>NC_137735.1:48240456-50872956 GCF_963264785.1 Psittacula echo | reverse complement strand
ACCTTTAGCTCTCCAGTTTTCAGGGAAATATTTTGCTTGGAGATTTCTAACAGTCATAATCTCAGAGTTATTGACGCATACTCTGTGAAAACTGTCTGTGTCAAATAAGTTTCTGTGCTATATTTAAAAGTGCCTGCTCAACATTATAAGCCATTTTTTAAAATAATGGTATGTAACAAACAACATGGTGATATAAAAGACAAAGTTGTTTTATTGGGTTTTGCCTGTGTGATTATGAAATTTTAAATATATTCACAAATGTTCAGATAATTTGCTTTCTAAATATGTCATGTTTTATACTTCAATTGTGGATCAGAGTTAAAAAGGGGGCAAAAATGTACCTACAGTGGATGGTCAAATATTTATCTCCAAATCAGTATTTATATGTACTTTGAATTTAAATTTACATTTATTTACCAGCATTGCACATTTGAGTGCAGATGTGAGGTTTCTTTAGAAAGAAAACCTATTTCCAACTACAAAACTATCCCAGTCTGGAATGCTAGCACTGAACCTTAGAAAAATTCTAGAGTTAATGTGACTTTACCTGCACTGTTCTAATGCACAGTGTATAACATAAACACAATTTGTTGCTGGCTTTGAATTTACCTGGTGTAGTTCCATTTATGTTGAGATAGCTTTCAGTTGTAGCTAGAAGTTTTGTTAATAGTAAATTTCTTTCTGTGCTTGATACTTTGTTTATTTATATGATAAAATGCTATACTGTCTGGCTAGGGAACCAAGCAAAGACCATTTGCTTTACAGGGAAAACCCTACAGCTTCCTTGAAAAACACAATATATTTGAGAGTCCATCAAAACCTCCCGAACAAAAATTCTGGAAGTCAAATATATACTTATATAATTTTGAACTAAAAAAGCTACCAAAGAGGCAGAAGAGCAAAACTATAGCCTGTTATATCAACACTAAAGTCTTCTCCCTCAATATTTCAAGAACTTCCATCTGCTTTCAATAAAGCATGCAAATATTAGTTTTAACATTTATCTCACATACCCCTCAAAATAATAAAGAAACGAACTGAAGAAAAACCTCAGCTAAAACTGACAGCATTAATATTTCACAAGTTAAAAAACAATTTTTAAAATTTAAATTTATATATACACATACACATAAATACTTATACACTTATATATACGTATGCACATTTCAGCAACCAAACATATTCTTTGAAGTTTAGTTTGCTTTCACTGTATGAAACATGTCTTAATGTGATCTACCATGCAAGGCAAGAATCAAAGTTTTACTTTAAACATTCATAAATTCCTAGAAATGTTAAGATTTTTATTTGAGCTGCAAACTTAAACTACTCCTCTTCAGACCATCAACCAACTACTTTCATTAATCAGCAACAGAATGATGTTACTTAAAAATCCAGAACTTGATCTCTGTATCCTGGAAAGGTGTATAGTATACACTGAAAGGTGATGGGATACCCTTGAAGTATTTAATTTCTCTAAAAGAAATGTCTTCTCTCAGATGTTCTCCCATATCACAGAAGTTGATGATCATGGAGATTATAAATGCACTACATCAATTAAACAGCATTTAGAAGTATGACTTCTGCTCCTGGTCTCTTTTTCTCAGCCCAGAAATGCTCCTGAAGGCTTCTTCTCTCATTAAAGTTTGCTGAATTCATCTACTACATATTTCAGTGCTTCTACTCATAACTTTGGCTAAAATACAAATATACTCTGGTCAACAGCAAATCAAGAACATAGATGAATCATAGGTCCACAAACCTTGCACATCACTTTTAAAAAAAGACAGTTGGGTAAAATAACAAGCTAATTTCATGGAAAAAAAAAAAAAAAAAATAAAATTATGTATCAATATATTTTTTCCTTGCAAATTTAATGATAAGTACTTGTCAATCACACCATCAATAAAATCTGCTCAATAAAATCAAAAATATTTATTTTTATGTATTCTTTAGATTTATCTTTTATGTCTAGCAATGCTCCTTTAGTCACCAAGAATACTTACAAGTAGGTGTGGGACCTTGACAATTATGAGGATACATATTTTGCTAATGTAATACTTGGCTGACATTTTAACAGCTTATCTAGGTACATCAGATTGTTTCCACATCATTTTTTCCACTTTCAGACATTCTGATTCCTTTCAGATGATGTATTAATTTCACTCAAAGCTGTCAATTTGTGGTGTTCCTTCAGTGCACAAAATTTCTTTAGTAATTGGATCATGTATTTTTACTTTCCATTTTTTACATGTGTACCTTGAAAACTTAGTCCTTCTCGCTTGGAATTCTCTTAGCCTCAGAAAGGCGTGTGTCTAAACTTTGTGCTTTCTCCAAATATTAATTCCATGTGTAATTTAAACTTCTCAAGTTGCCACAGTCAGTCAACATTTTCAATAGATTTGTCAGCAAATTGATTTCTTCCTTAGCTGCCTCGTTCCTTCAGAGTCTGGAAAATACTGGATTTTTTGGACGGACCTAAATAATCTAAAGTGCTAACATATGGAGTCACTTATTGTAAGTTCATGATTCTCTGTTAGAACTGAGTGTGTGAAAGTCTAGCTAGGGAAGAAGAGCAGGGTTTTGCTTTAAAAAGACCGTACCTCTGTAAGATGTCCCAGGCTTCCCTAAGCAGTATTCATTTCGGTACATAGGGCCCAAGCTCATATGATTTTTTGCCTGAAATGTTTCTTTGCAGAGTATCTCATCAATGTTCCACAGATAGTTCAGAAAGCTGAACAGATTCACAAGAGGTCAGATAACTTCTTTTAGTACTTCCTCATTCCTCTCAGTTTAAATTTCTTTTTTCTAATCCTAAGATTAGGCCTCAGACATTACATACTGCCCTTCTACATAGTTATGTCAATTTTTCAGTTGTTCCCCACCACTTTATTTAGATAGAGTACTAAATAGATGACAGAATGATCCTCGTTCATGGCAGACGTGTGCAGTTAGGTCCATTGATGCTGTATTAAACTATTTGATTAAAATTCAAACAACAGCACTTAGGAAGGCTTTGCTGTAATCACAGAAACAAATTTTAGAAAATATTTTCTTTTATTATTCTTGGTTTCACTTCTTATGGCAGGAACATCAGTTTACATAGAAATTAGAAAAGTTCATGTCTCCCCAATGTATTTGTCACAGATCCGTCACAAATACCATCAGAGTCTGATCTTGTGTGTGGTTACTGATAAAATGCTTTTGTGGAAACATCACTGGGAGTTCCACAGGCAGGGTTTTTCCTCTGACTTCTTTATGTTTATTATTTATAAAAACTTAGCAGTACTAGCTCCCTGGGATCAGATGCTCCTTTCCATCAGCTTCTTCTCATAGAACACATTACCCTAAGTAACAGAGGGACTACAGACCCACAGGTACCTTTGCAAAACCCTCTCTGGCTTCAGCTCATTCACTCAGTTACAGATGTACATACCTGTTACTCTTAAATGGGTTTGGATCACTAGCCCAGGGGAATAATCCAAAAAAAATTTGGGTTGCACAGAAAAAGTTAGGGGAAGCAGCAGGCCTTTGGGCTTTCTCTGAGTACAGACAATAGATGAAAAGAAGTCAGTTTGGCTGTTATATCTAAGCTATGCTTGCCAGACAGATTTTATGTTACAAGTGAGTATACATTAAACAGGGAGAATAAACAAGCAAGATATAATGAACCACAAACCAAGTATATGAATAGCCCATATTTTACCTGGAGTGACAATTTAAAAATACATACATCTGATATCTTTCTCATCTTCTGGCAAGACCTCACTGCATATATCTAACATTAAAATGCCTGTAGGATTCTATTGCAGTGAACTGAAGACTATCCAAGTTCATCCAGCTGTTGTATATTTCAACTATAAAATGATAGGTCACCAAGTCCAAAGGCTTTTATTTATTTTTGTGGTTTGTGAAGCGATATTTGAAGATTGTTTTACTCTGTGCATTTTAGTGATATATTCTTCTTAATATCAGCTTAGTGGGAAACCATGTGAAAAAGAAATCTGGGTTCTACTCTTTGTTCAAGTTACTGCTATTTTCATACACATTGCTCTGTAGTGGTAACAGAGAGAAGGATTTTCACTGGGATAATAATAATAAAATCTTGTAAAGAACCCTTGCAGGTGAATTCTACAAAGTGTTAAAAAAAAAAAGTGGTCAAACAACAGACTATCAACCCATTGCTTTCCTTAGCTTTACTTTACAGTCACAGGCCCTGGTCGTCGTGGGGGATTTTAACTTCCCTGATGTTTGCTGGAAGGACTACTCAGCAACCCAGCCACAGTCCAGGAGGTTCCTCCAGTGTATGGATGATAACTTCCTCATCCAAATGGTGGATGAGCCAACCAGGAGAGGAGCGCTGCTGGATCTCATCTTCACTAACAAGGAGGAGCTGGTCGAAGCAGTAAAGGTTGAGGGCTGCCTTGGTTGCAGCGACCATGAGATGGTGGAATTCAGGATCTTGTGTGGTAGGACCAGTACAATAGCAAGTAGAATTGCAACTCTGGACTTTAGCAGGGCAAACTTTGGCCTTTTCAAGCAATTGCTAGGGGAAATCCTGTGGGCAAGGCTGCTTGAAGGTAAAGGGGCCCAAGATAGTTGGTTGGCATTCAAGGATTGCTTATTCCGAGCTCAAGAGCAGAGCATTCCGACACGTAGGAAGTCAAGGAAGAGGACCAGGAGCTCTTCGTGGCTAAATAAGGAACTGCTGGGTATGCTCAAGTGGAAGAGGAGAGTTTACAGGTCATGGAAGGAAGGGCTGGCCACTCGGGAGGAATATAAGGCTGCTGCTAGAGGATGTAGGAAGGCAGCTAGGATGGCTGAGGCCTCCTTAGAATTAAATCTGGCGAGAGGGGTCAAGGACAGCAGAAAGAGCTTTTTCAAATACATGGCAGATAAAACTAACACCAGAGGCAATGTAGGCCCACTGATGAACGGGATGGGTGCCCTGGTGACAGAAGATACAGAGATGGCAGAGTTATTGAATGCCTTCTTTGTCTCAGTCTACTCTGCCGGAGGCAGTCCTGAAGAGTCCTGTACCCCTTTGACTTCAGATGAAGTCAGGTCAATGGAGCAGTTTGCCTTAGTTGATGAGGAATGGGTTAGAGACCAGTTGAGCAATCTGGACATCCATAAATCCATGGGTCCAGATGGGATGCACCCATGGGTGCTGAGGGAACTGGCAGAAGTCATTGCCACTCTCCATCATCTTTACCAAGTCTTGGGAAACGGGAGAGGTGCCTGAGGACTGGAGGAAAGCAAATGTCACTCCAGTCTTCAGAAAGGGCAAGAAGGAGGACCCGGGTAACTATAGACCAGTCAGCCTCACCTCCATCCCTGGGAAAGTGATAGAACACCTTATCCTTGGTGCCATCTTAAGGCATATCAAGGATAAGAGGGTTATGAGGGGCAGTCAACATGGCTTTACCAAGGGGAAGTCATGCTTGACCAACCTCATAGCCTTTTATGAGGAAATAACACGGTGGATGGATGATGGCAGAGCGGTGGATGTGGTCTACCTTGACTTCAGCAAAGCATTTGACACAGTCTCCCACAGCATCCTCATAGCTAAACTGAGGAAGTGTGGTCTGGATGATCAGGTAGTGAGGTGGACTGCAAACTGGCTGAAGTACAGAAGCCAGAGAGTTGTAGTCTATGGGGTGGAGTCTAGTTGGAGGCCTGTATCTAGTGGAGTGACTCAAGGGTCAGTACTGGGACCAGTATTATTTAATATATTCATCAATGACCTGGATGAGGGAATTGAGTGTACTGTCAGCAAGTTTGCTGATGACACTAAGCTGGGAGGAGTGGCTGACATGCCAGAAGGCTGTGCTGCCATCCAGCGGGACCTGGACAGGCTGGAGAGTTGGGCGGGGAGAAACTTGATGAAATATAACAAGGGAAAGTGTAAAGTCCTGCATCTGGGCAGGAACAACCCCAGGTTCCAGTATAGGTTGGGGAACGAACTGTTAGAGAGCAGCGTAGGGGAGAGGGACCTGGGGGTCCTAGTGGACGGCAGGATGACCATGAGCCAACACTGTGCCCTTGTGGCCAAGAAGGCCAATGGCATCCTGGGGTGTATTAGAAGGGGGGTGGTTAGTAGGTCGAGAGAGGTCCTCCTTCCCCTCTACTCTGCCCTGGTGAGACCGCATCTGGAATATTGTGTTCAGTTCTGGGCCCCTCAGTTCAAGAAGGACAGGGACCTGCTGGAGAGAGTCCAGCGCAGGGCAACTAAGATGATTAAGGGAGTGGAGCATCTCCCTTATGAGGAAAGGCTGAGGGAGCTGGGTCTCTATAGTTTGGAGAAGAGGAGACTGAGGGGTGACCTTATGAGTGTATATAAATATATAAAGGGGGAGTGTCACGAGAATGGAGCCAGGCTCTTCTCAGTGGCAAACAATGATAGGACAAGGGGTAATGGGTACAAACTGGAACACAGGAGTTTCCACTTAAACTTGAGAAGAAACTTCTTCTCAGTGAGGGTGACGGAACACTGGAACAGGCTGCCCAGGGGGGTTGTGGAGTCTCTTTCTCTGGAGACATTCAAGGCCCGCCTGGACACATTCCTGTGTAACCTCATCTAGGTGTTCCTGCTCCGGCAGGGGGATTGGACTAGATGATCTTTTGAGGTCCCTTCCAATCTCTAGCATACTGTGATACTGTGATACTTCAAAGCTGAAGGAGTCTCTTGCCACAAAGCATGTGACAATCACAGAATCACAGAAAGATTCAGATTGGAAGGGACCACTGAGGGTCATTTAGTTCATCTCCCTGCTCAAGCAGGGTCACCTAGAGCAGGTTGCTCAGTATTGCATCCAGATGGCTCTTGAATATTGCCAGAGAAGGAGACAATCTGTCTGGGCAGGGCAATGTATTCCAATGCTCACTCAACCTCGCAGTAAAGAAGTTATTCCTCATGTTCAGGTGGAACTTCTTGTGTTTTAGTTTATACCCATTGCCTCTTATCCTATCATGTGGCACCACTGAGAAGAGTTTGACCCCATCCTCTTGACACTTTCCCCTTCAGATACTTATAGCACCATTCATCAATATTAAATTTCAAAACCTTGGGAAAGCATATAACCTTAATTTCTTGGTGGCATTCATGATTGATTTTGTGTCAACCTTACAAAACCTGCTAGTAATCCTGTGCAGTGAATCCCTTCTTGGCATTCCTCTATTTTAATTCCACTGTACAGCCAACCCCATGAACAGAGCTACATCAAGAGAGACATCATCTGACAGGCCAGCTAGACCTTGGAAAAAGGACACCTTGTGCTTCCAAATCAACACAAGGCCACAGGTCCTTTTATTGTACATAACTCATAAAAACATAGTGGCCCACAAAATTAAGCAGATCTTGCTTTCAGTGTTTCTTGTTTGATTATTTGCATTTGAGGCCTTCAGCTGAAGCGTCAAAACCTCAATAAATGTGTTTACAACAAAATAGGATCCTGTAATTCGAGCAGTGGCATTTGTCATGCTGCTGAAAGCACATCTCTTGGGTGGTCCCCCTTTTGGTGTGTTATGAAATACAGATATCCAAAGGTGACACCTGCCAGGGGTTTCCAGTTTTTTTCACAGTAGCATTTGATACCACCATAGGAAAAGCATCCATTAAGTTCAAAAGCTGTAGCAGCCAATCAGTGTCTGCAGAGCCATCCAAGAAGTAGGTTCTACTTGATATTTATCACCTTGTAATTCATTACAAACTCGAACATTTTACTTTTTGGACACAAACATAAACCGTTGAATGGAGTAAGCTGTATATCCCCCTTTTTCCTCTGATGATAACTATCTAAATGACAGGAAGGAGCACAGCTGTGTTAGGCTTAAGGAACATGAATGACTACATGGATATGCAAGTAGAGGCCAGCATAGTACCCTAAAAAGGGATTTATAGAGCAATAAACCTTCACTTTTCCACTTTCATCTTTCTCACAGGATGTGCACTGGATTGTCATCATAATCACATTCCTGTAAGATTTGGAGGCCTCCCTCAAGATTATTACACTTTGTTGACAATAGTAACTTCGGGGATTTTTGCAGGTCATCAGTTCAGAAAGAACTGGGGAAATTACAAAAATTTTTAGTCTATGAAACATATACTCAGACCTCATAGTATCTTCCAGTATCTGAAGGGGGCCTACAAGGATGCTGGGGAGGGACTATTCATTAGGGACTGTAGTGACAGGACAAGGGGTAGCGGGTTCAGACTTAAACAGGGGAAGTTTAGATTGGATATAAGGAAGAAATTCTTTACTGTGAGGGTGGTGAGGCACTGGAATGGGTTGCCCAGGGAAGTTGTGAATGCTCCATCCCTGGCGGTTTTCAAGGTTAAGTTGGACGAAGCCTTGGGTGGCATGGTTTAGTATGGGGTGTCCTTGCCCATGGCAGGGGGGTTGGAACTTGATGATCTTAAGGTCCTTTCCAACCCTAACTATTCCATGATTCTATGATTCTATGTTCGTGAATTTACCACCTTGTGTGATTATTTGCACATCTAATTTTTCTTCAGAACCTAACTAACAACAAAGCATGGAAGTTCTGAGCAACCTGATTTAACCAACGATGTCCCTGCTCATTGCAAGCGGTTTGAACTAGATGACCTTTAAAGGTCCATTCCAAACCAAACAATTCTATGATTCTATGAGAGCAGCCATCATAGCCTTTGGCATTACATGTCAGGAAAATGTAGCCCCAAAACTTTGTGCCCATAAACAACTGGATCAAGTGCACGAGGCCTGACACGTCCCCTTTAAATTCCCATTCTCATTCAGTTTTCCTCCTGTCTCTTCTTCATCCTTAGGGCATCCAGTTATAACTGCATGGCAAAAATGTTGTGTGGGATATGTATTCTGCTTTCCTGCATGCATTCCATGCCATAGATAATATAGTCCTGCCCTTCTTCTGGATTTTAGACAACAGGCATGAACCACTTGTGCTGGTTTACATTACAGTTCTGTTCACAACTTTTACACTTCCAGCTTTTGCATTCATGATGTTTTCTATGTAGGTGCTAGACCTTACACCGATAATCACAGTCAAACAGTCAACTTGTTTCTTAACAGCTAGGGGCTTGTGCCTCTGTAAGCACTCCCTAGACCTGCACAGCAGCCTGAAGCTGGGGCACCTTATCCTTGTCCCCATGTTGACTGCAAGGCCATGAGACAAGCAGAGCCAGCAAATACCTTCCTGATGTTCTTAACACTGTAATAATGTTAATCATGTAAAATGAAGAAACAGTGCTTGGAATATCTACTACTGTCCTGGGGCTTAAAAATCCCTCAACCCTTTTTTATTCCCCTCAAATATGAAGATAACACATATATTAACCTGTAGCAGATCCTCAGGCAAGGTGATGCCACTCAGCATGACCTTTTTATGCACAGACCAACCCTGTTTGTGATGTGGCTATTGTGCTCTCTGAGAGATCACTCAATGCTATAAGTGCTGGGAGACTCCCAGCAAAACAGAGATTGTCACTTATTTTGATCAACTGAATTTTTTTACCGTAATTTGGGGATGGGAGATAGACTGCGACATTCTGCTTACCTTGCCCCCAGTGGCTTTTATGGTAACAATAGCCAGGCAGAAAATCTGACCAAAACATAGTTCTCTCTTAGTTTGCAGGAGAGCACTGACTCAGTGTAAAAATATAATCTCGTTCTTAACATTTAAAGTAATAGCAAGAGAATACAGAGAGTCAGAGAAGCTGACAGTTTCAAGATGGAGCTGAGTGTGGTAACCATGTTCAAACAGGTGACACAGATGACCAAAAATTTGTTCTACAACCTGAACAAATGTTTCATAAGCGTCACATAGTGATAGCTGATTTAAATTAACAAATCTGTATAAATTACAAATCTGTATTCTTCTAGCCTCAGACTTCTAGATTAACCACTTGCACCACCAAACATGCTGCATGGAAGCCATGGGATGGCCTAACAGTAGCTTGTGTCTTGCACAAGGCAGCACTCAACAGCTGTCAAAAAAGACCAAACTGAGTATTTAGAAGTCTGAAATCTTGAGCAAAGGTAAAAGAAAGGATTGCGCAATGACTTTTCCAACAGAATACACAGAAATGCCACTAATATCATAGTTATGCAATCACAAGAGTTCTGTCATCAGATACAGCACCCAGATTTGTACAATTACTATAGCTGCAGGAAAATTCTTTGTGCTTCTGGAAGAGATAATTCTCAGCTACTCTATAGAGATGATTTATGAAGAGTCTGGTGATTTCTGGGATCTACTAAAAGCCCAAATAGGTCATTACCTGAATAATTTAGTTGTTGAACTCTAAGATGAAAATTCAGTAAAGATTTACTAGAGTTCAAGCTAAACCAGAGGAGAACAATATTTTAAAAATTGTGGTTTTTGATAATATACCATTGCACTTAAATATAAATACTATACTTACACTGTTACTTGCTTTGCCTCTTGCAGTGACTAATCAGAATAGTTTAGGTTTTTTGAAAGGACCTCTGGAGGTCATCTGCTCCAACCTGGCTCTTGAAACTAGCTTAATAGTTTGTTATTTCCGTATATTTAAAGTATTAGTCAGGCCTTAAGCAGGTGAATATTAAAAGGCAGTCTCAGAGACCTGCTTTTTCTTAAGAAAAAACCCCCCTCATTTTATCAGTTTAGATGAAATATTCTACTGAACTGGAACAACAGACCGTAGAGACATAGCATTTCATAGAAACACATGTTTCTCTTAACTCCCACTGAAATTAAGAGCAGTCCTTATGTCCTGCTTTACATATGGAATGAATACAGGCCAATGTGAAAGTAAGGTGATCTCTACAGAGAAGAAAGGCAGCCTCTACTTGTAACCATCCCCAGGTGGAACAGGCTTTCCATTTATAGTTTACAGTCTGATATATTATCATCTCAATCTCTCTCTATTTCTTCTGTCATTTGAAGAAAAGAAATCAAGATCTGCTTCATTTTGTATTTCTTGACACAATGGAATATCTGGGTTTATCTTCACAATGTAGGAAAATGGGGTCTTGTGTCCGACACAGGGCAGTGTCTTAAACAACTCTACTCATGTCTGCTCAAACTGTGACGATGGCCGAGTTAATTAGAAGTTTCATATTCAGCTGATGAGTCTGAATGATCTAAATGACTTATAAAAAAAAAAAATTGGACTTTTTTTGCAATTGGAAAGATTTTCTAAGCAACTCTCTCTGGGTTCTTTTTCTTTTCTTTTCTTTTCTTTTTTTTTTTTTTTTTTTTTTTTCTGTAAATAATGGAGAGAATGTTACCATTGATTTTTTTTAGGTTAATGTGGTGCATTACCTTGGGTAACTGTGGAAAGAATTTTAGTAGTTTTAGTATTAAAAGATTTTTTAAAATTATTATTATATTAGAAAACAACATTTACCATCTTGTATGTCAAGTTTCCTGTTTGCTGGTCTAATAATTGGAGGAACAGCACTGTTTATTCGGGCAGATGGAGTACCGCTTATTCTTTGGCAGATCTGAGCCCTTTGGCTTGCACATACAAGTAAATGAGCACCTTCTTTTTGACTACAGAAGGCTTTCGTTCAAACACTTTGTTTTAAAAGCATTTCAGACAGACAACTGACATAAAGACAGGACTAGCTACCCACTCAGTGGTACACAACATTACATACTGTTTTCCACTATTTTAAAAACAACAAAATAGTCAAGAAATACACATCACACACACAGCCACCCAGATACAAAAATGACAAGGGAGGACAAAATATACCAAGCAAATTTGTTCTA
This sequence comes from Psittacula echo, assembly GCF_963264785.1. Classification (NCBI taxonomy): domain Eukaryota; kingdom Metazoa; phylum Chordata; class Aves; order Psittaciformes; family Psittacidae; genus Psittacula; species Psittacula echo. The sequence continues at coordinate 50,861,199 of NC_137735.1, read as the reverse complement.
TCACTGGTGACATCAGCATTCTACATAAGCAGTGGGCAAAGCTTAGAGCTGCTGCTTTCTATAAGTCTTCTGCAGAGGGATGTTTTTTCACAAGGGAATTAAGCAAAAATGAAGTCACAATGCCACAAGGTTCTGTTGATCATAATGGAGCAAAGATTACTTCACAGATTTACATAATAGAATAGTCTTTTGAGAAAAAGACTGTCTGCTGACATAAAAGACTGGCTGACATAATTAGGATTCCACTGGAATGAGGGGAAAACACACATCTAAACTACCAGAATATACTACCAAGTAGAGACTTTTTTCCCTTTGTATAGTGAAATAATTAAGTGACATTCTTGCTTTAAGGATGATATTGAGGTGCTCTTCAAATAAGCTTGCAAGTGAGTAATGGACAAAGCAAAATGACTTCAAAAGGTCAAGAGCCACCATCATCCATCAATGTAAATGCTAAAAGCTTAAAATGAAGAAAGCCTAAACTAACTTGGTCACTTTGTAATATACCCATCTATGTAAAGAAAATTGAAGAAGTGTTCCTCTGAAGTGCAAAGGAGAAGGGATGTCAACCTCCACATCACAGAGGGAGATTGTGTACTGTCGCCTTTTTTGGCCAGGTTGTGGGCAGTGTTTCACAAACAAAATTATTCAAAATGATTTCTCTTACTTAATGTTGTTATAGTAGTAAGAAATGGAGGCGATTGTCTGTTGAGTATACTGCCCTGCTACTTGAACAAATACTAGTTTTGTGTTTATTTCAATATGTCAGAAAGCACCTAGAAAGAAATTAAAAAGCTCTGAACACCAAACTGAAAGATTATTCTTTTTTATTTCAAGAAAATTCTGTATATCAAAAGCCTGTGTTGTTAACTGCTGCAGTCTCACTAAGGAAGTAGTTTTATCTGTCAAATCAGAATCTGCATTTTCTTCTAGACCTTCTTCAAGTTTCTGAGCACCTGTCTTCTACAGAAATTGTACTACGTCTTTCTTCTCTAAAATTCACTTCCCTTGGAGAATGTTTTCCAGACCACATTATTTAGAATTAGAATTACAAGTGTCAGACACTCAAATCCATTGTGCTTTAAGGCTACGTGTTGAGTTCAGTGAGATTTGTGGCTGCTCATGTATTTGTGGAATCAGGTCTTTAAGCACAAAGGTCGTGTCTACTCCCCATACTACAATATTTTAATTATATTATGCATTTAATATTATCATTTCATGCAAAACATTAGTAAATTATTTTATGTAGGTTACAGGGATTTAATTATATTCTATATAAAGTTACTCTATTTACTGTATTTTTGAGTGCTTCCTTTCTTGAGAAATTATTTTATTCTGTACACTTGCAAGGAGAGAAATCTTATTTTTGCTTTTGTTCTCTTTTGTCAGCTATAATGATACTTAAGTTATATTATTAAAGATCCTCCATAGTATTTTGGCTATTATTGTCATTCTTCCCTGCTTTAAGGTGCTTCCTTGTAATTCTCCAGTAGGCCTTTATGTATAGATGAGTATGGTAAGCTGTCTTCTGGCTAAAGTATATACTCCAATTTAGTCAGCAATCTTTGGTAAACCTGTTCTTTTCAGCTTTCAAAATATATGTATTGCCAAATACCTTTTAAATTGTAAAGCTAACTCAACTGCAGATACAGGCATCAGGTGCCAGAAGTTTCTGTCTTGTATTTTACATTGTTGTAATTAACTTTTGGCTTGTTGAATAAGAATTGCTTGTTGGCCTTTTGTACTCTATGAAGATACTCTTTTGACATAAAATGTAGTTAATCGCGAGAAAAAAGTGCCTATATTAGAGGCAGCTGTATGGTACTACGAACATAATTTGAAAAAGCATATGCATCCCAATACACACAGGCAATAGGTGAAGTTAACACAGAGCATGGAATATTAATGTGATAATTTCCTGCCATCCAGATACTTTCCTTACCCATTTAAATTTTAGTTTAGGATGACAGCATAAAATTAGCATTATTTGTGTTTTGGAAACAAGATTTTTTGGCACATTCCAATTAGGTGTATGATTACTGGAGCATTCACTTGTCAGATTATGAACTGCTGTTCATTATAAATTACACTGTTTCAGAGCTATAACTGCTGAAAAAGTTTGAAGTATTTTCTTTTTGTTTGAAGTAGAGAAGTAATATTTCATTAATTTCCTTACGTTCTAAGATGACATTGCTTGAAAGAGCTGATCTAAAGTTTTCTCTCCAAAATGAAACTATTCAGAAATTTTCCAGTTCTGATTAGAGAGAGTTAAAACAAAACCTCGATTGTACTGAATGACACAGCTCTCACCAGCTCACTTTTTGGTAAAGATAACTGAGATAACTGGAATGCATCTTCATTGCTTACATACCTTCTATATTCTGTAACATACAGAGACAACTAACCTGCTGTTGCACAATCTTGTGCAGAACATCAACTGCCAAGTTTTTCAAAGGCAGAGATTTTTATTTTATTATGTATGTGCATATTATTTTTTAAGCTATGTAAGGAAAAAAAAAAAAGGCAAAAGAAGAAAAAGTGTTTAAAGTAACTGAGTGGGATCACTCTGAAATGTGGTCCAAGTTTCTTAAAATGATGATGACATGGACTCACATACCATTAATATTGCTCAGCTACCAATCAGAAAGAACCAAATTGTTATTCTCCAAGTACATGCATTATGATCATTCTGCAAGTTACATCTGCAACTTTGAAATGGAAATGAAACTTTAAAATGTATTTCTAAGACAAAGGCTGCAATGAATTATCCCGTTTTAACTCAACTAATTAGCTTCACTTCCCCTGAGTCCCTCTTTAGTAGTTTCTTTTAACTTCAATGTCACCCTTTCATGATGGCACCACCGATCCACATACAAACTCATTATCACAAGTAGGCTCTTGTTTGAATAACTAGTACAAAGAAAGACAAGGAATAAGCAACAAACAGGAGTAGTACCTTGACAGATATAATAAATGAAAAAGTCTTAAAAAATAAGAATATCTGCCAGCAGGTATCAACCTTAAAATTTTCTAACATTAGGACTTGGAATATAAATATGTTATATTTCACTTTCTGGAACATGAAAAGAACATATTTATATGAATATATATATTTATTATACAGTGCACTGAAAGTGACAAAAAATTATTCTATTGCCTTTGGCTAGAACAGTTCTGCATGCTATCCTAATCTAGCAATGTTTTTTTTTCTATTATTACCTTTCCAAATGGTCAGTAGTTTCTTTTGTATATATTCATTGTGGTCAGTTATCCACACAGATCCTTTTCTGCAAAGTATACCTCTAATTTATATTTAGGGCTTTCCCTCTCAAAAGGTGTTTTGATGAAAGCAAGTGTCTTAAAGGTTCAGAATCTAACATATGTTTTCATAACCACAGGAGTTAATTGTTTCAATGATTTTTTTTTTCTATTTGGTGAAATTAACTTATTTTCTACACCTAAATGGGCTATGAAAACATTGTGGTATACAGTAATTTGTTATTTACAAATGCACAAAAAATTCAACAAAAATAACAATTCCATCGAGTTAATCAGTAAGAATGGGTAATTTATTCACTTATTCCTTTGCTCTCCAACTGTTTGGGATCTATTATTAATCTACTGAATATGTCATTTTCATCATATACTATTTCTGCATTCTGAGAGGCTGACCTAACTTCATACAAGAGGCTGGGCCTGCTGTTTTAATGCAAACTGCCCTGTGAACAGAGGAAAATTAGAGCATCTCAGTTTCTTTAACTCCGCATGTGCCCAAGAGGAACGGAACAGAAATAATTTCTTCTCATCCGTCGAAAGACCTGTGTACCTCCTGATGTGAGCAGGGACTGAAGTCAGATTTCCTTCTGCTTTCCATTTTCCTCCTCAACCTATTTACTCTCTTCAGTCAGGAAGCTGGAAAATTAGAAGAGGCTTTCTATGATTTGGCTGAAGTCACAGAGGTGGCTGGAATAAGCCAAGTGCCTGCTCCTTCATACTCGTCTTTACCTCTGAACAGGAACAGAGATACTCTGTCCTTAACTATTAAAGGTATTCTACCCACAGCTTCAATTTTCATATTTTAGAAGTAGTCTCCCTGGCAAAAAAATTAGCAAATGGCCATAATACATGGACAGTAAGCAAAATATTTGGCAGTAATTAAAACACCCAAAAATTAGTTGGTTTTTTTTTTCTTTGCCATTCTTCACATTCCAGATTAAAAAAAAAAAAAAAAATCACTTCTGTGCTGCTCATTCAGCTGAAGGCCTGATCCAAGTTTTTAATCAGCCACTAAGATTATTTCAGCTGTGCTCAAGTTTGTATTGCTCATTAGTGCCTTAAAATACTGAATCAGGATTATTGTGCCCTGATTTTTAGTGGTCTTTTTAGGCTGAAGCAGGATGAAGCTATAAATCAGGTAAATATTTTCTTTAGATTTGAAAGTTTGAGGTTTTCAGAATGAAACTAGATGCCTTTCCGTAAGTTAGTCATGATTTAAATTTAAAATAAATAAATAAATCAAGTGTTCAGCAGTTGCAACAGGGCAAATGAGGAATTGGCTTGTAATACAAGAGCTAAACCTAATTGCAGCTTGTGACTCAAAAACACATCATGCTGCTGTTATCAGTATCTTCCGTTAGAGCTTTTCCTATCCTGCTCAACCTTCCAGGAGGTCTTTTCATGCTGTCACCCATGAGCACTGCCTCCTCCGCTGTGCTGCTTCAGGAGTTTGCACCACCCTAGTCTGGGAGATGAGCTCCTGTCTTCAAGTGTGGGCCTGCTGCTCCTTAAACAAGCAACACGAAGAAGTCTTACTGATATAGTCTTCAGGAAATAGGGCAATGGGAGAAATAATCGAGGACTGGCAAAAAGAAGATGTGCCAACTGATGATCAAAACATGGAAGCAGGATATAGAGCACAATGTTTAAGCAAGAGTAATATGACATATAGTAAGGAAGACAGTATGTGAACATGTGGGAGTAAACGTGTGAAAACCCATAAACAGTGTGGGTTTGCTGAAAACCTAGTAGGTCATGCCAAAAGACTCTAATAACTGTTTTGTGCATGTTTATTTCTGATTTCACTTTAAAACAGAAGCAGTAGCTACCAAAACCTTGGGTTGGATTGGACCAAGAGAGAATTACAGGGTAACAATATAGAATCATAGAATAGTTAGGGTTGGAAAGGACCTTAAGATCATATAGTTCCAACCCCCCTGCCATGGGCAGGGACACCTCACACTAAACCATGCCACCCAAGGCCTCATCCAACCTGGCCTTGAACACGGCCAAGGATGGAGCATTCACAACCTCCCTGGGCAACCCATTCCAGTGCCTCACCACCCTAACAGTAAAGAATTTCTTCCTTATATCCAATCTAAACTTCCCCTGTTTATGCTTGAACCCGCTACCCCTTGTCCTGTCACTACAGTCCCTGATGAATAGTCCCTCCCCAGCATCCTTGTAGGCCCCCTTCAGGTACTGGAAGGCTGCTATGAGGTCTCCACGCAGCCTTCTCTTCTCCGGGCTGAACAGCCTCAACTTTCTCAGCCTGTCTCCATACAGGAAATGCTCCAGTCCCCTGATCATCCTCGTGGCCCTCCTCTGGACTTGTTCCAACAGTTCCATGCCCTTTTTATGTTGAGGACACCAGAACTGCACACACTACTCCAAGTGAGGTCTCATGAGAGCAGAGTAGAGAGGCAAGATCACCTCCTTTGACCTGCTGGTCACGCTCCTTTTGATGCAGCCCAGGATACGGTTGGCTTCCTGGGCTGCAAGCACACACTGCCGGCTCATGTTCATTTTTTCATCGACCAACACCCCATCAACCAACAACCCAACATATAGTACCATATCATAGTGACATTACCTTGGGATTCAAGTGTAATACAGTGTAACACACTTTTACCATTCAGGGAGAAATACACTGTTAAAACAAACAAACAAACAAACAAACAAACAAACAAAAACCAAAAAAACACAACAACAAAAAGCCCCAGAAAACCAACAAGTAGTTTGGCAAAGATTAAAAATACCATAACGAAATCCACTTACTGCACCTCCTGACTTCTCTTATCTGCGCGAACAACTAATGACTGTATGGAAAACACAAAAGTTTGTTTGGCATGTCTCAGTAGACATGTCATACACAAATGTTCTTTATTGTTTAGACAATTTTTCACTCTGAATTTTTGCATTCTGCCATGTACAGAAATTACTTTAGTCACCAGGGAGGTATAACTTCTTGTCTAGGATACAGCTTATTTATATTGAGATATAATGATAAAGAATAGCACATCCAACTGAAACTGCAAAAGAAGTTGTAAGCAGTTAAACTCTAGAGAAGGTATCTGAAATCTCCCATGACTAGAACATTTTGATGGAAAAATCTTGGTTTCTTCTATTTTTAGAAGCAGTGAATACCTCAGGATTACCTCTCAATAGGGGGCCAATATCAGAAAGTTGCACATTATTTAGGCAATATTAGTTCATATCACATGGTCACAAATGTGCATTTTTTGCAGCAGATTTGTTTAAGTAAATTTTATCTAAAAACATTAAATAGAAATGGTCTGCTTTGCTTGGTTTTATCAAACAAGATATAGGAACTTTGATTTGCCCAAGAGTGCACAGTCTATTGCCTTCTAAAATACTAGAATGATTCACAGAACTATACCCAACTAGACTGAGACAAAAAAAATCACTTAATAAAGTAAATACAAATGGAATGCTACTGTAGTGGTGTTAGTGTAGTGTTAACAGGAATAAAACTATTTTTGGAATTATAAAGCAATTATGTTTACAAAGAAACTATTGGAACTAAAGTATTTACTGATTGTATTTCATGGTCTCCTACATCTACACATCTCCTACATGGTCTCCAGCAATGCATTGGGTATTGCTTGTGCTTTCTGGAGTATGATGAAAAGCATACAAAACTGTTTTCAAGATTGCCACCAAGTACAGTATAATGTGGTATATATTGTAGCTAAAAACATAAACTTTAAAGCAAATATGTCAATCCAAGAATAATCAAGCAGTGCAAATTATATATGCCTCTGAAGTTTAATCCAGTTTAATGAGGAAAAGAAAGAAAGTTAAAGCACATACCATGTTAGCATGAGGAAAAGAGAACTTAAATGAGATTTACCAGTTCCCTTAAAATGTATGCTATAGGTCCTGTTATTGACATGTACTTTAATCTTCAAGTATAGACCCCCAACACTGGTGAATTTCATAGGTAATGTAGAATTCTCCTGCACCAAATTTTCTTAGAAGTGGGGTGTTTGATTATGTCAGAGAAAGCATATATTGTAATAAAATATATGTTGTAATTCAGCTGGAACAGCCCTTCCTGCTGTGACAACCGTCAGTTCCTGATTTAACACTAAGTTTGTGGTTGCATCAGACTTAACAGGTAGCATATTGTTCTGTCCAGAAAACCAGAAAGCAAATCTGACAAATGTTAAATGTCAAAGCTGCTGAAGCAAAAAGAACCCCTAAGAACAAATATGGGACAAAGCTGTGTAAAAAATAGTCATCCTTACCAGAATACTTCAAATTACCTGCATATTAAAAGAAAAAATAAAAAGAGACCAAGATTGCTAAAATATTTCAGGTGACAATGTTCTTCAAGTGAGTAAACACACACGTCTTACTTAATGTTAACAGGACACATGAGAAGGCGTGGAGCTAAGCTCTCAGTGCTTTTGCTGTACTTATAATACAATGAAACTAGTGATGAATAAAACACAATCTCTGCCTAAAATATGACCAATAAGCAAAACCTTCAGATAAACTCAAACCCTCAAAATTCAGTTGCTTCTATGAGAACCAAACTTCACACTGGCAAATGTTTTCTATTTGTCGGTTTTCAACAATTCCTAAAACCAGAGAAAAGAGGCTTTCTCTTGTGTCCTGCGAATTAATTCCTTCTACCAAGGACAGAACTATAAGAACTAACTCCACCAGAAAGCATGTGGTCAAGCTCTCTGGCCTTCAAATGAAGGGGGCAGCAGTCTCAGTTCTTTACCAACTCTGTTATTGACACAATGGCTTTGCAGGAAAAACAGCCTTTGGAAGAGGAAATTCAATACCATTTAAAAGTCTGTAAATTCCTAGCAAGTATCTGCTTGTAGTTCAATGCATACTCAGTACAGATTCAGAATTACCACTGCAGTTTACATATGGTCTAAAACAGCACTCTCCAGATGGAAGCCGGATGAAAGTTAGAAAAGTATAAAATTAAACAAGCAATCCCTCAAAACACACACAAAACCAAACACCCCACCTCAAATCCCCTTTCTTGTGTGGATAACCATCTCGCTAGACACAAAAGTATCAACTGCAACAGAAGACACTCCTTAAAGATAACTTAAGGGTAACTGAAAAAAGGCGAGTGATTTTCCTACTGTAATCTACAATTCCTCCTTAACCTTTCCAGTATTCTACAGAAACATTGAAGAAAACTGGGGAGAAGAAGAGATAACCAAATATAAGAAGTTTATGGCAGAAAACAATTTCCTCAAAATTTTTCACAATTTTCCCATATTATGAGCGGCAAACATTTTTCATAGCTAGTGTTACCTCCTCCTCCTTCCTTTCACTGAGAAGTTAACTGTCTTTATGATCAGCGTATGCACCTTACATATGTATTCACACAAATATGGAATCTCTCTTTATTACAGGTAGAATATTACCTGCTCGTTTCTGAACTGCCCCAAGAGTTGTCCTAAAACTGATCAGTATTATGTTTGAAACAGAAATGCTCCAAATATATATCACTGAACCTTCCTTTATAATGAAAAAGCGAAAAGAGGGATGTAAAACTGAATTTACCACAGGCACTCAGGAAAGCTCTTTGACAATGTGACCTTCCTAAGGCATTCACTGACATACGCTACAAATAACAGAAATACATTTCTTTTCTCAAAGGAGAATAATAAGAAATAAAACCCATACCTGATCCATTTAATAAAAATCAATTATCAGTTGTAAGTGTGCAGCATATAATACAGCTTTCAATCTGTCAGCACTCAGATGCATTACACAAAAATTCAAGGGCACATGCACCAAAGACTAAGACAACTCTTAAACTTCCTTCCCTCTTTGTCCATTTATAATTCTATCTGAGATTATTTGCTTTATGAGCCCTGAGAGCCAATACAACTGCTCTGTGATCACTGCAGACAGATATTCAACTGTTAAGTGTATAAGTGCTCTTCTCTTTGAAGAGCAACTTACAGAAGAGACATTTATTTTCATCAAGTTTTGCTTCAGAAATGGTTTTTAAAAACCAGCTACATCACCTCTGAGTTTTCATCAACTTTTATGAAAGTTAAGCAACTGGGGGGAAAATTACCCCAGTGTGTCTTATTTAGTCTGACCTTTTAAATGATTGAACCTTTTCTAGTTGCATTTGGTATTTTTCTGTCTTTATTTGAGTGACCTTTATTTTTTCTGAATGAACTTTTATTTTCTAGGAACTGTTAAACATTTTATGAAACTACATAAAATAGTGGAGATAAGTGCAGCAAGGCAGGTGACAGAAATTCAAATCAAGAGCAGGACTTTAACCCTTGACATTTGACTAAAGATTCAGCTACCTTGTCTAACTCAGTAAAGAACTGTATCTAGACAATGTTTGTAAGCCTGACCTGAAACACAAATGGTGATCATGGATTTATGTAATTGTGGATTTAGGATATGTTGGAAAAAGATGGGAACAAAAGGCAATATATGGTGTAGCGTGAGAAAGTATTCCTTTGAAGAGAGGGGTTAGAAACCTAGTGGAACCTTAAAGTGAGTATATTTCCATTAGGTATTGGAAATTGAAAAAGGTTAGTTTGTATCTTTTTACTTGTTATGGTTAAAACATAGCTACCATGTCTAAATGTTTGTGAACTTGCTTTTATTAAGTAGGTTTTAAACTTGAAAGAATATACCTACTGTACCACACCAACAGCACCTTTTCATTTAAAAACATTTTTACATATGCAACAAAAAGGAAAGATCACATAAAAGTAAGAAAACCTGAAAGTGAATAGGGAAGTGGTCCTGCTGACCATTTCACTGCCCGACAATCATTCAAGTGTCTCTTATCTGAGCAAGTTAAATATGTGTCCATACTGCACAAGTGAACAGCAGCAGGCTTCCCTCTGGTGAAGGAAGCACAAGCAAGGAGTAGTTTATTTGATTAAAATTCTAGGGTAAAAGAAGATACAAGCTTTTTATCAAATTTTGCAAGAAAGACAGACTTGTGTTATACTTTGAGGAATGTATATACATTCCTCGAAGCCAGGATGAGAAAATAAAATCTCCATCTGTTACTTACAGATAAGACAGAGCATTGCATTCATTGGGAAAACACTTAATATTTGATTCAGTATAGACAAAGGTTGCTTTCAGCTCTTGCGAAACAATATAATCAGAGTTCATGACAGTCCTTACAAACATACTTAAGAGTTTTCATTATGAATATCTAGAAAGCATTGCTTCTCTCCAGTATTCTGGTAGCAATATTGGCAGTGGCACCTTTGAAGAACTTAGCTTGCAAGTCAGGCCTGTACCTCTAAAATGCCTATTTAAACAGAGGGATGTGATAAGACAAAAGGAAATGGCCTCAAGTTGCAACTGGGGAGGTTAAGATTGGATATTAGGAAAAATCTCTTCACTAAAAGGGTCATCAGGCATTGGAACAGGCTGCCCAGGGAAGTGATTGAGTTGCCATCCCTGGAGGTATTTGAAAGACCTGTAGATGTGGCATTTAGGGACATGGTTTAGAGGTGAACTTGACAGTGCTAGTTTAAGTGTTGGACTCCATCCTCTTATAGGTCTTTCCCAAACTAAACGATTATATGATTCTCTGATACTGGGGGTGTCCTGGTTTAGCAGTAGCAGTCATTTTTTCTACTGGTGCAGTGCTGTGTTTTGACTTTTGGCCTGGGAATAATACTGATAAAGCTGATGTTTGCAGTTGCTGGTCAGAATGTTTACCCTGACCAAGGACTTTGTGAGTCTCATGCTCTGCCAGGGAGGAGGAGAAGCTGGGAGGAAGCAGGGACAGGACACCTGACCCAAACTAGCCAAAGAGGTATTCCATACCACAGCACGTCATGCCCAGGATGTAGAACGGAGAGTCCCCAGAAGGGCTGGATCATGGCAGGGTGGGGGTGAGGTACCGGTTGGTGAGTGGTTGTATTCTCTTCCTTGTTATTTCCTTTATCATTATTCTTATTGGTGGTAGCAGTAGTGATTTGTGTTATACCTTAGTTATTAAACTGTTCTTATCTCAACCCGTGGAAGCTGCATTCTTTTGATTCTCCTCCCCGTCCCTCCAGGAGCGGAGGGAAGAAAGGTGGAGGGGGGGGAGTGGACTTTGTGGTTCTGATTTACAGTCTGGGCTTAAACCACGACAGTTCTTTTTGGCGCCCAACGTGGGGCTCGAAGGGTTGAGATAACAACAGATCTGACCGGAGTGTGTCTAATCGTATTTGTGATAAGCAGTCAGTGTTTTGGATTAATAGTCACTCGTCACAATGCTGATTTATTGGCTCTCAAAGTTGTTTCTCTTGATGTCACAGTTTCAGTATGCTGTAGCTTACTTAGAGCCGGTATTTGCTGTGTTAGTGTTTATCAAGTGTGGGCCTTGGGCTAAGGTTCTTGTTTCACTGTACTTCATGGTAATGGCTTGTAATACGGGTGGGCTCCGGCAGCAGGGCGGGATGAATGTGGCTGTGGACTTGTACCTGGCCGTCCCGCTGCTCTTCACCGTCCTGGCCCTCTTCCTCGCGTCCGTCTTTGTGAGGCTGCGGGGAGCTGAGGGGGAGCGGCCCCGGGAGCCGCCGGCGGCCGAAGCGGCCTGGGAGAGGGGCCCCGGGGACCAAGCGGCGGTGGGAGCGGGGCCGGAGGCCGGCAGGGAGCGGCTGCCAGTGGAAGAAGTGGGGGTGGTCGAGAAGGGAAAGGAGGCGTCTGCCAAGCAGCGGGAGGAGGCGGCGGCGGAGCCGAGCGCCGGGGCCGAGCCCAGCCCCGCGGAGGCCGAGAGCATTCTTCAGCAGCCGTTCACCGAGCCCCGTGAGCCCGAGCCCCAGGAGGATGCAGGAGACCACGCAGCACTTTCCAGCAAGGCAGAGGAGGAAGATCTGGACTCAGAAAAAGGGAAGGTGGTGGTGAGAGAGCCGGCAAGCATAGCAGCATCATTTGAGAGTTCTGAAGGTTTTGAATGGCCTCTGGGTACCCTTGGAACCTGCCTGCTGATTGTGATGGGGATCACCATGTTGGCACACACACAGAGTGTGTTCTACCCACAGCCATTTTGTCTGATCCCGAGAGTTAAGCAGAGTCAGGTTTGGGTCTTGTCTGGGTTTAGACAATACAGGGGGACTGAGGGGTTTTCCCCAAGGCTGGACAGTCATGAGGGGCAGGGTGCGTGGGACAGTATGGGCGAGTATCTAATCCACTGGGCCCCTCCAGTGCTTTGGAAGCGTCGGAGATGGAAGGCAACTGTATGGAGTCCCCGACGACAAGTTGCAGAGACTGCTGCCGGGGAGGGTGAATTATTTTGAGCCTGATGGGCCCATGGCACTTCAGGCCATCAGGGCAGAGATGCAACATAGAGATGGACTCATGATCGAGGGGTGGACTTTGCAATGGGCCTCTCCTGCTCTGAAAGACTGTTACAAGAGATGGAGCCCACCATCATGGACCGAATGGACTCAGCAGCTTTATAGGGATTGGTCCGTGCACTAAGATAAGAGTGCACTGAGATGAAAGTGATGGTATATTGAAAATGTGGGATCTGAGCATGACGTGAATGGTATGGAATAAGGGGTGGATACTGTCCTGGTTTAGCAGTAGCAGTCATTTTTTCTACTGGTGCAGTGCTGTGTTTTGACTTTTGGCCTGGGAATAATACTGATAAAGCTGATGTTTGCAGTTGCTGGTCAGAATGTTTACTCTGGCCAAGGACTTTGTGAGTCTCATGCTCTGCCAGGGAGGAGGAGAAGCTGGGAGGAAGCAGGGACAGGACACCTGACCCAAACTAGCCAAAGAGGTATTCCATACCACAGCACGTCATGCCCAGGATGTAGAACGGAGAGTCCCCAGAAGGGCTGGATCATGGCAGGGTGGGGGTGAGGTACCGGTTGGTGAGTGGTTGTATTCTCTTCCTTGTTATTTCCTTTATCATTATTACTATTAGTGGTAGCAGCAGTGATTTGTGTTATACCTTAGTTATTAAACTGTTCTTATCTCAACCCGTGGAAGCTGCATTCTTTTGATTCTCCTCCCCGTCCCTCCAGGAGCGGAGGGAAGAAAGGTGGGGGGGGGGGAGTGGACTTTGTGGTTCTGATTTACAGCCTGGGCTTAAACCACGACAGGGGATCAAGTGAAGTGCTTTGAAATAAACAAAAGAAACCTTTCCCAAACTGAGTTGGGGAGTTTCCTATCATCACTTGCAAAACTACAGCTTTGTGTTTTTACCAGTTTCCTGAACTCAGTGTATTCTCTGGGGATATCACAAAGTGCGTGGAAACCAAAGTGAGACAAATCAAAGAAGAGAGGAAGAGAGTGAGTTCTTTCTCTCCTCCTTTACTGGTAAAACAGCTGGTTCTTCTCTCCAAATGAATAGTTCAAGTGACAGTAACACTGGGAAGGCACATGTGCCTTCCAATCTCTTATGCTATGGATAACAAGTGCAGGATTAGGCTCTCCAGCAAACTATCCCTCAGCACATATCTGTGAGGTAGAAATTTTTGTCGATGTTATTCACCCCACACCAAAATAAGCAACTTTATTAAATATTTAAATAGCTTCTAAAAGTTATTTGGAAAGCATAGAATAGCATTTCTGCAGGAATTGTACTTACAAGGCCAGACAAAAGTGTCAAGTTATATCTAGAGATAATAGTTAATGTTTTGATATAAAATATTTATAGAATCATAGAATCATAGAGTAGTTAGGGTTGGAAAGGACCTTAAGATCATCTAGTTCCAACCCCCCTGCCATGGGCAAGGACACCCCACACTAAACCATGCCACCCAAGGCCTCATCCAACCTGGCCTTGAACACCGCCAAGGATGGAGCATTCACAACCTCCCTGGGCAACCCATTCCAGTGCCTCACCACCCTCACAGTAAAGAATTTCTTCCTTATATCCAATCTAAACTTCTCCTGCTTAAGTTTGAACCCATTACCCCTTGTCCTGTCACTACAGTCCCTAATGAAGTGTCCCTCCCCAGCATCCTTGTAGGCCCCCTTCAGATACTGGAAGGCTGCTATGAGGTCTCCACGCAGCCTTCTCTTCTCCAGGCTGAACAGCCTCAACTTTCTCAGCCTGTCTCCATACAGGAAATGCTCCAGTCCCCTGATCATCCTCGTGGCCCTCCTCTGGACTTGTTCCAACAGTTCCATGCCCTTTTTATGTTGAGGACACCAGAACTGCACAGAATACTGCAAGTGAGGTCTCATGAGAGCAGAGTAGAGAGGCAGGATCACCTCCTTTGACCTGCTGGTCACGCTCCTTTTGATGCTTCCCGGGATACGGTTGTATACACCACTTGTTTCAATACTCTTCATCTTCCCACCCCCCTTTTTTAGCTCTTCTGCATACACCCTCAGTTCAATGAAAACCCTTCAGAAAACAGATACTTATTCTATAGGGTCATTTATTCCAAGGTAGAAAACTCCATTTAAACTTTCTCAGAAAAACACGTAAGAACTCACGATGAATAAGAAACACCTATTTAAAAAACATCATTAGAAGCAAGGAAGCTGCAGCAGATCTACTTGTTTTGCTGGCTAGGTGGATACTAACAACATCTAAAGGAATTAAGAATCCCATAAAACAAGAGTTAAAACCTCAAGCAAAACAATTACCTGCATTATAGTAATTAGTAATTTTGTCAGTTAGTGGCTTGCATTTGGTGGATACAATAAGTGGTAAATCTGGTAACCTGCAATTCATTACCATAAGCACGCAAGAGAAAAACTCAATTCCCAGTGTGGTGAAACAGAAATTACAGCAGAGATTTATAACAGTCCCACATAGTTAGCTAAGGCCCGAGAGAAAGAACAACCCAAGCACTGCATAATCTATCTTTGTAGAGATAGATATGGGCCCACTCTAGCATAATGTATCCAAACATACAGTAGTTGACATAATGCCTGAGCACATCACAAATAGACAGGTATTAACAAGCAGTGCCGACTAGCTCATCCTCTAAGGCAATTTTAGTTCTTTAGTATAGCAGATAGAATTTAGTGATATCCATGCACTGAAATTCGGAAGGTAAATGGCTAGATATTAGGGTCTTCATATTATGTATAGGGAAACCAGCACCAAGAGAAAGCAAAGACACTTTTTCAAGATTGCACAGAGGTGGGAGCAGGAGCAATGATTAGACCCAAATTTAGGCCATCTGATCAAATCTCTGTAAGCACCTTTTGAGTTATTAGATGCTTGTAGAGCACAACTACATAAGCCTGGTGTCTCTGCCCACCTACGAGTTGCAGGGGGCAGTGACACACATCTTTTGTTTGAAATACTGAAGGCTTCTGAAATGGTTTCTGAAGTTCACCTTCTGCCCTTGAGGTTTCCTCATAAAGAACAGAGAAGCATGAGCAGTCTTCTTTGACACATTCCCTTTCCTCCTTCACCACATGCCGTTTCATGATGAAAAGCTTTTTTCTGTTGCTCATCATCACCATGATGTCTTATTGGTGGCATCTCAGTGTCAAACCCTCCAATTATCCAGAATAGCTGCCCTGGAGCCTCAGACCTTGACACTGCACCATGTAGCAAGCAACCTCTACTTCATATACCAAGCCTGAAATGATGAGGTGGGCAGGGGAGGAATATCCATTGCATCCATATGATTCTGATACCACAACACTGGGAGACATAAGTACCGTCATGGTTTTCAGGTTGTTTTCCCTGCAACTTTCTTGTTCCCCTGGGCCTTATCTTACATGAAGTTATTTGGAATACCTCAAGTATCTTTTTGCAAAAAGCGGAAAGGAGCAGGCTGCCCAGGGAAGTGGTTGAGTCACCATCCCTGGAGATATTTAAAAAAATATGTAGATGTGGCACTTGAGGACATGGCTTAGTGGCAAACTTGGCAGTGCTAGGTTAATGGTTGGACTTGATCTTAAAGGTCTTTTCCAACCTAAATAATTCCATGATTCCGTAAAAAGAGTTGAGACAGGTACAGTAAACTGTGTACATCTATGAAGAAACCAATGCAGGGAAATTCTGGGAGCTCTAAGAATCATAGCAGGAGTCTAAAAGCCTAGAAGTGCACTAAGTCAAGCTCCTAACTGTTCAAAGTATAGTACATTAGACGCACAAGGGAAGTGTCTGCCTGGGCCAGGGAGCTGAATCAATATTAAAATGGATCAAGTAGGAAATATTTAACTGCACTTTGAATAGCTAATTTAAGGAAGATGAATCTTATCCTTAGGGCCACATTTCACATCCTTTCTTCCTTCTGAGCAGTACATTGCTTTATCCAAAATGACTATTTGCAAAGTATATATCTTAGCAAAATGAACAAGGGTATTACAAGCTGACCCTTAAACTATATAACTCCATAGCCAGGGACTAGCTCTTATTGTATGCAGAACAAGCTTTCATTGTGCTGTTAGGCACTATTGAATATACTAATATTAACTAGGTAGTAAATAAGCAGTCTAAGCAAGCAAAGAATACTGGAATTTAGTATTTGTTGCCGAGATCTCCTAACGACAAAATGTCTAGTAAGGAAAGAGATTCTTTTTCCTTCCCCCTAAATTTTTTGGTTTCTTACTTCTGCTAAACTTTAATACTTGAAAAATGTTACTGTATTTTTATACATACAAAGAGACACACAACAATTGTAAAAAGGCCTTTGTTATTACCACTACAGTCTTACTGACAGGAAGACAGTTTAAAGGAGCCTAGCAATGTCAATGTTGTATGATTCCATTGGGCTGATTACAATGCTCTGTAAGTTATAGTCGGAGTTAGTGCTGAATTTAATACTGCCTAGAATGCTGGATTTAATACTGAACAATGACAACGCACATGGAATTTATAGCGCAATTTACAGGTGAACTTTAAAGAACAAGTTAAAAGATACAGAAGAAAAAAATACATGTTTTATTACCTTTTATTACTTAAGAAATTGATGGATAATATTAAGTCAGGTAAACTGAAAATTACTAAACATATGTAATCATACCATTGCCATCTCCTAGTAGTATATGAATATATCCATAGTTTTTAAGGCATCATTATATGATTTAAATCTGATTTCCAGTATTCCACCAAATACGTTTTTACCCGTTTTCCCTATAGAATGTTCATAACCAAAATCTGTCTATAGTCAACAGACCAAGAAAGGTGCTATGATTTATGCTAACTTTGGCCCTCCCACACACAAACTCTGAACCAGTGCTACTGCTTCCTGTGACTCACTAGTTAAATGCTCTACCTAAACCGGGGGCTGATACCAACTAGAATCCCAAAGGAAGGACAGCAGGTGACTTTGTGGTTGTAGCGATGTGAGTGAAGAGGCCAAAATTGACTGGGATAACTGTTGATAAAAATAAATCAAAACAAACCAACTTCTGAAACCTAAACCGAAACAAACATCAATTCCACTTCTAAAACAGATGAGACTATTTGTGGACTGTTACCAAGCCTAACTGGAGCCTAGCTGGCAGAAAGAACATTTGGTATTAATTGGAAATCTTCAGAAAATACACAATCCACACTTCTCTGCAGTTTGTTTCAAAGGTTAATCACTGTTGGCATAAAAATCTGTGTCTTATTTATAATTTGAGTTTATGCATCTTCTGCTTCAAGTCATTAGTTCTTGTTATGATTCTTCTATTAGATTAAAATATCCCATTAATACGCATTCTCAAGCCTGTCAATCATTTCCTATGGCTCGTTTCCACATCTTCAGGTAGCTGTTCCATCAGATTGTGCAATGCAGCAGAATCAGTTTCAACATGACTTTCCTTACAGAATAATGGAGGTAAATGGTACTACACATCTACCCTGTATAGAAAACATACAGAAAATACGTGCAGTAGATGATATCCTGACAGCAAGGCAGTAACTAACGTTTCTATGTTGTTTCTGAAAACTCTTCGTGAAACCTCTAGTATAATACAGGTTCCTCAAGCCTTCCAAATGCTTCAAAACCTCTACCACATAAGAAAAAAAAAAAACAACACACAAAATCTTTATTTATGCCCATCATGTTGTGTATGTTGCATAAGAGAATATGGAAAATATGTAATTCATTTTGTCACTGCAACCAATTTACATAGAATCAGAGAATCATAGAATAGTTAGGGTTGGAAAGGACCTTAAGATCATATAGTTCCAACCCCCCTGGCATGGGCAGGGGCACCCCACACTAAACCATGCCACCCAAGGCCTCATCCAACCTGGCCTTGAACACTGCCAAGGATGGAGGACTCACAACCTCCCTGGGCAACCCATTCCAGTGCTTCACCACCCTAACAGTAAAGAATTTCTTCCTTATATCCAGTCTAAACTTCCCCTGTTTATGTTTGAACCTATGCTTGAACTAATTTACATGTGCTCCTCTGCCTTCACATCCCATTCCTTCACGACTTCTTCAAACCCTAGAGTTTAAGCTTCCTGTCATTTTTTCAATGTAATTTTAGACTTTATTCCCTTAGTCACAAATTTCGTGAAGCATGGTACAGAAATTTGGAAACAGTAATTAAGCTAAGTTTTCACCACTACTAATAAAGCAGTAGGCAAGTCTTGTTTTCTCATTTTGCTGATGATCAACCTCTGTGTAGTCTGTTTACTTTTATGCACAGTCACTAATAATACCATGTTATTCCTCAGAGGGCTATGTGTTTTAATGCGTATGGCATTAAAAATAAGCCCAAATGTGGCGTACATTTAAATAAGGTTTCATACAGACGGTATTCAGCAATACCCATGACCAACATGAATATTCTGTTCAGACACAGTTCTACAGATTGGTGAAAAGGTATTTTTAAAATTCATTAAAGAAGCAATGGCAAGTGTGAAAGTATGAATGGGGTGATAGGCTCTATATCCACTATTGTCACATTTCACCTGACACGAAAACTTTATTTGCCCTAAGCAAGGGGAAAGTTTAGTCTGATATAAACTTAGTCTCTATGTGATATGCTACTTCTACTTTACACATTCTTTGATGAAAGATGTGCATTTAGGCAGTTTGTTCTCTTTGATAACATTATTTTTGTGCCCTTGTTCATGTCTAGGACATCTTTATATTACTACCACCATGATCAAAAATAGCATACCTGTGAAAGCATATGATCTCTTTCATCAGAAGCACATCCAAATGAAATGCAGCATTATCGAAACTACACTGTAACAGGTTTACATTAGACACGTAAAATCACAGCTTCCTAAAATAAAATGTCAGATTTTCTGAAGTCCGTTTATACATTTGCTATTTACAGTACATACAACAGAAGTCTTGTGTGGATAATGAATTCCATGATTTAAACATATGCTGTGCTATTCACTGCAGAGTGCTGTAATTTTAAACATTCCCTCAGTTTTAAAAGTAATTGCGGGAGAATTTTATGTGATATATTTCCTCCGTCATCTTCAATCTGTAAGTACAAGGTCTTATCTTTTAATCTTATATCATTATTGTGAATAGTAGTAGTAGAAAGACAGTTATCACTTTTCTTATAAAACTCCATTGATATAAGATCTCAGCTGAAGT
This sequence comes from Psittacula echo, assembly GCF_963264785.1. Taxonomy (NCBI): domain Eukaryota; kingdom Metazoa; phylum Chordata; class Aves; order Psittaciformes; family Psittacidae; genus Psittacula; species Psittacula echo. The sequence continues at coordinate 50,841,448 of NC_137735.1, read as the reverse complement.
GCAACATATTTTCTATGTTTAGATTTTCAGTGAGTACCTGTACTTTAACTGGAAAAAGTTTGCACAGACTTCATAAACACAACTTTGTCACATATAAAATATTCTCTTAGATGTCCTGCAGTTTAAAGAGGTTAGCTAAAAAAGGTAGATAGGTACAAATATCTAGGAAACGAATAAAGAAGAAAACATTATTACACTCTACAAACTCATAGTAAGCATGCATCTCAAGGACCGTGCAGCATGATTATCTACATGGGCTTTAGTAAAACTGGAAAGTTCGAAAAAGGAAGATGAAAGAATTAGATGGAATCTGTATGAAGAAGTGGGACTAGACTTGAAGGCCTCCTGGAATCTTTCCAGACTGAATTATTCTATGAATAAATAGGTATAGGCTTATTAGTCTGGATAAAGAGGATATTCACCAACCATCTATTAAATCATGAATGTCATGGAGGGAAAAAGTATAGAACAATCACCCCATCTTCTGAACCAGAAGCTAAGTTGTCCCAAATAAAAATTACTAGGTGACAAATTTAAAATAACCAGATGAAGATGATTCATCACATAGCTTGTCAATGAAACTCTGTATTTCTGGCCAGAGGATGTTGCAAGTTAGCAGCAGTACCAAGGACAGCCTGGGTATCTTTGTGGAGAGAAATCCTTTGAGGGGTTAAAAAACACACAGAAAGCCCTTCTAGGTCAATAACTTCAAAGTTATACACAGTTCAATGCTGGGGAAGTAATGAAGTATTACTAAGCACTTACCTCAGCAGTCTTATGCTCTGCCTCAAGCATTTGCATTTCCCCCCAGCCACTATCAGAGACAAGACAGCAGACTAGATAAATGTTTAGCCTTTCCCAGTACAGCCTTTTTATTACATTACATTACCTTCCTCTGTCCTTAAGCTAAACCAGTGACTTCTACTGTTTTAACCTGAATTTTGCTCAGGAATCTTTCTTTACTTGAAGTGGGCAAAGGAAAGGATGCAAACAACATTCCCCACTACATCTTTTCTCAACTTTGATCTGCAAGTGAAATGTAGTTTCTTGAACCAGTTTTTACAAATAATTAGCATATTTTAATTACATTTCTGAATTTTCTTAGAGACTACTTATCTGTGAATATGATTGCCTGACGAGTTTTCACAATGTGCTACCCAAAGATTGTGTCCACCAGATTCCCACTGTTGTCAAGGCACAGTACTCTGGCACATTTCGCTCTTGCTCTCAGTGGACTTCATGTCAATCAATAGCAGGAGCCAGATCATATCCTCAGACTGAAGTACTACTAATGACAGAAAAGGCATGTCACACCTGCAGTTCTGCCCAGGACTAAAGGGGCTGCTGACCATAAGGAAGCTGAACTAAGCATCTCTAGTATATTGTTGCATGGCATCAGAATGAGCAGTTTTGCTTTGACGGCCTTCAGTGTTTCTTCATCCTGTCTACTGGATCATTTAACATACTTCTATTGACCACAATCTAATAGTGATACCACCATCAGGCTTTTCCCTCCTGCCAAAATATGCCTTCTGCACATAAGAAAAAACTTCCATGGAAGAAATGTATTCAGAAAAACTCTCCTTTTAGATCTCTTCTTGAATACTAACTTTAGTGTGGTCATAATGCCTAGAAATTATTCCTGTCTGACACTAGTTAAATAAACTTTATTTAAATGGGGTCCATTACTCCATTTTTATGCCAAGCCCTATATTTCATAGAGCTTGCCCTGTTTGTGTGATTTAACTAGGCTGTACTGATATGTCCTTTTGTCTCATCAGGAAAGCAACTGTAATAGCATTTTCAGTAACGTACTTAGTACAGAGGTGTCTTACTCCTTTCTGTATGTAGTTCAGTTGCTACACTTAACATATACTTAAAATGTCACTTTAAACTTCAAATTCTTTCTGGAATGGTTACAGAAATCAGACGTTTAATGTTATTTAAACGTTTACTAACAGTTCAATCCATTTCTGCTTTGAGACCTCTTTCCAACTTCAGTTCAAATTTTCAGCTTCAGGACTTTCAAATTAGTCCTCTTAAAACACACAGTATTTAAATGACACTTAGTAATGTTTGAAAGAGCAAAGGATAATTCAGTGTTACACATTGTAAGTTTCACCTTCTACCAACATCTAGCTCTACTAACCAAGCTTTTAATAATTGGTCTTGTCCTTATGGGGTTAAAATTTAGAGTGAACAAACAGTGACTAAAGACACCATTCAAATCCAAGTCTAAACTGGCTTAAGGATCTAGTTCCCTGTTAAATTCAATCAACACATCTGAGCAGTGAAAATAGGTTTTACTTAGTTTGCCTTAACTACAATATCACATCCTATACCTTTTTGTGCTTTTTATATCTTGCCGTTGATTTTTTAAGTGTGCCTGGGTTCTGGGCTTGTTCCTTCCTACTTAATGAAGAAAAAAAAGAAAAGCAAAAGGAAAAGAAAAAAAAATAACACAGCACCAACAGTCCCAAAGTCCAATCAAGACTTCATTTCTGTTTGAATTCATTCTTAAAGAGCGCAGTGAACCTTTATTTTTTTGCTCACAGAACCATGCCTTTAAATGTCTTTGAAGGAAGATGACATACAACACACTCTATAAACTTAAAGTGAATGAAAGAGTTAACTTTCTTTAGTCTGCACCACAAATTACAGCTATTTTCTGCAAAAAGGTCTAATCTCTCGAATGGGTCATCTAATTCCGTCACCTTTCAGATATCTCTTGTTAATAAGACTAAGATGCCTCTATAACTATTTTCAGTTTCTATAATGCTAAGCTATAAATACAGAAAACTAAATAAAACTTAAGTACTGTAGCTGGAAGTGAAAAAACAATATCACCCACTTAGAAATTTCATATACTCTGTTGTACAGAGATCACATTAAATGCTCAGAACACAATGATTCAGGTGAAGGCCTCACATAGACTGCTGCAGCAGGTCAGTGGTTATTGCGGAGTTTATAATTTCAGGAAATTCTAAGGCACAAACATACAGATATTTAAAAACAAGTTGTCATTCTGAATGCTGGGAAAGTCACCACTTAAAATGAAGAAATCTTGCCAGTAGTCAAACGTACCTTGACACACAACAAAATATGTACATACACATTTTAACATACAGGAAACACAAAATTTGAATCAATGTCCAACACTGAAAAACTCCACTTACCGACTGTCTGATTATGAATCAATAGTTTTCTTTGAAACTGTGATCTGGGATAGCAGATTTTATCAGTAGAAATGCATTTACATTACCGGCATACTTGATTTCAGCTTACAGAAAGATCTTCCAATTCTGTAATAGCTGTAATGAATACCACATGTTTTTTAGTCTCTGATTTATTGACTTACACTCCTTCTATCATGAAGGTAAGGTACCATTAAATTACCTCAGATAGAATATACGTATTGGGAGAAAAGTGAATAACCAGATATAAAAAGTATATAAACAGATATATTTACATCCTATTTTCACTTCTGAAGACAAAAGTAGTTCAATTTTCCCCAGCATGTTGATGTCTTATAATCAAGTTTGTACAGAATGAATACTTCTCCATTCAGACAAATACATGTAACAAAAACAAAACAAAACAAAAAAAACCACAACAAAAAAGGATATGCTCATGATTTTGAGAGGCAACTCCATTTACTGAAGAGCACTACAAACAGAGTAGTAAGTCCCATATAGTTAGGGTCTTACTCTATAATTGCTTATAGCATAACAAGGAACATTATGTGTGGTGTCCTGGTTTAGCAGTAGCAGTCATTTTTTCTACTGGTGCAGTGCTGTGTTTTGACATTCCGCCTGGGAACAGAGCTGATAACACAGATGTTTAGACTGACCAAGGACTTTGTGAGTCTCATGCTCTGCCAGGGAGGAGGAGAAGCCGGGAGGAAGCAGAGATAGGACACCTGACCCAAAACTAACCAAAGAGGTATTCCATACCACAGCACGTCATGCCCAGGATGTAGAACTGAGAGTTCCAGGAAGGGCTAGAATGCTGCAGGGTGGGGGTGAGGTACCGGTTGGTGAGCGATTGTATTCTCTTCCTTGTTATTTCCTTTATCATTATTCTTATTGGTGGTAGCAGTAGTGATTTGTGTTATATCTTAGTTATTAAACTGTTCTTATCTCAACCCGTGGGAGTTGCATTCTTTCGATTCTCCTCCCCGTCCCTCCAGAAGCGGAGGGAAGAAAGGTGGGGGGGTAAGTAGACTGCGTGGTTCTGATTTACGGCCTGGGCTTAAACCATGACAGTTCTTTTTGGCGCCCAATGTGGGGCTCAAAGGATTGAGACAACAACAGATCTGACCGAGGCACAATGCTGATTTATTGGCTCTCAAAGTTGTTTCTCTTGATGTCACAGTTTCAGTATGCTGTAGCTTACTTAGAGCCGGTATTTGCTGTGTTAGTGTTTATCAAGTGTGGGCCTTGGGCTAAGGTTCTTGTTTCACTGTACTTTATGGTAATGGCTTGTAATACGGGCGGGCTCCGGCAGCAGGGCGGGATGGACGTGGCCATGGACTTGTACCTGGCCGTCCCGCTGCTCTTCACCGTCCTGGCCCTCGTCCTCGCGTCCGTCTTTGTGAGGCTGCGGGGAGCTGAGGGGGAGCGGCCCCGGGAGCCGCCGGCGGCCGAAGCGGCCTGGGAGAGGGGCCCTGGGGACCAAGCGGTGGCGGGAGCGGGGCCGGAGGCCGGGAAGGAGGCGGCTGCCGAGGAGGGGAAGGAGGCGGCTGCCGAGGAGGGGAAGGAGGCGGCTGCCGAGCAGCGGGAGGAGGCGGTGGAGGAGCCGAGCCTCACAGCCGAGCCCAGCCCCGCGGCGGCCGAGAGCATCCCCCAGCAGCCGTCCGCCGAGCCCCGTGAGCCTGAGCCCCAGGAGGATGCAGGAGACCACGCAGCACTTTCCAGCAAGGCAGAGGAGGAAGATCTGGACTCAGAAAAAGGGAAGGTGGTGGTGAGAGAGCCGGCAAGCACAGCAGCTGCACCAGCCCCAGTGACAAGTACAGCAGCATCATTTGAGAGTTCTGAAGGTTTTGAATGGCCTCTGGGTACCCTTGGGACCTGCCTGCTGATTGTGATGGGGATCACCATGTTGGCACACACACAGAGTGTGTTCTACCCACAGCCATTTTGTCTGATCCTGAGAGTTAAGCAGAGTCAGGTTTGGGTCTTGTCTGGGTTTAGACAATACAGGGGGACTGAGGGGTTTTCCCCAAGGCTGGACAGTCATGAGGGGCAGGGTGCGTGGGACAGTATGGGCGAGTATCTAATCCACTGGGCCCCTCCAGTGCTTTGGAAGCGTCGGAGATGGAAGGCAGCAGTGTGGAGTCCCCGACGACAAGTTGCAGAGACTGCTGCCGGGGAGGGTGAATTATTTTGAGCCTGATGGGCCCATGACACTTCAGGCCATCAGGGCAGAGATGCAACATAGAGATGGACTCATGATCGAGGGGTGGACTTTGCAATGGGCCTCTCCTGCTCTGAAAGACTGTTACAAGAGATGGAGCCCACCATCATGGACCGAATGGACTCAGCAGCTTTATAGGGATTGGTCCATGCACCAAGATAAGAGTGCACTGAGATGAAAGTGATGGTATATTGAAAATGTGGGATCTGAGCATGACGTAAATGGTATGGAATAAGGGGTGGATACTGTCCTGGTTTAGCAGTAGCAGTCATTTTTTCTACTGGTGCAGTGCTGTGTTTTGACCCACCTGGGAACAGAGCTGATAACACAGATGTTTAGACTGACCAAGGACTTTGTGAGTCTCATGCTCTGCCAGGGAGGAGGAGAAGCCGGGAGGAAGCAGAAATAGGACACCTGACCCAAACTAGCCAAAGAGGTATTCCATACCACAGCACGTCATGCCCAGGATGTAGAACGGAGAGTCCCCAGAAGGGCTGGATCATGGCAGGGTGGGGGTGAGGTACCGGTTGGTGAGCGATTGTATTCTCTTCCTTGTTATTTCCTTTATCATTATTCTTATTGGTGGTAGCAGTAGTGATTTGTGTTATACCTTAGTTATTAAACTGTTCTTATCTCAACCCGTGGGAGTTGCATTCTTTCGATTCTCCTCCCCATCTCTCCAGAAGCGGAGGGAAGAAAGGTGGGGGGGTAAGTAGACTGCGTGGTTCTGATTTACGGCCTGGGCTTAAACCACGACAGTGTGGTCATAGCAATTTGTGATTAAGGTTGCCCAAGGAGAGGATAACAAGTCTGCAAAGACAGATAAAGAACATTTACAGCACAAGATTAGAGCTCCTTTTCAGAGATGGGTGAAATCTTGCAAAGCACTTACTTTTTGCACATCAGGTTTTTAAAAAAACAAATTTCTCACCACTCTCCTGAAAGATAAATAACTAATCTATCCAAGCCATTATTTTTACAGCCTTGATAATTATCTTTTTTGCTCAGTTATGAAAAGTAAGCTTTGTATATAAAATTTATTACTTTTAATTAAGTCATCAGGCTGACATAAGATAGTTTCTCATACTGAGAACAGCAAATTAAGACATTTGTGATTTATTAATTGGTATGTCTTAAATTGCAAGTATTTCTAAGCTAATGCATAGAACACCACCTCATTATTTTGAATATATCTTGTTCAAGGGCCAAGGTCTTGCCTCTTTCCCATGAGGAAACTGCCACATCATATTGTGCACTTGAATTTATAGAAGCAGTAACTTAAATGAACCAATGTTTCAATTACTAGGTATCATATGAGTATCAAAATACTTTTTCTCTCAGTTATTGAGGTTTCAGTCTCAATGGATCTGTGACTTGCTCTGCGTTGCACTACCTCTTCTCATAAGTTAGATTCTTCAAAGTTCTGTGTGAGCAAAATATTTCTAGGTCACAGAAATAACTGGGATAAACCACATGTGGTATAAGACAGTTTCACTTGACATAATAGGCCCAAGTCATGTAAGTCAACAGTATTTGTTCAGAAAGAAGTCTATTCACTTATGTTCCCAGAGCTGAAAAGGTTGACCTGGACCTAATCAATCTTTCTGTCCAGGCCTTTACATCCCAAAAAAGAAACACAGTAATAATTTACTAACAGATTCTGTATATGACACCTAATCTTTGCATTCTGCTCTAGGATCACACTCTAATCACCATCATTATCCTCCTCCTTACCCTTAAGGCTCCTTGAATGGAAGGACTCCCCTAAGTCCTTCCCTCCTTCTGCTCTCTTATAGTCTTCCAATCTGCCCTACAGAAATAACACATTAATTTATTCTCAGTATGTTTGAGCTATATCTACTGTGCTTCTAGAGATTTGAAGTCTGTATCTGGATACTTTCTTGCCATTTTTTTCCCCTTGTGTTAAATGTCTTCAAAAAATAAAGGGAAAAGCACATTGGGAAAGTGGCACTTGTTTTATCCAGATTTTCAGTTTTGTGGTAGTCATAGTATGGATACTGTACTCACACAAGTGAGTCATATTTTCACCAGCTTATCTGAAAAGGACACCTCACCTTCACATCTGTTATCTTTACCCAACCATTTTTCTGCTCTAGATCTCTTTCTCTTCAGAATGATGACTTAAAACTATGCAGCACTACTCTGAAAATAATGTATAAGAAAAGGGACATGCTGTCTGTAAAGCAGAAATAAATACTGGAAGGATGAAGGGACTTTGCTCTTTTTGATAATGCCATGTTTTTTACATGTCCAAAGAAGGACAATGAAGCTGGTGAATGGTCTAGAGAACAAGTCTTAGGAGAAGTTGAAGGAACTGCAGATTGGAGAAAAGGAGGCTCAGGGTAAACCTTATCACTCTCTACAACGGTGTTGAATGCTTCTCCCAGGTAACATGCAGTAGGACAAGAGCTGTGCCAAAGGAGGTTTAGATTGAATATTAGGAAAGATTCCTTCACTGAAAACATTTTCAAGCATTGGAACAGGCTACCCAAGGAAGTCATTGAAGTTGTATTCCATTCCTGGAGGTATTCGAAAGACCTGTAGATGTGGCACTTAAGGACATGTCAGGAAGCCTTCATTCATCTTCTATCACATAATATGAGCACAATGGATTCCCTGTAAACAACTGTTTGTCATATAGGTGAGGTTCTATGACATTTAAGAAGTGAACTAACTCAGAAGATCTAATAAAAAAAACCCGAAAAATCCACTATGAAGCCCGATTGTTGTTCTAGATCTTTTCTCATGAGCGTGCTGAATACAAGTCAAAACCATTCCTTTCAAGTACCAGCTCTTTTTGCATTCATAAGAACAGAAAGAATGGTCTTGGTCAGACAGCGTTTGACCTTTGCCACACACACTGGACAGCTGTTTCAAAAAATCTTATGTCTGATGTCAGTATTTTCATGTTTTTGTATTTGCATTGGCCCTTACTCTCAGCAGAAAACATATCAGCTCATTGTGCTCTGGGCCTCTTCATACTTCAAAGTTATTTACACCACCTCATCTTCACACTGGTGTGAATCCTCTTTTTGAGTGCATTTTTGTTTGTCTTACCTCAATCCTTTCACTCCTCCTCTGTGTTCATCTACTGTCCTTAGTCTTTGTCTTACTCAACTCCAAGTCTTCTGTTTTTCTGGTATTAATTAAATTATACTTTGTGAAATATTCTGTTAACCTTTTTACTTCTATTCGTTCCTTTGTGCAGGAAGATTCTTTGACAACCATATTGTTTTCTTCTCTAGCTAGCCTCTTCTGCCTTGTCCTTCACAGCATGAGCTTTCATGGATTGCCTTTCTGCTCTAGAGTCGCATTCACTTAATGTTTTGTTCCCTAGGTATTTACAACTCTTAAGATTATAATCTCTTTTTTTCCATTGTGTTCTTTAGCTGCAACCTGTCACTAGCTCCATTTGCATCTAAGCACAGAATAAGGAACTAGACATAAGGAACATTAGACATTGTTAATGTAGGATTAAAATGCTAATATTAGTTATAATCACACCATCTTTTTCTTTTTACATTAAAGTAGTTACAACTTGTTTACATGGCACAAGTCTGTCTGCAATCACAATGACCATTCAATGGCTTAAGGGGTGGGGCAAAGGGTAAAAATCCTTTTAAAAACTTGTGTCAGGCAAAAATAAGTAACTAGCTTCCCTGAAGTGTATATCTCTGCATCCTCTCAGAAGCAAAGAAGAACCTAAGGAAGAAGGTGGGTATAGTTGTGACAGTGAAAACGGTGGACTGCTGCACACAGTTAAACCATCCTCATATATATATTTGTCTAATTTGTGTCATAAAAACTATTTTGCCTCAAAATGTCTTTCCTCGCAGTTTGAATGGACTCTGAGACTGTCTTTCACTGTTCCACTGCTGCTTTCTTTTTCTTATATTTAAGAGGGAAAAGAAAATAAAGAATTAGCTTCTAAGTTCAGCAGAAAATTGTTCTTTCCATTCACTCACCTGGGGGTCCTGTCATTGTTGATTCTCTGGCTTTTTAGGTTCTTTGTCTAGCTCAACCTTGTTATGCCCAGCTCATTGTTGTGACTAAGAGCAGATAATCACCTTACCCACCAAATCATGGAGACATCTAGAGGTGCCCAGGGCAGAAATTGCTGTCAACCCATATTTTGCATACATGCACAAACCCCAATTTCTATTCAACCTGGATATAAATGTGAATTTAATTAGTCACTATCTGAACTATAAGGGATGGGGGTGAGGTGGGGACAGACCCCAAGCCATCATTCCCATTGTGGATGCTCCAGCTTTCCATCCTGATAAGAACTAGATAAAAGCTTGACAATCCAACCACGAGGTCTTTAAACTGTGGTATTATTGCTTATGTTTTAGAGTAGTAACTCAGGGGAAAACGTCTGTGCCTTGATTGCTGTATGTGAATACGTTAAATCACACAGGGAGAAGTTCAAACTAATTTATATCCTTTGCACATCTATTGAACTGCTGAATTTCTGTTGAGACACAGAAAAAGCATCCCTTATGCCTTATAATCTGGACAAAAATTACACTGAAGGTGCTCCAATGTATAAATCTCAATTTATTTGTATTTCTAACTCACTTTAAGAGATCAATTTTTCCCATTTCCAGGATGTAAGAACTTCAAATACAATAGTATTTGCACAAGATTAACAATTTTGGGTGATTCCGATACCCTTAATTGTGATGAACAACATTTTCCTTTGCCAGTAGCCCAAGTTACTATTTTCAGGGCAAATTACTACCCAACAGCAGAAAGAATGGCAGAATTCAGATCTGAATTTTATTAAAATCCTTTTTTTTTTTAAGAGAAGCTATACAATGTAACTACTATTATGAATACTAATATAATAAAATGGTAAATGTTCCTTATACTTTCATTGAATAGACAGCAGCAATACAACATAAACAGGATTGTTGCATTAGCACTGAGGTCTAACATAATTTGTTGAACCTTTGTTGCAGAGAAATTACAGATATTTATGTCCTACAATGAGGCTGAGTCCTTAAAAGCAAAGAGAATCTGTGTCCTGTAAGGCTGGATGTAAAGTTACCACCAAAGGTGAAACAGCATTTTCTCTGTAATAAGGGCAGCAGGAATAATTTCAATATAGAAGGCTGAATGAAGTTTAAAGTGTATGTTTTATTTTTCAAGCTCTGGTTAAAAGGACTTATGTGAGATTTAACAATCAAATTAGCTGGTCTTCATCAGTTCTTTCCTTTTGCTACTTGCAGAACTAAATGTTAGTTCTCAGTGGTTACTGGCATAACATGCTTTAATGAGACTGAAGAAATGTTATTGGTTAGGAAGAGTTATAACTGAAACAAGTACACCTTAATTGAAAAAAATCACTTATTATCACACTGCATGGCACATTCCTTGATCAGGACATAATGAAATATCATATCACTAGCCTAGTGCTCTGCAATGATCTTTAAGACTTCTGTTGAACAAGATGCATCATTTTCATGGGAATTCAGGTGGCCACATTTATAAAGATAAATATATTACCATCAAAAAATATTATCCAAAAAGGATAGTAAGCTATGTCAAGACCAGAAAACAATCCAGTTTTGATAATTATTAATGAAGTTATAGCTTGCAAGTAAATTCTTTCCTGAAAATTATTATTTTCAAAATTGGTTATCATCCATATGTAAAGTTCCATATATTCAAATCTACCAGCAAGCCTGAGATTCTTTTTGATTATGCTTGAAAAGTTTTAAATCCTCCGGCTTCATGCAAGTAACTAAATACTAAACAGAAAAACTTCAGAAAATAGATGTGCCTTGCCACCCTCAAGATCAAAGTTGAAAGGTTATGGTTTTCCTTGTATTAATGAAAATTTTATATGTCTGAGAAAGCTATTATTTACTTTTTTTTTTTTTTTATTTTTTTAAGATGACAACAGTAACATGAAATAATTCCCTCATATCTCATTCTCATTGCATTCAGAAATGGAGGCAAAAGGAAAAACTGAAAATGCCAACAAGCAAAATACATATATTCCTATTTCAAGGGTTGAAGAAAATGCTAATCATAGAATACCAGGCTGGAAGTGATCTTAAAGATCATCTGGTTCAACCTTTCTTGACAAAACCACAATCTAGAGAAGATGTCCCAGCACCCTGTCCAGCTGAATCTTCAATTACCTAATGTTGGGGAATCCACCACTTCCGTGGGAGATTTTTCTAATGGCTGATTGTTTTCATTGTGAAAAACTTTCTTTTTATGGCCAGTTGGGATCTCCCTGGGAATAACTTGTGCCCACCACCCTCGTATTCCCCCAAAACTTAACATATAAAATTAATATTCCTGCAGTTAGTGCTCTCGCATTTTCTTACTTTCAAACACGTGATTTTTGATTTTATTTTTTTTTTTAATCAGGAAATCTATCAAGGACTCATTTTAATAGCTTAGAATTGGTAACACCAGCTCAAAAGAATCGCCTTCCCTAGAGAAATCTTGTAGCTACCTAACCAAAGACTGACCAAAGAAGGCTCTTTATCAGATCACCTTAGAGTAAGTGAAAACTGAGCTAGCTCCTTAAAGATGTTATTTTACTAAGAAATTGAAATTGAGTCTTGCAAATGCTGGTATCATGCCAGTCACATGCATAGCAGCTGTCGTGGTTTAAGCCCAGGCCGTAAATCAGAACCACGCAGTTCACTTCCCCCCCCCCCTTTCTTCCCTCCGCTTCTGCAGGGACGGGGAGGAGAATCGAAAGAATGCAACTCCCACGGGTTGAGATAAGAACAGTTGAATAACTAAGGTATAACACAAACCACTACTGCTACCACCAATAAGAATAATGATAAAGGAAATAACAAGGGAAGAGAATACAACCACTCACCGACCGGTACCTCACCCCCACCCCGCAGTGATCCAGCCCTTCCGGGAACTCCCAGTTACATCCCCCGGCATGACGTGCTGTGGTATGGAATACCTCTTTGGCTAGTTTGGGTCAGGTGTCCTATCCCTGCTTCCTCCCACCTTCTCCTCCTCCCTGGCAGAGCATGAGACTCACAAAGTCCTTGGTCAGGGTAAACATTCTGACCAGCAACTGCAAACATCGGCTTTATCAGTATTATTCCCAGGCCAAAAGTCAAAACCACAGCACTGCACCAGCTACTAAGAAGGAGAAAAACTGACTGCTGCTGCTGAACCCAGGACAGCAGCAAAAAAGTAATGTACTGTGGCTACCACCTTCCTCGGTTCATATTCTAGGAAGGGGAACAAGCATAATTGTCTCTAATTTCTTTTTGTGGATCTCTGCTGACCAGTCATGTCTCCAGAGCAATGCCTCCAGAGGCTGTTTAACACACCCCATTTTTGTGCAGCTAAAGCAAGTGACAGAGAACCAAAGGGTAACTCACTGAAGTCATAGTGCGCTAACAGGCTGCTTTGGAAGTTCACAGAGCCCTAATTAAACTAGCATGGCTCCAGCAACACTAACACTAGCTTGCTGGTGGTATATGTTTGCACTGTTATTCTGAAAGCTCTTTATCAATCAACTACAAGAGTGTCAAGCATCCTCTGGAGGAGAGTGGTCTCAAGCTGTGTGTGCATGAGGAGAGGGAGGAGCAGGTATGCTGAACTAGCCCCACCAGTATAACTCAGAACATTACTCATTAGTTCTGCAAGGATTATTTGGCTGTTTTTACCCTTTAGCAGTGCTGCACTGGCAAGGCATGCAAGGCCAGGATCCTGCAGAGCTCTGATACGCTCAAGGTTGCTCAGTCTTGTATTCTTTACTGATGGTAATTGTAATATATTGCTAAGTTAACGGATGCTACCATCAGTAAGATTCATTTGCCTATCATTCTTTCAAGGCCCCGCTTATTTCCCACTGTTGTAGATTATGAAACTGCACTAATACCACAGTCTAGCCAAGTACAAAATACAGTTATACACTAAGCAGTTAGATAAGGGTGATCGAATGAGTGCTTGAAAGGCTGAAGGCAAGATGGCCCTAGATCCCAGTTTGGATGCAATGGCTCAAAATGTTATTTATAACTCTCACTGGCTACCTATTGTTAGAACAACTAGAAGTGGACGTTTTCATCAGACACATAACCCTGCACAGCAATTACTTAGTGGACATTTTCATCAGACACATAACCCTGCACAGCAATTACTTCCTTTACTGATTTGTGTCATTGAAAATCAAAGCAATTAGCAACAGCAGCCCAGCTGCAAGAAAGGTAGGCAGTGATGGGCACCATATAAGTGCTTTTCCGATAGCATGATTTAGGTCTTGCATGTACATTTTGTGTCTTCCCATGGGATATATTATGTCTGCATCAAACAAGAGTTTAAGGCCATATTTACTTTAAATTTCTGGGATGCTGTAAAGTAAAGTATTTGCAGAGCATGTTGTGCCTGTAAATATCTTCAGGCAAATGTAGATGCGCTGTTCAGGAAGTATTACATCAGAAACCTCTAAATTCATTTTTACAGGTAGTTTAATATTCTCCCAAAACTTTACTAAAAACCTTTTGGCTTAACCAGATCTGTGAATTTCTCATAGATACGCTGAAGGCAGTTTTGCTTTTATTAGCTGGCTAAGCACTTAATAAATTAAAATGTCATGGAAAAGGAAGTTCCAGACAGACGAGCTTGTTGCTATCCTTAATAGTAAAGTATCATGGTAATCATCATTTAAGATGAGCATTCAAACAAAATTTCATATACTAAGAACAGCTACAGCAACTTTAATATCAGAAAATTTGTCTGTCTCATCTGGTGACAGTAGTCTGTCTTCCTTTCTCCAATATCTTCCTTCACATGTGCTGCAAGAAGGTGAAAGGATTTTCTGTCTCCATAGGCACCCCAAGGTGACCAATGCTTAGATCCCACACTGCCTCCTGTGGGAGGACATCCTTGAGCAGCAGCACAAGAAAATTCCAGAGTTCTGCATCCCAACCACCTGCTGCCCAGCAGGTATTTCCATTTACCACCATCCTCCAGCTAACGACTGAAGTTTGCAGGCACTTCTCAAGGTACCTACCAAATTGCACATCATGAATATCTGCAGTTTGGCACAACAGAAGTTATCTCAAAACCCAGGATGACAGAATAACAACTGCAGTCTGACAATTGTCTGCAAGGAAAGCAAGACTGAACAAGTTGACATGGTGTGCCACCCAGCTGCTAGAGAAGCAGGTGGAAAGACTGGAAGATGTGGCACAGAGTGAAGGGAGAAATAACACCAATGGTGTCTCTATGGACAAACTGTAATCTGCTGGGATCAAGGCAAAACCATGCATCTCAAACTCTTCTTGAAATAAACACTTGATTTTTTTTTGTGTGTGGTACAAAGTAGGGAACTGAGCACAAATGCATAGGTAATTTGGCACTATTCTTTTGCAATAGATTGACAAACATAGAAAGGAACATTTTTCAGGATCAAGTTTCACATTTCATTCCTTTTCAAAAAATAATTTGAGAAGTATAAAACAATTATAATTTTTGTATAATGGAAAGAAATAATTTTGATGAATTTCTCTGCTGTGGAGAAAACAATACCTATAGGGCCATCTGCAACATTGTTTAAACAAGATACACGGAAATTGAGCTACTTAAATGCAAAAGCAAGTGGGGGATAAGGGAAATTGACTCCTCAGAAATAAAGAACAAGTGTCAAAAGGACAAGATATGACATTTTCTTACTATGTTCAATTATAGGTGACCACTAGAGAGTGTCCAGAGCTGCATGAGCATTTGACACAAACTACTGGTTTAAAAAGTGACCTTTAAGAAGTTTGGATACTTTTCTCCCCCTAAAGGCAACGCCTGAAAAAGTTACTTACCTAGGTACAGCATTTGCTTTGAGAGCACCGTATCTGCAGAAGGCTATCTTCATTATGGCAAATGCAGAAAAGCCCTCCAATGTATACATAAGCTCGAAGAAATCAAGCACTTAGTCCAAGGATCTTTTTAAAAGCATCATAATAAACTGCAGGTGCGAATTTACAGGAAAATATTTTACACTGACGTTCCTCTTCATGTACAACCTTACAGAGAAAGGAGCTTGTCTCCATTCTAAATAATACCATGTATAATTCATATGAATAATTCAGATGTTTAATTTTGGACTACACTGAAGTGAATGCCACAGTCCACCTCAAGGGCTGGTGCACAGCAGTCTGACATGAGCAAGCTGTGGATAATGCCAAGAACCTATCTCTACCTGCAAATTCCATAATAAAAAAAAAAAAAAGTGGTTGTTTTTTTTTTTGTTTGGTTGGTTTTTTGTTGTTTGGTGTTTTTTTTTTTGTCTTTGTTTTTTTTTTTTTTTTATTAGAGAGGGCAATCCCAAGGCTCCTGTACCTGGTGAAAGCAAAGCTAGCAGAATTCCCCTGCCAAAAATTCTAGCCAAAATTTGGCTAAAAATCTAGGCTAGAATTTTGCTCAGACCTGAGGAAATTATTTCTCTGTGGGCAAGTCTGAATTCCTGAAGATCTTGTGGAAATGGTAGTATAGTTATATAGCTTTGCTACTGAAGAAAAACCTTCCATCGCCTCATGAGATGACGAAGTAAAGCTGATGTCCATGGAGGAATCATTCTTTCGAAGCTCTTTTGAGTTTTTATAAAAGTCAATCAGAACAAAAAACATTGAAGTGCGGACTTATTAGATATCAAGTATCCCGTAAGAGGGTTTATTAGAACGGCTCAGGAGAAAGATCTCAATATTCTGATTTTAACTTTAAAAAGATGTTAGAACTTCTGAAAACTAAATATCTCACCTGAAAAAGATGAAAAACAGATAGTTAATGGTGAATTGCAAAAATAGTATTCACATACTTAAACATGCAAGTAACAACTTGGAATAGTTTGTGTATTTATGTTGATATCTACTGTTGATATCCTATAGGAAGTGTTTGCAGGCTGATGAAAACTAAAACACCAATCATAAAGCCAAATTTCTGGACTGATTGTAATTTGCATTTACTATGTAAGCCTAAAACCTCAAAGAATTTCTAGCAAAAAAGTATTCCCACTGCCACCATTAATAGTGGGCAAGTAGAATGACAGCCAATGTAATCTAGTCACTTAAGAGAAGGAAAACTCTTTTTTAAGCAAGAAGAAAGTACAGAAAATTTCAGTCTGAAATAGGAATCATAGAATACCAGGCTGGAAGGGACCTCAAGGATCATCTAGTTCAACCTTTCCTGCAAAAAGTACAGTCTAGAGAAGATAACCTCATCCACCCAAATCTTAGAAAAATCCAACGTTGGGGAACTAACCACTTCCCTGGGGAGATTATTCAATGGCTGATTGTTTCCATTGTGAATAATTTTCCTACTGTTTCCAACTGGAATCTCCCTTACAGTAAATTGGATGCATTATATTTTTGGAGCAAGTCCAGAGGAGGGCCCACAAAGATGATTGGAGGACTGGAGCACCAATCCTATAGAGACAGGTTAAGAGAGATGAGCTTGCTCAGCCTGAAAAAGAGAAAGCTCCAGGGAGACCTTAGAGCAACCTTCCTACACCTTAAGGAGGCTTACAATAAATCTGGAGAGGGACTTTTTACAAGGGTATGTAGTGATAGGACAAGGGGGAATGGCTTTAAGTTTACAAAGGAGAGATTTAGATTAGAAATGAGGAAGAAGTTCTTTACTGTGAGGACAGGTTGCCCAGAAAAGTTGTGGCTGCCCCATCCCTGGCAATGTTCAAGTCCAGGTTGGATGTGGCTTTGAGCAACGTGATCTAGTGAAGGGTATCCCTGCCCACGGCATGAGGGTTGAAACTACATGACCCAAGCCATTTTATGATTCTGTGATTGCCCCTTATCTTTTCCATGTGACTCCTTGTCCTTGTAGCCACCCTCTAAGTACTGGGACATTAGGCCTCCCTTAAGCCTTCTTTTCTCTTGGCTGGACAAACCCAGTACTCAGCCTTTCCTCATGCAGCAGTCTTCCTAGCCCTTGGAACATCTTTGTACTCTTCTCTGAACCCTTTTGAGCCTTGATGGATGCCCTTAGTGATGTAACCCAGTGTCCTGTTGGCTTTCTTTACCACCACAGCAGTACACTGTTCATTGAGCTTCTTGTTCACCAGGACCCCCAGGTCCCTTTCCACAGAGCTATTCCTCAGTGTGGGAAGATGCCAACAGCTCTTAAAATCCTGGTGGGATGGTGGAAGCCCCTTCAGATTTACTGGTAATAGTTGTAACAGGGCACAGGGACAAAACCAAGGATATCCCCATTCTGTAATAGTACATCCTACACATATAAAATAGAATTCACTATTTAGCATTCTGATAAATGTCACACCCCTCTAACTGGGACTCCTGCCAGAGAGCAGATTCACCACCGTGTGTTGGCATGGTTCTAAACAATAGATAAACAGTACACCTGCTTACAAAAGACCTTAATTATAAGCCTACACTAGGGACAGCACTAGATTATCATTATTTACCCACAAGGAAAGAAAAGCCTTGAAAGGAAGAAAAGAATTGAACTTGGCTAGGGATGTTAAGGATAATAGGAAGGGATTCCATAGGTACGTAGCAAGTAAAAGACAGACTAGGGACAACGTAGGCCCCCTCCAGAAGCTATCGGGAGAACTGGCTACACTGGATTTGGAGAAGGCTGAAGTTCTTAATGACTTCTTTGCCTCAGTCTTCACTGGCAAAGGCTCTGACCGCACCACCCAAGTCTTGGAAGGTGAACGCAGGGACTGTGAGAATGAGGACCCTAGGCCCACTGTAGGAGAGGATCTGGTTCGAGACCATCTTAAAAATCTAAAAGTACACAAGTCCATGGGACCTGACGAAATCCATATGCGGGTCCTAAAGGAGCTGGCGAATGAAGTTGCTAAGCCACTGGCCACCATATTTGAAAAATCATGGCAGTCAGGTGAAGTTCCCAACGACTGGAAAAAGGGAAATATAACCCCCATTTTCAAGAAGGGGAAAATGGATGAGCCGGGGAATTACAGACCAGTCAGTCTCACCTCTGTGCCTGGCAAACTCTTGGAGCAGATTCTCCTGGAAGGCATGCTAAGGCACATGAAAAACAAGGAGGTGGTTGGTGACAGCCAGCATGGCTTCACTAAGGGGAAATCCTGCCTGACCAATTTGGTGGCCTTCTATGATGGGGCTACGGAACTGATGGACAGGGGCAGAGCAGTTGACGTCATCTATCTGGACTTGTGCAAAGCCTTTGACACTGTCCCACATGACATCCTTGTCTCTAAATTGGAGAGACATCAATTTGATGGGTGGACCACTCGGTGGATAAAGAACTGGCTGGATGGCCACAAGCAAAGAGTTGTGGTCAATGGCTCGATGTCCGGCTGGAGACCAGTAACGAGTGGTGTCCCTCAGGGATTGGTGTTGGGACCGGTCTTGTTCAACATCTTTGTCAGTGACATGGACAGTGGGATTGAGTGCGCCCTCAGCAAGTTTGCTGATGACACCAAGCTGTGTGGTTCGGTTGATATGCTGGAGGGAAGGGATGCCATCCAGAGGGACCTTGAAACACTTGTGAGGTGGGCTGATGCCAACCTGATGAAGTTTAACCATGCCAAGTGCGAAGTCCTACACCTGGGTCGGAGCAATCCGAGGCACAGCTACAGGTTGGGCAGAGAAGAGATTCAGAGCAGCCCTGCAGAGAAGGACTTGGGGGTGTTGGTCGATGAAAAAATGAACATGAGCCGGCAGTGTGCGCTCGTGTCCTGGGTTCAGCAGTAGCAGTCAGGTTTTTTTTCTCCTTCTTAGTAGCTGTTGCAGCACTGTGTTTTTGACTTTTGGCCTGGGAACAAAAACTGATAACACTGATGTTTAGCCTGACCAAGGACTTTGTGAGTCTCATGCTCTGCCAGGGAGGAGGAGGGGCCGGGAGGAAGCAGGGACAGGACACCTGACCCAGACTGGCCAAGGAGGTATTCCATACCACAGCACGTCATGCCAGGGGATGTAACTGGGAGCTACCCGGAAGGGCACGTCCCCTTTTCAGTCGGGTTGTCTTTTCCGGCGGGCGGTATCGTATTCTCTTCCCTTGTTATTTCTCTTGTCGTTGTTATTATTGATGGCAGCAGTAGTGATTTGTGTTATACCTTAGTTACTGGACTGTCTTTTTCTCAACCCGTGGGAGCTGCATTCTTTTGATTCTCCTCCCCGTCCCTCCAGAAGCGGAGGGAAGAAAGGGGGGGGGGGGGGGCAGTAGACTGCGTGGTTCTGATTTACAGCTTGGGCTTAAACCACGACAGTTCTCTTTTGGCGCCCAACGTGGGGCACGAAGGGTTGAGATAACGACAGATCTGACCGGAGTGTGTCTAATCGTATTTGTGATAAGCATTCAGTGTTTTGGATTAATAGTCACTTGTCACAATGCTGATTTATTGGCTCTCAAAGTTGTTGGTTTTGATCTCACAGTCTCAATATGCCGTAGCTTACTTAGAGCCGGTATTTGCTGTGTTAGTGTTTTTCAAGTGTGGGGCTTGGGCTAAGGTTATTGTCTCATTGTATTTTATGGTAATGACTTGTAATACAATAGAAAAATTGATCATGAAACTGGTCTGGCTTATGTTCCCAGTGTGGTCACCACCTTTATACTTTGGGAGGTATATAATACAAATGCTTAGCAACTATACATCTTTTTTCTCCTTCCTGGGTGGTCAACCTATGAAGGAGACATTCTTTTACCCTCCCAGTGCCCCTCCCAGACCGTTTACAGCATCGTTTGAGAGTTTTGAAGTTTTTGAGTGGCCTTTTAATATTGATGAGACCTGTTTGCTGATTGTGATGGGGGTCACCATGTTGGCACGCATACAGAGTGTGTTTTGTCCACAACCATTACGTCTGATCTCAAGAGTTAAGCAGAGTCGGGTTTGGGCCTTGTCTGGGGTTAGACGACAAAATAGGGGGACCGAGAGATTTTCCCCGAGGCTGGACAGCCATGAGTGGCAGGGTGTGTGGAATAGTATGGGCAAGTATCTAGGTCAGTGGGCCCCTCCAGTGTTTTGGAATTTCACCACCGAACAACTGCAAAATCCAGAAGAATTAGTAAAACACTTAAATGAGGGGTGTTTTCATCCTGGTCATACCAGAGAGGGACAAATCATGTCAACGTGCTGGGGCTTGGCCTATGCTTACCGGGCCTTGTTCAACACTATCCAGCACCTTCAAAAGGAAAGAAATGTCCCTGGATCTGAGGGCGAAGCAACAGACAGCGCAGCTACTCCAGCTCCGAGCACAGCAGCTACACCACCCCTAGCGACAAGTACAGCCACTACTCAAACTTCGACTGCAACAGACAGTGCAGCTACCCCAGCGACAAGTACAGCCGCTACTCAAACTTCAACTGCAACAGACAGCGAAGCTACCCCAGCTCCAACCACAGCAGCTACACCACCCCCAGCGACAAGTACAGCCACTACTCAAACTTCAACTGCAACAGACAGCGAAGCTACCCCAGCCCCAACCACAGCAGCTACACCACCCCCCGCGACAAGTACAGTTGCTACTCAAAGCACAGTGATAATGACTGCAGCTAAACCAGAGGACCAATTCGTACCAATATCGATTGCCCCTCTACGCAAGAGAAAAAGCAAAAAAGAGGCAAGAAGGGTGAAGCAAGATGAAGAAACAATGTATTCACCACCCGGGCCACCATCTGATCAGGAGTCATCATCCCATGATGAAGAAGAAGAAGAAGAGGTGACTTCTCGACCTCGGACCTCAACCGAGCTACGGAATATGCGAAAAGATTTTACCCGTCAACCAGGGGAGCACATCATCACCTGGTTGCTACGATGCTGGGACAATGGGGCCGATGGTCACGAACTAGGAGGTATGGAAGCCAAGCAGCTGGGATCACTTGCTAGAGAAGGGGGAATTGACAAAGCAATTGCAAGAGAGAAAAAGTCCCTCAGTCGTTGGAGGCGGCTCTTGGCAGCTGTGAAAGAAAGGTTTCCATACAAGGATGATGTTACGAGTCGTTCGGCCAAGTGGACTACTTTAGACAAAGGCATCCAGTCTCTGAGGGAATCAGCCATCGTAGAGATGATCTATCACATCAAACCGAATAACGGAGATATACCCATAGACCCAGATGAAGTCGAATGTACACGACCCATGTGGCGAAAACTTACACGGAATGCACCGTCATCATATGCCCATTCATTGGCAACAGTAACCTGGGGTGACATAGTAACACCAACAGTGGATGAAATGATTCACAAACTCCGAGAGTTCGAAGACAATCTCACCCCTTCCATCATCTCAGCTGTGGAAAAACTGTCCCAGGATGTCAAACAATTGAGGGACGATCTATCTGATTTATCCAGCTCCTCACGTGTACCAACATACATCTCAGCTGTTAACAAAAGACGTCCTATTGTTCAAGACAGAAGATATAGAAGGCAAACACCATGGGCCACCCTATGGTTTTACCTGCAGGATCATGGAGAAGACATGACGAAGTGGGATGGAAAACCTACTTCAGCTTTGGAGGAACAGGTGCATGAATTGAAAATAGGAACAAGGGTCAAGACTAATCATCCCATGAGAGCTGCGGCTTCAGTCTCTGGTGAGCAGGTTCCCAGATGGAGCGGAAGAGCTGATTTTACTCCAGCTCCTGTGATAACGAAGAATAATCCCTTTCAACACGACTTAGGTGTCCAACGTTGTGATGACTGTTAGAGGGACCCTGCCTCCAGCCAGGTGGAGGTAGGGGACAATCGGATTTACTGGACTGTGTGGGTCAGATGGCCTGGCACATCAGTCCCGCAGAAGTATAAAGCTCTCGTAGATACTGGTGCACAGTGTACCCTGATGCCGTCAAGCTGTCAAGGGGTGGAATCCATCTATATCTCTGGAGTGACAGGAGGATCCAAAGAGTTGACTGTACTGGAGGCTGAGATCAGCCTGACTGGAAGGAAATGGCAAAAGCACCCCATTGTGACTGGTCCAGAGGCTCCATGCATCCTCGGCATAGATTACCTCAGGAGAGGGTACTTCAAAGACCCAAAAGGGTACCAATGGGCTTTTGGTATTGCTGCTTTGGAGACTGAGGAAAATGAACAGCTGTCCACCTTGCCTGGTCTCTCAGAGGATCCTTCTGTTGTGGGGTTGCTGAAGGTCGAAGAACAACAAGTGCCAATCGCAACCACAACAGTGCACCGACGGCAGTATCGCACCAACCGAGACTCCCTGATTCCCATCCATAAACTGATCCGTAGTCTGGAGAGTCAGGGAGTGATCAGCAGGACCCGCTCACCCTTTAATAGCCCCATATGGCCAGTGCGAAAGTCTAATGGAGAGTGAAGACTAACAGTAGACTATCGTGGCCTGAATGAAGTCACACCACCATTGAGTGCTGCCGTACCGGACATGCTAGACCTTCAGTATGAACTGGAGTCAAAGGCAGCCAAGTGGTATGTCACAATTGATATTGCCAATGCATTCTTCTTAATTCCTTTGGCAGCAGAGTGCAGGCCACAGTTTGCTTTTACTTGGAGGGGCGTCCAGTACACTTGGAACCGACTGCCCCAGGGGTGGAAACACAGCCCTACCATCTGCCATGGACTGATCCAGAATGCACTGGAACAGAGGCAAGCTCCAGAACACCTGCAGTACATTGATGACATTATTGTGTGGGGTGATACAGCGGAAGAAGTCTTTGAGAAAGGGAGGAAAATAATCCAAATCCTGCTGAAAGCTGGTTTTGCCATAAAACGGAGTAAGGTCAAGGGACCTGCACAGAAGATTCAATTTTTGGGAATAAAATGGCAAGATGGACGTCGCCAGATCCCTACAGATGTGATCAACAAAACAATAGCAATGTCTCCACCAACTAATAAGAAAGAAACACAAGCTTTCTTGGGTGCTGTGGGGTTCTGGAGAATGCACATCCCAAATTACAGTTCGATTGTAAGCCCTCTCTATCATGTAACCCGGAAGAAGAATGATTTTAAATGGGGCCCTGAGCAACAACAAGCCTTTGAGCAAATTAAACGTGAGATAGTTCATGCAGTAGCCCTTGGACCAGTCCGGACTGGGCCAGATGTAAAAAATGTACTGTACACCGCAGCTGGGGAGAATGGTCCTACCTGGAGCCTCTGGCAGAAAGCTCCAGGGGAGACTCGAGGTCGACCCCTCGGCTTTTGGAGTCAGGGATACAAAGGATCTGAGGCCAGCTATACCCCAACTGAGAAAGAGATACTGGCAGCCTATGAAGGGGTTTGAGCTGCTTCGGAGGTGACTGGCGCTGAAGCACAGCTCCTCCTGGCACCCAGGTTGCCCATTCTGGGCTGGATGTTCAAAGGCAGGGTCTCCTGTACACATCATGCAACCGATGCGACATGGAGTAAATGGGCTGCGCTAATTACACAACGAGCTCGAATAGGAAATCCCAGTCGTCCAGGCATTCTAGAAGTCATCATGGACTGGCCAGAGGGTAAAGATTTTGGAATGTCACCAGAGGAGGAGGTGATGCGTGCTGAAGAGGCCCCACCATATAATAAACTATCAGAAAGTGAAAAGCAGTATGCCTTGTTTACTGATGGGTCCTGCCGTATTGTGGGAAAGCATCGGAGATGGAAGGCAGCCGTATGGAGTCCTCAACGACAAGTTGCAGAAACTGCTGAAGGAGAGGGTGAATCGAGTCAGTTTGCCGAGGTGAAAGCCGTCCAGCTGGCCCTGGACATTGCTGAACGAGAAAAGTGGCCAGTACTTTATCTCTATACTGACTCATGGATGGTGGCAAATGCCCAGTGGGGGTGGTTGCAGCAATGGAAGCAGAGCAACTGGCAACGCAGAGGTAAACCCAT
The DNA here is from genome assembly GCF_963264785.1 of Psittacula echo. Taxonomy (NCBI): domain Eukaryota; kingdom Metazoa; phylum Chordata; class Aves; order Psittaciformes; family Psittacidae; genus Psittacula; species Psittacula echo. Next base: position 50,817,228 of record NC_137735.1, on the reverse strand, counting down.
CTGGGCTGCTGCACTGTGGCAAGATATCGCTGCACGGGTGCAGAACCTGGTGGTGAAGGTACGCCATGTAGACGCCCATGTACCCAAGAGTCGGGCCACTGAGGAACACCAGAACAACCAACAAGTGGATAAAGCTGCTAAGATTGAAGTGGCTCAGATGGACTTAGATTGGCAACATAAAGGTGAATTATTTTTGGCCCGGTGGGCCCATGACACTTCAGGTCATCAGGGCAGAGATGCAACATACAGATGGGCCCGTGATCGAGGGGTGGACTTAACAATGGACACTATTGCCCAGGTTATTCACAAGTGTGAAACATGTGCTGCAATTAAACAAGCCAAACGGTTAAAGCCTCTTTGGTATGGAGGACGATGGCTGAAGTATAAATATGGGGAGGCCTGGCAAATTGACTATATCACACTCCCACCAACCCGCCACGGCAAGCGCCATGTGCTTACCATGGTGGAAGCAACCACCGGATGGCTGGAAACATACGCTGTGCCCCGTGCCACTGCCAGGAACACTATCCTGGGCCTTGAGAAACAGATTTTGTGGCGACATGGCACCCCAGAGAGAATTGAATCAGACAATGGGACTCATTTCCAGAATAACCTTATAGACACTTGGGCCAAAGAGCATGGCATTGAGTGGGTATATCACATCCCCTACCATGCACCAGCCTCCGGGAAAATCGAACGGTATAATGGGCTGTTAAAAACTACACTGAGAGCAATGGGTGGGGGAACTTTCAAGCATTGGGATACACACTTACCAAAGGCCACCTGGTTGGTCAACACCAGAGGATCTGCCAACAGGGCTGGCCCAGCCCAGTCAGAACTTTTACATATTGTAGAGGGGGACAAAGTTCCTGTGGTGCATATGAAGAATTTGCTGGGGAAGACAGTCTGGGTGATTCCTGCTTCAGGTAAAGGCAAACCCACTCGTGGGATTGCTTTTGCTCAGGGACCTGGATATACTTGGTGGGTAATGCGGGAAGATGGGCAAGTCCGGTGCGTACCTCAAGGGGATTTGATTTTAGGGGAAAACAGACAATGAACTCAATTGTACGCTGTTGCCTGCTATAGCCCATCAACTAGAAGTCTGCAGGGCACCAGAGACTGGCTCTGACTTCCCTCCGACCATCATCCCAACAGAGAATGAACTTTGATAGAACCGGACGAGTTCTACAGTAAAGGAATGATCAGCATCAGCAGGCAACGATCCAACACTGCACACAGCTTCTTCTGCCCTGAAAGACTGTTCTAAGAGATGGAGTCCAACATCATGAACCGAACGGACTCAGTAGCTTTATAGGAATTGGTCCGTGCACTAAGCTAACAGTGCACCGAGATGAGAGTGAGGGTATATGGAAAATGAGGGATCTGAGCATGACGTGAATGGTATGGAAGAAGGGGTGGATAAAAAACTGGTGAAAAAAAAAAAGAAAAAAAGAAAAAAGGGGTGAAAAAAAACCTGACTGCTACTGCTGAACCCAGGACAGCTCGCAGCCCAGAAAGCCAACTGTATCCTGGGAAGCATCAAAAGGAGCATGACCAGCAGGTCGAAGGAGGTGATCCTGCTCCTCTACTCTGCTCTCGTGGGACCTCACTTGGAGTATTGTGTGCAGTTTTGGTGTCCTCAACATAAAAAGGACATGGAACTGTTGGAACAAGTACAGAGGAGGGCCACAAGGATGATCAGGGGACTGGAGCACCTCCCGTATGAAGACAGGCTGAGAAAGTTGAGGCTGTTCAGCCTGGAGAAGAGAAGGCTGCGTGGAGACCTCATAGCAGCCTTCCAGTATCTGAAGGGGGCCTACAAGGATGCTGGGGATGGACTCTTCATCAGGGACTGTAGTGACAGGACAAGGGGTAATGGGTTAAAACTTAAACAGGGGAAGTTTAGATTGGGTATAAGGAAGAAATTCTTTACTGAGAGGGTGGTGAGGCACTGGAATGGGTTGCCCAGGGAGGTTGTGAATGCTCCATCCTTGGCAGTGTTCAAGGCCAGGTTGGATGAGGCCTTGGGTGACATGGTTTAGTGTGGGGTGTCCCTGCCCATGGCAGAGGGGTTGGAACTAGATGATCTCAAGGTCCTTTCCAACCCTAACTATTCTATGATTCTATGATTCTATATCACCTAATAGGTCAGAGCATGGTTTGATGTAATAGATCAACTTTAAATTTTCCTGACACTATGTGCTGAAGGTAAAGTGATTTACAAAATGAATTGCACCTGCTGAATAACTGCTTGTTTATTAAAATTGTTAATTAAGGAGACTTGAAATAATGCAGGTTAGACACAGAAAGGTCTGAGTTTAGGGGTCTGGCCTCTCAAGTGGAATTAAACCCAGCGTTACAGACCAAGAGTTTGTGCTCTATATATAAAGAGCTGACCACCTCAAAAAACTGTGGAAGGACTTCGAACTAGTCAATGCAAACTTTTATGCTAACAATGCCAGTGAACTGCTTCCCTTCCCTGGGCCACAGAACTCTGAACTGGGCTCACACTGTGCCTGCCTCTGAGCTGTTGCAGGCCTAAATCCATCCCAGGAGTCAAGGGGGAGAACTGTTCCTAAGGAGCCGATCAATTTTTCCTCCCAGCTGGGTGCTGGTTCTGGTATCACTAACAGTGGCTGCCTTATTATGTTAAAAGACAAGTTATTAGTACCATCAGCTCAGGAAATTTGAGACCAAGTTCAGTTTCTCTTCTAAAGCCAGGAAGAACATGATGCTCAGTCATACCAAGTTGTGTGTTCAGCTTGGGTGAGGAGGAACATCCTGTTCTCTTTCCAAAATACTTTATATATATATATATATACACACACACACAGAGATATTTATAGCTATAGATATACACACACAATATGTACATATATATAGTGAATGCTGAACATTTGCTAAAGAGTGAAAACAATTTACAGAGCACTGTCCAGAACTCCCCACCTCCTACTTTGAGTGCCTTTTTCACCCCTTATTTCTTCTTCCTGAAGGCTTTCCATGGAGCTGTGCAGTAGATATCATATGGTATAGTTCTGTATTAGCTGTAAAACTTTTCCCTGTCAGGAATCATTAAAGATGTTTTTGTATCTGGCTATCAAATTATTTTTCACTTCCTGACATCTATAGCTGTACCTTCCAGAGAGTGCTTAATAAGTATTAAGACACTGTTTCCAATTCTGAGACTTAACTATCCCTCAATGTTTTTTTGACTACCAAGAAAGAGATCTAAACCAACAATTTGCCCACACGTTTTTGTTTCAATACATGCTACTGTCTTTCTGCATACCCAATATCTGCAAGTAGACTGTAGTAAAGATACTGATAGTAGTGACAAACCAGAAAACAAGCAGTTTTGGCAGCAACTAGGAACATATGTAAATATAGAAAAGGACAGCAAGTTCCTAAAATAGTTATCGCATTATAAAAACAAGTAACCAGCTCTTTCTTCTATTAACTGCAGCTTCCCTTGTCTGGCCTGAGCACATCAGAAGTGAGTCTCAAGCAATATCTATGGACTTGAGGCATGTTACCACCTACAAATAGGTCATAATGGAAATAAAACAAAACCAAAAAAAAACCCTAAAGCTCAAACTGTCCAGTATATTAAAGACACAATTTCAGAACATAAAACTGCACAATATCAATGGTTTCTGATTTTCTGCAAAATAAGTACTTGGGATCCAACAGATCACTTTCTAAAGGCTTAAACCTTGGAAAAAGATCCCCACCCCCCCAGTTCTTTGATGAGGAAGTACACCCACTGAACTTGGGCAGAGTTAGCGCCCTGAGAAGTGCTGGAGAAACACATAGTAACATGCTTCCTCAAGGCCCTGCAGGCTTCTGCATAGAAATGCAATTTGGAGACGTTGAAGTAACTGCAGATCCCCTCAGACACACAGGTTCTTCCAGAAGGTTGGGAAATCTCTGACTGACAGAAATTTTTATTGAAAGGGTAAAAATGCTATTTCACAGTGATTCCTCATCGATGTTCCATGAGAGGGAGAGAATACTTTTCTCAAAGCAAATCTTTAGGACTAGGTTGTTTGAAAGCTCCTGGTGTTCTTTGGAAACTCACCTCCACAGTGATTTTTCAAATATAAGATAACTGAAAACCACCCCACCCCCCAAAAAAACCAACCCCAAACCAAAACCCCAGCATAAAAACCCCACAATAGCACATGCTTTCTTATCCTATTATAATCATTAATTAGAAATGAAAAAATGTTAATTTGTGCTGCTTGACGAAATGTAATTTTTTTAATAGTGATCTTTGTGGAGTTATTTTCTGCCTACAAAGGCAACACATAACCTTGGATTGATATCAGAATTAGAAATAAGACACACTACTCTTCAGTAAGAATTAATGTCTTTATTTCAAAACCAAACTAATAGCTCCAATTTGATTAAGAATGCACCTTAAAAACTTTATAGCAGTCTACTAGGAAAGAAATCCTTCTTTGAAAAGAAGTGTCAATTTGCAGTCCTCTTCAGAAAAATGGCAATATGAAAATGACAACTTTCAACTCTCTTCACAAGCAGCCAATCCTGCACCATCCGATTTCAGGCCAAATAAAATATGATACGTTTTACTTCTCTTGGTCCTACAGGACTGGGATAGATTGAGTACCCTGCATACTATTTCTATACCTGACAGGCCAGTCGCTAACTACTATTCAATTACGCTTTGCAAATATATTGTGAAGCAGATTTAAATTAGCTTGCAGATCTCCATTTCCAGTAACCAAATGGATGCTAGAAAGTAATCATAATTGTAGCCATAGCTGTTTACAGAGTTGGCAGTTAACTTGCAAGATGAATAATTACTAAATTAACTGTACTCATTTAACAAATAGCTGTTAACTAAATCCACTTCTAAAGTCAGTTAATAGCAAATTAACTCAGTAAGCAGGCAGATGTATCTAGACTAGATATCCTATTAAAGAAGCCAGCAACAATGATATTTTAACTATATGTCTGCTTTCAACATGAAACTCCCCTTTACTGCTATTGTCAATATTTGTGTGCTGAATGAAACAAAATCCTTAAAATACAATTCTGTGGCCACTGATCTTGAAAGGTACAGCACAGCCCCAATGCCAGGAGGAATTAAAGGTGTCAGAGTAAAATAAAGGAGCAGCCAATAATACATAAGCAATCATACCTCACGGTTTGGGGTTCATTCTCTAGATCACAAGACTTCTGAAAACCTTTGCATCAGATGGGGGCAGACAGAAAAACCAAGCAGCAGCCAAAGTTAAAATTAGTTAAATCCCATGAACCTTCCTCTAAGGGTTTTTTCTTGCAAGAAAAAGCAACAGTTGATTTATTTCATTTAGACAACATGCTGGAACTGATTGAACAGAAGTGTTCTGAACTTCTAAAACATAACCATTTTCTTCCATTTAGGGTAGGCCAGAAAAACATTATTCTACAGAAGCATTCTTAGGGTTTATCTTCTTTTGCAAGGTCACCTTTCACGATTAGTGATGATTACAATTTTGCAAGTGCTCCATCTATGGAACCATTCAGAACTGTACAGGCTGTAATCTTAGCACAGCTTTTGGTACCAAGTTTCTTGCTAAAGCATTAGACAGACTTTCATATGCTGCCTTCCTGCAAGCTACATTTAACTGTGATCATTGACCTGATTTCAGAATGCAGAGGCTAGACAACCATTGCATGCAGAATTATGCCCTCAGCCAGTAAACTGAACATGCTGGACACCACAGGTGTGACAAGCTGGGTACTTACATTATCCATCCATGTCCTGACCCTCAGGTGCATTCACACTGTGGAGTCACATAACCTTCCGAATTGCCTCTGAGGCAGAGGCCTCTGAACTCAGCAGATCAGAGGCACATCTTTCTTTTTTTTTTACAGCAGATCCCACGTATTCATGCTGAAATGCCAAGAGTACTTCAAATCTACAGGAGAGGAAGACACAGGATTTAGAGGCAGCTCAGGCTGCCAATGAGACAGGTTGCACTGCAGCAGCATCCAAGAAACCGTGAAGACCACTTGTGGTACTAAACACTAAACAGAAGGAGACTGCTGCCTGCAAGCACTCTAAAGGGAAGTGCAATCACTAAAAACAATAGCTTGAGGAAAACACTTAATTACAAAATTGAGAGTCTACCTTGTGTTTTGCTTCCCTCATGGTAATAAGCATGTCTAACATCTACATGATCCTCAGACCTGTCTATGATCACATACCATTAATTCATCTGTACAGCCTGACTGTAGCTAACCTGAGAGTAACATTCAGCCACGTTGCTCAGAGCTCAGGAGGACATACAAGACTTACTTGTGAAGCATCTTGCTTCTACTTCTAATCTACTTCTGGGACCTGACCTAACCAAGTGATACTTACTCAAATGCATTTACTGACTCATTACTTTGTCTGTGAAATTAGCCTAGCTTTGAAGTGTTGCATGCCTTCACATTTAGAAAATGAAAGTGTCTGGTACTTGACCACACCAATAACTGCATGTAGCATCCAGACGAGTTGTTTCAAAGAAACTAGTACAGGATGCTGACATTTCTGGTATAAAGCATAGAGACATTAAAGAAATTGGGGAGAAAGATACTACAATAACATTAGAAAGACTATATAGGGCCATGATTCTTGTAATACTGACAATTGCCTTGTTTTCTTGCTGAGTTTTAGTACTACAGTCAGACCCAACCTTCTGCTTCTCTAAAATTGTCTCTCCTAACTTTGTAATAGATCCAGACTACAAACAGTTACAGAGGAGGATTTAATCTTTAGATTACAGCACAGTAAGCAAGCAGGAGCTGTGTTACTCTAACGTTGTATCTTCAGTCTGGTTAGCAATAGCATCTACTATAAAGTTATAGTGCCTTCATGCTAAGATGCCCTAAACACTGCTTTGATCTCCAGACAGCGCAGGGTTAAGAGGATATGAAGATGCTGTAATGCTAAAGCCTACTTTGCCGTCCAAAGTTTCATCATGCTGTTCTGGAAAATACAGGGCAAATTTCTGTGATATTCTTGTTTCATTTTGTTTTCTTTTTTCTTCAGTGACTAGGATAAAACTGACATTTGTACAATACAAATAGACCAGACAACGTTTAATACTTTTCTAGGGGCATTAAATTCACATGGTTCCAAGCAGCACAGGTACAAAGGCAGCACACCAAACTTAAGTAGCGAATATAACCTGGCAGTCAAAGTAGACTTGAAAAAGCTTTTTTACATCTGCCAACATATCATGGCTCATTGCAGGGGGAGCATAAAGAAAAACTTTTAGATATTATAGCAGCCCCTGCAGCAAAAAGTTATCCTCAAAGTATGACTCACCTTCACAGTTCCATTCATAACGCAGCTAGCACCTACTTCTCAAGTGCACGACTTTGAGAAAAGCACACAGCTACACACAGCCGAGCAGAACTAGATCGCTACATAGCCTGCAGTCAGCAGAGGGCAGTGGAAAGTATTTTCTCAGAAACTTCGTGTCAGAATGTAATGCGTCTATTATCCTCTGCATTCAGATCCTGTGCCCTGATACTGATCTCCTTTGGTTTTATAATGATGTGGGTAGAAAAGCTCCATGGGTTTTGTAGGTTTTTTCCCATATGCCTTCAGGCTTTTGGAAGATATTAGTCCCTCAGCCCTACTTGATTTTAAATTCTGCTTCATAACCATACATATTTTGGATAATAAACCTGCTCAAGCATTTATTTCGCCATGTATTAAGTAATCTGATTTTAAAATAAATTTTTAGATATAAAATAATCCATGGCTTCTCAGTGATCCATGGTAAACTACTTCCCCAATTTGATATTGTTACAGTACTTCTACTTGCAACAGTAGAGAGAAAGTACTAGTTTAGAGAGGGCAGGGGTTGTCAACAGCATAGGCACTGCTTGAGTTACATCTGCTTGAGGTAGACTCATGTCACTAGAACAAAACTACTAATTAAAATAGATCAGTTCATCAGATTGGAAATTATACATCATTATTTTGTGTTATTTGGACAAATTGGCTAGCTACATTTAGTTACTTCCATTTTCTTAAAAAAAAAAAAAATTGAAACTGTAGTATTGCCTAATCCATGATTCTCATCTCCACTGCACGACAGCACATAACAACCTGGAAACCATTTTTCCTCGAGCTTCCTCATTGTACTCCATATTGACAGATCATTATATAGAAGTTACCAGATTTTTAATTTTTTTTTTTAAATAGTTAAAAACTCAGAAAACCACCCTCACTTTGCAGCATCCAAATACCCTATTAGCCCCATTTCCAATAAATATCCTTTCCTTGCTGAAATGCTGTTTGAACATTTTGGGAACAGGATATTGCTGGAGAAAAAATAAATTATTAAATATTCACAGCTAGTTTATTCTTTCTAAAGTAGAAAAAATACACAGCCAGAATGGCCAGAGCAACTGCAAACAAACCTGCACCCCTAGAAAGAACCACAACAGCTAAAAAACCACTTTGGTTTCTTAGAGAAGAATTACTATACAATAAAGAGACTTAAATGCAGGCATCTGCTTTCTGATAAGCCTTTAGTCCATCCTTTCAGAAGACTATTAGCCTTGATTTTATTCATAAGCTATAGAGACACCAAAGAAGGGAAAACAGAGGGAAGACAGGTGTACTTCCCTGGGAAATAAAGCTACCACCAGCAGCTTCTTAGCGTTACTTTCAGGTCTTCAGTTTCTTTGCAAACCTTTATCCTGTTTCTAGCTTCAAAATAACAAAAGATTTATGGAGAAGTATCTGAACAGACATTTGGCACCCAAATTCTTGTGTTAAGATCAACATACTATTTTTTTTCCACAAATGTCTTGTAAATCACATAAACTAAAAAAAAAAAAAAAACAAACAAACATAATTGTGACCAAAACCAGATACCATGTCCTATTAAACTGCATTTTGCAGTATTTATAGCCTGCACCAATAAAGCGGTCATAATCAACATAGAAAAAAATCCTACACTCTGAAAAGCTTACTCCGTTACCAATCACTCCTAATAAGAGGAATGTGTCTACCAGTTTTCAGCCTGGACCACATGGTGCTAAAGCTTCCATAGTCCATGCCATAGATTGCCCTTAAATTCTTATACTGCCACCTGCTTATTATGAACCCTAAATGCAAATGCAACTGTACAGTGTTTTTCTTTTTCCTTTAACTTTTTTCTTGATATTCAGATATAAAAATTGCACTGTGTCTTGCTAAAACTTAGTCTCATTCCTCTAAATTTTATGTGCTATTGATAGTACATGGAGATAACTTTAAGTAACTTAACTTAGGCAGCGAATTTCAACAAGGAAAAGACAAGTACAATTTCATTTATAGTTGTCATCCACTCCTGATACCCTAATTTATCTCAGTCAAAGCAATGTCAGAAATCTGCATACTTCCTTTCCTGAGGTTTTGAAGGTTGTTGGTTTTGTTTTGGTTTTTTTTTCTATTATTATTTATTTGTATATAAAAATTGACACTTCATCAGAACACCACAAATAGCATCTTCCAAATAAAGCTCAGAGTTGCTGACAAGTAAATACAGACTATGAAGTCTAATCTTTACAGCAGTATAATACCTCAGCAGGGACCACTGTTGTGTCTTCAGCAGCATTGCAAAAAAGCCAAAATTAAGTCAGCCTAACCTTTTGAAGTTAAGCAGGCAGAGACAAACAGCTCAAAACTACCCCAATCCTGCCAAGTATCAATGTTTCCACTAGTCATTTCAACACCATGGTTTGTTTTCTAGGCATACACACAAATGCCTATGACCTGATTACTCAGCATCTACTTATGAGATCCTTGGCAGACTTTTCATCAGGAAAAAAAAAAAAAAAAAAAAAAAAAGAAGTTTGACACCCTAAGAGCAGAGTTAAAATTAATGAAATGCACCCAATAACGTTAAGGCTGCTTGCAGTCACAAGGCACAGAAGAAAAAAAGGTGAAGGGAGCACAGACAATCCATTCTATTCACTCACACTGTCTTATGGTCCGTTTGCACCACTTTCAGCAGTCTGATTGGCATTTACCTTAGCTTTATTTAAATTTGACCATGCTCATTTTTCAGCAAGTCTCTATGGAAGCCCTGTAGCTTGTGGAGCAGCTCCAACCAAATAATTTTGCCAGCTGAGGGCTTCAAAGATGTACATCACACCACATGGGTTTGTCATGTACTGAAAGAGGGTGCAGGCACTCACCTGCTAAAGAGGTTCAGAATTACAGCTCCAGAATTGAGCTTGAAATCCTGTGAAAGAGCTTAGAAAAGTCCCCAGTCAGTGATTATTTGTTAAAGCTTGCTATTTCCTATGCCTACAAATCCTAGAAATTTTGCCTTATTAAAGTTTAGGCCATCATGTCTTCAATGCCAAGGTTCCAACAGCCATATGGTAACAGTGCAACTTTAATGAGGGTGTTATTGATCCTGAAATCAAGGTTTAAATAAATTCCAGCTGCTGGCAAGGCTATATAAAGCCAGCTGTTGCGAAGTACAAATCTGTGACACTGAATTTGTTCATAATGTCAGCAGAACTTAAAGATTTGTACTTTTATTTTATTATTTTTTTAATTTTTCTTTATATGCTGTGAGTCAGAAGAGAACTGAAAAAAAATATATATATGCAGAAAAAACTTGACAGTTATATCGGTTGTTGTTCAAGCTGTTTAAAGCTGCAGGAATGTGCACCTGAACCTTTTCCACTCTGCTAAGCCACCCTATGCCCAAAAAAGTTACTGAGAATTAACTGCCTTTCAGACTCAGAGTTTACACAACCATTCAAAACTACACATATTTTCATATTGAAAAAAAAGGGCATTTTTTCAAATAAGTATTTTCCAATCTGGTTTTACAATTTTAACTTTCTTTTGCAAGGTGCTGCCACATTGCAGATGTTAGACTTCCTCCATTTCCAAACATCTGTAGGGTCTTCACATGTCTGAGTAAGCAAAAGAGTCTCTCGACAGATCTTTGCACTTCAGGCAGGGCTGAGAAGAAAAAAAATCCACCACGTTTGTCTTTCCCAAATGGTGTAAATCTGAAATTTTCATGCCAGCAGCATTTGACATTGCCTTTTTCGGGGCATTTTTTGAGACTGCTATATAGAATCATAGAATAGTTAGGGTTGGAAAAGACCTTAGGGTTAGAAAGCTCCAACACCCCTGCCATGGGCAGGGACACCTGACACTAAACTATGCCATCCAAGGCTCTGTCCAACCTGGCCTTGAACACTGCCAGGAATGGAGCATTCACAACCTCCCTGGGCAACCCATTCCAGTGCCTCACCACTCTCTCAGTAAAGAATTTCCTCCTTATATCCAATTTAAACTTCCCCTGTTTAAGTTTTAACCCGTTACCCCTTGTCCTGTAACTACAGTCCCTGATGAAGAGTCCATCCCCAGCATCCCTGTAGGCCCCCTTCAGATACTGGAAGGCTGCTGCTATGAGGTCTCCACGCAGCCTTCTCTTCTCCAGGCTGAACAGCCTCAACTTTCTCAGCCTATCTTCATACGGGAGGTGCTCCAGTCCCCTGATCATCCTCGTGGCCCTCCTCTGGACTTGTTCCAACAGTTCCATGTCCTTTTTATGTTGAGGACACCAGAACTGCACACAATACTCCAAGTGAGGTCTCATGAGAGCAGAGTAGAGGAGCAGGATCACCTCCTTTGACCTGCTGGTCATGCTCCTTTTGATGCAGCCCAGGATACGGTTGGCTTTCTGGGCTGTGAATGCACACTGTTGGCTCATGTTCATTTTCTTATTGACCAACACCCTGAAGTCCTTCTCTGCAGGGCTGCTCTGAATCTCTTCTCTGCCCAACCTGTAGCTATGCCTGGGATTGCTCCAACCCAGGTGTAGGACCTTGCACTATGTGAGCCTAGCTTGCTTTCCCTGCAAGTAAGGGTTAACATTGTAATGCACAGCATCTGCAAAATCACCCTATGTATCCCAGGAACAGTAGCAAAATTCAGGAGTTTAAATATGGCAACACAAGTGCATCTTTATAAACTCTAGAGAGTTTCATACCACAGCTCCAAAGCTCTCACTGGGAATATTCATTCCTTTCAGGTTATGAACTGCCTGCTGTGGCCAAGCTACAAGGCTTTGAAAGGCTTTGTGTTACAGATTATGACAAGCCCAAGATACAACCTGTAGATTGCAATATGAGAATTCACTAGGGATCAAGAATGTCTTCTCACTTCATAGGGAAAATACAGCACATAAAACCTATTTGACCCAATGTCATATCATCTACTGGGAAGTGCCTGTAGAGGGATATATTAAAATAATTATTTAAAATGGCTCTAATACCCTTGCCATAAAACTGCTAAAATATTGAGACTGTTGTAAATTATTTTGTGAGTTACAAACTGTTTGACACTGTCTCTTTTTCTTTGCTTTTCTCTTGTTTCAACTTTACCCTCAAGTGATGTCTGCTTACCAAGCTAATCCAACAGCTGTAGCTTGCAACCAAAGGTATAGAATCATTTAATTTTTCTATACCTTTGCCAGAAAACACAATATGGATTTAGATGCCAAGCATATGAATGCTTTTCATTTTACTCCACTTCTCTGCCACCACAAGAACAGACTCAGGATCTGCAGGTTATCTTTTCTGATAGCTACTTTGAAAGGTCTTTGGCAAAAAATGATTGTTGACAGTAGAACAGCACTGACATTAAAAAGAGCTACAGAAGACTCAGAATTGGATTCGGTTAGATACCACTCACTCTCATTTTTTGAATTAGCTTGGCTGATTGGTCTGTGCATGAGCAGAACAGGACAGAAACAGCCTTTGTATGTGGAAAGAGGTTGGTAGTAGCTGAAATAGCTGCTCTTTTTTTACAGTGACTGACAAGTAACTTGGTAGGAGGCATTTTAAGCAGCAGGCATTTTAAAGTAGTTGCTATCATATAAAAGCTCATTCAGTTGTTGGAGGTAGCCAATATACAGCAGTATTGGTATCTGTGCATATAGTAGTATGAGAGGACTGATACACACATTCATATAAATCCATAGAGAGCTATCTGGCAGCACTGCGTCCACAGTCAGTTTCTCACAGTTAGCCTACTGCAGCCATGGAGAGACTGAGCCGTATGGTGCCTTTGTGCATCAGATTCCCAAATGATGTTTTTACACACCGCAATGAAAGCGCTGTGTAGAACATTCCTTTTGTTCCTCAAACTTAAGTGATCTGCGTGCTTATGGAGTCCATGTGTGCATGCAGTTCATTAAACAAAAAAGTCTGCAGCAGCACTGACATAGGGGGCATTTTTCTTGCGCACAGCATTATCAATTCAGTTTTAAATGGAAGAACATAAAGTCTTCGAAGGAATAGATTTGTACTCAAGTATCTTCATAAGAACCTTTAGCTCATTTTTCATTTCAGCAAGAAAACTGTCATCCCATTGAATCATAACAGCATGGAGTGGCTAGTTATTTACATACACAAGCACCTCACACTGAAGCATATTAGTAACAAACGAGGAGACAAAAGCCACAAGCAGTTTCTAATAAAATACTGAGTGCTAAGCAAGCAAAGGTAAGTAAGCGAGTCTACCATGAGATTAAGTCTATAACATTGTGACTCAAAAAGTCAATAAAACACCTGCTTTTTCAATCTAAATAGGGAGGTCCTGCTGCACAGAAGCAGCTTCTCAATGACTCAAACAGCTACATAAAGTGAAAAAACTAAACAAAACAAAAAAAAAAATACAAGGCTGACTATTACCAATAATGGCGTATTTGTATTCACAAACTATATTAAAACAGTTTTCTGGATAATTCTGCTATGGCAGTAATCTGACAGTACAGAAACATACTGTTTCTAATCAAATGCTGAAGAATAAAGATTTTTACATCCCACAAGTCATTTGGTGCTTGATGCAAAAACACTGCAAATGCAAGACTTCCTAACACAACACAGGTTGCACTCTGCTAAACATGAGCCAACAAACAGAGATCTAGATATCAAGAAGATGAAGCCTGACCTACTTAGTTCTAACTTGATATAACCCATGAAAAGACATGGGGTCAATTTTACAGTCTTTGTTCATTTAAAGCTCCTATTAATTTCTATGGCAGCTTCACCTTCTCATGAAAGGTCAAATACTCTATTTGCCCGAAGAAACATACAGGAAAGGACACAGCTTTATCATGACCAGAAATAAATACATTCAATATTGACAACGTATATAGGACACATTCTTTTAAAATGTTCAACTTCAGCTATTATTTGTTACCAAATAGTTAAGAACAAGAAAGAGATGGGAGAAAGCCAGAAAAAACAAAGCAGAAAGACAGACCAGAACAGCTAAATCCAACCTTACTTCAGTCAGCTGTAAGAATTCTCTATGCTGAAAGAAAAAGCAAACTCTTCTGTTTAATTTACAGGTTAAGGTTTGACAAACACTGATCAGCTGTGCTTCATTTAGATTTGTGGGTGCATCAGTCATGATGCATTGCACAGCAATGCTCACTTGCCCTAGGAATCTGACCTAGACTTCTCTCATGCTTTTCAGGTGTTTTTATTTCATGCATTGGGTTTCCTCCACTGGAGTTGCTCTTAACATAAGGTTAACTGCATTCTCCTTTCAGAGTCTTCTGCATTCTTCCTGAGGGGAGATCCTATCACCCAATGCTCTCCACCTGCTTCCCCAGCAAACAGGCCTCTCCCATCTTTCTACCAAAAAGACGTCCACAGCAGTCACACTGAAGTTAAACTACACACCTTGTAACCTCAAAAAATCTTCTTGTATTTTATGTACATTGTAAGCCTTTATGTACCTTTATAAATAAAGCCACTAAGAGCCTTGTCAGTGGTATGTTTTCTGAAAACCAGCAAGCTTTGTACATATCTGATAGCTGTGTGTGCAAGCAACTGAATACTAGCATAGATAAATGGACACTTAAGGAAGGGCAGGGAGGATACCACAGAAAGGCTAAACTATATTAAAGCAGCCTACATTACCTTTTCTACAGTAACAGTAAGAACAAACAACATATATAGACAATGTTTATAGTGTAAGTCCAGCATAAATATATACAGGCATACTCAAAGTTTAGTCTCTCATAGATCAAAACCAGTTCTCAAACTCACACTATTGACTGCCTAGAATATTATCTTAGAAAATGATCACTCATCCTCTTTTTTCGTCATTGGTCTTTCTGATGTATAAGCCACTTTCCATCAGCCAGAAATCACAGTGATGCAGGCTGAAGCTCACTGAAAAGATGGAATGAAATGATACCAAGAAAGAACTGTAAAATACTAAAAAAAACCCAAACAGATCAACTCACTGTGACCAAAATAAAATCTATAAATAAATAGATGAAATATAATAATATATTATCCATCACTAGGACCAGTGAAGTATGTATATTTGCTGGAGGGAAATAAACTTTATTACAAAGGACAAAGCATCTGTGATGTCTTCCATAAACCTGAAGAGGAACTCTACCTGAAGAGCTTCCCAGAAGAGCTTTGTTGGGAAAATGCTGACAGTGCAAACTTTGGAGAAATCAAGACGGGATTGTATGCAAGACTAAACCAATACATGGCAGTCATCAGCAAAAGCCCAGCCAGCTCCCAGCTAGGAAAACATGCCTTATCCACAGGTTATAGAATAAACACAGATGTAGCAAAATGAGTCACCAGAGGAAAACAAAAATTTAAATTGGAGGCAAATGAAGCTTTTTGCACATGCATGACAAGAAATCCATTGAGCAAAACTAATTTTATGTCTGTGCTGCAATAGTTGTCTTGCATGTTAAAAATAAACAGACTACAATGGTAAGAAGTACCTTATAGCTTTAGATTCTAGAGAAAAAAATATCAAAAAGCCTATGCAAATAAAAAGGAAGGTATAACCCAGAAATTTGTTTCATAAAGAAAAATGTTAGGAAAATAATAAAAATTACTCAGCATTATCTAAAACAGTGTGTGAGGAAAAATTACGGTGCACATAAACTAAACATTTCTACTTAGAATCATAAAATGGTGTGGGTTGGAAAGGACCTTAAAGATCATATAGTTCCACCCCCTCTGCCATGGGCAGGGACACCTTCCATTAGACCAGGTTGTCCAAAGTCCCATCCAACCTGGCCTTGAACACTTCAAGGAATTGGGGCATCCAAAACTTCTCTGGACGACCTATTTCAGTGCCTCACTACCCTCATAGTAAATGATTTCTTCCTGATTTCAGGAAAGTTAGGTTCTTTTCATGGTGCCTTACATTAATATATTTTACTTTCTACATACTGTAGGCTAAGAAGATACCATGGTCATTCAGTGTACCTCAGCTGACAGAAAGTAGCTTATTAACCCACAATAACTAGACTGTGAGTCTAGTATGCATACAGTGTTTTTCACACCAATAAAGCTTAGCTTGTTTCAAATGTCAAAGTACGTCTAGTGTGACTTTGTATCCTGAGGCATACAGAAAATAAATGGTTCCCAAACCACATAAATACATGAGGAATACGTAAAAGAAAGAAAGAAAACAACCTTCACATTATAATGATTTTATTTTTTTGAATAGCAGAACTGGTCATGGAATCAGACCCTTATTCCAGTTGGTCCTCTGCAAACATCAAGTGAAAAGTCAGGGCTAGGTGCAGTTCCAGCAAGCATAGTTCAAATATTAACCAGGCATCTTCTGAAATGTGTTTTAAAGATAACAAATATTTTCATAAAGGCTCAAGTATGAGTGTTGCTTCAGAATACTGTAATGTGTGTTGCAGGTGCTTCATGCACAGTGGATCCTAACCTAACTCTATCAAGGAAGTGAAAAATGTTTCCAATAATCTGTGAACATTTCTACTATAAAGTAAACACGATTTATAAACTCTTCGAAAATGAAGAATATAACCTACAGCTTCTAGAATTTTGGTATACTATTACAATTTTACTTCAATATATCTCCTCTTAATAGCCTTTCTAGCAAAAAAACATATTCACAGTTCAAGTGCCAACTGCTTCCTACAAGCCAGCTTTGCAAAAATAACCACTGCCAGGGGGTGAAAAAAGTCAGAAGTCACAGGCTGGTTACCCTGTGTTACTACATGGTTCTCAGAAGTTGCTCAGCCTTTTGGTGGATACCTTACCACCTATATATGCTGATTCTTGGTGAATCAGAAGAAGGAGCTGCATAAATACTTTTAAAGTGATCTGCTGTTCTCAGATAAAGGGGGACATATGGCCAGATTTTCATAAAGGTACATGAGTATATGTGTACTTGCATTTGTGTGCATTCATGAGTTATGTTTCGTAAGTTCAAATACTGCAGAATTTAGAAATCTGAATGAAAGAAAATACTCATTTTGTATAGGAAGTAAAGGAAGCTCTTAAATATGCCACTTATTTTAAGAGATATAAGATCATAAACAGTGAATGAATATAAGAAGAGAGTATTCAGTTAGGCATGGATAGCTGGGCCTTACAGAAAATGTCTGTCTTTTTATATGATAATGTATAGTGGGGTATGCAAGGCTGTAGTCATGATTTTGAGTGTGGAGCCATAGTAGTTGCCATGCATTCCAAGGCAGCTCTGGGGTTTGGAGTCTTTCTTATTTGTTTGTTTATATATGAAATGGGCAAAAAAAATAAAAAAAATCAAAAAAATCCAGACAGACTTGTTTGGAGATATACTTGCAACAACAACCAAAAAAATTCAGAACAGTAAATGCTGGTTGCTAAGCAATACACTTTTCATAGTCCAGATGGAATCCCATCCTGTGTGAGAGTCTTACTGTTTCTCTTTAAATACTGCATAATAACATCAGTTGAGAATGTACTCTCCAAATGGCACCCTGCGTGTCTGCAAAGTGGAGCGCTTGATTCAACCTCACTGAAGTCGAGTGCTGCCTGCCTGAGGAAAGCCTGGCTGACAGGCAGCTCCCGCACCCAAGCCATTCAGCAGTTGTCCCATTAGCTAGTTGCATTTATGGTGATAGACAACTGCATTTGTAACTGCTCCAGGTTTTTGTCTCTGTGACAGGTGCAGAGGGAAAGGAAAAAAAAAAAAAAAACAACCATCCAGACGGAAACTCGAATGGTTCATGCCTATACACTGCCTGCTGGAATAGTCTTTCTTGCCACCTTATTTCCACTGAGGACAAAACTAGAACCCCTCCTTCCAAAGCCAAAACTAAACACACAGACACACAAACAGGAAGAAACAAAAAGGAGAAAACCGGGAGTGGCAAACCAATTCATCACAGTTCAGCCTTGCGCAGCGCAAGCAGGACCACAGAGCATTGTACAACCCCCAGGTTCAGCCAGCTCTACCAATTTGCTTCCCAAGTTGAGGTTACATCCTGATTGCTATTACAGCTCAAGCAGAACAGAATAGACCATGCAGATGTACTTGCACAAACATAGAAGAAACTCCCTTCCAATCACGTTTGCTAGCTTAGGTTTCTGAAATATTACCAAGTCTCCAAGGAGATGTACTAATAAACAAATTAAGCCATACACTCAAATATTTATTTACTGACAACTTTCAAATTTCCTGAGTATCACTCACACAAAAATAACTACAAGATTTAAATATCACAGTGTGTTATTGCTGTGAGATGATGTATAACAGCTGGCAATCTGCATTTTCCATGTATTAAATATTACTGAACAATGTTAAAGAACAAATATGCTGTTCTCATAGGGCCCAATTCAGGAAAATGAGAAGCTCTGACTCCCACTCCGTTTGCTGGGAGTCAAGAGAATTCATCTCAGAGGAATGCTTTGAAAGGGTGAGCTTCAGATTAGATTTTTTTTTATTATTATTACATTCTGGGTCTGTAATAAGTACATCTGTTTACTTACATGCTAGCTATATTTAAATAGACATTAGAGGTTAAAATTTAATTTTCTAATTCCAATAGTAAGTGTAAATGGTCTTGCTGCTGCCAAAAAGTCATGACGTGCTATAAAAATCCATAACCATCTTCATCTCTGTTTTCATACTGCACATGTATACCATAATGGATAACTGTGCTAACATTCATAAGCAGCAATGAACTTTTTAGAAATGTCTGCTCTAAAATGGATACTGTAGCTGGATGCATATCGTAGCAAATGAAACGTATTTGAAAAGATTTTATGGTGTTTTGCTTTCTTTCATGTTTAACAGATATTTTGCCAAGTGAGCTTATGTTGTACCAAGAGCAAACCAGGAGGAGTTTTGCTTTCCTTCCATTTTCCTTCCATTGCTAAAATCATTCAGAAAATGCATTGCCATGACTTGTAGCCCCTGCAGCTAGATGTAAAGCAGTTCTTTACTATATCACAGTAAAGATATCAGAATAAGGATGGGGGCTTTTGGTTACTTTTTTGTTTGTTTGTTGGAGTTTGTTTATGTTTTATTTATTTTTTTCTTTGCTTTTGGGTTTTTTTTTTTTTTTCAGAAAAGGTGGTATGTTGTGCCATAAAAAAAAAAAAAAAAAAAAGGATAAATGAATGTTTAATTTCCCTTTGTCTTTATTGCATTTTCCTTATTCTGCATGTTGTGCCTGAATGTGTTATAGTCGTCTCGCAAAATAAGGTAATTTAGTGAATGTGCATTGTTTGTTTTTTTATCATTAGAAACAATTCAAGCAATTGGAGGAAAGAGAATTTATTCTGTCATTTCTGCTGCAACTGCTGGTATTTGTTGGGTTATCAATTAAAAAAAGATGTTTCTTCACTTATAATTCTGTTACACTTTAAAAAGTCCATAAGGAGAATTTGTATATGAGCTCCTTTATCTTTTTGTGAGTGCAATGATATCTTGTTTGGACTTTCAGCCTTTGACTGATATGTGAGTAAAATATAACAAATAGCATTATGCAGCACTGATTTGGTCAGCCTTTGAACATTCATTGTTTAACTATGGAAGTAAGACTTTTTAAAGGATTTGTTATGTTATCTTCCTCAGGGTTGTAACATTTCCACTCTTTTGGGACTTATGTTTATTTTTGTCTAATGCCAGAAGCCACATCCCAGAAAACAAAAGAAATATGGAAGTAGACCTAGGTAGAGTGACCTAATATGGGACCAAGCATCATCAGAAAAGGAAGAAAGATAAAGCAACCCTTCTTCCACATGCATAAGCATGCTTAAGCTTTTACAATATTCTCACATATGTATTCTGTGGGTAGAGTGATGGCTTCAGGTTGGACTGTGTGGTGCCAAGAAACAGCAGTCAATTTGTGGAGAATAATGGAGCACTTGGAGAAATCAAAAAGAGAAGGGCTTTAAGGCAAGAAGGAGAAGGGGAGGAAACTGCAAACAGTGTTAAGTGAGAACATACTTTCAAAGAATATCAGTAATCCTTAGTGCAGTTAGAGGCCTGGTAAGATTGAAGTACGTAACTATGGCCATTGAGAACAGGGCTGAGCTTAGCCGGTCTTGGAACAGCACGCTTGGCAATCTGCTCTGCAAGATCCTTAGTGACTTTACTGGGGTTATTTGGGGCTCAAAATGCTTTCCAGTATGAGCCCAGGTTCATAAAGAGACACAAAAGTAGCCAAGTCAAATGGAAAGATATAAAGGAAACAGAAAAGGGAAAAGAGAGCAGCAATAAGATGATCTTCGAGAAAATTAGTATTGCATTTCACAGCTTAAAAACTTACACAGTGCAGAACTCAGGAGCAAAATATAGCATTGACATACATGGCAGTCTGAAGAATTTAAAGGTGGGTATTGGGAATTGAGAGATGGGAATTCATTCCTCTGTCGTTGAAAGCTATGTACCATTCAAAAATGGCAGAAAAGGAGGCACTGCAAATGCAACATCAAATATTTAAAAAAACTGATATTATATCATGTTTCTATTGAAAACCATGGTAAATGTCTTAGTGTGACATCAAAGGAAAAAAGGAGGGTAATATTATTGCAAAGGTTGGTTTGAGGCTATCTTATATTAAAAGTCATGAAGTGTAACTGAACACAGAAAAATCCTGGGCAGCAAAAAATATTTCCCAGAAACTTTTATTTGTCTGTGGATATCATTGAGACAAGAAAGAGTGAAAATGTCTTTATCTGAGTTCTTTAAAGTGGACATCTACCAGGTGGAAAACACAGGCAGACAGAGTGGATTCCTTAAAATAAAAATCTATCATATCAAACATATGCAATAAGCAATGAAATTTAACTTGTGGTACCCTTCCATGTGGAAACAAACACACATTCAGGTGGAAAATGTTTATAGGTTCAGCCTGAAGGTCTGGTAAAGTATAACCATGGATTTGGTTTAACATTTTTATCTGTCTGAAAGTTCCAGCCACTGCCTTATCCTACTGGAGGATCAGAATCACAGAATTGTTAGGGTTGGAAGAGATCTCTGGAGATCACCTAGTCCAGCCCTCAAAGATGGTCAGAATGCCCTTCTTAAAATCCCCCTCATCCTTTTCTTGTTCTTCATTGAACAAGAGAGAGGGGGGCATCATTCCATCCCAACACACCCAGTCAGTTGCCAACACCTATAATAAATGCTCGGAGCAATGTAGAGATATTCCAGCCGCTCCAGCCAATGAGCCAGCTTCATTTGGAACTCGGCTCAGATGCCTCTATACAAATGCCTGTATCATGGGGAACAAACAAGAGGAATTAGAGATGTGTGCACATCTACAGGGGTATGATATAATAGGCATCACAGAAACATGGTGGGATGGCTCCTACGACTGGAGTGTTGGAATGGAAGGTTACAGGCTCTTTAGAAAAGACAAGCCTGGCAGGCAGGGAGGGGGAGTTGCTATTTATGTTAGGGATAGGCTGGAGAGTATGGAACTCTGTCTGCGGACAGGTGAGCAGTCGACAGGGAGTTTGTGGGTCAGGGTTAAAGGGAGAATAGCGATGGGGGACATTACTGTGGGGATCTTTTACAGACCACCTGATCAAGAGGAATCTGCTGATGAAGCGCTCTACAGACAGATAGGAAAAGCCTCATGCTCACAGGCCCTTGTTCTCATGGGGGACTTCAACCACCCTGATACCTGTTGGAGCAACGGTACGGCCAGGCAGAAGCAATCGAGGAGGTTCCTTGATTGTGTGGAAGGCAACTTCCTTCTGCAAGTAATAGAGGAGCCGACAAGGAGAGGTGCCATGCTTGACCTCATGCTCACCAACAGGGAAGGGCTGGTTGGAAATGTGACACTCCAGGGCAGCCTTGGTTGCAGTGACCACGAGATGGTCGAATTCGAGATCCTCAAGACAGTGAGAAGAGCATGCAGCAAGCTCACTGCCCTGGACTTCAAGAGAGCAGACTTTGGCCTCTTCAGGAACCTGCTTAGTAAGGTTCCATGGGATATAGCCCTAGAGGGCAGGGGGGCCCAAGACTGCTGTTTGTTATGCAAGGATCACCTGCTACAAGCTCAGGAGTGTTGCATCCCAACTAGAAGGAAGTGCAGCAGGAAGGCCAGGAGACCTCCTTGGATGGATAAGGAGCTGCTCAGGAAAATTCAAAGGAAAAAAGAGGCTTATAAAAGGTGGAAGCAGGGACAGGCGGCCTGGGAAGAATACAGGGATGTTGGCCAGGAAGCTAGGGACCAGTGAGGAAAGCTAAGGCCCAGTTAGAATTGAACTTGGCTAGGGATGTTAAGGATAACAGGAAGGGATTCCATAGGTACGTAGCGAATAAAAGACAGACTAGGGACAACATAGGCTCCCTCCGGAAAATATTGGAAGAACTGGCTACCCAGGATTTGGAGAAGGCTGAGGTTCTTAATGACTTCTTTGCCTCGGTCTTCACTGGCAAAATCTCTGACTGCACCACCCAAGTCTTGGAAGGCGAACGCAGGGACTGTGAGAATGAAGACCCTAGGCCCACTGTAGGAGAGGATCTGGTTCGAGACCATCTTAAAAACCTAAAAGTACACAAGTCCATGGGACCTGACGAAATCCATCCGTGGGTCCTAAAGGAGCTGGCGAATGAAGTTGCTAAGCCACTGGCCATCATATTTGAAAAATCATGGCAGTCAGGTGAAGTTCCCAACGACTGGAAAAAGGGAAATATAACCCCCATTTTCAAGAAGGGGAAAATGGATGATGCGGGGAAGTACAGACCAGTCAGTCTCGCCTCTACGCCTGGCAAACTCTTGGAGCAGATTCTCCTGGAAGGCATGCTAAGGCACATGAAAAACAAGGAGGTGGTTGGTGACAGCCAGCATGGCTTCACTAAGGGGAAATCCTGCCTGACCAATTTGGTGGCCTTCTATGATGGGGCTACGGAACTGATGGACAGGGGCAGAGCAGTTGATGTCATCTACCTGGACTTGTACAAAGCCTTTGACACTTCCCACACAACATTCTTGTCTCTAAATTGGAAAGACATCAATTTGATGGGTGGACCACTCGGTGGATAAAGAACTGGCTGGATGGCCACAAGCAAAGAGTTGTGGTCAATGGCTTGATATCTGGCTGGAGACCGGTAACGAGTGGTGTCCCTCAGGGACTGGTGTTGGGACTGGTCTTGTTCAACATCTTTGTCGGTGACACGGACAGTGGGATTGAGTGCGCCTTCAGCAAGTTTGCTGATGACACCAAGCTGTGTAGTTCGGTTGATATGCCGGAGGGAAGGGATGCCATCCAGAGGGACCTTGACATGCTTGTGATGCCAACCTGATGAAGTTTAACCATGCCAAGTGCAAAGTCCTACACCTGGGTCAGAGCAATCCCAGGCACAGCTACAGGCTGGGCAGAGAAGAGATTCAGAGCAGCCCTGCAGAGAAGGACTTCAGGGTGTTGGTTGATGAGAAAATGAACATGAGCCAGTTTCAGTGTGCGCTCACAGCACAGAAAGCCAACTGTATCCTGGGAAGCATCAAAAGGATCGTGACCAGCAGGTCAAAGGAGGTGATCCTGCCCCTCTACTCTGCTCTCATGAGACCTCACTTGCAGTATTGTGCACAGACATGGAACTATTGGAACAAGTCCAGAGGAGAGCCACAAGGATGATCAGGGGACTGGAGCACCTCCCGTATGAAGACAGGCTGAGAAAGGTGGGGCTGTTCAGCCTGGAGAAGAGGAGGCTGCATGGAGACCTCATAGCAGCCTTCCAGTATGTGAAGGGGGCCTACAGGGATGCCTGGGAGGGACTATTCATTAGGGACTGTAGTGACAGGACAAGGGGTAATGGGTTAAAACTTAAACAGGGGAAGTTTAGGTTGGGTATAAGGAAGAAATTCTTTACTGTGAGGGTGGTGAGGCACTGGAATGGGTTGCCCAGGGAGGTTGTGAATGCTCCATCCTTGGCGGTGTTCAAGGCCAGGTTGGATGAGGCCTTGGGTGGCATGGTTTAGTGTGGGGTGTCCCTGCCCATGGCAGGGGGGTTGGAACTAGATGATCTTAAGGTCCTTTCCAACCCTAACTATTCTATGATTCTATGATTGAAAATTTTACCACCATTTTCATAAGTTTTACTTTTAAGAACTTTAGAAGGTTGAAGCTCTGTAAGCTCCATCGTACTGAGGCCTCATTTCTGCCAAAGCAGTCATTATTGTCTCTGTTTGCCTCACTCTAGATATATTCTTCTGTGTCCTCTGCTTAATGTTTAGATCGGGAACCATTTGGCCCGAAAGTCCCTGCTTTGTAAATACTTCTACACACCTAGTACAAGTGATATGGCTTTATTCGAGAACAGCTTTTTTTTTTTCCTGGCCGCTCTGATTCTTCCTATTAATTATGACCATATCTGAAATCCATTTTCCAATAAAGCCTTGTCACTTGGAAAAGATATTAGCAAAGCTGTAATTGAGTTTTCTGAGTAATTTTCACTTTATCTGTAGAAAGAGTACAGAACCATGTAGTATTTCGTGTACTAATGCAGTCCTTGAAAAAAGCAGCAAAATTAAAGAATCACAGAATCACTAAGGTTGGAAAAGATATTTAAGTTCATCGAGTCCCAGTGTCAACCTAGCACTGCCAATACATCCAGGGATGGTGACTCAACCACTTCTTTGGGTAGCCTTTTCCAATGCAGTGAAGAAATTTTTCCTAATATCCAATCTAAACCTCCCCTGGTGCAATGTGAGGCCATTTTCTCTTGCCCTATTAACTTGTTACTTTGGAGAAGAGATGAAGCATCTCATCATTGGAATATAGTTATAATTTAAGACTTACTCGTGCCAGAATAAAGTAGAAACACTCATCTACCTGGAAGTATAAAAAGATGGTCAAGATTTAGGGATATTACCTGCAGCTGTTAAAACGAAGCTGGGGGGAAGGATGGGTGATAAAATAACCACAATTGTACTTGGTTTAAAAACTGCAAGCTTTTTAAGAAGTGATACATTTTTTCCTAACTTATAACTATGTAAGATGTTTGCTATTAACATGGAAAGTAATAAAAGTTGTGCCAACTGGCATAGCTTAAATGAAAACAAATGCCAATTCATGTGAATGTGGAGGAAAAAGTATTACAGCTTGAACAATGTGAAAGATGTTCTGGTGAAAGGAGGTGACTAGCGGAGGGAAAAATGACTGCTTATTAACATTTTATAACATAGTACTCTCAGATTTTAAAGAAAAAAAACCCCAAAGCTCACAAAAGCTTGAAGTAGCAATAGCTTTCCAAGGGTTTAAACTATTTGAAAAGCTGGCTGTAGTGAACACTGTTAGAAGGCACAAGGTACACCGGAGGGGTTTGCAGTAAAGCCAAAACCAAAGTAGCTTTCAAGATCAATCAGAAACTGCTGTTTCAGGAGCTGTGCTAGAATTAATGCCAAATAAAATGCATGCTACTCCACAGAGATTTTAATGAACCTGCTTGAAGGCAACAGAATGAAGGTGCTGTTGGCATGAAACAGCATTTCAAAATAACCTGGAGCAGGTTGCTTTAAAGTCCAAACATTTATAACAAAACTTAGCAAAACATGAGCAGAAACAGGGAAGAGGTTAATGAAGGTCTGTAAGCAGCATCAGTCGCTCCCTAAAACACACAGAGAAAGCAAACTATGTTCAATTACGTTTTTTTTTTTTTCCAAAGCACTGTGTGTGATACATTAAAATCCTTTGAAAAAGAGGGAAGTTTGCTTAGCTCCTTTGAGCAACCTTAAGCATTTACAGTCAGTAAACAAGACATCTAGTGAAAAATTCTAGTCAAGCCTTCCTGTCCCTCCAAGCTAAGTTCTTTGGTATTTGTCTTTTTCTTCTCCATCCACCCCACACTCCTTTTCATCTGTGTTTCACTTTCAACACATCGCTTGGGATCAGTACACAGCAACAGCCGCAGTGTTTCTGTGTAACTGTGCTGTGCCAGAACTAGTGATGAGTTTATTCACCCATATGCCTGAGACATTCCTTATTTTAGGGTTTTTTTTTTGTGTGTGTGTGTGTGTTTTAGGAGATTTTCTTGCTGCTCCTGGAATCTGAAACATATTTCAGTCAGCTATGTCATAATAGAAATTACGCTCTAATATTCGGTGCATTTTTCAAGCACTTTACATTTTTCAGTGTTTGGAATATGAATATTTTCAAAGCCAGCCCTGGAATAAAAGAAGTGCTTCTGTCATAGCTATAATATATTTTACTTCCTTTTTCCTCCCCTTCTTTATGTTGTGTGATTTCTGACCCTAAAAGGAAATGACCATCACCACCTGATACAAAGCTGAGCTGCTGTTGCTAGGATGAGAGTGCTGCTTGTTTGACCTCTGAAGACTGGGCCAGGTTATTGCTTTAGTATTATTAATTGATGGTGACGAGTTCCAGTTGCACGAGGTACAATGAATGCTGGATCCTGGCACAGTCCTTGGGGTAGCTTCTTTGCAGTAGTCCCCAGTGGCATGAGACTGCAGCTGAATTAGTGAAAATATGGAAGAAAAATCTTAGAGAAAGAAGAAAAGCCAGGCCATACGTTCTAGCTTCTAAGCTGCTGTAAACTTTCTGGTGAAATCTTAGCTTTTCTGATAGAAACCTTTCAAAACCTTTTTTTTTTTTTTCTTGAGGAGAGTCTCTTTCTTTTTTATTTTTTGTGGACACTAGAGTGGATGCTATTAATGTATCAGGTATGGTACTTCAACGAGTATGTCACTCCAATAGAACAATTTGTTTTAAAACAGTTTGGTAGTTAGATTTTTCATCCAATTGGTAACTAAGATGATTTCATCAGTTTCAGATACCCAAAGGTCTTGTAATATACTTGAAACATGTAAAAAACATGTCCACACTTCAATTCCACTTTTTATTCCTTTTTTTATTCCTGGCAATTTTGCACCAAGTGTTACAAGGAAAGAATGCATTAGAAAATTGCAATGTATCAATGTTATCAACTTACCCAAGTGAAGTGCAAAACCAAATAACACTTACATAGCAATAAAGGTAAATTAAATCCTTGAAAGTCTTTGCTGTTTAGTAGTCACATTAATAGCAATAGTGTTGATGACCATTATGAATGCAAATCATTGCCTGTTTTTACTGCACTCCTGTATCTAAACCTGGGCTAGCTAGAATTAACACTCTTTCTGAACAGGAAGAAATTACAATAATTGATCTGTGCAGCTATGTAAGCCTGGCTGAACATGGTAGGGATGAATGCCTTTGGGGCAGGTGTTGAGCAGATCACACATGTCTTGTTTAGTCAGAAAAAGGGAACCTGTTTTGATAGTTTCATGCGTTAGGACCACCTAAACAAAGAAATATTTCCAGTAGTAAACATCTATGTTCTTGGCTATACCTGGCAGACCTGGTGTGTGTGTACGTGTGTCGGTGTGGGGGTGAGGGTGTCATTCTTTCCTTTCTTCTACTTTTTTAAGCTTTTAGAAGTGCTTTAACGAATTACTGTTTCAAAAGTTTCTGGGGTATTTGTATGGCCCCCAGCAAAGCTGTGGGAGATAGATATTTATGGCATGCAGGTAAATGTACCAAAGCTATGAACATCCTCAGTAACTGTTTTCCAAGCCATGCAAACAAGTATTAAGCACAGCTGAAATTCGTCAACCTCATTGTGTTTGGATTCATAACAATAAACTTCTTTTTGTAGGTAATACCAGGAGGGACAAAAATGAGCTTAATGCAGAAACATTACATGCACGAAAAAAGAATAGGTGACTACCAGCAGAGTACCATTTCCATTTTCCACTGACTTTCTTGTAGACAGTATATACAGAGTTATATAAGAAAATGTAAGTCTTGCAAACCATCGAAAGTCACAGTGATGCTGAAGATGCACACAGTGCGTACAAAGTCTTTAAAAAGAAACAGTAGGCTGGGTGGTATCAGGTTTAGGATCTCAACAGTCTTTCACCACAAACCTCAGGGATTTCAGGACTAGACTGCAAAGGCCTACTGAGAGAAACATTCATTATTTATGACCTTGGATAAGGATAAATATAAACAAAATACCGACAAACAAACAAAAAGCTCAGCAGAAATTATACCATGTAGTTTTATTACATTAAGAGTTTGGGTTAATAAAGTGTGCGTACTTTTTAGCAGCAATGTACCAATTTAAAATAATAAAACCTAATGAAAAATTAACAATAACATGAAATGTTTCTGTAATGTTCCCTGTAATGGCTGTTGACATGGGAAATAAATCATCAAAAGGATTTCTGAAGAACAAATTTAACAAAGAAATATGTAATAAGGGTGGCTTGATAGCTATATTCAGTACATAGACTTAAAATGTAATTCTACATTCTCCCACATTAAATATTTAAATTCTCATAAGGAATAAAGAGAGAGGGACTAACTCTCTCTCTCTGCAGGCATATTGCATTTCAAAGCCAGGATGTCCTCAGGATCCAGCTACAGCCTGGATCTGCTGCTGTATTCTATTGTTCAGCCTCTAATTCTAGCAGAAAATTAATTATGTCCAACATTTCAAACTTGAGTTTTTTAAAAGCAGATTGCTCCTGAAGGGCAGGAGTTGCTCAGCATGTTACATGTTGAAGCTGTAAGTGGCCCAATTTTTCAGAACTGCTTGACTCATCTAACTCATTAGCTTTTGGTAGAACCAGATGGTGTTTAGATTTCAGTATTTCAAGGCACCTTGACATAGATCCTTAAATACATTTCTGTATAATTCAAACTGATTTTTAATACCTCTGAGGGTCTTGCCCCTGGGTATATAATGGCAACCTTTGGAAACTACAATCCAAGCATTAAACCTGTGTGTATAACTGTGTCTGTGAAACACAGGCGCAAGACAAACACAATTTGAGTAGAGAACAAAGGAAACAGTTCTTTTTGTATACATCTAAAACGCAAGAGAAAGATTATACTAAAATTCTGGTCTAATTTTTATTTTACTGTATTTTACAGTCTGTGACTTGTAAAAGGACTTCAATTTTAAAAATCTGTTATCTCTAGCTGAAGATTTATTTTTTCCCAGGGATATGAGGTTGTGTCTAAAAAATAACTTTCATAAATAACTGGAATGAATAAGAAAAAGAAAAAAGAAGAGAAATCCAACGTATATAATATTTTTTTTTACTATTCAATATACACAAAAATCAATTAAAAGCCAAACAACTTGAACTTAGGACTTTTTGACTTGCCACTGTAGAATGCAAGTCTTCTGGAAGATTTTGCTTCTGAAAGGTGGGTAAATGTTGCATGGGAAAGTCTCAGTTCTTTCATGAAGACTCATAACCGAAAGGTGGTTACGCTGAGTATTCTGTAAAAACACTGACTTGAAACACAAATGTCCTGTCCTTGACTTATACTGAAACTCTGATACTTTCTGAATTTTGCCACAAACACAAATATTGCTTATACCTTTTGGAGACTTTGAGGGTTTTATGAAGATACGTATAAACTGTGAAATAAAAGATATCAACTAGAGCACCTACTTCGTAACTGAACCCCATCTTCTTTTATGTAACTCCTCAAGCACAATTTTCTACAGCTCTTAACTTTAATATCTGCCTATAGCTTGACATGCTATTGTCTGAATTTAACTAAAGCTATCAGTGAAATAATGCTTAGGTCAAAACCAGAGCAATCTATGACACCCACCACCCGCCACGAATACTCTGTTCATCTATATTTTCTTTTGTTTGCCACAAATACTTTTAACAAAATTCTTTCCCCTCCTTCATCCTGCTGTGAAATGATCTGTATTGATCTTTGCGGACCTACTATAGATGGAGTGTAGAGGGAGAAAAGTGTAAATATGAATAAAAGGTCTTCATTCTCATTCTTCTCTTGGCCTTTTAAATACTCTATCTTCAAAAATAGTGCATGAGTGAGTGTCAAGGATAATAATTTTCCCAGCTGTGTTATTCACAGTGTTGCAGATCGTGTAAGCAAGTCTTTTGTTTTTGTTACAAACAGCTATATGCAGATACTGTTGAGTTTTATTTTCTGGCTTTGTTGTTGACATTAAAAAGCAACCAGAGGTTGCAGAGAAATTAAGATGAAGCAGCAATGTGTGCAAAATAGCATGCTGAACTATAACCAATTTCACTTTCCATGCCAAATCTGAGACAAGTCTTGGCATGCAATAAATGCCTCACAAGAGTAGATGTTGTCAGTAGAATCCTCCAGTGGCCCTGAGTGGACAAAGCAAGAAGAGCTCACCTACTTGTTGAAGCAAATCCAAATGCAAAAAGGCTGCTTGGTCTCTCAAACTGTCTCAAGCAGAAGTCAAGACAGACAAACTGGAAGTACTCAAACTTTTTTTTCTTTAATCTTGCTGGATTACTTTGGCTTTGTAACCATCTTCTCTGAAGAACTCTGCTAGAATAACTTTATCCTCACCTTTTATTTTCAGACTATTCAGCAGTATTTTATATTAAAAAAAAAAAAAAAGTTAACTTGCTATTTACTCATTATCCTAGCAAGAAAAAATCCATTGCCTTATTTTGTTTTCATGAAGCCGATTCTTTAATCAGCTGTGTATTAATGTGGGGTCATCTTCAATCAGATTTGACTTTTTACTGAAGATCCAGGCAATGTAAAGGCATTTTATAATGTTTATCCACTTAAGCTTATGATCAAAACATCACAGACACAAACAGTATTTTCTTCTGAAACATAAGGATTGATATTTATATAGAATCACCTGCAGAGAAAGGCAGTTTTAAATTAATAAACACCCACTTTCTTTTGAAGGAAAATTATGGAAGCACTTGGAATCTCACTATAGAGGAAATTAAATAGTAGACCTTTTTTCTGCTGTTCAGTGTGATCTTTACTGTGAAATAATAATGATAATGATGGCAACAATGACAACACTTGTTGATTTGAGCTACTCAAAATATTGAGGAAAAACATGTCCTTAAACCTGACTTATATGTAAAAACGAGCTGTTAACCTTCACAGGATCCCTCTACTATATAATCAAAAAAATTGCAACTGATCTTTACTGATCCCTTAAATCCATATTCCGCAAAAAAAAAAAAACAACAGGCACTAACTAAAAAAAATACCTAATCGTATTGTGAAGTATTTTGCTAAGGATACTGCTTTCAAATGAACTTTTAAAATTAATAAATAGAACACCATTACTGAATTTAATACAATTCAATCTCATTTGAAAATGTGATGCATTTTCTGTTGACTGAATTGTTCTGACTCTCCTCTCATGAACATTGATAAAAAAAGTTCAAAGCAAGTTGTTCATTGTTAAATTAGACACAAGCCAGTATCAGGCCTTTGTCACTATGTTCCACATGCCACTGTACAACTGATTATATGTATTAGACTCCACAATATTTTTTCGATAGAGTTTGGTGAGATATTGAAACCTGACCTTTGCAAAGTGCTAAAAAAGTACAGCAAGGAGGAACACTGAATGAGCGCAGAGATGAACGACTTGAACTGACAGACCTTTTCAGCTTTTACCTTGTTATCTTATGTGTCTATCAATAGGGAATGGAGAGAAATCCAATGACTTTGCCAGCTTGAAGATGTTGAATATCACACTCCTTATAAAAATTAACGGTCTTTAAGGTGTGATAAGCTGGAGTCACAAAAGGATTTTGTTGTTGCAATACTTTCAGTTAATTATTACACCAGTTTCCAGTTCTTGATTTGTTCTTTTCCTACTTCCTCTTTCTTTTGATTGGGAAAGCAAATGTGCGGGATCAAATTCTTCTTGATGAACTTTACTGCAAAATTAGACTCTTCTCCAACAGAACCATGAGTTCACAGCAATGATATCAAAAAATTTAGTCTTGTGTTCCTCTTCAAAACTCTAAAGGGGCTGAGGTTTCAGTGGTTTTTCTGTACTGTTTGTTTTTATAGATGAGGTACATGCCTTCAATACAGCTTTTGCAGTTTTACTTGCAGCCTCGTACAGATGAACATCAATTAGTTTATATCTAATGTTTTTCATCTTTTAATAAGAAAAGCAGTGATTATTTATATCCATTGCATGCATATAAGTATAATATATATATATATATATATATAAAACATATAAAAAGGTTTTCCTTTACATGCTGCTTAACAGTGATTGTACTGAGAGGAGAATTGAACAATTTTAGGGAAGAAGGGGCATATGGGGAAAGAGATATTTTCAGTTTAGGATTCTACTGCCAGTGCATTCTCTGCACTGAAAGACTGTCCATAGGTATTTTGTTTAAAGAGAAGATCTTGACTATAACTTAGCCTATTCAAAACTTTATAAACAACTCAATTTAAATTACATGACAACTACAAAGAAAGCAATGCAAGATGAATATGATTGAAACAGTCCAGCTCAGAAGTGACCATATCACTGTATCCTGAATAAGCAAAAGACTGACATCAAGGGTACATAGCAGTCAAAGTTTTGAAAACTTTAAGAGTTGGAAGAAATGATCTATCATGTCTCCATTGATATAATTTGCATAATGTATGCAAATTATTTACTTAAAGGTGTAATGCAAACCAAGTATCTTTCTATGGATAATTTAATCATTTAATCTTAAACTCTGAAGCATTTGGAAGAAATGTTATGCAGGTGGTCCCATGGAGCCAAAACCAATCACCACAAGACTTTTGTATTGAAAACAGCAAACCAGGCATCTTCAATACATCAGTGATCTACAGGCTTCATGGCCATATCCCCAGCTGGTTACATTGCACCATGCAGGCAGGGAAATGGACCCTTTTGAGATAGACCAACAATTGATATTTAGAATTCTGGCATGATATATCCCACTTTTTAGAGAAGTCTGCTGCCTCCCTGGGGCTTCTGTTAAAGATGTGAAGAGAAAGCCTCCTACCCTGTTACGGCCCCAAGATCCCCAAGATTATCCATTATTGATTTTTTCAGGTAGGTAGTGAATGAAGTTGCAACAAGAAGTTCAAGAGCAATCAAGAGAGACTTTAGGGCTTTGGAAAAACTGGTTAAGGGATGAGGAAGACAAGTAGTGTTCTCCTCTATCCTTCCAGTTGCAGGGAATGATGAATGAAGAAACAGGAAGAGCTAGCAGATCAATATCTGGCTCTGAACATGGTGCCACCAGCAGAATTTGGGGAATTTTGATCATGGGTTTACACATCACCAGGCATGCTGACAACAGGCAGGGTACACCTGTCTCAAAGGGGAAAAAGGATCTTTGCACAGAAGTTAGCAGGGCTCACTAAAAGTTCTTTAATCTAGGAAAGAGATAAAACCAGACTCATTAGAGATAACTTGGGAGCAGCAGGATATAGGATGGTGTGCTAGCAAGGTTCTTTGGTCTGCCATCTCAATAGAGGTAGGGGATGGAGATCCATGCAACAGCAAAGACACAAGGGTTATTGACATATTAGAAACCATGGAACTGGCTGAAAATGGTCAAGTAGGAGCTAGAGCTCCTATCCAAAAAAAGGTGGCAGGATCAATAGCCCAATTGAAGTACCTACGCACCAATGCATGTAGCATGAGCAACAAGCAGGAGGAACTGGAAGCCACTGTGCAGCAGGAAAGCTGACATAGTTGCCATGGAAGTTGCCATGGAAGAATGGTGGAATGACTCACACAACTGAAGTACTGCAATGAATGTCTAGAAACTCTTCAGAATGGATAAGCAAGGAAGGAAAGGTGGTGGAGTAGCTCTGTGTGTTAGTAGTTTGATTGTCCAGAGTTTAATGATGGTGTGTTAGGGCTGAGTGTTTATGAGTAAAAATTGAGGGAAAGCCAAGATGTCAGATATCATGATGACAGTCTGGAACAGGCTGCCCAGGGAAGCAGTGGGGTCACCATCCCTGGAGGTATTTAAAAGACATGTAGATGTGGCAATCAGGGACACAGTTTAGTGTTGAACTTCGCAGTGTTGGGTTTATTGTTGGACTCAGTGATCTTAAAAGTCTTTACCAACATAAACTATTTTATATTCAGGATAATTTACAACCTGGCTGAGAAATTAATGTCATTTATGCATTACTAAAATGCCACATAGCAAACATTTCACATAACTCAGACATGGGAGGTTACATACAAACAGGAGCAAGCTTACATTAATGTTTGTAAAATCTCACTCTTTGTCCAACCTTTCAAAGACTCAACACCGTATCACTCACAATATTTTTTAATTACCAGTTTCCTTTATAGTTATTAGCATTTTGTTTTTCTTTGATGATGGATTCATAAATAGACATTTTCATTTTTTTACTTTACTATCTTGCCTGGAAGATTAACAGAATATTAGTTACAGAAAGAATACCATGAGTTAATGTGCAAAAACAGATGGTTATTTAAAATTACTTAGTTCTAATGTTTAATGTTAAGAAACATGCTTAATAACCACAAATGTGATGCTAATTAGGTATAATTTATTCATATATCCCCCTGAATCATTTATGGCAATTTAATTGAGAAAACTAGGCTCTTCTGCATGTTATTTTATTTATATGTTATAAAACAAAGATTTTTAAACTGTAGTTATCACTATAGATCTATTTTTACTCTTATTCAGCAGATAATAATGACACGTATGTCTCAACTTGAAATTTTTTCTACTGGTATATGAATTTTGTAAACTGGCAGAAGACCTGGTAACTTCAAACAAAACCTATTTTTTTACAACATAAGAAGATAATTCAATGTATGTCTTTATGTCCATAAGAATGTATCTGCTCTGAAAACTCCTTTAGACAAAGCAAGCTGCATTCATGTGATCTTAAAATAATAAAGATGCCAGGCTAAAAATGTATTAACAATTTAATTAGACACATAAGAGCTATGTACAGCACTGAACGGTATCTCTTCTGAAAACACCTATACCTGGCAGAAGTTTAGATAATATTCTTTGAAATGCACTTCTGTAAAACTTTTTCCGCAATCAGCCACCCCACATGTAAGAAATTGACTAAATATTGGACATGTTATCCCAGCTTACATGCATTTGATAGATATAATAAAACAAAACCAAGCTTCATATTCCCTCCGGTGACTAGATGGACTAGTATCTGCAAATGTCTACATATTCAAAAGTCTAGAAAACTTAATAGGAAATAAACACCTAAACCATCTGTTCTTCTTGGGTTTTGTTTTTGCATGTCAATAAAAGGTTCTGAAAGTTTATTTGAAACAATATGTCTCATATCACAACTTTGTATCAATTGCACTGTATATTATACCTAATAGCCTTGAAGCTCTCTATTGCCGATAGGGTATGAAGCAGGCATTTTTGTTAAGGCCAATTTTCTCCTGAATGATATATATACTTATTTCACATCTGCAAAAAGATTTGTGACTGATAAGAATTGAGGCTTTTTTTGTTTTTTTGTTTCAAAACAAATAGTTTTATACAAACTTTGCTTTTACTATAAGATAAACAAGGACAAACCCACAGAAGCCTTTTCTCCTCAAAGGAACTGAAATCCAGCAGTCCACTAGAGCTGTATTACTAGTGTAACAAAGTCTTTACTGTATGACTCAAACAGGACTCCAGAGCACACATTGAAGTCAGGGAATCCAACTATGACTCAACCTTAAAGTGTCAGTGTTGCAGAGATATAAACTGACAATGGTAATGAAGTATAAAAACAAAAGAACAAAACAGCTAAAATTGTTAGTAGGTCACAAAGCATGTATAAGGCAAAGAGCATTCTGACCTTTTTACTACAAAGTTTCCAAGTTAGCATCTTTTGCTTTGGGGAAGAGAGAAACAAGCCAACCAACCCACAACCCAGATATTCTGTTCTTTAACAGCCCTAGGTATTTCTTGGCACCTGGTGAAAATGAATCTAAAGTGTAATGAAAAAAGTTTAAGAAAGAAGTTCAAAACAGCTTTCTAAAAAACTGCTATTGAGAAAGCCTAGAAATACAGAAAAATGTACAAGGAGAGACAAGAAAATTTTCATTGTCATATTCTATCATTAGCAAATAGCCATGGTGCAAGAACGATACATGCTTTAGAAAAAGCACTGACAAGCTATCAACATCCAAAATGAAAAAGCTCTATCATTATTACTATAGTAACATTTGGGTATGAATATTATATAAAATGTATATGGAAAAAGAAGGGGTAACAAGGTCCTCCAAAATCTGTGATTTTCATACCCCTCTATAAATGATCAAGCTCGGGAAAAACTCCAGGGGTACTCATCATGCCAGGGTACAGGCAAACCTGCAATTACTACAAGCCTGTGAATCCACGAGGTGACACCCAGAGTGACAGTCTGCAAAAGGCAGGTCAGGACTATGTGGTGCCTCTGCTCTCATTAAGTATGATTTCCATAATGATACCTGTTTAGTCCTGGCAGTTGCACCCTTGGACATGTTAATGAAGGAAAACAGGAGTACAATCTTCAAATGCTTCTCAGAGATAGAATACCAAGTATGAAGGGAAGGCAAAAAATTAAACAATTGCAACCAGATGGTGAGATGCATAAAGAGAAAGCAACAAGCAGTTAGATTATACTCAACCTTTCACCTCAGATCCATTTAAATCTTTCATATTCTAGAGTAGCAGCATTTCTGAGACAATAAAAGTAAATACAAGATTGACCATTTGGCTTTATTATCTTGTCACAGCACCGGAAAAAATACGCTTTTGGGAGTCTCAGCTCAGTGATAAAACTGTGTATTGGGAATTTAATAATAACAAAAATGAGGGAAAGAATGGAATATCACAGTACACACCATGATCCCAAAATATAGTTATTTCAGACACAGATAAAGATAACAAAACATGGATGGTTTTAATTTGAGAATACAGTGAAATGTACCAGGACATGCATTACCTTTATACAGAAAGTGGAAACAAAACCCACCTTTTCATGTGTTGGTATGGCTTTCAACTACTAACATACACTGCCTCTGCAGCAAGAGACTGTTCCCGTATATTTCCTTATTTGTTTCCAAAACATCAGCCACACAAATGATGTCCTAAAAATGAAAACAGCAATCACTGAAAAAGTAAAGAAATTCAGGTTTCATTGCTAAGCTTGACCATTTAATAAATTCCAAGAAAGAAATCCAGGTACCGCAACTTATTTTCATCACCTCACATGAACTCTTCCCTTGCTGACTGTGTTATACTCTATAATGTTTTGGTGTGCTTTAATTTCCTCTCTATAAGCATCAATAAACCTGGCTAAACAGCATAACAAGGATTATTCCTGAATTTTCTAATTACAGTAGCCTTTGTATCATCTCTTGTATTGTCATTTCTCTTGCACACTGATGCAGGACAGCTGGGAGAATCTAATCCCTGTTGGCTGAAATCCCCCTTACAGGCTGCTTACAAATGGCTTAAAATCTAGAAAAGATACAAGTGGCTTAAAACCACAAAACTTCAGCACAGGTTTTCTGCTGAGCAGAGCTTGGACAGCAACAAAATCTCCTGGGACACTTTCTTCATGTTATACTACATCAGTTGCTACAATTACAGGTATAGCAAAACTTCTCAATACCAGTTGCTGTGCAATGGGCCCTAGCATCTACAGATCTTCATTAGGAATGTGAAAGAAATTAAAATGAAGAAACCTAATAAACAAACAAACAAACAAACAAAAACCTATGAAAAGGAAGTGTAGGTGTAGAGGTGGGCTCCTCAACAGAATAATTTAAAGAAAATTCATTATACTCCCAAAATCTGAAAAACTCACTCCAAATGAGCCAAGTCAAACTAAAGTATGAAGAAGGGTCTGGTTATTTCCCAACACAGTTTCACTTCTTTTCTGAAACAAAGCCTGGAGCTAATAATCTGAAAATACTCACTTTATTATGATATCATGAAATAAATCAGATGTTCTGAATGTTTTTATACCTGTGGAATTGGTGAAGAGAAATGTTTCAATTAAAAAAAAGATACTGTCCTAAAGATTTATAAACTAGAAACTTCTTTTTGTTCTTACTTAAAAAATAGTATTAGATTCAAAGCTACCTTTTTGTTTCAAACTTGTATGAGTAAATCATAGACCTACCTCAGGGCCAAGAAAACTTTTCTGAATTAAGGCCTGGTTAATTTCAGAAGAATGAAAGCAAACTAAAAGAAGTTGCTCAACAGTATTAAAATTAAAGGTCAATTTTCCACTGACTTTTATGAAAACCCAGCTTTCCCAAACCAACCAGAATATTTGTCTGCCAAAGAAGACAGTCACTAATTTAAAAAAAAAAATATCATTACGACCATCCCAAGAAACATTTCAGTAGTGAACAGTCACCTAATGCCTGTAGAGAAACAGACTCTTCATTTTGCAGTACCAACCATGCATCTGATTGAGATTATAGCTGGGCCAAAGTTGGAAATGTGTCACTCAGGAAAAAATAATATTAAAAACGATTTGTGCAAATTAGCAGAGCAGTATGGTGATGGGCAAAAGTAAAGAACTAGAGGTCTTTCAAAATCTTTTCCAGTGAATCAAGCTGTCCTTCAAACAGATTTATCATTTAAAGGGTAACATCTTCCTTTGAGTTTCATTATACTAATTCTTTCAAACAATAAAAGCTTTCCAGGGGAGTACCTCTGGATATGAAATTGTGCTGGATTTAAAGGCATATAATAGGATTACCTAGTTCATTTTCCTCCTTTGAAGCAAGATGAAGTGCATACCTAGGACACCCTGGGCAGATGTTTGCGTGACCTGTTCTTAAAACTCCTGGCTTACCTCCTTACATAAATCCTCTGTCTACAGATAGTTACATTTTATCCCAAAAGCAGAAATTACACAAATTCCTGATAACAGTTTTGATGTGCTGGAAGATTTTCTGCTTCCCTTTCAGCACTTCCTTGCATCAATGAAACAAACCCAGCACTTTCTGATTTCTGAATCTAAATTAATTGTTAATATTTGAAACCTGTTACTGCTTTCTAAACACCACATAATTTTTAAATGGGGGTATGTGGGAAAGGTCATGATACTTCCAAGTGGAACATATCTATTAGTATGTTCCATGCAAAAAGGAATGGAAACAATGCCAGCACCAGCAGCAACAGAACCTGTTTGCCTTCCTCTGTCAGGAGCAGTCCAACATGTGGAAACATGAGGGCTCTGTCATTTTCAGAAAGTGTGGGGCAATTTCAGTAAAACAGGATCCATCTGCTTCAAAATGAGCAGAAGAATGTTTGCATGATAATAACCTCTCTGTACATTGATTGTACATGATCTCTGGTGTGTTAGCAACATACAGAAAATGCAAAATACTACTTTTACTTATGTAGTTGTAAATCATAAATGTCAATATTATAGAGGATTTCACACACAACTTTCACTTAAGCAGAAGACTACAGAGTTACTTGAGATTTGGAACTAGAACTAGAGATTTTGAGATTTTATTTAATTTTTGAGATTTTGACTGAGATGAGCGCTGAAACCTCAGCTTGGTGATGACCATTCACCTATAAAGTTTGCCCACTTTTCTCAAAGCTGAAATTTTAACAAATCTCAACTGACATGATTAACATGGACTGACTTTCAGACATTTCAGATACAATGGGAGGATCTTACCTCAGCAAAAGGATACTAGATCAAATGTAGTTGCAGATGATGTATCTTTTATTTGTAACATAGGAATAAGTGCAAATACCTATTTTCCAGATTTATTTAGTTTACTGCTGATTTTTCATCTGTTGCAATAATTTCCTCTTCTTTCTTCATTAATTTATGCACATAATTAACTTGTGCCTAGTAATTATATGAAATGGTATGGAACAGTCATGTTAAAGCTAAGCTTGGTGTGGGTTTTGATAATAAATGTTAATCATGCCTGATCAATCATTTTGACCTGTAATATCAGGTAAAAGCCTAGAAAAAACAACTATATAAGCAACTGAAGACTTAAATAAGACACCATCAAACCAAAACCAAACCAAAAATTTTCTGAGTTTTTTCTCAGGAGTAATGTTATTTGAAATAATTAGTTTATGTGAAAGATGGATTGTCACTTGCTTCCACCAAAGTATTAATGCAAATACAGTGACTAGCAATTATTGATTTGGTGCTCAAAATATTGTTGCTTTAAGGTTGTGTTCTCCCACTTCCTTCTTTTCAGAAGTGTTTTGCTCAGTGATGCAGTGATCCCCCTAAACTGGAGAAGTATGATGAAATGCTATGCCACAATGCATATAATGATATATCTACTGGTTGGGTGCATTTTTCTTTTTCCTTTTTTTTTTTTTTTTTTTTTGTTTTGGCAACTGTATAACCTGGCTTTTAACTACTGAAGCATGGTTTGTAAAGCATAGATTATATTCTTTAAAATACATTGCATTAATCATCTGCTAGAACATGGATGGAAACCATACATACCCATCCCACTGCTGGCAAGTTATCTAGTATTGTAAATTTAAAATATCTTTGATATGACACACTATGCTACCATGGGAAGAGGAAGAGTAATAAAAGCTCAATCTATCTAGTACTAGTCCATAGTTACACTATTCTTTCGTTCCACTAGTAGTCTGCATGGATAAGAATAGCTCTCAGGTTGTATCACCAGAGACTGGCTCTATAATTTTCTGTTTTCCTCTGTCTTAGTAGGAGGCCCAATTTATTTTGCTGGGTTTTCTTGGTTTTTTGTTTGTTTTTTTTTTAATTGTCAAGACTGTGAAATAGCTAGAAGATTTGCTTTTCAGGATATCAGCTGCTCTTTCAACATCTGTTTGTAATTCAATTCATTTTCCATTACTAACCCATGGATGAGAAATTCCTTGCACACAGAGCAGCGGTGGAAGCTTGCTTGCTTACTTGTGGATACCTGAACAAATACATTTGGAATATTAAACGCCTACTAATTAGAGGCAGATTTCCAAAATCAACATGTGTGCCTACTTATGTGAGCAAATTGCAAATTCCTCTCCAGCTGGACAAGAGAATCCATTCAAGGATTTTGTTTTCAGCAGAGGAACCATAGCTATATTTGTCTGGAACTGTTTTGTATATGAGGATTCCTCTGGACAGGCTAACTGGCCAATGTACATGATTTAGACTAGTTATTTCCTAATAGCTATGCCATTAAACTAGCCAAATATAGGACAGGTTTTCTTCAGAGTTTTATTGAGTATCTTTATGTAACCATTCAGTTTCACTGTCAGACTGTGTTTCTTTTATCTTAGTGTTCGTCCCAGAAGGAGAGCTAATCTTGAAACACAGCAGCAAAACATCAGCTTGCACTGAGGTACCTAAGCCATCATTCACTGCACTGAGATTTTGAGAAATAGCAATAGCAATGTCGCCTTTTAATAAAGTAAGAGATAAGATTCAATAGCTTAAAATGTTGTCTTTAAATAACCTACTGTTGTCCTACTGTATTAAATAAACAGAACTATAACAGAAAAAGATGTTATATTTAATTTTCTAGAACTAATATTGGAATAGCATTTGCCTTAAGAAAAAGAACTTACCAAGAATCCATGAATGAAACATCAAATTGCTTTTGCACTCAAAAATATTATAAAATTATTCTGTTAAAACTATAGAGATATCCTTATTTCTGTTTTACTTCTCATTTTATTTCTTTCTCAACTCTTGGTCATACTTCCTGAGTTCTATTGCTAAACTTAGATGCAAATATAACCAAAGGAATACTGGTTTTATCTGAAAGTATTTTGAGGCATTTTTATAACATGTGCCAAGCTTTCTGTGTACCAGAATCAATTTCCCATTTCTCTGTCCCCCCCCCCCCCCAATTTTGCAGAAATAAAAAAACCCAGAACAACCTAACAACACATTTTGAATACATTCTTCAGAATAAATCTGATTAAAAGAAATCAATTATCAGTGGCATAAATTTCCAGCAGCAAACATTTCCCATCTTCAAAACGAAATGCCAGCAGAAGCAACTGTGGTCTTGTTGCCCACAATTCCAACTTCAGATCTATATGGAATGTTCTTCAGAAACCTAAAAATTCCTGTCCTTACTTGTCTCCTCTCCCTCTTGATACACCTTACAGACTATTTTCTAGTAATTTAACATGGAGCATGGATAACAAACACACAC
This sequence comes from Psittacula echo, assembly GCF_963264785.1. NCBI lineage: Eukaryota > Metazoa > Chordata > Aves > Psittaciformes > Psittacidae > Psittacula > Psittacula echo. Next base: position 50,774,957 of record NC_137735.1, on the reverse strand, counting down.
AAAAAAACCAACAACAAAACAACTCCAAACCAAACCAAAAACCCCATAACGCTAAAATGAAGATACTTGAGAAGATGGAGAAAATTTGATATCATGCCTTAACTGTTGGGAACAAAAAGTAAATGACACAGACTAATGTGTGAAGACACAAAACCAAGGTGTATATAAATTGATGGATGAGTTAAAATCTTTAAATTAGAAGAGAGCAGAGAAAGATGGATAATCCATCATTTTCAGAATACATCAACATTTGTTCCTGATCAGAGATGTTTTGAAGCCCATTTTACCACAAGCTTCAGATCTCTGACTTAGTAACAAAGCTTCTGAATAGAGGAGATAGAGTACAAATGTCTGAACAACCTTAAACAGAGTATTATAATTGGATGTTGTTATAATAAAACTGTAACACTACTCCAAAGCTGAAACTGAACCTCATGGCTGTTACTCAATAAATTTCTAAAAGATGGGTTCAATAAAATATATCCAGTTTCTGCACTACAGAATCTCACAGGGCCGCAAAAGTTTTGTGTTTTATTGAATTATGCCTGAAGCATAGATTTGTAAATAAGAAATAATTTGTTTCTGAAACCTAGCAAGAAAATAACATTTTATTGCCCAAAGTTGATGTACCCCTCCCTTAACCCCCCCTCCTTTCCCTGCCTTTGTTTCTCATGGACGCTGAAGAGCAGTCTAAAATAGCAAAAGATACTGAAGATCTTCTTAAGTGTCTAAAATACTTATCTGCATATCACAGAAAAGCAGAGGATTTTTTAAAAGTGAACAGTGCCATGAGATATTGCTATATTACAATAGGACAGTCTTTTTAATGTTAATGTTATGACTTTAGGTAGGTAAGGTTATCGTGTACAGCACTTACTCTATTAGTGAAGCATGAACACAGAGGCTGTTGCTGATACAATTACTTTCTTAAAAATCATCTAGGAAATGCTTTGTGATCATTTTGCTTGCAACACTAATATGTCTTTTTGATACATCTATGGGTAATGCCTATATGCAAGTGGGCATTCATGTACCCTAGAAAGCAGTCAAGGATCCTCTCCATTTTGAATATTAGTATATTCAAATTATTTCTTTAGTCTTCAGTAAGTCACTGACTTGGAGTCAGTGAATAACATCCATCCAGAACAACCATGGTAAATCTGCAAGGGATATTTGTCAGAAGTCATTACACCTTAGCTACTAACAAAATCAGGCTTCACCTTTCAAGAAAATTGAAGGAAGGAACTAAAAACCTACTGAAATTTGGATTTCACATTTCCAATAAGTCCAGAATTCCTAACCCATTCTGGTTTTCATGAACCAAGAAACCAATGCTGCAGCTAGAGATTGCTGCATGTCCTCTGTAACGTTGCCCAGCAAGGGGCTATATAACTTAGAAAAGTGAATCAGAAGACTGGTGCCTCCCTGTGGAAACATTACTGCATTTTCACAGACAACTGTCAGACTGATCCAGCCATCAAAGGCAATGCTGCTGACTGATGTCTGAGTCAAAGACAAACAAACAAATCTAAAGATAACTTTAATGCAGCAAATATAAAAGGATCAAAGACACAGAGGAAATGAGGTGCACGCAACAGTAGCATACATTTGGAGTTCAGCTGAAAAACAAGGAAATTCAAAGGAGAGTACATCATTTCCTACTTCCGAAATATAGACATGAGCATGGCACCTTAAGAAAAAAAAAAAAATTACAGTGAGACATAAATCTGGTTCACTTCTCCATCACCACAGTGAGTTTATTGGCAGTAAAGCCAGCAACAACTCTGCTGCATACCCTGACAGTGTGCAGGCTGACAACAGGGTAAACTCTGTGATCCTAAAAGGATGCTGAAATGTTGGCCACTGGCAACTGGAAGTTCCACCAGGCAGTTCTGCTAAGTAACTCTCTCCAGTTCTCCACAACTGCCACTCATTATCATGGGGTTATGAAACTGCTCTGCTTTTTCCAAGAGGTACAGAGTTTGACATGTATGGACTACAAGAAGTAATATTGAATAGATGATGGACAGCATCTAGTTAATGACTTAGGCTTGAAAATGTTTGTGGATAGGAACACAAAAGATATAAATAGAGTCAAAGCACCATTCAGGGGTTACCAAAGCATGAGCTGTTTAAGGACTGAATTCTTCTCCTGCCTCAGGAGATTCACAGCAGCAGTGAATCAGCTTCTGCTTTAGATGATTTCTGCATAGCCCCTGCTGATGAGGGCTCAGCTTTTGCTCCTGTTAATGTAATCTGAAGAATAATCTTTTAAAGTCCAAACCAGATACCTGGACAAGCTAATCACCTGATCTCTATCTCCAGACTAATAGTAACACAGAGTAAACCTTAATATTTTTATATTAGCTTTATTAATATCAGAAAACCTCAATTTCTTAACCTCACAGCAACTGAACTCTGGCTCTGAAGCTTAGATTTTCTTTACTTTACCAATAGCTAACTATTTACTTCTTTTAATAACAGACACAGTTAAGCTATGATAAAAAACAATCTGCAAGTACTGTTATTCCAGTAGGCAATTGGAAATTGCTTTGTACTGATTTAATGCATTTGTTTATAGTTAGAAGATTTTTAACAAGTCCCAGGACAAAATCAGTTTGTTAAAATGAGTAAATTGCATCCGTGTTACTAAATTTTACACCAGGACTTTAGCAGAGGTAACTACAAGCATTAACCTGAGTAACTCTTTCACATCTTAATGAAGAGGAAATTTCTCATGTTATCTCTAAAAATAAGCAGTTAAAGTTAGCGGCTTTCCAAAGTAATCTACAATGAAATGACTACAGCTTGCCTTGCTGTTAAGATACCTCCACAGAAGTTCGGACAGGAAAGCCCCACCACAACAAGCAGCAAAAAACGTAGAAAGTACCTTTTTCTTCCTGAATGTGTTAATTACTGCTCTTCCTTAGAAAGAGCACTTAAGCAGGACAGATTACAGCTTTGTGACCTTGGGGACACTAATAAGGTGCAAGTCATATGTTTTATATGGGCCACCTTCGTAATCCACGTATCCTATCAGCTGGAGACTGGGAAATCCAGAAAATTGCTGTAAAATAAACCTTTTATCAGGTCAGGGAGAAGTCTTCTGAATTCTTTTTCCTCTGGTTTCCTTCAAAACGTATTGAAGTAAGACTCTTCTTGAACAGGTCAACTAGGGATATATCTACATATTGCAATGATGCCTCAGTAAAGACCAGCTCCCTTAACACTCTAACCAGAAATTAGCAGATTTTCAATATGTGTCTATCTTGATGCTTTAAAAGTAAGTTAAAAAGCTGTACGTAGTAGGAAAAAGATAATTAAGATATATGAGATAGTCTTTAAAAGAAAGTTGGTTTCAAATTAAACAGTTGTTAAGAAGTAAATCATGAGAAAGTCAGTGAGAATTGCCAATTACCAGAGAAGTTGAATCTGAAGAGAATATTAGTTCACATTTTCTAAACCTGTTATGTACTATGCAGAATCCACTGGTTGTTAATCACTCTGCAGTACCAAACATGCAAATATTAGAAAATGTTTTTACACACTATTTTCATTATCTATATAATCATATATTTTCATATAGGTAATACTTACCTGTCATGCATCTATGGTTTCATGAGCTTTTAAGGTTCAAATTTCCAAACTTTCTTTAGAATCCTGAGGTCCAAAAGTTTATTCAATGATTTCTTCTCCTTTAACTAGATATCAGGTTGAAATAATTGAAAAAAACAGAAGAATTAAAGTACCGTTCATGATACTAGAACCAGCTCTAGGGAAAACGAGCACAGTAGGATAAGGATTCTGCCTGCTCTTTTGATTAATTCTTGTATTTTGGGATGGTGGGGTTTTTTACTCGGTATTTCCACAGATCATAAACAATTTGATAAGATATATAGTTCATACTGTACAGTATTTTTATGAAACACAATCCATGTAAATATAAGTAAGGGGAAGGGGAGGGGGAAGTGCGATTAACATAGGCTCATGTGACTTTAGGATCTGACAATGTACTATTGCAAATGCATGGTAATAATTGCATAAATATGTAATGATGTTTAGTCCTGTTTCACACCGATCTTCAAGTAGTCTTCAATATTGCCTTGCTTAGTCATTTGAATACATAACAATGGCAAACACAGCAGCTCAGAAGTGTTACCTGTATACAATAAAAAATTAATTCAGATTGCTGTGGGAACCATAACTTTGATTAAATAATGTACAGTACAAAAATGTTAAGTAGTCCTTTTAGGTATTTGATTATGAATAGTTACCAATAACTTTCCTTCTGTTATTTTGGCTAAAGCATTTCCATGGTTCTTTTTTCAATTAGAGTTTGTAAATTTTATGATATAAAGTAACAGGCTGAAGATTTGATAATTACTTTGCACTTTTTAATATACCCATAAGGAATTAATAGTACTTTTACTGCTCTTATTTTTTTCTATTTCCGCTTAATGAACCTGTTGTTGTGGATGGTGTATCACTGATAATGAATGAAACATTTACATAATGTTTAAAAAAAAAAAAACAAAATAAAAAAATTTCCAATGTATTATCAACCTTTATTCTGATAATTGCTACCAGAGTTTGAAAGTTTTTAGCACCTAAAGTTCAACTTCAGCTGTGTCTGCTAAGTACAGCTACATGTTGGGCAAAGGAGAGATTCAGAGCAGCCCTGCAGAGAAGGACTTGGGGGTGTTGGTCGATGAGAAAATGAACATGAGCCGGCTTCAGTGTGCGCTCGCAGCCCAGAAAGCCAACCGTATCCTGGGCTGCATCAAAAGGAGCGTGACCAGCAGGTCAAAGGAGGTGATCCTGCCCCTCTACTCTGCTCTCATGAGACCTCACTTGCAGTATTCTGTGCAGTTCTGGTGTCCTCAACATAAAAAGGACATGGAACTGTTGGAACAAGTCCAGAGGAGGGCCACGAGGATGATCAGGGGACTGGAGCACCTCCCGTATGGAGGCAGGCTGAGAAAGTTGAGGCTGTTCAGCCTGGAGAAGAGAAGGCTGCGTGGAGACCTCATAGCAGCAGCCTTCCAGTATCTGAAGGGGGCCTACAAGGATGCTGGGGATGGACTGTTCATCAGGGACTGTAGTGACAGGACAAGGGGTAACGGGTTAAAACTTAAACAGGGGAAGTTTAGATTGGATATAAGGAGGAAGTTCTTTACTGTAGGGATGGTGAGGCACTGGAATGGGTTGCAGGGAGGTTGTGAGTGCTCCATCCTTGGCAGTGTTCAAGGCCAGGTTGGATGAGGTCTTGGGTGGCATGGTTTAGTGTGAGGTGTCCCTGCTCATGGCAGGGGTGTTGGAACTAGATGATCTTTTCCAACCCTAACTATTCTATAATTCTATGATTCTACTTGAAACCTTGTCTCAGCCACACATCTGTGTGCATTATAAACTGAAATTGCACTTTGATCATTCCAGGATCTTCCTAGAACACTCCCTCTGCCCCAGGTAATGTTGTTGGAAACCACCCACAGTAACATTTTAATTTCAATAAACTAGATTCAGGATATGTAGGAACATAAAGAGTTTATAAGTCTGTGTATTTCCCCCCTAAATTAATTATCCATACACAGTTTGCATCTTTTGTGCATAGATTAACCTAGAAACAACAGCAGACAAACAAGCTACTCAGACTGAAATTTTCTGTTTCTATAGACTGAAATTTTCTGTTGTGTGTCTACCTCAGGCTGACTTCTGTTTTCTTCAAGTTTCATTTAAAATAGTTCAGCCTACTTTCAGGGGACAAAAATACAGTGCTTTATGCTGGAAGGCTCTTGTGCTTTGAGGTGAAGACTTGAAATCATGATGGGAAATGTTAGGGTGTCAACAATGTGCCTTTTGCAATCCCTATGAAAATCCAAGTGGGGAAAAAAATAACGTGACAGGGCAATAACATCCTCTGTTCTTCCTTCCAGCTGATCAAGCTGCTCAATGCAGGGCATGACAACACAAGCGTGGGAGGCAAAAAAGATGTCCTAGTTCTGACCTTTCTGTGGCAAAAATATGGCTAGTTTGGCCTCAAAGTGGGAGGATAGGCTCAAGTGGTTTGCGTAAGAGTTTGTGTTCTTTTCAGCAGTAACAAAATAAGTGATCAGAAATTTGTGTTTATTGGTCACAGCTTGAGTAAAATTCCTAAACTTCCCTGAGATGTGTTGCCTATGACATTGTCTCCTAAAGAAGCAGCCCTGCTCTGCCTCTGCACATTAATATTACTGAGCTATCAAATGAAAAGGGACAGTGAAATGATGTGTGCTCAAAGCTAAACCAGACAGACTTATTTACTTATGAAGACCTAAACTCCAAAGAGAAACTGCTTCTTTTAGACAGAGGGGCAGCTTATGCCAATTTAAATGTTGAGGGAAATATTGCAAGAAAATAAACAAAAAAACCAAATCACATTTTAAATGGTGTTTAACCGGGCATTAATTAGGTGTGAATCTCTCAGCTAGTCTATTAATTATGATATTGCTGACTAAAAATTTAAAGAAGCAAAGATCAAAAAAGAAAAAATGAAACAGACTGAAGCTCATTTTTATTCTTACATGTTTATACAGTGGAGTATTTTATATCATTTAATCTTTTTAGACTTCAATGAAAAATGACCTCCTGCTGTTTTGGGAAATCTGTTGAACTGGACCAAAACTGTCCAATGAGATATTGCCAATTAAGGAGATAACATGGAACAGCACCTTCAAATTGTTATTCTGACATGCAGTCATATGTGTGGAAGTGTTTCTCAAAAAGACGACTCAGTTCTCTGTAGTTTACAAGAAATTTATTCATTAATATACAAGAGGATTTTCTGTGTAAATGAAGAATCCTCATAAGGTTGTATTCCCATTGTAAAGTTAGACGTGATAATCAAGAGAATACTTTATAATTCATGGTACAAGTGCACTTTCCATTTTGGCTTTCTATTTTTCATGTTAGGGGAAGGAATGATGACATGTTTCTAACAAAATATGGAATGACAAAGCATGTGCATAGTAACACAGCTTGTGGGTTGTTTTGTAAGAACATGGGGTAATAAAAATTATTGAAATAACTTTTTCCCCACCTTTTTTCTTGCAGTGAAGATATTGTGAATGATTTTTTGGTTTGTGGTTCATTTTCCTCTCCAGACAATAATTTTTCTGCATTCTTACTTGCCCTTCCCAAACCCTTTATATAGAAAGAAAAGAAGGCAAATGCAAAACCAAAGGATTTATAATACATTATGTGCCATATGTTATATTCAAATGTATTATAATCAAAATAAGGAATTTTAGAAGTAAAAGATTTTTGCAACAATTTCAAAGAAGAAAAATAATTTTTCAGTTCTTAAATTGTCGACAGATATTATATTTGACATGTCTTCAGTTATAAGATTTCAGTGTAAATTTACACATTAGCAACTTATTGTTTACATTTGCATTGCAAATATGTTCTTATCATGCAGTTTAATGTCTTGGTTTAATCTATTTTGTAACATAATGTAGTTGGTTCTAATAATCCCCCCTTTTTTTTTTTTTTTTTAAGAGGATAAGATGTTTAGTAACCATTTCACTGAAGGCACAAGAATCCTGTGCCCTCCTATGTATACATTCTCCTTCCTTACAAATTTATCCGTTTCAAATGCAACCAATCCAAATTAAACTCCTTTGACAGCTGGTAAAGTGTCCCTGATGTGGCCTTACATAACAGGGAATCAGGCATCCTCAGTTTCACAAGGATGTTTTAAATTTCTACCACCATAAACAAAACTAAACTCAGGTTCTGGCTCTTTTCAAATATGTCATTTACACTAAGACCTCTTCACACAACTCCTGCTTCCTAAACTAACATTAGTAAAAAAGTGAATCAGATCTGGGTTTTTTCTATGGTTACTCCTTTAGATATGTAAATAGTTATTGATTACAAGAAATAAAACTGGTTATGCAGTACAGGGGCATTTTTGTAGTTTCTTTGTGTTTGCCTAAATAAAAATGAAAATAAAATTTTTGAAGTTTAAAACAGCCTCCATTTTAAGACATGGTTATGATCTAACCTGTACAGGTTCAAGTAGAATCTATTAATATGATTTGCAAAAGTATGTAGTTGTTTAAAATATAATTAGATGCTTAAGTATGGTTTCAAAAGCATGTCCTTACCTCACAATCACTGAGATCGCATGAACTGTCAAATTCTTTCCCAAGATCTAGTGTCACTGTGCAGGAACTGTGAGAATGAAGACCCTAGGCCCACTGTAGGAGAGGATCTGGTTCGAGACCATCTTAAAAACCTAAACGTACACAAGTCCATGGGACCTGATGAAATCCATCTGCGGGTCCTGAAGGAGCTGGCGAATGAAGTTGCTAAGCCACTGGCCACCATATCTGAAAAATCATGGCAGTCAGTTGAAATTCCCAATGACTGGAAAAAGGGAAATATAACCCCCACTTTCAAGAAGGGGAAAACGGATGACCCAGGGAATTACAGACCAGTCAGTCTCACCTCTGTGCCTGGCAAACTCTTGGAGCAGATCCTCCTGGAAGGCATGCTAAGGCACATGAAAAACAAGGAGGTGGTTGGTGACAGCCAGCATGGCTTCACTAAGGGGAAATCCTGCCTGACCAATTTGGTGGCCTTCTATGATGGGGCTACGGAACTGATGGACAGGGGCAGAGCAGTTGACGTCATCTATCTGGACTTGTGCAAAGCCTTTGACACTGTCCCACATGACATCCTTGTCTCTAAATTGGAGAGACATCAATTTGATGGGTGGACCACTCAGTGGATAAAGAACTGGCTGGATGGCCGCACACAAAGAGTTGTGGTCAATGGCTCGATGTCCAGCTGGAGACCGGTAACGAGTGGTGTCCCTCAAGGACTGGTGTTGGGACTGGTCTTGTTCAACATCTTTGTCGGTGACATGGACAGTGGGATTGAATGTGCCTTCAGCAAGTTTGCTGATGACACCAAGCTGTGTGGTTCGGTTGATACACCGGAGGGAAGGGATGCCATCCAGAGGGACCTCGACACGCTTGTGAGGTGGGCTGATGCCAACCTGATGAAGTTTAACCATGCCAAGTGCAAGGTCCTACACCTGGGTCAGAGCAATCCCAGGCACAGCTACAGGTTGGGCAGAGAAGAGATTCAGAGCAGCCCTGCGGAGAAGGACTTGGGGGTGTTGGTCGATGAGAAAATGAACATGAGCTGGCAGTGTGCACTCGCAGCCCAGAAAGCCAGCCGTATCCTGGGAAGCATCAAAAGGAGCGTGACCAGCAGGTCAAAGGAGGTGATCCCGCCCCTCTACTCTGCACTCCTGAGACCTCACTTGCAGTATTCTGTGCAGTTCTGGTGTCCTCAACATAAAAAGGACATGGAACTGTTGGAACAAGTCCAGAGGAGGGCCACGAGGATAATCAGGGGACTGGAGCACCTCCCGTATGGAGGCAGGCTGAGAAAGTTGGGGCTGTTCAGCCTGGAGAAGAGAAGGCTGCGTGGAGACCTCATAGCAGCAGCCTTCCACTATCTGAAGGGGGCCTACAAGGATGCTGGGGAGGGACTGTTCATCAGGGACTGTAGTGACAGGACAAGGGGTAATGGGTTAAAACTTAAACAGGGGAAGTTTAGGTTGGGTATAAGGAAGAAATTCTTTACTGTGAGGGTGGTGAGGCACTGGAATGGGTTGCCCAGGGAGGTTGTGAATGCTCCATCCTTGGCAGTGTTCAAGACCAGGTTGGATGAGGCCTTGGGTGACATGGTTTAGTGTGGGGTGTCCCTGCCCATGGCAGGGGGGTTGGAACTAGATGATCTCAAGGTCTTTTCCAATCCTAACTATTCTATGATTCTATGATTCTAAAAGCACTGACTTGCATTCTGGATGAATATGCTCTGTTAACAGCATTCAAACTCCTGAAGGAGGACATCCTACAAAACAATGTCCCAAATAATTATGACTTCCCCTTCTGGAAGGTTTAATGGTGATAAATTAGAAGCTCATTTCTCATGTGTTGTGACCAAGGGCTGTAGGAAAACAAAGCTGTGTTCATAGGAAAATATTACCAACAAAAATCTGTATCCATGTTGTTTATTTATAACTCCCAGAATGTCATTAAAGGTGGAAAGTATTGATATCCATATCTTCCAGATGAGAAAATGGAAGAGTTTTGCCACAGAATAGTAAAGAAAGCAAGACAAGTATTACATTTATTTAATTTTCTATGTAAGTTTTGGAGTCTTGCTCTCCTTTAAGCTACGTGCCGTATTCTTTTTTTTACAGCAGGAAGCCATGGCTACTGTTATAAATTGTTTTCTGCTCAGAAATTACCTTATTTGAAAACTGCATATTAATACCTTAGGAGGAATTAAAACCTCGTAGGTCTTCCTGTGTCCTTGGCTTATGTCAGAGGCTCAGCAGCCTGCAAGGTGCTGTAGATGCACACAGAAGCTGAGTAATTACGACTCTGTTAAACAGAATTCTAAAGAGAGTTCATCAGGGATGTTTAGAAATTAACTAATCCACAAGATAGGCCTGTGAATCTGTTTACCATCCAAACATGAATAAAAACATTAAACAGATGATGGTAATTTGCAGCAACTGTTAAGTACTATTGTAAACACTGAAAAGAACAAGTAATGGCAAGATTAGGCCCCAACATGCATGAGGGAAAGACAGCCTGTGTTTACACCCTTTCAGCTGAAAGATGATGCCGAAAAGTTATCAGATTAGAATTTGGTCTCCTCCAGTCTTCCTATGGCAGCTTACAAAGCTAGCCAGGAAAGATTCCTTTCAGCAGCATAGTATTTACAAAATATGGCCTTTTTTCCTGTCCCGTATCCTCAGATCATTAAGATACCTAAGATGCTGTTGAACAATGAGGAAGAGTAAAGATGCATGGACTAAAGAAACATCTGTTACTTTAGTCTGAAAGCCCTCATCTCAGCTTTGAAAGGCTCAACTTTCATTATTACCTTTCCTTTCTATTACTTTAACTCATCTCAGTGTACAGGTGCAGACAGGTGACAATAACATTTTAATATATTTTTTTCCCTCGAGTTCATCTGGCCCACGTGTCATCCATCAAGTTCCTGGGGTGAATGGAGGACTGCTTCCTCATACAAATGTTAGATGTACCAACCAGGAAGGAGGCTCACCTAGAAGGGCTGGACCAGATGATCCTTCCAACATGGTATTCTATGACTCCTTTTCAGCACTTTTCTTGAGAAAATGGCAGTTGTCACTGCAGGAACATCAGTATTACTAGTGCCCAAAGCAGATTTCTCCCAGATGTAAATATCTGAATATTAGCAGATTTCTCCCAGATGTAAATATCTGAATATTAGCACATTTCTCTGTGGTAAAACATATCATGGCTGCATGTCATCCTACCACTACCTGGAGGTTGGCCCCAGGATGTTCCTGAATTTCCAGCATTGCCTGCTAGCAAAACACTGTCTCTGATCTGCCCCTCTGACCAGGGGCTGAAATACAAGCCACTTATCTTCCTTCTGAGATATCCTTGAAAAAGATTTGCACAATCAAAGTTGGTATGTTAAGGACATCTAAGAAGCAAGGAAACTTAGTTATGATTAATTCCACAGATTTACAAATTTCAACAGACACCAACCCAAACTACAAATTAGCTTTTAATAGCTAATTGCACGGTAATTTCTTTGTACTCTGTAGGCTTCAGCCTACAGATATGTTAGTGACCCTTCTCAGTCCAAGCAAAGGTGCTTCAGTTACATTCTATTCACAGAAAACGTCACCAAAAAAAGGGCTGTATTTGGAGAAATGCTGTTGTTTACACAGAAGATACAAACTGTCCTTTTCCCTTAAATATAAGTAACAAATTCAGCAGTAAATATTGCCCAAAGAGATATTACCAGTTCTCACTTCATGGTACTAGCAGCATTTGATGCACAGCTGAGACCAGTTGACAATCCAGCCTCAGCGGCATCTGCTGTCAGACCTAGGGCATTGCCTTACCTCAAGAGCTTTGCTGTTGATCCTGAGTCAGCTAGGACTTCTTCTTGTGAGAAATGAGACTATACAAGGCATTAGAACAGCCATCTAAATCTTGCTGGTAGTCTCAAGAAAGCAAACCAAAAGCAAAAAAAATCCCCAACAAAACCTACAATCCTAGGCACACCGCTCTGGTGATGATGCTAGTTGGTGCTTAGAAAGAGAAGAACAAACTATGTTTTACTTAAGTGCAGGAACACACCAGTGGTGGTCCTCTTCAGATAGAAAGGAGGAAAACAACTGTTTTCTCAGAGGAATTCTTCTCAAGATTGGTAGACTGCTTCAGCAAAGGGTAAATGGATTTTTTCTCTGGAACTGCTCATCAGTTTCAAGTTGGACTAAATGAGATAAATAAAAAAAACGCCAGCAACACTGACAAAAGCATCAGAAGAAAATCCATAAGTCATAAGCATGAAGCAGAACAAGACCATACGTTTTATAGTGGGGTTAAAGACCCATTAAAACTATGGGGGAGGGGTGGGGGGTGGCAGGGCTGGACAGAAGAGAGAAATGGTGGTGATAATAAATCTCTTTTCTTACTTTAGCTATATGAAAGAAGAGCTCACATAATGTATTTTGTGATTAAAATATTTATCAGTAAAAAGAAACAGAGAAAAGGGCTCAAATTAGTGGAAGAGGAGAGTTGTAAGTTAAATGGCTTTTTAAGAGTAAAGTTTCCGAAGAAGCTTCGGAGTAGTAAATGGAAGATAGGATTCTCCTGCCCAGTTATGTGCCTGAGAGTATGGTATCATAATCTCCTCTTTTTTTCTGCTCATAGTTTTCCCCTTTTCTCTTTATAGTGAATTATGGAAAGCATCTTACATCACTACAATCACTATTGAAATCACATCACTACAATCCACGTAACAGGGGCTTGAGAATTGCCTAAGGTAGCGAACCCAGCTGAGTGGGGTCTTGTCCTGGGTTCAGCAGTAGCAGTCAGTTTTTCTCCTTCTTAGTAGCTGGTGCAGCGTTGTGTTTTTGACTTTTGGCCTGGGGACAGTACTGATAAAACTAATGTTTTCAGTTGCTGGTCAGAATGTTTACTCTGACCAAGGACTTTGTGAGTCTCATGCTCTGCCAGGGAGGAGGGGAAGCCAGGAGGAAGCAGGGACAGGACACCTGACCCAAACTAGCCTAAGAGATATTCTATACCACAGCATGTCATGCCCAGGGATGTAATTGTGAGCTACCCAGAAGGGCACTCTCTGCTCAGTCGGGCTCGTTTTCGGCGGGTGGTATCGTATTCTCTTCCCTTGTTATTTCTCTTATTATTATTGGTGGTAGCAGCAGTGATTTGTGTTATATCTTAGTTACTGGACTGTTCTTATCTCAACCTGTGGGAGTTACATTCTTTCGATTGTCCTCACCATCCCTCCGGGAGGTGGGGAGGAAGTAGAAACTGCATGGCTGACTTGCTGACTGGCTTAAACCACAACAGGTCTCTTACAGTCATGTATGAAGACATTTAGCGTGGCTATTGTATGAGCAGAGAAAGCAGTGAAAGATACTCCTCTTTCTCTCTTAAACGACCTGTATCTTCTTGTGATGATTCCTGTGTTAAGATCCATGAGGCAGGAAGTGGCAAGGGAAGAAAAGAACCTTTTTCTAAATAGCAATTCTTTTTAAGCATAAACTATAATACTCAGTCCTATCAAAACTGAAGCTTTTTTAGGCATGAACAGAAGCAGTCTTCTATGTGCCTGTAGAAAATTGTGACAGGAAAGTATGACAGTATTACCAGGAGTGAGTCTAGAGCTCCTTAAAAATGTTTAGGGTTGCAATTTAGGATTCATTAATTTTTTTATCTTTGGCTTTATTGGAGTTGAAATAGGTGATGTGCTTTAAATGTACTGACTCCAGCTTCAAAGTTTCAGTCCAGATGCCTTCCAAACTTTGAGGTTGGTGTATGTGTCAAGTTTTGATTCTAAAGTTTGTTACCTGAGCCCTGGATAATGTTCTTGCAAAGCAACTACGAAAATGAGATCTTATGTCCTACTTTCAAACAGCATATAACTTTATTCTACTGACAAATGCACGTTTAGTCCCTGGGACAAAATGGTGAGAAGAGCACTTAGTCACTATACTACTGCTTGCAAATTAAGTCCTACATCACATCTGTGCTGGGCTTGGGACCACTGTTTGAAGACCTCTACTTTTCCACTTAATCAGCTGTTATATCCACATCATACTGTGCATGTATCTCCACCATAATGTGTCTGGAGAAAATATTAGCTCATGACATGGAATTGTTCTCCTTGCATCCACACTGCTCCTCAGACCTAGAAGCAGCAGGATTGGTGCTAGACTGTGTAATTTCTAAACACAATGGATATGCCTTGACCTCATTTTTTAAACCAGATTTTTTTAATGAACCTCTACATTCATTATGAAGTAGCAGATAAACCAAAAGAATTTATCAGTGAGTAAAAATGTGTCTCACAAAATGGACAGAAAGCAGGAATAGGTGGGAGTAAACGAGTTAATGTTTCTGCATTTATACTTGGTGATGCCAGACAGCTATTTTCCCTGACTGCTCTCAGGATTTTTCTCATGTTTATCTACACAGTAATCCTTAGTTTTGGATGGGGAAGGACTCTGGATAAAATTGAAAGTGTCCAGTAAGAAAAAAGTTGATCCTTATGTAAGTGCAAGGATGTTGGGCTAGGGGAGGTTATTTTAGATCATTTATCCTTTTTTGCGAGGCAAAATTTGGGAAATTTGGTAGACAATCCTGAGACTTGCAAACTTCTGTAGGATGGTACAGGTGCTCTTAACCAATGAACAACAAAACCCTTGCCTTAATGAAATGCAACAAACTTCCCAAACCCTATGTTACGCAACTTTTATCTATACCATACGACCAAAATAACCTTGTAAGTACTGCCATTCAGAACCAGCTAGACATACTAGACAAATGCAACCAGCTTGCCTCTCCCAGGAGGACTCATTGCAGCTTGACCACTACTCTGAAGTCAGATGAGATAATAAAGTTGTTATTAGCCCCCTCTATAAAAAAAATTAAAAGAAATTTTTCAAACCAACAATCCCTTTTATTACCAACATTCTGAAAGAGAGATCACTATTCCTGGTGTCCTTGGAATCAATCTCTTCATTGTACTGTTTATTAACAATTTTCAAGTTTTTGCCAAGGTAAGTTAGTTTCTCTCACGGCTTAGTTTTAAATATACTTTTCTTGAGAGTTCTTTAATGGATAGGGTTTGGAAAGAAAGCAGCTGTCAGTTACATTTTAGAACATGGTTTTGGCAGAGATTTAATTTCTGAGCATTACAGACGAATCTAAGAACTTATAGGTCAAGATCAAACTGCAGCAATGTTTGGAAAGTAAATAATGAATCTTTTCAAGGAAACTTTTCCAGCTGAAGGGCCATGGAGATAAGAGTGCACAGAGAGGTATGCAGATATATAATATGTATATAAGCCTATATATATGTGTGTGTGTTGTCATGCAACTGTGTTTATATATATATATGCACTAGGAGCTGGAAACAGTTGTGGCTTTTGCTTCTTACGTCACAGTGCACGGGATCTTTGCTGAAATGTAAGCTTTATACCATTATATCCTCATTCCTAGAGGAAGCAGCAAAAATGTGGCTGGGGTGCAACCTTTAGGAAAGTATTTATTGTTTCAAAACTTCAGGGAACAGTGTATCTATCTCCTGCAAAAGAATAGAAATAAATAAATTTGAAAAATTCACAGCTTACAGCATTTTAAGAAGCGATTGATGAATTTGTGGGTTAAATGCAGATATGAAATGAAATGTTCAGAATGTGCAGATACTAAACATCTGTATTGTAGTTGAACACAAGATATAACAGATTGATGCATGAGCAGTTCTGGCTCTCCAGTCCAAGATTCTTTGGGGAATTATGTTAACGTATTGTTGTCTTCCCAGAACCTCAAAGATAATACCACTTACTAATGGGACCAGCCAAAAGAAATGTATGGGAGATGAGCTCCTCTCCCATACCTCCTTGCCTGGGGCTACACTTCCATGCAATCTATTAGTCTTCCTTGCAAACTGTCTTCTTGGAGTGCTGTTGTCCTGGGGACAAATATGATGAATAGGATTCCAAAGTTCTGTTTAGCAGATGTAAAGGTTAAATTCCATTTCCTCCTAACTCTCAAAAGCAGAAGTATAGTTTTCCCAGCACAGGTTGGCTAATTTAAATATCTAGATAGAAACAATACTAGCAACTTTTCTGTTTTCTCCTATAGCCAACACAGCAGATCGCAGCTGAGGGAAAGGAATGAAACAAAAAAATATCTTAGCAGTTAGTCAGATCTAGAAGGTGGTGGAATAATGTCTAACCAGCTTTGGAACAGAGATCACTATTGTCAAGGTACAGCAAGATGCTTTTTATTGCAAAAAATGAACATTTACAAAGGTTAAATACAAAGTAAGAGACATTTTCACCCGAGAAGTGAGCATGTTGCTCCTTTTTTTACCATGCCTGTATGTAAAAAATATTAACAATTTTTCTTCTTTAAAATTTGCTGCTGAGAGCTCATGGAAAATATGGTTTATGCAATTCTCGATGCATATTTGATGAAATAGAGGTATTCATATAGATATTAAAATCAGGAATGTGTTTTTATATTTAAATTTTTAAGGATACTTGAGGACTTCGGATGTGGAAATGTTATGCACGTTTTCACGCTATTTCACCTGGCAACACTGTCTGAGGATCTTGTGATTGCAAAGAGTTATTAGGCATGTAGTTACAGTCAAGGATCAAAGCAGTATCTGTGTTTGTCATTTATTGTTCTGTTCTCAAATTAGTCAACTCTAGAAAAAAAGGGTCTTTAAAGAGCTCCCACCTTTGGCATGTGGTTTCACAGTTTACTGAGGTGCTTTTAGTATCGTCAGACCTATTGCTTTTTAAAAAGGTAGATCTAAAAAGATAGTCAAGTTCTATTTAATATTTGTCTCAGTGTTGCAAAAGCTTGGTCTGCCTTTGAATGACAGAATGAGTAATGGACAGTAGAATCCATTCTTCTAAAAAGAAGTACATTGGTATAAAAGGAAGCATTTAAGAGCAATACTGCCTGAAAGGGAAGAAAAAAACACAGTTTGCCAATAATGTTGCTATGCTTGCACTTACTAGAATTATTCTATCTACATGCAAAATGCAGCCCAAGATGGAAAAATAGAAATTTGGGTTTACTACAGCTTTTATTTGTTTGGTTTTGTTTGTTTTGTTTTTTTTTTAATTCACATAGCAGCAATGATGGATGCAATAACAGTATATGGAGAATATATCAGATAAACTGAACATTTTAAGATCAAGGTTTGAAGATATCTTTTTAGGGAAAAAAAAAGAAATTAGGTACAATTTCAGAAAATATTTCAAAATTTTGTTTCATAAAATAAAAGATATAGGTAGAAAGAAGACTAAGGTAATTATTGTGGTAAAAAAAGTACATTTTTTTCTTTATGTTACTGAATATTTTAAAAGAATATTTGAGAGTATTTGCACTTATGAGAGCAAGGCAGGATTATGATTTCCAGCTTATTTACATTACAAAATAGAGCAGCTCTTTCCTTTCACTAAAGAGAGAAATAGAGCATCTTAATGTTCAGTTACTGAACAGTTGCTGCTCTTGTGCAAAATGCAAAAAACATGACAGAGAAAGAGGAAAATAAGGAATCTCTCTCAGATAAGTGGATTTTTCTTTGGTTCTCCCTGTAATTTAGGCAATCAATCATACAAATATTTATGTATACCTAACTGAAGTGAGGAGAAGGCTTTATCTGGGTTTTCTGAGAAGAAGCTTCACCGAAGTGGCATAAATATGGAAGGCAGACCTCAGAAGAGGTTTTCCCACTCTGCTGCTAGTTAATATAAGTGTAACTCAGCCATTCATCAGCCATTCACTTCTGTGTTCAAACGATTAAGAATAAGCACCTGCTACATTTCTCAGGCTAAGAGCTAGCCTAATAACTCAGATTATCACAACTCGTGTGTATTTCCTTCTAGATTCACATATGTATACCAGGACTACTTCTGGATATCACACTGCAAATGATTTTCACTAATTACGAAAAGATGCTGTAATAACATTTCAACAATACAAACAAAATTAATTTTCTGCTTAGACTTTTTGCTTCATTCATCTAAAACCTTCATAAGAATATATCTGCAGATTCTCCAATTTTTTGCATTTTTAATTCAGGCTACCTTTTTCCTTAATTATTTGGCCAGCAGAAGCAAATATATTCCTATTATATTATTTCCTAGGGAAAACAATTTGCTCTCAGATTTCAGCCTGAATACATATCTGGAGAAAGGTACAAAGAAAGGTGATACAGATCTTAAGATGAAAGAAGGGGCTAGATGTGGTGCTTAGACCATACACCACTGAAAGATAGGCAGTTTACTTATTTTTCCTTTACATTCTCCAATACCAACGAGTACAAAAAAGTTTCAGATGTTGTCTTCCTACCTCCTCCCCTTTTATGTTTTCTTTGAGGCTCAAGCTAATAGATTTCATTAAATGGAAGGCTGGAGAAAAAAACCGAAAAATAGCAAGAAAGAGAATGCCATATAACTTTGCTGGGTTTTTTTTGTTCCCTGTACAACCTATTGAATAAAAAGAAGTTCTGCTGCTGAGCCCCCTTGGCTCTCTTCCAATTCAAACTTCTGGTGTTAATCATTCATTTATAATCTGACTTAAAATATTATAATCAACCAATACAGAATTTCCATGGAGAAAACAAGCTTTCAAGAAAAACCTAACAAAGAGAACAGGTCCAGCACAAGAAAAGAAAGGGCATAGAATAACCAAGGGTAAGGCCTTCTCAGATACTGTAGCCCTCAATTATTGCACACAGCATGAAATAGGGTAGTGCAAGTCATCAGTATGCTATAAAAATTGATCATAGATCAAAGAATCATCAATAATGCAGCTGCATGACAGTTGTCTGTATGAAATTCCTTACAAAGCATTCTTTTCACTGATGTGTGAGGGAACACATTAACTTTTGTTTTGTCTTAATTTCTTCCCTTACTAAGGGGCAGTATCAGTATTTAAAGTGTTGATTTTGGCATAAAGAACATCATATTTTAGTATCCTTCCCTCAGCTTGCCCCCAAAGGCTGCTTAGTAGGCCCTATATATTATATTCTTCTGGTTTCATTGACTGAGCAATAAGCAACCTTGCAGAGATTCTGCTGAAGCCAAGTATTCTTCGACAACTTTTTTTCTACTTTATGTACTTCCTGTGTAAGTGATAAGTGAATTGTATCCAGCACATTTAGAGATCTGTGATGCAGATGGCAACTGTGAATAACTGTTTTAATACAGATAGAGGGCATAGACTTTGTCAAGTCTTCAAAGAGAGGAAAAAGGTAAGGGAAAAAAATTCACAGGTGACGTCACAGGTCCTTACATTTTGCTGACCTGATCAAAAAGAATAAGCAAGTATAGCTCACTGAAATGCCAAGAGTTTGATGTAAACTCACATATACAATCTTTTCTATGGCCATTTTCCTCCCCTTTTGGCCTGTGTTTTTAGGCAAAACCAGCATCACCATGCTTAAATCCAGTTTTGCTGTACTAGTTAGCAGTGCCTCAATATTTAAAAATGTCTGTGTTATTCACAGTCTCAGAATGGTACAGTCTTATTTTCCACTGGCACATTGTAAACTATGTGATTATCGCATTCTCAGTTAAGATGTTCTAGTTTGTGTGACGTGCTGTCAGATGCCTTCCAGATCTTGAATATAACATAACAGTGTCTACCATGCCAACTGTTTGGTCTAGGATACTTTGAAAGAGCTAAGCTTTCTCACAACTGCTTCAGACTTTGGCCTCAGTGACCAAATCTCAATATGCAGATTTGGAATGCCCAGACATCTATATCTAGGACTTTTTTATTTTTTCTATCTGGTGAAAGACTCTGGTGTTTAAGTCTTGAGTGAAAATATTTTTATGTATGTTATGTATGTTTTATATATTAAAACTTCATTCTAAAGTTGTTAAAAAAAAAAAAAAAAGCAAATGTGATGATTACATTAATTACAAAGCAAACAAATTGATCAAGACTGCAGCACAGATCCATCACCAACCTCATTACATTCTCAAATTTAAATTATCTATAGTTTGCTCTGGTGTTTTTTTGCCAGTAAGTTCACTGGTACTACTACTGCTTCAGGAGAAGCAGAATCTGTCTCCTGGATGGGTAGCTGTTTGTTCAGCAGGACAAAGCAAAGACCCCCACGTTGGACATTTACAGTTTCAGTTCACACAGGTCAATTTTTGCACAATAATATTGTTATTACTGCTCCCATCCTCACTGTCTTGTACAGCACTTCCACTGCCACATGCATCTTTTATTCAGAATACACAGGACAAATTCAGCAGGAAGACCCTAGTATGTAATGGGCATACATCTCTCACTGGTGTTGTCCAAGTCTGGAAATTTTAACCAAGATCATTAAATCCAACAAATTCCTGCTATACTGTTATATTCCAACCCTTATTTCCTGTTGGCAGTAAACTGATTCTTACTTTTGAATATTTCTACTAACAGTTTTGTTTTGGGAAGCCAGAAGTCTGTGTTCAGCTACAGCAGTACCACTGGTGGTCCATACTTAGCGGTTTCTGTATAATCACAAATAACTTTGGGGGTTTTGCTGTTAAGCACAGATTCTTTAAATTTTTTTTTAGAGTGACTGCTTTCTGATAGACAGAAAACAGGGATATCCAACCTCTCTGTTACCATTATGTTAGGCTTCTGAAACAAGGCAAAAGCTACTAAGTACATACCGTCTTACTGTAATTATATAATCCTTATAACTCTGTGGTGCTACATAAAAGGAAAAGAAACTGGGAAGGGAAAGATGCATCTGATCCTGAAAACGAAATTCTCCTGAACTTGGTCTATTTGTTGTGGATCAAAGTTGTATGATAAATTAGTATTTTTCCTTGACATGCCTGCTGGGAATTCTCACTGATACCTTTCTCCCAGGCACCAGTGGACACCTCACTACTAGCATCCCAGAGGAAGACCTGTGCCTATGCACCTAAGGTGAACTAACTCACCTTACTGCAGATGGCAAGGATGATCTTACCAGCATCCCTTTCTCTGTAAGATAGGAGCAAAGCTCAGTTTGGAAGTTCTGCTGACCTGGACAGTAACAAACCTGGCAGAGTCTAACCCAGCCACAGAAGTTTCAGTATTCAGTATTTGCATATGCACCTTGTCATAACTCCAACTCTGTGTTTTGGAGTAGCATATGAAGTCATAGGAGAATTTTATTTGGAAAAAGGTTGTTTTATTTTATAGTCTCCTTCTGTCCCTAAGATGAGGAGATAGTGCCCAGCAGAACAACAGTACAGTAACAGGCTTCAGTATTTCGAAGTAACGAATAGTATCAACTCCCCCTAAGATATTTAAAACCATACAAATAAAAGTGATTCATTTCAGGAAGTTGCATTACTGAGCATGTGTTAATAGAAGCATATTATAATTGCTAAATTGTGCTGTCAAGACAGTTTCAGCTCACCTTGAGACTAATAAAGTAAAATATATGTTATTCTATACTATATTTATGAAAATCAGTTCCATATAAATACCTAGGTGGCTTTTTTATTAAACTGTAACACGAGCTGACCAGAGTATTATATCATACTGGCATAAATAGTCTACAATGACTTATATTTCATGTCCCACAGTACTTAATAGCCAGTTAATAGTAATACTGGGATTCAGCTAGAAAAAAAAGTCTTTCAGAAGCAAAATATCATTTGGTAGGATTCTACTGACTGGTTCCAAGATATATTTTGTAGACTGGAAAAAACCCATCATATTTTCTGCACATGACATTTGGATAAATACAGGTATAATCAATCCTTCATCTCCTTGTTAAACCATTTAAATAAAGGGAAGTTTCAAGTGCACATATGGCAGCCAGCTGTTTGATTCACCCAAGGATAAAGAGTACATTGTCTATTTTCTATTTTGCTTCTTGAAAAGTCCTACTTTTCCCATTAAGAAGTTAAAATAGAAGGTACAATTCCAAACAAGTCCATGGCACAAAACTGGTCATTTGGGATCTGATGTGAGAGATCACCAACATCAAGAAGTAACAAAAGAAGGGGATGGAAACCGGAATTGCCCAAAATTTAAAAAAAGTCAAGTTCAGAAAAGGAGTAGAAAATGTAGTCTTTTTCTGGGACATTTACCTTGAACTGAAGACATTTGTCCTCTTTCTCTTAAGAGTAAGGATGAATCAGCATTGGGAGGATCATTATCCTGGGAGCTAGAGGTATCATAAGGAGTTCTTGCAACAAAGGAGCATGTTGTGACACCAAAGGAAACTTCTCTGCAAGCACACCAGAAATGTGGTTGAATATTTTAAGCACAAACAATTCCTCATCAATTCTTACTCCTAACCAGTGAATGTGGGTTGCTGACAATAAGCTATGCAACCACCCTCTTTGCTATTCTGTCAGATTGCCAAGTAGTGTGAAATACTACATAGCACATGCTCATCAACTATGCGAAGACACAAAAATAGAGAGAGAATCCCATTGTCCTACCTGCCCCCAAACTGGCTCAATCTGCAACACGTATATACAAGTGGATCTCTGAGAAGCTTTGGCTAATGGTTTCTATTTCATGATGTCAGTATATTGCTGTTCTCAGCAACGTACCCAGAGCAACATATATGTTGTTTGGATTTTTGTTCAATAACTACCATGTCAACACAGTTGAATAAGAGAACAGAACCTCATTGCATTTGATGTTTCCTAGACTCACTGCAAAGATATTCTCTACCTTAAAAAGATAACTAAAATAAAAGACAAGCAGATGAAAAGAAATGAACACTCAAACTGATCAAGAGAGGGAAGAAGGGTTCAGGTTTTCTTAGTGTGCAAATGCTAAACAGGTTCAGAATCATACAGCACAAAATCTTTCTAATATCCACTTTGCACAACTTCTCAGTGCCAACTACTCTCCTTCCCTTTTCCCGAAAATCCAGCCATTGACCTACAACACTATGGTGATTTTTAATGTTATGCAGGAAAGCTGACTTAATCAGCCCTGATGAGCAGTAAAGCAAACAAGGTATTCCTAATGGCTACTGAAGATTTTATTCTCCCATCCTACAAATTTACTGCAAAATATTTCCTCAAATGACAAAGCTTCAGATTTTTTACTACTGACACCACTTACATAGACCTATTGTTACACTGCTTCTGAACACATCCCTGTACTCTTGTCATTTTTCTCTGTAGCTAGACCAGAAAACATAAACCTCTCTTTGTACCCCTACACAAAGGAAAGCAATCTCTATAAGATATTTTTTGGCTGAAGGCCATCTATAAGTGACTAAGCCATAAACCTTTGAGCAATGTGATTTAGAACAGAAATGCTACAACAGTAGAAAGGAATCTCAGTCTTAGTAGTGTGAACAGAAATTGCTATTATAATGAATCAAGACATTAACCTGGATAGTTGGTGACTAATACACTTTGCAGGTTTTGGATCATTAAACAAGATCTATCATGTCTTTTCTATACTTGAATTAAAGAGAGAATTATTCCACACTTCATAAATGGGGATTTAACTCTTTCTAAGACCTTACTAAAGAATGTAATTTTCTCACTATCCAAATTTATATTGTAAATTGTCTATTGTAAAATAAAAAAACCTGCGACCCTTGCTACTAGTGGAACAGATCATGCTAGTTTTTCATTGTTATTATGGACAAGCATATGGGTGAAGCAGCAAAACCAATGGCATACTAGAAACCAAGCAGACTTGAGAAAATTTCTTGTCATGAGGAGAGACTAAAGCACACTATTAGGATGATACATTGCACTTGAGGAGAAGCAAAGTGACTCATTTTGTTTACACGTGATAAGAGAGCATTTGGATCTCAGTAGATCTGCATTCACTTGTTTTCATTTTCCAAAGGACTTCTAGGTTAGTGCACATGGGAGAGATTTTAGCAAGGACATATGTCAGAGGGGAACTGATACCAAAGTGACAAATCTTTAGTTATACTCATGCAACAAATCCAGTAACTTCACAATAGTTGAAGAATTCCTGCTGTGAAATGGGGCTGTAAAAATCTCACTCTCCAAAAGCAGGAGCATGCTTTTAAAGAGTGGCTGCATAAGTATTGTACCATCTTTCAGAATTTACCTAGAACTATTTTTGAGAAGATGAGAGCTAAAGATGTCATGTAATTTCCTTCCCCCCTCAAATTAAATATACTACAGGACAACTTTGAGGTTCCCTTAATAACAGGTTGTCCTGCTAGCATGAGTAGGACTTTTCTTTGTTGAGTTTGGATGTAAGTGTGGTATTACTAATGGTTAATACATCACTTTTTTTTTTTTTTATTTTTCTTTTTTAGTATTGGGATGTTGAAAATACAAGTTGACAAAGGACAGAAAAAGTCACATGCACAGGACAGTGGCTGCCTATTAAGAAATTCTTGCCATTTTTGTCTATTTGAAACTACCCAGTCCTGTGCGCCTTTGAGGCAATGAATGCTTACTGAGAAGAATGCTGTTGCCACCTCGATTCCAATATACAATTCAAAACATCCTTCCCACTTTTAGAACATTAGTCTTTTTATTGTAATTACATCCTAGGAATTACAGTGCAGAAGGTATAAGTTCCTTTAAAAGTTGTGGAGGAGATGAAAGGCACAAGAAAGACTTTTTCACTTATTACAGTAATCTACATTTTGCATACTTTAAAATAGCATAGTTAGTTGGTGTTTCTTGCTACTTGTGTCCAGAGTAGCTTCTCCGGTGGTCACTAACTCTGTTTCAAGAACCTGCTCCTTACTACATTGGATTTGCCCCATACCACTAACCTACAGTAATTGCTGCAGAGGCTTCACCCTCTTCCCCCTGCCTCACATCAACCCACATTCAGTTACTTTTATCACAAACTACAGAAAAATCAGGTTTGTCACACAGATTTCCTTACTCATGCAGCACAAAGTAAGCAATTATAAAATGGCTCCAAAGAAATTCAAGCCCCAGCTTCCCCTTATACAAAGTTTATCCAGTTGCTCTAATTAGTAGTCCAGATATTCCTTCTAACTATTCTCTCCAATCATGTAACTATCAAGAACTGGTTAATTGATTTTTAAGTAAAAGATGAACTGAAAATTCCTTATATACTGCATAAGGACATTTACTAGTTTGCACATCCATGTTTTGTAATACCAGAGCAACTCTTCATTAAGCTGTGAGATTGTGTTAAAAGTGCACATGAGTGTCAAATGAACTACTGACTGAATTCTGTGTTTATTGTCAGTTAACTGATGAATTGACTCTATCCACAGGAAAATTCCAGTAGGCTTTGACTTCTGTTGACTTTAGTTGTTAGAGAGCTTGTTTCCCAAGAGCTATGAAATGCATCAATAAAATGCCATTTCAAAAAGCAGAATACAGAAGGAAATCCTAATATGTGGAATAACAAGAAGTTATGCTATTGCTTACCTCTGCTGTGGACAGCAATAGCATGAAAGGTTATATTTTAAATGAGATTGGATTTCTTTGGTTGTGCATTTAAATTAAATAGCAAAAAAGAAGAGTTTTCTAGGGTAGTCAGAGGTAAGAAAAATAATTGTCTTAGTCTTACAGGGAAAACTGAGGTAGCAAATGGAGGAAGATTGCCCTTCAAGACTTGAAGAAATTTTACTTTTTGAAATAAATGCTTTCCCTACAGTAGGGGCCCAGAAACTGTTTGGGCTTAAAGGAAGGTTATTTACTGTTGTCATTGCATTGCTACAGCTTGTTACAACTACCAGATGTCTCCCTGTCTTCAAAGCCACACAAGCTTCCAGGTGACTTCCATGGCAGAGAGAGGATGTTGTAAAAGATTAGAGAGGATATAATCTTGACAAGGCATAGCAGCTCTTTTCCTTCCATTTTGGAAATAAAAACCTCACAACTAACCAAACCCCAAAATGCAGAGTTAAGGTAGTTCTGGAAGATTAGTTTTCAGTGTCAAGACATTTCTCTAATATTCAGCTCAGAATTCAGACATCAGTTGATCATACTTATAAATTTTCCCTTTGTTAAATTTCTATTCTTACAATGACACCTTTAATAATTTTGTTGTTCATTATTGTGGTACTATTACTTTGTTTCCACAGTTTATCTTTGTCAGCCTTTTAAAATAATTTTCCTGCAGCCCACCAGTGTATGTACATAAAAAGAGCTATTGGTTTTTCTAAATTTTAATGCATTTCCAGTAGTGAAGTGATCATACATATAGGCAGTAAGTATGATTTTACTGATTTCCTTGCCTTCTGATTAGAGACATCCATCATGTGTTTGGATGCTCTACATCATCCACAAATATATATACAATATCACTTCAGTAATTTTCTCTCAACATTGTCTTCATGGGTAAGTATGGTGGAGAAAAGGCGTACAAACCTAAGTCACCAGAAAGAGGGTCATTTTGTGTCAGAAAAGACTGGGAGAGGAAAGTCCTAAACTGCCAAAAATATTCAGTGGTGCCAAATGCTTTCTTAATGAGATCTGACAGAAAGGTTTATCAAATGTGCCTTTGCTATGTGCAAAGTTTGTGCAGTGTCAGTTTGGGAAGGTTTGAAAGGCAGAGAATGCACTTAATTCCGTTGCCAAGCTCGTACATGAGTAGTGTTAAGATTTATACCTTAAAATAGCACTTTTAGTATTAGAACAACTTTTTGCCACTTTTTTTTTGCTTTTCGTCTGAGAATCTTGTTCTTGATTACTCACGAACTGGAGCTGTATTATGCTCAGAAATTGATTTCCACTTTGAATTGTTAATTAGTCTTTATTTGTTTCATCCCAGTTCTTCAATATATCTCTAAGAAACTGTTGAAAGTTATTTTGGAAATTGCAGATCCCATGATGTTTTACTTATATTTTTTATCTTTATTTTAATTAATTTCTTTTGTTAACATTATATGTTTACGAATTTAAAACTCAGTTTTGTTGAGGATAGAAATGCCTTTGTGAAATTATCTGCTATGCAAATTTACTATTGAATTTCTGGCCATAAGATGTGTGTGTGTTACCACCTGAGTGAAATACTTTGCATAGCCTAGTTTTGCATAATTTTACTCATATAATTTTCTTTTGAGTACGTTTTCTTGTCACTGTTTGTTTGTACTTCTATTTAAGATTACTCTGAAAAAGGTGTTGACCATTTAGCCCAAAGTCTTGACTTCCTCTACAAACTCTATATTTGATCCTTTCCCTTCTTTTTTTTAATATCTCATGGCTCATGATTAGTGCACTCAAACTTATTGAATTACCAGTTCAAAGTGCAAATATAACAACTATAAAAAGTTCAAAATCAACTATGAAGTGCTACTGACTTCAACGATCCACAAAACTGTGACCCAAACAAAGAATTGGAAAGGTAAATTGCATACCTTTGATTTTTTTCTGTCTAAATTTCCTTAGCTGCAGCTTCCCCTGCATATCCCTCTTCAGTAGAATTTCCTGCATTTCAGACTTGAATTTGATAGCAACTACCCAACTTGCATCCCTTGTTTTTTATGTTATTACCTTTTAGCAGTCTTCTGCTTTAGAATTAATTTTGCAGGTCTCATGAATTCAAACAATTCAAAATAAGCATAAAAAAAAATCTGTCTCAGGTATGATACTCACTGAAGTCACTAGATCTTTTTCCTGATTAAGCTAAATAGATACAGACTCTGATCTATTCTGAAGTTTATATTAAGGACTTAATTAACTGCTGGTAGAGAATAGTAATCTAGGCAAGGACCTAGCAGTGCAAGGAAAAGGAGTTTACAGTAAAAAGAATAACACATATTTTGTTCTCATGTTACAGCACTATGTTTTGAATAAACTGACTTCACTTACTATCTAAATCCACAAGTGAAAAATGACATCAAGGAACCTCAGTTACAAAACCTCTGATATGTATTACCATTGTCATCTCTGAAGACAACACATGCTAGGGTTTCACTAGGTACCGGTCCTTCTCTGTTGCTGACAGAGATGCTATTTGTTTGCACGAATAGGACAGGGCACTTCCCCACCTTCAAGTTTTAAGAGTGAGCGAGTGTGTATGTGTGCAAAGATACATATTTGCAGCATTCTGACAGAGAAGGTGAGCTTCGAATCATACAGCCCCAGCTTAGAAAAATAAGTGTGATCTAATAAAACCCAAAAGGATTAGGCATAACATTTGACAATTCCATTAATAACTTTGAAGTTTCTAAGAAGGGAATAAAGGAGTCAAAAAAGCAGTCTGGTTAGAATCTAAGATAAATGCTGCATTAAGAATAATCCAGAAGCAATGAAGAATCAGCAGTGGTAGTGCTGTTCAAATCTGCATATAAAATACCACATAAAAAAAGGTGATTGACCTGGAATTTTTCCCAACATAGCATAGGTCAGATGAGATTTTATTTTATGTCTGCTCCTGCTGTGTGCAGTTCAGGACTTTCCCCTGTTAGCAAAAATTGTTCATTGCACTGAGAGCAGGAGTTCAAAGAGAAACAATCTTCTTCCTACTGTATGTCACATCATCTTGATTTGAGTTTAACCCAGGTAATTGGAGAAATTCTTATTGGGAACAATCAGAGTTCAGAGACAGAGAAAGTATAGGAAATTTCATGAGCTAAATTTAATGTAGAAAAACTCAAAAGTATACATGGGAGGGGCAAAGAAGCTTAAGCTTACTTTTTGTGATCAAGATTATGACTGTAGGAACTGTGGCTTAAAAAGAGCTACTAAATAATCTAGAAGAAAAATAGTTGGATGAGACCTTCTTATTACTTGTCCCTATTGCTCTGCATTGTTGGTGTCCTATAGTTCCTAATCAGTAAGGCAATTACACAAGTTAAAGAAGAGCAGAGATAAAATCTTTACTTCAGCAGGAGGGAAAAACCCTGTCCAGAAAATTGGAAGAAATTGGTAGCTGCTCATTGTCCTGGGTTCAGCAGTAGCAGTCAGTTTTTCTCCTTCTTAGTAGCTGTTGCAGCACTGTGTTTCTGACTTTTGGCCTAGGAACAGCTGATAACACTGATGTTTAGACTGACCAAGGACTTTGTGAGTCTCATGCTCTGCCAGGGAGGAGGAGGGGCCGGGAGGAAGCAGGGACAGGACGCCTGACCCAAACTAGCCAAAGAGGTATTCCATACCACAGCAGGTCATGCCCGGGGATGTAACTGGGAGCTACCCGGAAGGGCACGTGCTCTTTTCGGTCGGGCTCTTTTCCGGCGAGCGGTATCATATTTTCTTCCCTTGTTATTTCTCTTATCATTATTATTATTGGTGGCAGCAGTAGTGATTTGTGTTATACCTGAGTTACTGGACTGTTTTTATCTCAACCCGTGGGAGTTACATTCTTTCGATTCTCCTCCCCATCCCTCTGGGGAGTGGGGGGGGGGAAGTGGACTTCGTGGCTCTGATTTACGGCCTGGGCTTAAACCACGACACTCATCTTTGCACAGATCTGATGTCCCTTTTCACCATCAGAGGAAGAGGTTGCTGATCAGCAAATGAGTCGGAAGCCAGAACTGGAATAACTAGTCCCATGTTTGCTTCTAAACTCTTATATAACAGATTAATTTACTTTGGATGTTATGTAATATATCCAACAATAAAGTTTTATTTTCTTCATTTGCAGTCTTTTTTTTCCCTCAAATTTCTTAATTGCCATGCTAACAAACTACCAAAAAATCCAAATAAAGATAAACTAACAAGTAAGTCTTCTCTTGAGCTCTTCACAATGATTCCATGCTAGTCAGAGAAGAAAAGTATCCAATTTGTTATATTTCAGGAGTTGGATTGATTGACAAGTCATCACATTTTCTGCAATATGCCTTTTAAAGTTAAGTTAGAAATAAAATGTTTCATCTTATTCAAAATTAAAGCACACCAGAGAATACCATATGACTCTGCTCTTTCTGAGTATTAAAAGTCAAACATATACTTTTATGAGAATGATTGATTAATGAGGATTTAATTTACGATAAACCTGATTTTACACAAATCAGTTAAAATGATTTTCTAGTCAGATATTCTACCAAATATATAATGATAGCCAATTAATGAAATCATATTTGTATCAGGCTGACAGATAGGCTTTGAATATCTCATATTCTCATAGAACAGAGGCTCACATTTCCAAAAATTCTTTGCATAAGAAGTTATTTTATTTGACTACATTCAACACTTTATGGCCCTTAGAATACTTTGTTGGTGATTACGCTGTGCTTATAAATTTGAAATACTTTAAATCATACACTGCTATCCAGCATTACAATGTTTTTTTAAAAAATCTACATACTTGTATGTCACAGACTTACTAGGGCTTGGGGCTGGACTGGGGGGCTTTTAGGTATTACGTATTGAAATCGTTCTCTGGTCTTATATCTTTAGCTAGGAACCAATTTTTTTTTTCAGTTAAGTTAGTGGTCAACTTACACTAAGCACCTGGTCTTTTGACTTTAAGAAACATACTTAAAATTCTCTTCTTTTTTTTTTCTTTTTTTTTTTTTTTTAATTCAATTGTCTGATTTAGTCGAAAAGAAACAAGAATATTTTCTCTAAGAGATATGTTAGACTATAAGCAACTATAGCTGTTAGTTTTTCTTTAAATCTGTGTATAGATGCATCTCTACCCACAGCTGTATTGAAACAAAGACCGAGGACCAGATCATGAAGTTAAAATTATTCTTCTAGTGAAGTACCTATAACAAGTCTATGTATAAGTACTAAACAAATTGCAAAGTACACATGCACTGAAACAGCTTGGCCAATTCCATTGCTTTAAGTTACTCAACGTCAATAGAACTGTACCAATACAAATAGGTAAAACTTCAGATTTTGTATAAAGCACATTGAAGAATATTTTAAAATATGTAAATTCTGTATCAATGGATGAGATTATGATAGTGAATGCGTATTGTAAAAGAAATATTTAGTTTTGGTAGAACATTTCTTATGCTGATCTCAAAGACCTTGTAAGTGAAATAGCTCAAAATGAAGCTAAACAATTAACCATGGTAATAAAAAAAGGGCTAGAGCACAAGCATATATAGATAGACAAGCAACAGAAGGAAGTATTAGGAGGAATAAAGAGAATCTTAACAATATATTAATGAGTTGTCTTCTTCATAGATTGTGAGGAAGAGTTGCCTACAAAGATTAGAAAGAAAGAAGGAAAATCAAGGGTCTCCAAATGCACATGAAGAAAATTGCATCTCATCAGATAATGAACTTGCTTTTAAGTGATGAAAATTATAATGAATCCATTAATAATGCTGTTCTCAGGATTAATAATGAAGATGGTGATTGTGAATGCAGCATAGAAGAAATATTTCCATTCTAGATGGAAGAA
Source organism: Psittacula echo (assembly GCF_963264785.1). Classification (NCBI taxonomy): domain Eukaryota; kingdom Metazoa; phylum Chordata; class Aves; order Psittaciformes; family Psittacidae; genus Psittacula; species Psittacula echo. The sequence goes on along the minus strand of NC_137735.1, from coordinate 50,743,575 downwards.
AATGATACAAACAACAGGTAAATGAAAGTTAACTAGAAAAGGAGCAAACAAAAAAAACGCTAATAAAAAAGCAATAGAGACTTCATTTAACAAATGAAAAGTTTCAGAACAGAATGTGGTATTATTAGTACTGATTTGTACTGAAATTGGAAACTATACAAAGCAGATTAAATAACCCATGAAAGATATGAAACCTATGATGATTGCAAACCTATCTTTTCTTATCTCAGTTTGAATATTATAATGTATTCTGCAAGTCATCTATATGCTTTAAAGTAAACCGTGAGCTTACAGTTTTCATCTTACAGTGTATCAACATCATTGCTCCCTATACTGTATATTTTTAAACATTTACACCTATTGGATCTTAGAAGACATCTACAAAGTTATTTCAAATGAAAGATGCATGAAATATAATTTTTACTTCAGTAGTGATATGTGTTGTCTTAAAGAGCTGGTATTTCCTACTTTATTCAAAACTGCAATCATACCAAATAACCTTATTTTTATATATTTATTCTCAATAGTAACTGCTCCTCACGTGTAGGATTTAGACTTTTTGTTCTAGGCATTTGATGGACAATTTTGATTGATTTAAAATACTAAAAGGTTGGGGTTTTTTTTAAAGCTGCAAGGCATTTAATAGTTTTAATAATATTCAAATTCCCACAGTTAAAGCAACCAAGTCCATAACCCAGAACCAGAACCAATCACTAAAGCATCTTCCAAGTTAAATTTCAAGCAGCTGCTCTGTTTAAGGTAACAAATGTTAAAAAGATAAATGTTTCTGAAAATTTGGTAGATCAAAATGATATTATTGTCAGTTACATTCCAGCATGTAAAAATATATTTTAATACAACAGATGCAATTCATCATTCAACTAGTAAGAATGTGAAATGACAAGCTGCTACTGGAGTTAAAGAAAAAGAAGAATTATTGACTCCTTGGTGTTTTGTTTGTTAGTTAAATCTGAGAACAAAACCAGGGCTCATTTTATGCTCACTGTTCAAAAATTGCGTACTTTTCTCAGAGGTAGCACTATAGAACAAAAACATTCTGAAAAGAAAATGTTACATGAATGGTGCTCTCATCCCCTTGCAGAAGACACAAAGGAAGAGCATGCTGTGCTGGGAATAGGAGAAGGAAAACGTGGGCTAGGCATAGTAAATTGCAAAGCGTATTAGGAACTGTAGCATAGAGTGCCAGAAGAATCCAGATTGATGTATTAGATAATTTCAGTCAGCACCTCTTAAAATTTTTTAAAGACCTTAGAAGGAGAAGAAGGCCAGAGAAAGGAAAACTTTCCTCTGGTTGTAGAGGGCTGGGGTAGGTATAAGCTAGACAGACTTAACACCCATAAATCCATGCACCCTAATGGGATACACCCATGAGTGCTGAGGGAGCTGGCAGATGTTGCTGTGCTGATCTCCATCATCTTTGAAAAACCATGGAGAATGGGAGAGATGCCCAATGATTGGAGAAGACCAATGTTATTCCCATCTTTAAAAATGGCAGGAAGAATAACCCAGGAAATTACCATCCAGTCAGCCTTACCTCCACCCCTGGAAAGGTGATGAAACAAGTCATTCCGCAGGTCATCACCAAGCATGTAGGAGAGAAAGTCATCAGAATTAGTCAGCATGGAATCACCAAGGGTAAATCTTGCTTGACCAGCCTAATAGCCTTTTGTGATGACATGGCAGGATGGGTCAACAAGAGGAGAGCAGTAGATGTTATCTAACTTAATTCCAGCAAGGCTTTTGACACTGTCTCCCATAAGAACATTATGAAAGCTTAAGAAATGTGGGTTAGGTGAGTGGACAGCAAGATCAAAAATTGGCTGAAAGGCAGAGCTCAGAGGGTCATGATTGGCAGAGTAGAATCCAGTTGGAGGCCTGTTGTCAGTGGTGTTTTCCAGGGACTGATACTGGCTCCAGTCTTGTTTATCAGCGACCCAGATGAAAGGCTAGAGCGTACCCTTAGCAACTTTGCTGATGATACAAAGCTAGGGGAGTGGCTGATATACCTGAAGGCTGTGCTGCCATTCAGCTGGACCTTGAGAGGCTGGAGAGTTGTGTGAAGAGAAACTTAATGAGGTTCAACAAGGGCAAACATAGGGTCCTGCACCTGGGGAGGAAGAACCCCAAATACAAGTACAGATTAAGAGCTGACCTAGAGAGTACTTCAGCTGAGAAGGACCTAGGAGTATTGGTAGATGATAAGTTGATTATGAGCCAGCAGTGTGCCCTTACAGCACACTAGGGCCAATAGTATATTGGGGTGTACTGGGAGGAGTGGCCAGGAGGCCAAAAGAGGTGATCCTCCCGGTCTACTTGACTCTGGTGAGGCCACTTCTGGAGTACTATGTCCAGTTCTGGGCTCCATAGAACAAGAAAGACAAAGAGGTACTGGAAAGGGTCCAGCAGAGGGCCACAGGGATGATCAGGGGGTTGAAGCATCTCTCTTCTGAGAAGAGATTGCAAGAGTTGGGCATGTTTGGCCTAGAGAAGACTGAGAGAGGATATCATAAATATCTCATCTTTGAGATATGCATATAAATATCTCAAAGGCAGGTGCAGGAGGTTGGTGCCAGATTCCATTCAGTGATGACCAGCAACAAGACAAGGAACAATGGCCATAAACTAAAATACAAGAAGATTCACCTCAACATGAGGAATAACTTCTTTATATTGAGGGTGGCAGATCAGTGGAACAGGCTGGCGAGGGAGGTTGTGTAGTCTACCTCTCTGGAGACATTTAAAACTCACCTGGACACATTCCTGTGTAACGTGCTCCAGGTGGCCCTGCCTTAGTGGGGGGAGCAGTGTGTGTGTGCCTTACTGTTTTTTGTTATCATCTCTGTAGAAGATGAGACAGTTTGTTACTGCTGTAGCTGTTAATGAAAGCTAGAAGCTATCTGTTCATATGCAGCCAAAATATATTTACTGATCCAGACACAGTTCTCCAGTGTCATTCTGGAAAACTAAAGTTCATCCCATGAAGTGTATTTCCTGGCATGGTATACATCAGATGGTTAGGCCCTTATTCATCAAACAGGACTATTTTATATCAATGGAATAACTTAGATCAGTGAGCTACTACTTCATTCAGTCTTCCTGTCTAAACACACTCAGCTTCAGGCTGTTTTTTCTGCAAGCTCCTGTGTCTTGTCATTTTGACTGGTAGTTACACAGTGGCCCAGTTACACAGTAAGAATTAACCCCCTTCTCCCAAAGTACTGTGGCTTCAGTATTAGGTTTCATTGTTGTTAAAATCTCTCTGGTCAGCTCATGTCGTTTTGTGAGAGGTAAATTAGGGTGGAAGGAAGATCACAGTATATGAAGTAATAGGTTTATTTTAGGTTTATTTGTGGTTTTGTGGGCTTTGCGGGCTTTTGCGGGGTTTTGGGGTTTTATTTTTTGGTTTTGTTTTTTTGTTTTGGTTTTTTTTTGTGTATGTGTGTGTGGTTTATTTTGGTTTGATTTTTTAAGTTTATTCCTGCAGTAGGAAACAGAAGATGAATGTTACTGTGTGTACATATGTTTTTGTGAAGGGATAGAACCCGCTATTTCATAATCTCAAGAAACACATTTTACTTATCAAAAAGGATTATGTGTATTAAATAAGCATATTGTAGTAGGAAATATGGACTGGTGCATGACAGCCGCAAGAATTCACTACATGTTTCATTCAGACTAAAACAACCGGGTAGCTGAAGTTTATTCAGCCCCAACACATTCACTGCAGACAGCTGCTGGGGTTTCTGCACTTCCATGAAAAACAAACATTTTTAAAATAAGTGACAGAAAGTAAAATTAGCTGATGTTCCATATCTAGAAACACCTTCAGCAATGCATTATTCATTGAACTATGTACTGAATTTATTGAAAGAACCTTTGATGCAGTTCATTTAAATTGACTTTTTTTCTTATAAAGTGCTTGTAATGCTGTAAGATACCTTATATGCTGTATTTTACACTGTAAAGTAATTGATGGAAATATATCTCTAGGTGAATAAACTGAGCATGATAGTCCAAATAACCACAACAAAACTGTCTCAAAACAACAACAGGATGTCAAAGCAGAGTCAATTAAAATTCAACATTACAGTGTGTCAGGTTCAGCCTGAAAAAAAACCCGCCCTCTAGAAACTTGATTTTTTTTCTTTTTTTTAATAATGGAATAGATATAAGAATTAAGATAGCTTTATCCATAGAAGCACAAAGTAAGGTGGCATTGTGTCAAGGTCTGTGGAGTGATTTCTACTTACGTATTGAGGTGTCATTCATAGGACACTTACTTAACTTCTGAAGTATTATGGCAGGTATTAGGGTTTGTTTCCTGTCCTTATTTGTTAGTTAGAAATGTGATCAGCAATGCTGGCCCTGAAATCCACATGATTTTCTTATTGCCCATCTCTACCAGTAATGAAGAGCCAAGCAATGCCCTTGCGTGACCTGCAAGGACACACTTTTTTTAGCCATCAAATCTCTTTCTGTGGGTCCGGACAGAGCAGAGAAATTGAAACACAGCTACATATGCCGTGGCTATGTAAAAATAAAACAGTTGTTAGCACTTGAAATATAGTGAGAGAGATAGAGGAATAAAAAGTTTGCCAGCCATACCAGTTACAGTAGATACCCTAGATTCCTATCTTTAGAAGGGCAAGCTGGTCATAACTGAGAAGAAATGGTTAGCTAAGGAGATCAGAAAGAGCCCTAGAAGATACAAATTTTGATTTCTTTTCTCCATTGTTTCTTTAACTTATTTCCAAACTCTAGGAGAAACTCTTGTGTTAGCTTAATCACAAATTGCAACACCTAGTTTCCCTCTTTTCCACTTAGCACTTACTCTTTTTTTACATGAAACCTGGACATTTTAATTAGTGTGATATAATTTTGTGGTCAAGAGGCTATAATCTCAGGAGCAGGTGCCAACAAGTAACAACATCTTTAATTCCATTTAGTCACCTTGCATTTGAAACAGATCAACATCCTTTCTAATATGTGCATAAGTTTTTAAAGGATTTATGTTTAATTTACATGCACAATATGGAGATGTGATAATTTAAATGGCATTTAGAATGGCAAAGAATTTATAGTATAGCTAGGATAGGATTTTGTCATTTTTGTTAAGTATTAATCCCATCTTCCTACTCTGCTGAGAGAAAAGAAGTGGAAATAAAAGTAAGTCCTGCTTTTAGCTGATGGTCAACTTTGTATTAGAAAACGCTGCCCTTCCTTACAATGTTTGAAATCTTCTAGAGAGAAAATAAGGAGTTAAAATAAAGTGTTCTTCACATATTCAGAATAGTGTTTACAAAGTGTGAAATCATCTGTGAAGAAGAGAAGTTTGGAGGCTTGGATTTTTTTTTTTTTTAAGCTATTTTTATATTTTGGAAAAGTTTGAATGTAATTAAGTATTGAGGAGAATCAGCAAGGGGATTAATGGGTGGAAGAAACATGTCATTTCCCATCTTGAGGTGCCTGGAGTTAGTATGTTACCAAAGAGAGACTACATTTCATAAGCACAAGATAAAAATGTCTTTCAGATTCATATGAAACTGGAGAGTCTGAAAAGCTGTTGCATTGAATAACACCGCCTAGAAAGGGATGATAATTAAAAGTGAATATAGGGTCAATGAAGGTTTTAAAATAAAATGTTAATGGATTGGCGGAAACTTAGTAGACCTCTATCAAAGATAAATCACCACTAGGGAAGGAAAATGTGATGAAAATAAAATGAATAATAGTAAGGTAACAGTTACACTGTGATTCATGTTGGTTCTCCTTCAAACATCAACTATAAAGCAGAAAAATACTGAAAAAGCAAAGTACTTATGTTTTTCTGTGTCAGTCAGAATTGGAGCTTATATTTTTGATAAATATTGAGGGACATCCAAAGTGGCTTTGAAGAGAGAAGAAAACAAAAAACAGACAAGGTATCTGGACTGAAATCTGAACCAAAATAAATTGGCCTACATTGTCAGATTTCTATTATCTTCACCTTGATCAATATTATTCTGCTGCATTATTTATTTGAACTCTATTTTGGAAATATTATGGAACTTCTGCTATCTCCATGTGCTATTTTATGAAATTGAGGTTATCCACTATTCTCTCTGTTGTACTTCTATATATGCCAGAACCTAGTCATTAAGCAATGTCATTTCATAATGTTGCTTAGTTGCAAGACATTTTTGTAACATAAGTGTCCTGGGTTCAGCAGTAGCATGTTCAGTCCCCAAATTACTGTTACTGCAATGGGTGTTACTTATTAAGATGAGATGCACCACAAATCTTTGAATATTTTCAGGGCTATAGACCCTCTCTCTCACTCTTCTCTCTGTAATACTATCTCCATCTGCCCTTTTAATCCCCCCTTTACGTTGCCCCAACTTGCATGGGTCAAAACAGTGTATATACTCCTCTGCAAAGTCTTTAAAACTTATACATAAACTTACAACTTTTTATACAGACAGATTTGTCCTATATGTCCATTACGTAGCTCCAAGCTCTTACCAAAAGAATAAGCCACCAAAAAAAAAAAAAAAAAAAAAAAAAAAAAAAAGAAACAAAACAAAACAACAAAAAAACCCACCCCAAAACACTTTCCCAAACCCTCCAGAATTTTGGGTTTCCAGAGACTTCTTTGAAAGTAATGATTGTCTCCTGCTGCAGATTACAAATGAGATAAATATATCCATTCGTCATGGCAGTATGTGGGCACAGAGCACAAAAATCTCTATTACTGACAAGTCAGGTACCTGCCCTCCCATGTGACACTAAAAATTTAACCCTAAAGCAGCAGGATTGTTGGAATAAAGGTTTTTTCCTTCACATCTTCAGTTTAGAAAATTGTATAGTGCTCCCTAGTGTTTGGCTTTAAGCTTTTCCTCAAATTGAAAGGTAAATATTGGCATGCTTTGTGAAAGACATATTTTTGTAGGCCACCTGCTACAATGCAGGTAAAGAGAGAAGTGATACTGAGAAATCTTTTGTCATCCCTTCCCCTTAAGATCAAGCATGCTATAGCCAGAAGAGAAGCAAACCAGTATAAGAAGCTCCAGAACAACAAAACAGAATTCAAATTTTTATCCAAATTAATCCAAGCAATTCAAAGGTGATAAGAAAGCTATGCCAAACTGAAGGTTCACTGCTGTTGGAAAAAAGGCGATTCTACCATTTTCTTGTTCCATGAAGTTGTGCTCTCACAGTGCTTCAATCATCTTAGCCTAGCATTTCCTTCAGTGAACTGTATTGGCTTAAAGTGATAGAAAAGTGCTTCTGAAAGACACAGATAGTTCATGCTTTTTGCAGGTTTATTGAACAGAACTGGCTGATCAAGAGGTCAGCCAAATGCTGAAGCTGCCAAAGGAAAGAGTTAGGGAACTCCTATCTTGTAATCCAGTTTGGAATACTTACACCATCCCTTTGTGGCAGCACCGAGTTTGGCTCAGCCATCTCAAACACCTCCCAGGATTAAATCCAAAAACTTGCTCCCTCCCTTTAGCCACATGACCTGCTATTGATATGTTCCTGACATTTACCCTCTCACGATTTCTGCTTTTCTGCTAATGGGAATATGGTCTTTGGTTGCATGCATTAGAGGAAACTACCAGCTAGTGCATCATATTTCATAGGTATTCTTCATTTCTGAATGCCTTCAGGGGCTATAAATTGACTTGCCAACTGTCATCACCCCTCCTCCTTGGAAAATTGTTTTCTTTTACAGGAATCCTTAAAGTTGTTTAACACAAACAGAATTGTTTTACTACGTTGAAGGTGTAAAAACATTCTTTTAAAGAAGTGGCAATCTCATATACTTGGCTGCCTAATCAATAATTTCCTCCTTTTGCCTTCCAAGTGATGAGTCATCCTGAGAATACACTTCAATTTAGCCTTAAGTGACTCCGTCTACTGAACCTTGTGTAAATCTATACATTAACATACTTGGTAGTAATATCTAAGTGAGATTATTCTGTTCATTATTGAAACAATAAATTATGCTAAGTGAGCATTGAAGTAACAGGAGATTAAACAACTCGTACTAAAATAAACTAAAAAACCCAAACTAGACACATCTGATGGAATTCAGTTGTGGCTTATTTCCCTCTGTATTGCAGCTTCTTTCTAGAATGAGAAGATGATTAGTGAGTACTTGGTGGAACACCATGCATTCTGCCCTTCATTGAGTGCTCTAATAACCCTTACTAGCCTACATAAAATGTATGCTGTCAGAGTGGTAGAAAGACATTGGTAAAGGCTCCAGCATTGGTTGCCCAATTTAACAGGCTTATAAGCAATTTTCACAACAATGAGCACCTCCAATCACTATTATTGGTAAAATAGAACTTCAAATGCTTAGCGAAGCAATACTCACTGACAGTCACTGTTACATGTAGGCTATCAAAATTATTAGCATTCTTATACCACCCACGGAGTATTTCATGGTGATATCTTCCTCCATTATTACCAGAAGAATTGTATTGGTGAATACAGTAGCTTCAGGCAAAAGGAAATGTAGAACATCGCTGTCTCCTTGGGGCAGCACAAAATTGTCTAGCTATCTTTTCTCTTAAAACTATTTGCAATATTTTATAGACAACAGTTCTTTTGTTAGGGGAAGAATAGAAGTTCAGTGCAATTCCTTGTTAGCAGAAAATGGAAATTGTACGAGTAAAACACCTACATAATCTAAGCTTGCTAAAAGCAGTGTTTCAAACAGCCTTAGTGCCATCTAATATGGATATAGTAGGGATGTATATCAGTTCTTTCAGAGGACTCCAAGTTCACAGAGAAGTTCCCTGTGTAAAAATATCCTTTTTGGCCTCTGCTTGGGAATGCACTTAAAGCGGATCACTTGAAAACAGTCCTTCAAGAGCACAGATTTAGAATATACTTAGCATAGAATTGTTTAAGAAGGACAACTTATTCACATGTTTTCATGAATTTTAATTCACATAAGCTAAACAATTGCCCAAGCTCAGATTCCAACAGCCTCCTTCCTAAAGTAGTTCTAGTTTAGCATTAGGGGAGTAAGGGGCATATCAGTATGAATTTTACTGCAATGATGATTCTGCATGCTGTCATTGCTACTTTTTTAGTATCTTATCACCTACTATAAAAAAAAAAAAAAAAAAAAAAAAAAAAGCAAAACATCATGGAAATGGCACTAATTATGCTCTTACAAAATATTGCCTGAAAAGACACTAGGTAGATGAAGGATATAGTCAGCTGCTACAATTGGGAGCAAACTCTGTTCAGTGTAATATAATAGAAAAATAAGACACTTGCACTATTTATCTTTTTGTTCTAAATACAAGTCAGAGGTGAATAGGTTTAACATTTATAGATCTCCTGAAAAAAATCATGTTCATAAAGCATTTGTGGGTAATTTATATCTATGGTTGATTTAGCTTATTTGCAGCATTCTTAATGCAGTACATGAGATTTGTCTTCTGACTTTCCCTCCTGAGGTTCACTTCGGTGGCAAGCTAAACTTTACAGCGACAAATTAAGCAGCATCATTTTTACTAGCACAGTTTTTCAGAACAGAAGGAGCACCCTGACAGACCCCCAGTACTAAGATTTCCTGTAACTGTTTGAAAAGTTAAACTTAGTAACAACACTTAATGACTTCAGGTCATAGATCTGTAGCCCCAGACTTGGCATCCTAGTTGTCAAAGGATATTGTGAGTAACTAAAACCGTGCCACATTGTAATTAGAGGTTGCCCTTAGGCTTCTACACTTGACACACTTCTAATCTTCGTAAGTGAAAAGTAGCTTCAGATGTTGAAAATTACATTCAATATTTGATTAAAAACAATGCATCATCTTCTATCTCCACTCATATAAGAACCTGTAAAAAGGAGTATTTCAATTATTATCTTCCTTAAGGGCTAGCTCTGTGCCTGTAAAATATCTCCTGTGGACAGTGGATGATGTCCCTGAAACACTACTCTTACTGAAGAAGCCTGTTAAATATGATTAGTCCCAAAGTACTGCATCAGGTGTAGAGACTTAATTGAAGTCAGGAGATAGCCTTTTCTGGGGCTTGGTTCTGCGTCTTTGTCCTTATCAGATTAAAAATAAACTAAACCCTAAATTTTGGTACCAAGGCAAAGCATGCAGCAGTAGTCATTGTTAGATTTTCTGATCCCATCAAGGAGCAAAAAGACTGAACTCCTTCCCAAATGCAACCTCTGTTCAAGGTGTGTTGAGGGGTGCCGAAAGAGATGAGAAGGAAGAAGAAAGAGTAGCAACAGGCTGAACTCTTGTAGCATACATAGCAATATTAGATTTAAGTTATACCATGTCTGGCAACAGCCAGAAGTAGATTTGTAGGAAATATTAGAAGATTCACCAAGACAATGTCCTGACTATATTACGTACCAATCCGAGGGACAGTATTCACTGATTTAGGGACTTTATGAGCATGGTTTAATGGTCACGAGAGCCCCATTTTCCATTGATCAGTCTATTCTCAATTTGTGTCCATTTATAGGTTTTGGCAACCCTGTAGGAAACAAACAAAAGCCCCCAGACACATATGCACCACACAAAACAGGCTCACATACTTGATTCCTGGAAAAGGCTTCTACTACATCCTGAAACAGGCTGTGCATTTTGAGTCATAGAAGAAAAAATCTGATGATATAATTTTTAAAGTTAGTTAGTATTACTGCACATTGTACATCAACATAACTGATGCTAACCCATACGAAGTATAGATCATATATAGATTTAGTGCCACGGATTCCTTGTATAAGGAATTTGAAATAATTTATAGTGGTTTACAGATCCTCAATAAAGATAATCTTCTCCAAAGTGATCTTATCTTGAATTTCCTTCTTTTAGTCATTATGGAAAAGAAAAAGAAGAATATTGACAATCAGGCAAGTTGTTAACTCTTGTCATATGTTGAGATTTTTTTTTCTCCTTGAACTCAACACTTCACAGAAGATAGTAGTTTCAGTGCACTTCCCAAGAGAAGCATCTGGGGCCAGGAGAACTCAAAGATGAGAGCCAGGGCTGCTAGGCTGCCCTGTGGAGGTGGCAGTTTTTTCTAGGACTAGCATTAAACTCCAGGAATTAAGCAAGGGGTTAGCATTCAAAGCAATTACTAGTTGAATTGAGTTAAAATTTGGCTTAAATTGTAGAAGTGGTTTTCTAGCCACTCTTGATTTGTATTAAACTTTCAAAGAGTTTTGATTCAGTCACACTTTTGTTATGGGCTGAAAAAACAGATAAAAAAAATCCCTGAAAATGCAGTTGCTTTTAAGAAAAAGTTCAGGAATTACAGCTTATCTGACTCCCCAGACACTGAAAGGTGATTGCTAAAGTCTCACTTCTGTACTGCATGTTTATATGCTTGCATCCATAGTTGATGCAAGTCAAAGTATTAAAACTGGCTTTCATAGTTTTGGTCATTCAAATCTGAAACAGATCCATTATATAGATTGTGACCATTACAAAAACTTGCTATGAACTGGTTCAGGATCAAACAACAGTTCAGGTATAGCATAAAGGTAGAAAAAAACATGTCTCCAAATATTTGAGATTAGCCTGTATTGATCTTGTATCATTGCTTAAACACCTCTTAGTATACAAACTATGTTGCACTATAATGCATCACTTATGATGCATTCAGAACTTGGATTCATCTTTTTCCTGCACAGCATAGTTTTATAACCCACACAAAGATGTGCTATTGCACTGCCATTAGTCACATGCTTGGAGGGGGATAACTTTTCCAGATGGCCCTTACATGGAGTGTGACACCCAGAATGGTTAGTCACCTAAAATACACATGATCATAAAAAAAGTCAACTTGGAAAAGATAACACAGTCCTATGCTGCAAAGTCACACAGAGTACGTTACAGTTTTTTGGTAGTAACAGACTAGAGAAAGTGATATGTATTACTCCTTGCATCACAGTGCAGGCTGACATGCTGTCACAATAATCACATACCTACTGGCACAGAGCAGAAAGTATTTTTTTGTGGGGCTTATCAACATCTAGAAAGATGAAACAAAAAGCATAATACAGTCCTGACACAAGGAGAAAGCACTTTTCAACACCACTGCTGGGCTAATGAAGGGTAACCTTCAGAAATACCTTATCTTCTCAGCATCTTTAAGTATCCACCCTACTTTCTGGAAGTCCTGCCTTGTATTTTGATACTTGATTCTTGTGCCCAACCGCTCCTTTTCTCAGTTTCTCTCTCTCAAGCTAGAAACTTGGCAGATGTCCTTACAAATTAAGAAGGAAGTGTGTATTTCTCCTTATTTGGTCCCTCTGCCGACTGGGAAGAAATAACCTTCAAAAGGTGACTGTCAGCAAGATTATTGGCAAACAACATCCTTGTAATTCCACACAGCAACAAATAGGAGACAAGGGCAAGTACAACTCTTTCTCCACCCAGTATAGCAGCCTGCTTTTATTTTTATGCCACCACCATTATTTCCATTAGGGACATCCTTTGAGGAGTTCTTTGCCAGCAAAGATTAAAACTGACAAAGCAAGATCAAGAATTGCTGCAGACTACTACTTGGAAATTATGAGCCCAACTCTGCCATTAGATGTTGATCTCATTGCACAATAACACTGATACAGCTATACTTTGCTATATTCACTTGGGAAAAGCCAATATTTTTCAAGTGCTATCTTCATTTCTATAATCACATTATCAGTATTATTTCTTGACCGTGCACTGCAGTTTTTGGTCTCTAAACAGTTTCAGGACCTCTCCAAGAAAAAGATTTCTATCTAGTCACATGACTCCATTGCCTATAGGACAGGTTACCAGTACCAATTTTCTTTTCTTCAAAAAGAATAAATCATTTTTAGTTAAATACAGTGACAGTTGTGACAAAAATAGCGGCCTAGGACCCAGACATCATGCTAAATTGAGGGTGCAGGTGACTGCAAGCACAAAACTGCCCCTGCAGGTACTGAGCCTTGTTTTTGCACCCGCAGAAAACCACCTCTTTTCAGGCTGGACTACTCAATAGTCAAGGTCTCTCGATCTGGAAAAAATACAAATACCAAATCCAGCTCCCATGGTTTTCCAACCCGAAAGCAGAATTTTGATACATTCTTTTCCTCATTCCAAAAAGCATGTTAAATTAATTTCCTTTCATGTTTACTATCAAAGCTCCATATTTTCATCGAAGTTACATTTCTTGATTTCCACTGTTGGAAATAAATTAAAAAAAAAAAAAGAAAAATCAGTTTCAGCAAATCTCTCTCTCCAGCCACTTAAAAAAACTTTACATTTGCACACAGAGAGCAGCAAAGATAAAGACTTATCTTAACATCCCCCCCTCAAAAAAACCCATAAAAAAACAACAACCAAACCAAACCAACCAACCAAACAACAAAAAAAAACCCTCCACAAAAAAACCCTCAAAGAATTTAGACAAATCCTTTCGATTGTCATTAATAAACCAGGGGAATTTTCAGATTATAACTTCTACCCAGACACTTTGTATAGTAGTTACACCTTCATACTACTTTAAGTGCAGATATAATTGAGAGGAGATGCTTTTAGGAGCATAGCACTTGGATTTAAGTAATACAGTTTCAAATCCTGATTTATGCTACGGCCACTGGGTAACCTCAAAAAACCTGTTCAGGCTGGGTTATAAATTCCATTTTTCAAAATGCAATTAGTGGACAATAGGCTTCAGCAGAACACACAAGTCTTTCTTGACATTAATTGTCTAAAACTACTCACATAAATTAGGCACGCATTGAAGCATTCTACTCAAAGTAAACCAGGAATTAACCTTATTCCTGTGTTGTTTATGAGAATACTAGCAGGAGAAAAAGACAACCTTCAAAAGTTTTTGGTAGAACTCCATTTAAGTCACAACTCATGGTTACTTTCCAGGTTATGGCAATACCCCACTTACCCTGAAAGTGGCTCAAGGAAAACAACCAACGTTTGTGTTAGACTGAGCTCTTTGCTGGAATTATATTTTATGAGCTTAACTAAGTGCAAGGTTAAATTGTGACAATAGGTGCTATGTTAATGTGTTTGGCTAGTGATAATTTAATAATCAAGTTAAATGAAGTAAATGACAATTTTATATACATAATGCATGGCAGCTACACTTGAGGGAGTTACTCTTTCCCTATAGAGAAACTTGTTATTCTGTTTCTGCCAAGCCATACTGCAGCCAGCCTTTGTAATGCTGAAGTCATGAAAGGTTGTCACCTTTTTGCCTTAAATAAACACGTGAATTTCCAGTTCTTTGTTTGGTTGCTTTTTTTTTTGTGAATGGCGAGAAGCACAAAGAAGTGATTGTGACCCACCTAATCTTCTATTCCAGTGATTAACAGCTAACAAGACCAGAAGAAGGAAAAGTTTTCCAAAAAAAATTAAGGGAGCAGATCTTTGCTTGGGTTTTCCTTTTGCTTGTTTGAAACTTAAAAACTCTCCCAGTAAACCACACTTACAAAGCTGGTTGTGTCGGGACACCAAGGTAACTGATTTTCAGTCCCTCTTTATCCCTCCTCACCCTGAGCATTGGTACTATGAGGGTCAAGTGCTGCTTAGGAGAACTTACTTAACTATCTTCAAAACACTACAGGATGAGGAGATGAAGAGCTTTGCTTTTGCTAATGCATTAAAGCATTTAAAGAAAGTTCGTTGACATTTTCATTTAGTTTAAAATTATAATCTTTGAAGAATAGATATCTTTTTCACCATGCTTATTTCTTAAAGAAGAAACTGGTCAAGTTCACATTGAACTTGTAAAGGCTGATTCTCACAACCAGTTTAGCTTGAAAATCTTTCTATTATTACTTTCTTCTTCATTCTTATTCTTTGAGCCTGAATAAAGCCACCAAAACCACAGCCATTCTTATCCTGAGGTTGCAGGACATCCCTGACAGAAGCTGACTATGACAAAAGCACATTTTTTCTCTTGCAAGCTTTCTGAAGCAGTGGTGAAGTTCCCCTAGGTTCTGATAAACAGTGTATACCAGTTCTTCCCAAAAGAGCCAGGCAAGAGAATTTAAATAAATAAATAAATAGAAATAACAAAAAGAATCAAACATCACCACAAAAAACTTTGCCTTGATTACATTATTTAAAAGTTTACCCCCTGATGATCAGCAGACAGGGATGTGGTCACCCTTGACAAACAGCACCAGGCTCTGAGGCTTTGATAAACTTGTCCTTAAAATTAATTTTACAGTTTTCCCTCAGTTCTGTGTTGCAACTTATTTCACTCAGCTTATCCAGTCTGTTTTCTGGCTGACCCTAAAATCTAGACAAGTCCTAAAATAGAGGTTGATGATAGAAAGGTGAGCAAAGTGCTGCAGCAGACATTTACAACATTTCTGTGCTAAAGTTTGTATTGTTAGTAAAAAATAAGTATAAATACATGCTAATTTTGACTAGAAGTGTTATATTTTGATGTTTCAATTGTTTAGCTTGCAGATAACTTAATTCCTGAAATAAAGCTTTCTTTTCCTAATTAGTTTAGCAGAGGATGGGTATGTTTTTAAGTGAAAACTTCATTCTTAGGCTTAAGTTTGACTGGGCCATGATGTACTATGATGTAAGTGTACTGCTGCAGCATGTTAGACAGGTGTTTTCCTTCCTCCCTCCTCCCCCTGAGTTAAATGTTATAAATTGGAGAAGTTGCTTTAAAAAGCTTGTATTTCCATTAGCTTTCACAGTGTTACTTAGTCCTCCGTATACAACAATAAAGTGTTAAATTCTTCAGTCTGCCACCACACTGAAGGTCGGTCTTTAAACTGTCCAGAATAGCAACCACCTTTCCTAAAATTGCAGACGCAGCATACTAGAAGAGCAATGGCCACAGCCTGAAGACTATAGAATCCACTTGGATGGTACTAATTTATCAAAGAAACTACACTTTTTGTTTGAAGACAAATGTGGAGCCAAAGAGCCCCAGGTGTCTTCAGACTTTACATAAATGATTGCCAGGTACTTGTTTTGAAGGATGATACTATTTTCTGCTATTAGTACTAAAAAGCAACAGAAGTATGTCGCTACACTAAATCCAGACACAAATGCAGCTGCCAGTCTTTCAATCTGCATTTACAGTGCAGTAACAGAACCAGTGAAAGAGTGGCTGTAATGGTAACCCTCAGGGCATTTCATCTAAGGACTGCTAAAGTCCTCTGCTTCTGATACATAAGAAACTGCTTAGAAAGCCCCAGTCTGTCTCACACCATTTGATACCAGTGATAAGCTGATGAACAAGCAATTCTGTGACAGCAGCTTTTCACTGTAGCATAATGCGTCAGACAAATCTAAACAATACCTTTGCAGCCATTTCTCTACACACATCGCACCCCTTCCACAGAAGATTAAGCATTAACAGGCTACCCAGGTTGTCTTGGAAATTGGTTATTTTGACTCAAAATACAAGAGATATGTTAGAAAGACATTCTTATAGAGTTTAAAGTCCTTGGGTTTTTTTTATTTAAAAACCAGAGCCTTCTTTCCCAAGGCATCATGAACATCACTTTCTGGTTTTATGGCATATGTACAATTGTACACACAATCTTCTTAATCTACATAGGAAAGAAAAAAAAAACCAGCTTCTTTCCCTGCCCTGCCTTTCTCAGGGTGCCAGACAATTTCAAGTATTACAAATCTTGAGCAATCATTAGTACCATTTTTAGGGTGACAGATGGAAATTGTCATTATTTCTATAAATATTTTAAGTAGCTTAAGCAATATCTATGAATATTTTGCCACTTTATAAATACCTTAAGTAATTCACTTTCTCAGTTGGCTATAATGATCACAGAAAGTAAAATAGGGAATCAGCATCCTTTATGCCATGCCTTCCAAATAGGAAGTGATTCTAACTCTTGTTTTCCTATGTGCTATATTTTAATTATACATATGTAAAGCCCACATAGTTATATATTTACCACCAGAAGGTTTTACACTCAGAGAAATATCATGGTTTCAGTGATACAGCATAAAATGAATGTAGTCTTCTATGAGTTCAAGGCTTGGCACCCATGACGTTATGCTACACGTAGAAGTGATGTTTGGGAACTGCACGAAATCTGCAATGATCTTCCATTATGTCAGAAGACAGAAGGCTAAAACCACCTGAATAAATTAAATACCCATAAGCAGCTCTGACTAATTGACATGACCCAGTGACCACATGCCCGTGTTGCTGTGGAAAAAGCTTCAGCTATTTCAGAAAGCAGAATTTGAAATTTGTCCACTACCATGGGACCAAGGTCAGAGCACACACTCCATGTGGGGTATATGTTCCATTTGTGTTCCTGTGGCTTTATTACCTATTTATTCAGCAAGATTCCTACAGCAATTGATTAAGCTAGACTTTAATGACATCTATTAAAATGAGACCTTAAAGAGAGGAAGGCAATTTTTAAGCCTGGGATTGTTATGTGTCTAGTCTGCAGCACAGTCTTCCAGTTTGTATGGAAGCAACTTTTTGAAAGGCTTTAGAACCACATAAGTGCATAATTGAAGTGTGAGCTAAGTAAATCATAGGTTTGTCCGGAAGTAGCCAGCTCTAAAACACTTCATTTTTTTATTTCATAAGAAAAGAATATTCCTCACTGGGACAGTCCAGCATTAAGGGCTGGCTGATTATGACCCCAGAAAGAGTTTAGCTCTGAAGTATAGATAAAGACAATATGACCTGTTAGAGAGTAGTGTAGGGGAGAGGGACCTGGGGGTCCTAGTGGACAGCAGGATGACCATGAGCCAACACTGTGCCCTTGTGGCCAAGAAGGCCAATGGCATCCTGGGGTGTATTAGAAGGGGGGTGGTCAGTAGGTCGAGAGAGGTCCTCCTTCCCCTCTAGTGTCATGAGGATGGAGCCAGGCTCTTCTCAATGGCAAACTATGATAAGACAAGGGGTAATGGGTATAAACTGGAACACAAGAGGTTCCACTTAAACTTGAGAAGAAACTTCTTCTCAGTGAGGGTGACAGAACACTGGAACAGGCTGCCCAGGGAGGTTGTGGAGTCTCCTTCTCTGGAGACATTCAAAACCCGCCTGGACACATTCCTGTGTAATCTTATCTAGGTGTTCCTGCTCTGGCAGGGGGATTGGACTAGATGATCTTTTGAGGTCCCTTCCAATCTCTAACATACTGTG
This sequence comes from Psittacula echo, assembly GCF_963264785.1. NCBI lineage: Eukaryota > Metazoa > Chordata > Aves > Psittaciformes > Psittacidae > Psittacula > Psittacula echo. Next base: position 50,725,432 of record NC_137735.1, on the reverse strand, counting down.
ATACTGTGATACTGTGTGATTCAGTTTGCATCTGTTGCCATAAGTGTACAGCAATTTAAATTTTCTTTCTAGTACTTCATACAGAACATGTGGCACTGGAGGGCTTTGAAAAACCACAATACCACAAAACTATTTGAGCTGGGAAAGGATATATTATAGAAAAATTAGCTGAGCCCCACAAAGACCGAGCATTTGACTTCTTACAGAAAAGAAGACCTGTTGCCTCTGTGCCTGATTTTCCAGGCCTAACCTTGTGAGGGACAAATGAATATAATCTTGGAGAACAGGGAAGCACAAGTCAGAGGGGATGTTCCAGCATGAAATGAGGAAGAGATCCATTGCAAAAAGGCCACTCTTAGTTCTTCTGGCTGTTAGCTTCCACTGTCCAAGTTCTTCATTGATTTTATAAGCTAGCTGCTTATAAATTTTACAAGTTTATGGAATTTATAATCCAGCTGCAATCAGACCCAGCACTAGCAGGGTCACTTCAGAAGCAGCAGAAATGAGATACATGACAAGGATCTTAAGCAGAGTAATTTCTACAGAACAGGCTATAGGAACAGTTCCTCGAAGGATTCCGTATGACTAGAAGTTACTTTTAAGTTTAGGATGATAAATGCAGAATTCAAAGAAACAAGACAATAAAATATTGGAAGTAGTTGACGGAGAGGGAGACATTTCTCTGGTAACTACTAAGATATGCAAGTCCCCCAGAGTGAAAGACATCTACTGAACCTATCCCTCTTCAAGCCGGCACAGGAAACCCTGCATAGTTGAATATTGCAGGAAATTATTATTTCTGCATATTCATGCAGCCTAGAGAAATAACGAAAACTAATTATTTTAGAATGTTTCATAATACAGGCCTCAAATTTCCATGTTCTGATACTGACGCAGAAAATCCTTGACAGTGTCTTGTTCCAAAACCTCATTTTTTTGTGGTCAGATATCTGTCCCCAAAAGGTTCTTCCAGCCTGTTGGAGTGTGCTGAATGTGGGTTCTGTTTTTCTCCAGAATAGGAGTGAGGACTAAAGATATTTCAATACTTCAGTTTACTTTAGTGCTTCAAAATGTTTTGCTAAAGAAAAAAAAACAACAAAAAAACCCAAGAAAACAAAACTCACACCCCCAAAAAACAAACAACAAAACACAAAACCCACGAATTATCAGAGCAGGTAAGAAAAGAAGAAATACTACCCAAAACCCAAGCTAGTTACAATAGTTTTTCATTTTTTAAGTACCACACCATTCCAACATCTTCTCCAATCTGACTTCTTAAATACAAGCAAGAAGCACTAATATTATTGTCAGTCTTTTAATTCCTAGTTGTACCTATCCTCAAAATACTTATGCTGTGAAAGCACCCAGAATGCATAAGCTCCCAGACAATGCTTTTAGATCATTAGCAACTCCTAGCTTGAAGTAGTGCAGAAATTAGAGTTGATTTTTTTTAAAACACAGAATTTGGCTATGGTTTTACATTAAGACTCATGTCATATGGTATTATAATTTATATTACAATATAGTACATTCACTGATTCAGCTAGGATTTGAAGTAAAGCCAGATATAACTATACTGGAAGTTTCTATTTGAGTTGCATTACTCAAGTTAGAGTGAAAAATGCAAGGTTGCCTTTTATGAGATGTGTGTGAGCCGTTTTATATAAAGCCTCAACATATTAACATAAGCACTCAAAGGGGAATCCATTATATCCTAGGCAACTCAGAAGTTGGAAGAATGTTGTTCTGACTGTGACATGACTTTAACTTGTTTTTAAACCAGAAATAAAGGGGGGGTGGGGGGAAGAGAGAGGAGGGGAAAATCAAGTTTCCCAGGAATTTTGGTCTAAAATGAAAACTGAAAGCTTTAAACTTCTGAGTTGTGCAGAACTCTTACTTACATATTTCATGGGTACTAATGTTTTTGTTGCTTGTTTGGGTTTTTTATATTTAAATATCTAAATTGTAGCCTGCTACAAATATTAATTGTCTACATCTTCACTATCACAAGGCCTCATGAGCAGTGAGAATACAATAAGATCCAAGATTTCTAATAGTCTTCTAATTGTAGGACAGCAGACCATACACGTTACTCAGTTACTTATAGGCTCCCAGCTTGTGTACCCCGTCTCCACCTTTATAGCCTGTTGTGCCCTATTTCTGCTCATGGTCTATTTTTGCTACGTGAAAGGGGCTGGCATATCCGTCAGTTGAAGATATATTAGATCTTTTTTCATTACTATATATCGAGAGAATATGGAAGTGAAAAGCAATTAAAAAAAACCCCAAACCAATAAACTCCAACCAACCAAACAAGGAGGGAAAGGGAAAAGCCTTGATTGGTAAAAAGCAGAAGTGACAGTGTATATACAGTCTTAGTGTGCATGACCCTCTCCACCCACAGTTTGTATGGAACAAACACATTACACTTCTTTGAAGGCAGTTAGAACTCTGCCTTCCTAGATTTTCCCAAGGAATTTGAATGAAACAGGTGTAGAGACAGGACCAGTAAGCCTGACTCCCCCAGACATCTGAATCAAGCCCAATAAGATTTCCACAATGATTAAGATTTCAATAGAAAAAGTATTCAGAGGGAATTACAAGCATACAAGGCAGATGATCAAAGTGGATGGGAAAAGAGAGCTGGGGTTAAAACAGTGAGGTATTTTGGCAAAGCTAGTTCTGAAATAAAACACCAAGGTCTTCAGTCATCAAGATGAATATTACATAACTGCTAAGAAATAAAAGTAGTGTATTAGCAATTTACGGAAACTAAATCTGTATACAAAACCCAAAATAAATCTGTGTCACTGCTAGAAAGGAGAAGGGCAAGTTGCCTCCAAGCAGACAGTTCAGCCTTAGAAGGAAGTATCAAGAGTCTCTTGGTCACTGAGGCAGCGCTGTCTTTTGAGAACTACAGGTTCTTTTTCAAGATACAACCTGGGAGGGTTTTTCAGGTTTGAAACAGATACTCCAGATCCTAGTCAGGGATTTTATCCTGGGAGTCTGCCTTTCAACTTAAGAACCTCATAGCAAAGTCAGAGCTGCCAAAGTTCCATTGGCATGAATTTGAATGTGTCCTTTACAAATGGACCTTTACAAAAGGACCCCAGTTACTTTGCATGATTTATTGTCTTTACCATTCTATCAGTTTTTCCACCAGTCATGAGTTGAAAGGTCTTTCCCAGCGAAGAAGTTGTTTATTTTGCTTTCATTATACCTGTAGCAGAATATAAGCTTTTTGGGAAATGGTGTGGGTCAACAACCAGCACCACCATCTCCCACTCCATAGAAATTGCACTGTCAGAGCAATACAATTCAGCATTATGGTTCCAAGATTCAAGCTCTTAAATTTGCAGTTATATTTCTCCCACTATATATTGCGGTTTTCTTTTGCCTTTATGCATCAGACAAAGAGTGACAGTGTTCACATGCTTGAACTAACATTGCATTATGTGGATATATTTTTTTCTTGGCTTTGTGTAGTGGTGTGTTACCATAGAAACTAGTAAAGAAAATTACCCATATGTATTTTATTGGATGTTTCTCTAGTGAATACTTCTTTAAGCCTTGGTGTGGCTAAGTAACTGAGGTACCTTAGCTCACCTTATTCTCATGAAGCAAGGTGGAGGGCATAGGGAATTCTTCAGTTAGGAAGTCCTCCCTGTTGAAACCAATACTTTTCTCTTTGCTCCTAAGTGTCAGTTTTAGCTTATTTTCCTTCCTTTCCAAGATCCTATCAATCATAGTCTTTTGCTTTTTATCTGGTTTGGTCTGCTTAAAATCAAATGGACCTGTGAGGAATTGTATTTTTACAGCAAGAGAGCAGAAAGGCTTCTAAAAGGTATAGTAACAGCAGGTCCACAAGGGTTTACTTATAAAATTTTAAATTAGATTTCATAGGTATGTGTGCACATGCCCATGGGTGTTAGAACAGCCACAAATTTGGACATTTTTTCACATTTGGCTATTAGAGATCAAGAATTTGTGTCCTGAAGCTATTATAGGCTGAAAAAGAGAGAGGTCAAAACTGAGAACAACACCACAGATGGAATAACTACCCCAGCTCTACACACCTAGTTATAAACAGAATTAAAACCACAAATTCACACAGTCTTAATTTGTAGCTAAAGTTCTCTCCATTAAACTACACTAAGTAACAGAAGAAGTAATCCATTGGCTTCATTAGGCATTAGTCATGCTTCAAAATGAAAATGAGGTCAATAGAAGGAAGGTGACAGGCAAGTAAGAATAAACCAATATGAATAACAGGTTAATAAGCATAATGAACTAAGGGATTAAACCAAAATCAACACAATCTTATTTAATGGGTGCAAAAATACTGGATTCCATAACATAACCGTCTCCCAGTAATAAAAATTTTTACTTTAAAGTGTAGGACCACAATGACTTACCAAAGCACGCTTTCAGATGGTTTATTGTAGCATTCCTTTGCTAGCTGCAAAATTTCCATCATTTGTGCAGTCAAGTCTTGATTTTGTACCCTCAAATCAAGTAACAAGCATAAACTACTATAATTTAAAAAAAACCAAAACCAACCAAAACCCAGCAAGATAATACGTAATTCAGACCACAGTGTTGCCACCTCTTTATGTTGTCTCTGCATAAAATTCCTTTTCTAGCCTCTTCTGAGTGCTACTTGATGAAGACCCTTGATACCAGCAGAGATAACAACTGCATTTTTACTCTCACCTTTTAAGTCCCAGGGTTTACATTATGATCTGATAATTAAATCAGGCACAGGTGAAACAGTTCTCAAAGATATCAGTGTCTTAAATGGTCAGAATACTTTACATTACAAATAGAAATTTGTAACAAAGTATAAAAGAAAATAAAAAGAAAAGGAATGCAAAGAGAGAAATAAAGAAGATAATTATTAAAATAACTGCTGTAATTCAAAGCAGAACTTGTAACTAGCTGGTGTTTCTAACTGGAGTGCACATCAGTGTTATGCAGCAGTGTAGAGGTAGATGCATTCCTCAAAAATTGTGTAACAACCTCTGTGTAACATCAGAGGTTGTTTGAAATAGTGCATGTAGATTTAATTATGCACCAAATAATTTAACTTGCTTTGAGTCATTATATACAGGATTTTTCTGAATGAAATTGAATTCTTGACATATTTCACATTTGTCATTAAAAGAGGTGAACTCAAGGAACTATGCTCATTATTACTGCTTTCCAACACTTGAAAAATCTTTGAGATCAATTTTCTTTTATCATAGCATTTTTTTCCATCTGAAACTATGAATTAAGACTTAGCTCATTCTCTCATACGTACTTTTCTAAAGCAGAAATAATAATAATATTTTTAGAGTTACTACAACCTAAAACATTTTAAATAACAATACCTACCAAACAACTGAGGGATTACTTTGCTATTTGCTGAACATTGTTTCACTCTGAGTAACATGCAGCTTTTGAGATATTCATGCAATGGGAAATAAATTCCTGTCCTATTGTTCCATAAAAGATGATAAAAATTGACAGGAAAGTAAGAAAATGCATATAGCAACCATGAAAAAATCCTTGAGTACTTTGCAAATTATCACAATACAGACACTAAGCCGTCCATTGTTTTGGACAAAAAGTCAAGCTTCATAGAAGTGCTGTCAGGTGGGAAAGTTTTCTTAGCTCTCAAACATTTTGTATAAATGGTGCAAATTTCAAAGAAACTTCCTCTTTATTACACTTGAATCTAATTTGACATTCCTTTAGCTGCATTGAGTAGAAGGCTGATAATATCGTAATTTAAATTCACAGAAAAATGTCAGCTTTCTGTACAGATACAGACTGGTATAATACTGTCATAAATTAAAAACTATTCTTCTACTTATATAATAATAGTATATTTCAGTTTTATTTTCCCTTGGCTCATATATATATGTATATACATAAAGTTAAATAACCTATTAAGCTTCATATTCCTGCAAGGAACCCAAATGCTAGAAAGAATACTATGTACACCACCGAAATGGAGCAGCTACTGAACAGTGTATAGTAACAGTAAGAAACAGCTTAGAGTACGACAGCTTTTTAACAGGATTACTCACAGGGTAATAGACATGTAAGTACTGTGAAATGAGCTACAGTCATTCCTAGATGCAGAACTGCAGGCCAAGCTGAGGCATTAAGAAGTGGGACTGAAAATGGTATATTGCTAGTGATGAATTAAAACCAATCCCAAACCAAATAAACCTGCTGGACTAAGAATGCAGCCCATAGGAATTATTTACATACAGGAATAAGCTGAACTTTGCGGGTCACTAGACTATCAGTTATGACAGGATCAGCCATCACTTTGGTCTTCATACTCCTTTTATAAACAGAGCACTGTTAGTGATAACAAGTACTTTATAGCCTTACAAATGTGATAATTTGCTTTTTTCTTCTGTATTTGAATCAAAGCATATTAACGATTTTGGCCTTTGAAGGTTAAGACACTCATTTAAATACACTACAGGAAAAATGAGTAGTAAAGGAGTTTTATAATCTTACTTGAAACACCATGATGGACAACATACAAACATACACATAATATGAGCAAAAGAATATAGCAGAACAAGAACCTGAAGAGAAGAAAAAATAAAATGAGGCCTAATTTTGACTATGGAAATTACTATTTTCACACTAAGAAAAAGTGGGAAGTGAAGTAGGGAATACAGAAATGTTGTGGATGTAAAATTACTTTGATACACAGGAGACACTGTAATAACAAATTTGTGAAATGCCAAAGGAGAATGGAAATGTGGATTTTTTTCCTGCACACAGTAGAATTTTTGCATATACTTAGGACATGGAGAAGGCTGAGGTATTCAATAACCTTTTTTGCCTCCATCTTCACTGGCAAGTACTCCAGCCAAGCCACCCAAACTGCTCAAGGCAAAGGTGGGGAATGGGAGAATTCCCGGGGAATTACAAACCAGTCAGTCTCGCCTCTGTGCCTGGCAAAATCTTGGAGCAGATTCTCCTGGAAGGCATGCTAAGGCACATGAAAAACAAGGAGGTGGTTGGTGACAGCCAGCATGGCTTCACTAAGGGGAAATCCTGCCTGACCAATTTGGTGGCCTTCTATGATGGGGCTATGAAACTAATGGACAGGGGCAGAGCAGTTGATGTCATCTACTTGGATTTCTGCAAAGCGTTCGACACTGTCCCACACGACATCCTTGTCTCTAAATCGGAGAGACATCAATTTGATGGGTGGACCACTCGGTGGATAAAGAACTGGCTGGATGGCCACACGCAAAGAGTTGTGGTCAATGGCTCGATGTCCAGCTGGAAACCGGTAACAAGTGGTGTCCCTCAGGGACTGGTGTTGGGACTGGTCTTGTTAAACATCTTTGTGGATGACATGGACAGTGGGATTGAGTGTGCCCTCAGCAAGTTTGTCGATGACACCAAGCTGTGTGGTTCGGTTGATACACCGGAGGGAAGGGATGCCATCCAGAGGGACCTCGACACGCTTGTGAGGTGCGCTGATGCCAACCTTATGAAGTTTAACCATGCCAAGTGCAAGGTCCTACACCTGAGTTGGAGCAATCCCAGGCACAGCTACAGGTTGGGCAGAGAAGAGATTCAGAGCAGCCCTGCAGAGAAGGACTTGGGGGTGTTGGTTGATGAGAAAATGAACATGAGCTGGCAGTGTGTGCTCGCAGCCCAGAAAGCCAACCGTATCCTGGGCTGCATCAAAAGGAGTGTGACCAGCAGGTGGAAGGAGGTGATCCTGCCTCTCTACTCTGCTCTCATGAGACCTCACTTGGAGTATTGTGTGGAGTTCTGGTGTCTTCAACATAAAAAGGACATGGAACTATTGGAACAAGTCCAGAGGAGAGCCACAAGGATGATCAGGGGACTGGAGCATCTGCCGTATGAAGACAGGCTGAGAAAGTTGGGGCTGTTCAGCCTGTAGAAGAGAAGGCTGCGTGGAGACCTCATAGCAGCCTTCCAGTATCTGAAGGGGGCCTACAAGAATGCTGGGGAGGGACTATTCATCAGGGACTGTAGTGACAGGACGAGGGGTAATGGGTTCAAACTTAAACAGGGGAAGTTTAGATTGGGTATAAGGAAGAAATTCTTTACTGTGAGGGTGGTGAGGCACTGGAATGGGTTGCCCAGGGAGGTTGTGAATGCTCCATCCTTGGCAGTGTTCAAGGCCAGGTTGGATGAGGCCTTGGGTGGCATGATTTAGTGTGGGGTGTCCCTGCCCATGGCAGGGGGGTTGGAACTAGATGATCTTAAGGTCCTTTCCAACCCTAACTATTCTATGATTCTATGATTCTATTCTATGATGTTTTCCTACCTGCTGTAATAAAACACCAGGCTCAACACCATCTAAAAAACATGAAGATGCACATGTCAGTGAGACCTGATGAGATGCATCTGCAGGTCCTGCGGGAACTGGCAGATGAAATGCCAAGCCATTATCCATCATATTTGAGAAGTCATGGTAGTCTGGTGAAGTTCCCACTGACTGGAAAAGGGGAAATATAACTCACATTTTTAAAAGGGGAAAAAAATGAAGACTAGGGAACTACAGGGTGGTCATTCTCACCTTGGTGCCTGGCAAGATCATGGAGCAGGAACTGCTGGAATGTATGCTAAGGCACATGGACAATAAGGAGCTGATTGTTGACAGCCAACACAGCTTCACTGAGGGCAAACTGTGCCTGACAAATTTGGTGGCCTTCTATGATGGGGCTGTGGGTTTGCTGGATAAGGGAAGAGCAACTGAAGTCATCTACCTGGAGTTGTGCAAAGCATTTGATACTGGCCTACATGACATCCTTGTCTTTAAATTGGTGAGGCATGGATTTGACAGATGGAACACTCAGTGGATAAGAAATTGGCTGGATGTTCACACACAAAGAGTTGTGGTCAATGGCTCAAGGTCCAAGTGCAGATCAGAAAGTGTTCCAGTGGTGTTCCTCAGGAGCCAGAACTGGGACCAGCACTGTTTAACATCTTTATTGGTGACATGGACAAAGGGATCGAATGCACCCTCAGTGTTTGTCGATGACATCAAGCTTTGTGGTGTGGTTGACACACTGGAGGGAAGGGATGACATCCAGAGGTACCTTCATAGGCTCAAGAGATGGGCCAGTACAAACCTCATGAAATGCAACAATGCCCAGTGCAAGGACCTGCAGCTGGGTCAGGGCAACCCCAAGTACAACTACAGGGTGGCTGGAGAATGGACTGAGAGCAGCTCTGAGGAGAAGGACTTGGGGGTGTTGGTTGACAGGAAGCTCAACATGACCCGGCAATGTATGCTTGCACCCCAGAAAGCCAACTGTATGCTGGGCTGCATCAGAAGCAGCATGACAGCAGGTCAAGGGAGGTGATTCTCTCCCTCTACTCTGCTCTTGTGAAACCCCATCTGCAGTACTGTATTCTGGGGTCCCATCACAAGAAGGATGTGGACCTGCTTGGGCAATTCCAGAGGATGGCTATGAAGATGGTCAGAAGGCTGGAGCACCTCTCTTATGAAGACAGGCTGAGACAACTGGGTGGTTTGGCTTGGAGAACAGAAGGAGACCTTATAAAAGTCTTCAAATACCTAAACAGGGCCTACAAGAAATCTGGACAGGAACACTTTACAAGGGTATGTCATAACAGGACAAAGGGGAATAGTTTTAAACTGGAAGAGGGTGGATTTAGATTAGACATAAGGAAGAAATTCTTTACTATGAAAGTTGTAAGACACTGGAACAGGTTTCTCAGAGAAGCTGTGGATACCCCATCACTGGAAGTGTTCAAGGACAGGTTGGATGGGGCTTTGAGCCACCTGGCCTAGTAAAGGGTGTCCCTGCTCATAGTACAGGGGTTGGAACTAGATGATCTTGAAAGTTGCCTCCAGCCCAAATCATTCTATGAGTTCTGAAGAGGTGTTTATACTTAATTATTAGCACAGTATCAAATAGTATCAAATCAATATACAATTCTCATAAAATGATTAAAGAACCTAGGGAAAAAAATAATGTAAATCTTTCCATTTTGACAAATTGCTAACAGCATTGTCATAAAAGTATTTGTGTTTATTAAAGTGCAACATGTATTTCACAAAAAAATTATAAACAAAAGTCAAAGAAATGTAAGATATTCCAAAGAAAAAACCAACACAGGCTCATAGAATAACACAGGATTTTTATTAACCAATTCTCTTTTGGCAGAAAGGAAAGAAAAAGTGTAAGAGCCCTTCATGTTCACTTCAAATATGGAAGTATCTGAATGTGCACCTCTACAGCAAAGTTTAAAATCAAAATTCTGTTACATATTCAAAAATAATATTTAATTTTTCCATCAAAAGCAAAAATATAATAAGCCAACTAGAACTAGGAACAAATGTGAATTAAATAATACCAATAGAATTCCACAGGACTGTTTTATGAACTGTCAAAACTCTTCAAAGTAACCCACAGAAATCAGTTAATCTGATTAAAAACCCCAACATAACGCTGCTTGATATTCTTCAGAGACAACAGCATTTGTCTCCAAAGGCTAAGTATTTTTTTCAGTCAGTGCACAAAGACTGAATTTGAAACAATCAGGTTCTTATTGCACACATTACAAAACCTCAAAACAATTAAAAAAATGGGGTACTGTGATACTAAAATCAAAGGCAAGGATTGTGCCTGAAACATTTTAAAATATTAAACAATATTTGCCTGTTAAATAAGAAAAAGAATTTAATTCATTTATGGCTTTGTAGGGTAAAACCACTAAAATCACCAATGAACTTGTTCAATCAGAACTTACGTATATCTTACACGTTTCTTTTCGGAACATATCTGCAAGTAAGGTACCCTGTGGCAAACATCTTCAGTATTGTAAACCCTGTTGTCTTTTAAGCTTGTTATCTCTTAGAAAAAATATTGTCATTTCTGTCTTTTTAAATTTAAGTTCCCATCTATCAGTGATATCCTGAAATTCTATGTTCAGTGAAAAAGTTTTCCATTGTCTTGTGTCGAACTTACTCTTTTGAATAATCAACAGTGCATTATTTATACTTAATCTTCAAGTGAATATTTTTCTCCTTTTCTTACCTTTGTTACTCTTTTAAAGCTTCTAATTCAAGTAATCTGTATAGTATTGTCAATTACATTTTAGTATATAACAATACTACTAGTATTGTCATATACTACTGAAAGTAGTATATACTTTCAGCAGTATATAACAATTGGCCTTGCAGTGTACTGTTATTGAAATTAAGTAGATGTTTAGTAGTATATAATACAAAATACAATGACTTATTAACCCTTCAATTTCTATAGTGGTCAGTAGCTTAAAAAAAAATGCCAGCAAGGTACTCATGAACAAGTACACAACGAGAAAACGAACAGATAAAGTTAATGTCCAACTTTAATACATAAAGGAGAACAATTCAGTTAAAAAAAACACAACAAAAAACCAAAAAACTAAAGCACTTAGCAGTAGTAAAGAACATGTACAATTTAAAAAAAAATACTCAGAGTTGGCCTAATTTTAAATCAGTTTGAATTTCACATAGGCCAAACTGTTTATGGAGATATTTATGGCAAAGTTTTCTCATAAGAATTGTTGTTCTTCACTGGAAAGGAAAATCAAACCTATGACCCTATCAACTAAACGCAGCTCAATGTAAATTCTGGGTCATGACTCTCTTCAATGTTTCCATACTGTTTAGAGTATGCCTATATGTTGCGTAAGGGCATTACCATGGCTGTATGAAATACAATTATACAAACCTACTTCAGAGAGTCAGAAATGACAACACAAATTGCAAGACTTTGGGGATAAAATATTTTTCTTTTTTTTTTTTTTTTTTGTCTGAATTGTTTCTGTGTTACAATGCAATTGTGTTGCTCCACTTACACTTATCCTTCAGATAAAAATAATACCCCAGTAATAAAGATGCAAGTTCACTCAGATGCTGTTTTATCAAAATACCAAAGTACCCTTACCCAAATTTTGTGGTGTTATGTGATCATTTTTTCTCATTTCTTGTTATTCCAAAAGATTTATTTTATAAATATTACTTCAGTATATTTCACAGAAAAAGGTTATGCACCACCACCTCTGCAACAGAAAAAGAGCTATCAGTCTGTTAGCCTACCCTTCCATTAGATTTTTTCCAGCTACAAAACATCTGTTCTTCACTTACACGTTTTATATACTGTTGACCCTCTTGATTAAACAACATCAGATACATCACTGATTAAGGATTTTGATTGCTTATACTCTCCTTGTTATATTGATCATCCCTACACAAAGTCTGTAGAGTATGTACAAAGCCTTTTTTTTTTATACTCTTAACCATGGGAAAGAAATACGAAGATTTTTTTTTTTAAGAAAATAATGATTTGGAAAACAAAGGCTGATGGTATAGCAGGACAAGAGACTTGAGTAGAAGGCTGTTTCTTTTCCTTTCTACTTATCTGGGGTTTTTGAAGAGTACTTATATGTAGATATAAGCAAAAATACTTTTTATATACCATCAATAAACATGAATGAAATTGTTTATGTCAGTAAAAATATTATTTGTCATTACCTTTTCAAAGAAGTGGGATTTGATTGCTTTACTTTGATGGGATTATTCACATGCTTAAAGTTAAACAAAGAATTCCGAACCCTGTTGAAATACAGTTTAAGTAAGAAAAAGAATACAAGCTAATTTGTAGTTCATTTTAAGCCCTCATATAAAGTGCTTTGACATAATGGAAAATTAAAAATAAATAAAATTCTAATACTACTGTTCATACCCATACACATTTTAAACAAAGTCTTTTTCAACGTGATAAAAGCAGGCTCAAATCAGGTTATATATTTGTTTATATAGGTGCTTAAGCAAGTTTGACAGTCTTCTGGGGTAGATGCAAACCAGCTGTAATGACAACTCACCAGCAGATTTGGAGCATTCAGTTAGGGAGTGTTTTCTTTGTTGTGTGAATGTAGTGCATACTACTGTAGCAGCAGCACAACAGTTCTGGGAGAAAATACTCAATATTTTGGAGATCAGATACTAAAAAAATCCAGTGGGGCCTTCTTAAAGCAGAAAGGACACTGTGGTGCAACCTGTCTACAAAGTCAGCACAAGTTCATGCCTAAAGGGGATGTTTCTGAAATCCAGAGAGACACACTAAGGGTCACAATGCAAAATATAAGAAGATATTATTTGTGCACTAAAAAAACCTCAGTGGAGTATTTTCTGCTCTATAATCTTTATATGGATTTGGAAAACCAATAGATACTCATCAGATTTTCACAAATTTTTAATAGTTAAGATCAATCAGAATAGGTTTTCCATTCCAAGAATCATACAGATACCTTCAGGTAAACTTACTGTTGCCTTGCTTTCATAGGACCAGGATTACTTCTGCAGAAATCCTCAACAGTCCTCCCTGTATATTTCAAGTACAGGCTTGAGGGTGAAAAAAACCCAAACAAAACAACAAAACATAACTAGGTGTCGTGGTTTAAGCCAGTTGGCAAGTCAGCTATGCAGTTTCTACACACACACCCCCCCCCCCGAGGGATGGGGAGGAGAATCGAAAGAATGTAACTCCCGCTGGTTGAGATAAAAACAATTCAGTAACTAAGGTATAACACAATTCACTACTGCTACCACCAGTAATAATAATGATAAGAGAAATAACAAGGGAAGAGAATACGACACCACCTGCCGAAAATGAGCCCGACAGAGCAGAGAGCGTGCCCTTCCAGGTAACTCCCAGTTACATCCCCGGGCATGACGTGCTGTGGTATGGAATACCTCTTTGGCTAGTTTGGGTTAGGTGTCCTGTCCCTGCTTCCTCCCGGCTTCCCCTCCTCCCTGGCAGGGCATGAGACTCACAAAGTCCTTGGTCAGGGTAAACATTCTGACCAGCAACTGAAAACATCGGTTTTATCAGTATTATTCCCAGGCCTAAAGTCAAAACCACAGTGCTGCAACAGCTACTAAGAAGGAGAAAAACTGACTGCTGCTGCTGAACCCAGGACACCAGGGTAATGATTTGCTGGTAATGAAGGTAACAAAAAAGGCAAATCCAAAACCATTTCACAGCTGTACAAAATGGAAGTGACTGTCATGGCTATTGGGAATCTCAGATTCATAGGAAATTCATACCAATAGAAGTATTTTTTTCTCTTTTTTAATTTCATTAGATAGAGCACTAGTAAAATACGCATCACAGTGGATACACTCTCAGAAGCTGGATAGATCATCAGTGAGGAAGCAAGACCAAACAGAGTTTCCTATACTAAAAACAGCACATGGCATTTTCAACTTACAGAAAAAAAAAAAAAAAAAATCAGCAAGACGCATTCTGCATCTGCTGAAATTTCCAAATGATCTCAGAAGTGCCTTACATAAGACATGTTAGACTAAACTCCATTTAAAGGCAGTCATGGCTTGCATGATTTGAGTATGTTTTCCTGAGGGATCTCTGCCAACTTCTTGCTGACTGAAGAACATTAAGATCCTGGAAATGATGTTGTGTGTTTCTCCAAGCTGAGAGAAGACCTCCACTGTTACTTTCAATGTACTTTCTCACTCTGTACTGCCTATTTCATCTGGAAAAAGCTTTAAACAGCAAATTCTCCTCTGGAAAAAAAAAAACATCAGTAGCAAGAGTGGAAGAAAAGGTGCCATAGGACATGTATCATTAATGTGCTCAGATACATATGTTATGCTTCCAAACCACTACAAATGTCTGTAAGAGGACTCCCATGGATTTTTTTCTCCAGGTGTTTCTTTCAAAGGTTTGTAAGAGGTTACTGTTACTCCACTGGACTTCATTTATGACTTACGTAGATGTATAAAAAGTTTTCCAGGGGTTATTTTTGCTTTCAAATGTGAAGGAAGTAAAAAAATAAAACAAACCCAAACAAAATCCAAGTACATTCACTATCAATTGTGAATTAGTCAAATATTTTCTTGTCTTTTTTTGTAAACCAGGAAAGATTTCCAAATTCAGAGATCTAGGCATAAACTGAGGCTAAGCGGATTAAAGGCCACAATCCCAGTCATCAGGTGATGTAACACAGTATGGTCAAATTGAAGTCAGTGTCATACCAATCAAACCTGTGAAGATATGCCAGAACAGTTACGGCATATAAAATACAGTACTGATACGTAACAGCCTATTTTGATTCGTTTGCAGAGTACACTGTGCATTTAACAGTATACAGTGAATAAGAACAGACAGAAATCACTACTTCCAAACTGGCTTTTAGGAAAAGGAAAAATACCAATTCTTAGGCAGTGACTGCAATGAACATGGAGGACAAACATGAGAAGCCTAGGTAAGCTTTCAAATGCTTATCCAAATCTCATGTGAACATCCTAGTCTGGATACACTCTCTTTTGAAATATCCAGAAAAAAAAAAGACATATAAGGAAAGCCCTTCTAACATTTATGTGGATATACGCATTTTGGAATGAAATGCAATAAAGTTAAATATAACAATCTAGATGGAGAAAAAGGAATCTATTCTGGGTGTTTCATTTTATGCATTGAGGGTCTGCCTTTCTTGAAAAGGTTGCAGAAATTTATGTAGCTGGATGTTTTCAGTTGCTAAGTAGCCTAAACAGAAGAGAGGTTTGTAGTAAGGCTTCTCCCTCCAGGATGCCCAAGCAGATAGCTTGAACTTCATTCATGTGCACAAGGTATAACAAAAATACCCTTTCCACTGCTCTGAAAGCCAAAATAAGAACAGTACTGGACAAGGACCAGGGTTCACCCTAGCATGTTATTTTATCTTATAAACAAATCATGTAGAAGCACTCTAGTAAAAGAAGTAAGGATAAGTCCAGAGATGATATACAATTGCAGATGTGGCTCTCTTAAATTACAAAAAAATATTTAGGGCACAGAACTAATGTTTCTTTTGTCAAGTGATTGTTTCAAATAATGAGACATTGCTTCAAATAAAAATGGCTTTTCTTTGGGGAGTTCCTCCTCCTTAAAATGTCCTCTAACACATTTAAAGATAACGAATTAACAAGAAGTAATCTTCAGTAGAAATTTTAGTTATGCTTTGTGATACAGAAACATATAAAAAAATGGAAAAAAGATACATCTGTGGAAAAAATAAAAAGTGCCTTTTCCCCCTGGTGTCATGTCTTTGGGTATGTACAGCCTTGGAGAAATGCATAAATCATTTTATACATGGAACTCTTAAAAAACTAGAGATTTTTAGTACAAAGGAAGCAATTCACTGCAAGAATGTCCACATGCTGTTGCTTTATGACTACTATATACAGAAGAGGATCAAAGAAAGGACCTCTGGTTTACAGTTACTGCAGTACTGTACATTAACATGTGGCTAATACCCTTCTCTGGGTGAGATTTACACTTAGTATTACAAATAATAAAACAGTGCTGAAAATACTGATACAAAACAGCTTCAAGATGACATTTTAAAAATATCCCTCACTTTAATTGAACTGTTTTCCCCAGTTATTTTTAAGATTCAGCTTTATAAAAGATTCTCCAAGAAAATAGTAGCATTTAAAATGTTCTTTTTGAAATGTATAGATGGATTTTTTTTTTTAATAAAGTGTAATCCAAAAGTCCATTTTTCCAGGAAAAAAAACCCCAAATCAATAGATATAGAACATAAGTTAAAATTTAAGAGGTTTTTTTTGCTGTTTTTGTTTTTTGTTTGTTTGGTGGTTTTTTTGTATGCTTGTTGGTTTTGTTGTTTTTTGTTGTTTGGTTTTTTTGTTTGTTTGTTTTTTCATGTAGGATAGTACATTTGTAACCTGGAAAAAAAAAATTCCTTGATTACAATGTATGTCATTTTACTTACAGATCCGAAATATGATTGCATACATCAAGTCTTGAAGTGAGCAAGACATGTATTGTTACTAAGAACCAATGGTCCTTTCAATCCAGCATGACGTTAAGAGATTGTTCAGAAGAACACATGATTCTTAGTAGAGGAATTCTGTTACTAATATTTTTATCTTTTTGGTAGACTTTAGACTATGAGTTTCAATGCAGGACTGGGAGTCCTGAGCACTCACAGTTAAACCAGTCAAGCTCTGTTTGCAATTTTTGCACATTGTGTTTTGGCAGTAGCAACACACACGCAAACACAAAGGAGTTGGCAAATGCTTGTCTTGATTCTTCTATATCCAGCTCTGGATACCCAAAATTATCACTACAGAATATTTAGACAAAACCTGCTCTCTTCAACATCAGATAATGTCATAAAATTTACTCTAACCAAATCTCAATAAATAGAATCCTGAAAACGCAGGTTGCTTAAATGACTTAGTGGAATATCTGAAAGCTCATAGTCTACTTTTTTTATTAATCTAATCAATGCTTGTATTAATTTGAATATTAAGTAGTTAAGCAGATAAAATTTGTAGCATTAATTCATTTTATATGCCCTATGTAACTACATGGCATATGCTGAAACCACAACAGTGGCTTCCTTTTCAAATGTTATAACATTTTTAGTGGCTACAGAAGCTTCATTTTTCATTATATGCTACTTCAGTTAAGTGACACTAGTTTTTTTCCTTGTGTGAGAATGTGCTGCACCCTTGTCTTTCATTATTAATCACCAGCTAACTAGAGAGGTGTCTTGTCTCAGATCTGCCTCAATTCTACTTAAACATGCCAGATTATTTATAAACTGTTAACTATATGTCCTATTATCATTCAGATTACCCTCCATCAGTAAGATTGTAAACTAAGTGTCATGTCTAGTATATGCCACATGTCTGGAGTAACTCGACTTGAGATTCCAATTTTCAAGCCCTCTGAAAGGGAAAACAGGATCTTTTGCTACTACTGACAAGTCTACAGGTTCTATGGTGTGATCAGATAATTTCATATTCCTGTGAGACCAGCATGTTGCATGTCAGGTAGCATTAGATTCAGCTCACTTGTGTATGATATGCCAAGACAAATAAATCTGCTGAGTTGGTATAAACCAGGTTGTGCAGATGATACGATCTACAGAAATTTTGACTTACTAATCAGCAATTGGAACTAGGTAATAAGACAATTTCCCTTTAGTCTTTCACCCATTCTTGGTTTGGGAAGTAAAAGACATGATGCATTACATCATAGCATAGAACTTCACATTGTGTCATGAGTGATATAGTGCCTGTAAAGCACAAACATCACCACAACTTGACATGTCGTCATAGAACAAAAATATTCAAACAAATAAAAGCCAGGAGAGGGGCAGGAAGGTTGAAGAACCGAGTTGACATGCTCAGTCTGGAACCCAGTTACTGAATTACTGACTGAAATACCTGGTGAGCCCCCATGAACCTTCCTGTTAGCAGAAAATCAGTCACTTCCTCTACTTGTGGCATGAGGCATTCATAAAATACATACAGCAGGAAGCAGTAACACACCTCTACAGGTGAGCAAATTCCATTTTATAAAAAAAAAAAAAGTGTAAAAAGAGGGTCCTCAAAGATTTCTGACTTATTTCCCTAGTCTCTATGAAATTCAAGAGGTTTTACTAATTACTTATCTATTCATTCCTCACATCTACTTTAACAGTAACATTATTAAACATACACAGTATTATTTAAGATCACCTTCTAGAAATTCAGGGAATGATAGTGGCTTATAGAAGAAAACAAAAAAATAAATTACCCAATATTGGACTAGAAATGCCAGCCAAATGGTCCCATTTATTATACCCGTGGTGACTTCTGTATGACAAGTCAATCTAGTTATTTAACTTTTTAAATTTAATTTAACTATTTAATTAAAAGTCACCCTTTTGCCACAGTCTCTGGTGGGAAAGTATAGAACTTACAGGCAACATTAATTTTTTACTTCATTTTTTTTCAGGTGGAAGTAGCAGCAGATGAGAACTGAAGACTGAGCTCTAGGTGAGCTTATGTTCCTCTTTAATCAACTCTCCTTGTTACCCATCTTGTTGACCTAAAGTCTGTAGCTCTGCTGTGTGTAAATTGTGGTGGAGGAAAACATTTTTTCTGCTGTACATGTGTAAAGAGATGGGTCCCCTTGGAGGCTGTCCAAGTCTCCCTGTGAAAGTGGTATGCTGCCGAGGTACAGCAGTTTGGTCTTTTGGAGTTCCTGAGAACACTGGGTAGCTGTCTGCCTTAGATGCTGGCTTTGCTGTACTTGGTGCCGTGGTGGCCAAACCATTCTGAGTGACCTCTGAAGTGAGGGTTTCGTATGTGCCTCTAGTATGCTTGATGACTTCCACAATCTCATTCTCTTTTAGGAGGTTGCTCAGACACAAATTAGACAGCTGACAGCTCTTGCTTTCATAGGCTGTTGCCTGGTTGCCTGATGAGTATCTAAAAGGGTCCTCGGTGGGAGTATGTGCTGACTTTCTGTCCCTTGTGCTGAGATTTTGGCTCACCATTCTGTTTGGATATGTAGCCTGGGGAAACAAAACAAACAAACAAACAAACAAAAAGTATTAGTAATATCATAAAATAGGGAAACGGTGTAGAGTATAAAAACCACTCCGCACTACAGATGTATAGCACATACGCCTGGCAGATTTAAAATGAAGGATTACTCTTAAACGCTGGTAAAACTCCCAAAGCACTGATAGCAAAAAATAGAAGTATTGTTCATTCATATTTAACAGAACTAATATTGTAAACTATTTATTATAGGTAATGATTCTGGCATTTTCTATAAAAAAATAGTTTAAATCAAAAGAGGAGAATTTTTTGTCAAAACAAAATGAATGGATAAAAAGCTTCTGTGAATTGTAAACAGATTTTCTAAAGGATTTCACATGATGAAACAAGAATTGTGATTGCATTGAGTTCACCTCTTAATACTCTCAAATACTTCCAAATGTGAAAAGCATCTTTTGCATCTTCATACCTTGGAAAGGATGTTCACTTATAACCATTTTCATTGTCCCTTGAATCTAGGTGTTGTGTCATATACTACAGTAAGATACATGCCAAAATGCTCTGCCAGAGCAGAGCAATAATTTTATTTTAGCTGCCTGGAAAAATTACAGTGTAAGAAGGATTACAGCATGTTAGCAACTTCTGATGTTGTGTGAGCAGGCATGCATTTTTATTTGTTTAAAGAAGAGGAAATTATCTGCATGGCAAGTCAGATCACTGTAAATTTCCAGTGTGCACTTAGCATGCTGCTTTGTTTTGTCCTCTACAGAACACCTAGCTGGGGAGATGATGGGGTTGTGGGACCTTTGCTCATTTAAAAAATATACTCTCAGTGTATAAAATAAAGCATCGAGGGGAAAATGCTAATGCAGTCAAAGCAGATTTCTTCCTGTTCCAGGACTGACTGTAAGTAGCTTCCAGTGGCGATGCCCAGGAACTCAGCTCACAGGCAGATGTGCTTTTGGCTGAAGAATGGCACTAGCCAAGCTGTGACTGTAACATATCCATATGATGTTTCAAAGAAATCTTTAACTTACAGTGCAATTAGTGAACCTTTTATTTTTTTTTCCTTTTTTTTTTTAACTAGTCAGATTAGGGTAACTAAGCAGCAGTTACATGAAGAAGGATTTTAGTAATAGCATTAATTGTACTTTATTTTAGAAGTTATTTTGGAATACACATTTGATCTTAATTCATTGCTGTCACACTTTTCCAGGTACTGGTTAAAACACCTAGTCCATTTGCAACCAAAGTCGAAACTTACTCCATGTAGGTTTTCTGCAACAGGACTATAAAAGGACATACCAGCAGTATCCTGACATTTACATTGCTACAGGGGCTCTGACGTTGCAGAAAAAGGCTGAGAAAATCAAAAAATACCCCCAAGCTTTACAACAACACTTTGCTAAAAATATATCAGGGTGTTTCCATGATTCCATAGCAAACTTGGATATATTGTTTCAGGACAATCACACGCATTTCTATTTTAAACAACACAGAGAACAATGATACAGTCAAATGTTCACAGCTTACATCCTTATTTTAGGGTAGACAGGTTGGTCACGCTTCTACACAGATTCATACACAGGCTTGGATACAAGTATTGCAGTGCGTTTAAGGCATCAGAGATGGCATTTTCAAAAATTATTAGTTCTGGAGTAATATTATTCCCTTTTATTTCTGTGCTGATTCAGACTCATAGATGGGAATAGAACACTTCTGGAAAACATCACTTACATTTCATGCCTACAGCACATAGATGTTGAGATGTAATTCAATTTGATTCCTATGGAATAATTGTTGGGGAGATCTGTCTATGAATTAATTTTTTTTTTTTTTATTCATTTATTTCTGTGACAGTAAGTAAAGTCTTCCTACTGGGACAAGAGTGGTAAATTCAATTCCCTGCCAAAAATTCCTGCATTTCTTGTACGGGAATATTTCTGGGGTTACCATAGATCCCCCTCCTGTGCACTTTAAGAACCCAAAGGTTGATATAGAACTGAGATGAATCTCATGATGGGACATCTAGTCTATTATGTACTTCTGCTTAGCATCAGCTTTACCCTATGTTGCTCCTACATTTTTTATTTTAACCAGCTGTTAAAATCAATATAATCTGTATCATTTCTTCAGCCAACCTTTTCCACTACATTACCTTTGCTTTTATAAAAAACGTCTTCTTAATTCTAAACTGAACCTCTCTGGGTGCGAGTCTGTTCCTTGTATCTCTCCCTATCATGGAAATTAAGACAGAATTGCTGTTTGATCTCTGAAAACGCGTTTATGTCTTCGAAGAATGCTGTCAAACTACCCCTTAATCTACTTTCTCTAGAATGAAAAAACCCACACTGGTCTTTTCTCATAGGACTCATCTTCTAGACTCCAAGTTATAACTCTTGTCTTCTCTGTAGATTCTCTTCAGTAATTACACATTTTTTTCCTGAAGTAGATGGCCCAAGAGTATGGCACTTATGGTAATCTCCTACCACTAGGAAGCAGAAGAAGCACTTTTAATTCTATGAAGGATTTCTTCACTTTCTTCTTTTTAATTTACTCCAGTATGAGGTTAGTAATTTTATTTGGCAACAGCATAAAATCATTCACTCATGTTCATCTAGTTGTCCAAAATAGTTCCAAGATTTTTTTCTACAAAATTATTACTAGGTTGTTCAGCTGATTATTGACACATAGACATAATTCCTCATTTGCCTCTATTTAATTTAATCATTTGTTTTCTGACCTTTTCTCTAATGCTTCAAGGTCATTCTGAATTCCCTTTTTATCCATTAACAAGTTTTCTGTCCCACCCAACTTCATATAAGGTGTAAATTTAGTAAGAATATCCTCTAGTCCATCATCCAGGTAGTAAAATAGTATTGGACTGACAACGGGACCTGGGCTGAAGTCCCCTCATTTCAAGCTCAACCTTCAACCACTGAGAAATGCTGAGACATTTGATGTGAATATTTCATTGAAATAGAGAAGAATTTTTAGCAGGTATGCCTTTATATGTCTTTGTGTGCATGCCTGTGTATGTGTGAACAAAACTGCTATAGCAAGTACAGTAAATCTTATTGATTCACTTTATAAATGTTAAGATCCACCTTAAAAACACAGGCTGCTGCTAGGTGAAAGACATGTAAAAATCCCATTTGTAATGAATTGGTACATTTGTAATCCTTTAGATATCAACTGCTGACCAAGTTTGAGACTAAGACTAGACCTAGCTGCACCTAGGCTCCATCAGGAGTTTAGAAAGCAAGAGGGCCTGTTCTGAACACCGTGACTTAATGGGACGACTTCCTTATCCCCTGTATTCCTTCCATTAGACATAAACCATTGTCCTGGTCTAAGACTATGGCTCACGTTAGGAGTTTAGAAAGCAAGTTAAGTCCACTCCAAACCTCATGACTCAATAGGAAGGTCTCCCTTACCCTCTGTGCTTTTGGTCTCTGTATCAATCATGTTAAGCTCAATTTTATCTTTATTTTCCTTTGTGTGCATCATGCAAGTAAAAAATAATAGAGTGAACCTTGACATCAAATTCTGTTAATTCACACTTTTATAAATTTGTATCAAAACTACTCTTACTAATACATTCAATGGTCATTCTTTCAGCAACCCTAAATCATTCAATGTCACAACACATTTATAAAATTGTATCAAAAGCCTGACTAAAAGCAAGAAATCTGACATCTACAGCTTTTCTTCTAGCTAGAAGGCCTGTTACTGTGCTGTTGTATGAAATTAGATTGGTTTGGCAATTGATGTGATTTGTAATCCATGTTGGCTCTTGTTCATCTAGTTTTCTTCTATGTGCTTATAGTTTGTTTGATTATTTGCCTCAATTCTTTGTCTGAGAATTGAAGCTAAACCAATGGAAAACCTTATAATATGTTTAAGATGAACCATAACCTCCCCCCCCAACACTCACAAAAATAGATACTGATACTGCACTCTGATCAGTATACATCTGTATACACCTCAGGGTTTTTTTGTAGTAGTATACACTGCTCAGTAAAAAGTCTAGGAATTAAGGACCATTTCTCTTCTTTCAACTGCTACTGAAGTCCCAGCAAAAGCATGTAATTTTTCTGTTTAATCTGCAGCTATTCTTGTTCTTATCTTCATTCAGTGAGACTACTCAGTTATAAGCACCATGACACGTGAATAACTGAAATTTAAACATGTTGCTGCAGAACTTTGCACCCTTGGCTAAAGAGGCCACTTCCACTGAGAAGCATGACCACTGCTAGAGGTCTTGCATACCAGTTGTCTTACTGTCTTTAGAATGGCTTAGCAGTTACTTTTTTCTCTTGAAATAGAATAAAAAAATAAAAAACTTGTAGGAAAAAAACCCTTACAAAACAAGTTACACTTACAAGGTAGGTTTTAAAGTACAGAAGAATCATCTGGTCTTGAAAATGAGAAGTACAGAAGCATGTTCAAAGCAAGGCATGTTGTTGAAACTAGGTACCAGTAAAAGTTACAAGACATAATTACCTGATTTTTGTATTGTTTTTTTAACCTTGATCTTGATGAAATGCTTAGTTTCGACTATCTGGCACTGCAATGCTTCTTTCCTCTTCCTTATTAAGGTTGCATTTCACATGAAATATTTTCATTTTAGAAAATACATGCTGGATTTGTAGGTCTCCAAAATATTTGCTTATGGTTGCTGGCCAATGTGGGGATACAGTATGTGTGTATGTATCAATAATTATTTAATAATATTCATTATTATTATTATTATTATCAGTTAGGGAATGTCTTATTTTTGTAAAGCTGTAACTTGTGAAATTCTGCTTATATTGAACAAATAAACAAATACCAGGTGGTGAAAAATTAAGAATTAATTTCCTACTTAAAACATCATTACAAATATAGAATATGCCATCAGTAATCTAAGACATTGGTTTGACCCTCTCTCCAGCAATAAGGCAGAGGTGGTTAACAAGGAAAGACAGACTCATACTACCAGATGCATAGTTAGACATGAAATGAACAGAGAGTTTAACAGAAACCACCAAAAAGCAACACTACCATTGTTATCTATGACAAATTACTGAAGAATAGCTCTTCATCAGGAAAAGAGAGAACAGTGATCAGAATGGAGTCAAAATCAACAAGAAATCCTCTCCCCTTCCCCTCAGTGAAATTATTCTCCACCCCAAATATTGTCAATAAAAAGACCAATGTTATAATTTAAACATTTTTATAAAAATCACAACATACAGGGTTGAAAAAAATTGTTTGTTGTTCATTTGCTGAATTCAGACAGTTTAGCTTGAAATAATGTAATCCAACTGAGTTTCCTTGCTAATTTTACAGTTATTTAGGGTCTTCAAGATCTGGTCAGACTAAGAAAAATATCTGAGATTGAAATGCATAAAAGTAAAAACCATGCAGCACCACCAAAAAAACCCCAAAACTTTGTACTTAAACTTCTATTTTTAATCTATTTTTCCTTATTTTCCTGTAAATGTTTCATGCAAAATTTTCTGCAGTGGACTTTTAGATACCAACTGCATTCTATGACCGTTAGGCGTGAGCGAGCAAAACTACAATCTCAACGCATCTGTTTGCCAATTTGAAGGCTGAGTCCTTGTCCAGAGCTGAAGGTGGCTTCATGCCAGTCATGTTCCAGTCGAGCCTAGAGCAGCTGCAGGGCTGCTGTAAACTGCTGCTTGGCAGTGCTCCAAGGAACTGATCTGCCAGCTGGTGACTGCTGAAGCAAAAAATCCATTCATCTCTTTCCCTTTTATTTTTTCAGTAGCTCAGCTAGAACCAACAACTTCTCTGCCCCAGAAATTTCCAAATGCCAACCCACAGTCTGCCTAAATGTGGACCCAGGAAACGGACTGTAATTAGGATGCAAATGTGTCTCTGAAATTTCATTTCAAAAGTAGCCCATTTTAAATATATAGGAGAAAAAAAAAAAAAAAAAAAAAAAAAGCCTCCTCTGTTGCTTAAAAAATATCTTAAAGTTTTAAAAAAAAATCTGGATTTGAATTTCCAGATCAGATTAAACAAAAAGCAAAGGTTTTCTTGCTTAAGTCTATTTCTCAGAAAGAAAGAAAGAAAGAAAGAAAGAAAGAAAGAAAGAAAGAAAGAAAGAAAGAAAGAAAGAAAGAAAGAAAGAAAGAAAGGAAAAATTTTACTAAAATCCGATTGGCTGTAAAATTCTAATAGTTTTGTATCATGATCACCAGTGTTTTAAGGTACATCAATAATATGAGAAATATCTAAATATTTTAGGTTTGATTATTTTGATTATTCCACTCTAGTGCTAAATACATTAAGACTGAACTAAAACTAGGAATTTAATATTCCTAAAATATTTCCCTCCACCATTTTTTTTTTTTTTTTTTTTTTTTTTTGAGGATTCCTGTTTGTAACTGTCATTCCGGCAACTTTTTCTTATATTATGAAAAAACTCCCCCAAAATGACCCACTTTAAAGTAATGAAAACTGACTACTCTTACAGAAAGCTCCAGAATGGGACATGTTATTAAAAAAGCAGCCATTCATCACTTCCCATTTTCAAACCCACTGAGTGAAATATGACAAGAGATAACAACAAGACAACACTGCTGCAGGACATTCAAAAATGGATATTGTTGCTGATGGTCTTGTGATAAAATAGTGATATAAAATGACAGAAAAATACACAAATTACAAAAACACCCCAGAAAGGGTGCAGATTCTTAAAATGCCTGTGCCCAGAGGCATCCGGGAGTCTTAGATGCCTATAATGTAATTCTTCCAAGTAGAGCAACTTTCTTAAATACATCATTCTGACAGCTGGCATAGAAAATAAAATAAAACAAAATAATCTCTCAGCAATGCACCTAGAGCACCCTAACAACCAGCCAGCAGTGGCATATTTGAAGAACAAGATTTTACCATCCCAAAGGATTTCTACCTTCAGAAGTGTTAATGGACGTGCACTCTAGAGAGAGTAATTATTCTGACAGAAAAACAAAGACTTTCTGGATTCCCTCAAGTTTTCTACCACTTAATTATTTTGTGTTCGCAAGTACATGAGGAATGTCCAAAATGTGTTCTCCAGTGTAAAGTTAACCATATCTCCCAGCATAGTTCACTTAGCCCTTTTCAGGTCTCAACTGGACTGTAGCACCTTCTGCAGAACTGCCTCTACTTGCAGCCTAGCAGAGAATTCATAAAATATAATGCAACACAAAGAATTCCAAAACCAAAACAAGGTGCTATAGCTCTATATTTTTACAAAGGATGGAAAGGATTAAGCCCTGCATCATACTTTTGAATTTATATCCCTTCAGATGCCTTTCACAGTTATGAGAGTTTAAGTGCAGCTCTAACTTACCAAAACACGTTATCTCAGTGCTACGGTATGCCACATCTATCACTACATCAGCTCCTTAACTTCTACACCTCCCCACTTTTATGCTTATCAGCTTCCAGCCTAAAGATGATCCAATACAAAATGTAATTTAGCTGCAGCAGGTAATTGTTCTTCACTCAAGTCTTTTAAAAAGCATTCACTTTCATTGATTTCAGTAGCACCTGGACCATGAGAGTAGCTTTTACAACCTATATCTGCCCTTATTGAACTTACTGCCTTCTGGCAACATGCAGCACATGAAAGAAATAAAGTCCAGTGTGTCAAAATAAGGCATGGACTAATACCAACAGGTTATGGGTAAGAACCTGCGGCTGATCAATTTGCAAAGATCAATTTGCTCTTCCATCATCCATTGCAAAATGGATGCAGTCAATATAAACCAGAAACATTTCTCTTTCTGCCTTTCTAAATCTTTATTTACTTATTGAAAGCAAAAATTATGACATGCTAAAATGCATGCCTCTTCCCCATAATGCCCTTTGAACCAACAAGCCAGTTGAATACAAGCAAATTATACAGGTGAGCTAATGTCTTAAAAGGATTTTATGGTAGTGGTGATACACTGTGATAAGTAACCCACTTAAATAAGGTATTATTAGGCTTAAATAAGATATTCATCTTCTCACAGCATAGAATTATCCTTGGAAAATTTCATTTACATAAGTAATAATGCACAGTAAAGGCCACAAGTTATAAAAGGATAAAATGTTGTTTTATAAAGTAGGAAGAAAATGGTAAAGAATTTCCCATTAATCTCTAGTAATTTTCAGTAAATCATTACTTTGTGTTCTCAATACTGCATTTCAAAGGTTAAATTAAAGACTTTTCTCATTAGTAAAGCTAGCAGAAAATTTTGCATATTACAGCTGTTTACCATGCCTTCCAAATTGATTCTTTGGAACTTCAGAGCTGTTCACCAATATTAGTTATAGTCTTAAAAAATTATAAAAAATCCATTTAGATTATACTGAATACACCTTATTATACCCTATGGCTTACAATTCTAAATAACTATAAAAATACTAATTAAAAAATCCTTACTAAATAGTGTGGATTTTTCAATTATATGACTACTACTATTGCAGTAGGACACGCTACATGATATAACAAATCTTATTTTACTCACTCTGTATCTAAGACTTCCCCAAAATCAAAAAGTCAATACAGAAAAGCCAATTTTTACCAGACAGACTTTTCTTATTTTGGACCTGGGGATAAAATGGTAAGAAAGATGCAATGTGCTTACAACCCCATTTTAAAAATCTGTTAAATCCCTTGTCTTGGAAACATCAATGTTTAACAAAGACTAGCTCCCACACCTCCAGCAATTCTCATAACAAGTCTCTCTTGATGCCTTTGGCATCTTTTTTTACTGACCTACTATCCCATCAGCTTTTTTGGGCAGCCACAGCTATTACAGCTTATTAACAATAAGGAAAATACCTTCATTAAGCTCTTGTCATACAGAGGCAACACCTTTAGTTACAGGCAGCAGAGTCTAGAATAAGGTGTCCAAGTCTGATTTGCTCATGGACTTTCTAGGCTCCATTCAAGGGGACTGGATCCCCATGTTCACCTAGCACTTTGGGTCTCACTGTCTCTGTGCAATCCAAGAACTAAGGGCCACTTGTGCCACATTTTCAGCTACAGTCATATAGAAAGTCATAGGCATCTATAATTAAGGTCCTCTTTTGCATAAGTGATGCAAAATAAACTGATAGAAAATGGAGAAGCAGATTCATGGGAACACCAAGGTCACTTTAAAAGACCATGGTTCATGCAGTGTGGGCAGTGAAGTACGACACAAAGGTCCTGAGGAAGCACTAAGAGAGCTTGCTCTGGAATTATAAGCACGAAAATTGCATAAGTGTTAATTAGCCCTTCTGATAGAGTGTGCTACTCAGCTGACATTTATTGCTATGCTAACACAGGTGTTCTGGCTTTGCAAGCAAAACCAGTATTTCTATATCACATTTGATGTACCATGTAGACATAATAAATATGTTGTTCAAAGAATTCTGCCTTAAGCCTTATTTATTTTTTTGATGACCAGCTACCTGAAATCCATGAAGCCACTTCTAGCCTCAGGCCTGACATGTGGTCACCAAAACTTGGTCATATTCGGATCATCTGAATTAAAACTGACTTACAGGTGGCAATCACTTTTGACAACTAACTTCTATTATATGCATGTTTAGGCTTTACCAAGTTTCTAATTATGCAGTTATTTATTTTCCTACTCTAATACCTTTCCTATAGTACCACAAATTCCATATGTAAAATGAAATTCATATGACTATCTATTCAGTTAGATAACATGCCAGAATACAGTTGCTGCAGAAGTAGTAGTCTCCAAAAGACTTAAATGTGAAATGTTCAAGTGCCTACATATCATATAGCTCTGTATCTGTGACATACAGATTATTATCTTACCTTCTGTGAAAAAAAGGAACTTATATACTTATCAGGCCTTATTTTCTCACTTTCAGGGCTTATTGTCTCACTTTCAATTAGTGAATGTCATAAGTCAGATTTCTAATGACTGTGTGCCTTCTGAAAAAGGCAGTGCTTGCTTTTTCATAAAAAGACAGACAAAACCCTGGATGAATTGTAGTTAGCCATTGCTCACCTTTTTACATTACATTCTTTAACAATAACAAATCCTTCCATTAAAGTGAGTTTCATAAATTAGCATCCTTACTTTTGAAATCAATAGGAGCTGAACTTACACAAACAGCAGGGCAAATTGCATACATTAACAAAGGATATTCAAGAACTGTTAATCAGTGACACTATTCCTCAGCTCAGTATACAGTCTGAAAAGGAGAAATTAAAAGACTAATAAAAAGGGCAAATTTTATCCTGATGACAAGAAAAGAAACCCTAACTGCCCTTTAATTGACTTGACTTTTTATTTTTCTGACAAGATGGCTGAGACCAAGACATCCTTGAAGAGAAAGAGAAAATAGTCTTTTTATTTTAATATATATATATGAGAACATCTGTTTTAGGAATATAGTAGCACAGAATAGCCAGGGTTTTTTTATCCATAAAGTAAATTTCCAAAATGAAGTCTTTTTTGTGGTTAGACAAAAACATTATAACATATCCACAATAAATCCCTAGCCTTAACTGGTCAGTTTAATGCATTCAACAACACGCAGAAATAGTTTAGACTCCTATGACAGGATCAAGCATTACTATTCCAAAAGTATATTGGCTCCCTGCTGTAGGATTCAGTGAGAAAAATCCCTGTATGAACCTTGCATCATAGGACAATGCTCAGTCAAGCAGATTTCATTCACAATAGAAAAAATTTCCTTAAAATATTTTCTTCAAAGACCTTACTGTCTATGATGGTTATAGATCTATGCTGAGTGGATCATTCCATGCCTAGGGTTTTTTTTAGGCATTGACAGTTTTAGAAATAGGGGAAAGTACAAATAGGATTCTCTTGGAGTAAGGAATAACTTTCTTTTTCCCTATAAAACCAATGACCCAAGAACTTACTGGTTTTGTTGGAATGGAATTGGTGCATATAAATTCTACTCTCTGATCTTCATCTGTCAATATCAAATATATTTACAATAATAAAATCTTGTCAGGGAGAGCAAGGGGACTCATCGTCAAGTATAAATAGCTGCTGAGGAAATGTGACGCCCATAAGGAATCCATACAATTGATTTAACTGAAAGATACTGCTTTAACAAAACAGTTAGTTTGCAGATGAATAATATAATTCCCCTCATGTTCTAAAAAAATCCAGAAACGTATCTTCTGTCATTTCAAAATTGTGTATAGTTGGTAGTGATAGAAAATTTTCCTTACTGTGTAATTTCAAAGAAACCAAGTTTCATATAGATAAGATAGCCCATCAGATAAGTACATAAAATAACCTCTTTCCGCCTACACCAGTGGCTTACACAAAAGAAGAAAAATATTTCATAGCATCTTTACTGTACCTCTAATAAGGGTCCATTCAGTTCAGCTCTCTTCAAAGGAGCTACTGTAGCATGGTGTTCATTACAAGATATACTACTCAGTGTTCAGGAAAGTCAACTCTTAACAAGATAAAACTATTTCATTTATTTCATGCATTTTAAGGCCAGAAAAACCCGTTATAATCATCTTGTCTGACCTTCTTTACAGTAGAAACCTTAGATTTCTCTTGGTGAAATCAAGTAATCCAAAAAAGCCTAACTTAAAAGGCTTAAAGTAACGAGAATATATTTTATTTCTTCATAATCCACAAAAATATTTTTATAACAATGCAATCCACATCCTGACTGGAAATGTCACTATATTTTGGTAACAAATCCAAGACTAATATTTGAACAAAAGAAAATAAGCAGTATCTGCTGACAAAACTGCTCTAAAAATATGCTAGGAGATAAAGTGCCTCTAAAAAGGACTAATGTCTAAGACATTTAGTAATAGGCAATTCACAGAGAAAGTGCTGGTTGGGTTTGGAGTTCTCCCTGTCTGTTCTGGTCATGTATGTAGTTATATGCATGATTTGAATATCCTATTTGCTTTTGTAAGTGATTATACAGGATGCAGAAATATAAGGAGCCCACTACAGCCTGCAAAATAACTAAGAACAGAAAACTTCACAAAAACCTTGTAGTACCAAGATCATATTATTTGGAAAAATAACCTTCTATTCCATCTTCCCTGGAAACATACAAAAAAACTAATGCAGCTATTTCAAAATATTCAGCATTATCAGCTCCTTATTTCTTTCAGCAAAACTATGTCACACAAACTTAGCAAAGGAAAATGAACAAAAGGAAACAAAAACATAAACACCCACTGGAATTTCTTATTTTGCATTTCCTTCTAGGAAAAACAATATAAAAAAAATTTGGTAAAACCACTGAAATACCTGTATTGGTTTCTGCTTCTCTATTCATTTGCCTAGCCTAAGGAAGGCAAGCAAGATTACATTTCATACTTATACCTCCAACTTTCTATAATAATGCACATAGGGAGGCATTTACCTGTTGCAACATGCCCTTTCTCTCTAAATGTAAAGTTTTACATTTTCTTTTCTTTACAGCCCATAAGGTGGGTCTCTCACTTGAAAAAAGTAATACAAGATGATATGCTCACTCGGGTTTATAGGCTTTTCAGCTGTAAATTAACATAGTATTGCTGACTTATGACAGTTGCTGCATAATAGCTGCTAAAATTGGACATCCCATCCCAAAAGACCCTCTGCCCTGGGGACTAGGGGTGAGAGGCACAGCTTTGGAGGGAGGTTGTATGTAGGAAAGTGTGTGAAAATTGCATATAATTATAATAGAGTGCCTGTTTCATAGGTCTCTTCACGATGGCTAAATACAGGCAGTTCTTCATTATTTCTGCAGTGGGCCCTGCGGTGCCCCAGGCACCAGAATAGCCCAGGTATTGCAATGGGCATGTGGTACAGCAGCAGCCTTGTCTCCTAGCACTGTGCCAACCTCCCTAATGCAGGTCCTGCCAGCTCCAGGATAACTCCAGCAGATCTGGTGGGCTGCTCTTGCACTTCCCAGGAAGCCCAGGGTCTCAGTGCTTCCTTTAGACTGACAAAGAGTAGATTAGGATTAGATACTGGGAAGAAGTTCTTCACTGTGTGGGTGATCAGGCACTGGAGAAAGTTGCTCAGAGAAGATGGAAGTGTTCAAGGCCAGGCTGGACAGGGCTTTGAGCAATCTGGTCTAGTGGAAGGCATCCCTGTCCATGGCAAGGGGTTTGAACTACATGACCTTTAAGATCCCCTCCAAGCCAAACCATTCTATGATTCTAAAATGAGAGTTTTAGACTTCTTGTGACATAAATAACAGTTCCACCTCTGCTGTTTGCCATTTCATTAAACAGCATTTTAATGGAAATCCTAAATTCTGAAAGGAATCATGATCCCATTGAATCCTCTAGCAAAACTTCCACTGCCTTTATTGCATTTTCTTGAGCAGGAATGAAACTAAGCATGTGTCTGAATAATATTTACTACTACATAAATTAGGGACCAGTGTGTTTTAGTCTTGCCTGAGCACCCCATGCTGTTGTGATGGCAGCCTTTTATGCCTCCCTCCTGCCACATTAATGGTATAAGCTATTTTAAATAATTCATAACCAAAGTACTTCATTCAAATACATTGTGGGGTTTTGGTGCTTTTTTTTTTTTTTTTAAATAAGGTTTTTTAATACAGTTTAAGAGAAAAAAAAAAAATTCTGATTAGCAGTCTTGAAAGATGAATATCTGTTT
Source organism: Psittacula echo (assembly GCF_963264785.1). Lineage (NCBI taxonomy): Eukaryota > Metazoa > Chordata > Aves > Psittaciformes > Psittacidae > Psittacula > Psittacula echo. Next base: position 50,692,414 of record NC_137735.1, on the reverse strand, counting down.
GGTTAAAGCTATACACCAAAGACATGTTTTAGAAATACGAGATATTCCTCAGGGATCAATACTGGGTCCATTTCTATTTAACATCTTCATTAACAATCTGGATGATGGGGCAGAGTGCATCCTCAGCAAGTCTGCTGATGACCATTAAACTGGGAGGAGTGGCTGATATGCCAGAGGGTCATGATACCATTCAGAGGGACCTTGACAAGCTGGGGAAATGAGCCAACAGGAACCTCATGAAGCTCAACAAGAAGTGCAAAGCCCTGCACCTAAGGAAGAACAACCTTATGCACCACTATGTGCTGGGGGACAACTGGTTGGAAAGCAGCTACCTGCGGGTCCTGGTTGACACCAGGTTGAACAGGAGCCAGTAATGTACCCTTGCTGTAAAGGAGGCAAATGGTATCTTCAGCTGCATTAGACAAAATTGCTCCCAGAGTGAGGCAGGCAATCCTTTCAGCACTGGTGAGGCCACACCTGGGATACTGCTCCAGTTCTGGGCTCCCCAGTACAAGACATACTGGAGAGAGTTCAACAAAGAGCCACAAAGACAATTAAGTGACTGGAGCATCTCTCTTGTAAGGAAAGGCTCAAGGACTTGGGACTGTTTAGCCCAGAGAAGAAAATGCTCAGGAGGATCTCATCCATGTGTATAAATATCTGAAGGGAGGTTGAAAAAGGACATAGCAAGGCTCTTTTCAGTGGTGCCTAGTGACAGGACCAGAGGCAATGGGCACAAACTGAAACACAGGAGGTTTCCTCTGAACATCAGGAAACATTGTTTCACTGTGACGGTGACCAAGCACTGGCACAGGTTGACCAGGGAGGTTTTGGAGCCTCCATCCTTGGAAAAAGGCATCAAAAGATGTCTGAACATGGTCCTGGACAACAGGTTCTAGACAACCCTGCTTGAGCAGAGGGTTTGGACAAGATAACATGCCAACCTCAACCACTCTGTAATTCTGTGAAGGAATTTGCTAGTCTGAGATCAGATTAAGAGCACAGGCGAGAAGCAAAAATCTGAACAGGGGGTTAGGAAGTTACATACACCTGCAATTCACTTTCTACTTTCTATTTACACCCTATCACCAGGGCTGAAGCTCCGAAGTCTGCTGACCCAGTGCATTGGTCCTAAATAAGACCAGAAGAGCTTATAGATAAATCTGGCAAGGAACACTTTTTTTTTCAGGAAGTGAGTCCTTTGACCAGCTTAAACACCAGCTTGCAGCCGTGCCACCTCAGCAACAAACACCTCTCAAGCCACGCTCAAGAGGAGAGATCTCTGACCTGATCATCAGACTTTCTGCTGTAAGCTCAAATCATTAAGAAGCTGAACTCCCCCATTTCATAGTCTTTTATTGCTGGAAATATTCTTAGTGTTTTCCCCCCTCAGCCAAAACAGAACTGTTTTAAAACTGTGATTTACTTATAAAGGATCCATTCACTGTAATCCACAAGCAATGAACCTGCCTATTGGTTTGAAAGGCCCCAACCCTTAAATTGGCTAAAGCAATTTTAAGCACCATGCTTAAAACTCATGAAAGTCCTAGAAGAGGATAACAAAACTTGGCACATAAACAACAAAGCTGTCTAAGGCAACATACCAGACTCTCCAAGTCACTGTACACTGAAAGATAAAAGGCAATGTTTGAAATTCATGAAGGAGGACAATGAAGGAATACAATATGCATGTACACACTCTTGCATACCCTGGGGATTGGTAAATATAGCCTCACATTAGACTGACAACCACCAACTCATAAGAGCCTATAAAGCACACACAAACAACTCCCCAGAATATCCCAGCATCCAAAGAAGGCTATGTAGGCTATACTTACAATGCATCCTAGGTGATCATTATTTAGGAGGGAATATCTTACAAGCTGCCCATCTCACCTCTGGATTTCTGCCCCTCAGCCACTGGCAAATATCTTCTCTCACTTCCATAAACCTTGCAGGACAATGAAAACCATTATAATTGAGGGCACATAATCACTCTGCTGCCTCCAGGTGTCCAGCTAGTGCATGTAATATACTTTTCAGTCACTCAAGCAATCTCTATTGTGATCTGGAAGATGCTTAGGTACCCATTTGGCATTTCTTTTCTATGGTACCAAAGCCTTCCTCAGCTGTAGAAACACAGATTAAACAAACCAAATATGCTAATGCCTATACTGCTAGGTGTTTTGTAGAAGCACCCTTTTCTCGTTAGGAGTATCAAGCAGAAATTTTGAAAAACCCAATTCACAAACATTTCCATATCAACCAGGAGTAAAAATGATTAATCAAGTGTTTCTTGGGCACTGAAGCACAAGTGATCGTATTTATCCTAACATATATCTAATTGCTAATCCCACGATCACATTCTCTGCAACTGGCTGAGCAATTGCTAGTAACCTTAGGAAGGTTGGCAAACAGTAGGACACCCACCAACTGCTACCTGCCACATGCAATAAGCAGCACAAAGCCACCCTGTCAGAGCAGTCTCAAGAGTTCACCTCCCCAGGCCAAACAGGTTAACAGCTGACTTGTGGCTTTTCATGTAGGAATAATTACACACTTCTCAGCAGATGAACTCTCGTTCTGATAATGCTGCCTGCGTAGTGCTAGGGAGGGAAACAAAATACAGATTATCACAACCCTGCAACACAGACCTTTTTTTGGTGGTTTTTTTGTTTGTTTGTTTGTTTGTTGGTTTTGTTTGTTTGTTTTGTTTTTTTTTTTTTTACTACAAACAGTTGCTTCTTAGTGCACGTTATGTTGCTGCTTTGAGAGAAATCAGGCTCAAGCAGGACCTGCTCTATCCTTCTCTTACATGTCCTTCTCTTTTCCCTGGTTCATTTTCCTGGAGGTGCACCTACAAGGAAGAAGAATTTACAGCAGCTGCTTCTATGCCAAAAGTCAATTTGTTCTGTAGTCACAGTGACAATATGTTGAATAATGCCAAAAGAAAGCACTGAGTATGCCTGAGTGCCAGGCTGGAGTGCAGAAAACTTCTCCTGCCCTGAGTGCCAAAGAATTTGAATGCTGGTGCCAAAAGAGGAGGAGATATTCAAAGCAGGAGTCATATCCTTTCAGCAAGCTTGACCTATGATGTGGCACTGCATGATGCCTTTTCCATGAAATATCCTACCTTGGAATGTGGGAAATACATGCAGTCATCCTTGGAGACTGACTCCTTTGCAAACTGGTTTTGAATTGAAATGGTGATCTTTTAACTTTTCAGACCTCTTCCCTTTAAATGCAGAAAAGTGTGTGTTAGAAAATAAATAAAAAGTGGCTGCCATGTGGAAAGAAAAGCACTCTCTTTTCAGTACGTAAAGATGCTGAAAGTATACATGAATATCAAAGTTTATATGGGAACAAAAATACACCACATACTCATGCAAAAATTAAACTGCTTTGAAGTAGCAGAAATGTAGGTTCACCTTTCTCTTCAGAAATTATTTTATTGAAGAATAGTCCACATGTAATGCTTTTCAAGACAGAGCACCATTGTTCTGAAGTCTTAACACGGGATTTAACAAAATTTATGCTACAAGTTCAACACACATCATTACCAGAATCTGTAACCAGAATATCTCAATATAAATTTTCATTAATATTAAACCATGTCCATGTCCTCCTGAAGAATCTATTTTTTTTTTTTAACCTAATAAAAGTATCTAACCTTAATTTTAATAGCATTTAAATCTCACAGTATCACCTTAAAATAAGATCAAGCAGACTTGTACATCCACATAAAAGAGAATAAAATTAAAAATTATACCTACAGTACAACGTAGAAACTTTCCTCTTTTGATGTTTATATATATATATATTTACACAGAAGAAATAGTAATGATTTTTATTTAAGATCCTATTTAACAAAAGTGTTCCTAATTCCTTCCATGGAGCTTTTAATATTAAATCGTTTTGATAATAATGTTGCCTATAATAAATCTTAGAAATGCAGAGAAGGAAAGAATTTGCATAGATACAAAAAAGCAGAAAGGAAAAACTAAAATAAAACAGTGAACAAACAATTAATTCCTCACTCACAAGAAGCGCAAGAACAGGTCACGTCAGACTAAGTCCATGTGAATGCATCCACGTATTTGGGCTTATGTCTATGGTCTTATAAAAATATATATGGCTTAATATGAAACCTATAGATTGTATAGGTAATATCCCTATAATGTTGCTAGAAATGCTAACATGATATACTGGCTGAATTTTACCATCTTTGATTTATATAGCCAGTGTAGACATGATGCAAAAAGCATGCTAAATTTAACCAGTCTACAATGCCATAAACAATACCTATTATATTTTATTGCATTCTATTGAGAAAAAAAATATATGGTAATTTTCTAAGCTATTTTCACTTCATTCTTAACATTTATGGCTATTACTAGTAGAAAGCAACGACAGCTTGACTTCTTAGCATGCAAAATGCTAGATCAGAAAGACATATAAAAGAAAAATATATGCTACTCTCCATTTGTACTGTGTCAGCAAAGCCTTTAACTAGGTATTCTTAGTAGAATTTGTTAATTATAGGTGATTTCCAGTTCTTACAAATTACTAGAGGAAGATAAGGAAATGAGGTATGACAAAAAATAATTTATAGGGGTGTGGCATTAAAAAAACTAATGTCTCCATCTTGCCAATGTTTTGCATGTGAATTATAGCAAATGCACAGTATTCCAAAACCTGTTTATGAAATGCCTCATATTCAACAGCTGTGCCTCTATTCAGAGTGTATATTGCTATGTTTAACTGCAGTCATTATTGTTTCCTTCTCAAACATGAGGCAACAGGCTGCCTACATTGTAGGGAATCACCTCAAGCTCATACTAAAAACCAGGTTATAACATGCACAGAGCATTATTTAAACTTCTACCTGGGGGTTCTCTGCAGATCATTTCTATCAGGAAACACATTTTTGAAAATTATAGCAAATAAAATGGCCACTCCTATGGTAGCCAGTATGGGGAACAACCCCATGTGTGCAATACTTACCCCACTAAGACTTAACATAGTCTTTTACCTTTGTCATCTGTACTGTTTAGCTTTGCATAAATGTTTCCTGCTGCTTTTGGCTGCGTGCCCTCACTCCCAGTCATCCCTCCCTGATAATTCCCTTGTGCCAGTGTCAGGGTTTGAGTCACTACACAGTGAATTAGATAAGGAAGCTAGCATGGCTGAAAACTATGACTTTCAAATCTCTCTGTATGTGGAAGTTCTTTTTCAGCCGGCACAGTTCACTGATCAAGCTCCCTGTGTGGTTGTATAAATGCTTTTTATTCACACAAGGAAAGCAGCCAGAACAATCAGACAAAGAGGACGAGGGAGACATAGATATCTCTCTTTTTATTTTTTTTATTTTTTTTTAATGAAAGGGCAGCAATGTGGCAAGTGAAAATGGGTTATGCAAAATGTTTGCTGTGGGTCCATCTCCTCTTCTAACTGTCAGATGTGCAGTAATCCTGCTTCTGTTGCACTTTGATGCTAGAAAATGCACCACCAGCACTTGGCTTAGCAAGACTCCTGAAGACACAGGACCCATCTCCAGCGCCAGAGTTGCCCCTGCGCATAACTACAACCTTCATATTCCAAGTGCATTGCCACTTCAACCTCTGTTCCACGTGCTTCGCTACTGAATTTGCTGTGCTCATCTCTGAAACTTTTGTTCTTAGTTCTGGTTTGCCAAGGCATGGAGAAAATAAACAATTTTCAGCTTCTAGGCATATGAGAGACAGAGGATGGACAATTTCCTTGTTTTACACAAGGATTTTTCAAGCCCAGGACTGACTCAGTCAGATGCATGACTTCTGGACTGGGTTCCAGTCCAGAATAACATGGTTCTTACCCCTTCTGTCTTTGTAAAAGATAACTGCTTTTACATAAAGCCAATAAAAGGTTCATTATTTGTTATTTAAAAAAAGATAATTAAATTATTAATGAACTTTCATACTGCTATACCTGAATTCCATCTGTTCTGGTTTGGCAGGCATTTGCTTATTTTCAAAATGTAAGAGAGTCTTTATTAGATTATACTTTATCACCTTTAATGTTATTCTCAGACACACTAATATAGGACAAATAAATCAGCAGCACTTCTATGCTTCTATGTCCTGTTACAGACACTGAAAAATGCTTTTTCAAAAATTTACAACTTTGAATTATTTCAGTATTTCTATCTTTGCTTATCCACATTGTTCACAATCAAGTATGTAATGACCCAGGCAAAGACTTTTTTATAATTAAACCTTTCTTTTCTTTGCAGATTTCTGGGAGGAGACCTTGAATTTAGACAAATGATTGCAGATGGTAATATAAAGCTGTACAGAAGATAAATGGTATCTGCAGCTTTCAGATGAAACTCTCTATTTTAAACAGAGCTCTTGTAAGGTCTCCAGAACATTTTATCCCTGAAAATAGAAAGTAGCTAGGACTTAAGTCTTTTGTATACACTTGTACTAGCTGCTTACAAAGAGCAGTTTCTCTACTATTTCTCTAGTCTAGCATATACCTACATGACTTTTACTTTGGCTTGGGGCTTTAAGGAATACACTTAAAAGACTTTTTTTTTCAGTTTTTTTTTGGTGGTGATTTTTTCACACACACACCCCCTCCGATATCTTTTGAGTAATGGGAAATATGAAAGCTGCCAACTCCCAGAAATATCAAGTGAGAATTTATTGTCCCTGGCTTTATAGATAGGATGTCAGATAATTTAGGAGGAAGAAATTCTTTTTCTTCATCATTATATATCGTGAAATGTATATGTTAAGATTTTAAAGGCAGATATTTTTATCAGAGTATATTTTAAGGCAGATCATTAAGTACACAATCATAGCTTTTGAGCTTTCAACCAAGGAAGCAAAGCAGAAATCCTTATTCACCTCCCACATTCTCCATTATGGTAGAAGCTCAGACACTGCAGTGAAGAAATTGCCACAATACAAAAATCCTTTGGTTCTCATTTTTATCTCAAGTCTCTGAACTCTGCACAAAAGGTAACAGAATGGTTTCTTGAAGTTGTTAAGAACTACTGTATAAGGTATATGGACATCCTTATATCCATTGCACATATTGTTTTCAAAACAATCCTACAGGCTTACTTTAACATCACATGTTTAAGCTATAAGTTTTCCGATAATGCTGTCTGAGGCCTAAATTAAAGCTCTCTGAAGTCAGTATATACATCCCACCAGTGGTCTGATTCATACAAATTCATAGCTGCTTTTATTGTCTCCTCATTCATTCAGGATTGCATTCCTGTCTGAAATGGGTAACTTCTGCGTTTCCTCACTGGCACTGCTAACTAACACATACATTAACTTTAAAAAAATTGTAGCAAAAATCTAGATTATATTTCCAGCTGTACTTATATCAAATCCTTAAGCTGCTTCCTAGGCTCCAGTTCTACCCTTAAATGATATAACTCTGTAGTTTCTTACCAAGGAATTTATAAATTGACCCACTAACTTTAGAGAGCTCTGAATTAGGCCTTTAGCAATTGGGATTTATTTCTGAATTTTTTAGTGTGTAGGGAGTTCCAGAGCACATTAGGTCCCTGCTGTAAAGAAGGCTCATTAATACTATATTAATATATTAGACATTTTAAAAGATAAGCTCATATTGCTACTCTGATCCTGCCATGATATATTGTCCTGGTTTAGCAGTAGCAGTCATTTTTTCTACGGGTGCAGTGCTGTGTTTTGACTTTTGGCCTGGGAATAATACTGATAAAGCCGATGTTTGCAGTTGCTGGTCAGAATGTTTACCCTGACCAAGGACTTTGTGAGTCTCATGCTCTGCCAGGGGGGAGGAGAAGCCGGGAGGAAGCAGGGACAGGACACCTGACCCAAACTAGCCAAAGAGGTATTCCATACCACAGCACGTCATGCCCAGGAGGTAGAACTGGGGGTGCCCGGAAGGGCTGGATCTTGGCAGGGTGGGGGTGAGGTACCGGTTGGTGAGCGGTTGTATTCTCTTGCTTGTTATTTCCTTTATCATTATTACTATTAGTGGTAGCAGTAGTGATTTGTGTTATACCTTAGTTATTAAACTGTTCTTATCTCAACCCATGGGAGTTGCATTCTTTTGATTCTCCTCCCCGTCCCTCCAGGAGCGGAGGGAAGAAAGGTGGGGGGGGGAAGTGGACTTCGTGGTTCTGATTTACGGCCTGGGCTTAAACCACGACATATATTCCAAGTAAGACTGAGTGATTACCTGGAAATAACCAAAAATACTATTCCTCCTTTCAAATTAAGCTCTGGTATTTTGTCAAAACATACCATTATGATGCACCAGGATGGCAAGCTGAATATCAATGCAAATAATATCCCTACTAAAATTTAATACATAAAAGTAGAAAAACCTCGGAAGATTTCTCTAATGATTGAAGTTTGAGCTTTGTTAAAGTTTTGTTCTAACACATTAAAAAATGTCTGGGGCCTTTTGCAATTTCAGTAAGTCTGTGTAACTCCAATTGACTCTTTTTGAAAGGGAGTTCACAGTATTTGGTCTTTTTAAAAGTTACAATAAAATGTAATGATGTAGTATTTAAATTAATTTTGGAAATTAAGTGCTAGAGAGTCTTAAAGTAAACAGTTTTTCATGTTATTCTTTCCTGGGGCTTTGGTTTTTTTTTTTTTTTTTTTTTTTTTTTTTTTTATAAAAAGAAAAAAGGATGTTAATTAATTTATGACAGAAAGCCATTTAAATTATCGGAGCTTTATTCATCAAGCTGTTTGCTCACATTCAAGTTAATTCAGTCCTTATTGAAACAAATGGGAAAAACTTAATTGGATTTCACTGGTCTTTGGGTCAGGACCCCACTGGGTTGCTGTAATTCTGAGGTCTTTGTTTCTTTCTTCTCTCTCATCACATACTGCTATGGAACAGGAAAAGATTGTGTTTAACATAGAGCAAAATCACCTATTGTACTCTAAATATAAATTTGGGATTGTCATTTCATTGAAAATTATCGGAGTTCTCTGATTTTACAGCACATGGCAGTCAGTTTACCAAGTTTTGCTGGAAAAAAACAGTTTCATAAAAGAAGATGTGAAATGGTTAGGGTGCAACACAGGGATTTGGGTATATCATGTCTTTCAAAATAGACGTCTCTAGATATTTCAGATCTTAAAACTCTTAGTTGTGCTACCAAAGTAGTGGATACCTACTTACTTCAGAGGTTCTGTTAAATCTAGAAAGGTCAGCTGGTCCTAGGGCTGCAACTATTCAATGTCTGAACAACGACAATCCTAGCCACTGAGATTCTCTGTCACACATATTACAAGGGATGGGGAATTGTTTAGATTGGTGTGGTTTATGAGCAGCCCCCTGTGGTCAACACTCTTTCTCATAGCCAAAAATCAAAATCCACCCTTTTCCCTCTTGAAGACATGAAATTCATTAGCATTAAAATCGATAACTGATTTAAAGCAAGACATTTGCCTCTTTAAAACTGCTCAGACTACAAAATCTTGGAAACAGTAAAACACTGGAAAAAGCAAAAACACAGACTAACAAGTCAAATGTGTAGCAGTCCCATGACAAACTGCAGAATCATATCACATAACTTATTTTTGAAGTATATTAAAAATTTCACCAAACTGTTTTATGAAATACTAATTTTGTTAGCATTATACTGTACATTGCATTATAGATAATACTTTAAGCTTTACTTTCAAAAGAGCTATATTATATTTTCAGCCCATTTCTTTCCCAGCAAGGGCACAAAGTGTCTCATTCTGTTGATAAGACTGTTTTACAGCAGCACAGTCAAGAGTCCTCAAGGAAAACAATGTGGATTTTAATGGCAGGGTTTGTACAAAACTCTGTATTTTAAACAGTAAAACTGCAAAACTATCATCTTGTGGGAGTGAAAATTAAGTCTGGATCCAAGCTTGTTCAAAACTGAGAGCTTTGAGCCCATACAGCACTCCTAATATTCATTAAGAAAAACAACATTCAAATTCCCAGTTTAACATTATGGTTCAATTTGCCCAGGGAAAGACAAACTCAACCTCTGAATTTTCAAGGGAACAGCAAGACAGATTAGAACTTACAGCAACCTATTTTACTATTTTTTAATTTTATTCAGTCAAGAAGTAACGAGAAACATATTGTAATTCTTACAACTAATCAATATTCCATAATGATCTCATTCAGAAAACCTCACAAGAAGAAAAAGAAGTCCCAGGTAGCTTATGCTGTGTAATAAAATGGTCAATTTAAGTGATACATGCTATTTGCCATTTTCAGTCTTATAATAATGCATTACTAACAAAGCATTAGTAAAGATTACATTACATTGCATTCTGCAATTTAACTAAGGAACATTCATCCTTGAATCAGCAATCCCCAGGTTTTATGCTTTTTACCAGCTGACAGAATTTGTTCTAACTAGGAGGGCTACACCACTGTGAAGTCTAAAGGGGCTTGTTTCATTCCTGCATGGAGGGCTTTACCTACCTACACTATTTCATGGGAAGAAGCAAAGGAGATTGAAATCAAGCTTAAATTCACCCTGTTCTGCATAATCTTTCTGCTTACCTGTATTAACTGCAGTTGTCCAGGTTTTCGTGGGGTGAGGAGAGGCTGGGGCTGCCCCAGCCAGTGCTAGCTGGCTCCAACCAACATACCACAGGGCACGACTGAGCCCATCACCCAAGATAGTGACATCTCAAAGACAGGCAGAAAAAAAAGAAAGAAAGAGCAGGAAAGAGAGAGAGAGAAATACAGAAACCTTCAAAGCCAGAGAGTGAGCAGTGGGAAGGAGGGAGGAAGGGAGGGAAGGAAGCAAAGAGGAAAGGGAAGGCAGGCAGACAAGCAGGCAGGCAGGAAGGAGGGCAGGCAGGAAGGCAGGAAGAAAGGGAAGGAGGGAGGAAGAAAGGGAAGGAAGGAAGAGAAGGAAGAGAAGGGAGGGAGGAAGGTAGGAAGGAAGGGAGGGAAAGAGGGAGGGAGGGAGGAAGGTAGGAAGGAAGGTAGGAAGGAAGGAAGGAAGGAAGGGAGGGAGGGAGGGAGGGAGGAAGGGAGGGAGGAAGGGAGGGAAGGAAAAGGGGGATGATGACACATGCACATAAATGGAAAATTTATTAGTATTAATAATTCAACAGAACTTTTTTCCATCTCTGTGTCTGTTCATAAAGCCATCAATGAATATGCTTTGCATAGCTAAGCTATTTACATGATGCACAAAAATATGCTGAAAGTTGATCTTCAATGGGCATGCTGATCACTCACAATGACTAATTAGATGTATTTTTTGATGTGTCTATAAATTCTATTTCTTTTACTTGAACACAGTAATAACGTTCAGAGAAGGACCTGACTTGTACAGTCTTCGAAAATTAAGGAAAGACAACAGACTAGTAGCACAAAATAATTCCTTTAGAAATATTTTCAAACTATATTTCACTGAAGTATACTACTTACAGGTTTATTACCAGAGCCATTCAGTATAACCCTAATGGTTCTGAAGTATATTTTCAGCAACCAACAGACAAACTAATGTCTTTCAGATTTGATAGTAGCATTTCAAACCTCACAGTTTCCTTGCTTTATCATTGTGAATAATAAAAGATCAAATAAACTTCTCATAAGCCTTCCATTTCTGAGTTGTTGAGTTTTTTCCTCATAGAAGAAAGTCTTGCAGCAATGTGAGTTCTGTGCATAGGCCTTTGTTTTCCTGATTTGTTGCCTTAAAAATGTATATTTATTCTTAATCTGAAAAGTAGTTTCAGTGTTCAGTGGATATGAAAATGATTCATAATGGATAAGAAAACACTCTTGGGATTTGAAGTGCTTCAGGGAAGAGATGTAATACACATACAAAAAGTAAATACATTCCCTCTCACAACCTTTTGAGGTGATTTCTTGTAAATATCTACAATGTGTCTGTCAATACTAATGTTCAGAACATGTACCAAGCATGTGACACAGAAAAGAATGAACCCAAGTAAAATGAATTTAAAGTATCTTTTTCAGTTTAGACCAAGGAAAATCACTCAACACCTTTCTCATTAACAGAGACAGTAATTCTTAAGTTGTTCTGAAGCAACTGAAAGTTCCACTGAATGGTTTTCTGACCCTCTAGGAAACAATTTTGTTAAACAGAATCTAGTTATAGATTCTTTTTAATTCTATTTCTAAAACAAATAAATAACAGGAGAAGCATTGCAAATTATCTTTGGAGGTTCTAATATTTTCATGATAAGTCCCTATCTAATCTAATACGTTTCCCATCACAACATCTAATCATGTAATACTCATGTGAAATAAAGCTAAAATTGATGCAAATATAAAACAATCAACTCACATTAGTTTCTCACATTTGATTTAAACAGTTTTTGTATGATTCTATGGGGTTTCATAATGACTTAAATAGCACATACTTGAGAAGCTTTACTGAATAATGACAGGACTAGATAGATTCTTAAGGCAAGCTTTTGCTAAAGTAATTCAGTATAGCAGGACCACATGCAAATACAGATGTGACATGACTTGACATTGCGCATTATATGCATGAATCTTAGGGCTCTCTCAATGGTTGCTATTAGGAAAGAAAGTATCCAAGAATTCACAAAGACTAACATTATTAACATTACACATGTTCTATACATATATGTACATATATACTGCACACTACATATGTTCTATACATATATGTACATATATATTGCACACTAAAAATCAGTACATCTTAGTGTCTTCTAAAGAAAATCACTAAAGGACATACAGTTGATAAGGTGATATAAAATTCCTTATTTGTGTATTGCTTATATGAGACCCACAATAGAACAGATGTTCAAGTATTGTGGATCTGTCACTTAGGTGTTTCATGTCTTGTATACACACATCAGGCTACAAAACTCTTTGACTACAGAAACATAAATTAAAATGCCAATACTAATCTTAGCAATTTCCACAGTATAAGGATTGAAAATAACAAATGCTTTACTTTGGACTTATAATGTAATTTGCTGAAAACAGGGGTCTCACTTTTTCGTGGTATACACCCAAAATTTTATATTTCTGTATATACAGTAATGAAATTAACCTGCCAAATTTTAATGAAGGCTATAACACAGAGCAACTAATAGAGGTATAAGGACTCCAAAGGATATCTGTATGAATTAGGTGTACTAAATTGTTGTCATAAGCAGACATTTCTTCTTATTCTTACAGTGTTAATTTGTTGGCAGCATCACAGGTGTTAGACTATTTTATTAGAGCTAAAAACATTGATAAAGTTCATGTATTCTACTTCTAGAGCACTTGTACTTCTGTACAATTTTGAAATTTCTCATATTCCTGTTGTATGATTGCTGTCAGCCTGTTTGCTGATGCACTAGCAAAATAAATGTGAAATTTCAGTCTGCTGATTTAATGGACTGTATGTAACACATTTTCATATTAGTGTTGTCGATATTGTGGTTTTGTAAAAAAAATATATATTCTTTGTTCCAAGTCAATCATGCAACAGGAAAGTAATTTTAAATTTGATATCTACAAACCTATTTTGTAGTTCTCCTCATTCCTCTCTTTTCTCTGATAAACATTTGCATGATATCTATACTTCTGTAACAATCCTTCTTTAAAAACCCATATGGTCACATTTTCTATATTATTCCTGTTGGATTTTACCTAATTTAAAACCAGGAAAGAAAAAATAATCCTTTTGGCCATCACCTCTGCAGCTTTATGCATCATAAGTCCTCTGTGAATCTTCAAAATTGGGTTCTGTTTTATATTGCCACACGCACCAGTGTGCAACGAGTAGATAACTAATCACTGCATAAAGGAAACAAATCCGGTCCCTGAAAGCTCATATTTAGGGATGAGTTATGCATTGCAGTATCGGATTTGCATGAGCCTCTTAGCTGTATAGCTGTAGGCAAGATGGGAAAGATAATACAAGTACACAGGTGATTGTGATTCTGAAGACCTGAGTTAAAAAAGGAAATACTCTGAAGTCCACTAAAGACATATAGCTCTGAGATTTTTCATTCCATGTTAGAGCTGCCAGAAGCCAAAACAAGAGTATAAAGCAAGAATATCTAAGTAAGTAAATATAGTATAGCAAAGTAAATATACATATGAAACATCACACCAAAGAGCTACAGTTTATTTGGAATGAAATGAAGGTACCAATCTTTCAGCCCTGACAAAAGCCAAACATGCATTTCTTTCAAGTGAATCATGATAACAGAACCAGATCAGATGAAAGTAAAATTGCTTCTGATTAGAGAGACAAAAAAAAAAAAAAAGGTGCTCATTACAACCTGTTCCATATTCAGGTAGTCAGTATTGAGATACGTTCTAAAAACACAAGCAGCTTGAAGTGATAAGGAGAGTTGTTTCAGTGTTTCATTTCTGTAATAGATTATACAGTTCATAAAGATCTTTGCAACAAATTAAGAAAATCAAACTGTGCAATATTTTAGAGTTCAATAAAAGCAGACAAAGAATAGTATCAAGGTAGTGAAACAGTAATATGCAACAGTTTCTAAGGGAAGAGTTTGCCTAGTTCCTGACTTTTTTAAAGATATATTTTCCCAAATTCTTTTGACTTTTTGAATATACAGCTTTGACAATAGCAATCTCCTTACAGAAGTGAGATCTGTCATTTTGTTGAAAGACTTCTGCTTAGCAAAACTGAATTTTCACCTTCAAGGGCACTGTGAAATATTGCCATAGAGACCACCTATTTTTAGAAAGAACTATCAAACGTGCATCTCAAGCTCTGCACTTGCTTTTCCTTGATCTGCATAATGTGGAGAATAACATTTTGGAAGCCAGAAGGAAAGCATTGTTGATACTGAACACTAAGAAAAAAAAAAAAAATCAAAGTAGGAAGTGGGGGAAGGTATAAAAAGTGGGAAAAAGTAGAATGGAAGAGAAATGTTTGTTTCATTGTTACTAATTTTAGTGGCAAGCTTTTGTGTTCTCACCAGTTTGGGAAACGTTACTTTGCTTCCCATGCAGAATTCCGATGTGCATAACTACAGTTCAGCTCATTCTAACTGCATAACTTGCAATCATTCCCTTAAAGGAGATGAACATCAATATTACTCCTTATACGCTTGAATAGCAAACCAGTGCCATCATTTTCTGCTTTTGTTTACTTATTTATTTCTATTTTAGTATGCAATTCCTTGACTATAGACTTTTTCATCAGCCTTACTGGTATTCATTCCACTGGATCTCAGTGGAAGAAAGCCACAAAAGACTTAGCAAGTACTAATAAGCAAACCTGTAGTGCTTACAACTCCTGCAGTTTGGAACCAGCACAGCACAATTAACTAGAAACAGTAAGGCACTGCAAGAAGCCCCTATCTGTATTGCCCTGCTTGGGTTCGCTCTCTGATTTTCTGTAGCTGAAAATCTCCTCTAAGCTGATTTGTGTAACTACTTTAAGTTGCTTTTGGAAAAAAAGTGATTTTCCACCATCAATACCATAAAAGTGTAACTTTGCACACTTTCCTTCTCCTGTAAACCAAGAACACCAACAAAGCCAAAAACAAATGGATCACATAACAGAAAGATAAGGAAAAACCTGAGAAATTTCTTCTCACATTTTGCTCACCTAATAGAACTATGACTTGTATTAGACACCAGCTATGCCTTATGATTGGTCTAAAGACTTAGAGCTTTTTAAAAATTCATGAAATAATGAATCAAATCCATCTGTTCCATCGTAAATGTCTATTCAAGAAAAAGCCAAGCCATTCCTTTTCAAATTTTATGTTTTTATCACCTATATATGTGGCATATTAACATCTATTTCTTGCTGGAGATAAATACATAAAAAGATTGACTGATTTAGTGGCCCATAACAGCACAGACATGAATTACTGCTAATGTGACTTATTGTTCATGGTCCAAAATATATTCTAAATTATTATGTTCAAAGCTGTCTTCACATACTGTTGCTTTTAACCACTATCATATGATTGGCTTTTATACTTTGAGATCGTTCACAGACCAATAACACTTTTATTATACCTGTCCTCTGTTATGTAAAAATCTTTTTTATAGTAATTTTTAATTTCTTTACTGTCTCAATGAGTGTCATTAAGGTAAATGAGACCACATATTCAGTAAGGTATTATTTGGTGTAAACAGAATATCAGGCTCCAGCTCAAGATTTTTCTTGTTTCTCTACATATACTGTGTTAATCAAGATCTGATTTGCTCCTCCCCTGTTCCCACACATACTTCTCTTTGGATGACAAGAGAAACAGATTCAAAACCAGAAGAATGATAGCCCATGTTTATAATAATAAGCAATGTCACTGGCACAAGCAATTTGTAAACTGATGGGTTGATAATGGGAAGACTGATTTTTCTTCAGAAGAAATTTCATTTGCCACTATATGTAAACATTTTTATTTTTTTAATTATTATTTTTTAAAAAAAGGGGATTGGATCTCCTGTGCCATGCAAATGGAGCCACACAAAGGGAATAAAATGCCTGAAGATGCCATCTCCATATTGAAAACAGCTCTCGCAGGCAAAATCAGTCCCAGTAAGACTGAAGGAAAAAGTTTCTTCTCCAGGAAGAAAGTCAGTTCAAGCACATCATCAAACATGCACATCAAGACTCAGAGGTAAGACTCAGACACACAAGGCAAAACTCACTGAGGGATGAAACTCTTGGGAATGTGAAGTTGCTTTGGGATTACTTTAGTTTAGTACCAGAGGTATAACACAGACTTGCTGAAAAAAACGTTAGAATTCTGCTTTTTAAATGACAGAAATAGAGATGGGGCATCTGGAACTGTGTTTCCACTGTTTCTTAGAATTTTCTTTCCAAGTCTCTGAAGCTGAATTGATTCATCCAGTTCAATTGCTGAAGTGTGTCAGCTACAAAATTTCCTTAACAAAAATTAAGCAGCATGTAGCCTTTGTTCCACTATCTACTTCTACAGAAAAAAAATAAGTCTCTAGTTCAATAATAAAGTCACATAGAAGTTCAAAAGTAACTTTTTTCTTATATAAGACTATAAGGCTTATATAAGAAATTGCACTGAAAAATACAGAACACACCAAGAACTGTGGCAATGTCATTTATAAACCAGAACTCTAGAAGAGAAAATAGTATTACATTACCACTACTGATATATAAAAATGCTCATTAATAGGAGATCATGAAATATGTTCTTTGGAAATACAGCTGATGATGTATGTTACAGAATGGGCATTACAGAAATTCATACTACAAAAAGAAAAGGCAGTGACTAAACAGGTTGAAATTATTTTCAATCTACGGATAAATCTGCTGATTTCACCCTTGGGGAGGGTGAAAGACAGCAGCATCTATTACATATAAAATTTCTCAGCTTATCATATGAAACACCACATTATCCCTCCACAAAAGAAAACTGAAAAACTTTCAGTATCTGCAAAGGCTGATAACAACAGCTCACACAAATGTCAATGGTGTTTCTGCTCAATGCTGCTTCGACTCACAACCATGAGAAAAAGTTCCACTGGCATGGAGCTGTGAAACCTGAAACACTGGTTGCAAACATAGAAATAAAAAACTAGCAAGCTCTTCTGCTAAAAGGTGGCTGAAAGGTACAAACTCAGAACTTGCTGAAAGAGTTTCTCAAGTGGTAACACATCCTACTCATAACAATGCAATAATAATGCTACTAAAAGAAATAATTGTTTTCTGTATAAGACAAAGCTGCTGAACAAAAAAAAAGGCACTAAAAATAATAAGCTGTAAGGTCAATGTGAAAGCAGTAAAATACTCTAAGTTCAGTGGAATCTTGCATCTGGGGAAGAACAACCCCATGCACCAGGACAGGTTGGGGGTTGACCTGCTGGAAAGTAGTGAAGCGGAAAGGGACCTGGGGGTCCTGGTGAATAGGATGACCATGAGCCAGCAGTGTGCCCTTGTGGCCAAGGAGGCCAATGGCATCCTAGGGTGCATTAGAAAGGGTGTGGTCAGTAGGTCAAGAGAGGTTCTCCTCCCCCTCTACTCTGCCTTGGTGAGGCCGCATCTGGAATATTGTGTCCAGTTCTGGGCCCCTCAGTTCAAGAAGGACAGGGAATTGCTTGAAAGAGTCCAGCGCAGAGCCACAAAGATGATTAAGGGAGTGGAGCATCTCCCTTATGAGGAGAGGCTGAGGGAGCTGGGTCTCTTTAGCTTGGAGAAGAGGAGACTGAAGGGTGACCTCATCAATGTTTACAAATATGTAAATGGTAAGTGTCAGGATGATGGAGCTAGGTTTTTTTCAGTGATGTCCAGTGATAGGACAAGGGGCAGTGGGTGTAAACTGGAGCACAGGAGGTTCCATGTGAACATCAGGAAAAACTTCTTTACTGTGAGAGTGACAGAGCACTGGAACAGGTTGCCCAGGGGGGTTGTGGAGTCTCCTACATTGGAGACATTCAAGGCCCGCCTGGACAAGTTCCTGTGTGATGTACTCTAGGTTACCCTGCTCTTGCAGGGGGGTTGGACTAGATGATCTTTTGAGGTTCCTTCCAACCCTTGGGATTCTGTGATTCTGTGAATCAGAAAGGCCCATTTCATTAATTTTAGTGTGTGTTTTTTAATATCCTAAATTCAGCATTTAATGTGGTGACTATTGGTAGGTATACTTGGTTTTTATTGGCAAGATTATTAAAAATGTGCATTTAAGTGTATCCTCTCCAGTAAAGATATTGTGTGCTATGTAATGTTTATTTTGGGAGATTACATCTTGAGTTTATATGGGGTTAGGCTGAAATATATGCAGCTGGGCTGGGCAGGATGAACACACTGGCAAATTTACAGCTCTTTGTGTGGAAAATGAGACAAATCCAGAAGACTAGATTTTTGCTTATGGCAAATAATTATTAATCACAAAGGCATTTTGTGAAAAATGATCCTTCAATATACATTAGTGCACATGAATATGGAGTACTTCATGCTTTCCAAATGCATTCTATTTAGCTCTAATGCTTACACCAAAAAGATCACTTCTTTCTCTTTAATTTCCACTTGCATCCATTGTTCTGTGATTACAGACAGATTATCAGCAACAAATACAATGTAAATCATATCAATCCCACTGCATTAAGCATACTGAACAATAACAATGGTAAAAAGAGATAAAAGGGAACAGGAATGGCAAGACTTTGAGAAGTCATTTGATCTGTGTGCCTAGTAAGGATCATTAGTGCTTAACTCATCCCAAATACTGCTATTTTTTTAAATGAAAGCTCTCAGTAGAGCTCCACACTCTTTGAGTGACTCCTCCCACATGTTGGTAGCAATTTGTCAGTGTTGTGAACAAGTTTTTTTATTTGCTGGGATTATTCATCATTTCGAGCTATCATCTTGTACTGAAAGACTCTCTGGATAAAGATTTTCTCTCTTACTTCCCAGAATGCCAACAAAGATTTCACTTAAAACATTTTATCTCGAGAAGGAAATGCTGCCACTACAGTTCCTCACCACCAGCAGTTCTTGTGCCTTTTGTAGCCCACAGGTATTAATGACTGATATGGACTATTGTACAGGGGGATTGTACAAGGGGGTATTGCTTAAAGTACATTGCTTGCTTAACGCCTACCATGCCTTACCATGACTTATTAGGGGCTACAGCTACCTGTTAAACAATGTATACTGCTTGCTTAATATTTATGGTGCTTGCCAAGGCAGGTTGGAAGGATGCAAGGCTATTGATAAGAGGAAGGAACCATGACTTGGTTCCTGCTCCTTGGACCCCTAAGCCGGCTGAAACCAGCCTCTGAGCTTGGACCAAGACCAAGGGACCAGGGAGCATGCGTGACGACTAGAGGTGAAAAGTTCAGACCCGAGGAAGACTCGTTTACTTCATCTTGAGACCCTCGCCCATGACCACCAGGAGGCACTGTGCAAGTGCAAAGAACTTTTTTCCTCATTATAATATGAAGCGGAGATAGATCATTAATATGTATAGTCGTGTTGTGTAACCTGATTAATATGTATACCTTTAGAAAATAAATATAGAGGGAAAACAACACTGGGTTGCGCATGCCTTTGGAGGAGCGATCCCCCATGTGCCTCAGCTGAATAAAGGCACACCTACTTTACAACTTTAACAAGTTGTGGAGTCTATCTACATATCAGACAATTAAATTTTACAGTCTTTCGAAGTAACATAAGAGGAAGCTGCTACCCTCATTCTGTATCATGTGATCTTCGCCAGTATGTGAAGCCCTTATACAGTTTGCTTGGACATATAACATTGGGACTATATGCTTATCTTTTTAAACAGAAAACCTGAACAACTCATTTCTTTCATGGCTGAGGGCAACTATGAAGGTACCAGAAAACAAATTAGATAGTACATGTTTAGGCCTCAGATGTAAAATAGAAAACAGTAATTTAACCATTCCACATTTCAAAACAAATAGCTGCCTTCATGAGAAATCACTGGACTAGTGATATTTTCTGATTAATATTTATTTTCATTTCCCAATGTATTTAAAAGCTTCACAAGGAATTATATTGTATAGCTCCAACGGATTCATGATGCTCCACCAAACTAACAGAGAAGAATCTATCTACGCCACAATTTTGTGGTAATATTGCCTACAGTTTGAAGACCAAAGCTTGTGAAAATTTCTAACAATTCCAAAACTTTATCAGGCTTCACAAAACATATTGAGTTAGGACAGCATCTGGCTTTTGACAATGTACACAATATAAAGAAGGAGCTTATCTCTGTACCCTACCTATCACATCTCAGGGTCTTGATTCAAGGCCTTTCTTACTAGAGAGTAACAGCTATATACATGTTTGCAGTTTGCAGAAAAAAACTACAGTCAGTCTTGTCCTATATTAAGCTATCTTAAGGTCATGGCTAGTCACCATCTGCTCAAATAGTAGGACTTACATCCACAGTATTTCTTTGACTTGCTTTGATGGAAGAAGGAAGAAGGAAGGAAAGATAAGGTTCAAGACAAAATCTGAAGAAGAATCTTTCCATACAAGCAGGTAGAATTTTGTCTCTATTTAATAATTAATCCTGTAATACAGGCCTTCAACATGAACCACCTGATGCAAAGAGTAGAGTTTTCTGCGCTTAGATTTCATTTCAGGTAAATGGAACAAATGCAGAACAACATGTTACCACACAAAAATTCATGCTAGTAGAAGAATGAGGTGAAAAAAATGAAAGCAACAGTTGAAACACAATTCTCTAGAGATACTTCTTTGTTTCACATCTATGGAAAGCCCCTTGAATTTCTACCCCAGACTTCATACCCAGCCATTTGTGACTGCCCAGAGCTGCAACTAAATACGCCACCTTAACAAATCAAAAAAGAAATATGATTATAAAAGTGATTAATACTATCCATAGAGACAACCATGCTGCATATGAGTTAGTTTTGCTCCCTTATTCTATTAAATATAGGGGGGTGTGATTTATTGTGGGTTTTGTTGGTGGGGTTTTTTTTACCTTTAACATCCTACCTAATACTATTGATAAAGAAGTCAAGTCATTGGCATGTTGATTTGTACTGGATTATAAAAATGGTTTTCTCCTTATCCCTCTCCGTTTTTTATTTGAATGTTCTGTCTGAGGTGCAGGTTTATACACAGGAATGTGTGTGCACTTCTGTAATATGCAGAGAGAAACAATCTTGATAACAGCTGTCAAAGATCCAGAGGAGAAGGATCATCATATGTACAGGCTCCATAGACAGCCATGTCACCTATGATCTGATACTTTTTATCGGATGAACACTGACAGTGATATAGTCAAACTGCTAAGCTTATGTCACTTATTCAAATGTGATGAATATTTTGGATTCCTATTGGCGAGATGGGTAACAATTACCAGATAATTCTTTTATTCCTTTTTTTTTTTTTTCCAATTCCAATCACAACCGGCACTTCTCATTGTTGCATGTTCAGCAGTTTATTTATTGTTATTGCTAAACAACTGAAAAAAAAAAGAGTGCCAACTGAAAAAAAGGATATAATGTTTGACATAATGTTTGATATTAAGTACTGCAAATAGGGAATTATCCCAGTAGGGTGGTGTTAAAACAGCACATTTCAGATGCAACCATAAAAACAGTCTGACAAACTGCAGGAGTCCTACATGTGAGAACAGAAATACCCTGAACAAAATACTATTTTTAGATATGTATGCAAGTGTACATGTGTATATATACACACGAGAGAGACCTCAATCCCAGTAATTATCAAAGATTTGGAAATTATTATTTTATGAAGCTATGATACTTGCTGAAAGCCGTGCTACGTTTCTTTGCGTATGATCTTACAAAGAAAATTTTTATTTAAAAATCCTAGGGTTTTACCAGACAGACTGCACATTAGTTCCTCATATTTACAGGTACATTGCAGCTTCCCATGTTAGAAACATTTGGTAAAAATACCTCTTTTATAGTCATGCTATGATTTTTGAATCCACATTTAATCTGTCAAAGCAGAACCCCTTTCCATCAGAACACTCAGCGGCAACTGTCTTCTGGCAACTGATATCTCTGACCTCTGACTATCAAATAGCTTCGGTGACACACTGCCATGATGGGAGCTCTGTTTCACAGAAAGCTCCAGCATGCTAATTCCAGGCAGTTTGTTGCTGAAGTTGTCTGCAGAAGTGATTTTCGTTTTCTCTTCTTTGAAATGACAAAAAGTTTTTTCGCTTGCACCTATCCTGAAAGTGGATGACACATATTTGGCCAACCACCTTGTAAAAACTTGAAACAGTAGATTCACACATCACAAAGATCAGAAAAGCCAAAATAGAAGACAAGATAGTTTAATTTAGAATTAATTTTCAGAAGCGTGGTGTAAATGGTAAGACTCAATTGAGGATGTGATTTCATATATTGAGTGTGATAAGTGGAAATTAAAAGCAACAGGAACATAGAATCATAGAATCATAGAATAGAATAGTTAGGATTGGAAAGGACCTTGAGATCATCTAGTTCCAACTCCCCTGCCATGGGCAGGGACACCAGGGACATATTTAAGAAGATGAGACATACAGAAAGTAAGAGATTGTCTAGGAGAGTGGAAAGCAAGTGTTTTAGTGTTTTAGATTGGCATTTGTATAGCTGATATATAATGTAGGAAAGCGTGTAAGTACTGCTATGGCAGCAGTCACAAAAAGTAAGACAAAGAGAACTTATGAAGAAACACTTGTGGACATCATAATGGACTTAAGCTAGGAGGAGGTGATCTTGTGTTATCAAGAGGGGAAAAGTGAACGAATGGAAAAGAAGAACAAAAACATGACAAGACAGTAATCACAGCTTCGAGATAAAGAGCTCATCTTTTACGATCATAAATGTTAATTTTGGGGGAATAATTCAAATTATGTCAGTGTCCATAAGCATCTTCTATCTAGAATCAAGACCTATGAACAATGCATTGGTGCAGAGCTGTTCAGAGACTGTATGTGATTTTAGATTAAAAATCTATTGTACTGTAAGAAAAGGATTGCATCTGCATTGTGTACCAGAAGCTGCAATTACGCAGTTAGCACAATTCAATCCATTAATCTTATAGCTCTTCATATAGAGTTTGGAATATAGAATTTATCTGTGAAGATCAATGTGACAGCAAGTTATCACCAGATACACTGCACAGAACTTCAAATTGTACAGTAGAAATACTGTGGTTTTCATATAGCTGCATTTTGTTCTTAAAATATTCTGTAAAATACACACAGCTTTTGGAAACTGCTGCTCAGAAAATCACAGATATGTTTTTTCTTGGACTGTCCTTTAAAAATGTGTTTATAGGGGGCAAACATTAATAGATCCTGTGTCTCCTGTAAGGCTAATCTGCAGAATTATCAAATATTGATTATTTCAAAGGAACTCTGTGGTTCAGAGAAGCCCCCAGCAGAATATTGAGTAAATGAGTGATTAAGAAAACACATTTTAGTGCCGGGGTAAGGGGGGGAAAGGGAAGAAGAGTGACAGTTCTAGGTTTGAACTGCATTTGGCATTTGGGATTAAAGATGAGACTTAGTAGCAGATTTTTAGTTAAAATCTCGTTCTAGTTTAGGGGTTTCATCTCAAAAACTGAGCTCAAGTTTCACTCAAACCTAGTCTTGCTCTCCAAACAGTTTGTGTTAAAAGATAACAGTTCAAAGACAGTGATTTGTTGCAGAGGCTTGGCTGTTGGGGAATGGGTTTTCAGAAGAACAATGGACTGGAATGAGGGTTTAAACACTGCCTTGGCAGCTTGTTTAGCCATGAGATTTTGAGCAGTAATCAATTGCTGCTCTGTATGACTCTTATTATTACCCCCACCCCGTTCAGGCTCCAGCCCCACTCAAAACTAATATGATGCAAATTTACATATATCTTTGTATATGTAACTATAATTGTGCAAAACACTGCTTCCGTTTACCTTGTTTAATTATAAGATTAAAGTTACTATTTTCAAGTCTGTGTAGCTTTATGCATGTGCAGAAATGTATCAATCTATGAATTAGGCAAATGCTTGAACATCTAATTCAGTGATATAGGTGGAAAAAGAGCTAGGACAAAGAAAGAGAGATTCTCTCATTTATGGAGTTCTCCTATTTAGAGAATTTATATCTTCCAATAGAATTAAGAGTTAAATTCATCCAACCAGGCTGGTCTTGCTCCAAACTAAAGGAGTTAAATGATTAGGAAAACAAGATCAGGAGTACTGCAACTTGAGTCCGGCAATTGGAAGTAAATGTCAGTTGAGCTGGTGGTCAAAAAAAGAGCTTGATTTGTGAACTCGATCTAGTCTGCAATTGAGGAGGAAGACATTTCTGGGGCATTAGAAACAGCTACAAGCGCCTTCAGGAAAGTGAAGACTGACTTCCCTAGAAAGATGGAAGCCTTTAGTACAGAAGAAAAATTTTCTGATTTTTTTTTTTCCCTATTTATTTGCCCAAATGTTTGGCAGGTCTTACTGCTGTTGTCCTAAATTCTTCATCTTCTTCATCATCTTTCTCCAGAAAAGTATCATCTTTTGAACTTACAGATTCAAGTGTATTTAGGGATGCTCCAGATTTTTGGTACCCTTACACTAAAGAAAGCTACAATCATTTATTTTCCAGTTTCCCAGCCTCAGTTCTTTAACTGCTAAGGGGTATAAAAAATTTTAACGGTGAAATCAAACCACTGTTTGTTTACCATCACAGCTAATGTACTTTCCCTATTAGAAGTTACTAAAACCAATCCCTATGCAGAAAAAAGGAAATATACATTTATGATTTCAACATACCAGGGCAGTGCTGTTTCTGAATGTCATCTGGAAAACATGAAGGGCATATGTTGCACTAGGAACATGTTGCTGGACAAAGATTACAGTAAACAGGTGAGAAAGTGAAAAAGACCAGATGACTGACATTGGAGAGAAAGTAGGTGTGCAAGCATCTGCTGACCTTGTAATGCTAAAGCACCAAGACTATTTCTAAAGAAAATTAACATAATAAACCATCTGCTTAATAGGAAGACTAAATGCAGTCTTTTGCCATTTAAAACAAAAATATTATAAGCAAGGTGAAAGAGCAGGCAAGCTGCTGGCAGCAAATCTAAATCTGTAAGAGGTGCAAATAAGCAATTTATTAAACACAATTTATAACTAGATAGAAAACACTAATGAACAGATTTTATGGAGATATCCATATACGTAACTATAATGTTCATATTTACAATTATCTCAGGCATCCATTGAAAAATTATTTGTTCAAAGGTAATGAAGGTAATGAACACTGAAAACATGAACAGAGATCTGTTTTCTTGTAAGAAATAAACAGGACATTAAGTAATTAAATATAGACACTGATTTGACTGTAGGGTTTTATAAACTATTCTGTGACCATGTAATTTTGGTACTAAAAGCAGCATTTCGGGAAAGCAGAGAAGAAAACACATCTGCAGACTACTTAATAGAGAAGGCCACAATACTTCTAAACTGAACTTGTCTCCTTAGCTAAAGACAAAACAAAACCAAGTAATTTTAGTTTAAATTTAATTTATGATTTATTACTGTCTTTTAGAACACACTAATTTGATGTGTCCTAAGCCATTCATTTCTCATGGCAGTAAAATATGGGGGGGGGGGGGGGGGGAGGGGAAGAGGGAGGAAGTTTGGGGTTTTTTTTTAATTAACTTTAAAAAAACCCCAAACAAACCAAACCCCACAACAAATGTTGCTTTATACTTATTCTTTAAATAAAAATACCAAGTGGAATATTTTTATTTATATAAAGTTGGCTTCTCTATTTGACCTCAATGTATTCACTGAATTTAATCTACCTTCATGAACTGAACATTTGCTGAATTGGTTCACTGACATTTTGTCAAGTTCTACTTCTTACAGGGCTTTTATATGAAGTTGGACCATTTGCCGAGAAAACAGCATGCTTCTTGTACCATCTTCTGATCCTTCTTCCACCAACTAAATCTCCACTTCTGTCAAGATGCTGAGTTGTACCATGTCAGCTCCTATTATGTAAATTCTTTTTGTAGGTATTTTTTTTAATGACTTTAATAAAATCAGACCATTTTTACTGAGCTGCTGTGCCCGTTTACTTTTATTCTTCTGAAAACGTATTTATTTAACCAGTATTAATTCTTTTCTGATCCATGATTAATTCTTAAAATTATGTATACTGATATTTGGCCACAGGTTCTTACCACTACAAACGAGGAACTTTTCAAGCAAAAGCAGTCAAAATAAAGATAGAGCATTTGTTACCAGCACATCTCTTTCTGCAGAATCCTGAATTATTTGAATGAAATTAAATAAAATTGCATACAAAATTATTATAATTAACAGTTGCTTATTTGTTTTTAATAGTCAACATGGGTCTTTTATTTAAGGTGTCCTTTGACATAAAAATACTGAAGATTTACTGGGATGGATGGATATAACATGATGGATATGACGATGCAGTTTAGTAATGACTTGTTGTCATCTAGAAAAGCACTTTGTGCTTACAATTACAGAGTGGTACTAAGAATGGATTAACTGGGAACTTTTACTGCTTTTTTTCTTCACAGAAAACCAAACCAAAATGCATGTTCTTCTTCTTAAAACTACATAAACTGGTTTCAAAATTTGGACCTCCTGTTATTGCTTCTAATTGATGAAGAAAAAAACCAGATAAAGATACAGAAAACCTACAACCTGCCTAAGAGTTATCACTGTGCTGAACCACCGTTATGTCTTACGATTAAGTTCAGTTCTTCCTAATTTAAATTTCTGTCAGTGACAGCTCATAAAGCCAGCAAAATCTTCTGATTCCTCTGTGATACAGGAAAAGAAACCTGCAATTCCCTGCCCTTCATATTGATAATTCTTTAAGCTGTTTATATATATTGACATTTGACTGAATTCCATGTTAGGTAAGTCAGCTGAAAAATAGGGCTGAATCAAAAGCACTAAAACTCTCTTTGTTAACATTTACTTGAATAATAAAGCATTAACTTATCATGCCAGAACAGTTCACCTATGGCTTTTCCCATTTCCTGTTTTTTATTGGTGTGCATGCAGATTATGTAGGAAAAGAGGAGAATACACTGCAGCAATTTCTGTATCTAATGATTGCAGAAGGTGTACCATTATTATGCCTTTAGTTCCCAAGTTTTTTTCTGGCATTTTTAAAAACTGCTATTACTAGTAACCAAAAATCACTAATGCACTACTGGAAAGGAAATATGAGAAGTCAGTAGACTATTATTATTGCTCATACAAAGTGAAAGAAAGCTCAAAGGAAAACAGCAAATGCTGAAAGTCCAGGAACCATTAATAGCCAAATTATTTTAATCATAAATACAGGTAGTCTCAAAAACAAAGATGTCTCTTGCACAAAGGACGATTTCAAAGAGAGTTTAATAATTGTCTGATGTGCTTTGCTTTGAGCACACCTTTAACTTCTTTCAACTTCAGCATTCATTTATGACATGACTTTTTAGAGCAGATTAGCTCCAAATGACATGGTGAAATCCATTATTCTAGTGCTCTTGCAGAGACAGACAAAAATTTCAGAACAAAGCTTCTTCCATGGTGATCTTGTTAACCTTTCAATATCTAAGAGCCCTAGCTCAAGTAGATAGTTGAGCTAAGCTACCGGCTTAAAACAGGCAGGGGAATTGAAAACTATTCTCCACAGTTGAAATGCTCATCATTTTACACAGAAATGCCTTACACCATTAGGTGTTATGTTCAGTATCCCCACTACCATCTCTTTGGACTAGTGCTTGCAGATTTATATTAAGAGCTCTTGCTAGTCTCATTTGTTTCCTTGCTAAACACAACCCTTGTCATAAATAAACATTAGAACAATAAAGGAACATAAAAATTAACTTTTCAGTGAACGGCATTTGGGGAGAAGCAGAACATATATTTGTACTGAAATAAAGTTATTTAACGTACTAATTGTGATATGTGTTTGAGTGGAATGGTTTCACTCATTTGAACCCTTGTGGCAAGTAAAACTGCTTCCAAAACACCAAATAAAAGGCAAACATACTACTTCTTACTGCACTGCTAAAGAGTCACTGGAAAACATGAAACTGTAGAGGAAGAACTACAGAGTAGCACACTATCATGCTTAGCTTACTAGGCATGATAGTAGCTCACTATCATGCATATCTTCTTTCTCATACATTAAAAATGTATTTGTCAGAGTAGCTCATGACTTCATGAAAATACAGTTTCATTTTTCCCTATCATTTTGTAACAAAGTTGCAAGCAAAAAGGGGGCAAATTTATTAGTTACTATACAGAAATATTTAAGCTATAAATCTGTTGTGATTCAGATATGCAAATTGACTCCTTCCCCTATTCTTCCATTTACTCTATAATCCATAGCTTTTCTGAGCTTGTCGAATCATCTTTTTGTCCTCTAAAGTATTCTGGAACAGTATCTTCTGATGACAGTGACATTTAGTGATGACAGAAAGCTGATAAACTGATTACTGGGTTGCTATCATTTCCTATTCTCTACCCCCACTTCTATAAAGCTGGAGTAAAGAAAGTCTGCTACCTGTGCTGCATTAAGTAGTCCTTTTTAGCTTTCCCTGTAATACTAGTCTCAGTAAAACTGAGCCATCTGCAGACTGAAGAAAAATGGTGCTACTGTGAACTGGTGTTTCTTGTCCATCTAAAAGTATACCCATGTCTACATTATACCAAGGAAAACATTGTGCTGCTAATATTGTATTTCATGAGCAAGAGATTGAAAGCTGATTCTGCTATTCATAATGTACACATGGTTATCTTGGTTGTCAAGGAAGAGAGCCTTTTAATGCTGTAACTTTATATAGAATGGAACAGAATATTTCAGTTGAAAGGGACTGAAAATGATCATCCAGTCCAACTGCCTGACCACTTCAAGGCTGACCAAATGTTAAAGCATGTTGTTAAGGGCATTCTCCAAATGCCTCTTAAACACTGACAGATCTTGGGGAACTTACCACCTCTCAAAGAAGCCTGTTCCAGTGTTTTGACTCCCTTCTTGATAAAGAAATGCTTCCTAACATCCAGCCTGTACCTCCCTTGGTGCAGCTTTGAACCATCCCTATTTGTTCTGTCACTGGATACCAGGAAGAAGAGCTCAGCACCTTCATTTCTACTTCTCCTCAGGAAGCTGCAGAGAGCAATGGGGTCCTTTTCTCCAAACTAGACAAACCCAGAGCCCTCAGTCACTCCTCACAGGGCACACCTTCTGGCCCTTTCATGAGCTTTGTTACCCAACTTTGGATGCATTCAAGGACATTCACATTGTTCTTAAATTGTAGGCCTCAGAACCGCACATAGTACTCAAGGTGAGGCTGCACCAGTGCTGAACACAGTAGGATAATCACCTCTTTTGATCAGCTGCTTATACTGGTTTGATGCACCCCAGGATGAAGTTTGCCCTCTGGTTGACATGGTGCGCTGCTGATTCACATTGAGCCTGCAGTGGACCAGTACCACCAGGTCCCTTTCTGTAGCGCTGCTCTCCAGCTACTGCTCTCCCAATTTATACTTGTGTGCAGCATACTTTCCTCTAGCTAGTCTTTCCACCAAAATCCTTCCGTGTATCAGTAAAGACTGAAATCTCTTGTGCTTTTCTTGTAAATGCTTATCTTCATACTTTTGACACGTACTCTTAAAACAGATAAAGCAATATACTAGCCAACTACTCCTGATTTCTGCCTGAAGACTGTTAGTTTCATATTTGCAAATGTTCCCTTTTTCTTTAACTAAGCTTCAGTTTCATTTTGTTCATAGTAAACTAAGTATAGTAAATTGCAATCTAAGTTAAAAAGTGGCAAAAAACTGTTTGAGAAGGCATCTTATCATGTTTCTAATGACTGGGTAAATATTACTCACTCTTCATTAGGGGAAAGCAAGCAGAAGGAGAATCTGACTCACACAGAGCACTTTGCAAGTCATTAGATTATCTAGGAACAGAACAAATTAATTGCAACTCCCCATTGTTTCCAATCTACTGGTTAAGCTGTACTTTCAAAACGCTTGATTAATAAGCGCATATGCAGGAGGACTTAATCAAATCTTCCCTATGGTCCATCTGGGTGAAGCCACTTGTGCTTCGCTAAGTGAACTTTCTTCCTCCATGGAGCATGGGCAAGGAGGGTGAGAAAAAGCTGCAGCATATTTAGCACTGTCTTCTCACGCATCAGGAGACAGTGCTTCTCATAAGCAATTCCAGAAGCCTGACTCCAAGATCTTCTTGGTTGGTGTGTATCTTCACTTTCCAAAGGAAGCACATCAATTTCTATCAGCTACTAGTCACAGTATCACAGTATCACAGTATCACAGTATGTTAGAGATTGGAAGGGACCTCAAAAGATCATCTAGTCCAATCCCCCTGCCAGAGCAGGAATACCTAGATAAGGTTACACAGGAATGTGTCCAGGCGGGTTTTGAATGTCTCCAGAGAAGGAGACTCCACAACCTCCCTGGGCAGCCAGTTCCAGTGTTCTGTCACCCTCACTGAGAAGAAGTTTCTTCTCAAGTTTAAGTGGAACCTCTTGTGTTCCAGTTTATACCCATTACCCCTTGTCTTATCATTGTTTGCTATTGAGAAGAGCCTGGCTCCATCCTCATGACACTCCCCCTTTATATATTTATATACACTAATAAGGTCCCCCCGCAGTCTCCTCTTCTCCAAACTATAGAGACCCAGCTCCCTCAGCCTTTCCTCATAAGGGAGATGCTCCACTCCCTTAATCATCTTTGTCGCCCTGCGCTGGACTCTCTCCAGCAGGTCCCTGTCCTTCTTGAACTGAGGGGCCCAGAACTGGACACAATATTCCAGGTGCGGTCTCACCAGGGCAGAGTAGAGGGGAAAGAGGACCTCTCTCGACCTACTGACCACCCCCCTTCTAATACACACCAGGATGCCATTGGCCTTCTTGGCCACAAGGGCACAGTGTTGGCTCATGGTCATCCTGCCGTCCACTAGGACCCCCAGGTCCCTCTCCCCTACACTACTCTCTAACAGGTCGTTCCCCAACCTATACTGGAACCTGGGGTTGTTCCTGCCCAGATGCAGGACTCTACACTTTCCCTTGTTATATTTCATCAAGTTTCTCCCTGCCCAACTCTCCAGCCTGTCCAGGTCCCGCTGGATGGCAGCACAGCCTTTTGGCATGTCAGCTACTCCTCCCAGCTTAGTGTCATCAGCAAATCTAAATCATTGATGAATATATTAAATAATACTGGTCCCAATACCGACCCTTGAGGCACTCCACTAGATACAGGCCTCCAACTAGACTCCGCCCCATAGACTACAACTCTCTGGCTTCTGTACTTCAGCCAGTTCGCAGTCCATCTCACTACCTGATCATCCAGGCCACACTTCCTCAATTTAGCTATGAGGATGCTGTGGGAGACTGTGTCAAATGCTTTGCTGAAGTCAAGGTAGACCACATCCACCGCTCTGCCATCATCCATCCACAATGTTATTTCCTCATAAAAGGCTAGGAGGTTGGTCAAGCATGACTTCCCCTTGGTAAAGCCATGTTGACTGCCCCTCATAACCCTCTTATCCTTGACATGCCTTAAGATGGCATCAAGGATAAGGTGTTCCATCACTTTCCCAGGGATGGAGGTGAGGCTGACCGGTCTATAGTTACCCCGGTCCTCCTTCTTGCCCTTTTTGAAGACTGGAGTGACATTTGCTTTCCTCCAGTCCTCAGGCACCTCTCCCGTTTCCCAAGACTTGGTAAAGATGATGGAGAGTGGTCTAGCAATGACTTCCGCCAGTTCCCTCAGCACCCGCGCGTGATCCCATTTTCCAGATTGCTGATCCCATCTGGACCCATGGATTTATGGATGTCCAGATTGCTCAACTGGTCCCTAACCCATTCCTCATGGACTAAGGCAAACCGCTCCAGTGACCTGACTTCATCTGAGGTCTCAGGAGTACAGGGCTCTTCAGGACTGCCTCCGGCAGAGTAGACTGAGACAAAGAAGGCATTCAATAACTCTGCCATCTCAGTATCTTCTGTCACCAGGGCACCCATCCCATTCACCAGTGGGCCAACCTTGCCTCTGGTGTTAGTTTTATCAGCTATGTATTTGAAAAAGCTCTTTCTGTTGTCCTTGACCCCTCTGGCCAGATTTAATTCTAAGGAGGCCTTAGCCATCCTAGCTGCCTTCCTACATCCTCTAGCAGCAGCCTTATATTTCTCCCGAGTGGCCAGCCCCTCCTTCCATGACCTATAAACTCTGCTCTTCCACTTGAGCATACCCAGCAGTTCCTTATTCAGCCACGCAGGTCTCCTGGCCCTCTTCCTTGACTTCCTACGTGTCGGGATGCTCTGCTCTTGAGCTTGGAATAAGCAATTCTTGAATGTCAACCAACTATCTTGGGCCCCCTTACCTTCAAGCAGCCTTGCCCATGGGACTTCCCCTAGCAATTGCTTGAAAAGGCCAAAGTTTGCCCTGCTGAAGTCCAGGGTTGCAATTCTACTTGCTATTGTACTGGTCCTACCACACAAGATCCTGAATTCCACCATCTCGTGGTCGCTGCAACCAAGGCAGCCCTCAACCTTTACTGCTTCGACCAGCTCCTCCTTGTTAGTGAGGATGAGATCCAGCAGCGCTCCTCTCCTGGTTGGCTCATCCACCATTTGGATGAGGAAGTTATCATCCATACACTGGAGGAACCTCCTGGACTGTGGCTGGGTTGCTGAGTAGTCCTTCCAGCAAACATCAGGGAAATTAAAATCCCCCACGACGACCACGTCCTGTGACTGTGAGGCTGCTCTCAGCTGCTTGTAGAAGGCCTCGTCAACTTCCTCACCCTGTAACAGACACCCACAACAGTATCGCCCCTGCCAGCCTGCCCCTTAATTCTCACCCACAGACTCTCAACTCGCTCATCCCCTGTTCCTGGACAGAGCTCAGTACATTGCAGCTGCTCTCGCACATAAAGAGCAACCCCACCACCCCGCCTGGCTGGCCTGTCGTTCCTGAAAAGGACATAGCCCTCCATGACTATATTCCAGTTATGTGAGCTGTCCCACCACGTCTCTGTAATTGCCACCAATCATAATCTCCTGACTTAACACAGGTCTCCAACTCCTCCTGCTTATTTCCCATGCTGCACGCATTGGTGTACAGGCATTTCAAGGAGGGAGCTGAGCTCACCATTTTCACCCTAGGATTATAGGAGGCCTCCCAGTCTTCATCAATCCTAGAGTGCTGCCCCACTGGGGCAAGCCCAGTTACAACCCCATCCCCCTTCAAATCTAGTTTAAAGCTCTCCAAATGAGCCCTGCTAATTCATGCCCCAGTATCCTTTTGCCTCTGTGAGTTAAACCTTTCCCAGTCCATGAGTTTAAATACAAAAAAGTCTTCTACACCTGCTCATGGCAAGAATCCTAATTAGTATATCTGTGTAATGGGATAGCAGTTATGGACTCATGAAAGTTAAGACAATTGTTTTCTTCTGTGGAAGCAGGTCAAGACCTTCATTAGAAAAGTAGATCCTATTTTACTCTTCAACACCTTCAACTCTTGCTTCTGTAGCACTATTGACTTTAGTGGAATAAGGTACAGCTAATTATAAGTCAGGATACTAAATCGGGTTCTTATTTAATCCATCTCGGAGATGTTCTAGCTATACACTTTAGCAGTTCCTCAATGCTATAAAATTTTATTATGTCATTTTATTCAATTTTGCACTTAAGAAATTATAGATGTTCTTTCCCAGTTGAACAAAATCAAAAAAGTAACACGTACTTCCTCTGGCAAAGGTGAACCATCAGGATGTGTCCACCTGAGTGAGCACTGCGCTGAAAATGGAAAATAGCTTTTAACATATACTCCAGGCTTTGCAAAAGATGGAGGCACTATTCTATTCCTGTAGTCCTCTCTTGTGTGTATTGTGTCCCACTATCTCACATAGGCTTTCTGGAATTCATCTCACTTCACATTTCCAACTTGCAAGTTTCCCTTATTCTAATAGAGGTATCAATGCTGTTAAGTTTTTTTTCCAAGAATCTTTTCTCTTGACAAGGAATAGAAAAAATCACTTGGATCTGTGTGTCAGAAACCACCCCTCCCCCTCCCCCCCCCCCCCCGCACCTTTAAGCTCTACTTCCCTATTTATACAAAGCATAACTGATCCTATCATGAAAGACACACAAACATGAGTGAAACCCTAAATCACTTTTTACCACTGCTTTTACACATCCATGAAAATGCAAAAATCTTGCACCTTTTTTTATTATACTTTACTTCTCAAGTCTCTTCCTCTGTATAAATGCAAATTTTCATCAGATTTTAGTATTCACACTTCGTAACTAATATACAGAGAATTTTGCTTTCTGAGAACTGATTCCTCGAGTGAATCAGACTACTTTTCTAATGACTGGAAGGTCTTCCATTAGTTCTTGTAAACATGATGTTTTCTACCTATTTCATGTCCTCCAACCAAAGCAAATTGATTCTGAATAAGAGTTTTCCTGTGTTGCCTTCCCTCTCAAAAAATAACACTTGGATGCACTGTCAGGCATATTACTTTATCATAAAAAAAAAAAAAAAAAAGAAAGAAAAGAAAAAACCACTGCAATCTTGCAGCTACTTTGTGACTAAAATCAAAACAAAGCTTTCTGGCAGTATTTGCACCATTTTTTCATTTCATTCTTCAAAGCATTTATTCACAGCATCAGACACTAGATTAAGACCTCAAAATTTACCTCTACACAATTCAATCCATTTTTAATAGCACATCAACCACATAAAACCCCACCATAGCACACAGACTAAGTGGGTCCAAGAATTTGACTGAATTATAATCCAGCTACATTTTTTTACCACAACTAATACCCATCTCTTAAAAAGTATTTGAAGATGTGAAAGCATCCTGAAAAGGGTAGATCTATCAATCCTGTTTAGACAAAAGATAAGGAAGCTTAACATAAAAGAAAATCAGATTTTCCATCCAGTTGCCATTTGCTATGTGACCTTGCCAATCAATGTTGTACAAAGTGCAAAGTGACTGAATATCCAGACTTTCTGAAGCTGAAGTACCAGAAATTGAGATGAGAATGGCTTGGGAAGGAAATATAGATGAATCTGGTTTTCATACACATACATTCACACCATTTACCTGCTTTCCAACATATCAGAGTATATGGATCACTATTCTAGTAGTCTGAGATCACTGAGTTCATAGCTAAAGAAGCAAGTCACCTTCTCCATGCCCACTTCAATCCGCTGTTACTCAGTCGTGCTCCTTCTTAAGCTTTTCTACTAACTCTTGCCGAAAAGGCTTTATATTGGTAACCCGAGTGTTGAATTACTGTGCTTCCATAAAAAGATGAATGCATTAATGTAAACGATGAAAACCAACCAACCAACCAAAACCAAAAACCACACACACACAAAAAAAACCAAACAAAAAACAAAACAATCAGACCCACAAAAAAATCAAACAAAGAAAACCCCAAACCCCCAAACTCCAAACCCAACCCTCCTCCCCAAAAAGCCCCCAAAACACACAAAAACACCTCTGCAAAAATACAAAGAATTGCAAATAAAAGACTAATATGGGGGGGGGGGGGCATGTATTGGGCATCTTTTGTGAATATTCAGTTTGCACTTTTCTCAAGCAAACAGCACACTAAGGAGTGGGTGCTTCAGAAGGCCTAGTGTATGGTTTTTACACACAGGTAAATTTGCACACCAGAAAGTACAGCAAAAAACATAAAAAAAAATGTTTTAAGTAAAACATTTCCCTGAATGCAGTGTTGCATTTTATTTCCCAATTGCAAATTTTACTCCTCTTTCAAAGTATAATACAAGAGCTAGACAGAGCTGCCACAAAACTACCCTGTAAACACTCTGACAAAGAAAGACATTTCCCTAGACAGGACACCCCAGAGGTCCTTGATAAGCTTCCCTGAAACCTTCTTGATGAGGAGTAGTTGGCAGGACAAAGAAACCTTGATGGGTGCAGGACAAAGAAAGAGTGATAAGAAACTGACCTTCCAGGAAAACAGGAGTCAGCAACAGTTATTCTGGGAACTGATGCCTTACACTCTTTTACACAAAAAGGGATAAAAAGTAAACTGCTATCTGCCTGAAATGAGCTTCTCTGCACAAGATCACACAGACATAGCCTAGACCCTAGCTGGGGACACCTGGCTGACTCAGGACTCTGTGACATGGGTCATCTTTGAAGTGAGACTTTTCCATTATTGATTAGCCCCACTGCTGGGAACATTTTGGTGAATGTTATACTAGTAACACCTAACGTAATATACTTACAGGTGCACACACAGGTAAAGATTCAGAAGTAGATTCAAGTAGATTCAAGGCCAGGTTGGATGGGGCCTTGAGCAACCTAGTCTAGCGGAAGGTGTCCTTGCCCATGGCAGGAGATAGGAATTAAACGATCTTTAAGGTCCCTTCCAACCCAAACCATTCTATGATTCTATGAAGCATAGTTGCTTCACTCATTGGAATTCTGTAATAACTTTAAATATACATATATTTGCTTTCCTAGTAGTAGTTTTGTAGTGACTCATAGTGTATATACATATATATTTACTAATACTAGTTTTGTAGTAATTCATAATAAGGACTAATAAGGAAATTCTCAGAAGCCCAGCCCTCTGGGTCCTTGTGTATTGCAGAATACCGACACCCCCACTGTCAAGATCTTTACACACCTGTGGGTCAGGTAACCTTCACGGTCATGCCCATCGCCACTTGAGAGCTGAGAAACTATCCATCAAAAAATTGGCATTCATTTATCTCTTGATAGCCAGGACCAACACTTGAAGCTTGTACTGACTATCCATGTCCTCTCCTGGAAACATCGACAGCTGGTCTGGACTAAGCATTTCACTTCCACCAGAGGGATGTTCTGTTAATTCAGTGTCAATCCTTTAGCAGACATTTTATTACATCTTTGAAAATTTGTAGCAACATAGCCCTGTAAAAAGTCCAATTATCATAATTTGCCTCAAGATAGACTGTGAGAAACCCTGAAGTTCAAAATACACAAGTTGGTAAAGTCACAAATTGTCCAAATATTATGAAAAGGAAAATTAGCTAAGTGAATAAATACATCTTCTAACAAAGCAGAATATCTAAATACAGATAGTCATTACTGTAAATCCTGAAAAAGTATTTGTGTTAAGATGATTATAAAATATGCCACTTTTATTACTCAATATTAAACCAGACATGGCATAATAATTACCATTACCGCTGACTATTTGAACTGCTTTTACTCTATGCTGACTGTATTTCAAATAATCCTGCCTCCAAGAATCTTCTGTCTGAGAAGTGAAAATAAATGTTACTTCTGTGTACAGTTATTCTCTCAAATCTTTTCATTACCTTACTGCCTTTTCTCCATCAAGGTCTTGAGCAACCTTCTAGGAGCTTCTGTATTTGTGCCATCTCCAACACAATGATGGCTCTCAGGCAAGCTCTCTGTCATGTATCCTTTCTTTTAAAATAGACTTTATCCACATCACTTTTTAAGCCTGAAGCTTCCTGGCGTATTTTGTAATTCTTTAATTTTCTCCTTGAAGCTTCCCTCACACTGTCCATATTCTAAGCAGCAAATCCATTACAGCTTCCTATTTCTCTCAGCAGCCCAAGCTACTGCACTTTGAAATCTGTGTTAGATGCACTGGAAAGGCTCCTACCTGTCTAACAAAAGAATCCTCCTTTGTGAAGACATCTGCCATAAATATCTGCTGAGTTTTTTGGTAGTGTGTTTCACACTATGATATCTCACCTATTAATCTCAGTCTGGAGTAATGATTTGCAGAACTGAAGCCACTGACCCCATGTTGGATTTAAGGCAATGATTGGCACGTGTTTGTTTTTCTGTGTTGATTATTGCCTTCTAATGAGTTTGATGCAGGGCATGAACATTCTTATTTTTATAAGAATATTATTTCTTCTTCCCAAGCCAGAGCATGCCTTCTGTATTTCAGTGGTAAAAATCTGATACAAAAGTCCAAAGTAATCATGCTGCATTTAAACCCACAACTAACAGAAACAGTATTTCCAGTATCATTGAAAAAGAGGTGCTGCAAGAGATACATTTGGAGAAGAAACACCCCTTGAAAAAAAAAGACTTCTGCATTATTCTGTGAAGGATAACAAATGCCCTGCTACCTATCCCAGACTTTCCCTTATTCAGTCAGCTTAAAATTTGGAGCTTTATTCTGCCTTGGAAATAATGCAAGATTCTCGGGTATGTGACCACACATACCGACAGTCTCCCTATGGGAGATCACCACAAAGTAAAACTCTACCCGTTCTTTCGCTTCCATCTACTTGCCAATGGAGGAACAGCATATTGACCATTTCTTGGGAAAGCAGTTATAGGAATAATTATGGTTACCATAACTGACTACAGTTTACTCTGAGAAGGCAAGCGAGAATTTAATTGGATGAACTGCTGTAATGTTGTGCTTCAGGTGCATTAGAAAAGTTTTCATATGCATGCAAACTATCTTTTTTCCCTAAACACATAAGATACAGAAACACTTCAGTACTTCAAAATGCTTTGTAAAGTTGAGCAAAGTGGGATGGGGACACGGGGAGAGGTAGAGAAGAAACAATTTATTGTGCTGATTAACAAAAAGAGAAATTTGCATCTTGCTCAAAGACTCTCTAAGTTGACAAGAAAATACCTCAATCAACTAACAAGAGCTTTTGGCTTCTACAGCTGTGCCTAAAGAAGGGAAAAAACATCGTTGGGAAAACTATGTTTGTACCAGCATCTGTCTAAGGCCACAGTCTTTTTTTAGCTATATACAGTTATTTCTGTTGTTGTTTCTGCATTTATGCCACTTACAGTCAAGTATTTACTGCAATTTCTTTCAATGCTGATAACATGCCAAAGACTAACTTTTAAAATAAATGAAAGTCTTGCCGCTAAAAAATGTACTTTTTATAAATACTTGCAAGTATTAGTACTAATTGCATCTATGCTGATTTAAAGATGTATATCTGACATGTTTTCAAAGACAAACTTGATTAAAACTTGACACAAAATACAAGTATGATTGAAAAGAGGGTTTTTTTATCTAAGACTAAGAAATATTTTACTACATTTTCAATAACAGTTTCAAAAGAAAAAGACTGTTGAACAAAACTTTAAGTAATTTATCTAATTAACAATCTCTTATTTTGAAAAAAAAAAGAAAAAAAAAGGAACACTTTGTACATTTTAATGTGTGAAAGATTATTCCCAAACACAGTAATCGTAATATATCTTTTTAATGATTTTTTCTGCATTCTTATTGGTCAGAAGTAAGCTTTGGCCATAATTTGATGGAGTAATTTGTTTAAGTTGGATGCACGAAGAAACAGCAGATTTTTAAACAATTATACAGAATATTTTTTAATGTTGGGCTTCTCAAATGAAAAAGGATTCCTATTCATTATCTGCAATCCAGTATTGTCACATGGACAGTTTGAAAATGAAGCTGTTGATAAACAAGAATTGATGCTTGATTATCATAATTTCTAAAGAGAAGACTTGCAAAAATAAAACAAATACATATTAAATCCAGCCTAAACAGTAAGTACACTCAAATGGAGAAAGTCTATTTTAATAATGCTGATATGAAGTATGTATAAAATTAACTCTGAACTACCAGGTTTTCCTAAAATTTAACTTTTTTTTTTTTTTTTTTTTTTTCTTGTGTGGCCAGCTTTCTCTAAATGAACAATTTATAAAATATTCAGTCATTTGTTTGACAAAACAAAACAGTGAAAAAAATTATTCTAGTATCTTCTATCTTCTGACACTTTACTTGATCTTGTACACTTCCTGAAACCAATGTTACAGCTCCCATCCTTAATAAGAGGCGAGTGTGATTCTTAACCATTTTTAGCCCAGATGTTATCTGACATGCATACACTTTTGTTTATTCCTACCAGTATTGGTCAAAATGCTAAAAAAAAATGATTTACTTTTTTGATAAGGGCTTCCTTATGGTATTATTTTACCAAACCAGATGTGAGACACAAACAAATGTTCAGTTTGCCTTCCAGCTGCAACTAAAGTCCTACTGAGTCAGTTTTTTGTTACATAAATGATGCAGGTAGATGTTAAATATAAAGAATAGCCCAGATGAACAATTTCCTTCTGTGGAAAGTTAAATTAATTGCAATTCAGCAAATTTATTGTGCTTATAACAAAGGCAGGGCTATTTAAGCTGACTGGGAAATACTATATATGAAATATAATTTCCTTCCACTATTGCTTTAAAATTATATAAAATATACATGCCAAATTCATTTATTCTAAACGATGACCTACTGCAGCCTGGCAATTCTTCTGACTTGTCATTTAGGCAGTACCTTTCTTTACTCCAGCAATCTCTCAAAGGTGTGCTCTGCAATGGCCTATAAGCAACAACACTTCATCTTAAACATATACTGAATTTAAATATGTTTCACTTCTTTGGCACAAACCAAGCTGAAAGATTTATTTACAAATGCAGCATTACTTTCATTGTGCATATGGAAAGAAGACGATGACACATACTTTTCATGCTATCACAACACAAAGCTTAGCCTTGCCCCTCTCCATCCCAAACAAATTTTTCTTTAATGCAATGTGTTAATGTGACCTATTAAAGCACAAGTATTCTGACTTCACCTATTTTGCCTAATAAAAAAAAAAGCTCTATTTTTTTTGCTTTTATTACAATGAACTAACATTTAAGCATCATTTTGACAAAAACATTCCATGTTTTTCCTGTCCACAAGACTAATATATTTCACCAACTGAATGAAAAAGAAAGCCAATTTTATTTTTTTTCTAAAAACTGAAAAAAAAAGATTCATATTTGCTAAGCTTTATAAATCAGAACAACTATACTCAAGTATTGCACTTAAGATTCCAGACAAGAATAGAAATTGCAACTTTAAGAGAGAGATGAAAAAAGAAGAGTCCTGGGGTGATGATGGATTATAGATAAACCAAACTGGAAACCATAGAAACAATTTTTGACACCAGAAAAAAGTTCAATCACTGTTTCATAAAAGTTACATCCCTTACACCCTTGCTGCCATCAAACTAAGTGTAGCCCCCCATTTAGCTGTTCTGCTAGCGCCAACCACAGAGATAGCCTTAAGCAATGGCAGCAGGGAAATTAGCACAGGTTAAGTTAATTTCAAAGTATCAAGCCTTGCCAGTTGTTGCAGAGGAATAGACAGAATGTAGCAAATGTGTAAATAGTACTTTTGGTTCTTTAAACCTCCCATCTGAGTTATGCAAAATAAATGGCTATTCTAAAATCATAAGGAAACCTATTTAGGCAGAGGTGCTTCTATTCGGTTTGCAAGCAAGTGGAAAAAGTGCCAATAATCAGTAAATATCATGGTTCCATTCCACTTGAAAGTATGCCTTGTAAGTAAATCAACCAAGAGTCAGTCCATTATTACATTTATTTTATAATGGAAGCATCTGATGCTACATCTTTGCTACAGAAGAATGCTCACCTTTGAGCTCTAGAAATCTGTTTGACTGAAATCTCATATTTCCCTTGGCTCTTATTGCAAAGCCTCTGTGTGCAACTTATTCTTAACAAGCCAGAGCTCTGCAGCTAGGACCCTGTTAAACCACAGAAACCATTTTCCAGGTTGTACTAGTTTTGGATGGGATAGAGTTAAATTCCTTCATAGTCACTAGCATGGTGCTAGTTTTTTGATCTGTGACCAAAACAGATATAACAAGGATGTTTCAGTTACTGCTGAGCAGTGCTTACACAGAATCAAGGCCTCTTCTGCTTCTTACACTATGCCATCAGCGAGTAAGCTGAGGGTGGACAAGGAGCTAGGAGGGGACAGAGCCGAACAGCTGACTCCAACTGAGCAAAGGCATACCCCTGACCATATGACATTGTATTCAGCAACAAAAGTTTTGGGGAAGAAGGAGGAATTGTGGTATTTGTCTTTCCAAGTAATTGTTATGCATGACAGAGTCCTGCTTTCCTGGAGATGGCTGAATATCTGCCTGTCCACGGGACCCAGTGAATAAATTCCTTATTGTGCTTTGCTTGTGCATGTGCAGCTTTTTCTTTACCTATTGAACTGTCTTTATCTCAACCTAGGAATTTCCTCACTTTCACTTTGCAGTTCCCTCCCCCATTCCACTGGGGAGGGAGTGAGTGAGCGGCTGGGGGAGGCTGAGC
The DNA here is from genome assembly GCF_963264785.1 of Psittacula echo. Lineage (NCBI taxonomy): Eukaryota > Metazoa > Chordata > Aves > Psittaciformes > Psittacidae > Psittacula > Psittacula echo. The sequence goes on along the minus strand of NC_137735.1, from coordinate 50,649,754 downwards.
TTCCCATTGGAGTTACACCATGACACGGGTATTACCAGCCTGCACTTAGTCAGCATGACAGCAATTGTTATAGCAATTTCTAGCAATTATGATATTGGCTATAGATGGTTCAGAGTTCTCTTGTAGCATTTGAGATTGTCTTAATTGCAACTGATAATTAAAATTAGTATTCTTAGGTAATTAAACTATTATAATGAAAATGAAATGCCACAAACCAAAAGTTGACACTCAAGCATGATTTCGCTAACAATACTAGACATACAACCCTTTATTTAAGCCTTTCCACTTGCCACCCCTTCATAAAACTGCAAAAATTACACTTAACCTTTAATATTTTTATGAGAACAAATCAGAGGAAAGCATGATCTGATTCTACAAAAAAATCATCTTGAAATGGTTTATGCCTCAAAGACCTCAAAAATTTGAATGTTAAAAAAAGTTCAATGGGAAAGACCAGTAAATTGGAGGACAGCCATGTTAAGTACTGACATCCAAGCAATCCTGTGTCAGATAGTAATCTGTCAATAGAAAAGCAACAGAATTGAAGTACGGTACTAAGGATTACTCTTTAGAGAATAAATGTGTAGCTTTGTGATTTCTGATGTAGAAAGTCAGGAGGAAGTACTTCTTGTGAAGCTAAACAAATGGATTAGTCAAGTCCTATTTGGCTGCAGCAGCACAGGTAGCTGATAAAACTTTCAGATTTTTTTTTAAGTTCATCAATCACTGCCACTATTGCTGAGCTTAGGTGCTTATAGTGTGTGGGCTTTGGTTCACAGAAGTCCAAGCACTAAGGTGCATATCCTAAATATGTATCACAGAAGGAAACATTTCAGTGGGTGGCTATGCTTATCATTACCTTTTCTACATGAAAAGGAGTTGTTGGACACTGACTAGAGAGTTATTCGGGTATTCTCTGGAATGCAAGATGATCTGCGTTTCCACTTCTGTTATCACTCATAGTCTAGGTCTTCTGAAGAGCAGCTAATAATAGGATTCCCACTCCACTGAGGAATGTTGATTTCCCAATTAAAACCCGCAAGTTCTCTTTAAAATGTGATGACAAAAACTGTTTGGAAGATATTCAGTATTATATTCCAGAAAATCAGAATACGGATATACGGTACACAGCTATCAACAAATAAAAAGTCTGGTTTATCAAGAAGGCCTTAGAAGTCCTTGAGAAAGGAACAGGAGAGAAATAACGACAGAAAAAGAACTAGTATGGATGGTGGATGAATATGCTTCGGATGGCAAGTCAGTTATAGGGATAGACTGTTGGCCTCATTCCTGGCAGAAAAAGCAACTGGACTATGAAATGACTGTACTAATAAAACAGCATCTTAAAAGGTTGAAATGATAGCAGTATAAAATTTAAATTATCTAGAGAAATAGAGCCTAGATTGCATCTATTTGAAGTAATAAGACCGGGGGCACAATATACTAGACTATCTGAAATGTGACTAAATTCAACATATACATCAAATTGCAAGGGAATAGAAAGTGAGTAACAGAATAGGTGTGATTTAAGGCAAAGAAGAATCTCAGCAATGCAGATTTGATTAAAAAAGAAGTTAGGTTAGGAAGAAGACATACTGTCAAGGCTGGGTGCAGTATAAAACCACATGGAAGTAAACAGAATGAAGCAGAAGAGTAAGAATAAGTAAAATGGGAGGAATTGAGAATGATTAACTGAACATACAGATGGCATTGACACTGATTATAGGAGTTAAAAAGTAAATAATACATTGCTGCAATGCCACAGCTCTGTGACATTTGGCTGGAAAGGCAGATTGACAAAAGGACCAAGAAAGAGTCTTACTGGAACTTATAAATATCAGTGAAGAAGGCTGAACGGAAGATATACAAACAGAAAATAAATTAGAATCTCAGCACGGATGAGGAAGAATGAAAGCAGCCAGAAATAAAAATAGCATAGAAATTAAAGATGAACTGCAGTCAAGTCTTTAAAATACACAGGATATCAGCAGCTCAATGAAGAGACAGTGGAACCGTTTAGGGAAAAGAGTGACATCGTGGTGACAGATGAAACCAAGCTGCATGAAGTCTCTGCCTGTTTTTTAAACAGTGAAAGCTGGAGGTCATCCCTGAGAAAGGTATCTTTTTGACAGCAAAGTACCTTACTTACTATTTTTTTACTACAGGGTAAAAAAACACTCGATAATGGGGTATGACCTAGGGCATGGAGTAAATATTTAATACTCCGAAATCAATTAAATAGTTCAATATGCTGGTAACCGAGACCTGAAAGATGCACTGAAATAATTAGAAGGGCACAGGCCCAGAAAGTCATGAGGGAAACAGGTAAACCTTTGGTGGGTGGTTTTGTCACTCACACAATGCTGAACAAATTTCAGGAGATAGCCAATATATGCAGATGTCCCCATAGATAAGAAAAAACCCAACAAGATGAAGGAATAATTTGTCTTCACCTGTGAGGACACACTAATAAGAGAAAAGGATTATATGCAATATGCAGTGAAGTAAGGGTCAGCCAGCCTAGATTCATGAAAAGAAGATCATACCTGTCAGACAGACGATTGTACCTGTTAGACATACTTGGTTTCCTCCAAGCATGTTATTGAACTGGAAAGTAAAAATGTGAAGTAATGGATATGACTTGTCTGAGGCAAGAAATAGTCTGATAGTATAAAATTCATGTCTGCAGTGAGGTGTGATTGCTCATGTCAGAATGCCACAGCAGAAAAGGATTATTAAAATGAATTAAAGCCTACTTACAGACAAAAGGTTTTACCAGAAAGTAATTATGACAAGTGGAGGAACATAAAAGATGAATGTACCTGTATCACAAAACTTCACCTTGGTTTGGGATTTTATTCCTTACATATGAGCATCCAGGGTGATGACATAATTTCCAAATACAATGGAACAAAGGAAAACCTTTCAAGAAGCAGATGAATTATCTGCATTAGTTAGGCAGGGTTGAGAGGTGAACTGGAAGTGTCTCCTTAACTGTCGTAACATGCAGATGATAGGTCTCACAAGAAAATGTGCAGTAAATTGAAAATTATGACTACTATAAGAAAAAAGTATGGCAGTTTGCTCCTCCAATTCCCCTTTTCTGCTTAAGCAATACCCTCCAGTGATGGTCCTGATGCTTAAGTTGGACTCTGGGGACAAAGATAACAACACAATAGGTAAGAGCTATAAATCTTGCTCAACAGCTGAGGGCTAGTTGAGAGTGTGCCAACCAAAATATGGCTAGTATGTAAGTACGACTACAAGTCAATCATCTTACTCCATAAACAGTGGACAGCCCAGGGAACACTGAGCTCACCTGCACAGTAATGGGCTGCATGCCAGGATTGACCCTTAAGTAGGGATGCCTCTCAAGGTTCTTCTCAAGGTTGAGAGAATCATTATCACATCAGATACTCAGTAAGTGAATTGGAAACTTCAGCTCACTGAAACTCTAAAATCAGTGATACAAAAGATTGATTGCATACATATTTAGACATAAGCCCTTGACCAAGTCTGGTCCATTGTAAATGTAAATGAATGAAAACTCCATTCACAAAGGATTCTAGAAAGCAATGGGGTCCTCTCTGAAACTCATGACTCAATGGGAGGGTCTCTCTGACAGTTTTGTCTGACCCGGTCCTCTATATTGTAAATACTCAAGTATACCTTGCTATCTAATCTTGTTAAACCACTGTTGCATTTACTATCAAACTTTGTAAATCACTGTTTTATACCTCTAAACATATTGTGCTGTCTTATAAGTGAAGTGCATCACTTCATTCATGACAAAGTGACATGTAAGAACAATGAAAGCTCTCTTAAAAAGAAAGCATAGATAGTATAGCAAATGTCGCAGTCGACAGAGTTTGTGGGTCAGGGTTAAAGGGAGAACACCTATGGGGGACATTACTGTGGGGATCTGTTACAGACCGCCTGATCAAGAGGAATCTGTGGATGAAGTGCTCTATAGGCAGATAGGAACAGCCTCACGCTCACAGGCCCTTGTCCTCATGGGAGGACTTCAACCACCCTGACATCTGTTGGAGTGAAGGTACGGCCTGGCACAAACAATCCAGGAGATTCCTCGACTGTGTGTAAGACAACTTCCTTCTGCAAGTAATAGAGGAGCTGACAAGGAGAGGTATCACAGTATGCTAGAGATTGGAAGGGACCTCAAAAGATCATCTAGTCCAATCCCCCTGCCGGAGCAGGAACACCTAGATGAGGTTACACAGGAATGTGTCCAGGCGGGTTTTGAATGTTCCCAGAGAAGGAGACTCCACAACCCCCCTGGGCAGCCAGTTCCAGTGTTCCGTCACCCTCACTGAGAAGAAGTTTCTTCTCAAGTTTAAGTGGAACCTCTTGTGTTCCAGTTTGTACCCATTACCCCTTGTCCTATCATTGTTTGCCACTGAGAAGAGCCTGGCTCCATCCTCGTGACACTCCCACTTTACATATTTATATATTTATATACACTAATAAGGTCACCCCTCAGTCTCCTCTTCTCCAAACTATAGAGACCCAGCTCCCTCAGTCTTTCCTCATAAGGGAGATGCTCCACTCCCTTAATCATCTTAGTTGCCCTGTGCTGGACTCTCTCCAGCAGGTCCCTGTCCTTCTTGAACTGAGGGGCCCAGACCTGGACACAATATGCTTGACCTTGCTTGACCTTGTGCTCACCAACAGGGAAGGGCTGGTTGGAAATGTGATGCTCCAGGGCAGCCTTGGATGCAGCGACCACGAGATGGTCAAATTCGAGATCCTCAGGACAGTGAGAAGAGCGTGCAGCAAGCTCACTGCCCTGGACTTCAAGAGAGCAGACTTTGGCCTTTTCAGGAACCTGCTTAGTAAGGTTCCATGGGATACAACCCTAGAGGGCAGGGGGGCCCAAGACTGTTGGTTGCTATTCAACTGATGGTTGTTATGCAAGGATCACCTGCTACAAGCTCAGGAGTGTTGCATCCCAACTAGAAGGAAGTGCAGCAGGAAGGCCAGGAGACCTCCTCGGATGGATAAGGAGCTGCTCAGGAAAATTCAAAGGAAAAAAGAGGCTTATAGAAGGTGGAAGCAGGGACAGGCGGCCTGGGAAGAATACAGGGATGTTGTCCGGTAAGCTAGGGACCAGGTGAGGAAGGCTAAGGCCCAGTTAGAATTGAACTTGGCTAGGGATGTTAAGGATAACAGGAAGGGATTCTATAGGTACGTAGCAAGTAAAAGACAGACTAGGGACAACGTAGGCCCCCTCCGGAAGCTATCGGGAGAACTGGCTACCCTGGATTTGGAGAAGGCTGAGGTTCTTAATGACTTCTTTGCCTCGGCCTTCACTGGCAAAGTCTCTGACTGCACCACCCAAGTCTTGGAAAGCGATCGCAGGGACTGTGAGAATGAAGACCCTAGGTCCACTGCAGGAGAGGATCTGGTTCAAGACCATCTTAAAAACCTAAACGTACACAAGTCCATGGGACCTGAGGAAATCCATCCGTGGGTCCTAAAGGAGCTGGCGAATGAAGTTGCTAAGCCACTGGCCATCATATCTGAAAAATCATGGCAGTCAGGTGAAGTTCCTGATGACTGGAAAAAGGGAAATATAACCTCCATTTTCAAGAAGGGGAAAATGGATGAGCTGGGGAAGTACAGACCAGTCAGTCTCACCTCTGTGCCTGGCAAACTCTTGGAGCAGATTCTCCTGGAAGACATGCTAAGGCACATGTAAAACAAGGAGGTGGTTGGTGACAGCCAGCATGGCTTCACTAAGGGGAAATCCTGCCTAACCAATTTGGCGGCCTTCTATGATGAGGCTACAAAACTGATGGACGGGGTAGAGCAGTTGGATTTCTGCAAAGCGTTCGACACTGTCCCACACGACATCCTTGTCTCTAAACTGGAGAGACATCAATTTGATGGGTGGACCACTCGGTGGATAAAGAACTGGCTAGATGATGGCACGCAAAGAGTTGTGGTCAATGGCTCGATGTCCAGATGGACACCAGTAACAAGTGGTGTCCCTCAGGGATCGGTGTTGGGACCGATCTTGTTCAACATCTTTGTCGGTGACATGGACAGTGGGATTGAGTGCGCCCTCAGCAAGTTTGTCGATGACACCAAGTTGTGTGGTTTGGTTGATATGCCGGAGGGAAGGGATGCCATCCAGAGGGACCTCAACACGCTTGTGAGGTGCGCTGACGCCAACCTGATGAAGTTTAACCATGCCAAGTGCAAGGTCCTACACCTGGGTCAAAGCAATCTGAGGCACAGCTACAGGTTGGGCAGAGAAGAGATTCAGAGCAGCCCTGCAGAGAAGGACTTGGGGGTGTTAGCCAATGAAAAAATGAACATGAGCTGGCAGTGTGCACTCGCAGCCCAGAAAGCCAACTGTATCCTGGGCTGTATCAAAAGAAGCGTGACCAGCAGGTCAAAGGAGGTGATCCTGCCCCTCTACTCTGCACTCCTGAGACCTCACTTGGAGTATTGTGTGCAGTTCTGGTGTCCTTAACATAAAAAGGACATGGAACTGTTGGAACAAGTCCAGAGGAGGGCCACGAGGATGATCAGGGGACTGGAGCACCTCCCGTATGAAGACAGGCTGAGAGAGTTGGGGCTGTTCAGCCTGGAGAAGAGAAGGCTGTGTGGAGACCTCATAGCAGCCTTCCAGTATCTGAAGGGGGCCTACAAGGATGCTGGGGAGGGACTATTCATCAGGGACTGTAGTGACAGGACAAGGGATAGTGGGTTCAAACTTAAACAGGGGAAGTTTAGACTGGATATAAGGAAGAAGTTCTTTACTGTGAGGGTGGTGAGGCACTGGAATGGGTTGCCCAGGGAGGTTGTGAATGCTCCATCCTTGGCAGTGTTCAAGGCCAGGTTGGATGAGGCCTTGGGTGACATGCTTTAGCGTGGGGTGTCCCTGCCCATGGCAGGGGGGTTGGAACTAGATGATGTTAAGGTCCTTTCCAACCGTAACTATTCTATGATTCTCTGATTCTAAATAAGATCATCTTTTTCTGCCAGCTGTAAAAAGGCAAACAACCATATATACCTAACCCTCCAACTCTCACACTCTGGTAATTATTCCCAGCCCATGCAAGTGTCACAGAGAATGTGTTCTTTCCCATGGAATTCTTATGGAATGGTCAACTGAAACATTGTACTGAGTGTATATTGTTTTAAGATTAATTAGATTAGAATGAGTATCAGTAGATATAGCCAGTGTTTTCCTTAATGAGAATTTGAGCTGTTCTCACCCCACTGATCCATACAACAGTTATGAACATGGCAATTAAAGCTGTGTTCATATCTTAGAGACATGCACAGCCAAGGGCTATCAAGACTCTCCAGTGTATTTTTTAATCTGGCCCACAAGTTTTAAATCACACTGTAATTCAACTTCATTTCAACAATTTCAACAGCAAAATCTTCAGTGCTTTACAGACGGGTGAGAAAAAAAAAACCAAAAAAAGTAAAAAGTATCAAAAGAAAAAAAAGAGAAAATGTCAGCTGCAGAAGTTTCTTGATTTCCACTTCTCATTCTTCAATATTCTGTGAAGAGTTTAGGGAAAGAATGACTAAACTATTTGAAACTAACTCTTGCTGACTGCTGTAAGAAAATAAAATCAATTCTAAGAACAGACTAAAGCCTCAGATAATATAGTAAAAGAAGTGATCCTGCCCTGAGAGCCCAGATGCCGATAAGACCAGATAAGCTACATCTTTTCCTTCTGTGTTACTGTGCTAAATTTATCCAAAGCACCTTTGAGAAGGGTAGATATCTCAGGGAAACCATCAAGAATAGGGTACATGGATTTTCTTCACCATCCTTTACAGCCAGTTATAATTTTTGCAACAGAGAAGTTACTGGTAAAAAAGCTAAATGCAGCTCTATCCAAATGAAACTTTTTAAGAACAACATATTGATTACATTATATTGTTATCAGAATAAGTAAAAATAAATCAAATTTCTTTTTTTGATAATGTATTTTTTTCTGGATAATTCTGATAATCTAAACCATCATTTAGACATCTTTCACAGCAATCAAAAAGGGTATAAGTGTAACACTGCGATGATTTTAGAACACTATAAATGTGAAAAAGCATAACAAAATTAAAACTTCTTTGATTTATGAATAAAAATATTCAGAAGTTTTATTCTGCAGAAAATTTACTCTTATTCTCCTGGTTTGGAATGGAAAGTAAAGTTTTCTGCATTTAACATACATATATGTATAAAAACCATCACTTTTTCCTTGCAAAGAATGCAAACAATCACATAAATGGGTGCAAGGAAAAGTAAAAAGTATGGGCAACAGGAGTGAGTGAAAATAAATAAAAACGGATCACAGCAAGAAGGTGTACTGAAGCCAGGTATCAGTGAAAAAGAAACTAAGGAGAAAGGGAGAAAGAAAGGACAAGGTAAGATCAGTCAAATCTAGCGGAGAGAGAAAAGCAAGTTAAAAAATGCATATACCTAGTAACAACAAAAAAACCCTTTCTATCTTCATCGCTCATGAAAAATCTGAAGCCTAAATCATTTACCAGAAATTGTTTTTCACAACATAAAGGTGGAGCAACCACCTTTCTTTCTCTTCATTTATGTAAGAGAAGAATTTTAAATGCCAGGGTATGGAATGATATTACCTTACTAAAGCCTTAGTGCAGAATTGTAAAAACATGATATATACCTCTATTTTTACGAATAGAAAATTGTATTTTATTTATCTGGATTATCTCTCCACCTTTATTTTAAATCCTGTATGTGAAGCTTGTCATATTTTTGGTCTTACAACTGTGTGAACACAGTGTTCCGATTTTAAATAGATAAATAGGTAAAAGTGGCCTAATTTGACATTTCCCACCCTGCATATCCCTCAAGGCAAAAGACACTGCAGAACTTTGATGCGATGCTCACAATGTGCCTATTTTCTAACAAGAGCAATTAAATCCTAGTAGTGCTTTAACATTAACTAAACGATTTTAGTATGAGCCAGATTTCTGTGTGAGCTGTATCCCTTTATAAAATCTAACAAAATGACCCTTCCTTAAATGTGGAATACTTCACATTTAGCAAATAATGGGCATTCTGCAGCTGGGCTGTTCAATTGGGCATCAGGTAACAGAGATTCAACTTTGGCTTGTAAATCATGGTATCCAAACTATTTGAGTCAGCATAGATTGTTTAGTAGTCCTGCTCCTACATATTGCCCCAAAATCTTTCTTTCCAAGACCAGATGAGACTGAGAAAGAACAGAAAACTCAAATTCCTCGGAATATTCCTGAAGACCACCAATTTAGGAAAATCTGATCTTACACTCTTGCATAAAAAGTTCATTCATATCAAAGTGAACTTTGACTGACCTAACACGCTTAAGCTGTCTAGAATTAAACTATAAATCTAGGCCTTCTACACTCAGTAGCAAACCTTTCTCCACATCATTGGCTTTCATGAATCCACCATGACACCAAATCAGCTGAGGTGCCTTTTCGTGTCATCATGCTGGAAAACATTTAACGTCCAGAACAACATGAATGTTAAAATGCTACCACTGAAAATATGCAGTATGATGAACAAAGTAGTAACACAGTAGTTTTTTCTACTTTCTGTCGTACAGTTGCAATGATTATAGTAAGCTTTTGCATGTTATTTCCCACTCACTTTTGAACATGCTACTTTTAAAAATGCAATTAATTTTTTTCAATAATATCATCAGCTTGCAAGCAAGCAAAGGCATATTAGTTATGCTAAGACAAAACCAGCTTATATCTATATTTTTCATCACTCCTCATCTGCACAAGCCTGTAGAGAAGTATCATTTTCCAGATTATCACCCTGTTAGCACAAGGAAGGTATAAAGTATAAAGTATCATAGATTATAAAACATAATTAAAGCTTGCACAGAAGAAACATCATTAAAATTATGTCAGCCTGCTCTAAGAAAAAAAGCCCATTAATTATGATGGGGTGGAGGGATGAAAAGAAAGTGGCAAGTAACAAACTTATCTTTAGATGATCCGATTAATTTCATCTATAAAACTGTCAGTACACTATGGCACATATAAATTCCATAAATACAATTTGGATGACTTTGCAATGATGGCAGACATGAATAATGTGAACACTAAATATCCTAGGACTGTATATGAAGATTAAAGCCTAAGGTCACAAGTTATGATCATAGAGCAAGTATTGAATGTGGTATTTGCATAAATGCTAGGATCAGTTTTGAACCACTGGTGAAGAGACCAAAATGACAGAAGCGGCCATGGAATTTCTAAAAATCTCTTTTCTGGCATAAAATGAGTTTATGCAAACCATCATATATACTATGTTATACTATGTATTATATTACATACAATCTATTCCTGTATCCAGCTGGATTTTTTTATGCATTTGACCTAGTAGCCGAGCACCACAAATGGACACAAATATGTTATGTACGGATGAATGCACATAGCCAACCTTCCTTCCTTCCAGTAAAGAGGAGACTACTGTAACAGGATATTTCTTTTGAACTAGCTATAAAAAAATGCTGACAAATTTTACAAATAAAAAATACCTATAATAAGCAAAAGAAACACTAAGGTTCAAGAATATAAAATATTCTCAAATAAGTTAAAATATGTCTGAAAGAAAATGCTCCAAATATTTCTTTCAAAACTATACCACAAAATCTGTCAAAACTTTGTCACCCGTCACTCTGATTTAATTTTTTCTTGCTAGTGAAACTTACATTAGGAAGTCTTAACTTCTCCATTTCTCCCATCATAATTTCAAAACACATCAAGAATGTAGCCACACACTCTGGTGAAATGAGATGTAAATATCTCACAAAATTTTGAACAATGTATAAAGTGTTTATCTTTATGGTAACCTTATTTATCTGAGACACTGCAGCCTATGTGAGTCCCTGTCAGAGACAATACTCATTCTTTAACCTTGGAGAAAGGGAAAAAAGGGGTTTAAATTTAAAACCAAACAAAACAACCCTACATATCACTTCAGGAGAAGATAACTTTCAGACAGTTCTTTTGTTCAGCACAAAGTATTTGTTCTGAGTATAATGGAGAGTATCGAATAGCTCCAGCTTGAGACAGAACAGATTTGAATCTTTATATTAAAAAGAATGAATGTGTAGTCCCATATCTGAGCAAGGGTCATAACCACAGGGCTACACAATATTAAGAGATAAGACCCATCATTTTTTCATGCTGTATTTCTTCATTGAAAAACTTGAAAATGTGCTGAAATAGTGACTAGAATACAGGCATTACTTTCCCAAGTGTTAACAGCCACATATATACCCTCTTTTTCATTTCTTAATGACAAAAGCCCAAACCCAAATGTGTTTGAAACAGACCATGGAAAAGAATCAACAGGAAAGCCTGAAAGTAGGTCACCCCATAATACATGACGACTCACGTCTAAGATGGGAGATGGAAATTGAAAAAATTAGGGAAATATTAATTTTCAGTGGATTGAAAAAAGTTAGGTTTCCTCCCAGGAGAGTCAAAAATAGTACACTTAAGGCTACAAAGGCAAATGAGAAGGCATTGAAAGAGTTTCTGGACTAAGAACATTTCTGTCACATAAAAGGGCATATCACTACGGAGGTATATTGGACAAAACCTCAAGTTTGTATATAGATGTCCTGGTTCAGCAGTAGCAGTCAGTTTTTCTCCTTCTTAGTAGCTTTTGCAGCACTGTGTTTTTGACTTTCGGCCTGGGAACGGAGCTGATAACACAGATGTTTAGACTGACCAAGGACTTTGTGAGTCTCATGCTCTGCCAGGGAGGAGGAGAAGCTAGGAGGAAGCAGGGACAGGACACCTGACCCAAACTAGCCAAAGAGGTATTCCATACCACAGCACGTCATGCCCAGGATGTAGAACTGAGAGTCCCCGGAAGGGCTGGATGACTGCGGGGTGGGGGTGAGGTACCGGTTGGTGAGCGGTTGTATTCTCTTCCTTGTTATTTCCTTTACCATTATTACTATTAGTGGTTATACCTTAGTTATTCAACTGTTCTTATCTCAACCCGTGGGAGCTGCATTCTTTTGATTCTCCTCCCCGTCCCTCCAGAAGCGGAGGGAAGAAAGGTGGGGGGGGAAGTGGACTTCGTGGTTCTGATTTACGGCCTGGGCTTAAACCACGACAGTTCTCTTTTGGCGCCCAACGTGGGGCTTGAAGGGTTGAGATAACAACAGATCTGACCAAGGCACAATGCTGATTTATTGGCTCTCAAAGTTGTTTCTCTTGATGTCACAGTTTCAGTATGCTGTAGCTTACTTAGAGCCGGTATTTGCTGTGTTAGTGTTTATCAAGTGTGGGCCTTGGGCTAAGATTCTTGTTTCATTGTACTTTATGGTAATGGCTTGCGATTCGGGGGGGGCTCCGGCAGCAGGGCGGAATGGACGTGGCCGTGGACTTGTACCTGGCCGTCCCGCTGCTCTTCACCGTCCTGGCCCTCGTCCACGCCTCCATCTTTGTGAGGCTGCGGGGAGCTGAGGCGGAGCGGCCCCGGGAGCTGGCAGCGGCCGAAGCGGCCTGGGAGAGGGGCCCCGGGGACCAAGCGGCGGCAGGAGCGGGGCCGGAGGCCGGGAAGGAGGCAGCTGCCGAGCAGCAGGAGGAGGCGGCGGAGGAGCCGAGCCCCACAGCCGAGCCCAGCCCCGCGGCGGCCGAGAGCATTCCCCAGCAGCAGCCTGCTGAGCCCCGTGAGCCCGAGCCGCAGGAGGATGCAGGAGACCCCACAGCATTTCCCAGCAAGGCAGAGGAGGAAGATCTGGACTCGGAAAAAGCGAAGCTGGTGGTGAGAGAGCCGGCAAGCACAGCAGCTACAGCCCCAGTGACAAGTACAGCAGCATCATTTGAGAGTTCTGAAGGTTTTGAATGGCCTTTGGGTACCCTTGGGACCTGCCTGCTGATAGTGATGGGGATCACCATGTTGGCACACACACAGAGTGTGTTTTACCCACGGCCATTTTGTCTGATCCCGAGAGTTAAGCAGAGTCAGGTCTGGGTCTTGTCTGGGTTTAGACAATACAGGGGGACTGAGGGGTTTTCCCCAAGGCTGGACAGTCATGAGTGTCATGGTGTGTGGGACAGTATGGACGAGTATCTAATCCCCTGGGCCCCTTCAGTGCTTTGGAAGCGTCGGAGATGGAAGGCAGCTGTATGGAGTCCCTGACGACAAGTTGCAGAGACTGCTGCAGGGGAGGGTGAATTATTTTGAGTCTGATGGGCCCATGGCACTTCAGGCCATCAGGGCAGAGATGCAACATAGAGATGGACTCATGATCGAGGGGTGGACTTTGCAATGGGCCTCTCCTGCTCTGAAAGACTGTTACAAGAGATGGAGCCCAACATCATGGACTGAATGAACTCAGCAGCTTTATAGGGATTGGTCCATGCACTAAGATAAGAGTACACTGAGATGAAAGTGATGGTATATTGAAAATGTGGGATCTGAGCATGACGTGAATGGTATGGAATAAGGGGTGGATACTGTCCTGGTTCAGCAGTAGCAGTCAGTTTTTCTCCTTCTTAGTAGCTTTTGCAGCACTGTGTTTTTGACTTTCGGCCTGGGAACGGAGCTGATAACACAGATGTTTAGACTGACCAAGGACTTTGTGAGTCTCATGCTCTGCCAGGGAGGAGGAGAAGCTAGGAGGAAGCGGGGACAGGACACCTGACCCAAACTAGCCAAAGAGGTATTCCATACCACAGCACATCATGCCCAGGATGTAGAACTGAGAGTCCCCGGAAGGGCTAGAATGCTGCCGGGTGGGGGTGAGGTACCGGTTGGTGAGCGGTTGTATTCTCTTCCTTGTTATTTCCTTTATCATTATTATTATGGTGGCAGCAGTAGTGATTTGTGTTATACCTTAGTTATTAAACTGTTCTTATCTCAACCGGTGGGAGTTGCATTCTTTCGATTCTCCTCCCTGTCCCTCCAGAAGCGGAGAGAAGAAAGGTGGGGTGGGGGAGTGGACTTCGTGGTTCTGATTTACGGCCTGGGCTTAAACCACGACAATAGAATATATATTCTTATATATAGAAATATGAGATTTTAAATAAATTTTCGGAATAAGCAAAATACAGCAAAATTACAAAATCCAATCCTTAATTGTGAAGAAGTGAACAATTTAGTATTTTGCTTTCATGTGATTAATCCTAAAACACTAATCTCTCCCATACAAACTTCTATCTGAAATGAAAATGTTATTTATCAAGCTTGTTTCTATAAACAGCTTAAATGGAACTCGAATTGTGATACACAATGGACTCTTCTGTTCACAATTTTCTACTCTCCAAAACCCAAAATGATTTTCAGAAAATCTGCTATGTATTTATTTTTAATGAAGAATATGAAAGTGCTAACATATTCTCCTTTAAAAGACTTCAGTAACTTAGGGATCTGCAGAGAGGGAATTAAAATTCTCTGTTCTGGGCTAATACTCAAGATAATATAATCACTGATAACATAACACAATATTGTATGTAATACAATCACTAGATAATAATCACTGCTAGAACAGACTGTCATGTAGTTTTATGCTGAGAAAGACCTGTCCACATGGGGCCACTTGCAGCACACAGGTACCCTTATACATCATAATCTTACCCAGGGAAACATGGGGCAATACATCACACCAGCTTTATATGCCTTTAGCCTTCTGCGTACCTCCATAACCTGGAAGAACACAGTGTTATAACTTGAGGAAGACATCAATGTGGAAAGGTATAATATTATTCATTTCCATCTGAGGTGCACACTGAGTACTGCTCTATGATGTCACATTTCTCACCTCAGAATTTGCCTAAATTGAGGTAAATTCTATATAAAATGCTTGAATCTGTCCATATTCTATAGAATCATAGGATGGTGAGGGTTCAAAAGGACCTTAAGATCATCTTGTTCCAACCCCCTGCCATAGGCAGGGATGCCTCACACTAGACAATGTCTCCCAAGGCTCTGTTCAGCCTGGCCTTGAACACTGCTAGGGATAGAGCATTTACCACTTCTTTGGGCAGTCTGTTCCAGTGTCTCAGCACCCTCACAGTAAAGAATTTCCTCCTTATATCTATAGAATCATAGAATGGTTAGGGTTGAAAAGGACTTTAAGATACTGACAACTCTTCGTCTCCTCTGAAGTGAGATTACATTTTACACAAAATGTTCAAACACTTGCACAATGTAATGCACCAAACTTACAAAAATTTGGAGTTAATAAATTAATTCCAGCATGAAAAAGAGAAATCCAGACAATAAAGGAATTTCTTTTAATCTCTTCAATTGTGCCTTGCACACAAAACACCCGCAATTTTTAGAGTGCATTGAGTTTACAACATTCAAATTACCTGTAACCAGGAGTGTTGGAGTGAGGAAGCCACTACTACTCTGGTCACTGTGAGCTGTTTAGAATTTCTTCAACACACTCAGTGATCTTCATATGACCACAGGAATGATGCTCATACAATAAATCACTTGCCCAGCAAACACAACTTGTTATATCAGAACAGACAGCAGCCAAAAGCTTTTTTCTTCTTTTGCACTATACCCAAGGTTAGCATAGCATGCCAGTGGGATTAGCTGTAGAAACTAGAGCTAGATATACTATATAAGCACTCTGAGAGAGATCAGAGTTAATTTGGGACAACTTCCTAAACGCAGCTGATTTCAAATCCCTGAAGAGGATTTCCTCCCTCCTCCTTCTCTTCCTTGACATGGTCCCATACAATCTTCCTTTGGGTTTTTTGTTTTTTTTTTAAGTCTATCAAAAGCTTGGCATCAAGATTTCTTTCTACTAACAAAGGTCAAGTATGAACAAAGGAAAACAAAAGGGATGTAGCTGTATTTGAGGACAGCAGGTAAAAAAGGGTATCAGAACAATAATAACTGTCATCTTCATTTAAAAATGGACCTCTCTAAGTAAGGAACCAGTTATAAGTAATGAAACATGAAAATTAAAAAGTGTTCTTGATTGCTGCTAACTCTTAATTTACATTTTAATATAGAGTACAAAATATAGAGGTTTATGAATAAAATAAGTAATCAAAAGCTGGAATCTCTCTTTTACCAGGTTGCACACAATGTATCCCAGTTTTCCCTACAGGAGCAGCACTGTACAACCATATTTAAACTCTGATTCAGTGACACCTGCTCCCTTGTAAACAAAAAAAACTTAACTCATCCTTCTATTCTCTACAGTGCTTCATGAGAGTTAGGTTTCAAGTACTTTGGTTAGCAACAGAAGAGAAGCTCTTACTACTCAAAGATTTCTGCAAGAGCTAATAAAAACTGGAAACAGCATAACAAACTGAAGTTCAAAACCAGCATATCACTGCAGGGATGCAGTCATGTGAAGTTCCTTCACAGAAGGAAATTGCACTACTTCATCTTCTGACAGCACCTTTTTTTCTTGAAGCTCTTATGAGGTCTTCATGGCACTGAGATTTGAGTGGCTAACACATGTTGCACAATTGTGCCTGTCAAAGGATACATTTTGGCTCAAGAATGAACATATTTATTCTCATAAAAAAAAAAAAAAAAAAAAACAAAACCAAAACCAAGACAACCAACCAAAACAGTTCAGCTAGAGAAACTTCATCCTTTTAAGGGGCTGTGGACTCAGAATGAATGGTTGCCCCATTGCACATCTACAGAAAGAGAATAGGAGCTTTACCAAGCAGAAAAGTGAACTTCTCTAACATGTACCTGTATTTCTGACATTAGATCTGGCATGTTAGCAACACCATGCACAGATGCCCCTCTAAAGGATAACACATCCACCAAGGACTTCTCACTACCTGCCTGGTTATCATTTGATAATAAAAGAGCTTTGGCCATATCAGCTGGACTGCATGATGCACAATACTACTTGAAGACTTCTTCAAGAGCTAATAAAAAACATTCAAACTAAACTGTGTTGTGCTTGTATGCCCTTTCTATTCACCATAAAACTAGAAATGTTAAAGCTTAATGAAGACCATCTCCATTAAGGATGTAAATAATAATTTTGCAGCTAGTGAGCCCATCTTTTAGAACATCTTATAATCAAACATCAAATAAATCACAGTGTTTCACCACTGTGATCTCTAACTCCTTAAATAATTCTCAAAAACTGAATGGATTTTCTAGCAGACTTCTGCTTAACTAAAAACCCTTTTCCTTAAAGCACAAGTTTCCATGATCCAATCTGAAAGTGTTTGCTCCTGAATACAGTTAGAAACTCAAGCTTCATTTTATTGCATCATATTCTCATGTATTTCCTTTTTTAAGGACAAAGAGTAAAAAACAATGATTACCTCAAATTGATTTACACCTACTGGCTTTATATTATGTAGTATCAAGAATAACAGGAAGTACTGAGTGAAATAAAATATGTTAAAGTTTAAATGAGTTTGTCACTTTTTCTGGTGTTTTTTGGAAGACAAGAAGATCACCCTGGGGCTGGTCAGGCTGGGCTTTTGCTGGCTTTATTACCCAGCAGATGGAATGGCAAATGTGTGACATACGGAGAAAGCTATCTTATATGCCAGTTTGTTAAACAGATTGTCTTCATCATCTGACCACTGTTAGAAAGGCAATTGAAAACCACAGGCTTCTGGCTTCTCCATAATGAATGTTAAAAATGCGAATATGGAGCCATTTCTCACCCTTCAAAAGGACTGTCAAAACTACACAGAGTTAAAAACTCTACACAAATCAAGGTGAGCTGTTATTAGCATCAATCCCCATCCTGAAATCCCTCTGTGGGACCTGGTGAGAATTTAAATCTTAAGAACTGGTCCTTAGTTCTCTTCTCATGGGTATGCAGTGGGAAAAGCGGGCAAGATTTCAAAAGTTTGGCAGTGCACACTAACAACACTGCCTTCAACTTCAAAACACCAAGGAAAAGCGTTCTTGGTCTGCACACAAGATCTAGGTTTGGAAAATCAGAAAGATAATGTCTGAGGCATTATAGGTGCTGATAATGTACTAGTGTACTACACTGACAAGTTCTGTGCCTTTAATAGGTTGCACTACTACTAGCATTCTTATTATATATAATATAGCTATATGTTATCATATACATATATGTCCCCTTTTACTGTGTACAGTTGGTATGATTAGGTGATAACTGCAAGTAACATGGCAGTGTAACAAGTACCATAGAATCATAGAATCACAGAATGATTAGGGTTGGAAAGGACCTTAACACCATCTTGTTCCAACCCCCTGCCATGGGCAGGGATGCCTCACACTAAACTATGTTGTCCAAAGTTCTGTCCAACCTGGCCTTGAACACTGCCAGGGAGGGAGCATTTACCACTTCTATTGACAACCTGTTCCAGTGCCTCACCACCACCCTCACAGTAAAGAACTTCTTCCTTATATCTAACCTGAACCTGCCCTGTTTTAGTTTAAATCCATTACCCCTTGTCCTGTCACTACAATACATCAAATACTTTCATGGACCACGTCTATACACAGTCTGATTTTCATTGTGTTAAAACAAGTCAGTTTTGCAATATGTTTAGATTACAAAACAGGAGAAAGAAGTTTTGGAACTGTCCTCCTACAGCGCATCAGGGCAGGAAAATCAATTGTTATAAGCTGGAACTTGAGAAACTTAGGAAAGGACACTGAAAGTCTGCATCACATTTTTATTGTGTGATTTGCATGCATCTTTATTTCTCCTGGCTCTGCACAGGGAAACTTGTCGGTGCTAGGAACAAATACCTTCCCCCTTTTTGATGTGCAGCTTACCTTCAATTGCTACTACTGCTACAATGGCAGACAGAATGTAAAGCAAGGTAAACTGGTATGAGTTAGTGGTACTAACATTTCTGAGGTACTTGATGCATATCTGCTCTCATACTTGAGTATCTGGGTTCAGCAGTAGCAGTCATTTTTCTCCTCTTAGTAGCTCGTGCAGGGCTGTGTTTTTGACTTTCAGCCTGGGAACAGCGCTGATAACACTGATGTTTTTAGTTGTTGCTCAGTAATGTTTACTCTGATCAAGGACTTTGTGAGTCTCGTGCTGTGCCAGGGAGGAGGGGAAGCCGGGAGGAAACAGAGACAGGGCACCTGACCCAAACTAGCCAAAGAGGTATTCCATACCACAGCACGTCATGCCCAGTATATAAACTGGGGGCAGTTACTCAGAAGGACTAGATCCCTGCTTGGGTCGGGCTGGGTATCGGTCAGTGGGTGGTGAGCGACTGTATTCTCTTCCCTTGTTATTTACCTTATCATTATTATTATTGGTGGTAGTAGCAGTGATTTGTGTTATACCTTAGTTACTGAACTGTTCTTATCTCAACCCGTGGGAGTTACATTCTTTCGATTCTCCTCGCCATCCCTCCAGGAGCAGAGGGAGGAAAGGGGGGGGGGGGCAGTGACCCAGTGGCTGCATGGTTCTGGGTTGCTGGCTGGGCTTAAACCATGACATTGAGTCAAACCAATTGCTAGTTTTGGGGAAAGCAGGGACTACTTTTCTCCCACTAGTTCAGCAACATCACCAGGGCTGTGGGGTTATAAAAGGCAGTTTTAATGCAGACAGAGACATAATGGACCACTAGTGATATTATTGTTCTCTTACCTAGGGGCATGTTAAAGGTTCCACTCCGAGTCTTTTACTACAGGCTTTGAGACTGACAAAGACCTATCCTGTATGTGGGATTTGGACTCTGTGGGCAACACCAGCCTTTTCCAGGGCACTGTGTTCAGTAACAGATATACCCATTTTCCATCCCATGTTCCTACCAATTTTTATTAAAAAAGAAAAAGACATTTGAAATGGAACTCCTTACCCTCAATAGCAGATGTTATCTTTAAAGCTTCCTTTTTCCCACTAAACCAAGCCCAGGTACCTGACAACAGCAAGTCCCGTGAGAAGGACAAATGCACCAGTATGCTCAGAAAGGTTCTTGGAAATATTAATGTGTAAGAGATGCAACTTTCCTGGGGGCCTACAGCAGTCCCTCTAATGCATAGGTTGTTTAGATTGTGAACAGTTGCAATACGTTTAAAATCAAGAGGATAACACTCCATTTCCCTCAGTGAATCTCAAAGGTTAGGATTGCTTCAAACACTTGCAAAGCAGGCTACATACAGCTCGAAGTCACTTGGTTCAGAGCTGAACATAATGCTGGCATAAGTGTCAGTTTGATCTATTTTACTGAGAAACGTACCATTTCTTTCTAGCATCATTAAGTCATGAATGCAAACAATTAGCAGAACTACAACTGCTACAACCATGCTGTCTTACCATTTACATTACTACAGCCCAACACCATCACATGGTTACAGCCTGTGCCACTGGAAGGCGTTCATTAGTTTCCCCTTCCATGCATTCACTCCACTCATCCTCCTAATTATATATTTATTTTTTTTAAAAAAAATTTCAGTACCATTTCCACACAGCTTTCTTTGGTATGCCTTAACTGAGCCTATGCCATCAGAAGAAAATGAACTAAACAATTTAATATGTTGGTTTGAAACTTGAGCTTTATACATTATGAAGACATTAAAAACATGTCAGACTATTTACTGCTTTTAAAGATCCTTCCTTTCAGCTGTTTCTTGATTCCTCATAATACTTTGATACAATTAAATCTTACCACTCTGCCTTTAAAGAGGGGGAAAGGAGACAAAGAGATTAAGTGAGTCTCTCAAGGTGCTGTCAGTGGGAAGGAAGGAATAAGAATGAAGACTAACGAATATCTAGGAAGCTTTTTTAATGGAAAACTTGGTTTTGATTTTTTTTTTTTAACAAAAGTATTTGCTTCGAGTTTTTTCTTAGAAGACTGAAAACAAGAGGTTTCTTCTGCAAACATTATGTGCCTTTGATTTTCAGCTGAAATAGCTTTGGGGTTTTTTTGTGGGTTTTTTTTTTTTTTTTTTTAATGAGGTAGCATAGTTTATCTTCTGCTGTGTAACGAATATGGAGATATGTTCTGCTCAGCTACGCTTAGCCTTGCAGTTCAATACTCCAGCTTCAGCTTCACATTCACAAGGTCTGAATTAGACATGCTCCAGCAAAATGCACAAACAAACCCAACATCTAAATACCTTCTCTTTCAAATAATGACTGGTGCTGTATTTTCACCTATTTCCATGCATGAATAGAAACACTCTGTTTCAAAAACATCCCACGAGCTTTAGAGCTCAGCAAATGTGATGGGTGAATGAAAAAGCCTGCTGAACACAACAGGAGACTGCCAGGCTTGATGCACAGACACTATGGGAATCTCCTTGGAAATCACAATGTAGAAATTGAAATCACAATCTGAAATTGAAGAGAGGCAGACATACTTCTCTTAATATAAAATAGAAAGAAAAATACACATTGTGTGTGTAAGTTTGGATCCTAACAGCCAAATCTGGAAAACTACGGAGAACTAGGCAATCAAATAACATTTCTTATTTTGCCTCCTTAGATTGAACAGCTTTTTAATGTTTCTACATTAAAACTGCTATAGTCCCTTAAATCAGAAAACCTTAGTGCAATTACAGCAGAGATTATTTCTCAGGTCTGTTTCCACTGAATTTGTTAGGATTATTTTGAAGCAAGATATTATGCATCACAGATAGAGATACCATCATCTAAAATATTATAAACTTAATGAAGAATACTCATTCCATTCTCTCTTAAGTACTGTATGTTCGCAAGAAACAAAAAACGGCAGAGAACCACAGGATATACATGAACAGTTTAAATTATCTCAAAGACAGAAGAAACCCAGGGTAGAGCTACTACAT
Source organism: Psittacula echo (assembly GCF_963264785.1). Lineage (NCBI taxonomy): Eukaryota > Metazoa > Chordata > Aves > Psittaciformes > Psittacidae > Psittacula > Psittacula echo. The sequence goes on along the minus strand of NC_137735.1, from coordinate 50,628,015 downwards.
CAACTTAATCTTTGATTCTAAATGAAGGGGAATTTTCAAAGTCACATGCCTCAAAGCTTACCCTCCCCCCACATGCATTCTATTGTCCATGAATTAAATCAGAAGTACTGCTTCCAGGTCACTTGATTTTGTAAACCTTTTCTAAGGCCAGATTTTCAAAGCAGCAACTAAACCAAACTTCCATGGCCTTCTTCAAAAACCTTGTCAAAAAATTGGAACAGTATGTGTCAGATGATACAACTTGTAAAGCATCGTTTTTTTCTAATGCGTTTTGGTGACCTGCTGTAATGAATTCACCTCAGGAGTGGAGTAGTAGTGGAGTTCACTGTCACTTGGAAAACCAGAAGTTGAATCAATTGCTACTTGCAGTTAAGGGACCAGGTTAATCACTGGGGAAAAAGTAATGAAATAAATAATTATCTCTTTCTTTCTTCTACTATGCCAACTTAGGAGAGGACCCAGCAGGGAATACTCATTATTCCAAATGCATATAACTTTTTTAGAAGGAAATAAGGACAAACTCTGCAACTTAGATGTCAGGCAGACAGTGAAATACAATACTTGCCTCTCAGGTAAGTGGCCTTTAACATCTCCAACACTTACTTTAACAGTATTACCTTTAGTTTTAACTGTAAGTGAACTGTTTCCATTATAAATGATGAGCCCTGACGATGCAGATGCAAGTAAACATCTCTACTTGCTTTCAAGCTGCTAACATGTGCTACGGCAAGAGGATTTATGCTAAGTATGAGGGCCACGAGGATGATAAGGGGACTGGAGCACCTCCCGTACAAAGACAGGCTGAGAAAATTGGGGCTGTTCAGCCTGGAGAAGAGAAGCTGTGTGGAGACCTTACAGCAGCTTTCCAATATCTGAAAGGGGCCTACAAGGGTGCTGGAGAGGGACTCTTCATCAGGGACCATAGTGACAAGCGGTAATGGGTTTAAATTTAAAACAGGGGAAATTCAGGTTAGATATAAGGAATAAATTCTTTAGTGTAAGTGGCAAAACACTGGAACAGGTTGCCCAAGGTAGTTGTGAATGCTCCACCTCTGGCAGCATTCAAGGCTAGGTAGGACAGGGCCTTAAGCAACCTGGACTAGTGGGAGGTGCCCCTGTCCATGGTAAGGGGATTGGAACTAGAGATCCTTTCCAACCCTAACCATTCTGTGATTCTATGATTCTGTGATGCTGCTAAGAATGCTAAAGCATCCTCTTTGCTAATTGGAATTTTAATTGTCTTCTCCCTCTTTAAAATGAAATTCTACATATTTTAGTGGTTTAAATTAATTTGAGGAACTAGAAAAAAGAAATTTTTTTAAAATCACTCCATTCATGGACACACATTCTAACTCCACCCCAAACCATGTATATACATATAGGACTGAGCAGAACCATCTTTGTCTTAAAACATGGTTAGAATAAACAGTGATTTTAGTAGGAGCTGATTTAGGTCAATGCTGAACAAATCTGGAAATCTCAACTCAATTATTCATCATCAGTCTCAGTACAATTGTAACAGAGAAGAAAAAGCAAGAAAAAAAAATCTTCCCCAATTTTTTTTTTTTTTAAATCCCATTGCACCTGCCAATGAACCTTTCTAATTAATAAATATTCTCTTCTCTGAATACTGTATCTTGGTCAAAGCTGCATGCAGAAGATGTTAACCTTTAAAGTCTGCCCTTCAGTACAGCTTAAATGATGTTGCGCATTGTTAACCCAAGGTGCTAAATATCACAAGCACTTTAATCACTTAAATTACAATTGGCAACTTACCAGAAGCCAAAATATCTTTTCTGATTTTAGATGCTCAGGTTCTCTTTACATGTATTGTTTGTTTTACATTAAACACTCGGGTCCAGTGAGAAAAACAGCATTTCTGAAGCAAATGATACAAAATGACATATTTGAAGATTAGGATCATTACTATAACACTGTTCCTATGGACAGCATGGATTATCAAGTCACACTAATGGCTTCATTCCAAACTAAACCAACTGCAGAGGAAGTTCCATAAAGCCTCACATATTTGAAAGTGTGTATTATCTAACAAACTAGTACTTCTGTGCCTGTTGCAATATTTTCTTTTTGGCCCTCATACCTCTTTCTTCCATGAGATTTTATTGTTCTTAAGTAAGTAAAGGTATCGAGTCAATAACGCACCTCTTACTGAATCTTCAGCAAATTTGCAAGTACTCATCAGAATTTAGCTCAGGAGATTGTCTTTAAACTTGCACAGTTTACACAGGAAAACAAATACAGTAAATTTTAGGCTTATTTAATGACTTACTGTAACAAGTGAGCAGCTTGTGAGTGGGATGGAGGGTATGAATCCGATAAATTAATGAGAAATCTCTTTCTCACAGAGTACAGAAGCCAAGTAGGACTCTGCCAGTAGATCATTTATTTGTACTTTGCTTTATTAAACAGCTTCTTCTAGAAGGAAAAATACTGAAAAGTATGTATTGGTGTGCAAATCTCAGTGGTAGGCAACTAGTTATAGGCAGATGCTATTAGGAAACTGATACACGCACCAAGGATCAAATCCTGACTGGTGCGGAATGAAATCCTTCAGATCATCTGATGAAAGACATAAGAATGTGGTTCAACAGGAGCAGGTATCAGATGTTCTGCATACCAGAGCAGAAACTGGGGAGCAAAACTTGAACTTTTTTATCAAGTCTAAACACAATCGCTGCATCTATCTTTGACTGCATGTAAGCTGCCAAAGGAAATCAGCATACAGTTACTTGTTCATGCCAGATACTTCCCCTCCTGTAACGAAGAGAATCAACAAATTCTGAAGAGCTGTGAAAAAGGAATGTAATTGAAACAGGTCTATTTCTATACAGAAATTGGGTAAAAAGAAAAAAAAAAGAAAAGTGTATGTACTGGCCACTGCCACCCTCATACATCTAAGAAATTCAGATTCTTAACTTAGGAAGAAAATAGTATGACTAAGGTTCATTTGCATATGCAAAACAAGTTCTTGTTTCATCAGTGATCATGCCACAGGCTTCCTGGCTACCAGCAAATAGGACACCTGTGTGTGCTCTTTGATTAACAGTACAGAAGATGCAGCACTACTTTTGGTAGTCTATGGAAGTGTCCTTACTATTACAGGGATGCCACATTGTGATGTTACTAAAAAATGTGCCTCCTACAGTAGCAGTGTTTTGCAGTTGGCACGAGAATGGTACAACCACAGACTAGTTAAAGCATGTAAGTGTAATTGCATTACTGAAAGTTACACTTACAAATGTATATAAAGTTCTTGCAGGCATATACTTTCCACTGACCCATACACAGACTGGCATTAAGGTCAATAACACAACACAAATCATGAGAAGCAAGGAGATCATTATGATAATGTTGTTCTTCAAAAAGCTAGCATTATTTGGAGGATAATAATTTTAAACAACTCTTTGAATAGTGATTGCATTATGCTTCCACTGATGTCATCAAACAAAAAAATGGCTGAAAACATCAATCACACAAACTAGTAACAACAGCCAGTGCAAAAATGTTGCAAATTTCTTTTTATTACTATATCAATTGACTTTCTTTTATTTCTTCTACCTCTGGAGGAATAAAGAATGACAGCAAATTAACTATTTATAGATATAAAAATAGTGGCTTCCATCTGCTAAGACTTGGAACTGCTGGCCCAACAAATTGCATACTTGATGAGATATAAACAGCAGAATATAATTAGGTAATGTGAATGATGTATAAAGTCACTTTGCACTAAAATGCTCTTAAAAAAAGCCCCAAACATAATAATATGCCAGCCCAAGAGTACAAGCAAGATATGTCCAGATGATCAGAAGATTTGAAAAATTTTGAAACATTATCTGGAATATTTTTTCCACTTTGGAGAGCTCTAGAGGACTAATATCTTAGTATTGCCATCCAAAATGAGTACATTACTAAGACAAGCAGCAAGCAAGCTTTAATAATAGATAATATTCAGACAATGATACTAAGTGTCTAGGAAAGAAAAAACAACAACCAAACAACAAAATACAAAATGAGAGTATAGCTGTTCTCATTTTTAGCCTAAAGTATCTGAGCAAAAATTAAAATTTTTACAGGTGCTTATGTGATACCTCATATCACCACGTACCTATTATTTATGTAATCCTGGGTTTGCTTTTTTTTTTATCTAAGTATCAATTCAATTATCCACTGCAATATACAATACAGACAATTGTCAAATGAAAGTCTCACTGAAAAAAATGATTGGCAAACTGAGGCATCCAATCATTTTCAGGAATATTAAATACACTTTACTACTAAATAAGCACATCTAAATTTTGTGAACTAATACATTAAATAAATAATCTTTACCTTCACACTTTATCTTTCCCTGCTTGAATCTTTCTGTTAAGAAAATCTGAAAAAATTATCTCTTGGGGCGTACTGGTAGTAGTTACACTGCTAGTGGTTAAATTGCAACTGTGGGAATTTTTTTTTTTTAAAGCAGCAACTTTTGTTAATATTTTTTTACATGAGGGACAAAAATCATATTTAAATATACCTTGAGGTCTAGTAAATAATTCTGCAGCCAAGGTCTTGTTGCAGTGAACACTCAGGAAAAAAAAAACACAGAACTTCTCACAAATCAGTCATTATGGGCAGCTTGTCTGCAGCCAGATTTCTTGTTTATTTAGGAGAATCAAATCTCATTGGTTTCACTAATGCAGAAAAAATATTTTAAGCTACATTTTGAGTTTATATATTTTCTCACCTATCTCTATCATATTGATTTTTCACATACAAACAGCTCTTTTGAAAGGGATATTCTCTTTTTCCCTGAACAACTCCAGTTATGAAATGTTTATCTTACAAGTTGGTGACTGAGAAAAAGCAGAAATTCTTCAGATTCAGAAGAATCCAAATGAGTGCTCCACTGAAACAAAATTAATAGCAAGGAAGCCCACAGGAAATAAGTTTTAGAATAATCTCTTCCAATATAGGAGTATATTTCTTTATTTAATCACTGCAGGCAATCACTCCTAATAAACACTTATAATTAAGGCAATGTTAAGTAGCAAGATGATGAACACATTTTATTATTCACTGAGGACAACAAACCCTTCCATTTGGAATTGTTTCAAATGGTTGTGGTTAATCCTAACATCCTAACAGCTTCTACAAGAACTAAACCTGGGTTTGTAAAGGAATCTAGATCCCACTGACTGCAAGGGTGGTCAGGTTCTGAAATGTTTCTGGCATCCAAGCATAAATCTCTGCCTTCTGGTGTAAGACTAGATATGACTGCCTTGACTACACTGAGGAATGAACCACTTTTCACATTATGTTTACCAAAAAAGTCCTTACTTTTCAAACATGGACAACTCCTCTGTACAGAAGGTTCAAAAACATGGCTTCCCCTGCTCACCTTTCAGCACATAACATTATTAGTTTTTAGTGAACTAAAGAATATATGAATTAACAAATTACAAAAAGTGGTGACAATTAAGGTAAGCTTGTTCATATTTTGTCACAATGGAAATGTCAGAGGCACACGTGCAGGCTACCTACCTGCCCGTAATCATCGTAAGTCTCCTAAAATGCAGGACTCAGTGGTTCCATTTCCACTTTATTTACGTACATACACAGTGATATGCTCACAACTGTTAAAGACAGTGCTTACAGTGCTCTGCAACTTCATCGTATTTTTGGACTCTTATCCATATACTGGTGGACATAATTGTAACACAACAGGGTTTGCCTGACCAAAAGATGCAGACTCCTTTTAACAATGCATTCTAATTAAGAAGAGATGGGAAAGGCTTATTATACCCACCTGAGGTTTACTAAAACAATTTGTACAAATATTTTTTATCTTTCAGTTATTACTTTTTTGCTGGTATGTATCTTAGGAAAGGCCAAGCATGAAATTGGAGTTGTAAAGGAAGTCCGAATTTAGTGATATGACTCTGCTCTAAGAGCTCAGTAGGTGTGCAGCAAAGCAAGAAGGGTAAAGGGGCTGAATTATTCATTGAACCTTTAAGCATCAACAAATAACAGTGAAGAATGTCTGTTTTGCAATGGTATGTGCGAGCTATACTCATAAAAGAAAACAGATGTTACAAAACCTATCTTGTAAGACCATCATAGAAGCTTTTTCTTATTAGTTATTCTGAGGGAAGAGAATACTAGCAAGTTATTTACAGGAGATTCATAGCACAAATGTTTTTTTTATTTTACTTAGCTTAACAACTTGAACACTGCACCTCCTTTATCAGCTTAAAGGGAAAAGAAAAACTGATGAAAAACTGATAAAAGGTAAAGCCTTTCTTGTCATTACAGTGCTGGAATAAAACAGCTGTTAGAAACAGTATAAGAAATGAAAATATGTGAACTACACCTAGCAAACTATATATATCTAAAATACATATATAACATATTATAACACAAGCAAGTTGTTACTTGTAAGTTCCAGCTTCCATTCCAAATTCCACCTCCGTGATAACTTTCCTAGACAAATCCTTTCAGTAAGAAATCATCTTTGAGCTAAAAATAAATTCTTTTCTTCTTTTTCAGCTATTCAAATTTTAAAAGCTTTTTTTTTTTTTTTTTTTCCCCTGTATTCTGTATTGGGTTTTGTGGCAAGATTTTGATAGTGGAGAGGCTACCAGGGTGGCTTCTGTGAGAAGCTGCAACAAGCCTCCCCTATGTCTGGCAGAGATAACACCAGACAGGTCCAAGGCCAAGGCTGAGCTCATCAGCTACAGTGCCTCTGGGATAACAGATTTAAAAAGGAGAAGTTACTTTGCAGGAGCAATGAGCAGCAGAGACAACCTCCATTTCCCCATCCCTCTGCACTTCTCAGGGAAGGGAGAAGGTAGAGGAAACTGGTAGCAAAGTGATGCCTGGGAAGAAGGGAGGGGTGGGTGTAAAATGTTTTATGATTTGGCTTTATTTCTCATTATTTTACTCTGATTTGTAATACAGGAAAAGTAATTTCCCCAAGTTGAGTCTGTTTTGACCATGATGTAATTGGTGAGTGATCTCACCATGAGCCTTTCATTACATTTTCTCTTCCTTATCCAGTTGAGGAGAGTGATAGAGCGGCTTTGATGGGCACCTGCTATATAGCCAGGGTTAACCCACCACATATGTCCACATCTGTAACCAGATCCATTTTATGGTGAGAGTCACTCAATTAACTGATATATCTAAAACACCCTGTTGGTAAAGTCAAGCGGCTGCAAAACTTTCTGACAGTGCAAATGGGAAGCCGGTATTACACAAGAAGATGCAATATTGGTTTTAGATTGGATTAACCTTTGACAAAACATATTTATGTTGCAGCTTGGAAATAAGCGCTTTCACTATTTGCTATTTTTGACAAATCCACAAACAGTAATATTAATCACCCTCAACTAGCTTTCAGTGTCCATAGTTCTGGTAGTTTGATTTGTTTTGATTTAATCTGCTGCAGGCCTAATACTAACATTTTACCAGCAGTCTACATCTTCTGAAGAAACACCTGCAATATTTGGAAAAATACATGATCACTTTTACTTTCATTTGGTACCTCGGTGAATTCAGATCTTTTGCTTTTCTTTCTAATTTCCACTGCAGTTTATTTGCTTTTGAACAAGAGAACACAGAAGGAAATAGCAAAATTGCGGCAACCCACCATCCTACCTCTGACAGTGGCCAAGACCTAAAGCTTTGGTCAGGGTATAAGATCCTGGGCAATCACAAACACCTAATTCCCTAACATGCTTCACCAGCCTTGAGTCTTAAAAGATACCATGTAGATATCTACCCTGGCTTTTCTTTGTGATTGCATACGAATGAGTTCGCAACTGCTGCTCTTAACAAGAGCAAGAAAGGCAGGCATAAGAATTTTTTCCTCCTGCAGACCACATCAAAATGCCACAAAAATGCCTCCCCCTGACTACACTGGCCTTGCTTGCCACTGCTGTCAAAAATCACTGCATCTGCCACAGAGGCAGCAGGAACAGGTACATTCATTGGGCTGCATGGCTGCAGCTCACAGTTGCAGCACAAAAGCAACTATTGGAGGGGACAGGCAGTATAGACATGTTTCTATCCACTACTCCTACGGTGGTGTAACCCTTTCAGAGAGGGTGGGTAACAAGTGTTAGCAATCTCTTAAAACTGCAGCAACCACAGCCAAAGGAATAATGGTGAAATTTGACATCACAGTAAGACAATTGTGTCACTGAAGCTGGCTTTGGGTAGAAGCCGCTTTGACCCTTATTCTGGGACAGGCAGATAGATCCAGACAGACTGAAATTCAGGGGAAACACTCATGAAGTGGCATTTCTCATATCTTACATGTTAAACCACATGGTGGAAAGACATTTAAGACACATACTATATTCTGTTTTCAACAAAAACTTCATTAAAAGAAACCCTCCAAAATCATCACCTGTATTTCAGCATTGCACAGCTTCCCTCATGTGACGGAAGTTATTTCCTTAGTGAGTTATGATCTCTAAATACCCACTTGCTCTTTTCCTAGGCCCACATATCACCAAAAAGTCTAAGAGTTTATAGTTTGAAGCTCTCAAAGAGGAAAACAAGGTCATGATGAATTCTCTTGTTTCCTAGTAACTTATGTACACCTTTATATAAAAGAAATTATCTCTCTTGTTTTGAAGCTTGTACAAAATAGTGTTTCCAGAGAATGGAATAATTCAATTGTACTTCTATTTTTAATTAACTGCAGCAATTATTTATTATTTTCCTGTACTACAAACAATGAGAGCTATGTGTGAAATGGAAGCCAGATAAAATAAAGCTTTCAATGTTATTCCTTCAGCACAAAATTTGTAAACTCTTTGATACCATTGTGAAACAAACAGCCGTCTTTTACAGAAAGATTCTGTAAATGAAAGTAGTATGTACACATCTCGAACAAGAGCAGAGTCCTATTGTTGTAGTGCTTGTGTAAGTCATGGAAAGGGGCCATCTTTATCTGAATAACTGTCAGTTTGGTAGCCAAGACTATGCAGAGATACAAAACTGTAAAACAATGTCATAAAGCAAATCAGGGCTAAAATAGTCATGGACAGCCAATTCACCACTGCATCCACTTAAATGCTTTGCCCTCCTGCTTCTAGCCCTCACTTATAAGCCATGACTGATTTTAAAAGGTCCAGCTCTTCCTTGATATTTACCTGCTGCTTGAGAGTATGTTTCTGGACTGTATTGCCTTAAGAGAGTTTATTAGAACAACTAAGAGAACTGGAGCAGAAACTTGCAGAGAGCCAATCCTGCTTTTGCAGAACAGTGTGAATAACCTACAGCCTGGCCACTTTGTGGACCCTGTTATGTCCCAGGAACCCTTTCAAAATAAACTGAGTTTCAACTAAACTGTAGGAAAAGGTCATATGAAATTACTTCATGAAGTATCATATTTTCCCTCTTACTCTTCTGTATCTTTGTACTCTGTGTACCGCTTCAAACATAATTCTGCTCTGCTAGGAATAAGTCAATTCACAAACAATCTGTATTAGATCTTACTTTGAGACAGCAGTTAAGCCCACAAGGAGAATGCAGCCTTGTTACTCTTTTCTCTCTATCACAAGGATTTTATAATTGCATCGACTCCAATCTCTAGGTTGACATCCTGCTCAATATTTATTAACTTCAGGCTAGTAAGTGCATGTTCCCCTTTTAAGTCCTTTATCCCATGATATTGTTATTTTATACTTCTCTACATGGAACTAGAAACTGATCTATCCATCTTGAAGCCCAGCCTGTCTAAATCATTCCCAAGTTCATTGCTTTCTTTGGCAGTTCCAGCTCAACAGAGGATTTAATCATATTTCAAGTTCTTTCTCTTAAGTCTTTAAACACACACCAAACAAAATCCTTCTTAATAGCTTCCTATCCAAAATACAATCAGTTCACTTCCCTTGTATCAAACTGTGTTCGCTCACATACTTTCTGGGTGCTAGTCTCTGACATGACCTTCAGTCTTCTGCCACAATTTCTAACTTTTAACGTCAGTTTTTTAAGGCTGAATCTCAAACAGTTAATTAAATAACTTCCCCCACTATCAACCCAAAGACAGGAGAAATATTTTAACATATCTCCAAAAAGTTTACTGTATAAAATCTTCCAAAACTTCAGGGGGAAAAAAAAAAAAAAACAAACTCAAAAAGCAAAAGAGGAAAACTACATGTGGCAAACTGTTTGCTGCCAGAGACGTCTATCAAAAGGATCACTTTCTAAGTTCCAGAAGGCAGGTCTCCTGCAGGAAGCAGCTGATCGTTTCGCAGCATGTCCTCGAAAAGTGCCAATGGCTAAGTTCGTCTGTGGTAACTCAGGACCACCACAGGAATATTTTTCAGCTATACAAGCTAAGCCTTTGCTCTTCAGCAGACCAGAGGCGGTAGCCAGACCCACTGCTTTATCACATACCAGCCAACACACCAGAGACACTCTGTTCTTTGCGAGGGGGTGCTTTGGCGTACCATGTGCTTTGAACTGCTTTTAACGTAACCACAGAAGCTGGTAAACCTGATTTGTTAGTTGGGCCACTATCTGCAATTTCTTCAAGCACTGATATACTACTGTGTGTACGAAATAGCTAGCTCTGCTATGAAAAGTAAGAAAAAGAACAGTAGGTCATCTTTTATACATAGTCAATGATATCTTGACTTCTGCTCTCAATTTTTTATTCATCCCTTAAGCAGAAGAATTCTTATATTTTAAGTTCAATATTACTTGATTTACTGCCATTTCTAAAATTCATATATTCCATAGCTAAAAATCTAACCATAAACTGTATTTGTTTTCAATTTTTTCTTATTTCTGATCAGTATATTTGGTGCATAGTTCCATCTTATTTCCTCCCTTCCTTTACCAATTCAACTAGAACCTCCTTAGGACAGGAGGTAGGTAGCTTGCTTTCAATCACAATTTTAAAGCCAGAAAAAAGTGTAGCTCTTCTCCCTTTTATATAAAATTCTCCTCAACATTTTTTTAACGTTTCATGGCTACAGGTTGGGTGGGGAAGTGATTCAGAGCAGCCCTGCAGAGAAGGGCTTGTGGGTGTTGATCGATGAGAAACTTAACATGAGCTGGCAGTGCGCACTTGCAGCCCAGAAAGCCAACTGTGTTCTGGGCTGCATCAATAGAAGCGTGATCAGTAGGTTGAAGGAGGTGATCTAGTACTCCGCTACTCTGCTCTTGTGAGACCCCACTTGCAGCAGCACTGTGAGCAGTTCTGGTGTCCTCTAACATAAGACAGACATGAAGCTCTTGGAGCAAGTCCAGAGGAGGGCTATGAGGATGTTAAGAGGGCTGGAGCACCTCCCATATGAAGACAGGCTGAGAAAGCTGGGGCTGTTCAGCCTGGAGAAGAGAAGGCTGCGTGGAGATCTCATAGCAGCCTTCCAGTATCTGAAGGGGGCCTACAAGGATGCTGGGGAGGGACTATTCATTAGGGACTGTAGTGACAGAACAAGGGGTAATGGGTCTAAACTAAAACAGGGGAAAAACAGGTTAGATATAAGGAAGAAGTTCTTTACTGTGAGGGTGGTGAGGCACTGGAACAGGTTGCCCGAAGTGGTGGTAAATGCTCCATCCCTGACAGTGTTCAAGGCCAGGTTGGACAGAGTCTTGGGTCACATGGTCTTGGGGTGAGGCATCTCTGCCCATGGCAGTGCGGTTGGAACTAGATGATCTTAAGGTCCTTTCCAATCCCAACCATTCTATGATTTAAAGATGCTGATGAGTAATTCCTCATTACAGTGTTCTTAAGATGACCATATAATTTCTCCAAACAGAAGTTAAATTCAGTGCCTGTTGAGCAGAATTGTTCTGTGCTACTGTGCAATATGCTTAACATTCACAGCGCTGATCTTCCTACACCACCTATACCGGTCGACAGAGAATGCAATCCCCTCAAAATTAGAACACCTTCTAACTTATGTAAGTACAGTAACAGCTTAGGAAACAGACAATGACACACAATGTTAAGATTTCCAGTCAGGCTGCAAATCCCTGCTCGCTCCATACAACAGTGGCACCAGCTGTAGCCCAATTAAACTCAACAGTGCACAGGTGTTCCTAGAAATGAGTAACAAAAGCAAACTTCCCTTTAGGGTTCTGAAAAAAAAAATTAATAAATTAGAGTTCTTTAACTTCTTCAGGTCTCCAAATATGAAACAGATTGAGGAAATGGCAGAGAGAAAATGACATACAGAGGAGTAACAGTAATTTGAATTCCTACTTAATGAAATATATCATAGAATTGAACTAAAAAATACCTGTGTTCATGGTTTACCTGTACAAACCAAGACTCGTGAAACATTTTAGTACTTTGACATGAAAATCCACTTTTGTTTTAGCTGTATGTTAAAGGAGTTCTAAGCTGGGAAAATAGCATACATCATCCAAAATATAAAATACAATATTTTATTGATGTTTAATACCTACCTGCAAGGAAGACAATTTGGGGTAAACGTAACTGAACTAACTGTAGAATTTTTGGCAACATTTCAGTGTGTTGTCAACAACTGAAATCAATTCACATAAAATATCAAATAGAAAATATGACCACCTAATTTTAAAAACTTGAAAAAGCTTACAACTGCAATATTCCAGAGAGTTAATTGCAAGATAAAACCAAGGAAAATAATTCTATTGAAATGTATTAATGGGAAAAAAAACCCAACACATTAAATTCACCTTAGAATAACCTGTTTGATAAAAGAAATCCACTTCATTTTCATGCTATGAAATTAATCAAGTTGAAGATTTGGAGAGTTTCATTCATCAGTAAAATATTATTTCATTATACCAATAAACTTGCTCTGACAAAATGAGCAAATGTATGTTTATTAATTCAGCTACTAGAGAGCCAAGATATTACAGCACAGTTGTCACCATGTAAGATTCATAGCTTAACAGTCTCTTATTAAAAATAAGAGCACTTACACTGAGTAATTGATCTTATATTCTTAATAGAAGCTCTAAGAGAAGCTGTGGGGCTGTTCAGAGAGCACAAACAATAAAAATTTAATTACACTGTGAATGACAGCCTTTTCAATTGGAGGCAATATTCACCTTTATTGATATGACCAGCCAATATCATAGAATAAAACTAGCAGATGGTCAACTGTCTTATAAATTATTCTAGTATACTAACTTGCAACACAGCAGATTTTCAGCTCATAAAAAGATATTCATTAGTAATACCATTAATACTTACTCACTGAACAGAGAATTAGTTTTTTTTATAAGGTAACAACAATCCTACAAAATGGATAGGTCAATAAAAAAGAAGTGTTCAAAAACTCAAGACACTGAAAATAATCAAAGTCCATAATGCAGTTGCTTTTGGTAGACCACACAACAACATTAGTTCCTAAAATAATCATTATAACTGCAGCATGATTTTTGGTCCTGCAGCTTCTAGATGGGTAAATATAACTAACTCATTCACAGATGCCATTTTTAATAGTTTTTCTCACTTGACATGCTATCAGTTGAGAAAGATGAAGAACATCCAAGAACACTGCTCTTTCATTAACACAGTAGTAGGAGAAGGGAGCTGGCCCATAAAGAGATTTTACAGTCCCTGGGAAATACTTTAGAAAAGTTGTGATTCTGATTAACAGAACTGATGTATTCAGCAAAACTCTGTGATGTTTTTATAGGTTTATTTTAAGTTGAAATTCAAGAATGAAATAAGGCAGGAGAAACAATACCTTGTGATTATAATACCTTGTGAATAATACCTTCTGAACTAAAGCTGGAAAATGGATCACTGAGTCTCCAGGACCAGAAACCTGAATCTTATACTCTGCTTTTGTTATGCTGCTTTGTACGACTATTTACTGTTCCATGCCTACTGCATCAAATCAAAGCACTTCCACAGACACAATGAAACACATCAAGTTCCACACACCTGCTGAAAATTCTGTTCACATGGATTCTTTTTACTTTGGAGAGAAAGACTCAGAGACAGGATTGAAGCTTTCTGTGCTGAGCTCAGATCACATCCCTCCTTTGTAAACAGCTGATTTGAATTGCAATAGAAATAGGTTTTCAAAGCAATAAAACCTATTGTATTCATTTATTTTTTTTAAATTGCAAACAAAAATAATGATCCCTATATCTCATTCTTAATAGGATTGCAGATGCTGCTTGATGACAATTGCATTCGTAAACAAGTTTGGGTTCTGTTTTTTTAATTGGAGTTGCATGGAAATAGAAATCTGAATGTTAAAATTTGCAATTTGTTGCAGGTTTCATGAGAATATGTCCATTGTACTGCTGATACACTCTGAAGGTCAGTCGAGGAGCTGGCATTGTAAGAAGCATTTCATAAGCTTGTCCTTGTTCCCAGCCAAGTGCCAAACTGCAGTCTTACAAACTATGGAAAACCAATGCTGTAGACATCATAGAACTTCTGCCTAAGTCCAGTTTAAAAAATTTTATTCTTTTGAGTGTAAAATTTCTGCCCTTCCAGGACTACTGTGCTTTCAATGAGACTACAGTGGTCACAACCATAGTAAATGAACCACAAAGGTGAAAGCCAAGAGATGGCTGCAAGATCCACAACAATTGCCATAAGTAGTGACAGTTTCATTACTCAGTTTGGAAATACGGGTACAGTGCTACAGACAGTGTTTTGTGTCTGCTTTCTGAAGCCGCTCAACAGTTGTGGGACAGCTCTTTTCTAAAAACATGCTTAATATTGGGAAATAACTGGATGAAAAGCAACCAAGACAGGGATTCTGTTTTTCAACCTTTGAACTCACTAGTTTTTTGTTTAGTTCCCTATAAACCCAATTGAGGCACGCTGGATAGTACATGGAACTGATGTTTTCAGACAAGAAAATGCAGAGAATTTGCTTTCCCTCTGCTAGTTCATCAGATTTTGATAAGATGGCTGTAATCAAGCCAAGACCTGGCAGACCCCAGATTACAAAACTCTGGGCGCACATGTGCCCTTTAGCATTTTCACTAAAAATACTTTTCAATAACACTAGTGAAAATTCTGGACAGATTACATAGGTGTGAGAAAGTATTTTCCAAAACATTACAAACTCTAGGAAAACACACAACAAAGAAAAGTTACAGACTTAAGGATGTCACACTTATTGTCTGACAAGTGTTATAGTTGTTGTGATAGAAGTATACAACTTGTATAAAAGTTGTGTTATATGTTCAAAATATAACTTAGGGCAGCAATTGTCACACAAACACAAATCGTTTTGTGGCTGCTGGTTTGGTTTTTTTTGTTTGTCACAATCCCTGAGCAAGGGGCTGAGGGGAGATAGGAAAACATTGTTGAAAATGTTTTAGCTATGACCTTCCCAGGCACAAGAGATGAAGTAATTAGCCTTACTGTGCTACGAAAAACTTCTCAATAAGAGAGAAAACAGAAGCAAGTCCCACCATTACAAGTAAATCTCAGGGAACAAGGGAGCCTTAACAGACTCTTAGTTCCTTCTAGAGACATAGAGTAGCATGACAATTTGGTCCTTAATTTCAGGAACTACCTACTAGTTTCTCCTAGGTTCATTTCATGGGTCCAGAGGGCTTTTCTAGAAAGGCTGGAGATGAAACAGAAATAAAATAAAAATATTTTAAAAAACCCCATCTGATTGCAAGTATAACCAAGGGAGAACTCAATTTCAGAAAGCCTTGAAAGGCATTAAAGTTATAATGAGATTTTTTTCCCCCTCCTTATACAACAGTGGATAATCCTCTGAATTACAAGTCTCTTTTTACATATAGTTATAAATTACATTGCTAAAATATTGATATAGTCAGACCTGCTTAATCCAAGACAGTTTTGCTTCTCATTAAGATTTAACAGAGGCTGAAGCATTTATGGTATAATGTCATGAAGACTTTGGGACACAGGGAATACAGCAAGCATGAATTAAGCGGGACTACAGTAGCAAGTGAACTGCATTAGAAATACAGAGAATATTTGATGGGGAGAAAACCATTCTCTCTTGAGCCAATGGTAAGGGATGGAAACATGGCCAGCCAATCTGCCCAGGGAGTTTACATGTGAGTAAGACTTGGTGGCCCTTTCTCATCTGCCACCTTTTTTGCCCACTAGGTGCAAACAGTGCTTATCAGAACACCTCCCTGCATGTCACCACACACACCCCAGGACCTCTCAGGCAGCCTGTTTCAGCTGCAGCCATCCATCACGTCTGTGTGATGGGGCTTGGGCTCTAGGCAGTGCAAACAACGTGGTAAATCTAAATGTACTTCTAAATCTATTGTAAAATAAAGGAGTAGTTCAAAGTAACTGCATTGAAAAACACTTGACAAAGTCATCACTTTGCAGAGTGGCAGTATATGCACTGTAGCTTTAGATTCAAATTTATTTTATCCAGAAGAAACACCAGCAAGTAGTAATTGTGACAACGATAACAAATGTGTTCTTAAGAAATATTGAAGAGAAGTGACTCTTTCCAGGCAATTACAAGTTCTCAGTACTGTCAAAGACTGCAGACTATCAGCCTACAGCAGCAAAATATCTTTTGAGTAAGAAGTGCAACCAGGAAAAAAAAGCAAAAACATTCAAGAGCTCAGATCCAGTCCCAAGTATTCAGTTGAAGCATTACTATGATGATGACTGTTATTTACTATCAGAAAATTGCCTAACCTGAAACTAAGTGACAAATCACAAACTTAGGTAAAAAACATGAAGTTTTTCTTTCTTACAGAATCCAAGTTCCCAATGATGAATAGAGGTTTACAAGAAAATTTTATTACAAATATGTAAGTTATAAAATCCAAACAAATACAGAGAAACACACTCTGTTAGAGTGTTAGAGAGACATTACATCTCTCAACACCACCACCAAAATCTATCAATATAATTCAAATATTAAACACAGTAGACAACAGAACCTGCTGATTTACATTGTGACCATGTATAATTGCCCCAAAATAGTTGCAAAAGCACAGGAATAACAAGAAGGGAAAGAGAAATATTCTTAACATTACTTATGAGTATAATAAAATTAGTATTAAATACCGGGGGAAACAGCAAATACCATCTTTATTAAGAGGCAAGTGAAAACTACAGAAATGTTTATTTGGAATTAACTTATTGCATTTATTTAAAAATAAAATTAGGTAGAATAACTTTTCTTAATATTTCTCAGTTCTTGGAAAACATGCGTCCTTCTGGATTCCAGTAACAGGAGTCAAACATGCGATAACTTTTTCACACAAAAATCAGAAAATCTAGGATCACACCCAAGTTTGCCTGTTACGGCCAGTTACAGATGTGGTATAGAGCATAGATGTACATTGAGAGTTTCAGTGGATTATTTAAATGAAATGACACAGCTCCAGCAAGACACAGGCTTTGTGTCCAGCAGAAAAGTAGTCTGCTCCCTATCTGAAATGATGAAATCAGAATTACCCTGATCATAAATTTATCCTTCAACTATCCTCTTGCCTTTTTACCAGCAGAGAAGATGAGCACATCTTCCCATAACATCAGACTACACTATCTCTCTGACTAATAATTAAAACCCAGATAAATGGTTCTATTTTTTTACTGTACATCACAATAAGAGTTCTTAAATATGTGAAAACCAAAGAATATAACTCGTATTTGGCATATTAAGTCACATTACATTTGAAGGCATTCCTGGGCCTTACAGCAGAATTAGGACAGAACTTTCCAATCAGTTTCACAAAAGGAGCTTGACAGTATATCTCCATCATTTCTGAGTGTGGTGGCACTGCACAGTTCCACAGAGAGAACTAGTGACTAAAATTTTGCAAATCCATCCTTTAGCAAAAAGATACGCTGCTGCAATGGTTTATCTGTGATGAGGTAAGGAAAATTTTATGGTGACTAAGGACTTTTCACTCACGCTGTTACTTCAGACAAACACAGCCTGTATAAATAGTAAATAAATCACAGGTCTTCATTATTTATCATCCAGCGACCTGGAGCTTCCTTCTCTGACATCAACAGAAAAGTAACTGAAATATTCACAAGTGTCCTAGTTTACAATATTCACTACCGCTGTAGCGTATAACTACAATTGCAACCAAGCTCTGCTGGTTTTGCATAGAAGGTGCAAGTCTTCATTTGTGGAATCCTGATGGATGGTTCCTCAGAGAGCAGCAAGGCACCATCACAGGAAGAGTATTTCTCATGAGCGAACTACTGCCCAGCTGTTTTGCAGTTCCTCTGATTTCAGTGGGTAGTACAACACTGTCATGGGGCTAGGTTTTCTGCAAACCCTCCACATGGTATTTTGGACATAAAAATAAACCAGAACTGTTTCACTACCACTACAATTTGAATTCCTATCAAAATTTACATGGTAGCATGTTGGGAAGCAGAGGTCTAGTCTCATCAAGAGATGTGCAAACATATTTCCCACTGCATGCTAAGCAGCATGTACGTATGCACACAGTAAGGGAATAGCCCTCTAAACCTCAGTTACAATACATTTCTTATTTGTGCCTAAAACTGCAGTGGCATGATGGGATGGAAATTCCAGTGGAGATTCTGAAGTAGATACAGGTCTATACTTGCATAAAATATTCCCCAAAATTAAGGAAGGCATTATTTGAAATTATGTTTTCTGATTGTCTTGCATCACTTCTTTGAGAAGGAGGTACAAGAGATGTTTAAACAAAACCTGGAAGCAGTATCAGCTGTTTCTTCCTCTTTCATAGACCAGAAAACTAACAAGTCTCCCCTTCACAACTGTGTGAATGAGAAAGAAGAAAGAGGAAATTCTGCTAAATGGCAAAGAGACTCTAATACTCAAATTCAAAGTA
The DNA here is from genome assembly GCF_963264785.1 of Psittacula echo. Lineage (NCBI taxonomy): Eukaryota > Metazoa > Chordata > Aves > Psittaciformes > Psittacidae > Psittacula > Psittacula echo. The sequence goes on along the minus strand of NC_137735.1, from coordinate 50,609,226 downwards.
AATGTAGATGCACAAAGATAATAGTAAAGCATGCCTTTGGGAAATTCTATAATAAGGCTAAAAATATGGCCACAAGAACAATAGTGAAACATCCAGTAAACAGCTACAAGATACACTAGTGAAATTAATTAAAAAAAAAAAAAAAAGTTATCACTGTCAGAATAGATTGCTACTACTTAGATATATTTAAGTGAAAAATTCAGACTATTTATTCTTCAGATTTACGGGACAGACTCATTATAAAGCTGTAAACAACATAGATTACAGAAATTTTATTAAAATACTGAAAATATGAAGTTTGTGGGTTTTGAGAAAGAAAACTATTGCTGGGTTAATATTCAGAACTGCATATTCCTTTTATGGCTTCTTTGTCTACTGATTCCGGCTACTATTTGTTAAGTGGGAGGAGAGATTCTCTGTCTATTATTATGACTACTACTACTCAAACCTCGCTTTCACAGATAAACCAATGGTAGCAAAAGAGGCACCCTCATAGAATCATAGAACGGTTTCGGTTGGAAAGGACCTTAAAGATCACCTAGCTCCAAGCCCCCTGCCATGGCCAAGGACACCTTCCACTAGACCAGGTTGCTCAACGCCCTATTCAACCTCAGGTCTGAATAAAAGACAGACACAGGTTTGTAGCTGATGAGCAATGAAGTAGATCTGAAAAAAAGATTAGGAAGCACTGAAATCCCAGAGTTGCCTGTAAGAAGTTGTTGGTATAAGAAATCTTACAAAAGAAAATACATGATGTTATGGGGATTCTTGCAAACCAGATGGAGAAACCAGACCTCTTTCATATTGAATCTGTTTATATCAGAAATGGTTAAAGAGGAAAGGACTAGGTAAAGCTTGAAGGTTTTGTATGTTCTACTAAATGAAAATGACAAAATACTACTGACAAAGTGTCTTCCAAGAAAAAGCATAATTTTTTTTAAAAAACGGAAGATTTAAAATATGTATAATGAAATGTCACTATTTTGCTTCAGACTTTTTAGAAGGGGCTTATTCTTTTACCTTGATTATCCACATCTAACAAAATGGCTGGTGTACGCTTGGTGTTACCTCCAAGTCCCATTCTTAAGACTCCCCTTTTGGTGTCTGAACAGGTTGGCTTTAGGTCTTTTACTATTAACAACAACGATGACTCCCAGATCCTAGTAATTTGGTAAACACCTGAGTCTGAGACCTTATTTTAGGTTGAATGCACAACACAATTTAATTGTCTTTTCACTGGCTTCATGCCAGGTAAGGTCAGGCAATACCTGAAGCCACATAAGGCTTCCCTGTCAAGATTATATGAGTCAAACAGTGAGTTTACACTGGATTGGCAATTTACTTGATATAACTGACATTTTTGATTTGTATATTAAGAGGTTCACACACACTGATGCAGCTATTCTATCTAGAAGTCTACAGTTCGGGATCTGCTTGGGCTTGGACATTTTAGCTCCTCGCACTGGCCACTTTAAAAAAGGAATTTTCCTTCACTGGTCATTACTGCCCCCAAAACACTCAATTTCCGTCCACCATAGACAAGGAACTGCAAATGAAGAACGATTCACTATTCAGTTCTCTCCAAAGGATTTAGTGTGATGAGACATGTAGAGGCACTAATTGACTGTGAAAAGTGTGGGCTAAACTAATTCGGTGGTATTGATCCACTAGTTCCAGGGAGATTATGCAAGTTTACTTGCCTAGTTGCAGAGTCCTCCCAATATAGAAGATTTCAGATGATGTGAGTTAATTGGGAAAAAATTCAACCCTCCAACTGACTTTCAGCTGTGCATTTTAGCAACCCTGTTGCAGCAATACTTAACACACACCGCAAAGCCTGATTTATCTTTGGAGCTTCACAAATATTAGCTAATTAATCTTTCACCATTGTAGTTTCACTCCACAGCACATCTTAATTTTTCTTTATAACTGAAGCTGAAGATTTTAAATGGCACAGAACTATGTAGTATTTCTAAAGAGAAAGCTCCGTGACCTCATTCTACTTAACTTGTATCATACTATAGCTAAAAACTTTTTTTTTTTAAAAAAAAGAAAAGGCTAGAAGTAAGATGCATATTTCTAGAATTAACTACAATCACTTTCCTGATTACTATTTAAAATAAAATGCATGTTGGCAGTCATAACAGTCAGTAATCCTGTTTTACTGGAAATTTAACGAGGGATTTACAGTTGAAGTTGGTACTTTGCCATTGCAGTCGGTTGATGTGTTAAAATGTCAAGCACTGACTGATTGCTGTCTAATTACAGACCCATAAACAACTTTATATAGCTACAAAATTACTCCCCCAGGTCTTCACAGTGTTGCCATCAAGACTAATTTCAAGAGAGATGCTTGAGCACAGTATTTGACATAAATTTTCTCATTGGACATTTTGGCACTAGCACTGGTTAAAATCTGGATGAAGCCTTCTCAGCTATCTTTGTAAGAAAACTTTGTCTCTTGTCCCTAATATTTCTTTATTAATTTATTTTTATTTTTAGCCCTTACTTGCAATTGAAACTGAAAATTGCATCAAGAGACATGGTGGTTTTGTGAATATATAAGAAAGAAACCACCAATTCACTGCAACGCAGTTATGAAGGTTTAGAAAGTTTAGTATGCACTTTCAGCATATTCAGTGTGCCACCTCTGACTCAAAGCATTCAAAAGAAATAGTGTGCAATTACTTACAAATTTTTATATCCCTGTAAGGGTGTGAAACCTTTCTGAGCTCTTTTGAAACTGTACATGACCTCTGTCTCTTTTACAACAAAGCAAATGGGCAAGGCAAAGTTTAAACTGTGTAAAACTATGACTTTTCCCTCCAGGTGATGCAAAAGAGGAAAGAAATACATATAAATAACCAAGAATTAGAGAAAGGCACGAGGAACCTGTCTCCTATGGAGGAGGGAAAAGGTAGGCAATTGTTTCCAATGGCTTGATTTTGGAATTGTCTTAGGAAATCTCTGCCTATGGCTTTAGATTATCTGACTTCCTGAAATACCTAAATGACAACACAGAGAAGCACAAGTTCATTTGGACCAGAATTAACAGAGGTTCAGTGTGCCATCAGGCTCTGCAATTCTAAATTTCTCCTAAGAGTGCAAATAACAAATTTCAGTAATAAAATATTTTCTTATTACTCACACATATTTTAATAAAGATGTAAGTTATTAATACAGTTGATACAACTCTTACTAATGTCTTATCATTGATCTTAAATTGAAACATGAATTTAACTGAAAAATGATACACTGTAGTGCATCAGGACACTTTGTCACCTGTTTTAGATTGTAGACTGATTCACTGTTTATTAGCACATCTGTTATTTATTTCTTAATGCCTTATTAAACAGTCCATCTCATTACCAATCTATATCACACACATTTTAACACCACCACCACCACACTGTGAGGTCAATTAAAAGATTAAAAGATTAAAGATTTTGTTAAAACAATGTAAGAAGTGAAGTATAGGTCTTCCTTGTTGCATAGTTTAAAAACCAGTCTCAGGATTGCTTGATTGTTTTACATTTTATGCAAATAAGCCATTAGGCTCCCAAGTAAAATTCTACATTTCCCAGCACACTTTCAACTCATTTTTCTGATCTGAAAGAGTAAACCTAATTTGAGAACTGTATGGTTTCACTACCACTGTTGTATATAATGCAGTTGCTCCATACTGAAAGTGATTCTTTCTCATTTTTCTAATAAATAGCCTATTGTATTTATTTCGTATTACATTTTTGTTTATATCTCAGCATCTTTTGCTTCACATAAAAGCAACATTTTTACTGTCCTTTTAAGAGCTCAGAACATTTTCTTAAGAACCTGGTTGACTTAACAGCTTAAAAAAATGCTGAATTTTTGAAACAACCAGCCATTCCCACTGCATTCTTTACTGCTGAGTGCCCTGTAAATCTACAGCTTTCACTGTAAATTTGCACAGTTCAGTAAATCTTTAAAATGATACCATTACATTTGCCTTTCTTTTCTGCTCCCCATAAAAGACTGCTTTACAACCCTGATAAAAAACAACCAACCACATCTGGTCTTGACTACTAAGCCCACTAAGAGACAGATTTGCATGGAGTAGTAGTAGTGGTGCCCACAGTGCTGTTACAACACTCTATTTTGGTCTTTTTCCTGTCAGCTTGGCTGAACTCCCATTTAGACCTAAATAATATTCCTCCATCGTTCTTTGTATATTCTTATTCTAAGTTTTTATATACATATTAAAAGAATACTCCCTGAAGAAGTAAAAATCTCATTAGTCCTAAACTAGCATTACAAAGACCAGCAGTTTATGAAAACAAGAAACTGCATTTAAAGTGAGGCTGGCCACTTGAGGTACACGCAACCAAGGAGAAGAGTAGAGCTGGAAGGAAGAGAGTAAACAGTATGGGTGTTGGTATCTTGATTCTACCTAAAATCCTCCCTAAAATACCTATAGCCATGATATAACAACAACTTCAGTTTTGCTTCTTATATTTACAGTCTTTTTTTTCCTATGCAGGTCAAATTTTTTCTACATCATGGTTGCTCCCTGTCATATTCCTCAGTTAATTTCTGACAAATATATTTGACCACATTTACCTGTTACAACTCTCATTGATTTCTCAGCAACTTGAGAGTTTTTTAAAACCCAAATGATTCTATGATAAATATACATTAAAATCCTTGAGGAAGATGAGAAGGCTTGGTTAGACAAGCTAGTTGAAGCCCATGTTTTCTTGGATGAAATATTTATAAGAAAAAAATTAAGAAATTATGTTTAAGAATGAAGCAAAACCAAAATAAGATGGAATTGCTATTTTCAAAAGCCCTAAATACAGACAATTTCAAAGGCCCATCAGCACTCTGTGAATATTGTGAGTGGTGAGAACGGCAGAAGGCAGTATATTTTCCTGAAATGAAGTTTTATTCATATTGATCCTGCCTGAACTCACTCACCCCTCCTTCAGGAAATGACCTGAAATTGCAAGCCACAAACATCCATGACACTATTCTTAAAATGTAAATTCTTACTGAAAGCCAGAATGCCCCCCAAAGAAGAAGGAGGACTTGGACCTTGGACACAGATGTCTTTGCCCATACTTTAAGACCTCCTGTGGTGTCGTGCATGTGGAGTTGTTCTCCTCAAGCAGAAAAAAAATTCAATGGCTACTTAGCAGTATGCACAAATAACTTCTGTGGGAGGGACACATTCTGGAAGTAGTAATTGGCATGCTGCCTAGCTTTGATTTGCATTTATACTACATGACAGACATATGGCTGGAAAGAAGAAAACAGTCACTGCCTCAGTCTACTGTAGCATCTCCTTAAATAGCTTAGAAGAATAGAAATGGAAAAAGTGATTATTCCAATTATCAAAGGCTCACAGGAATACATTGAGACATGAGAAATTTACCCTCTTTTAATAAACTGCTTGAAATTAGAACTGTAAAAAACAGCAAAAAAGTCAAAAGACCCAACTGCAGCAAATGGGGACACGTTCCTCTTCCCAGTCTGCACTAACAAACACCAATTACGATCTCCAAAGGCCTCTGACTAGACTTGAAAACAAGACTGACATTTAAATTGACTTTGAATATAATTTATCTATTGTTTTGATTTAGTGAAACATGATGCTCTTTGCTTCTATCCTCTGGCATTTGTCCATTACAGTGGTGTGCCTAAAATGAATTGTTTCAATGAAATCTGAAACAAAGCGGACTAACACTCTGAGTTAAAAAAAAAAATTAGTCTTTTTTAAAGGATACTACTTGTCAACAGAGATCATCTGATCACCATGATTGTGTCTGCACTTAATTTCATTAAGCATTCATACTCCCTGTGCATTTCAAATTCACCCACAAGCGCATTTTCAGACAAATTTGAGTAATATTTTCTTTATAAAATAAAATTACAGATAGACTTGTTTTCTCGGTTTTCCACAAAATTATAACTGTATAGAGTTTCAGCTGCTTCGTGAGTGGAACTACAGAGGTATCCTTTAACTTAAGTCTTTGGGGGCTTTTTTTTTTTAAAGAATTTAATATGTTCTGCATAAATCCAAAAGAGCCTCATAAGAAAATCGTCTGGCAGATTTCTAATGATCTGTCTGAAAAAATGCTTTGAAATCTCACTATTTCATCACAGAGTAACATCTGTATATAACCTGAAATATCAACAATATACTGTTTAATGAAGAAGTGCAGTATTAATAGCATGTCATTCCATTCTTATGAACAAATGTATTTATTATATGTCTTAGAAACAAAATAAAAGCAGCACTGATAAAAGTGTAGGATATTTAAATTCCAATAGCGATATCCATAGAATCTCAGTGAGGTAGGTCAAATTGCCAAAATATTACCAAAGGCTTTACAATTGAAAATATACTAAAAACCACATCCAGTAGCATAGGCCAGACACAAATTGTACCTCTTGCATAGCCTCATTTAATACTGATTACATCTAAAAGTGCTTGCCTATTCTATGGGATATTTGTGATAAATAGTATAATCCTAACTAACATAATTGGAGAAGGCTTAGATTACCAGGGTTGGAATTTAAATAACAGTAGTTAAACACAACATTTTTTTTTCTTAATCACTGCAAATTCATGACCAATACAGTACAATAACACTTTTGGGTAAATTTCGCTATTTTTTTGCTACCAACATATACTGCAGAAAATAGGTAGAAATATTCTGTAGATTTTATTACTGTTGCAAGCAGTGCTACAAGATCACCTAAGCTGTTTGTTCTCAGACAGACTGTTCCCAGAAGCAAAATACAGACCTGCATATTGCGTTCAGATCCTGTTCTCCTCCTCCATTACCATATATCTTCACTTTCCAAATGATTTTCAATGCCTGTAATTAACTGAACTTTGATCAACAGACTGAAGGCTACATTTAAAAAAGTTAAAAAAAAAATTTAAAAAATCAAATAGGTGCTGGAATTATATGGTCATCGTAAATCAGAAAGGAGCTCCTTGAACTTCTTGAGATCTTGAGATTATAAAACTCTAGTAAAAGCGGAATGTGTAAATTCACAGATTTAAACCATCTTTTAAGTATATGACAGGTATACTGTGTGCTTTTGTGACACAAATACTGTTTATGACGCAGAATTGTCTTTACTAATTTGAACACAAAAATTCTGCAAAATCACCTAGCCCAGCAGTGGGATTAGACTCGGTGGTACAATTATTCCTCCACCCATTACATGTATCTCTAGTTATCAAAATGTTTCTAGTTCTTACCTCTCTAGGAAGCTCACTGTTCTAAAAATATTAATTTTTAATTATTTTAAATCAAATTACATTTATGCTTTTGCTAAATGTGATTCTACTGCAGGTACCATAACAAAGCTATTAACCCACGTGACTACCATAACCGAACCATGATCCTTATCCATTGGCTTAACCGAGGCAATTAACGGCTAATTTTATATCCCATATCTTTTACCTTACTATTAAGGAGGGAAAATCCATTAAGATAATGTAATTATACAGGTTGGAACATAACAAGGAAGCAATGATAGTTCATTTAGGGTTGACCTCACAATGACACCTTGCAGTTTGCATGCTACAAAGCTGAAGCTTGCAGCTATTTAGGGACCATGTCTTATTTATGGCAAAATACTTCCTGAATATCAATATGTAAGCTTGTGAATGTGGTACTGATCTGAAGCTTAGGAGCTTTAAATGTTATCACTCAATACAATAAAAAGTTGTATGCACAAATCCAGTTATTGCAAAGTATTACTTTTTAAAAAGTACTTGCCACTCCCCTTTTTGACTTCCTAATATTTATCAGTATTTTACAGTCTGAAGTTGAGGGGACAGACAAAACAGGTCTTACTGTCCTAGCAAAAAAAGGAACTAATTATTAAGCTAATTATGTTTACATAGGAAAATTATTATGCTATTAAAGTTGCAGCAGAGACAATGAAGATAAAAATGGAAAAGCTGAGAGATGTCTTAAGAGCCTAGAAATGGTCATGTTTTAATTTTCAAGATTTTTTTTTTAATTCAGAAAAAGTTACACCTCCAAGTACACTGCAGGTTAGGAAGTCATAAGGACTCTATGTTGATCCAAAACAAATTTTAAATAGAAAGGACTTGCATAATAAATGTATATAAATATAGAATGTATAAAATGTATAATAAATTTGCATTAGCTTATGAACGCATATTTCATTAATTACATTAATTTGAATTCCTAAAAAACAGGTTGTAAAGACACGGTTTTCCACTATCACTAACAACAGTTTACTTGCAACAGCTCTTTAATGAATTTTTCTTCTGCCAAAGTGGAAAAGAAATCAAGCTACAAGCTAGTGATGTTCAGAAACATCATCAGAAACTTATATTAACGTGCATGTAAATGAGCATCTACAGGATCTTGCTACTTTCTCAAAAAAAAAAAACAACACCAAAACAATAACCCCCCCAAAAAAACCAGGTAGCCATATAGCAATCTGTACATAACACGTTTCTGAAAGCCACATAAGCACTGATGAATGACAGTTCGGATACACAGAACTAGAACAATAAGGAATGACAAAGTGCTAATTTACTAATCAGTGTTTATCATTACAGAGGTAAAACATACAGCTGAGTATCAAGCATTTCCTATAAACTGTTCGCAATCACAAAAACCCCCTAACTGAACAATGCAGCTTAGGGATTTTTAAAAATATGAAACTTCGTAGCAGATGTTAATCTGCTAAGAAGATTACAAGGTTCAGGTCATGACCTATGGGCCATCAAAAACCTGCATAGCATGGCTTTCTAGCCCATAAGAAAGACAGTACCTTTTTGATCCACAGCTTTAGATTAATTTTAAAAAAATATTAATCAATTTTAAAAATTATTTTTGTGTAGAAATGTTAGTTCATATCCAGTGGAAAAGGAAGACAGGAAGTAAAGAGGTTAATCTAAAAGACATCTGCTATGATGTACAACACTGAAATGGTTTGAAAGCACACATACATGTTTCCAGGAACATGTGACACCGTACCTGGTGATGTGGGGAATTGCCTTCACACGGTGGTAATGATTACACAGACTGTAATCGAGAACACAATACGTGACAATGGATGGATGGAAGGAAAAAGAAAGAAGAAAAGAAAAGAAAGAAGGAATGAGAATGATATTAAAACACATTTTACAAAGATGAACAACTAGAAAACTTCATGAATATGCTGAAGAATTAAATGCCCCCTCCAAATCAATTCTGAGACCTTTAAACTAAACTGATCATCTCTACAGACCTCACACTGGTATTTGGTTACTTTCCATTCATAACTGAAGAAAAGGAAGAGTGGTCCTCTTATGTATAACATTTTGGTTGATATTAACCTCCATTATTAGAGTACTACAGACTGTGGAAACCAGCCCCACCGCTGCCATCAGAGTGCAACTGGGTTTTTGTTTTGGAGTATCTGGACCTTTCACATTCCATTAGGTTATGAACACATGAAGTGAGATATTTAACACTTTTGCAGTCACTGGAGAAGAACCACTTACAGTTTTTCTTAAAATTCCAAAGGATAGATGGTATGCATATATATAAATATACATATAAAACCCACAAATACATACAAACCACCTCCACTAAAACTTCACCCCTGACTATATCTTCTGTTTTAGTCCCACTATTTTGTGAGGAAGAAATAAACGGAGAGGTAAGAGAAGCACAGGTCACACCACACTCCGTCTCGTTCAGTGTGGTACCCAAGGGGAGCTAAACAAGGGTGGTGTGATCCATCTGCTTTCAGAAAGCTTAATCTTTGTGTTATCTGCCCTTATGTGAATTTGGTTCCCCAAATGTATTCTTCAGCCAAAATACCGCTTAGGAGGTTTCTGTTGCTTCTTTCTTGTTCTTCACTGATGTGCTTAGGCTCCCTCCCTCTGAAAAAGGCCATAATGTATCTGAAGGGAAGGGATCTGCTGCAGTTCAGGGGAGCAGGGACAGGAGACAGCAAAGGGAGGGGACCTCTAATAACTATTGGCAACATTAAGCAGTAGCAAGACTGTCCACAGTTCCATATTCTGCCTTTCAAGTGATACATAGCCAGCAAAACAAAACTGCAGTAAACCACCAATTTTAATCTGTCATTTATAAGTAGTGGTTTAATTATCTCCGATACGCTAAAATCTGATTTACAAATTTTCTGACACTTTGGCCCAACTAAGAAGTAGACTCAATTGCCAAGAGGTAATCACTGCTGAAAGTCATTTACAGAAGGAGATATAAAAGCAATTACGCTATAAGGATCTGCTGTTGTTATTTGGTTTACAGATATATATATACACACACACACACTTTCTGTAAAGGTAAACAGACAGATTACTGGCCACGGCGGGATGCCTTCTTCTGCATGAGCAATGCTTAATATGAAAGAAGCTGAGGGACTGCATTTCTGGATTCACAATTAAAAATACAATGATAAGGACTGGGCTCCTATTATGTTGGTTTTGGGTTGTTTTTTTTCAGGTTGTTGTTAGAATACAGGTTCATGAGAAATTAAATATGTTAATATTACTTGGATTGCTGAATCTTGTGAATAATTCTCTTTCTGACAATATCAATTTCTTAGTGAGGAAAATACTAGCCCAAATATAAAAAAAAATTGCCAGTATATGTGCAAAACCCAAAAAATTTGTTGAATTGTTACTTCTGTTTACCAATATAATCCATATGTGCCCTGTTAATATCACATTATTGTAAGTAAATACTATATACATTGTATATATTGAATATTTTGTGTATATATATTCTATATTTTGTGTATACACAAACAATTTTCACTGTATGAATGCTCCCTAACCATGACAATTTGGAAATAAATGTAAAACTTACGATATGGGTCCTTTAAGCTGACAAACAAATGAACATAAATTCATTATAAACAATTATATAACTCTGTTTACTAAGAACTGAGCTTGGATCTTCCTTATGAATTTCAATTTATTTTTTTTTTTTTTAAGAAAACTGTAAGGTTTTTGGTTTATGTATTTTACTAGTATAATTTGAAAAGCATAACAAATGAAACTCAGAAACCAAATACAACTAAAACAACCACATGATGACGAAAAATAGTATTCATTTTTCCTGTTAGTCAGCTGATTTATCTGAAAAATCATTAGTATTCTTTTCAAATTAATTTAAATTACTTTCTACATCAGCAATAAGTAGAGACTGGAATCTCACATTTCAAAGCAAAATTGCTATATAGCATGCAGTCAACAGATGGTTCAAAGAAGTGAAATGTTGAAATCACTGCGAGTTGATTCTTTCACGCTACTGTTCTCCACAGTGTACCATCACAGCTTTCCATTACCAAGAAAACACATCTAAAATAAAGTACAGAACCAAAACCTAGATTTATGCAAAAAGTTATGTTCTAAAGTCACATATAAATCAAAGAAGTGAAAGTCATTGTAATAACATCTGAAGTTCAAGTAACCAGCATGAAACAGCAGTTGTATCTAGTGATACAGGCAGCAAAGTCCTTATCCTACTTCTTCCTAATGTTTTCATGAAAACTGGGAAACTTGGTAGTAGATTCAAATAGAGACTCTGCTAAAATTTTGATGGTAGTTCAGTAAAGCCATGGTTAACTGATAGGAGTTAAATGCCTTGTACTACTAATTGGATACATCTAAAGACAGAAGGAAACCCCTAAATCGATGGCATTTAACCAAGTTGCCTATAACTGAAACTAAAAATTCTTTTGAGAATTCTGCTGAGGACTGGTAACGGGGTTGATCCCATATTATGAATAAAAATAATCTTAAATACAAACCAACACCAGAATCAAGATTCAATATAAGCAAACTGTTCAATGCAGGAGGTCCTGTGGAAGTAACCTAAAGCTCTGTCACAGTTCGCTTGGCTACCTGTACAGTCAGGCTTCATCCTGGACTGACAATGCAACCACAGGTAAACCCACCATCATTTAAATACACATCACATTCCCAGGCTTTGGTTTCCACCTTACATTTTATTACAATTTCAATAAAAGATGAAACCAAGCAATAATTTAGAGAAGTGTCCATTAATTCCTCTACTCTCCCATGTTTTGCATGGGGACCTATCTCATATTCCCCCATGGATAAATCAATACTCTATAATGGCTGGCACATCTTTTTGTCTACTGTTGAAATTCACTCATAGAGAAGTTATGCCACTTAATCACTGATTTTGGTAGTCTGAAGAAAGACCTGTAAGGCACTTTTTCCTCTTTAAGAAACAAGAGATTAAAAAGAGATTAAGATCTAAAAGGCAAACAGTGACATAAAAAAGTACTAAACCATAAGGGAGAAAAAAGGGGGGGGGGGGGGGCAAAAAAAAACAACAGAGGATTGGGGAGAACCACCCAGCAACAGGATCAGCTACTCCAAGGAGAAACTGAGGGGAACCTTTACCCACCTGATGGGCCAAAAGGGTCTGAAAACAGTAAGAGATTGATTTCTCTGCTGGTGTTGTGTCTCAAAAAGATGTTGTTTCCTGTTTTAGAAAGACGATTTTTTCTTTTCCTTTTCATGCAGCTTCCTTCATGAACATCATATATTTCTTGGCATGTTTTTATTTGAACAGTTCACAATGTCTTAGCTATATCTCTTCATTGTGGGGGAAAAAAGGTTTTTTTGTCTGGAAACATCCAATAATCACTTGGAAAACTTCCATATGAATCCTTGCAAAATGAATGCTTATAAATACTTCCTTGATATAAATAGATTTTCTGATACTTTAAAACAAATCTCCAAATTAAAGATATAGACCTAAACAGACATTCAACATTTGGTAAACCAATTCATATTATCTCTCCAATGAAGTATGTATAATAAGCTTTTTGGCATGAAAGGGAATAATTCCAATTCATTATTCCTATAATGGCTAACCAGTGTGAAAGTTCTGTGCATTTAATCTTTTGTCAACAAGTTGGCACTGTAAGAGAGGGAGATATATAGAAAGACTGTGAAAAGATTCACATTAGTAAATTTTTATGGGGGTTAACTCCACATGTAACGACAGCACAGAAGCAAGAGTTTAAGGGAAGGGATTTGTGAGTTTGGCCTCACTGAAAGTTTTGAACGGCTGGGGAGAGTGACAATACACAATTTAGCATGGACAGGCTCGTAAGGATTTGTATTCAACCTTGAGACGGAGAAAGAAACTTTTACATTTAATTCTCAAAGCAAGGGATCAGAGTCTGCAGAATAACTCCTCATATATATCATGCTCAAGTACCTTAATATATGAGTAGACATACTGACTTTAATTAATCTATTTATTTTCAGATATTTTGCTGACTGGAAAAGTCCTCCTTTCCAAACTCACTTCCAAACACAGTTCCTCCTTTAATTTGCCTTTTTATATAGAAGTAGGAGTGCTTTGGGTATCAGAGATTCATGCACAAGATATCCTTCAGCTATGCACAGTCACGTTCACAGCAAAACACAACGGCGATCCAACTGTCCTGTAAAAAAAGAGTTGAGTGCCAGGTACCCTCAACAACTGGCAAGAGAAGCAGGCAAACATTGTCCTTTACACACTATTTCGGCAAGCACCTGCATCTGGCATCTTTTACAAGTCACTGTTGGAAGCCACAGAGTCTGCTGACATCTCTGTACTAAAACCATATCTGAAACTTAAAGTTTGCTTAGCTATTTTATCAGGATAGTGATTAGCATTACTTTGGAGTTCTGGGCAAAGAACAAACTCCCTGTCATTTCTGCTTGAAACCTCAAGGCTGCTCCCTAAACTCACTGGTACACTGCAGCAGCTATTCAAGATGATAAATTAGTTTTACACAGACTTTTATAGGGATTTTGTTTCATCAGAATTATTCCCTCCACCCACTTAACACTAGTACATACTTTCCCACTGAAATACTATATTGCTTTTCACCATATAAAACCTAAACTCAACAGCACCATAATTGCAAAATGGTATCTAATATTTCATCTTCCACCAAACCAGAGGATAAATATGTAGAACCATATCTATCACTGGTTTATCCCAAATTGTTACTGTTATAACATAAAAGAAACAAAAGAAGTTTTACCATCCAAAAAAAAAAAAAAAAAAAAAAAAAAAAGACTGAGTAGAAAAGAAAGGGCTAAGAAAATTGCTAGTGGGATCCCATGCAGAGCCCAGTATACACCAAGTCCTCCTTGCAGTGCAAGGGATGCTGAATATGTTTTTTTAGGAAATTTAGGCTTTTTCAGGGTGGCTATACCCTCATCTTGGAAACACTTCAGAATTCTTTGAAACACTTCAAAATTGTTTTAAACACTTCAACATTTTCAGCAATTAAAGCACGTGAAAATCATGAAAGATGCAGTTAGGTACCCTGATTAGCCTAAGCTAGAATACCAGTTAGGAGCTATTGCAGACTGCTGCAGTCTATAATATGCTATGCCTGTGGCTTATACCAAGCTTCTCAGGGAAGAAAGAGAAAACTGCAGGAGAACAGACCTCTTCTAGCTTCCACAGTGGCGTGGAGCTACTGCAGACCTACTTGCAAGAAACGTGAACTTTTTAATGTACTCCAAAAGCCCATTACAGCTTGTGGACTATTATCAATTATGTGCAAATATATGAAAAGAAACCAACTCTCTGCTGCAGACAAAATATCTCACGTAATGCAAATACATCTTAAAAAATTAAAACAAGTAGTGGTGGCGAGAAAGATAACAATAATGGAAAAGTATCAAAATGCCTTACTGATTATTGTGCATATGAGATTCCAGCATATCAGCCTGAACAAATGCAAACTTCTGAGAGATGATTTCAGTGGAAACAAGGGATGTTTGCCATCTCAATGGACTCAACACCTTGAAGAACTAGTCCTTAAGGGATTTTTGTTTATTTGTTCACAGAAAATATCTAAATGGGAGTGAAAGACAAATTGGGAGCAGAAGGGATTCTAATGGGTGAATTTTGTACATTTAACTTGTACAATGTATCTAAACATTCAGCTTGCAGCAATTATTTCATCAGCTCTAGTACAAGATCTTGTGTTTTTTTAATGTGCTAATGAGTTGAGCAGATGTAAATAAAAAGATACTGATAAGAAATAAAAGGTGTCTCCCATTTCTCTCTGAGGATAGTGAACAGGGAAAAAAAATAGGAAAAAAAAAAAAGAAATCTTATTTTGAATATCTCAGTGTATGCAATATCTTCTGGAAAGCTTTCCCCTTCCCAGATTTATCCATCCTTGCTATAGCATAAAAACCTAATTAGTATTCTTCAGTTATGAAAATATATTAGGATTTTTTGATATTGTATTGGTCATAGATCTTGTGCTAATCATATGTAATAAGGATGGTTATAGATCAGTTACAGTTCTATGTTCTTTAACTATATAAAAAGAATAATGATATCACAAGGAAAAATAAGAGTGACTTACTGGCAAAACTGAAAACATTTGTTTTTGCAGACATCCTCCAGAAGATACTACAACACATACTATTGTAGCAGAAAACATCTATTCAATAGCAACACAGAAGTGTCATGCATCTATATTTTAAATAATTCCATTATTGTTCTAGCATTTCAATTTACATGTGTACGCCCCATGTCCTCCATGGAGCAGGTCAGAACATGACAATTAGTTAAAAATGTCAAACTGCAAGATTTTATGTACAACACCATATTACTATTAGCTCACTCATTTTACTGACCTGTATCACTTATTTTACTGTACCATATTGGTGCATTTGCTTTTGTACTAATACACACACACAAATTCTTAGAATTTATCTTCCAAGTCTGGACTTGAGAAAAAGCAGTCTTGGTTTAAGAAGGCTTTTGAAGGCTTTCCTTGCAAGAAAATAATTAATATCACTTACTGAATAATAGGTGGCACAGATTTGCAAAAATGCACATTCAAACACTTCGAAAGGTATTCAAGTTTTTCCTTCCAAAATTCCTACTGAAAATCATCCAAGAATTATGTCAGTATGTATATTGTGATTTGTACCATCTTGCTAATTCTTCTGTTCAGCCTCACGGCTAAGCAGAGGAGTTTTCACATGAAAGTTACAGAAACTGGCAATGTCCAAGAGTTTGAACTAAATGTCATTTCCATCCTTGATGATGCTGTCAGTTTTATGAGCTGTGGCACACAGAGAATATATTGCACACTTAGAGCATGCTAGCAGTGTTATTTTAAAACCATGACAGCTGTACAGTCCCAGCAGGATCTCAAATTACAGAAGCCACAGCAATCCTGCCATACAGCTGATCCCTTTGTTCGAGGAGGCAAAGTATCAGCCAGGAAAACCAACAAATTGTATGGGAAGACCCATACAACTTCTCCACCTATAAAGCTCCTACTGAATTCCAGCTCAATTTCTACATTTTATTCTGCAACTTTTAAGGTCTTCCCATGAGACCAACACAATTACTGGAGATGGTTTTCATTTACCGAGTGCTCATCTGTAACAAGAGTAATGAAAGCATAAGGAAGGAGTAACACTGTTCCTAACACAAAAAACTGATTACTTGACTTAGTATAGTATGACTTATTTGCTAAAAAAGGTCTGAAAACATCTGAAGTTCGCCACCTTCAGAGCAATTTGCAAACACACTTCTTCTTTCAAGAGCACCCAGGGTAAAAACAGAAAAAGACAGTGAGTGAGAATCCACTCTATATATTTCCAACAAAAATTTGACATATTCAAGTGCCAAGGGTGATGAATGCATAATTGAGAGAACATTATGGTAGCAACTTTAGTTAGTGTTTCTTCCATATTTTCTTTGGTTTTTTTTTTTCACTCATATGCACTCTTTAAAACAAGTTCTTACTATATCCAATTATACATCAAACAATAATCTCTCTATCTCCTGGTGAGAAAAATAAAATTGTGCATTTATACCAAGCAAAACCTCATATGAGAAGCAATCTAACCTTCTGAAATGACAGTTTTGTCATGAAAAAGCATTTATTCAATGAGAAGGAATAATTCTTTTTGAGCATTTTTCTAGTTTTTCTAACTCAAACAACACTTTCTCTCTTCAACTGTCTTTGCAATGTTAGGAAGCAATGTTTTTATTATCCTTTTTTCTGTTTTATTTTTAATTTTTTCCTTCTTTCCCCCCACTCCCCTCATACTTGGTCCTTATATCAAATAGCCCCAGGGATGTCTGTTTGCAATATGGAACTCCACTTGTGAGAGCAAGAAGTTTTGACTTGCCCATGGAAATAGCAGGACTGATTAGGTATTTAGATTTCTTGTAGGTAGAAGGATAAAATACATTTCTTCTCATGTCCATGAGAGGGATATAAGCATCCCTTATCCCACCTGAGATCCAAAACATCTATGAGCACTGCTGACCTATTAAGAGAATCAGTGATTAAGGAGAAAATACTTGTAGGTGTAGCTTCTTTTCCTAGAAAGGGTAAGTATTCCTGGATATTTGGATCAGCAGCCCACAGGCATAAATACCATTTTAACCCTGCTGCAAAGCTGCTAAGAGGGTAGCAAATTAGACCAAGAATAACTTTGGTGAGAATGCTGGTTTAGAGCTATGTTAGCATGTGATACAGACAATCCTAAAGCTAGACACTTGAAGAAGGAAACTTCCACCAGTAGCAAAACAACTGATTGTGCATTATAAATGTTGGAGACAAAACAATTGTGTGAATCAACCTCCTATCATTCTCACACCTAGAATCACAAAAAAAGCCTAATACTAGAAGCCTAAAAGATTAGTCACATTGCAAGACTTTTGTTAGGTTTTTCTATGGTTAACTTTTACGAAGTGAAGCCACAGCAGCTGTCATTAACTCTAACTTTTGCTTCATATTTGCCTAAAAAACCAAAATGATAAAAAATTGTGATTTACTTGAAACTGGAGAGGAGTTCAAAACACAAAGTCTAGTAGAAACGTCTCCAAATGACAAAGGATGGAAGGACAGGCCTTAGACTAATTTTCCACTCAGATGTATGTACAGAGATATGATAAAGTTGGAAAATCCTGTATTAACTTTCTTCAAATTTGAGAAGTTTTCAAACAGTTTTTAAGGTTTTGTCTTGTAGCCAGAATTGCCTAAGTTGCATCCCAAAAGCTTCAAAGTTCTGTCACCATCTGCCATGACCTGAAATATAGCCAGGTATGACATTGTCTAATTTCAGGTGTTCATGGCATGCCTTCATTGAAAACTGGGTCATTAGGGTGCCTTCCAACTTTGCTGAACTAAATTTCAGGCGAGCTTTGTGTACTTCTGGGTTTCTTTGGGAATGATTTGTTCATCTTTGTTCAGAAACTTCACTGGTTAATTGGATGCTCTCTCTCCTCCAACAGCAACCCTCAGCCAGCCAGATCTGCCATTTTATGTTTGTTTTACCCTCAAGTAACAAACACAAATAGATTTAATGAACTCAAGAATCTGCCTGATTGATTCCCAGATAGGACTAGGACAGTAAGATGGCAGGAAAATGGCAAGGCGCGCCTAGGCTCTCTTAAGACAAGATGGTTAAGCAGCAGCATTTTTTGATTCAAGGAATTTCAACAGCATAAACTCACATTTGAAAAGAAGAAAACACTTTCAACCTTAATTACTGGGCAAACAGAAAGAAAGGATTTGCTCCACTTTAAAGACAGAATTGGAAATGTAAATCATAGGAAGAAACATCAGAAAATATGATTTTCAAAATTATTTTTTCCCCTATACTATGTTAAATAAAAAAAAAAAGAGTTATAGAAATAGTAAGTAGCACAATTCTTGCTAATATGTTCTTTAACAAATAACCAGGGAATACTCAGCAGCTTAAAATACCTGTCTTGCTTATAGGTTAGTTTGAAAAGAGTACTTTCCTGATGCTCCACCATTTGTAACAAAATACTTTTTCATTTAGATGGTACTTTGGTAAACAAGTAAGAGGCTGACATGCCGTGACGGCTGATTGTGTATTATATGGTATTCAAAATTTTCTTCCATAATGGTATGTTTTAAAAACATGTACACTTGGACAATTCCTCTGGTAACAACAGTATCCCAAATGTTTATACAGCTGTTTAACAAAGATGTTTCTATCTGACATGAATGGCTGGTTAGACATGAGCGTAGAGAGACAATTTCTCTGCAATGCAACTATCCTTGGTGATATATTGAGTAAAAAAAAGTAGCTTAAATGTGGGTTTGAATGTTAAGAAAATTTTTAGTTCAGCTAAAAGGGCTACATGTTATCATGCCATAACACACTCTGCAAAACATTTCATTTTGCTAAAAGATAAATTTCAAAAGATTTTATAAAAACAACTTTTAAATTTTATTTTAATAATAATGAGAACATGTTAAAATAAAAATATTATAATAATGGTATTTTTAGGCTATCAGACCACTTGTTTTCTGTTTTATCTGTTTTTCTAGCTTGATCGGATAATTTTTTGTACAGCAATAGTTAAAGAATCAAGGTTACAGGAAATGCTTTATATTACTTGCTTTTAAATTACATTCTATACATTTACTTTATTCCTATGAGAATTCATAGACCTTTATAAGATAGGACTGAAAATTAACTGCGAGTTCCTTGAGTTCTAAAACAAGATGAAATGAACCTATCACCTGGAGTACTGTGTTCAGCTCTGAGGCCCCCAAAATAAGAAGGATGTGGACATGTTGGAGGAAAGCCAGAGGAGGGCCACGAAGATGATCAGAGAGCTGGAGCACTTTTCCTATGAAGACAGGGTGAGAGAGTTAGGCTTGTTCAGCCTCGAAAAGAGAAGGCTTCAGGAAGACCTTAAAACAGCTTTCCAATAGCTAAAGGGGACCTACAAGAAATCTGGAGAGGGACTTTTTACAACGGCATGTAGTGACAGGACAAGGGTGTATGGCTTTAAACTGCCAGAGAAGAGATTCAGATATCGGGAAGAAATAATTCTTCTGAGCAACCTGATCTAGTGGGAAGTGTTCCTGTCCATTGCAGGGGTGTTGCAACTAGATGAACTTTAAAGTCTCTGCCAACCCAACCCATTCTATTTGTTTTTTGTTAAGTAAAAAGCAATTCGTATATGTATTTAGTACAAGTAGATTTTGTTTACAATATATTTCATATTACAGAAAATATTCTGACATTTGGATAATTTAGACCTCCATATTAGTAAATTTACTTCAGCAATGTAACTAAAAAGCTGTATTAGAAGTCTAAAATATAATAAACAATATAGTCTACTTAGTCCTACAGAGAAATGCATCCTTTTAGTTTTAAAGCTATTATTTTTAAATAACTTTATAAAGGTAAAAGATAAACAACATTTATTTTTACAGTCTGTAGAGTAGCTCCTGGTTATCTTTGATGGTATTAGTATGTATTTTTATCTGTAAACCTTTCAAACCTTGTAATGAGAATTTGAATCTAAATCTAAATACTTTGAGATAACTGATAAACTCCTATGGAAGTAAATAAGCTTTGAATCCAACAGAAATTTTCACTGGTTTTTTCTTGTTGATTGTTTTTTTTTGGGGGGTCTGTTTGGTGGGGAGGGATTGTGTGTGGTTTTTTTATTTTGTTCTGTTTGTTTTGTTGATGTTTTGTTTTCAAAAAACGACAGAAACACTTAAAATGTTTAAAGCCATTTCTCCTCTTCTTCTTTGGTCTCAAAATAGGAAAACCCTTTTCCCTCTGACTTAAGGGGAAAATAAACATCACCAGAAAGAAACACATCCAGGATCAGGTATTTTCATGTTTGTGATTGCATTCTAGCCTCAACAAAGCTATCCAAATAAAGGTAAAGGCTTGACACTGCATTTTCACTGTGAAAACATTGTTCAGGTTGTTTTATTTAGCATCAGCAAAGATAAAATTTGAATACATCATTTTCTGTATTAGGAAAAATGTTTCAACACCTACAACCTATAAAAATGCAATATGCAAGGAACCCAGAACTCCAGCATCAGGTCTATAATCTCTGATAGTAATACATCACATGCAGTTTTAAAGACCTCTAGAAGACACAAAACTTCATTAAAAAGTATGCTCAGTGAAACTTTCATATCATATATGATTGATAAAATCCTCTGACAGTTTTAACTTCTGAAGTATTTGGAATAACTAATACAGCACTGCTTTTCCCAAATAAGGATAACACAATTCTCCAGCAGGATCTAACCATGAAACTCCTTTCAATAGGAATAACCCATCTTACTGGAGTAAGGGGAGGAGGAATCAGGCAACACTATGACTATTTAGTAAGGACATGTGACACACCAGAAACAGGTTTTTCTGTTTTGACCCCTTCCCCCCGCCTCCAAATCCAAACAACAACAAAACAACCCTCAACAGATAAATAGTCCAGTAAGCTGGAGTCTAAAATTAAGAAAAAGATGGACATATTATGAACATATTATGCAGAAGAAGAGGGAAAATATCAGATGTAGGACCAAATAGTGCTTGCCTAATGATGCTCAAGGACCTCAGGGATGAAATTGCTAGATTACTACTTGCAAGATGTAACGTAATGCTTAAAACAACCTTGGCATCTAAGGATGATAAATGTAATTTAAACAGTAAAAAGATGCGACAGATTTGCGGACCCACAGATGCTGATGTCTGTACTATGGAAGTGATTAGAAATAGCAGAAAGTCTTTAGTACAAGTAGACTAAAGTCTACTAGAATTGGTGTACATCAGAATAAATGTTTTCTGCTTGAGAGGAGTCAGCTGGCTGACGGTTTGCTTATGGTACTTTGTTATTCAGATTACAGAGGGCAAAGGCTGACTGTTAAGAATTGCAGGACATTAAAAGGCTAAGTATGGACACAAAGTGGCAAAGTAAAATCATCACTGGATTATGATCTGTAGCTCTATGGAACATCAGTTCAATGTTCAGCAGTGCTCGACAAAAGATACACTAGAAATTTTAAGAAACAGAAAATCCAAAGATGGCTAAAAGGACTTTCAAAATACAGAAAGTTTACTTTGTGAGGAACAATCAAATAACAAGGGCACTTCATCCTGGAAAAGATATTATGATGTGACATGTTAAAAATTTCTAAGGGTGAATTATCCACTTAAGATAATCAAATGAACAAACAAATATGATAGTTCTTCATGCAGCACATTGCAAGTCACAAATATGACCTGCACAATCAGTTGGAGGCCTTTAAGCCACTCAGGCAAATAGCTGATAGGCAAGGAACCAAGGAAAGCTGATCTTGTAACATGTTTAACCCAGCTCAGTGACAACATAAGCCAGATCAAAGCAGTCTGAAGGCTACAAGCAAGTAGGAGAAAATGTGACATGAGGGTTGAATATTTGTGGATGATGTGATGAAACTTCTGTCTGAAGGGCTATTTTTGCACAGCCCTTAGGTGCCTGTAAAGAATAGTGGATAAGGAAAAAGGAGAAAAGAAAAAGGAAAAAGATGGAAAAAGCAGAAGTCACTATCACAGGGACTTACTATTGGAGATATCAAAGGGCAAGCTGACATACATATCCTCTCATTTAGAAAAACTCACTGCAGAAAGCAGTCCAGAATTGGAGAATTGTCCTCAGATCCCTGTAACAATCAGGTTGAGTTGTTTTCGGGATGGGGTTAAGCTGACAAATACTCGCTGCTAAATCAATCCATGACTTCAAATAACATAAGGCTCTCACACCAACACTGTAAACAGGATTCTTGATATGACTAATTTTCTTTATGTGTATTTTAGCCACAGAATTAAAAACTCTTATGTAGCCTGAGTGAACTTTTCCTTAGGTTCTATACTTCAGGGTAATTAGATTCTACTGTAATATAATTGGGTTCTACTGTTGGGTGCACATGTGAAAATACTCTGCCCTCTCTCTATAAATTACTAAGAATACATACACAAAAGATGTAGTTAATTTTAGTGCAACTAGCTGTTCCTATGAAAAAAATTCTAAGTTTCTCTTGTACTTTCTCTTGTACTTAGAAGAGCTGGATTTAAACAAAGAGGAAAAAATGTCAAACAATTACTACTCAAAATAAAAAAAAAAAAGATTAATTTCTCATTAAACAATTCATGAAGTTGTGACTAATGAATAAACATCTCAATTTTCCTAGATAAAACTAATTAGTTACTTTACTATGCCCAGTATTCAAAGCTATTAATATCTAATTGCGATTTCAGCTTGGTTTTCTTGTCTAGGATTAAAAGAGGAACAGAACTGTGCCAAGTACTAAGGATGTGCAGGCACATTATTCCTACCAAAAGAAAAGTAACAGAGGAAGAAAGACCTGTGAATTGGTTCATATATTAACCATAGGGAATACTGCCAATGTCAGTAAGCAATGTTCAGTACAAAAAATGGATGAGACCATGAGTCTGATTTGAGATATCATACTACAAGGCTATGCCACATACTTTAATTTCTGCTGTTCTGTGGAATGCTAACAACTCTGGAAGCAACCTTGATCAACAAAATATTTCTGCCTTGGTGATTTATCTGTCTCAAAGTTGATGATAAAACAAATGAACGAACAAACAAAAAAAACAACCAAACAAAAAACCTCAACCAAAACCTTCCTTTGTTTTCATTGGCCTCATAATTAAGGTGACAAGAAAAGCAGGATGGAGGATTAGCTGAATAAAAGGATGGATAATCTATCTAAAGCAGGAATGAAGAAAAATAAAGATGTTGTAAAATTACAGGGATCCCTGTAAAATTACGGGGATCAACGTAACAAAAGGTTATTAAATCACTCACAGAAAGTAATGAACACATGAAGAAATCAGAGATACCTACACAGAATGCTTTTCCAGTTCTGAAATTTGTCAGATTATGTACCAGAATATATTATATCTCAATAATCCATTTTTAAGGTTATGAAATAAAAAAGGTTATATTTATGGGCTTTTTTTACCCTGATATGGAAAGATTATTTATGGTTCAAGCCCAAAATTCATTACAGTAACTTCTATGTCATTGGATAAGGTTTATAGTAATTACCATAATTAATTATTATTTTCAATATTTTATAAGAAATTTATTACACCCATCCTGAAAATAATTGATTTTTTTTTAACAGATCAAAGAGATGCTGTCACTGAAAATTATTGGTTTGCAAATATAATCATTACTTTATCATATTACTTCCTGGATTTATGATGAAGCCATTATATGGTTTTGAAATCAAATCAGTACATAAAAAAAGTTCTGAACTTCCAGGCAAGAAGCCATGTTGTTAGTATTTTGCAAGTTCTGCAAGGCTTTAGAGCACCTGTACACCAACCAGCAACCACAGTCAGACTCTGAAGTATTTGCTACATTTGGTACTTAAACTCCAGCAAATGTGATTTTGTATGTGAAACTTGTCTGCAATAGTTTGTACTACTGTTTCATGGCTTGAATAGTCAGTTTGAAAAATTGAAATATATACCATATATTAGAGAATATTCATACTCAGAATTTGATTAGAGTGCTAGCAGAGTCATTTTTATTAATGAAAAGATACTGTCCGCACATTGAGGTTTGGTGCTTCCAAGCCCATGATCTGATTTTAAACAAATAAATTAATAAATTAATGGATTTATTAATGGATGCTTCCATGGAAAGTATTAAGACCAAGAATCATTAAACTATTCCCAGGTCCTAATTAATCACACAACAAATAAATAAGAGAAGGCAAAATCTCTCAACTACATTGCTACTAGGAACAAAATCACTGTATTCAGATGTGGGTTTTGAGTCTTGAAAATACCAAGGGATTCTAGACACATTTCTGCAGACAAAGCAAGACTGAGTTTGTGTGGTCAGTGCTTACTTAGGCTCTTGATGCCCTTAGTATTTAAGGACTATGAAGTAAAAAAAAAAAGGCACTGTTCTTAATCTCCCCAGAGAAAGTAGTGACAGCAGCAGAACCACCATGAAACCTTGTGTCAGGAGACCCAAGCACAGGCTCCACTTCCACCTCCGAGAACACTGTGTGTTGTGGGGATCAGACACCAGCTCACACGTCTTTTCTGGCATCAGGTAGTCAGTCAGCTTAACTTCCCAGCCTTTCATCTGTCATGACTGTGTCTCAGGACTGACTTCAGCAAAGAAAAACTTGTGTTTTCTTGTGCTCACTCTGAGAAATCTAGTTCTAGTGCTTTCCAATTAATGTGAAAATTCAACAGGATTCTAATTATTATAAAAATATTGCAGCATTGTCTTAATTTTGTTTGGCAAGATACAACACTGTAATTTAAAAGATATGAGAAATTTTTTGATTCTCATTGTTCATTATGATACAGTATCTCATCCCCAAATTTTTTAGTGCTTTTATAGTGAAATATTTTTAATCCCTTAACACTACCACCACCTATAGTAAATTTGTTAAAATGTAAAGAAAAGCTTCATCCAGAAGGCTACAACATTCTGAAAGTTAGATAATACAAAATTATCATCACTTTATAATTGTAGAGGGCTGAACTTTCACTCCGTCATTAGTGAGACAGAGTCCTCCATGTGCATGAAGATAGCAGCCTCAAAGTGAAACAGCTCACTCCTGGGCTCTGACTACGCCATTTAGCCCTACTTCTTTCTTCTTTCATGCCCTTGTTATTCCACAGGCAGTCTGGCACTGTGTGTATTATTACGGTGCCTATTACTATGACTTAACACCTAATACATAATTGAACAAGTTGGTGAGCTGTTTTATTTCTGGACATGGGAAACTGCTCAGACACTGGTTTCCACAGAACCTTATCCCTCCCACTCCATGTGTGATTTGTTTTATTCACCACATGCAATCAAATTACGAGGTTATATAAATAGTCTGGAAACAACTTTCTCCTAAAAATCAAGTCTGTGAGAGCAAATTTTCTTAATGTGGTTAGGAAAATCACGGACAAAGGAAACAAATATTAGGGATGCTTTCAAAAACACACACAGTGTCTACGTATGAAGCTGCAGGACTGCATCCTACAGCACAGCAGGAACAGGGCACACAGAATACAGCTATTCATTTACCTATCATTGTTATGGATGGACTAATTGGATTCATTCATAGGGGTAAGGTCTATCCTAAACTCTGCAGGTTTAACAACTTGTTGGAGATGCTTAATCCTTTATAGGAATTGCTCTGTGAAAGCAGAGAAGTACAAATTATGTTACCACGATCAGTCTAGAACAAAACATCATCTTCCAATTAAAAAGCACTTTGCTGCATTCAGTGTCTGAGAAATTAGCACTGATAAAAGCTACTACAAAACAGGAATAAAAGTACCTGTACTTAACCTCTGGCTTTACAAACTAACATTTGGAAATGAAAAACATGTTAAACTTCAGATGCCATTTACAGTTCTGCCACGCTACGTCATCAATTTTAAAAGTGAAAATTATGTAGCTTTATGTAAATAAACACACAATTAATATCAAGCACTTCTGGTCCTGAAACTGCTACATTGATCTGTCTAAAGCACACCTATGGGGAAACTGAATAGCATTTTTGTAATAACCACCTGAATAACACAGAGGAATTTACTGTCATATACTGTTAGTCACTGGACACCCTGGATGCCACATCTTATCCTACCTTAGCACCTGTATCAGAAGTAATTAAAAAGTTACAGCTAGCACGAGAAGATGATTAATCTTCAAACAAATCTTCCTAGAGCCTTTTATAATTCAAGCAGTTCACTTTTGTGACTAAGATCACCATCAAAAGCATCTTCTGTGAGAATCAATATGCCTCAAGAATAGATCATGAGTGTTGCCTCTGTGTAAAGCAGTAGGTACATCATTAGTTGAACTTTTCCTCAATTTTTGGAATAAATACTTCCAAATATGCCTCTTTCCCTTTCTTACAGAACTTCAACAATACATATTAATACACAATTATTATGTGTATATCCTTCCTTCATAGTGAACAAAGCATACATTATTTTCTTGTCCCTTTTTGCCTTAGACTCTAAACATCATATTGTACCAGTGTGCTAATAACATCTTCTCTACCTCAGAAGTATCAGTTACCATTCCACTCACATAAACTGATGTATGTCTAAATAAACTCATAACAGTTGGCTTTGGTTTGAAATTTACTGTGTTTGTGAAACCCTTCATAGGCTTAGAACACTGTAGTAGAATACGGTACCACCTATGACATTGTACCTTGATTCAAACAGGGAATAAATGCCACTCTCCGTTTCCCTTCAAAACTAATATTAAATAAAGGTATAATTTTAATGCTCAGGTTGATATTTAGAAGGGCAAGCTCCCCTGAGAGATTATCTTTCTGATTTTCAGCATTAAAATCAATAGTGCCAGCAATCTGTATTGCTTTCCACAGATGAAGTACACAACAGTTTATCAGCTAAGTTCACTCCAGGATCAAATGACTGGCATTGACTTTGAAGCCTTTGAGCACTTAAGCAATGCTATTTGAATATCACTGAATGACTGTACTATATCAGAACCCACAATTTTCTTGGATTAAAGTTCATATATCACATGTAATAATCTTCCTCAGACACTGAGGTTTTCGAAAATATAAACCAGTTATTTCTTAGAAGGCAGTATTAAAAAGAACAGTAAAGTATGCTACTTCAAACATAATTTTTCCTTATAGCCTATATTCTTTTTGTGTTTATAGGTCTTATGAGAAAGACTGCAAACAACTTCCTTTTAAATAGGCAGAATATTCTAGGATCACCTCCTGAGAGACACTACCGTCCTTGTGCTTCATTCAAAGGGAATGCTATGAGGGGTTTGCAGAATCACCTAGATGTTTTACAGTTTGTTACAAGACTTGAATTCATGTCTTGAAGAATTTCTGGTTTAAACCACATATAAATAAAATAAAAATATAATACAAACCTGAAGCAAACAGAAGACAATACATGAATGGCCAAAATAATACTGAGTTTGTGAGGCCTGTTATGCTTGAATAAATGTATATCTATTAAATTTCTTGGGTTTTGCAGGCAGTAAGGGAAAACCAGTGCACACCTAAAACTGAGAATACTGATATTTAAAGAACCTGAAAGAGGAATATACACAGAAGTTAGGAGAAGGATGCAGCAGATTCATGACTTTTTCAGTCTGCCTTAAACTCAGACATACCAAAATTACTTAGAGGAGGAAGCAAAATGTTTTGTAGTAGCTCTTTGGTAGAAAAATAGTAAAACTAAGATGATTTGCAGCCTGCAACTGTTAGAATTAACCAGATGACATGCAGTGAGTCAGCAAATAGTTCATGCTGGCCTCAGTGAGCCAGAATAGATCAACACACAGGAGATAACACCCATTCAGAAAAGTGTAAACAGTCGCAGTTGAGCATAATTAGTTACTTAAGGTTTTGATATTTGCCTGGTGTCCTAGTCTCAGAATACAGCCCTCACAGCAATGCCCAGTTCCTTACTACTAACAGCAGCAACAAAGGTACTGAAAGAGTTAAACAGATAAACTTTATAGATGAATGAGTATTTCTAAGATTTGTTAAAGGTTCAAATCCAGTCCAATATTTAGTAAGTGCAAAGTTGATACTGTATTTATGGTGCAATAAAAGAATCTATTAATTCCTCTGCATTCTTTAATACTGTATACAATGGAAAGCTTGTTTTGGAACAAGTCACAGCAAGAAAGAAAACTTTCATGAGAATACAAAGTACTCTGGCTTGAAAGTTAGTATATTTACCAAGAAAATTCTAAAAACACTGAGTCCCCAGATAAATTATTTAAACTTCAATGACTACCAGAAATATTTTTTTTCACCAGAGACTTAAGTCCACTTTATATAAATAGTTTATTTGTAATGCTTAATGTAAGATTTCATCTTATACAATGTGACATGAAAACTGCTTACACACACACTATATGTGGGCTAAGTATTATCTCAGACAGATCTGCACCGAAGACATGAAAGATTGTCTTTCCTTTTCTTTCTCCCTCTCATCCTGTTAAATGACCACAGGTTAATGCATGCTTAATGGCATCCAGTTATATCAAATGATTTATAAGGGAATGGGAAAGTACCAAAATTATTTCTCATGTTGATAGACTTTCAAGAGAAGTCATTCAAACATAATAATATAGTTTGAAGTCCTTAAGCCTCATCTATAACTGTATTTAAATTATTTTATTTAAAATTGTTATTGTTCATACTTCATATTAATGATTTACAACTGTACTTTGTTAGATTTGGTGCAGCTCCATCTAAATCAGGACAAGAACACTTTTATCTCTCCTTCAACTCAGTTATTCAGTGATCAGGGTAGAGAATGGTCCTCACCCCACTGCTGCCATTATATAAACTGAGCATTAACAGCAATCCTATAAATAATAACTGAATTAAAATCAGAAGCTTATTCCAACTTGCAAAGAGATGACAATGCCTAACCACACTACCTATTTCTGTGGAGAGTAAGAGGTGATCCCAAAGCTGTCTTTATGCTTGCAAGATCTCCATCATCATATGTAGCTGTGAGTTTGCACATATAAGCTTTAGATAAACATCTTAAGCTACTTTAGCAGGACTCAAATTTACATACCTCTTGGTAAATGTAGTGAAGCAACTGGCTGACTGCAGTATGAAGTTAAACAATGAAATCTTTTTTTCTGGAGGAAAATGTTCAGATGTGCAGCTTCATAACCTCACCAGCTGCTTCCATGGGGCAGAAGATTTGACTTTGCAAGGCAAGCCAGCTGTGGAGCCAAAAGCACACCATGCAAATCTTGACTGATAGGAATTAAAAGTGGTGTTTTGCCTCTTCCTGTTCACCTTAACTGAAATGGCATAGTTTAAGTATGTTCAGTTTAAATCAAGATGAAGCATAAAGTAATGCCAAAGAGCCTGAATCTGTTAGTTTGTCCAGTGACCTGCAAGAAGGATAACATTATGGCAACATGGTTTCACCTCTCATTTTGGTGTTCGAAATGTAAAATGGTAATTCATTTCTTGTAAAGCCTAGAAGGCTACTCGTCAAGACTTATTAGCTTGTTTTTGGCAACAAGTGATGCAGCATTGGTACTGGCTACTTTTTTCTAACTCCATCTTCTGAAAAAATTACCATTGAAACCATACAAGTTCTTATGGTAATGGCAGCAAGAGTAAACAGATATTCACTTCTCTTGTGGTTTTTCTAATTGTTTTAATTAACAAATCTTTCCAACGCTTACTAAAACAATTTGGCCTGCGCACTAAAATAATTTAACCTAGGAGAATAATTCAGATAACAAGAATGTTGAAAGTTTTTTGTTCCACAAAATGTACTTACACATCTTCACTTTTTCGAACTGTATATTCCAATGTTAAATTCCATCAATCTGATCTCTTTTATTTTCACTACTGATTCTGAACAGCATATAATGTGCTAAATCTTCAAATACATTAATGTCAAGTTGTACCAGAAAGGGAATAAAAACAGTAATTATGTGTCATTTTGAAAGCATTTGGTAAGGCTAGAAGGTTGACAGAGGGGAAGTAAATGGTCAAAATATCCAGAGAATATTTTGCATTCTGACTTTTTCTTTCCTTCCTTTTCATCTTAGGAGGCCACTGGCTCAATATTTCTTCATTTTCTGCTCAGACTGAAGTAAGTAATTAAAAAAAAAAAAAAACAAAAAAACCCCCTTCAACTAAGTTTTAAGGCATATTTTTTTCATATTTCTCTATTTCAAGCGAAAATATTATCACAAAATACATGTTTTACTCCAAACAACACTATTTTGAGGGTTTGCATAAACATGTATTGTGACTCTAAATGAAAAGTTCCGGTACCACTTTAAGAAATATTATAAGCAACAGTCGGCCACTGCAAGTTATTTTAACTGCTATGATAATAGCTCTTGCATATATTCAGAAAGCCTTATTAGAGTAATATTACTCATTGCACTGTTTCTAAATGCAGTATATATGTTTGTTGATATTTATTTTGTAATGAGCTACACATTCATGCTTTAATTCAACAATGAATTTTATTGCAATATGTGTTCTGATACACCAGATACACATTTTAGAGATCCTGAACACTGCTGGAAGGGTACCTGGACATAGTCAGTAGGTGACCAACAGATACTAATTCTAGCAGTGACTCTTGACTATCACAGTAACAAAAGTACAACCCCATTAACTCTATAAACTTAAGCCATTTCAAATTATTGGTGTGGGGGGAAAACAACCCAAAATCACCTCAAATGATTTCTATTTATACTTTTGGGGTTTTTTTGGACATATTCTGCATAGTCAGACCTAACAATCCATAGACCGATTCCCAACCATTGATTCTTTTTTTATTTTAACATCAAAACACAGAGAAAATGTTTTTAACAAGTATTTTTCATTCTTTGTTACATAACCCTGATGAGTTAACATAGAAGTCAAGAAAAGACCGCAATCACATGATGGCGTGGCAGTAAGTTACTTTTAAATGCAATTATTAAGTATACTTTGGCTTAGGGATGTTGAAGTAAACATATTTTCTTCAATAATAGCTTTAAAATGGCTCCAGATAGGCATCAGTGCCCCTTCAGAAAGGCTTAGTTGTTCACTTAAAGTCTAGCCAGAGAAATAAAAAGGTGAATTAAAAGAAAGCAGTACCTGAACTGAAATTATTTACTACTTCATCTTCAGATATCCAAAAAGTATCATTTAAAGAATTTGTTTTGTTTAAAATTTTCCTGATTTTATTCTACTCAGAGATGCTGTACCTCTCTCAAGCAAGATTAACCTGAATGGATGAAACAGATCAGCTCAATTTCAAAATTAAGCTAAATGCTGCAAGGCAGTGCAATTTCATGTGAACTCGGTATCACAAGTGGAAAGTTGTAGGGAAGACTATATGTGGCATATGTTGTTATTGAGATACTACAAACAAAAGGAAGCTTGTAACTTCAAAGTTTTATTAGAAATTGGTCAGTAGATTTCTACATTAAAACTATTCAGTTATTTGGTAAATAATGCTCTCTAACAAGAACAAGAAATAGAATCCAGCATGTTCCCTTAATTGGCAATAAAGGTAAGGAGTATTTTATAATGCAAAAAGGCTTTTTTGCCCATATATATAATTGGAAAAAAGTCTGAAATCCAATAATGTCAACAGAAAGTAAACATAGATATTTAGGAATTAATATGTAAAGCTCATTCTTATCTAAACCAGTCATTTTGGAAAAAAAAAAAAAAAAATGGGCAAAAGTGCATGGACTATATGTACACGGATTGGTTTTCCCCAAAGTGGCTATCTAATTTTTATTAATTTCTACCTTTTATTCACAACTGTGCACTCTCAAACTACTGCTTATTTACTGGTTCATAACTGAAGCTGAGTTGCTGCCTAAAACCCAAGTCATCAAC
This sequence comes from Psittacula echo, assembly GCF_963264785.1. Taxonomy (NCBI): domain Eukaryota; kingdom Metazoa; phylum Chordata; class Aves; order Psittaciformes; family Psittacidae; genus Psittacula; species Psittacula echo. Next base: position 50,576,973 of record NC_137735.1, on the reverse strand, counting down.
AACTTCACATTGGTTTTTTTTTTTCAAGGACAACAGCTTTGTACGTTAGCATCAGCAGCACACTTTGTCCACAGCTTGTTTCTCACTAGGAGATGTCTGTGAAGAAGCAATGCAGGATCACATTGTTTAATAAAGCATTCTAAAACATATACACTGAAAATATAACTATATGGATCCAGGATTCCATGCAAACAAACAAAAACAAAAACACCCCCCAAACCCAGAAAACAACCAAAACCAAAAAAACCAAGCCAAACCTGCATTTTGCATGTCTTGACATTTTGATCCACGTTCCAGGGGATCAAAGGGCCATTTCACACCACACACTTGGCAAAATCTATTTGTACTACAGCTGTAATGACATCGAGGAAATCAGTTAAGTGCAACAGAGTCCCTCTGGTGACATTGATTCTTCTCCAACAAGCATTAATAAAAACAGAATAGGGAAAACACACTTTGCCTTGGGTGAGACTCCACATCATCAGCAATCATAAGGATTTATATAAATCATGTAATATTTGATTCATATTATTTCAGCTAAGGATGAGGCTTGATGTGTCACTGGGTCATGACTTCTTTTGTGCCTTCCCAAAGGAAATCTTTCAGATTTACTTTGTAGCAAAATGTTTGCCTATTGAAATCTGGATGTACTAGAAAGTTTTGCAGAATCTCTTAGCATTTCATATCAAACAGGAAAGTTGGTTTTGCAAATGAAACTAGAACTAGACCTCATGCCTGCTAAGAGCCACATTTGAATGGTGAGGGTGAGCATATGCAAATCCCTTACTGGGATCAGAAAGTTAATTGCTACATGCTCGAATTATTTGCTTTCAGCTGCTTTAAATACGTCATCCATCAAAGATAAATTGCAGTATTTAAATTGCTTTCTGTCTGTTGTTTTTCAAGGTAAGAAAAAACCCAAATCAGTTTTCAAAGTTAGTTACAAAGTAAGTGATATAAAGAATTACTCCAGATTTGCCTTTCTTTGATTTTCAGCCTAATTCAGAAGTAGGGCAAATGCTTAAACAGTATACTTGAAAAACTACAGCAATCTAACACCTCATCCTGTAATTATTTAGCTAAGTATTTTTTAGGAGCCTTTCTTCCATGGCTTTGTAATTTCGTTAGGAAAAAACATTCTGAGCCTGCTTCCTGCAGTGGTTCTCTTTGTACTTTATAGCTCAACATGAACATGAATGCAGAATCTGTATTGAGGCTTCCTATGCTTAAGGCAATGAATCATATATTTGGCACACAGAAGTACTCAGATTCAGTAGTTTTCCTTCTCAGATGAATTAATACTCCAGGGTATTTTTCACGCTATTGTTTTATTCCATTTGATTTATTGCACACCTTGCATTTAAATTTATTTAGCACTGAAGTCAAACTGAACTGTAAAATATCAAGATGTGATTCTCATTTTAGTCTGTGGCTATACATGGTAGTTCCTTTAAAAATATTTGATATAATTTTACTACCATAAACACAATATTTAATATCATAATAAATAATATAGTATTCGCATTCAAACACAGAATACAGACTTCACAAAGATGAGTATTCTTTTCAAATCTTGAGACTTCTGCTCATATTCGATTTTGACATTCAACTGAACATCTTGTATCGTTAAAGCTCTCAATAAAGGAGCAGCTCTATTGCTCCTAACAGATCATTTGGATGTGCAACTCACTGGTAAGTTTGACAGTTGGATATGAGATCCTTCAAAGTTTTTATAATTATTAATAAATGAATAAAACCTCTTCACTGTCACAGGAAGTCCTCCTAGATGCTCTGATCTTCCTGCAGTGTGGTTAGTGCTGAGGCAAGAAAACACAAAATCCCTCATAGGATGGAAACACCCCTGCCCTTGCTCCAGGAACACAGACACATTTAGTCATACATGGGAACAGTCTCACTTTGTTCTAATCACACTAATAAATAAAGCATGTACAACTGCCTGCCTGGCTGTAGGACATATTAGCCAAGAAAAAGATCTTGTATGTAGATGTTGAGAGGGGAGACTCACAGCCCTCCAGGTGAGCATCCCACCTCCCAGGTCTATGTGTCCTGCTCCCATAGGATGCTTGAGAGCTAAGGGCCTTCAGTACCAAAAAAAAGAGTAAACTTATGACTGCTATTGCTAGCATCTAGTCAGTACATCTGTATTGCTAATTCATGCCACATGAGGATGTTGACAATTTAAAATTAAAATCTGCAACACCTTCCTATTGTCTCAGTTTGGGTGATCTGAGAAAAAGAAGAAAGGATATACTGCTTTTTTATACACTCTTACATATTATGCTAAAGCACAGACATATCGTTCCCAACCTAGTGTAGCAGTTGCTCTATTTTGTTTTAATTAACTCAGCTTATTTTTTGAATATAAGTGACTATTGATTGTTTTGTAAGGTCAAAGATGCATCATAAAAAAGAATAATTTGTGTAGTTAAAAATAGAAAAATATCAGAATACTATTTCCATTGTAATCCAAAGAATAAATGACCAAAGGGTTTCATTAGATGCGCTAGATAAAAATATTTTAAATATAATTTCCAACTTATGAACAGTGACTGTTGCTGAAAGACAAACTACAGGTGCTTACAGTTAGGTGACAGCAGCTTAGCTGTACCATCCTTTGTGCAGTAAAATTAAACTTCATTCTTTGAAATTTCCACAGGCAAGAAATGTGAACAGACCAACAGAAATCTTCAGCTGAGCTTTCTCCTACTAAGCCTATGCTCACATCATTACTCAAGAAAGGGTTGACATAGTCAATGAAGCTAAAATAACAACTTCATCATAGTTTTACTTACGGCCATAAACTGGTAATCAAAAATGTTATCCAGTGTGCAGGCACCACCATACATGCCAGTAGAGAGCTACGAATGTGAAGAAACAGATCCTGTCCATAGAGTCACCCCAAGTTCACAGTTCATCATCCCGCAACAATTTTCCTTCTCAAGATTGGTCCTGTTTGCTAGCAGAAAAGTGAAAATCCCCACCTGATTGGCGTCAGCCTGTGTGTTCTTCATAGGAAGACTCCTTTACTTTTCCTAATGAAGACTGAGTATGTATTATGCTGTTTATAATTCATTCAGGTAGGAGTGAGTAGGAGGAGCTGATGCTAGCAGATACACTGCACATGGCCAAGACAGCCAACACCCAAACGAATTCAAACTTTAAAATTCAAACTTAAAAGCTTTCTGTAAGCTCCAGTGAAAACAAAACAAAACAAAAAAAGAAAAACAAAAAAAAAAAAAGAAAGAAAAAAGAAAAAATAATCACAACATGCTGAAAATCTCTGTTGTCAAGGTTTTATCTATAAAAGGAGTAGCTCGAAGAGTGGAAAATCAGACACAAACTGTAAGCTAGCAAGGCTTACAAAACACTAGCTAGTGACAAGTACAGACCAAGCTGATCCTCAGTATTGTCTCTTTTCACAACCTCCACAGATTTTGATTTCATTTTTGAAAAGATACTATGAATAAATTGAGTAGAATAATAAAGCCTTTCACATGACAAACTATTGTTGATGTTATAGGAGATACAACACAGTCAGATAGAACAGGCTACATTGAAAGGACAACCCAGAAGCAGGTAGGGACACATGTTGACACTTAAACACTGCAGATTGCTCTGTACATAAACCCACAACTACTGCAAGCTGACCTAGCGTTAGCCTTCCTGGAAGCAATAACAGAAGACATGAATTCACACTTCTGGAGTATGTCTGTATCTAGCTAGTAAACTACACGTCTCTGTACTCCTGCCTATGCCTGTCTTTTTAACACTTCTGTTTGAGGGGATGATGGCATTTTTCTTGTTTGGAATCATGCTTCAGTTAACTTAAGTGCCAGATTCCTTAATTTCAGTGTCTAAACCTACACAAAAAAACTAAATATAAGCAAATCAGGGGTAATAATGATAATCTGATGACTAAAATATTAAATGCTCACATAAGCAAAAATTATGCATGTACTCCCTATGCTAACAAATAATGGTCTCCATTAACATTTCTTATAGTTTTATAATGATAAATTCTGTATAGCTTTTATAAACACGGAATACTGCATGATAGAGAAGGAGAGGGCTCAATTACCTATACAATACAAGCCAGAGCATATTCCTGTCTTCTGGTTCTCCAGTCAAAGTATGGTCATTCCCAGAGTTAAGTAAAAAGAGCTGGCAGGAGACTTCAAAAGAGGAATGAGAGCAACAAAATGACCCCACAAGGGAAACAGACCAATTCTTTCCACTAGAGAATTACCAAGGGTTTCTTCAGCTACGCTGTTAGTACAGAAGATAAGACTTTTCACTGCCAAACCTGTAATTTTAAGATAAGTAATAAAATCCCAGTATATCTTTATTATATATGGTAGAGTTTATTTTTATTACATTAATTTTTATATCTTTTTTCTTTGGAATTACAGTCTTTGAAAATTCCAAAGTTCAGATATGTAGGCAAATGTCAACAAATATAAATATTTTAAAAATAAATTTCCGGAAGCAGCACACTTTATATAATATGTTGTTTTAATAACAAAACTAAGGCAATTATTAGCCTTTTAAAGAGACGGCATGTAAAAAGTATTGTTACTTTATAGAAAAACTGAACAAGATTTGTAGTGAGTACTGGTTTTATTGTATTTTCTTATAACAAATGCTTGAAATAGCTTCCAGAAAACATTCAGCAGATATTTTTTCCCAACAATATATGACTAACAAAGCAGATAAAAACCTCTCATTCTCCTCCTGTGTGTTTGAGCTTCAGCAGTATGACCAAATGACAATAATGAACTGACTTTTCTATAAAAGTAAAGCAGTAGACGCTTTCCAAATGTTAGAAATGAATGAATTAAAAGGAGGGAAAGCGTATTAGAACTATAACTGAAAGAAGAATGAACTTGAATAAATTGACTTGATATACTCATATAAAGTATTATATACATTGCTGCTTAAATTGCATGATACCAAATGTTCATTTTTAAGAAACCATACCATATTAATTGCATTTATAGGTCCTATGGGTGAACTTGATAAATAGCCATGAATAATTCAAGCATTAGCAGTATCTTGCTTTGTCACACTAAAACAAAGTAATTCTAATTGGTGGTCTATGAAGCATATAGAAATCCATGGGATTTATGGGAAAACGACAAAATTAACAAAAGGAAAAGAAGAGGGAACAACAGTGGATTATTTGTCTAGCTTCTCTCTAGAAAGGTATAGACTGTGTTATGTCTGAGAGGGAGAGAACAGTAACGGGTATTTTACAAGCATGTTTGTATGGCATAGAGAAATGGTGAATATTTTTATTCCAGCTTTTAGCTCTTTTCTTTTATTCCAGCTTTTACCTCTTTTCATTTCAGTAAAACGTCTATCAGCCTTCTTTTTCCACTGCTGATAAAATGCACAAGTGATTGCAATACTTGAACATGCCTAATCTTAAAAAGGAAGTCTGGAAAAGAAATCATGCCTTCTGTACTAGGAGTTGATTAAAGCAGTATCTTTTAATCTATTTAATGGATTTAAACACAATACAGAAAACTGTTAATAGTTTAATAGCTATATCAGAAGAGCCACAAATGACATTGTTCGTTATTCAGCCTATACATATCTCTGGTTATGCCAAAGCAAAACATGTTCATGATCTCTTCAGTCCAGTATACTAGTTTTGCATACTGCAAAAACCAACAGTGTGCCAATAAATGTAGTTTCACAGAATTTCTCCACTGTGTTTAACACACTCTAATACGAATAGCTTGAAAACTTTTTAGTATTGACTTGTCCATTAAACCATTCAGTAATTTAAATAACCTTCTTCAGCAGTCCCAAATTTCATTAATCTTCTGAAGACAGGACTACTGACCAAAACAATGAATACAATAGGTTTTAATTTGACTACATGTGAGAGAAAAGCACTACCTGTTACAATGATGAATCAAAAAGCAAATACAGTCTCCATAGTTTTAAGTGCTTGAATGTCAATGAAGGTAACTAAAATACAAGTGTGTAGGCTTTAAGTTCTCATCATAAAATGATGTTACAATTCCTCATGTCATGGAATAACATTTTTTTCATGGCTGCACATACTCTTAAGTTAGAAGAACATGGGTAAATATTTTCTTTAATTCAAATTCTGCCTGAGACTACTTCACTTAAGTCTTTGCAGCACCAATGGGAAGACCTGTACCTGAAGCCTTGAAGTCTCTGAAACTCAAAGGTCCTGAGAAAGAGCCTTTTAGCTGCAGGTTTTATGCTTTCTCAGCAGATTATGTTCATTGTTCATGTTCATTCTAATGCATCTCTTCTCTAGCGCAGTTTCTTTCACTGGAAGCTTTATCTTGAATTATGAGATACTCTACTTTCCTACTGCACTCATTGAAGAGCTAAAGCATCAATTTTCTGCAAATCATTTTTCTTCCTCTTCCTGATGCCTTTCTTATATAAAGATCTTATAACGATGCGATCGACAGGATACTTACAATAATTCAACACAGAAAAAATTAACAATAGGCAATTTGAAAGTATGCATTGCTATTACTATAGCACAGTAGATGGTCACCTGGAGAAAAAGAAGGGCTTTTTGTGTGGAAAGTCCAGGAACAGCAGCAATATTACAGTGGTCAAAAGGGGAAGTACTGAATCAGGGAGATTACTCCACTGACAAAGCAGAAGGTATCATATACCTATACTGACAATTTGTTACAATTCCAAGAGAGTTATAAAAAAAAAAATTAAAAAAAACACTGTCAGATTTTAGATAATTCATTAATAGGAATAATTAATTCAGAATAAATGAATCACTGAGTTTACTCCTGATGGAGATCTACCAGAGATTCAATTTCATTATTCAAAATCAGAGTTAGGTATGTAAGGAAATTTTCAGTTTGATGCATAAATGAAAAAGATCAGATCAATTAGAAATATTTTGTTAGTCTTGAAATTAAATATCACTTTAATTGAAGAATTATTTACTGTGTTAATCTTTTTGTTAGGTTAAAAACCAAAACCAATCAAAAATGCATTGTTTTTCTTTGAAAAGTTACTTTGAAAAGTCCATCTCTATTTGAAAAACTTGAAACCAAACAAAGGGATTAATACAGAAATTACTTTAAACCACTTTTATAATAATGAATTATATTTTACAGACGTTTTGAAGACAGAACTTCCAAAAAACATACAACTACAGCTACTTGAAGTAGCTCAAGAAGCCCAGAGAATGATTTCTTTTTAAAATTGTCCAGTGCTTTAAAATTGATGTAGCAAGAGCCTAATTCCAACAAAATCCCTTAGTTTTAAACTTTTAACTTTCAAAAGAAGTGTAAAAGAATGTATCACACTTTCACACACTTAATGGCAGTGAAAGCAGAATCAACAAACAGAACAAGCAATTCCTCAAACTCATGGCTGCTGTAGTCTCATGGATTTAGGTTTAAGCAGGTCTGTGAATGCTAAGCAGGACAGGAAAAACTGATTATGTTTGAATTTGGTGAATCTTGCCCAGACAGACTATTTATTTAAACAAGAAACAGTATCAGATTTTTAATAAAACTGGGACCATGGTGGTTTTTCTGTGCTCCAAGCTAAGATAGCCAAGATGCAATGATGTATCTGTTTTATCTCTTCCATATTCAGGTGTAGTATGCAAGCCAAACATGAAGATTTTTAATGTACCACTGTACACACCAGTCCAATATATACTGTTCTCTCTCATCAAGCACAAGCTGATGAAAACAAAAATTAATTTTTCTGAATTCCTTAGTGCTCTTAGGTACAGAAACACATTCCTCAGTACAATAGCCCTCTTGGGGAGCTCTGCACTAGCACAATCTAAATGCAATAAAAATTCATTTTTATTTTTTTAAGAAGAAATCCTTTCAAATCATGGAATTAAGGAACAAAGACAAAACCCACATACCAAGCTATAACATAAAAACTTTATTATTTCTATTCCATATATAACTCCATGCTTTTTTGAGTGGGTTCCAAATTTGCTTATATGAATTCTCCAGTCCCCAATGTTTCAAAATAATCACTTTTTTAAAACTTTCACTGCGCTAATGTTTGTTTCCATAGAAACAGGACATAGAAGCAGGAGCTGCTGTTAAGAGAATTAGAATTCTTTCCCTACAAATGAAAGACTCAAAAATAAAAATATACTAATAAAACTATTGTCAGAATACATATTTTCTTATTTTACAAAACCAGAATATGATCTTACATCCACTGGAGTTAATAGGACTATAAATTGTAATTACAATAGAATAAACCTAAATTACTAAGAACATATTACTGAGTTTAAAAAATTGATCAAAAGATTACTCAGTTAAATGTATAATTTTTTAATACATTTTAAAATTAAATTTAGGAGGTGACTGTCAGATGAGACCGTTTTTAGAAATATTACAGTGAACAATTATGAGTCAAAAATGTAAAACAATAGATACTAAGGATTATTACTATTTACATAATTTATTTCTATTACTAATGCTTAATTAGTAATAGAGTGAATTACTTCATTAAAAACTGATTGTAAATCTCTTACAGTTAGTCAGATACATTTCTAAGCTTCAGCCAGACAGTAATTGAATCTATAGACATCACACTGGCATAAACTTAAAGTTAGGATTAAGAACATGCTATTTTACAGTAATTAATGGTTCTGCATTTTTCCTCACCAAGATCATTCTAAATGCAGCTCTCTGCATACCCTGTAAACATTTAAACATCTGCAGTAAGAAAATTAATAACTTAAGAAATCATAATTTACCTCCACCAAAACTGTAAATTTAGTCAAAATCTTGAAGACAGAATCTATCCAAGATTAGGTTGCAGTTAGTAAGGTTCCTGAACTCACAAAAAAATCTTACCTGTGCAGAGTCCTACTGAGTTAGGAGATTGAGTTATTGAGATTCATTGCTGCACAACTAAACTTTAAATTCTGAAATGACAGACAAAGTCAACTTTTCCTCCTTTGTATTAGTACCGATCACTTCACTCTCTGGATCAGCTTCTGTTTTACTACATATATATACTACTATACAGAAGGGCATCAAAGCTGTTTAAGCATCTAGAGAGCAAATTACAGAATGGTTGAGTTTAGAAGTGACCAACAGAAGTCATTTAGTCCAACTTCCTGCTCAAGCAGGGTCCCCTAGAACACATTGCTCAGGACTGCATACAGACAGATCTTGAATATCCCCAGGGAAGGAGACTCCACAACCTCCCTAGGCAACCTATTCCAATGCTGAACCACCCTCACAGTAAACACATTCTTCCTTATGTTCAGGTGGAGCTTTTTTACCACCCTTGAGGAATGAAGCAAAGCTATTGTTGTGACTCTCCTACACAAGATAGTACTTTTTCTAGAGCTGACTAAACATGTCTATTCTGACAGGCACACAAAATATTTTCATTTTCAAAGTTTAATTCTTTACCTTTTCATCACCCAATTATTTACACTGATGTATTCAATCACCTGCCATCCTGCTGCACATGCCTGGTTAACCCCCTCAAGTTGTCCTAAAGCCGCCAGTCAAGTTAGGTTGGGTAACCTGAATCATGTTGTCATTGTAAATTTTACCATACAAATACTTTCACCATTATTCAAAAAATGAAATAGGTATTTGTATAATTTCAAGCTGAAACCCATCAAAAACCTGATACCAGTTTTGCTATAGACTTTGAAACCCATAACTGAGATTGGTGACCCTGTGTGAGATCAAGACTTCGTCATTTTCTCAGTCAGACGTCTGAAGATACAAGTTTGGAGAACTCGTATCTGGCCTGTGGGTGGGGATAGAGTTTTTCACCCTTCTCTGAGGGTAAAGCTTCCTTATAAAACTCAAAATACACCAACTATTTTTCTATGCTCACAATTTTTATCATATATAAAAAAGAATTCTGGTAGAAAAACCTTTTCTGAAAATACCACGGTTGGACTTCACAAATGTTTAATATTTAATAAGCTTTTTTTTTAGTCATTATGTTAACCAAACTACTGTTTACATCCCTTGACTCCATATATTTTGAACAAATCTACAATAACATGACTGCCAGGCTACTCATTTCTGAATTTCTTCAAAATTCTGCAAGAAGACATTTTAAATATTTTCATTTGCAGCTTCCACATTTACCAACTGTCCTGGCTTCAGCAGTAGCAGTCATTTTTCTCCTTCTTAGTAGCTGGTGCAGGGCTGTGGTTTTGACTTTCAGCCTGGGAACAGTGCTGATAACACCGATGTTTTTAGTTGTTGCTCAGTAATGTTTACTCTGACCAAGGACTTTGTGAGTCTCGTGCTGTGCCAGGGAGGAGGGGAAGCCGGGAGGAAGCAGAGACAGGGCACCTGACCCAAACTAGCCAAAGAGGTATTCCATACCACAGCACGTCATGCCCAGTATATAAACTGGGGGCAGTTACTCAGAAGGACTAGATCACTGCTCGGGTCGGGCTGGATATCGGTCAGTGGGTGGTGAGCAGTCGTATTGTCTTCCCTTGTTATTTCCCTTATCATTATTATTATTGGTGGTAGCAGTAGTGGTTTGTGTTATACCTTAGTTACTGGACTGCTCTTATCTCAACCCGTGGCATTTACATTCTTTCAATTCTCCTCCCCGTCCCTCCGGGAGCAGGGGGAGGAAAGGGGGGGAGGGGGGCAGTGAGCCAGCAGCTGCGTGGTTCTGGGTTGCCAGCTGGGCTTAAACCATGACACCAATACAACCTTAGGTTTTCCTCTATATTAGAAAATACCTTCCATGAAAACATTTCTTCCTCCACAATGCACCATGATTCAAGAAGACAGTTAACTTGACAGTATTGTATCTACTTTCCTTTTTACCCTCTGGTTGACCAAAGAAGCCATCCACTGCTTGGAAATAACTTGACAGTGGGCAAGTACTTTTTTAAGACTGCTTTATCATTTCAACTATCTAAGCTAGGAATTTGACTCTTGTAATTTCTACTGTACATATTTTCTGCTGTAATTTATGCCTTAAAAAACCAAACAAACAAATAAACAAAAACCCAAGCAAACACTACAGCTAAATTTAAAACTCTGAAGTATTTATATTTTCCCCAAGTAATTAAACTTTGCTTGTGAGATTACAACATTAAAGTGCCATTTATGAACAAACTAAGGATTTAACTTACTTTAACTTTGTTTTAACATGTTATTAAATTCTCCATTGTATGCAATCATTGCCTAAAGGTTAGCTTAACTGCTTTAGATTTCGGCACTTTTCTTATCATTACTTGGTATGAAATTCTTTGGATATAAATATAGCTATTTCAAATATCTGATCCAATTTGTTCTGCCTGTAAAGTTGACTGTCAGGTACCACATAACTACACTGATTTTTCTTGAGATTCTGCTGTGTTTCAGGAACATCTATTACAGCAAGGCTCTTTCTATAATATTTCTTTTAATTGATATCTTCTTCTAGCTAGCATTAATCAAAACCAGTAAGCAATTTTAATTCCCCAAATTATATGTAAATGATAATACATTTTCTCTAAAAAGTACTGCCTACTGTCACCTTCAATCAGCAATTACTTATGTTTTGAGGGCATTTCAGCTTAAACAAGGAAAATGCTTGGAATAAAGTGCTGGCAAAAAGTACCATAGAAATAAAATTGTTAAAGCTTTGTCATCTGGTGCAAGGCCCACTACCTTAAGCCAACGTTTTAACAGAGGATATAAACTTAAAATCCTGACTCTAATTATGTGGTCTTTGCAGGACAAAAGCGTAGTTTAAAGGAAAGCTTGCAATGAACAAGTATATTTTCACAATTGTAGAGTTTATTCTTCATGCATTATGCAAATAAAATATTCCAGCAGCTTAAATGGTACAGTATACCAGTTTCACTAGCGTATTGGTGCTTCTCCTCCAGGTAATGGACAAGTGACAGGAGAAAATACGACAGCTCTTCTCTCCCCAGGGCAATTATGTTGCAATTCTGCCCAAAACTCTGTAGCTGTACTTTATTTTGATATAATATTTTATTTAGTCATAACTGTATTTTGCAAATCTCTATTTTGTTCTTAGGACAGCAGTACTCTAATGACCAAGGCTGGGTCATGTACCTGTCATTATGGACTTCTGACAACATTTCTATTCTCTTTGGACTCCCCATCAAGTTTATCCTCTGCCTTTGCATCTGTGTTGCTAACTACAGAGATCTCACATTTATGTTTCGTTTGGATTGTACATTCCTTTACTTCCACTTCTGTTAGTGTCTTCATTGTAAAACAGAAATGAAGTTGCAACTTACTCTATTTCAAAGGCCAAGTTTTTATCTTGTGGAAAGGAGTCTTAACTCCATATTGGAATGTATTAATTATGCTTGTAATAAGTGCCTCATAGTTTATAACCAGAGTGTTAAAATTCTCCATCAGTAGGTGCTTGTTATTTCAAAATGTTATATAAACAGCATCTCAGTCTCAACCACTCATTACTTTGTCACATTTCACCAGCAGCTTCTCTGAACCCTGGGCTACAAGAGAAAATGTCATAACACAGCACAAGCACAGACACCACTCAATGTCTATGACATCTTTAGATGCCCAGAGGTGTGTGACTTCCCAGTGACTTATATCATCACCACTGAATCTACCCTGTTCACACTGGGGGTGAAGCAGCCACAAGTCCCTAGTAGTTTAGACCATCTTGTGTGAACTCAGATCAAATTAATCTTGATTATTCTACTGCAGTAGAGTTTCTGTAGGGTCACAGATAACATCAATTAGAAGAAAACACAGCCTACTTTTCAGTTTCTATGTGATAGTATACAGCATTCTTTCAGAAGCATTCCTGCTCTGGATTCCCAGACACCCTCATTTGCCATTTTTGTACATGAACAATAATAATGCTCAATGCTTTGTAGGGTCCAGAAAAGTTACCATCAATGAATAGAAGACACGTGTAGGATGTTCAAGCTTCAATTTTAGCTTTCTATTAGAAGAACTTTACCACAATATATTCATAGTTCCATGCAGTTTTTACCTCCTAGTACACATAAAAGCAGAAGACAGCTGGCTGAAATAATTTCACCTACCCTGATGCTATGGATTCCCTTATTTATGTGTTTCTTCTGCTCCTATTTGCTTCACAGGTAAGCCACTGACACATTCTATATATGCAGTTTTAAACCTACTTCTCTCATCTTGCCATTTCAGTGATGTTAGTTTTACCATTATTTCATCAGCTGATCATGGAGATTCTGACCACTCCTTCCAACCTACTCATCCACATATTTAACCCAACCATTATTCAGTCTTCTATTTATTCCACAGTTCCACATCTTCATTTATGTACACAAATTTTATCCTGTCTTTGCCACATAAAACTTACTCTGGCCTTCTCACACCTTCCCTTACTTTCAAATCCCAGACACTTCATTATTTGACACTTCATCACTCATCTCAAATGAGGGCTCCAGACTAGGAAGGAAGCTGTCAACAGTGGCACCATGCACACTTCTGATTATTTATAACAAAGCGTTTTAAAGCATGTTATCATGTCCATATGCTTCCAAAGTCTTCACTGATGTTAATCATGTAGAATCATGTATTAATCAGCAGTGAGATTAATATAAACGAAACTAAGCAGGCAGCAATTTGAATTTTCATCTTAGCAGACTGCTGTCATACACACTGAATAAAAATAACTTCAGCATTATTTTTCTGAAGGGTTCAATGGCAATATTAATTTTTCCACCATACCTTAAGTAACTGTAATAGGAGCACAATTATGTTTCATGAACAGTGATATTTTTTCTCCCCTTAGATATACCCAGTAGAATAGAAACATTTTAGATAATTGCACAAAAGAAAGGCGAGTCATATACAGATCATATTTTTTGTTGCTTTTGCAAGACCCACACTCATAGACAAATGCTGTATCTTTTCCTATGAATACACAAGAGCAGCACTAGTGAATTTATGCAAGCAACACGTTTCAAGACTGCCAACAATGAAGCATCGTTCAAAACTGCACTGAATAAGCCTGTAATGTTATATTATGATGAATCTATTTGACATTCAGCAGTGTGATGCAGTGCATAGTAATTATAATAATGCAGTGTATGGCTGTAGCTTATTATATGCATATGGAAGACACCAATGTCTTTAGGATGGACATTTAACTCAAGGTAGGAGGAGAGAGAGAATCAGACTCACGAAACGTAAGTCCTCATCTCAAAAGTCTGATGGTATTCTGAGAATCTATGTATTCAATGGATATTCTCACACACACACACTGTTATAGGAGCAGAGAGATCATCTTGAATTAGAATGTAAGCCTTTATTTGTGATTTCATGGGTTCTGGGTGGAAAACAGGGAATTTTATTTTAATTCAAAAGAAATATCTATTGTCAATATTTCCAATGGATTTAAGGAAAAAAAATTGAACGAATGTTCCCTTTCCTCTCCAACTCAGAGGATAGACTTGTTCTTACAATTAGTTAGAAGGAAAGTCTTGTAAGAAATACAGATGGTTTTGGTATAATCTGCTTTACACCATATTGTTTGATTTTCCATTTTTTAATTGTTTGAGATCCAGATTATTTTTTGTTTGCAAAATGGAGAAATTAATTTGAAAAATGGGACAGAAAAATTCTTTAGTTTTAACAATGCCACTCATTTGTTAATATGAACACATGATCTGAGGATATTATACTTATTCCCCTCCAGACTTTGAGTCATTACAGTATTTTCTTCTCTTCTTGAAACTCTATATTGCATAACGCAGTCCCTATTTATGATGCGTTGAACAAAACACAACAAAGAAATAAAGAAGGGGTCAATAGAAGCTGTCAGCTACGAACACGTTTCAGGCAATATACAACACCAGCGGTTGAATATTGACCTCAGGGCATAAACTCTATATCGGCATGCCATGCTACAGCACATGAACACAAAGTCGTCTTTACAACACAGAGCGGAATTTAAGAGACTCACATAATTGCCTGCGAGAAGGTACAGGAGCACTTCCAAATGCTGTGCCCTGTAAATAAAACACATTTTTTTTTTTTTTTTTTTGGAGTAAAGGATGTCAGATTAACAGCAGCAGTAAATGAAAAAAAATGACAAGACATGAGAAAGCGAAGGCAGTGAAATGAAATAGAGACTTTAGATAGAGGAGGTTGTTATTACTGAAGAACTGCAGTTCCTATTTTCAGATAAACCTAAATTATAGTGCAGAACATTCTATGAGTAATCCACCCATCAGTGGACACAATGAACCCAAAAGAGAGAAGACAGAGAGAAAGAGAGAAGACTGGGAAAAAAAGTATCAGCATAAGACAGGCATGCTCACACTTGTCAGAAATTAGATTTGATGGAAAGAACAATGTACAGAGCATATATTAAAACAAACTCCTTTATGAAAATCAGAAGGCTCAAATACATCAAGTGTCTTAACTGATACTGTCACTGTTTGAAGGTAAAGTACACTTCAAACAGGTAGCAAAGAGAGCGAGTGCAATGAAGTTTAGTTCCTGCCACTTCCTCCTCATCTTCTCTCCAAAATTCTTTAACAAGCCCTCACTGGGTCAGTTTGATGACAGGTGATAGGAAGCAGCTTTATTAAAACCATGATCAGCATACACAGTATGCTCTTTGAACACTGTGCTTCATCTTTTGTGTATTATGCCAGCAATTACCACACATCTCTGAAATACCAACTGTGCATGTAAAGAAAATGTGAATCAAATGCCAAGCAAGACATACCAGTTGGGATCTGTAGGTAAGCCTCTTTTCAATGTGATCCCCTATACCCATCATCCTCTCCCTACCCAAATCACCCAAAACCCAGAAAGAGATAAAGAGAATAACCAGTAAAGTCCAGTGTATAAAATTTGAAAAGCAATGTTAAAACAAAGTATGTTATCTCATTCCGAATCTATATCATGAATCAGAGCTTCACTTTTTGTGTCCAAGGCAGCATCTTCCTTACCTACGTAAAAGGACATACTGCTAATTTGGACTGGGTGGTCAAGGATGACTAATTACATTACTATTTAGACTGCACTGACTGCCTTTAAAAACAAACAAACAAACAAACAAAACAAAACAAAACATAACCAAACACCTGAAACTTATGAGACTTAAGTGGAGCTTGGCTTCCTCTGAAGTCATTTTGACTTCCACCATCTTTTTGAATTCAAGGTTGGGAATTGATTTATCAGGCATTCAGAACATACTATGCATTTGGTTTTGAGATCCTTTTCTCTTTCAGATCTTGTAAAATTCTGTTTACTTAGGAATAGTGAAGCATATATATGCATATTTGGAAAGCCCCATAAAGAAATCATCTTTACACCACTGCTCCCATACAACTTTATTTAAGGAAAATCAGCATAATTAGGATTATTCATCACTTCAGATGCCATGGCTGCACCACTGATACTACAGCTACAGCTGGCAATGTTGGGTAGCCCTGCAGAAGCCATTTGTTTCACTACACCCCAAGCTTGTCACTTTGAGACTAACTCCTCCTTGCAACTATAGTAAGAGTTCACAGTCACTGCAACAAGTAGCCGAGGGGTCAAGCCGGGGTTGACTTCTGTTGAGACAGCAAAAATCCCACCAGCTGCCTCCCTTGTTTCCAAGGTTGCAGACATTGCCAGGAAAAGGCAGTAAGCTCTCCTATTTAAAAGGAGCACAGTGCAAGGAAGCAGTGTACTCAAGGCCCTTTCTTCCAAGGCCCTGCAAGCACACTGTCAATGAACCCCAGTTATTTGTGCAGTTATTTCAGTACTCTCACAGCCCACCTTTATCTCCAGATAATTTCTCAAAGCACCCAAAGGACAAGTTGGTTTGTGTACCAAATCTACCTACATTTGGCAATTAAACCAGCTTTTCACTGACTACCAAGGCTTTACCACCTACTTTCAGTACTCTCAAGTCTTTTGGGAAAAAAAACAGTTCTTTGAAATACTAGGAATACACATAATCATATACAGCAAATCTAGAAGTACCGAAGACCACATATTGCACGAGGGCAATCCTACAGCCTTCCCATTCTGTCAACTTCATGTTATTCTGCTTTGCTTAAAGGCAGCCTTCTAGAAAAAATTAAGGTTCACAGTGTTATCTTTTGTTAAGGTACCTCCTAAAAGTAGGTTTTCAGCTCATCATTTAAAGACATTGAAATGATTTGTGAAGTTAGACATAAAAACAAAAAGCACAAGTCAATTAGTCTGACAATGGCTAGCTGCATGTGTAGCAGCTACATTCACACCCAGCTCCGTAGAATCGAAAAGAATACATTTAAACAGCCTCAACTTACACAAATCCATCAACTATAAAATTGGGAATTCAGTTATTCATTGACAAGTTACTATTATCACTAATACATCAATTAAGTAATGTATTTGTAATGATATAATGCTCCTTTGAAAAACAAGATGCCAATGAATTTCACTGCATTAATTACTCATGTTTCTGATTTCCAGAGTAAATAGCCTTCCGGGGGAAAAGGATATATGCCTTTATCTTTTAGCCAAATTTCAGACATTCTCTGTGGAAAATCTAGGCTCTGCTGGAACATCAAGTAGTTCCACAGTTTCAATCGAACATGTTTCTCACCCCATCCCCCATCTTTTCTATGTGGTATAACACTTAATCCTAAAGGTGTTTGGGTTTCCATGATGGCTTCAGCAGTAAATACTATATTTAGTTTTCCAAGTGTGCTGTGATTCCTAGAAGCATAGAGTGTTACATAAGGATAAAATATTAATATTAACATTAATATTAATAATGCAGAGGCATTGTAGATGATGCGTTATCTTGTAGCTACTAAGTTAATGATTTATAAAAGTTAGCATGCTTATCTGAAGCTTTTAAGTGGCTTACCCTCCCCTACCTTTCTGCTGCTTAATTTTAACAAAGAGATCACATACAGAATAGCTTCTCTCAAAATACTGCTCCTAGTATACAGCAAAATTTGAATTTGGATTCACCTTTAAATAGTGTTGCACACACTAGGCTCACCACAGGGCACCAATGAATGTTAAGCATCTCCATACATTTTAAACGTATGTAACTCATTTCCATTTAAAATGTTTTGAAGTTCTTTTAGAGGGTACATAAAACATGCTAATGATGGCATGTTCTAAACCTTTATTATGTGAATGCACAGTGCAGATTCAACATTTCAGAATCATGACGCAAACATTTTCTTTTTGGTTGATCACTCTGCCTATATCAGGCCAAAACCACTTAAGTTTTTGATGCTAAAATCCCAACAAAGTTCATGCTGTCACAGATGAGAAGCAGTGGAAAAGTTTTCACTATGATTGTATTTTTTATCTTTCCAAATTATTTCAATCAGTTCCAAAGAACTTTTTGATCTAAAATATGTAAATAAATCTCTCTCTGTTAATTCATTTAACATAAATTAAATTTTAAAAAAATTATATTTCTGATATTACTACACAGGTTATGCTTCTAAACAATACCAAGTCTAATGAGCTCAGTAAATTACACTTCAGCAGCAGCCAACTGATGTGCCTGCATAAGGAAGCAGAAAAAAAAATTGCTGTCTGTGATCAGAGACCTTCTGGAGGGAAGATTTAAAAATGGGCATCCCCTAAATTTCACCTCTGAATACACACATGAGGAGAAAACACCCATCAGTACCTGAAAAGTCAGGGCTCAGCTGTGGAGAAGGAATCCATCAAGATCCAGAAGCCTCTAAATGTGAAACTGTCAAGATGCCTGATTTATAACACCTGGTCTATTCAGTGGACTAATGACGGAAATACAGTTTTTAAGACTACGTTACACATGAACTCAGTATTATCAGAAAATACATCTTAATTTCTGCCTACTTCTTACATCCTGTGCCACAAACACCCACACAAGTATTGGGAATTCAGTCTGAAGTGCTTGCTGCCCTGGGAAGGCCACAGCTCATCCTCTAGGACTGAACTGCTAAACCAGTCAGCATCTTCTGCCTGTAGATGCAAAGCACATTCATCAGAATGAAAAAAAAAAAATAAAAAAAGAAAAAGTTAGCGAAAGTGCTTTCTGCAGCCATATTCATTTAGTATTTACCACAGCATCAGATGCTGAACTAAGCACTAAACAGCTATTAAACTCATGTTTAGGATAGATTCCTTAGGCGGTATATTCCCTTTAAAGGCAGGGCAAAGACTGTTTTCTTCTATACATTCCTGTGCCATGCGATTCAGTGTTACAGTCTCATTTTCTCAAAAGGAAAAAATTAGAGGCTTCTATTCTATCTTTTCTGCATCCAGATAATATACCTTCAGCATTCCTCATTGTTAATACAGGAATGCTTGATTACCCAACACATCTCTAAAGTGAATGTGGGTTTTAGGCACCAGACAAGCAGATACACTGCTATTTTGTTTACATTTCTTCAGTCAGTCATTTATTTCTTTTTACTTAGCTTTCAGAAACGCAATCAGAACATTACAAAACTCAGTAATTTTAGAAAATGCTATCAACTTTTAATCTTTTCAAGGTGAGAGTATGACAGTTGCTATCAGTTGTCACAGTTAAGTATTCACTGGAAGCTCCAATGAACTCCACAAGGGAATCTGGCATTTAGTTCCTACAGCTATTTTATTTCTTACATCCTCACAATCAACAAAACCAGTTACTGTCAATTTTTTAAAGTAATGACCACAAAAGCCAACCAGCCTACATATTTATGACTGTATCCATTTTGGGACAAAAGCAGCAAGGAAGTCCAAATGAAAAGGGTTTATAATGTATTCTACTCAATGAAGCAAAACATTCGAGTATGTATTTATTTGCTGTTCAAAAGAGGCCTTTCAGTAAAAATACTTTAGTAATTACATACATTTCCTACATCTCTCTGAGCTCTAAAGTTATGAGTTCACCTGTTATTAACTGCATAGAGCAACTGAAGTCCTCTGGGTTCACCTTGAGCAGCTTAGAAGTCTGAGTACTGCAATATATGAAACGATCAAATCAATTCAGCTGTACTGAATGCCCTCTCTGCAGCATAACTACACAAATATTGCTGTTCTTTTTGTGTCACTTTCTATGAGGAATCTCCACAAAGATGTGTATTGACAACAGACCAATCAATGCTAGAAACAAATAAAAGACAGCTCACTACCCACCAAATGAATGTTTTTCCAATAAATGCCCTCTTTTCTCTTAGAGCACAGACCCACCTATTACATGGTTAAAAAGCTAGAATACCTCAGAATATTTCGGAGCACTCCTGAGAATAAAAAGCAGCCTTAAGTGACAGACTATACTGAAGTCTTGATTATTATCGCATAAAAAATGTTCAACTGATCTCAAGAGTTCTGAGAGATAATTCCTGATCAATATATGACAGCATACTATCACTGATATGTTAAGATTTCCCAGAGACAGAAAAACTTGCTAGAACACTACACCACATTTTCCTGTAAAAGCAGACTGTGTTTCTTACATAATCAGAGCAAACACTAAAATGGTAAGATGTGCTGTGACATGAAAGCTTTCACTTGTATCATACAGCACTTCACTGGTTAAGTGTATCAATTAAATGATGCACAGAGTAGCATGTTGTCACTGTGGATTCAATAGTGAGTTCAGTAAAGGCTTCTTTGGATCTACTTTTCCAACACAATGTTATTCTTAAGTGGTTATAAAAAAATATTTAACTCATTATAATGACATTAGTACATCACAGTGTCACCATATTCTAAAACATGCAGACTTTCACAAAACTTCCTGTCCTTTCCCCAAAGTTCCAGGTTTGGTGTGAGAAACTTATTAACTTACAGAAACTTACTGATCAATGGATTTTACTGTGCGCTCTCAATCATCTGAGCAGAAACAACTCAAAAGTCCTTGCCCTCAAGCATGTCCTCCTTACCATGATATGATCCATGGCCTCCTTGACATAAGTACCGCCTCTTTCAACCGCATTTAGAAAGCAGCTTGTAACAGCTGATTTTATCAACTCTTCACCTTGATACTGACTTATTTTTCCATAAATGCCTGGGATGTCTGCTGTAGGTTTCTTCATTTCTGGTCATGCGAACTCACTGATTTTGTTTTTAAGATTTCTACTGTTTTGGTGGAAAAACCTCCTCTTTGTCACATAACTTACTTTTGCATGAGCTCATTCAATGGGATTGTGTTAGTTATGCCCTGTTTTCCACCTGAAATTCATATTCTGCTTTTTAGCTTTCATTCCATTTCTCATTTTAAACAATTTCCATTTAAAATTTAGTGCTGAGACCATTTCAACTTATTCAGAAACCACTGATCCTTCAGGCTTATATCAATAAGTTGAAGATATGATCATCTGATTACAGAGAGGTGGAGAGTTTGATACTTTGTAAGAATAATCATCTGCATAAGTATAAATGAAAAAATGTAGTCAAAGTAGTAGTATTAAAGAGAAAGACCAAAGCTTTAAAGCAGAAGAGAAATTCCTTTTTCTTTTAAAAAGATGGGCTTAGACAATATTAAAAAAACCCCAAGCAAATAACCCCCCCAACTACTTTTCACCAGCAATTGTTTACAACTTAATCTTATTAAAAGCATTATCCAACCTTAATGAAAGCCAACATTCAGTTGTTACAACCCTTCTGATGAAAAATTGTTTATCATATATCTTTTTCCTTTATTAGATTTCAGATTGCAATGTATTGTACCTTAAACAAAGAAATGAGAAAAAATACTTTGTTCCTATAGTGGCCTGAAATACCACAAGACTTCCATAAAACTCCAAATATTTAAAGCTATATGCAACTGAAGATGATAGTACAGCAATCACACATAGTTATCTCCTTCCTTTTTATCTTTTTTTTTCCTTTTTTTTTTTTTTTTTTTTTTTTTGAAAGCTATGGCGGGCATGAACAAAATTACTAAAAGAAGAAATAGCCTCAGGAGCAAATATGAAATGTGGCTCCATAGTCTACAGATATATTAATATAAATATGTTCCTCCTCCAAATATCTTCCAAACTGAAGTTATAGCTCAATAAGGAAGACATATTTCCATCTTAAAGTTATCAGTAAATATTTTACTAGCAGTCTCTTGGCACATTTTTCAACTCTGAATCAACATTTACATGCACTTTTCAGCAATCTGTTTCCACATATAAGTGAAAGATCCTAAAATACAGTTTCACACCACAGTTTGGCTTGCAATCTCATAAGGCCAAACTATAAACACCATGTTAAATCCAGATACAATCAGACAAGGCAGTAACAATTTTTCTGGTTACCTACAGCCCTTATGTGATAGCAACAGAATAATTGTTTCAAATAGATAATACAACTAATGTTGCTGTAGAGCTAGTTTGCATTTGTTAATTGTATGCCTCCTTACAACTATCTTACTATCAACAACAATCTGCTCAAATTGCTTAGGTAGAAATTACTTATAAATTGTGAATTGCTGCATGCCTCAACAGTTGAAATACTGTTATTCAGTTTAAAACCAAAATTATTTGTAAATATAATAACAAAAATGAAATGGAAAAATATTAACCCATTTGCAGTCATCTCAGTGGCACTACACGTTATGTTACATTAATTTCTTAATCACTTTATGACCTGATTCTTTATCATCTCAGGGGACTGGACTTAAAAGAACTCAAATTTACCTATCCCTGCCTTCAGGCTTGTACAAGTTGTTTTAAAGCCACTCTGCTTTGTTCATTTAAGTCTTTCATGAACTTGTCTTCCAAGTCTCTTGGGCACTATTGCCTATGCCATTTTTCATTTATAACTTATTAATTGCACTTACTTCAGTAAAACTGATCCTATTTTAGGGGTTTGCATTGGAAATTCAGACTGAAACTGCTAGGCAGCCTCAGTACTTAGTCAACTTCCACCCCTTCTCTCATCCTTATCACCCTCTGTTCCTGCCTAAAGCTGTCCTGTTATGTATGGCAAACATAAGGATCCAATTAAAAACAGCAACAAAAAAGAAATTAATTGCATTATACAGCAAGTCAATTTGGCATATATTTTAAGAACAATTAGAAGCCTTCTATGCAATAAATTGTCACATACATTAGACAGTGTGTCACAGACAAAAAAAAAAACCAAAACACCATTTAAAGGCATTTAATATTGGGAAAATACTTTTTTCTGATATTACATGTAAAATGAATGCATAAGAAAGATGGCGAGATTCTTCAGCAGGGCCTATTGCAATAGGACAAGGGGTAATGGTTTTAAACTAAAAGAGGGGAGATTAAGGTTACACGTGAGAGAGAAATTTTTCACAACAAGGGGGGTCAAATACTGGCACAGGTTTCCCAGAGAAGTGGTGGGTGAACCATCCCTGGGGACATTCAAGGCCAGGCTTGATGCGGTTCTGAGCAACATGATCTAGTTGAAGATGTCCCTGCTCATTGCAGGGGGGTTGATGAAGGGAGGACTTTTGAAAGTCCCTTCCAACCCGAACTATTCTACGATTCTGCGATCACAGAATCAGCACAATTCTGTCTGGAAGAGACCTCAGCTGGTCACTTAGTTCCTGCTTCTACACAAAGCAGGTGTCAACAATGAACTCTGACTTAATCATCCCTAAATTAAAAATTTGATAGAGCAAAGGGTAAAGACCATTGGGTGATTATATCTAGATCAGAATATAACACTGCAGTAAATGTTTGCATGCAGATTAACTGAATGTCTAAGGATTCACATTCCAGTATAATTTAGAGTCAGAACCTAATGCTGAAGCACATGTTTATTGCTACCTTTTCAGCTCATATTTACACTAGAGCTTATTTAATTCTAAAAAAAACCCCAAAACCCTATGCTGCCATAAAAACAGTATTTATGCTAAAAAGAGATAAATGACAATGAAAAACAAATGCGTGAAATTTGGACTTTTCTTATTATTGCAAATTGCAAGCCTATTCACATGCTTAGAAACTGCAAACCTGCAACATTTGCTTTGCCACATTAAATAAATACTTTCACAGTTCTGCGTGCTATTTCCTGTGATGGTCTGTGAAATATTCCAGCAAAAAAACCCTCATTTTGTTATCGTTAAGGGGCGAATATGATGTTTGTACAAATCACCTTGAACGTGATTACTACTGCAGTAGTACATTACATACACGATGTGAGTATATTAAAGGTCTGACCAAAAGTCACTGGAAATCTTTCACATCCAAAAGTGCTTTCTTCTTGTGCCAGCTCAAATACAGTAAGGAGCTTTGCATATACATATATATATATGTATTTTATATATATATATATATTAGTTGCCCACATGAAGTCAGACATAGTCCTTGAGCTGTATGACAACATTTAAAAAACGCTCATTTAACTGAGTTAATTTTGATTTTATTCAAAAATCATTTTGATTCTATTCTATGATTCTAAAGTTCATTTTGATTCTATTATATGATTCTTATCTGTCACAAACAACATAAGTAATACAGATAATATGATAACACAAATAACATCAGTTATTAAACTAATTTGATTGCTCAATCATGAAAATTAGGATTACAGTTGAAAAATGCATATCTATAAAAAAAAAGAAGTCACATGATTTTATACAAGAAAAGGTGACTGACTGGCAAGGAAGAAAATGAATGGCTATTAGAAGATAAAAAAGTCTCAGCCACTGTCATTGGATCAATGCTTGATGGCCTTTGAGAAATGGTATGAGTACTCCTGGACCTAACTGGTAAATGCTCACATTACAACAAAACACTACTGCAGGGGCATGGGGATGAGGTAGACAGAGAGACAGAAAACTTTATTGTTCTTACTCAATATGAAAAATAAAAATTGATTGGACACACGCTCTCCTCTGAAGCCCAAGAGCTGAAGCAAACTGCTATTTGAAAATGATTTTGCTGCTGAGAAATACATTAATTTGTATCACCTTTAAACAGAAGACTTCTATTTTTCAGGCTTTTGATTCAACTTTGTTTCAAAAACAAATTAAAATATAAATGAAACACATACCATAGAAGAAAAGGGACATGTTTCTGGATACAGCTCATTTTGTTCTACAGGCTATGTGACAAGCTCTCAGATTTTAACTTCAAATCACCTGGTAGGAAATGTCCTAATTTCTTAGCTCTTGAAGACAGTTATTTTTCCTGTCTATTCTTTTCCCTTAAAAAGGTTAGAGCACCTTGCCAACTGAACTTTAAAAATAGTAATAATAATTAAAAAAACCCACAACAACCCCCCCAAAAAAATTACACCACAGCCCAACAAAATAAAACACACACACACACAAAACCAACAAACCAATCAACCAACCAACCAAAAAAACCCTTAACCCAGCAGGCAACTTAAAATCACAATTTTTTTTTAATGATTCCCATATCTAAACCACAGTCTGACTGATGTGTTCATGCTTTGATCCACTTTTTCCAGCATCTGAGCTTTTGAATCGATATAATATCATTCTTTTTCGAGTCGATGGTAAATTGTGGAAGCTTGCTATTAGATCTAGCTTTGTTAACTGTTCACTGCCTTCTTTTTCATTTAGTTCATGTATATGTTAATAATCATATATATATGTTAATTTGACTTACGCTCACCTGAGCATGTCCAGGTGGAAATCAGAGATGTTTGGTGTCCATTAGGGGGCAGTATTGGGACCAGTATGGTTCAGTATCTTCATCAATGATTTGGACAGTGGGATTTAGCACACCCTCAGCACATTTTGCAGACAACACCAAGCTCAGTAGTGCAGTCGACATGCCTGAGGGACAGAATGCCAACCAGAGGGACCTGGACAAGCTTAAGAAGTGTGCCCATATGAACCTCATGGGGTTCAACAAGGCCAAGTGCACGATCCTGGGTTGGGGCAAACTGTGGTATCAACACAGGCCGGGGGATGAAGAGATTGAGAGTAGCCCTGACAGGAAGGGCTTTGGAATACTGGTGAATGAAAAGCTGGACATGAGCCAGCAACATGTGTTTGCAGCCCAGAAAGCCAACCGTACCCTGGACTGCATCAAAAGAAGCATGGCCATCAGTCAAGGGACACGATTCTGCCCCTTTATTGTGCTCTGGAGAGACCCCACCTGGAGTACACTGTTCAGCTCTGGAGTCCTCAGCACATGGATACATTGGAGCATGTCCAGAAGAGGGCTGCAAAAACGATCAGAGGGATGGAACACATCTCATATGACGAAAGACAGAGGGAGTTGCAGTTGTTCAGCCTGAAGAGAAGACTTCAGGGAGACCTTATTGCAGCCTTTCAATACTTAAAGAGGGCTGATAAGAGAGACGGATACAAACTTTTTAGCAAGGCCTGTTGTGATAGGACAAAGGATAATGGTTTTAAACTAAATGAGGATATATTCAAACTAGATAAAAGAAAAAAAAAATCATGTGACAGTGGTGAAATACTGGAACAGGTTGCTCAGAGAAGTGGTGAATGTCCCATCCTTGGAAACATTCAAGGTCAGGTTGGACAGGGCTCTGAACAACCCGATCTAGTTGAAGATGTCTCTGCTTGGAGATTGGTCTAGATGGCCTATAAAGGTCTCCTCTAAACCAAACTACTCTATGATTCTATCATTCTATGTAATCCAGGGCTAGCCATCATCTTTTTACAGAAGCCTTTCAGTACAGTTATTTAATAGTTTCTTTTGCTGTTTAAGGAGTTAATTGCAGAAAACCCAACACAACCTTTTATATGGCTGCAGGGAATTACTCTGTGTGGTGGTATTACTATCTGACTGTTTCTGTTGCTATTTGATTTTATACTTTCTTCACTGGTGAGGGGTGACACACTTTCCAGAAACATTCTCTCTAGTCCGTTTAGTCCTGTCCCTTCCTCAAAATTCTAGAAATAATCAGTTGAACATTATTTTTTCCAATCTCTTATGCCAAAGTGCTTTCAAAACAAGTGAATGCCTTATAACTACATTAAAACATTCTGAATGCAGCTCAGTCCCTTGCCTTTGTTCCTTGTTAGATGCCCTGACATCATGTTAATGCATATTTCCCTAAGAATACAATGCTTCATGCCTCATGCAAAGGGTATGTGGCATAACAAAACCTAACTTGGCTCCAAACATTTCTTCCCTCCCACACTCTGCAACTGAACTAATATTCTTATGCAGTCCCAATATAGAAGAGTCTTTTTACCACTTAATGCATTAAAATTCATTATTATAATTAGATTTACTGGTAGTGCATATGCCATAATAAATTCTAGACTTCTACTGAATGGACAGTTGGCTATGAAGAAAAAATATCTATTTTACTAAGTAGTACATCAATGAGATGTAAAAGAAGAGAAAACTTGGTGAGGAAGGGAAGGGAGATGAAAAGTTGGTGGACTAAATGCCTGCTTTATTTATTAGAGTCAATAATAATGTCAAAGTCAAGAACACCTCAGCTACAGCACACGGATGATGCCAATAGCTATGTGGAAATTGCTTCTAATAAACACAGGTCCAAACATTAATAAAAATAAGGCAGGTGACATCTGTACTTTGAACACGAAACTGCTGAATACAGTTTGGTTTAGGTTTGAGGATCTTCGAAATCCTCATTTGATTAGAGCCAACTCACAGAAACACCTCACACAGCAGTGTGTTTGTCTGGAGATATATTCAAGCTGTGTTTGGTCTTCTAATTGAAACTTCATAACGTCCCAGATCACAGTTACAAGTACTAAAAACCAGATGAAATTAGATATGAAAAAAATAACAACAAGTAGAAAGGAGGTTATTAAACACAACAGAATTCAAACAAGTCAAGATATTACAAGGCGTCTTTTGGTGAGGGGAGTCTTAGTTACACACATCCATATGCATGGGATTTGATACCTTATCAAAGTTTTCTGAAGTAGCACAAAAGTGACAGTAGCATCTGTTTGTTTTCTGTATCACTGATAAGAGTCACCTTGACTTTTCTTTATTATTTTGAGTTGGTTTATTTTTCTTTTTTTACATAAAAGGAGCTATTACCAAAAGCATGAAGTATACATGCAGCAGCTTGTCTGGTAGTTAAGGGCATACTTTTTCTGTCTCCGAAATTAACAAACATTTAAATTGACATTTAAAGCGAAATCAAAGAAAAACGACAATTCCTTCAACTCTGAATATGCTCTATGCGTTAGAGTTCAAAAGTTTCTCATAATAGTACCAACTGGGTATTTGTCAACCCATCAAAGGACTTGTAAGTATTTCTTATCAGAGTACTCATTAAAACAAGTGCTTAATTATAAACAAGTGTTAAATTATAAACAAACACAAAAATTAAAACTACAAGAGCTATTTTAAAAGCTGCCAAGGCATGATTAATAATTAATATCACATTTAGAAATCAAATCCTCATTTACAAATCATCCACTGCCCAGATGATACACCTCCAAATAGAGATCCCATCTTTATAGAACTGGTTTGTTTGGGTTTTTTTAAGTTGAACCCATAGGATCTAAATGGTTTATTTTACTACCCACTAAGAAACTTACTTTAGAATGAATGCTTATTAGCAATTTTGTGGCACCCCACACTTCAGTATTTTGACATCTAATATTATAATCAGTTCACAGCTAGAAGAGGCATACGTCTAACTGTACTTTGAGCAACTTACAATCTTTGTGAAAGAATGAAACTTCTCAATGTAGCTTATATACCCAAACCAACAAAACAGGAGTATTTTTTTCCTCCAGCAGAGTATGTAGTGCATGCTTACACTTGCCACTATGCCTCAGTCAGTGTTGTGGTTTAAGCCCAGCAGGTAACTCGGAACCACACAGCCGCTCGCTCACTGCCCCCCCTCCCAGAGAGATGGGGAGGAGAATAGAAAGAATGTAACTGCCACAGGTTGAGATAAGAACAGTTCAGTAACTAAGGGATAACACGAGCCGCTACTGCTACCACCAATAATAATAATGATAAGGGAAATAACAAGGGAAGAGAATACAACTGCTCACCACCCGCCAACCAATACCCAGTCTGACCGGAGCAGGGATTTAGCCCTTCTGGGTAACTGCCCCCAGTTTATATAATGGGCATGACGTGCTGTGGTATGGAATACCTCTTTAGCTAGTTTGGGTCAGGTGTCCTGTTTCTGCTTCCTCCTGGCTTCCCCTCCTCCCTGGCAGAGCATGAGACTCAGAAAGTCCTTGGTCAGAGTAAACATTACTGAGCAACAACTAAAAACATCGGTGTTATCAGCTCTATTCCTAGGCTGAAAGTCAAAACCACAGCACTGCACCAGCTACTAAGAAGGAGAAAAATGACTGCTACTGCTGAACCCAGGACAGTCAGACATACAGCAGGGAAATATTTCAGACTATCATTGTTTTGAGAAGCTCTATAACTTTTTTTTCAGAAACTCAAAAAAAGCCTAGCAGAGAAAAGGCAGAGAATGGATGGTGAAGAGATAACACCTGCCAAGGAACCATAGTTACTATTAAGCAAGCCTTCTCTCCCCTTCACATGGTACCTAAAGTCACAGAAGGAAGGGTGGATGGGAAAGCCACCTAAAATGCAGGGTAGGGGGTAGAAAAGGGTAGGGTAGGAGGAAGAAATGAGGATTGAAACTGCTATTCATTTTCAAATCCTGCTAACCTCCAAGACTTCAAAATCTTCACAAAATCCACATCAGGTAGAGATGGAAAAACGAAACAAAACAAAACCAAACCAACTTTTGCATAACAAGCTCTACCTTTCAAAGCCCAAGACTGGAATAAGGTGCTTAAAGTATGAAAATCCTCTAGTTTGCAAGAAGTCAGTAGAGCTCCATTCTACTGTGAGCAGATGCAAAGAAGCACTTGAAGGAAATCCTAAATTTCCCACAAAATAAATGTTATATTTCACATGTGAGCACAATGCCATAAGCCCCAACAAATATTCACTGCAGGAACCAAAGGAAAAAGTACAAGACATGTCAAAGAAAGACAAGTTCAAAGGTTCGAAGACCAGCAAACACACACATCACCCACCCAATATATAAGCATCAATATACTTGCAATTGGAGAGGAGATCAAGACAGCTGGAAAGCAGTCTGAAAAGGAAAATCACATGAGCTTGTTGACCCTGCAGCAACCAATACACTCAAAATAGAAATAAAGAATGAGAACTGAAGGGCTAGCTCAGAATTTCACCAATTTCCTGTTTTCTTGTGCTTTACTAACATGAATGAGGCCACCAAGGTCTTGCTTGTGCTCCCAGAGAGATGCTGGTTTGTGCCCAGGGCCACAGAGGTGGAGGGTTAATATACTGACTCACAGCACTGGCTCACCACTTCCACACAAACCTCCCCATGTCTCACTTGAATAGCTTTGTGTCTAGCTGAGCTAGTGCTAGTTAAAATGTGCCAAAACCAATTACTGAATAAAGATGCTGCTATAGCAACGGCATCTAATTTTCCAATTAGTAATAATTGCTGAAACACCTGCCATAAAACATACATACATTTTGACTGGGGGGTCTCTGAAACAAACTTTGCTTTAAAGAGTTTTTTTTTCTTAACCTTCATCATGATAATGAAAGAGAAGAAAGTGCCAGTTCTCCTTTTCCTCCTATCCAGTGTAAAACAAATAAAGTATTATTTGTTTTTAAAGGAGTCCAAAAAACGTGTCCTAATGTCTTAAACTAATTAACCAAGCTGTGATTAGAGATTCCCAGGCAAGAAAAATTCCAGATGGCAGTCAGTTCACAGTGAAGAGCAGTGCAATGAACGCAATATTGAAATACCACGTGTAAGATGTAAATGCTCTGATTCGCAGAGGAAAAGACAAAGTGTATACTAGTGCTCTGGTAAATAGTTGTGTGATCAGGCAAGATATAACCAATTGTATTCACTCTATACATATTTTAAGCTGTGAATATATATTTTTACATGCAATTTTGAGTACAGCTGTACTGTCTAGTTCCAGTCACAAATGGAAATGGGACTCTTGCTTTGTGTTGCACGTAGAACATTTTTAGCAACCTCTCATAGCAGACACTATACGCAGGCACATGTTGGAAGTATCTGAAATCAGTGAGCTGATGCTGTTTTCCACTCTTAAATGGTAACAGTGGATAAGAGTGTAAATTCCTCGTTGTCTTAAAATACTTAAATATTCTGTCTTTCAAACATTTGCCTTGCTCACCCATGTAGCAGGGATTATACAGTTTTCCAGTACTTCTCAAATATTATTTTTAAAATAATACCTTGTTTTCCCCACTTTCTGATAGGATCCATCTAATTACATAGACTTATCTGTGACTGCCACCTGAAGCACTCCTTCAGATACACTGAGTTTAGAATAATGTGCGAAATGTGATGGAAACACATAGTCAGAACACACTGATGTTTGTAAATAATTTTTCAAACACACAGCATGTAGGGGCAACATGCAATTTTTGAGGAGAAAAAAGAGGGAAGATGAATAAAGTGGGGAGCGTCCATTATTTCCTCTACAGTAACTGTGCCCCAACTTTTTTTGTTTTTTTGCAGAACCCAGTGCTACTCTACTATCAAGCTCTTAGAGGTTTCAAAGAGGGAGAAGAAAGTGTGTTATTTTCCCCTCAGTAGTGAAGCGATCGATAATACAATGGCAGAGCATTTCATAGTGGTCAGCAATTCAGACTGTAAAAGACCCGCCACACATTAGTTCCCTGCTTGTAAGAGCCTAAAATCACACATAAGGACTCCCATTTAAGCCTCTTCAGAGATCCTAAATGGAGTGAACGTAAGCAGTTAATCAGAAAGACAGGTTTCACAACAAATGTAATAAATTCCCAAATGGTCAAGACCAGCAGTGCTTCTTGAAACAGAAGCAGCAGTAACTGCAGCAAACAGATGTTGTTGTTTCACAAAGGTAAGTTTTAAAAAACACTTTAAGACATGGCTCAAAAATAACATTCCTATATCAGAACAGGGTTTTGACTTTTTTTTTTTTTTATTTAAACAGAAAAATAGTAGAACAGTGGTAAAGACAAATTTACACTTTTAGTGATGTACACTGCTCGCTGCATCTAGGCTTGTCAACTGGTTATGCCATCTTTTGGTACCACCAGAAACAATTAGTAGACTTTTCCTCTTTTTCCAGGGGGTGGTGTGTGTATACTTATGAAAAATAAGCTGCTTTAATTTTTAAAAAAGAATAGAATAATTTAACACTTTAAATTCAAATATTTGACATGGAAAAAACAGTTGTTACTACAGAAGTCAGTCAAGTGCAAGAAAAACGAATGGTGT
Source organism: Psittacula echo (assembly GCF_963264785.1). Lineage (NCBI taxonomy): Eukaryota > Metazoa > Chordata > Aves > Psittaciformes > Psittacidae > Psittacula > Psittacula echo. The sequence goes on along the minus strand of NC_137735.1, from coordinate 50,544,820 downwards.
TTTAATACTCTATTTTTGCAAATGACCTAATTAACTTTTTACAAAAAAAAGTGTCCTCTAAGTAACATACTAGTATATTGCGCTTCAGAGTTTCAATAAGGTGTTAATTTCAGTGATTTATATAAAATCACAGTCCTTGCCCAGTTATTATTCCTGAACTCCAAAGGGACATCTCTAGATAGAGGGACTTATCTAAAAATTACTATTTCATTAAGCAATTCACTTTCACTTCACCTTTGAAAGGTGATGTCACACTGACAAATATGACTTGAGAGAACAAAGTTTGTGATAAAGGCCCTTGCAGCATTATTAATTACTGCCACATTGTGAATGCTTAAAAATAAGATACGCTTCCTTTATATGCTTAAACAATATTAAGGCTTAAACAATATTATGGCATTCCATCCCAATGCCACGGAAGCTATCGGAAACTTTACCATATAAATGAATGCAAAACTGTGTCAAGAAAAGCCTTAATGGTTCCATTAAACAGCATGAGTTTAGCTTATTTTTTTATTTATTCTGGTTTATTTCAGCCTTTGCAGAACTGGCTTTTCATTCTGAAACCACTTCCTAGGAAGATGGCCTTCCTCCCGTATTTCTAAATCAGGTAGAATGCCAAGTATGCTTGAAATGCAAGGAGAACTCCTTCAACTCAAGTTTGCTGCTATTTTTTAATATAATTTCATTTATGAGATTATTTTCAGTCATAAAACACCAGAAATGTTTTCAGAACCTTCACACCAGCACGGGACATCACCACTTGCTTTTAGGCACTGCTAATATCATTGACACTGAAAAAAATTATTCTTGCTTTGAAAATTAGGTGATTAAGCATATTCTTAATTTTTTTTCCTGGGCTGGACATAGAGGTAATAGGCTTATCACACTGCACAGGCTGCACACAGCTTTTACATGATGGTGTATGTTTTTAAACAAACCCACAAATCAAGTATAATGTTTATCTCTGGTTCTTTTGAGCATGTTAGTTTTTCAAGGGGAGAATTATGAATTGTGCTCTCTGGAAATGCCCAGGCTAGCATGAGAATTAAAGGAGGCAGAAGATAGGCAATTACTTCACAAAAAGACAGATCTACAAAGTATCAATGACAGGCTACACTGCAGGGAATGAGCAGAGTTAAGATTTGCATTGTGAATTAAGATTTAACGAATCCCCAGGCAAGTTTTATCAAGGAAACTAAAGGAAAGGGAAAAGAGAAAGATGACTACTAATTAGCTAAATGAAAACACTATGTATGTTAAAAATAAAATCCATCCAAGTCAGAGCGACCTTCAACATTTAGGTATAGTGCTAGTCTTCCGGAGGTAAAATGCCCTGTTATTTCAACATAATGATGAATTAACTACCATGAAAACTACACTATATTTCAAAATCACAGTGGCATATTTCTAATTTGCATTTTCTGACAGTAAGAGATTCTGAAATTTTTTTTGTTTAAAATGAAAAAAAAAAAAACAACTCTCTGAAAAAAAAAAATCAATTAAGTGTACAAAAATTTCAGTAGAAGAACATCTATCTCTCTTTTTATTTATATTCATCACAGAGACAGTAATCCAAAATTAGGTGGGCACCATATCACATCCAATACACAAATATAACTATCAAGCACAATTATCTAAATAATGGTAAGAGTACACTGCATGAAGTGATTTCTTCCTTTGATAACTATGCTAAAGGCCTGTTTTACAGAGAAAATAGAGTTTATGGACTGATGCAGATATATTACAGGCATAAAGTGGTTATCTGGACAAAACATTTTGATCAGTCTGTTACAGAAGTAGCTCCATTTCCTATTTTCAACTGATGATAATTTTAAAAGTAATTAATGGTAAATTATTTGTGGAGCTGGGAACATCATAAGTTTGAGGATGTTTTTCAATATTTTTTATTCTATATTAGACAAACTGACACAAAGAACAGTGGGGAATGTTCTGTTCCCAACAAATTGAACTTGTCCATGCAAGACATAACCATAGCCCAAATTTCAAGTACCAAAATTGATGGCTAAAAATGCAGCTACTAAGGAGAAAAAGCATGATCCAATGTCATCTGAAAGAGCTCATTGAAACATTCTGTTTAAGAGAGTCAATATTCTTCTGTGTAAATACAGTACGAAGTTCTCTCTGGGAAGGTGAAGGATTTCAGAAGACTTAATTACTGTAACAAGGGTCATAGTCAAAGGCGAGGCCAGAGGCACAAGCCTGATGAGACGCATTACAGGTTGTCCCCATGACTCCATGGAAGCCATTGGAGTATATCTGACCATGCTCAGGCCAGACTCACTGGAGGAGGCTCTATTTCCCATTCTGTTTCCCAGCAAGAATCAGTAAGCTGCAACACCTATGACATCCTTGGCATCAGCAAGAATTTAAGGCTATAGAAACATTTTCAGAAGCAAAGTCATTGTAGTTTTAAGTGTGGATCTCTCACAAATTATTATGGAAAAGCAGATTTTTTAAAAGTAGGATTTAAGTAACAGAACAACCAGAATCTTTTCTTTTTCCCACTCAGAATTTAGTTTTTCTTTAGAAATGAGACCCTAAGGGAATAGCTCTCTTCTGCATTAAATGTAAAATTTTAACATAATTGAAGCTACTTTTCTATTGTCTAAATGTGGTATTACTGGATGGTCTTATAAAAACTAAAGTTACAATAACTAGAGAATAGCAAAGCACTGAAAACTTTTATCTACAAACAGGATAAAAAAAGTAGTAGTAAAGCAAGTGACCACCTTCATAATTTCATATAAAATACAACTGTCAGACTACACCTCTTAAATTCTGTATTTTGTTTTTCCTTCATTTACACTTACTTGAAGCAATTGGAAAAAAAATGCTCATTTTTATATGCTATGAGAATCATGACTCAAAGACCTCAAAACTCCTAGTGAGATATGGCCTACTAAGATTAATAAAGAGCCTAATCTCTTCCCTAAAATTATACTATCGCAGTAATAAGAATAAATGTATGTTTCTCCTCCATTTGGGATACATATTTACTAGCAAATAAAAAATAATTCTACTCATTCAATTCTAGAAAAATAATTTCTGAGGCAGTCTTGAAAAATCAAGAAATACTTATGCACAAAAAGAGGCAGTAAATCATGGTCCTGATCAAAGTAATTTGGCTTTCAGTTTTACCTTCTGCTTTCTCTCTTCTCTTCATTATGTAGCTGCTAGCAGCTGCCCTTTATTCCAATAAACTTCTGGATACACATATATCCTCCCTGCCAGTAAACACGAAGACTCATTAGAGACAAACAAGGTGGAAGAAAATCCAAGCATTTTCAGAGAAATTCTGAGCCACTGAAGTTAACAGCAAAACTTCTAATTTTGCATGATCAGCGCATTGTCTCCATGCATTTCCCCAGAGAGAAGTGGTCTAATGGTTTCATCTCAAGTCAGAAAATGTGCAAAACTGCCAGATATCAGGTACAAATCTGGGCAGCTGCACAGCTGCTCTCCATTTCCTCATTTGCAACATGCAGATAATAAACCAGGCAAATGTAGACCGTCACTCAGTAACTAAGCACCATTATTGATTTTTGTTTTATAAAAGACAACAGTACAGATCCCAAGTTAAGAACATTGTAGCCCAGTGCTAATAAGCAGGAGAACCTGGGAAGAAGAGGATTGTTTACTTTTGTAATTACTGATTTTTAAGGTGTACTTTATTACCTAAATACTCTTTAAATATGAAGCTTCATAAGCAGTTAACAAACCAAATACAAGATCAAACGGACCTTATGCAAATGCCAGTAGCAGACCTGCTTTAAAGGACAAAAATAAATGCTATTAACCAGGCTAAATGTCAGAGATTCCTGGGTGCTTACAGTTAGTTAGAGGAAGACTTTGTTTTAGCAACATATTCGTAACCTAAGAAAGTTCATAGTTAATTGTATACCGGTGAGGAACAATCTCCACAGATTTCTAAATTCTATAAATGTGAAAAACCAAAGGAGGCTTTTTTTGTGTACATCCTATGGGGAGATCTGTGAAGAACAGCTAAACATCCTCCCATATATGTCCAAACCAGAAACTACTCTTTGAGCTTCTAAATGCTAATACAGGTTGGTAGTTAGTAGTTTGCCACCACGACCTCAAGCCTGCAAGCTCCATACAGAAGCTCCAACTGCTCAGTCTGTGTAGTGCAGCCATAAATACTCTCCTCACCAATACAGCCTATAATCAGTGGTCATGGTTTTGATTTGTAACCCTCCTGTGGTTCTTTTCTTTTTTTTTTTTTTTTTTTTTTTTTGTGTGTGTGTGTGTGGTTTTTTGGGGGAGGTTTGGTTTGGTTTTGTTTTGGTTATCAATAAAAAAGATATTTTGTTCTTACATGATGAAAGGCTGGACACAGACCTTAAAATATTCAGCAACTCTCTCACAGGATCCTTCCGCCCCACCCCACTGACAAGAAGCTGCTGATAGAAGGGCTCGTCCTTGTGCCACTGACCTGAATGATCATGACCAGTTCATGTTGCCTGTATAATTTCTGACAATGTCACTAGATAAAGGGATATTCTTCACAGAGGATACTATTCATGGTATGTCACCTACTTATCCTTTACCTACACGATGTTCATTATTTATGTGAGTAGGAGACTGGTGATGATAGTGAATTGCTTATTTCCAGAGACTCCTTCAACCAATTACAAGAAAACACTTAGTAGCGGCCTAAACTGAACTCTTGGTCTTCTCTCTGACAGGACTGCCATTATTAAGGACAGTAAAGAATGGGGGAAATCACTGCAGATTACTAAGGCAACTGCTAAAAGGGAAAAAAGAGAAAAACTGAATTAATCAACAAGTAACACCTTTTTTTTTTTTTCACAAAAACTAAGATATGAATCCACACAATTTCTTTTACAGTAGATTATTTAAAAAAAACAATCTGATTAAATTTGCTCCTAGCTCCACCCTGTTCCTGCATCTCACCATTCCCTGTACCACATCATTTAAATCACGTGTGGTTACTGCCACTGTAGCTGAGACAGGATCTGGTAACAAGCATAAGAAAAAAGCAAGGGACCGTAACCTTTTAGACCAGCTATTTCAGAGGAGAAATCACCATGCTTCTACATACTGGTAAATGTAAAACACCTTTATTGCAAAACATCAGAAAGGTTGTTAGAAACTACCATACTGATCATAAAAAATGTCAGCAGCACTGACATGCTATATCTCTGTGGCAAGCCAAGGATCAACAGTGTTTGCCACCTCATGGACAAACTGTAAAATACACACAGTGTGTATTCATGACTGACAGCATCTGGAAGCAGGGTTAGAGGCTTTCAGATGAAAATTTGTTCTGTTCAGATGAACAGGATTTGCAGTCCTCCACAGCAGTACTGAATATTTACTACAGCTACCTGTACTTGGAACTAGAATTTTCAAATCCTCCTGTATATAGAAGAAAACTGTATCTTCTTAAACATGCTTGTTTGTTTCGAAGGACAAGGTAGAGTTCATAAGAAACCAGAAAAAGAAAAAAAAAAAAAAAAAAAAGAGAGAGAGACCATTATCTAGCCTTCACAATCAAATATAAATCTAATATGTGATTTATAGCGCAAGTTTACTTGCATACAGCTCAACAAAAGTAAAAGTCTTTGATAGTAGTGCAGAAACTTATTTTCACATACACAACACTACAGTGCATCACAAACCACATTTATCAGGGAAATTAACACGTATGATTACTGACTATCAGGACAGAGCATGTGATGTCAGTTTCGCTCCCACCTCACCCACAAAAGTTTAATAGCATCTTTTTTTTCCTTTCAGTCTAACATAATTTGTGATGTGTCAGTCAACTGGTTCCTAATTCCCTGCCCTTGTCCTAAAAAGTTCATGAACCTGACCTGCTGCTTGTCATTCCAGTCACTGTGACTACATAGAAAATATATTTTCAATCTCTTGCTTTTTTCCGTCCATTTGTAACTAGACTGCTTGAAAGACCCATTTCTGAGCTGGTATTTCTGCCATTTGCTTTAAAAAGGGTGTTAATTTTAAAGGCCAAGCCCAGCCATTTGAATGCTAGTGCTGTTAAACTACTAGATGAAACATGAAGACTCAACTTGAGTCATTAAAATTTCGTTATTCAGAAAAGGATTAGATTATTTTGGTTTTAAAACTCAGTACCAATGTAGAAAAAGAATCAACAACATATTCAACAGTTTACCAAAAACCTCACATTTTCAGCGAGATGAACTAGATTGTTTCATTAGTCTCTGCCTTATCAAGGGCTCTCTTCTCAAGAACTAAGCAAATGTGTTATTTTTTAACTATTAGATTTGTATAAAAATTGGAGGATGTCAGAGACTGAAGTCCAGTTGGGTTAGATACTGCCATGGGCAAAGTATTTACCAAAGATGGAATAAAAATATCCAATTCAGAGTGCAAAATGTCTGCCCATAACGCATGTTAAAAACTTAAACCAGCCTCAAATTAATAAAACTTAACCCAAATCGTAAATAAAAGCTCTGCAGATCTTTTCACCTTACTTCAATATTTTGGCAGTTCATTGTACTTGGTTATACAAATCTCTGTAGCCAGTTTCAGGAGTTTGGAGATGGCTCGTGTGCCAAACTTCTGACTCTCCAAGAGACTGCGACTGTGGTTTCAGCTCTTTCTCAGACTAAGATATGTGGAAGTTGGATTTCTTTTTCTTTTTTTGTTTTTAAACTAGTAACTAATAAATGCCAAAGCATTTCTCTTCCTGCTACATTTATGACAATCAATTAGATGTTACATTTAGATCATTCCTGTAGTATTTCTTCATACGGTGTAATACATTGCAATTCAGTGATCTTTTCTCCAATTTAAAAGGAAAAAAAAAGGCTAAAATCATAGCAAGAATTGCATCTTGTTTTAAAGAGCAGTGTTTAATCAAACAAACACTCCATGAAGAAGGGGACACTGAATAATACTTAAAAAAAGAAAAAATGGATTCAGAACACCAGTCTGTTTCAGTGTTATCCAGAATAAATACAGAATAATTTAATTTGGGGCAAAATGGCAGAATTTATATACTGCCAACAATAAATCAATTCTTTCATCCTTCAACATAACAGGGAAAAATCAAGAAAGTAAATATTACTTATTTTATACTCATTACCTTAAAAGCCAGTCTTATAAAACCCATCAAGAAGGAAGGTGAATCAAATTTAAAACCCCTTTCCAAATATATCTCACCAAATTGAAAAAACACCTTCAAGGAAACAAGTCTGCAGACTTGTTCTAATGGGAGCAGTATGCATACAATTGCTCTTTTCATCCTTATTTTACTCATTTAAGGCCACCTTATTCATAGAATCATAGAATAGTTAGGGTTGGAAAGGACCTTAACATCATCTAGTTCCAACCCCCCTGCCATGGGCAGGGACACCCCACGCTAAACCATGTCACCCAAGGCCTCATCCAACCTGGCCTTGAACACTGCCAAGGATGGAGCATTCACAACCTCCCTGGGCAACCCATTCCAGTGCCTCGTCACCCTCACAGTAAAGAATTTCTTCTTTATATCCAATCTAAACTTCCCTTGTTTATTTGAACCCGTTACCCCTTGTCCTGTCACTACAGTCCCTGATGAACAGTCCCTCCCCAGCATCCCTGTAGGCCCCCTTCAGATACTGGAAGGCTGCTATGAGGTCTCCACGCAGCCTTCTCTTCTCCAGGCTGAACTTTCCAACTTTCTCAGCCTGTCTCCATACGGGAGGTGCTCCAGTCCCCTGATCATCCTCGTGGCCCTCCTCTGGACTTGTTCCAACACTTCCATGTCCTTTTTATGTTGAGGACACCAGAACTGCACACAATACTGCAAGTGAGGTCTCAGGAGAGCAGAGTAGAGGAGCAGGATCACCTCCTTTGACCTGCTGGTCACGCTCCTTTTGATGCAGCCCAGGATACGGTTGGCTTTCTGGGCTGTGAGCTCACACTGAAGCCGTCTCATGTTCATTTTTTCATCGACCAACACCCCCAAGTCCTTCTCCGCAGGGCTGCTCTGAATCTCTTCTCTGCCCAACCTGTAGCTGTGCCTGGGATTGCTCCGACCCAGGTGTAGGACCTTGCACTTGGCATGGTTAAACTTCATAAGGTTGGCATCAGCTCACCTCACAAGTGTGTCGAGGTCCCTCTGGATGGCATTCCTTCCCTCCAGCGTATCAACTGAACCACACAGCTTGGTGTCATCGGCAAAATTGCTGAGGGCGCACTCAATCCCACTGTCCATGTCACCGACAAAGATGTTGAACAAGACCAATCCCAACACAGATCCCTGAGGGGCACCACTCTTTACCGATCTCCAGCCGGACATCGAGCCATTGACCACAACTCTTTGTGTGCGGCCATCCAGCCAGTTCTTTATCCACCCATCAAATTGATGTCTCTCCAATTTAGAGACAAGGATGTCGTGTGGGACAGTGTCGAACACTTTGCACAAATCCAGGTAGATGACGTCAACTGCTCTGCCACCGTCCATCAGTTTTGTAGCCCCATCATAGAAGGCCCCCAGATTGGTCAGGCAGGATTTCCCCTTAGTGAAGCCATGCTGGCTGTCACCAACCACCTCCTTGTTTTTCATGTGCCTTAGCATGCCTTCCAGGAGAATCTGCTCCAAGAGTTTGCCAGGCACAGAGATGAGACTGACTGGTCTGTACTTCCCCAGCTCATCCATTTTCCCCTTCTTGAAAATGGGGGTTATATTTCCCTTTTTCCAGTCATCAGGAACTTCACCTGACTGCCATGATTTTTCAAATATGATGGCCAGTGTCTTAGCAACTTCATTTGCCAGCTCCTTCAGGACCCGCAGATGGATTTCGTCAGGTCCCATGGACTTGTGTACGTTTAGGTTTTTAAGATGGTCTCGAACCAGATCCTCTCCTGCAGTGGACCTAGGGTCTTCATTCTCACAGTCCCTGCGTACGCCTTCCAAGACTTGGGTGGTGCGGTCAGAGACTTTGCCAGTGAAGACCGAGGCAAAGAAGTCATTAAGAACCTCAGCCTTCTCCAAATCCAGGGTAGCCAGTTCTCCTGATAGCTTCCGGAGGGGGCCTACGTTGTCCCTAGTCTGTCTTTTACTTGCTACGTACCTATAGAATCCCTTCCTGTTATCCTTAACATCCCTAGCCAAGTTCAATTCTAACTGGGCCTTAGCCTTCCTCACCTGGTCCCTAGCTTACCGGACAACATCCCTGTATTCTTCCCAGGCCGCCTGTCCCTGCTTCCACCTTCTATAAGCCTTTTTTCTCCTTTGAATTTTCCTGAGCAGCTCCTTATCCATCCGAGGAGGTCTCCTGGCCCTCCTGCTGCACTTCCTTCTAGTTGGGATGCAACACTCCTGAGCTTGTAGCAGGTGATCCTTGAATAACAACCAACAGTCTTGGGCCCCCCTGCCCTCTAGGGTTGTATCCCATGGAACCTTACTAAGCAGGTTCCTGAAGAGGCCAAAGTCTGCTCTCTTGAAGTCCAGGGCAGTGAGCTTGCTGCACGCTCTTCTCACTGTCCTGAGGATCTCGAATTCGACCATCTCGTGGTCACTGCAACCAAGGCTGCCCTGGAGCGTCACATTTCCAACCAGCCCTTCCCTGTTGGTGAGCACGAGGTCAAGCATGGCACCTCTCCCTGTCAGCTCCTCTATTACTTGCAGAAGGAAGTTGCCTTCCACACAATCAAGGAACCTCCTGGATTGCTTGTGCCGGGCCGTACCTTCACTCCAACAGATGTCAGGGTGGTTGAAGTCTCCCGTGAGAACAAGGGCCTGTGAGCGTGAGGCTGTTCCTATCTGCCTATAGAGCACTTCATCCACAGATTCCTCTTGATCAGGCGTTCTGTAACAGATCCCCACAGTAATGTCCCCCATCGCTGTTCTCCCTTTAACCTTGACCCACACGCTCTCTGTCGACTGCCCACCCGTCCCCAGACAGAGTTCCATACTGATATATTCATACTGATACAGAAACTCCCATAGAAACTCCAGTTCTGAGTAGAGCCAAACTACTGGTTATTAATCCTACTTTCCTTCATATTTTCCCACCTTCCTTTAGATATCCTATTAAACATCTTATTAAAAGACAAAATTAAACCAGGGTAGATTCATGTAAATTAGTGCAGTATCTGCGTATTTCTTTGTCCTGAGAACAGCATCCCACAGGACAGCTGGCTTTTGTGCCAATTGTATGTATGTTTTCACTATGGCTGCAGTTTATTATGCAGATCACTTACTATTAAATTACTAAAACTTAAAAAAGTAACAAAACACACCAGTGCAATTACAATGACCAGCAGAAATCTCTCAAATTCCATGTCCATATCATGATGGCAATAAAGAAGGCATTTTACCTGAAGCTCAGCTAGGGACACATTTCTTAAAGCTGTCATTCCTGCCTCTATACCAATACTTATCATAAACTACCCATCTATACATCCCGTGGTTTTCTGCAACTTACATGTCACCAGTATTAATTGCTTTAATCTTTTTGTCTTCAACTCTACCCCTCAGTTCTTGGGAGTGCTGAGAATTCCCTTGTGTGAAGCTCCACATACCTTACCCAGACAATATGCTCCTCCACCTTACCAGAAGAGCTGTGATGGCAAGCTTCTCCTTACCCCTGATAAAAGCTTTCTTAGATCTTGTTCTTCGATTCTCTCGAGTGCAAATCCTATAACTGATCTGATTTCCCTCCCTCTCCTTTCTTCAATTTTTCTATCAATTTCCTTGCTAAACATTTCAGATTCTCTGACATTTATTTGAAACTCCACACACTGAACCTCAGAAGCTTTCTGCATTGTAGAGTCAGTACAAAGCATCTGAAAAGTTGTGCTGGATACCTACCTAGAAATACAGAGATGGGATGGCTACTCTTGTAAAAAGGCATCTGCCGAGTCAAAGAGGAATATTCCCCTTTCTCCAGAAAATTCTTGGAAATATTGCTGCCTTTGTCATGAGCAATGGTGCTTTTCTTCCTGAAACTGGCTAGCTTAAGACAAGAAAACTTGAGAAATATCACAAAGCAGACATCATATTGCTGCATCTTCCTGCAGCACTAATGATTATAGTTTTTTCTCCAGAACTACTGATTAACTTTTTTTTTTTTTTTTAATTTATTTTTCTCCAACTGAAAGTGACAGGCGGGAAAAATATCTTGATAAAAAGCAGCATAATCGAAACAAATTAATCTGGACAGCACTTCTTCCAAGTGAGCTGCCAGCACATTAGCAAAAATAGAAAAAAAAAAAAAGAAGCTCACCATCATAAGCCATCAGCCGGGACTGGAAATAGTAAGAAATAAGTGTTCTCCAATCCCATTTTGTAAAGAAATCTACATCAAAAGCTTTCTCATTGCACTGAGGAAAACCAGAAATACCAGGATTGAAGTATATGCTTTCTTTCTGTTTCTAAAACTCTCTGACACACTCTACAGGTCACAAGGCGTCATGTCATCATGTTACATTCTCAGTGGAAGAGGAGAAAGTGTACGAGGACCTACAGAGTGGAAAATAGACTGTAAAGCCTCTTGGAGAGGGGAACAGAAAATATAACAACAATAATAATGTAAAAAGCAGGTACAGCAGGTACAACTCATGGGTTTGTTCCTCAAAGATCAAACATCCTGCTTGCACAGGAGTTCTAAGAGTTTACTTAAACATGTTACTTTACTGCTAGATTAGAATAATGTCTTTCTATTCCACAGCTATGTTTCCATCCTTGGAGAAGCCCTAGGACGGTCACTGAGCCAGAGGTGAGGCAAGAGGATCAGTGCAGTGTGGGCACACATGCACTCAGCAGAGTACAAGAATGTTTGCAAGAAAAAATAGGAGTGAGAAGGTGATTCTCCAGCTGCAAAACATGCTGACACCATCCTGGTGACTCCTGTGAAAATGCTATCACCCAGGCACTGCAACCCACAATGCCTGCGATTACACTTGCAGTGGTCTGCAAAAAGAGCAATTCCTTTTGCCCAAACAGAGCTTCCTGAAGTTCTTTCACCTCTTTTGCTGGTTGTACAGTTAACAATTTGGATAAAGAGTCTTTTGTTTTGTCAGTATGCCACCGGTGTCCACTCCCCCATGACCAAACTGGCTGGAAAAGAAAGAAACACAAAGTCGTACAGCACAAAGATGCACAGCATAATACGATACACATGATTTAAAGCTGCAAGTGACAGGTAGAACAAGCAGAGGGAGTGAATCAAACTCTAACATGTCTTGAAGATTACACTGGAAAAGAGAAAACAGCACATTTAACCATACATGGGGGGAGAAGGGAAGCGAACCTCATGAAACCAGCTACAACATTGAAATTAATTTTAAACATTTCTGCGATATCCACAAAGCCTAGAACAACGTCTCCAAAGTAATTTCCAATACTAGCTAGCATGCTGGTGGTGCTGCCAGAGTAATTACATGCTTTCACATGTAGATGTGAATTTTAAGACTACTGGCTATACCTCTGAACATACCACTGCTTCTATCTTGAGTTGAGCTCTTAACCATGACAACTGGCTCCTTGTAATATTTGTGAACATTCTTTTCATAGAAATTATGTCCATTTTACTTCCCAACAGGAGGAATTCCCAGAAACAGACAACAAAGAAGTTATTTTCATCTTCTTTAGTAGTAATGGGATAAAAAAAACCCCAAACAAACCAAGGGTTTATTTTACATTTATAGCTCACACAGCCCCTGAAAAGTATTCTATGCTACCAAACAGTAGAGTTCATTTAAAGCCCTTAAACTGAATGATCAAGATTTACAAAGATGGGTGGTACCTACTGATTCACTGCTAATGATTTTTATTTCAGAAGTACAAATTTCAAAATAATCGTAACCAATTATAAAAGCAATTTATAAAGATTTATTTTGGCATGAAATTTTCCAGCTACAAGAATTTTTCTTCCCATAAAAAAATATCATGATAAGACCTGCTAAAAGGTGTCTTCCCCCAGTGATTTCAGTCAAGATACCAGGTAGAAAGATTGGTATAAATAAAGGCAGGTACAAGGCACCATTATGTTACAGAATTCTTTGTTAAAAAAATTATTTCTATACATATACATCTCCCAGAAATGAAACCTTGCTCATGATGTATCATTTACAATTTCAGAGATTAGTTTATTGTGGGAGAATCTTGGAAGCTGGTTAAAAAAATAAGATTAACATAATGGAAAGTTTGATTCAAGCTTAAATATTGGTATAGTTACAGCTGCATTACACAATCAAGATGGATGACTGGATAAAAAAGTACTGAAAAAAAAAAAAGCAAAAGGGCTTTAGAAGAAGCTAGCCAAATATCAGTTTTGAAATAACAAAGTCTAAACCCTGCTGAATTACTTGAAGGGAGAGTAAAATTATTGTTATGGAAACAAGATAAATCTAAAAAAAAAAGTTAAAATGTAGTAAAGTTGTCTTGTTTTAATTCATTTTCCAACACTAAGTTTTATGATGTATATGTAATCAAAATATATTTTGGGGGTTATTTTCTTTTATAAATATTAGGTTATGTGAAACACATCCAAATCTTGTCCTGATATTTCTTCTTCCCTCCAAGTCCATCATGTCTACATTTAGTGAATATATATGCAACAAAAATGTAACTTTTTCAAAATAAAAAAGATTTTAGCAGTCAAATTGTGTAACAACTGACAGAAATACTTTTATAGAAGCCTTTCAAGATACTGTGTTCATTATTTATTATGCAGCCAGTCTAATTAGACTATTTAGTTAGGCTGACAATCATTTAAATAGGGAGGAGTTAAACAACTTTGTGATTATATTCTCTAATAAACATGCCATTTTGTTTGGCTTGTTGCTCTTTTTTTTTTGTTGTTTGGGTTTTGTTTCAGCCAGTCTTCAGCATTAACTTCTGACGCTAAACTCCTCCAGAGAAGTAAGCAAGCAGTTGATAGCTAAAAGCTACCTTTTACTAAGCAATTATTTAATGCAAACAGTATTTCAAGCATCTAAGTTCCTACACAGAATTACACACAATGCCCCAGTTACTTTTTACAAGAAAAACTCTTAGTGCGCATCCACAAAGTTTTTAATCATTATCTTATGCATCAGCAATGTTGCGAAGGCAGAACACAACCCCTCTTTGGAAGCACTTTCCCAATCTTTAGTCACACAGTTCAATGTCAAATCTCACAGATGCTGAGGAAATTTCATGCTTACCTGGCTATTCTGGGTTCATAAACACCTTTTACTATCCAGAAAGCACTTTAAACTTCATGGTGTCTTTAAAAGCACTGACAACTAGGCATGGAAAAATCACAACTATAATGTCTTGAATAAAGTTTATTTGTACTAAATTTGCAAGTTTAGCAGTGGAAATAAAGACAAAATTAAGGAGCAATGCCTTCTTTGTCTATTTAATAGTCAAGCAAAGGAATGGGTGTGTGATTTAGCAGTGCCATAGTTACATAAGCGTACATTTGAACACACATCCAATTCAAAACCCCCACCCTCTGGGAATCTGTGCCCTAGTTTTCCTGGTAGCCTACAGCACATGCCAAATTTGAAATGGAAATATTTCCCTAATCAGCTAAATCTGGGTCAAAATGTCAGCTCAGTTTAGGTCCAAGTCATTGCCACTCATGATCTCTAGAATGGCCATAATGAATATTTGTGCAGCATGAGGGACTCCCAACATTAACAGTGGGAAACAGTCTCTTAATAACTACCACAAAGTGAAAAATATACATATACACACTTATGCCTTTCTGTGGTATACGTGGATCTGACTGCTCACCTTAGGAAAGCAACCAGCAGCGCAGAAACACTGCACTTGTCTCCATTGCCTTTGTGCCCTCTCAAAGGCTGCACGATAGTTTCTGATCCATAAAAGGCATGATTCTTGTTGGGATGCAGCTAACTGTTACACAGGAACAGCTTTTGCATTGTAGCTATAGCAAATTAAAGGCACTTAGTTTTAGGCAGTCAACGAAGCTACCTTGACTAAAATATAAAATATATGTAATCTTTGTGGATAAAAGCCTACTTAGAATTAAGGGGCAGACACACACAAACTCAAAGGTAAGCAGGTGGCTCTCTCATCGACATGTACCAAGTCCCTTGCCATCACTTATTAGCAGTTACTAATAATCTGCAAACGAAGATAGATTTTCCTGTTCTCTTGTATTAAAAAAACCCCACATTGATATAAAGATAAAATATTACACAAGAAAGCAAGGTCCTCATTCTGCAAACCGCTAAAAAACTACTGAAATAATTATTGTCATGCAACTATTGTCTTCAGTGAGTTAAACAGGCCAAGAAGACAAAACTAAAGCCAAGTCTTAAAGCTAGCAGATCCTCTGACTTTAGACGGCTTATGCCAGTTTACACCAGCAGCATGCCTCGCTCTTCACTATGACAATTCCATTCTTTTAAGCCACTGACACACAATCTCAGCACTAATTTCAGATAATTTTCTAGTCTGTGGACATTAGATGTGTCTGATTACAGGCACATTCGTGTATTAATCGCACTATAAAGACACGTTACAGAAACTTAGATTAAGATGTAATCTGCTCAAAATCACCTTCCCTTACTTTGCAAATGGTTCCCGTTTTGAAATAATTGGCCCATTAATCAACAAAAAGCATACTTCATCCAGTAAAACTGCATTGCTTGATTCTATTGGACCACATCATTACAGTCTGGAAGTAAGACATCATAACATTGAAGGCTACGCCCTTTACGTAAACCTGATGTTTTCACACATTATATATATTTTGTTGAAAAATTACATTTATGGGGGTATATCTTTTATATTTGAGGCTATCTCCCATAAGTTCTTGTACTTTGCCTGTGTGCTGAGAGCAAGCAAGCAGCATTCCTTAGCTACAGAGAGTACTGTTTCAAGGGTTAATGATCAGGGATTGTTTAAACAGAGGGACATCTGGCACACCTTCCCAAGGAGACCAAACAAATAATTTCTAATCTCCCTCTACTGTATCAGAGTCTGGGTTTAATCCAGTGTTAATTTGCAATTTTACTGCATATTCCATCATTTCCACAACACTGTGTAGTAAAAATACCCAGCTTTACATTTATTCCAGTGGAGAGGAAAAAAAAGAAAAACAAAACCAAACTGTAACCAGAAGAGCTTTAAACTGGAAAAGACAAAAGAAAGTTTATTTTCTCACTAACACTCACCTAGCACTGTTGGTATTGTTTTTAAGAATACATTTGTGGTATCTGGCTGAGCTACTGAATTGTGCAAAACCAAGAGTTTGAAAAACAAACAGAGCAAAATGTGGCAATACAGAATGTATAGACCTTGAGATAATAAAAAGCATGAAATGAAAAATGATACTCTTAGAAGTACAAGTTCTATAAAAATTTCAAACCATCAATTTTATGTGGCAACATGAAAAAAGCAACTCCACAAGGTAGGCAATTACTTATTTATCTTTTTACTAAATGCAGAAGAAACGGAATTAAGCAGAAACATTGCTTTAGCACTGCGAACATAAAAGCTTGAAGTTTCATATGTGAAAAGATTTTAAGCCCCTTTTCTCTCCCTTATTTTTTAATTGTTCTACTCTTACTTTTCATCTGAATATTTTAATGCAAATGAGAAAGAGGATCTTAGGTCTTCCACCAAGGGGCCCCTGTAAATGGAGATATACAGGTGGAACTCTGACTAGGTTAAAATCCATTACATTTTATTTGAAAGATGAAGAGGTATAAAGAAAAAATGATCCTCTGAGAAATATATTGCATGGCATCTCTGTCAAACAGGGTAGGAAATATGACTATATCACCCAGCTGTGCTAGGCAGAGTATCATAAAACAATTTGAGATTCTCTTTTTTTAATCTGTTAGCATATGTCCTGTTTTTCAGGGAATAATCTAATACAATACAAGTAATTTAGAGGTAATTAACTGTAAAAGCTTTTGAATGGATTATGACTTCAACAAAGAAATCAAGTCATTATCTCTATTCAAATATATTCAGGGACTCTTTCACCATAGAGCAATATTACTGCTATGCATCTTGGGAGGTACACGACATTTCAAAATCTATTTCAGCCCTAGAGCAGCAATTGAAGCATTATAATTGTATCCAAATTATAATTTAAATTTGTTTTTACAGACTGAAATTAAAATTGGGGGAGGTGTCTATCTAGGATTTCAAGATGTTGTTTTTTAACTGGACTTGGGCAATAGCAGAGAAGCAGGCAGAGGGCCTTCACTGAATCGCTAGGCTGTGGCAATGTCATCAGTCAGAAAACAAAATTTCACAGCCTTTCTGAAATTTAAATATTTTTGGTACCAAACAAAACTGGATAGTTTAAATATGGAAGACTGTGTCAGTGAGACTTCTAAACTCAGTTTGTGTGCACATCTGCCCATGCCAATTTCATCAGGATTACAAAGAAGAAATCATGATCATGATAAATATGATAACCAAAAAGTTTATGTCTGGCGTAAGTTCAGTTGTAGTCCAGAATATTCAACAAATACCAATTCATCCAATTATCACATAACACATCCAATCAGAAGAAAATGCAACTGGCCTTTTATCTCCACCCTAACAGGTACAACTACATAACAGTAAACTAACCCAGCCATGGCCCTACCTTCACCTTGAAGAGTCCTAAATATTGAGTTAGTTATGCAAATATTACTGAACAGAATTCAAGACATTATTCATACTTTAGACTGAGAAGACTGAACAAAAGCTATAATAATGTGATACTAAGATTCCAAAGTGGAAAAGATAAATGACATTTAGTCAGCAACACCACAGCTTCTGTATATTTGATGAAACTCATTAGAGAACCAGCCAACATCTGCCAAGGAGGTGATATATTAAGTAGAAAATTGGTCAAGTTAATAATACTAAGGGTTTGTAATTCAACCTCAGAAACTTCATTGTTACAGGAAGGCATTTATATACGAATAAATACATACACACATACACCCAAATGGGCCCATACATTATGCTAGGCCATACTAGCTCTTGTCAGGGCAGCTAAAATATATAATATGGTTCCTGTGTAATCTTCTATAAGAAGAAACAATTTACACCAGAACTATAACATTTCTATGGACTCAGATATACATCTTATTCACATATTATAAACATAGGGGTGTTTGCAGATAACATTTTTCTGTCTATGCAATTATACCTCACGTTATTTTTACATCTAGGTGTATCTACAGACATATGCTACAGCACAAATACACATATAGGTATTATAAATAAAAACACATATATACAAAGGCAGTGTATATTTATGTTTTATTGCTAATTTGCTGTGGGCCAGATTTCATATAGTGTAAACCATTTACTTCTCAAAAAAAAATTTCCATCCTAAAATCCCGGCATACTTAAAAGTACAGTTTATCTTCAAACCTTTAACTGTTATTAATATGATTTCTATATACATATAAGCTAATTATACATCATTATGACCTACAAGCTTTTGAGCAGAATCATTTCAGTTCGTATTCTATAACTAGTGATATCTTGGTTAATGATAAGTTTCAGTAATTTGGGGTCACTTTATTCTGAATTGGAGCAGTCAGTGGAAGGAAAAGTCACTGTGGAACAGTAAGACTTTATACATCCTGCCTTGCAGATGTAAAGCCTCAGCAATTTTAGCTACACTTCAAATTATCTTACGTATCAGTCATAGACATATTTAAATACTTTACATTACTGAAAGATGTATTAACATTTAAATTGACTTTTTAAAATAACTATACACACTTGTAGCAATAACTGTTAATTAACTGCATTTCTAAGACTATACAACCTCATTTGGAAAAAAAAGTTTCCATTTCCTAAGCACCATCAAAGAATACTAAATTATATGTCTGTATTATGTCAAGGGAGCTGATTCTCCCCCACTAGTCTGCTCTCATGAGACCCCACCTGGAGTCCTACATTCAGCTTTGGAGTCACCAATAAAAGAAGGATGTGAACCTCTTGGAGCAAGGCCAGAGGAGGGCCACAAAGATGACCTGAGGTCTCGAACACCTCTCTTATGAAGACAGTCCAAGAGAGCTGAGGCTGTTCAGCCTGGAGAAGAGAAGGTTCCAGAGAGACTTTAGAGCAGCCTTCCAATACCTGAAGGGAGCCTACCTGAAATCTGGAGAGAGACTTTTTACAAGGGCATGTAGTGATAAGACAAGGGGTAGTAGCTATAAATTGACAAAGGTCAGATTTAGATAAGATATTAGGAAGAAATTCTTCACTATGAGCATGGTGAGACACTGGAACAGGTTTCCTCAAGATGCTGTGGCTGCTCCATCCCTGGCAGCGTTCAAGGCCAGGTTAGATGGGGCTTTGAGCAATCTGGTCTAGTGGAACGTGTCCCTGCCCACGGCTGGGAAGGTGGACCTATATGATCTTTAAGGTCCCTTCCAAACCAAGCCATCCTATGATTCTATGATTTCCTCTAATATAACCAGTCTAGCAGCCAAATCAAAGCAGGTATGAGTTTGATTCATTTAGCAACTGGTGTTTACAGTTTCCAATAGAGATGCAAGGGCCTTGTAAAAGACAAACATCAAAATAACTGCAGGAAGGATTTTACTTTCCGGAAAGATGTAGATTTTTATTATCTGGAGAATATCCATACATGTGATAGACACCAACCTCATTCTACACCACATGATAGTCATCAAGCTCGTCATTTCATTTGCAATAATGTTACATATACTGGAAAAGACCAAGTGGCAGTCTCTAAATTTGGTTCATGAAGATACCATATAGATTGAGATATAAACATAAAAACCCACTGCAATTTTTTTTTAAATAGAAACCTATTTATTTTTAGAAAATTTGGATTTTGTGTGAATTACATTTGGAAGAATAGCAATTTTATTCTGAAATCTTTGTATTCATGATGAACTTTCAAACGCTAAAGAGCTAGAAGAAATAGTGTTATAAATGTAGTAATCAAAACAAATGGGTACTTGCTTTGAAACTATAAATAATTCTTTTATTCATAGCTTCCAAGGATTCACAGAAATTTAAACTTGATGAAAACAATTCACAGTTCTGAATGGTAATTGAATAAATACCTTGCTAATTGTTTCATTCAGGATGGACTCAATGTCCTCTAGAGGATTTTTGAAAACTATAGAGTAAGTGTTTGGAATTTTATTTATTTATTTTTTAATGCTGCCTTTTGAATATCAGTAGTTTTGGGTTAAACTAAGATGGTAATTTTGGCAGGTATTTCCACAAAAGAGACACGCTTCATTGCCACTGCATCCATTGCTATTTCCAGGTCTGCATGCAGGAGTTATTACCATGGACTTTGAGCACATTGCATACTTTGCAAGTGCCCAGTTAGGAAACAAGATAACCAGACCAGAGCCTAAAGTGTAAGTATAGGGTATGCCTTGCTCATCTTCTTGCATCTCAAAGGGCAACAGCTCTTACTTTCAAAAAGCAAGAAGCATTAAAGCTTAACATTAAGACATTGAAATAGATGAAAACAAGGGAATTTGGCTCAGTTTTAAGCCTCTATGCCATAAAACTAGCATAGGAGCTTACTGAAAATCAGGTTTTGGCCTTCAGAATACTGATCTTATCTAAAAACCAGTTTTTCATTAGCACCATATTTACAGGTGTCATTTTTATCATTAAATTACATAAAATAATCCCTGATCAACATTTGGACCTTAACAATACCAAAGCACTTGAAAACAGAAACATGTGTTGCCACAGGCTGGTACATGTAAACTTGTATTTAATTATATTGGAATAACTAAAAATGAATTTAATTAACACTTCTTTTCTCTACCATCTACAAATAAACAGGAATACCCAAAACACCACCATGCTTGGACTGTTTCCAGAAGAGAAACTTCTTTGCAAGTGAATGCTCCATCCTTTAAAGACTGTCCATGGTTTCTAATCTAATGTTACATCAATACTTTTCACACTCCATGAGATCATTTGGAAACAAATTATATTTAAGGTGCTTTCCAACCCAACCCCTTCTACAATTCTATGATCTCAGCACTACAGGATAAAATGCAACAGAAGGGGTGTGTGTGTGTGTAAGTAAGACGCATGTTCATGTAGGAGCAGATATTTTGAGGTGGGAGCTATGTAAAATAAGTAACAAGAATGGAGACAAAAACAAAGTTAACACAGATTAACTGCTCAGGTGAAATCTGAGCAGTCACAAAAATGTTTAGAAACAAAAATTTGTTTTGTTTACAATATAGAAAATATTTTGGTAGAGAGATGTACTTTAGTCTTGTGCAGTCAGACCTTCAACTCAAAATAGCGTAAGCTTTACTGAATGAAAAGGGCTAATATCACATTACGTTGCAGAAATATTTGCCTGGCATCTTTTTAGATGAACTATAAAGTTCATTGTTGCTAAAGAACAGAATAATGATGGCATATAAAAGCAATACTGGTTTACAGAGCAACATTAAGATGAACTTTATATAATTATTGATCCTTATGGTATCATATACTGCATGTAATTGGAATATGCTTACAACTGGAGAGATTAATACTTTTAAAGAAATTAAAGTGTTTTAAAGTTTTGGAACCAAAGCATGTGCTTTTTCATTCCCCAAAGATAGTGTGTTTTAAATATGCTACTTTTAACATCAAATTTCAAAAATTTTGTCAGGAAACAGAAAATGTATTTCATATTAAAAAAGGAAACATTTCAATGTTTGTTTTTTTTTTTTGTTTTTTCTTAACTTTAACTTCACTAAGTTTTATAGTATAATTATTTTAAACAAATTCTTTACTTTGTGAAAGTCTTATTTTTCAGTAGTACTGAAAGATACTGTTACCTCTGCGATCTCCCTCCTTCAGTCATCTTTCTGATGCTTACACCAGTAAGGATCAGTATTAGAGTATTCCAAGTAAGGCCATAATAATGATTTCACAGATTTAATAATATTTTCTGTATTTGTTCTTACCCTGATCTCTTTTGGAAAAGGGTGGGGGAGGGATTCATACTCTGTCTCAGACTTTTCTCCTCAGTGTCTGTGTTCCAAGTCCTTGCACAGTTCACAGAAAGAACTAAGCTCCAAGTTTATGTGATAGGGACAGAAGGTACAGGGATCTTAATGAAATTCAGAACTATCACTGGAAAAGCAGGTGAACATATCTATTTTTCCTAACACTCTGAATGACAGGTGTAAAGTTATTGGCAATATAAAACCTTAATTCTGATAAAATAATTAGCTCGAGAAATTTTACTTGCTTTCTGGCCTTCAAAAATTACTCTGAAAATTATCAGAAAGTGTTTGTACTATAAATATTCTACATACAGTTTAATTTAAAGCTAAAGACTTTAAAGTCCACAGAAGAGACAGAAAGGCATTTATATGACCTGCTACCATTGCCTTAATTGTGCTTTCCAGATGCGGACATGCAGATTGTAACATATTCATTGTAACTATCTTCTGCTAGTTTGCTGCACAGGGGGCTCATTTTTGTGTGAGCAGTTAGGTATTACTGTCTCTTGCTTCTAGAAAGAAAGAGTAAGAAGTAAAATTGTAAGATTCATGAAGATCAGTGTGACATGTCCTTACACCTCCCAGCTTTGCCACTGTCTTTGGTCCTGTGTTAGTTACCTATTTACCTCCACAGAGTAACAGGGCATCTTCAAATTATCCAACATGCCAAGGTAATGCCATGAGGCATATGCACCCTAACAGCACCTGATGACTTGCATCCTAACAGCACTATGAAGTCGTGAGAAAAAAATAAAATGTATTTTTTAATAAACTACTGAACCTACTTCTCCTAGAGGCAGAAAGCCACTTGTCAGATCTACTAATGCTGGAAAGGAACAATTCTCTCATTTCTAGGTTATGAAATATGCCTTCTGAAACCATAGTGAAGATATACCACACAGCAGATATATCAATTACATCTGCCCATCCGTGGGAGATTCCTAGTGCACAGGTTACATGCAAGTAAGTAGCAAAGACTAACCACTAGAAAGGAATCAAACCAACCTGAATAAGACTAAAATTGAATGCTCATTCCAGCACCATATTTTGAAAGGGTACAACTTCTGGGGAGACCAACCGGTCTTAGATTAGCCTTGAGAAGTATTTCAAAGTGCCTTTCCTAAGGGAAGCTTAGCATTTTGGATTCTGATAAAAACTATGTCACAAAACCAGTTATAAACAGGCTAACAAACTAGCTATTTTCTCCAGGAAGTTTATTCTGCCTGAAGCTTATTTTGATAAAATCCCAACTGTAGCAATGAATTCTACTTCTCATTTCAAGCTAATAAGAAAGACTGATCACATACTTTTTCCTTCAAGCTTGATACAGCTGTACAGGTTTTAAGTGTCTCTTAATCTAAAATTCTAGGCCTGTAAAGGGATGAACTGCATCTATCCTAACAGACAATGTGTTTTCCAGACTGAATGTGTTTAACGACTGCTTGACATGTTTTTTGATTTTCTGTGGCACATCTGTGTGGACTGAAATATGATTTAGATTGCTTAATCAATAACAGGTTATAAAATCACATCGGGAGGAGGCCATCAAAAGCTAGTAGTGCAGTAGCATGGTCTGCAGATGACCCTCTTGGTGCCAAGATTGGTGTCACCTCAAATAATAAATTACTTCAAGGGAGAGACACAGATGGAAAGTACAGTAACAGGACTTATCATCAAAATGCTGGATGGCTATGTATTTGCACGTAAAGAATTCTGAGGTTTCTGTTATTATTGGGGGGGGGGGGGGGAAGAGAAGAGAGACCTGCTGAGAAATTTGAAGCTGTATTTCACAAATGGTGATGTGAGAAAACCAGCAAAGACCTTAATTTCAAAAACAAACCTTAAGATGGGAATTACTAACCTATACAATATGCACCTTCCACCATTTGTGATACATCTTGTTAGCAGATTTCATGGAGGGTGAGAAATAACTATTAAAGCTGGGAAAACATCTTCATTTTCCAGTTGAAATTTGGAGGACACTGAGCAAATATCTGAGACCAGATCCTCCAGTTCAACCTATAAAAATATTTCCATGTAAATAAATACCACATTTTGGAGGACAAAGTTTGAACTAACTCTTTAGGACACTGTAGCATTAGCGACAGTGTAATGGCAGCCATTGAAAGTAGATTAAGTCTTCTACCATTTTCCATGTGAGATTTTACAGTACTGTGACACTGCAAATATTCTAGAGAAGGAAAATATGTGTGTGTCCGGTGCTGAAAACATTTTGGGAACCACCATGATAACACTACAAGCAGCAAAGACATTTGGACTCAAGCAACAGGTTGAACTACCTGCTGGGAAAGAGGAAATCTAAGCTGTAAAAGCTTGATAATATCTCAGAGAGTGACAATATTAATACTACATGAACTTTCCATTTAAAAACAGTTTGTAACTGCTTCAGAAATTAGTATCTCAGCTTCATCTCAGCATTCATCTGTGAAAGCTGCATTATATTAAGGGAAATGCAAACTTGTATTCTATTATCTTTTAATTACATTCACAATTTTTACTGTTAGAAGGCACCATATACAAGAGGCTTTTAGTCTCTCCTACAGCAAGACAGTTTGCTATGCATTTGACAGCTGCAGAAGGGTGTTACTGCTCCACCTTTTCTTTCTTTGTATTCCTTTCATAGGTAAACAAACAATGAGGGGAAAAACATAATTTTAGACATAATGCCTCAACTTGCAGAACACAGGACTAAACATTTTCTGTAGAAAAGGACTGAAGAATTTGCATCCTGACAGGGCTTCCATTAGTATTACACTTCTCATGTCACAAGCCTGTTTACACTTGGTGAATATCCAGCTGATTTTGCTTTTTAAAGCAATTCCACTGTTTGGTTAGTTACAAAAAAACTTCCATTCCTCTTTGTTTATGATGTCTGTCTTACTTACTTACAAGGTCTTCCATGTAAAGTTTTACTAATGTAACAACAATGCTAAACTGTAATCGCACTGCCTACACTCATTTCTTCAGGATAAGTTTCATCAGCACAAACCAGTTTAATACGTAAAAGAAAATATTATGGTATGTCTTAATAACATGCAGCACAGGGCTTTGATTTCTTAAAAAAAACATTTCAGTAAAATGCCTCCTATACCATAAAGCATGTTTGCTTAAAGTAGTACTAAAAGTATGAAAGGATCAGTTAGATAGTAATCCTAATTGTTTAAAGGGAGTGTTTCTACCCACTTTAGGGTAGAAATATACTTAAAAGTCCTTGTGTCCTATTCTGGTCAGAATCTGAGAATTACTTTGAATATGCATTTGCTTCCTCAACTAAAGCATTCATCAAGGTAATTTAGGGCCTGGGAAAAAAACATAGGTTTTATGTATGAAACAAAGATTAAAAAACCCACATAAAAATTCCTAAAAATAAATAAAATGTTCAAAATCATTATTCTACTGCTGCTCCTAAATCCTAACTCCCAGAGGAAGTCACTTGGATTTAAAATTATCTGTAATACAAACTGATGATTTAAATTGCCTCAGCATTGGTTTATTCTCTTAAGTAATTACAGCAAACTGAAACATCCTTTAGTGTTTCTCAAAAAAGAAAATAGTTTTGTAGACTCAGCAATTCAGTTCATCTTTAGCATAAAGTAAAACAGACTTTGAATAGAATTCCTAAATATGTGATTAATTTCATGTATGTTTTACAAACAAAGGTGCTCTACCACCCTTCCTGAAAAAACGTATGGCTACAAATACAAATTAGAAGGGTATTAAGAGATAAGGCTACCCCTGGCCAGCCTACATTTTGATATCAATAGCAGCAAATTTACGAGGATTGTAGAATATGCAGAATACTTACTACCTTCTTGGTGTACAATGCACAATGAAACAGTCCTTCAGGCTGGAAAACAATATATAGGATTCTACAACCCACAACATGAAAAGAATAATGAGGGCTTCAAAAGGCTCTTTTTCAGAAAAGCTTTATGAACTTCATATAACTGAGGAAAAATGTTTCTTAGTGCAACACAGTGTTTAAATTCAACTCTTTTACTTCATCTAAGTAACTTATTAATATATTATTCATCCTCTGCTTCATTCATCCTCTGCTTCATGAATTACTCCGCATTTGTTTGGGAATGGCACTGAATTATCAAGTCATTTAACTTTTGAAATTTCACAATAACATCATTTTAAAGTAAGTAGTAGAAAAATAAGCTGATCATCCTCAGGAGAAATGCAGGAGAAGGGGAGGGGGAAGAGAACGAAGGGTGCAGTGGAGGTTATAAGCAAAGCTGGCTGCTACCCAAGAATTCTACCAGCTGAACCACTGAATTAATTGTTGGCCTGAATTATCATTATATATTGCTGCAAAATTATACTGCTAAATTAAACTGGTAATCTAATATTCTAACTACACCTTAGATTTTTTGCACAGTACTCAGCAGTGAATTCCACGAACTAATTAGAGAGTCAATTTGAATTTTTGTTTGTAGTTTTAACAATTTTTAATGCAATTTTTTGTTATTTTGATGCTGTTTTAACTCAAAATCCCCTTTAATTCCTCCCTCCCCTCCTGTTTGAAGAAACATGTTCAGAGGATAGCATACGAGTGATATAAAAATATTTTGACACAGGCTATGAATGATGCCTTAGTTCTTGGTCAATAATTAAAAATGAGGTTTCCAAGCTAATAGCCACAAATTTTCAGATTTTATTGGAAAAACACACAAGCTATCTAATACACTTGTGAAAAATCACTAGAACTGTCTCAAATTGCATTGGACTCAGTAACAGCCCATCAGCACACCTCTCTAGCCCTCAAATAGCAAGCTACCTGTTAACTGATGGTTTAGTTCAGCATCTGGGTAGAAGCTAGACACACTGCATTAGTCTGCTAGGGCCAACACGATTTCAAATGTGTTTCCAAATGCTCACTGACAACATGGCATGTGTCTCAAGCCTGTTAGCTACCTTTATCACAGAACATGGAAGTTCTTAGCAGCAGTGGGAATATAAGGTAAATGAAAACTGTCAATTCAAAATGATTTTCCCTTTTATAAATTAAACTCTCTATGAACAGATGGATTGGTACTTGCTTTTTTCCACATTTGCTCAACAACTATACTTCTCAGTTCTGGGTTGGGGTCAGGCTGAAAGGAGTAGCAGCAGGGAAGTAAATAAAAAAGAAAGGGTAGGAAAAAAGGAAAACGTACCTGAGGTATTTTCTCCTCTTCCCTTACTACAACACACCAGTCCTCTAAATACACTGTGAGTCACCCTTTGCAGCTATCTGTTGTACATTGTTCCTATTAGAGAACAACATGTATCAGAAAAAAACCTGAAGTTGAACACACATTTTGACATAAAAATCTAAAGACAACAGTGCTAGAAAAATCACGCACTGGTGATGTCCTGGCCAAATTTAAATCTTGATTCTGGGTGGTATGAAACCTGATCCTGATGAGTAGATCTGACGAGGTTCCTATCACAACCTCTAGGTACTGTGAGACAGAATAGCTCAGGAATCCACAGGTTTCATGTAGTAGTAGCAGCTTACAGTCGAACAGTATGAGCAGGGTGCAGTAAGGCTCCAGAAGAGTTTGCTCAGTAAATTTTTACTGGAGTTACCACATCCACAAAATAGCCTTCAAAAAACCTGATTCTTCAAATTAAATTTTAACCTTTACAAGACTAAAATAGCTCTTCTAGTGAGCTGCTTTAGCAGTCAAATGAAAACTGAAGTTACTTTTTCCCAAAACTGACTGGTATTTTGCTCATTCTAATGTCACAGTCTTAAGAATTAAAATTACATCTTTTTCATTAGGACACTTATATAGCAAGGGGGAAGGAAAACAATCTGTTCTGAAATGAAATAGGTCAGGCAGATATGTACAGACATGATATTTCAAACAGATAGCGATGACTGTGTGACTAGCTGCTCATACAGAAGGCAGATTGGAAATTTAAGTAACAGCCTAAAGCTAAGGACTTCTGATTCACTCATTTAACAGATCCAAACTGATAAGCCTAGAAATGAAGCAGGTTTGTTTTCTGATGCATATTTTGCACGGAAATGCAGAATTCTGCCTCAGTCTTCCGCACTGTTGTGGCTTTTCTCTTGTGTAGTTTAAACTGAACTCTACCTCTAAAAGAAAAGAAGAAACTGAAGCTTGGTCTAAACACCAAAAGCTAACTGAAATAGCATTTATAGTGGTCTACACCAGTAATGTCCTACTTAGTCATTAGCAAGGGGAAATATTTCCTTTTGGTGCATTTCGAATTGTTGAGACAGTGATTCCAAATCCCCCTTCACATTTTTTCTCCATCAATAGCTTTCCAGTCATTCCATGACGAAAATAAACTTTCACAGACCTACTAATCAAACACCACACTAAAAGGAAATAATGTCACAGAACTTGCTGTCTGCTATGGTTAAGTAACACAAAAAGTATACTTCACTCCCTAATATAAGCATAAAAAAGTAGTAGCATGTATGAGATCACGGGCACAAACATTTTTATAAGGCATATTGGGCAAAAATAATTAAGCCTGAAATAATTTAACTAGGAAGAAATACTGAAGAGCATGCATAAGGGTAACAGGATCTGGTTTATAGTGTTTTCTGCATAGTTAAATAGATTTCAGTCCTGCTTTTTTCCAAGTAGGAAAACCACAGTGCCCAAGATTACACATAACTGCTCCTTGCTAAATAATCTCTGTGGTTTTGTACACACTGTTCTCTTAGAGGTCCATGTATTTCAGTTATAAAAGCAGCTTTCCCTGGAAGCTTTGATCAGCTACCCCATTGTCTATTGATGCTGGGGTTTTTAAGGAGGAAAGGAAGAAAGGAGTTTCATTTCCAAGCCAACAATATAAAAAACTCAGCACTCAGTGATTTAATTGAAGCTCATTCCCACTCAAGCTACTTTGAAATGAACTAGCATGGGTACCTCAGCAGTTTCGTCAGCCCCACAGAGAGGCTACCCAAGCACATTCAAGTGCCTGTATATTCAGACAGTGCTGTGTAGGAATGCCCTAAAATGCAAAATGATACCTTGTAGTCCCCAAGCAATACCCAGAAATAATTGACCAGGCAGATTTAATGTATTGGATGCTTTATACTTATGTTGAATAGCAATCCAAAGATGGATAATAAAAGGCAGTTCCCTGCCTCACTTCATGTGTTCTCTGACATCAGTAAAGGTAGATCTTAGATGAAACTTGCCCTGGAGCCATCTGCAGCTCTGTCTTCAGCCCAGTGGCTGAAAGTGAGGCATGGTTAATGACACTGCTCACCCCTGCTTCCCTTACTGCATTCATACCTTTCTCTGAAGCAGCTTGACACAGCTCTCAGCAACAGAGGTTAAATCAAAGGCAGTGTTCTGTTAAATGCTGCACCTCTTAGGGCTGCCTTTTGGGGATGGTGAAGACTGCAGCTGGAAAATATGGCAGGATATATATCTATTTGTGTACATGTAGCAAAATGCATGAACATCAGAATGACATTAGCTGGTCATGAACAAGAATCATGAGACAGTCAGTGTAACTATTCGTGCTTTCCAAGGAATCTCTACCAAGAATTATTATCTTTCTTTTAATCCATCGTCTAGATGAAGCAAGTGACAGAGGAATTGCCTACCCTCTTCTTTTAGGAGGAGGAAAAGCACACACCAGACTCCACAGTCCCTCTACTACTATGAATGTAACTGAGTGCACATGTGACTGGCATGGTCTTGTTGTCCAGGACAAAGGCGGAAGAAATAGCACTGTGTTTTATTTCTTCAGGGACAAAGGCCATACTTGGGGGAAAAAAAAAGTCTAGTTGCCCAATAAGATTTTACTCCCTGATACTTTGAGTATTTGCTCTTCGATATCCCACTGATTTTATTTAGTGCATGCATTTAGTGAATTTATTTTAAAGTTACATTCCTCTACTTATAGTATGAAAGCCGGAGAATATTTTTTCTATGCAGATCATCTTTTTTGGGGTTTTTTTTTGGATAATACAGAAAGTATTGACATTTACTTGCAATAAACAAACAAGATAAAAATAAGTTTTCTTAATTTCCTTTAAAAAGGAGATAGCACTCTAAAGTATTGCTGATTCTTTAAGCATGTAGCTGAAATCTATCCTGCATAAAGACATAACTGTGAAGTTTCATCATAATTAGTGGGCTTTTTTTCTGCAGTTTTGCTTTTGAAAATGTCCAAATATATGCAATTATATAATATGCATAACAAATCAATAATAGCTACTCAAAATAAATGCTGACTGTATCCTTTTATGAACATGCCTGTGGAAAAATATAAATAGTAGTTGACCAGTTCTTCAGTACATTTCTTCTACTATTTCTGAAGATTTTACCCATGTGTGCTCCGCTCTTCCCTGTATCTGGCAATTCTGACTCCTCTGTGGGTTCCAGATTAATTTATTTCAAGGTACTTACTAATTTCCTTCTGGAAAAAGAGCTGAACAGTGACAGAAAACAATTTCAGGGGAAAGCATATTTCCCCTTCACAACAGAAGTGAACTGAAGTACACTGACTTTTCCCAATACTGATACAACTCTGAAAGTGTTTTTCTACTGCTGCACACAAACTACCTTACACAGAGGCAAACTATTGCATTTCATGCTTTCCAAAAGCACCCACACAATCAATAAAAGTGTTATTACTACACTGTTCCGTTTAAATAAATAAATAAAGGCACCCTGTGATGCAGATACGGCTACCTTACATTCTACTGCAGAGTGTATGTGCCAAAAATTGAAGCCTAGCTCCTCAGTATGCTTTCTCTTGGAAATTACTCTCAACAGTATCTACACACCTGGATGTTCCATATGCTGAAAAACTCCTTCTGGGTTTGAACTTGCTCAGTTCTAATGAAGGATAGCGAGTCCTGCAAAAGCTCAGGATTAGGGTTAAGTTCCCACTGCAATACAGTGATAAATCTGCCACACTGCAAAACTCACCAGGTCTTCCAAGTGGGTAAGTTTACGCAGTAACATTTACCTGAAGTAATTTCTCTGAACTAATTAAAGCACTTTGAAGACAACTGGATAGTGGGGGCAGAGGAAAAAAGGGGTTGTGGGTGTAAATTGTTACATGACTATAATGAAAATAACTGCTTTTTCCCAACTGGCTCAAAAGATACCATTGGTAGTAGCAAGAAAAGGTAAGGTAATTATCATAACAGAATGCTAACAATGTTTTAAAAAGTAATGGAGAAATGTCTTTAAAAGGAAATATTTGCCAGTGTAGCTCCTTCCAGGCTGGTACAGTTTGCGTTTCTCTAGGAATAAAGGGGATACAAGTTATGCAATAGATGAGGGAATAAATGGGTGAGTGGATTGGGCAGATGCAGAAAAGCGAAACATATCTCAAAAAGTGAGAAAACCACACTGGCTTGGATGTTGATCTAGAAAAATAGCTATCTTCTACAAACTTGTTAAATCAAAAAGCAAGGCTAATCTGTCCAAAATTTGGCTCATATTTTTTTATGCTGTGCTGTTCACTATTCATTTTGTGGAATGAATTCCTTTCAAGGGCATAGGAAGGAAGCATCAATCACAACTGGGACATACTTAGAAAACTCAAGGGATCACACCTCAGAAATCATCTCCACAAGAGCTGAATAGCTGGTTTCCAGCTTGAAAGAGCTGGAGAAAGCCAATCCTGCCAAACACGTGAAACACACACTCAAAGGGATCTAAGGCAAAAACTCATTTGAGGACTCCCAGCACATTGCACATAATGACTGAAGATAATTAGTTCATTAATCTCAGTCCAAAATGTCGAAATCATGTTTATGATGTGATTTAGAAAAAGCATGTTAAAAACCTTACATAACTAAATGTTTTTTTTGACCCTGTAGATCCTACTACACTATCTTTTATTCAAAACCAAACAACTTCTCATATCCATGACCTGTCTTATGAAAGTTAGTACCTAAGGTCAGGGCTAGCTTCAGAGATAGGCACAGCAGGTAGCAATCTGACAGGAAATGAAACCAGCAGAAGACTGACTAGCCTAGACTCCTTAAGTGCAGCCATGGCTCAGGGTACAAAATACCTTGACTGGCAAGAAAGGTGGGCCCATGTGCACCTCATGAAGTTCAGCAAGGCCAAGTGCAAGGTCCTGCACCTAGGTCGAGTCAATCCCAAGCACAACTACATGTCAGGCAGATCTGGACTGAGAGAAACCCTGAGGAGAAGGACTAGGGGTGTTGGTTGATGAGAAGTTCAATGAGCCAGCAGCGTGCACTTGCAGCACAGAAAGCCAACCATATGCTGGGCTGCATCAAAAGAAGTGTAAACAGCAGGTTGAGAGAGGCAATTCTCCCCCTCCACTCCACTCTTGTGAGATTCCACCTGGAGTCCTACATTCAGCTTTGGGGTCACCAATAAAAGAAGGATGTGAACCTTTTGGAGCAAGGCCAGAGGAGGGCCACAAAGATGACCTGAGGCCTCAAACACCTCCCCTATGAAGACAGGCCAAGACAGCTGAGGCTGTTCAGCCTGGAGAACAGAAGGTTCCAGAGAGACCTTTGAGCAGCCTTCCAATACCTAAAGGGAGCCTACAAGGAATCTGGAGAGGGCCTTTTTACAAGGGTATGTAGTGATAAGACAAAGGATAATGGCTTTAAACTGAAACAGGGCAGATTTAGATTAGATATTAGGAAGAAATTCTTCACTATGAGGGTGATGAGACACTGGAACAGGTTTCCCTGAGAAGCTGTGGCTGCTCCATCTCTGGCAGTGTTCAAGGCCAGGCTGGATGGGGCTTTGAGCAACCTGGTCTAGCGGAAGGTACCTCTGCCCATGGCGTAGGGATTGGAACTACATGATCCTTAAAGTCCCTTCCAACCCTTACCATTCTATGATTCTACGACGATTTATGATCTAGCAGCCCATTTTGGACTTCCTCTTATGCTGTTTAAGGAAAACAGTAACACCCATAATAGAAAAATAAATGAGGTGACAATGATGGAAAAGATGAAAAATATTTCCTCTGATCAAAATTCCAACTTAGAATTGATTTGAAAAATTTTGTATGTAATCATTCTCATAACATGGAGAAGACCACTTAGAGGTTGAGCTCCTTCATTATTCTTTTCTGACCTGCAGCATTGCTGGTATCACCACAAGGTGAATTCCTATTTCAGCATCCAACAGCATTTTCTCCTAATTATTCTGTTGACTCTCCTACCCCCTCTAGAAGTATTACCATGGTAGGAAAACAGAGGAAAGGGGGAGATGGAGCCTGAAGACTTGACTGATCTATGTGAGTAGTAAAAATACAGATAAGCAGCTGCCAAAGAAGCTGTTGGTAAGAAAACTGTCCATGCAGACTAACATTCATCCACTGGTCATCTCAGTCTTTGCCAGATGAAATACTCTACCTTTTGCAAACCTACCTTTTGAGCTTGTTGAGCTTGTTTTGGACCATAGCTGATTTGTCCGTTTCCACAAATAGTTTCTCAAGAGAATATCATTGCAAATTTGGTCCCAAATTAGACTTTTTAATTGATTATGATCAGTGTGAATGAACGAAGGGTACTCTCTCATGTGTACTGATGAAACATTTATTAATGTTTATTATGAAACTTACATTTAATGTCTGAATTTCATTAAATTCAAAAGGCAAAAAAAAAAAAATAAATATATCTTCAGCAAGAGGCAACTCCAAAATTTCAGCATAGTACAGACCCTGAAACAAACAAACCTATTTCAGTACCCCTGAAGAGGAATTTGATGGAAAGACACTAACTACATATAAATGAAATTGGAAACAGTGGAGTATAATATATGTAAAAGACAACCCCAGTGATTAATTATCCATATCTAACATCAATAAAGTGGTTTCATTTCTGATCTTAAAAATATTTTGACTTCAAAAAAGGAAAATATTTCTCTGGATTGACCTTCAAAAATGTTTTATAATATGACTACACTGTAAGAACAGCTATCACCTGATTTGCCATTTCTTCTAGATGACGGAAGGAATATCCAAATGTAAGTGAGAAATTCTCCATGATGGAAAATAATGAAATTTATATTTGCAACTCAAACTGGTTGAATCACAGTATCAGATGATTACATTATTTTAACTCAAAAAAAAAAAACCAAAAAACAAACAAACAAACAAACAAACCCCACAAAAAAACCACAAAAACCCAAACGAAAAATAACTAAATTTTAATTTTCTATGCTATTTTTTACCACATATTCTTAACATGACACATATAAATCACTGAACTATATAATAGTGTATTTTTTGAAGACAGTACACCAAAATTCTTAAACCGTAATTCATTTAAAAAGTAATTATTGTCATCTAGAGCATGACAAATACTAAAAATTAATGATTTTTTATGGAGAGAGAATATTATGGATTGAAGATGCTTCTCAATGTAACCAGATAAAGTGGCCACTTCACTATTGCCTTCTATTCAGCTACAGAGACTAATGTACGAATGTCAACTTAAACCAGCTCTGCTTTAATTTACACTTAGTAATTTTAGGTTTTGTCAGTTACTATACAAATTGATATAAAATCTACAAGATTGAGAAAGCATCTAAGTAGGAGATACCGCTGATATTTTCCCCAACCAAACCATCTACATGAAAAACACATTATTAAAAGAATGCCTACGTGAGTACTAGCTCCACTTAAAAAATGTCAAAGTATTGACTGTTTTACACAGGGTTTCAAGGAAAAAAAACTATTTAATTAACTTCTCATGATTTTATCATAGAACTACTAGGTTTAAATGCCACAAAACCCAAGAAATTTCAAGACAAAAATTAAGGTATTAGCATCATAACGCATCATAACCCATGAGGGAATAATTCACTACCCATGGAAAGACAAAATCAGAAGCTTACTAAAAAACAGTGGAAGATATAAAGGAAACAATGACAGCAAAACTTCAGAATTTGTGAAGGGTTTTTACTACATTTATAGAGCTCTTCAGGGAGAAGGGGTGGTTTACACTATGAAATAGGCAGAAAGCTAATGCCAGTTTGCAGTTATTTGTAAGTCTGCAGGATACAGCAGTATAACTGTGGCAAAGAAATTCCTCTGTTAAGCCCAATTTCTTGCTTGTCTGAAGAAAACAATAAAAAATTCAGTATCCACAGCAAAATGGGAGGGAAAGAGATACCAGCTTTAGAGTTTAGGTTGAAAGCCTTCAAATTTCTAGGAAGAACATCTTATTCAACCAGCATACCCAGATGATATGAAGACAAAATGCTCTTTCTCCCAAGCTACTTGTATTATTTTTTATTTTTTCTTAAAAAGCTCAAGTTCACATTGCTTAGGATTGTAATCCAGCATGGTTCTTAAAATGACATTACATGCAGGTATATGAATACATATATACGTATATATTTTTTCAGACCAAGAAAATACACTTGATGAAAAACTGAGTCAGTGAAGAGGCCAAGATCATTATTATATAGTTAGTTTTTGATAGTTTTGCTTTTTTTTAATCAAAACAAATGCTACGAAAACTTTTTTATATGCCAAGAAGCAAAACAAACAAAAAGCAACAACCATATAACAATAGAGACTGCTAATTTGTTGCTAAGGGGAAAGTCTCAGCCAAGGGGGAGAAAAATTGGCTGAAGAACCCAACAGGAGACATGAGACTGTAAATCATCAATTTAAAAACAGCTGTGAGTGATCCTGTCAGCTAGGTTTTCCTTTTTGCCATGCAACACCTTCTCCTATGATGCTATTTACACAATCATCACTGGGAAACTGTCTGGGAAAGTCACCTAATGACTAATTAAAGGGATTGCTCATCAAAGATGGCATGATGACAGTTAGACCTACCTCCCCTGTTCCCCCAAACAAGTTGCTGCTTTTCTGATTTGTGTCATAACCATTATATCATTTAAATATAATTACATATGTGAGAGAAAGTAATCTTTTCACAGGATGCATAAAGAAAGCATAAATATTAAAAAAGCAGATGATTGCAAATGACTTGAAAGAGCAAGTGATTAAGCTTAATGCTTGTAATTTAAAAGGCACAGGCAAAGCACATTCACCTACACACTTGCAGAGCTCTCAAGAAAATCAAGCCAAGACAGCTCACTAGATAATTTTAGTGTTATTTAGCCTATAAAGATCACCACAGAAGGAAAAAAAAAAGAAATAAAATAAAATCCCTGCCTTCTCTGGTGGCCAAATTTTGATGGCATATGTTCATGAGTACTACGTGACTACTAGAAGGATCAACAAAAACCAACTTTGAACTGAGCATGAGATACACATACCTTTCAGATTAGGCTACTTTTTTAATATGTTTAAGCAGTACCTACACCAAATTCTGTATGCTGCTATGCAGCAAAATATATTTAAAGCCACACATACCCCTGAGAGTAAGAAAAATAGCTTTTTCTTTCTCTTTAGTGAAGAATATAATTTCACATATCACTACTCATATTCATTCACTGCTGGATGTAGCTTTCTGTTGATATTTTTCTTTTTATTTACATTTCATAAATTTTACTTGCATTATCCAGGTGCATTCCATGAATCTGGTTTGCATACAGTATGGCAAACATCTACTGCTAGCTAACTTGCTTTGCCCTAATTATTGGCTGCAGCTGGTCAGATCCCTCACTTGGTCCCAGC
This sequence comes from Psittacula echo, assembly GCF_963264785.1. Taxonomy (NCBI): domain Eukaryota; kingdom Metazoa; phylum Chordata; class Aves; order Psittaciformes; family Psittacidae; genus Psittacula; species Psittacula echo. The sequence continues at coordinate 50,508,226 of NC_137735.1, read as the reverse complement.
AGAATACTGTGGCAAAACTGCTGGAAGTCATAGTAATTAGTCATAGTCTGACAAGAGCAGAAGATGCACTTGTTAAAAAAAGAATGCACCTTTTTTTTTTTTTTTTTTTTTCTTAAGGGAAAACAAACTCTTAAACACAAACTGCAACAGAATTCTCTGCATTTGGGAGTTAGTTGATTATCTCTGTGGAGACAATGAATATCATATTCACACAGCACACTTTTGGAAAGAAGCTCAGAGTTGACAGCAAAAAAGCAGCAGGAGAATTTTAGTGGCACACAGAGGCATGGATCTTAATTTTATTACTTCACCACAGCTTGTCAATTCTCTGTGAAATAAGAAACGACAATTCAGACTATACCCCATTACAGTGAATACTCAATAAACAGAGAAGTCAGCTTAAGTAAAGGTCTGTGTCTGTTTGACTCTATAAAAACATTTTTTCTCAGCCGATTCCTCTGAATGAGCTCTATAAACTCAGCCAGCCTTGTATGTAAATGTAAAGGGTTTGAATGAGAGTAAGTTTCTCTAATGATTAGATTGCAGGTTTAGACATCTGTGAAGGTCAACAGGTTTGATTCAAAGTGCTTTGATTCAGCTTTTAAATCTTCATTAGTTTAATTATGAACCGTTTTCTTTACTATTGATCTAACTGTACGTATCTATGTAGAGGAACTGAAATATCCTTGTTAGCAAGAGAAAGAAGCCAATCTACTATGGCAGTAAAACCAGAAAATATTCCTCTGAATTACAAATCATGTACACAATTGAAATTAGCGGGAGTAGTTGCACATTTTTTTCCCCTTGGAACACTCACCTCTTGACTGGTAACTGAGTGAAGATGTGCTCTACCATGGGCCTTCCTGACATGCAGTGGAGAGGTCCTTGACCTTGTTTGGCCAAAAGGATCTATTACTCTACTGGAGAACAGTTTACCTTTTTTGAGGGTGATAGTCTTTAACATTCCTGATGCATATGTGAAACAAAATCATGCCTCACTTCTCAGCCTTCACTGTCTGGCTTTTATATGGTAACCCCTCTCTCTCATGTTTGACTTTTGTTTTACTGAGAACACGAGAGTATTACTGTCATGGCTTAACCCCAGATGGCAACCAAGTACAATGCAGCCACTCGCTCAGTCAGTGTCCTCTCCTACCCCCACCCTTATGTCCAACACCCCCCTCCCCCAGGATAGGCAGGAGAGCTGGAAAAAGATAAAAATGCAAAGGTTGAGATAAGAACAGTTTTGTAAGTGAAATAAAGTAAAATATAATAATAGTAAAGCAAAGGAAAAAGAGAGGACAAGAACTCAAGAAAAAACTGATGCAATATGATTACTCACCACCCACTGACCAACGCCCAGCTGGTCCCTGAGTAGTGATCAGTGGCTCCCATCCAAATCCCCCCAGTTTATACATTGAGCATGACATGGTATAAAATACCTCTTTGGCCAGTTTGGGTCAGCTGTCCTGACTGTGCTCCCTCCTGGCTTTTTGTGACCCTCCTCACTGGCAGATCATAAGACTGAAAAGTCCTTGAGCTAGGGTAAGCACTACTTAGCAAAAATTAAAACAACTAAAACATCAGTTTGTTGTCAACATTATTCTCAGACTAAATCCAAAATACAGCACTGTACCAAACACTAAGAAGAAATCCCAGCTGAAACCAGGACATGCTGACATTTCAATTTTAGGAAGGGTTAAATAAAGTGATTAAATTGCTCAAAACATTGTCACCAATATCTATGTTCCCATAGAGATGTTCACCATTATGTTCCGAAACTGAATAGCCTTCATGCTTAAATAACTTATTTTTCTTTTATTAAATAATCTCTGCTTTTCGTAGTTATCTTTATCTCTCTTAAACGTCTGTCAGATTGACTATGTCCATGCACAGTAACATCATTATAAAAGTGTGAATCATTGAGCTATCCTTCTGTGCAGATCAACATCAATTTTGGTCTGAGGGCACTGTGGTAACACCTAACTTCCAGTGAGTTCACTAGAATTTTGTAAAACAGGATACGAGTCAGAACAAAGGGGTAGATTCAGATGTCAATAGCTTTCTCATGAATGCCAGTGATCTCAAGCCATTCCCAACCTGTCACTGAAATAAAGGAAGAAGCACACCTCTGAAATTATGTATATTCCTTTAGAAGAGTTTGGGAAAGATCAGAGCCCAGCTCCAATCACAAACAAAATATCAGCTAGTGAAAAAGATTAAGTTACTTTAAACCACTTATCCTGCATAGGAATATCTTTAAAACTTTAATAATATTAGGGAAGAAACTGAGAAGCATTTTTATCATTCTCTTCTGGAATTACTGCAACTAAAGAGTTACTGTGTATCTAACACAGGGGTTATTTTTTTATTTTCTAATCTTTTGGATTAAGTTCAGTTCTATATATTGTTCTGTTGCTGAACACTTGCCAAAATAAAAGTTGCTTGCTAAATTTTAAACTGTCTCGGCTGATATTTCCCACCCTCTCAAGCTGACTTTTTAAAAATCTGAAGTTGAAGTAAGTTTGCTAGTTTGGCGTCAAAGAAAAATACTCTAAGATAGAGTTCCCAGAGCAATACCATTCGCTTCGAAGTTTTAGTGCCTCAGAGTTAGGAGGTTAGAGAATCCCTTTCTCCAGTCCCTGGATATGTTGTTTGTCTTTCTCATGGAAAGGAATTCAAACTTGGATAAATTACTGAAAAGCCTTCTTCACACAGCATTGTGGTAGACATTTATGCGGAGCCTGTATTTTCTTAATTTTTTTCCTATGCACAAAACAAACCCTACTTTCTAATGTCTCACATGTGCCTACAATGCCACAGACAGCTGAGCAGGACTTCACTGGCACTTACTCCTCCCACCAGATGTCCAGTTCTTAACACGCTTCCAATCCCCAATCATCCTCTTATTCTGAGGAAAATGAAAATACTCTTGGTTTAAAGACAAGTAACTGAGGGGAATGCCAGAAGAAAGGCCAGAAGATCCAGAGTGCAAGGAAAGAAACATACAGAGAGAAGGCAAGAATCAAAGTAGAGGAATATGCATGCAAACACAGTAGATAAGGATGTAAGAAATCATACGTAGGCAAAGCTGTGAATTTGAAGGGAAGATTAAAAGAAGAACCTACAGCTATTAGAATTGTGATTCTGGGACAAAACCAACTTTCCTTAGTCTCAGCAACCACCTATGAAATTTCTTTATCCCAAGAATCTCTCTATCTTGTTCCTTGATGAAATAAAAAGTTTCATCTGAAATCAAAGTCAAACATTTTCAACAGAGGAGACAGTGAATTTTAAGGTACTTGGTATAGCCTGAATACACAGCACATTGGGATGAATCATAACACAGAACCGGATAAATCATGCAGTTTTCCCTGTAGTGCCTCTGATTCAGTGCCTAGGGTAGGTTCTGCCCAGTCAATGATCATATCTGTATAATAAATGAAACTATCTATACATATCTTTCTTAAGTTGAAATTGGAATTTTTGAAATAACTGAGATAATGAAGTTACTGAAGAGTACCTATACAATCACATCTTTGCTGCCACCATCAAGTTTCTAAATGACGTATGGAATGCTGAGGATTGCCAATTAATTCAATTGGATCCATGCTTTGAAAATTACAAAACTAAAACCAAAGAATAGCAAAAGAAAAAAAAAAACACAACCAAAAAAAACCCCCTGCAAAACGCCCCCACAAAACCCACAAAAAACCAAAAAGCCAGATAAAAACCTATGAATTTTTGAAAATTTTAAGTGTTAAAATCTCTTTGCCTCAGCTTTCTATATGTGAAACAGGCATACAGCGTTGTGATAAAGCCGTTATTTTTTGGAGCATTTACTACAGAATAGTATTATGGGACTCAGTTAAAGTTGCAAGAACTCTAATTCCATCAGTTCTAACCAACTTTGAAATGGTACAGCTACTTCTGAACACATTAACACACTAAACATAATAATGTGCCATTAACCTTTGTAATCCAGGCATACTAGATATACATGCATATTCTAATAATGTGCTCTAATATGATCATCATGATATATTACTGGAATATGCAGACAAGAATTAGTCTAGTACCTAACAACAAAAAAATACAAAACAGTTTATCATCATAAAATAACAAAAATTAATTCAATTTGCAAGATGTTTCTAAATGCCTATGGCCTATTTCTATCTAACATTTTCAAAGTACTGCATGGATTGTTTCTGAGGCCTCGGAATGGAGGCAAACTTTTGGAAAACTGTGAGTTTCGTAGAAACCAACACACTTTCAAGACTGCTTAAGAGAGAAAAATGATGATGTAATCTGATTAGAAATTTAATGATATTATGCATACACAAATATGGTATCTGTTATAAAATGATATCTATTTAACCAGGAAGAATACCAAATACGGTATCTATTACAAATATGGTATCTATTTAACCAGGAAGAAAGAGAAAATACCTATCTTGCCACTCATACCTATCAACAAAAAATAATTAACATTTATTTTTCACATGCTTTTCAAAAAACTGTTCAAGAATGAGATCATATACTTAGCTGCAACTTCTGCTGAAGAGCAAAATGACAATACGATTAATAGCTCCTCCAGCTGTCATAAACTGATTGACTTTGTCATAGCAGCATCAAACCATCTACATTCCCTAGTGGCTGTCTGGAAGGAAAAAGAACTCAAGAACTTCAAACTTACCACTGGATTAATGACAAAATGTCAGAGGTTTGGAGTAAAAATTTCTTACACCCCCTTTACAGAGTGTCACCTATATGACGACTATGAACAGGAACTAGAAATTAATGACTTTTTCCACCATCCTAAAGAAGGAACGTGAAGATGAAATATAGATTCCCTTGGTTAATCTTTTAGCCAGGGGGCACTGTTTCAAATGACAGACAAAGGTAAACGAGAGCCTGAGGACACCTACTTTTCTCTTTGAGCAATACCAGTGGTACAGTATGGTAAAGGAAATCCTAGGGTTGGTTTAAAAAAAAAAAAAAAAAAAAAGAAATTAGTACACATTTTTAAGTTTTCTCATGGCTTTAGTTAATGATAAAACATAAAGATACAAAAAATTATGCTGGATAAGTAGTAGACAAATTTCTATTGAAAAGCAAGACAAATAAATAAGGGTCTAAATCCAAATTCAAGACTTGAAATAAACTCCAAAATAAAAATTTTACTACATCAAAATACTATTTGCCTAACTCATTTTGCATGAATACCATGCCTAAAACATTTCATTTTTCAAAAGAAAATTTGTCTTGACCACACATTTCAGCTCTAGATTTATTTTTCCTCAAAGTTTCATTTTGTTTGCTTTTTAGATGAAGTTTTTTCAACCCTATATAAAATAAAGATTAGTCATTCATCTGAGAATGCACACAGACTAACTAAGGAGGTTTTTTGTTTGGTTGGTGGTTGTTGGGTTTTTTTTTTTTCACACAGAAAAACATCTTTTTAAAGGATAAGTACCAGCCAACAGTTTTGATTTTTCACCAGTGGGAAGTAATACAAAAAATTTCTTCTTCACATCAGCTCCCAGGACCACAGCCAGAAACACACTGATACATGGCCACTTCCTTTGCTGAATGGGGAGGGCTGCTGGTCTTCACTTTGAAATCTCAATTCAAGGACAACAAGCATTTCTTTGGCTGAGCTGAATTATCATGCACTTACACTGTAAATTACTGGTGTACAGTCACTACTGAGAATTAGTCATACTTCCCTGGTTGAAAAGGAGTCACAGAGTATTAAAAATAATGGACCTGAATAGTAACTTATCAGCAAAAACGTTGGGCTTCCATTAACATCTTTCTTGGCAAAAGACAGTAAGAGGAATTTTTGATAACCTATATGAAAAAAGCTTTTGACTGTTCTGTGAAATACTCTTTGAAATGCTCTTCAGAATGAAAAAAAAGAATTTTTAAGGAAAAGACAGACGACTATTACACAAAAAAGTCAGACTATGTGATCTTAAATTATTTTAGAATTTTTACCTTGAATTGTTTTTTAACTTTAAAAACAATTTCTGCTAATTTACAATGTGACAATACAACTTCCAGAGAGCAAAAATGTATGTCCTGCACTGTACTACAGATCATCTGTCTCCAGCCCCTACAAACAGTACAAAGGGCAATCACTTTCTCTTACAACCTAGTAATTGTCAGAACAAGGTATGAATTTCAAAGAAAATGTCTACTTACATGCTGCTTTTATTATTTTGAGCAGAAGAATATAAAATTTATCTGCATTTATCATTTTTCCTGGAACCCCCAAATATCACTCAAGCACTACCACTGAGTAGTAAAAATAGAAAGTCCTTCTGAATTCACAAATTCAATTTTCTGAAAGTTTTTAACAGTCCTACCTAATGTTCCACTTTAACTTGAACGAAATTCATACAAAGTGTTACAGAACCTGTATTTTAGGCTAAATAACTTCCTCTATTAAAATAAATTATTTTTAGCTTTATAAGTGCCACTTGCTGAGGTTAAAATCCAGTTAAAACCTAAGTAAGCTTCTAATGTCCTACTTACTCAGCTAATAAAGTTCATTCTCCTAATGACAAAACCTAAGTATCAGTGTTAGTGGTATGAAACGATTAATACGTTTTCAGTCTCCTTTGTTTCTCCTCACCTGACTCTCTGCTTCTGTCTTCCTATTTCTGTGGTACTTGTCAAAATATATGTGCTTTGCTAAATGACTTGAGCTCTGAATATCTTCTGAGATTTATCACAAGAGCTGATACTTGAACTTAAAACTTTAATGGCACGCTTACAGCCTTATAATTCAGAGATAATTTAATTGAGGGTAATTCACTAAGATCAATCAGATCTAAAAAAAGATAGGGTGGGGAATGAAAAAATGAAACCGGCAAGGAATGTACCAATGAGACACCGTTTAACAGAACACCTTTCATTAATTCAAATGTTGAATCAGCCACTGAACACTTGCAAATCATGAACATCTTCAAATCATCTAAAAAAAAAAAAAAAAGAAGCCACTGAGCTTGCCATGGAGATCATCTCTGTAATCTGACCTAATATACCATATACTGATGTTTCTGTGTACACAGGAACTGAAACTTGAATGTCAAACATCACCAAAGCCTTGGATTCTCATTTATTGTTTTTCATGTCTGCATCAATTTTCATCTCTAAATTATCCCTCTGTGGTTACTTGAAGTTATGCAGAATGATTTCCAAGTTGAAACAAGCTCAGCAGTATCCCCACTGGTTTTGCCAGAGGCAGGCATTGTTTTGGCTCACCTGGCAGAGCTGTATTGATGCCTGTGCCTCAGGATAACTGCACGCAGTTCTCAGCCTCCGCTGTAGTAATGTGAAAATTGCACACTCTGTGGAGTTTGTGAAGGATACTGAAACCCAAATTATTACACGGTCAATCATTCCGCAACAATCATCAAAAAAATGCTTACCGTATCACTTTTATTACTCTATTTTGTTTTGACAACTGAACTGTAGCTTAAATTTCACCCTGCTTTTCCCCTCTTGCACTGCCTAAAACCAAACTCACTAATATTTAGTCTTGACTTATTTGAAATTCAAAATATGAAAAGAAAAATATTCAGAAACCTGAAGTGAGAGTAAAAGTGCATTGCCTGAGCATAACACATCCAAAGCCACTACAAAAGCAACATGTCTAATTGCACACAACAAACACAATGGGCTCCTCTCGCTACATCTACCTGGGAAGAAGAGAGTGGAGAATAATATTCCTGCTCACTTCTTAGAGAATTCCTTGAGTAGACGCATTGCTTTTTCTTCTCTTTTGTGGATGGATTTAAGAAGACACAGCAGATGGCCTTTGGAACTGGAAGCATCTATGGAGTTTAACAGTCTACCTATCAATTTCTGACCACACGGAGCAGAAACAGAAGCACAGAATTATTCTTTATACCTGATACGTTCCAGCTGAGAAGGCTTATTTGCATGCTTGCATAATGGCATCGGGATACCTGAAAATAGTGATTTATTTTTTTTTTTATAATAACTGATCTTTCATTTAGAGAACTGAAAATTATACACTTTTAGGAACTACAAGCTCTACATGATAAGAAACAAATAGTTGCATTTTTCCAAAGGGAAGAGAAAGTTGCTGTGTTCTATAATGAATAAAATACCCTGCTGTTAAGACTAGGGATAATTTAATCCTTTCTTGATTAATTATTTTAAAACCTTAGGAGAGAATGGGTGGCAGACTGATTTGCAGCAAGGCTAACTTCACAAACTTGTGTTATCTTCTCTCTCTGTAACACTGCTAGGAGCTTCTTTCCTGCACCCACTCAAGCCAGGGGCTTTACTACTTGCGTAAAAATGACCCTGGCTCTGATATGGCCCACCTGTATCACCTTGACTGAGGTGGCTAAAACAGACCAGTGAGAAAATCTGTAAAGATATAGAAAGGGTGAAATTACAGCCAGAGAAAAGGCTTTTTGAGATGGAATTGCTGTCAGTTTTGTGATTCAAAAGGGAAAGCACCAGGATAGAAAAAAGTGCTAGGCCTGGCTGGGATAGAGGTAGCCCTTTACAGTGCTGTGACTTGTTTTTTTGTGGCTAAAACACTGGTGTTCTGGCTGTTGCTGAAAAGTGTCAAAGCTTTCTCTCTCCTCCTAACAAGTAGGTTGAGGATGCACAAGAAGCCGGGAGGTGGGACAGTGAGGACAGCTGACCTAAGGGATATCCGTGACCATATGACATTGTGCTCACCACTAAAAGTTTAGACAAGGAAGGAGGAGGATATTTGTGGTTGTGGTGCTTGTCTTCTCAGGCAAGCCTTACACGTGCTGAGGTCTTGCTTCCCAGGAAGTTTATGCCAGCTAAGCACCTCTCAATTTAAGGGGAAAAAAAAAAGAAAAAAAAAAAAAAGCTTCATCTATCTAGGGAATAGCTGAGGGATCAACACTTCCTTGGGCAATAAGAGCATGGCTCCAGATACACTGCCTTGAGACAGACCCCAGCTTTCCTGTCACCCATGTTGCACAGATGTGCCCTGGAACACAGCTACAGGATACTCCACGGTGAGTCCTAGTTTTTTCTGAGACCTCATTGAATATGTACATGAATATTCATTCAAACAGAAAAATGAATCTTGATTTCCCACTTCATGGGTGACTACTGTAAAAAGCAGGAAAGAATCGTGTCTCTCTCTACTGCTCCAGCTTTTTCTTTACATATAAATAATTAGAAAGTAATTTTAGAAAGCTTTATCAGAATATTCCTACAAGTTCCAAGTCATTAGCCTTCCTCCCCGCTCCAGACTGGAGTTTGTAACTATTCCTGTCTCTCTGGTTTACTCGCTCATAGCAGATCCATTTAATCTCCCTAGCCCACGCAAAGATTGGAGGTGAAGGAGGGGGGTGAAAGAGGTTTTACAAAGGTAATGGTAGAAGAAAAAAATATTGCAGCTGAAATTTTAAAAGCTTTCTACAGATTTGGAAGCTCAAATCCCTGCTAATTTTTACAGCATCTTCTGGAAAATTTTAATGCAAACTCTTTGCAAAAGCATCATCTAATTCTTTAGTTGTACAGCTAATGAGGCTCATAAGAGACTCAGTACTGAGACGAACAAGGAAATTAACTAGAATTTACTTCCTGATTTATCCATATGTTTTCTGTATAAGCTACTTACATTTAAGTCTGAACATAAATTTCCATTTTCCCTTTTACAGATTGCAAATTTAAGCAGAAGAATATATTAAGTCATTTTCTGTAGACTACATAGTAGGCCTGTAAAAACCAGGAAATTGATGGCACTCAGCTTCATGGTGATGAAACAGGTAAGTTACAGCACAATATAAATGATGTGATTTTAATAAATTACATTTGAAGGTACAATAATGGACTAACAACAGCTTTTCTCTCAAGATATTTCAGACATTACTGGCAATACTTATTGGTAAAAGATATCAGTAAAATGCGAACATATCTTCGTACTTACGACTTAGAATGCAAGTGACATTGAAACCACCATTTAACAATATTAAAATTGATGCGCTAATGAATCAAAGTGCTATTCTCCACTTTGAAAATAAATTAAATTACATTTTAATCTTCTTAATTTACATTTGTACTTAGCATTTGATATGCTGACTAGCAAGAGGTTCCGTATGAGTATTTAGCAGTTAGCTAATAGTATACTACTGCCTGCTTTTATATTCTAAGAAACTGTTTTAATTTCCTCCAATAAGCAAACAGAAAAACTTCTTTTTGCATCGATACAGCCAGCAGTCACCTTAGAAATAACCAGTAATAGATGCTTTGTAATATACCCATGACCACCCCATGGGAAACAGCTGCTTCCAGCAGGCCACGAGGAACCAAGGCTTCTCATGGAAAGACTTGGGCTAATCAGTCTTCTGGATGTCACACCTATGATGCCACACTCTGTGGATGAACATTATGAGCCACACTGTCAGCTACCACAATAACAAATTACAGTTGAGTTATGTAATCAGTACTGTACATCCAACTAATGGCCATTCCTTGATGAGATTCAAACTTGACAAGACTTCGTAGGATCCTACCAGCTGAGCAACACAGGAATTTGTTTATCTGACTCCTTTCAGCAAATCTACCTGGACATCATACAATTTTTTGATCTTGTGTATCAGTGTAATCTTTACTAATTTCCCATAATGGAGCCCCATATCTTCTTCAGAGTTGGTCTTCCATTAATGTAAAAATCAATCTGTGAAGTAATAACCAGTCTTGAGGATAATATGGATAATATCAAAGGAAATTTTAATCAAATGTAAAGACTGAATTGTGGTATCTTTTGCAAGCCTTTTTTATGCTGAAAAAAGTCACATCCACACTATAAAAAGACTTCTATATATTATTAAAAAAGCCCACATTTATGTTCTAGTCTCACATGTGCTTTGCTCCCATGCTCACTAAAAGTCACGCCTATGACAGTATGTAATCCCCCATGTATCTAAAATAGTCCTTTGCTATGTCTGAAAGGTGGACTGAATTAAAATGTCAGAAAATCCTATGCACACAGTTTTGGGTTACACATCCTTTTTCTTCTTATCCTTTGTCCTGACCTACTTATGGCCTTTTTTGCAATAAAGTTTGAGTTACCTGTACAGGTACATTCACCTATTTACCAAGATACATACTGCATGAAAGCAATAGTTAGACCAGGGAGAAGAAGCATCTGCAATAGCCTGCTCTGTCTACATTGCATTTTTAACTGATGTGACCTGCATTATTGAAACACTGAACAAGAGTATAACTTGTAATTAGCTATCTTCTGCAAGTCTTCCAGGAAAACAACGACAGTCCATATTTTAATAACATTTCAGCTGTAAAAAAGGATTCTAGAAAATCTCAGAAGCCCTATTTCAGCAAAGATCTGAATACATTTGAATCTGTCTCTTTTTGACTGCATCAACATCAGCACACATTAATTCTCCTGTGCATGGATTCCATGTGTTATTTGAAACATCTACGAAGGCCGTATCAGAAACTCAGTATTCAGGTAAATACTGGAGTTATTTCACCAGAAACATCCCCATCTTACCTCAAGCCACTTGGGTAAACTTGACTTTTTTTTTCTTTTTGTGATAAGAAGTATGTGCTTAACGATAGCACTGCCATTACAGTGAGGAATGCTATCATGTCAGTTCCTGCATTCTCCATGCTCCAAATCTATCAGTCAGAGATGTCAGGTCTGTCACATAAATTGGGACAGAATTGAATTGGTCTGTGTTTATGAAACACAGACTTTTATATTATCCAGCTCTTCCAGTGTCATATTTGAAAGCAAATGAACTATACAGGGAAAAAAAAAAAAGGATTTTAATCTTATTTAACAGATTTTTTTTTTTTTTTAAACTTCTATTACAACACCTAGGAAAAGAGGGAGCTTAGAATATTTCACAAAGTATTTCAAGATTAACTAGAACAACTTCAAACAATTAAGCTCAGGAAGCACCAATTTAAAAAAAAATATTGGTGTGCCTTTTGGAGGCAGTGAGATTCTACTAAGAGTAACCTAAGAAAGGTTCATGTTACAGTGCACATTAAGAAAGTGTCTTGACGCTAATTATGATAGCTACCAAGTCATTTAAAAACCAGAGCACTTTGTTAATACAACAAAAACACTTAATGTCCAACAATTACATAATATAGACTAATTCACTTCTGTGCAATTTCACAGACTGCAAGTGCAGTTATCATTACTCTGTCACTCTCAGCCCACATGAAAATACCACATCTCATCAAAGTATATTACTGAGAATAAACAAGACATTCGAAGAATGGAAGAAAAAATCACTAATACATAATTTTCATAAACAGACATAGCTAGAATAAAGCCCAGAAATACTGAATCACATGACCAATGTCACACAGGAAGCCTATGGCAAATCTGAGACCTTAACACAGATATGGCAAACCCCAGTTTGCCATACCACGTGAAACTTTCCTATCTTTAAGTTTATACCTGTGTAGATCTTGAGAGAAGTAGTTTAAGATTAAATGGAAATGTCAAAAATACTTATTAAGTTGCTCAGCCCAGACAGCATTATAGATATTTGCTTGAATATTTGATTTCCTTTGTTTTAAACCACCAGTTTCAAGGTCCTATTTTCCCAGTAACTGATCACAACTGGAACCTGTTCATAAAAGGGTTTTGTTAATTAACTCTAAGTGTGGATTAAAAAAAAATAAAATCATATGTTTCTCAGCCTGTCTGAACTGATACTGCTAACTCCCTGTTGAAAAAGGCAGATAGAAAGAACTGCTTGTACTTGTTATTCAGTGGGAAAAAGAGAAGAATGCTAACTTGTGCCAAATATTTTTAAGTGTTATGAATTTACATCAGTTCATAAGTATAAGATTTTGAACACTGAATTTTAAAGTTGGTTCGCTGAATTTTAAAATGGGTTAGTTGTTTGGTTTTTTTCTGTTCCTTAAAATGCTTTATTCCCATTAAAAAAAAAAAAAAAGAAAACAAAAGGAAAGGAAAAATATCATGTCTCAGTTTGGAAATAAAAATACAAGAGGATTACTTTAATGATCCAGTATGCATGACATATCTTCATGATGAAAGCTGCAAATTGCTGTTTGCTTATGCTGAATTTTTTCATTAATAGACAATGATTTATAGGTCTTGTCTGTGAGCAACACCAGTTCTGATAATTCTGGGATAGAAGCACCACATAGATGGAGTGACAGATACCAGGATGCTCCTTGTTTCTCCTCCTGTTTTATCTCAAAAATGAAGTTCCTTTTATATTGCTCTACCACCAAAAAAAAAAAAAAAAAAAAAGTCTATTGCTTACTCTACAATTCCTTCTGCAATCAGTATCAAAGTATGACAGTTATATGAAGAGATCTGAAGAGATCTGAAGAGATCCAGCCATTCTGCAATACATACATGCACAAAACAAACCTGGCTTTTAGCTGACATCTTTGCTGTCAACATTAAAAAGGCAAAAACCAGTGTGGATAATGGGTGAACTAAATAAAGCACATATTGGGTACCCAAAACACCTCCAGAGCCAAAGGGAAAACTCTGGACTCGAACCAAAGAAATAATTACAATATGCACCCAAAATCACCAACTGGACAACGAATGCGACCTGTCACTGGGTTAAAAGAAGTTTTGAATCCAGAGAAGCATATTGCACAACAGTGATTTAAAAAAAAAAGAAAAAGTTTAATTTTTTTTTTTTTTATTACTGTATGAAATCTGTATAGAAAAATAAATTTTCTAGGTAAGTATGGAGAATACCACCCCCAAAGAAAAGCACTATTATATGACTGAGATTTTCTGTATTCTTTTAGTATTTTAGTTTCAGTTATTATAAATGCAGCTGTTACAGACAAATTTGCAGTCACACATAATAGAAACTTTCTATGTTATTAATAGCGTGAATAATCCCAAGCTTCACCTCACTTTCTCGGAAAGAGGGAGGGCAGGCAGCAAACCTTTCTGCATGTAGCTTACATTACAGAACATGGGAATTGCATTATGCCAGCTGTTTTTCTCAGGAATGAATCAATACTGGCAGAAGGGTCAGACTAATACATTGAGATATTTATTCTCCTGTTTGTCATTCTTTTCTCTACCCTAATGCAGCCAAACTGTTGAAAACCTGGTGAATCACAGTCAACATAGCAAACATTATCTGTGAGGCGGATGTCACCAGTCAACACCAAGGCAGATGCTAAAGTAGCACTGCTCATCCTGGAAGGTGCCTTCAGCTGTGCCACTCTCCCTCTCATAGCCACACCTACCCAGTCTAAAGAAGCTTCCATCTGTCTCATTTTCAGATGATAAACTTTCTGAGATTGTAAGTCAAAGCAAATGAGGTTGGCACTTGGGTTAAATCACAGAATAGAATTTTATTTTTTCAATTACCTTTTTTTTAAAAAAATGCATGTTGATGTCAGAGGAATATCTATTTTATTTGCATTTTATAAAATATTGTGGTACCCTGATCCTACAAGGGTGACAGAGAAAGCAACCCCAGATGTTTGCTAACTTGCAACGTTAAAAGTTTATTAACTTCAGTTTCTACAGCTCCACAGTAAACAGGCATGGTACTGTTTGCCAGATAATCTTCTTCCTGCAGAAGCTTGTTGCTGTAGCAACAGGCTGGAAGAGCCAGGATGCCAAAGTGACCATGCCATATGTGCAAGCAATGGAACAGCGGTTCCAGGAGAAAAAAGTTGAAACAAAAGACTAAATCCAGCTGCAGCACTGCTGAATGATGAATGCTGGAGTATTTCTACACTGTTTATATAGTTAAATCCACCGAGAATGAGCCTCTTTGTATAAGTAAGAACATCAGAAGACATTGGAGTAAGTGCAGTTTTTTTCCTTTCTGTTTAGTTTTTTCCCCTGCTACAAAATGTAGTCCTGACTCCCTCAGAGACTACCTAAACATGAACTTATCACCCTGATGACTAATTTTCAAGCCAGTTGGCACCTAGATGCTCTTTGCAGCCAGGTCTTAATGTGACCTTGGATATGTCATAGTTATAGCATGGTTCCAATACTAAGTTGTAATGTTTGAGTATTTATTAGAACTATTTTCTGTTAATAATGAAGTACCAGGTTAATTTGTACATTAATAAATTAAGCATAGCAAAAGGATAGTTAAGTGCTGATAAATAGGAGCAGTATAATTCACATGACTAAACCCATATCCTTCATGTAACAGCCAGTATAGTTACAAATTCGTATTTTTACATTTATCAAATCTAGTAAACTTAGACACTAAAGGCTGTCTAAAACAGTGTCTCCTTAAAACTGTTGGCAGCAGTCTTCACTTTGGAAACTGCACAACCTCATTTCCTTGCCTCTCTCCTTCAATTCACACATGCAGGGGTTTTGTGGGTATATTTATTACTTGGGTTATCTGAGGTCTCTCCCACTGATCATGACAGTCAACAGACGTGCTTACATTTTCACATATACATACTTATGCACACATACATACTTCTGAAATCATATTCTCTGTGAGCATATATGTACACATCGTATATGTAACATGTATGGAATATTATTCACATGTGTGAGGAATGGTTTCCTCAGGTTTCCCCCGAGCCTTCTCTAGGCTACACATTCCCAGCTTTCTCAGCCTTTCCTCATAGCAGAGATGCCGTAGGCCCTTTATCATCTTGGTGAGCCTTCACTGGATACTCTCCGGTCCTTCTTGCACTGGGGAGCCCGGAACTGGTCCCAGCACTCGTGGTGTGGCCTCACCAGTGCTGAGCAGATTGACCTAGTCAGTAATTTGTGTAAGGTGATGCAGGATACCATTAGCCTTCATTGTGGCAAGGGCACATTGCTGGCTCATAGTTAAAAATAGTTAGCAGATGTATACATAATTAATGCCTTTATACAGATCAGAAACAAACCAAACCAAAAAGAAAAACCAAAAAAACACAAAACAACCACACTCAGGAATTTCAAATTGAAAAATAAGCAAACAAAACAAAACACCCAAACCAAAAGTAAGGTTTTAATGCAAAACCTGACTCCTAACATATTGCTGCTATTCTGTTCTTTATGGCACTTCCTTCCAAGCAACAGAACAGATTTAAATCTTTTCTGCCTGGAATTCAGCAAAAAAGGGTTCTTTCTTGCTCAGAATATTTTTCTCCATTTGTTTAATCAATAAATTCATTTTATGCAACAAAACACAATCTGGACTTTTAGTCAAGCTGATTTATGTCCCTGCTTTTAATTATAATCAGATAAACAATCATAACCAGTGAAAGTTAGAAGAGGTATAAAAGATAAACTAATTTGACTCATTTTCTTCCAAAATGAAAATGTTATCTTTCCTAGCTTATCTTGCATTGTACAAGCATCAACATCTGTACATCTAGTAAATATTTTCATGTCAATATTTCAGTAACATTAAAATCCTGTTTAATTATAACAGCACAGATCAGGTTTTCCCCTGAATTGCATTAGTGAATTGCATTGAAAATGCTTCTCAAACATCACTGCCAAATGGCTTGTTCAAGTCTCTGCAGAAAGGGCACTGCTCACTGAGGAAGTGTCAGATCTTTGCTGTCAAAATTATCCTCAGGGGACACATTTTACCATCTCATAATGTTTCTAAACCTTTTCAAACACTTCTGTGGTCTCATAAAGATTTCCCTTGATACCCTGTAAACAAAAGGTCAGATCTGCATTTACCCAGGTTCCACAGTTACAAGAGATTTATCACTGCATTATCTGAAGATATTGCATGGGCAAGCAAGCTGGAGCACCGTATTTCATTTCAAGCTGCTGAGGCCTCCAGCTCTTACTTTGCCTCTTTTGGTGGGTTTCTGTTTTTTGTTTTTTTTCCTCTTAGCAGAACTGAAAACAAGGCTCAAAAGAATATTTTAGTTTCTTTTCTAGAGCACCTAAACTGTTCAGTTAAAAAAATAGAGGTAAATTGAATGATTCATGTAAAGAAGCAAGAAATGTTGACTCTTTTGTTAGGTTTGGCTGATGAGCAGTCTTAAAGTAAACTAGTTATCCAGAGATACATTTTTGGCACAGAAATTAGTCCTGATTATCAAGCACTGGAGAAGCAGAAACAGTTCAAACGGTGTGGAGAAGCTTTACAAAATAAGAGATAGAAGTCATTCTAAATCAAATAGCAAAGAAATAATATTTGTCCATTCCCATTTGTTTACTTTGGGCACTTGACGGAACTTTCTATGCAGTGTCAGTTCTCTCCTCTGTCTCTGCTGTCAGCCAGCACCAGACAGAAGCAGAGGACCAAAAGCTATTTTTAAGTTTTTCTTTCCATCCCTCTCTCCACTTCCCTTAATTGGCTAGGTTCAGGTCCATGTTTTCCCTTTAAGCTAGAATTTGCCTGAGCTCTTAGTGTTAAGTTTTAGCAACAGATGGTACACTTCCCTCTGAGTTAATTCTGAACCAGTATCTCAGGGTTGAGATTGCTAGAGCTGTTATCTTTCAGCAGAGATCCTGATTTTATAATCATTACCAACCCAAAGCCTACTTCAAAGAAATAGTTGTCAGCTCTGCTGTGGTATTATTCTGTGTCAAACAGCTGCTTCAATCCGTCTGAGAGAGAGATGCTATTGGAATGCTGAAGATGCAATAGTGAAATAGGGTATTAAATTAAGAGTTATTCAATATTTGCTACTCAGTAAAATATCCTCTCCCATTCTTTCTCCCCAAGAACACCCATGTTTCTGCAAGTTCCTGCTAATAGGAATGAAACAGCTTTCCTAAACCTGGAGTGTAGGCAAAAGTAATAAAATAAAATTTAAATTAAACCTCCCCAAAACCTCCTGGAATAGCAACTCATTTAATGGGGAAAAACAGAACAGAAAACTGAATTACAACAAACAAACAAACAAACAAACAAAAAAACCAAAAAAACAAACAAACAAACAAAAAAAAACCAACAAAAAAACCAACCCAAAAAAACATTGATCAACTGTGAGGGCAAAGCTGGAGAAATGGTTAAAATTATTTGATAAAGTTAAAAGGAGAACAGGAGACAGTCCTTGGACAGCAAAAATGGTGAGAGTGGCACAAGGAAGCAAGGGAAGCCTAAGAGGATGAGTAAAACAGTGAAAGAAGGAGAGTGGCAATGGGAAGGGCACAGAACACAAAATCGTCTGGTCAGGAAAATGCCACTAGACTTATCTGTGAAACCAAGATCTGATGTTAGGAAATTCAATAAACTCTAGAAAGATGTTGGGAATTTAGCAGATGGGCACAATAAATACATATTTTTAATTTAACATGTTCTTACAATAACTCCAGTATTAGCACCATGGGTCATGAATCTATTAAAAATATGGAAATAAAGGGAAAATGAAAGGAAATGAGCTTGGCTCTTGGTATTCTTGATTCCTTGCATGAAGAGCAAAATTCAATTGAAATGTTTCCTGGGGCAGAGGAAGATTAAAAGAAAATTAATGGTACTCTACGGGCACAAATAATGTTTCATAGAGTTTGTCTGTGGTTATCATAGCTAAAGGCTAAATAAAACATTAAGTTCGAGTGAAACTCTGAATCATATGATACTCAGTTGCTCTTCTTGTTGCCTAAACAAACTCCATTGCACCAACGAGTAAAGCACTGAAACTAATGAGTCTTACTGTTTTGACCTCTAACCAAAATCTTTATAGTATCTTTAGGTGTCAAAAGGTTAGATAACCTGTTTGGTTAGTTGTTTGAGTTTTTTCACCCAAGGGATACTCTGGATACTTAATTTGCATAGATCTTTTACACAGCAGCCTCTGAATTCTCTTAAAGGCAACCTCATTTGTCTTTCAGCTACTGTCTTCTCAGCATATTGACCTTTATCCTTGTTTATGCCCAATACTTTCAAAGAAATGTAATGTTATGCAGAAGTTGTTTTTTAAGGGACCCTTCAATTTGTCTGCAAGTAGGACATTTCTTTACAGTAATTTAAAATCAAAAATCAACCATTTACTCCCATTAATTAAATTTGTGGAACAACTGGGAACTATTAAAACATATATGGCATGAAGGTTATCCTTTATGCTAAACATTATTCTTGGTCTCATTTACTCCATTCAATCTCAAATTAACCTTGTCATCACTACTGAATTCAGCAGGAGTTCTCCTCTTCATCCTTCTCCCTCCCCTGTTCATAAATCCTGTAACTTAAGGGCCATTACAGTATGAAATCTTAAAACTAAATGGTTTTCATTGCTTTTCTGTACACCTTATCATAGTATTGCTGAATAAGGCTTGATCCTCTTCAGAAGATCTCCCTAGAAACCAGAGTTTTGTTTGGTTTTAAATTGTTACTTATTGTATTATACTAAAATTATCGTACTGTGAGAAATGTATTATGCACTTGATGTGTGTGCTCATGCCCTGGCAATTGCTTACTAAACAAGGATCTTCTAGGTGCTTTATGAGCACGTACCTTGGAAACAGCAGCAAGAAAGAAAAAAAACACACACCTTAATAAACCATTTGGGGTTAATGGATTAAGGAATGCTTTTGTTTAGCTATGGTTTCCCTTGAAGTTGCGTCGGCAACTCCTGTTGCCCCGTCTAGAGCTAGCAGATAATCAGGAGGGCCAGAATTTTTCACTGAATGAGCTATGTATCCTGGCCAGGGATGTTCTTTTCCAAAACATGTTTTCATTCAAGCAACCTTTTAACTGGCAAGTTCTGTCCCCTTATTCTACACTGAAAGCTTGGCTTAGGGTTGACAGTATCTGGCCTAATGTAGTCAATACAATACAGTCAGTAGAAGTGAGAAGCTTCCTGCAATAGTGAGCAATTTATACTGTCCACTGAACTATACATGATGCAGTAAACAGTAACATTAGACTTCAAATCTCTTTTTTCAAAAGCAGTAGGGTGTGCATCAGTAGTGACTATCATGGATAGTAACAGCTTGTTTTAAAATAACTTGGTTTTTTGAAGCAGAGATACGGGAATAGAGTGATGCAGGTGCACAGACAAACATCAGCCAAGATGACTTCAGTCAGGTAGAAAGTATATCTTGAAGTTATAAAGGCAAAAACTATTATTGATGGAAACAGGTAATACTTTTCATTTTAAAATAAGGTTGATTTATTTTAATAGATAATCACAGTGTTCTGGAAACATGTTAACGTAGAATATCTTGTATAATTTCTCCTTGCATATGGAAAAGATTTAAGCACTGATTCACCCTGTCTCCACCAAAATCTTAAAAGTAGACTTCTCATTTTTGCATATTGGACTGCTTGTCAGCCAGCTTCTGTCAGAAAAACCTTTTCAGCTCCTGGTGGCAGCTCAAGGCTCGCTCTTCTCCCTGAACGTTGAACTTTTATGTCTAAATACATAAGAAAAATATTTTATGTCTAAAAAATATTATGTCTAAATACATAAGAAAGAATATTTAAGCAGAGCAGAAGTCCAATGTGGATGACGTGCAGTGCTTAAAGAAAACTTTGGCATCAGCAGTATGTGTAACAACCTCGTTCACTCTATATCTAGTGCAAGCTCAATACTAAATGGCTCCAGTCCTGGAAAGAATTCCATCTTATTCAATTGATATTTCCAGAAGTTACATAGAAAAATCCTTACAATTTTAGAATACATAAGAAAAAATATTAAACTGTTCCTCAAAGCTCATACACAGTTTGAACCCAATCTGCACTTAAAACTCACAACGAATTATTTCACCCTTTCATAGTTTGACAAAGAATCATACACTGGTTTCTGCTGGAAGGGACCTTAAAGGTCACATGGATCCAACTCCCCTGCCACGGCCAGTGACACCTTCCACTAGATCAGATTGCATAAAGACCCATTGAGCCTGGCCTTGAACACTTCCAGGGATGGGGTAGTCACAGCTTCTCTTGGGAACTTGATCCAGTCTCTCATCACTCTCACAGTAAACAAGGTGAGATCTACAAAGTTTTAATAACTAGAACAAAGCAAGGGCAAAGAAAAGAGGAATGTGACATCCAGATCAAGGAGAACATCTTGGAGAAAGTCTCCAGAGTGTCTGGATAGTCTGCAAGATGCAGTCAGACTGCACAGGATGGACAAGTTCAGCTCTTTGAAATTTTCAGTTAGGGGTTGATTAGCCAAGGACATAAGAATGGTTTGAGATCTTTTGATGGAAGATAAAAGATACTTGCATTCATTACACTGCTGCATAAATGCCTATGGCCCTTTGTGTTTAATGAGACAACATATATGTTTACAAAAATAGAAAGAAGATTCTCACCTTGGAGCTCTTCTAACAGGTATGAAGTTATGTACACACACATGATCAATCATACATGATCATGCCTCTAGGAAAATGTAACAAACAAGTATTAACAACTAACCTCCTAAGCAATAACCAAACATCTTATATATGGTACTTAAAACATTTAAACATCATCCCATGTACTAATACTTTTGCTCTGCTTTTTCTTTTTTTTTTTTTTTTTTAATTATGCTCTTTTTCAGTGCAAAGTTATCATAGTTCAATATTGAAACCTGTTCTGTAATTTGACCTCTTTAAAGAGTCACCTACCAATTCAAATTCTTTTAATTGTTATTTGACACTGTGGGAACCAACCTGGCTTGCAAAGGAGGCCAGGTGAATCCCCAAGGTTTAGTGTTCTGTTTCATTTCCATACCCAGTCACTTACTGTGAGGCCATTTGGCAGCAGCAGTCCTTAAGCCTTCAAATAATTAGTTCTTGCTAAGATAGGCGGAGATCGTAGGAAGAACACAATATGGACGACTATAACCAAAACACCTTCAACCAACAGCTCACATTTCTGCAATGTGCCCTACTTGGAAACAGTTGAAGAAAACTTTGTCAGCTAAGTTTTTACTTCTATATACCTGAATATTCCAATTAGAAGCAGTGCAAAAGAAAGAAAAACCTTTTTGAACTGGGATGCGCACAAAGGAAAAACAAAATCTCAACAGTAAAAAATGGCAGTAAAAAAAGAACTGGGGTGAGAAGTAATTTTAAATACAGCTTTCTCTTCAAGTACAGCTTCACAACAGTACTTTCACAGATCATTCTGAAGAAATGTTAACATGGAGAAACATTTTAAAAAGGTCTTTACAAAACTATTACTCACTTAACAAAATAAATGAGAAGTAAGATTTTCCCATAATCAGATCCGTGGGGGCTTTGTTAGTTTGTTTGTTTTATAGTATTCTCAGTACTCATTTATGTCCAAGAAGGACCACAGCTTTTCTGAAATCAACAGAAATTTTCCTGGTAGCACTACTGGAGGCAAGATCTCATACCTGTATCATAGTCTCCTAGTCCTGAAGAAAGTGGTCTTTAATGACACTAGCCACTGAAGTGATGTTAAACACCAAAATAAAGAAAGAGGACTGGGGATGACAAGAACAAACAATCCACTAGATGACCTTTACATCTTAAAACTTACCTATGGGACTGCGGAGTGGCGGCTAGACTCTGTGAGCCACTGAGAGATTGTAGGTGGGATAAGGGGTCTTAAAAGGTTACAGATCTGCCTACAAATGATGCCAGAAGCTGGGGGTGTTCTTCAGAACCAACTCTTCCCTTGTTTGCCCTCTAACATTTGTTTCAACTGTAGATCTTGACCCAGCAACATGATGAGTATGAAGGACTCTTGGAAAACATTCCTCTCCCATACAATTGACACTCAGCATCAACAAATTCCTTCCACCCCTGGACATCCCCAGTCAATTAACCTGTTGTATTTAAAAAAAAAAACAAAACAAAACACAGCAATTCAAAACTAACTCCTTTCTCTACTGTCACTTTTTTCACTCCCCTTTTGATCTCCAGAAAGTATCAGAATATCTATGAAGTTTGATCCCATTTACTCCTTTTTTCTTTTTTAATATTTGAATTTAAAAAAGAAGTCTTAAAATATTTTCTTGCGAGAAATTAGAGATAGTGAGAGATGGAATTGCTCTGACATATCACCAAGCTGGAAACTGATAACTGGGGATTCTCACAGCAACCAGCTGTCCTAAGTTTTCTGGTTTATGCAGAAGATAATGGGAAAGGTGAAAGGGCAAATGATCAAAAGAGATTCTTTCCGGCTGTTTCTCAAGTGTAAAACAGTGTTTTAATGCCTCAGCTTCTGAGTCCTGTGCCCCTGGTGCCCCTATCCCCCATATATCAAAATGCAGTAACAGCCCACAGCTGGAAGGACTTACTGGTTCCTGCTGCTGCTGTTTACAACTGTTTGTTAGGGCAAGGGCGTTGCCCATCATAATTCAGATTTTCTGCTTGTGCGTGAACATCAGAATTCAATAAATATGCAAAATTTCAGGTGAATTCTATGATATTCTCAACTCAGTGCATCAGAACCAGAAGTCCACATTTTCCAGTGACATTTTCTAGAATAGGGAGAACAGTGGGTGGATGTCAGTGGTTAAAGAACGTACCTGGCCATGAGGGGAAGGGAGGGGGGAGAGGAAGAGGGGGAGGACTGCTCTGTAAATTGTTTTTTTTTTAAAAAACATGTGAATATTTTCGACATATTAAATTAAAAATAAATATTTAAATAGAGATTAAATAGAGATTTAAACATTTTAAGATAGTTGACTATATCCAAGGCCAAGCTGTATGGGTCTTTGAAGAACCTGGTCTCATGGAAGGTGTCCCTGCCCATAGAAGGGGGGCTGGAATCAGATGATCTTTAAGGTCCCTTTCAAACCAAACAATTCCATGACATTTTTGCTTTAATATACACAAGAAACTCTGGAGAGTGGTCAGAAATACTTGCCAGTGTGCATCTCAGTTTAATCTGTGCAACATGCTTAGACACAAACATCCCCATAGACCTATGCATATATGAACATATATGTCCAGTCATTTTTATAGCTTTGGTCAACTTTAAACACAGGTTTTAAAAGTGAGATTAAATTTAAGAACAAACTACTTACATACAGCTGAAGTGATTATTCTCTATAAAATAATTAGCTTCCTAACTTAATTTTAGGAGCATCTCTCCTGAAGATACTTTTAATATAGGCCAAGTATGGTAGAGATGAATATTGTCTGTGTAAAACAGTTGGTCAAGTCTTTCCCATAAAATGCCAAATTATGAAAAATACATAACTCTCCCCATATATTTCATAGCAGCTAATAGCCCAGTATATTATTAAACATCCTATGGGTGATATAATAAAAATTAATGCATGTTATTCAATTACTAACTAATTAGAAGCATTTACTGTGTTTAACTACCATATTGTGCAAGAGCAGAGTGGTGATTTCAATGAATGCACTAATGTATTTTATTAATCACAGGGTAATCATTGTAATAAATTTAAATAAGAATGGTATTAAGGGATCATAATTCCAATTGCCATCCTTTATTAAAATTCTTGTTAGAGTCAGACAATTATCAACAATCAAGAGGAGATTGCCGATTGCTCATGGTGGAAAGTGTATGAGTTCACAAAAATCAGAATACAGGGATGACATGGGAGCATTGCCTGCTTCTCTTCAGAAGTTTCTGAGGAGGAGACACAGCTGCAGGGGGTGACAGTGGCCATGAATGAGACAGTTCCTGCTCCTCAGCCCTAGAAAAGCCAGTGAGCTTGTCAGAGCAGGGATGAGTCTTTTGGTAATTACACATTGCCATCACTATCCTGCCAGGCCTCCAACACTGACCCCCAGCACAACTCTCTACAACTTTATTTACTTCTTGCCATTTGTATCCTCAGTGTTAAAATAACAGGAAAAAAAAAAAAAAAAAAAAGGTTTCTATAAGTGGCTAGGTTAAGTCAGGTAAGTAACTTTTCAGACTCATATCAGGAACAAAAAGTAATAATCAAAAATTAGGACTCTAAGCAACTCATCTGTGGACAGTAAACTGCTCATGTCCATGTGTTACTTATTGCTTTTGGGTGAGCAGAACTATAGATTTGGACATACAGTTGTGATTTTATCTTGTTTTAGAGATGGCAAGCTCGAACAGAAAAACTGTAGGGCTTTTAAACAACATGAGGGTTACACAGGTCACTGCTATAGCTCCACACATAAAGTTTTCATACAAACAAATGCAAATAATCATATTTATGCAGACATGTCTGCAGTCTTA
The DNA here is from genome assembly GCF_963264785.1 of Psittacula echo. Classification (NCBI taxonomy): domain Eukaryota; kingdom Metazoa; phylum Chordata; class Aves; order Psittaciformes; family Psittacidae; genus Psittacula; species Psittacula echo. The sequence continues at coordinate 50,483,168 of NC_137735.1, read as the reverse complement.
AAATGAAGTTGTTTGCAAAGAAAGAGATTTCTCTGCTGAAGAATCTAACGGGCCAGGGTAAAATTTTGTCAGCTTGATGGCACTTCGTTAGTTGCAAGTACTGGGAGAGTTTGGTTTGGGTAGATTCTTCACCACACAGAAGGAAGCAAATACTGGAGTTATTTGAAGGGACAACAAGAGCAGAACCCAGCAGATGTGTACCACATTCTTCCAGAGCTCACAAATACACACAAGTGTAATTTACACATGCAATTTGTTATCAGTATATTTTGTCTCCCACATATCCCAGTCTCATGACCCAGCAATTACCTGAAAATTCCAAGATTTCTGCATTATAAACTATTATAATACCATATTATGAAAAAAACCCAAATAAACAAACAAAAAAAAACCCAAAAAAACCCAAAAAACCCCAAACCTTAAAACCCCCACTGTAGCCTGATATCCTCATGGTGTAAACAGCTATGGGCTGGTAGGTTTTCATCAAGTTAATGAAGGCACAACAGCATAGAACTCGGATAAAATAAAGAAGGATGATGCTCCCTTTTAAAATACAGTAATTCGAGAACTTGAAGCGATCAGGCCAATCATTTTAGAAGCTGTAACAACAGAGAAAATTCACTGTATGCACTGGCCCACAGGAGGAGCGTGTGGGGATGCTGCAGCATCCTGCATTAGCATTTTAGAATTCCTCCAGTAGAAACAAACAGCCTAGTTTGCATGCTAAAGTCAAAGTCCAGCATAGCTAACAACCCACAATTTATGCAGCTGAAAGTCAAAAGGCAGAAAGCCTTGAGGAAATTTTATAATCACAACCTTATAAAATTGTGTTTGTTAGTTTATGAGAAATATCTGTGTAGGTGTGCATGGTTTCCAGAAAAAGAAATAATGCATGCTATTAAATAGATACCAGAAGCATACTATTGAGTTTGCATGAAGCAAGTAATTTTAAAACTAGACACTAATACAGCAAGTTTGATTTCAAATAACATAAAACAATTTTTCCTCTCATACGTCCATGAAAAATAAAATACATTTTTCCTCTCATACATCCATGAAAAATAAAATACAATATAGCTACAATATAAAATATATGTGTTTGCATACAGGACTAACATATTAATTTTCTGTTAAGCATTTAAAAAATTGATGCCAACATATGACATGGCTTCTCTATATATAAAGCTTATTAAAAGACAGTAAAAAAATCTGCCTATACCTTTGCAGCAAAATTTCTAGGAAGACTGATTCAGGAAAAAAAAAAAGAATCTGCAACTTGTATTAGGCACGTATTCCATCAACATACTGCATTTAGTCTAAAGTATATTCTAAGCTTCTTATTTTTAGATTAACTCAATCTCTTCACTTTTGGGAACTTAGATGAGTTTCTCTGTTGCTGTTTTAACCTATATTTCCTCTGTGCTAAAGCAAATTATCTAACCCTTAGCTACATAGCAGCTGGGATTTACTTTTCTAAACAGAAAATTTATGCTGGCAGCATCAGTTCTGCTTCATTTGTGACAGATCCACAGATTTTATTTTTCTTCTATGAAAACAAATGGAAATGGAACACCTGGTAGCTGTCATGTCAAAACAATGCACTGCAGCCTATGGCACCTTCCCTACCTAGGGACTTCTTGCATAATGACATGAGAACCCTTCAGTTCTAGTCCTGTCCTCCTCCTGCAAGAACTTTTCTATAGTCTACCACTCATAATTTTACATAAATACTAAACCAGTATTTAAGCCATTCCGGATTTTCATCCAATAACAAATGTAATAGAAAAAAATATTCTATTGAGTCAGATATTTGGAACTCTGAAAAGCATCTCTGATACCTCTCAATTTCTGTGTTTACGAACACAAAAACTAATTCTTACCTGAGGAAAGAAAAAAAAAAAAAAAAAAAGAAAGAAAAAATCTTAAAAACATACAGGACTTTTCTGGTCACAGAACACAAAAGAAATTCTCCGGGATGTTGGCAACCACAAGTAAGTGACACTCAAGTGTCCCACAGTAAGCTTTATGTTACTTTTTTGGGTTTTTTAAAAGTTCTTGTAGTCTTAACTTTAGAATTCTACTCTCTCTCTCTTTCTATTCCCCCTGTTCTTTGCAAAAGTTGTTCACTGGAACCAAGAGCTGCAGCTTATACTTTTCTAACATTTGTGCTAAGTCAGCTCCATTGTTGGCTAGTAACAGAAATCTGCCTTCCATTAAGTGCTCTAGGTTGAGAAAAATACCAGATAACATCCTCATACTGTTTTAATATTTATTAAAAAAAAAAAAAATCATTCATAGGAAAGTAGCATTAAATAATTAAATTTGTTTAAGAAAGAAATAACAAGTACTGTGTATTCTAACTCCAGCTGTAAAAAGAAAAAAAAAGTCAACTATAAATGCACTGTTTTATTTTTGAGAGGGCAATCTACACTTTAAATACACTCATGCTATGTGTCTTAGGAATTTGTAACACTACAGCACTTTCAGTGTCCCCTTTCTTTCCAAGTTTTGCACAAAGTAAAACCAATCTTGGATATATGGAGGAAAAAACCAACCTTTTTTTGTTTGATAATAACCTTTATAAACTACCATGAAGAAAATAAAGAGATGGCAGCATTTCTAAAAGTATCCATGTAATAGCTAGCAAAAATAAATGCTGACAGAAAGATTTATAATTGTTATGCCCATTTGTTCTCCTGCTTTCTTGCAGTCAAACTTTGGCCCAGTTTAACACTGATATCAGCAGCAGTTTGATCATTTACTATGAGAATTCCAGACACAGGTATCTTCAAACCCATTGTAGAAACACATCCCTTTATCTTGGTAAAAATATAGACTGAAACAGAAGTATTTTCCCATTATTCTTGGACTATGTCACGTTCTGCTCCAGCAAACCAACAGACATTCACAACACATGTAAATACCTGTACTGCAGAGTGCTGAAAGACAAATTCCCTCTCTAGGCTTTTAGAAGTAACTGCAAACATGTCTGAAAGTTATCCTCCCATGATCTTTCTAAACAATTCAGCAGCTTTAATTGTTAAATGCAACCAATTTATATTCCTTTGTTCAGTACTAGAACAATACAATCTGTCTTTAATTTAAAGTCTGCGATGAAACTGATTCACGTTAATGAACCCTTCTCAGCCTTGAATTCCTACTCCTCATCCTTTTAGACATTCTTTCAGTGATATTTCTCCTACATGCAAAAGGCAACATCTTAAAATGTTTTTGCACAGTGCAAAGAACAAGTCAGAGTAAAGAAACAGACCTCAAAAATCAGAACCATCACCAAAATTGATTCTTAAATTGAAAGACATCAGCACCTCCTTCACTCCAGTGTGACACCACTCTTGACACCTCACCTTTGATGTTCTCTTCAATACTCTTTCTCGCTCTGATGACAGCTGCAATTAAGAGTATCTAACAGAATAAATGCTTAATCCATTGCTGGATCTCAAACTCTTCCCTCCCTGCCTGTATGTAAGATTTTCTCAATCCTATATTCATTAAACAAAACTGGGGAAATACTGCTTCTCCTAACTGATTGCTGAGTTCCTTGATGAAGGACATAGAACATCATTGTCTCTTCAGAATGTCAGGCACAGTAGCAGTGTTCATTTGCCTGTCAGGAAGTCCAACAATGTAACCTTTTGTATTACCTTCAGATTTTGCCAGAACTGATTAAAAAAAAAAAATCCTCTATCAATCCATAAGTGAACTACCCCACTTTATTTTACTACATAAACACTTAAACATGTTCAACTCAGAAGATCAAGAGCTTCAGGAATCCTTGTGCATTTCTGATTCACTGTGTTTGTCATATAGGTTTGCTTTAGCCTCCTGACTTTACTGGGGTCAATTACTCTCACGTAAAGCCACTGTAAAATTCAATACCATCAGCAACTTCATTAGAGAACATGTTGCAGCTATAAAGAGAAACAGCTTGAACAGCATGAGATCCCTCAAATGGTTCCTCAGGTACACAGCTCCAGTAATCCTTTTCTAAAGCAGATATCCACTGATACATAAAATATTTAAAGAATTACTATGAGGTCCATTCATTACAATTTTTTTTCAGGAACTGAAGACAAGATTAAAGCCATCTATGTAACATACAACATAACCCCACCAACAAGTGAGACTTTATTTAGTTGAGAGGAAAAAGGAGATTTCTTAAAATGGACAACTGCATAGGTACATCGAGATGGAAGTCTAACAAATTATCTCTCTAACATATATACCAGTCTTTTTTTAACAGGCTGCTTTGACTGGTTTTTAAATGTCAATCTAGCATTCTTTTTTTAATTGCTTCACACCAATAATATTTTAAGTGGTAAGAGTTGGAGTTTGGTTCTAATATGGCAGCATTTTAATTTAAAACAAAAAAGAGATAGGGTAAAAAAAAACCAAAATGAGCAGCATTCTACACTAAAGATGCACATGGCTCAAGAATAGAGACATGATTTGACAAAAATTTATCCCCACTCGTGAAGATTAAGTAACATAGATGAGATCACCCACTCCTGCACAGACTCTGAAAAAAAGGAAAAAAATCTTATTTTTTATTTCAAATTATTTGTCATGTGCCACTATTATTACTTAGCTTGGCACAAAATAACTTTTATTCTTAATGAGAAGACAGCATCAGTTAGAAAAGATTCAGTCATACTATAGACAATCATTCATGAGAAGTTTAAGTGTATGTTATCAAAGAAAAATCAAAGCAAGTGTTGAAGTACTCAAATTATAGCAACACAGCCTTTGTTTCACAGATAGCTAAATATCTTTTCCACACTTTTTTTTAAAGCTCTCAGTATGGATCATGTTCTCCAAGTAGTAATCTGACTCACTGCCAACCTCATTAGTAATTTATCATAAATGTTCCTTTTCTAAAGAATCCTGATTTCTCTATCAGATTAAATGAAATATATGTAACTTCCATTGAGCTTTCATTATATGCTTATGAAAGACTATTTTGATTATAGGATGAGAACTATAGAACATCATATGATGCGTAGGCTACATATAAGAACTTGTTAGAAACAAAGAACCCTCTTCATCTGTCATTGATCTAGGATGAGTAATTTACCACTATTTATCCATCAATAATAATGCTTGTGTGTTTCACATCCCCAGATTTCCTTTCATCTAATTTGTAGTTTTGGAAATCCCCTCTATGTTTTGCTTCACATTATTTGGAAACACCTCTTGCTAGTGATTTCCTTCCCCAGGTCAATAAAATACTAGAAATATATTAAAAACACTGGGAAAAAAAAAAGAAATCTTTTCTTCTACTTGAATGGAAAACATAAAAGTTCAAATAAATGTATCAAATAATTTCTCTAGTTAAACACATCCTCAAACTCGCCATACGTAAGAATAGGATTAGAAAATGATTCATCAAGTTACTGAAACCGATACTTTCATGGTTTTCTGAACTGTACCTGGCTACACACAGACACCTCTGTTTTTCGCACCTTCCTTACATGTGTCAAGCACCAGTTCAACTTAACGATGTGCCATGAAATCGATCATGTTAATACAGCATTATATAACAAAACCAAAGCATTCAGATAATGAGATCACATCTATCATGTAAGGATTTGAGGCTTAAGTCCTCAGATGTGGATAAGATGTAACAGAATGATCTGGTTTGCAAAGAATAATATTTACACAGCAGTTTACACTGGCATTGTGGAGCAGAACAAGGTTGACAAGTACCAGCCTGTGAAACGCTCCCTCTTTGAGACTGAGGTTTATTTTTAATTCCATGTTGTAATACATATTGAAGAATAAAAATAATGTTTGCTAGCTCACAACTAATAGGTGTTAATTTATTTTGAAACAGATTGAAATAATTGTCCCATTTACCTCCTAAACTATAATTTTCAACTTCAGGTGATGCAGTCCTTTACAACCACACAGTATTTGTGATACTGGAATGTTTATGTGCTTATGGACAATTTTTCTTGCAGATATACCTACCTGCTCTCCCAGCAGGATGAATGCACACACAGGCACATTTGCACATATATGCCTCCCCCAACACCCCTCAATAGAAATAAGCTGCCACTATGAGACAAACAGACCAAACACGAGTAAAAATTACAGGATAAAAAAAGATCGCATTTTGGAAATTCTCATATAATAAAAACCAAAAGGAACTTCCTTCACATTCCTTCAGGTGAAGCCCAGTTTTATGGTTCTTTACATTCTTCTGTCCTTGCCCTTCTCTTGCAGACAGTAATGGAGCATTACCTGGCAGAGGCTGGCGCCACTTTGCTGTCTCTAACAGAGCAACACAGATTTGTATCTGACCTCCTGCTCTTCTGTCCTTTTCCCTGTTGAGAGTTTTAATTATCACCCCCATGCTCACAATTCGGAAAATTCAACCCTTCTCCATCACCACTGCTTGTACATTATCTCTCCATGTTTACAGCTCCAGCATAAATTTTATAAATATCCTGCCACCCAATGACCACATTAAATTATAACAAAATTGCAGTATGTATAGTATGGTTAAAAGGAGCACTGAATAAAGTGTTCCTCTGCTAGCACTATATGATCTGAAAAAAACAAGTAAACAAAAAAATAATCTGGAGAAACTGAATTGAAAGAATAAATAGTTATTTTAACCCCATTCATTAAGAAATTCCAATATAAAATAACTTAGATAAAAAATTGCTGAGCCTTCCTGCAAAATATACTAATCATCTGATTATTCCTTTCATTTCATGGTATACAATTCAAGTAATTAAGTCTACCTGCCTTAAAAATAATGCATTTCATTTTTTTCTGTTCCAAAATAATTGTAAAGTAAGCCTTCCCCTTCGTTACTATTCTATCTGGAATTTATCATCTTCCTATTGCTTAAGCTAATAAATGTTTCTAACATATTAATAAGGTGCATTAAGGACTTTTAGATGCTTAAATAATTTGCTATGATACTTTAAAAGCATTTCTCCTGGCTTTCCAGAGCTAATAACACCATTTTCAGATCTTTTGGGAGACAATGCACATTACATTCACAGGGAACGAAGCTTTTTGACTTTGTTTTCTGTGCACGTATAAATAATCAGAGAACTATTTACATGCATGAAGAATACAAACAAACAAAAAAGATTCTATATTATTACACTGCAGGATGTGGTTTCTGTAGGGAAAAGTATTTAATAAATAAATATATTTATAAGCTGTGCTGGTGTGTGATAAATCTTTCCGTAAGCTATTTTGTAGTTACTAAAGAATTTATAGTTTAAATGCCAGTATTAAAAAGCACCACTCTTCCCCCAAAAAAAAATCAATAAAGCTTTCAGTTCATTTCAAAACCTCCTCTAGTAGTTACCTTGTATTTTACTCTGCTTTTTAATTTGAAAACTATCAATGAAATGGGGCAAACACAATGAAATAAAGACCTTTTTCAAAAAAACATGCTGAAGGAATGCTACTTTCATGAGTTCTTACACTTGACACACCAATGCCAGCATATTTCACAGAACATTAATTGAACACATGTGGAAATGCAATTATAGTTTTTAGTATTAAAGAGATCTCTGTTTGGATGCAAGATGCATTGTACTAAAAGACTGCACTCTAACTCCATATCACAGAATGCCTACTAGTCCACTTGAAGGTGATATCAAGAATTGCAACAAGTCCTACATCTACGTGGGGTTTTGTGGGATATACTGTGCTGACAAATCTAAGACAAGACATGACAAGGGAATTGTAGAAACATCAAGAGCACTAGGAAAGGACTCTGATTCAGGGATCAGAGTTCAATACAAGCTGAGCTCCAGCTCAAAGCCAAATGCATGCTTCAACACTTTATCCAGGAAACTAAAATAAGTATCTTCTACTTTCATCATTATTGCCCAATAAACTATACTTTTTATTACGCATACCTGCCAGCTAGTGGTGTGCAAAAACATGGTTTCTCACTTCAAATAGTAGAGTTTAAATCTGTTTGATAGCCTTTAGACCTTTATGATAGATATTAACTCAGAAAGTGCTTACAAAGTTTTATATTCTTACAAAGTCAGGTACAATTGAGGGAAAATGAAAAATTTTGATCAGTTACCATATTTGTTGCTGGTTGTTTTGCTTTTTTAAATTACTTGAATTGTTTTAAAGTCACATATAGGATTTGCAGCACTGCAATCCCACACTATCATGTTAGCACTGTTTCACACTTATGGATTGTCAGGGTAGGAGGACACAATGATTTTCACAATATGTGTTTAAACAGCTACTACAGTTTCAATATATTGAAGAAGACAAGGGCAGTATATGTAATTAATGAAATTTATTCACTGGAAAATCCCAAATCATCTAGTATTAGCACAAACTTCTAAGCATGGTATGGTGTCCTGGGTTCAGCAGTAGCAGTCATTTTTCCTCCTTCTTAGTAGCTGTTGCAGCACTGTGTTTTTGACTTTCAGCCTGGGAACAGGGCTGATAACACCGATGTTTAGACTGACCAAGGACTTTGTGAGTCTCATGCTCTGCCAGGGAGGAGGAGAAGCTGGGAGGAAGCAGAGACAGGACGCCTGACCCAAACTAGCCAAAGAGGTATTCCATACCATAGCACGTCATGCCCAGGAGGTAGAACTGAGAGTTCCTGGAAGGGCTGGATCACTGCGGGGTGGGGGCGAGGTACCAGTTGGTGAGCGGTTGTATCCTCTTCCTTGTTATTTCCTTTATTATTATTACTATTAGTGGTAGCAGTAGTGATTTGTGTTATACCTTAGTTATTAAACTGTTCTTATCTCAACCCGTGGGAGTTGCATTCTTTTGATTCTCCTCCCCGTCCCTCCAGAAGCGGAGGGAAGAAAGGTGGGGGGGGAAGTGGACTTCGTGGCTCTGATTTACGGCCTGGGCTTAAACCACGACATATGGTCAGAACAGGTATTTCATATCCAGGTATGTTTCGGGGACAGAAGTTCACAGTATGCAAATGGAAAGTAAAAAGACGTAGTGCCTGAAGGTAAACAAAAAACCGGATATTTTCTCTTCTTTGGATGATGCATCTTGGTTAGCTGTCCAATAAGGTAAATGGAATAGATGATGGTTCTCTCTTAAGAGCAGATTTTTAACATTTTTAAGTATTATGGCTACATTTCTAGCTCTGCTACAAATTTCCCTTCTCGTCTTAGGATGGGCAGTGTAGTGTGTTCAATCCAACTCATCAAAACTCCAAAGAGTATATGCAGTTCTGTCCAGCTTATGTTTCTACTAAATGAACAAAGCTTACAAGTATATTAAATATATTATTGAATTACAGACTTTTTCTCAGAGACCTCTCGTACCCCTCTGGGCTTATTACAGGATTATCTTAATGAGTAAGGATATGTGTACAACATCAACTCATGTAAGCTTTCTTAAAAACCTAACTGGATAACCAAATTTTTTAAAGGCAAACATTTAACGTATCTCTTCAAGATCGAGAGATACTGCTAACTGCTTCAAATTCACAAAGCTTCAGCTTTTTAAAAAAAGCAGAGGAGAGAAAATACTTTAATAACAACTAAATAGATGATCTATACACAGATGCAGGATCAACAGCACCTTTTTTTTTTTTCCTAAATCAGACCTCTTTTATTCAGAGAAGAAAGAAAACCATACAAATTCTGAGAATTGTTATGCTGCACCAAGCCACAATGCCTAGAGAGAAAAAAAGCATTTGAGTGAGGTTCTTCCTCTTCCTGTATTTTCTTAGGTAAATATACTTGGGTTATTGGTGTTAAGACAGCAAAAACAGACTGGAAAATTTTACAGATGGCCAAATAAGAGTCCACTTGTCTATTAAGTTCATTAATTAAATTTTATCTCTTTATTCAACAAATTACAATTAAAGTGGTTTAAGACATTAAACCTTTCAAGTTAATGACAGCTACAAAGAGCCCAAAAAGTACTTAAATGTAAATATAATTTATAAAAAATACAAAGCCTTCATAGACACAGTCAATGAACTTATGTGCTCTTCTTTCTCCAGTACTAGTTTTGTCATTAATACAGAAGACAACACTGCTTTTATTCATGGTATATTTAAATGGTATAAATTGGGATATACACTTTGAAAACTCCTAAGGCAGTGTTCAGGGTCACCAGATCTTAGACTTTTTTATTAAGGCTTCTGGCTTCAAAACCAGATTCTTCTAATTGCTTTCTTTTTTACTTGATGCTTGTAAAACGTTTGCTTTTCACAAGTCACATAAAAAGATGTAAAAATCTCTGGAATTACTCAAGTTCGTGACCTGACACATTTTATTACATCTAATAAGAAATCTAATGTGGCTGGTAAATCATGTCAGGAAGTTTAACAACAAAATTAAACTAACTTGGCTTGAAAGTATCACTAGATGAATTACAACCAGTAACAAACCATAAGTAAAACTATATTAACAGAATTCCATCTAGTGTAGATGAAAAGCCTACTCCACTAGTGGTTGGATGAGTTAAAATTTCAGACTTCTACAAGTAGTCATTAACTGAAGAAGCCATTAATTAAATCTGCAAATGATGCAATATGTGGGAAGATACTTAAGTTCTAGACAGATGAAAAGTGGGCCTAGCTGATAAGAATTACCAAAATGAGAATGAAAAAATGTTACTTAGCACCTCTAAGGGAGATAAGCTAAACTTTACACGTACAAAATGCATTAGATTTCTGTTTCTATATAATTGCAAAGTAGCATTAAGAATGCACAGGAAGATCTAAGACTGAAAATGGAACCAATAGCTAACCAACCCCCTCTTAAATATTAAAACCTGCAAAATCCCCAAAAGCAATTCCAAAACCAGTCAAGTAGGGTGGTGCTCTAGAGCAGAGACTACTGCTTGGTTCGTAGCACGGAATATATTGAAAAGTCTCCCAATAAAATTTGGTAGCATTTCATAAGCTGCATAAAGGAAAAAAGTTTAGAAAAACACTGGCTGCTCTAGCTAACCTCTAACTTATATGGACAGACTGATTTGTGATTATCAGTCTCTGGGGTATCAAGACTCTCATGGTACAGTTGAAAAAAAAGAACCCCAAAACCAAAATCAAACAAATACAGTGTAGACCAGCAGTTTAGCACTCAAATTCCTATTGCAACCAGAAATTTGTATTTGTATCATCAGCAAATGAAGTTTCAGGAAAAACCCTGCTGCTGTTTATGCTCATTGAGTAGAATTCTAGCAATATGGGAATGAAGTGAATTATTCCAATATGCAGACAGGCTCTCTGTATATGTCCATACAATATACACACCTAAAGCAAACAAGCATAAATCAAGATTTTTGTCTTTTTACATGGTGAATCAGTTAAATATTTTGTTTTGCTCCTTACAGAATACACGTTACTGGATCTAACTAAACAAATTCTATAGCATAGAAAATAATTCTTTAAGGTATTTATAGAGGAGTTTCATTGTAGCTTTTTTTCTAACACAGAAGTAAAATAAACCCCCTAACATTTCTTTTTATTTTCTGTTAATATTGCTGCCTCTTTTATGGCATAACACTGATTTTCTAGGACATTACTATCCTGGGTTTCAGATATAGCAGACAGATCTTCATCAATCCCCCACAGTGCCTTAGAAAAAGCTGCCTATTTTGTCCCATCTTACTTGCCATTCATGTCCACCCATGAGATACGTTACTCAGATCCAAAGATTATAGCATTGTTATGCTGATGACACCTACGTTTATTTCTGTGTTAAACATTAATGATGCAGTATCCTGCCATAAATTTAGTGTGCATTTTTAGATGTACAAACATAAAGATAGCTATGAAATAAACTTTTTTTCTGCAAGGCCATTTTTATACTGTCAATATATAGTTAACTGTTACTATCGTACCTTGTCTTTTCCAAATACTTAACCACAAAAACATATTTCTGTTTGTATTTTCAGCTAGTCTTGGTAACACTAAATCAGCTGAGAAAAGTAACCAAAAACACTTCATAGCAATTAATACTTCTGTAAAGATGACACAAAAATGAGTTATGTAACACTTATTGTTGAAGCATGCACTCATGCTGGCACATTTTCTCATATCCTTTTATAACAGAATTAGACACAAGATGGCAATGGCTAAAAAAAAAAAATAAAATAAAGCAAATAAACTTTCTTTTTTTTCTTCATAAGAAAAGACAATTTTTTTCACAATTACTTTAAAACTGAAAACCAAGACTTGATCAGTCCCAAAGGACTAACCGGTATGGTACTTAGCAATTCTCTACTACTGAGATTGCAAAAGAGATACAAAACACGTAAAACAGCCCAAGTTGGTTTTGGGTATCACCATTTCTAGCACTGTCCATAGGGGACACTTAGTATGATAATTCCTGTTATCTATCATTCAGCACATCTCTCACAATTTAAACAATCTGCTGCCTCAGCAAAATGCCTTGCTTGAGCTATATCCTGAAAGCGAGCCTGCAAGCTTCATGTCTCCACCATGTATCACACTGAAAAAGAAAGGCAACAGCAGATTATGAAGGCAAGTAAAGAAAGAGAAATAGGAGGTTGCTGCCTTCCACAGCATTTTCTTTATTCCCAGCAATGCTATTGCAGAGGTTAGTTTTAGAGTCACCACTTGTTCTAATGAAACAAGACACTTTTTGGGGGACAGTATGTTAAGCAAATGCTAGACTTCTCACCCTACTGGCTGCTCCGTTAAGATATATACTACAATAAATTATTCTTAAAATACACAGATAGAAATATCTTTCTGCCTCATAATAAACCATACCTTCCTTGGGATCAAGTCCTCTACTGTTCCCTATATGTTTTCTTGAAAGGAAGCAGGCAATAAGGTAGAAGCGAAGGCTCTAGGTTTTACGGTACTTGAATTTTACTGCAGTAACTGTATCACAGACTAGTAAAGACAGGTACACCTCAAGTTGTGAATATTTGGAGAATGAATCCTTCTATGCTTCAAGAGGAAAAAGAAACCCAAATAATACCACCATAGGATGGCTTGCAAAATTATAGTCAATGTCTTGAAACCTTCACAAAGTAACCTAAAAACACGTCTACCTGTCATCAGAGAGTACTTAATTAACATGTTGTTTTATTTCGCTAATATGTTAGAGAAATAAATTGCACACCTTTACATGAAATCCAACAGAAGAGTGGAAGGTAGAAGTGCAAGCCAACTGACCAATCATCCATAACAAAAGACAGTGGAACTCACTGGTTAGAAGCAAATTTTGTCTGACTTGTATTTCAGTTTTTCATTAAAGTCTGATATTTTAGGAGCTTAACCTTTCTATGGTATAGCAGGTTATGGCAGCCTACAGGGAAAATGTGACACGTTACATACAAAGAATGATGAATTTGGAAACATCATAAGGCACACAGGGTAGGTTGCTATCCAGCTGGCCCATACTTTGTGATGCATTAATCAAAATAGCATAGACTGTAGTAGAAGTTAATCCTGTCATAACATGCTATAGCAGAACAAGCTGCACTATGGTCCTATGCCATGCTCCCATAAACCTTCAGTAAAATAACACCACACACAAAAATGCAACTCTTCTAAACAACCTTATCTAAAATTCTCCATGTGTGCTTTTAACTGTGATTCATGCTTAATCAAGGGATGGTTGGCACAGATGTCAATGGAGTTTTTTGAGGAATAATGCAAAAGTTATTTCCGCACAGGTACTGCTCTTATTGGAGATAAATTTGCAGATTTCTTGTTTTGCTATGAAAAGCTTACTCAGTAATGAAAAGAGTCAAAAAATTAAGCATCCAAAACTACATAGTAATCTTACTCAGAGTAAATTCCACCTTTAGAAATCTACCCTAATTTTTCTGGAAGAATATGTGAATTCTGTCTCAGAAACCAGTAATAACTTGATCTAATCTCAGCACCATGGAATGTACTTTCAGATGAAAATCCTCCAGATGTATTAGAAAAATAAATATTTTACCTATGAGGCAGAAAATAAAAAACATATTGCAAAGATTTGAAAATGTAGTGCCATGAACCACCCCCCAAGCCAAACAACAAAACAACAGAAAAAACACTCACCAAAACCTTCTTAGATTAAAGAATGCAAATATCTGATAAATATTCCAGCTCAAACAGAAGGAACAAAAAGGATAATCTTGATCTTTCCATTCCTGAGTTTTAAAAATACTGTCCTTTTCAGAACTCAAGAGTTCTCTTGGTTTTGTTCTGAGAAAAGTTCCAATTTGTTCAAACATCCTTGCACAGAAACAGTTATATTAATTCATTTATACAACACATACAAAATTCAGTAATTCCCTCTTCTTACAGTATGGGTATGTTACAGACAAATCTTAACAGACAGTAGTGGTAGTGTCAGATACAGTCCAGTGCCATTCACAAAACCGCAGACCAATTTCTGAGCACATACATTTCATGGTTTAATAGTAGCAGCATATAAAATTAAGTGCAATGGCATTTAAATTGCAGCATAAGATGGCAAAAAAAAAGCAAAGTTATCAACATTAAGGTATCATCAATTCATTGCTCCCTTCAGAGTTGCAAAATATATTACATCATTTTATCTTCAACAAGTACGTAAACGACATGCAAAACTACTGCATTTTTCCAAAAGCTATGAATTGATTTGAGTGGTAATTCTGTGCAAATGGTAAAATAAAAATTTTCATACACATTGTGCTTTGGTAATAGTACCTACAGCCCAAGCATGGACTGTTTCTGCTTGTATATGCTAATGTAGACTTCTGTATCATTTTGAGATGAAGAGAAATGCTCTTGATAAGACTCAACTGCAACTTGTTTCCCTATGAAAGTTTTTCTTCCTGATGCTTTATCTTTTTTTTATTTATTCTTCCTGACTACAAATAATACTGCTTGTTGGTTTTTTTTTTTAAGCACTACACTTTTCAGAGAACTTTTAGTGTTTGCATTTCTCAGAATTATCACAGCACCATCCCTTACATTCAACAGCTCCCCATAACAGAAAGGGAAGCATTCTTAATGCATTTTCATTGGTGATTACATCATCAAGAATACGGGCTGTCAGCTGCTAGTGTGTCACTAGTTCCACCCCTCAGCAGCACTCAACATTTTTAGCACTGTTCTCTATGACCATGCTTGAAGCATCACCTCTCAAAGAAGGTCTGTACTAGCATGAGACACATTCTCCAGGCACTCCAGGGATACCAGCATGTTTCTCCAAGACTTGCCACACGTGAAGGTATTCTGCTTATGACCACCCACCCACCAGAAAAAGCGTCTGACTGCAATGAAAAGTTTCTGTCCCATGGTGCCATTTGGCAACACTGGCTGCCCATGAAGCACCTGTGGGTCTTACCACTGAAAGACCCACTCTGCAGACTGCTGGGAAGCTGACTGTCAGCTTGCTTCATTCCTTTTTTTTCCTCTTACAACTCAAGGCACAGTTTTTAACTTTTGCCACAGCTAAACTGCTCCAAGGGCAAGCTGCACTGAAAGAGAAGCCAGAGGGCTCTTCCATCTCTCCACCCCTTGAATGCCAGCTCTAGAGATCTGGATGCTGCAGGTGGTGCAGGTGGACCTCCGTCACCATGTCACACTGCGGGTCCATGATCACTACATTCAACGCTCCACAGAAGGCAGAAACCATTTCAGTTAGCATCTTCCTGCTGTAGCACTGTAAGTGTAGTGCAGAACTACACCATTATTAGTTATTGCTTCTCTTCTTTTCCTTCCTCCACCCTAAATGAAAAAAAGTATTCAATTCATCCCACAAGATCTAGTAACAGCTGAATGAATAGCTGAAGAGAAGAAA
This sequence comes from Psittacula echo, assembly GCF_963264785.1. Taxonomy (NCBI): domain Eukaryota; kingdom Metazoa; phylum Chordata; class Aves; order Psittaciformes; family Psittacidae; genus Psittacula; species Psittacula echo. The sequence continues at coordinate 50,467,407 of NC_137735.1, read as the reverse complement.
GAAAGAAACATTTGGAACTAATATACTATGTAAACATCTTACTCCTGTACTTGGAGCTTTGCAGGATACTAGATTAAGAATAGACAACAAGACCACTTCAGTTTGGGGAATATTTTTAAGTATTGGTGCTTCTGAAAACATTAAGATGAATTTGTCTAAATGAAATATTGATGAATAGATGATGATGAATAGAATACAGCCAAATAGTAATAGCATTGAATTTTCTTACCAAACATAAAAGTACATCTTTAAGGCTTCCCTTTCAATAGTTTCAGGGGTTTGGCACTATGGTACAAATGGCAACTGAACTATTTTTAATGACCCAATTGAAAACACAAAATTAGTACTTTCACTTCCAAGAATGTCTATCAATTTACTACACTATGTGAAATTTTGAGATCGGTTACTCAAGGGTTTAAAACAATAATATATGCCCACCCATGCACAAACCTGAGTATGCACATGCTTTTGGCATGGCTTGAACTCGGGCTATTTGTACCATATTTAAAATTGAAACTCATTTCCACTTGAATTCCCTTGAATTCTCATGCCAAGGTCATGACTGTTCTGTCCCGACATTTAAAAACCTGTTGGATCAACACAGCATCAGGTTAAGCTTGAGTTGGGCTCTTTAAAGCCAAATACTACTCCTCCACAGCACATGAAGTCAGTCAATGCTCAGCCTCAGGTCCCGTCCTGCAGACCTACCCAGTCTTTTTCAAGCAGTGGTGATTGCAGCATAGGTTATGGGCATGGTGAGCTCCTCAAGGCAATATGTGTGTAACTGTTCACTGAGGGAAAAATGGAAAAGTCACACTATGTTGTCCCTGGGCCCTGTGTTTTCATGGAGACCTGAAGTGGTAAACCAGCCAGCTGCAGCCTACAGCACTGGTACTGTGGGGCCTCCTGCTTCTCATTTCTTAATGGTACTGGTATGTCTCTGACAACCCAGGGAGCCAGGTGAGGAGCTCAGCCAGCAGTTACTAACCCAGTATAGAAGTGAATACCTTCCTGAACTCGCTTACCAGGTTGCTAACATAAATTCTGTGGCAAACTGCCACTGACAGGCTTAGCTGTAGTGAATCACATCTTCAGGGAGTTAGGCTTCCCTGTAATCACCTACTCTTACCTATTTCACGATATCGCCCTTTACAGTGCCAGCCCTGGCATTAACTAAGACAGCCAGCAGAAAATTGTTCACTTTTTGCAGAGTTAAAATAGGTTCATAGTATGAGTGAGCAGTTCAGCACGACTGAAAGGGGCAACAGGAGAACACAAGTCTGCTCTGTGGTGGAACTGTATCCCAGGGGTGACTCTTCTCAAGTAACCTCAGTTCTGAATCACTGAAGGCTGCTTTTACTAATGAATCTTCTTCCTTCACAGGTTCCTATTAATAAAGAATTACTGACATTTTTCTCCTTTCCACTTAGCTTTAATTAACCATCTAAACTTCACCACTGCTTATATGCAGTACCCAAGCTGCAAAACGACTGATACACAAAAAGTTCTTGTAGAATCTCTCAGCTTAGAAATCCACGTTGAACAGCTTTTAACAGTTTCTTTTCCTTAAGCCATCCAGATTCCATCAAATGCTCTGAACAAGAGATAATTTCTAGACTTTTACCCATCTCCATACAAGCTAAAGTGGCTTATTACTAAAATTTGTCTGGTACATGCAAGCATGCTGATTTATCTGAACTTTCAGCGAGAGTGAAAGATAGCTAAGGTGGAAACCTGCTGTAGCAATCCAGGGTCTGGGGGTAATTCAGAATCCCTCCTTGCAGATAACTGGTGTTGCTACGGCAATCACTCTGCTTTCTTAAGGCCTTGAAAAAGATTAAATGTTTAAAAGTGACATTCAAGTAATTATGACAGCACAAGTGAGCACCTCAAATGAGGACACACATGGAGACTCAAACTGCCTTAGCAGTGATTGCTTCCAGCTCTCTTAAATCCCTGGCAAACTTTATGACATAAATTACTGTTGGACCACATCTTGCAGACAGTCCTTGAAGTTCAACAGCAATATTATTTTAAGAACAACAATGCATAAATTACATAGTTTAAGAATAATGGAGCAACAGCGACCTACTGAATACTGTAACTTATCTAAACTGAATCCTAGTGAAGAGAAGGTTGTTCTGTTTATCATACTATGTGCTTTGATTTTGAAGGCTTTTTTAAATATCTTTTTTTTGGCCTTTAAACAGACAAAAGTACACAAATGTTAGGGTAATAACTGTCAGTACTTAAAAATCAAATTTGCTTTTGTGAATAAGGTCCATCTCTTCTAAGCTAGGACTCTAAGGAAATGATACATGTTATCTGAGGTTGGTAACTGTACAGAAAACTGCAGAAATTTCAGTGAAACAGCAGTACCACAACATGTGAATTTGTATTAACATGTTTTTTGTGTACCTGCAGAATTAAGATGAGGTTAAAAGCAAATGGCTTGATTTGAGAACTTATGAGGGAGGAAAGGGAAAAAAGATGCAACTAATGATGAAAATTTACAAGTAGAAAATTGTGTTCAAGGTTTCTGAAAGAAATACAAACAAAGCCCAATCATTTGTTTAAATCATTAGAGAGAACTTCGTATGGCTTCTGGAAGCCATGTCAAGATCCTATGTTCTCTGGAATATTTTATTTATTTAAATTAGAAAATCACAATAGTATTGTAGAAAATACAATAACCATAATAGTTTTAAAAAATATCTGAGATCAAATGTATTTGTAAGTCTTGCCCAAACATAACTGTTTGTTTTGTTTTTTAAATTTTGATAGCAGGTATATACAATAAACAAAACAACAAATATTTCAGTAAGCAGCACATAATCACCAATTACTGTTAATGCTATTATTTTATGAGATGGTTGAAATGTAAGTATTTTTTGACTACTGTTAGTAAATGTTTATAAATAACATATTTTGATTCATGGTAAGAAATAAAAAAAGTTAAAATTATTTGAAAGCAGTGAGTTAATTTAAATACAATAATAATAACTGGGTTTCAGCTATGGGTTTTACTTGAATTTAGGTAGTTTGTAATAGACCAACTATAATGATATGATCTGCTAAAGTTTATTTCTAGCTTATCATGGTTGAAAATTAATACTTTGCTTAATCTACCACATTTGAAAAATTACATATTTCATCACAATGTGCATATGTATTTTTAATCTGCCACTGAAAACAGAACCAAAATTAAAACCTGCAAGACATTTTCTTCTCTTTCAGAATTTTAGATTGCCCAGATTTCAAGTTTTGCTTGTATATAAAAACAAAGTATATAAAAAAGATTTATTATTACTGTTATCACAAAAAATTTCTTATATTGCATACTGACCTATGCATTATCTGTACACCATGATCAAGTTTGTTACTTACACAAGGATTTAGCTTCCCAAGAATAAAATGAAGTATTCATCAAAACAATAAAAGGAAAAAAATAAAAATCCAGAATTTCTCTTCCCTTTATGTGCAGATATATTTAATTAAATCAGTAGTAACTGTTAAAGAAAATACCACTAACTAGTTCAATTCATCAAAAGATAAATCTAGATGCAAAGTCAGGTTTAAGATGTATATTTTGAACTTGTGCCAAACCCAGCATGTTATTTTCCTCTGTTTACAGAGCACTAAGTTGAGTAATGAGAACAAAACCTGTTTGCCAATGTAAATACAATGAAGCTGTCCTTAATTAGCACATGCAAATGTAAATTCAGAAAATTGCTTATTATCTACAGTGTTCAAAATTGTAACTTCTATTTATACAAATTTAGAGACTATATGCGGTGTAATTAGGTGTATATTTTAAGGATATGCATTAATCATAATTTGTCTTTGCAAATAGGATTAATTAGTGTTTGTAATAGCATATGCAAGTGAAGATTAACTTTGAATCACACTTGCTGAAGTAATAGACTAAATGAAGTCAGTATCACTTTTTCTTTTTTTTTTTCTTTTTTTTAACAAAGGGATCTACCTACTTCAGCATCAGTTCAGAAACTTTCATAGTAAAAGAAAATAAATAAAAGAACAAATCATGCCCATGCATGTGGATTGGCTAAGGGACGGCGGGCATTTCGTGACCAACCCAGACGTCTTAGCCTTAGGAGATGGTGGATATGAAGAATACAGCTGAACAATGGACATGTGAGCAATCCCAGCTGTTTGGTCTTAGCCAAACTCTGAATTAAGTTGCAAGGCCTGAACTCAAGTTATCCAGGCTGCAAGGCCTAGCCTTAGGTTACTAAAGGACAGTTATGCGCAGTAGAATAAGGAGCTTGGCATTCGCTCGAGGTTAACAGGTTGTAGGAGCGGAATGGTGAAACTGCAAGTTATGTGGGAAAGGTAGCAAATGGATAATTTTAGCTTGCTTGTTATCTGCTTCACTTTTAGCTAGCTTGCTATCTGCTTTAAAAATGTGTGGATTGCACTTTTGAGCCAATCAGAATCTATATTGGTTACATCAGCTAGTTCTGTAAACTATAAAAACTCTTGATGTGTGTGAATAAATTTGACAATCGCTTGATCACATTGATCGTCTCTGCGTTGTCCGTGACTCCCACGTCAACACATGCAAAAGACTGCAATGCATGTCATTTATGACATACCAGAGCACCCCAAGGGAGTGCTATTGAGTTGCACACATAAGGAGCCCAGAGTTCAGCATGCTAAAACAAGAGACATCAGAGAAAAGGTGACTGAAAAGGTTCCCATCTGCAACTTTTAAAGGCAGAGCAGATTTCTATTCTCTCATGTTCTAGCAATGGTAAAACCCTCTTCCAGGCAAACACAGTGGAAAGTCCTTACTTCTAGGACATAACAATTTCATGCATTCATAGACAGTGACACAGCAATTAATACTCATTAGTACAAGATAAAGTTTTTGGCACATTTCATGTAGAAATGGTCAACACTGGAAAACCTCTCCTTTATGCTAATTGAGACTACAAGGGTAGAAAAAAGGAGATGCACTAATGAAAAGTGCTCTATTAAAAAGAATAAAAAACACCAAAACTACACACAAAAGTTTAAAATAATTTTTATTTCCTCTACAAAACCTACCAGCTTCTCATACGTGCATAACAAGTTGTGCCTGGGTCGTTTACATTACAAAGCTTTTGAAATTCCAATAGCTACCTTGATCCAAATCCACAAACCATATTTAGGTTTTTGGAGGATGTTGGTTGCAGTTGGTACTGAAATACGTCTGTATTTGGACTGATATGCTACAAAATTTAGCATATTAAGGTGTCTCTTAATAAACTCCTTGTGTCTGCAAAACCTTCAGTGGAACGAAGGATCTGTGTACAGATCTGACCCTGTTCACCAACAAATATCACAGTATCACAGTATGTTAGAGATTGGAAGGGACCTCAAAAGATCATCCAGTCCAATCCCCCTGCCGGAGCAGGAACACCTAGATGAGGTTACACAGGAACGCGTCCAGGCGGGTTTTGAATGTCTCCAGAGAAGGAGACTCCACAACCCCCCTGGGCAGCCTGTTCCAGTGTTCTGTCACCCTCACTGAGAAGAAGTTTCTTCTCAAGTTTAAGTGGAACCTCTTGTGTTCCAGTTTGTACCCATTACCCCTTGTCCTATCGTTTGCCACTGAGAAGAGCCTGGCTTCATCCTCGTGACACTCCCCCTTTATATATTTATATACACTAATAAGGTCACCTCGTGACCTTATCAGCACTTATCAGCAATCAGTGCTGATTTGGTTTAGAAACCAGTTTGGTTTTGGAGATGGTGGCTCAAGTTTTGTTATGTTTAAGTTTTGTTAAAAGAAGGCTTTGGATATTAAATATTTATTTAAGGCAACCTTAGAGCCCAGTGGTGGAAGTGTATTACACTGCTCAAACTAATTGTTTTCCTGAAACAAGAAAACTACAGCAAGATGCTGAGTGAAAAGGTAATGTTATTAAAACATACGAGAGAAAAAAGAAAAAAGCACTTAGGATATTTTGCTTTAATATCAGATTAGCCTTAGAGATCCTTTGACATTGTATTATGTGATTCGGATTTTGGTTCCATTTACAGCTAGTGATGAAACTGTAATCCTTGGGTAAGTGTATAATCATGTACAATAATAAATCGGTTTGCCAACTTTGCTTAACTAAAGGCATCATAAATAATTTGGACAACAAACTTCTACCAGTCAACCTGCAAAATCTAGAGTGGTAATGGCCAATTCCTACCTCAGCAAATGCAGCTTCCCTTGAAATTAAGAGGGTGTCAGCATACCTACCTAACATCAGCACATTGCTTCTTATAATCACGTATCATTCAATTACTTTGGAAAGTAAGAAAGCTCTACAGTTATCAAAACCGGAGCTAACTTGCAGAGCTTTTCTCCATAGAATGAGGACCGAAGCAGCACTGATACAAACCATTTCCTCCAGAAACTTCTACTGTAAAAATATTATAAAGATTATAATTTAAGTGCAATCTGTCATGTGGATTGTCTGGTTGCTAAATATAGCTGAAACTGTTGCCGCAGACACTATGTAGTCAGATGTTGGATTGTAAAGACAAAGCAGATGAAAACGATAGTAAAGAGTAGGAGAAAGTCAAGATATTTAAGTATAATTATTATTTCTGAATTGCCTATGCAAAAATTGAAGCTTACGTGTATCAGTAACAACAATGTGCTCCTTCAGTATGCATTCAGGAAATCTGCAGCTGGTGTGGTAAGTCAACAATAACGAAGATCAAAGATTTCAAGCAAGAATGAAAAATGCTGATAGAGAAGATGACTGTTCACAAACAAGCATAGAAGTGGTATGGAAACCAGTGATGACAGGGAAGAAGCCTGGAAACTAAAGAAAAAAAAAAAAAAAACAAACCAAGAAACAAAACACAGGAAGCAACAGACATTAGGGAAGTATAGAATTGTAATGGGTCAATGAGGCAAGTTTATAAGAATAGAAAATAAAAGCACTCATAGTTTCCAGAGAATATTTCAAAGATAGGAAAAATATTAAAAAAAAATAAAACCAACATTTCATTAGGTATATTGTACAGTCTTTGTTCCTGCTCCCCTTCCCAATGCCCCCCCTCTTGCCCCTGCTGAAAGGAAATGCCATAGGGAGCAGACATTTTTAAGAAGTAATGTATTTGTTAACCTGTGAGAACTGACCTAGACTTCAGTCTTATGAGAGGTGACTAACTATCATGTACTGTGGGAGGTTTCCCCACTAGTTATTTGAAACATCATCTCTTACACACACATAGTAGAGCAAGTTTATGCAACCAGGGGTTACAGAATAACATGTCACATTACTTTTGTGGTTATATTTAAGCAGTTTTGGCAATGCATTTAACAAAAAGGAAAAATCCTAAAATTTACTATGTGCAAAAGAAAACTCAAATACAAAGAAAATGTGCAGAAAAGATTTTGAGTGACGCACTCTAATGCCTCAGGATAGTTCAATATAACATTCTGGCATCCCAAACTGAACATGGAAGTAGAGTCAGGCTGTCCAGAGTTCCTTGTTCTTCAATCAAACAGTTTCCCCTGGCTATAGATATTGAATTGAACACCATAAATACTTCTGTTGAATTCTTCTCTTTGTCCAATGGCTGAAAAAATCTGAAGCAGCAGCATGCTTCCTCTGGGCAAGAACTCTCTAGACAATAGGATAGTTGATTGGTTTCTTTAACCTGGCTTTTAAAAGGCCTCCCTTGAAAAGGAGGTGAAATTTTGCCACGCAAAACCTTCAATGGGTATGCTTTTCCAGGTCTATTTAATGAGATTTTTATTCAGTCCTGGAATAATCTACTCAAATTAATACAAGAACAAAATGAGTATTTTATGAGCATATTGCCTCAAGTCTTTGAACACGTCTTTTGTGCTTATGCAGAAATAGTGGTACTAATCATAGATTAATTAAATTTATCAAAAGTAAAGCAGCACATTACATTCATTACTTAGAACCAAAGAGCAAGGCGAAGCAACAGTTGGAACAATGTGGGATAGAAATAAAGCTGAAATTAGTGTCTTCAGAAGAAGGAAAGCTGCGCAATATTATAAATATATTAAATTATCCTATCTTTCCTATAACAGTAGCTCACATAGAGTTTTGCAAGTTGTCTTCAAGAATTTTATGGATATTGTGTGACACCAAGGATTCTGAGATCTCTGCTAGTCTAGTGTACAGACTAGCAGTATGAAACAGGAATACATCACATCAGTGCTGTCTTTGCATCCCCCAGCTTACTACGCTAGGACCTTCCACAAATGCGTGACATGATAAATATACAGAAAGCACTAATGCAACGTAAGCCTTCTGGCAGTCTAAGAAGTTTTCTGTAGATGCCCAAAAGAATCTAACAGTATTTTAATCAAATTGTACATCTGAACGGTCAGCTGAAAATAGCTGTTCTCTACGCAGTACAAGCTGACAGTATACAGTAAGGCTCTCTTAACATTTGCCAACCAGAATCTGTTACAAATAGTTCAAGAAAAGCAAAGGGTAATAAACAAGTTTTACAGGAATTTCTTGATACAAGATCAAATAAACAAATAGAATTCTCTAGATATTTAAAAAAATATATAAATTCACCTTAATATCCTCAGAATTGAAAATACATTATTTTCTTTTCATATATTTGAACATAGTTATTTTCTTTTCATAGATTTTGAACACAGCAGGTAGCATTTGGAACTATGGGAAAAATATGACTTCCTAGTCCCTGAGAATTATTCTGTACAAATAGTTTGCCTTAGTTGTCTTTTTTCCTCTTCCTTTCTGCCTAAAAATAAGAAAAAGACCAAGAAAAACCCGAAGTTAAAAAAGAAAGCATGACTTTCTGGCTTCTTTTGTTGTTGAAGTTTTAGAAGCATGCATTATGGGTGATAAAAATTATGTTTCATAGAAAAAAAAGAGAGGATGAGCCAAATGGGACTGTAAAGTGGAGAAAGAATAAAAACAATACAGCAAGATAAAAGGAAATAAGCAAAGAAGGAACAGCAGGAGAAAATAATGAGCCAGAACAAAAGCCCCACCACTAACAGTTTCAGATATTCCCAACAGCAAGAGAAATTTGCAGACATGGCAACAAGAGATTTGAAAAAGGAAGACAGAAAAACTTGGGGTTTAGGGATGGAGTCAGACACCTAATTTTTTCCTTTCCTACTTAAGAGAGTAGAAAAAGCTCTTAGATTCAAACATTTTGCACCGTCTTTTGGCCATATATGCACCATACATATATTAGCCACTTAATCTGCTTCTTAACATAAGCATGTTCAATGAAGAAAGAACAACAGTGACAGCGAATTACTATTTAACACCTATTAATTTATGAACACGGGATACTGGTTTTATCACAACTAGAGATGATGAGAAGCATATTAATATTATACAGAAGAATAATCAAACTAAACCCAAACCACAACATATCCCTTCAAGCATGTAGGCAGAATAGAGAACCAGAAGGGAAATAAACTCATAAAAATAGGTCTACTGGCAGTTATCAGTCTTCAGGTTGATAATCTCAAATCTCATTTGGTAAACTGGGCAGTTTACTACTAACATCCCTTTACGCTTGTTTCTTCTTTTGCCTTTTCTCTACTACTAGCCAATATCAGGAGAGAGCATTGAGCTAGAAGGACCTTCAGAAGACAGACCTATTTCTCTCCATGGATATTTGTTGCAAAAAGAAATATTAAACAGTAAAGAAAATACTGAACAGACATTGATGTACTCTGTTGGATCCATAAAGTTTTTACCCTCCATGTTTTCACTAGTTTTGTTCATTTCTGTATTATTATTTTGCCAAGTAGTTATTTTTGGGGGGTTCTCCCCCCCCCCCCCAAATTAAATTGCCTATGCTTTACAGATGCCTGTAAAATGGATACTACAGACTTTCCAGCCCAAATTTGAAAGCTAAACTCTACCTGCTGTTCAGCTCCTATCTGGCTAACATCAGCCTTGCACGCTCTCAAGTGTTGTATGGATTTATCAAAAAATGTGATTAAGAGTCACCACATATTTAGGGTAATAAACGTATAGCAAATCAACTGGTCAAAGATTTTCCAGAGTAGTAATATTAAATGCAACAGTAATCCACTGCCAATCCAAGGACAGTATTGCCTTCTTTCAAAAATGCTATCTTTAATTTTGCCCTATTAATCCAATATTTGATTGTTAGATTATTTTGAATGAGAATTTGGGAAGATTATCCCAAAGAACATGGAGTACATAATGGTTTCCATATTTTTTTAATTAGTCCTTTTCATTGACATCAAAGATCATCTTCTCCCAAACAAATTGAACAGAGTCCCTCATACACCCAAATTACCTCTACTCTAAGCACTTGTTCTTTACTCTATATTACCAAAAGAGAATTCTAGTCTTAGTGCTATTTAACATTCTCTGCCAGTCAATGTATTGATGTTTCAGCCAGCTTCAAGCAAAACTATTTTTTTTGTGTGTGTGTTATTCACAAAGGCTAATTGTTCTGAGAACATAATTAAATAGAAGTGATGTTATTTGTAAAACTTTCTTTCGGAGGCTTGGACCATCTCTCTGACACACTCAATGCAATACCCAGATCCTGTAGTAAAAAAAGGTCTTTTGGCATGAGGCACCAATGGAAGTGGTGCCAACATTGTCTGTCTCACTCCAAAGGTGAATTCAAAGTAGTCATCAACTAACACCAATCTCTGGTGATCAATCTCAGTGTATCCAGATATGTTATATGTTATAGTAGTTATGCTATGTTCCATTAGTTTCTGAATTTGCAATATAACTAAATTCACACATCTGGTCAACCATTTCGTAGTACTCACCCCTCACATATTAACAGATCTGTCAGTCCAGGGAAGCATTTTCCTAACATGAAAAACAATTGGAAGACAATAGTCTTAATATAATATAATAATGCTTATCCCATTCAGATCAGCTGTGGTGTTATGCTTTGCTTTTACTTGCTTTTGCAATGGGTTTATGTGGTAAGGTGTTAGAAGCAGGAAGGCTGCAGGGTGGCATCTGTGAGACGAGATAGGGGGCAGCCCCATGCTGGACACAGACACTTCCAGCCAGCTCTGCCATGGTTCCACTGTTGCAGTAGGTCCACAAATGACACAGTGAGCACAAGTAAAGCTGGTGGCATCTCTGTAAAAACATATTTAAGAAAGGGCAAAACACCAAAGAGCAGAGGAGCAAAGGAAAAACTGCTGAGAAAAAGTCCTGCGAACATCAAGGTCAGTGAGAAAAGGAGTGGAGGTGTTCTAGGCACCAGAGAAGATATCCATGCTACAGTCTGAAGTGGTCCTTTTGCAAAATTCCACTCCAACCAGCAAAATTTGTCTTTCTCCATTTTGTCCTTATTTCTGTAATACCTGAGATTTGGTAATTTCTTAGAGGTTCTCTTTGCAGAATTCAGTCATAATCTGACAGGACTCCCATAGTAGATTTGTCTCCACATTAATCTGGAGGGTTAATCTGTACCTCATCTTCAGAGTGGAAGGTGAAATACAGATGTGCAGAGAGGCACAAATATATATTCAAATGGACAATAACTGCAGTAATTGCACATTGGAAAGCTCATGTCTGATGTGTGCACTTGAAAAAGTTTCATATATTTAATATATTTAAGAAGATACTACTTAATGTATCATCTGTTCCTCATGCAGTTGTGCTTTCTTAATTCTTTGCCTAAAACATAACGTCAGTCAAGGCATTGGCATTTCTCTCCAAATATTCAATGGTATTGCCTTGGGTTCAGCAGTAGCAGTCATTTTTCTCCTTCTTAGTAGCTGGTGCAATGCTGTGTTTTAGACTTTCGGCCTGGGAACAGCGCTGATAACACCAATGTTTTTAGTTGCTGCATAGTAATGTTTAGTCTGACCAAGGCCTTTGTGAGTCTCATGCTCTGCCAGGGAGCAGGTGAAGCCGGGAGGAAGCAGAGACAGGACACCTGACCCAAACTAGCCATATAACCATACCACAGCACGTCATGCCCAGGATGTAACTGAGAGTTACCCGGAAGGGCTGGCTCACTGCTTGGTCGGGCTTGATATCGACGGGTGGTATTGTATTCTCTTCCCTTGTTATTTCCCTTATCATTATTATTAGTAGTGGTAGCAGTAGTGATTTGTGTTATACCTTTGTTACTTGGCTGTTCTTATCTCAACCTGTGGCAGTTACATACTTTTGATTCTCCTCCCCATCCCTCCGGGAGCCGGGGGGCGCGGGGTGGGGAAGAAGACATGGGAATAGACTGCATGGTTCTGATTTACGGCCTGGGCTTAAACCATGACAAGTATGCATGCACCATTACACAATATAGATCAAGCCACCCTATTTTAGTATCAAATACAAAGCTATCACTTAATTTCATCATGATAGTTAACATTAACAGCACCTGAAAGCAACGAAGTTGGTACTGAATATGAAGTTGTAAGATGGTATTCAACTCATGCGCTTTCAAATTCGTCATGATTTAATGCATGCACACACAAAAATGTATCTTTGCAAGTTTTTTTGCAGTGCATTTGCTAGTTATCAAACAGAACTTTATTTCTTTTTACTGCTGGCATTCAGTAGATTCTGTTTTCAATTTAATGCCTTTTGTACACTACAAAGAAACATATTATTATTCCCCAAATCTCATTTATAATCCTTTCCCTTCATGCTTCTTCTTGCTGTTTTATCATTAACGTTAATATTCTGTTGACTCTTCAGAAGTAGAAACTTCCATTACTAAAAATGAATAAATGAATACTGAAAGAGCACTGTAAACGAAGGCAGAGTATAAAGCCTGGATATAGTTCTCACTTCACTTCCATTGGAAAAAATATTAGTAATAGGTCAGGGACTGGGACCGAAAGGGAATTTTCTGTCTATTATTGTTATAACATAGGTCATACATTGTATGCTAAGTTTATCCTCCTAAGCTATTTCAGTTTTAACACTTATATCAAAGTCTAAAGCACACTGAAGTTTAAACCATAATCTAATTGTCCAAAGAGTGTCCATAAACCTAAAAAAACACTGGTTAACACTGGGTAAACTCAGCTCCAGAAGATAAGCCACTTGCTTCCTAACTATTTAAGAACAACAAGATTTCCAGCCTTTCATCGTGCACCTATGTCCACAACAGTCTCAGTGTTTATGTTTCATATTATTTTAGAGACCTGTTGTATACATTGTAAGCTACAGGAATTTATTGGCCAAATACATATTGAGGTACAGCAGAATTCTTTATGTACCAGTATTCACACTGTTCTGCATGTTTCACACTGAAATTGCTTCAGAATACTATTAAGAAAATAAAGCACTGACAAATGAAATTCAATTCAATTGAATTCAATTGCCTCTCTACCGCATCCCAGGCTTTTTGAGACTTTTTTTCCTCTCTGGCTGCTTATAACTCTTATAATCAGTCTTGTTCCTTCTCAACTTCTCAATATTTAACACAGAAAATCCATTCTATTTGCTCCAGCTTTTTTGCACCTTTGTTAATTTGAAATCCAGGACTCAGTTTCTACTTTTTTCCCTCCTATGCTGTACCAAACAGCACTGCACTCCCTGGAGGAAAGAACAGAGAGTAAACTCAGATTGTTTGGTACCACCTCCAAGGCATCAAATGGAGAAAGAAGAATGTGTGCCAATTAAAACAAACAACTGCACTTGTTAAATGTCAATACTCAGAATTAGAACAAAGTATTTTGCCAATGCTAGTTTACTATTGTATCCCAATTAACATGGTGTTGCCATTAGCTATAAAGAAGACATAGGCTTTGGGTCAAGCTAACAGCATGGGCATCAAGATCTGTTTTTTTGCTGGCCTACCTGGATATTATCTAATTCCCAGGTTACTATTACCTTTTTTGCACTAGCTGTTCTTGTGCAGTTGTGTGGTGTTAACACCTTATATCTAGCTTACATGGCAAGGTTTTGGTAGTGGCGATGGTGCAGGGGTGGCTTCGTCAGCTATATGTTTATATCTCACAGATAACAGTAACAAGCATTTACTTTGTAAAGAATGATCTTCCAATAACGAGCAATACAAAGAATTAAAGATACTGTATGACACTAGAGGCCCCGCGACTATGAACAACTCAGCAATGGCCCGTTATTCACTAAAGAAAGAAACCTTTGGAGCATAGTAAAACCAGTTGTAAGGATAAAAAAAAAGGTCATGTGAATTTGAAAGCAACGATAAAGACCAAGGTGTACAACATGTTAATAAACACATCAGAAAGATCCCACCTGGATTCTAAAACAAGGAGAAAGAAATCAGCAATATTAACAGACTCTTGTCAAGGAGTTGCAATACCACATTTACTGTAATGCTACCACTCCCACAATTGACCTGAAGCCATTGACTTTCAGATCATGAGAAGATGTGCAAGAGTCAGGAATACATCAAAGATAGAGGTACGTACTACGAACTTTATGTATATTTAACTTCAGACTGTTTGAACTAGATGTGCTAGTATCATGGTAACTGGAATAATTAAAACGAAAAATTGTTATCAGACTGCTAAGACCTTAATTAAAATCCCAGTAAGTTCTTGTTTACACATATAAAGTGTGGGCTTAGCCCAAACTGACTATGTCTCCTTGATGTCTCAATAATACTTGTCAGTCACAATTTCTTTCCAGACCACTCAAATGCTACATGAGCAAAAAACCAAACCTGAGTAATTTCTTATTGGTTCATACTGTTTTGTAAAGTTACAGAAAAACAAAAATAAAACAAATTGTGAAAAAAGAATTGGAAATTACAGGTAATTTCATGGGGAAGTTAAAATCCCAACTCTTATGCTCTTTACTCCCAAATTCAAAAAGCCATGTTCAGTTTTGCACTGAAATGATGGCTGCTAACAATACCTCTTATCAGGCGACAGGTTTAGAAATACACTAGCTGTTTCAATACTTCAAGTATACTTTCACAGACTTAGGAAAAAGAGTTAAAAATCTTGTTCACTTAGGAAGTGAAACTGTTTTTTTTTCTCATCAGAATTCTGAAAATGTTTTCTTTTTCCTTCCAATCCTCTTCTTTCACTGACTTACACAGGGTTTTTTTCATATTCCCAATATGCATTTCTTAAGAAAAATACAGATCTCTGTGCTAAAGCATCACAATGAAAAAATTTCTCTCTAGCCTTTTTCAGATAACGGCATCCTAAAAGGACTGAAAATATTACGATAATAAAGACAGTAATGAAAAAAGAAAGCATGACAGACAGCAATAGGTAGACATTTCTATTCTCATCAATGATTACAAAATGGATTTTCAAGTCCCAAGGAAAAGAAGGGAGAATGGCAACAGATAAATTCCAGAAGGAAGGTGAAGCTCAAAAGGATACCACGCACATGATAATTTCTGTTGTTTCTTTATTATCAAGATACTTCCACCAAATACAGTAAGAACTATATAATTATACAAGCAAAGAGGTTTCAGGAAGCTTGACCAAAAGGATGAGAGAGGATGGTGAAGATGTCTGCTACTGACAAAAGAAGGACAGATGATATAAGATTGGTAAACACTGATTAACCACCATGTTAAGCGGTACAAAACCAGCCACATAATGCAACATCACCAGTGAAGAAGGCTCAGGGTCTTTCACTTAGAAGACCTTCATGAATATTTTGTTGATTGCTTTGATTTTCAGTTCATATTCATTTAAGAGTAACTGATGCAATGTTATTTTTAAATGAGTATTATATCCTCTGAAATTAAAGCTACAGGTGCCAAAGTTGCTCCAGTTGAATAACTGTTATTGTTATATACTATGAGGCTTGACTGAATTAGCATAGTAATGGCATTCAAGTATCATCTCGTAAGGAAGAACAGGTATTAGCAGGAAAGGTTTAAGAATACTGCTGGCACAAGCATCTTATCTTACCTGGCAAGGGTGGGTGTAGAGTACATCCTCAGGGAAATAAATCCAATCCTGGGTAAGGGAACACTGAAGCAACTAATAGTGGCAACAGGGTTTGTGGTGAACTCTCCAGTTTCCTTCTGGTTTCTTGCTTAATAAAGTCATAAAACAGGAATTGCACCAAACCTCCTTCCTTCTTCCCTCCTACCCCGGCTTTGGACAACAAAAGTTACTCACTCAAGTACCACACTCACATCCAGCAAACACAATATCTACTTTGCTCGCATTGGTGCTGTCTTAGCAATGTCTCTTAGAAGCTGAAGTACTCAGAAAATAAGATAAAAAGCAAAATAAACCTATGATCCTAATGGATTTAAAAAAAAACCACCACAAAAATCACAGTGTTTTTATGATCAGCGGTCCCATTTCCTGGGGTTAAATTCTGACCTTGTTAAGGCTTACCTGATCCCCTGAAGAAATGTCTCTTGAATCACACATGAGAAATACATACATCACTATGAACATTCATCAAACAGACCACATATTGAAAGATGCTGACCCTATATTCACAAGCGGTACAAAAATATTATTACTGAAAGAAAAAAAAAACCAAAAACCAAACAACAAAAAACAAACAAAAAACCCACCCAGGTTCTTAAAACTAATAGTTTCCTTAGGTTCCAGATCTTGATGACTTATTTTTCAGTGTCAGAGACAAGCACCACTGAAGGATTTTCTTATTTGTGAATCACCAATGGATGATTAAGTGCACAAAACGGTAAGAATAACTGAGGTTTATTTGAGATAATAATTTTGCAATAGCTTACTAATAATTTATTAATAGATATATATATAATAATGAAGATATTACTGCCAAAGAAGTGATGTTTGATGGTTGATAATACAAATATCATGTTAAGTAGTACAATTCTGCCAGTAATGGTAACTTGCAGCTCTTTCATATACAGCAGTATTTAATTAAATCCATAAGTGAAGAGTGTCCAGATGTTGGGTTTTAATTTAATAATGATGGAACCAATGAGATGCTGATAGGTTTGTAAACTAAGCCTTCAGAACATGAAGAATTCCACAGGGCCTTTAAAAAAAACAAAACAAAAAAAAAAATAAGAAAAGGAAAAAAAAAAAGAAAGAAAAGAAAAAAGAAATGAAATCTTAGATGGTTTGATGGCAACACAAAGTTAAATGAAAAATGATCATTTCTGCTGTATGCAGTCATGCAGGCAGCATGTAATAATAAAGCTTCTTTCACACTAATGATCAACATAACGAGGAATTAAGCAACAAGGCATACAAAACCAGAAATATGACTTGTCAGCCTGCACATGACACAGTTCTAGTTAGAAAGCAGTTATACAACAGATGTCATGTTTGTACAAGAGAAAGGCCACCAGAGTGAGCTTGTTTATGCTAATGAAGAGAATCTACATGCAGCATGCACACAACATAAAACTAGATCACTCTGCATTAAAAAACATTCATTCTAAATGTACTAATACAACAAAAAACATACACATTATCCATTATAATATAGTGGCTATCTGTTATAATACAGTGGTTATCCATGCCTCATCTCTGAATTTTTCTTTTCTTTCCAAGGTGAATCCAAGCTTTTATCATTTTTAATATACTCAAACATACTCAAAGCCAAAACATTGCTAGGTTCAAAAATTTCTGCTATTGGAGGCACTTTACTAAATCCTCAGTTCATTCTTTTGAACAAAATTCAAACCATTTCAGTGCTGCTATGATATTCCTAAACCATTCTCTGGCGTTACAAATAGGACACTGCTAGTATTCAGCATAATGCACGAACAGAGTAAGCAAGATATAATCTAGTGGGAAAAGGATGGCTTTTTAATTTCAACCAAATAAAAGCTACTGAAACATCCTATTTGTCAGTGTCTTGCTTCTCTCCACCCTTAGCGTAATAGATCAGAGTGGAAGTACTAAAAAGGTTATTAATTTTTCTCATTTAATTAATACTTAGAGATGTCATGAACTGCCTGGTAGCATCTTTATGACAGAAACAATGTAATTATAACATGCTGAAAATACACTACCACCATAACATTTTGGTAAGTCATACTCACTTAAAAGTACTACCCAGAAATTAAAATAAAAATAAGAAATGTGATCAGATGTCTGGATGGATATGCTTAAGTGAAAAAGTTTACTTTTTCATGTAAGAGAACGCTAAGGAGAAGACAACGATGGAGCTAAAGCAGAAAAAGTGAGAAAAGTAGTGTTCAAAAAAAAAGAACTTCTAGGATGAATAGCTGGTAGTAACTAAATGCACTCCTTCTTTCCCTTCTTCTCTCCCCCACCCCAAGACATCTAAGCAAAAGCTAGCTACAGTAGGTCTGGTCAATATTTATTTTATTGCACTTTAAAAGCAAGATGGCAACAGCATAACCGCAGATACAAAGACAGAAGAAGTTTATGACAGAGAAATGTGGAATAAGTAGAAAGATGGAAAAAAGGCAAGAAAAACATTGCACTGTTACTGCAGAGCATCTGACAGGAAAAGAATATTTTTAAAGATACAGATGCTACACTGTTATATTAAGTTCTGTTATACAAGGCAACTCAGCTATTGCATTGTCAAGCCATACATTACCACAAATATTTAAACAGCATGCAGCTTATTTTTACAAACAGCCAGAAGCTAACTTGAATTCCACAAATCAAAGTGGAAGATCATTCATACTAATTGAGCACCACTAAAGAATGTAAATTTATTGTCCCTTATTCCTAAAGGTTGCAAAAATTAAATAAGTAATACCTGTTGATAATCAGCCACAGAAGTAAAGTGATAAGTGGAAGGCTCTCTTTTCATACAGCAACTTTCAGAAGCCAGTTACTTTGAAGTTTATGTGAAAACTTGTTCTGCTTTTTGTATAGCACCACAGACACCAAACCCTGAGCACAAGCAAGCATCCTCAGGCAAGCCCAGGTGACTTGAACAGTTTGTCCCCCTACTGAGCAGTACTAGGTGTAATAACTCATTCATGTTCATGACTTTGTGGCTAAATGGAATTCAGACAGCAAGTGCCTAAGGGTTTGATGGTGAGGCAGTACGTTTGGTAAGGGTCAGTGGGAGGCAATTATTAAAACCAAAAAACTCTCTGCATAATATTTCACTATTAATGGGTGAAAAGTTTGACAGAATTTGTAAAAGTAGGATATCCTAAAACACAAGTAGATTTTGAAATGGTATTTTGAAATTGTATACTAAAAAAAAATTAAATTACAATTGAACATAAGAAGAAAGAATGATTACTACAGGAAGTTGTAGCTATGCAAATCAAACAGCAAACAGTCTGGAAGCTATACAAGACAAGTTTGTTGTGTGAGACTCCAAAAGCACAATACAAAATATAAGGACCACTAAACTAGAAAGGATTCTCATTAATTGGGGAATGAGTTATGGACCAGTCTAAACCCTGTTTACTCTCAGTATGGAAGACAAAGACCAAAGACAATAGCAGTTCCAAGGTGTGAAACCAATAACATCAGCACAAGGCAAAGACAGAACAGACATTGTAGAAATCACATCAGCTCTTAAGAATTTCTACTCTCTGAAGAATAAAAGTAAGTACAAATTTTTTTCACCCACAGACCAATAAAGACTGACACAGCAGTGCTGAGTCAGACTTCTTTTGGTCACAGAAATAGAGAATTGTACTGTGATTGTTTATTTCCATTTTCGAGACACATTTGAATGAAAACTCATTAGCAATGCACATGCTGCAGAGTGTCTGGTGACACCTGCATGATATTTTGGACTACCTATTTAGCTAGCAGCCATTACTAGAGTTGTATTGCTTAACATGATCTTATGATCAGTCACAATGCTAGTTGACTGTATTTATTAACCTTGTAGTTCATTTTAGCAACCTGATCGACATGGAAGAAATTATTCCTTGATCTCTCAATAAAATAAAGCTTTGTAAACAAAGGAAAGTGAAGGAGGTTAAATTGTCATTGATTAAGACATATTAATAATTTATTATTTAACAGCCTCCTACATCAATCTGGTGCACACATGGCTCTTTCTGAAAGACTCACAACATGTTTTACATGAGTCTCAGGACACATATCAGAAAATGGAATAAATTTAGGACAATCATAAGGTGGAGATCCCTTGAGATTCTGCAGCAGAAAGCAAGCAGCTTTCTAAGAAACTTTAGGATTATTTTCTAATATCTTCCCTTGAATGTGCACAGCAGCTGGCTTGATATTTTACTTTCAACTTAGTCAAGCAGCAAGGTGGTCATGTTAATCACTTAAAGAAACTGTAGCATTTCTCTTCATCAAAGACCTTTTTCCTTGCTATCAAAACCTACTTTAAAAATTAGGTTTTAATTCCATAATTAGGCTTCATATTAGATCATCTTAATACAGAAAAGAGATTAAGCAGTGTGCTTTACAGTTCAAACAGTTATTTATGAGAAACATTAGTTTTACTGCTACAGGCTTTAGCTTGTACTTTCTAGCTATTACAGTGCTCTAAAGCAATTTCAGTTGAAAAATCTCAGTGTGCAGCATGGGAGAAAACAGAGAAATCAGAAGTATTATCCAACAATTTACAGCTATTGCAGAAGATTCCGCGATCCAAACTTTGCTGATCATTTTGATAGCCAGACTCTGACTGTAGTTATGTGATATCCACTAACATAAAATACAGTATATTAACTTCCATTCCTTCAAATACTTACCTCAAGCTCTCAGTCATCATTGTTTAAACTTTTTCAGAGTAGCTCCACAGAGGCAAGAACATTTCTCCCCTTTGAAAGATTGTATTTCTTCCTTTTCCACCCATTCCTTCCTAAATACAAACTAGCCTCTAGCCTTTTTTCATTATAGCATACCCTATGGACAAAAGGATTCATTTCTTATCTAAGTCAAAGTCAAAACTTCCATTGACTTCTAACAACACATCTAAATGATTTCAAGGCTAAAGAGTAGTCTTTCAACTACTGGAAACAGTGTCCAGATGTCAAACAAAACAGAGCATTGCTTTCTTTTGGGGGCTAACCTGTTCCAGGGGGGGTTCTTTTGTGAAATAGGTACATATTAAATTTACAGTGAAACAAAAGAATACGAAAGAATACAAAACAAACTATTCACAGAAGCACTAACATAAAGATTTCTAAAATACTACATTCTGAAGTGTCTATCAATATTTGTATACACTGAAAAAATAACATTATGCAACTACCTGATAACACTTTTATCTGATTATTGTTAGCTTCTAAAGTTTCATTAAGAAGAAATAAAACAGGTGATTATTATGTTTGGGTTTTGTTTTTGTTTTTTTAATTACAGCAGCAAATCTGTAGTGATTATGGAATGAATTTAATTTTTCTGCTTACCTGTTAAACTAGGTATCTTAACTATTTCATGTACACTACTCTAAGAATGTGGGACTAGTAGGGTGGAAATTATATCTTGTATCATCTGATATATTTTGTGTTTTTCTATTAAACCTGATTTCACATCAGCACATTATTCTTATAAACACTTAGGCACATCCTGAATAAAGTGATGTACAAATACCATTTTACAAATACGGGGGACTGGAGCACCTCCCATATGGAGACAGGCTGAGAAAGTTGGAGCTGTTCAGCCTGGAGAAGAGAAGGCTGCGTGGAGACCTCATAGCAGCCTTCCAGTATCTGAAGGGGGCCTACAAGGATGCTGGGGAGGGACTATTCATCAGGGACTGTAGTGACTGGACAAGGGGTAACGGGTTCAAACTTAAACAGGGGAAGTTTAGATTGGATATAAGGAAGAAATTCTTTACTGTGAGGGTAGTGAGGCACTGGAATGGGTTGCCCAGGGAGGTTGTGAATGCTCCATCCCTGGCAGTGTTTCAAGGCCAGGTTGGATGTGGCCTTGGGCAACATGGGCTAGTATGAGGTGTCCCTGCCCATGGCAGGAGGGTTGGAACTAGATGATCTTAAGGTCCTTTCCAACCCTAACTATTCTATGATTCTATGATTCTATTTTCCAAGGTTACAACTCACTCTTTAAAATCTCACACAAAATACAAATGTAATTGCCACTTGGCTTCAACAGAAACACAGCTGAATCGATCATTACCTGTAATAGCATTCAGTTGAACGAAAGCTACATAATCTAATAAATGGCCAAAGTTGTTAACAATATCATGAAAAGTGCTAATTTATTTGCACATTTTTCTCTGTTAAATTCCCTTCATGAATGGTCATAGTAAGCATGTCTTATTCCTGCAGATTAGTTCCACTTTGTCTGTAATCAATTTTGTAATGCAATTTTCACAAGTACTCCATACAAGATAAATACAGGTGGATGTGTTGCTCCATGCAAAAACCTTCCACATTTCCTTTTGCTCTTGCATTGAACCACCCTATACAAAAAAATATATGATTGCAACCATGACATTTTTCAACCTTCCCTGGAGGCATTTTAACACGGAAGGTTGAAAAACATGTTCAACTAATGTTGAAGAGAATGCTGCTGACAAAAAAATCCAATTTCAAAAATTATTCTTATCTTAATACTCAGACCTCAGCCAGAACACTGTATTTGTTTGGGGAAAGGGGTTCTAATTTTATTGCAGAAGCATCAATCATCTCCTTTACTGAGCAGAAGGTATCCACCTCCTAACCCGTCCAAACTCTCAACCAAACACAGTGTCCGTTTAAACCATGACACACAGACTGGGAAAAACAAGCAAGCAAGCAAACAAACAGAAAAAACAGTTAACAGCATGGATGTCTGCAGTATGAGATACCACGTATTTAATTTGGGAGACAACAACCAAATGTCTAAATCACATGCTTAAAAATAAAAGCAAACAAACAAACTCCCAAATCTAAACAAACAAATAAACAAACAACCACCCCTTCACCCCTCCAAATTGCTTATTCTCATTTTCAGTGGAACACTTTTATTTAACATATAAGATGAAATAAAGTTAAGGATAATTAGCCCCAGAAGGGATATACAATTACAATATAAAAAACTTTTTTTTTAGGTATTTTTGAATATTATGGGATATTCACCATTAATACATACACCTCACAGTTTCAGTAAATTCCAACAGACATTATTTCACAGACACAGCAGAACAGAAGAGTTCATATCTGGCAACCCATGAACAAGAAATTAGTGCAGACAGGTACACTGAATAATGTACTGACTTACTTGTCCTAAATAAAAAGGTACTCAAAAGAAAACAAAGCAAAACAAAAACAACCAACAAGTACTGAATAATACATATAAAGACAATAATTAAAATTGTATCTTTGTCCAAAGTATTTTACTTAAAAAAAAAAAAAAAAAAAAGTACTCCTGGCTTCAATCAGCTAAAGACAGTCTGAAAAAACACCCACAAAGTGTAGATATCTTCAAGAACTTTTCAGATTAAAATGAGAATTTTTTTTATGGTTCTATCTTCAGAAGACTATCCAAAGGCTCAGAAGACAAAACTTTAATGATCCATTGATACAAAACATACTGAAAGGAAGGCTTCAAAACCTGCTTTAATCCAGTGTTCTTATTATAAATCTGAAGCAGCATGCCAATATATATGAATGCAGAGCCACAGCCTTATTTTGCCAGTAAGTATTGTTAGATTTTGCTCATATCACAGAATAGAAGCGTGCTAAATATTCCACATTGTGGCATTCATAATCAAAAATTATTCAAGATGGCTCATATAAACAAGTGAATCTTTTACACATACTCAACCGATGTCCCACAGACAGAATACTTCCATTAAAAAAAAAAAAAAAAAAAGGAAAAAAAACCATTATTTCTAGAGTTAAGGAATCTTCCTTGACTATGTTCTTGTATCAGGATACCATACTATCAATTCACCTTCTAGCAGAATTTCTGACAGATGCTCTTCAGGAAACAGAATTTTAACATCACGTGGCAAAACTGTATTTATTCCATTATCTTCTAAAGTTCAAATATTGTTTAGACAGCATAAGGTGATTATAAACATAATAACCTCATTCAATTGTCAATAAGTATGTAAATGAATATTGAAAAAAAACACCTAAAACAATCCACTAATACATATCTTCCACGTTCACTTATGCTAATTCTCAGGTCTTCATAAAGCATAAAGTTAATAGGGCATTGGCATGCTGGCAGGTAGTTGTAATTATCTTCTCATGTTTCAGAAGGTATTTTAGAATCATTTAAGTACAAAGGATGAATGGTGTTCCAGTAAATCTCACTAAATCAATGCATGGACACAGCAGCAGAAGCAAACAGGCTGACAGAAGTCTGAACACCCACAAAGATGATAAAAAATACTGTTCGATACAGCTACTTACATCATGGCCCACGAGTTCTGTCTGAGTGGATTTATCTGCTTGAGAAGCAAGAGCCTTCTGAAAGCACTGAGCCTTTTCCTGTAAAACAAAATAACACATCACAGCTAAGTCATGTTTTTCTTCACTGGGCTTTGCATTACAAATAATCCAGATATGTTCAAATATCATGCATGGACGACTGTTCAGAAATAGATTTATTATGGCACTGTTCTCTCTGGGAGAATTTTTTCCTTACTGTTATTTCCTTTCATCAACTTATCCTTCTCTTAGACAGTGGACTGGCACAGTCCAGTTATGTGGTAGAGCTGGGCCCACAAGAAGGACGTCACTGGAGTGTGATGCAAAGCAATCTTCTTCCAGAATAGATACAGGTACAAAGCACCCAGCAGTAGCAGTGACTTGTGCAAACACCAGCACCATTAAAACAGCCAAATAAACTAATTTTCTTTTTTTTTTTTTTTTTTTAAAGAAACATTAAGGAACATTAAAACTCCACCGCAGACCACAACACTGAGTGTTGTGAGGACTTTTGGAAATAAAACCTGACCCTTTTTCTGAATTCAGCGAAACAGCTAAATAAAAGATCTGTACAAGGCAAGTAGTTCACCTTAACATTAATTTATAACAAAGAAATAAGTTACCTGCATGTATATTCCCAAAGCAGCCTTTAACTACCATCACATCATTTCTCTTAGAGACAGTTACTATTCTAAAGTAACATTTTCAAGCAATTTTCCAAGTACTAAAACTTACTTCAGACCTTCCTGCTACTTTAAAACACCAGTTATCCTTTTTTCAAAGGCTTCCTAGTGAAACTGAATAATTAGCAACTTTTTCCATACATGACCCAGTCTTCATACCACTAACTGCACACGCTGCACCCTACAACCTTCTCCCTAGCTACAAAAAAGCTTCCAAAAGCTTCCAAAAGCTTTTTAAGTCTATGTTGAAATGTAAGGATTTTAAGAAAGTCAAAACATGGTATAAGGTGCTTCCTTAATGCCACCATTTTTCTTTTGAGATATTTCATAGAACCACAGAAGGTTAAGATGTCCCATTTTCCACTCCAGTGACTGAGAGGAGTGGGATCTGCCTTCTCTACAAGATACTACGTAGCAAAAATACTCCAAACAGATCCTTCATTATCCTCCTTTTCTAGGTAAACAAAACACCTGCTGGCTTTGCTGCTCTAAAGACCAAAGTTTTAGATTTTTTTTTTTGATAAGACGAAGTACCTCTTGGTGGCTTTTTAAGATAGAACATAAATTAACAGTTTTTCTTACTGTTCATTGTGTTTATTTCCTCCAATTAAAATAAACAGCATTAAGAGTAAAGATGAAAGGTAACACGGATAAGAGCATGAAAAATTCTCATTCCTTGGGCTCACCCTTATTAATAAAAAGGCAAGAAGAGCTGTGGGCAATTTTTAAGTCAGATAACTCATCACAGCATTGACAGCAGCATTTATCGCAACCCCTCGCTCTTGCATACGTGTCTGTGTGTGTGTGTTGCAACGAGAGAGAGAGAAAAACTCTGTGGAAGGACCTTTTCTGTACCATTTGCAGTTGCTTAGATTACTGATAATAGTAACTGAAGAATTTCAACAACCTTGGTGACAAGCATTAGGCTGTGATTCTATGATCAATAAAGCTATTCCTTCACATGGGAGTAAGCTCACACCTAGTTTATATCTCAAAACAGCTGCTAGTATAAAAGAGTGTCCTTGATGGTATACTTACTACATAATAATAATAATGTCACCAAAAGGTGTTGAAATAGGAAGATAACAGCCCTCAGCCAACCACATGCATGTAATACATTAAAGATAAAATAGTTAAGTGAAATATAAGATAAAATAATAAGTGAAAAATGGACTTTCACCACTGAAAGACAGCTACTAGGTAAAATAGTTACTATAAGACTAGTTGTATTTAGGAGTCAGTATAGGTTGATACATCTTGAAACATATGACTTTTTTCACAACGTTCCCTCTCTGAACAGAAGAGTGTTATAAAAATGTTCATAGCTGTGGCTGTGAACAGGTCAGTAATTTTTTGTGACCATTTTCGTAGCCAGCGATAGCACGGTGACCACTTGTGGTACTTTGTTTAATTGCCAATTTCAACCATTTTTGCTTGAACATTACCCTGAACAGTCATACTAAATCAAAAAGGAAAACTCACTGTTCCAGCTGTTTTGGAGGAATCATAAGTTAGCCAGTGATGTCACAGCTTTTGTCACTAAGGAATCAATTTTGTCTAGGTGATAATTTTTTTTTTCCCTCTCCTATAGCCTGGACAGATTATTGTACAACTTTATGAAGATGTATCTTTTTTCTTTTTTCTTTTTTCTTTTTTTTTTTTTTTTTTCCTCTCAGCATCGGCACTGCAGTCAGATTTACAATTTATATATGATTGTTTCCCTTGCTTCAGGCACTTACTCCACTGTGAATAACAACTTATGTTTGCAATAGAACTGGGGAGAAAAAAAGCTTTTCTTCGGAAGACTTATAAAAATGCAAAGTCTTTTAATTCTGGTGTGCTTAGGGATTAAACTTAATCAACAGCAGCAGTTAGGCAATGAGAGAAAACGGATAACAAGTAGCACAAAGAACATGCTCTCCAGCATCTATTCTACCTAATTTACAGACTACAGTAAGCTACACAATTGACTATGTGGCAGCTATTTCCATAGAAATTGAGTCCTTCTTGGTTTGAGTCTCAGTTTGGGAAGAAAATATAATGTATACAGCATAGCTGAATCACATCACACTTGAAAATGCTTTGTGAATCTCAGCTGTCTCTTGAGCACTGCATAAAAAAGCAGCTACAGCATGATTCAACACTCAATAGATAAAGTACCAAGAACTAAGGTGCCAAAAAGCCACAACAGAATTAAATGCATTACTCTGCAGTCACAGTGGCAAATGGGTGTGAGTAGCCCGTCACTGGGTGAAAACCAGGGGGAACTTAGTGGGAATGAACCCAAGTATGCACAAATGCAAGTTTCACTGAGGGTTATAGCTCTGTCAAATCACTGTGAATGACAAAAACCAAAACCTCATGGAATTTCAGTGAACATTTAATAGTTTTCACATGGGACTCTCATACAAACCAAATTAGTTTTTCAGTTATTACATTATAATTCTTCTGTAAAACACAAAGGCAAAGTTCCATGCATATGGAAAGACTGGTGTCTGGAATGAAAATGATGTCACTTCTGCTTTGATTTCTATCAGAATGCAGTACTCTTGTGTGGATCAAGAAAGGCAAAGACAAGCCTGTCCCCAAGCAGTTTGCAATACTTTAATAACTAGTTACTGCCAAGTCTGAATACATTTAATGAAAAGATCCCAACTTCTGAAAGTGTAATCACTTCATAATTCTTTGAAAGCGAACAAGATTTCAAATCTTAATAGAATTACAAGCCCCACTATAGTTATACCAGCTAATCCTACTCACAGTAATGCAAAGAAACATTTACTAGATCATAGCCAAAGAGGGTTATTAGTGTTATTTTTTTAAAAGTTTGAAATCCTTACAATCCCAAGTATTTTCTTAAACTTTCCACCCCCAAGTTCTACAAGAGAAAAACTCTTCCATTTTGCTGAGTGCTGTATGATACTACTAATAAAAATAAGACTCCAAGCTTTGAGAGCATAGAATGAGAAACAGAAAACACACAAAAAAGTCAACCTCCTAGCCCACTGAGCTGATGAGTGTCAGCAACAGGAGAAGAACCTTAAAAATTGTATCTTCTTACTCTCATTTATTTGACTGGACTACACTGTAACCTAAACATTATAATTACCACCTGCATGTGTACTGGAAAATCATAAGATTTTCCATAATATAAGGGACATAAGACCACTACAGAAATTCAGGATGAGGATTTTGCAAACACACCTGACTTTTTATTTTTATTTCCAAAAGCATCTTTGGAAGGTATTTTAAGATCCAGCATTAAACAGTGGCGGGTATCTGTTCATGCTATATTAAAAAATTACATTCTATTTCTTGGATTAGGAGAATTAAAAAAACAAACAAACAAACAAAAAACCCCCCCACCTGTATTTTGATTAATTATTTCCTGTTTTATCTGCTGATTCAACAAAAAGTAAGACTCCATTTCCAGGTGCTATTAAAAATTTAGAATTTATATTTTAAAGCAATACGTAGTTATTATTTGTTATTATCAATCAATCATGCAGTAGGACTGTACGGCAAGTAGTAATTTCCTTACTGATTGTGTTTTCCATAATAAATTGAGGCTACTGTAAAGACATGAGTTTATGTACAAACATAACTGAAAGTATACAGGAACTTTTCTAGTCTCTACTTCTCTAAAATAAAAAAAAAAAAAAAGAAAAGAAAAAAACCCCAATTCACATATTCATATATGACCCAGATGTGGCCATGCATGCTTTGAATAATGCAACACAATAAAAAAAATATATTACCAACTTTATGAATAATATGGCCATAAAAACTGATGTATGTTTAATCCTCCAGCAACAATAACAAGAACAAAACAAAACCCTGAGAAGGTTATTGAAAGGGAAGTAAAAACAAGCAGTAGTGCAGTCACAAAAAGACTGACACATCAAGCACAGTTATTCATGCAGCAATTACCTCTACAAGTATAGTTATTAATAAGCAATGAGTTTAGTCTTAATTTTTGTTATGGTTGTATCCAGAGTCTTATGCTAGCCTTTCTAATGAATTAGCTCTCTCTCAACCCTTATGTCCTTAGATTATCACTGCTGCAGCACTATGACCATCTAGACAAATAAAATCCCGTATCAAAATATAAGACATCCAACAGACAAGCCTAGGAGACAATACAAGCCCAGTTTGATAAATCAGAAATTGTGATAAAGGACCTTAAGCCTTACAGCAGCAAAACACACACACACAAAATTAGTGCTATTGACTTGATTTTCCTACAAATATTTGAAGAAAAATGGTCAATAGGTGATTTATTTTTCAAGGTCATGCATGAAGCCACCTGCAGCTATAGAGTGCTGCACAGATCCAAACGCCAAGTCTTGCATCCTGTACAGAAAAGCAGTTTTCCTCAAACCGTTAAAGTTCAACGTATTTGCTTTAATTTCCAGATTCAGTTACTTTCTCAGATTCCACAACTGTGAGAAATATTCAGGTCAATTTTGTGCGAGATTACTGTAAAGCAGGACTACACATTCATGTTCAAAAGATCCCACTTGCACACCTTCTATTAACAATATTATAGCCTTTTTTTTTTTTCCTAAATGGACACCATAGATATGGCATTGACATTCTCTGCAACTGAGTTCTCCTTTACTTAAATGAACAGTATTAATAACATCTTTCAAGACGTGATACTGGTTACTGTTCTTTAAGACAGCAATTGTTAACCCATCAGCTATAAAATACTTTATCAGCAACAAAGTTTTACCTCATTTACGTTGTGCTTTCTCTAAGTTTACTAGCTGAAAATGGAGATGAAACATGTAAAGTCTTGAATTAAACTGTTTATAAGCCAAGCAAACCAGCATTACTTTTTTTTTTAGAAACAACTGCAAGTTAGAAAAATACTATCTTAACCTTAAACAAGGATATAAACATATTTGTTTCAAATACTTGTCTCACAGAAGTAGCATGAGACCTTTCTCCCGGAGTAGCAAGAATTACCTTTTCCAACATCCTACAGGACAAAATGGATTAGATAGATTATTCCTGCTCTTCTACTTTCATTAAAATACACTGTCACATCATTGCCTCTCATTGGAATGCTCATGACTCAGCTGGCAGAGTTGTGCTGACACACACAAACAGAGAACAGGAAAATGAACACAAACCAATCAAGTCTGGTAAACAAAGAAAGCACACAGTTTATAACCTTGCAGGTTTTCTTCCTTTATCCCTTTATAAAGCAACCACATTTATCACTTTCATGGTGTACATGATTTTAAACACTGCCAGGTTCTGCATGGGTACCCAAACAGAATTTCAAAGTCTGTTCCAAAATGACTGTTTTGAAACAGTGGGTTTGTGTTGGTTTGTTTGTTTGTTTCTCTCCATAACTTCTCCCCGTTGGTTTTTTTTGTGATTACCAGTATTCATTGAAGGAATAACTTTGGCTAAACAAATGCAATATAAAAAGTAACAGTGTTATGAAAATCCCATAGTAATAACGAACAGATGATTCTGCAGCACATTTCATATAAAGCTTTATTTGGGGAAATTTTCTTAACTTTTGAAAGTATCAAAATCACTCATTGACTATGCTTTTCTCCCCTACCACACAAAATGCTGACTTTATGCACTTTGTCCTTTAGGCTTCTAAGTGGAGATGTCTAAGTGCGTTGCCTGTCAAACGCTTCTTCTGTTGGTTTGCAGCTTCCTTTCCCTCTGTGCACACAGGGACATTCGTGGGATGTGATTAAAGTCAGTACCAGCCACTTTTGCACAGAGATTTAACAGCACGTGCATTAGGCAGTGTGCAGGAAAGTGCAGGAATCATCAACCCAGCACACTCCAAATTGCAACTGATGTTTATTGAAGGTTTTTAGCATTAATTAAACCTTACACAGCTAAGTGTTTACAGCAATTTTACAGATTGCTGTCCTGAGGAATGAGTTTCACAGTTGTGGCATAAGAAGCATATAGTACAAATGTAATGAAAGGATCTTTTTCAAGTTGCCACAGCAACTGCATGGGGCAGATTTTGATCATATGCTGGTTAAAGGAATAAAGAAAACAATCACATTAAATAACTGTTGCCACCATGGAAATCAACGTGTCAAACTTTACAACAAATAGGCTGAAGTCTTATTCACTGATAGCAACAATGTATGATCCCTGTACTACAGTACATATACCTAGCAATACTGAAAACAATCCCCAGCTGCCTTTCTTTGAGCCATTCCCAGAGTGACATTATGCCAATTATTCAGTAAATTATTTGTATATTTTGACAGGTATTTTGGGGAGAACCATTATTCTGGGTTTAGCACTCCCAGAACAGGACAAATACATGACTTGCTTTTGTCCTGCATTCATATGCAGCCCACCAAGGGTGCATACTCACATGCACACTCTGGAAGCGACCACCCTGCCTGTCCATCTATCCTTATCCTGTACATCCTTCCTTATTACAACAGTCAATACTAACTAATCTAAGGAACAGAGTTAGAAAATAGGAAGTTTTATAAGCTTCATGAAAATCACTAGACAGATGCAAAGGGCCTCAGCTGGCAAGGGGTTTCAGCATGACCTTCAAGCTTAAAACCAGCCAGATGGGCAGCTGGCAGGCAGACTACTGTGCCGTGCCTTCAGCCTAGCCTAGCCATAGCACACAGTGCCTTCAGCTCAGGTAATGTTCAGGAATCCAGAAGAATGTTTGAGGACTGTATGGGAAAGTGGGGCTTGGATAATTACAGAGAAGCAGAGAACTTCAGTGAAAGCCTGAAAGACATGGACAGAATAGCATGTAGCAGTATCACTTGTGAAAAAGTTTCAGTCACTGCAGCAGGCTCTCAGATGCACTGTAAGGACTTTTTCATAGGCAATTACTTGCTCAAGCAAGGACCAAAAGGCACTTTCACCCATCATGAGCCTGCTTTCAGAAAAAGCCACGGCATGGGCTTTGCCAGTAATTGATACTGGAAAATGACTGAAGTAGACACCTTCTTACTGTGAATTTAGGTTTATCACTCATGCCCTTCACTCTTACCCACTCACCTCAGTTGAAATACTGAAAATTAAATATCAAGTATATCATAATTAATTCAGTAAGACAAAACCAACACACTTCAATAAGCATTATCATGATAATACAAATACTTTTGCACATCTAACCAAGACTCATGAGTAATGTTCTGCAGCTTTGCACTACTGTGTCTAAGCAGAATAGTTTTGACCATTTAGAAACTTTCCCAATGCTGGGAGTTTGACTTCATGAAATCTGTGTGGCTGTTACAAATTCCGTAGCAAATCATTTGGATGCTGAAACGTAGTCAAGCATTTATAGTGCTCATGTTTCGATTTCAATTGATGAAAGTAATGAGATATGTAGCAAAATATTTGCAAAACATTTTCATTGCTGCCTAAAAGTTGTACTTTTTCAAACATCTGCAAAAAATACTAACGATTCTTACACTTTACAAGGAAAGTAATCTTTACATTCTAGGTTTTGGTATAATGCACATGCACAAAGGAGTTCTAGCACAAAGAACCTAAAATAAGTTTTTAATTACTATTTCTAGAATCATTACGGGACCTTCAGGAAAGAGTATTGAAAAAAGGTCTGTCCTTTTTATATTCCTTTAAAAAATACAACTTCTCACCATTTAAGGAAATGGGGAACTAGATCTCTATTTCCCACTGACATACATCATAAGCAAACCATGTTGCTATGGTCCCCAGATTACTGTTATAATGGAACCAAAAAGATGACTTCTAATCATGACCATGAGCAGCTGTCACACAAAACTGTTTGAAGAGCGGAAACAACATCTCAAACAGTAATATCTTCATGAAAACATAAAAACTATGTTATAGAAGTCTAAGGAGACATCCTGATACTATCCAATAGAGTTTTCCAGACAAAAGAGGAATAAATTCTAGTTTTGCCTCAAAAGAAGTGAAAAAGAGAGGAAGGTGAACCTATGGCACTTGAAGAAGCATCAACAGTCAATTTCTACTTTAATATAAATTCAATCTACCACATAATTCCTCTTTATTGGCTCATAATCCGCCTGCCATTACACTATTGTTGATAAAGTTGCTTTGCTAAAATTTTTTATAAGTGTTCTTTAATGCTGCCACAGTGCTGTCTCAGCTCATAATTTGTTCCTACTGTCAAAACCACATTTGTTTATAAATGCTGCTTTTAGATAAGCCAGTGTTGCCTAGGAAGTTGCTTCGTTTCTCAACACATGCTACATGCTCTAGCATCTTATAAAGATGCAGAGCAAGAGAGGTGAATTCTGTCTGCTGGTTGAAAACCAGGGGCTCCCTTTAATCTGTAAGTGTAAACCAATAAAGACAGTGTCCTGGGTTCAGCAGCAGCAGTCATTTTTTCTTCTTCTTAGTAGCTGCTGCAGCACTGTGTTTTTGACTTTCGGCCTGGGAACAGGGCTGATAACACTGATGTTTAGACTGACCAAGGACTTTGTGAGTCTCATGCTCTGCCAGGGAGGAGGGGAAGCCAGGAGGAAGCGGGAACAGGACACCTGACCCAAACTAGCCAAAGAGGTATTCCATACCATAGCACGTCATGCCCAGGAGGTAGAACAGAGAGTCCCCGGAAGCGCTGAAACGCTGCGGGGCGGGGGTGAGGTACCGGTCGGTGAGCAGTTGTATTCTCTTCCTTGTTATTTCCTTTATCATTATTACTATTAGTGGTAGCAGTAGTGATTTGTGTTATACCTTAGTTATTCAACTGTTCTTATCTCAACCCGTGGGAGCTGCATTCTTTTGATTCTCCTCCCCGTCCCTCCAGAAGCGGAGGGAAGAAAGGTGGGGGGGGAAGTGGACTTCATGGTTCTGATTTACGGCCTGGGCTTAAACCACGACAGTTCTTTTTTGGCGCCCAACGTGGGGCTTGAAGGGTTGAGATAACAACAGATCTGACCAAGGCACAATGCTGATTTATGGGCTCTCAAAGTTGTTCTTTTTGATACCACAGTTTCTGTATGTCGTAGCTTACTTAGAGCCGGTATTTGCTGTGTTAGTGTTTATCAAGTGTGGGCCTTGGGCTAAGGTTCTTGTTTCATTGTACTTTACGGTAATGGCTTGCGATACGGGCGGGCTCCGGCAGCAGGGCAGGATGCATGTTGCCGTGGACTTGTACCTGGCCGTCCCGCTGCTCTTCACCATCCTGGCCCTCGTCCTCGCCTCCGTCTTTGTGAGGCTGCGGGGACCTGAGGGGGAGCGGCCCCGGGAGCCGCCGGCGGCCGAAGCAGCCCGGGAGAGGGGCCCCGGGGACCAAGCGGCGGCGGGAGTGGGGCTGGAGGCCGGGAAGGAGGCGGCTGCCGAGCAGCGGGAGGAGGCGGTGGAGGAGCCGAGCTCCACGGCCGAGCCCAGCCCCGTGGCGGCCGAGAGCATTCCTCAGCAGCCTCCTGCTGAGCCCCGTGAGCCTGAGCCGCAGGAGGATGCAGGAGACCCCACAGCATTTCCCAGCAAGGCAGAGGAGGAAGATCTGGACTCGGAAAAAGTGGAGCTGGTGGTGAGAGAGCCGGCAAGCACAGCAGCTACAGCCCCAGTGACAAGTACAGCAGCATCATTTGAGAGTTCTGAAGGTTTTGAATGGCCTTTGGGTACCCTTGGGACCTGCCTGCTGATTGTGATGGGGATCACCATGTTGGCACACACACAGAGTGAGTTCTACCCACGACCATTTTGTCTGATCTTGAAAGTTAAGCAGAGTCAGGTTTGGGTCTTGTCTGGGTTTAGACAATACAGGGGGACCGAGAGGTTTTCCCCAAGGCTGGACAGTCATGAGTGTCAGGGTGTGTGGGACAGTATGGGCAAGTATCTAATCCACTGGGCCCCTCCAGTGCTTTGGAAGCATCGGAGATGGAAGGCAGCAGTGTGGAGTCCCCGATGACAAGTTGCAGAGACTGCTGCAGGGGAGGGTGAATTATTTTGAGCCTGATGGGCCCATGACACTTCAGGCCATCAGGGCAGAGATGCAACATAGAGATGGACTCATGATCGAGGGGTGGACTTTGCAATGGGCCTCTTCTACTCTGAAAGACTGTTACAAGAGATGGAGCCCAACATCATGGACTGAATGGACTCAGCAGCTTTATAGGGATTGGTCCGTGCACTAAGATAAGAGTGCACTGAGATGAAAGTGATGGTATATTGAAAATGTGGGATCTGAGCATGACGTGAATGGTATGGAATAAGGGGTGGATACTGTCCTGGTTCAGCAGTAGCAGTCATTTTTTCTCCTTCTTAGTAGCTGCTGCAGCACTGTGTTTTTGACTTTCGGCCTGGGAACAGAGCTGATAACACTGATGTTTAGACTGACCAAGGACTTTGTGAGTCTCATGCTCTGCCAGGGAGGAGGAGAAGCCGGGAGGAAGCGGGTATAGGACACCTGACCCAAACTAGCCAAAGAGGTATTCCATACCACAGCACGTCATGCCCAGGAGGTAGAACAGAGAGTCCCCAGAAGGGCTGAAACGCTGCGGGGTGGGGGCGAGGTACCAGTTGGTGAGCGGTTGTATTCTCTTCCTTGTTATTTCCTTTATTATTATTACTATTAGTGGTAGCAGTAGTGATTTGTGTTATACCTTAGTTATTCAACTGTTCTTATCTCTACCCGTGGGAGTTGCATTCTTTTGATTCTCCTCCCCGTCCCTCCAGAAGCGGAGGGAAGAAAGGTGGGGGGGGAAGTGGACTTCATGGTTCTGATTTATGGCCTGGGCTTAAACCACGACAGACAGCTCTGAAACAAAAGCACTTTCAAACTAGGCATGTTAAGAGATGCAATGAATGGCTGAAAGAGAACAAGACGTATAAAAATACAAACACTGTAAAACTGGGTTGGACAAGTGAGGAGCAGAGATCCTTTGGGCGTTAACATATAAACAGGTAACACGCAGTTCAGGAGCTCCCTTGAGCTGCAAAATGATAGACTGGGAGAGCATTGAGGAAAATGTCACATGCTTTCATGTACCAGCTTTACTGTAAGTGGTTGCTTGTGGCCACCATCGGAGACAGACAAGGCTGCATAGACCCTTGCACTGACCCAGTACTTCAGTAACCAGAATTAACAGGCAACATACAGTGAAAGTCAATGTTACAGCTCATGGGTGATTTTACCAATGCACAATGTTTAAAAAAAAAAAAAAAAAAAGTCTATAAAAACTAATACTATTATTACTACATCAAATGGCTCACTGGATGGCTTGATCTTGGGTTATAAATATTTAGCAACCACACAACATTATCCAGGGATTAAGTCCTGGTTAGCATTTTTGAATACAACAATAAACTTCTGTTTAATCTAAAAAAACAAAACCAACAAACTTCCCCAAAACAATAACAACAACAACAAAAAAAACCCCACACCACCACCAAAAAAACCAAACAACTTGTTTTAACCTAAAACTCTTTGCACTCAACTGGGAGCCATAATTTCCAAAATTTCAAACCCAACCAAAGTTACAAAACATGCTAAAGAAATGGGTGTTTTATTAACATACAAGCAAACAGACTCTACAAGACCCACTAAGGGTGCATCTAAAAGCTACGGTAAAAGCAATTTAGAATCTACTTGTGAGACCCTGCAGTAGGGTAACAACCTATGCCTCTACATCACACTACTGCTACTTGGTTTAGATTTCTGTTTTCTCCGCAAACATCCTGCAGTATCCTCTGTAACAAGATAGCTGTGGATTTAGGAATCACCATAACATAAAAAAGCACCTACAGTCATAAAGAGTAAGCTGTGCAAAAAGCTCAGCCAATTTTTGCTTATTGATGCTTTAAAAAAATTGAGCAAGGTAAAAAATCTGATTTTGCTCTGTTCATTAAATGTTTTTCGAAGGACTGATATCTGACGAAAGACACCCCACCCTCTTCCCTCCCCCTCTCCCCACCAATACATTTTGTTTCTTGGTTTCCTATATATTTTCTTGAAAAATCAAACTGACTCAACAGACCAACAGCTCATAACATCACTGAACTCTCAAAGTGTATATGGAAAAACTGGTTTAGGTTGTTGCATATTTGATAATCACAAAACGTTTGCCTGTTTTCACATATCAAGCATTTATGGTATATTATTCCTTTCCTGGCAACAAAAGCTTCATTCCACTGAATTCAATGATACATTTACAGTAGGCCATCACATGTCTATTTCCAAATTACATGAAACATGAAATACAAAAGCAGAAAACAAAACAGAATTACTTGACCAAATGTAATTTTAAAGTACAGGTATTAATCAGAAATGGCAGATACATGTTGTCTTCTATTAAAAAAGTAGCTGAGCTTTTCATGAGTTCCGCAGAATTTCTCAAGTAGGTTGTCTTAAACTATCAGCTTATTCTAGCTGTATGTTCAAGAAATACTGCAGACAAAATTGACTTGTTATGCACAAGCATCACTCTATGTCAAAAGAGTGGCAAACTTCTTGAAAACTAACGCAGCATTCAACATTTTCAGAAAGGAATGCTCTGTTTATTCTCTATACACTGATTTTTCCAGCATCACTTAGGAAAGCAAATGCTGTTTCTGTATCAGAATTTGCACACAAGCAAAAGCGAAGACAGACAGCAACTAATTTCTGAAGTGTCAAAACTGCACCCAACCTGTGAAAGACTTAATTGTTTTTGGCAGCCTAAGTTTCCAATTCTACCACAGGGAGCACAGTAAACATTGCAAACAGATGAGTTTTCCTCATTTGTGTTCTTCTGAGTGCATTTCATTTCCATTCTAGTCTTAGCCTGCTCTCCTCAAGCACTACAGACATCTTCCATGGCATCTGACCCTATATATTCAGATCAGCTCCAATCATTTGCAAAGTTTTACCTGCTCCTCGGACTACTATGTTCCATTTATTGTCTGTTTTACTGATTTACTGATCCTGATGGTAGTCACTACGTACACAAGTAAAAGGAAAATGCACCACACACAGACTTAGTCAAGGAACTTACACACAACACACGGAGCAAAGGAAACAGGCAACATGAAGAGATAATTGGTTTGTCAGTGGAAATCAAAATGAGTTATAATGGGACTATATTCAGAAGACCACCTTTGGTTCAACAGCTGGTCTCTCAAACTCAGGAACTCAGGTGGTACCCTTGAAGCTTTGCTTTCTTAGGCCAGTGTAGTATGTGTGATCCTTACCTGGTTAAAGATAGTGACCAAATAGTGCAGTCTATTCCACTGATATGATACAAAAACTTTCACAGGAAAAAAAAAACAAAACAAAACAACCCCAAAACAAACCAAATAAACAAACAAACAGAAAACCAACAACCAAACAACCCCACAAACAAAACAACAAAACTGAAACATTTTATGGTGAGGATAATTAAGAATAGAACGTAAATGCTACAAAGCTAAACTTCTGACACAAAATTATTAGTTCTATTCAGCTGGCTTCATCTCCTCTTCTTTCTTGTCATATGCACTAGATCTGAAACTACTCTTTCCCGTTCATTTCTTTCCACTCATGTTTTCTCCTTGTAGACCTATTCCTTCCTCACTTGTACCTGTTCCTGGTCCTTTCTCTCCCTGCTACATAATTATTAATAACCTTTGTTCTTTCTCTGCCAATGACAGATTTTGCTCCTCCCTTTATACTTCAGTTTACGATATGCACGACCCTTAAATCCAAGATCACCTCATTACAGCAACTTCAGTTTCAGGGGCAGTCACAACAACTGGACACTAAAGTGCTAGGGTTGACACCCTTTGCAGAGTTCTTACTAAAGCAGTAAATATGTCACAGGAATGACAAAAAGTGGAATTCATTTCACTGCAAAAGTTATCTTTGAACCAATACTTTTATGGCCTTAGAACATTCTGGTGCATGAAAATACAAACTCATAGCATCTTTATTAACCTCTTTACCTTTTTAATTTTGCTCCCCACAGCAAGCAGAGCACCCATTTTCTCCATCACAGAATAACTTACAAGCTGTGTACATTAGCTTTGTATTATATTATATCCTAATTGTGCATCTAGACTTTTAAGT
This sequence comes from Psittacula echo, assembly GCF_963264785.1. Taxonomy (NCBI): domain Eukaryota; kingdom Metazoa; phylum Chordata; class Aves; order Psittaciformes; family Psittacidae; genus Psittacula; species Psittacula echo. The sequence goes on along the minus strand of NC_137735.1, from coordinate 50,428,500 downwards.
CAAGGTCAGCAATCTCCAGAAGGCAGGGTGATGCCCCTTCACTTTATGCTTAATCTTGCAACCGTTGCTTCATATAAGACATTTCTATTTCTCTGTCTGGCCAAACTCAAGGCAGCTATTCTGCAGCTAGGTCTGTTTCTGTAGCTGGGACTCCACAAAATCATCAAGAAAACATGACTTCATAGTCACATTAACAACAGAGCAGTATAGCCTCCTCCACACTGCTAGTCTTCACCCTACTTTCTTACACCTTCCCTGCCTCCAGAACTCCTCTGCATTCAGCAAAGCAGCCTGCACAGCTTAGACTTTTTAGGAAAGTTGGGTAGACAGGGAAGGCTGAGGATGGGCAAGATCTTGGGAGGGGACACAGCCAGGACAGCTGACCCAAACCAGCCAAGAGGATATTCCATATCATATGATGTCTGCTCAGCAACAAAAGCTAAGAGAAAGGATGAGGAAGGGAGGCATTCATTATTTGCAACATTAGTCTTCCATAACAAACACTACACATACTGAAGCTGTGCTCCCCAGAAAGTGGATGGACACTGCCTGCTGATAGGAAGTTGAGACTAAATATTTCTTACAACAGCCTCAATTATTAAGTTATATGTGATATAGTGTAAGTATCTCTTGCACTCTAGGAAAAGCCAAAATACTACAAATTTAATTTAACACACATTTTTAGTAATGCATTTTCAAATAAAGAAAAAATAATGTTCCAAATCCAAATTGCAGCGGCTTTGATGTTGCCTTTCCAGAGAAATCTTTAAATTCGACATGAGAGATCCTATGTCAAAAGGGAGAGACGGAGTTGTACTGTACTGTATTTCTCTCACGCACCCTTTCCTCTTACATTTTCATTCATTTTGCAATTCAAAAAGGTAGCCACCAGAAATTCAATGTTCTGTACCAATGATTCTTACCAAATTGCCTTGCAATATAGGTCAAGTAGTTCATATACTCCCCTCTGTTATGTCTGTTCTTCTGTTTCAACTGACTGCTTTACACAGATGGTTTCTTTATCCATCTCTGAATTTCTGTTCCTTACAGTTAGTGAGCAGTAATATCAGGATGCTGCTCTACAAAGAACAATAATTCTGATTTCCCCAAGTGTGCTGTGTCACTACAATCTGCTAGGTTAGCACATCTAGCTTATCACTTCATTCCCTGTCCAAAATGGAAGCTTTGAAATCACCTATATCCTTTAGACTTCTTTTGCAAATGTGAACCATGAGCACAACTCTCATGTTTTAATCAGAAGCACAAATGACAGAACACTTCACAGCCATATCAAATTAAAAACATCTGTGAAAAATCTGGAGAAAAACATCACCACCTTCCTGCATGCTTGAAAAAAATATTATTATTTAGACAATTCAGGATGTTACAAAATAAAGTTGTCTAGACTTTGTAATCTACTGTGAAACTTTTTCGTACTGATGTGGTATTAAAGAACATGTTCCTTAAAACATGCTTTGCCACCTGTATGGTGGCAATCAAGTGTGCTCAGACATCATTTCACACACTGCCATAAAAAAAAAAAAAAAAAAAAAAAGGTCATTTATATTGTAGTAGTTTTGTAGGATTTGTTTTGCATGCGGCAGACACAATTTTTACTATTAGGGAGATCGTAGCTTTCTAAATCCAGGTTTGTAATTTTGAACTCTACCACACAAATGCATTGACCTCTTACTTGTTCCTTAATAGTAACAGCCTTACAAACTGCTGGGCAATCTTTGCTGTCTCTCAGAAGGGATGACTTTCCCTCGGCAGAAGCTTTGCTCGAGTTGAACTTTATCTTAATTAGTGCTTTTCTCACAGGATATTTTGTCTTGGACTTTTTTTAAAACAGTGATTAATGTGTTGTCAAAATGAATCCATGTAAAACACAACTTTTTGATTGATTTCTTCATACTTCTGCAGCAACTTCTGGAAGGAAGGTGGAATTTTCCAAGGCTTAAACCTGGATTTAGCTAACAAGGAAATAAACTCTGTGCTTAGATGAAAAAAGGAAACAAAATCTGAACTGCATAACAAACAATAACTACATTATAAGAAATAAACTGTCATCAGAAGATTAATTTCTCCCTCTTTTCTGGGCTGAGATGGGAAGAGGAGAGATAGAAGAGTGGCTAATGCGAATGGAAATTTTATCACAGCCAAGTGATAAAACACAAGCGGAAACAAAGGCAGTCTTCACTACGGCACTTTCCCACAGGAGTACTTTATTTTGCAGCTTTCATTTTCCTTCAAAGTTTTGTAATTATATTTCCATAATTTAGTCATATAGACGCTATTATGATTTAGGTAATTCTCCTTAATTTTATCCCATAAAAAAGAGCAGATTTGAAATTTTCACTTAGTCTAATAGCTGGCTTATTAAAAATGTGGCAGAACTAAATGATAATAGGATATCCTTGCTTTTCAATATTTCTTTTAGAAACAGCTTTTACGTATCTCCTTGGGACAGAGCTTCTTGAACAATAGGGCTCTCTTCATTGTAAAGTGATTACATCGAATTTAAATTCATATATATGGTTGGTGGATTTGCTTGTAGTTCAAAGACTACATAAACATAATGTTATTGTTAATCATTTAAATAAAAAATTTTGGGAGGACCTTACCCTATTGCTAAAAAAAAGAAAAAAGAAAAAAGAAAAAAAAAGAAAAAAAAAAAAAAAAGGCTGTTCCCTATCATATTTCCTGATCAGCACAGAAAATTCTGATGCTTAGCCTCAGAGACAGGTTTTTAAAGATTTTAAATAGATTTCATATTAGTTACTGTTGAATAGACTGCTCTTCTTGATTAGGATGTCTAGCACTATCTTTCCAAAGCATCTGGGCCTGCACTGAGACTTCTAAAGTACTTTAACAGATTACATACTTGAACAGTTTTTTGAGGGCGTTTTGGTCATTTTTTGGGTTTTGTTGTTTTGGGTGTCCGGGTTTGGGGTTTTTTTTGTTTGTTTGTTTTATAAGGTGCAGCTCTGGATTAAGTAATTAAGCTCATACATAATCCATTTTTCAGACTATGGAATCACCCAATGATTTCTAATAACTTCCACGAGACTCACAAATAGCAATTGTATTTGATGACTTATGCAATTTTCAAGGTAAGGACCCAGGAACCTAACTTTAATGGGGGGAGGAGGAAAAGGAAGGGAAAAAACATAAAACATTTAGTCTCCAAAACTTGGCTGTATGATAAATTCATGCTCTTAAACAAAAGAAGAGGAGAAATATGAGTTAAGCACTTTACTTTCTATAGCATCAGGTTAAAATAACATTGACCTATTCACAGCACATCATACTGTCACCAACTGAATTAAATTTTCAGAAGCCAATGAACAAGAATTGTTGCTGTCAACTTGTCAAGTAAAACTAAATTAAATGAAAACCTGAAGCATAAGCACAGAGTTAGAGGCATTTTTAAAATAAACATGAACACAAGTTACAGGAAGTTAAGGATATCTTTTAAAAAATTAGGAAAACCGTAACCTTAAGATTGGGGAACAGGTACTTTGTGACTCTCCCCCCAAAACAAACCCAAACAAAAAAACAAACCACCAAAAATCCTAATTCCAGTGAACATAACAGTCTACTTTTATTTACATAAGCATTTAAGCAGATATTATTACAGGTATGTAAGTTTTCTGTTACGGACTGAAGCCAATCAAATAATTACTCAAGTTGATCAATGCACCTTTTATTTCTTATTAATAGAGTAGCTTTCAATTAAACTTTCTATGATTAAAATGGTGGAAAGAAACAATTAAAATGTTCTACTGCAGCACTGCCTTCAGTCATTAATTCAAAAAATCTTGAATCTACAATGGTTGAAGCCAATTAAACTTGATATATTATAAATACTGAATTCATAACACATTTGATTTTGGGCACCACAGTGTGAATCCAAATGTTATCAGCCAGGATCAGCACACTATCACTGGAGTTTCAGGTGCAAAACAGGAAAGAAACTATACTTAATTTTCCACAGGTGATGAAGCAATTTAAGTATCATATTCTTAATACCACATCAATATTAAAGTGGAAGGATAAACTTGCAGGCACTTGCAATTTAAGAAATAGAGACTTCTGAGTCACAGGAATTTAGTCACGCAATAATTATTCCTTCTATGCATTATTATATAGCATTAATTATCTAATCACAGGATTTTAATGTTTTCTTAAGCTCCATATAAGATGACATAGCTGGGGAAAAAGAAAACCCATACATGTTTTTGCAAGAGTGAAGAAATGGGCAAGCAGAAAGTATAAAAGTAGCAAAGAAAAAACAAGCCTTTTTAATGTTAAAAAAAAAAAAATAAAGCTTTAAAAAGATTATTTAAATAAGTCTCTGAAAATTCGGTGAACCATGGAAGATCGTAATGAAGGAGATATAGTCATTGCTTATTAACTAAATATATAAAGGTATTCCAGGTATTCACTAAGAACACTAGACGCTAACTGCAGAAAGCTTATCAGCAGCTATACTTGTATGGACTTTGCTTTGTAATAAAGAATTGCTGTATGAACTGGGATATTTCAGTAGATCAATACAGTTACCATAAATGCAACAGCACTGACAGTTTAGATCAGATGACCATATGATAAGAAAGTCATGATTAAAACCTTGATGTTTGGTGAAGGAAGATCATAGAATAACTTCACCAGATTAAAAAAAAAATAATCTGGATTCATATAAATGTGTAAGAATACATCTTTTATAAGAAGTAACACTAGCACAGGCCCCCATTTTGTCCCAGACAAGCAAGTTGGCAGCCAAACAAAAAAATAATAAGATAAGCAAACTGAACCAACAGGTTTCTGCTATCATTTCTTCACCATGAAGTACAAGTCATTATCTTTGGCACGAACAAGATCAAGCTCCTAAAGCACATATGAGTTATAATTACTTAGATAAGAAAAACTGCTGAATTGTGTTTTTCAAATTCATATACAATGTATGTACACCAAGTATGGTTACAGATAAATTACCAGCTATATGGATTTTGGTTGCATATTAAAAAGAAAGTCCACAGAGAATTCCAGCACTCAGTATTAAACATACTGTATTTTGAAGTGTGCCTAAACTACCTTCATTTTCTTTGCAATAGCTCAGTTCCATGTTTTCTTCTACATTGCTATAAAGTCTTAACACTAGACTCACATTGAATAGATAGCAAGCAAGGGCAGCTGATTTGCATTCCAGGCCTTTTTGAATACAGAATGACACATTTTCTCAGTCAAGTAGGAACACAGCTACAAATCAGATATCTCTAGATGCCTACATTTCTCTTGTTCAACTAAGAAATCCCCTACATATGTATGAGCAGCCATAATATGTTCTTAAAAAGCAATAAAGCTTAATGGGATAAATGGATTAGAAGTTAGGAGTATTAATTACATGGAATACATATTTCTATATAAGCATGTATGAAAGAACCCAGAAGATCTGGCTCTCCAGAAGATACTCTGGTTTTAATTTCCTTCTGAAAATTCGAGACAGCTATGCTATTTCTGACTTCTTTATTATACCATATTATTTTAAAGCAAAACTGATTGAACATCCTTTGCTAATCTGTTCTACCCTGTCAAATTCCAGTCCTCCAAGCTAAATTCCAGGGAATTCATTTTATATACCCAAATAAAGGAAATTTGCAAATCACTAGGCATCATGTGCAATGACCTTCAATCTTCTTTTGAATTTGCAGTATGGGTCATTTCAGTCAAACTGTTTAAACATTTGTGCTATAATGCATCAAATTAAGGCAACCAGCTGTGATGGTTAATTTAAGCTAAAAGTTTATGATCTACAACTACACAATACCTTAGAGAATAACTGATACTTCAGGTTACTAAACTAAATGCAGCTACAAAATGGTTACAAACTTCTCCAAGTTTTACTCAGAGCACATTGTCACTTAAGTTGTGGGTCTTTAAAGAGCACAATAAGTTAGTGTTACAGAGAAAAAGTGAACAACCAGTTCTAGCCTTTGCGGAATACATAGATTTGAAGCCTTCTGGTCTAATGTGCAATTAGATTACTCCTATATTTTATCCTTCATCATGTGCACTAGAGTTTTTCCAATTGTAAGAAAGAGATGATTAGGAGAAGTTATTAACTATTTTGTCATAGTGCACCATTTTTAGCAGTTATTTTGTCCAAACAGACACAGTATATAGAGATGAGTAACTGGAACAAAACCAACGACTAACAAACAAACAAGCATGCATTTTCTACCTATGAAGCAGTCATGGGAAAAAAAAAAAACAAACACAAAAAATCCCTCCAAGAAGAGTTAAACAATTGTATTGTTCTTGACAATGGCAATATATAAAAGGAGAAACAAATGACACTTTATGAATGAGTAGCAATACCTTTTGGAATGTCTTGAGAGATTAATAATGGAGAGAAAAACTACAGTATGGGTATATATCAGATGTAAAAAGTGTGACAACTAAACGTAATGGAAGTTGAAACTTCAGGTTACCCATCTAGAAAGCAACAAAGTCAGCTTGTCATACTGATGTGGCAAAAACATTGTGTGTAGTAACTAGCTACCTTCTTTGTTCATCACCTCTTGGCTGTCCCTTTAAAAACTGTAAGCTATAGATGTGACTGCTTATAAACAAAGCATACATAAGGCACATGCTCCAACTAGATAAATTGATAACTCTTACTGACAATGACAATGGCCTACAGTGAATTAGAAAGCTAATTTTCATTGATTCCAAGCTCTTCTAATATTTTCATAGTTACAACTGACTTTAGAAATCTTCTGCAAGAGCCAAAACACTCAGACAGCATCAGCAAAATGAAAAGTAAGATCTTTGTGCTCACTGCAGCCTTCTGGTAACAAGCTGTCTCATGGGCATGGGCAAAGAGATTCCAGTATAAGAATGGTCCTTGATGGACAGAGGTTCACCACACAGGTACACTGAAGCCTCTCAGTTATTTTTTCCTAGCACAGGATCTACATGAAGGCGGGCAGCAAATGCTTAATTTAATTTTATTGAAACAAGCAGGTTTTAGATTCATTCTATTTGGGTTAGTGCAGCTTAGCTTACTGGAAACTGGGAAATTACTACTACATCAACAAAATCTCTGTATTAGAAGTTGCTTCAACTAAAAAGAGAAAAAAACCCCCACAAACCAAAGTTTTTTATTACTGCAAGAACAATGAGAAACTATCCACCTTTAACTTAAGAAAAAAAAAAAAAAGAAAAATCCAGAAATTTTAAATAAATGCTAATAAAACGCATTCTCATTTTTATTTCTCTAAACTCATTTTAATAACTTCCCCTTTCCCTGCCATATTTCAATCTTGCATGATTGCAGTTGACAATTTCATCAAAGGGCTGTGCAATTGAGAAAGTCATGATGCTTGAAAGCTGATAACTACTCCAACATCCTTGCGACAAAAAAAACCACAAAACAACTATTAACTTCTAGTGACGGATGAAAGCAATCCCAGAATTTGCTGCTTTCAACTCCTTGCTGTTTGATACCACTCTGGATTTAGAGGAGTCTGCTGGATTAACATTTGAAAACTGGAGAGTACCTGCTACCTCATAATGTCTGTTTTCCACAACATTTCAAAAATCATTCCTTAGGACTCAGAAGGAAAAAAAAAAAATCAAAATGAACAAATCCAACCTCAGCCTAAAATGGTTTTTAATGTTCTAAAAAATAGCTTAAAGGATTTTAGGAGTGAAAAACTGGTGATAAATACTTGGCTTGATCTTTAATAACACAGTTATGAAGTGACAATCATTAAAGCACTCATATGAAAGTTTATGCAAACCATATGCCATCTGTACAATTTCAAACAAGCACTGTAATTTCACAGTGAGAACTAGAAACTGTGAAAAAGCAAAGTATTTTGTGGATACAAGATGTTGGAAGGCATAGCTCTAATGTCTACAACATTTTCAACTGATTACAGTCTTTCATTCAAGCAGACAGTAGTTACAATCCAGAGAGGAACAAAACCACTCAACAAACTACAAAATAAAGATCCACAATAATCATACTTAAACACAACATACTTGACAGTCAATTCCTCCTTTTTTTGCCTGCCAAATACTGAAGTCAGAATTTTATGTTACTCTGGCAACAATAAATTAGATCAAGTGCCTGTAAAAGTAAGATTTAAATTCTATTACAAGAATACACTACATCAAGAGTTGAAAAGGAAAAAAAAAAATCCCCAGACTATCAATCCATAATTTACAGTTTTCAAGGTAAAAATAATAAAAAAACCCAACACATCGCATTTTAAATCAAATGCTTCAACTCTGCTATTATGCTTAACAAACACCTAGGAAATGTTAATTATAAGTGGATTTTGTTCTGCTTTTTACCGTTACAGAGTGTTTCAACATCAATAGAACTTTTCTCAGTGGCCATGTAAACGCTAGGAAAAAGTACTAAAAGAACAATGACCATTTCTTTCCCAAGAAATAAACTGTGTCAAAGACTTCCTGGAGACACTGGTATCTTTAAAATTCAACCAAAGCCTGGTCCATAGATGACAATGAATGATTGGTCCCAAAATTTTCCTATGATTTTTTTCCCAAAGATACTGAAATAAAAATAATTTTTAAAAGGTAAATGTACTTTTTAGAAATTGCCTGCAAAGACTAGCTTTTCCTACCATACACTGATGGCCCAAATTGGTAGAACATACAGGGATAAGCATTAGAAAATGTAAAACTGACCTGTGTATCAAAAATTATACTTCACATGTAACTCTGAAGTGTCACTTACAAATGGTGGACTTGGTGGAGCATGACTTGAATTTGTATTTTGCAGCAACATTATTGTGCATGTCTTATGGTATTTTCTGGCAGAAGAAACTGAGAACCTGTCAACATTGATAGATGTACATGTGAAAGATTGGACAATGCTATGGAAGAAATATGTCTTCAGTTATCTTGAGATCTCTGCAAAAGTAGTGTATTAATTTATCTTCTATTTTGTGGAACAAGAAACACAAAGTTTTCTGAAAAAAGTTCATATTCAGGAATTTATACTCTAATATTTTGCTAGAAATATTATCCATCAAAGAGTAGTCATGTTCTGTATTCTGCTCCAGAGCAGCTTTGCTGACTAGCAAAATTTTTCCCAGGAAATCTCAAGAAACTAGCAATTCCTAGTAAAACTCATGCAAAACTGGTCAACATGCATTTTAAACAGAAACACACATCGATTTACAGCTTTAGAACTGTATCTCATAGAACTCCTGCGAAGAAAATCCCCCTACACCCTAAGGTTTCAGGACACTGTCAAGTGCCAAAGTACTTAATCAGTTTGTACATTCAGTAGAAATTCCCACAGAGTAACAGAAATATTGCACTTTCTCGCTTTTAAAATAAAAGCTCTGATTGCCATTGGGCTTTCATTTCTGTTCAAGAGATTAATAAATTACTTTTTACTTACATGGAAGGCTACTGTTTGGCACATACAGAATACGTTTTTTGAAGAAAAGCACTGTCTTCATGCTAACTTTCCTTTTCATGGTTGAAAAGCCCTTTCAGACATGAAATCATTCATTGAAAGCTACTGCAGAAGTGGCTTATCAAACATACACCCAAACACAGAAAGCACCTATTCTTCATGAGATAGCTTCAGTACCCCTTACTGGCTATCTTATCACATTTGCCTTTCTATAGTATGAGGAGAGCAAGAAAGCTCTGGAAAGGAGAGGGAACCAGCTCCCTGCTTCATTAGAGATGGCCCAGGAGACCTCTAGCAAGCTTCTGGTGAAGAGGGCAAAAGGAGTCACGAACCCTGAGACAAGCAATATTGGTTTTAAACACCTAACATGGTCATTCCTATGTACAATAGGCATTTCCAGGTCTAATTTAAATGCACAGCCTAATTGGCCTATGAGACATGTCACAGTGAACTGGTAATACTGATATGCAAATTTCATTCTCATTTACAGATCTGAAAGAAGAATAAAAATTTCTTGGGAGAACATATGAATACTTATGAGACATGTTAGTACATATCATTACCCATGGAGTCACTGTTAATTTCTTAATTCCACATTAACGGGAGCAAGGAAATGGAAAGTGACACAAATTAGTCATGCTGAATATTGATAGAATTTGGGTAGGAATATAAATTAATATTCTAAAAAAATTGCACATGTATACAAATAAACAAATATCCACATCTAGGTTAACAGCATATTAGATACAAGGGTCCTAACCAAAGGACCTAATTAGATTTTTTTTTATACAGCTTATAAAATACCTCAGCAATATTTTATTAAATGCATTTTGTTCATATTTAAGTCTATGATGCTCAAAACATAGAAATATACATTATCTAAAATCAGCATAAGTCTATTTTCTTTTTCTCTTCAGCAAAAATTACCACAGGAATACTGAGGGGTTTTGTAATTTATTTTGGTAGACACTTCCCAAGAATATATCTGGAAACAAATGTGAAGGGGCTCTTTGGATCAGCAATTTGATGTAAGAGCAAACTCACGATTTTTGTTGCATTAGTTTTCCATTACGTTCAGATTGATGCTGTTTAGTCACTAGCCCTCAAATTGGCAAGGAAGAAGGAAAACATGCATAATATACAAATGTGTATATGTATTAAATGTGAATAATATATAACTATATATATAGTATGTACAAATATCCTTCATAGAAGCAAATTTACTATACAAATATGTATATATATTAAATGTGAATAATATATAACTATATATATAGAGAGAGTATGTACAAATATCCTTCATAGAAGCAAATTCTGTGGTCAGATGCAGTAAAATTGACTGTCAGAAGCATGATACCTACAGAAAACCAAGCGTATGTTTTGAGGAATTGGGGTATTATTTTTCACCCTCTGCTGTTTCCTACCGTTCAAGAATTCTGAGGAATGCTCAGGTAGGAAGCATAATGGAAAGAAGGGAATTTCTGCACACATGTTGCTAAATAATGCCACTCACAGATAGAGCATATCGTAGATGTACAAAGTGTAACTGATTAAAAAAGTTATTCTGCAGATTTTACAAAGAAAAAAAAAATCCATCAGTATTTATGTAAAAAGATAAGACTTTAAATCAGAAAGTTCAAAGCCAGCAAATGACTGTACAATGAGAAGCTACACTAGGAAAACAAGTAGTGTAGTCTTTGCTAAGTCATCTGCTACTGAGCAGAAACAGGTCTATGTATGTGACTAAGAGTTCAGTTGTACCAGCTGATGACGGTCCTCATATTTTTAGAAATAAGTGATTTTTATGACATTATGGAGAAAACTCCAAGCAGTACAATGGGGCAGGCTCATAAAGAAATTTCAGAAAAATTAAAGCCTAAGTTCTGGCCGAACACTTAAACTCATGCCTAATTTTAAGGTCATGCATTATTCAAGTCACTTAAAAAAAAAAAAAAAAATCCTTCATATTTAAATCACACATAATGCTCAAGTGCTTTGTTTCAGTATGAAATGACTCAGGACAGTATGGAACTGCTTATAACCCTCCTTACTTTTCAGTTTTAGGTTAACCTCTGTCTTATTATAAAGAAGGGTTTCTCAGTGATTGACTCTGGCAGTGTCTTAGAGATAGGCTGCAACTTTAATGTACTGACAACACCACTAAGGCTTTCAGAAGTTGTTACCCTGAAACAAGGAAAATGGAGGAAAAAAAAAAAAAAAAATTACACGCATTCATCTTTACAAACCACCATCAAGAACGAGACCTTTATTTCCAATACAGATCAACTGTGTCTTGACTTCCAATGTGTTCTTTCCCTTACAGAATCATTTAGGTTGAAAAACACAGTTAAATTCATCATGTAGAACTATAAACCTAACACTGCCAAGTCCAACATTAAACATGCCCTTAAGTGCCACATCTACATGTCTTAAATACCTCCAAGAACTCTACCATCTCACTGTGCAGCCTGTTCCAGTGCTTGACAACCATTTTGATGAAGAAGTTTTTCCTAATATCCAATACAAACCTTCCCTGGTGCAACTTGAGGCTGTGTCCTCTTGTCCTATCACTTGTTAATTGGAAGAAGAGACTGACACCATGCTATATTCTCCTTTCAGGTAGCTGTAGAGACAAGACTGACAAGGTCTCCCCTGAGCCTCCTTTTCTCCAGGCTAAACAACACCAGCTCCCTCAGCAGCTCCATGTAGGACTTGATATCTAGACCCTTAACCAGCTTCATGGCCCTTCTATGGACACATGGCAGCACCTCAATGCCTTTCTTGCAGTGAGGAGCCCAAAACTGAACACAGTATTTGAGTATTATATAACTGCATGCTAATATTTATCAATTAACTACATTAATTGTCATGCATTGGCAATTCCCACACTAATTCTTTGGGCAGAGTATATTTAAGGTACTTTACAATTAAGTGTCCTTTAAATTTTATTTTTTTTTTAGTGCTAACAAATGTTCTTCCTCTGAACTAGCAGAAAACAGCAACTGAAAGCATTTAAGTCCTATGAACAGCCTGTACTCTTGTGCTATGTTTAGCACATAAGGAAATTTCTCTTAATGCGCAGAGAACTAGAAACGTTACTGGGCAAACAATTTAAAAATCATTCTACTTCCTTTGCTTGTTACATTAGTTATCAGCTCTATCTAAAATCCCATTTGATATCTCAGTCAATAGGAATATCAGAAGAGATACATGACTTCAAGGTTAAAAATTTAGCAGCTTTTCAGCTGCAACCAAGCTGTTACTCACCTACATGTTACTTAGAAAAGCAACTTCTTACTGAAGCAGACAAACCTGCATATTGCATATTGTGGCCATTGCTGCAACTGCATTTACACTGACAGAAAAGCCAACTGCTTCATTTGGATGCCTAACACCTACACAGCTTGTACCATCAAGAGAGAAGAAGGCAGCCCCTGATGACAGAACATGCACAGCTTATCTGTATGTGGAATAGAAAGGAATAATAGTTGGTTTTATACCATGTACTAGTTTGCTGCTGTAGGCAGTAGCCATCTGCATTCAGCAGGTCCATCTTTCAGACCAATTCCGTAGAGAGTTCTGCACACTCACAGCGCAACAAACTACTACAAGCATCACTCTTCTCAAAGAGCAAGCTCTGCTGGCATAAAAGCCTTTGAACAGTGATAAATGGATTGAAACTAGGATTTGTATTACGTAAAATTAAGTTTAACAATTTTGTAGAGAAGAAATCGTAGGAGCTCAACAAAGTTTCAAAGTAACAATAGTCTATATTGCAAAACACACCTCAAAGGGTTTAAGGATACACCAATTTGGAAATAAATTGACTGAACTAGATGAGTACATCTGCACAATGCATGAAGACTATTCTTTAATTCAATAAACACGGCCTTCAACTTAAAGAGTTTGGTCAAAGCACATCCGCAGTACATCTCCAGGTATGGGTACATCTTGGTAATGTTCACTCATAATGAAACAGAACTCAAAGCTTTCAAAAAAAGCTGCTTCTCACTTTAATAAAGAAAAATAAATACATCTGTAACCTCAAAGCAAACACCTTAAGTTTTATACTTTGATTTAAACATAGGAACAGTAAGGACAGTCAGCTCTGTTTTGTAACACACGGCTTAATGGAAAATACCGCTTAATGGGAAGATAATTTTCTATCCCACTAACTCATTTTTGCAGTAGTTCAGGACCACTGTACTTATTTAATACCAACTGTCATATTGTTTCCCATTTAATGTTAACTGAAAAGTCATAGATTTCCTGCTTCTAGCACTTAATGTCTGGTACTATGGGTCACACTGATGTCTTTTCCAGTCTTTCAAAAAAACATATCCATTTATGGCTTCACTCAAGTAGTTTCAGTGAAGGACTATTCCAAATAATAGCTTCAAAGAACGGGACAGAAAAACACTCTATGGTGACAATGCCTCTATAATCATACTTGATCATAGCCAGAGAACAAACAAGCAATTAATAATCCTGGAAAACATAAAGAAAAAATTAAAATCCCACAACAATCTGGAATTCACTTCAGACTAAGGGGAAAACTTTAAATTTCCCTCAACCTTCTATAAAAAGAAATAACATGTAACTACACAAGTATTCTGACAACTGCAAAATCTTGGGAAACATGAAAAATCTTATCTAAAGGACATTTTTTTAAGATTTTGTTGAATTTTATAAAGGCTTGTATGAGTTCTTGTAGTGGCATTTCAAAAACAACATCAGAACTATGTCAGTGTTTCTAATGCATGTGAGAAATAAAAATGACTATTTTGAAGCATTTCCCAAAACACCTCGTCATCTAATTATCAGTAAGGAATAAAGAACATGTAGGTCTTATAAATGATACGCACACTGGTTAGTAATAAACAGGACAACCATGTCCCAACACAGAAATTATTTCAATTTCTTCATAGTTGAAGGTTTCTGATGTTTGAGAGAGTGCTCAAGGATTTAGCCTAACCTTCCTAGAGTATGACCTCCCATTCCAGAGCTATGAATAGTGCAGCAAGAACTCGACTTTCAAAGCAGCTCTTCAGATGCTTAGAGGTTGAGTCCAAGTTACCAAAGTAAAATAAACCTAACTGCCAGATGCCTCATTTCCCCTAACTTTTGGTAAATATAATGTCTGTGAGAGGCTCAATAACTTGCTTAAAATTGCTGTGTTTTGTCTTTAAGAGATTGTTCACTTTGTGACTTAAAGATTGAAGACAGACATTAACAATTGGGCACCTCATTTCTTAAATATCCCCTATCAGAACTAAGCAACGTTCAGCTATTCAAGGATTTGGATGTTTTCATTATTGTCACTTATAATTTGAACACACAGATCCCAAAATTTATTCTGTATAGTAATATATTTTATGCATAGTATCTATTTTTGAAGTAAGCACTCAGAATAATACAGAAATTGGATTTTGGCTTTGAACTTTTGAGAAATGTAAACAAAATAGACACAAATGATCTATTTAATAAATGTACTTAGAGGAAATGTACAATGAGAAAAAACATTCAGTGAGATAGATGACAGAGTTATATGCAGGAAATGGACTTCAAATGGGAGCAAAGTCCAATAATCATCAAAAAAGAAGCATAAACCTCTTCCATAGAAAATTTGTTTTCTTTGTATCCATAATGCCATGGGACAAATCTGACCTAAAGTAACATAACAGAAGTTTTGTCATCAACTTGTAGAAGCGACTGGTATTTGCTTGCTTGAAATTGCAGAACTGCAGAAGTTTTTAATATGATGAATCATTCAGAAATAATCACAGAGAATTAAATTAATTCTGAGCTAGTTCATTCATTTAACAGCAAAATTTTATGCTATCGCCCTGCATTCAAGATCCTATTTTCTCTTTAGATCTATATTACCACAATGGCATAAATGCTACAATAATGGGACTAGCAGGATTTTTATAAATTGATTAGATGCTGAAAGGGAGTGATAATGTTTTTTGCACTTGCAACCTGTGCATCTTCCAAGTGATTTGCAGTCACCAAAAGCAGCAAAACATGAAATTCAAGTGGACATTTCAGTCACTTCTTAGAGAAAGAAGGAGAGTTAACGCCAACAAAGCTTTCTCCAAATATATCAAAGAAATAACATTTTTAGCGCCTTCCAGACATCACATGTTAAATTTGTTCAAACAATGCATTTCAGATCATCTTAAAAACTAAATACAACCATATCTAACATTAAATAGCTGCTCCTATAAGGTGGCTATAAATATAAATGTATTTAATTCATATCATAGCTCCAAGATTAAAGTAAAAGATGTTAGTCTTTAAATCTTTTTACAGGAACCACAGAAGCATGACAGTTAATGTAATGAGAAGTTCACTTCCACTTTATTCCATGACATACACTAAGTCACACTTCCAGATGCAAAAATTTCGCGCAACCCATTTAGCGAAAGCCCTCAAAATAAGTCACCAAAACCTGAACCCATCTAGGTGTGCATCCATACAGACATTTGAGTTCAGATAAGGGAGTTCATATCAGATAACAGTCTCTGAGTGCATAAACTCGGCTCCTTCCAAATCACATGAAACAATACCATGTGTTTGAGGAACACTCTGCATGCTTCAGCTCCTCATGAAGGTCCAATCCAAAAGACCAGATGTAAAAGCCCATGAAACTGCATAGAGTACATACTGGATCATTGGAACCAACTGCTTTAATCTTCGAATCCATTCCTACTCATGCTGATCAGTTGAACTACGCGGTACAGAAACAGACATTTACAGACTCCTGACATATGTAAAACAGAGAACTTCCCTGGCTGTAAATTACTGTTCAAATAAACAGTGATTTTAAACCTGCCTGTGGTGAGTGGAAAAAAAAAAAAAAAAAGTATCTCACAATTTTTCTTGTGACAGGTTTTTTTTTAAAAAGTAATGTTGAGAAAAAAAAGTGATACAAAAGTTAATTCTGAAAGTTTCAAACACCTTCAAACAGAAATTACAAATGCATTTCCTTGACTTTGAATTTAACACAATTTCTGACTAACAAATTATTTATGTCTTGAAATAAGGCAAATTTAAATCTTTAAGTTTTTTCAATTGAGACTTCAAGACAATTTTAAACTAATACTGAGTGTTAATTTGGTCATACATGGGGCACCAAAGATGCTTCAAGCCACTAAGACCTGCCTTACTGACCTCGGGGTATTCTTCTGGACTTTCAACTGAACAGATTTAAAACCTTGCCATTCTCACAGAAATGTTATAAAAGTCCATTAAAAAAAAAAAAAAATGATGGCCTTACAAAGGAGAACGAATAAACCATCAGTTTATTCTCTTTATGAGCTCTTCCAAACCCCTCAAAATAACAAAAAATAAAAATTATCTACTAAAAAGGTTGCACTGAAGTTTGTAGAATCTAAGGATCCTGGCACCAGGGACAGAAAAAAAAACACTTCTCGCTTTCACAAGTCATCTGCAGAGAAGTACTAAATCCTTGCGGAACTGCTCACAAAAAGTCTAGAACTGCTGAGCTTTCATTCCTGCTGAAGAAGAGAGGTCCCCACAGTGGTTTAAATAGAGCTTATCATTATTTTTAACAGTATTTTAAAAGAATGGCCTGGTATGTTCAGCCATACTTTTTAAAGAACTATTAAAAATAACTTGTGTTAAATAGACCGTGGGGGCTTCTCAGATGATCATTTGGAACTCCATCTTCTAAAACTTAAAGGGTAATGTACTGTTTTAAATCCCTGTGACACCATGTTGCAGATCTCTCCTTACAAAGTTGGCTTTATATCTCTCTAGGTACTCATTACAGTATATTCTGTATATATACAAAAAATGCCCTATCTATTAAACTGTAAAACTGTGCTCTGCTCTTGGTACTTCAACTACCTCTGACCCAAGGAAAAAAAAAAAAAAAAAAAAAGGAAAAGAAAGAAACATAGCAAAAAAGATTAAAAAAACCCCTCAACAATAAAAATTATCCTACCAAATCAATGAAGACAATAACTGAGTTCTGGTAGTGAGCCTCCTTTGGATGACCATGTTAAAAAAGTGTCCTGGGTTCAGCAGCAGCAGTCAGTTTTTCTCCTTCTTAGTAGCTGCTGCAGCACTGTGTTTTTGACTTTTGGCCTGGGAACGGAGCTGATAACACCGATGTTTAGACTGACCAAGGACTTTGTGAGTCTCATGCTCTGCCAGGGAGGAGGAAAAGCCAGGAGGAAGCAGGGACAGGATGCCTGACCCAAACTAGCCAAAGAGGTATTCCATACCACAGCACGTCATGCCCAGGGAGGTAACTGGGAGCTACCCAGAAGGGCACGTCCTCTTTTCTGTCGGGCTCTCTTTTCCGGCGGGCGGTATCGTATTCTCTTCCCTTGTTATTTCTCTTATCATTATTATTATTGGTGGCAGCAGTAGTGATTTGTGTTATACCTTAGTTACTGGACTGTTTTTATCTCAACCCGTGGGAGTTACATTCTTTCAATTCTCCTCCCCATCCCTCTGGGGGGGGTGGGGGGGAAGTAGACTGCGTGGTTCTAATTTACAGCCAGGGCTTAAACCACGACAGTTCTTTTTTGGCGCCCAATGTGGGGCTCTGGGGGGTTGAGATAACGACAGATCTGACCGGAGTGTGTCTAATCGTACCTGTGATAAGCATTCAGTGTTTTGGATTAATAGTCACTCGTCACAATGCTGATTTATTGGCTCTCAAGGTTGTTGTTTTTGATCTCACAGTCTCAATATGCCGTAGCTTACTTAGAGCCGGTATTTGCTGTGTTAGTGTTTTTCAAGTGTGGGGCTTGGGCTAAGGTTATTGTCTCATTGTATTTTATGGTAAAGACTTGTAATACAATAGAAGGATTGATCATGAAACTGATCTGGCTTATGTTCCCAGTGTGGTCACCACCTTTACACTTTGGGAAGTATATAATACAAGTGCTTAGCAACTATACATCTTTTTTCTCCTTCCTGGGTGGTCAACCTATGAAGGACACATTCTTTTACCCTCCCTGGCAGCCTTAGCCCAAGCCCCAACGTGGGTTGGGCTTTTTACAAAAGAGCACAAATATTCTTTCTTTCCTTCACCCACAAGCCTTGGTGGACATTTGCAATAAGAGTAGTGTCCAATTTCTTTCCATAAAATCAAATGTCATGCCAGATGTAGCTTTTTGGTAACTCCTCTGTCAAAACTAACATATTCTGACTCCGTAAACCTTTTTTTTTTAATTCCCTCAGTACAACAGAAACATCCCTTTAAGCTGATGCTAATGCCTAAAAACCACTCAAAGTAATTTCCTACCTAAGTTTCGTTTCAGCTTAGATGTGTTTTAATGCATTTCTGATTCCTGTTGGTGACAAAAATATTACAGGATTCATTGAAGTTGCAGTGAAAAGGACAGTAATAATCACCTGCAACAGATGACCTTGTGAATGCAAGAGAAATTTTCTCCAGCATTCAAAACCAATTTTTTCAAATCTTCCCTAAAGGCCACCTGCCATTCTTGTTGATTTTGAGATTGCTGTCATAACTGCTATGGTATGGTAGTACTTCAGCTACCATAAGCCAAAAAAGTCTCAGAAAACAAAAATATTAGTAGTTCTTCAAAATTATTCTCCTATTTTTTGTTTCTTTTTTTTTTTTTTTTTTTCATTTTTACTTTGTGAAGTCTGAGAGACACTGTTGCTATTTACTTTAGAAGGATTAGTTTTTCAATTTTCTGTACAAATAAGGGTGGGAGGTATTCTGTGCATGTGAGATTGAACATGGCATTCTCAACCTTTTTCTTCATTTCCAGCCTAATGTTAAAAATAACATCTTGTTCTTTTGGTTATTTGATTAAAGAGGTCACACCATTAAGCACAAAGGGAGACATGCAACTTTGTTAATGCTGGCCTTCTGTGCACTATTCTATTCCCAGTGCAGTACACGAATCATCTTTAAATCAAAAGACACAATTTGATCTAATGAATGATGAAGTTAGTTGCCAACAGTCTTTTCATGTGAGGTACTACATTAATATACCTGTCCATCACAACCATGTTATTAAGTAAATGAAGAATTTTATTATTCTTCTATGAAATTGATACTTACACTTTTCCCCTCTAGACATACAAAGACAGAATTTGCTATAAATCAGCATGGTTCATCAGCACATCAAGTAGCTACACTCATAAGCACCTGCTGAAGACCTAGCCCTTAGTGACTGAAAAATTGTTATAAGCAAAAATTAGAGCTTTCTTTCCTCTTATCATTTAACACTGAAGTTTTGCAGAGTGAGTGGCTGGATGGTCGCATGCAAAGAGTTGTGGTCAATGGCTCAATGTCCAGCTGGAGACCAGTAACAAGTGGTGTCCCTCAGGGATCAGTGTTGGGACTGATCTTGTTCAACATCTTTGTCGGTGACATGGACAGTGGGATTGAGTGCGCCCTCAGCAAGTTTGCTGATGATACCAAGCTGTGTGGCTCGGTTGATACGCCGGAGGGAAGGGATGCCATCCAGAGGGACCTCAACACGCTTGTGAGGTGGGCTGATGCCAACCTTATGAAGCTTAACCATGCCAAGTGCAAGGTCCTACGCATGGGTCGGAGCAATCCCAGGAACAGCTACAGGTTGGGCAGAGAAGAGATTCAGAGCAGCCCTGCAGAGAAGGACTTCAGGGTGTTGGTCAATGAGAAACTTAACATGAGCCGGCTTCAGTGTGCGCTCGCAGCCCAGAAAGCCAACCGTATCCTGGGCTGCATCAAAAGGAACGTGACCAGCAGGTCGAAGGAGGTGATCCTGCCCCTTTGCTCTCGTGAGACCTCACTTGCATTGTTGTGTGCAGTTCTGGTGTCCTCAACATAAAAAGGACATGGAACTGTTGGAACAAGTCCAGAGAAGGGTCACGAGGATGATCAGGGGACTGGAGCACCTCCCGTATGGAGATAGACTGAGAAAGGTGGGGCTGTTCAGCCTGGAGAAGAGAAGGCTGCGTGGAGACCTCATAGCAGCCTTCCAGTATCTGAAGGGGTCCTTCAAGGATGCTGGGGACGGACTATTCATCAGGGATTGTAGTGACTGGACAAGGGGTAACGGGTTAAAACTTAAACAGGGGAAGTTTAGATTGGATCTAAGGAAGAAATTCTTTACTGAGAAGGTGTGGAGGTATGGTTAGCAAGCAAAGGTCATGTTCCCATGTCTGAGCTTAATTAAGCACAGATTCTGTGAAAGTGAGAAAAAACACCAGTTGTGTACAGTTACCAGCAGCGGAAAAACCCTGGAAGTTAACCAATAGAGATAGAAGACCAGCCGGCCTACCTTGTAGCTAAAAATTGTCTGTGAACTAGGAGCAGAGACCTTGAGAGGAGGATGTGTATATGAGCAGGGGAAATCACCGAAATGCACCTGGAATGCACCCAATGCTGTATATGCCAACCAATCACTACGGGAAGCTGTGTGTACGTGGCAGTTTGACACTATATATACCCATTATTTGAGGACAATAAACGGATCACTTTTATCAATCATATTGATTGTGCATGTGTTCCCTCCGTGCGCGACGACATATTGGCGCCCTGAACAGCGACCAACAGGGGAACCCAGGTACCCGTAGTGGCTGGGAGAATTGCGCACGGAGCGGGAAAGCACCGGAGAAGCAGCATCCGGAGGGCTGAAAGAAGAAAAAATGCTCGGTTTTGCTGGTCGAAGATGCCGGGCAGAGAACGGGCAGTGAAAGAAGAAAAAAGAGGCCAATCCAGAAAGAGAAGAGGAGCCTAAGAAAAAAGAGGCCAATTCTGAAAGAAAAGAGGAGCCTAAGAAAAAAGAGGCCAATCCTGAAAGAGAAGAGGAGCCTATGATAAAAAAAAAAAAAAAAGAAGAATCGGACTACTAAGTAGTCCTAAGGTAAAGCCCGGAGAAGAGACAGAGGTCAATCCTGAAAGAGAATAGGAGCCTCTGAGCCTGGAGGACGAAGAGGAGCCTCCGCCGCCCGCTAAGTTGGCCTGCTTGCTGGTGAGCTGCATTGGTACCAAAATTTAAAAAAGAGAGAGTAGTGAAAAATGGAAAGACAAGCGGCCTTTGATTTATTTAAGTGCTTCCTAGAGAAGCGGGATCTAGGAAAAGGGCTTACTGCCCTCTTTGATTATGGAAGGAGACATGGGGTGCTATCGAGAAAGTTGTCTCCAGGAGAGGAGCTGCTGGAGCGCTGCGAGCGGAGGAGCCGCGGGTGCAGACCTTTGCGCGGGAGCTGCGGAGGAAGGTGCCCCGGGAGGCGCGACCGGAGTCCCCGGGCCTCGCGGCCGAGAGGGCAGCCCTGGAGCTGCAGCGAGACTGCCAGAAACCACGGCAACGGCAACAGCAACGGCAACAGCAACAACGGCAGCAGTAGGAAAACGCGAAGTGGAGTCCTGGTAACACTCCCCCTTTGTGCGACAGGGCGAGGGACAGGGGGGTTCCCCACAACGAGCGACAGCAACCCTCAAAGCCTACCCTGGGGGAATCCTCCCTGCTGACGACAAATTGGCCACTACAGAAAAAAGGAAAAAAAAAAAAAAAAAAGAAAAAAAAAAAAAAAGAAAAAAGAAAAAAAAAAAAAAGAGTACCTTTATAGCCTTTTGAATATGTTATATGAGTAATGTGGCAGGCTGGGGCCTTGAAACCCCATATACAACTCATTTGATAGTCTCTTTGTTATCCACATGTACTAGAAGTTGGGAAATATATATCCATGTATATTTGTGTTTCTATTAGCCCTTGGAGACTTTTTAAGGATATTGCTGACCACTTCTTCCCATGTAGGCTGGCCACCTGCATCGGAATGAGTGTGCATTTTGATCAGTGTAAAAGCCCAAGGCTCATGCGATGTGGGGAGGCAGAGCCTCTGCGGGGACGCCCGCTAAAGTTGAGCCTGCCACCTCGCACTGCGATGATGCTGCTTGGAGCTGATTTTTGATTGTCTTCACAGGGTCCTTTCACCACGTTCCGTATGAGGGACTGTGTAGTGGAAGTAATGATTGTCTAGGCTTTGTGTTTTGAATTTTGTAGTTGTATGGAGTGTGCTTGTGGGATCCCATGTGTGTCTGTGTGTGTGTGTTGAGGACAGACAGTGTTCTGTGTATTTTTTGTTGTTGGGTTTGTATAAAAGTTTTAATGGGTAACAGATTAACATTTTGGACAAGAAAGGGTTAATGCAAAAGTGTGGTTGCTAGCAGGTATTTACGGCTGCTGCTAAGCAGCCAGGCAGCTGTAGCTTCACATCCTTTTCCCATCAGAATGCCTTTGAATCACTCTAACCCAGCTCCTTCTCAGGAGCTGATAGGGGGTATGTTTGTATCCTCCTACCTAAAGATCCATGGTGGCTACCTGCAAAGTTTGTTAACCCTTACCATAAGCTGGACAGACAAGTGGAGAAACCTGATACCTCAGCTATAGGAGCTGACAGTAAATACCCCAAGCAGAATGAGATAGAGGAAGAGAAAAATAAATGATTGCAGGACATCACTTGGGGGCAACTGAAAAGTAACAACTTGAATATGTGTGCTTGTAACGTAGCTATTATTAGAGGCTGTGATTTTGTGTATAAAACCACCTGTATTTACTAGCCAGTTACTAATGAGAAACTATACCTTGTACTGTGTGGATTTGTTACTTGTAAAAGATGTTAGAATATGCAAATTTGCAGCAGCTACTAGAAAATGCTAAGACAAAAACTAGAAAGATTGTAATACAATGGTAGTGTTATAAAGCAGGTAATGGAACAAATTAAGAGGGTGAAAAAAAAAAAAAAAAAAAAAAAAAAGCCGTCTTCAACATGCAGCACAAGAAGCTGCACCAGTAGACCTGGACAAGAGCCTGAACATTTGGACTCTTATCAACCACAAACCTTGAAAGAAGTGAAAGGGACAAGTTGGGAAGAACCGGAGAAAGAACATCGGGTGGAACCGAAGAGAGAACAGCAAGATAATTTCTGAGGACTGTAAATTTGATGCTTAAGACATGATAAAGAATGTGTAGTCAAGGGGAAGTGAAAGTTTCGATATAATGAGTAGTGATGGCAAAGAATTATGTTTAGAAATAATTGGTCAAGCAAAAGTGCGTGGACAGTAATGTGATTGGCTGAGAAAGTACGTGATCAATAAGATTGTTTCGTGATGCAAAAGTACCAAAGGAACTAACCCCTACTAACTGTTAGGCAGAATACTATAAAAGCCTGTAAGCTCACTCAATAAGGGATTTTGTTTGCAGCCAGAAACGGAGTCTGTGCCTTAGTTGCCACAGGATCGGGCCTGGCAGGGGGTGCCGTCCCGTATAAAGTCCCATATAATTGCCCATGTACAGTAGGCATCTTAGGCATGTTTATCCCTAATAGCACTATGATAATATACAAAAGAGGATTGTGTTCTTGAAGGTCAAAGCATGCTTTTCATTTGAGCTGTGATGACAAAGTAAATTTTTGGAACCTGGGTGAAATAATAGCTGCCTCATTTTTAGCTCCCAAAGTAGCTAGAGCTCAAGCTTTAGCAACATTAAATAAACTAGGCTGTTGGCTTGCAAGACAGACAAATGCTACTTCACTTGCTATGAGCGGACTTTTAACTGATGTCGATAGTATTCGTCATGCCACCTTACAGAATAGAGCAGCAATAGATTTTTTTGTTGTGGGCACAAGGACATGGTTGTGCAGAGTTTGAAGGGATGTGCTGTATGAATTTGCCAGATCATTCGGAGTCAATCTATAAAAGTATACAACAATTAAGAGAAGGGGTCAAGCGACTAATGAAAGATGACGGTTTGGATTGGCTGACAAAACTCTTTAGAGGATGGGGAATTTCTGGATGGCTTAAAGATTTGCTTATGCAAGGTGCAACTATATTATGTGCGGTAGTTTTATTCATATTAATAGCAAGTTGTATGCTGCGATGTGTGATATCAATGCTTAAGAAAAGTGTAGCGTCCATTTGGCTTGCTCAAAAAGAAAAAGGGGGAATTGTGGAGGTATGGTTAGCAAGCAAAGGTCATGTTCCCATGTCTGAGCTTAATTAAGCACAGATTCTGTGAAAGTGAGAAAAAACACCAGTTGTGTACAGTTACCAGCAGCGGAAAAACCCTGGAAGTTAACCAGTAGAGATAGAAGACCAGCCGGCCAACCTTGTAGCTAAAAATTGTCTGTGAACTAGGAGCAGAGACCTTGAGAGGAGGATGTGTATATGAGCAGGGAAAATCACTGAAATGCACCTGGAATGTACCCAATGCTGTATATGCCAACCAATCACTACGGGAAGCTGTGTGTACGTGGCAGTTTGACACTATATATACCCATTATTTGAGGACAATAAACGGATCACTTTTATCAATCATATTGATTGTGCATGTGTTCCCTCCGTGCGCGACGACAAGAAGGTGGTGAGGCACTGGAATGGGTTGCCCAAGCAAGTTGTGAATGCTCCATCCCTGGTGGTGTTCAAGGCCAGGTTGAACAAAGCCTTGGAAAAGACATGGTTTAGTGTGAGGTGTCCTGCCCATGGCAGAGGGGTTGGAACTAGATGATCTTAAGGTATTTTCCAACTCTAACTATTCTATGATTCTATGAAAAAACTAAGTCACAAAACATTAAGATATGGGGGTTTTTTTTGGCTTTTTTTAATTAGAAAATGGTTTAACTGTGATTATGGAAGATAGGCTCTCACTGAGAATTCGTCTTGTTTATTTGTCTGTTTCTGTAAAAGGCTTCTTGCCTCTGCTAAACAACATATGCTGGTATTAATGCAACCAACGACTGTTGCCAGGAATGAAGCCTACACGTGAGAGTTTTCATGGCATGATTTAAGGTGCTTCCCAACCTTAAGCAAGAAACAAAAAATAACTTCTCATTCCCTTGTGCCAGCCCCCCAAAAAATGACTGCATTATTACTTTGAGTCCTACAATGGAATAAGACAGTACTTTGCTCTGATCCTAGGCAATGAATGGGATGCTATCAACTTGTTTTCTATACCGTATTTAAGTTCAAAGCAGACGCAGCAGGGAATCAAGTCCAATGTACATGCTGATGTGCAGCCAACATCTGGAATTTAAAAATGGGTTTTTTGAACAGCAAAGAATGATAAGCCTGTCCATGCAATTCTCTCATAATAACTATGTGTGAAAAACCAAAGCAGCAACAGTTCACAGAAAAAGGAAGGACAGTTATTTTCACTTATTTTAGCATAAAAACAGATGAGCTATGAAGTTGTCTCCTTGTACATGATCATTCTTAATTGCATTGATTAGTCATAAGTACAAAATTCTGTTTCCATGCCTTCTGAGAAGTACAGTGCTATTTATAGTACAATTCAGGGACTACTTCACTGAGTGCCTAGTGGGAAACCAGCAACATTACAGTGCTCTGGAGTATTATTTTATGTTTATTTACTCATATCAGTGTATAAAAGCACAAGGACTCAAGCACCATGAAAGACAAAGAGAGCTCTAAAAAAAAAAAAAAACAACCAAAACCCAAAAACCCCCCAAAAAACCAACTTAGAAGTCATAACATAATGTTAAGTAATTGGGTTTGACACTTCTTTAAACAACTTCACCAATAAACATTTCTAATTCTACAGCCTAACGTAATTACCAAGAAAGATGATCAAGAAACACTAAGATATTTATAGAGAAAAACTCATGTAACCTGTAATCTGAGAGGCCTTAACATCCCTTTAAAGATGCTGATCTACAAGTTTGACATAGGGTACAACATTTATGAAGAGGCGATCAGCAAACTAAAGGACTAAACTTTAATTCATATTTTATGTTGATGCTTTTAGTTAACACTAGTGTATGTATACATAAAAGCCTGAAAACCATTCCAAAAATTACCTCACACAGAAGCCTCTTCCTGTGCACCAGTAGCTATCTGGGCAGCAACTCTCCAGGGACAGATGAGTAACTTCCTTACCTTTCTAAAAAAACTTCCTTGTGTTGATCAATTCTATTATCATGGGATATTCTTTTATATTATACCAGATCAAAAAATTATAAACTTTTACACTTGAGACAAAGAAAAGCAAACAAAACAACAACAAAAAAATCCCACCCCAAACCGCACACCACAACCCAATAGCTTCTCCATAGGTTTCTCATTTAAGAGGAAGAATATTAGAAGGTAGAAACATCAAAGTATTTCATCTATAAATCATATAAAATCAAATCTAGCTAAAACCCACAGTGATTCAAAGTCCTTACTATTTACTAGATGATTGCCAACATAACATGAGCTGAATACTGCTCCTACTGAGCAGGTATCTGTATCACCAAATCATCATTTATCATTAATATCCACCTTTTGTACAGCCTAAACAACCTGATGAAAGATTGAACGAACAAGCAGGTTGGACTTGACCCTTTCATGTCAGGTGATAATTCTCAAACCAGGGTTCAGTTACATCAATAAAGCGGTGTAGGAAATGACATAAGAGAACAAAATTAAGACACAAAATTTGGTGCTTATGATAAAAAGGTTTATTTTTTTAATCTATACTTATCCCTTCACAAAGGCCTCTGGATGGCTAAGGAGGCTAAAAATGCAATTGTAATTAAAATCTACACAAATACAAAAATCATTGCAACTGATGTATGCTTGCTTGAAGCAGAATCCTGTTCTCATTATTTAGCCTCTCTACTCAAATTTTCCCTGACATGCCATTGATCTTTTCAGAAGGTATTTTTGAAAGTAGATCTTAACATTGAACTTATTTGCATTGAAAGAATAAGCCCTATACTATTAGGATTTAGTTATACCTCCGAACAAACTGACAGCAAATGTTAGAAACACCATTTTACTTAACAGTGTATCTAACAATCATAATGCATTGTATTTAACCCTTTCCATAAGCAAAGCAGTATTCAGAGAAGAATAGAGGCCTGCTCAAGTCTTCCTTTTTCTGTGTTTGGCTCATTTATTTTTAAACACATTAATCTATTTAGAGAAGGAAACACTATAATATCTGATAAAAAAGGTGTTTGTGATTATTATTTCTGAGAGACATTAATGCCTCAGTCTCATAGTTGAATACTAACCTAGATTTCAGGCATCTTTCCCAAGTGAAAAAATAGCGTTTGCACTATATAGACAGATACAAAAAAATTATTCAGCAATACATTGCACAGGGTCGCAATTCCCTGTCCTGGTCTGAATCTGTATTTTACAGTTTCTTAAATAGTAAGTTCCTAAATAGAATTTCAACATATAATTAGAAGCCAGGCTAGGAGTCTGATAACTAGCTAGATTTTTTGACAACATCCACATGACAGAAGGACCATATTTTCAATTAGCTCAGAACTCCTTAAAATAATGTAAATAATTTTATTATAATAGAATTTGATTATAATATCAAATAATAATACGATTTATGCTCAGACTTTAAGGCCAGAATTTTAACACTACGCTGGGCTACCATATCAAGGACACAATCAGCAAATGGCTGGAGCTCTTCCCCCCGCCCATCCTCCTTTTATCAGTACTGTGGAGAGTGAATGAGAGGTGGATGCAATGTGAATAGGGTGCAGGCCACTAAGATGGCGGATCAAATGACAGCTATGAGGCTAAGGGAACTGGGTTTGTTTAGTTTGGAAACAGGAAGGATGAAGTGGCATCCATTTGCTCTCTTCCACTATCGAACAGGGAATGAAGAAGCAGCAGACATCTCTTTCTCAGATGAGAATAGAGAAAAGCCAAGAGCAACAGCACATATTGCAGTGAGAAACTCCTACTGGACACAAGAAAAAAAAATAATCTTCACAAGACTGGCTAGATAGGTCATCCAAGGAGGCTGCAGAGTATCTGGTCCCTGAGGAATTGCAACACATAGCTAGAAAAGGCCCTGAACAACCTGGTCTAACTTGGACTTGAATCCTGCTTTGAGTCAGGATGCAGGACTTGAGCATACCTGAGGTCCTTCTTACCTAAATTATCATTCACTTTAAACTACCTACTTCTGTTCTAGCAGTTTCTAATTAGCCTTCCTGGTAGGCTACACACAGTTTTTATTTGCATGCATTATTTTGGTACATTTTTTAAGCACTATTTCCAGCCTCTATGCTAACACCTACAGAGTATTAGTAACTACATAGTATAGTGTTCCAATAAATAGTGAGATGACAAAAAGACAAAAAAAAAAAATGAACATTGGATGATTTGGACTTTAGAATTTGTTATATAAGCTTGCTGGAAGATGAGAGAGCTAACAAATTGCCCTATGTCTCATGTTCTATAACTGGTCTTACAGGGCAATGGCTGTCTTTGATGTTTGGCTTTGATGTTTTGTTTTGGCTGTTTTTTTATCTCAGTAGGAACTGGGTAGGGATTCATCTTCAACTGAACACAGTAACTGAGCAAATAGTGCATAGCAAAAGATGGAATGGCCCAAGCTTAAAACATTCGAAGCTCATCACTATTCATAGTCAGAATTGCAGTTCATTTGACTGCCTCTATCAACAACTCTGACAACATGATCACTCCTAGGTCTTGGCTGTATCCACTTCTTCGCGTGCTGAATTTTATGTATTCCTTGTCAGACAGTTTCTTAGGAAATAAATTCTTAAGACTCCCTGTTCTGCAGACATTGCTCACTACTGATTTCAGGAATTATGAAAAACAACCTTGGCTTTGTGACTTTTCCAGGTTTCTTCCTTTCTACATAGATAAATGGATGTGCATGTGACATGCAGCTTCTTGATTCCTTCTTTGCCTTGGTCTTCACTGGCAAAGGCTCTGACTGCACCACCCAAGTCTTAGAAGGCAGACGCAGGGACTGTAGGAATGGAGCCCTACATGGAGGATGATCAGGGGAGTGGAGCACCTCCCATATCAAGATAGACTGAGAAATTTGGGGCTGTTCAGCCTGGAGAAGAGAAGGCTGCATGGAGACCTCATAGCAGCCTTCCAGTATCTGAAGGGGGCCTTCAAGGATGCTGGGGACGGACTATTCATCAGGGACTGTAGTGACTGGACAAGGGGTAACAGGTTCAAACTTAAACAGGGGAAGTTTAGATTGGATGTAAGGAAAAAATTCTTTACTGTTAGGGTGGTGAGGCACTGGAATGGGTTGCCCAGGGAGGTTGTGAATGCTCCATCCTTGGCAGTGTTCAAGGCCAGGTTGGATGTGGCCTTGGGTGGCATGGTTTAGTGTGAGGTGTCCTGCCCATGGCAGAGGGGTTGGAACTAGATGATCTTAAGGTCCTTTTCAACCCTAACTATTCTATGATTCTATGATTCCCTACAGGTTATGTACACTTTGTACTTTCCAGTTAACTGCCACCTTACTGGTTAAGAACTAGCATACTCTATCCCACTCAATCTGATTACATGATTCCACAGAAAAACATTCTGGTAATAACCACGTGTGTTGAAAAAGCTCTCTGCATACTTCTTTAATTCTGCTGGCTAAGCAGAACGGTCCCTGAATTTTAGGTCAAATCAAGAGAGACAGACATACACTACTACCTCTGATTTGAGAAATAAAGACCAAATAGTACTAGAGAAGATGTTTTAAGCTACTTGAGCGTAGAAAGAAAGGATCTGATGAATCGCATCATCTCAGTGGTTCCGAACTGGAGGGGAAGAGGAAAAAAAGAAAAAAAAAAAAAAAAGGCAAACATCTTCATCCCTTAAGAACTGACTTCCATTCCCATAAATTAAACAAGACAACAAAATCGATTCTACAAAATTCCAGAAACTGATCTAAACTTCCCTCATTGACACTGGCTAAGTGACAATCATTTGCAAAGCAAACTCTATAGGCTGGACACACCTATATCTGCAGTGGTTCTAAAAGGTGGATCTAGTGACAATTTAAAAATCCTGTTTTCTCTATACCATGTTTCCCTCTTCCCTTCACAGTCTGTCATTCTGCTTTTGAAATGATAAACACAGTTCAGCTGAAAAATAAAATGAGCTCTTCTGCTGCTGTAGATTATCCTTTAATTGCACCACTTTTTACTTTTCCAGCCTATCAACCTGAACTCCCTCACAAGCAGACCAACCAGACTGAAACAAGTTTACATAAAAGATAGGGGGTTTTTTTGTCCTCATTATCATACTACTAGCACAATAGCTCCATTTGTTCTTTCCAAATCTGTAATGATAGAGCATCCTATTGCCCAAGTAGTATTGTTTGGTGAAACCTTCATTTGTAAGCTGGAACAAAAATATCATACTGTGAGAAAGTCTGGTTTTATAAAGTCCTGTGTTGATAATCAGTGAATTCTGATAAGTACTACAGCCTGCAAACTCTATTACTCTTCTGGTAAATCACAAGAGCTCCCCTGGAGAAAAATATAATCTGTAACTCAAATTGGTAAATGTAAGATAAATGTCTTGCATTATTACTAGAAAACTCCAAAATATGTTAAGTACATTTCAAGCATACTGAATAATTCATAAACAATACCTTGGGACACATACACACAACCATCATCAAGCCTAAGATATATTTTCACTATATTCAGAAGTCAACAAAGAAAAGTAAGAAACAGTTGATTGCTTTTATTTTACAGCCATGCAAAAAAAAAAAAAAAAAAAAAACAGCGAAAAAAGAAAAAAAAAATCAGAATTAAAAACCCAAGACAAGCCAAATAAATGTACAATGTGTGAGATTAAGGTAATTTACTATTAAGGAGTAGCGATTTTATCCTTGTAATTTAAATGTAATATTTGGTTAAAAGTCAGTAAGTTCATTGCTTTCTACCGATTTTCTGATGATGACCATATGTTACCTTTTTATCTTCTTCTAAACCCAAAGGAGCATTAAACGCTCATCTGGTTAAACTACCAAAGGAGCCAAAATACAAAAAGAGATGACTTAAACAATATTTTTTGATTGAATAAGCCCATGAAAGTAGAAATTTGCAAGGTATCTTTCTGCTAGGACACTAGTCAGACTTTAGTATATAGTCTTGTAACACAGTGTTTATGAACGATATCCCTCACGGCACTTTTTACTACCATGCAGCATGAATGAGCTTCAGTCATCTGCCTCCTCCCTGAAAAGTAACAAAGCATTTGTACATACCACTGCTTACCTCATCAAGCCCCCAGATTAAATACGGAGTAATAAGCAGGTAATTTCTGAAAGCTTTGCCACAAAACCATCCCCTTGTTATATTGGGATACTGGCGAAATCTCATCCAGAGTCAAAGAGACTACAGCTGAACCTCAATTCAAATGACTGAGCTTGCAAATAGCAACGTCCTCCCAAAAACCAGAATCAGGCATCAAGTCAAGCTTCTCAAACAATAGATAAAACATGCATGAGACATTAGAAGTGCATACTGAGTGTGGTTTCTATAGAAAATAAGAGGGAACAATATTTCAAAAGATGAAGAAAGATACAGGTATCAATCAGCAGAAGAAAGACCCAAAGTGGAGCATTAAGCAGCTAGATGGAAGAAAAAGGCTTGGTTCTGTGAGCGAAACCTATATCTTGCTGTCAGATTTCTATTGTGCTCAAATAAAAAATAATCCCCAAGCAAACCAAACAACAAAACCCAAAGGAGAGGGAAGACAGGCAACTTATCTAAATTCTCTGAAATAAATGGCAACATTTCCAGTAGCTATCTAGTATCAGTATCCTTCTTCTCCATTCCAGTGAAAACACAGGACATCCAAGATGCTGATTAGCTACTTGGATGCAGAAGATCAATAATCTTTTATTCTATTTAAATCACTTATCCCAAGCATGGGAAAATTTCTCACTTTGATCTCTCCACTACTTCTACTTCCCAGTCTTCAGACCAAATCAATTTAAAACAGCTATGGAAAAGGATGCTTTTGCTACTCAAAACCTGGAAGAGGTAACAGAAATATTTTCCCAATTTCAGAGATAAGACTTCACATAGATGAATGAGACAACAGTACCTTCAGTGAAAATTACAGTAAAACTCCACTTACATGCTGCAGCTGTAAACACAAATTAAAATCGCTAAAGACTGTGTCTCAAGGAAAGCAGAGATCCCGGGTGTTTGAGCACCCTTTGATCCATGCAATATTCATCATACCAGAGTATAAGAAGCATCTTCAGTGAGAACACTTTCAGTCTTTGAAAAAGAGGTTAAATAAAACCTCTGAAATCTCTTGTACCTCAAGTAACATTTTTTCCTTGCATACAAACTGAAATTAAGTAATAAGAAGATGGGGAAAAAAAAACCCCAAACAAACATACAAAACTTGGAGAGAATCTATGGAGTCAGCTTCTGTTAGTGAGATCTAACAATTTAATACAGCTAATTTCTTGTTAGGTTACTTATTTAGGAAAGGACAGAGATTGCAGTCCAGCTTCTCACTGTCTTAAGAAGAGCTTCCCAGTGCTTACATCAATATTTTCAAATGAATGTTTATTATATTTCTCTTCTAAAAATTCTCCTTTATAGACAGAAATCACTTAAATGGTGGACTATACTGTGAGTGAAGGAAAAAACACTATTCATTGAGGACTGAAATCGCATAACATTTTCCTTACAGAACTTCACAAGATTGAAAACAAAAATAGCTTTTTGCTATTAAAATAGAAATAATTCTTCATTTGTGATGTTTGCTACAGCGGTGTGTACACAGACACTTTCCTGTGAATTGTGCCCTGGTACAGCAAAGAAAACTGAGAAAACTGGACAAGACACTGAATTATAACTGGGGAGGGAGGAGGCGGAAATGAAAAAGAGCAAGCAAAACATTATTCTTATATTAGATCCGTAGTGAACTGCACTGACAGATATCCCCACATCTTCAAAAGTAAAACTCTCTCCCCAAACAGAAAATTAATAACTGGAAGAAACAGTACCAGTTGATTGATTATACATTGCTGTGCAGAGCTGAGTATAACACATTTATTAATCTGAAACTCATCCCCATCAGATGACTACAGTAAAAATATGTCACACAGATGCCTTTAGCAACATACTGAAGTTGTTAAGTCATACAAATTAAACTGAAGTAAAACAAGCTTTCCAGCATATGTGCGTTTGTTTTTCTAGCAACATCACTCATTTTGCTCTTATAAACACATACAATGCAATAGCATGTCTTTAGATGATACTGACAGCAGTTGTTTTCATGCAAGCTCAAACTTAAGTACTTTTCTGAGAATTCATCCAGTATCAGGAACATAGCGCCATGTCAAGCAACAGTAAATGTCCACATTTTTAGCCCACTTTCCTTCTACAATCTTCTTTAAATAAGAGTTAGCAATTTTTGAGTGGAAAGTAATTACCAAAAAGCATACTGAATAAGAGAGACAGCATGTGTGTGTGTGAATGCATGCATGTTTCTGTGTATCTACATATACATATTCATATATATTTATGTGTGCACACATCTGTGTGTATGTATATGAAAAAAATGCAAACTGAATTTAAAAAGTCCAGGGATTTTGAGCCATTAAAACTATACAAAAATGCCACTGGCTCTTTGCTACCTTTCTCCCATCTTTTATTCCTAGACACTTAAAAAACAACACAGATTTTCCTTTGCCTCAATTACTCAAGAAGCCTCCGTACAAATCCTGTTTTACGCCATGCAAACTCCCTTTGCAAGTCTTAGGTGAGGGCTCCTACAGTTAGCCCCTCACATGAGGCAGAGCAGCTTAACTCCACAGAGCTCCAAGGACATAGGTTAACACTCATAAAGGCAGCAGTGTACAAGTGACACTGCTGCCAAAGACAAGCACGTATGGTGCATTATTATTACAGGAGCGTAAGCCTCAACACTGTATCTCAAGGGAGGTTTTGGACAAACCTTGCATTTCAGATTTGCTTATTTCTGCAATGTTATTTTTACAAAGTACTCAGGAGCAGAATCTCATTGAGACTAGGAAGACACTACTCTATGGCAGTGACATAATTGTTTATCTATGCCAAACACCACAATATGACAATAGTCTGTGACAGGGACTTAACTTCATATGCAGGATCACCTCCACAAGTGTCAAGGAAAATTAAAGATTCTATCTGACTAGCAGCTTCCCATCAAGGGAATTGGAACCTAATCCCCATTGTGTGTCATAGGATATTGCCACTTCCACACTCCATATCTGTCTTGCGGAGCTCATTGAGAGAGTAATTACAGCTCAGATAAGCCTTTTCTGGAATTCATGCAATTAATTCTCCTGTAAAAAAGGGAGAAAGAAGGCTGACACTTTAATAATGTCTATCTAATCTATTTCTTTTCTGCTCTTAACGTTTCTTAAATATGAGGAAGAAAACAGATTTGATAGTACTTACAACTGCCTGTTATGTAAATCATAAGAAAATCCATGGGTCTGTAACATCCTCTCATAAAAGAGCCAACATGAAATGCAACTACAAACCAGCAGAATGTAGAGGACGCGAGTAATTAGTGTAAAGATTAATCTAGTTATTATTTTTTTAAATATAAGGCCTATTATTATTTTTGAATGTGCATTACTTAATTTCTTTAAAAATTCAAGGACAACTGTTTGAAAATTTTGAAAATAGTCTGACAAAATTTGTATTTTCCCTAACAATTCAAAAAATTTTATTCACCGTAAGTTCACCAATTTATTTTTCCAAAATATTACACTTCACTTGTTAAAACAAGTTTTCATTTGAAGACTGTACACCCTAAGGCATCTATGTTGGCATAACTACATTTTGAGGTGATTTTTACACTTAACCCAAGAGTAAACCATTCATCAACAGGATTCAAGTGCATCTCAGGCTTTCTGTTACACTTCAAAGCTGGGTAACAAGTACTCATCTTCATGAAACTTCAAAACTGCAGCAACTGGCTAATAGCCCATTACTAGAATAAAACTACAGAAAAGAGCTAAGCTTGCCATCATTCTACTCTGCAGGAATGCACTATATTTAGGAAATGTTTTGTTGAGCCAATTCCAGAGTTTCTAGTCCTAAAGCATTAATTCCTACATCTTAAGGTAAAGCTAGCATTGTATCCAACTACTCCATAAATGTAAAAGGTCTAACATTGGATAAAGAGCCACGTCCACAGCAGAAAAATATCTCAAACAGCTGGGCTATAAGGGGGATTAATTTCCTGACCTAACTTTGCCTCCAGTTCCACTTGTAATCCACCCAACCACCTCACTACATTTTTTATTTTGATGGCACAACACACACTCAAGTTACACAGGGAAATCAAGGTTGAAAGGATAATGTTGTTAACGCTCATTTTTCAGTGTGAATGCTGCCGTACTAATGACAGCAGTAGAATAAATGTTAATGTAAGCAGCACTCAGTTATTTTTGCCACTATACCATGAAAATATTTTATGCTTAATGTCATTCTAAAATGCTCACACTGCAATGGAAAAAGATTTATTTGGAAAAATGTTCATGAAGATGCAGCTATAGGTAGAGGCGGGTAGGAGACAGCTGAGGTTTCAAAAAATCTGAGCCCAATGAAAACTGAGACTCATTTTGTTTATTTTAGGGTGTGGAGAGAGAGAGAACAAGAGGAAGCAAGTACTTTTACCAAAAATAAACCTTTTACCCAACACTGCAGAATAGATTCACTTTCTTTCTTTGATTTTCTGGATAAGAGGATATTGTCACAAATGGGTGCAGATTTAAAGCAAAGCGATGCCATGAACCCAAATATGAGGTTACTGCTCAAGTTCCCCATTTCCAAGCAGCTTTAGAGCACTTCTGAGCACCCGACATCTTGGAAGCCAAACTCTCTGCCAGTTTCTGAAAAAGGTATTTTTCAGGAGATGACAGAATAATTAATCCCACTGCTCTGTCTACCTGTATTTATCCTTCCAAAGACAGACACAAGCATTTCTGGTGATCAAGGAGGTCAATCCAAAATTGCCACCAAAAAGAGAACAAATAATAAGATTGGTGGGGGACTACGTTTACAAGCATTTTGTTTGCTCAGAGGTGAGGACTTCTTGCATTTCATCCTTTCTACCTGCCTCCTGTCCTGAACATCTAAATCCCTGTTTTAATTCCTTAAGGATTTATTCTTTTCTCCCTTCAAGAAATAGATAGCAATTAGGAAAAAGAACAGTTGCAGGTGCTCTGAAGCAAGTCAGTTCGCAATCCATTGACATTTTCCACCCTCAGCTCTGTGCAAGTTCTCCTTCATAATGCACTCAAATGGGGTAGAAATGCTTTTTGAAAAGTATTTGATTTTTTTTCTTTTTTTTTTTTTTTAAATTATGATAAAGGGGGAAGTGGAAGACTACTAGAAAATTCTAGAAAAACTAAAGAAACAAAAGCTCCTCAAGAGCCAAAGTTTACCTGAAGTTCAGTTTAAGTTAGTGGTAGAGTGCTCCAGAAAAACTATTAACCAAGAGTTTAAAATCTACATGCAAACACCCAACTTAACTGAAAACCTTAAGGGAAGTGCATATTTTCGTATACCTCTCTCAGGAAGTATACAACAGACTCCCATTCAAATAGATATTTATGTTAACGTGCTACCTCTGAATTAACATCATGATGCCATGATTTCAAGACAAGCAGGCTGTATTTACAACTGTTATATTTCCATATTCAGAATTACAATAGAACATGGACTGCCCTAAGATACAAGAATAAAAATAGCAGTTACCTATCAAGTACTCCATTCAAGTTATCCATCATGTCTGTAATAAATTGTAGCTAGGTGAAAAGATATATAGTTTTATTACCCCAAAATTACTGTTCTACTTATCCTTTGTAAACTTTCACTTTACTAACATTTACAGTCTTACAAACACATAAATAACTGTAGGATTTGCAGAATACTAAAGCATGTTTTGATTCAATTTCTGGCTGATTTTTGCAAGCGAAGAAAACATTTTTATCAGCATCTTCTATGCTGTACTTCAAATGTACTTCATTTTTAACAGCTCTAAACCCAGAGCTTACATCCGTTGAATCGTCCACTCCATGCAGCTCCTTCACCTCAAGCAATGAGAAGAAAACTGCATGAAGCTCCCACTGGGAGGGCAGAGAAACACAGAAAGGGGATCACAATGACTGCCCAGCACTTGGAGTGGCCCTGCAAAAGGCCCCAGAGCAAACCAGAGAGGGAACCCTGGGTGTATCCTTTTGGTGGGCCTCAGTATTTAGTAGCATTGCAGTGGAGGGGTCTTCCATGAGAAGAACATTGGATGTGCAGTGCAAGAGGTGGTAGCCAGAGAGACTGAAGCCCTGCTGCTCTTCAGAGGGCTTCAAGTTGCATCCTCAGCCTCATACAATCTCATTACAGGCATCAGGGAAACAACAGGGGCTCACTAATTGTATTGAGACTTCTAGATGCTTAACATCAAAATCACAGTTTTAAAGAGCTCCTCCATAGCTGCCTAACTTAAGAAAAGCCTAAGATGAGTGGGTACTTCCCTTGTTAGATTGCTCAGGTCCTTCAAGAAGTAGACTTCAATTTAGCGATCCAGTGGATTCTGACAAAATGATACAGTCACTTTTTATCCAAAAGATTGTCAAAATGTTCAGCTCTGGCACAAGTTCAAAGTGTGTTTTTAGTGACCTCTTTCACTTTCCTGCCACTTTAATTCTAGCTACTCTAGAAATCCTGGCAGCTCTTACACCACATCCCTAAACAAAAAAATAACACCCCCGGCTTTTTACAGATAAATAGTATTGCAGGAAAATACACAGTATAGATTAAAAAATACACAGATGGCCAAAACTAGCATATTGACTTCATACTTGCACACCTCATGCACAAAACCATTTGTTCCAATCCTGTGGGCACCTACTACATGTTCATCTCCCAATTTGGCTTTATTTAGTTCAACAGGAGTAAATGAGACATACTGAGTCCCCTCATAACTTAATTTCAATTCGCTCATTGTGGTCTCAAGGATCCCACCTGAACTATCTTTTGTAAGTTCTAGTCCTAGAGTGTCAAAACTGAAGTCAGTAAATCTTAGACTAAAATCACTGACGCTTACTTCCAGTCATATGGAAATACTTATTTCATGGCCCTAGAAAGATATACTTTTCTGTCTTTTATGAGGCACAAGAACTAAATTCCCTGTGGGACTTCTTTCTGCAACTGACATATAGACAGATGAACTTTGACAACAGTTAACAGCAAATGAGCTACAGCTCACTGTATCAATACAGGATAATTTTACACTGACAAAACTGTCGACCAGTTAAGTAGCATATGTTCCAAACTAGAATGATATCAAATTAATGCTCCAGGACTGTGCAGAAGCTTGATGTTCCCTGTGTCCCATTTTGTCATTTAATTTTAGATAATAATTACATAATACATCATTCCTCAATGTAGCCAAATATGAAACAAAGAATATTGACGACCTGTATTTATTTTGCAGATGTTAATACAGCACAGAAGTCTTTCATCCTTGAGCAGTATCACATTTTTCCCATGCAACCTGAAACTTAGCTGTTTGTGCTGGTGGTTTGGTTTAGTTCATAAAAGATGCAGTAATGGATGGGCCTGAATTCATTCTATCGAAGTTTTGAGCTAGCCACTAGACATGAGACAGTAAGGCATAGAAAGACCCTGAGCTAGATCAAATAATTAAGATGTAAATAGGGAGACAACCTCTCCTCCCAAAGGGTGCTTATACAAAATGTTAGGTGCCTGCACACCTACAACTTCCATGCAAAAGACATATGTACTGAATGCCCTTCTAAATGTGGTGACCCTACATGCTTTCTCTGCAAAGTCTAAGTTATCTCTTAGGTGATAGAGAGGAGGTGGAAAAATCTCTCCTTCATTTAAAAATACTGAAGACATACATGTTTTAATCATGTTCCAACAAAAATGGGATTTAAAAATTATGGTAGTGCAGCCTTAATAAGAAAATAAAATGTATTTTCATGTGTTTGTTTGCTAATTGCTATATCATATTTAATCTCAGTCACTGAAGAGTGTTCTACCTATCCTTAAAATGGCAGTACTCAAGCATTAGTAGCTCATACACTAAGGAAAGGCTTAGCAAGTATAAGAATATTTAGTATTATATTTAAAGACATCTATTAAGGAGAAAAAAAGTATTACATTTTCTACTGAACAAATGAAAAGCTCCCATGGGAGAAGTGGTTGCAATTCATCAGGACACGTGCATGGCCCTTCAAGATTTCTGTCATATGCATACAGTGCTGTGCTATTTCTCTGCCTCTGATACTGCAAGAC
This sequence comes from Psittacula echo, assembly GCF_963264785.1. NCBI lineage: Eukaryota > Metazoa > Chordata > Aves > Psittaciformes > Psittacidae > Psittacula > Psittacula echo. Next base: position 50,388,947 of record NC_137735.1, on the reverse strand, counting down.
AACTGTCAACACAATCTTTTCAAGGAAACTTCTACTAGCAGTGCATCTAGATAGCAGCCACTTCAGAGGCTGGCATGTCCCTAAAAATGTACAGGCAGTGTTCTTAGTGTTTATCTGAATAATTAACATAGCCCTAGGCTAGCTGTTCTGTAGCAGGTGTGAAATTGTACCTCTTTAGTTTCTGGTCTGGAATGACATTATCAGGTAAATTAATTTAAAAGAAAAAAAACTAACCAAACAAACAAAACCACCAAAAAAACCCAAACCAAAACCAGAACAAACCACTGAAAACCACCAACAGTCAAAACCAATTGCTTTGCTTGCTTACCAGCTCCTCACGAAGTTGGGCTATGAGTTCATCTCTCTCCTTCAGCTGCAGCTTCAGCACTGAGCATTCATCTTTTATTCCATCCTACAAAAAACATCAAAAGAGATGTTATAATAGGCTTAGGCCTTCTACTTTGCTCTTGACAAGAAAAGACTGTTCCACATAGAGTGAGATAATTACATTCAAGTAATGAAACTCTATTCTCCTTTGTCACATGTTGTATTTTCAATAACATATTCTAAAGTTGCTGCATAAACAAATTAATGCATCCAAAGACATTACATAGAAGCGTGATTAGCTCCCTGCACAGAAGTCCATTTCATTGTTTTCTGCATCTTTTAAGCCTTTTTTACTGAAGATTCTATCAGATCATTCTTTTTCAGTTAAGGAATGATTATGAAGTGTTAAAATTTCACTCATACAAAACAACATTAGAGAAATATCAATTTAGAAGCGCTATTGTGGAGCTCTTGATCTTGGAAAGGAAGAAAAAGAAAGTATAACAGACATCAACAGGAAAAGTAAAGCACCTTTCCCATGCATACATCTTTCTGTCTCATGTCAGCCAAAAAAGCAGCAATTCTGGTACTAACTGGGTGGAGAAAAGAAAATAGGTACTGCTTAGTGACCATTCACTAAAATTCAATTTGACTTGCATGAAAAATTAACCTAATAGCTAAGACTGTAGCAAAACCTAGGCTCATGAGGCAGTCTGCAAGCTGTCCCCAGGCAATTTCACGAGCTCATGTCAGTTTAAACACCTTTTTTTTGAGACAAAATGTTGATCAGATTTTTGTGTTGTTCTGATAAATATCTAGGAGAAGAAACTCAGATTAAATGATTGAACTGCTGAAGAATAAAACCCTAACAAATGAACCAGCCAACTAGCTGGTTATACAACTGTAAAGGAAGAATTGCATCTTTACATCCTTCTAGCAAAGAGTCATACTTACAAAGTTTGAGAATTTTACTGGTGTGGAGTATCATTATTTCGAAACAAACAAACAAACCCCAAACAAACAGAAAACCCCAAAACAGCAATTACAAAAAAACCTAAGCCATACAAAACAAAACAAAAAAAGCCCTGTTGGAAATACATTAACACAACACTTGTTTAAAAATAATAAAATTGGACCTCTAGCTATCACATAAGTATAAAAGTGCAGAAATTCAGACCATAAAGAGCTTAGGGGTTCAAAAGGGTATAATGACCACAATAATCTTGAACTCTGTCATTGCTAATGTGCTTGTAACTCCAAATGAACTCACAAATATGAGGCAGAACGGTAAAGAATGTGAAGTCCATTTTCCTCAGTTAAATGTTCAGCTATAATAAATACATTTCAAAATAATAATATTATTCATCATCCATTCTAATGGAACTGGAAATAAAAATAAGATACTCACACATAAACCCCCAAATATTTACAATTGCAATGAAATGAGATATGCTATTTCTGGCAGGTGCGTAATGGACCTGTTTACACATTACTTCAGTACTGTGTACAGATCTCCGGAAAGACTCAAATTTAGGAAAAAGGCATAACTTGCACTACCTCTTTTAGAGAAACACAGAAATTTTTCTTTGTTATATGGTATAGTGACATTTCACACCTACTGTCTACTAACAGATTGCTGTTTAGGAATGTGAACTGAAAATAAAATACTAGCACATCCCAGCATAGAGCCCTCAGCACAGGATGTGTTATTAGTACAAATTTAACATTTTTGTTAGCATAATACCTGCTTATAAAAATGTCTTAAAGTATCAAGACCTTCACTATTATTTTTCTGAAAGTGAGGTATTTCAAAAAAAAAAAAGTATTTGAAAATTATAGAATTATATTATATTGAAAATATAAGGCATTAGCTATTGTACTCCATTTCTAGTTATATTATTCAGAGTTCTTTTGGTCAGCTTGGTTTCATACTGTTATCTCCTGATTTTCCCCTTTTTAACTTAAAAAAAAGTTAGCAGAATATAGAGTGGAAGAAGGAAAACAGCAAGGCCCTATAGCCAAGACATTTACAAAAAAACCAACTTGGAGAAAGCACACACAGCATGCGTGTTGTAATGTGTATGGTAACTACAGCAGGAAAGACTTCTGAGATGAGCTTTGGCACCAGGTATTGTCTAAGAAGAAATGCAGGCCTCCCTTGGCCTAGTGAGAGCATGAAGAACAGTTTTGCCTCCCAGAGCTTCCAAAGACTTAAAAAGCATGCTGCATCTCTCATGGCAAAAAGCAGTCATGCATCCAGCAGGATCTTCCACCCCACACAAGGGACTGACCCATTTTGCCAAGCACAGTTCCCCAGGCACTCAACTTCAATATTCCATACAACAATCTCTCATACAATACAGACTGTAACTGTCATTACAGTTTGGAGAAAAAATATCCAGGGTAACTATTTTCTCTTGTCTTGCTGCATATCAAGGAAACTTTGATTAACACTTGCCAGTGAGACATGACTCCTGTAAATCAAAATGCTGCATTATTAGCTGCTGCGCAGACCATGGCATCTTATGAAAAGCACATACTGCAATTTCTGGGGGACCCATTGTGCTGGGATACTTGAGAGTATGAGTGTTGGACCCTCACCTTTCATGCTTCTGCTGCTAAAGAAAAGACTTCATCTGCACTCAAGCATCTCAGCAAGGAATGACCTTGAGACAGGATCTTTCCTGTAACCTCCTGTACAGGTACATCAGTGCCAACACAGGAGTTACCCAGAATTATCTAGTAAAAGAGGAATGCTAGCAATGCCTCAGGTTTTACGTTATTGTTTAGTAAAAATAGCAGCAAATAATAAACACACTGTATATTCCATCTCTCTACACTACACTGTGCTTGAAAGCAGCAGAGCACTCTTTTTCCCTTGTTGAACACAGCATAGAACTGGGATTTTTAGTGTGTGGTATCTGCACAGGTGTCATTTGTTCTGTGAATGCAAGACAAAGGGAGAAGACAAATTGTGCTTGCTGCTTCTCCTGTTTCTATTATATTTTGAGGACATTTTTGCTATAATACCAACTGAGAACACAAATAGAAGAAAGAAATTAACATACTGGAATAAAAGAGAAAAGTAGTCAGCCACAGAATGGCCTGGGTAATTTCAATATCCCATACATCTGTCTGAATGCAGCAGCAATAGAAATAAAAAAATGTTATAGAACCAACTGTTACCAAAACAATGAATACAGTTCATACAGAAAGTAACTATTGAAAAGCTAGGGAAGGAGAAAAGACTCCAAAAATCACACTTTGCGCAAGAGCCAAAATATTTCAGTGGAGGCTTGAGTGGAGGATACCAAAGAAGTTATACATCATTGAAGGGGGACAGAGAGAGGCAGCAAAAGCTTGTGGAATGCCATGTCATTTATTAGCCCAGACACAAATAGCAATGCGTACCAGAGAATGTGAATTCAGGAACAAATCACCTTTACTCCTTAGGAGGCCTGAAATGTTCCATTATGTACTGTGACACTGTAATACAGTGCAAGGCTGCTATGGGAAGACCAAGAAATACGTAAAGGCTTCTCAAGGTAAATGGGAAATAAGAAATAAGGTCCACCAGATATTTATAGTAAACAAAACAAAATAACCCAAACCTACCTGAAAACCAGAATTCCCTTCTAAGGAATTGTCGCACCACCACATCAAAGAGGAAGAGACTTGAAAAGGATGGCCTGCTTTTAGCAGAGCTAGCAATCAGTGTATTCCAAGTCTACACTGTAATTACACATCTGGAAGAAACATTCCTACATCAGTAGGAATGTATTACATATTACATATACTATTACCTATTATAATAATATTCTTATTATTTTATGAATATTTGGTTGTAAGAATTCTGCATTCCATTGCAGTATGCATGTTCTTAGCAGGCTTGTCCAAGCCTCTGGAAATACTAGATAAAAAGTCAATTAACAGCACATTCTTAAAGAATACTGTTAGGCACTGCATGATCTGTAAAGAATAATAATAATTTTAAAAAATAAATAAAACAAAACTACTTTCTTTTACTAAATAAAGATAACAAAAAGTTGTAATCTAAATTCTAAGTATACTTCATAAAGCTGCTGGTGCAAAATGTATATCATATTTTCCTTGCTTATACTCTCTGATACTATTAAAAAACCAAACCACCACCACCACCACACAGAATTTAGCTATATATTCCCTATGATTCAACTGTTACTATTATACGTGTTCATGGTCAGAGTATTTTTCAAACCATCATCTTTCTACTTCTTCCAATTATCGCTCTTTTACTTACTTTCAGTCACAGGCTCTAACAGTGATTGCCATATCTTAGTACCAGTATTTTCCCATTTCAGTTTAATTCTGTCCACCTGGGAAAATACTAAACATAATAGCAAATCTGTTTCTCATCAGATCAGGTCACAAGATGACAAATGGTACTGCGTGTGTGAAGACAGCTGCAGCAGGTTATGCATAAGTGGAAAAAACATACAATTTTCTTTTGAAAACTTACTTTATACCTCTTCATACTTCAGACAAATGGGCATATCATGCTTATTGCAATCAAAGTGCTATAAACAGAACTAACCAAGTATTATGGAAGATAAATTTACTGCAATTTTACTTTAATATTAAACAGAATATGCTGCCAAACAGTACCATAATATTAGAATATTATAAAATTAATCTGATAAATGTTCTGAATTTCAGATGCTAAGCAGATTCTTCACCAACTTATGGTAATGCAAAAATCAGCAATTACTTAGGATGCAGTGTCTTAAAATAATATCATCCTCTAACACACCAGACTAAGAAACTGAAAACTGAAGATCCGGTCCAGAAAGCCACATAAATGCCAGAATAGATGAAGCTTCCTCTAAGTTATGCAGCAGATTTATACAGCAAAATTAATAAGTTTCTGGGTAACGGTTTATAACATTCAGAAAACACACAGGTTATTTTAACATGCACAGGATTTTTATGCCAGCAGTGTAGAGTCTAGACTATGTACAGGGTCAAGACTATGTACAGGATATCCTTTATGGTTTGCTCTATACCACCTGCATCTGAAGAACACTAAGTACTTTTGTGGGCCTTACTTGAAATTTGTAGAGGAGCACCATTATCTCTCTCCAAACTGAGCCCCCACTTGTGTTAACATGAATCACATTGACACAGTTTTAATAAAAGGAAGAGCATCTATGTATCTGACATTACTTACGTTAGTAGACTTCTGGATATTGACTGTGTTCAGAAACAGGATTTTATCAGATCATGAATCTTAAAATCATAGAATGGTTTGAGTTGGAAAGGACCTTAAGGATCATGTAGTTCCAATCCCCCTGCCACAGACAGAGACATATCACACTAGACCATGCTGGCCAAGGCTCTGTCCAACCTGGCCCTGAGCACTTGAACACAGGGATGGAACATTTACCACTTAGTTTTGTTAGCGTTAATAGTGTTCTAATGACCTTAACATGAGGCAGAGAACCTGAGACTGCGCCGTTTCAGGTGTCAAAATGTAGTCACCAGTCTTAAGTCACAGGCTTGCCAAGCTGGTGAAGAAGGCTTTAAACTAAAGTAGCTGGGGGAGGCTGCCCCAGGCTGCATCATAAGAACCATCGCCAGCAAGTTGAGGGCAGAGCTCTACTCTGCTCTTGTGAGACCCCACCTGGAGTACTGTATCCAGATCTAAGGCCCCCAGCACAAGAGGGACATGCACCTGCTTGAGCAAAGCCAGAAGACGGCCATCAAGATGATCAGTGCTGGAGCATCTCTCAGCATGCAGAAGAGAAGGCTCTGGGGAGACCTTACAAAAGTCTTCCAGTACCTAAAGGGGGGCTACAAGAAATCTGGAGAGGGACTTTTTACAAGGGCATGTAGTGACAGGATAATGGCTTTAAACTGACAGAGGGGAGATTTAGATTGGGCATTAGAAAAGACAAATAAAACAATTCTTTAGTATGAGGGTGGTGAGGCACTGGCACAGGTTGCCCAGAGAAGTTGTGGATGCCCCATCCCTGGCAGAGTTCAAGGCCAGGCTGGGTGGGGCTTTAAGCAACCTGGTCCAGTGAAGGTTGTCCCTGACCATGGCAGGAGAGGGGGGTGGAACTATATGATCTTCAAAGTCCCTTCTGACTCAAACTATTCCATGATACTATGATTCTGTCTGTTTATACCAGGTTACCATATGTACACAGTATGTCTTTCCAAGATTTTATTTTCCTTTTTTGTGTTCACTCTAGCTCTACATATTGTATCAATTTATATCTGTCATATCAATTCCTTTCAATCACACCAAGAGAGGAAGGAACTGGCTGGCTGCAATTCTTCACACGTGCAAAGCACACTGGTTTTTCTTCTTTGGCTTATCTGTTGCATTGGTGCTGTGCCACCCCAGTTAGTCTTGGCTTGAGTCCTGACAATGCTCCCAGAGAGCAACCACTGACTTCAGGCAATGATAATGACTTCAGACACTGCCACGCCAGCTGTTGCTCAAGCCCAGCACAAGGGCAAGCCCACACTTGAGAAATTCCCATTAAAGCATAGCATGGCAACTCAGAGTGATCTCCCATGGCACCTTCACTGAACACAAGCAGAGTCTCACTACAGGGTATCTTTCCAGTGGGAACAAAACAAATAAAACCCTGAACCAGCTTTGGAAGCCAGGGTCATGTCAGACATCATTATGTACATCTTTCAATGCAGTTACACCATTTAAATGACATTTCTGAAGGAACAGCTCTATATTTCATCACTTGATAATGAAATCAAATGGGAGTTTGGAAGCACAGGATGATTAGTCCTCATAAAATCTTATGTGATTCTATACCACATTTACCTAAGTTCAATTACATGGAATGCGTCAAATATTTTAATGAAACAATTTCTAACAGCTATATTCATCTGAATACTAGAATTCAATTGATATTTTCCTATGAAGGTAACACTCACAGAATATGTAAGGCTGTGCAATTTTAGCCTCATCCATTTACGAATACAGAGCTAAGTAAACGTCTTCATAGTGATCCAACTGTCAGTTAACTGTGAAATACACATTGAGCAAATTAATGTTTGGTTTTCTATTTTTAGTTCTCCTTCAGCTGAATTTTGCTCCTTTCAGGAGCAATAATAAAAAGCATTTAAAGGAATGCAGTTTGATTAATAAATCGCAAAACATAAGATGAATGTTCATGCCAGGTGAAGCACAAGGTGTATCTAATGTTCAGAAATTGTGAATGACAGCCAGGAGTGGAAATGGATAAAAAAACCCCATAAATGTATTTTCCCTGATATAACCACCCTCTTTACTCCCTCCTTATAATTCTTCCTGAGCCAGAATTCACATCCACAGTATCATACCTCCTCCTTTGGTGACATCCCTAAATAAACTATATCTTCATGAAAAGAAAACTAACCAAGAAAGATAAAGAAAACTCAATCCCCCTAAACCTTCCTTTTGTTTCAAACCTGCTGCCGAAAAACGTCATTGCCCCTTCCTTAAGAAAATACAGGAATATTTCCTATTCATCTTCTCCATATCTCCCATTGTTTTATAAAGTCTGCATACCTACTGCCTGACACCCATCATCTGTTTGAAGCTCAGGAATATCTCCTTTCTTATAGAAACCACCCTGTATCTCTGATCAAAACCTGTGATCCAAAACCTTTTCTAGTTACACTATATCACTCATTCAAACCAGGTAACCAGGATTCTGTACAGCACTTGATCAGTGGCTCAGCCATCCATTCACACAATTGGGTTATGATATTTTGGGGTTTTATTAAGAATTATTTTGAATGTTTACTTAGAAATTAAGGGCTCAGACAGATAGAGAAACCCCATCACAAATCTCTTCATAAACCTAAAATCAAGTGTGACAAAAGTCAGAATAAACAAACTTCAGGAACAACATCCTTGTACCTACTTTGTTAAGAGCCCTGCAAGAATTGTTAAGAACAACTACTCAAATATATGTTTGGCCTTTTTTTTTTTTATATTTGGATAACTACTACACTGGTGTTTTCCGGGAACTACACACAGGGTCTACAAATTCTTTTCTGATTCAAAAAAACAGGCCTGTTCTTCCCTCTGTGTGTGCCTGCTGATACAGAATTCCAACTGCCTTTCATCTTTAAATCATTTGATATGATGAGATCTTTCTGCAACACTTCATTCTAATTCTGACTATTCTGGACCATTCTGGATGCATAACTCTTACCTTAATAAATGACTACTTACATCCTTTGTACTCAACATCTAATCTGCCATTAATCCAAGAGAAGGATTTCCCACTCATCCTCTTATTTTTTAAAAGCCTTTGATAAAGGGCCTTGTTGAAAGCTTTTTGGAAATTGAGTTAACCACACAAAACAGATCATCCTTATTCACATGCTGATGACTCTTCTAGCAGACTTCTGAGGTATGATTAAAATCTCAAAGTCAGGTCTACTCTTCCCCATTTATTATATTAATTCATGGGCCAAATAAATTTATTTCCCAGAACAGTTTTACTAATTTAGCTGCTAACAAAGTCAGAGAACTTTAAAAAAACAAAACCAAAACCAACGAAAACCCAACAACAACAAAAACTGTCATCTTATTTCCATCTGTCATTTTGCTAATAAGATGATTTAAGCAACAGATAACAGGCAAGAGTTAGCATTTCAACAATTTCTTGTATCAATTTCTTTAGCATATTTCTTTAGCATACTTTAATGAGTAGCTGGTGCAAAGTTTTCTTATCCTACATTATTATTCTCAGATATCTTCAACTGACATGTCAAGACTTCTCAGACTTGTCCCCCCCCCCGTGCTGCTCGTGTATTTGCTTATGTAGAAACACAGATCGCTTATTTACCTGTTTTTCAATAACCTCCTTTGCCAGGAATGCTTTCTTACACAACAACTATCTTTCAGCACTGGAAATTCTCTGGAAGACCTCATACTATTTAATAATTCAAATATAACCTTTTACAATGAAGGTGGGATTTTTTGTTATTTTAGTATTTTGGCCTTGCTTATTTTATTTTACATTAAATTGTAACCATGAAGTTTAGCAATGTAATATTCTCCTATTAACTCTCATAATCAGGAAAAAAATATCCTATTTGCATCTATTTTTTTGCCCTAGTACCAAATCAGCAAAAGCAAAACCACTTACCATTCTTACATGCAAACCAACCTTAATCTTGTAATACATACAGGCCAATTCACATGAAAAAAAGCACCCATAAGATCTGTAACTTTGTATAGACATAATTCCACTCACAATTGAAATACAGTCACTTTTTCACTGGTATATCACAGTTTCCTTTCTGGCAAGCAGCATGATAAAACCAGTTAGGCCAAGAAGTAAAAGTATCTGCCAACTGCTGTATTTTTATTTTTTTTTTAATGTTTCATTACCGTCAAGTCAGTAAATGCATTTTTTTCATATTCAGAGGATAAAGTTCTACACAAAACCTCACTTCCCTAAATGGAAGGAGAAAAGTCCAAATCAGATCCTGGCTCCCCTGGGAGGACATAAACAGCAACTTTCCTTCTGGTTTCAACACAGCACAGGCTACCAAGCTGAAGTCTCCCCTGAATCCACTGTAGTCTTCCACTATAAGCTTGAAAATGTGACACCGTTTCCACTATTTTATGCCATATTCAATATTTATGCCCTAAAATAGTCCCTCTCTTGCTTCCTGGAATCACAAGAGAGATTTCAAACAGGAGGGAACCTCAGCTCTTCCAGTTGTGAGGAAAAATGTGACAAAACCACCTCTTGTGCACAATAAGAGACAAAATACATTTTTAAATTTTCCAATTATTATTTTTTAAAGCCACATCAAGATTTTCCTTAGGATCTAGATAAAAATAATTCTACATTGACCAGGATGATTCAGGGAGGAAACAAATACATTTTTAGATCTACCAAACATACAGGAGAATTTGCAGAAGTAATCTTATGCTCTTAAGAGATTAAGAAAGAGGAAGAGATCCAGTCAGCCCTGGCTGACGTTATAATTATGAAGATAACGTGTAATTTCAGGATAGTTTTTAGAATCCAATATACAAATGCTTGTATGCATGGATAATGTATGAAAATAAATACAGAATTAACAGTGATACACAAGCTGCCATTAAATACCATTTAGTGCAGGTATGGATATTAACATTATGAAAGCTCATGGTGACAGGGTACCCTGTTCTCTGCCAGGTTTTTAAGAAAATTGTTAAATAAGGAAAAATGCTGCAAAGACTTTGATTTATATATGCCAGGTGTCTTCATGAGACAGAATTCAGAATTTCTTCATACATCACATGCTTTATCTGTCTATAGAATGGGAAATATGTTACAGAGACAAATGCAGATTCTAAGGAAAGAGGTTTCAAAAGAGCATACAGACTAGTAAAACAGCAGACAACAAAAAACGCACTTCGGAAATAAAAAGTTTAGCCCAGATTAACCTACGTCTTTCCCTCACTATTTTGGATTCTAAAGTTTTATTTGGCCACTAATATTTCATGATATTTAAAGACCAAAATTATTAACTCTAAAGACCACTTCTATTCTGGTAGGTAGACTAGGGAAAAAGCTGATTTAGAAACTGCCTACTACCTAATACATGTTAAGCACATTGTGATACATAAAGAATAGTTGCACTTTAAAGCTAGGCACATGTCCATTTTTAGTTTTGAATAACCTTTTGATTTTGACTGTATGTAGACCACCTGAAGTTCAAATGCCTTTTAAGATGTCCACCAAAAAGAAAGCATGAAAATAAGCCTACTATTAAGTAGCCTACAAAGACTCTGCACCTTCTTCAGCAAATGTTTATAGGAACCAATATTTATTTTATTACATAAAAAGATGCCTAAAATTTTTCCCACTACCTTAATTCTGCTAATCATCCTAGGGTGTGTTAATTGTTGCATCCTGGTTTAAATACCTTTGTAATTTCAGCAATCAACATAAATGTTCTGGAATTCTGACATTATGAATTAAATCAAACTAGCGCCAAGATTAATAATTTCAAAAAATGCATAAAATCCAGTAAAATTCTAGTTTTGTGCACCCAATCTGAAACCATTTCTTTCCAGAGAGAACAAGTTCTGGAGCACTGACTCATAATTTAAAGAAATCAACATCTTTGAAAGGTCACAGATCCCACCGAAGCCCTTAATTGGGGAACTATTGAAGGACTAACAGATCGAAAATGACATTTTAAAAGAAATTTAAAATACTAATATAAACTACATGCTCAAAAGCATATTTATTTCACTTTCTGCAATGTTTGTGCTCCTGTATTAATAAAAGAATAGCATGCGTATTGAAAAAAACATACCTTTTTAAACACAGGGAATCTGGTTATTTTGGTACATTTTAACAGATGACAAATTGCTTCTTCATTTCCCTTTCCCCCTCCACATTCCTACATACACAATATTTTGAACTATGGGCTCTTTTCAGGTGTAAATTCCAAACATTTCCATATGAAGAGGCTCCTTTTTTTTTATTCAGAGCAGGAAATTTAGACATACAAAAGGGAGGTAAGTATTGCAGTGGAGCACCCAGAATAGCTTGCAACAAGTGACAGGTTTCCTGAGCTTTGTGCCTATGAAAAAAATTACTTCTGTCTCCCCACAAAGTAAGCACAAATATTGGATTAATACCTAATGACGTCTCTACCTGTGGACATATTAAAATTATTAAAAAAAAAAAAAGAAAAATAAAAAAAACCTCAACACATAATCTCTTTTCTGTGTCAATTCTTTTAGCACTTTCATACCAGTCTTAACTCCTTTTATTCCAAAACATTCCTTAAATCTGCAAGACCCTCATATTAATTAAAATAAGACCACAGAAGTACCATAATGATACTAAAATAAACACAGTGAAGGGGCTATTGTGGAGAATATTATATCCTCTCAAACTATATATAATATTTGCGATTTGCTACTGCTTATAGACTATCAAACACATTATATCAATAAACATACTAGATAGTATCACTGTCCTTTTAAATAAAGTAGGAGCAAATAAAATGATGCACAGCTGGTGGGCAAATCAATAATTCATTCTGATATTTCAAAATATCTTGCTACACTTTATGTAAAACTTGCACATATAAAACATGAAGATTGTTTCCTGCCTTTATAACACTTGCTAAACAGTTGGATTTGTTTCTGTAAATGAGCAATTTAGCAAATTATTGACATATCCTCTCCAAAATACTGAGCTCTTGAACACCTATTTCTTGTATAGAAACACAGAGGTTTTATCCCTTCCTTATATCAGGTAGGAAAGAGTAGATTCAGAATTACAGTGAACATCCTTCATACTGAGTACAGATTTACAAAGTCAGTCACTAGGCTTCTCACTTATATAAATAAATATAAGAATAATTCAGGGTAACGGAAGAATGCAATTTTCAACATGTATCTTTCAAAAAAGATAATTGGTTATGTCTATTTTTTATAGAAACTATTCACACTACTCATTATTTTGATGCTTTCAATGAAATATTTTGCTTTTATTTTCCTCCTCAAGTGGTTACATCTTCACCAGCTTATATTTTCTACAAAAGCATTCTGAATTTTACATGACAGTATTCAAACTAGGCAGTCATAGAAAAAAGAATTAAAAAAAAAAAAATCTAGAGAGACTTAACTAGACAATACATTCAGAGTGACTCCCTCACAAACTGCATACCCAAACACTTACATAACTTAAATGAAAATATGCTTTTTTATTTGAGGGTAAACCTTTGTTCAACCAATGTGAAATTTCTCTAGTAGATTTGTGCAGCTATATCAATCTTGAAATACCACCAACTTTGCATACATATACAAAAATCTAATTTCTGGACTGAAAATTATGATCATTACAAGAGAAAAGATATCTTTATCTTAATGAGTTTTTAAGCAAAATTAAAAAGGGTTGTCAGATAAGACAGAAACAAAAGTCTACTATCCGAAGATAGTTATGCTGTCACAAGACAATTACAGTGAAACTACAAAATTTAAATCTCTTAAGACAATACAATACCAACTATAAATAAACTACCTAGTTTGGTCGGTACAGAAAACAGTACAGTCTAATTAGGGTAACATTCACTGGCATAATAAACATGCTAATACAGAAATGCTCTTCCTGTTTGAGCTACCATGTACAGACAGACCTCACTACACAAAGACAAATAGAAACAAAATTCTGTGCATAAAATAATACAGAAGATCCTCCTCCACTGTACATTTTAAATCAGAATATTTCAAGAATACAAAGTCTTACAAAAGAAACCCGAACTATATTAGGTTTTTCTCCTTAAGGTAGAAATGCATTTAGGAGCACTGTAAATCTGGCAGATAGTCTCTATGCAATTTTCCTCTGAAAAAAAAAGAACAAACCCTGTAATAATGCCAAGATACCATGGGAAACAGCAACAGCCATGAAGCAAAGACATCTTTTGTTTGTTTCTTTGTAACCAAGTGGCAGATTACTGCTTTTTCTTTAAATCTGAAGCCAATTCGGGATTTTATAACAACATATTTTCCCCCTTTAAAGTGTTTAGTTCATTAGAAAAAAGCCCTTGACCTTTCTACATAAAACTGATTCAGTTTTGAAGAAACTTACGGGGGCAAAATGTTTTCATGCTATTGAGATGGAAGAATAGCCAGTACCCTGCACTACTGCCCCCCCATGAGCTCAGTGGCTGAGATTACCCTGGGGATGTGGATAGAGATGCATGCACTTCCTCACAGTCACAACAGGGACTTGAACCCAGGTCACCTGCATTTACTGCAGCTGCTCTGGTCACCTCCTTGTTGAGATTTTAGAGCAGCCCACACTTTCTCTCTCTACAGGAAAATTAAACAAAACCCTCAGTGGTTTCCATTAAAATGAATTCTCATTTCAAGTAGAGAATCATTCAAGATTCTTTGTTACAAATGAGTCCATGGCACAGAAGACAGTGAAGAAAATTTACTGCCGTGTATGGTTTGCTGCTTCTGCTTTGGAACAGCATATTGACTCTACCTTCTTTGCATATGCTGAGAGCATACATTTTGCAGAACTTTTTATTAATATTAAAATACATTACATGAATGGATATAAACTAGAGATTAATTTGCCTGGTAATAACTTTGAAATTATGCATTTGAATTAAAAGCATCCAAATGCTAATAAGAACTAGTTAACTCCAGTGGGTAGCTGTGATTGCCTATTACTAAACTTGATCTCTTATGGATGGGGAAAGTTGCAGGGTTACAATCTCAGAAAAATAGTGATTCTTCTATATGGGTACTCACACGGATCAACTCTTTCCATTCAAATCTCACCACCTCTTCTCTGCTCATTTTGAAGAAACAAAGAAAAATGCCAAGAAGTTCAGTCAACAAAGAGCTTGATGTTATTTTCTTTAGGCAGTTTCCCAGAGATCCAGTTACTAGAACAATTTTTTAAGATCATATTTTAAGTGAATTGTGTGTGCCACAGTGGCATTAATTATGCTGTCAACTGCAGTGCAATGATAGGCCTAGTTAAGTTCCTGCATGATTCTTTCTTTGCCATTGTTACACGGTCTTAGTTACTCACCCTTTCTCATTTCGATTATTAAAAAGCATATTCCACTTACAGCAGACCTCTGCTGTTTCCTGGTTCTTTGTCAAAAAAAAAACAAAATAGGAAGACTAGATGCATTTCAGTGTCCATTTTTTCCTGGGGAAGTATTCTATCCTGACATACCCCCAGAGAAGCTTAGCCAATAGATGTGGTGAGTGAGCCCGGATAGATTAATGAGCTCATTATAATTCATCAAAGAGTGATGTGGGGATGACTGCTCGCTTTAATTAGTTTTATTACTGTAGGAAATTGTTTCATATGCCAAGCTCATCACCAAGCATGCCTGGAAAACATTAGAGTGATAATCAGACTTGATACGAGAACCTTTAATTAGCCTGTAAGGCTAAAGGCACTTATAATGACAAGGAAAGTGTTAAAAAGATGGACATGAGAGTGGCTTGCATAAAATAATTTATCATGTCTAATAATTCAGTAAACAGCAGAATGGTGATTTCAAGTTAAATATTTGGTGGAACAGCCACGTTGCTACGGCACACCTCATACTCTTCCTGTAATCATGACATTAGCTGACAGTCATAGATTTAGAAAGTTTAATAGGTCAGGTTTGCACAGATAATAAATCCTAACGTAAATTAACTATGACTCAATTATTATAATGAAAATGTTAATTGGTAACTGGAATTTCTTCAGAAATACATGGGCTTCTTTTCCCCCAGTCATCCCACAGATTAGCAAATACATTTTCACATATTTCTTGTCAATTCTAAGTTGCAGGTAAACAACAGGTAAAAGAATGGCAGATTTGGATGCAAAGAAATGGAAAATCATCTTAAGAGTTTTGTTCAGTCTGCAAGAGTCCTGCTAAAGAAAGGATTAAAGTTTAGGACCCCTCTTTTTAACATTTAAAGGCCTAGAACATAGTCACATTCAAGGTCTCTTCATCATTGCACAGTAGTTTAATGTCTAATCTCTGTAACCTCAATAATTTATGACAATCATGACTACCTTATCATCATTTTAATTACACACTTTTTCTCTTTAAGCAACAGTAAATCTTTCTAAGCCCTTTTAGTGGTTTAACCGCAGCCAGCAACTATGTGCCACACAGCCACTTGCTCACTACCCTGCAGTGGGATGGGGGAAAGGATCAGAAGGGAAAAAAGTTACAAAACTCATGGGTTGAGATAAAGACAGTTAAAAGACAGTAAAGCAAAAGCTGCACATGCACAAGTGAAGCACAATAAGGCATTCATTCACTGCTTCCCACCGACAGACTGGTGTTCAGCCATCTCCAGGAAAGCAGGGCTCTATCACTCATAATGGGTATTTGGGAAGACAAATGGCATAACTGCAAATATCCTCCCTTCTTCCTCCTTTCCCCCAGCTTTTATTACAGAGGACATCATATGGCATGGAATACCCCTTTGGTCAGTTGGGGTCAGCTGTCCTGGCTACATCCCCTCCCAAATTCTTATGCACCCCTAACCTACCCACTGGCTAGGTAGTGTCAGAAGCAGAAGAGGCCTTGATTCTGTATAAGCACCGCCCAGCAGTAATGAAAATGTCTTTTATCTATAGTGTTTTACACACAAATTCAAAACATGGCCCTGTACTAGCTACTATGAAGAAAATTAACTCTACCCCAGCCAAAACCAGCACAGCCCTACATTCCTGATTACTTCCAATTTGAATATATTTAGTACTGAGTTTGGCCAGGGATGTGAAAGATAACAGGAATGGCTCATAGAGGTATGCCACAAACAAAAGACAGACTAGGGATAATGTAGGCTCTCTCCAGAAGCTAATGGGAGAACTGGTTACCCTGGATTTGGAGAAGGCTGAGGTTCTCAGTGACTTCTTTCCATCAGTCTTCACCTGCAAGAGCTCTGACCACACCACCCAAGTCTTGGAAGGCAGATGCAGGGACTGAGAATGAAGACCTTGGGCCCACTGTAGGAGAGGATCAGGTTCAAGATCATCTTAAGAACCTGAATGTGCACAAGTCCACAGGACTCAATTCTCTCTTTTGCTTGTTATTGGTCTCACACCTCTTAATCCTCCTTTTCCTTTTATTTCACCTGGTTCAGGCATAATTAAAAGGCTGTACCTTCCTGAAGCCACACCAGTTCTAAGACTAGAATTTTATATTCCAAAAAGATTTCCAGTTACTTGAGAGTGGGTAGGGTGAACCATCACCAACAAAACTGAAAATATTTACCAGTAAGATTCCTGGGTCTATTTTCAATCATTGGAACAGGTGGAGGGATTTTTCTGGGTGTTACTTTAGGAATGATTAATACTGATTTCCCAATCAGTTATTATTTGCATATTTCTTTTTCTTGTACATGATCTTTTTTGAGGCTCAACAGTATCCTTAGCAACTGAATTGGAATATCTAATCCAACATACGATCTGGGAATTACTTTATATTTTAATAGCCTAAAGTAAGGAGACATATTTTCTGCAGCTTAAGCTGTGATAGAGTGACAACAGAAACAAATCAAACCCACCACACCATACCAGCCTCCTTTCATATCTAGGCGGGAGGATCTGAACAGGTTTCAGCATAGTCATCTGACAATTGTACACAGTCAATTTATTTGAGCTACAGAAAACAAAAGGTAATTTCAGCAATGCAAAACAGATGAACTTTTTCTGTTCAGGTAAAATCTGCTCAATATCAGTTGTTTACGTATATAGGATAAAGCTAGCTATAGCTTTGGTAATCCATAGAGTGATCATTCCACACATCTTGAAGACTGAAAACAACGCGAGATGGCAGTAATTTGGCACTTCCACATATTTATTATTCACACTTTCCTGTGATCTGTTGAGTGGAACTGGGGTTAAGAATCAAATCTCAAGCAAGGCAGTAATGCAAAAGAGACATAGAGAGCAGTTCTGCTTTGCTATGCAGAGCTGATCCTCTCTGAACCTGAAGTATAACTGCCTTCAATAACACAACATTAAAGACTGGTTTTGTCCATTTGCTTGAAAAATTATTCAACATACTATAAAGTTATGTTTGCCCTGGAGTAAGACCTATTTCACAGTTTTCTTTAGCAAGGGGATTAGCTCATCATTTACCAGAACAAATCTTTCCGGAAGGGGGAAGAAAGAGAGACAAGATTTTGGAGCTTGGGTGTTTTGGGATAATTTTTTTGTAAGAATGAAAACAGGTGGGGAAATACCGCATGCAAGTGAGGACACTTATTTTCTTCTGTATTACAGTTCAAATACTCTGAAAAGTTTCATTCTCTTTACTAGGCATCCTTTTTGTTTTGTTGTACCATAATACCAGCTTTAAAACATTTTAAAACCATTCCCCCAGATATTACAAGACTGATTTGTATACCTTCCATTTTCTTTTTATAAGGCTACACAGTAGAACCTATTTGCACACTAATGCTTACAATTCTTACAACGAATCTGTTCTTTACATGTCTTGTAAATTACACAATAAAGACGTAGGAAAAGAATTTGCATACTTGTGAAAAGAATACTTTGAAAATCCCTGTTGAACTGGCCACTGAACCTTTAAATTATGTTAATGTTGTTTCTTGTCACCACTGAATATTTACATCAGTTTGTGGAAAGCATACAATCACATTTCTAAAACTCACTGTCAGTTAGTACTAATAACAAAAGCTGCTGCTGAAGTACTTGGCCACATACACAAAAAACATAGGTTTGTTTTGGTTTGAAAACTAATAGCAATAGGATTCTTCAGATATTCAGAACTATATATGGGTATGCAGAAACACATGAGCTACACTTTCAAAATAAACTTAGAATTTCAATTTCTTCAGTTTTGTGGTACCTGACACAGGAAAATCCAAACAGTGCTCCAATTTTGAGAACATGCACATGAACATCTTCAGGATAATGTGAACAGGCAGAATCATTGAAAATTATGGTGAGTTCTGCTGCGTTTGGACCAGTTGTATCAAACAAATATTTATTTTTAACAAAATAATAGCTTTGATTAAAAGAAACACAGTCCAACAGACTTAAAACAAATTATAATTGAATTTTGTCGAGTTCTATTTATCTTTAATAGTCAATCATAACATTTTTTAACTCTGGTAACAAAGTTATGGTAACAAGTCCTGGTTAACATGTCTGGTAACAAGTCCTTCGTTATCTTATTAGCACTTTACTCACTGTAGCTCACTCATATTTTCTCAAATATGTATTTTTGAAAAACATAAAGGCTATATTATCAATCATATTATTCTCCTCTTATGAAAAATTAAACCTAAATTTTTCATCAGCGTAGCTTGTTCATGACAAATGACTTATCCAAATAACATCACTGATCCGTATCAATCTTTATGTCAAATTCAGTCTTCGTGACTCCCACTTCAAAGATGTGCACAATCTCAGTCTTTCAACTTTAAAGAAAAAGTACTTCTTGTCCTATACTTTAGAATCTTTCTACATGCATTTTTTAGAAAAGGTCAAACCTTCATCAGACCCACCCACAAAAAGCAGTAACAAGGTAGAGACTAAACTAAGGGAAGAGAAAACGAACCAGCAAAATAAGCCTAAAATATTACACATATTTATGTATCAAAAAAAAAAAAAAGGCAAGCAGATTATGCCTATTAACCTGGACTCTGAATTTGCTAGCACATATATGTTAAATAGCTGTTAGCATTGAGTTCATTCCCTCTTGTACAGCTAATTATGTCTTTTCATGCTTAAAAGTTCTTGTCGTCTTGATCAATTTCAATTACACAGAACGATTACCTTCTAAATTGCTGACATAAGCAGTAGAAAGGATTATTTCCATCTTAGTTAAGTTTCTCAATTGGAGATGAGATGAAAATCTGAATGAAAGATGATGGCTTTCAGGGTTAACTCTGACGGACACTGAGTACTGGTAAAACTCTTCCTGAGAGTGTAGCTGCTGTTATCAATGCTTTAAACATTTGTCGTTCAAAGGTCTTTGGTCTGACAGAAAAGCAAGCAAAATTTAGACTTAACTATTCTTTCTCAGCTGCTGCTGCATGTAGGCACCACTGGTATTAACTTTGTTATATGAAAGCCAAATGCTATCTCTAAAACAAAAAAATGGCTGATTTTGCAGTTAAAGAGCAGAAGTAACTAAAATTACTAGAGAAAAATCATCTGAGTGTGAAACTGCTGTGGAAATATGCATGGCTTCATCTGACTATTTCCCCCCCAAGTAATTTAAATGTGTGGAAATCCTATGACAAAATAAAAAAATCCCATTACAAAATAACTTGGAAAACATTAAAGTCCTGCAGATACTGTCCTTCAGCACCTTTCAAATTACCGACGAGGAGTTTAATTAAGGCTATAAACTAGGGATAGAGATGACTTCCCTTTCTATAAATATGATTAAACACCTGTCCTAATGAAGTCCTGATCTTTAAAGATGGTATTAAGCACTATCTTACAGGTTAAATCTTAGAAGCAAACATCAGAATTTACTGTCATTGTTGATGAAATTACTCATTTTTACAGAAAGCTTTATTACATTAAAAGGTGCCTCTGAAGAATATTTCGTCTATAGTATAATAAGATACTGCTTTGTTTTTTCTGTCTGACATATATAAAACAAGAACTCAAGCAGATGACTATGAAAACATTAACATATCTGTAATCTATAATAATAAGCCAGTTACATCAGTATGGGACATGCTCGCGCTTTGGACCCAATCGCAAAACATTAGAAAACTGTCATTTTAATAAGCTTAAGTAAAACAGAATTAAGCAGAAGTCATGAACTTCATCTTTTTGTTGTTGTTGTTGTTGAAAACTTGACAATTTTTAAGGTTAAATGAGTTTGCCTGTACACATAACAGATACAGGTGTAGTATCCAGATGCAGTACCAGTAACAATGCAGCATGGCCTTCCTTCCATGTACACAGAAACAGATTCTGCACAGGTGAACAGTGCTGCATACATTATTACTAACAAAATAATTACTTTTGCACACAATTCAGCTTCCACCCCCTCCTCCAAAAGATCATTGCCACAATATTCATGGAAGTAGATTCTCATCCTCTATATATTTCCACAGTTGTATGGATATGGAAGATTTGTCCTACATATTTTCCCAACCAGTAAAAATAGGCTTAGTACCTACTATAAGATGTTATGAAAATTAATGGGACTATGCAAACTAGTGAGCCTGTGTTATACACCTACAGCAGTGAGCAGTAATTTTTTATATCCTGCAGAGAGATGAGGTTAGACTTCAGAGAACAGGAAAAGCCAGACTGATTTTGCAGAGATATCAAATAGAATGAAAACCCCAGAGCAGAACTTCTCCATTAAAACAGAGGCATAGATTTTCTTGATTCAATGAAAAGCAGCAGCACATGGGAGAGACACAATGGTTTACGGTATCATAAGGATCGATCTAGGCAATCCCTATTTTACTCTCTACAAGAGCAATGTGTGCTCAGCTAGGCATCTTGTTGCCTGGCTGGTTTATAATTTTTTATTCTCATCCCTACAGCTTTTAATGGTGTTGGTATGTAGCCAAACCTGTCAACAAAAGTATCAAATTATTTCAGTCTTCATAAAACACTAGATGAATTATTAAACCCTATTGTCAGTTTTCTACTAAACCTCACAACAAGGAAAATCAGTCTGTACTGGTACAAATCAACTATCGTAAAATGCTTTAGGAATGCTATTAGCCTTTGTAATATAGTCCATTAAAAGCAGCATATATTCAATAAGTATGAATGAGATCAAATGGTATTAAACTTCCAGTCACCAAAAGTAAATCAAATTCAAAGCAGAAGAACTATATGCTGATCATTTGCTGCACAAGAAGTCTGCTGGCTGCATCCCCTTTTTCAATGCTAAAGAAGGTATCAATATATATTCAATATATGACACAACTGAACAATATATATAAACCAGCTTACTTCTAGAGAGCATAACCCATTACACACAATGCAAATTTATGCATTTGAATGCAGACATCAAGCAGAGAATCCTTTCCAGTGGCTGTAACTGAAATCCTGCAATTCTACCAAAGACAGAGTGTCTAAGCAGTTTCTTAGTGGATATAGGTGACAAAAGATGCACAAGCAAGTATTGCCCTTTGGATTTAGTCTTATCCCCTCATTTCATCTACTGATTTTTACCTATCCTACCTGAAGGCATTCCATATTATTTGTCATACAATTAGACAGAGATCAATATTATCTTTCTCTGGACATCAGATATTGTTGTATTGTTACTGTGTCTTTGGTATCCCACAGGCATGCTGCTCCTTCATGCAGGAGTGCATGCTGTATCAGGGTAGCTGCTTCTATGCCCTAAATCCTTAATCAGCTCCACAAGCAGTTGCTAAAGGCTGCCTACACATTAACACAGTCAAGGTTGATACGGTTTCTTAATCAGGGCCTTCAAGAGCATGCCATTATCTGCTGGTTGAAATTGGGTTGAGAAAGGGTTAACCTCATGTTGAAACTGATGCTTTCCCCACTGCTTATCAGACCCAGCTTCCCAGAAAGCCTAATGAAGTGCCTGAACTTGCGTTTACAGTGGCACAATCAAACCCCCAGTCACAAGAACGGACGACAAGCTGTGAAAAAAGGGGAGTAAATAAGTAATGAAATAGAAGAATGGATTAAATAAGACACAAAGGAAAGAAGATGATGTGATAAAACAAAGATAAGGAAAATCATAAGAGAAGAATTAAGCTAAAGGAAGATACCAAAAATAGCAGAATAAAAGTTTGTGGCTTTTGATGAAAAATACAGTTAAAAGGGAAAAAAGAAAATAAATGCCAGAGAAAATCTGAACTTCTTTTTTTTTTTTTTTCTGGTACAATTTATAATAGCCAACACCAGAACAGACTGAGTAAATAGTGCCATATTATATGTAAACATAATATAATTTTCTTGTAAGAGAACCAAAATTGAATGTTATATCAAATGTCCAAAATTTTGAAGGGTAAGAAGGTAATTTGCTGAAAGACTGGATGCAGTATTCATCTTTTATTCTTGCCTCAGAAAGAACAGCAATCCTGTGGAAATCATCTAGAAGAAATAATGGCCTAAGGAATGAAGTCAGGGTTACATCAAGAAATGCCCACAGTCGGAAAATTCTGAGTTTTTAAAGAGGCAGCCCACTGGAAAACTGATGTTCCAGTAGGAAAAAAAGACTCAAATCACCGGAAAGACAGAAAAGACAGAGTTTGATGTTACAGACTGTAAGAGACAAGACTGTAATGAGTTATAAAAAAAACAAACTCAAAGATCAACTGGACCTTGAGTAGACAGTGCATCTGGACAGGAACATAAGGTAAGGATCATTTCCCACCACAGGAAGCTGAGAATTACAGATAGAAAATTAAGGGCCACAGCAAACAAGGCAGCAAGGAGGCCATACCTCTGTATACTGGGTGAAAAAAGTGGGGTTTGATGGCAAATCAAGTAGGCAAAAACACCTAATACTTTTCAGTCTGTTTTTCTGTTCCCCAGACAACGCTATCATCACAATATGTATCATTTTCAGTCTCTGAATTCAGATAAAAGACAGCCCACACATGCCTGGTAGAACACTTAACCTATGCCTCTTCAATTCAACCCATGTCTTAAAATAGCCATGCATTGTACTCATTCTCTTAAGACAGAAAGGATGGATCACCACCTCATACAAGCTGCACTAGTTAAGATTTGATAAGTGTTTTATAACTTTGCATGGTACTTGCTTCAGTAGCAACAGGATGGTAATCATAATGAATCTAATTTAACGGAGGAATGTGCATATCCTGAGATAGATTTGACAGAAAACAATAAAAAATTTACTCTAAGCTTCATAAAATAATAAAAATTAGATACCAGATATTATTTTTACACTGACTATAAAAATCTTCATGATGATAGAAAATAAATTATTACATTTTTTTTTTCCCTTTTAATGCAAGCAAAACTATGCTAACATGATATCTGGTTTATTTTTAAACAGAGTGGCTGAAAAGCCACTAGCTAGTCAGAGGATAGCACTGAAGTGTGCAGCCTAGGAACTAAGAAAGGAATTACACCTCGTTTATCCCCTTTTCAAGCTTTGCACTGCTGAAAACCAGGAAAACCTAGTACTAAAGAAAAGGACTATTACTAGTCTGTCCAGAAAACAAAATCAATGTGAATCCAGGTTCCAAAACCAGAAATAACCTCAAAAACAGTAAGTGGGGGAGACTACAAGCCTTGGTATTTCGGGATTCCAGAGCTCAAAGCCCACAGCCAAGGCCGGTATAATTGTTTGTTTTCCCTCGCAGAAAAAGTATGATGACTTTTATTTTAATAAAAAGGATAAGATATTAAGAAAGATACAGAATTTGGGTCTGGAAAGTCAGGCCAACAAAGTTTCTGGTTGTTTCAACATGGATCTAAGAGCTTTCACCTTGCAAAGCTTATTTTCTTTAAAAGGCAGCCCTCATCAGAAAGTAAGGAAGATTCAGGGACCTGCTTATGCTGTAGGTGGAATGGGTTTCTGTAAACCTCTTGAGGGAGAATATTATGCAGAACAGATTGAGTGCAGTGCCATCTCACAGTGAGGGATGCTCTGGATTACAGCCTGCTAGTCAGACATAATAGATGACAACTGATTCCTAAAAAATTCCAAGTTTATGATCAAGCATAAAACTTTGATCGTATTTGAGCTACAGCTAAATTGTTTCTAAAAGTACATGTAAAGGAACCCACTTCATAATTCAGCTACACAAACCACTTATAGATTGAAACTATATTTCTAATTTTAACACCTCAAAATGCATTAATGCTACGTAACCTTAGTTATTAAAATCATAATAAGCAAAGGATCAAAATACAAAGATGCCAATCTGTCATGTGTGAACAAATGCAACAGGAATTAACCTCTAATGATACAATTTTGGAAAGCAAAAAAAAAAAAAAAAAAAGGCAAAAATCTGTTTTTCTCAGTCAGTTACCTGACTGTAAATCAGGATGAAATGAAAACAATTTATGCTCGTTTAGATTGTTAAGATAAGCACTTCTTGAATCTAATTTTTGGTTTTGTAAATCTCTAGAAATTAATGATGACTTGACAGACTTTTATTTGTATAATGATGCTCCTAGGGTGCAACACACGTTGTGCTTTACTCAAATAGTATTGTATCCCAAAGACCTATTAATTATGTAACTTTTGGCCAATTAAAAAACGAACATTACCTTTTTTTAAAATATTGGGTTGCAGCTTCATCCCTATCAGAAAGGTTAAACAGATTTATTATTCAAGTACAAATAGAATAGTCTTGACATTCATCAAACATTGCTTTGGGGATCACAGGTCTGTACTTCCTTTTAGCAGACATTCATCACTGTACACGTATTTGGCAGATGCACAATATCCTAACTGCCTAGTTGCCATGCGATGGCTTTTCATTCCAAACATGAAGTTTGTTGAGATGATGCTCCTACATATCTGAGGGCATGACACCACTTTAGCTCCACTTCTTAAAAAAAAAAACAAAAAAAAACAAACAAAAAAAACCCACTAAACTGCTAGCTCTAGCTTTATCTAAAACTCCTAGATAAAGACACTGGCAGTAAAGATGGCAGATTATCTCATTTTCTTCTGGCTGTATAATAAAGGAATACTAGATAATCTCTGTTTTTTTTAAAGGAGATAATTCCTATTACTACAGCACTTACAATCGCAATATTACTATATTATAAATGTGAAAAATATTTTTAGTTGCTGAATTGCGTGAGTGTCAGATACATAATTCTGATTTTATGTATCATGTTCCAATAAGTAACACCCTCAAGAAAGCAATCCTGTTGAGTACGGCTGCTTTTGTCTTAAAGTACACGCTTTAAACGACTCTTGGATTTTATTTCTCCAGCAATCAAAATGCCAGAGGTAAGCACTAATGAACCCAAGCATATGTGCAAAGATAAGCACATGTGCACATCAGACATATTTTTAAGACCATAACAGGAAATCGCTCCAGTTGAAGTTACTCTTTTTGAAATATTTATTAAGAAGTGCAGTATGTCGAAGTGTCTCCAAAAACTACATGCTAAAACCTTGTTTTAAGCAAGGCATCAGAACTTTTTAAGAAAATTGAAATTTACTTGATTAATACATTTGGGTGAACTGCTGTAAGAATCAATATACTGTCAGGCAAACCAAGGTTATATGGACATTTCTAGCTATGTCTTATATTTCAGCTGATAAATTTATTCAGTAAAGTTTGAGAGCAATTTACATACTACAGTGGCTTTACAAAACAGGAAAAACATACAAACTACAGTAAATAAGGACCTCAAGTTTTCCAAACAAAAGGAAGATTATGAGGTTACTTCTTTAGAAATGTAATGTATTAAAATGAGTAGGTACCTTTTTTACCTCTTTGTATGTTTGGGTGTGGATTCTACAAACTGTGTACAACACACAAATTCTTTTTTTCAGGCAACTCTGTTTCTCCACATGCTGTGCAAATTGTGCAGCTAATTTTCATAATAAAGATTTAATTTCTATACATATGTCCTATAACTACAGTAATTTTTTTTTCTATTTTGTCATCAACAACATGGCACAGAGAATGCTTTTCACTGATATTAAGCACTTTTGTACATTCAAATGAGTAATGGGTTTCATAGTAAGTATTAGAAATATTTTGGAAGCCTTTGAAAATCTGTCTAGCAGACAAGCCCCCAGAGAAAAAGGCATAAAATAACTAAAATGCAACAAACTATTGACATTTTAATCTTAACCACCTTAGCTGGTTGCTCTATTTGTAATTTTCAAACATTAAACTTCCATACAAAGCTTTGTTATGTACTAGAGCAGGCACTAACTGCTCTGAAGAGCAGTATTTCTTTTTGTACAGGAGACATGTATCAGTGGCATTTGAGCAATCTTTAGTTTAAGGTACCAACAATTCTTAAGAGATCTGACTTGAAGAAAGTATTGATATTTTGCACTCAAAATAACATCCTTTTTCATGTCTTAAGCTAAGTAGCAAAAAGTAAGGAGCTTACGTCAGTGAGCACTTTTAAGAACTTTACCTAAAACCAGCTGACTTTGAGTAACAACATAACTACATCTGGAAGAGCCATATTTAAGAAAGAATGTAATTCCTGAAAAGAGCAAACCATTTCTGTCTAGGCTTTTTCACTTTACAGATATTTTAAGGGGCTGAGGGGAAGCTGACAGATGCGGGCAGGACAAACAGTGAGAAAATCAGCTATTTCTTTTACTTCTGACAACCTTGAAACTTCACCCACAGCTATATTCTCCTGAATTATCATAGCATTTAACTGCACACTCTACTTTAAACATCCAGTTAATCTTCTGTCTCTCTACTCCCTTCTCCCCCATGGAAAATTCAGTGATAGAGGAGAACATTTTCAGGTTAGATAATAGTTTAGTGATTTTCATTTGATCAGACAGAACTTCGTTTTAAGACACTGCTGATGAATCCCTTTTTTCACAGGCAGAATTTCACAATTCAAATACAATGCTTTCCCAAAAGAAAGAGAAAACAAATGTTTCTGTAGAAGCTTACTGTAAAAGCTCCTGGAAAGGGACACTGAATTAATTTGTTTTTCTGAAGAATTAAATAAGAGAATTTAAGAAAAATCTTTACTTTCTTAGTAGGGAAAAAAATATCCCAATTTGACTGGGTATAGACAAAATGCTAAAGAAATATTATCTGGCATCTTTCTCTGCTGAAAACACTTAATATATGCAAGCAGATGTGAATGTAATGGCAAGACAGAATTTTTTCTCCCTTAGCATCACCACATGGAATTGAAAAAGACAAATGCAAGTATGCAGTTTATCTACCCAGAAAAAAATAGCTACTGCCTTCAAGTAATCTTTGTCCTTTAACCCTGATTGCTTAGATCAAGGTTAGCCATCTTCTATTCTGGAGCTAACTTGTCTCTTCAGGAACAAACAAAAGCTGGCTTGAATTTTGAACAACCTATAATTTCCCAAAATCATAAGTAGGTAGCATTCTCTAAATAATAATAAAAATAATGAAATAGTGGCAATAAGACCACCCAAGAAATAACATGTAGCTCAGGGAGTACTTTTCTCATGCTAGCACAACCCCCACCTGGAATGATCCTGCTCCTAGGGCAGGATCATCTCCTACATGGCCAAGGTCTTTTCCATGGAAATGACCACAGTATAACTGCCTTCAAATTATAATTGTGAGGAACGCTGCCCTCCAACCCATCCAGAAGTCTTTTACATGCTCCCCTCTCCAAATCTAGTCCTTGCTGTTTGCAGGAGTCCCCTAGCCCAGACTCTTCCAGTCCCTATATGACAGAGCCTAGGTAAAGGGGAATTTGGCAGTAGAAAGCCAGCTACTTTCCAGTAGAGACTAAACTTTGCATCAGAAAACTAATTTTGCTTCTGTGAGTCTACCACATATAAGTCAGTCAAAGTAGCATTACTGAACTGCTGCACCAAGCCATACAAATTGGCTAACAAACCAACCTTTGATTTGGCTTTTTCTCTCCCTGTTAAGACTTTCTTGCAGGTAGGGCCATAGCTGAGCAGCCATTTGGTGATTTTCACTAATTTAGGTATCTTCTACTACTCTTTGTCATCTGCCTTTCCTGCCTGTTATCTTTCTGCTCTTCTCAAAAAAAAAGTCCATGCCTTATGAGGTGGGTCATCACATCATACCTGTAATCCTTCTACTGAGACACATTTAAAGTTTGGTTGGTTTTTTTTTCCTCCATCTTAATTGTTTTACTAAAATTGAATTTTGACTGATTAACTGAAACATTGTTATCATGCTCTGATAGATACAGAAATTTTATAGTTAGATTTAGGTGCAGCAAAAGAGTGTTGTAACAGAATTTGAGCATGTCTCACAGGCAATTTCATCTGCTTAGTGATATTCTTGCTTTTCAGACAGAAGTTACATCTTCCTTTTACTTCTGAGCAAAGCTCCGGCTCTAAGCTTATTTTCTACTGCAAACAAATACGAAAAACTCTTACAGGTTTGAGGTTTTGTTTTGGGTTTGGTTTTGTTTGTTTGTTTCTATGGAGTCATTAGAAAGATGAAACCATGGCATATTTGACATTACATGACATCTTTACCCCTCTGCCTGTTCCTAGCCGCTCATCCACCTGGGTGACAGGAAAATGGGGGGGATGAAAACAGTAGTTTTCTTAATAAAATTTTCATTATTATTTGAATTTCAGTTTCATTCTCCATTAAATATTAAACAAGTGGTTTTTTTTCCTCTTGTGATATGAGGGGAAGGAGAATAGACTTGAAAAGAAAAAAAACTGGTAATGAAATGTTGCTTACAATTCAATGGTAAAGACTTTTATCCTAAAATTTCACACTTTATGTACATGGTGTAATACATACTACTAACAGCTTAATAAACAAAATTTTAAGATTATCAGCCTTTTAAAAACTTTATTCAGCTTACTTATAGGAGCTCTCTTGTTCCAAACATTCATTAGGGGGCAATGCTACTTAGAGGGGAACCTTATTTTCATTGAAACTGTCAAATAGGTGGGTCTTTTTAATCTTATCACATGCATGAGATTAAAAAGAACAAAAGCAAGGTGATTCCAACATTTCACATGAAATGTCAATCTTTCTGAAGCTCTGTTATGTTAATAATGGGAAAAAAATAATTAGAGACATAGCTGTATTAGGCAAGATATTGCCCATCCCTTTCATGCACACCAGATCTAATTTTACCAGTCTGTAGAACATCCTCAGACCCACCAAGTAGTAGTAATTAAATCATAACATTGATAACAGTCAAACAGTCAGATGCCAGTGTGGACTATCTGATGTGAATTAATATTCTTATTACCGATTAGCACTGCCAAGGTTTTCAGTATGCAGCCTGCAGTATCATGCCCACTGCCCTATCCTTACGTATTTTGGTGTCTAGAACATTTGCAAGTACTAATATTTTGTATTAGTAACACAGCTGCCCTCTAAGCACTTCAAAGGATTAATAAAATTAGTCTCACTATGCCACTATAAAGAATAAATGTACTCTGGCAGTTCTGCAGATAGAATTTAAATCACCTATATTATCTCCCCAAGAAAGATACGCAGCTTCTGAGACAGGAGTTCTGTATCCTCCAATTTTCACTTTTGTACATTAAACCCAAGGTCATCTTTCTGTGTAAATAAACTACTAGAACAGCACAAGACTTGCACTGTTTGCAATTTAAGCACATTTTTGTGAACCACAAATGGAAATTCCCACTCCTGCTATTTTCTCCCTTTTGTCCACCCAGGAAAAGAAACAAAAATCCAGTGCTACTTCTGAAAAGTCACAGGTAAATGCAGTCCTTTCTTCTTCCGAGGCACTTGATCAGAACCTTTGATTGACATTTGATTTACTTCTCCCCCATCTTTCTCCCTTATTGCCCTTTTCTCTCATGAAACAAAGCAGAAAGAGGATGAGTAGGCTGCTGTCATAGAGAGCTACACAGATGCAGCTCTGAACAACAGCAGGTGCAATACTTTTTTTTTTTTTTAATTTAAAAAAAGCAGCCAAGGAATTGACAGCCTGTTTACAGTGTGCATTTCTGTAACAAATATATACCTGTATCTGTGGGTGGGTATATATCAGGGTGAAACTGGTTCCCAAGTGAGCCTGCTAGTAAATTTCATAGTAAAATAAAACTGTATATCAAGCTTCCTAAAAATTCCATAAAGCTGTCTGAAGGGTCTTTAACTCAGACAACTCAAAGGCTCTGCTAGGATTAAAACAAGAACACCTAACTTTTCAAGTAGAGAAAACTTCCGACTTTCCTAGGGAGACCTGAACAAAACTACAGCCACTTCTCAGCTGCCCCCATACCATTGGAGATACCTTTGCTGTTTTGCTGGCCTGTCCTGGGCAGTCCCGCTCACTGTGCACAGTGAGCTTTGCCCAGCGCCCAAGATTGCCTGTGGGACCCAGGTGACCATCCTCACTACAGTAACCTGGGCTCCCCCTGCAGCCCCCAGATCCCCACTGCCTCTCTCATCCGCTCCTGGTGAGAGGAAGCAGTGGCGTCTCCCCACTCTGGTCCAAGCTGGCTAACTCTCCCAAAGGCACCAGTGACCTCCCCCTGTCTCCAGAATGGGCCCTTCTCAAAAGCAGAAAAATATTTGTTTGTTTATACAGACTTTATAAGGACTTTAGTAAAAATTGAATTTGCTCCGCGACAGTGGTGCAAAGCTGAAAACTTGCTGTGCATTCCAGTCCTGCCACCCGTAACAGGTAAGTCTTGTGGGCCTTCTCTTTATGTACAAAAATCTGATTATCTGAGAAAATAGGTCCCCATTCCTGGCATCTTTGCTCTCCATTGGCTATACTCCCAGTGGGAACATATTCCAGTCAAAGCTGGATGATTATGGGTTCTTGACTAGACTAGATCATTGTCACCTACAGATTTACTGAAAGCTCTTTCATTCAGATAGTTTTTCTCTAGCTAGGCACGTGAGGAAAAAAGGAAGGTTGTTTTGAATAATAGTCTGTCACTGTTAATCACTTGACTTGGGCTTACAGTTCAACTAATAGTTTATTGGAATGAGCAAGTCCTGTGCCAAGAGACCAGGTCTTGCCCTTTCTTCAACCCAGCTCATTTCCCACCTGTATGCAAACAAGCAGAGCCACATCAAAAGAGTAATCTCACATGCAAATAGGTGTGATGGCAAAAGAGCAGGGGGACTGGAAACATGACTCCTTCCAAACTTCTTCTGGAAACTTGAGATTATACCAAATTCAAAAAGAGGTTAAGCCAGAGAAGCACCAGTTAGCAAAATGGAAGTTCATTAGATCTGGATCTGTCACTGACAAGCTGTTTGATTAAGTCACAGCTCTATGTTGTACTTTTTGGTTTTACATACTTTGCATTAGGAACTTTTCAAACTTCTTTTTTTTTTTTTTTTCCTTAAGTGAAGAATAATAATTGACTTGTTAAAGAACTGAGGAAGTTCACACCTCCTGGGTTGTTTATGACCTTGAGAAAGCAACAAACTCCATGCCTGCACGACAGAGCATGGCAGCCCTGCCAATCTGTACTCTCTCTCTATATATATATATACATACCTATTGTTGCAATGCCCTTCTTTTTTTTTTTTTTAGATACTCTTTAAGAATTTCACACATGCAATAAAGATTGACAAGCATACAATCCATTCTGTAGGTCATCTGCTACACAGATGTATTTTCTATTACTTCTTAGAACAACTTTTTTTTTGCTAAAACAAGATTATTTTGGTTTATCAAATTCTATTCTGGGTTATCAAGTCTTCTCAGTTCAAATCATAATGGATGGTATCGATCCATGATCCTTATGGAAGCCATATTCCACTTCTGTGGAAAAATAGCACAGGTCTTTTACAAAACTGCCCATCCTTGCTCAAATACCAAGAATCAACTGTTGAATAGAGCTCAGCAAGCAGAGAATCACACAGCTCTGACCAACACCAAATGTGGCTAAATCTGTTAAGTGAATAAAGTTCAAAGAAATTACTTCAAGTCAAATAATTCTAGCCAAATAATTATTAAAATAAAATTTCCCAACTGTACGGTATGAGATATTTTGATGTGCTTCATGGATGCAAGAGATCTCTCCTTAAAATAACATATATTTACTTTTCCCGGATAATTGTTGATCATTTGCAATTCAATAAATACAGACCTCTCCCAGTCCCCTGACAAGAAAAATAATATAGCAGGTTAAAACAAGTGGGACTACACGGCTTAAACCACGATAGCATACAAATGACAAATCAGAAATTACAGAATTGTTAGGGTTGGAAGGGACCTCTGGAGATCATCCAGTCCGACCCCCTGGCAAGGCAGAGAACCTAGAGCAGGTTAGACAGGATGTCTCCAGGTGGGTTTTGAATGTCTGCAGAAAGGGAGACTCCACAACCTCTCTGGGCAGTGTGTTCCAGTTCTTTGTCACACTCAACTTATATCTACCATCTGCTGAGCATCGGGTTAGCCAGTATGACTTGGTGATACATCTTTCCTCGTACTGACTATACTCTGCCCATCTAAATACGTCTATTCTCATCTTATAGGCCTCATCTTAATAATGCTCCCGTTTGGCATATAAATAACAGTTGACATGCCTAAAAAAAAAAAAAAAATTGTAGGAAGTTATGCAGATACATTAATGCTGTATCCTTCTTCAGATAAGGATTCAAATAGTTAACAATATGGACTTTTAGATTGAATTTTAATGTCAGTAGGCGTCCTCAGTTGACTTTTCATAGTGAGATGATAGCTGTCGTGCGAACAATATTATCCTTAAAAGTACACCATTTTGTTAGTGCTGTAACATTGTCTTATTCCTAGGTAGCTGACTCAGGTTCATACGTTTTTAAATCTCTGTTGTAGTAATTTTACCTATCAGACTTTTATTCAGTGCTTTTACATAGTTTTACATCTACAGTTGCAGCTTAAATAAGCATAATTTCTATAAGGTATTTCTTGAGTATGTTGCATTATTGTTGTCTTGTTCTACCACCATAATACCTGCAAATTGTAATTTTCATGCCAAACGGTTTTAATATCAGAAATTTCTATTACAATTTATCAAGTGCACTGAGCATGTTCCTTTGCTGAACAACAGTGTATCAAGTGGAAATCAACCTACTCTGCAACAGACTCCTAAAAACGCCCCTAGGGACAAGACTACACTGCTGCTGAAAGAATCACAGCAGGAAATAGAAAAATAGTTTCCTGTAAAAATCCCAACAAGCCCCCAGATTCTTACTTTTAAAAATTCCCTTGCATAAAGGACTGGGAAAAAGTATGAGTCTATCTACAAGACGTCAGTATGACACAGTAAAACTTTGTAAGACATTCGTATTTTTTAAGACATCTTTTTGCGGTGGCACAAAAGGAACCTTCCCCGCTCTCCACATCAGCAGTGTTTCTCATTATATACTATAAAAGCATTTTTAATAAAAAAAAAAAAAAATTAACATCAACTGTCACATCACAGACTGTATTTCAACCCTTTTTTAGATAAAATACTTACAGGGGAAAGATTTGTTTGGTGTTAGCCATGCAATATTTGTGTAATAATTCTGTTTTGTAAGAGTTGATGTCACAGAGACAAGACCAAGTCAAGAGGGCAAAACGATGAACATGCTGTTATTTAAGATGAGGGGCGGAGGGGCGGAAGACGCAACAACAAAAAAAAACAGATGAAAAGAGCCACCTGGTAAACTGAACTTATGCAGGGCAAAGAAAGATGGCTTCTGTTGATTTAACTTAACAACTGGCTAATTCCACAAAACCTCTCAGCTGACACTTTGGTTATGCTGCCAAATGCCTGGGTTTGCTCTAATGCTCCACAGTCACAGCATGACTGAGGGGTTTTTTTTAACCCCACCCCTGTAACACCCTCATACCAAGGAACCAAGATGTTACTCGGTTCATTTACAGATTGTGTACTTCCTTAAACCAAAGGGTTCAAAGGCAACTCCCTTTAACCATTCTTAAGCCTAAGCTGCTATGGCTGATAGCGCAGCACAGATGGTGTATATTGCATATCTGCAGGGATATCTTTTCAGCTGAACCCTGTGATTAATTTCCCTGGCAGCACTCTAAAGTTTTGTAATGTAGAAAAGTCAGGGTAAAAGTGTCCTTTCTACCGTTATCTGCCTTCAGATTCATTTAATGCAGGTACAAAGTACAACATTAACCATGTCAATTAGGATGGTCACTGGTCCAAACTATAGGTAATTGGTGTTTCATAGTGCACATACTATGTTTTGGAAGGGACCAGGAGAGAAGTAGCATGGTCCATCTGATATTACCCATCCAATTGTCCATCCATTTGCCCATCTTGAACTGGATACCTTCCACAAAAACTGCCCAGAAAGACTGGAACTGCAGGGCTCAGACTTCCTTTTGCACTTGCCAGGTGAAATACAAAGTCCCAAATAAGAAGCCCCAAACCTATGGCCTGCAAAAGGCTGCAGAATCACCATACCAAGCTCCTCAAACACATAAAGCAGGCACTTCATTTGCTTCTGACCTTTTTGCTTCACTCAATTCAAATCACTGTTTCTTGACTACTTATTCCTCTACCATTAGGCTTGCACTGACATTAAATGCCACCTTTGTTTGCAGTCATATCTTTCTTACCTTTTTCCTGACAAATTACCTTACGTCAGAGGTATACAAGCACCTGACAAAGCAATCAGCTGCACTCCAGTTCATAACATCATGTTAGTTATATTTTCACCCTGCCAATAGAGCTGGAAGAGATGAAGCTGCTGCAATTGGACAGTCAAATAGCAACCTCCTAGATATATCACAAAAGAACATTTGAAGCACTTTAAATAATAATCATGAACCAATTTAACTTAATCTTTTCCCTGGTGACGCACACACTTAGATTCAGTTAGTTTTGCCTTTTTATGTGTTCTGGGAATATTCTTTCAAGCTAAATTCATCATGACGCTTGCCTGCACTGCTGCTTGGAATGATTCACAGAGGTGTGCAATACATTCCTATGAACAGGTGAGCAATTATGATTTCCACAAACCACAAGAAAGTTTACAAAAATATTAGAGAAGTGACTGAATACCAATGGACACTTATACCTCAGTTGCTTGTGGCAGAAGAGTGACCAAATGTTTTTTTAAGCAAATGCCTGCCATTTATATTTCTGCACATAAAGCCCTTGGTGTACAGACTTCCAGAGGGGAAACAACATACAACAGTAAAAAACCCTAAACAACTCATTTCCATGAGATAAGAAAGACTCTGTAGATAGAAAATAATAAAAAAAGAACTGTATAAAGGAAGATTTAAGTCTATATTTTCCATTAAATAACATGATGCAAACTTGAAAAATAGTTTTTCCAAACTATCTATTCCTATAAACAGAAAATTTTTACTATCATACAGAGAACTGGCACATGACATGCTACTAATTACTTCTCTGTTTAATGCTGTATTGAATTGAAAATTATCTTATAATAAATATTCCTCAGATACCACTTCTTTATCTGAAGGGAAATTATAACTTCCTACATGTGATTTCAAATGGAGAGATGTGTCTGCAGAGCAGGCTTAGCTCCCCAGTTTGGGTAGGAAAGGAGTTGCAGAATCCTTGTTTTGAGTGGGAAGATTAGCCCTTTAAGAAAGAGACAAGTTGGTGAGGAAAAATTAAGAGCTAG
This sequence comes from Psittacula echo, assembly GCF_963264785.1. Lineage (NCBI taxonomy): Eukaryota > Metazoa > Chordata > Aves > Psittaciformes > Psittacidae > Psittacula > Psittacula echo. The sequence goes on along the minus strand of NC_137735.1, from coordinate 50,352,892 downwards.
AAACTGAAATCCAGAAACGCAGCATCAGTTCTCCAGTCTGAAACCTGGACAGTGTGCAGTATCACCAACACAGTGGAAGTATCTCAAGCCTCTTTCTGTGAGAGGAAGATAACAATGCCTCTTCATCCTATAGAAGTATCATATGGATTAGTGTTTGCAAGACCCTCAGTACTTCAAGAATTAATTTTTATGATGCTCAGCTTTCTAATGCTGAAGATATCTAGGTGATACAAGTAGCATTTATATGATTGCACTGTTGGTAAAAAAAAAAAAAAACACAACAAAAAAAGACAGCTTTGTAACGTTTGCTATTGATGATTCTTGAACAAATTATAAAACATGGAAAAGGTCACCTTAAAAACAGAAATATACTTCATAACGTATTTCATTACCAATCAGCGTACTGAACTGTACTGGAAGCAAAGAAAGAGCAGAAAGTAAATGTAATGCACATAGCAAGACTTAAAATCAGAGTACATTACACCTTTCAGAAACAAGAAACCTACCCCGATAATACCAAAACCATGTTATACTTCTAATATTTAAATGCAGGGAAAGGTTTTTGCTTGTTTGGTTGGTTTTTGTTTGTTGTTCTTTTTTTTCAACACAGAACTAGCTTTAACTTTAAGCAGCCATACAAAGTTTGGTGGGAAGAGAAACAGCATTTGGAAAGTTCCAACCAAACATTATAAGGCACCTAATCCAGTTGTATCACACAAACAAAGCTTCCCAGACAAGATGGTTTCCTCAGCAAAATTAAGTAGCCCAATGTAAACATGTTACTTATAAGGGAGATCATAACTTACCAGGAGACACAGTGTGATCCAGGGACAAACTCAAGGGGAAAAATAAGAAATTAAAAAAAAAAAAAAACAAACAAGGAAAAAAACCTCCACAAAACCAAAATAGGAATACAACAAAAATAAAACTCCAGCAAAGCCATATCCATCATCTCTCAGTGTTTTGTCTGTTCTACTAAAGACACAGCTGGAGGAAATGCAGGACACACATGGGTTTCTTAAGTAGTAAAAGGTGTCTGTGTTTCCATAATTAAAGCTTGCCTTAAATTTCAGGTGATAAAAATTAACAGAACACATTTCCCACTCACCTGGATGGCTGTCTAAATTGCTCACCAAAATATCCATCTTTCTAATATCTAGAAGAGCATTATAAAAATAAATTATTTTTAGTGTTGTACTTTTGAGACATCCAACTCAAGAATTCCAAAATGCTAAACCCTGTATTTCCTACAATAAGAGATTATGTTTGAAAACGTGGCTGGGTCATTAAGATCACTTATTTAGATTCTGGGAAAGTTGCTTATACATGTTTTAATAGAAAAGCACAAAAAATATTAAGTTTCTATGGAAGTGTCTTTCAGAGGTTTCCTGGGTGAAAAATGTAATCACTGGCCAGAAAGAGAGAGAGAGACAGACCACCTGCTACTGTGAGAATATTGGTCTGAGACGTAGAAAACCCCTTTTCTAGTCCCCAGTTTGTTTAATTTATACTAGGAAGAAAACAGCTATTGTTCTAAGACATACTGGAACTGAATCGTTATTCTTCAATAAATTCTTGCATTGCAAACAGTTCTACATTTTAATTATATTAAATGAAATTTGCAAAAATGCTCCAATTTTATCCCATTTACAACAGTGCAACCACAGAAAACACTGTTGGGTTGGAATGGTCAATACACATTTACATTTTCACCTCTAAAATAACTGATGGGGTTAAACAGGTCATTACAGATTTATATTTTCACTTTTGAAGCAATCAATGCCTGTGACATAATCCATGTCATCCATCACCTAAAGGCAGTCAGTGGTCACTGTGCCATTGATTAATCAGAATTTCACTCCAAATCCCTTGGCATAAATCTGCTTACTAAAAGAATTTTCATAATATTTTCCAAATGCCAATGTTCTCCCTCAGACTTACTTATGCCTATAGGTCCCTAGCCAAGGGAACTTAGGAGTTACTGTCTGTATTGAGATGATTAGGATGAACTCTAAGTGCTTTTACTTGAGATATCAAGATCCTCCCATGGAGATTCAAGAAAATCTCTTTTCCCAGTCTTGGTGATAGTACGTTTTCAGCAACCTGTAATGCTACAAGTATTATGACTTTTTAGATAGAGTACTCATCAGGGAAAAAATACCCTGTAGGTATGTATCAGAATTCATCGTGTGATTGTGTGCCTGCCTGAAGGAAGAAACCTGAATGAACCTAGTATTTGTCCTTGTAGTACTGATTAATTCTTCAGTTATTCTGGAAACCTCATTAAAGGAAAAACAGTAATGATGATCCTTTTGCATGCATTTGTTGATGCATCATCTGTGTTTCTGGAGACTTTATTAGACAATCAGTTTTATGTATGCAGCTCACTGAGAAAATAACTGAATTTATAACATTAAAAGCATCAAATCTGAAATACTGAACTAATCCTCACCCTGTGAACAAAGTTTCAGCCAATTAAGGAAAACATACCAAAAGAAACGAGAATGCATGTTCACAAAATCTGCAAAAGAAAGGCAGCTATGATCAAGGCATAGAGGCAGAAAGAAATCAGACAAAACATGCGTAGTTCCCAGTATCATTCTTGTTCCTTTCAGTAATTATATCAGTGACATTAGCAAATTACAGATGTTGTACCTATGCTTCCTGCATAAAATTAAAAATAAATAAATAAAATTCTGTAAAATATCCTTGTACCAGGACAACTGTACTTCTGAGCTCACACAAGTTTTATTGATTGCTCCTGCATTTCTTTCTTGAATTATTTTGTTCTCAGGCTAAAATTCAGGCTGCAAGCCCTGAAGGAAATGGAAGTCTCAGGAAATACTATTTTGTCCTCAGAATGTGTAAATATCTGTCTGTCTTCTCCATACATGAAGCCTGGCAGGTATATGTTACCCACAATCACTCAAGTCCACTTTTGTCTGGGTGACAAATTCTTAACTATAGATCAGTCATTCCAAAAAGAATATCCATTGAGGGATTCTTGATGTTCACTCCCTTCTACTGTCTGTTTTTAACACTTCATTACACTGTTCTGGTCTTTACTCTTCGGAGATTGCTTATTTAATCTGTTTGTTTCTTTTTGCTCACCCAATTTTCCCTAGGAGAGCTAAACCAAGTACTTTTATTTAAGGAAGTCTAATAACCTGGAGTAGCTATGCAGTAACATTACCTGAATCATTAATTCATGTACAATATTCCTAAAATTGCATAGCACTATTTTTAGATTATACAGTAGCTCCATTGTCTTCTGTATCTCCTCCTTTTAAAACCCATAGGAAGAGGTTGATATTTCTAGTTCCAAGTTGTACAGGACATCTTTTTCAGTGGACACACACAAGGTACAAGGAGATGTGTTCAAATTTGGCCATAAACATAGTGTATTTCCAATGAGAGGAAGAAATCAGAATCAATGGCAGACATGGAGAGCACACTGGGAGAGGGACCACCAGTTTCCCAGACCCAGTTACAGGCCAGGATAAACTAAGACCTGAAGAAATTACTAGATCAGCTGAAAACTGGTCAAGTATATATACTTTTTTAAAACTTTTCTTATGTTAAGCTCTATTTTGACGGTGTATTTTTGTCACTCCTTTTCATATCAGTCAAACCTTAGACAGAACTTCATAGCCACATCCACACCCTGCTGGATGAGCTGATGTAAATGTTACTCATGAAACAGGTGATGTGGTTCTACTCAGACTTGCTGGCAGAGCCCTGCTCCTTAGGAAACACATGCACAGAGCCACTCAGAAAAAAGGAAAAGAGAGTGAACAGATTCATCAATGCTTCTTGCAACAGGACCCAACTTCTCACTCCTACCATCAGAATAAATTCAGCATTTTTCTAGACCTCATACTATGATGACAAAGACTGCAAACAAGGTAGATATTTAAGTCTTTTCTCAGAAATCACAAAATTGAAGGCTTTCATCAAAGATAGAAAGCCCCTGTGATGATGTGACTTTGACAGTCAGTGCTAAACCAGTAAAACATAACAAGTCAGAGAAAGCAAATACTGATACAGGAAATAAAAGTAGAGTAGGAGAAATAGATAAAACCACTGAAGAATGATGAGAGACTGGTTTAAAATAAACTGGAGATTGGGGCAGCAGATTAGGAGAGATGGGGTTGAGTGAATCATACTTCTATATCTCTATTTCCTTTAGTAGAAATACCAAAAAAACTTCTATAACAAACAAAGCCCCAAAACCTCAGAGGCTTCAGAGCTTACGTACTGCTTAGTGGAAGCAGAAATTCAGGTAGAGAGTGGAATGAGAGGGACAAGAGCTAATGAGGCCTCCAGCCCATGAAAAAGGATCACTGAACCCTAACCTGTACCTGCCCATTGGTCAGAACATCTAAGTGATTATTTTTGAGTCTGTTTTGAAGCCAAAAAGAAACAATACATTATAATAATCTTATTCAAAGAAGTGTCAGCAACTACTTAAAATATTGGAAATAGTGCATTTAAGTTAGAGAGGGTAAATAGGCTGACTACATGTCAACTAGCATAAGAGACTTTCTGAAGTAGAGGCTCAGTTTGTTGTCATGATTGGTAAGTTTGAACAAGGCCTAATTCTTCAGCTAGATTACATAAAGTCACACTCTCAAAGACGGATCTCTTTGACTAACCAGTGAACCTTATTGTGACTGTCATATTGTTTATTCTAAACATCTGCAGTAAAAATATTAATCTGATTATTGATCAGATGGAAAATTTCTCTCTTGTTAAAGTTTGTCATGGTTTAAGCCCAGGCCGTAAATCAGAACTACTTAGTCCACTTCCCCCCCAGCCTTTATTCCCCCCGCTCCTGGAGGGACGGGGAGGAGAATCGAAAGAATGCAACTCCCACGGGTTGAGATAAGAACAGTTTAATAACTAAGGTATAACACAAATCACTACTGCTACCACCAATAATAATAATGATAAAGGAAATAACAAGGAAGAGAATACAACTGCTCACCAACCGGTACCTCAGAGTTCCAGCCCATCCGGGAACTCTCAGTTCTACATCCTGGGCATGACGTGCTGTGGTATGGAATACCTCTTTGGCTAGTTTGGGTCAGGTGTCCTGTCTCTGCCTCCTCCTGGCTTCCCCTCCTCCCTGGCAGAGCATGAGACTCACAAAGTCCTTGGTCAGAGTAAACATTCTGACCAGTAACTGAAAACATCGGCTTTATCAGTATTATTCCCAGGCCGAAAGTCAAAACCACAGCACTGCACCAGCTACTAAGGAGAAAAAATGACTGCTGCTGCTGAACCCAGGACAGTATCCACCCCTTATTCCATACCATTCACATCATGCTCAGATCCCACATTTTCAATATGCCCTCACTCTCATCTCAGTGTACTCTTATCCTAGTGCATGGACCAATCCCTATAAAGCTGCTGAGTCCATTTGGTCCATGATATTGGGCCCCATCTCTTGTAACAGTCTTTCAGGGCAGGAGAGGCTGTGTGCAGTGTTCACACTCGTGAATCACCTGGGCAACAGTGCCCATTGCTAAGTCCACCCCTTGATCATGAGTCCATCTCTGTGTTGCATCTCTGCTCTGATGGCCTGAAGTGTCATGGGCCCATCAGGCTCAAAATAATTCACCCTCCCCTGCAGCAGTTTCTGCAACTTGTCACTGGGGACTCCATACAGTTGCCTTCCATCTCCAATGCTTCCAAAGCACTGGAGGAGCCCAGTGGACTAGATACTCGCCCATACTGTCCCACCACACCCTGACACTCATGACTGTCCAGCCTTGGGGAAAACCTCTTGGTCCCCCTATATTGTCGTCCAACCCCAGACAAGACCCAAACCTGACTCTGCTTAACTTTCAAGATCAGACAAAATGGTCGTGGGTAGAACTCACTCTGTGTGTGTGCCAACATGGTGATCCCCATCACTATCAGCAGGCAGGTCCCAAGGGTACCCAAAGGCCATTCAAAACCTTCAGAACTCTCAAATGATGCTGCTGTACTTGTCACTGGGGCTGGTGTAGCTGCTGTGCTTGAAGGCTCTCTCACCACCAGCTTCTCTTCTTCTGAGTCCAGATCTTCCTCCTCTGCCTTGCTGGGAAATGCTGCGGGGTCTCCTGCATCCTCCTGCGGCTCAGGCTCACGGGGCTCAGCAGGAGGCTGCTGGGGAATGCTCTCGGCCGCCGCGGGGCTGGGCTCGGCCACGGGGCTCGGCTCCTCCGCCGCCTCCTCCCACTACTCGGCAGCCGCCTCCTTCCCGGCCTCCAGCCCCACTCCCGCCGCCGCTTGGTCCCCGGGGCCCCTCTCCCAGGCCGCTTCGGCCGCCGCCGGCTCCCGGGGCCGCTCCCCCTCAGGTCCCCGCAGCCTCACGAAGATGGAGGCGAGAACGAGGGCCAGGACGGTGAAGAGCAGCGGGACGGCCAGGTACAAGTCCACGGCCACGTCCATCCCGCCCTGCTGCCGGAGCCCACCCGTATTACAAGCCATTACCATAAAGTACAATGAAACAAGAACCTTAGCCCAAGGCCCACACTTGATAAACACTAACACAGCAAATACCGGCTCTAAGTAAGCTACAGCATACTGACACCGTGACATCAAGAGAAACAACTTTGAGAGCCAATAAATCAGCATTGTGCCTCGGTCAGTTCTGTCGTTATCTCAGCCCTTCATGCCCCACGTTGGGTGCCAAAAAGAACTGTCGTGGTTTAAGCCCAGGCTGTAAATCAGAACCGCTCAGTCTACTTCCTCCCCCAACCTTTCTTCCTCCTGCTCCTGGAGGGACGGGGAGGAGAATCGAAAGAATGCAACTCCCACGAGTTGAGATAAGAACAGTTTAATAACTAAGGTATAACACAAATCACTACTGCTACCACCAATAATAATAATGATAACGGAAATAACAAGGAAGAGAATACAACCACTCACCAACCGGTACCTCGCCCCCACCCCGCAGTGATCCAGGCCTTCCGGGAACTCTCAGTTCTACATCCTGGGCATGACGTGCTGTGGTATGGAATACCTCTTTGGTTAGTTTGGGTCAGGTGTCCTGTCTCTGCTTCCTCCTGGCTTCCCCTCCTCCCTGGCAGAGCATGAGACTCACAAAGTCCTTGGTCAGGGTAAACATTCTGACCAGCAACTGAAAACATCGGCTTTATCAGTATTATTTCCAGGCCAAAAGTCAAAACCACAGCACTGTGCCAGCTACTAAGAAGGAGAAAAATGACTGCTACTGCTAAACCAGGACAAACTTGTATGCACAAATGTCATGAGCTGTCAGAGCACCATACCATTAGTGACTGCAAAGATCTGAGTTTGCAGAGCCTGAAGAGCTACAAGGATGAATTGCAGAACTATCAGTATAGACCTAAGTTAATATAGATCTATATCTTATTAGACCTACAGCAGTGGTAACACTGCTAAAGACTGTTAGCTTCTGCTACTTGTGCTGGCACTTCCATTTCTTACTAAGGGAATTGGCATCAAGAGTATTAATTACAGAAGTTAGAACACAACTGTAGGAAATTCTCAGCCCCCTCAAACTAGAAACGAAAGAATGTAAGGATTTTTTCTTATGTTTAATATCAATTAGTAAAGCATGGTTGAGATCAATAACAGAATTGAAATGCAATTAAACATTGCTATAATAAAATACCATTATGGTTACTATTTACAACTTGGTTGTGGTTAATAACCAGTGAGACTGGTGCTCATTATAACAGATAATGAATAATTATTTGTTGTGGTTCAAGCCCAGCCAGTAACTCAGAACCATGCAGCCGCTCACTCACTCCCCCCTGTTCTTCCTCCCCTGACTCCCAGAGGGATGGGGAGGAGAATGGAAAGAATGTAAATGCCACGGGTTGAGATAAGAGCAGTCCAGTAACTAAGGTATAACACAAACCACTCTTACTGCCACCAATAATAATAATGATAAGGGAAATAACAAGGGAAGAGAATACAACCACTCACCATCCATTGACCAATACCCAGCCCAACCTGAGCAGTGATCTAGCCCTTCCGAGTAACTACCCCCAGTTTATATAGTGGGCATGACGTGCTGTGGTATGGAATACCTCTTTGGCTAGTTTGGGTCAGGTGTCCTGTCTCTGCTTCCTCCTGGCTTTTTGTGCCCCTCCTCACTGGCAGAGCATAAGACTGAGGAAGTCCTTGATCAGAGTAAATATTACTTAGCAACAACTAAAAACATCAGTGTTGTCAGCATTGTCCACAGGCCAAAAGTCAAAAACACAGCACTGCACCAGCTACTAAGAAGGAAAAAATAACTGCTACAGCTGAACCCAGGACATGAGGTAATATTAGATATCTTATGTACTAAATGGCTGTCATAGATCCCCTCTTAAAATTATCCATCACTGTATTTTAGAATAATTCAAAAAATATTAAAATACTATTGCAATAAAGCACAGTGTAATGAGTAGGAGAAAGAAACAGGTTCTAAAAAATGATGAGATACTGCTTAGTAAGTTGACCTTTCAGAAATACCCTCATCTTCACTTATCTTCAAAATAAAACGCAAGATTATTTTTAATTACAGCTTAGGAGCATGATAAGTTTTCATAATGAAAAGTCACTCACATTTGAGCCAGCTACAGTTTTGCTGTTATAACATGGAATAACACTTGAGTTAAGGTTGCATGACAAATACCGTTCTGCTCTGTTGTATTTCGGATTCATAATTCTGCATTTTTTCAGCTGTGACATAGCTTTTTTCCCCAATATAAGTCTCTAATTCCTCAAGAAATATAACACAGGGACAGAAGGATAAACTGTTCAAATGAAGATGTTCCCTATAGAAATGTTTAAGTGTAAAACCCCCAACAAAGATGATGTTCTTTTGCAAGACAACTAGTAAACTTTTCTCATTGTACAGGAAAAGATCTTGCTTTTTAAATAGCTTTAACCACAGAAAACAGCAGAGGATTGAAAACTGGAATTTGACATAAAGACAGCCCTCATTAAAAAGAAATGCCTATGAGTGTATTGTCACAAATTGGCTTAGAAAAGTTTTTCAAACATGCACTTTCTGCATACATGTCTGAATAGGAATCTTCTAAGCTTTTGAAGAGCAAGAATGGGGAAGATTGCTCCGAACGCACGTGTATTGCTAACTCCACAGGGAGAAGGCAATGTGAAGCAACACGAAAAATTGGCTGTACTTCTGGCTACTGTGCAAAGTTGCTCTTTCCTCAAGCAAAATCAAATTCCATTGCTATTTCACTATTTACAACACTTGCAGAGCAAAGTTTGCTGAATGGCATGAATGATACATTTATGTTTTCATTTTCTCAGGTTTACTAGTTTGCTTTTTTGGATTTAATCACATGGGAGTTGGCTACCCTTATTTTTCAGTAAGGTTTTCTATTCCTTTTGCTAGGTATCACTGACACTCCTCTAAATGTACTGTATTCACACAAATAAAACATACTGATTCCATTAAAATAATGGTATACCATGGACTCAGGTGGAGTATCTCTTGCTGTACTGGAAAAAACTTTCCTCCAAATATGCCTGACTATGGCCTTATGTCCTGGTTTCATCTGGAATAGAGTTAATTTCCTTCCCAGCAGCTGGTGTTTTGGCTTTAGTCCAAGAACAATATTAATAACACACCAATGTTTTAGTTGTTGCTAAGTAGCACTTACTCTGATCAAGGACTTTTCAGTCTCTCATGCTCTGCCAGTGAAGAAGGGCACAAGAAGCCAGGAGGAAGCAGAGACAGGACCTCTGACCCAAACTAGCCAAAGGACTATTCCATACCACAGCATGTCATGCCCAGTACTGGGGGGAATCATGCAGAAGGAGCCAATCACTGCTCAGGTCAGGCTGGGTAGTGAGCAATTGTACTGTGCATCACTGCTGATTGTTGTTTTGGTTTTTGTGGATTTTTTTTTCCTTTCCCCTTTTAGTTTGATATCTCTTTCCTTGTCATTTCCCTATTAGTAGTAGTAGTATTAGCGTTAGTAGTAGTGTTAGTATTCTATTGTACTTCAGTTATTGGGCTGTTCTTATCTAAACTTGTGGTGTTCACATGCTTCCAAATCTCCTCCTCATCCCACCCAGAGAGTGGAAAGGCATGGAGGGGTGAGCAAATGGCTGCATTGTGCTGAGTTACTGGCAGGTCTTAAACTATGACACCTCAAATGATTTGGATCTTCCTAGCAATGCTACATGCCACACCATGCACAATGTATTGTGAAAATGGTAGCTCAGTTCAGTGTTACCAAAGCTGAGACGCAACATGCAAGCACTCTCATGGGAATCTTGCTACCAACTTTCCTTAGATTAAACTCAAAATCTTAAAGTGTTTTTGAATAAGCTTAGATTCTCTTTATATTTATAGAGCACATATCCTATGGGATTGAAAATGTCTGCAGTGGCAAAGTTGGATGTAATATGAGTATGATGACAGAATTTGCGTTCTTTCTTTATGCAAAAATGCAGACTTTCTTGAAGAGGAATTAATAAAATCCAAGAAATGATATTTCTCTGTCTTGGCATAAAACCAGGTATGATTGAGAACAGGGGCTTGGTTTCATTTCACAGTCTAATATAAAAGCTCACTAGCTCTGAGACAGACTACACCAAGGAGATAGAGCATTTATACTGCTCTGCTTTGTTACATCTGTGTTTTCCAAACCACAGAATAGAACTTCTTTTTCAATCTTCATTTCTACAGAAAGAAAGCAGGAAAGGTTATTATCATGTTGCTAAGGGAAATGCATCATCCCATCATCAAAAGCCAGTATTATAGATTGACAGTATTTGGAGAGAGTTATGGCTTGTAAAACCAGTCATTCACATTACTACTGGAACAATATTGCTGTCTCTTAGAGTGAGTCAGGAAGAAATAACAGAAACAGCTACATTTTATATTACTTTTATTTCTACTTAAGGGCATTGGCTCTGAGATCTATTTGACTTCCTGGTCTAGCTTCCATTTTGCTTGAATTCCAATAGAAAATATTTCCCGTTTTGAAAATTGAATGAAAATGAAAGATTAAATAATGCTTCCTGCCTTTTTTCCCTCATATCATTTTCTACTGTAAAATACAAAAGGAGACTTTTAATATGAAGAAATACCTTCATTTTTTTATTAGAGCAACTATTCCACTTCAAAGAAGTCATTTACAACCCATTTTGAGCTATAGAAGCAACATTTCCTTTAAAAATAAATAAGGGCAAAACCAAATACACGACAGTGTATTTGCCAGAGTGCTCCTGATGCAAACAGAGCAGTGTTTGCATACCTCAGCTGAGAATTTAAGCATGAGAGTTTATTGTAAGTATTTTATTTCCTTACCTATTACAATTTCATCTGAGCTGAGCAGCCCATTTCTTTGTATGTGACATATCTTAGTGGTTTCCCAGGTACAGGGAGAAACAATAACTACCAAATCTGCCTTATGATGTTGAGTAAATTTCAATGTGCATTTAATGTGGTTTCCCAAGTTAAAAAAAAGACATGGTTGCTTTAGTATCTTGGCACAGCATTGCTCCATTTCAGCCAAATCTAACTGTGAGGTAGGGGTCTTGAAAACATTAAACCTCTAAAGAGAAAGAAGAATCAGTGAATAGCTGACTGTGGATATACCCATCTGTACCTCCACCAAGGAAACCACCGAACAAGCACAGTCCTTAACACTTTAAGAGCAGGAATCAGCTGGCTAGCTAGATGGCTATGAACTGTAGGGTGTAACTCTTGCTTAGACATACAAAATATGGGAAAAAGAAAGAAAGAAACAAACAAAAACAACAACTTTTTTTTTTAAAGGGGTTGGACAGGTCTGATAGGTTGATATTTCCTGCACTAGAGGCATGTGCAGGAGAGACGCAACTTTGCATCATCAACCTTCATTAATTCTACTTAGAATCATAGAATAGTTAGGGTTGGAAAGGACCTTAAGATCATCTAGTTCCAATCCCCCTGCCATGGGCAGGGACACCTCACAATAAACCATGTCTTCCAAGCCTCTGGCCTTGAACACCACCAGGGATGGAGGATTCACAACTTCCCTGGGCAATCCATTCCAGTGCCTCACCACCCTCTCAGTAAAGAACTTCTTCCTTATATCCAATCTAAACTTCCCCTGTTTAAGTTTTAACCTTTTACCCCTTGTCCTGTCACTATAGTCCCTAATGAAGAGTCCCTCCCTACCATCCTTATAGGCCCCCTTCAGATACTGGAAGGTTGCTCTGAGGTCTCCACGCAGCCCCAATGTTCTCAGCCTGTCTTCATACGGGAGGTGCTCCAGTCCCCTGATCATCCTCGTGACCCTCCTCTGGATTTGTTCCAACAGTTCCATGTCCTTTTTATGTTGAGGACACCAGAACTGTACACAATACTCCAAGTGAGGTCTCACGAGAGCAGAGTAGAGGGGCAGGATCACCTCCTTCAAACCCACTATCACAAAATGGTTTGGGCGGAAGGGACCTTAAAGCTCATCCAGCTCCAATACCCTGCCATGGGCAGGGACACCTTCCACTAGAGCAGGTTGCTCCACGCCCCTGTGTCCAACCTGGCCTTGAACACTGCCAAGGATGGGGCAGCCACAGCTTCTCTGGGCACTCTGTGCCAGTGCCTCAGCATCCTCACAGGGAAGAACTTCTCAGCTTTAATTCAGCATCATCACTAAGTGACTGAAATTGCAACCCAAGCTACTGGTTGTTTTCACACAGCACATGGATACTTACTGGGGAAAGGGGAAATTTTAAGAGAGATGTTCCTGTGAGTGTAACTGTCCATATTATGACACGTTTGAGACACCGGTGCTGAAAAACCAAGTTCCCTCTTCCTTCTCTCAGCAAACAACTAGCAAGATGACTGCTTTACTTGCAGCCAGAGCTCCAAATACCTGGAAAGCTCCAGGAGACTTCTTCCAAGAGTCAGCCTGTGTCTAAGCCTATTCTGTGTACCAGGGCTGGATACCATGAAGTCAGGTGAAAAAGTGACATAGAGATACTTATTTCTCACAGCACAAAATTTACCAAGTTGTGTCTATTGTCCCATCATTATTAAAATGAACTACAGTGAAAGGCCTGTGGCTTATGCCAAAACTGTTTTATGATGTAACTTTTATGTTTCCTGCATTTTTGCAGTAACTAATCATTCTTCGTTAAAACATGTACTTGAAATGAAATATAATGAGAAATCTGTTGATGAAAAATGACATACACACATATACAGGAATGCACGTATCAAAAAGTATCAAACACAGTCTTATAAATAATGGTTTAGAGCTCTGGTTTGCTGCAAAAAATATCCTCTCAAAACCAACGACATTTTATTCTAGGTACGTCTTGAAAATTGCATGTTATATATATACATAAAAGAATACCTGATGATCTCAAAGTAATTTAAAGAACAGGAAGCAGTAATAATAACACTTTATAGTAAAGCAGATAATACAATAAGCCAAAATTCATATACAGTGTTTACTATGAAATTAATTAACTGTACCTTGAAAAATAATGGCTCCTCAGGAAGAGGGCTAACAGGGAGTGAGGTGGTGCTACTAGCTGGACTCATGTCCGTACTCTGAAAGAAAAGCACACAGGGGTTTGCATTTCCAATCATGTTCTACAGACATCGTTTTACATTTTGGGATTAAAAAAAAAAAGCTCAAAACCAACACTGAAAATCCAACAGAATTAGATTGACAAAACAACCGCAATCTGTACAGCATTTACCTTTAATTAGTAAAAATATTTCACTAATGGTTAAGTATTTTGCATTTTCTTTATTTTAAATGAGCTCCCCATTCAAAGACTGAAGCATATGAAAAAATAATAAACATACTGTGTCTTATAAAGGAGTAATACAAGAGGTTAACTGACAACACAAAAAATTGCTCATATGAACAAGTATGATATACAATTTTGGCTTAATTAGTATTTTTATTATTTTGGGGATGTCCCAGTAGTAAAGTTAAGAGGCATATTTAACAAGAAAGCAATATACTGAAGGAAAGTATTTGTATCAAAGTTTGAAAAACTATCACTTTCATGTGAGTCAATATATCTTACAAATGAACACTAATATATGAAAAGAAACAGTGAACTGCAAAGTTAATACTGAAAATTAGTTAGTATATTTCAATGAAAATTAGTTAGTATATTTCAATGGACCTATCCGGTCAAAATGCTTAAGATTGGTCTCTTTTTTAGGTAATATTTCAGTAACCTATTAGTTAGTATGGTCATTATTTTTACAGATGTGACAGACATTAAAAGAGGTGTGTGGAAAATCTTAATAATTTGGAATTGTAATAATAATAGAAGAACAAAATCTGGATTAAAAAAATGCACAAAAAATTGTTCTGAAGAAAAATAGACTATATGATAAATCTTAGGAAATAAGTCCTTAAGTGCTAAAATAAAAAATATCTGCCAACAAAAATCACAACAATAAACCAGAAATAATGCAATGGAGAATACTGAAAAAAAGTAAATTTTGCATGGGGTAGAAATCAATTTCCTTTTCACGCTATGGCATTGCAGTGTAGAATGATTTAATGAATTGAACTTCTGCAATTAACTAATCAGCTGTCTGGTTTCCTATCACTATAAATCTATTTTGACCCCTTCAAGAAGTCCAGATTCTGCAAGTGAAGAACACTGCTTCAACTATGAAGTTCTAACAGGTCATTCAGCAGATTTTTAAGCAGAGATACCATATTTTACTGAACCAACTGATACAGGATTAAAACTGAGATGAATTTTTTACAAAATCCCTATGTCAAATCTCAAGTAGAGGACATGGAGTTCAAAGTTAACACCTACTGAGAAAACCACAGAGCTTAATTAGATATGTATCAGTTACACCATATCTGAAAGAAAAAACAAGTTACTCGCTAAGTGAAAGCGATGTAAGTAAAGGAGAAAGGAAGGGAGCATGCTAATTATTTCCAAGGAGAAAGAAAGAAACAGGTAGTTTATAACCCATGCAACACAACAAAAGTAGCTGAGGAATAAGAGAGATTATAACATGTCAGAAAGCCACTATCTTTGTTGAAGCCACTGCTCTAGCATTTACAAACATAACAAATTTTAACACTGATTCTGCACTGGATCATTAAGGAAACTGGTTGATATTTACCTAAAGGAAGTGAAATATAACCCTTTTAGATTAAACTCAAAGTGCAGAGAAAACTGGAGACCTTCTCTGTAAGAATGTTCTGCCTTAAAAGCCAACAGTTCAGCTGAGGACACTTTGTCTTTTAATTTACACAGTACAGAAAAACCCTAAAGGGGGGTGGTGAAATCAAGTAACTGCTTTCCAAACCAAATCAAGCACCCTAATTTGCACTTAGAAGTGTGTAGGAAGGCAGTCCAATCTTTTAAGCATTGAAACAGTCTCAGGATGAAAATCTGCAAAGTGGATTGGTACCTGTATGCTACACGAGCTGGAAGCTCTTCAGTGAGAGCTGGAATCTAAGAAAGGTCAAACAGCCCTGAGGATGCCGAAGATGCTTCTAACAAAATGCCTCAAAGCTCAGCCACATGATGGCCTCAGAAAAACATCCACTTTTTTGTGATGACTGAAAACAAGCCAGCCCAGGTCTGGATGCCATGCTGATGTGGCACTGTGCCTGAACTAGAAAGGCTGCTGAGAGGTGGGCTATATTAGTAGGGGCACCGTGACTATATAGCTTCTGGACTGCAAATGGTTTGAGTTTGGCCAGATAGGAGCACTGGCAGAAGAGCCTGTGTCTGGCTAGAGCTGTCCATGTACATATAGCATCAGTGCCCCCTCCAACAACTTCAGTAATTTTCCTCTCCAAAGAATGCAGAGCAGGTTCTCTGCCAGTGTAAATTAATTAAATCCAGTGGCACTAACACAGTTTATTATAGTGCAGAACTGAGTGAGACAGTACCAAAAGGGTTGTTTCTTGAGCTATTAAAAAAACCCTTTCCAAACTAATCACTGCTTTTAGAGATGCTGTCAGCTTGCCCTCTTGAAGGGACATATAAACAATTACAAATAACATCACACCTTCCACCTAAATTTACCATCCCTAAGGTATTTGTCACGATCACACTTCACATACAAAAGATACATACAAAAAATACATACATACAAAAAACCCCTATCACTGTGAGTCCAATGAGGACTTTTTATTTGATGTTGCCTAAACCAAGCCTGTTCTCATAAAAGCAGCCACACTTAAACTGGCTTAAAGCTGACAGCTTTTAGTTATAGATTAATCAGAAGATGCTACACCATTAGGCTATAATCATATCTTTTAAGTCATAGTAGATGTTAAACATGATTCGTACCATAATGATATATATTTGGCAAAATTAGGTAAATCAGGACATCTCTTAATTTTGCAGTACTTTGCTGTGCAAGTATACATTCAAAAAGGATTTCTGATGCATAGTGATACCACAGCTGCGTTTTGTAGACTGAGCCTTTTCCTGGTATTGCTGGAAACCTGAGTGTTCTGGAGGGCAGAGAATTTGTAAAGCTTTAATCACCTAAACTCCATTTTTAAAATGTCTGAATACCAAGCAATTCAAGCATTTCTCAGAACAACAGTTTAGAAAATACCATCTTGTCCATGTAGAAAACAACCCTGTGAGCTTTCCTTCCTGTGCTTTTAGGCATTTTTTAATTTGGTGCAGGCTGTTAAAATCAGAAAATTGACATTATTAGAATTTTTCTGATAGCTGTTCCACAATTATACTGATCAATGCTCAAGTTTTCTTCTGATTTCTAGAGCTGATAAGCCTAAATGTACATCATCCTCTTTGTGCAACTGGATGGGTATCATGGCATCATTCTAGTTGGTGCTAATCATTTAACTCTAGAGAACAATGTTAAAAATGTGATTAATTTCAGGAAATTTCTGGATATCAAGGCAAAGGAAGAAAACAAAGTCTAAGAGAAAAAGTTTTCCCACTTCTGCATCCTATTTGGGGATCTAGGATCAGGATTATCCTTGAGGACAGATTGCCACCATTTTGCTGCATGAAAGAGAAAGCAGCTCTTTCTGAAGCTTCTTTAAAGTAGTCACAGGCTTGGTTTTGTCTTGTTTTCTTCCACTTGCTGTAACTACCTCAAAAGAGAATGTTTCATAAGCCTACATAGTGACGTAAATTGCCTAACAGCAGGTTAGAGAATGTAGTCAGTGTTTTTCCAGCAATACAGAAGATCAAGTATATATAAATGTACACTGTTAAAACCACACTCCTTTGAAAACAAGTCATCTTCCAATCTTCAGCAACTGTTCTTTAAACAAAACCATACTCACTTCACATCATAAATTGTATTTTTTCTCACTACAAAACCCTTGTCTTTAATCTGATCTTCTCTATGAAGGGGCCTATGTTTCAATCTTTATTAATTGTATCATAAAATATGGACCATCCACTGTATATCATTCACTGACAGAAGCCAATTTAATTTGTTACCACTGCTTTTCAGCAAGGGTAAACACTGCAATGATAGTTGACTTCTCTGGAGATCAGCATCACAATTTATTGATCTAAGAAGTTACTACCGACAGAGAAAACCTCCACTGGATATTTGAGCTAGAGATCAAATAAATCTTTATAATAACTGAAGAAAAGACAATCTGTGTCCTTTATAGCTTCTTCTAAGGAGCAGTGGATGAGAGTTGAACTGACTTTCAGGGTGATAGTTCTAGTTGTACCATACGTGATGCCACTAAGTATCATTTTAAAACTTGGAAGTGGAGTAGAACTATGAAATTAAATAGGTGCAGTCAGCAAGCTCTGTAGTGACATTTTGATATACTGAAGGTAATCAAAGACCTCCAAGTGGAGTTATTTAATGGGTCTGCATAACATCTTTATGAAATATTGTGCTTAAATATTATTATCCCACTTTATCAATTAAAGTAAAACAGAAGGGGGAATGATTTGCCCAAAGCTATGAAGTGCTGCTAAAAACAAAGATAGAAATTAGGAACTCACAAGTCCAAGCACTCCATTTACATCCAGAGTACGCAATGCTCCCCTATGTGCTTCTAGAGTGGCTTCTGCAGTTTCTGCATTACTTAAAGTCATGAAGAGCTTTTGCTCTTCCTGCAAATAAAATTACTATTAAAAATTAGTAATGATAAGAACAAAATGTAGGCAATGAAATGAGCCTTCACCTCCCACCATGCTTGACTAATTTCCCCCAACATCCTCAATCTCATTAAGAATGGAAGTGATTCTTCAAAATGTATTTAGGTCTATTTTATAACATCTTAGAATATAATCCAGGTGGTTATTTATAAACCTATTTCATGTGTCTTTTATTAATAGGCATAGTTAATTATCATTACTAATATGGGCAATTATCAGCTGAGACATATAATAACTATTTTCCAGTATTTGGCTGGTCCATTGCCTAGAGCTTGCTTTTCCGATAGCTTGAAAGGCTGTGCAGTTCTTTCATCTAACCTGCATTATCAGAGCTCGGATCACAGGGGTGAAGCATAAATTACAGCTGCTTCTTACTACCTCTTTTTATGCCAGTACATGAGGTGTGGATAGCTAAGTTTTTAGTGGTTCAATTACCTACTGATTCTCAACTAGCACTTAGTATATGGGTGGGCAGATCAGCCTCCATTCCTCTTACCATCTAAGCAAAACTAATCACCTGAGCTGTGAAATGCCAGTGGGAAATTTCACCTGATCTGTCACTTAACAGCATTTGTATGTCCAGTAATGTTTAACTTAGACTCCAACTTCTCAGGAACTTTGAGCAAACACATTAAATGCAATATTTTGCACAGCAATTATTTTTTTTTCAGCAAGAAGGAATTGGGATGAAGGATATTTTGTTGACTATTATTTGTTTATAATTTGGAAAAAAACTGGAAAGATGCTCTTTTAGCCTTTTAATTAGGCTAAATTAATTATAAAATCCATAACCAGCAAGCGACATAGACAGTCCATAGTTTGCTGCAGGCCTATGGTGTTTGAAATAGTTAGAGTCAGATTATATTTTCACATTGTTCACTTTATATTAAATTTACACAAATATTTAAGTTTGCTAAGCTAGCTATCTTCCCCCTCTCTTTATATTAAATGCAGAAGTGTAAGAATACCAAAGTACCAGGTACAAATTACTATTAACTGCTTTTCAGTTTCTAAAAATGGGAATATGAAAATACCTAACATTGAAAATACCTAGTAGCTGGCATGAGGAGAACACATTAATAAACATGTTTTAAAATTTGTAAACAAAGTAGAAAGCTGAACTAAGCCTCTTAACAGGGGCTCAAGAATTAGAGGTTGCCGGTTTACAACTGAGTACATATAGAGGGAAAAAAACAGGTTTTTTTATAAGCATATGTCATTTTCTCATAATAGAAAATGACATGTATATCACTATATAACTAATAGATTTATTTAATAGTAAATATGTCCTCCTTTCTGCTCTTTTTTTTTTCACCTTGATTTTTCATTGCTTAATTTTCCAGTCTGTCTTTATTCCCCACTTTCCTTCATGAGACTCATAATAAACAGAGACACAAGTTTCCTTGGTCAGATAACTTCCTGGCACACAGAAGCTGGATAAAGGGTCCATTAATATGTGGGAGAAAACCACTCTTTTTACCTTCACAAACAGCAAATTCAACTCGAGTTAATCTCTAAAAAAACCCTTCACTTCTATCTGCAAGCAGAATATAATTTCAAAAGTAATTTGGACAATGACTTTGGGGTTAACATCTCTTTGAGAAGAGTATCACAAGATCATCAATGACTGTCACTGTGTGAGTTGGGATCGCTACTATGACACAATATATTAAATGCAAGTCCAGTCATATTTCTATCCTAATGAAAACCAGAGGGTTGCTTTCACAGACGCAAATGCTTTGTTGACAACACAGTGGAGAACTCATTTCCTTGAGCAAAAATCTACTCCCTCCCTCAGTTTCTATTGTTTCTTTCATACTTCATTGACTATACTATCCAGCCATGACATTTTGTTACTGTATATTCTTCCCTAATAATATCATATAACATCAGCTTTTTCTGCTCTTTCAGCAGTCAATTGAGAGAACCAAGTACTCTCCTGGGATTTTAATCTGTGGGCTGCCTATTTCAATTGCTTTTCTTCAGGAGATCTTTCAGATTGAAAATATACACATTTTTTTTTCTCAAACTGCTTTCAGTTTTATAGCAAATATGACAGTTATCTCATACAGCAAGGTTAGTGATGGTTTTTTTCTTACTCGTCACAAAGATATTTTCTTTCTCCACAGCTTCCATCGCAGTACTAACAGACTGAGACTCCATACAGCCATAGCCTCAATCTGGAAGAAAATGTCTGCATTCAGTCAAAGGAGTTTACCAGCAAAGTGTCTCTGGGCTCTCTCAAACTCCTGCATTTTCCCTGTATACAGGTCCATTGTTTTTCTGGTCTTACAAATAAAACACTTTGAAAAGAAGTAATCAACTAATTAAACTGAGAAGTTTCAAATCTGATAACAGAATTGCCTCCTCTCCCTCCCTTACACATCCACACATGTTCTGCATC
Source organism: Psittacula echo (assembly GCF_963264785.1). Lineage (NCBI taxonomy): Eukaryota > Metazoa > Chordata > Aves > Psittaciformes > Psittacidae > Psittacula > Psittacula echo. The sequence continues at coordinate 50,332,380 of NC_137735.1, read as the reverse complement.
ATTACGTATCTAAACATACTGGGACAAGCTATAAGCTGGAGCCAAAAAGGATCAGGTATTATATTAATACAAACAATAGATGCACCTACAGTTATACTAAAGAGGATACAAACATACACAGGATATACATTCATATGCTTCTGGATATGTGGAAATAACTCTTTTGATGTGTTAGGATAAAAGTGTTCCTGAAAACATGTTGTTGCATGTTTAAGCCCCGGCTGTAAATTAGAACCACGCAGTCTACTTCCCCCCCCGCCACTCCCCAGAGGGATGGGGAGGAGAATCGAAAGAATGTAACTCCCACGGGTTGAGATAAGAACAGTCCAGTAACTCAGGTATAACACAAATCACTACTGCTGCCACCAATAATAATAATGATAAGAGAAATAACAAGGGAAGAAAATATGATACCGCTCGCCGGAAAAGAGCCCGACCGAAAAGAGCACGTGCCCTTCCGGGTAGCTCCCAGTTACATCCCCGGGCATGACGTGCTGTGGTATGGAATACCTCTTTGGCTAGTTTGGGTCAGGTGTCCTGTCCCTGCTTCCTCCCGGCCCCTCCTCCTCCCTGGCAGAGCATGAGACTCACAAAGTCCTTGGTCAGTCTAAACATCAGTGTTATCAGCTCTTCCCAGGCCAAAAGTCAAAAACACAGTGCTGCAACAGCTACTAAGAAGGAGAAAAACTGACTGCTACTGCTGAACCCAGGACAAAGTTCCTCTGAACTATCCACAGATGGCCACTGTTGAAGCCAGGCTTTAGGTGCCAGTTTCATAAAAACAGTTCCTATGCTCACATACTCATACAATTAACTGTTCTCCACAAAGCTCTGATGTTCATCATCTCCTTTCAGCCTATGTCATGTGCACCACAGGAACTTTGTCCCCCTCTACAATATGTAAAAGTTCTGACTGGGCTGGGCCAGCCCTGTTGGCAGATCCTCTGGTGTTGACCAACCAGGTGGCCTTTGGTAAGTGTGTATCCCAATGCTTGAAAGTTCCCCCACCCATTGCTCTCAGTGTAGTTTTTAACAGCCCATTATACCGTTCGATTTTCCCAGAGGCTGGTGCATGGTAGGGGATGTGATATACCCACTCAATGCCATGCTCTTTGGCCCAAGTGTCTATAAGGTTATTCCGGAAATGAGTCCCATTGTCTGATTCAATTCTTTCTGGGGTGCCATGTCGCCACAAAATCTGGTTCTCAAGGCCCAGGATAGTGTTCCTGGCAGTGGCATGGGGCACAGCGTATGTTTCCAGCCATCCGGTGGTTGCTTCCACCATGGTAAGCACATGGCGCTTGCCGTGGCGGGTTGGTGGGAGTGTGATATAATCAATCTGCCAGGCCTCCCCATATTTGTACTTCAGCCATCGTCCTCCATACCAAAGAGGCTTTAACCGTTTGGCTTGTTTAATTGCAGCACATGTTTCACACTCATGAATAACCTGGGCAATAGTGCCCGTTGTTAAGTCCACCCCTCGATCACGGGCCCATCTGTATGTTGCATCTCTGCCCTGATGGCCTGAAGCGTCATGGGCCCACCGAGCCAAAAATAATTCACCTTTATGTTGCCAATCTAAGTCCATTTGAGCCACTTCAATCTTAGCAGCTTTATCCACTTGTTGGTTGTTCTGGTGTTCCTCAGTGGCCCGACTCTTGGGTACATGGGCGTCTACATGGCGTACCTTCACCACCAGGTTCTGCACCCGGGCAGCGATATCTTGCCACAGTGCAGCAGCCCAGATGGGTTTACCTCTGCGTTGCCAGTTGCTCTGCTTCCATTGCTGCAACCACCCCCACAGAGCATTTGCCACCATCCATGAGTCAGTATAGAGATAAAGTACTGGCCACTTTTCTCGTTCAGCAATGTCCAGGGCCAGCTGGACGGCTTTCACCTCGGCAAACTGACTCGATTCACCCTCCCCTTCAGCAGTTTCTGCAACTTGTCGTTGAGGACTCCATACAGCTGCCTTCCATCTCCGATGCTTTCCCACAATACGGCAGGACCCATCAGTAAACAAGGCATACTGCTTTTCACTTTCTGACAGTTTATTATATGGTGGGGCCTCTTCAGCACGCATCACCTCCTCCTCTGGTGACATTCCAAAATCTTTGCCCTCTGGCCAGTCCCGGATGACTTCTAGAATGCCTGGACGACTGGGATTTCCTATTCGAGCTCGTTGTGTAATTAGTGCAGCCCATTTACTCCATGTCGCATCGGTTGCATGATGTGTAGAGGAGACCCTGCCTTTGAACATCCAGCCCAGCACGGGCAACCGGGGTGCCAGGAGGAGCTGTGCTTCAGTGCCAATCACCTCCGAAGCAGCTCGAACCCCTTCATAGGCTGCCAGTATCTCTTTCTCAGTTGGGGTATAGCTGGCCTCAGATCCTTTGTATCCCCGACTCCAAAAGCCGAGGGGTCGACCTCGAGTCTCCCCTGGAGCTTTCTGCCAGAGGCTCCAGGTAGGACCATTCTCCCCAGCTGCGGTGTACAGTACATTTTTTACATCTGGCCCATTCCGGACTGGTCCAAGGGCTACTGCATGAGCTATCTCACGTTTAATTTGCTCAAAGGCTTGTTGTTGCTCAGGGCCCCATTTAAAATCGTTCTTCTTCCGGGTCACATGATAGAGAGGGCTTACAATCGAACTGTAATTTGGGATGTGCATTCTCCAGAACCCCACAGCACCCAAGAAAGCTTGTGTTTCTGTCTTATTAGTTGGTGGAGACATTGCTGTTATTTTGTTGATCACATCTGTAGGGATCTGGCGACGTCCATCTTGCCATTTTATTCCCAAAAACTGAATCTCCTGTGCAGGTCCCTTGACCTTACTCCGTTTTATGGCAAAACCAGCTTTCAGCAGGATTTGAATTATTTCCCTCCCTTTCTCAAAGACTTCTTCCGCTGTATCACCCCACACAATAATGTCATCAATGTACTGCAGGTGTTCTGGAGCTTGCCCCTGTTCCAGTGCATTCTGGATCAGTCCATGGCAAATGGTAGGGCTGTGTTTCCACCCCTGGGGCAGTCGGTTCCAAGTGTACTGGACGCCCCTCCAAGTAAAAGCAAACTGTGGCCTGCACTCTGCTGCCAAAGGAATTGAGAAGAATGCATTGGCAATATCAATCGTGGCATACCACTTGGCTGCCTTTGACTCCAGTTCATACTGAAGGTCTAGCATGTCCGGTACAGCAGCACTCAATGGTGGTGTGACTTCATTCAGGCCACGATAGTCTACTGTTAGTCTCCACTCTCCGTTAGACTTTCGCACTGGCCATATGGGGCTATTAAAGGGTGAGCGGGTCCTGCTGATCACTCCCTGACTCTCCAGACTACGGATCAGTTTATGGATGGGAATCAGGGAGTCTTGGTTGGTGCGATATTGCCGCCGGTGCACTGTTGCGGTCGCGATTGGCACTTCTTGTTCTTCGACCTTCAGCAACCCCACAACAGAAGGATCCTCTGAGAGACCAGGCAAGGTGGACAGCTGCTCATTTTCCTCAGTCTCCAAAGCAGCAATCCCAAAAGTCCATCTGTACCCTTTTGGGTCTTTGAAGTACCCTCTCCTGAGGTAATCTATGCCGAGGATGCATGGAGCCTCTGGACCAGTCACAATGGGGTGCTTTTGCCATTTCCTTCCAGTCAGCCTGATCTCAGCCTCCAGTACAGTTAACTCTTGGGATCCTCCTGTCACTCCAGAGATATAGATGGGTTCCACCCCTTGACAGCTTGACGGCATCAGGGTACACTGTGCACCGGTATCTACGAGAGCTTTATACTTCTGCGGGACTGATGTGCCAGGCCATCTGACCCACACAGTCCAGTAAATCCGATTGTCCCCTACCTCCACCTGGCTGGAGGCAGGGTCCCTCTAACAGTCATCACAACATTGGACACCTAAGTCGTATTGAAAGGGATTATTCTTCGTTATCACAGGAGCTGGAGTAAAATCAGCTCTTCCGCTCCATCTGGGAACCTGCTCACCAGAGACTGAAGCCGCAGCTCTCATGGGATGATTAGTCTTGACCCTTGTTCCTATTTTCAATTCATGCGCCTGTTCCTCCAAAGCTGAAGTAGGTTTTCCATCCCACTTCGTCATGTCTTCTCCATGATCCCGCAGGTAAAACCATAGGGTGGCCCGTGGTGTTTGCCTTCTATATCTTCTGTCTCAAACAATAGGACGTCTTTTGTTAACAGCTGAGACGTGTGTTGGTACATGTGAGGAGCTGGATAAATCAGATAGATCGTCCCTCAATTGTTTGACATCCTGGGACAGTTTTTCCACAGCTGAGATGATGGAAGGGGTGAGATTGTCTTCGAACTCTCGGAGTTTATGAATCATTTCATCCACTGTTGGTGTTACTATGTCACCCCAGGTTACTGTTGCCAATGAATGGGCATATGATGACGGTGCATTCCGTGTAAGTTTTCGCCACATGGGTCGTGTACATTCGACTTCATCTGGGTCTATGGGTATATCTCCGTTATTCGGTTTGATGTGATAGATCATCTCTACAATGGCTGATTCCCTCAGAGACTGGATGCCTTTGTCTAAAGTAGTCCACTTGGCCGAACGACTCGTAACATCATCCTTGTATGGAAACCTTTCTTTCACAGCTGCCAAGAGCCGCCTCCAAAGACTGAGGGACTTTTTCTCTCTTGCAATTGCTTTGTCAATTCCCCCTTCTCTAGCAAGTGATCCCAGCTGCTTGGCTTCCGTACCTCCTAGTTCGTGACCATCGGCCCCATTGTCCCAGCATCGGAGCAACCAGGTGATGATGTGCTCCCCTGGTTGACGGGTAAAATCTTTTCGCATATTCCGTAGCTCGGTTGAGGTCCGAGGTCGAGAAGTCACCTCTTCTTCTTCTTCTTCATGTGATGATGACTCCTGACCAGATGCTGTCCTGAGTGGTGAATACATTGTTTCTTCATCTTGCTTCACCCTTCTTGCCTCTTTTTTGCTTTTTCTCTTGCGTAGAGGGGCAATCGATATTGGTACGAATTGGTCCTCTGGTTTAGCTGCAGTCATTATCACTGTCGTTTGAGTAGCAACAGTACTTGTCGCTGGGGGTGGTGTAGCTGCTGTCGTTGGAGCTGGGGTAGCTTCGCTGTCTGTTGCAGTTGAAGTTTGAGTAGCGGCTGTACTTGTCGCTGGGGTAGCTGCACTGTCTGTTGCAGTTGAAGTTTGAGTAGCGGCTGTACTTGTCGCTGGGGTAGCTGCACTGTCTGTTGCAGTCGAAGTTTGAGTAGTGGCTGTACTTGTCGCTAGGGGTGGTGTAGCTGCTGTGCTCGGAGCTGGAGTAGCTGCGCTGTCTGTTGCTTCGCCCTCAGATCCAGGGACATTTTTTCCCTTTTGAAGGTGCTGGATAGCGTTGAACAAGGCCCGGTAAGCATAGGCCAAGCCCCAGCACGTTGACATGATTTGTCCCTCTCTGGTATGACCAGGATGACAGCACACCTCATTTAAGTGTTTTACTAATTCTTCTGGATTTTGCAGTTGTTCGGTGGTGAAATTCCAAAACACTGGAGGGGCCCACTGACCGAGATACTTGCCCATACTATTCCACACACCCTGCCACTCATGGCTATCCAACCTCGGGGAAAATCTCTCGGTCCCCCTATTTTGTCATCTAACCCCAGACAAGACCCAAACCCGACTCTGCTTAATTCTTGAGATCAGACGTAATGGTTGTGGACAAAACACACTCTGTATGCGTGCCAACATGGTGACCCCCATCACAATCAGCAAACAGGTCTCAACAATATTAAAAGGCCACTCAAAAATTTCAAAACTCTCAAACGATGCTGTAAACGGTCTGGGAGGGGCACTGGGAGGGTAAAAGAATGTCTCCTTCATAGGTTGACCACCCAGGAAGGAGAAAAAAGATGTATAGTTGCTAAGCATTTGTATTATATACCTCCCAAAGTATAAAGGTGGTGACCACACTGGGAACACAAGCCAGATCAGTTTCATGATCAATCCTTCTATTGTATTACAAGTCATTGCCACAAAATACAACGAGACAATAACCTTAGCCCAAGCCCCACGCTTGAAAAACACCAACACAGCAAATACCGGCTCTAAGTAACCTACGGCATATTGAGACTGTGAGATCAAAAACAACAACTTTGAGAGCCAATAAATCAGCATTGTGACGAGTGACTATTAATCCAAAACACTGAATGCTTATCACAAATACGATTAGACACACTCTGGTCAGATCTGTCGTTATCTCAACCCTTCGTGCCCCACGTTGGGCGCCAAAAAGAACTGTCGTGGTTTAAGCCCCGGCTGTAAATTAGAACCACGCAGTCTACTTCCCCCCCCGCCACTCCCCAGAGGGATGGGGAGGAGAATCGAAAGAATGTAACTCCCACGGGTTGAGATAAGAACAGTCCAGTAACTCAGGTATAACACAAATCACTACTGCTGCCACCAATAATAATAATGATAAGAGAAATAACAAGGGAAGAAAATATGATACCGCTCGCCGGAAAAGAGCCCGACCGAAAAGAGCACGTGCCCTTCCGGGTAGCTCCCAGTTACATCCCCGGGCATGACGTGCTGTGGTATGGAATACCTCTTTGGCTAGTTTGGGTCAGGCGTCCTGTCCCTGCTTCCTCCCGGCCCCTCCTCCTCCCTGGCAGAGCATGAGACTCACAAAGTCCTTGGTCAGTCTAAACATCAGTGTTATCAGCTCTTCCCAGGCCAAAAGTCAAAAACACAGTGCTGCAACAGCTACTAAGAAGGAGAAAAACTGACTGCTACTGCTGAACCCAGGACAAAGTTCCTCTGAACTATCCACAGATGGCCACTGTTGAAGCCAGGCTTTAGGTGCCAGTTTCATAAAAACAGTTCCTATGCTCACATACTCATACAATTAACTGTTCTCCACAAAGCTCTGATGTTCATCATCTCCTTTCAGCCTATGTAACATCTTTTTTAGTCTACAAGAGAAAGACAGTCCTTCAAGACAAAGATCTATTTGCGCTTGCTATTAATGAATGTTTTTCTTTAAGGTACACATTTTCTCATACACTAAACTCATGTCCAAAACACTACACATGCTTTACTGTTCATTACACCCCTTTGCCCATAAGCACGTAGGGATATAGGTGACATCTCTTGCAACACTGTGGTCAGTTTTCTGCCTACAGTTTCCATACCACTTTATTTTCATCTAAATGAGGAAAATGTTTCATAATACTAATAAAATTTATTTTATAAATCTGAAACATAATGAAGCCAGACTGATTTTCGTTAATAATTTCCTTCTCAATTGTCTGGATGTTTTCTACCTTTATCTTACTTTGTAAGCACCAAGAACAACATTGCCAGATTTTCAAACTGGTATTTTTATGTGAGGCTATGTTTTATTTTTCTGTGTTTCTCAAAAAAATTCAGATGCCTTCAATTGCTACGCATTTCACTGAGGTTTTAACAAGTCACTTTGCACTTTCTAAATGTGACTGCAATTATTCTCACTTCTTCATCAGTACTCAGAAGGGTTTTTACAATTTCAGTATGGAACCATTTCTGACAGGGTATTTTAACTTGTTTAGATGCAGAGGCTTCATGCTCAAAACTGCCTTGAATTCCCCAATAACAGCTTAAAGGAAACATTTTAAACATCTGCATGTGTCTGCTGCTAAATCAAGGAAGACAGATTTCCCTCCTCTCTCCACCCACCCCCCAACTGCAAGAAAAGCAGAAATTTTATGATTAGAAATACGCTTTTCTTGGCTGCAGCACTTCTTCAGTATGATGCTGTTAGAAATAAAAGGTAAACATTTTTAAAGCAAGTTTTGCTATGTTATTAGCTTCACGGTGTTTTTAATAGTAATGTTCTTTAATGATTTTAAGAAGTTGAATCCCTTTGTGTAATATAAGGCAATATATTAACTCCTGAAATGTAGAAATTCTGATTATCATAAACACAGCTTTAAAGCCTGCTAAGCCTGCTTTTTGGTTTAGCAAGCAGGTTCCGAAGGGGACTTGGTCAAGGCAGAACAAATATTCCTTGATTTTGTAAATAGGTGGTGCTCTGTGTTTCTACCTCCATACAACAGCTTTCATTCTTTAAGGAAAGATCAAGAAGGAACTTCAACTCCCACCCTGGCAGAAGGTTCAACAGAAACTACCCCAAATGCAGTAAGCTCTCCACAGTCTTTCTAGCTCTACTTGCCTTTCCATTCTCTAGCGTAATACTTAATTCTCCCATCAGCTCAAATAAGGATATGTCAAGATTGTCAGCTCTTTCTTACCTTTTAGGGTACTTGCACACAGCATCTTCTACTCACTGTACTTCTCACTCCCACACCCATCTCACCACCAACAGTATTCCTGTTGTGCTATCCATCTGGACCTGAAAGTCTTCTCACCTTCTCTACCTTTCTCCCTTTTAGTCAATGCCCATCCCCTTCAGCCCATATATATAGGCTGATATATATCATATATTAAAATACATTTAATATATATAAAGAATATATAATAGTAACATATTCATATACATATATTTTACATAAAATTACACACAAAAAATTGACTGAAGGAATCTCTTTATGTAGTTGCTGTGATACAGTAGCTATACAACTGGTTTGCTAATGAAAAGATACAGAGTGAAGCTGGTCAAATACTGCTTCTCTGAAAAATGCCTCCGGTTTTACAACAGTGAACCTCCATTTTGACACAGCTCCTCAGCCGCAAGCTCTGTACAGTCTGGTGAGGCCAAACTGCACTGCTTAAGAAACTGGTGCATCTTGTAAAGGAATGGAGGAGTTGGAAGTTGCCTGTCGTAGTACTTAGGCACTGCATTATCGTTATTTTTAGAGCTTTCAGATGAGTGTTTTGTTTTCGTTTTTGTGTTTTGCAATGAAATTGTATATTAAGCTTGCTGAGATATCTGAATAGCATTTTATAAAGCCATTAGCAATAAAATATTCATTTTTCACTTGTATGATGCCCAAGAATACAGATGACTATAATTTCTTCCTACCCTTCAACATTAATATGGGGACCAGGGAGAAAAACTGAACACACCTTTCACATTCATTTAACTACAATGGAATATGAGCTTTTCGAATGAAAAAACAGTTACAAAAAAGTACTATCTGTTTTCTTTGGAATTATTGTTATTTGCATCTCTGCTATTGTACTTACATATTTATTTATATATTTGTATGCATTTATATATTTATTTCCTAGTTTGGTAATTCCACAAAGCAAGGCTAAAGTATAGGATCCATCACCATGTGATAAACCAGTATTCCTAGAAATAGCTTTGGTAGAACTACTACAAAAATAAACCAGCAAGAGACAAAGCAAATGAGGACACATGTCAGCAAGCTCCTAGGCTCATGCTACAAGCTAGGAGTTTATCCATATTCATGCTATACCACAAAGCGGCTGTCAGCCTGGCTTATCTCACGGCAACCTCTCTCCATTGCGTTTCTTTTATCTGCTTCTTTTCCCTTCCCCTTGAATCCATCACTATGATTTTAGTTCTCGGCAGCTGCTACTGCTTACAAGAATCTCTGTAGGCTCAGTTATGGTAAAAACAGAAGTTTCTCTTGGCATCGTTGTTACATCCTCTGCTTCTCAGCACCACAAAGGTGATGGCAGGTGCTAACAGCACTTGGCGGCTGCAGGGACGCCATGTGGTTCTCACTGCATCAGCTGTTTATGGAGGCAACCTCATGCAGGGCAAAATGCATGGGACTCCCTTGTCTTAGGCATAAGTTGTCACCTGAGTTACAAGCAAAAGCTAGTTCCCCAAATTCTTCCTAAAACTCCCAATAACTCCAACTGAAATTTATATCTAAAAGGATACACACCCTGAGAGGTCATAGGACCCGCAGGCAGCAGAAACATCTGGGTTTAAGTGATGCCTATCAGCAGAGCTTGGCTGAAAAGCCTGGCTCACATTATTTCTTATATACTCTAGCTCTTACACTGTTGCTGCTCCCAGCCTTTCAGCGGTGCTAAGTTCAATACAAAAATTTCATCAGTCTGCTTTTCCATAACTTAAAGTTGGGACAATTTTCTATTTGCCTCCATCAGATACTGTGTAGAGAGAAGAATTTTGGAAACGCATTGCTCTGACAAAAAAGACAAATGTTTTTTGGCAAAGAGTTTGCACTGGAATACAGTAAACAGATCAAATATGAGAAACTTTTAGCACATACACTGCAGATGAAAAAATATACTCGTGGAAAATTTTCAAAACAAAAAAATCGGTATTGAGGGAATTCTAAAATGAACATTGTCCATGCCTACCTATTTCATTATACTTTTCAATTAATGGCCACATACTTCTTTTGCCTCTAGTTTTGTTTCAATCAGAGCACATGATGACGACTTTTAAAAACTTCTCAACTACTCAATATTTTTTTAACATATGACACTCATATTGCAACACTGGGATGTTGCAAAGGGTCTGGAAGCTGCCCACGTACCATCAGAGAAAATTCTGATCTCAGGTTTCAATCCTTTCTAGTCTAATGGCTCCATTTCTTTCACTCGGCTGTGCTTGTCCTTCAGTAGTATAAAGTCTAATTGGTTTCTGTATTAGAAGGGCGATGGATGGGTGCCCAGCAACAGTTTTAACCCTTGTCATAGCCAGAGACACGGAGTTCAGTACCAGGAGTTCTGGAAAATCTTACATTAAATAAAGCCATATTAATACACTTTTTCAAAATAAGGAGAATTTTCAGCTTTTACCGATGGCTCTTAAAGATGATACATTAACAGTGAATACAAATGAGTTGTACATTACTTTTCATTTGCTTGTTTTCTGCAAAGAAGAGTACTGCAACTAGTAAGCACGAAAAAAAATGCCAGTCTGCAGCTTTATGACAGATGCACACAAAAATCCAATAAAAAAATCTTCATCATTTTAATGTGTTTTTCATGAAGAATAACAACGATTTTCACAGGATTCTTGTTGAATGCTTCTGACAGGTTACTATAGGCAAGTACCTGAACTTAAATTTAAGTAAGAATACTGTGGTTTGGAAAGCTACTTGCAGGCATATATTTTTCAGAGGATTTCTACAACACTACACAAACTACAAAACGATGAATACTATTATTTCTATCTATTTACCACAAGTTCCCTAAAACAAACAAAAAAACCCCACTTTTTTAATGTCACTAGTAAATGCTTATTTTGGGAGCCTGTGAAAACCAAGACTAATTGCCTGAAAGTCAGACTGTGTTTTAGAAAATAAGATGTCTATCATCCTGAAACCAGGAACTAAAACCAAACAGGCTTGAAATCTGAAGAGTTCTGTATGCAACGCCTATGCCGTTCTTCACGAACTGGGATTGCACTATGCCAAAATGGAACCATCCCACCGAACACAAACTGAATCTAGGTCAGATACATGTATTAAATATACACAGTAAAAGTAAGGAAGAAATTATAAACCTTAACTATTGATACTGCTAAAGTCTTTTCAGGAGAAGATTGAAGCTTAAGCAAGTAAAAGCAAACTGCTCTTCAATGACTGACAGAGGCCAAGAAGATACCTCTCTCCCCATAGGCAACAGTACTGGATTCCAAATGCCTACAAATGCACACCTGATGTCCTTAGTCTGCATGGATTCCTAAGCTACCTTAAACATTCAGAAAAGGAAAAAAAAAAAAAAAAAAAGGCACAATATTTCCATTCATTCCACTGAGAGGCAAAACTATTGAACGCTTTCAAAAAAAAAAAAAAAACCAAAAAAAGAGAGCATTTCCTTGAACACAGGATGTCATAATATTCTGAATTTTCAAAAAGACAAGCATAGGCCTTCACCAGATTTACACAGCAGTGACTTATATCCCAACAGTCACAGATTTCAGTGATTGATGTTTCCATTTTATAGACAGACATTTTATATAAGACATTTTTATAGAATTTTCCATTCTATAGACAGACAGGAACAGCCTCACGCTCACAGGCCCTTGTTCTCACGGGAGACTTCAACCACCCTGATATCTGTTGGAGGGATGCTACAGACCAGCACAAGCAATTCAGGAGGTTCCTCGATTGTGTGGAAAACAACTTCCTTCTGCAAGTAATACAGGAGCCGATAAGGAGAGGCACCATGCTTCACCTCGTGCTCACCAACAGGGAAGGGCTCGTTGGGAATGTGACACTCCAGGGCAGCCTTGGATGCAGCGATCATGAGATGGTCAAGTTCAAGATCCTCAGGACAGTGAGAAGAGCGTGAAGCAAGCTCACTGCCCTGGGCTTCAAGAGAGCAGACTTTGGCCTCTTCAGGAACCTGCTTGGTAAGGTTCCATGGCATATAGCCCAAGACTGCTGGTTGTTATTCAAGGATTACCTGCTACAAGCTCAGGAGTGGTACGTCCCAACTAGGAGGAAGTGCAGCAGGAGGGCCAGGAGACCTCCTTGGATGGATAAGGAGCTGCTCAGGAAAATTCAAAGGAGAAAAGAGGCTCATGGAAGGTGGAAGCAGGGACAGGCGGCCTGGGAAGAATACAGGGATGTTGTCCGGGAAGCTAGGGACCAGGTGAGGAAAGCTAAGGCCCAGTTAGAATTGAACTTGGCTAGGGATGTTAAGGATAACAGGAAGGGATTCTATAGGTACGTAACGAGTAAAAGACAGACTAGGGACAACGTAGGCCCCATTCAGAAGCTATCGGGAGAACTGGCTACCCTGGATCTGGAGAAGGCTGAGGTTCTTAATGACTTCTTTGCCTCGGTCTTCACTGGCAAAGGCTCTGACCACACCACTCAAGTCTTGGAAGGTGGACGCAGGGACTGTGAGAATGAAGACCCTGGGCCCACTGTAGGAGAGGACCTGGTTTGAGACCATCTTAAAAATCTAAACATACACAAGTCCATGGGACCTGATGAAATCCATCCGCGGGTCCTGAAGGAGCTGGCGAATGAAGTTGCTAAGACACTGGCCATCATATTTGAAAAATCATGGCAGTCAGGTGAAGTTCCTGATGACTGGAAAAAGGGAAATATAACCCCCATTTTCAAGAAGGGGAAAATGGATGACCCGGGGAAGTACAGACCAGTCAGTCTCATCTCTGTGCCTGGCAAAATCTTGGAGCAGATTCTCCTGGAAGGCATGCTAAGGCACATGAAAAACAAGGAGGTGGTTGGTGACAGCCAGCATGGCTTCACTAAGGGGAAATCCTGCCTGACCAATTTGGCGGCCTTCTATGATGGGGCTCCAAAAGTGATGGACGGTGGCAGAGCAGTTGACGTCATCATTGTGCAAAGCATTTGACACTGTCCCACATGACATCCTTGTCTCTAAATTGGAGAGACATCAATTTGATGGGTGGACCACTCGGTGGATAAAGAACTGGCTGGATGGCCACACACAAAGAGTTGTGGTCAATGGCTCAATGTCCGGCTGGAGACGAGTAACAAGTGGTGCCCCTCAGGGATCTGTGTTGGGATTGGTCTTGTTCAATGTCTTTGTCGGTGATATGGACAGTGGGATTGAGTGTGCCCTCTGCAAGTTTGCTCATGACACCAAGCTGTGTGGCTCAGTTGATACGCTGGAGGGAAGGGATGCCATCCAGAGGGACCTCGACACACTTGTGAGGTGGGCTGATGTCAACCTTATGAAGTTTATCCACGTCAAGAGCAAGGTCTTACACCTGGGTCGGAGCAATCCCAGGCACAGCTACAGGTTGGACAAAGAAGAGATTCACAGCAGCCCTGCAGAGAAGGATTTCAGGGTGTTGGTCAATGAGAAAATGAACATGAGCCGGCTTCAGTGTGTGCTCGCAGCCCAGAAAGCCAACCGTATCCTGGGCTGCATCAAAAGGAGCGTGACCAGCAGGTCAAAGTAGGTAATCCTGCCCCTCTACTCTGCACTCCTGAGACCTCACTTGGGAGTATTGTGTGCAGTTCTGGTGTCCTCAACATAAAAAGGACATGGAACTGTTGGAACAAGTCCAGAGGAGGGTCACGAGGATGATCAGGGGACTGGAGCACCTCCCGTATGGAGATAGACTGAGAAAGTTGGGGCTGTTCAGCCTGGAGAAGAGAAGGCTGCGTGGAGACCTCATAGCAGCCTTCCAGTATCTGAAGGGGGCCTACAAGGATGCTGGGGAGGGACTATTCATCAGGGACTGTAGTGACAGGACAAGGGGTAACGGGTTCAAACTTAAACAGCAGAAGTTTAGATTGGATATAAGGAAGAAATTCTTTACTGTGAGGGTGGTGAGGCACTGAAATGGGTTGCCCAGGGAAGCTGTGAATGCTCCATCCTTGGTGGTGTTCAAGGCCAGGTTGGATGACGCCTTGGGTATCACACAGTATCACAGTATGTTAGAGATTGGAAGGGACCTCAAAAGATCATCCAGTCCAATCCCCCTGCCAGAGCAGGAACACCTAAATAAGGTTACATAGGAATATGTCCAGGCGGGTTTTGAATGTCTCCAGAGAAGGAGACTCCACAACCTCCCTGGGCAGCCAGTTCCAGTGTTCTGTCACCCTCACTGAGAAGAAGTTTCTTCTCAAGTTTAAGTGGAACCTCTTGTGTTCCAGTTTATACCCATTACCCCTTGTCCTATCATTGTTTGCCACTGAGAAGAGCCTGGCTCCATCCTCATGACACTCCCCCTTTATATATTTATATACACTAATAAGGTCCCCCCGCAGTCTCCTCTTCTCCAAACTATAGAGACCCAGCTCCCTCAGCCTTTCCTCATAAGGGAGATGCTCCACTCCCTTAATCATCTTAGTTGCCCTGCGCTGGACTCTCTCCAGCAGGTCCCTGTCCCTCTTGAACTGAGGGGCCCAGAACTGGACACAATATTCCAGATGCGGTCTCACCAGGGCAGAGTAGAGGGGAAGGAGGACCTCTCTCGACCTACTGACCACCCCCCTTCTAATACACCCTAGGATGCCATTGGCCTTCTTGGCCACAAGGGCACAGTGTTGGCTCATGGTCATCCTGCTGTCCACTAGGACCCCCAGGTCCCTCTCCCCTACACTACTCTCTAACAGGTCGTTCCCCAACCTATACTGGAACCTGGGGTTGTTCCTGCCCAGATGCAGGACTCTACACTTTCCCTTGTTATATTTCATCAAGTTTCTCCCTGCCCAACTCTCCAGCCTGTCCAGGTCTCGCTGGATGGCAGCACAGCCTTCTGGCGTGTCAACCACTCCTCCCAGCTTAGTGTCATCAGCAAACTTGCTGACAGTACACTCAATTCCCTCATCTAAATCCTTGATGAATATATTAAATAATACTGGTCCCAGTACTGACCCTTGAGGCACTCCACTAGATACAGGCCTCCAACTAGACTCCGCCCCATAGACTACAACTCTCTGGCTTCTCTCCTTCAGCCAGTTTGCAGTCCACCTCACTACTTGATCATCCAGGCCACACTTCCTCAATTTAGCTATGAGGATGCTGTGGGAGACTGTGTCAAATGGTCAAATGTCACATGGTGGCATGGTTTAGTGTGAGGTGTCTCTGCCCATGGCAGGGAGGTCGGAACTAGATGATCTTAAGGTCCTTTCCAACCCTAACTATTCTATGATTCCATGACTTATCAAGCCATTTCAAGCAGATGAAGGGTACTGCCCTGTCATGTATAATCGGGGCCTGAAGTGAATCACAGAATCACAGAATCCCAAGGGTTGGAAGGGACCTCAAAAGATCATCTAGTCCAACCCCCCTGCAAGAGCAGGGTAACCTCGAGTACATCACACAGGAACTTGTCTAGCCGGGCCTTGAATGTCTCCAACGTAGGAGACTCCACAAGCCCCTGGGCAACCTGTTCCAGTGCTCTGTCACTCTCACAGTAAAGAAGTTTTTCCTGATGTTCACATGGAACCTCCCATGCTCCAGTTTACACCCACTGCCCCTTGTCCTATCACTGGACATCACTGAAAAAAGCCTAGCTCCATCATCCTGACACTTGCCATTTACATATTTGTAAACATTGATGAGGTCACCCCTCAGTCTCCTCCAAGCTAAAGAGACCCAGCTCCCTCAGCCTCTCCTCATAAGGGAGATGTTCCACTCCCTTAATCATCTTTGTGGCTCTGAGCTGGACTCTCTCCAGCAGGTCCCTGTCCCTCTTGAACTGAGGGGCCCAGAACTGGACACAATATTCCAGATGCGGTCTCACCAAGACAGAGTAGAGAGGAAGGAGAACCTCTCTCGACCTCCTAACCACACCCTTTCTAATGCACCCTAGGATGCCATTGGCCTTCTTGGCCACAAGGGCACATTGCTGGCTCATGGTCATCCTCCTATCCACCAGGACCCCCAGGTCCCTTTCCCCTTCACTACTTTCCAGCAGGTCAACCCCCAACCTGTACTGGTACATGGGGTTGTTCCTCCCCAGATGCAAGACTCTACACTTGCCCTTGTTGAATTTCATCAAGTTTCTCCTTGCCCAACTCTCCAGCCTGTCCAGGTCTTGCTGAATGGCAACACAGCCTTCTGGTGTGTCAGCCACTCCTTCCAGTTTAGTGTCATCAGCAAACTTGCTGAGGGTACATTCAGTTCCTTCATCCAGGTCCTTGATGAAAATATTAAACAGCACTGGTCCCAGCACCGACCCCTGAGGGACTCCACTAGTCACAGACCTCCAGCTAGATTCTGCCCCATTGACCACAACTCTCTGCCTTCTTCCTTTCAACCAGTTCTTGATCCACCTCACTACCTGTTCATCAAGCCCACACTTCCTTAGCTTATCTATGAGGATGCTGTGGGAGACAGTATCAAATGCCTTACTGAAATCAAGAAAAACCACATCTACCGCTGTGCCATCATCCATCCACTTAGTTACTTCCTCATAGAAGGCTATAAGGTTGGTCAGACATGACTTCCCCTTGGTAAAACCATGTTGTCTACTCTTAATGACCCCCTCATCCTTGATATATCTAGAGATGGTGTCAGGAATAAGTTGTTCCATCACCTTTCCAGGGATGGAGGTAAGGCTGACCGGTCTATAATTACCCGGGTCCTCCTTCTTGCCCTTCTTATAGACTGGCATGACATTTGCCATCCTCCAATCCTCAGGCACCTCTCCTGTTTCCCACGACTTACCAAAGATGATGGAGAGTGGCCTAGCAATGACCTCCGCCAGCTCCCTCAGCACCCGTGGGTGTATTCCATCTGGACTCATCTATTTATAGATGTCCAGATTGCTTAACTGATCCCTAACCCAATCCTCATCTACCAAAGCAAACTCCTCCTTTATCCTGACTCCTTCTGGGGCTATAGGAATCTGGGGCTCCTGGGGAGAGTCTGCAGGAGTAAAGACAGAGGCAAAGAAGGCATTCAGCACCTCTGCCTTCTTTATATCCTCTGTCTCCAGGGCACCCACCTCATTCAGCAGTGGGCCTATATCGCCTCTTGTGTTAGTTTTATCCGCTATGTATTTGAAGAAGCCCTTTCTATTGTCCTTAACCTGACTTGCAAGATTAAGTTCCAAGGAGGCGTTAGCTGTCCTAATTTTCTCCCTACATCCTCTAACAACTGTCCTATATTCCTCTCAAGTGGCCAGCCCCTCCTTCCATAATCCATAGATTCTCTTTTTCCACATGAGTTTGCCCAGCAGTTCCTTGTTTAACCATGCTGGTCTCCTGGTTCCCTTACTTGATTTCCTACCCATTGGGATGCTCTGATCCTGAGCTTGGAAGAAGTGGTCCTTGAATGCTGACCAACTATCTTGAGCCCCTTTACCACCTAGTACCCTTTCCCATGAGACTTCCCTTAGCAATTGATTGAAGAGGCCAAAGTTGGCCCTTCGGAAATCCAGAATTGTGGCCTTGCTAGGTATTCTATTCCTCCCACACAGAATCCTAAGCTCCACCATCTCATGGTCACTGCAGCCAAGGCTGCCATTGACCATCACCACTTCAACCGGACTCTCCTTGTTGGTGAGTACTAGATCCAGCAGCGCTCCTCTCCTAGTTGGTTTGTCCACCATTTGCATTAAGAAGTTATCAATGCACTGGAGGAACCTCCTAGACTGTGAATGATTGGCTGTGTGAGTCTTCCAGCAAATATCAGGATAGTTAAAATCCCCCATGAGGACCAAGGCATGTAGTTGTGAGGCTGCTTTCAGTTGCCTGTAGAAAGCCTCATCAACACCTTCGTCTTGATCAGGAGGTCTATAATAGACCCCCACAACTGTATCACCCGTACCAGCCTGTCCCTTAATTCATACCCACAGACTTTCCACTTGCCCCTCATCTGCCCCTGGACAGAACTCAATACATTCTAGTCGCTCTGTCACATAAAGGGCAACTCCACCACCTCGCTCTGCTGACCTGTCTTTCCTAAAAAGGACATAGCCATCCATGACCACATTCCAGCCATGTGAGCTGTCCCACCATGTCTCTGTAATTGCCACCAGATCATAACCTTTAGACCACACACAGACTTCTAACTCCTCCTGTTTATTCCGCATGCTGCATGCATTGGTGTACAGGCATTTCAGGGAGTGAGCAGAGCACGCTAATGGCACCCTTGGGAGGCGGGAGGCCTTCTGGTCTTCATTAATACTAGAACAATGCCCCACTACAAACGCTACAACCCCCTCGCACTTGGAATCTAACCTAAAGCTCTGTGAGTGAGCTCTGCTAACTCTTACCCTAGTACCCTTTTTCCCCTGCGGGACAGGGTCTAAACAACTATCCTTTCCCTCAAATGAAACAATAGATTGAGAGTCCTCCCTAGTCCGCCATCCTTCAAGCCCCAGCATGTTTCTCTTGGGCTTGTCCCTAATAGGCCCAGTTATCTCCCCTTCCCCCTTCATATCTAGTTTAAAGCCCTGTCAATGAGCCCTGCTAACTCCTGCCCCAAAAACCTTTTCCCCCTCTGGGACTGGTGTATCCCACCTGCCACCAGCAAACCAGGTGTCTCATATAGCAGCCCAGGATTGAAAAACCCAAACCCCTGCCTTTGGCACCAGTCACGTAGCCATACATTAATCTGCAGACTCTTCCTATTTACCTCTTCACCCTTGCTTGTAACAGGTATGGAGCCAAACACCACTTGCACTCCAGACCCTCTAACCAGCTGTCCCAGGGCCCTGAAGTCTCTCTTCATTGCCCTTGCCCTCCTTGTAATAATTTCATCACTGCCAACCTGAAAAACCAGCAGTGGATAGTAGTCAGAGGGCTGCACCAGATCAGAGAGTTTCCTTTTAACATCTCTAATCTGAGCCCCAGGTAGGCAGCAGGCTTCCCTGTGGGATGTATCTGGTCGACAAATGGGCCCTTCTGTTCCGCTCAGAAGGGAGTCACCCACCACAATTACACTTCTTTTCTTCTTGGTTGAGGAAGTTCTAAGGCATGGGAGTGAGTGACAAGTCCTAGGTGACTCACTAGATAGATCTATCCCTCCATCTCCATTTACCTGGCCCTGTAGTTCCAAGACCTCATACCTGTTATTCAAGGGCAACTGGGAGGGAGGAAGGGATTGCAAGGGTTTTCGCTTACCTCTCAGAGGAGGGACCTCCCTCCATACCTCCTTGTCCCTTAAGTTCACTCCTTCTATCTGATGGTAGGAGGGAACGGGATCCATCACTTGTTCAACCACTTCCCTCTGCCCTTGCCTTAGGGTGTGGCTCCACCAATCTATTTCACTTTCCCATTCTCTGATGGCTCTCAACCTTTGTACCTCCTCCCTCAGTTCAACCACCTGCCTCAGCAGATCATTTATTCGCTCACATCGCTCACACCGCACACAAGCGGTGTCACTGGCTCCCTCCAATACAAGTGCCAGGCTCAGCCATTTGCTGCAGCCAGAGACCTGCACGGCCGCATGTCTGGAGGAAGGCTCAGTCTGGGTACCCACATCATTCCTCACTACAGCTTTTGAATCACAATTAATAAAGTTCAGTTTATGAAACCAACACCAAAGGAAAAAGACAAGGAAAAATTAAGTGGATAAAAAAAAAGTAAAAATGCATGAACGTCAAAATAGCACCAATATCTTTATTTTCTATTGTGAGTCGTACGATCACTTCTGCAGTGTCAATTGAATACATCTATAATTAAAGCTGATTAATGGTTCATAGTAGAAAATGAATATAAATTTCAATTTTCATGATCATTTAAATACTTTTCAAGCAAAACACGGTTTTCTTCTTCTCATTTACGTTTGTGCCTCGGGTGCACAAATTTAATATTCACCTTACACCATCTGTAGAAGCAAGGTTAAATTTACCTGTGAGCTTAAGTCAGTCAGTTCCTCCAGGACTAAACTATATCTCCACTATGGACTGTCCAGGCAGGGAGCTACTGCACAGCTAGCTAGGACATAAACACACACAGTGAATAATCTGTTCTGGTCTAATCTCCCATATGAAAATTGCCTTTAGTGTGAAATACGACTAAACTCTATTTTAAAACGGAAAGAAACCCATTGCTCTGTAAATGCAAATTGTAAATACGCAGTAAGCACCTTTTCTGGACAAATCCCAATTTTTTTCTCATGCTTTGAATTTACAAAGCAAAACACAGAAACTGGAGATTTGAAAAGGTCAAAGCCTTCTGCACAAAATCATGTACTTTTCCAGGTAAGAGTACTGTAGAACAATTCAGCTTAAAGTCTGCTGAGTGATTATTATCAGAATAATTGCTAAAAATAGCATCAATTGCTAGACACTGGGAAGAAAGAGAACAGAGTGTGACTGACGAAAAACAGGCCTAAAGAAAAAAAAAAACTGTGTCTTTTGTGCTTATTTTGACAAGCATTTAAGCTTTTGACTTACTTTTGATTTCAGCTACCTACACAAAGACATACCAGTCATTTGACATTATATTTTAAAGAAATGTTCTTTATTTTTACATGTTTTGTGAAATATGGAATCTTTGTTTTCTTTCTTTATCTTAAACAGATTGAAGAATACAAGTTAACAGTATGCCAAACAATAAAATAATATGATACTGTGTTGCTATAGAAATCTGGGAAATTTTGAGGACAAAAGTCATACATCTCTCAGAGTTTAACTGCATATTAAACATTAAGAGTAATTTGCATAAAATACAGCATTATTTTTCATGCATGAAAAAGTCAAAGATGGAGTCTGAAATAACTCACATTATAAAAACAAAAAATGCCCTACAACTTGATCAAGAGCTAGAAAAATTTGTTGATTAATAACATTAACTCCAGAGGTCTGCTTTCTGTTAATTCTTAATGAAGAATTCTTTATGAACAATGGGTGGGAGTGGGCTTCTAATGTTGTATGACTGTCTTGTGAAAACAAATTAATTTTCAGATGTGTTTTTGACGGCCAACAGACAAGAAGAGACACATTTGGTTTCTGGTTGCCAGGGGATACAGAAGACAGTTTTCACATAGGGAATCATCACTGCATTTAAAAAATGGTGTTAGCAGGAATTTCTATCACCAATGTCTGGTTTCGTCTTTCTGTTACCTTCAGTGATCCTGCAGTGATCAACAGGCTGATCAGATACTTGCTTTTTTCCATTTTCAATAATTATCTATCCCTGTGGCCTTTACAAAGTATGTATTGTCACTTATACCTAGCAAAACTCATAAGCATGATTACACAAGGGCTGAAACACTTCTGTAGAACAACAGCATGCTGTATAATTCATGAGCTATTTAATCCTATCATAATGTATACATTCAGAGCCAGACTTGGTATGACTAAAGCCTCATATGACAGGATTTTCACTCAGTTAAATGAAGGATGAGGACTTTTCAGGCAATGGGGAAAAATAATTGTATCTGATAATTTTCTCTACTGTGGTGGTTTCAGTCAGCATTCTGATGCATGAGTTTTGTGCAAATCCACTTGTATGCTACATATGGGAGCTTCCATAAGAGGAAACATCAGCTGCAGTTAGTTTCCATTGAGCAACACAAGCGGAGAGAAGAGAAGCCTTCAAAAGTTAATTTATCTGATGTGAAAAGAACTGTGTTATACAGAGATAAAGTTCTGCAGCTTACTAAAGGATTATCTCAGTTCCTGAAAAAAGTCTCAGTGGTGTATTGTCAACAACAGTTTTGGTATCTGATTTCAATTAATAATTCTGCAGATTGTGTACATTTAATTTTAAGAAAAACAATATATTTCTGCATGTAATAATTAAGAGACAGTCATTATTACAGCCTCAGTTCAGCTGATGCCTAAACTGCTTGCTGTAGTGAGATGTGCTCCTGAACTGAAGAATCACTCAGAACTGACAACTAAGGCGTTTTACTGGAATATTTTCATGAGAGAGTGAAAAATCAGGACACCAAATACAGTAGCATCCTAATGGTGTAACTGATTCCAGAAGAAACTATAACAGTGCACATAATCAATTTCAGAGATACATTGCAAGGTATAGTTAGACTGATACAAGGGCAATAAACAACATTATAAGTGACTATACAGGGGGTTTATCTCTGGACTCACTCAGTTTTAGTTGGAAGAAAATAAAACATGTCTGAAGAATGTTATGAAACCTCTGAGTTAACCTTTTATGTGACAGATTAATGTAGCCAGATAATTCAATGAGGTGCAAATAGAGAAGAGAAGGATGCAAAACTGATTGATGGCAACTGACAGTATGCTGGTGGGACAGCAAGGCATTCATTACTGAAGAAACCATTACAGAGTCAGAAGCAAAGGAGCCAAATACCCACTGGTGCCAAGGAGAACAAGATCTGAAGTATGGAACTCTGTCTGCGGACGGATAAGCAGTCAACAGAGAGTTTGTGGGTCAGGGTTAAAGGGAGAACAGCGATGGGGGACATTACTGTGGGGATCTGTTACAGACCGCCTGATCAAGAGGAATCTGTGGATGAAGTGCTCTATAAAAAGACAGGAACAGCCTCACGCTCACAGGCCCTTGTCCTCATGGGGAGACTTCAACCACCCTGATATCTGTTGGAGGGATGCTACAGACCAGCACAAGCAATTTAGGAGGTTCCTCGATTGTGTGGAAAACAACTTCCTTCTGCAAGTAATACAGGAGCCGATAAGGAGAGGCACCATGCTTCACCTCGTGCTCACCAACAGGGAAGGGCTCGTTGGGAATGTTACGCTCCAGGGCAGCCTTGGATGCAGCGATCATGAGATGGTCAAGTTCAAGATCCTCAGGACAGTGAGAAGAGCGTGAAGCAAGCTCACTGCCCTGGGCTTCAAGAGAGCAGACTTTGGCCTCTTCAGGAACCTGCTTGGTAAGGTTCCATGGCATATAGCCCAAGACTGCTGGTTGTTATTCAAGGATCACCTGCTACAAGCTCAGGAGTGGTGCATCCCAATTAGGAGGAAGTGCAGCAGGAGGGCCAGGAGACCTCCTTGGATGGATAAGGAGCTGCTCAGGAAAATTCAAAGGAGAAAAGAGGCTCATGGAAGGTGGAAGCAGGGACAGGCGGCCTGGGAAGAATACAGGGATGTTGTCCGGGAAGCTAGGGACCAGGTGAGGAAAGCTAAGGCCCAGTTAGAATTGAACTTGGCTAGGGATGTTAAGGATAACAGGAAGGGATTCTATAGGTACGTAACGAGTAAAAGACAGACTAGGGACAACGTAGGCCCCATTCAGAAGCTATCGGGAGAACTGGCTACCCTGGATCTGGAGAAGGCTGAGGTTCTTAATGACTTCTTTGCCTCGGTCTTCACTGGCAAATGCTCTGACCGCACCACCCAAGTCTTGGAAGGTGGACGCAGGGACTGTGAGAATGAAGACCCTGGGCCCACTGTAGGAGAGGACCTGGTTTGAGACCATCTTAAAAACCTGAACGTACACAAGTCCATGGGACCTGATGAAATCCATCCGCGGGTCCTGAAGGAGCTGGCGAATGAAGTTGCTAAGACACTGGCCATCATATTTGAAAAATCATGGCAGTCAGGTGAAGTTCCTGATGACTGGAAAAAGGGAAATATAACCCCCATTTTCAAGAAGGGGAAAATGGATGACCCGGGGAAGTACAGACCAGTCAGTCTCATCTCTGTGCCTGGCAAAATCTTGGAGCAGATTCTCCTGGAAGGCATGCTAAGGCACATGAAAAACAAGGAGGTGGTTGGTGACAGCCAGCATGGCTTCACTAAGGGGAAATCCTGCCTGACCAATCTGGGGGCCTTCTATGATGGGGCTACAAAACTGATGGACAGGGGCAGAGCAGTTGACGTCATCATTGTGCAAAGCATTTGACACTGTCCCACATGACATCCTTGTCTCTAAATTGGAAGGACATCAATTTGATGGGTGGACCACTCGGTGGATAAAGAACTGGCTGGATGGCCACACGCAAAGAGTTGTGGTCAATGGCTCAATGTCCGGCTGGAGACGAGTAACAAGTGGTGCCCCTCAGGGATCTGTGTTGGGATTGGTCTTGTTCAACATCTTTGTCGGTGACATGGACAGTGGGATTGAGTGTGCCCTCTGCAAGTTTGCTGATGACACCAAGCTGTGTGGCTCGGTTGATATGCCGGAGGGAAGGGATGCCATCCAGAGGGACCTTGACACGCTTGTGAGGTGGGCTGATGCCAACCTTATGAAGTTTAACCACGTCAAGAGCAAGGTCTTACACCTGGGTCGGAGCAATCCCAGGCACAGCTACAGGTTGGGCGAAGATGAGATTCAGAGCAGCCCTGCAGAGAAGGACTTGGGGGTGTTGGTCGATGAGAAATTGGACATGAGCCGGCTTCAGTGTGCGCTCGCAGCCCAGAAAGGCAACTGTATCCTGGGCTGCATCAAAAGGAGCGTGACCAGCAGGTCAAAGGAGGTGATCCTACCCCTCTACTCTGCTCTCGTGGGATCTCACTTGGAGTATTGTGTGCAGTTCCATGTCCTGAACATAAAAAGGTCGTGAAATTGTTGGAACAAGTCCAGAGGAGGGTCACGAGGATGATCAGGGGACTGGAGCACCTCCCGTATGGAGATAGACTGAGAAAGTTGGGGCTGTTCAGCCTGGAGAAGAGAAGGCTGCGTGGAGACCTCATAGCAGCCTTCCAGTATCTGAAGGGGGCCTACAAGGATGCTGGGGAGGGACTCTTCATTAGGGACTGTAGTGACAGGACAAGGGGTAACGGGTTCAAACTTAAACAGCAGAAGTTTAGATTAGATATAAGGAAGAAATTCTTTACTGTGAGGGTGGTGAGGCACTGAAATGGGTTGCCCAGGGAAGCTGTGAATGCTCCATCCTTGGTGGTGTTCAAGGCCAGGTTGGATGAGGCCTTGGGTGGCATGGTTTAGTGTGAGATGTCCCTGCCCATGGCAGGGGGGTTGGAACTAGATGATCTTAAGGTCCTTTCCAACCCTAACTATTGTATGATTCTATGTGATTGACAGGTATAAAACAGGGGAATGGAGTACTGATTATAAGTTTGGGCTAGGAAGTAGTCACTAGAAAGTGAAGGATTCTGAGCAAAGGAGATCGAGGATGGGCTTCGGGAAGAGTAGGACGACTGGAGAAGCAGAAGTCTAAGCACAGTCTAAGAGAATGTGGTAAATCTGAAAGAAGCCATTAAAGTGGTTCCAATGTTGTCTTCACTTAAGACATAAGACATTCTTCAGAAGGCTTGTCTTGTGACAAGACATGGAAGAAGTTGAGGACAAGTAGGAAGAAGTATTTACATTTGGTTGTCTATCAAAAGCTAATTGAAATATACTGGGCTGATTGGAGTAAGTGGAGAGCCTGGAGAATAAGAACAAGTGAGGATATCAAAACGGGCTGAACAAAGAGAAGGAAGTCAAAAGAAAGGAATTCTTAGGAAAAGGGAGGTAGAAGAAGGTATTGCACATCTTCTCCTCTCTGAAAAAACAAAACAAAAACAAAACCCAAAACAATAAGAAATAATGCAATACAGCACCCTCACTATTATTTGGTTTGTTCTCCAGCTTCACAGTGCACTACACAAACTACAATCTCAGACCAAAAAAGAAGAAACCTATACAAGAAAAGAGAAAGGTCTTGATATTCCTGGTAAATAACAGTAGATTCCTGGTACAGTTCCATGTGTGTGCTCTAGCAGGGTTTATGCATGTAACTGTAGTCCTGCTATACCTGTCTATAATTAAAAAAAAAAAAAAGGCCAAAGTAAAATAACATAAACATGAAGCATTGAAAAAAGCCCAAGTCACAAGTGATAGGAAGGATAAAATAATTTGATATACTTACAAAGTAATACAAAGAAAGCCAAACCAAACCAAATTAAACAGACTACATCAATGCATGTAACTACTGGTTTTCACCTTGAACAATTTTTTTTGATAAACAAAAATAAACTATGGCTGCCTGGCTGGCTGCCTGTCTATATATCTCAATCCATATACCCAAGTAAGTGTGCTTCACTATCCACTGATGTTCAAACAACAAAAGAAATATTTCACTTTTCTGTAGGAGCATTCTGTAAGACAGATGATAAAACAGACAAAATATGATGTCTTGTGAGACAGTTTACAGTGCTCAATACAATATATAGACAATTAACTGGGTAATTATAGATTAATTTCATTTCCTGGAGAGCACACTTTTGTTTTTCCTCTCAGTTAAAGTACTGATATTATGCACAAACCGCTTTGTTTGTAACACATATGAACATAGAATCATAGAATCATAGAATAGTTAGGGTTGGAAAGGACCTTGAGATCATCTAGTTCCAACATGGAAAACAACACTTTCTTCATACCCAAAAAGCATATTAAGTGTCAATTTAAGACCAAAACCTGCAGCACTGAAAGGAAAAGAAAACAGGAATCATGATAATTACTTGTCCAGGTATTGTTGTTTAGCAAAATAACCCTATTTAAAACATAAAACAAAACCCACAAGTTTTATGTAAAAGAGCTCTTCAGGGTCTTGCAGTATAATACTAAACCCATATTAGACAAATCCCTGACATTTCATTGACATTGTTTTGTTCTAACTGCTGAAAGGGAAACTCTAAAATAAAGATCTTACAAATGCATAAAGATTTCAATTTGACTTATGGATTTGGCAGGTACACAATTAAAGTTACTCACATGTCTGCACGTAATTGTTTCCAAGATTAGGCAGATGAGTACATACAAGACATGTATAGGCGGCCTGCCTAATGTTTGTTTTTTTTTTTTTGTTATAAAGAATTCCTGTAACCTTTTATTCAAAGCTTTCATGCACACTCTCTTCTCTGCAGGTCTTTTGTATTTAGTGCAGAAACCAGCCTTGAACTGAAGAAATTACTTTTCTTTGTTTCAAAAAATCTTGCTGAGGTATAAACCACTTTGAAGTCCAGTTTCTCTCCACTCTTTCAAATTCTTTTGGAAAATGTTGGCAGTCTAGCTAAAGCAGAAACCCATCAAAGCAAAAAACATACAACTTAGCTCACTGCACTACTGAAGTTCTACTGGGTGCTAATAAATCCACAAAGGAATAGCTGTGAGCTGTCAGTGAGAGGAAACTGTCCATTTGGTGCATAAAAATACTAAATAGTTTCTACCAGGAAATAAAAAAAAAAAAGTGTCATGTGAACTGAACCATAGGGAGAACTCGATAGAAGCAGAAAAAAAGTCCTTAACATGAAATTGCACCAAAGACATCCCACCTAGATTATAGGGACTGACATGTGACCTAGAACTCTAGTAGCACATACCACACCTACGTAGAAGGAAAATATTCAGGCCCATCATGTATTAACAAAATTACTTCAGGTTTCAGCAGTCAGCAAGCACAATTGATGTAGTGGACTTAATTACAAACATGTGAGCAGCTGCTATGAGAGAGCAGGCAGGAGATGCGGGGAATTTCTGAGAATCGCATACAACATGTACACAGACCATAGAATCATAGAATAGTTAGGGTTGGAAAGGACCTTAAGATCATCTAGTTCCAATCCCCCTGCCATGGGCAGGAACACCTTACACAGACCATGTCACCCAAAGCTCTGTCCAACCCGGCCTGGAACACCGCCAGGGATGGAGCATTCACCATTTCCCTGGGCAACCCATTCCAGTGCCTCACCACCCTCACAGTAAAGAACTCTCTCTTTATATCCAACCTAAACTTCCCCTGTTTAAGTTTTAACTCATTACCCCTTGTCCTATCACTGCAGTCCCTAATGAAGAGTCCTTCCCCAGCATCCTTGTAGGCCCCCTTCAGATACTGGAAGGCTGCTATGAGGTCTCCACGCAGCCTTCTCTTCTCCAAGCTGAACAGCCCCAACTTTCTCAGCCTATCTTCATATGGGAGGTGCTCCAGTCCCCTGATCATCCTCGTGACCCTCCTCTGGACTTGCTCCAACAGTTCCATGTCCTTTTTATGTTGAAGACACCAGAACTGTACACAGTACTCCAAGCGAGGTCTCACGAGAGCAGAGTAGAGGGGCAGGATCACCTCCTTTGACCTGCTGGTCACGCTCCTTTTGATGCAGCCCAGGATACCGTTGCCCTTCTGGGCTGCAAGCACACACTGTCAGCTCATGTTAAGTTTCTCATTGACCAACACCCCCAAATCCTTCTCTGCTCTGAATCTCTTCTCTGCCCAACCTGTAGCTGTTCCTGGGATTGCTCCGACCCAGGTGTAAGACCTTGCACTTGTCATGGTTAAACTTCATAAGGTTGGCATCAGCCCACCTCACAAGCATGTCAAGGTCCCTCTGAATGGCATCCCTTCCCTCCGGTGTATCAACTGAACCACACAGCTCGGTGTCATGAGCAAACTTGCTGAGAGCGCACTCAATCCCACTGTCCACGTTGCTGACAAAGATGTTGAACCAGACTGGTCCCAACACAGATCGCTGAGAGGCACCACTTGTTACTGGTCTCCAACTGGACATCGAGCCGTTGACCACAACTCTTTGTGTGTGGCCATCCAGCCAGTTCTTTATCCACCGAGTGGTCCACCCATCAAATTGATGTCTCTTCAATATACAGACAAGGACAGTGTTGAACACTTTGCACAAGTCCAGGTAGAAAGTCCAGATTTTAGAAGCAAGATGCATGCACTCTTATCTGAGAGATGCTACCTGTCCTTATCTGATACATTTTCTAATGCATTTTCTAATGCACAACTGAGAACTCAGGAGGAAATGCTCTGAAGACGAAATTCTACAACAAATCCTTGTGGGTTCTTATGGAAAGATGCTAATGCTGCCTTCAGCTAGAGATTGTAGTTTGAAGGGCAGCCCTGAGAAAGGCAGCAGTATACTCAAGTTCTCTGTGCCTTAACATTGGTGACTGTCAGATTGTTAGTAGCAAACAGCAGTTTTGTCCTATTACTCACTGCTCTTCCCACAGAACCAACATTCACCAAAAAAAAAAGTGTTTGAAAGTCACACAGTTACAACATAGAACAGTTACGGTCTGAAAGGACCTTAAGATCATCTGCTTCTCAAATATCTGACAATGTTCTTCAATCTTAATATGTGGGCAAAATTAATAAGGTCAGGCTTGAAAGATCTCATAGCTTTATAGCTAGCCTATAAATCTTCTATTTCCTTCTAACAATACTCTTCTGTCCCTCTTCCTTCTTTCCCCTGAAACATTTGTCACAATATCTTTCGCATCTCCATGAAGAATGGGCTAGAGCATGCCATTTATGTAAAGCATTGCATACATATTGTTAAGTGCAAATGTCTCGATGTCTCTTTGAACTGGCCTATATAACAGATGTGCAGGATACAAATGCACTTTTTTCATTTAGGATGAAGTTTATATTTCACTGCCTTGAAATCTACTTCAGCAAAAAGCAATCAAGATGAGCTGTCTCTTTCGTGGTAGCTATAGGGAAAGAAAGAAACTGGGAAAATTGGGAATAGCAGCCTGTAATCAAAATGAAAGTATATGTAGAATTTTTCCTGTTTTTTTTGGTGACTACTCAGAATCTACAGGGCTTTCTTCAGAACCAAGTCGAGGGGGAAAACATCCAAGTTAATTCAGTCAGTCTTCATAGCAAGCAGTCTCAAGTGAATCAGCACAAATCTTAGGTTTCAGGAAAGGGTTGGCTGCCCTGTTGGTTTTGTCCCGCTTTCAGTTGGCTTCTTAGCTAAACTGCATTTACTGTTTCTTGCCTGCAAGCATTCCAGAGACTCAAAACCAGTAACTCTTACCCTACCTATTTAACTGTTATCCTGTTGATGAAGACAGGGCTAACTGTGGCATTACAACACAATAAATACATAGATGATATATATTAAGCCTAGTACCAATTCATTTTCACTACAGTCTGTGACAATAAGATAAAGTAAATAGATGGTCCAAAAGTTAAAGACTCCTTGGCTGAATGCAGGGACTAATCTCGTATTTGCCAATGTCTCAAATTCGAGCTTCACCCACACAATCTTTTTTCATCCTTATCGGCTTTAATCACTTCCTCACAGACCATAAAAAAGAGCTTACAACAAAAATAAACAATAAAAGCAAAGCAAACACATTGCCATAATACAAACACTTCCTCCCTGACAACTTATTTCACAGAGATTACAGGCTAAATTAGGAAACAATAAAGAAGAATTAAAGCAAACTCTAAGAGGCTGGGTGGAAAAAACAGGGAATGCAGCAGGAGTACAGGTTAACTACCCAGCTATCATGAGAATATACTTTCATATCCTACTATCTCAGTAGGGCATTAGAGTTTTCTGTGAGATTCTGGGATGTTTTGTACTGAATTTGGAAATTTAAATATGATTGCTAAAGTTACTGCTGACACTCTCTGAGTAGAAAGACTAAATCACTGATATCTACCTCTGAATTGTCATGGAGGAAAAAGAAGCAAAGGTAAGGGATTATAAAGCACTACAACCCCTTCATATCCTGCTCAGCTTACAAAGCAGCTGCTTGAGAAGTGGTTAGGGCAAGTTAATGATAAGTTGCATTTTTCCGTGGCACATATGGTGAAGAAGTTTTAAGGACTGACAAATTTTCAGATCCCAAACTCATAGACATAACCTACAAAACCAGTAAAGGAGGACCACACTAATTCGCATCTCAGCAAATCTAGAGATTTGTAAAGTTAACACAAAGTGCACAACCTTAATTTGTAAAGGATGATTAGTTTGCTTAAGCTCCTTCCAAATTAATACTGCATAATATCACAATCACACTCATTTTCTCAGGCTTTGGCATGACATTCTGCATGATTCCTCTTAGTGCATGGCAGTTTCAAGTTTCTCGTAAATTGTACCTGTTTCTTGTAAATTGCAAAGCTCCTGCTCTTCTTCTCTCCCCAAGCACGGTCAGTGCTGTGTTCCAATCATTCTGGGTAATAGATGTAGCAGAGCCTTTGCTGAAACTCTGCCCTCATTCCTACCCATTTTTGACTTTTTTAGAAATCTC
This sequence comes from Psittacula echo, assembly GCF_963264785.1. Classification (NCBI taxonomy): domain Eukaryota; kingdom Metazoa; phylum Chordata; class Aves; order Psittaciformes; family Psittacidae; genus Psittacula; species Psittacula echo. The sequence continues at coordinate 50,301,147 of NC_137735.1, read as the reverse complement.
TCTTTGTTTAGACACTAACACAACCTATTCAAAGAACCCAAATAAAATATTACTACACATATACACTACAACATGTAAAAACTATGAATTCTATTGACTTCTTGACATGATGCGAGTAGGCATGATGAATGTACTGACACAACAGGAAACAGTGAAAGCAAATAGCTTTCAACATGGCAAGTTCTAATGCACTAGAGGGTCTCTCTCCACTGCTTTCAAATGCTGATGCTGGTCTTCAGCATGTATTGAAATTGTGAATTTAAAGCATGGCCTGAGAGGAACATGTACTCAGGTTTTAGGTGTCTCTGATACAAATCAAAAGCACAGATATTTTAGTTATGACAGATGCTTTCAGATAGAGCTTTTTTAAAAATATATCTCAAAAAAAAATTCTTTTTTCAACAATGTTGAAGCCATTTAGAAACTTCTATTTCATCAAAATTCCCCACTAAATAGGCAACATTACTGTATCAGAAATAAATGCAGCACAATTCAGCATATATATATATATATGCACAAGGAGTACACTATCAAACTGAATAACACCCCCCATTTGTGAGTACTTAGTCTGATACTACACATAAGTGATTCCATCACTGTCTCATGTTTAGGGATCTCTTGATACAAGGTCAAGAATAATAGTCTGACTGAAGTCCCTAAATGAAAAACTTGACAATAAATTCATAGGGAATACAAGAAAGGGCTAAAAGAAAAGGCAGAACAGAAGTAGGAAATGAAATCAAGTTCCAGAAATTTCTACATTGCAGTTAAGTTCCTTATGAAAACAAAGGCTTACAGAAGCGAGTAAAACAGTCATTCTTTTCATTAAACAGCTTTGCCTCCAACTTTCTAGCTGTTAATATTGTTATTAATATGGTATTTCCCTCCATTGTATATCCCGATTTTTAGTACTTGTATTGGGTTTATGTGGCAAGGTTTTGGCTACAGGGAGGAAGGACTTCAGAGGGGGCTTCTGTGAGAAGACACCATAAGCTGCCCCCTCCATGACAAAAAGAGCCACTTCCAGATGGCTCCCAGACAGACTTGCTGCTGGCCAAAGTTGGGACTATCAACAATGGTGCTGGTGACCCTCTGATAACATACTAAAGAAAGGGTAAAACAAAGCTGCACAGCAGCTGCGAGAGAGGAGTGAAAGCATTTGATGCTGTCTCCCATGGCATTCTCCTGGAGAATGAGGCTGCTCATGGCCTGGACAGGTATATTCTTCACTGGATTGGAAACTGGCTGGATAGCTGAGCCAAAAGACTGGTGGTAAATGGTATGATCTAGCTGGCAAGTGGTCACTAGTGGTGCTCTTTAGAACTCAGTATTAGCGCCAGTGCTGTTTAATATCTTCATTGATAGTCTGGATGAGGAGATTGAGTGCACCCTCATTAAATCTGCAGATGACACAAAGTTGACTGGGAGTGCTGATCTGCTGAAGGATAAGGAAGCTCTGCAAAGGGATCCGGACAGGCTGGATCGATGGGCTGTGGCTAGTGGTATGAGGTTCAACAAGGCAAAGTGCCGGGTCCTGTGTTTGGGCCACAGTAACACCATGCAATGCTACAGGCTTGGGGAAGAGTGGCTGGAAAGCTTCTCAGTGGAAATGGACCTGGGGCTGAGGACCTTGCACTTTGCTATGTTGAATCTCATGAGGTTGGCATTCGCCCACTTCTCAAGCAGTTCAAGGTCCCTGTGGATGGCATCCCTTCCCTCCAGCGTATCAACCGAACCACACAGCTTAGTGTTGTTGGCAAACTTGCTGAGGGTGCACTCAGTCCCACTGTCCATGTCGCTGACAAAGATGTTGAACAGGATCAGTCCCAGCACCAACCCTTGAGGGACACCACTTGTCACACATCTCTAGTTGGACATTAAGCCGTTGATCGCAAGTCTCTGTGTGTGGCCATCCAGCCAATTCCTTATCCACCAAGTGGTCCATCCATCAAATTTTTGTCTCTCCAGCTTAGAGATAAGGATGTTCAACATCTTTGTCAGCGTATAGAGTGAGATTGAGTGTGCCCTCATGAAAAATGAAAATTAAAGGCACAATTTAAAGAGCTTAATGTGTGAAAACTAAACATTACAATGATGAAGTTTAAAGAAATCAAAGTGCAAAAGTGTACCTTCAGTAATTCATCAATTGAATCAGAACTAATTTTCACCAGCATACTTCAAGACACCAGTCTTGAAAACTAATTTTAGAACTAAAGGCCACAAACGCATGTTGGTAAAGATCCTTTGTCATATGCACTGAAGGAGCAGCAAGGGGTGATGGTACAGTGGACCACATTATTACATGAGGTCTACAAAAACAGAATGAAAAGATCAGGCCCTAACATATTTAGCCATAAACTTGTGCACACAAAGACAGAAAAGGAATGAGGCTTTGAAATTCTGCCTTCTTTTGAAAATGCCTTGTTAAAGAAAGAGTGAAAAAATCCTATGCTCAACTTCATTAGCAATTGGTTATATTTAGATTTTAGCTTATTTCACTGGTGTAAGTCCAGGAACAGTAAGTGTTCTCAGACAACTGCAGCCTACAGACAATTTATAGAATATATACAACATATACAAACATTAAAAAAATACATCATCAAAATGCATGACAATATGCAGTTGTATGTTATAAAACTTCCATAATTCATATACTCAATGAATAACAGGACAAAGCTAATGTATAATGTGACATTGCCTTGACTCTGCCTTAGAAGAATAATGAACGTTCCAGTTCATTTTTCCTGCTACATAAGCACAGTCACATCACATTTATAAGCTGGCTTCAACATATAAATCTGTTATTGCCATACTTCTGCTACATATTGTACATCCTAGGGCATATAACTTATACGTACATACAACTTATGGTTATTTATTTTTGATAGTTCTGTTCAAGTACAATACATGCATAAGACTTCCCAGTTTTGACTTGTTATAGAAACAGACTCCAATTCCTAGGCAGGTTGGCTTTCATTTTCTCTCACTCTTGAACTGTCACGACTAAAGCTTTATAATGTTCTGGAAAGAAGAGTGCCGAGTGAATGATGTAATTGCAATTAGACTAGTCTTTTCCTTTAAGACATCCAAATATGCTACAGCTGTGAAGCAATGTAACTTTAATCATGTAAATGCCATAAACATTCCATAATTCTCTTAAAGAAAATGCCTTATCTTCACCAGAAACCTCATTTGGAGAAAAGGCAGAGCTTTCCAAAACAGCAAAAAGAAATTTCCTTTCTCTCAGTCTCTTTCAGTGGACATATAACACTGCCTGCTTATGTCAGTCTTTGGTGAAGGATGGTGACCTTAATAACTTCAATCACTAATATAATCAAAGATCACTAGAAGAGGGAAAAAAATATACATCAGATGAGTAAATGCCTCCAGGTTATGGGAACAAAACAGGTAGGACAGGAGGATGGAAGGATGGGGAAAATAAAGCTGCCGCCAGCGCTTTTGAGGGACGTAAGAAACTTCATCTGAAAACTGATCAGCTTTAGAATAAAAGGGAAAAATCAATGAAACTAAGAACAAATGCTTCCATAAAAAGCACTTGCAGGAACTGTGGACTAAACAGGTTCCCTTGATAGGACACATCAGATGGGTAAGAGAAACCGTTAAGTTTCAAATCACAGGGTTTAGCACAAGGGTATTCAGGAGCCAAACTATAAAGGGAGGCTTTCTGCTTCTTTTCTGCACTGCTTAATGCCAAGTACTTCTAGAAATTACACTGACACCCTCTACAACATTTGTAGTTAGCGCATTGCAGGATGGTTTCCAGACAGTGCTGTCAGTTTTCATACAACTTGCCCACAAAACTAGCATGTATTTGAGGAACAGAGAGAAAGTACTGTGGAGATTCATATTTGATCATGGAGAAGCTTATGGGTATCATAAAAAAGAAGGGGAGAATTGATAATGAAAATGCAAAGCTGTGTATAGTAAAGACAGATTCTTACTCTTCTTGGTGAGGAAAAGTGAGGAGACTCTTCAGTAAGTTTGCATGCCTATATTACTTTATTTTCTTAATTAAATTTACTTGAAACCCTAAGTCCTGTGGGTTGTCCATTTCTCAAAACCTGTATAACACTATTACACCAAAATAAAGGCTATGACAAAATCTCTGCCGGTCAGTATAGAAACTGTACATTATGGATTTTTTTTTACTTCTTTAGGAACCTGAGATTCAATTTCAGTGACCAATTTAATGCCTCAGATGCCAAGAAAATGCAGTAATTCTCCCAGAATTGATGAAACTGCCAAACGAATAAGCCTACCAGCTAGAGGCATCTCTCCTTAGGTGGAAGTTAATGATGTTAAGACCCTAGCTTAGGTATTAGACTGTGTTCATAATACATGACCTGCAGTGTGCTAAGTGCCAAAGGAAAACCAAAAGGCAAGACAAACCAAAATAATATTGTCTACAATCCCTGCTTGGGAAACAGAGAACTCACAATTGTTCTGCTAAGAATTAGAATTCTGAGGGTTTGGTTTGGTTTTTTTTTTTTTTTCTTTTTTTTATTCATCTCACTGACAAAGGTTTAACTTCCAATACCAGTATATTAATGTTTTACTTAAAGCCAGCTGTCTGCTTTCCACATTAGCCTAGCACAGCAATCCAAAATAATTCCTGCAATGCGTTAAATTACTTCAGTATTTTATTTGATCAGTCAGTCACTCCTAAGAACATAATTTGGTTAAAAATCACCGCATTAAATACAGACATTGTCCCTGGATGTAGGAGGAAAAAAAAAAAAAAATAAAAAAAAAAGAAAATATGAAAAGGGTAATTTCCTTCTTAGACCAATGCAAAATCATACCCAATGGTGCTCAATGCTTGTTGGTTTTTTCAACTGTCTCCCTCAACCAATAAATCTTGGATACCTCTCTGCACAGGGGAACAATGTTGAAGGAAGGAACAGAGATCATTTGCCTTCTGCCTTCATGAGCACTTCGCTCACTGCCAGAAGAAGGTCTGAATTTCCTTTGGTGAAAGAAGGACATAATCACATGCTTTCAGGATCCTTCCCACCCTGCTGTTGTGAAATGAGAAGCACCACTGCTATCACTTTCTGTCACTGCTTACTAAAAAGATAATCAGTGGGATTGTTGAGGAGACCCAGTTTTACTGGTGTTTGGCAAACACGAACACAGAAAACACGCATGAGAGAGACCCTTGAGTACAGTTAGGAGAAGATATGCTTCATTTCCCAACCTTGAGCGAGACCTTGCATGAGCAAGAGCAGCATTCTGGCAACCTTATAATATGATAGACAACATTTGCTAGACTCCAGTTTACCATTTCATCAACAAAATTCCCTAGTCACTCTTAAATGATTTAAGTTGCTTTGAATCTGGACCATTAACAGTTCCGCATGATCAGTAAGAGATAGCTTTATAAAAATAGAAGTGCTTACAACTATATGAACATATTTGGAAATGGTGAAATATATATGCAAATATCTGTCAGCACCTAATCAAACAGAGATTTTTGCTTTTCCACATGACTGGCACACTGTACTACCCATTTGGCAGGGCATGTGCTTGATTCAAAATATGCCTACATTATCCAAACTCAAGTATGCAATTCAAATAAGCCTAGCAATATAAGCAGTTACAAAGTTGCCCACTAAAAATGGATAATAAATTTAGAGACAATATGAGTTTTTAATACACCCACTACACAGGCAACAGTATACACCTTGCCCTGTTCCATATTTTGTAACATGAGTAATTTTGCTTGAGCACACACACGTACATACATAATGCACATTAATATATACATGCACACTGATACAAATACCTAAGTTTTAAACATGTTTGTCATACTCTGACATATATAACATATATAAGTCAAATATTATTGTTCTTCTATTTTAAATCCATTCAGAAACTTAAAGTGCTTCTGGATTTTGAAGTTAAATCTGCTAACCTTGAATGAAGTTGTTTTTCCTTATTGTCAGCAATTATTACATTATGAAACAGCTTTGAATGTCATCCAATTAGATCTCGAAACAGACTAAGATTTTGTGCTTTGGATTTTGGATTTGACCTAATGAAATTTTGATTAAAATAATTTATTGGAGGGCCAGTAAATGTTCCTATAAATAAGTAACTGATTGCTTACACATCTGCACCAAAATTCTCTTTTACTTTATGGGGACACATTTTGATTTTATTCTTTTATTGAACAGTCTACAATAACCAAGACAGATCTGAACCCTATATTCCTTAAAACAAACGCAGAAATTGAAATAAATCTTCTTTATAATAATAATAATAATGCCCAATCACTACACCACATTCACTCATTCATACCTGCCACAGCTAAAAATAACTTCAAAAAATCACATCTCACAGTCCTGGAGGGGCATGCCAAGGTAACTTCTTCTCCATGCCATCAAATGGCACCATGGTAAAATGGGGACCTGATTGTGCACTGTTGCAAGCCTAGTTTGGCTTGTTTGAAAAAAACATATTTTAGAACTGTCACTATTTTGGCAGTTCAGCATGAAGTTGCACTGCTCGGAAACCAGGGAAGTCTATGACAAGCCTGGGGCTTCTTCAGGCTAGGTTAACAGACTGATGAGGTAGCTCTGCTGAGAACCAGACTGCAGAGATCACTTTTGTACACTTCTGGCAAAAGAGAAAGGCCTCCATATGTGCCCACTCTTTTGCAGGGGAGTTACACAGCAGTTTTTAATTCCTGACATAAGAATTAGCTATTTGAGAAAAAGAAATGAAAAGCATTTCAGGTCTAAAAAAAGAAGGGTCACTTTTAGCCTGAGTATTAGCATCACATTAAAGAATACTTTTCATTACCTTCAAACATTAATCTCAGGATAGACAAGATAGAATCACAGAATAGTTAGGGTTGGAAAGGACCTGAAGATCATCTAGTTCCAACACCCCTGCAATGGGCAGGGACACCTCACACTAGACCATGTCGTGCAAGGCTCTGTCTAACCTGGCCTGAGTTTAATTTATTTTGAGTTCTAATCAAAACAGGGCTTGGTTTCTTTCCTGCATATCCTATTGTAAAGAGTGGCTGGCTAGCACAAACTTTTCCTGATTCTCTGGGGGGTTTCACAATCTGTATGTGACTCTCTTCAGTTCCAGGTTGACAACTATCAGTTTTGTACATAGTACCCTACAGGTAACTCTTCATATGTAATACTTATAAATACTTAATCTAAAGTGCAGTCAGTGGTGTGACAGCAATGTTGTCGTATTTTGACATCTTCAGAGAGCGCTCTTAATTTTTAAGAGATGGGCAGATTTGCCTGTATTAACATATTCATCATAATTTTGGACAACGTTTTCCCCAAAAAGATGCTTCACTACTGACTTTCTGAACATTAAATAAGGGAAAAAGAAAATAAAAGACTCTAGATAGATAATTAAACTGATAAGTAGTCCTTCCTTTCTTCATTGTGTTACACTAGTTCCTATAGGTTGAAGTTTAAACAAGATGCTTACAGTACTGGTATTCATATAAACAGATTCTTGGTCAGTGGCCTTTCCTGCACAAAATCATGAACTGAGATCCCTGTTTCAGAATGGGAGTAAAATAATTACTAACATTATTCCCTTTTTAGTCAAGTTAAACCTAAGCAAGTGTTTGCATCCCATTGATTTGCAAAAGCTTTAAAAATGTGTTCACATGCTACTTCAAACAAAAGCATTTTTGAGAATTGTGTGAAATATACATGTGGTCATGTAGCTGATAAAGACTGTTTAATTGACCTCCATAGTGGTTTAGATCATCCTTTATGTAACTCCATGAATTCCAGAGAAGAAATCTGAAAATAAGCCAGGGTTTGTGCAGTGTTTCCAAGTCTAGCTCATTCTGTCACCAGTAATTCGACTTTCCATTCTCCTATCTCAAAAAGACAGTGGAATAGACTGTTTTAAGTTAAACTCAGTATGACATTCATCTCTGGCTGTCAGTAATATATAAAACAAACTAAAAAGGGTCTTTGGGACCTAATTCTCTATTATATAGGTTTTATTGTCAACAGAAAAGCTGAAATTAAAAAGCATTTTCCTATCGCTGTGACATTTATAACTCAGCAAAGTGAGCAATCAGATCAGAAATTAAAAGATAACAGAAACAGATTAAATTAGCAACACGTTCGTATCATTAAGAGAAGTTACTGAAACTCTTACTTCTGATCAATTTGATGGACTGGCTTGGACCGACTGCTGTCATTACCCAGTATACTACCCAATGCTAATAGCATACACTTATTCTAATCAACCAATGCCATCTGGCTGCTGGAATGATTCAGGTTAAAGGAGAGTGTTCATTACAAGCAGGCACAAGGAGGAGAGGTGAGCTGGCACTGTGAGGCTCAGAGCCTCATCCAACCTCATGCCAGCTCCTTCCCCCAGCAAAGAGCCTGGCTTTGACTTCAGCATTTGAACCTATCTTCAGAGAGCCTGAGCCAGTTATAGTTTTTCAGATCAACATCCCAGCCCCTGCACGATTTCAAGACTGGAATTAGGAGACTGGTTTGGGTCCAATTCTCAGAATAAACTGTAAAAGACTATATGCATAGTTTAATGTGCATAGTAAACCATATGCATAGTTTACTTATTTTATAGTATAAACTAAGAGAAAGTTTCAGGACTTCTTGACAAGCAACACTAAAACCATGATTTCTTAATTTTCCCGTACTGCAAATGGTATAGGCAAAGCAAAAGACATCCAAGCTATTATTATGTCACACTGAATGATAGCAAAGGACACTTCTGGCAAGCTGAACGTAAAAAGCATCCTTCATTTCAGCAGACAAGCCCTGTTTCATAAAGAAGATGGGCTATCTTAGCATAACACTAAAAATGAATTAAAATTATACTTATTTTTCAGGATCAAGAATAAATTATGCCATCACAGAAACACAGCAGCTTATAATTTATAGTAATTTATACCCATAGCATAAAGACAAAGGATAAAAAAAAGCTCTTCTATACACATACACAGGGAAATGTCATTGCTGAATGCTCCCAGTTTCTCTTGATTTATGGGAAAACACTCTATTATCTTCCAAGAGCTGTTATCTTGAAATATTAAAACCCAAACTGTTCAGGATAGCCATCTTGCCTTCACAGATAGTACAAGCTGTGAGACAGATTTAGTTTATAAGAAGAAGAAAAAGAGGTGAGGGGAGAGAGGGAGGAGGGCAACAAAACCACTTTAAGCATTGACCTGTATTAGGGGAAAAACCATAATCTGCATCATTCCAGAAAGTGTTAATCCTCAGATTGTTAGTTCTTCCCAGGTAGCTATCGGGCAATGGGATAGGGAAGGGAAGGGAGGAGGAAATTAGAAAGGAAGACTGGTTGTTAGAGATCCACACTTGTTTCTTTATTAATAAAATACAGTGAAAACCAGGACATTAATTTTCTTTTAATGTTTTTAAAGACTGCAAAAAATCATTGTCAAAAAAAGTGATGTTTCGCAAGTTCACTAAGGAATGGGAATAGCAGAGCACATGTGGGTATGTGCATGTATGCATGTACACACAGAAGGTATGATGCAGACCAACATTGCCTAACAGCCTATTTTTATGGCAAGAATCTAGTTTTCCTCACTGCTGAGGGAAGCAGAGCACTCTGAAAGAGAGAACTTTGTCAGGAGACATACCAGTCTTCAGATCCTTAGGAATAACATGTTAGTATGTTGCATGTCATGGCTTGATGCTTACTTGCTAGGCTGCAGTACCTGGAAGAGGGCAGGTTGTCCCTGGCTCCCTGTCCTGGGTTCAGCAGTAGCAGTCATTTTTCTCCTTCTTAGTAGCTGGTGCAGGGCTGTTTTTGACTTTCAGCCTGGGAACAGCACTGGTAACACCGATGTTTTTCGTTGTTGCTCAATAATTTTTACTCTGACCAAGGACTTTCTGAGTCTCGTGCTCTGCCAGGGAGGAGGCGAAGCTGGGAGGAAGCAGAGACAGGACATCTGACCCAAACTAGTCAAAGAGCTATTCCATACCACAGCACGTCATTGCCCAGTACATAAACTGGGGGTAGTTACCCAGAATGGCTAGATCACTGCTCGGGTCAGGCTGGGTATCAGTCGGCAGGTGATAAGGGGTTGTATTTTCTTCCCTTGTTATTTCCTTTATCATTATTATTATTGGTGGTACCAGTAGTGGTTTGTTTCATACCTTCATTACTGGACTGCTCTTATCTCAACCCGTGAGAGTCACATTCTTTTGATTCTCCTCCCCATCTCTTTGGGAGCCAGGGGGGAAGAGGGGGAAGTGAGAGAGTGGCTGCATGGTTCTGGGTTGCTGGCTGGGCTTAAACCATGACAGCTCCTTTTGCCGCCCAAACACGGACATGAAGGGTTGAGATAACGACAGATCTGACCGGAGTGTGTCTAATCCTATTTGTGATAAACATTTATTGTTTTGGATTAACAGTCACTCATCACAATACTGATTTATTGGCTCTCAAAGTTGTTACTCTTGATCTCATAGTTTCAGCATGTCGTACCTTACTTACAACCGGTATTTGCTGTTAGTGTTCATCGGCTGGAGGCCTTGGGCTAAGGTTCTTGTTTTGCTGTACCTTATGGTAATGACTTGTAATACAATAGAATCATTGATCATGAAACTGATCTGGCTTGCATTCCCAGTGTGGTCACCACCTCTACACTTTGGAAGGTATATAATAGAAGTGTTTAGCGATTACACATCTTTTTTCCCCTCCTCGAGTGGTCAACCTGTGAAGGAGACATTCCCTTACCTTCCCAGCCCCCCCACCAGACCATTTACAACATCATTTGAGAGTTCCGAAGGTTTTGAATGGCCTTTGGGTACCCTTGAGACCTGCCTGCTGATCGTGATGAGGATCACCATGCTGGCATGCATACAGAGTGTGTTTTACCCACAACCATTTTGTCTGATTTCAAGAGTTTAGCAGAGTCAGGTTTGGGTCTTGTCTAGGGTTAGATGACAATATAGGAGGACCAAGAGATTTTCCCCGAGGTTGGACAGTCATGAGTGGCAGGGTGTGTGGGATAGTATGGGCAAGTATCTAGGCCAGTGGGCCCCTCCAGTGCTTTGGAACTTCACCATCGAACAAGTGCAAAATCCAGAAAAATTAGTAAAACACTTAAATGAGGTGTGTTGTCATCCTGGGCATACCAGAGAGGGACAAATTGTGGCAACGTGCTGGGGCTTGGCCTATGCTTACAGAGCCCTGTTCAACACTATCCAGCACCTTCAAAGGGAAAAAAAATGTCTCTGGATCTGATGGCAAAGCAACAGACAGCGCAGCTACTCCAGCTCCAAGCACAGCAGCTACAGCTACCATAGTGACAAGTACAGCAGCTACTCAAACTCTGACTACAACAGATAACACAGCTACTCCAACTCCAAGTACAGCAACTACACCAACCCCAGCGACATGTACAGCAGCTACTCAAAATCTGACCGCCAACACAGCGCAGCTACTCCAGCTCCAAGCACAGTAGCTACACCAGCCCCAGTGACAAGTACAGCAGCTCCTCAAACTCTGACTACAACAGACAATGCAGCTAATCCAGTTCCAAGCACAGCAGCTACACCAGCCCCAGCGACAAGAACAGCAGCTACCCAAACCCTGACAACATATACTGCAGCCACTCCAACAAGAGTGATAATCACCGCAGCTAAACCAGAGGACCAATTTGTGCCAATATCAGTTGCCCCTGTATGCAAGGGGAAAAGCAAAAAAGAGGCAAGAAAGATGAAGCAAGATGAAGAAACAATGGACTAACCACCCGGGACAGCATCTGATCAGGAGTTATTATTACATGAATCACAGGAAGAACAAGAAGAAGAGGTGACTTCTCGACTTCGGACCTCAACAGAGCTACGGAATATGCGAAAAGATTTTACCCATCAACCAGAGAAGCACATCATCACCTGGTTGCTCTGATGCTGAGACAATGGGACCAACGGTCACAAACTAGAAAGTAGGGAAGCCAAGCAGCTGGGATCACTTGCTAGGGAAGGAGGAATTGGCAAAGCAATTGCAAAAGAGAAACAGTCCCTCAGGCTTTGGAGGCGGCTCTTGGCAGCTGTGAAAGAAAGGTTTCCATACAAGGACGATGTTATGAGTCATTCGGCCAACTGGACTACTCTAGAGAAAGGCATCCAGTCTGTGAGGGAATCAGCCATTATAGAGATGATCTATCACATCAAGCTGAATAACGGGGATATACCCATAGATCCAGATGAAGTCAAATGTACACTACCCATGCACCGTCATCATATGTCCATTCATTGGCAGCAATAACCTGGAATGACGTAGTAACACCAACAGTGGATGAAATGATTCGTCAGCTCAGAGAATTCTAAGACAATCTCACCTCTTCCCTCATTTCAGCTGTGGAAAAACTATCTCAGGAGTTCAAACAATTGAGAGACGATCTATCTGATCTATCCAGCTCCCCACGAGTACCAATCCACATCTCAGTTATTAACAAAAGGCATCCTACTGCTCGAGAGAGAAGATATAGAAGGTACACGCCATGGACCACCCTATGGTTTTACCCAGGGGATCACGGAGAAGACAGCTAGCATGGCTTCACTAAGGGGAAATCCTGCCTGACCAATTTGGGGGCCTTCTATGATGGGGCTACAAAACTGATGGACAGGGGCAGAGCAGTTGACGTCATCTACCTGGACTTGTGCAAAGTGTTCAACACTGTCCCACACGACATCCTTGTCTCTAAATTGGAGAGACATCAATTTGATGGGTGGACCACTCAGTGGATAAAGAACTGGCTGGATGGCCACACGCAAAGAGTGGTGGTCAATGGCTCGATGTTTGGCTGGAGACCAGTAACAAGTGGTGTCCCTCAGGGATCTGTGTTGGGACCGGTCTTGTTCAACATCTTTGTCGGTGACATGGACAGTGGGATTGAGCGTGCCCTCTGCAAGTTTGCTCATGACACCAAGCTGTGTGGCTCGGTTGATATGCTGGAGGGAAGGGATGCCATCAAGAGGGACCTCGACACACTTGTGAGGTGGGCTGATGCCAACCTTATGAAGTTTAACCATGCCAAGTGCAAGGTCCTACACCTGGGTCGGAGCAATCCCAGGCACAGCTACAGGTTGGGCGAAGAAGAGATTCAGAGCAGCCCTGCAGAGAAGGACTTGGGGGTGTTGGTCAATGAGAAAATGAACATGAGCTGGCTTCAGTGTGTGCTCACAGCAAAGCCAACAGTATCCTGGGCTGCATCAAAAGGAGCGTGACCAGCAGGTCGAAGGAGGCGATCCTGCCCCTCTACTCCGCTCTTGTGGGATCTCACTTGGAAGTATTGTGTGCAGTTCTGGTGTCCTCAACATAAAAAGGACATGGAACTGTTGGAGCAAGTCCAGAGGAGGGACACAAGGATGATCAGGGGACTGGAGCATCTCCTGTATGAAGATAGGCTGAGAAAGTTGGAGCTGTTCAGCCTGGAGAAGAGAAGGCTGCGTGGAGACATCACAGCAGCCTTCCAGTATCTGAAGGGGGCCTACAAGGATGCTGGGGAGGGACTATTCATCAGGGACTGCAGTGACAGGACAAGGGGTAATGGGTTCAAACTTAAACAGGGGAAGTTTAGACTGGATATAAGGAAGGAATTCTTTACTCTTAGGGTGGTGAGGCACTGGAATGGGCTGCCCAGGGAAGCTGTGAGTGCTTCATCCTTGGCAGTGTTCAAGGCCAGGTTGGATGAGGCATTGGGTGCATGGTTTAGTGTGGGGTGTCCCTGCCCATGGCAGGAGGGTTGGAACTAGATGATCTTAAGGTCCTTTCCAACCCTAACTATTCTATGATTCTATGAGGAAGTGGGATGGAAAACCTACTTCAGCTTTGGAGGAACAGGTGCGTGAATTGAAAATAGGAACAAGGGTCAAGACTAATCATCCCATGAGAGCTGCGGCTTCAGCCTCTGGTGAGCAGGTTCCCAGATGGAGCGGAAGAGCTGATTTTACTCCAGCTCCCTGTGATAAAGACTAATCCCTGTCAACAAGACATAAGTGACCAATGTGATGACTATTAGAGAGGCCCTGCCTCCAACCAGGTGGAGGTAGGGGATGATCGGATTTACTGGACTGTGTGGATCAGATGGCCTGGCACATCAGTCCCGCAGAAGTATAAAGCTCTCGTAGATACTGGTGCACAGTGTACCCTGATGCCATCAAGCTGTCAAGGGGTGGAACCCAGCTATGTTTCTGGAGTGTCAGGAGGATCCCAAGAGTTGACTGTACTGGAGGCTGAGATCAGCCTGACTGGAAGGAAATGGCAAAAGCACCCCATTGTGACTGGTCCATGCAACCTTGGCATAGACTACCTCAGGAGAGGGTACTTCAAAGACCCAAAAGGGTACTGATGCGCTTTTGGTATTGCTGCTCTGGAGACTGAGGAAATTGAGCAGCTGTCCACCTTGCCTGGTTTCTCAGAGGATCCTTCTGTTGTGGGGTTGCTGAAGGTCGAAGAACAACAAGTGCCAATCGCGACCGCAACAGTGCACCGGCGGCAGTATCGCACCAACCGAGACTCCCTGATTCCCATCCATAAGCTGATCCGTAGACTGGAGAGTCAAGGAGTGATCAGTAGGACCTGCTCACCCTTTAATAGCCCCATATGGCTAGTGCGAAAGTCTAATGGAGAGTGGAGACTAACAGAAGACTATCATGGCCTGCATGAAGTCACACCATCGGAGTGTTGCCGTACCGGACATGCTGGAACTTCAGTATGAACTGGAGTCAAAGGCAGCCAAGTGGTATGCCACGATTGATATTGCCAATGCATTCTTCTCAATTCCTTTGGCAGCAGAGTGCAGGCCACAGTTTGCTTTTACTTGGAGGGGCGTCCAGTACACTTGGAACCAACTGCCCCAGGGGTGGAAACACAGCCCTACCATCTGCCATGGACTGATCCAGAATGCACTGGAACAGGGGCAAGCTCCAGAACACCTGCAGTACATTGATGACATTATTGTGTGGGGTGATACAGCGGAAGAAGTCTTTGAGAAAGGGAGGGAAATAATTCAAATCCTGCTGAAAGCTGGTTTTGCCATAAAATGGAGTAAGGTCAAGGGACCTGCACAGGAGATTCAATTTTTGGGAATAAAATGGCAAGATGGACGTCGCCAGATCCCCACAGATGTGATCAACAAAATAACAGCAATGTCTCCACCAACTAATAAGAAAGAAACACAAGCTTTCTTGGGTGCTGTGGGGTTCTGGAGAATGCACATCCCAAATTACAGTTCGATTGTAAGCCCTCTCTATCATGTGACCCGGAAGAAGAACGATTTTAAATGGGGCCCTGAGCAACAACAAGCCTTTGAGCAAATTAAACGTGAGATAGTTCATGCAGTGGCCCTTGGACCAGTTCGAATTGGGCCAGATGTAAAAAATGTACTGTACACCGCAGCCGGGGAGAATGGTCCTACCTGGAGCCTCTGGCAGAAAGCTCCAGGGGAGACTCGAGGTCGACCCCTCGGCTTTTGGAGTCGGGGATACAAAGGATCTGAGGCCAGCTATACCCCAACTGAGAAAGAGATACTGGCAGCCTATGAAGGGGTTCGAGCTGCTTCGGAGGTGATTGGCACTGAAGCACAGCTCCTCCTGGCACCCCGGTTGCCCGTGCTGGGCTGGATGTTCAAAGGCAGGGTCTCCTCTACACATCATGCAACAGATGCGACATGGAGTAAATGGGCTGCACTAATTACACAACAAGCTCAAATAGGAAATCCCAGTCGTCCAGGCATTCTAGAAGTCATCATGGACTGGCCAGAGGGCAAAGATTTTGGAATGTCACCAGAGGAGGAGGTGATGCGTGCTGAAGAGGCCCCACCATATAATAAACTATCAGAAAGTGAAAAGCAGTATGCCTTGTTTACTGATGGGTCCTGCCGTATTGTGGGAAAGCATCGGAGATGGAAGGCAGCCGTATGGAGTCCTCAACGACAAGTTGCAGAAACTGCTGAAGGAGAGGGTGAATCGAGTCAGTTTGCCGAGGTGAAAGCCGTCCAGCTGGCCCTGGACATTGCTGAACGAGAAAAGTGGCCAGTACTTTATCTCTATACTGACTCATGGATGGTGGCAAATGCCCTGTGGGGGTGGTTCCAGCAATGGAAGCAGAGCAACTGGCAACGCAGAGGTAAACCCATCTGGGCTGCTGCACTGTGGCAAGATATCGCTGCCCGGGTGCAGAACCTAGTGGTGAAGGTATGCCACACAGATGTTCATGTACCCAAGAGTTGGGCCACTGAATGGTACCAGCACTCAGAAACACGAACGCATCCCAGCTCGCAAACAGCAGCTGGGAAAATATGTGCCTTTGCAGAATGCCAACTGGTTGGTTTAAAACCACTAACTCATGTTAAAAAAATAGAAGAAAGACAGGAGATTCAGATGTGACAGGCAGCTAATGGGACAAGCCAATTTACTTCTTCACTAGCTTGAATTTTGTGATGATTTATCAGTTATAATTTTTGGCCTGATTTCTGGCCTTCACTCAAGCTAGAGGCATATAAGCTATTTCAGACATAAAATTACTTTGCACTACAGGCAATTAGTGAAGCCAAGAGGCCACCAGAGAGCTGCCTATGATGAATGTAATTGCAGTGGGAAATCCTGGAGGGTTTTTGACCTTTTTGCTTTATAATTTTTTTCCCCTTCCCTTGGGAATATCCTGAAAAGATCACACAGCTGGGACAACATTGTTGCCTTGCTTCAGAAAGAAATGATGAGGCAGTTTACCCATTATGGAATTAATAGCTTTAGAGGCTAAAGAGTTTATGAACAGGAACATTAAAATGATCTTAGTACCAATGCATAGAAAATTGTTAATAGCAGTCTATCCAAAGTAAAATTTAGTAGGCTTAATGTTCTTTAAAAAAAAAAAATAAAAGTTTGGAGAGGAGGAATCAGCAACATACATTGCCAGAGCTCTGCAGAAACACAGACCAACGTGAGGTGAGGAACACCAGCTGCATTGCGAGTAACACTGTTCAACACGGATAAAAATAACAGAACTGAAACAACTCCGATGAGTTTGTATAATTCGTTTTCATATTTCTTTCCAAAAATGAAAAGGGAGGTTACTTAAGCCAATATAGCATTGAAGCCATAGGGAAGACTGTACTGAAATCCCAGTTGCTCAATAGCACACCTCCACCCCCAGCATTCAATGAGCTAATCTGGGCACTGCCAGCAAGGAGGTTGGAGCAGCTTGAATTCCACATCGGTGCTAAGGCTGCCTTTAAAGCCTATTCAAAGTCTCCAGCAGCTTTTGAAGCTCACATTGTGCTTAATGGTGTGGCAGCTACATTACAAGCTACTTCAAGTTTAAAACAAGATCCATTTCATGTACACAAGCTGCAGCCACTGCACTTCCCAGTTCGGTGTTGACAGTTCTTTTAGAGAGCTTTGTATTTTTTTAGTGTGTAGAGAGCTGCTCTGAGGAGGTTACATCTCCTACACAGAAAACAGGATTAACTTGCTAAGAGTAGTGCTCCTCATTTGTCATACAGAGAAACTGATAAAAACAAGTGTTAGACAAAAAAATAGCATCAAAGTCTAACAGGAAATGTAATAACACTCCTCGGGTAACCACGAGGAATGCTCCGAGCTTCACTGGAGCTTGTCACCAGATAAAGAGATAAATATGTATTCACATAATCATTATACCTTCACTGATGAATAATACTTTACTTCAGCTGACTGTTAGGAAGTATTTCAACATCCTCCTGTAAATCTCAATAAAAGGAGCATCAAATGGAAGGTTTAATTTTTCATCATTGTATGAACACTGATTCCCGCAGGAATGCTCCCTGCAAAGGCAGGTGGATTGTGCAGTCAGAGAAATGCAGCAGACCTATGTCTTGTAATGAAATCAAACAGCTCACTAGATCTCATATACACTGTAGCTGAAATTTGAGCTTCAAAAGCAACAGCCCACAATTTCAGAGATTAAACCTTGCAGAAAAGCACTGATGGTACTGTTAGATGTACTATTTTAGTGTCATTCTTGCCTCACATGAAAAGTTTCTTCTGAAAGATATAGCCAAGCTGTGTGGGCTGCCATTAAATCTTGTAACTGCATTATTTTACTGCATGCTTAACTATGCTGAAAAATTGAAATTTAGGTTTTCTTTTCTAAAAGGTAAGGAGGCTTTCACATAAGCTGGATTAAATTTTTTTGCTTGTGGTTTTTGGTTTGTGTTGTTTTATTGGTTTTTTGTTTGTTTGGGTTTTGGGTTTTTTTTTTAATTCCTGTTCCAAGATCTTTTCCTTAAAAAAGAAAGGCTGCAACAATTAAAGTAGCATAAGGGAAAATAATTTTCTGTTTCTTTTTTTTAACACAGGAAATAGAATACATATCTCCATGTAGGGCTCTTTCGTGGGAATAGACCTACCACATCACACACATTTAGAGCAAACTAACTTTACTCCACTTTTATATTCTGTGTTTCTCTACCGTGCTATAAAAATTCAAACACAGTAGGTTGCAGTTACCTTGGCCTGTTTGGTTTCTGATTTGACATCCTGGAAGGAGTTCACTTGCCTAAACATAAGTAGCTCTGAGATATCCTAAGGTATTTAAGTCATAGACACAGGCCACCAGATATGATGTGAGACCTACAGGAGACCCAAGCTCTTCAAGGTCTGAAGCTAGAAGCTAGAAGAGATTACCGCAAGGCACACTAAATGGCACTCAACATCAATAGTAAAGGAACTGAATCAAGCCCTTTCAATATTCAAAAATATTTAGTCTATGCCTTGCTAGTGTACATAACTTCAAAGAGTACAATTTGTTAAGGCAAAATTCTGGAAGAACTGTAGGGAGAAAGGCTTCTTCCCCTAAAACACTCTTAACCCAGCGTGAGGTTTTGCCACCTCAGGAGGTGTACCTTGCAAGCTCTCATCAAAACTAGAACCACATGAAACTATGACACTGCCAACCTTCAAGAGAAACCTCAAGAATAGCTAATCAAAAAGAATAATCCTTACTAAGGCTTGTATTGCATTATTCATCATGCCTTTGTCTTCATCTTTTCATTTTTTACTTCTTGCTGTGTATGGAATTATGAAAATAAAGCACAAATTCTCATCTCACTCTCAGTTCCCCTTCAATTCATATACACATACGTGCTGCTCCACATTATGCTCCAGAAGCCAGTGGAAGCTCTGGATTTCCAGAAGTAATCGAAGGTGGCTGAACAACCATGGTGTTTGTTCAAGTTTATATATTCTTGGTTATAGCAAACCAGTTCCATTCAAACCTGTCAGAGTTCCAGCAGGATTACAGACTGAAAGTGGCACTAGTAAGGTTTCTCACAGACAGATGAACTCAAAATGCCATTGTCACTCAATCCTATGTTATTTTTTACTTACAGAAATAACACGAGAAAGGTGGAGGACACACCACTACCCCTAACATTGTGTTTCCCAGAATTCAGGGCATATGTCTGAATACAAACAAATGGTTCCACCACTCCTATTATACCTTCATACTGCTTAAGAAAAAAATAAAATCTCAGTTCTTGTATTCTCAATTCCTTCCCACATGCATATTTGCAAACTGCTCCAGGAAGTGCTTATTCTTTAGAGTCTGATATTGATGAATATATTTGATTTTATGTTTCCCACACTTCACCACTCCTATCAAGTGCTATAACATTTTCTTTCTCCACACATACTTGGGTATTTTCCTTTCAATTCTCTCTAATAAATGGACAGTACTGTGTATCATATTCAAAACCAAACCCAAATGTCTATCTTTGGGAGACTCTTCTCAGTGACGGAAGCAGCTATAAGAATAGCATTACTATTCTTGAACATACTATAAAAAACATATCACAGGAAGGAATAAAAGGTTTGTCTTCCATTTCCAACCACAATTTTGATTTAGTATCAAAATTAAATATCCTTTCAATAATTTTCATATTGTCTGCCAGACAGCAGTACACATTAGCTATTCTTTCCTCCCTCACTGTACTACTTTATTAATGTGAAGATTTCCTGCCCTCTTTCATGATTTCTAATTACCTTTAGGCAATATTATAAGAAATATCCATTAGCATAAAGATTATTTTTGGCATTAAAGGACACATTTTAAGGCTATCAATCTTTTTCCAGACTGAAAATTATATATTTTGCCACCTCTTGAGTTTTTTTCTTGTAACTTTTAAAAGGTAGTATTCCATGTAGAGTTTCACTATATTCAGTTTTATTTTTATTCCATTAAGTTCGAATTTAAAGTTGAAGCTTGCTGTCATATATAATGACTGACAGAAATCTTTAAAAGGATAACTTCATCTTCCTCTTATGTTTAGCAATGGTGTTTAGAGTTCAGTCTGTCATGCTGTGAGACTTGCTTGGTTCTGCAATCTGCAAATGCAATTTGAAGTACCAGAAAACATTTGTGTGATCATCAGGCAGAAACTTGAAAAGGCTTATCCTTTGACAATACAACTGGGGAGTAAGTGGCTCATAAACACTAGCCCTCCTTGTAGGAAGAAATGACTAGTTAGTTGCCTGTTATAGTTCAAGTATTCTTCAATATTTAATGGTAAACCTGCATGTGACAAATACAAGATCATTCACAGAGGCACTGTAAAGCACACAGGCATATTTATATTACACATTCAAAGGTAAATTCAAAAAAGCAGTCATTCTTGTTCTATGTGTTTGCACAAGCTAGGAAATGTTGACTAATTTGAAAATATAGAAAGGCTTTTTTAGTACATGGGAAGCAGAGAAGGAGGTCAGAATTTGCTGGTGTGCTGCTCCCAGCCACGTAGAATGAATTACTTCTTCCTTTAACCTTATTTGTCCTACCCAGAAATTGCTCTGGTCTAATGACTCCCTTGGTGTCTGCCCAGTGGATTCTCCCTTCCTGCAACAGACGTGCTGAAACTGCACATCAAGAGAAGGCAGAGGTTTAGTTTTCCTGACTTGCTGTCAGTGCAGCAGAACAGCCATAAGGCAGGAAATGAGATTTCCTCTTTGAAGCACCTTATTAGTTTCCTTTTGTTTCCTCATCTTCCCTTGCCCAAACGAAGAGCAAGGCAGAAAATTAAGCATCATTTTGTCCTCGGATTTCCTCTAAGAGCAGTTACCAGCTGCTCCTTATGTTGACACATGCTGAAAGACTGATGCTATCCCAATTCATCCGCCGAAAAATCTATTTTATCTGAAAGAAAATCTCCTGGATTTCTATCATCTTTCTCAGAATGAAAAGCTAAGACTACAGGAAATATTTGCTAAAAGTTTTGAAACAGAAAGCAGCAGTAGCTCAGCAGAATAAATCACCAAACTGTTGCTATTCTGTATATTGTTTCAAAAAAACCTGCTTCAGCTCCCTGAAGGCATT
This sequence comes from Psittacula echo, assembly GCF_963264785.1. NCBI lineage: Eukaryota > Metazoa > Chordata > Aves > Psittaciformes > Psittacidae > Psittacula > Psittacula echo. Next base: position 50,279,772 of record NC_137735.1, on the reverse strand, counting down.
TAACAGTGGACATAGTTTAACAGCTACTAAGAATATAAAACTGTTTACTTAAAAATGTCTCTTGGAAGTTTTACACAATTTGTTCCTCTCCCACCAAACTTCATACAAAACCCACTCTATTTCACCAAGAAATTAGCTCAGAGGTAATCTCAGGTAATCTGCAAAGGCTTTTGTTCTCGGCATGCTATAAATTTTCTTCTTTCTTCCCAACGCTGTGATTGCCTTTTATTCCTAAGGTCTATTGCTTCTTATGATCAGCATCTGATTAAGAACACTCTATTAAAAAACCCTAAAAGTACACAAAGACAAATAAAAAACCAGCAGATTTTTCAGGTAATACTGTAATTCCTGAAGATTGGACCTAAAGGTATAATTTCTTTTGAAGCTATATATTAATTCAGAATATATATATACCTGTTTTTGTCTCACTTTTCCTGGAATTAAAGACAACCTTCTTTCTACTCCCAAAACTCACTCTTGAAGTGCATGCATTTCAAATCACTTCAGTTTTGTCTTGAAAAGCAATCAACATGGCCATTTGCACACAAAACTATATGAACATTTTGGCAACATGGCTTGCAAAACCTAAAAACTTCAATGATTTTACAGAGTATGGTATTGTTAGGCATGAAAGCGTGTGTGTGCCCTAAACACAGAGCTGTATGACCTTAGTGATTGATCTGTTTAACTGTCTTTTAACAATGAAGGTGAAAACACAATAAAGCCAATGTAGAGGGTTCCACAGAAAATGTTATATTTTTTAACATTTTGTAGGACTTAAAAGAGTCCTACAAAATTCTATAGTAATCTATTAATTTTTAGAAGATAAAGAAAACCCCAAACAATAACTTAACAAAGGCTTATGATTGTATATGAAACGCTGTAAAATTTATTTCAAAGGAGATGGAAAGACTCTTTTGGAGTCTCCTTTCAACTGGCACTTATTGTGGTTAATGGAAACACTTGAACCGACCTTTTATATATCAGATGATCACTGAAAAAGATGGATATTACAAAAACTTTTATGCATACACAGAGCAAGAGGTCAGTGATGCATCGTAGCAGAAATGTACTATGAATTAATTTACTTCTGGATAGAGGAAAACATTTGTATCTTGCACTGTTCACAAAATATTCACAAACATTCACAACATCTAGGAGCATTCATGGGCAGGGGGAAGAGAGAAAGGAAAGTTTAAAGCACAGATGACAAATGTAGATCAAGAACAGCATCATCCATATGCAATGGAAGTACAAGCAAAAGCCACACTGCCATTCATGAAAATCATTGTGAAATTACCTTTGCAAACATCTAGCTTCTGAAATTGTTTTTGCTTGAGAAAGTCTTAAAATTGCATTAAATCATGCCAATGCCTATTGTAGTTATAGGTAAAGATTGATTTTGTAAATAGAATTAACCTGTGCTAACTTGTACTGAACCACTTCTCTGCTATAATCAATCAAATGACAACAGCAAAACCAAAGCTTTTTACTTTTCACAGCCAAGGATGTTTTCATGGTCTTAGTCAATGACAAAACAACTGCAATAGGCAGACTTTTAAACTAAAACTGATGACTGCACTATTCCCTGTTAGTATGTGAAATAACGGAGCTATAAACATAGCACATCTGTGCTGCACAGAGACACAGAAGCTTCTTGTGCCTACAGAGGCCTCTTATGTGAAAACTACTTAAACTAGGTCTTCAGTGCTTTTTTTGTAAAAAAATAAAAATAAAATTGGGGGTGATGAAAGAAATGTTTAGCAGAAAAGAAGCTAAATGCAAACTGAAGTTGCCAGATTGACTTCATCTGTTTCATGAAGCCCTATACATCATGAGCAATCTGCAACTGAGCTGCTGTGTGCTGGACTCAAGTAGAAAACATGAATTCAGGCATTCACATTAAAACCCACTAGTCATTATTTGATTGCTTATGCTGTAAGACCATGATATGAAGCAAACTAGTATTTGAAATGAAGAAGAATGGCAGATTTCAGATTTGTTGTTTTCAGTGAAAATTAAGAAATGTTGGAATGAATCCACATGAAAATCAGAAAAACACACAAATTACAGTTTGTGCGTGAGTTTACTTAAAAATTTAGCCCAGTTTTCATTTATGTCATTGTTTTAATTTCAGCTGTACTTCGTCAATCATGACATGAAACTGAACACTGTGCTTTAGTACAAGCAGCGTCTTCGCTGGGATCCAGAAGTACACAATTCCCTCTCTTAACTACCAGGGTTACAAGCTATTAATGTGTTCTGCTGGGCAGAAACCCTACTAAACAAAGCTCTGCTTTAAAACCTAATACAGGAAGAAAAAACCCACACCTTTTAAGTTAATTCTCACAATCCCACTACCAACACTCCTCCTACAGAATAAATCCTGTATGATATATAATTATAAACACATCATAATTTTCCTTTTATTCACTCCGAAGATTTTTTTTTCCTTCAAAACAGGTGAGTCAACTTGTTACCACAGTGGGGATGAACAAGAACAGCCCAAATGATGTCATAGGCCAAATCATACTTAAAGGACAACTTGAGAATTTCAGCTGACAGTATATGAATACTTTATGTTATTACTCCAAAAGCTGTCTGGAATAATGGCTACCCCAAGCCTTTGCCTTCTTGCTTTCTCTTGTGATTGGATCTCAGTCTTACAACAGGAGACAGTATTAAAGCAAAAAAAACCCTTAGTTCTTTGTATGCTGAAGCAATAAAACTTTGAACATTAGCAGAATTGGGGCAGCAGACCAGAGGCCCAGCCCTAACATGATGCAATGCTGCCTTGTGAAAAAAAACCACAAAAACCCTAACAAACAAACTAACCAACCAAACAAACAAGCAAAAAGAGTTAAGAAAGCTAAAAAGCTCAGTTTCCAGATCTTATTTCTGGAGGTCATGAAAAATGCTTGCTAAATCATACGCATGCAAACAACAGCAAGGCCAGTAAGACAGACAACAAGAAGATCCACAAACAAGAAATAAAGCATATTTGTTCTTCAAAACAAGGGAGAAGGTGTTAATCTCAGTGAAATAAGATTCTTGCAGCACTGGCAAAATTACTGTCAGGATAAATTACTTGCTTCAGCAATACCAGATGCAGAAGCAGACCTGTCAGGCTGCCAGACTAGCACAAAGAACGGCCCTTTCAGTGAAGCATTTCTACTGTGCACATTTAGTTCATATTTCACGACTTTTCTCCTATTCCTATTTTTGTGTCTTTGCTTCATGCCCTCTTGTTTGTGCAACTACATTCCAGATCAGGGCAAGAAATTGCAATTTAAGATTAAAACCAAGATGGATGCAATGATGGGATTTTTTTGGTGTGACTTGCACAGAATGCCTTCCTGCATGACACATATGAATAGAGCTATCACTGCTCTATTTTGGGCATTGCATTTCCCAAAAAGAAGATATGAGTGAAAAATTAGTTTATGACTATATAAATTTTGATTATTCTGATACATTGAAGCAGCTCCAGAAGAACAGATATTTCAGTTCTCAGCATGCCAAAAAGGCTCATTTTTACCTTTACTACATAAAAAAAAGGAAGTTCTAAATTTTAACCATGGCACAGACAAAACTAAATGACATTTTAAAAGATAAAATTCAGCACAAAAATAATATGCTCTTGAAGACTAACTATATACCTATATACAGCCTGATCCTATTACACAAACAAATGTGAACAATGCACTGGATTTGAAGGCCTGGGGTGATTCTGCCACCATACTACGTCTCATGGTGCCTTCTTTCAGCCATGATGGAAATATATTTCATAAGATACTCTGTCAAACTAACAAAATCTCAGTTCCTCCAAGTTTGCCTGAGGGTACGATGGAAACTTAGCGTTTGCACAACTAATTTTTTTTTTGTTATCTTTAAATGCTGTTAAGATAATAAAAAATTATTCTTAAGACCCCTTACAGCATTCAGATGGAAATATCAATACCTTTAACTAATTATATATAATAAATATAATGTATAATACAATGTACATGATACAATTATCAAAATAAGAATATGTATTAGATAATAAATATCAAAATAATGATAATATTATCAATGCTAACTCTAATACTAATATACTATTGCATACTAATTCTTCCTAATTCTAGCTAATTAAATTGCATGTAATGCAAGTCCTAAAGTGACTAGAATACCAGAAAATAATTCATCCAAATAATATTACCTAATTATATTTCCAGAAAAGCTGAGATATAAATAGCAAACAATTATATTTTGATCCAACTTTCCTAATAAATTGATCAAGAAGCTGTCAAAACATGCCAGAACCGTGAGATAAACACAAAGATACTAAAGTTGTGGGGAAAAAAAGTCTATTATATTGGTATATAAACAAGCCAAAACTCAGATATCGTATTGTATGAGCAAACTACATAAATGGTAAAACAGAGCCTACAGAAGTGCAAGACAAAATACACTTATGAAGTGTATTGAAAAAACATAATGGCAATCAATAAGAAAAAACACAACTAAGAAGGAGTTAATCATAAAGTCAAAAGAAAGATAAAGATGTTAATATTCATTAGAAAAATCAGTTGTGAAATAACAGTCCAATGACATGTAATAATACAGGGTACAAAAGATCAGTACCTAAACAGCAGTCTAAGAAACACAGATTTTAAGAAGACTTTCTATTTGGAATCATATTACAGGTTTATAGTATGGTTTCAGGTTACAGCAGCAAATTCAATGCCACCAAACATGTAATTAGCTAGAAACTGGACTTATTTTAGGTACATCTGTAAGACTTGTTTGCTCATGTGCATCTTACAAAGCCAGATGTATCTTCCTAACTGATGTATTGTAAAAATATGTAAGTAATTTATAGCAATATACCCACATTTTACCCACAGATACGTACACACAATTGCAATGAAAAAAGGCAGTCAAGTCACCACCAGAATGCAAATTACAATGACAACCACATACTAATAGAAACTATGAATACAAATTCATTTCGATGTCACTGTCTCATTCATTCAGGGAGTTATCCAAAGCTCACCAACATCACTGCAGAGATCTCCACTGACACAATGAGCTTTGAAAGAGATCTTTAATGAGAAAAAGAACTCATTATCATATACTTAAGAGAGTTGACTGATTTTACAAAGGTCATTATGATTAGCAATATTTTTATCCTGGCTTACCTTAAACTTTACCTTGAGTGTTGAGTTGGAGTACTCCAAAAGAACTAACAACCTTTTAAATGTCAACGTAGCCTACACAAAACAAGTACAAAGTTCTCCTTTCTGGTGAGGCAAATCAGGAGAGGTCTCAAAGGAGTGGGACCGAATAGTTGATAACTCTGATTTGCTTAGATGCTAAGTGGTTATTTTTAATCTATTGAAGAAAAAATCCATAACCTAGAAAAGATTCTAGATTATTTTTAATCTATAAAAAAGTTATTCTTTAATTTATGAAACAGACACAATAAACTGTCTCTCTCTACATGCACCATATAGTCTTATTTTGAAAGCAATCATCAATCCATGGCAGTGAGAAACTAAGTATCAGGTAGACTAGGAATACAAATTTGAGACACCATCTGATCCAAAACTGCATCACAAAGTGCAGGCAGAAGAATAGTGGGGTAGGGGACTGGAGATCAAAAGAAAAGCTCATTCTTATAGTAAAAGGAGTAACATAAACACTGCTTGCTTTCTCTATGCAATTGCCAGAACAGCAGCAAAGGTCTTACATAGGTGAGACGGGCTGACATGGCTATACACTGGAGATCCAAGCATTTATTTCATCACTGATCTAAATTTATAATGTAGTTTAAATCAAAAGTGAAGAACTATTTTTAGAAGAGATGTTGCATGGGATGGCAAGTAATAGAAACCTAGCCTTTCATTCTAGTTCTACCCTGCTTAAAGGAGGTAAGTTGTCAAACTATATTCTTGCTTAGCTTCTTTATCACATGCTCAGTTTCCACTGAGGCAGCGTCAGTTATTTCTGCACATATCTTTGTTCCTATTAAGATTACCTTCACACAGATTTGACATAAGAACTGTTGATAAAAAGAGAATCCTCTCTTTCAAGCTTGTAAATAAGGATATTGCTTCTACCTGACAACTTCCCAAAATTATTTACTGAGTCCAGGAGTGAAAACTGAGGGGAGTTTTTAATTTAAATTAAAATAATAAAAACAAAAACAAAAACAAAAAACAAACAAACAAAAAAAAAAAAAAAACAAAACCAAAAAAAACCACCAAAAAAACCCAAAAAAACCCCACAAAATCCTAGGCATGAGCTAACCTTGCATTTTGAATCCATGAGCTCTTAATCATATGGACAATTACTGTCTCTGTAAGGGAAACTCACTGTGAATGTGAAAACCTAAGGAGAAATTAAGATAGAGCAGCTTTCTGAGAAGGCACCAAGTACCAGCTGGATTAAAAGAACCTGTTATTTCACACCCAGCTGAGGCTCTGACCAAAGGTAAAGAACTGCTGTATTTATATTAGTAAGGTATATAAAGGAAAGATATACAGATTGTTGGACATATGCAATATTTCTTTATATACACCGCTTCTTCATAAAAAATACATGTGCCTACCAACTGGCTCTGGACAATTACAAAGCCAGGTGGAGGATATGTCCCTGATGTGTAGTTTCTAAATCCTTTTTAAAAAAAAATCCATTTCCTTTTCTGAAGAAAACACACATCATGAATTGAAGTGGAGCCAGACTGCACAACATCAGCACTATTATTTTGGCAAAAATCATGAATTTATGTAAGCATGTTATATCAACAGCTTTCTTATCTTTTCTTTCTTCCACTAGGAAAATGATCAGCACTGTTCTGATATTGGGCTACAAAGTAATGGCATGCATTGTGCAGAGAAAACATTAAATAAATCTGCAGCACAGAGCTATGCCGAGGTCCATGCTGTGAAGAGCGAGAATTTCTCCTGTGACTACACTAGCACTTGTTTCCTAAATTCTGGCTGACAAACATCAAAGGATAATTAATTAACAGATTAAATTTAAATTCTGCCAAATCATCTACACGATCATATACAAACATTGAAATGGTAACTACATGCATGGTTGGCACTCTGCTGCCTGAATACTAGACGTACATTTTTACCTATTACATTTTTATTCTTCTTGTTCAGCCAGTTATGGCAACAGTTGCATATCATCAGTTTTACTGCTTTATCTTTCTAAACCTATCTATTTAACTGCTTTATCTTTATCTAACCAGTTATTTTTCCATGTCAGAAAATCTCTGAAACTTATCATGAGGAAGAAAAAATCTTAATATAGCAGGAATACAGGACTGTGAAACTTCAGAGGTGGAGAAACTGGTTTTTTAACCTACTGGACTTTAAGGCAGTGGCACCAGGTATAAACCTTATACTAAACACTCCTTCATAACTTACAAAACCATTTGAAAAGTTGGTATTTTCATATCTAAAACTCCTGTAAGTTTGCAGGAAATTCAGCTGCTGTGCAGCTTGGGTGATGTGCACTCAGCTTGATCCCACTCCTATTTCCAATTGTTTTTTGTTAAAAGAACTGGATAACTCATTGCAAAATTTGTTAGATCTGGCAGTATTACTTGTTTTCTTATCACAAACTCTTCCATCTACCTTCTGCACTAAATGTGCCATTTAGCTCAAAATTACTCATGAGCTCTAACAACTGAGTATAATCAGTTCCTTCTACAGACTTGTGCAGACATTCTGGATTTCTTCCATTGCTTGCTCATTATTTTGCAATGGACTTTTCAGTATTTGCAGATTTATCAGAAAATGTAATTGGTGTGATCAGCTCCACAGCCAAGGAATGTCAGGTGCGACTTAGCTGACTGACCTGCAGCAACTGATCAAACCCATGGAAGTACTAAATGGGAAAATGGTTCCAATTTTGTAGCTGCTATAATTTATGGTCTTCAGGCACAAGTTAATTGTAGCCAATTGCACAAAACTGATGATGTTGGGACATTACATATTAATTGCTATTTTTAATGCTTCTCTGCAAGGTGCTGTTAAGACTCGGCTTTTGAGGAGGCTGGGGCAGCATGCTATGCAAATCTGTGCTGACCTGGAGCATGTCACACTGTTATATGAAAACATTTCATTGAGGCAACCACAGGAGAAGTAAGAAAGAAGCTAAGCCCTTGGCTTCTGAATGCATGAAGTAGACATGCAAATCAATACTAATCTCTAGCTGTGGAAGGATGATGTTTCATGTTGATCTGGTGGTTTCAGTAAGGCTGAAGTACATAGACATATGTAGTTTACAAAAATTAAGCCATCAGAACAAACAGAACATAAATGGAGGAGAGAAATATTTCATTTTTTTAGCATTTAAAAATAAGTGTATTAATTTGAGACTGGTAATTTCAAAGTGTGGCTCAAAAATACTCTGAATGTGGCCTGCAAACAAACTTTATTTTGAGTGAAGGCAATGACATGGCCTGATAACTGAGTTGTATTTCTTCAGTTCTTTATGGTGATTTGAGATTATTGTGACTTCTCAAGACCCCAGGGCTGTGTGCCAGTTTCAGCCTGTAACCTCACACTTGTCAAGTACTCATGGAGTGTTAGCAAATGAACACACTCTCAGGAGCACCTGCTCTAAAGTATGAAGATCCTGAAGAGCAAAGGAATCCACAGTTTGTTTGCCACTATTAAATACCTAATAATGAATAATCTTAGAATAAAAAATCTTTGCTGCCAAAAAGAACATCTGATTATATCCACTGGCTCCCAATATTCTCTGTTACCCTGAAATATTCTACTAGAAAATAAACAAGCAGTGTGACAACAGGGTATTCTGCTCTCTCTTTGCAAGTAGCTAGGCAAGGGCATACCAGTCTGTATTTCCAAGTGAAAAAGAAATTAAATTCAATAAAGTTAAATACTATTACTAACCCTAGTACATTTTTATTATTAATTATTTTAATTTATGGGTGTCAACACACCATGAAATGAAGGAATTACCAATTTCTAGCACGAAATACTTGATAAAAGGGACCGCATTAAATGCAGAGTTGTTGAATAAATCAGTAATGCTAGAGTGGTTAATTACAAAGTTACTTAAAGGAAGAAAACCTGCAGTATTTTACATGGTATTAAACTTGCAATTGCTTCCTAAGTGGCTAACAGACAATATTAGTAAACACAATACATTTCATAGTGAACTACCGAAAATGCTTTAATATCTTTAAAAACCATAGTTTAAGGCCAATTCCATATTGCTTAGCAATCAGGCTACAAAATACAGAAAACAACATGTAGCTTTCTTTTAGTACTTTCCATTAGTAGATTGCAAGCACAGCATAAAAGTAGACTCTATAATTATGCATATTTTACTGATGAGGTGAAAAATGCATGGGGAGAAGTAATGTAGCCAGTGATATCCGACAGGCTAATTGCAGACTGAGTGGTCTCACTTTGTCCCACAAGTCTCAGGCAACCGTCATGGCCACTGTCATTTTTTTCTAGTGTAATCTAAAAACACTGTATTGGACACATTAAGTTTTAATGACAGCCACAGACAGCTGCAATTTCCCACAGTAAAATAAATGATTAATTAGTAAAACACAGTATGCAATATAAGTCCAGAATGACTTATCCCTATTGCTAATTGTAGTAATTAGCTTCAATTTCTAAAGCTTCACAGCCTGCATGGTGTTTTGCAGAGCTGTGAAAGAAGCATGGCCATGCACTGAATAATTTATGTTCTAAATTACACAAACATACAGGCAACGTATCTTAATTGTCTAGATTAGCAACCAGTAAGGTCACTTCTAATAGCCTCATAAAAATATATGAAAGTAGAATTATGCAGTTGATAACCTATATATTTCATAAAGAATACACGGGAAATATGACCTGTAGAAATAAGCCTAAATGTGGATAAGATTTTGTTTTTACTGGGACATCCATCTCAATATCTAAAGTTTGAACAAAACCCCATTACACCACCGACTAAATGGATTCCTTCCTAAAATAGCTGTATTTTTTCCACTATGTTTATTTCAGCACAAAGACCCTTTTTTTTTGCCAGGCACAATACCAAAACCATACAGGTTTTCCTCATATGTCTTTGCCTAAAATGTTCTACCAATGATTTCCACAAAGGCAAAGCCGTTGAATGTCTTCTCAATTAGCCAGCCTTCAACACTGCCTCAGTAAGCTATAACTCACACCATAAAAAAGTTAATGGATGGAAATAATTTCAGTCTCATCTGGAAGAGTACAGGAAAGCCCATATATTGTTTGGGAAAGAGGCATTATATATTCATGACTGTTGATAGCAATAAGTGAGGAAGAAACTGCAGTCTAAATTTTAGAAGCTCATTGACTATAAGCAATCAATTAGCGGCCACAAATGTAATAAAACATAGAAAGCACAGCACGGCATATGGGGGAGGAAAGATGACACAGATTATGAGTTTAAGACTGGCTCAGAGCAGAAAGGCCTGTCTGAAGTCAGAAAGTGAAAAATTAATTTCTTAGGAGAGAGCAAATCTGCCCTCAACCAACTCACTCCTGATTTCGGGATTTTTTTATTATATTTTTTTTTATTTTAGTTGGTTGGGTTTTTCTTTTTTGTTTTTGAATGAGAGCAGTTATTACTGAGAAAAAGGTCAACACCAAGAAGACATCGAGGAAAAAAAATCCCAAACAGTTCAATAAACATAAGTGAGATGGAGAGAAAAGGAAGACCAAGAACTACTTGTAAATCACAGACAAGTTATATGACACTTTGCATTGTCTTATATGTTGAAGTGGCTTTCATCAGGCTGCCTGTGCTGCTAATCTCTGGTAAAGTTTTTTATGAAACTTTGCAGTCTCCAAGTCTTGATTATTCCATTTATTGTCCGTTTATCTGTTAGGAATGGAATATCCAACAGAAAAAGCTGCCAAATAGAATGAGACATACTTTTTGGATTGATTTCTAGTGGATCACTGAGTTTGCTCATGTGTCAGGGTCCTCCAGGCTCTCTTCATCTTTGTTCAATGAGATTCTCAAAATATTAGGGAACAATCTGCCTTATGAGACTGGCATGACCAAAGCTATAAAGAATTATTAGTAAACATTTTCAAGGCTTTTTCACTAAAAGTGAACTCCTAATTAATTCTCTTAATTGAATGATCATTCATTAGTCTTACTAAATACATTACCTAATAACATTCTCAATCTTGCAAGTTACTGCCATGTCTTCAATTTCCCTTTTCACGATAAGACTAATAACAAGCTAAACTCACAGCTATATAACTTTGCAGCACAGTATAGAATATATTGTATACACTTTTTCCATTTAGATTCTTCTATTACAAGCAAGTGCAATGATAAAAAGAAGTATATTTTACTAGCTAGTATTACATTTTGGAAGATCATAATTAAATTATTCCTTAGAAGCAGTGCTCACTGCTTAAATAGAAGGATTATACTGAATAACAGGGCTAGTATTTTAACTCAATTAACATGTTATTTTTCAATAAAGAGGTGTAGACAATGGTAATTTCTTCTTCTACTGGTAACATCAGCTATGAAACTGAAATGCTGCAGCTTTTTCCTGATAACTCGTGTAATATTTCCCCTTCTAGACTGTATGCTCTGTATATTTTTAAACCGTGTGAAAATATGTGACGTTATTTTAATAAATATACATATTTAATACTGTTATAGCCAAACAATATTTCACTTCTATACCGTATAAACCTGCCACAGCCTATGTTCCACTACATCTACAAATATGGGAACATTCCATGGTAAGGAAAGTGGGTTTCTTTTATATCTTTTAATTCAGTACTGTTGTGATTTATAATATTGATTTGGGCGGAAGTGATTTCTGGATGAAGAAATGACATCCAGTTACAATGGACGTAAGGTACCTTCTCCATGGAAACTGCCTGCCAAATATGCTTAGATGACTTATTTATCTCACTTTTCAACACAATATATCAATTTGATAGAATTATATTTTCCTGGAATCTTCGCTAATAACTTAAAAGTGACATAAACGTATAAAAGTCTGGATTTCTAAAGACAATCAAGTTGTGTCATTCCAATATAAATTTGTAATATATTTCAAGGTCATCTTCTCTTTGGCTGTTCAAACTAGCTACTTATGGTCTTTTGAATCCTATTCTGGTTTTGGAATAATTCCTAAAATTTTAATGTGTTTTAAAGAATATATTGTTTGTGAATATTTTGTTGTTACTGCTCTTTCACTTGTGTGCAATTACACCATGGCTGCTGCCCACTGTACATTTTACAGGGTTTGATAACTCCTTATGGAGATATGAAAACTCTGTAGTTTAACATGACCTTGAAAATTAATTTTTTGTTTCAAGAATTAGTATGTGTACTTATATCAGTATAACTGGAAGACTGCACTACATGTCAGCTATTTCTCAGATAGGTCTACTAAAAAGTACACTCTTATGTATACAGACCTCTACATATCTTTTCAATTCCTGCTATTATACAAATAACTCACTTAAAACCAAAATACAAAAAATTTGAGGTAGTAAAAGTTTTCAATAATCATCAGATTGGTCATTTCATTCTAGCCATGTAAGTTTTTTCAGCTGTATAGTAGAACAATGTGTACTACTACTAGAATATTCCATCTCAAAGGTGCCAAAAAACAGGGAAGCAAATAACAGCACATACATATGTGCATTGCATGTAACATCCACCTGTAGAATTAAAAAAAGGCCATTTGGATTTCATAAAGGAAGGCAAGGCAAGAAGAAAAGGAAAGGACAGAATTATACTGCATTACAGTCAAATGGAAGGATGGAAATTACATGGTACAAAGAAAGAAGTAAGTAAAACACTGAATGATTAAGATAAAAAATAAAATTAGTTATATAAGGATGTATTAGTAACTGGACATGAACTTTTCACATTAGAAGCAACAGAGCATGCTCTCAGTGTTAACAGCTCAATGTTATAACTGCTATGTCATGTAATATTACAATTCTTATTATTTATTTCCATATATAATACAGTTACAAATCCTTTTCAGTGGAAAAGAAGCTTTAAATGCACTCTATATTCTGACATTGCATAAGCAGGAACTGATGGAGAATTAATGATTTCAATTTCAGTTTCAGCAGAAGTCCATTAAGAAGCCCAACAGCATACATAAAGCTGCTAGTGAACTGAAGGAAACCGAAAGGCATATGGCTTGCCATAGAGCAAAAAATATGCTATTTAAGAGGACTAATGGATGACTATTAAGGCTAAAACTTTGACAAACCTTCTCAGACAGGACAACAACTGGTTGAATTTATATACAGATGATTGAAAAGAAAGCATTAAAAAAAGGAAAAAAACCACAACCAAATGTCCCAGGAGACCAAACAACAACAACAACCAAACAAAAAAAAACAAACCACAAAGTCTCAGTTAAGTGACTAGCACTTCATCATACAATGAAGTTGCAACAAGGGAAATTCTGATTATATCTTAGGGAAAAAAATTACAATGATGTAGTCAAATATTGGAACTGCTATCCAGAGATGACGCAGAAACCCCATGAAGGTACCAAAAACTCAAGTAGACAAGGCCTTCAGTAACCTATTCTAAGATGACCTTGCTCTGAGCAGAGCGGTTGGACCTCAAGAGGCCCTTCTGAACCTACATTATTCTGTAATCCTACGAATTACATAGCTTAAAAAAAATATATATATCTTGTAGGTCTCACAGACAATGCACATTGCAGTTCACTAACGTGAAGCTGAAAGCTTGCAAAAAAGACGTCAAAGCTCCATAGCTGGAAAGTGTCAGAAAAAAAAAAACCAAACCCAAACCAGCCCAGTAATAATTTGATTTCTTCTAAAATGCTAAAGGGAACTGGATGTAAAAAAAACATTTCAAAGCAATACCTGCAGCCTATGAGGGAATCAGGAGAACACAGCAGGACAGGACTAGTCAGGACTCCCGAAATTGTTAGAATGGCCTAAGAAATCCTATTTAAACAGTCATTTTGCAAACTCAGGCTAGTAATCTTTATGTTCAGTACTGGAGCTTAAAAGAACATTTCTTTTTCTTTGCATCTCTCCTCTGAACTAATTGCAGACTTTATACTGATTAACAACTGTAGTGAGAAAACTGAAAAGCTCAAAAATACTAGAGGGAACCAATACAATTTATTTTGATCTAGTACTTCTCCTCTGCCCCCTTTTTGCTAAAAGCTAAAGAGAAACTTCATACTCAGCACACCAAGATGGTGGTATCAGTTAAATTCTGTTATACTATAAGCTTTCTTACCTCTACCATGTTGAGGCACTACTATTTATACTTCTGCATCAATTCCATATATTCCAGCCATATTAAGACAGCAAGTCCATAAACTTTCCTGATCCTTTCCTGCTGCTTAGCTCATTAATGCTGAAAGCTATTAATTTAACAAATGATTGGGTGATTACCTCTTGAAGAACCCTCTTCATTTTCAGAAGCAACGTCTTTACAGCTGTGCAATCTTGCAGCATCAACCTGAAGGGCAAAGATTCAATGCCTCCACCTTCTTCCAGACCAGTAAAAGGCCACTCCACAGATGGGCTGCCAGCCAGCTGACTAACACGAGGATACCGGGCTTCTCCTTGGTCTACCTCCTTTGACAGCTTCAGAGATAGGTTCCTTACAAGAGAAAACACAAAGAACAACACTGAAATATGAAAACTAACTCAATTTTTGGCTTCCAGTTTTTCTGAGCTTAAAGACACATTACACTTCACTTTTCGAGCCTGCTGGCATGAACAGCCTTTAAAACATATATGTAGCCATATGGTGCTAGCAATAAAATATGCATTTATAAGCGTACCATTTTCTACAGGAAAGAAAACCGTGCTTTAACTCACACCCTTAAAAAATAGCCATTTTCTTAAAACAAAATATCCCATGGGCAAAACTGCTGTAGGTATATTTTCAGTTCAGTTTTATAAAACAAAACTAAAAACAAAATCAAAAACTCTCTTGTGTACTTTCTAAAGCTAGATCACATTCTTCCATATGCTTTGACTTAGAATTCAAAAGGAAAAGAAAACCACCAAAAAAATACTCCCTCTGGGCTGGCCCAGTGGCATAAGATGAACCCACCCTTCTGCATAATGGAATGTGAAATGTAATCAATCTGTAGTCACTGAAGTTTAGTTACCATTTAAACTCTTTAAGCAGAACATGAAAATAAACAACATTAAGTTGTGGTTGAGAATCCTTAAAGACAAGAGAAAAATTTTTATGGACTTTGGAGATAATGGAATACCATTATTTTAAAGCATATATGCCATCTTCCTTTAATATCAGAGCAAGATATCTATAAAATTTTGCCATGCTCAAGCAAGTCCAGTGAAGACCAACAAGAAGCTGAGAGGGCTGGAGTGCATATTAAATGAGGAGAGGCTGAGAGGCAATTTTGCTCAGTCTTCAAAAGAGAAGGCAATGGGAGGGTGCAGAGATGATGAAGCCAGGTTATATTTAGGAATACACAGCAACAGAATGAAAGGCAACGAACAGAAGCTGGAATATAGGAAATTGTGAACAGATGTAAGAACATTACTTATTTGTTTATTTACTATTGGTCAAACAAAGGAATAGGGGCTCAGAGATGCTGTGGGACACCCATCCTTGGAGATATTCACAAAATGATGGGGCAAGCCTCTGAGTAACCTGTTCTAATTGGATCTGCTTTGAGCAAGGGCTTGGAACAGAAACCTGTAGAGGTTCCTTCCCACCTGTGTGCGTCTATGTTCTAGAGGTCATATATTCAATCAGACAAAATCAGCCAAAACTTTAATAGTAGAAAAATAATTTAAATAGAGATTACTTGACATTTGGTAAAACAGAATGCGACTATGTGCAGTATAGAGACTTCTGCAGCATTAATGCATGCACAACTTCAATGTTGCACCTATTTTCTCTTTGACTAGCAGGGAAAAAGGACAAATCTGAATGGAGAATAAATTTGAGAATGTGATTGCACTGTGCAATAGTAGTATACTAATTATTGCTAAATTATAAACGTGTTGTAACAGCAATGCATGACACCCATATTCATAATAAATTGATTCACTCAAATTAAAGATGTTAGCATAAGTGGTGAAGAAAGTGACAATTATTATTCAATTAATGTATAGTTCCAATTTTCTGTTCCATTTGAATTTTCATGCAACACAAACCACATCCTGAATTTTATGCATGGCCGTATTTTGGCAGGACAAAGAATATTTTTCCTTAGTTAACTTTGGTTTCATATGAACCACATGCAAAAAGGGATTAATGTGATCTCTCAAGACAAGCAATTCCCAATGCATACTAACAAATTGGAAATAAGGCTACTAGAATTATCTTTTACGGGTTGTTCATTTCTATAATTTGCAAGCTATGTCATGTGCACTAGGTACATGTTAGATCAAGAAACGCATCACAGAGATCATGGCTATGGGCAGATGGCTCATGACTGCCAAAAGAACTAAAACTTTCTAATCCAGGCTTTTCAAGACTCTCATAAAACAATGAAATTAGTAATTTAATTTAAATAATTTAATTGTTTAAAAATATTGAAACAACTTTCAATATATTTAATTTATTGAGTAGAATATTTTGCATCCTTTAAAATAATAATGTGAGGTGGATGATAAAGGTGCTTTAGACTGAAGCATATGAAGCCACTGCTGATTAATAGCCTGTATTAAAGTCACCTCAGGTATATATCATGCAAACAGAAAACAACTTTTAACTGAAATTTCATAACACAGGCCACTTTTAGGGATTTATAAAAGAAGGTCTGTTCAAACCTTAAGTAAGATTTATGTAACCTGAAAGGCACTTTATTTAAATTAAGATGGAACAACAAGCTCCTCTTTATTCCTCCCCAGTGCCTGCAGGCTGGGAGACAAATTACTCTTTAGAATATGTGGCATGTTCACTTTGCAAGTCACTGCAAAGTTTCATTTTCCTCATTCTCCTGAACAGGCATCCTGGCACTGAGAAAGTACAAACTTAAGATGTAATGCTTTCCAGAAGTCTTTTACAGCACGTTATCAAGGAGAAGAAATGTGGTATCAACACCAATACCCTGTTGCCTCAGTGACAAGGAAACAAGAAGTACTCTTGGAGAACTCTCATCCGCTCCTACATGAAAGAGGTACAGTGTTTACATACAACCTATACATTCACTGGAAACACAGCAAAACTTAATTTCAACTTAAGACAATATTTTCAATTACTTCAGTGGGCTTTATGTCAACATGACACTGCTCAACACACAAAAATACCATCTTTTCAAATACAGAACCTTGTACTAAAGTATGAAAAGCACCATAATATATCGCCACTCATGGTCATAAGAGTTTAAAATCTAACTCAACTGCTACTAAAAAATGGTGATGCAAAGTTGGTATATAATAAGCATTCAGATCATATAGTACCTCTGAAGTAGCTGAACAGAATTTAACTAATCTGTGATAGAAAATCTCTTCATTGTCTGATACAAATCCTTCTACTCGCTTCAGAAAAAAAGCTCATTTTAAATTCATTCCAGCACTGATATTTCATCAAGTTCACTATTAACAATGTCCAGGTGGTCTATTACAGTATTATTACGGTAATCCACTGCATTTCATCTCAAAGCAGCAGCAGAGATTTAGCAAGGGGGAAAAAAGAATTTGTACTAAAATTAGACTTCTCTCCTTAGTAGTAAAATGCCTCTTTACCTCTGAAGCTAGAGAAGAGGCTGGTTCATCAACTAGTAGTGCAGGAGCTCCTTACAGATGACCAGCCCCTGTACCTTCCAAAAATGCGTTTATTGTAATAAAAACGTTTCAGAAGCAAAAGTTATCTGTGACAAACTTCTGAAACTGTAGGTAAAGAGCCTCAAAAGAGCTATATTAATTCTATAATACTATCAACATAAAATATTTCAGAAAAGTAATTTGATCACTTTTAAATATATAGCTCGTGTTTGAGCTCTAAATTTGCCCCCCACACACACATGCTTAGACTATGTCCCTACTTTAATAAAACTATACCTGAAAATGTCCCTGAGCACTGAAATTCAGTCAGTAGTAAAGCACTTCTGAAATGTTGTGGGGCAACGAGCTACTCTTCCAAATGATTCCCTGGCATAGTTTGGTTGTCAGCATAGGCAGGTTGGATGGGACTGCTCCACTCTGGAATATGTCAGTGGTGTAGATGTGCACTCCAGAACCATCTCATGTAGACGTCACCTTAGATCTCTGAGCATGGCTATGGAGCCACAAAGCTCTAAGCTTGAGATGTGAAACCCACCCAGACACCTAGGCAAGAGAAGTGTCAGCCTGTTTCAAAGAAAGGTCCGAGATGAGCTGTGGAAGCTGCGGCAAAATCACAGCTGAGAAAAAGCTGATCTTAATTTTCACACAGGTATTACAGACTTCACTTCCCAGATAATAAGTGATTCCCATATTCTGTTTGATGAAGATCAGACAAAGCCTGACAGCACACTTAGAACTCTGCCTTCCAGACCAGTGTCATAAGGAAACAGTAATTCAAGTTGCTCACGTGGAATCAACATAAAGCCTTTGGAATACTTACTAATCAGCTGCATGTTACATCTAAGGGGACCACAAATGACAAAAGAGAAAAGCAATCTTAGTGTCAGGAAAGATTACTGCCAGCATAAGGTCTGAAAATCACAGAAAATTTGTTACAAATTTGTAAATGCAAAACAGGGTGAAAAGCTATGCAATTTGATACGGTACTTTTAGACTGCTGGCTTGTTTCCTTTATATCTGGACATACCCAGTGAACACCATGAATGTGTTTCCTCATTTCTAAAGAACACAAAAATCAGAAGCTACAATATCCACATTTAGCAAAATAGTAGTGCCATTAAGAGTTCTATTTCAAAAGCAGTCTTTATTGAAATGGAGGTGTAACATTAAAATAATCAGTCATTGACCTTTAGCAGTTTAATAGCCTCCATAAATTCAACACAACTGCATGTTAACTAACTGAGGAAGACACACCATTGTGCAGCTCTTTTCAAACCTTTTTTCTCTTAAGAAGGCAGAACAAAACCAACTTTATTATTCCAAAGCATCTTTAAGGTTTTTTTACTGGGGAAAATAATAAAATATATATATATAAAAAAAACAAAAAAACCTAAAGATTTGCAACTTGAGCTAGTTTGAGTTATTCTTCCCTTCTTACTGACCCTCAGATCAATGATTTTAAGAGCTTATGATAATTTGAACTTATTTACACAAAGATCCCCAGATTATGTGGAGTTTAATCTTAGTTTTCATCAGCAGTACTCAAGACATTGCTATAGCAGAATTAGCCTAACCTAATACAATTGGTCACACAGAGTTCGTGCTTCTTGACACCAGCTTAACTGAAAAGAACCCACATAACACTGTGGGCATCAGGAAGGCTCTGCAAGCAGAGCAAGAGATCCCAGCCTCTATGGGAAGAGCTGAACATACCTTCTTTCTTCCCTGAGAGCTTATCTTGTAAAGCGTGGTTTTAGAAAAAGCCTTAAATCACTTATTTTCAGTGTTTGAGTGTGCAACTGTATTCATATACAAGTGCACCATGTGTATACATAGACATGTACATTTACATATGTGTAGTTATAAAATTCATACGCGAACTCCTATATCAGCAGATCATCTACCCTTGATCTTCATATTTCCAAAAAAAAAAAACCCTCTTATTGTTCATAACTTGGCCCACCAGGAAACAGATGTCCTTCTGCACCAGAAAAATCTCATTCGGGTTATTTCTAGAAATCCTCTTTCATACAAATCTAGGCACCCTTCAATCCACACTTTTCCCATCCAGAATTTTCTTTTTTCTTACCAGGAGCAAATAGATGAAAGGGATCCACTTTTAGAAAAATCACTAATTACTATTTTGAGAAAGGCCCCTCAGTGGGACCATGTAAGACACACAAGAGCAATTACTTCTGATTTTTAAAGAAAAATATGCCTACCTCAAGCACTTCCAGAGTTAGTTCAAAGCACTCTGTGGCTCTCTTACAATGATGTATGTTACAGTCAAGCCCGACAGTCATCCCAGAATGCGTCTTAATCTCCAAGTAATCTCTTACTAATCCCACTTAGTAAGAGACATGGTCTACCCCAAACACCTTACAATTGAAATATATGGACACATTTTGGAAAAATGAAAAGTCTTTCCCCATATTTAGCAGGACTGAGGCATTGACTTTTAAAAGCCTGTTCCTAAATATTCCAGTGGGTATATCAAATAACATACTGCTACGTGCCTAAATACTCTCAAGCTCTGTTCAATGAGGGTAAAAGTTGCCAAACTCCTCAGTTCTGAAAATGCAGCCCTTGCAATACTGAGAAGTTAAAAAGGTAACCAGAACAGACACAGTTGGCTAATTACCCATATTAGCATTCTTTGGCATCAAAACATATATTTCTGTCTCACACGATTTCTCAACAGTACTTGTGTTCTAACAGAGAATGATTCAGAAGTTCTAAGGGTGACATCTCAGAATATTAAATTGCATCATGTCATAAGGTACATATTGTTTGACATTTTACAGCTTTTAGAACTATGTATCATTTATTGGTACTCTGAAGCTATGATTTTTCAAGGTCAGCCTTTAGAAAAACAATGTTCAGTATCTGTTACTATTAAACTATGCAACCACACACAAATGTGAACACAAACTCTAATGGCTAGCACTGCTGGAAAAGTACAGCTGAAGGCATATCAAACCTTAATTTCCTTTCGCTAAATTCTACATGAGTAGAGAGCTCAAGCACACAAAAACACAACGCTTGAGATTTCAGTCCTTTTCTTCGTCCTGGAATCTATTAGGAGAATTTAAATGTGATGCAAACAAGGTAATGTAACACCATACAGGAATCAGATAATGTTCAAAAAGTACCTACTTGAATAAGCTCCCCCAGTCTTCCAATATCAAGTACTCTTAGTACAGTAGGAAATAAAGCATTACAAAGCAGAAAAAGTAAATGAAGCTCTCTGGGCACTGAGAGTTTGGTAGACAGTGTAAGTCTTTTTAACTGTTTTTGGGAAAAAAATATCAGCAGGGGATCATTCTTGAAACTATTTTACAACTAGTATACGAAATATAAATTGCAGCTTAATTATGTGCAAAAGCAAGCAGCAACTCACCTTACATCTCTGGTTAGGAAATAAACAAAAGAAGGCTTAGCTTTTATTTGGACAGAGAATGAATCTACCATTTATGACCAAAGTCACTGCAACCTTTGTAAACACAATGTACTTTGGACTGGACACTGCCTGAGCATAGATAAAAGCTGAAAGTACTTAGTTTCCTCTCGAAATCTCGCTCCATGGAGATGACCAACTCCGCTGACTCAGGACCAGAGCAACAAAATTTCGGTCTAATCTATTAACGAAGACAGGCATTCAAGCGTGCCCAGCAAACTTTATAGTTCTGGAGGAAAGGGGAAATATAAATTTGTTTTGCCACTGGCACCTTCTAGATCAAAACATTTCTCTTCACCTTTGCTCTCTGCTCCCAATGCTTGTGTCTTGCTTTTAGAAATCGTGCAAACAGAACATAAAACTGTCAGGTTTTCATGACATTAAAAACATGTTAAAAAAAAAAAAAAGGAAAATCATGATGGATATTGGATATAATAATTGCCTTCCAAGAAGCACAAGAAGTGCTTTCCTTTCATTTAGCTACCCTAGTTTCCCTTACTTAAAACAGATTGTCAAATACATTCTACTACAGGTCAGCACTTTTTTGTTACCACGGCTTTCCAAAATTCTGTTCAAACTATGCATATTTCAAACAGAAAAAAAAAAAAAAAATCCCCAAAACAAAACCCCAAAAAACCCAACACACAAAAAAAACCAAAAAGTGTTTTCTGTGCCTGGAAAGAACCTACAGAGCTGTTAGTATAGGAAAGACAGCAAGGTTTGCAACAAGTATTTGCTTAGTAACTGGAAGAATTCACAGACATGAATTAGGTAAGATAAGACAGACTTCCAAGATCAGACAACTAAGAGGAAAAATTATATTCTTTATAAAAGAGACAAACCACTCTGAGTCCTACCTGACCTATTTTTTAAATATTTGGGAACCACCTAGCCACATTACTACTGCATAAACCAAAACGTTACCTTTTGATGAAGCTATTAAGCATTAAGAACACTTTTGTGAAGCAAGCAGGCAATTCATTATACTTTGTGTTGGCTGAGAGGTTCATTGGAGATACATAACAGTTTTAAAGGTCTAATTAATATTTACAAAATACACAAAGTGGAATACCTTTAGCAGTCTGCTTGCTTTCCTGACATCTGAACCCCTACCCTGCCTTTATCTATGGCCAAGTGATTCAGGGAAATCTTCCTGGACCGGGTCCAATTACAGAAATGTCTTGGCTTCTGACCATGGCAGGGCTTGAGAACAGATACATACACCCCAAGTATCATCCTGTAGGTTGTAATACTATAGCCATACATACTGCTCCACTAGCAAATCCTGCTTACAGGATTAGATGGCAGTTGAACGCCAGGGATGAGAATAAAGAGGACTAAAACATCAGCAAAGCCGAGCAGTTAAGAGTTAAGGGATGTCTGTACAATAATTATGTAGTTAAAACTCTGTGGCATTCAGAAAATTACAAATAGTAATCCTAACATTTATTATTAGTTCTGTACATTTTCACACAATGAAATATGTAATCAGTAACATAATATAATCACTGAATAAATCAGTAATTACAAACAGCTTTCTGAATGAAGATAACATTCAATACTCTATAATAGAATCAACATAATGGACCTTCATTTTGGTGAAAGTGTATGATTAAACAAATGTATCCCTTCTCACTGCCCTCTAACAGTTTAAGAATAATGAATAGGAAAGACTTGTTTTTAAATTCAGAGGATACCTTTCATCTACTTTATGTAGGGAACTTGATTAATATCTCAGGAAGAAAGTGCAACTTTAAAACCCATCCTATTTCATTATCACATAAAATAGTTGGAACCTAATGTTATTGTTAAAAGAGCTTTTATGTTAAATTCTCTTTTATGACCAAAAAATGAAAGCATGTAATGGATTCAGGGACATAATTTATAAAGAAATCCAGAATATGCATGCTACTATATATCCATTCCTAAAAGACAGCAATACACTAGAGGGTTTTTAATTCTTAAATATGATTCTTCTCAAGGTTTTTAAAAAACATTATGAAATTAATCTTTTGCAAAAATTTCCAACTCCACTTACAAACATACAAACAGGCTTCAAAAGCCTGCCTTAAAGAAAAGTAACAAAATAACATAAGATATTTAGCATCAATGCTAATTAAATACGCTAGTTATTTAGTGAAGTTTGCTGACAAGCAGCTTCATGCTGTTCCTGGCACAGCAGCTGCAAATAGTGTGTGTTCCTGCTAGCTGTGTAGTGGATGTACATACATATATTTGTTTCATATTATCACGGAGGCTCATAGAATATCTTGTGTTGAAAGGAACCCATGAGCATCACTGAGTCCAACTCCTGACTCCATAAAAGGCAACCTAAAAGTTAAACCATACATCTAGAGCAGTTGTTGAACTTATAAAAAAGAGCAGTGTTTTCAAGCAAGAACTGAAAAAGAAATCTTGTTCAGTCCATTCATTGATGCGAAATCTGTTGTTTCATGATTAACAGTTCTGGGCAAACTTAGACATGAAATAATACGTATTTTTCCCACAGTTAAATAACATACACTTGCTGGGCTCCAGCCAAAACTGATCATAAATGAAGTGTACAAAACAGAAAAAATAAATTTCCTTTTAGAGTAACTTCATAAAAGCTACTGTAGCAGTTTGCTTCTCCCCTACCCCCTCTTCTGCTTAAGCAATAGCCAGTGGTGGTCCTGATGGCTGCATCTGGCCATGCTGGACTCTGGGAAGACAGATAACAACACAGTAGTTAAGGGCCACAAATCTTACCCAAGAGCTAAGGGTCGTAAGTCTTGCTCAACAGCTGAAGGCTAGTTGAGCATACACCAACCCCAAAATACAGCTGGTATGCAAATATGACTACGAGTCAATAATCTTACTCCATAAAATAGTGGCCAGCCCAGGGCCGGTTGAGCTCTCCTGCATGGCAGTGGCTGAACACCAGGATCTCCTTGTGAAGAGGGACACCTCTCTAGGTTACTCCCCAAGGTTAGGAGAATCCTTATTGTATCAGTTACTATGTAAATGATTAATAGCATGCTAAACTTTGAAATCTTAGCTAAGTGATATAAAGGATTCATTGTGCATACATAATCCTTAAAACATAAACCATGGACTAAGTCTGGATCCAGCCACATCTAGACTCCTCTCTGAGGAGGAGTTAAGAAAGCAAGGGGGTCCTTTCCGAAACTCATGACTCAGTGGGAGGGTCTCCCTGTCAGTTTTCTCTATGCAGTAAATACCCATGTATACCTTGCCGCTGAATCTTGTTAAACTACTATCACATTTGCCATTAAACATTTTTAAATCGCTGGTTTATATCAATAAACATATTGCTACTTCTCTCTTACGAGTCAAATGTATCACTTTATCCACAACAACTGCCCAAGAACTGTAGTTCTAACACTTTAAGCTAAACCGTTAGCTGGATCTTGTCTACGAAGAGTACGAGGTACCAGTGTGAAATAAATAGCTCGTATCCAGATGTATGTTGCCTTGAAATGAATGTAAGAGACTGAAAGCTTCCAAACACAAAGAAGTCTTAGGAACAACTCACATTCCTTCCAGAAGCTCAAAGCCTCCACTTCTTCCCTGAAAACTGCACAAGTCAATGCATCAACTTACAAAAAATGCCACTGGCATAAATAGAGGCCAATAACTTACTAATAATAAATTCCCAAGTATACTTGGAGATGAAAGGGTCATGGAACCCTTCAGGTGTTATTTCCTTTTGAGTGTCCTCTCAAACTACCAGAAGGCTTGTTGTATTCATTAGATGGTTTCACTTACAAGGCAGGTGTTGAAATGTATGCATTCAGATATTAATTAGTGAAACTAAACCCCTCCAGAAGAACATGCTTGATTTTTTAAACAAAGGCATTAGAGACCAAACAAAAAGAAAGCAATAAACTAATTAATGTGTAAATTAACCTAATTGCGTTGTTCTTACATGACACAATCATTAAGTGACACCACAGAAACATGTTATTGTATCAGATGGTGGAACTAGCCTACCTACATGGAATTTCTCTGCATTTTCCAGTATGGTCTTTAATGTCCTTCAAAATTTTCCTTTTGATTGTAAATAACTGATTAAAAAATAATCAGAATTCTTAGTTAGACTGAAGCACTTCAGCAGTGTTTCTCTACTGCCCTCTTATATAGAAGAAAACATTCTTCCTCCCTCTTCTCCCCTATAATGTGACCTGCTATGAAAAAGTCAATCTAAAATTTAGCAAATTGCAGCCAGAGGCAGATGAAAAAGAGATATTTGGTTTGGTTGACTATGAAATACCAAAGCTCAGATCTCTGAACCGTAATTAAATATCTCTAAATCTTTATTTTTACACCAGCACACAGAAGGAAGTAACACACTAGAACCTCAACACTAGCACTGAACTGTTTGCTGCTTACAATATTTCTGTGTTGATGCAGTGTTACTTGGTAAGTAAGTGCCCATGAGCCATGTCCCATGAGAAGCTTTATTCTCTCTACAATGCTCCATCTCTCTCTCTTTACGTCCAGGACATTAGGTCACCTATCTTTTAGCTTTGTGTTTTAAGTTCGTTACATCAAAATTAAATGTTTATTTCAGTTGCTTACTCTCTTGTTGGTAATTCTCTTCTTTTGGGACTCTGCTTGAATTACCTGAATACTTAGAGTTACTGTAATTGCTTCTAGTTTGAGATGCACGCCTTGTTTAAGGTTAAGAATAACATGCAGAGCAATATTGTGCAAAACTACGTAAGTTTAGAAAAGGTACATCTTACTGAAAATATCTGGCCCAGGATTTGAACTCAACATGTGATGTCTGAATTCTTTTGCACTGCACATATTCAAAGTTTAAGCAGTAAATAACAGCAACATTCAGAACATAATTTATTTTAACTTAACAGTACTGTTATAACCTTTACCATTAATTCATTCAAGATTGCAACAAAGATGACAATGAAAAAAACACTTGTAAATGCTGCTTTAAGGAAATTATTAATAATTTAGTAAGATTATTACTTTACAATAAATTGCATTGCATTTCTTCTGTGACACATTACAGACACATTATATAAAAGAACAATTAATATTTTTAGTTACTTATTTTGGAAAGTCTTTGCCAGGAGACCATTAATAACATGCAGCCCTAGTAATTGTTGGAGTATGTTCACACTTGCCATCCAAAGCTCCACCTAGACTGAGATTAAAACTAGACATGCCAACTCATTTATTTTCAAGCTACCTGGCAATACCACTCCAGATTTTGGGATAAATTGAATATTTTTAGTTAAAAAACCACCAAGCGTTGATTTCTGGCCCTTACTTTTGCCAGATACAGCTTGAAAGTTCGATCTAAGCACACCTTATTGATTTTGAAAGCAGAAGACAAAGAACTCAAAAGATATGCCTGTGCACATACAGACATTGCACACTCTTGGAATTTTAGTATTGCTTGACTTATGACTGAATCTTCCGTGTTGCTAATGCAAGGCCATCCTCCTGCCTTTGCTTTCAGGGAGCAGAAATCCATCAGGCACTTGGCATTAGCATACATACTACTGGCCAGGCTGTCATTCTCTAAATCTGACATGAAAAAATTTAGGAAAGCTTCAGGTTATGCATGCATCAACAAGGAATATGTCACGCAACTACACACTGGACACTTGAGAAGAGAAAGAGGCATGATTAATTAGGAGCGGGCAAGAGAAGGGTGAACAAGAAATTTGCTTGCTATTACCAGAATATTTTTCTTTTGTTTTTCTTTTCTTTTGTCATTCAAATAGAAAAATTTTAATTGTTGTGATAATGTGAGGGGTTTTGTGGGGTTTTTTTGTTGGGTTTTTTTCTTTCTTTTTGTAGGTCAAGGTGTTTGGAGCTTTTTTAGAAAAGAGCTTTGTCTTCTTATGTATATGAACAAGCAATGAGACATTTTTATGGCAACTGTAATAAAAAAAACAAGCAGAAAACATGCCTAGAATAAAGAAGCTTTCTCTGTGCTATAATTAGGCACTAGTCTGGAGTGTCTCAGCTTTAAGACTAATGTCAGGACTTCAATACAATATACAACATTACAGGCTTTGATGAGAGGTGCTCTCTGTAGATCATTTTGGTGGGCGCCCTTCTTAAAGCTTGCACAGAGGTATGAATACCCATCTCCTGCAGTCATAACTCTGTTTCCAGCATGGGCCTATGTGAATCCTATCTCATCTTCTTTTTTCTGCACACTGAAGGATACTTGACATTTAAAACCAGATAACACTGGCTGATAGCAAAGGGGAAGGCTTCTATTCAGGCTAAGCCACATAAACACAGATCACTATCTTTGCTCACTTGTCTATTAAACAAAGCTCAGAATGCAAATACTGCTTTGTCCAAAGATGGTAAAAATGATAAAAGTCTTCCTTTCTGTGACATCTCCCAAGAGAGACAATCTTATTCTGCTTAATATAGTGAAGGGCAGGAAAAACTTATGTCATGTGGAACGCATATTTTTGTTTCTTTGAGTGGCCAGAAATTGTTCATATTTCTCTTAAGCAATATAGCAGAGTAGAGATATAGGTCTTCGGAATTTTTTGATTCCATCTCACTTCTTCTTCATCCTAATATCCCGCCTCCTGCAAACAATGTATCTGCATCTCCCACACTTTAACATCTGGCAGCAACCTCTCAAAACTACTACAGAGGTGTTTCTACAAGGAAGGTGATTATCTCACACACAAACACACAACAAAGCCACTACCTTTCTTCTCCTGGAAGGCTTCATGCAGCCAGCATAATAAATTGACATAATTAAGCACAGTCAAGCTAACCTCAGAACAGGCTGCTTTAGAAGAGCCTTTGACCATCACTAGTATGAGGGTTTCAACAAATTTCCAAGCACAGTCTCTAAGTTTTTCTCCTTCTCAGTAGAACCACTGTCTATCTTTTGCTGAAATAAAAATTCAGCTTGGCCAGAGTCATATGGCAAAACAATGTTTACTCGCAAAATGTGGCTGCAGATAATTAAATAAGATTTCTCTTAGAGATATTTTTATTAGCTCTAGAAGCAACATTTTGAAATTTTAGTATCATCCATCAGACAAAATGAACCAATGGGCTGCAGCCCATTTTTTTTTTTCACTGCATCATTTGTCAAGCCTTTATGTTTAATTTTCAAGAACAAATGCAATGTAAGAAAAAGACAAAGACATGGAAATTTCTGGTTTACACAAAAAAACCCTTCTAAATTATTTTAGAGTCTTGTAATATTATAAATTATTTTTAGAAAACAGAAAATACAGTAAGAATTCATTAACCTTATGAAGATGGTTCCTCCTTCATCCCATTACTCCTGAAATAAAGCCCTTCACAACTGAGACAAATGAAGCAACTCATCTAAATGAAGGCAAACACTGTGAGACAGACGACAAACACCTTTATCCATGTGTCAAAAAACAGGGAAGAGCCAGTCTAAACCTACTGGACCTCTGATTTGCAGTTGCAAAGCAGTTGAAAATGAATGGTGAATATCTCTCTCCTCGGATAAGCCCGTAAGAGTTTTTCACATGCACAACTTGCTTGTCATGAGTCACGTGCTCTTGCCACAGTCACAATAAAGAGAAAATGTGAAAATGTGAAACAGAAGACACAGCAATATTAAATTCATTTTTAAAGCAAACTAAGTGAGGATAACCAAAGAAATAATTGGAAGTCTCATGCTGTAGAAGCTTGCTTTTACAAACGGCGATCAGCTCGCTACCGACAGAGAGGAACCCGGTGGATCCCACAAGGACGATTAAGTTACACAAGAATAAAATGAACACGAACCATTGAAGTCACTTGGATATTTACTACTGAGACTGCAGTATCAATATAATTGTTGAGGCAGACACTGAAATAAGCAAATGTTTTACGGAAGAAAATTTAAGATGGTGTATCTTAGTCCCTACTATTCTTTGTTTTTATCCTGCTTTGTTGATAAAGTGAGACAACTGGTAATGTTATTTGTGTAGAGGACATTTTTCCCCACAGCATCATCTAAAACAACAGGCTGAACATTCTATACTTCATTACTTTATTTCCAATTTGGTATGTGCTATACCTTAAAAAAAATATTTGGCATTTTAATCAGCATTAATCTCCAGTACTTCAAGACACACTGTGGGTGGCTACAGTTGAAAGTGGCAAGGAATAACCAAGATGATAAAATACCAGTTCTGCACCTTGACTGATATGTTTATGCCTGACTCTTTATGTCTCTCTATACTCCTCTCTGAAACCAGCGAAAGCTGTGGGATGTTGGAAAATACATACATGCTCTTTATCCACCGGATTCCTGGAATTTAACCAAACTAAACCAACCTGAAAGTGCTTTTGTTTATAGGCCATAAGGTTATCACTAGAAACAGGGGCAAAATGAGTATTTCAGATATGTGGTAGCCAGCAGCTTTGTCATTTTGTGAATACCTTGTACATACTCCTTCTTTTATTCCTTATATTGGCAGGAAAAAGAATTCAAGCCTTGAATAGTTGCACTGCTTATTACAGTACACGTAAGTTAAAAAGCATAAACCTATTTGATGCTGAAATGCAAATTTGTCTTTCTAAACTAGCAAAAACGTCTTCAAGTTTTTGAACAGTACATTGTTCATTTTAAGAGTAGGAATCTAGAAACATCAATTACAAATAACACCTGGAGCTACTGCTCTTACGTGAGAAATATTTTGACTTTTAATAACTTAATATAGGCAAGAATTGTACATTATTTCTCCTCTTAAGTTGACACATTTTATCATCATGCTAAACTATTCCTTAAATGTGAAAAGAAATTACTGAGCCTCTTATTAGCACTACTGGCTACAGGAGCAGTAAATTTCATGGCAGTCATATATCCCAATATCGGTAATAACACATAAGTAGAGTGAACATATAGGGAGGTACTGCTGACAGTACATCTTCTCTCCAGCCCAGGTTTCACCTGTGTCCCAATAGTCTATCTCTGTGAATGTTCCAACTCACGGAGAGATCAAAAGCAATTTCATATTCTGCCAAGGCATTTCACAGCTTATCAAACTACTGCTGTAACTTCAACTCTGGTCTATTCTGAGTCTCTCCACTGAATTTCAAATTTCAACATCTAAGTTGGAAAAAAACCAAAAAAAAAAGCCATTTGCAGTTAGTGTGCCTCTGGTATTTGACATCACAAAGCAGAGTTAGAGCAGGGGACTTCTTTAAAAAAGAGCTATCTTCTACTAAGAAACCTGAAGAGTAGAGGCAGCTCTTCCACTGGGGATTGTAGCACCCATTCCTACCACAACATTACTGGGTCAGCTTGGTCAAGTATTTCTCAATCATTTTACTTGTGGACATGCCAAAGTCAAACCCAGCACCATAGCACACCACAACCAGGAGAGTATTGTGCCTGCACAGTGACAGGGCAGGGAAGGTAGGGAAAGGGTAAACCCATCCCAGCTAAAAAGCATAAGAGCTGCTCCTGCTCTAGAAGTGAACTAATCCAGATATATTTTTGAACAGATACTCTGAAGCTCTAGAAGAGTATTCCTGCTAAAACGTTTTTATTGCCTCTCTCTATTTCATGGTTGTAGGAATTAGGGTAAAGATTAAGATGTATAAGAGGAGCTTCGTGTAGCAGAATGCTGGGATCCATCTGATGTGACAAAAGCTACTGCTGATGAAGGGAACTTTTTAGGTGGAAAAAACAAGTTTCACTTACGTAAAGGTATGAGGTTTGCCTTGTAAAACTGCACCATCTCAACACATTGTATTCGCTGGCAATTAACAATGTTTCTTGACAGATAAAGACTCCTGTCATGCATATCTGAATTGCATTTAGGTAGCCAAGAGCAGGAGAAAGCTCTCAGCCACACAGCAACAACGTAAGGGCTCAGGCAAAACCATGCAGAACAAACCCTCCCTTTCTCAAGGACTTTCATGTGAAAGCAAAGGGTATAGAAGTTATCACCTCATTTTGTGCAGCAAATCCCCCAGACTATGCTTCCAAACACATCCCAGTAATGCCAGACAGAAGGCAAAGAGTGGTTTTGGTGGTTCTAGGTGATCACACATGGGTAAAAGCCTTATTATTCATTTGCCTCCTTGATCTTATCCAAAGACATTCAAGAACAGTTAGCCTTGCTAGTTTTCTAACAGTTATGTATACTTCCCCATTTCACTTGTTTTCAAGAGACAAAACCTTGCAAATGGACAAAGGGATGGGAAGAGGCTTCTGAATTAGAACCCACTGGGGCAATACAGTCTTAAGAAAATTTGTTTGAAGATGTGACATTTTTTCCTGTTCTTTAGGGAAAGCTGCTTCAAAGCAACAACAAAGGATAACAACAGAGCCTATTTCTGGCCTGAGTGCAAAAACCAGGAAATACTTTTGGTTTGGATATTCTTTCCAAACTTATGATGACAACACCTGTTACTGCTGTGCTTTGAAAATCCTACCAAATGGCAAAGCTGAAGAACTACACCACATCGCTAGTTTCCTAGTACAAATAATGACTGGAAAGGCAAGTAAACATTAAGATAGGCATTTCATAAGGAAGTGAAGCATAGAAGCTGAAACAAAAATCCTCTCCAAAGCACTAACAAATAGATAAATACACGGTGAACCATTCATGCAAAAGAAAATCAATAACTGAGAAGTTGAATTTACAGCAAGAGCTATTTACTGCATCTAACACAGAGAATGACAGCTTTGCAAAGCAACAGAAAGAAACTATAAATATGTACAAAATATCGAGTATCCAGTGATGAGTGGCAACTGGAACAACACTCTCTTTATCACTCATGACCACCCAAAATCCATGAAGAGCGAATAGCGATCCTGCTTTGCACGCTACATACCCTGGTCCTGCAGTCGAAGAACATATAAGTGACAGGATAAAGCAGATTAAACATAAATATTTAAGGTTTAACTTCAATTTAGTATCACCTGTGATATTATTTAGTTCCAAGCAGCCCAAGTGATAACTACAATGTAAGTATATAGCTGCAGGCAAGTCCTGACTGACAGCCAAGAAAAATGATGAATTATTGTCACCCACATACAGATGGAAAACCAAGACACAAACAGATTCTGCTTCTTGTCAAAGCTGACTTGAAGTACTATGGTGTCAGACCTTGAAAAAAAAAAACAAAGCATTTCAATGACACAAGCAAGTTAATCAGCGAAAACTGGTCCACAGAATTTATCTGTGCTCTGTTGTGTTTGTATGTGAAAACAAAGTAGGGGAGAGTTTAACTGGCATTTTCATACCTTTTCATTCCTTAAGGAAAAAAAATAAAATTGAAAAGGGAAGAATTCCTGGTAAGATCCTGAAGTTATCTTCAGCACTAATTTATCCAGATTTATTGCTCTTATGAAACCATTACTCCCAGATTTGCCTGATTTCATAATACATTCCAGAGAAATTACAAAACAAACAAAATTTAGTCTAGAAAAACAGCAAGTTCTGAAACACATTAATTACATACTACATAAAAAAAAAAAAAAAACATGAATTAGGAAAATGGATATTTGAACTATATGAAGAATTACTCTTTTTACCAAGCTATCAGTTAAGATTCTTCTAAAGCAGTTCTTCCACAGATAAAGACTGCTGTGATGCACCCATGCCTCAAGAAAGCTGCCTTTGGGAAGGGATAAAGTTTTATTTTAAACTAGCTGGAAGTTTATCTGGGCTACAGTGTTTGAAAATGACTCCTAGAACCACAGCCTGAAACTCTCACCCTTCCTGCTAATTAATTTACCAAAATTTTTAAACTTATGTCAAACTGCTTGTAAGAATTCTAAATTAAATCTCCTGCCTACGAAGTTACTTAAATTGTAATCTCTCAGACACACTCTTTCCCAGACCAGCTTCATGGTAACTTGTAATTTGCATCTATACAACTGTTCCAATGTTATGAATTCAAGAAACAAAATACTTGACATATTAAAAGTATGCTACTGACTTTAAACATCAGGCATGCATGTTTCCTTCTCTATCATTCCTTTGTTAGATTTTTTTTCAGATTACAGCAATCACATTAATCTTCCAAGTATGCTGCATTATTCTAGCTCATATCTAGAAAGACTCAAACATCCATTTGTTTGTTTTCTTTGAAAAGTTTCTTTCTCCTGTATAGTAAGAAACAAAGAATGGATTAGAGGTTACACATTATTCTATGATTATTCTTGCAAGTGGGGCAAAATGAGCAGAAGACTACTTTAAAAAAAAAAAGAAGAAATAATATGTGGGAAGAGAAGAAATAGATATTTAGCAATAACCTTAGAAACTTCAATAAACAGCTAATTGCTGTTGTATTCCTAATTGCATTATCAATATATTCATTTGATGAAGAAAATAATAGAAGACTCTCTGCCACATAATTTTTCTTCACAGAACTGACATTTACACCTGTCTTTTTAAATCCTTTAGTGAAAGGGCACAAAAGCAATACATGATATAAGCCGCTCTATAGAATCTCATTCTGAGTAAAATCCAATTATTTTATTTCATTTAACGTGAAAATCCTTTCTAACTGTTACTGTTTTCATAAAGAGTTCAGTCTCCACTGTCGGAAAAATTTAAAGCCCAGAGGGAGCTCCTGAAGCATAAACAGGATTAAGATTTCTTAATGCTTTTCATGTAGCACATTTCATACCCCAAGATGAGAAATCTCAGTGTATGAACAGTTCCCATAAGCCTTTTCTATGCAGATGCTCTTCTTTTTTATTCAAAAGCACAAAAACAGCATAAATAGCAATGACAGAGTTTCAGCCTTCATAATGTTAGCTTATAAAATAAATATAAAAGATCACATAAAGGGATACTTCCCATTATAATAAAGTACAGCAGACAGCAGGCTTTGGTTGGTTCCCTATGGAAAATGTGCCAAACATGCTCTTCTGTATAAAGTACCTAGCTGAGAAATTCAAATTGTGAAACCATTGTCCTCCGGCATGTAAATTGCCTTTTAAGTATTGTGCACCAGAAGGGCTTGCTATGCCAAAAAGAAAGCAGTCATGAGGAAAAGGAAACAGCAGGAAGTAGGATGAGAATTTATTGTTACTCTAAAATGCACAGAATGCACGCAAAATATGAAAATCTGTAAGACAAAGAACTGGGTAAGCTACTGCTGCAGTTAGCACATGTGGCAGGTATCTCTGAAACTGAGGAAAGCTTGGCAAAGCTGCTGCAGTTCTCTCCAAGTGAGGCTCATGGGGCAGTAACTAGGCTGACCTGCTGGCAAAATACAAGAAATGGCTTCCTCATGGTGACCTCCATACCTCTTTCAGCAGTGCTCTGTGAACAGGCATGGTCACACATCTTTGTATGAACAAATTTCATCGGAACGCATTCTGATGGACTGCAGTTCCCCCAAATCTACATAGCTGTCTGCACTTAAAAGGCTCATATTTCCACAAAGTTTAACTTTGGGTCAGTTTTATCAGTCAGGTCAACATTAACTTTGTGTGCCTGCTTGCAGGAGAGGTGAACCATTACCAAATACATAACCCCTGAAATAGTCTACTATTTCATTTTTCTGTCTTTTATTGCTGAATTCTAACAGCAATTGTTTAATACTACTCAAATTAGCTCATTTTTCACTGCAGGAGCAAGTGTTCCGGTCTGTGTAATTAAAAGTATTCCAGTGTTGCAATTAAAAAGTTGGAGCTAACTTTTGACTCAGACTAAACATACATTGAAAAATTCAAGGCAACCCATGAATGGAATCCAGTATGTTCTTGCCATCAGCATTGCTCTGGTGATACGGAAAAGCAATTTAATTGTGTGAACTAAGTTTCTGCTTTGGACTAGTGTAAGGGCACTGGAGTAAGCAGAGAACCTTCTTTAAAGCTTCCAGCTCTCTGCTCAGCTCCATTTTCTGCTTTTTGCAGAAAGAGATATTTTGTCTTCTTTCCTGGACAAAAATGTTTTTCCTAAATTGGAAGCTGTCTCCTTGACTGTACAAACATTTTTACATGGTGTTTACCTCTACAAAGCCTAAATTTTCGTCAGTAACATCAGCATTGCTTTTATGGCATCTAAATCCTATCAGAAACACATGCACAGCCTGACAAGAGCATAGCTCCTGTAGTGTAAACTCTGCTGCTATTGGTTTCATGAGTTTCAAGAGTGCTCCAGAGAGAGATCAGCTCCTCCACTTCCCCCCTTGAGGAAGTTGTAGACTGCGATGAGGTCACCCCTTAGCCTTCTCTTCTCTTCTCTTTTCTCTTCTCTTCTCTTCTCTTCTCTTCTCTTCTCTTCTCTTCTCTTCTCTTCTCTTCTCTTCTCTTCTCTTCTCTTCTCTTCTCTTCTCTTCTCTTCTCTTCTCTAAGCTGAATGAACCAAGTAGCCTCAGCTGTCCCTCATAAGTCTTGGCCTCAAGACTTTCACCACCTTGGCTGCCTTCCTCTGGACACACTATAATAGTTTGATGTCTTTCTTATACTGAGACACCCAAACATGCTCCAGTGTTACTCGGCACATCGTGGAGCAGGCTGAAGGACCTCACTAGCACAGCACCCCCCAAATACTGGCATGTCACCCCACGGTTTATCGCTTGTGAGCCTGGTTTTATCCTTTTCCTCCTTCAAATCTAGTTTAAAGCTCTCTTAATGACCCCTGCTAATACTTGTGTGAAGATCCTTTTCCCCCTTTGACAACGACGCATCCCATCTGTGGCTAGCAGGCCTGGTATCATGTAGACCATCCCATTATCAAAAACCCACAAATTTTGACAGTGACACCAGTCACAGAGACAAGTATTTATCAGCTGCATCTGCCTGTTTCTTCCAACATCATTACCTGCAACTGAAAAGACAGAAGAAAACACTACTTGTGCTCCCAA
Source organism: Psittacula echo (assembly GCF_963264785.1). NCBI lineage: Eukaryota > Metazoa > Chordata > Aves > Psittaciformes > Psittacidae > Psittacula > Psittacula echo. The sequence continues at coordinate 50,243,736 of NC_137735.1, read as the reverse complement.
TCCCTTAATCAGCCATCCCAAGTCCCTGAAGTCTCTTTTGATTGCCCTTAGTCTTTTTATTGCAATTTCATTGCTGCCTAGGTAAGAAAGCAATAATAGATAGCAACAAGGGCCATACCAGGGTACGAAGCTTTCTCAACACACCTTCAACCCAGGCCCCAGGCAGGGAGCAGACTTTCCTAAGAAGTGGGTCAGGAAAGCAAATTGGGCATTCTGTTCTGTTCAGAAATCTTCTATGACAGTAACTTGTATTTTTTTTTACTTAATGGAACTGGTTTTGTTGCAGGGCATCACCTTGGTGACACCTCCAACATAGATGGACTATCATCCTCATCATTTCCTTCCACTTGTGGAACCTCATAGCCTTTGTGCAAGGGCACCCGGACAGGTGAGGCAGTCACAGAGGGGACGCACCTGCCACACCAGGCAGGAACTTGTTGCCATTGCCCCCTATCCCTTCAGTCTCTGAGCTCAGCCAGGCAGACAAAGGATAGCAAATCCTCCCTATTGTGCATCCTGTCTGCCTGTTGCCCTAAGGGAAGGTAGGATGCAGTTCCAATAGTCTCTCCCTTAAACTCCTTGATACTCCGCATCCTACTCCCATCCTCCTGAGCTCTGACCCCAAGTGTAGGAGTTCCTCTTCCACAGATGTGCTTGCTGCTGACACTCACTGCTGGTATAGGAGTAGGGCACAACCCACAGCCCGGCAACTGGGTGGCAGCATGTTCCCACTGGAGGTCTGTTTGGCAAGCTCCATCAGCTGGGGGGACAGACTTCAGCTGGGTAGACACCACTGCTACCTGGCCCAGCCAGCAGAGGTACAGCTCCCTTTCTGCCCAGCCTGCCATGCCAACTGCAGCTTCTTTTGTAGATGTGGGGGCTCTCATCAGCTCCCCTCTTGAGTTAATTTCCTGACTGAAGAAAATGGGTTGCCAGTATTTATTTTTTTAAAAAAAGAAGAAAAAGTGAAATGCAAAATTCTTCAAGTCCTCTCCCCACCTTGTCAGTACTGTGAATTCACAACCTGAACTATATAGCTGCTTACTGCATATGTGGGAAATGAACAATGAGACCCTGTGTGCTGTACAGTAAAATACAAGCACCTACTATATAAAAGCCCTTACAAAGTCACTTAAGATATGCGTATTACATGCCTCTAGACATATGATAAAATCAAATCTTATGACATGAGAATAAAACTTCTACCAGGCTTAATCTCTGATCAGCCCTGATACTTCCACATTAAAACTGAGTAAATGTATTTTATCCGAGATTAACCCTCTTGTCTTCAGATGTCCTGGCTTATTTCTGAGTTGAGAAATGCATACACCAGTGATCATTATTACCTTTGACAAACATAATAATTTCAGGAAATGAACCATCAAATTAGAATTTTTTTACACTTTTTTTCCCCACCCCAACATTTCCATGCAGCTGGTTTAGTGTGAAATGATGCATAACGCTCCTAGAATAAAAGTAATAAGGGTCCATTTATATTACGTATCAGGAAGGGTAATTTTCTCAGATTTGTAACAATGAAAAAGTAAGAAATAGACCATTTACTGAAACACAGACAGAATGACAGATAATACACCAATATATACAAGAAAAAAGAGATTACTTACTATAACTACGTACAGTTTGAACTATTTGTCCTATACAGAGGCCTATTCATATGGAAGAATAGAGTGCATGTAAATTTGGCAGTGCACAAGGTTTTTATAAGTGTGAATATTTTTTAAAGCTTGATTCAGTGCAGGGAAAGATATGCAGAGAAGACCAGAAAGTAAGGGCTATCTGTCAAGTTCACACTATATCCATAGCAGCTCTCTTCAGGAGCACCATTTGTAAGCAGTTATAGGGTGAATTCAGTTGAAAATAAGAGGCTGGAGACTACACAGTTAAACAGAAGTGTTGTTCAGCCTGGGAGCTTTGGCTTGAAATATGCCTTCAGAATGTGAAGTATTTCACAATGAGTTTGGATGAAGGGTCGTGTATTCCTTTTAAACAATTACTTTATCAGTAGCTAATTTGTCTAACTGGATTAAGAAAGAAATTCAATTTAAGACAGATTTGTGTCTGTCATGTCTAACCAGCGTCCCCCAGTGAGCTGTTTCTAGACGAAAGAGAAAGACTATTCACTTTGGTCTGATGCCAGTTCATAACTTTAACATAGATATTTACTGCAATATTACAGCTAATCTGTAGCTTCTTCCTGTTGTGTTAATAAAGTCTTCTTATTTTTCTGCTTCATACATCAATAATATCAATAATGTCACAGGGGAGAGATTTTACAGAACATGCATAAAAAATGCTTCTTTTACACTACTTTGCAATTTCACATTTCAGAATGTTTAGCAATTTATCTTCAAATAGAAAATTGAATCTAAACAAGGTAGCAAAAAACCTAGAGAGTAATTTATAAGGAGGTACCTACAATAACACAATTTCTGTAAAAAACTGACCAAAAGTTTCCATAGCAGCAAAATCGCAGAAGTTTCAAAAGGATTTTCCTCCCAACATTTTAAAGACATCTAACTGCTGTCAATGATATCTGTATTATTAATGTAGCAATTATAGTAAAAATCTATGCAGCTATTTCCTCCTAAGGAGAAAAAAGAAAAATAGTATGGTGATGATCAGTTACAAGTTTTAAATCACCAGTCTTGCAGTACAAAAAGTGTTGTGTAATTGACCCATGGGTAAACTGGGTGGAGACAACGAATAAAGACAAAATATCAGATTGCTTGGGATCAGTTTTATAGGAACATTGTAAGAGTCAGAAAAGATCACCACTACCATCACACTCCCGAAAAAGTCCAACCTCTTATCAGCAGTATTTCTTTCAAAGTTTACACTGCAAAATGGAAGACAGAGTTGAATTCTAGGCAATACTCCAACAGGAGAACTCAATAGCTGTTTACTATGGATTATTTTTTGATTCTTGACCCTTGTTCCCACTTTTTCTCCCATATTTTTCATTCCCACAGTTTGAAACCAGGGTTAGATATTCCCACTTTTAGGGCTGTGTTTAAAAAAATAACAATAACCCGTAACTGTGACATGCCATTCCCTTCTCTTATAATCTTCCCCATCATGAGCTAAAGGATTATGAAAATTTGTCAGTAAAGGAAGTGGTTGATCATAACTGGTAAGAACTGTTACCAAGACAGCCAAAGCATCCAGGACACCAATAATTTTAAGTACTTCTAAAGCTCAGCTTCCACTGCATTTCCCTCTTAATTCAACATCAGTGTAAAAGGGGAAAATTTACAAAGGCTGCAACTAATTTTTATTGGAAATTGAAATTAAGTGTCCAAAAAATCCTTCCAGAGATCAGTGTTTTACAGGACTTATGAAGTACTGCAAAATACTTCTTTATCTCTGCTTTACATTGCAAAAGACAATCCACCTTTCCACAACAAATCTGAAATCAGTTCTTTGAAGGAATTACTAGTCCTGTTTTCAACCTGTTTTGGACTATTTATTGCCTTTGATTTCTATGTTCTTAAAGGTGCCACTTCAGATATTGTAAACTTATCTTCTTTATTAATAATGAAATGCATGTCATAGAACCATGTTACTTATCAGTAAATTCTTTTTTCTTTTAAATACACCCACCGTTAATAATAGAATTTATCGCAATGACCTATAAATCTCCAATTATTGCACAAATCTGACCAATTTCCTGGAATCTACATGACACATTTGGGATATCTTCTGTTAAGTACCAACTTCATCTACCCCAGTTATATAAACTTTATATTAAACATTATATCCTTTACAGTTATTGCCTTAAAGCAACCCAACTCAGGTGGCTTCTTCTAACATCCTGGGACCTGCAGAGCAACAACTAACAAAATGGTTTAGGTTTTTGAGCAGTTACAGGTATCTAAATCGAATGCCTTGTGATATTAGTTTTTGATATGACATATTGGAACATCTGCAGGTCTGCACAGAAGGATTTTGGTTAACTTGCTCACAGTTGGTTTAAAAGAGCTACAACACATGAGAAAGTTGGCTCCTGAAACATGCCCTCACAGCTTGTAACCTCATTATTACAAATTTCATCAACCTGTTTCTAGCCTTGCTATTGTTTTTACTAATCTGTTCACATGAGATTAGTTGGTTTACTCTTTATTTGCACTGTGGCAAACTCAGAATCATGTCTAATAATGGAAGAACTTCAGGCAATAGTAATTCCACTGAGGTTTAGCTAGACAGATATCCAAAGTACCACTGACATGAAAAAAAGCCTCTGCATCCAACCTTGTAAATCTTTCTGGGCTCTAAGTACTGGTCTTTTAGTGCCTGCAGGTGTCAGTGCTTATTCTCCACTTTGACTTATAGGGTATACCTGACTATATTCTAGAAGTGGTAGAATGGATTATTGCCAAACCCCTTATTAATTGACTCATGCAACAGTCCTAACCTTGGCTGAGTCATTCATCTTCCACACTCCCAGGCGATGGCTTAGAAAGGGAATCACAATCCTGGAACATTTGGTGTCATTTTATAAAGGTCACCTTGATTTCTCCAGACTTTTACAGCTCAACAAGTATTTCTTTTTAGTCCCACCAGAGAATGCTCCAATTTCTGTTTGTATAGATTATGTGGGCTCAAGGAAAAGAATAAATTTACTATAAAATTTTCAGTTAGATATGCACAAAATGCACACAACTAAGTTTCCCAGTTCTGACTATGCTTTCTCCCTGTAGTTCAGTGCTATTGAGCTCTATTGCTTGGAAAGAAGCACTTCGAATAGCACGAGAGTACTGCACAGATTTTTTAGATGCATCCTGTGAACTGGCAATAAATTCAGTCCTATAAACATTAAGTTGACTGGAGAAAAGTACTAGAAAGATCTTGCCACAAGACTGTAAGAAGCTTGACAAAATGATGCTGTACCCCATGGTGTTCCGTAGGGAAAGCAACAGCACTGCTGAGAGATACCTCCCAGCTTGGAATTTCCTACACAGAACAGGACAGCAGAAACTATGGCAAAGAAAACATCTGCAGTGCCTTTGAGATCCAAATAGTATGCTTCTTTCTGATCACAGCTTTAATATACTAGAACTTTTAGTCTTGATAATGTAAAAATCAAGCCCAAATAGAGTTCATGTAGCCATGCCAGGTTTACCATCTGGCATAAGTCAATGAATGCACACACTTATATAACTGAGGAAGGGGCACCTGGGAGACAGAATGATAAAAGCCAGCTGAATTCTGACATTACTAGTTCCAGTAATGCTTTTAGTCAAAATACTTCTACATCCCTATTAAAATGTATTACCAAGTAGTATGCACATATTTCAGGACAGAGAGAGGGAGGTTGTGAGGCAAAAGGAAAGCTACTGATTTTATTATGAATTTACTCCATATATAGACTTACAATTAACTTTTATATGAAAACATGCAGTTTGGGTATTCTTTCTTGTTAATTTTTATGCAGTTTCTCTTTCAACTGGCCTGAACCTTTTTGTGTAAAGGCCAAACACATAAGGAAATATATCTTTACGTCATATGCCAATATACAACTTGCACATTCCATCACACAGTTGTGGCTTTTCAAAATTGACACATTCACACAGGCACACACTCAGGTATGTAACGTATAAATGTGATGATTTCACTTCATGTAAGTTCTATTAAGGCTCCTTAAACAGAAGAATTCAGAATCAGTAGGAATACATCAATCACTGAGTTCAAGCCCTGTTATACCTTGCATAACAATTCTGTATAGAAAACAGCTACAGTAAGCATGGGGTAAAGGATGAATTTTAATGACCACTGGTCCGCAGTGCAATTAACATCTTGTTGTGCTGGGTTCCACAGTTACTGAATTAGGCTCTATAATTACTGACATGGCATGGTGCATTACCTTAACATTATCTTTTGCATACTGGCTAAGAGACACAGCTCAAAATATGTGCTCAGAAAACTCTTTTCCATTATGGATTATAAACACAATCTGTTACCTGTCTGTCACCAGCTAAGCGACTGGGTTTTCACAAAAGGACAAGCAGACAGTTTTGTGCATGTTACGTGGCTTACTAGAGTGCAGGGCCTAGGATATAAGCCATATACTTATTTTTCTGTGAAGCACTCTCACCTCAGCTAACATGGTCATGTACCCTTGTGAAGCTGGTAAGTGCTTCCGATAGCAATTTTAAGCATTGTATGTAACGCAATTAATTCAGCACACCTTTCCTTTGTTTTCTATGAACAGGGGGAAGAAGTAGGCTCTAACAACGAATATCTACTTACCAACTTATTTACAGAAAATAGAAAAAGTTTACTAGCCACTAGCACAGAGTATAAAATTCAGCTACAGAAAATTCATGACACCAAACCTGACAGAGGAAATAAATTAAACCCAGGAAGGGTCTCACACTTATTACAAAGCTCAATTTTGATTTTAAATGCCATACGGTGCAACAAGTGCTTTTTTGGCAGATCTCTTTGCTAGTTTCCTAAATGGCATCAAGTGCCTTTCTACAATAAAATGAAATTAAACAGCAAGAAGCACAGAGTGAGTTGTATCAACAGTCTGTGACAAAACAGCACTGGAAAGTTACATGAGAACCAATCTTACAGAAGTAGTTTCAGTTCTTCAGCTGTTTATCAGGAAGCAACAAAAATTTGAATTAAGTTGCCTAACACAATTTCTGACTCATGCCTCTATAACAACAAAAACCCTTCAAAAAAACAAGCTTAATATCTACCTAATTTAGAATTCATGAATTTAGACAAACAATGCTAATTGAACCAAACGGCTGAATCATGGTTCACTTTTGTTTTAAAAAAATTCTTCATGTAACTGATGACATAAAGCCAAATGTTTCACAGTTAGAAATTTACGGTGGTGTATCATTTTATTGGATACAGTCATGTTAAGATCTCTGCATATCAAATCCTGATCTGCTTTTAAATGTCCATCCTCCTCTACCCATTCTATCAAGAACCATGAAAATCAGACTGGCTTTTGGACAATCATTAACTTCCCTTAGCTCAAAAAACTTTTTGATTTATTTCCCTTCTCTCCCACATTTGGGGTCAGCCATATAAAGTCCAGGACCAGGCAAAGTGTAGCATCTGAAAGGTTACGGGGACTATTTATTTACCTATCTCAACATTCACTTCTGTGCCTTAACAAAATTTGTGTGCCATTAGTAAGATATAATTGGGGCAAAAAAACATGGTTTAGTAAAACTGAAAAGATTAATAACAAGTTTCTCAAGTGTCTGTGGCACAACAAAGGAAAGATAAGAGCTCATATTGCTCAAGTGACTTGAAACTCCGTTCTTCATATTCGGAGCCAATGCCTTTTTCCTTTGCTGTGCAGTGGGAAGCGTGAGGATGCAGTCAGCCACATGGACAGCACTATGCCCCCAAGGTCTACTGCAGACAGACTCACCAAAAGTCAATTTATACTCTTTCCCCTCCAGCTGCAAAAAGTCATTCTGCTAGACCTCTGGTAAAGCACCTTGTCTTTCAACTCTGCCAGCCCAGCTTCATGAACTAAAGAGGTTTCCCCGGATCTACAGTTCCAAAACATACACCACAGCTTTTGACCCCAGTGCTTTAGGAAAACTTCTATAGCTATTGGGGAATATCTCATCCCCCTACCACTTCCAATAGTAACTTAGCCCCTTAAAGAGCGGATAAGCTGTTAGGGGAAATGAGATTGTGACAGCAATGATCATAAGATAAACTATATTAGTAGAGACCGATACCACAGGCAATAATGCAATAACCTACTGTGCAGAAGACACTGCACTTACAATTCCTGCACGATCAACTAAAAAGGTCAGAAAATGTAATGCTAAAATTATACAGCAATTTTCAGTTGGCATTAGTAAAATTATTGCTTTAGGAAAGCACCTAAGAAACAGCCATTCAAAGAAATGATAAAAAATTACGGCTTTGCAAAGCTAAAATCACTCTGTCCCATCTGTCCTGGGGTAAATTGAAAGAGGACACAATTCTACATTCCAAGTCTGAAGTATTAACAGCCTGGCAAGCACCATATGGATTTTGGCATTCCTTAGTTCTTAAAAATAAAAAAAATAAAAATGAGAGTATGAATTGTTAAAAAGACCAAGGTTGTGGGGGTTTATTTTTTTTTTCTTATTGTGAAAAAATAGGTCTATATGACTGAAAATGTTTAAAAATAACAGAAGTCCTTGCATGCCATAGGCACTCTGAAGCACTGTCCTAAGAGTCCTCAATTTATTCTGTTACCTTTTCTTGAATTTCTGCAAGTCATACAGTATTTTCAACACAGAATGTCTATTACAAAGTAAAATCTACTAGCTTTTAATATTTGGTGTATAAATAATCTTGCAAATTATAGATTATTATATAATCTAGAGCTATTTGCCCTTAGAATACCATTTATTTTGAGCTTCAAAATAGTAAATCTCCAGATACGATGCAGTGACTGAGTACTAAACAGCAGAAAACATCAAGAATAGAATCAAATATAACATTTTGAATTAAGGAAATTTAATAAAAAGAAGGAACAGCTTATATTTGTGAATTAAATTCTCTTCTCTAAGTAGCAAGAAAAATGCAAAAATTATTCCAGGCAGCAATATACAACTGCATTTCTTTTTTTTCTTTTCTCCTATTTTTTTTCCCCAAAACCACACTAAAGCTAGTAACATAGACAACTTTTGTTCCAGTGCATCTTTTAAAACAGTGAAATATAGTATGTATTGTGTGAAGTGATTCCTGTAATGCATTATAACAGATGCTATTATATGCTATATTCAATTAGAGTACAGAATAGAAAAGGCATTTTGCTTCATTATCATTGTTTACTATTTATGGAGAAAGAAAATGAAATTTGGAAGAAAACCATCAACAAACATGCTGAACATCACAAATATATGTAAAAAAGAGTGCAAATAAGAGCAAAATCTTCATTCTACAAGCAGTAACAACATTTATAATGAAAATGGTAAACCCTGGTATAATTTGCACCCTTTTGTTTTGGCATTCTGCAGCAAATGACACTTTTTCAGACATAAAACTGCCTTTTAAAAATAAAACAGACAAATTTTAAATGCAAATTTTTTCCATCTCAGTGCAAAAGTTCATCCTTCATTAGAGATGTTACTGGCTTCAGAAATTATTATTATACCACAGAGCTGCTTGTTTCTGCAGCTTAAGGAGTTCAGTATTTCTTGTTTAGCACTTCACAGGCTGCCGAACTTCTTCATAAAGGCAGATTAGGCACTAGGCACAGTTGCCTGATCACAAGTATTAATATGAAACAAATTCTATGTAAAAGTAAAAATATAGACTTATTCATTCTTGTACATTAAACCTAACGTTATTATTGGCATCCCAATGCATTTTAACAGTTCATATTCTCTACTGCTATCTTTCTTTACTCTCAGACTGCACATCTGCCCAGAAAAATGTATACCAGAAAGATAATGATTATTCATTTTGCTTCCAAATAATTTTGCTAATCTAGAGAAAGCATGTTATAAAGTAATATTGAGAATGAAGTGTAGTGTATGCTACCTAGGAGAGGTAAGTAGATGAGAAAAAAAAGGGCTATACAGAAGCAAGCGGGGTGGAAGATAAGAGTCTGTTTTTTCCTTCTTAAACTGACATTAAATAAGCTCTTGGGGCTAAATATTAGAATAGCAATTTAACAGGGAAACATCTTGTTTGTTGAATTTGATCTAACAAAGCCCATTTCTAATATAAACCACTATATAGTCTTACTATATTTCAAAAAAGGTGAATTTTAACAATGTAAGCTGGTATTTTATTTTTCCTTCCTGTTCTCCATTTTTAGATAGAAAAAGATAGAAAAAAGGACTGGAGATAAGACAGCCACTAGGCCTTCTAAATAGTCTGTTCATACTTGCCTAAATTGACCACTTTGGTCACAGACATATTTTTAGTTTAAAAGTGACATAAAGTAAAATGGAATTCTTTTCCTCATAATTGCTGCACAGTCAACCTTTATTTAGTGCTAAATATCAGAGAGAGCTGAAATCAAGAAAAATGTTTAAACTACTTCAGGGTTTGAGCTATTATTATATTAGCATGTAATGTGAGGAATCTCAGATAAAATTGCCCTCAAGCCATAACAGACAGGAAATACCATTTAGTAGGAATAGTCTACTCTCTCACTTTATTTTCTTGACTCCTACCTCCAATACTACAGTTCTTATCTGCTAGTTTTATTCCTGCTAGACATCCTAATAAAAGAGATTATATGCCCAAATAAAGCAAGGATGATTAGGCAAAGAGTTACAGGCAACAAACTAGTGAAATTATAACCTTATCAAACCTTTAATCCATGCAAGTTATGATCAATGTATGCAGTTAAAATACTTCAGGCATGTAGTTAAAATACTTCAGGTATTCCTTAGGAAGTATACTTCAGGTACATTAATAAAAAAAGATAATTCTTCTACTGAGCTAAGAACACCTACAGTGTGAAAACCAAAGAGACAATGAATGAATTTGTAAAATGTGTTTGAGGTCATCATGAAGACAGAAGCAATTCCTGGCACCAAAATATAACTTTGATGACAAGATTCTAGTTTTCACCTGCATACTATAGAACACAAAATGGAGCTGGCCTGAAATTCTTTTTCTTTTTTTTTCCTAAAGAATTATTTTCTTTCACATGCAAGTGATATATACTAGACAAGTGACATGCCTGAGTTTAATTATGGTAGAATCTATTCCTCATCATATAAAGGAATATAAAACTAAGGTTTTTGCACATGCTTCCTTTTCCTGGCTATAGACTGTCAGGATTTTAGTTGGTTTAAATGACCATTTGCTAGTTTTAGCTGTTTAAAATCAGAATTTTCAGGTAACATAAGGATATCTCGTATCACCTACCTAGCTGCTTAGAAGTCCTTATACTCTCAGGGATGGTAGTAATTTTAAAACTGTTAGATGAAAATACCTGACAAGATGGATTTCTTTTAATTAATTTTAATTAAAAATAAAAAAAAAAAAAATAAAAATTAAAGATTCCATGGAAGATTCCAGAACTTTCCAATTATGCCATCACAGAGTAAAACACAATTCAGTAGCAGGTATCTCAGTGGGGTGATGAAGAGGCAGACTGAGGGCTTTCGGCAGGACAAGATCAGATTCTGTTCCTTTCCCATCCTCTCTATCCAGTACCATCAAACAACAATTATATTCTCAGCAAAATCAAAGTAATATGCTCTTTAGCAATTTTGTTATACTACATCTCACACAGTATATATCACATCACTAACAGATGGAAATGTGTTTTCATTTTAATGAAATCCACCAAGCAGGTAGTGTTTGAAAACTGCATGGGCCTTCCCTGGAATATTATAGCCCAATTAAAAGACTTCAGAATAATGTTATTAGATCACTACTCTCCCTAACTGTTTCAAAGGGCAGGATCCAGTTTAACCACTATCAAATGAAAATAGAGGAGGGCCTCAAGCTCATGTAAGACTTCCCAAGTCATAAGCAAGTCTTTCAATTCCACACAGACATTGGTGGGAAATCAATCATGCAGTATGTTTGTACCCAAATTGATCCATACACTGGAATTTCTTTACTGTTTTATGTGTTTAACGTGACACTGGAAGAACAAAGGTTAACTTGGACATCTAGTGGCCATCTTATACTGTCACACAGTGTTACTTCACACTTTTACACAGTGAAATGCACAGAACACATCCTCAGTAACATCTCTGCAGATCTCTAAGGTTAATTTTCCAGGCTGTGGACATTTTTTCAGCTTTTTCAAAAATACAGCTTGAAGCACTTTTCCTCTGTGACCTGCCAATGTAAAATGAAACTCTTCAGATTATCATTTGTAACAACAGATTTCTCGAAGTGAATGAAGTTCAATGTCAAGAAGGAAATTTTTCTTCAAATGCAAATGTTCTTTATACTCTTCTGCCTCAGAATAGCAGATGCAGAAGCAAAATAGCATAAATTATGATTGACCTCAGCAGGAATAATTTATGTTCCTGAGCCACTTTATGTGTGTAACCAGGAGGGAGCTGTCTGACTGTATGAATTTTTACACATCTTCCAGCTAATTTACAGATCCGGTGTAAAATCAAACACTCAAGGACATCATAAATATTTGTGGCATCCTCTAAATACCTTTGGGTTAATAAACCAATGAGTCAATTACACTGATGTGTAAAAGTATTTCCCTCATCTCTGACAGATAAAACCTTGATTTTACTGAAGTGCTTCAGAGCAACATAAGAAAGGGTAGATAAAGCAACATTTTCATGGTGCGAAATGTGCACGTTGCAGTGGAATAAGACGAAAGCTGCATGCTGACCTTCTGTAAGACATATCAAAGAATTTGTAACCGCTGCTGTCAAACACTGGAAAATGCAGTGAGGGCATATATTACTTGTGATCCACTGTAATTATCAGAAAGTTACTATCTGCATATAGGTTTCCATCTGTTAATGGTACTAGGTCTTTTTCAACTTTCCACCTTCCAGAAACTAATTTATTTTTAACAAACACCAACATATCCTTCTTAAAAATTACTAATGAGTCACTTTTATGAACAATAAGGGACATACTGAAAAACAGGGTCAGATCTCACATGGCTTAATTAACCAAACTTCATTAATTTTCATTATAAAAGCCTGATTTGCACTACTGGAAAATTTGGACATTTACTTCAAAACACAGCATGATGATAAAGATCTATTTTTGATACAGGTAGGTTGCCACAAAAAAACTTTCTCACAGATGGCAAATTGCATTTACTGCCATCTTCTTACACAGAGTCCCATAATCTGCCAATTAGGAGACTTATCTTTAAAGGAGCCAAACTCGGCACTAAGTGTTAAGAAAGAGAACTGAAATTCCCACAGTGAATATGTTCTTCGGTTTTAGATTCTTAGCCTCTCCCCCATTTTTATTTTCTGAATTATTTATGCTATATTTGATTTACTTAAGAATTTACAAAAGAAATCTGCAATGTTAAGAATACACCAAATAATACTGTATACAATACAATAATTAAAAAGAAAATAGATCTCTATTTTCTTTTGCAGTGTCTCCAAAAATTACTTACATTAGGTTAAAACTTTTCAGAAAAAAACTGATTTTAAACTGCCCCATTAAAACCACTGAAGAAATCCCCATGAACAGTTCGCATTTTTGGTGCCTGCTGCTGGTAGTGTGTCCTTAAAACCTGGAAATAAATATTATTTCCATCAATGTTACTACTCATGTTTTAGCAGTTTCACAGACATCTCCCTGCTCCTACACTGGCTGTGTAGTGGAGCAGAATCCATTACTGTTGCATGAGAAGTAAATAGTTAATTTTAAACAAAATTTCATCAGATGAGAAAAGCGGGGAAGTATCATACAAACAACACCCCAATCACCATACTAGATTAGCAGGGTAATGCAATGACAGTCTGCATTCATTCTGTAGTCACAATATAATTACACAACACACTCAAAAGATCCCACAAAGGGCCACATTACTGAAGCCAAGGTTATTACAAGAAATAGCAGCATGTGGTTCTGGGAACGTAAGGTGAAGCAAGTTAATAACTTCCCATTATCTACTGGTAAAGCTGCTACCTCTGTTTGTAGAAATAAATGACATGAGAAAAAAGCTAAATTAAACAAACGATAATTTGTATCAGGTAGCAACAGAATACAGATGGTGTTCTTAAACTGCACATATCACAGCAACAGCAAAAATCACCTCCTCCTGTTTGGAAAACACGCATTTAAATGGCTTCTTTACTGAAAAGCTGGTAAGGTAGAAAGCACTTGAAAACATTAGAGAAACATTATGGTAAGTACTCATACACATTAGTGGACAAAGAAATCTGTGAGGTGCTAAGCCTCTCTTTCAAAACATATTAATAAGAATTTGGGAGAACATTTAGGAGTCCTGGACTCATATCTGTCCTCTGTTTGATAAGAATCTGACCTACCTGTCTGTACTCCTCCTTGTGATTCAACCATAAAGCTACAGCAAGCTTTTCAGAAAGCACTGATTGCTCTACTCATTGTCTGACCATTTTAAACGGAACAGCTGCAACAGAAGGGAATGAAATATCCTCAGAATACTAACTAAAGTCAAGGAGCAATCCTTGGATGTAGGGCTTCACGTTCTCTGTGCCAGAGGGACTGAAATGAAGGTTTCCCAAATACAGTTTTCAGTGACCTACTGAATGAAACACAAGCCTATTATTCATCTTTTCCAAAATTTTCTGTCAGATCAGTTAAGGCCTTCTTCTCCATAAGAAAACCAGTGTGTACAAGTGGAGAAATATTATGAGACTAGCAAAACATTGAGCAAAGAAACTGGTAGAAATACTTCAGTCAAGTTGAACAATATTATGATAAGAAAGAGAGATGACAAAACCTGAAACTGTTCCTTTGCATTTTTTCAGTGGCTCTTTGAAAGAACACTGTTAGCATCCTTCTAACACCTGGTTCCACAGGTGAGGAAGTCAGGGCAATACCTATTCTGTGAATCCCAAAGGAGCTAAAAAGAAGGAGCCAGATGCAGAGCAATTCATGTCAAAATTAACTGCCTTTGAGCATGCCTAGAGGCTTAAAGTTGGGCATCACAAATTAAATAAAAGATTCTGTGAACAGTGGAAGTGCCTAAGAGTTCTATTGACATTTTTTAAAACTATTCAGGTACCTACATCTCCCTAGTCACTGTCTCAAGTGGCCTTCTTCATTTTTTCTGACTCTGGTATCATAACAACATTATTTAGTTCTATGGGTGGTTTCTCAATTCTGTAGAAAAGTCATAGTTATCTTCTAAATTCTGCTGGAATTTATAGAAAATGATGTACTCAAATGTAAGAGATGTTAAACATTCTTTAAACCCTAGAAATATTATCAGTAGATATGAAATAGAGTATGCAATGTTTTTACTAAATTATTTATCAAGTACTGTGCAAATACCTACAGGCTTCACAGTTCAAAGCCTGAAAAGACTGCAATTCATCTTGTCTCCACTGTCATGTAGGTCAAATTAGAAGCAATTCATTCTTTGAGCACTTGGTTGAAAAAAATCACATCTTAGAAGCAGTGTGGCATGAATATATCACAATATACCTATTCAACAAACACAAAATTTTAAATGAGAAATTACATAAATGCATAATGAAATAACTGCATGTTGGTTGTGTATATGTATGCAAGATTTAAAACTTGTTACATATAGTATCAGATAGACCTTAGAACGGGCTGCAAAACACATAAGCTGAGGAAATACCCAATAAAACTTTAACAAGGAATAAACTGGGGACAGCAGTGGTGAAATAGAAATGGGCCATGCAGATCACACCAGATGGAGCTAATGCAGGTGGTATATTCCCTCTTCCTACCATAAGACTCCAGGTGTGGTAGCTACACAGCTAGCAACTACTAAACTGAGTGAGTCATTTACAGCTATCCCAGCCCCAGAATACAGACACTCTCTTTGCTGTGAACTCTTTAGGTGATGTGCCCTATCTTAATCTTGCATGCTTGTTTCATACCAGCACAGATGAGTCCTAAGAAAAGGTCTTCCATTTGATAAACATCATTACACGATATTATGGATAGCAGCATTGAGACAGTCTGATATCATGACATTAAGAATTAGGAACACTAGAAATCAGTGGGAAAGGTTAAGAAAAAACATAGAGACTTCTCATTTAAACAAACAACAACATGATTTTTATTCTTCACAATATTCATAAAGATTATGTATACAGAATAAGTAACTGGCTTGTTGGAAGTCTGAGAAACTTGGGTTGAGAACAAAGCACATATACTTTTGCCTTCTAATTTCACTAATGTCTAGAACACTTCACGAGAATAACTAGGCAAACTGAACATCACCTCTGTCTGAAAATTATCACAGATTTAATGTCTTATAGTCTTCTCCCATGACTTTCACATCACTAAAATTAAAAAAAAAGTATCTGCTAAAAATCAATACAGCTCCATATCCTTTTCAGGAAAACAGACCAGATTGCTGCTGCATGAGTAATTTCATATTGTCTCTGCTCTAACTCAGCTGTTTTTGTCAAGATTTACTTATCTCTTCATGTGAAATGACTCTTTCTTTCTTAACTTGTCCTAATGCCAGATGACTAGGGAACAGCATCTAGAAATTAATCCAGCACTAAGACAATTGTGTTAAAAGCCCATCACCTATACTATGGAAGCTTTCTGCGATGTTGCTGGCAGCATTTGCCAGGAAAGCTGCTCTAGATTTTCTATTTCCAAGCTGAATTTTACATGCCAAGCTTTTTGAACCTTAAAGCTGACATCTACCCAAATGAGTTGTTGAGTTCCAAAAGAGATTTTCAAAGACACTCAGAAAATAGTGTGCTTGTAAAAGAGCTGTTTCCAGCATTCAGAAAATCCTTAGCATTGACTAATTCATTCAATCACAAATTTTTTCCATCTTATTTCTAAGTTAATTGCCAAAAACTTCTCCCTCTTATCTTATTCAGGTTTTGGTACCTCTACACACCAAGTCCTTGCTCTCAAAGATGAAACAGTACGTCTTCCCCAACTACCTACTAATACCATGAGGCTTTAAAAATACTACTAAAAAATTAAGTCATAAACAAGTGATATTCTGATTTTAACTTCCATCGTTGATTTCTGTATTTTCCTGGACACATACAAACTATGAAGCTAATATTGAACTGAATAATCTTATTTTATCAATGTTATTCTCTGCCTCCTCTTCTGTTTCTATGTTCTTTGTCTCTTGGAAACAGTAACAGAAAAATGAAATTGCCGTCAGCATTTCCTCTCAAACACACATTATGACACTGTATGCATCATTAGGACTCAAAGATGGAGGTTCTTCTTAAAGAACTTACTTGCTAAATAGGTTTGGAGAAATCACTTACTGAGCTTCTCCGTATCACTTTACTCACTTAAAAAATAACAATCAACTATTTAATAGTGTCTAGAGAACCACTAATTTATTTCTCAGCTCTGTAAAAGGTGGTGAGTTTACTAGGGTTGAGTGTGATCCACTTTTGCTACAGGAATTTTTCCACAGAAGCACTGTCTCCTGTCAGGGCTTGAATAAGTAACTTGATCCTGCCAACAGCATTTAGAGGAAAGAGGTGCTACAGTGTAGCCTGAAATACCTAGAATTCTGCTTTAATTATCACTCTGTTTACAATACAGAGTTATCAAGCAAATAAGGAAGTAAAATGCAAACAAAAAATATACAATAGGAATCATAAAAACCCCAAACTAGATTCCATTCTATACCCTTAAAAATTAGCATCGCATTCTTATGATTATGGATGTTCCTTTTTTTTCTGGACTAACAATGCTTTAGCACTCCATCCTTAAAGCTCTCGTTGCTGGGCTGTAGAGGTAATAACAATTATCACCACAATTCAAATTTGTATTACCCAATGAAATATCAGCTTTACCTTTTCAAATTTTTCCCTCACATGCTCCCAGATTTTCATCAGCATTTTTAAATGCATGCGGTATGCTGTAAATCCTTTCAAAAACAAAAATCACAATAATCTCTTTGGCTGCAGGTGCTAGTTAAAGCCAAACGTAGACCAGCTGATACAGTGTGCCTAGTCTATGTTCAGACCTATGTTCCACAGTCACACCTTTCAGCAGTTGACAGCAGTATAAGACTACACAATAAAAATGTTTTACTGGTAAAAATGATTACTAGTCGTGAACAAAACTATTGCACAGCACCTTGTGATTGGTGTCTTGACAGTTCCCAAATCACTACTCTTCCTAAGCCCCAAATGATTCACAAAAATCAATGGCTACTGACAGAAAAATACTTCATGAAGCTGACAGGCAACAGGCAGTGTAGTGTTACCCTTTCTAACCTGTGTGGCAGCACAGATGATAGTATTGTTGTATTTTCAGGCATACGTGGCTCTTAATACACAAAAATGTACATGGAACCATGCAGGTAAATAAATAATAGTTGTTGAATCAATGAAATTATAGGCTCAGTGCATGTATACCACAGAGGAATAAAACAAGGAAAATAAGGCTGAGGCTAAAGAGAACAAGGGCTACTCAAGTAGATGAACACATCACCACTATGTTATACTATATTCCAGTTCTCTACAGGAAAAAGCCACAAATGGGTTTCACATATACATGGAATGTTAGCTTACATATGAAAAAAGGTTATCTGCATTTGTTTGTGTAATCATATCCTAACATGTAATCTAACATCCATCAAGAAAACTAATGACTACTTTAGAGCTCATTTCAGGTAAATGCTAAGCCCCTGTTCTATGATATTGATAAGCACACCCTTTTTAGACCCCATATTTGCAGTAAATAAATTTAACTGATGTGTTAGAAATACAGACTAGGAGAGGTAAAAATTACTTCTAAGTTGTTTTAGAAAAAGGAGAGAACAGCATTGAGACACAAAAATAGTAATTTCATAAATAATTGAATAAAAATTGGTAAGATGAAGGATGGTATAGAGTAAGTTAAAAGATTGACAGTAGCAACCTGAAACTGAATAGCAAAGCACAATTTGCATAGGCATAATCCCCTTATTGCCTCTAAAAATATCAATCACTGATCATATAGGGGAAAAAATAATTTCCTGATTTGAACAGAAGCATACCAGAACTAAGGACCTAAACAGCTCCTGTTACTTCCCATATTTCCAAAGTGCCTGTCAGCACAGTGAATAAGTACTAGCTGATAGCAGCATTTTGAAAAATAGGAGGATGAAAGATTTGTGCTTCAAAATGCAATCACTGACACAGGTGGGAGGGAGTTTTGTGTTGTGAAGTCCTTAGTCCTGGAGCTATACAGAAAGGAGAGAGTAACTGAGAGTGGTTAAAGATATTCTAAATTAATAGGGAGGCAACTGAAGCCAGGTAACTTCAAGTTAGAACTACATTCATGGAGTGCTTGAGTTTGGGAAGTAAATACATAAATAGAGAACGTGCAGAAGCACTTTTTGTATGACGGTTTCTCCTGCTTCTCTCTTTTATTTATTTTTTATTTTCCACAAGACACAAGGTTTCTTTGGATTTAATCTCCTATGAAAAGATAACCTTACAGGCTTTTAACATCCTTAAGGTCCAAATGTTCCTTAGCAAAAAAGTTTGAAAACTTACTTAACAGATTTTACACTGATGTCAACAGAGACTAGTTCAACAACAAACTGGAAATCTATCAAGGCAATAAATGAATGGGTTTACATATAAAAGTACTTGGGAAAATTCTGCATCTAATCCCCAGGCCCTCTGAGAAATAGCACTCTTCTGGTTTTGACATTGTTTATGCTACATAATGCTTTAATTATCTATATACTTAAAGACATATAATGTCATAATCATATATATAATTATAAAGCTAAACCCATAAACACTTCAGTCATCTGTAAAATATTAGCGTATCTGCATTGACATAGCCATATGCAATTCAGGTAATTAATCTTGTTGGAGCTCCTCACAAACTTGTCAGTCACAGCAATGTTCATAATACCATGAGGCTTTTCAATTATCTTCCCAACACAAGCAAAATTAGAAATGCATCAGAAATCCATCATTTTCCTGTAGCTTTCTAATACTCTAATCAAGGAAAGATTATTTTAACATTTCAAATACATTATTGTGTGTAAATTATATGTTGTTGTGTGTAATTCATGATTCTAAAAAGTAAGTAAAATAATTTTAGATGAGCTGATTAGTTATTTGGCACTTCCAAGATTGGTTTAGATAGTCCAACTCAGATACAGATTCAAAGAACATCAATCCACAGCAGCCATTCAGCCATTAGACTTCAAAAAGTGTGTTCTCCAGCCTTTGCTTTGGGATAGGCTGGAAATGGGATGGAGGAAGACATCAGTGAGACAAGATGAAAATATAGCATCAGGGAACATCTGCTAACCTACAGAGCTGAAGCTAAAAAAGAAATAATAATTGAGGTCGGGCAATTCACAGCATCCAAAAATCTCTACTCTGGTCTTTCTGACTATTTTGTCTTGTAGTTTATCTAAATGAAAGATAGAAAGATAGAAGAGCATTTTGCCCCATGAAATGGTGAGGACTTGGAGGGGGGATCCCTTGTGCCAAAACCACTAAAATAAAATTGAAAAGGACTTTTGTTCTTTTTTTCATTTAAAGACACACAAAACATAGGACCTGACCGCTTGTGATCTTCACAATTCCCATAGCACAGGCTGTAAGAAATGAGGGGTAAAATTTAGAAGGTGTCTTAAGTAATTAATTTTCATATATAGTACAATTTAAGCCAAGTAGATGCTTATCCTAAATCTCATTAGTGGTTAATTGCTTCTAAAATATTAAATGCATAAGCTACTCTGAAACTAGGATTTTTAATTCAAAGTGCTTGAGAAATTATGACCGCTGTTACTAGTGACCTCCCCCAACACTTTCTTCCCTAAGCAGAAAGATAATTATCTTGCCTTCCTCAAGCCCTTCATAGTGTACATTTTACCTCAGAAATAGTCTGAAGCTTTCTCATGACTGAAATAAACTCCTACCTGTTTTGCACATGGCATCATTATATAAGGAAAAGTGATCTGACCCTCTTTATTGGAGTAGCAAATCCATTAAAGTTGGTTGTAAGTATACATAGCTATAATATTCCTAATAAAAGAGCACTTGAATTAAATTCTTGTGCTTATTTTAAGGAAGAGGTCAGACACTGTGACCTGCTCATCCCAGCTAGCTAAGAGAATCTATGAATTATTTATTATCTTTACTATATGATCAAAATGCATTTTTTCACACGATTTGTACTGTTGGCCTTGGCTTATTTTTGCCAAATACAGTAAAAATGAAACTAAACATATTAGGGTTACTGCATGAGCAGTAACAAAATAAAACAAATATATGTAAACTGGAAGAAAATCAGATCAAATGTCATATTTCTGACATTCTGAGGAATGAAATTCTGCTGCATTTTGAAGTCATAACCTGTAACATAAAATCTCATCAATATTCACAGATCTTGTGTATGCACATGGTGGGAACGAAAGATGGCGTAAAGGCTTAGTCTATGCAAGATTTTTCTATTTGGTTTTCCTGAACCAGAGAATAAGGAGAGCATTAAAAAGAAATATAAAATTTGCATCTTAACCCACCAGATCTAACCCAGACTTACGACTGAAAATTATGTAAGTGCGCATTGACTTATTTATACAACCAAATCCCTATCAGGCTTCATAAAACTAAGTTCTAATTTTTAGATAATATGTAGAAATATAAAGAGTGTGTCCTCCTCCTGATATTTAGTTAGAGACAGCATTATAAGGAAGAAATGGAAGGGAAGTTTGTCCACTATTTCCTTCACTCTGACAGGTATCTATTAAGATATTTTGATTGAATCCCAATACATTCAGTGCTTGTAGCCCTCAATGACATCTGCAAAAAGCTACAAACCTTTTCAGTGGGAAATACTTTGTTTCTAATAGATCTCATTTGCAATTCTGGCAAATTCCCTTCAAGTCAATGACTCACAATTCTATTTGGTCTCACTCGATTGCATTGGGAAGTTTATATTCTAGTCTGTACTCAAGGATTGTCTCTCACCTTTTAGATAAAAGAAAGCAAATTGACAAGCACAACAACATAACTATAGCTTTAATTTCTTGCAGTGCAACTAAAGCCTCAAGGGTTTACTCCTCAGCAAAGAGAACTGGAAGCTGCAAATTAATCTGGCTGAAGCTTCCTAGTATTACAAGTAGTAAGGAATCATTAAACTCTCAGCAGCCTAGAGTGATATATGGCTTTTTGTAAACTATGACAACCAAATATGAACGTAGAAGACATTATGTGACTCAGGGACTGCTTGGAGTACAATACTATGACTGCCAGGGCTTCTCCACACAGGTATGTCTCACACATGTATAGATTTATGGCAAGGAGATACACATATGCAACCGTTTCAGAGAGAAGCATGGTTTCCCTGCATTACAGTGACATGCAGTCACTAGTCACATAGTTCTACTCTAGCATAACCTAATAACGATCAGTTTAACATTGACCATCAACCTGATCCAACTCTTTTGCTGGAGCACAAACCAAGATTTATATAATATCTTTGAGAAGAATGCTGTTGGTACTGTTGGATTCCACCCCTTCAGAAAATTCAGCATTACAGGAAAGCAACAGAGAAGAAAAGCTGACTTTCTGGTCAGAAATCTGACATGGATAATACCAGTTCTTCTCATAATAGCTTTTATGTGAAAACTAATCTGTCAAAAAAGAATATTCTGATGAGGTAATCAGTCTTATTTTATTAATGTAAATCAATAATTTCCTCTACTCTTGCATTTACAAATATTTACAGAAAAGTCGGAAACAAGGACTGAAATAACAATGCCATTAATGTATACCGCTAAAAATAACAATGGGAGTATAAATTTTACTGCTTTGTTGTACCTCAGTTAATATAAGCACAATCCAGACAACTACCTCCCCTCATAAGCCTCCATATTTAGTAAAAAAACAAGAATTACTTTGCACGGTTGTCTTTTTGCAAAGAAAATCAATACTGTTTTGCAATTATTAGACTGATTTAGTTGCCTCTATATTGAAATACTATCTACATTATTTACATAATCCATTACAGCATCACATTTTCCTCAAACAGCATACTGCCTATATAAACATCCTACTCTTCCCAGCCATTTCATAAATAGTGGGTAACGTATTTTTTCTAGTTTAGGCAAAGCACTGTGTTTAATACTGTATGTCAAAATAAGCTCTACTCTGCATGCCATTACTACCAAATATTTTTTCCACCTCTTTCACTAGTCAGTCATAATGGGTTTTCTTGCCTGTGTTTCCCTTTCATATTACTACTTTTTGCTTTTTTCTGGGTGGGTAACTTCAATATTCCAAGAGAATTACTTGTTTCTTCCCACCTTTTGAGTGTCACTGAAGTCATATTCATTCTTTTACACTTTCTTATCCAAATTTGTTCTTTCTAATGTTCACCTTTCTGTTCAATCTGTGAACCACTGTGCCTCACAAAAGCCTTTACCTAAAATAAAAAGTAGGACACAATATTACTTTACGTTGTAGCCTAATGTATCTTACATCTCTCAGTTCTTGTTTCTCTCATATGATCTAGTACAGACAAAAGAACAGTGAAAAGACTTTCTAACTAATTTAATTAGACCTATGACCTCGACATAAATGTAATAAATAATTCCTTCATGAAACAGCATTTGCCTGTGTCTCCTACTTGACAAAGACAAATATTGCCATTTTTTAGCAAACTGCAAATTCTTCAAATCTGAATTTAACAATAGCTAACTGAAGAGTCATGGCAAAGGTCAGAGGGAAATCCCAAATTACATTTGCCAACTAGTCCTCCCCAGGAGGTATTACCTGTACATTTCTAGTGAAATATTCTCTCAGTGACGTTTAAATTCCTTCTAGATTGAAACTACATAGAATATAAAATGTTTTCCTTTTTTCCCCCCTTCAAATTCACTTCTTAATACATTTGGACAGTAATGTACACATGTAATAACGCTGAGTAGTACAAATACTGCATTGAAAAGACTATTTAATTAATAAAGCCACACTACTGCTGGCAGTGTGTCAAGTAAAAAAACTGCTGTGCCTGATCACAGCACACATGAAGACAATTCCTGTTTCAAGGAGATTACAGTATCTCCTGTAAAAATAAATGAACAATAACAATTACTGAAATCTTGGGGAGGGGGGAGAAGGAGGGGGAGAGAATTGCTAACTTCATCTTTTCTTTATCCCTCAATAAAAAGCAGGTGAAGAGATTTTTCTGACAGCAGTTTATACCTGGTGGATTAAGCAGCATCAGTCCTTCACTGGGAATAATTCTCCCGAGACTTTTCCCAGCTGGCTAATGACCTCGTGCTATGCTGCAGGAACAGATCATGATACACTTCCATGGCATCACTAACAGCATACTATAGGGGAAATTCATATGCACTTTGCATATATAATTCAGTTATTAAATATATGAATATATAACGTGTACATAAACTCAAATACATATATAAAAACCCACTTTTTTCTTTAAAAAGTTTTTAGAAGTCTGACTCTACTGAAGTAATACTTTACCATTATATCTACCAAAATAAGAATTCACCTGACAGTTATTTTATAAATTTCATAATACTTCCCTCTATTTAAGACTTCAGCCATAACTTTCACGGATTTTCTTTCTATTTCAAACTGTGAACTTACAGACTTTTATTAAACCTAGATAAAGATCAGTATAATTAAATTAAATTGTTAATATGTGTCATTAAATACATAGAATCGGAAAAGAGTTCACAAGATCACAGACTACAGGTAGATTTGAACTGTGAGACACAATATTAATAGTCCTAATGCAGGATTTACCCAGTTAACTTTAAAGCTACCAGCCTTTGTACAAGGGCAGCACTGATTCCAGTGCACACTTCATCCAGTTTTGACTAAGTCTTTGTGAAAGGGACATCTGCTGTGATATGTGCTTTCTATTGGCATCCTACAGAGTGTACCTTTCTTTCAAATTTTCTTCTTTTGCTTCACGAATTCATACCTTTGATGACAGAGAAATGTGCCTAGGGAATGTTAAAATTACTTTTACATTTTTCCATCCTTCCTTCCACTTTTGCCCTGTATTTCAGTATGGTTTTCACCTGTTGCGATAATCTTTACCTTTTTATGGTTGCTTTTTCCTTCACAACTACAACAATCATCTTAGTTTTAAAAATTCTATCTCTTAATTTACCAAATGCATTTCCATACTAATATAAAAACTGACAAAGGCAGCTCTGTATACTCTTGTGAAACTTCCTCAAAGATCTCTTAACACAGGCATTTTATGAGTACATGGGGCTCTTTTAAGCTTCATAACCTACTACAAAACTATTACCTAAACCAGGAAGTGAACTTTCATTTAATGCATTTTCTTATCAAATACAAATTGCATTTAAAGTATAGCAAAACTTCTCCCTATGTTCCTGTTGTACATACACTATACTTTTTACTAATCTTCAGCTCTTTTGAAGATGTTTACGTGAAGAGGCACTGCTAAGCTCAGAAGCAAAAAAATCTGAAATGTTAGGAAATACATAATTAGAGTGAATTCACAGAGAATATCTCCCTCAGTCACAATTCCTGCCAAGGATCAAATGCCAATTGAACATTCCTGGCAATCTTCCTATTTTTCATTCAAAAATGGAGTCTTTGGAGAGCTAGTGAAGACCAGGCTAGCCTCCTATTAACTATCCTATAAAACCTGAATGACTTCAGTGAATGCCATCGCGTTCATCAACCTGTCCATCATCATGCCTTAAAACTTCAGTTTCACACAACGAGAGAGAGGATAAGCTGTGTAAGCCGTAGTTCAGGCAACGATCCTGGTCCCTAGAGGGAGCAAAAGGCATCAGAAACTTTGTCACATGGCCTCACATTTAATCTGCCAGTATACAAGAAAATGGCAGAATTCAGCAGTTTACTGACAGATTGAAGACTTGTAAGATGAAATAACCAGACTGGTTATCTCAGTCAAAGAAACATGTCTTTCAGAGAAGGCCAGCTGGTCTTTCTCTGCTGTACTTTGTGTTACAAGATTTACAGGAAAGAATAAACAAAACTTTTGAGCTATGTTGTAGCACTTCAACTGTTTAAACAGTTGTATTAAAATATTCTTGGGGATTAGTGTTTGATAATCATTGTATTAACAGGTCTTACATTCCCCTGAATTTTCCTTTTATTTCCAACAGGCAAGAGAAAGGAAAAGAAGAACAATACTGTTGAACTAGAATAAAATTTTAAGATATAATGAACACCAAGGTCTACTTTAAAACCTCTTCATTTGAGGTGGTGATTACTGAAGTAATTTTCCTATGCAGATTAGGGTTGTTCCTGACTTCTCATCCACAAATATGTTACATCAGATACATTCAAACCAGCTGCCTGAGAGGCATAAAACCATGCTGTGGTTCATTGCAAAAGCAGGCAACATATTATACTCCTCACTGAATAGAATCAAGCCATTAATCTTTGCTAGGTAAACAATCTCTCAAAAAAGGTGCTTGTTTTGCTCATTAGAAAACTTAAGAGAATTCAAGATAAACACAGCAGTGCCTCATGATCAGCAGTAATGACTTTAAGGCTCATTTTACTTTATTACAAAAAAATTCTGCACAACTTATGCTTGCTTCAATGAGAAAGAGTACTAGGAGATGGGGAAGGAACAAACCAGCAAGTACATGGGGTTTTTTTGTTCTGTTTCCCATGCTGTACGTCAATCCATCTTGACCAGATACACACACACAACCTTTTTTCCTACTGAAAATTGCATTTGTGGGTGGGAGAGATGTTTGGGTGGAGAAGGTAAATGGCAAAGATTTCTGGGCTTTTGACCAAAACAGACCAGTCTATGTGGACTTCCAAAACATTCACAATACAGAAGATCCATAGCACCTACACTTATATAGGAGACACTATCCTCCTATGCTAGTGTCCTGGGTTCAGCAGCAGCAGTCATTTTTCCTCCTTCTTAGTAGCTGTTGCAGCACTGTGTTTTTGACTTTCGGCCTGGGAACAGAGCTGATAACACAGATGTTTAGACTGATCAAGGACTTTGTGAGTCTCATGCTCTGCCAGGGAGGAGGAGAAGCCGGGAGGAAGCAGGGACAGGACGCCTGACCCAAACTAGCCAAAGAGGTATTCCATACCACAGCACGTCATGCCCAGGGATGTAACTCGGAGTTACCTGGAAGGGCTGGAACTTTGAGGGGTGGGGGTGAGGTACCGGTTGGTGAGCGGTTGTATTCTCTTGCTTGTTATTTCCTTTATCATTATTATTATTGGTGGCAGCAGTAGTGATTTGTGTTATACCTTAGTTATTAAACTGTTCTTATCTCAACCCGTGGGAGTTGCATTCTTTTGATTCTCCTCCCCATCCCTCCAGGAGCGGAGGGAAGAAAGGTTGGGGGGGAAGCAGACTACGTGGTTCTAATTTACGGCCTGGGCTTAAACCACAACAGCTAGTCACCAGAATTCAGGGGCAGACAAAGTATGCTTTTGGAAAGTGAGTTTCAGTCTTTGAACAAAGCTGTGAAATCTTCCATGTCAAATGGAAGAATGAAATAAGTTCTAGTATGAGAAACAAAGATTGAGCGTAACTAGGTTGTTAACTCCATGAAACTCATTTCAACAATTACCTCCTTACACACATGAAATTTTGTAAGCTTATTTATTATCACTCTGGCCCTTCCAGTACTAAACAGGAATAAAAAAAAAAAATCAATATGCTTCTTCTGCAAACTAAATATTAGATTTCACATGTAATCAAGAAGCCAAATCTATGTTCCATCTATGAACAGGTGATTACAGCCCCTACAAAAATCTTACAAACTAGTTTGAAAAAAGTTATTTCAATTTATTTTTTGAGAGAGAATGAAGTTAGTAGTAAGAAACTAAGTGCCAAGCATTAATAGAGCTAAAAATACAGTAAAAGAACATTAAAAAACCTTGAAAACTGTCTCCTGACTAGAGCTTTCTGATATGTTGTCACAGCATACTGAATTCATCAAAAGAAGCCTCACACTTTCATTCTTGTAAGGAATGCTACATCCAACATTTCAATAGCTCCAGCAGTTGAAACACCATTTGATGTGATTTAGAGTCAGTCACAAACTTAATATTATCACAAAGAAACTGATTACCACTGGGTCTGGTCTCAGTCCAAAGCTATTAATAGGCTTCATACATTAATCCAATTTAGACATTTGTGTCATATAAAGTTGTTCATTTTACAGGTTAATATAGAATATAACATTCAAGCAGTGGAGAGATTTTGTAATATAGTGTAAATGTTGAGTCATCCAGAAACAGATGATGAAGGAATTTAGAATCATAGAATGGTTTGGGTTGGAAAGGATCCTAACATTATACAGTTCCACCCTCCCCTCCCTGACATGCGCAGGGACATGTCTCACACTAGACCAGGTTGCCCAAGGCCCTGTCCAACCAGGCCTTGAACACTACCACAAGGTGAGGCATCCACCTCTCTGGGCAACCTGTTCCAGTGCCTCACCACTCTCATAGCAAAGGATTTCTTTCTTATATCTAACCTAAATCTACCCTGTTTAAGTTTGATTTTTTTACTTTGTTGAGTCAAGGAGTTACAGACCATGCAACTACAGGAGAAGATTACCAAAAAAGGTATTTGTATCTCTAATGAGACATGGCATTTCTTCATTTAATATTGGCAAACGATCCCCTGAGTTACAGTGATAGAGCTCTGTGGATATGTAAATGAACTTAAATGGAGGTCCTATAAAACCCCAACAAAAAATCTAGGACACATTTCAGCGAGATGAATTAACTGGGACAGCAAGGAGGACATAATTACCTGACAAGCTGGATCAGGAATGCATCTAAAGAAGGCCAAAAAAATAGACAGACAGAGCTGATAACTTAGAAATTGATGTGACACAAAGTAAATTAAGCTTGGGGGGGGTTATT
Organism: Psittacula echo; assembly: GCF_963264785.1. Lineage (NCBI taxonomy): Eukaryota > Metazoa > Chordata > Aves > Psittaciformes > Psittacidae > Psittacula > Psittacula echo. The sequence goes on along the minus strand of NC_137735.1, from coordinate 50,215,231 downwards.
TCCTCCCACACCCTACACCCCTTTTTTTTTTTTTAAACATTATCTCAGTCTTTGTAAATAAGGACAAAAATAAGTACTTACGTTTGATCTGAAAATTATATGAAGTGTTTCATGCTATTTGACTAGTATTAACCACATACATCGACAGACATAGCAGTATCAAAAATGAGTGTATATGTCTTCAAAAGCTACATGATATTGGTGGCAAGGAAGCACTGCGCAGTGAACAATGCTAAAAAAGCTCTCTGGCGTTGAAAAATTAAGGAGAAGCTTGCTTGAACTCTGATGAGGTTTGTGAATTCATCTCCCTTTGATTTTCCATCAGATTTTATGCAGTTGCCCCTGTCAGTGCCAAGCAACTGTTTGTGGGTTTTCATCTTTATACAGCTGATGTCACAGGACTCAGTACTTAAAACTACTGTGTTCTTACAAATGTTACCCAAGTATCTCCCTTTCTCTTAAAAATAGCAATGGAAAAAGGGAAGTACAGTATTCATTTTTGTTCCCAGAAGATGTGAGAGGCAATTATAACTCACAGACTTACTAAATGCTACTTGGGAGAAACTGTCACCTGATGCATCACGAAGAAGGAATGTCTTTAAGACAATACGAAATACAAGAGATGATCTACTTGGAATTATCCATAAATATGTCATTATGTCATGGGACTCATCCTGCAAAGTCCCTCCCCAAATTACTGTGCAATCACTTCCCAGATTCTCAAGTAGAAGGACAGTCCAGTAAATGAAATATGTTGTGTAAAATTCAAAACTTTTTTCCTACAAAAGCTATTCACAGCTTCCTCAAACACAAGAAGAGAAAGGGGATTGCTCTGGGGACAGGGACCCAGGTAAGAACTCCTGCAAATCAGTACAATGCCCAGAAAGGATTGATCTAAACAAATAAGCTTACATAGGCAGATATGCCTAAACACATACATGTTGCAACCTTGAATATGCAATATAGATACTTTAAACATGCAGAGAAGCCAAGAAATTGGCTCTTTGGTGCAGATTCATACCTTTAAAACCACTGCAATGAAAGCATTCTTCATCTACTCAATTTACCTCCACAGTCTTCATTAAGAAGAAAAAACGAAAGGGCAAAGAAACTGTTCTAAGCTGTACTTGAAGGCAAAATGGATTCAATCAAATGGAAAAAGAATTACAGCTCTGAGCCAATTTTCTTGGAAATCTTTTGAAAAAAAAAAAAAACCCCAGAAATAGCTAGTTCTTTTTATTAAAAAAAATATGCAATTTTCAGTTGGAAGTAATTCTTGTTACTAAAATTGCATTTTATTTTTAGAGAAGGCCAAGAGAAACCATTAAAAGCTTTAAACAGAAGCAAAATACTATAGGGATATATATCTTACCCTTATTTACACATCTGCCAATAAAGTCTTTAATTCCAAATTATAGGAAAATAGTTTTAAACGGCCAAGTAACCAAAGCGTAATAATGCAATCATGTTATACTCAAGATTTCTGAACTGTTCATTCAAATGTTGTAATGAAGAACACTTGAGTTTTGCACAAAATGATGAGAGTTAGGTAACTCAAGTATTTAAACTGGAACTCTTAGAGTGAAGATAAATTTGATATCACTGTGCAATAAAAGCTATGTATCAATCCATCACATGGAAGCTATAAAAGTGTATTATTTAGAGGAAAACTTCACTTGTGAGCTCTCAGTTTAAGTATACACAATGAAGGCAAGTAAAGGCAAATGTAAATTTATAATCATTTGTAATGCAGAGCAGATTCAGAAAAAGAACTAAACAACTGGACAGTTTAACTGGTGTAAATCTAGAGTACTCAGTCTTAATGCAATGTTAACCTCTCCTTATCTGTCTTTATCTCAGTGCTGTCCACCCAGTTGCTTCTGCTTTTAAAACTGGTAAGCATGAAATTACAGTGAAGTATGTTATTTCTGTCAGAGAAAAGGTAAAATACTAAGGTGTTTGATTGTAATGCGGCCAGAGACTTGAGGAACGGTGATTTCTCCATCTCCAGAGTCTTGCAAATGCTTTTACTGGATAACTGGTTTGAGCACTGGGGCAGCCTGTGCCCAGTACAATACCGTCTTCACTGAAACTTTTCTAGATGCACAAGAGAAGCTTGCAGGCTGAAAAAGCTGAAAGTTGAGCATGACTGGCAATGCACAGAAACGTTTACTTCTGTGTTCAACAAACTCATTTAGTGATGTGAAGGTCCATAACATTCCTAACACAGACTTTAACATTGTGTGATTGGCATTGCCAATAAAGTGATAGAACCTATTTACTATGTGATTCTCCAGCTCTTTCTTCAACTTTATTAATACCACCCAGTAAGGGCTTGAAAAGTTTATTATCATTGATGACTGAATTTTCTACAGCTATTCTCTATCTGAAACTTCTAATAGTGAGGAATCAACCACCAATTCAGCCATAAATAAGCACTGCTGACCTGTATATATGAGAGTTAACATTTGTATTCTCCAAAATTGTAGAATGATACACCTTAGCCCATTACAATCTCCTGGGTAGAAATTACACAAACATGACAATGAAAAATGAAAGCTTAGCTTTAAATGAGTGTGAGTTTAGAAGCTCCTTGTTAGAACTGTGCCAACAGTTAGAGGGTTATTTTCTTGCCTATGGTGAAGTTTACTGCCTTTCTACATACTGTTAAAACCATCTTTCTCAGAAATTATATTCCCATAGGCACATAAAAAAAAAATATTCCATAAAGTGAGACATACACAATTTGTAAAGGATCTGATTGTGCCAGCTAGCAGGTATTTTCCTCATGTTCCCAATATCTGTCAAGACTGTATCTCTCCCTGTGGCCTAACTGATCTGTTTGCTGAAGTGACAGAAACTGTTCATCACAGTGCTGTTATAGCAAATGCTTTTAGGGAACATACAAATCTCTCAGGTAAGCAAAGAGATATGAATAAAAGTGCTCCCCAGCTGCACAAATGCTATGTTCTGAATTCATACACTGAAGGGGTAACCCTGAGGACCCCACTTAAAAGACATCACATGTGAGGAGCTATGGGGGTAGTCTATCCAGCTGTCTGTGCTTCATTCAAAGCATCCCAGTACAGCTGGTGATCCTGAAGCATTTTAGATTTCATTTCAGTTACAGTTAGAAAAAGATGTTTCTCTAAACTTCATAACTGCCCTTCAAATTATAAAAGAAAATAATCCCTGAGGCCATTATTCAAGAAGGAAATCTATTTTTTTATCCTGCTTTACACGCTTGCTTTCCAGCTTCAACTTGATTTATCAGGTTTTTACTACAGATAGTCATAAGCAAGAAACTATAGCAACTGAGCCCTATTTGCATTAAAAAACTTCATTATGGTGCATGAAGTTTAACTCAATAGTTTCCCTATTATTGATGCAATTGTTTCCAGCAATGAGGAGAAAGAAGGGAGAAGGGTGAGAGAGAAAGGGAGGGGGGGGAATGTGTGAGAGAAAGTACAATGTCTATAAGCTTGACTGACACAAATGCTCTTCTCACTTTCTTTCTGCTGTGTGAAGACTTGTTTTCATCTAAAACTACAGAAAATTTCAGAGAATCTAATGTGATCTGACAGCTAAACTTAAATTATGTCATTATATACAAAAGGAAAAAAAAATCCCACTGACACTATATTACCTATCATACTTTCAGGAAATTGTATAATGCTGGAGCACCTCTCCTATGAAGGCAGGCTCAGGGAGTAGAGCTTGCTCAGTCTGGAGAAGAGAAGGCTCTGGGGAAACCTTATAGCAGCCTTCCAAAGAGCCGACAAGGAATCTGGACAAGGACTTTTTACAAGGAAATGTAGTGACAGGACAAGGCAGAACGGTTTTAAACTGAAAGAGGGTAGACTTATATTAGTTATAAGGAAGAAATTCTTTATTATAAGGGTAGCAAGGCACTGGGACAGGTTGCTCAGAGAAGCCGTGGCTGCCCCATCCCTGGCAGTGTTCAAGGCCAGGTTGGATGGGGCTTTGAGTAACAGGATCTAGTAGAAGGTGTTCCTATCCATGGGGTGAGGGTAGGAACTAGATGATCTTTAAAGTTCCCTTCCAACCCAAAGCATTCTATGAGTCTATAATCCTTTTCAAATCTAATATGTAACACAAGCATTCACTCAAAAGACTGCCTAGTAATTTCTATGATCTTTATTGAAATCCATCCTTTACAATGAATTGATATTTCTGGTGCAATTCATAATCACTTGGCTCCTATCACATTTTTCAGAGCACACTTACAGGCAGCAATCTCACCATCACATGAAGGGATCACTCAGAGCATTCAGCAAGATGCCACACAAATGCCTGTAAGCACTGTGCTCCATGGTGTGCTGGAGTCACTTTCCCCTAAACTGCCTGGAGGAAGATGATTGTTATAAGCCAAAAAGCTCTGCTGACTATGTCCTGCCTTGAATTGTACAGGTTTTTATTTCCAGAATTGAGACAAAATCACTTCAAGGGATGTGGAGCACAGTGACAGACTGTGTTACTCTTGAGCACTGTACCTGTTAACACAAACAGTTCAAGAGCAAAGTTTAAGTGTCTGAGACACCAACTAAGTCTGTCTCCTGTGGCTTATGACAGACTTATAAATATTTTGGTGCCCAAAAAATACAGGTCCCAGGTCAAAATCTAAAAATTATCCTAACTCCTTGCCCACACTAAAAATAGTAAAAGGCAGCATTTTTTAAAATCAGTCTTTTTAATGGATCTATGTTCCATGAAGTTTCAATAAGACTGACCAGGAAAACAAATTTTAAAACCTCTGAAGATGGATCTTCTTTTCCCAGATGTACTTAAGTAGGGCAGTAAATAGCATTCACATACACCTAGAAGTTCAGATACTTTTTCAATATCATTCAATCACAAGACACATACAGCTAAGTATACACTGTGATTAACACTCCAAAATTTCTCACTTAAAGAATTACAGTCAATTGGGATCTAGGCTATGTCTGTACTCTACACTTCATTGTGTGCAAAGAAACATAACACGGTATAAAACAACTCAAGTATTTGAAGCAGACTCATCTTGTTCCTTGTACTTTCAGGCATTTTGGGAAATATTACCTCTAGCAACTGTAATATACATTTTATCATTTTATTTCAATATCTGATTTTAAAAGCATTTCAGAAAATTACAGGGACTTTTACATCAACTTTTTCAAAGAGATTTTTACATCAGACATTTCTGGCATTGATTTTTTAATCACAAAAAACCTCTGTTGGCAAGATGTAAGCCTGGCTAATTCTAAAAAAAAGGGGCTTGCGCATGATACTTGCATGTAATGTAGGTCTTAAGACAGACTAAGAAGAATGAGGAAAAGATCTCCAAATTAAACACAATTTTCATTAATACCATATAGCAAGTAAATTTACTATCATAACCAGCCTTTGTTGCCTAAGGCACCTCCTCATCAAAACACCCCCTTGTGCTAGCCAGTTTTGAACACTCCTTTTCCAAAGATTTGTTTCAATCAATGCAAAGTACTGGTGAGAGCTGTCACAACATACCATGCAAGCTTCACAAATTCTGTTGTTCCTAAAAAGCCTGATAGGCAGCACGATGAAACAGCGTTACTGTTTACTGACTTTTTTTTTAATTATTATTATTTATTTATTCACTTTTAGAAAAGCTGCAGCACAGATTACAAGCTGTTTTCGGATACAGCAAACTCTTCTGAATGTAGCTCAGTCTCCAAGATGAGACATTTTGCCTCTTTCACAGATTAGTATGTTGCCTGCAGTAGATCTTCAGATCTGCTAAATTAACTTCTTTTAAGCATACTTTTTTCAGACTCCTCACAGTGATACATTTAATCTGCAACCAAAGATGGAAATAAACCATAAAAACTGACCAAATACATGTTGTAGCTGACATCTGGGCTGTATCTTAACTGGTTCAGATTGACATGCATATGTTAAGTATAACTGCAGGCCAGAGGTGATATGCAGTCAGTACTGGAGCACACCAGCCTTTGTGCTTCAGTTTGACTTCTACAAAAACCATGGCACATACAGGAGGACTGGGATGATGCGTAGAGTTGCCACCTCCACATGGAGATGGGACATGGCTGCAGAGTATCCTTCCCAGGAAGTCACCTTCTTTTAAACACAGCTTTCTTACTTCCATACGCTAACCCCACCATCTACCTCTGATTGTCCCTTGGGCATGGATTCCTACATTCTGAGAAGCTTGGGTTGCCTACTAAGTTCAAGGGCTGCTTAGATAAATGCCAGTCCTTCTGGCACCTGCTCCTGGGAGGCTCTACGTTTCCTCTGGGCTTTATTTATCTGGTCAGAGCTGCATGAGAAGCAGCGACTGTTCATATATTCTTTCATTCTTCTTTTTTTTTCTTTTTTTTTTTTAAGAAACTCTACCTTAACATTACCCTCTCTTCAATCTTCCCCTTCCCTTTATACAAAAAAATATTTCTGCTTATCTCTCTACCTCCCAACCCAAATGAATCTTAGAGATCTCTTTATATTCCAGCCCTTCCTAGGAACAGAAAATCAGGAAAATAAACGGCTCCTGATTTGGACCTATTCTTACAACTTGCTTATATTCAACACAAAAAATAAACAACCCCCAAATTCCCCATGAAAAATCATCTAAAAGTCAACAGTTTAATATGCAATAGCAAAACATTTTAATATGCCCAGAATTAAGTGTCTAACAAAATCTCAGTCTTCTTTTACCACTTTGTAGCTCTAACCTTGGCACTTACATATATACATGCATTGTATGACACCATAACTTTAAATAGAAGCTAAACAAACCCCCTAAACCAACCAAACAACACACCAATGAACCTGATCTAAGGTAGTCTAAGTCTATCCATGTAAGCAGTGATTGAATAAAAATCGCCAGTATCTAAAAAGCACAGTAATTCTTGTCACATCAGGTTATCAGTCTGACAGTCAGCTCTAACTTATTTTCCACTGGCAATGGCAACAACTGGATTGTGAATATACACTTTTCCGTCAATAGTCCTACATACGCAATCACACAGCTACGTAACTGTAAAGAACGAAGAACGAAATATCCAGACTATATGTTTATACAAAGAAGTGACATTAATACATGTTTTTGTGAGGAATACTGGGCAGTGACCTGTCTTACTAAAGGAAAAGAATCATTTACTCTTTATAAAGTCACTCGAGTCTCACTGGAAATATGCTATGCTAGATTGTGATCTTCAGCTTGCAAGCATGGGGATTTCACCTTGCAGAGCTTACTTTGCAAGCATGCAGTTTATTGTATTACATCACTGCAGTAAAAGGAATATAATCCATAACAAAAAGAGTAAGAATAACTTGGCAAAATAGCACGCATTTTGAATCCGAGGTATGGATTTTATATAATTAAGCCTGAGATTTCAAAAATACCTGACAAAGCCATTCTTTGAGGCTATTCAGATAGCTCATCTAAGTTGAACTCTCTTCACAAACATTGAGCCAGAAAAACAAGCTAAACATGTCAAGTAAATTATGCAGAGTGATCCAGTCACTTGTGGTGAGATACAAAAGATAGTTAAAGGTTGTGACATTGAACACGGTAACAGATGCTGAGAACTCAGCTCCTGGAGCAGAAACCACAGCCTTAACTTGGGCACCTAAAGTTATTATAAAGTGGGGGGAGAAAAACAGGTTGCCTAAAAGTGGAAGAAGCTCAGAACAGGAACCCTAAGAAATCCATGAGAAACACTCACAGAAGACTGTCTTAAACCTTGGATAGCAGAGACATTCAAAACTCCAAGACTGCAATCCATATTGCTCAACAGGTGCTCTGTTACAGATTACAATTGTCAGGTTGACACTCATAATTTTTACATTGTATTTAGGAATCTAAACCACAAGAACACAGTCCATCATCTGTTTTGCCAAACAGTGCAAGCTGGAGGGAGGAAGCAATAATACAGCTATTTTCCTATCTCCATAATTAGACCATGCAACAGTACAAAGTGGGCACTGACTGCACAGAAAGCAGCTTTGCAGGAAAAGGATCTTAGGGTCCCACTGGACAACAAGTAAACAGAAGTCAGAGCATACCCCAGAGTGAGGAAGGCCAACCACATACGGAGCTGCAATAGTGAAGCCAGAAGGTTGAGGGAAATGATTTCTCCCATCCCTTCAGCAATGGTGAGACCACCACTGTTATACTACACCCAGTTCTGGGCTTCTGACCGTAAAATAGATGTATTTATTGAACTGAGGCCAGTGGATGGCTACCGGAACCAGGGGCTGGAATAGCATGATCTATGAGGGGAAGCTGAGAGAACAGGGTTTGTTCACCCTTTGAAAGTGTTTCACTGCTGTTTAAAACTACCTAATGCCAGGTGCAGAGATGACGGAGAATAACATGCGGATGCAAAACATAATGAATTCTTATTAGATATATGAAAAAAAGTCCTCATAAGAGTCGTCAAACACTTTATGGAGGGCCTCAGAGGGGCTGTCAGATCTCCATTCTTGGAGATACAACTCAAATGGACAAGTAATGGTGAAATCTGCTCCAAATGGACCTGCTCTGCTTAGACTAGACAGCTCCAGAGACCCCTTCCAACCTAAATTATTCTACGACTCTGAGACTGAGCTCAGGGATATTTTTGATATCTTGTTACCATACATAGACTGAGGTACCTAAATTCTTCCGAAATATTTTTTGTGGATATGAACATAGCTCTTAATACCCAGATACTTCTCACTTCACCAGTAGTTCTTCTTTCCTTACTGCCTTTAGCACTCCGTAATTCCCTGCTGGAACTGCCACTGTCCATTACTAAGACACTACAAACACTTAAGACTCCACATACATTGTATTCTTTTCAAAAACAAAATTATATTAAACTAAAATTTAGTTTATCTACTAAATCTACTAAAAAAGTAGATAAAAATTAAGGGTTAAGCATTCAATAGGTTGTATTTTGTACTGAATTGCTAAAAGTGATTATTAATTCAAGTATTTGGTTCCTCTACTGGTTAATATGAGCACATATGCCATATGTAACCATCACAATAATCACAGATAATTGTCTTATATTTATATACTTAAAACAAGTATAAAGTATCAAATAATAGATTAATTTACACACTGATGGAATATCACTAGGTTGCATGAACAACAGGAAAAAAATAAAGACATAGAAACCTAACTGAATAAAACTTTCACTTTGGGCATATTTAAATTTGTAATTACCTGAATCCTTTCAAAAATAAAAATAGTAATAAAATATATCAGCTATTATATAATTTATTTTACAGGTTTAAAATTGCAAATGCAAACACAATTTTACTCTTCTTACTAAAAAATGAACTGCCAGATAAATGGATGTGTGATACAGTAGTTATTATCTCAAATGTGAAAAAGTGAATTATTGATCTACAGTGTAGCTTGTTTCATAACCATGATAAACTACTACTTTTAAAAAACAAAATGCTTAGACTTCTGCAGAAATTAGTTTACTTTATCATAGCATGGGAATAATACTGTCAAGCCACAGTATTTAAAAAAATAAAAATTTGCAAGTGAATCTGTCATTCTTAAACAGTGGCAAAAAATGAGCACGCGGAACTGAAAAAACTGTACCTGACATGTCCTAGACCTGAAATATTTGCAGATATAAATTGTATTTTAACATGGCCAGGTTTTTTGGCTAATCTCGCAACAAGTTGATTAATGCTCCAGCTGGTATCAGTGACAGAGCCCTCACTGAATCCAAGCAACTGCTCCCATTCAGAAAAGCAAAATGCTTTCCTAGCCCAGGGGAGTATCCTAAATTCTTTCATGACTACACACAAAAATAGAAAGAAACTAAGAGGAAAGAAAACTGAGACTCTCTTTGCATTTCTTTGCATACTTAATGTAGTCGTTTTTCCCAATTCTCTTTCCAAGTGAGTTTAATGGGAAGAATATTCAGCAGAGCCACTAAATATTGACTGAAGTTCACAGAAAGCAAAATTATACTGTATTACACGGACAAAAGTAGCAGAAAAACAACTCTAAAATCCACCACATAAATCCCATGTCCAAAATGGGAATCCCTTGTCATTATCCAACTGACACTGGAAACCTTACCTAGCTCATGACGGTGAAGGGAACAAAAGCATTCAAGAGAGGCAAATCTAGATTCTTCCTAGCACCTATAAATCCTGTAATTTATTAACTTAACTCCTTCCAACATGACTTTTGATCACAGAAAAGGTAAGAGAGATTGTAGCCATAAGACTCTTGGAAAGGAATCATGCTATTATTAGCATGATAATTACTCATGCTCATCTGAGAATGGTAAAATACCAACAAATGAAATAAATCATGGATTAAGGAAAGGGGAAGGCAGGGGGATGGGGGCAGGGAGAGAGACAAAGACAGAAAAGCAAATCAACATGCCGCATAAGCCAGCAGATTTGACATAATGATTTATTTCACCGTTTCCCCTGGCAAGGAATGCCTTCTTTTAACACCTTTAGGTTTTGAAATTGATGACTCAAAACCTTTCTCTACTACTAACCACTGTCAACAGAGACTCAATAATTTAGCACTGGTTTGTCATATGACTCTGACAAGTAATGTTTGATCTTCATCATCCCGTCACACGATGCCATGCAACATGATAAATTGGCAATAATATGCTAAGACGTTAAGAAATGACAAACGCTTCCCTCTGTCTCAAGTCCAAAGGATCTTTAACATGATAGTGCACAAGAAGATGTAATCTTAAAATATGGAAAAAAGAATACAGCCGGTGTCAACTCATAGTTGATAAAGACACGGCCATTTCCTCCAGCGCAGTGCAATTCTGCACAGGGGTCAAAAATAACATAGGTGAGAAAGTTCTGGAGTTTTGATCAGATGGGATAAGTTTGTTACACCACTCCATACTGCTCTGTTTTCTGAGTTCTGGCTGCTAAAGCCAAAATGTGAGAAAAAGAAATACCTGATTCCAGAAAAAAATCTCACTCCTACAAGAGCCATCTAACTGAGAGGTAGGAAATATATTGTGGTGGGTGGAAGGAATAAGAAGAGATATTACATTTTTTTCTAGATATTTTGATGTACACAAAAGTCTTCTCCACTGGTAATACCAAGGCATCTAGAGCTTTCCCACCTCATTTCCTGGTTTTAGATCTCCTTAATGCCCTGCTTAAAATACTACGCACTTCAGAAGAAATTCTTCTTCGTAACTAAATTTTTGATGCCTTTTTTAATTATTATTTCTAAAATGCCTTTTTCCATAGCTGACAAAACCAGGATATTAGAAAAGCACCTCTATTTCACCGAGCTAAATTTTATGCCGTTGTGGCTTTGCAAGATAACAGTCTGTTCGAGATTTACAAGTGGCAATGACAAGCTCTTTCTTTAAATTATTGCGGCAGATTAGGATTTCCGCTTGAGTATTTCTATTTCATAGTCTACATTCAGTGCTTCTATCTAATTATTCAAACAACTGATGCATGTTGTGCAACAGAGATGTACACCTCCACGAATCATTAGTTACATATACACACCTTAACACATAGTGAGCTCAAAATTGATTAAAAAGAAAAAAGATAAATATGTCATTTAATGTGTGATGGCAACATCTTAGTAAACCACATTAAACTGGTATTCAACTGGATGTATTAAAACCAGTTTCACATGCAGAATTGCCTGACTGGATGTTTATGGTGCTTCTGTAGAGCTAATCCAGCCAAGGCAGAAAATTATTATTCATTTTATCTGAGCAGCTAAGCATAAGGTAATATAATGAGGAAGCTCAGCTAGCAGACTACTTAACATTTCTTCCTTGAAGCACCAAAGCCTCTATTAAATTTCTGTACTAAAGAGACTTAGGAAAAAATCTAACTCTAAATCTAAGCATCTTCTGATTAACTGCTTGCTAGAGAAGGCACTGTAAAATCATCAGCTGCACTGGCACAGCAGAGGAAGGCTTTAACAAACAAATAAAAGAAATGTGCAGTGACAGTGACCACATTTAGTCGAGATCTGCATGCAAAGGTCAAATACAATTTTCTCCTATATTCCTCATTCAACAGTTACAATTGTTTTTCAGGATGCTATTGCTTTCTTGTAAGGCAAATAATGTTGACGTAAGGCCTCATGTCTTTAAAGTGAGCAATTCTTGCAGCAAAGCTGTCTTCTTCAGCAAACCTTTTTGGGCAACGTTGTATTAATTCACTATTACTGTATAATGAGACAAAAAGACAAAGAGTTGGTGGAGGGTGTAAACTAGCAGGAAAACCATGGAAAAGACATATTTGTTGACAGAAAGCTAATTCATAATGAGTCCTCTTTGTCTAATATTACTGAATGGTTAATTTTTGTCTTCAACTTTCAGCAATTCATTTCTAAGGTTTTAATCCTCACCAGGACAGGTCCTCCACCGAAGTAGCTTGATATCATCTCTCTGACTGGTGTGTATCCACACCATTATAGGATTTGAAATTGTATGTATTTTACTGATATTGAAACATATCCCCTGTTAGAGAATCCCCTGGGGATGCATTTGCTGTAATCCTCGACTAACTCTGCCAGCTATCTAGTACCCCAGAAGTCAGCCTCCAACAATCATCCTTTCAGGCTGCTGACAGTTTTGATGGCCCACCCACTTCTGCCTGGATACCTTCAAAACGAAACAGTTTTGGTCAACAGCTGGAGAAAGTAGCATGAGCAAAATACTCCTGCAAATGGGGAGAAAGTAAACATGAGAGCAGAAGAGATCCCAGCAGCTTGTTCAGCCAAACCTCTAAAAATGTAGCAACTTGTTCCTATCTTCTCAAAACCATAAAATTCTGGCATAAGATGATTTTCTACTGAAGACTCGTGTTGGTGCTTTCTGTCTCAGTACTTGTCAAGAACACCAGCAAAGAGAGAAGATAGCTTTGGCTTTTCCAGTTGTCATCCTGGCTAGAAAGCAACATAACATGTCACTAAGCAGTTTTAGATTTCTGAAAGAATCAATATTACCAAAGTTTCTCAGAAACATATGACAAAGATGGGACATTCATTTTTCCATCCTAAACACCAGCTAAATAAAAGAATCTAGTGACATGACGAGGAATTCCTCAAATGGGATGGGACACCAGGAACACAAAAAGCTGCGGTAAAGAGAGTGAAGTTAATTCCACTGCACAATCTCTACCAGGCATATCCTCAACAATCCTATGCCAAGCTCTCATTTTAGCAGACTATATTGTGCAGGCAGAGTGTGGCCACTGTGTGCGCTTTAGGAAAAAAGGGGAATAAAGCGGGAAGCCAGAATGGTTAAGTATCAACTTGACTTTAGGAAGGAATTATCATTTCTAAGCAGCACAAGAATCTGTAATTTCATTATCTGCTACACAATAGTATCCAGTTTTACATTTATCTTGTATCTTTCTGCAGTGAGCAAGAAAACTTTCATGCTTAAGTAACAGGCTCATAAAAACTGCCTGATGGACTGCAGAAGGTCCCTGGAAAATGACACAAATCAAATGCTGAGCGATTGCCACTTTCCAGCTAAATGCTATTATAAATAACTGTTTGCATGGCCTTATCATTTTTTTCTACCTGCCAACTACTGATAAAGATTCACTCCCTAAATCACAGTAATTTCCTTTTAGCTGTCAGAAAGGAGATTTAATATGGCAATAAGAGATAGATGAAAAAAGTGTGCTTTACTTTTTAAGAATTGTATAACTTTGTGTAGTTGTTTCAAAAGCATTATTCTTTCATTTTTTAGTTCATGACAAAAAAAATTACACCAACTTATTGTGACATATGGTATTCTCTTAAAAAATTTTGGTATAAATAACTTGAAAAAGTTTCTTTTCCCCACTCAAACTTAACACAGATACTTTAATTCAGAAATAATGGCTATTGTGAGGCTGCTTTCAGATTTTTTTAAAGTACAATCACAAAATAAATCACTTGTTATTTATTGGAATTAGCATTAATAGCTGAATATCCTTCCTCGTCATTTGTAATATCACATAGATCATCTTAACACAATTTATTCCGAGTACCTGAAAAATGCGGACTCTGTCAGACACATAAGGATTCACACAATTACATCTAATATCACAATAGTATTAACTGTACAGACTAACATGTGAATAGCAAAACTAACAGATAAACTTGAGAGGTAAGATTTGAATGTAAGAAATTAAGCCCTGCTCACTAGTCTCATTTCACTTTTACATTCTTGCATGGCATCATGCAGATGGTAACAACCGATAGTGTAGAAGCTGACATTTTTTTTCATTCCCCAAAATAATATAATTTCTAAATGTAAAATACTTTTCAAAATAAAACTGAGAGAAATTAATTACATTATGAACTGAAAATTGCAAATAGAAAGAGGAGATGAGGCCCTTCAAGCTGTGGCTATCAAAAGCCAATATATACAAATACTGTGTTAGTCAAGAGTTTTAAACAGAAAAAGTGACATATTTCTACATGTAAATAATACCTTTGAGCTGCAGTCATCCTCTGGCAGCACTGAAATGGCATGTGTAGTTGCTAAAGTCAACAGATTTTCTTTAAGAGCTTTGCTGCTTATGTTTACTATCCAATTTTACAGAGATTAATTTCACAAAACCAGAATTTTTATGTGGCAATATCCCCAGAGGCATGCAGTCATCAGATCACATCATGATATTCTAGTAGATAAAAGAACATCTCTAAGAGTCTTACGAAGAAATACAGCTCATCTTTTTTAAAAATGAACACAAAAGAAAACAAAAAAATCTAATCCAGACGATATTAATCTTCATTTCCCCTTTTTTCTTTTTTTATTTTTTTTTTGGGGGGGGGCTAAAAATGGAAATTTTCAGATACAAATGTTACTTTCAATTTATCAGTGAATAAAACAGTCCTCCTGTAGAATTCTCAGAATGAAAACAGTCATCCTCCCAAAACACAAGATTTGTGTATGGCCTCATACTTAGAAATTAAAATAGTTCAGTACTGTTGTGGCAGACCCACACATCAGTGATGGCCTGTGTTGCTCCAGGCAAGGAGTTCTGTTGTGGTTAAAATAGGTATTTCATATTAGTTTCTTTTCAAATCTCATTGCTTCCCAAACCTCACATATGCTATAGGAAAACACAGCTATCACCTGGTTTTCACACCTGCATTCGGAAATGACAAACAACTGGTTTAACATACCTTCATTCTCAGCAATCTGTTATACCTGATGCAGTTTTATAAGTCAGCTTTTCTTGCAGTTTCTTCCTTCACCTCAGGTATACTCCCCCTTCTTACAGCCAGGAGGTGATGTATGGCAGAGGACAGTCAGGTGAGCTCTGGGTTTATGAGGATATTTCCACTATTGACTTCCCAGGTGAACCATTTCAGTCATGAAAGAAGAACATTAAGTGAACTGACTGACAGATCCCAACAGGCACAGGTAAGGGCAACATATGTCTTTCCAACCTTTATTTGCTCAAACTGTTTTTTGTCCTTCCAGGATTCCTCAGTTTTACCAGAGACAGAGTTCTTACAAAACTTATTGACAAATTATCTTATTTCCTGGGATAGGGTCAGTGATTTTGTTGGATCCATTATGCTGAGAAAGGTATACTGATCTTACCTCTAGTGTTTTTTTAAAGTTAGGTTTTCATCACGAAGGCGTCACCAGTCATCAGTTTAGCCATATAGATACCATGGACCATAGCTAAAGAGGTAATGTTTTAGCGGATAGAATTTATTGGTATTTCTTATTGATGGCATCACTGTAAAATTGAGCTAGGGCATGAAAATAAAAACCAAATGTTTACAACACCTCCTCTTTTTCATTGTCCTTGTAAAACCACCCAGATTTAGTATTTAGGCATTTGTGGTAATGAGCGTGATTCCCATTGGACTTAATTGACTTCACAGACCTGAAGAGCAAGTGAACAAAGTATGTGTGGATATAATGTACGCTTTCTTAAAGATTTTTCTGGCAGGCTGAGGAGCAGTGCTTTGAATTCTGTTCTAGATTCTTTCAGCTAAGAGTCTACTATGTCTAGCAATTTCTCTCCAACAGTCATAATAAATATTTTCCTAACCAGAAAATAAATTGCAGATTTAAACCAGATTTTCATCTGAGAACAAAGGACATGATGAAAAGGGCCAAAACTGCATGTAAGTAAACAATACCATTTGCTTCTTCTGTTCTTTCAGTTTTCTGGATATTTACTAAATTCCTGAGAATTACAAGAAAGAAGTGTGCCCTGTTACTACAGTTTTTCCATATTTTGCAGCGTTTCCTTTTACTCCTCTTAACTGTAGAAAGTATTCTAAGATTTCTAAATTCAATGCTGTAGCAATTTTCTATAATTTAATATTGCACCATAGGAAGCAAAGAGTCCATATTTTTTCTATAACATCAATTTAATGTTATTTAAAAAAAAAAATAAAAATCACTCTCCCAGATGCATAAAAGCCATCAAACGACTATAGACATAATTAAAATGCTCCTTTACACAAATACTTCGGTCAGATTTGCTTTCTAGTACTTCAAAGGTAACCTGGTGTTTGAAACAACACACTCAAAAGGTCTGACTCTGTCTTTGCATTTCCCATCATTCACATGATTCAGCGTGTGTCCATACCACAACCTGTTGGCAAAGGCCTTTCTGAGACATCGTGTTAAAGAATTTACAGCTGCTGTACTCCTGCAGCATTTTGTGGTTTCCATGCCACAATGAGGCCTGCTTTCCTCTTCAAATCTAACTATCCAAAGGCTGATTAAAATAAAATAAAACATACCATAATGTCAGATTATTAACAGGAAGGCAAGAAGACAGAAAAACAGGTTTAAAATAGCAAAATTTTAAAAGCCAGAGAGTCGTCAAGTTCACTGCAGCCATCTGTCATTAGTAAGGCATAGGTACTGTGGGCTAATTAAATGTTAATGAAATATAAATAGTCTGCTGGTCTCAAAGCATTAGCTAAGGAGCAGTAACTGCACAACAGCTGCTGCAGCACATTGAAAGTGCTCATGTCAGCACCTTAAACAACATCTAAAATCTGGCTTCAAAACATCTGAATGAAATAATAATGACTTCTTCATGTAACTCATTTCAGAGAACCTGCAATAATTTTTGCTTGAAACAGAGGTGAAAGGTCCAAGTGGTAGCAACAAAAGCTGTAGAGTTTCACAGAGCAATACAATTAAATATGAGATTTTTCATCTGCTGTTTCGTTAAAATCTTTTTAAGTAAAGCACAGTGTCTGTAAAAGCAGTTCCGTATTAAGATGCTAATGATATTGATAAAAGAACTCATGCCAGAAATATTAAGGCTAGATACACAAAACTTTTATTCTTCTTCCATAGCATGCCAGTCAAACAGCACTCTGGGCAGAGATAAAGATTTAAGCACACTCTCTATTTAAAGCCTGAATTTCATACCCAGACTTCTTCCTAGTCAGAAAGCAGGCTTACATCTTGTTGCAGTCCAGATGGTGACAACAAGGTAAGACAGGAAGAACTGGGATAGCAAGTGAAATGTCACACATCACACACACAACAGGCAGGAGCTAGAGCTTTAGGTAGATACCAGCATGTGCTAAAAACGAAACACACCATGCCTTACCCATAGCAAGCAATTTAAAGGCCAACCCAAGCAACCTCATGTTTAAATTGCATCCTTAAAACGAAAATTTTTCTCAGGAATGGCACAGGTGTTCTCTCAGTTCAGGCTGTACACATTCTTAACAGCCTCCTTTTGCAACCTGGGGGGCAGGCAACTTATCTTTTTGAGAGATCTAATATGGGCACAGTTCATACAGTCTGAGACATGTGCCTTTGCTCCCTATTTGCTTTTATATGAAGAGATATGCCATCTAGAAAAAGGGGATTCTGAATATTGTGCTTGAAGACCAGAGGTGTCATAAATGAAAGAGATTTGTTGTCCTCAAAAATCAACAGTTCACAATGAAACAAACTCTTTTCCTCCAAACATTTGGTCAACCATTTCAACTCAACGTAATTCAGATGAAGGCGGCATTCACAAGTTATCACATCACTTCTCCCCAGCTTTAAAGCTCTTTGTGCGAATGAGCAAAGAATGTTTTGTGTTTTGTTGGCATGAGATATATTTGGAAAAACCACCTTTGGTTTGAATGTTGTGTGCCAGAGTTTATAGCTGCCAATTATCCCGTGTACCCCCTGTACGGAAGTTAAAGCAAAGCAACAATACTGCCAGGGTAGATTCCAGCCATCAGTTTCCAGTGCTGATGGCCAGGGGACTGTAACTTCTCCTGCCCCTTTGCCTAGACACAGGCTGTGATATGGAGCTCAGACTCTTCCTGCCAAGGCTGAATTACCAAAACCACTGTCTCTAAACTTCTTGAAAATAAGCAGATCCATCATTACCCACATGCTTACAGACACAAAATGAAGTATAAAACACCCCACAAAAATTTCAGCATGCAATAGTAATGCAGGTGTTCCTACGTGCACACAAATACACATCAGCATGCATAATAAAAACACACCTAACAACAAGAAAAGGTTATTGATAGATGATTTCTAGGGACCTTCTGAGCAACCTGTAAATACGAAGCTGTTGTTTATGGTGCTCTGTCAAGAAAAATTACTTCCACTCAATACTAAAACCCATTCACCCCAAAGATACACACCACTATTGCAAGGATGTAATATTTTTCTTCCAAGGTGTACAGAAAAAAACATTTTTAAAAATATTGAGCAACAGTACAAGAACTGTCTTTACTAAAATCCAACAGAGACAAAGACCATCTGACACAAACAGTGATTCTGAAAATATAAGAGCAATGGTTTTACTCCGCTGTCGAATAATTTGGCTTCTATTCAACAAGAAAGAAAACTGCTGGAAATGAGTTGAGAAACACCATAATCAGTATGCTAGTCACCTTCATCCCTTTCAAATAACGCCAAAGAAAATTAAACAAACTACAATGTTACAAAGAGACAGTGTCAAAATTAATCAAAACTTCAGATTCTTTGGTGTATTGAAATCAGGGGAGTTGTTGTTATAACCTAAACAGAAGTAAGTAATTCCATTTCCTATAGACACAATACATCAATGTTTGTAAAATCCCCTTATGCAGGGTGGGCACATGCTTAACCACTGGCATTTGTTATACACACATACACGTGCACTTCTGTGTCCAGAAAAAAAACCCAACCAAATACTGTTTTTGAGCCATTAGTCAAGATTTTCCCAGCAACTTTTTGTATTTGCAAAATACAAGCTCTTTCCAGCTCCTTGACTGAGATTATTACACACATCATCAGACAGCGTGCGCGGTGCATGATCATTGTCAGAAACACGGTCACCATTTCAAGGAATGTGATTAATTAAACAGGTCAACCATTTGCTCAGCATACGTAAATTCATGCTGCCTGTGCTGCTGTTACAACTGTACTCTCTATCTAGCAAAAACATTTTTTTCCAAATGAATCCAGGAACTTCCTAACTGAATAGCAAACATGAAGCATGCTGTACCACTTGGCTCACTGATAAACTGCAATCACCCTTAGGCTGAAACCTACGGACTAAGCAGCATCAAAGCAGCTCACACCAGGGATTCACTGTGAAACTAACCAAAGTTCAGTTTGGCAAGGATGGTAGCGTTTTTCACCAAAAGCACCATGGCACCTTTAATGACTACAAAGGGTAAGAATCCTGATTTTATACCTCATTCAAAAACCAAGCATATCATGACTCTGACCCCCTCAGATTTCAGTTTGCAACTAAGTTATAAAACAACACTTGCTAAACCACTAGCATCAATCTGCCTTTTTTAAATGGATGCCTCACCTAAGCACAGACCTAATCATAATTATTTAAAGTCAAACAGGATAGTAACTTTAGCCATTACGGTAAAAAAAATAGAAGAAAATCTTGTTTATATTGTGCTGCGTATTACAACTTATGTAGTCCTAAAAAACATTATTAGGAGATATGCTCATTCCAGATTTCAAAATATGCTATTATGAAAAAGATGAAACACAATGGAACATTACTGTCATCTTCGAAGTTCTCCTACTTAGGAGAAACACGAAGATTTCAAGCTTTTCTCCTTTTTTTTTCCTTCTTTTTTTTGACCATTCAGGTCACATCTTTTCATCTTCTGAACATGTATTATGCTCTTTAAATCTTTTATATTTTGCTTCTTTTTAAGCTCTTGTACACATGCAGGGAGGCAATTAAGAAGGACTTTCTTGTGTGTGCAACTACAAATAGATAGGTTTAATGAGAGTCTCTCACTTATACCATCAGTTTCTCTGATGGAAGACATATTCAAGAATGCATTAGCCTTCACATTGAGCAATATCTACGGGCCATTAAAAAAAATACCCATCACACTTATTTTTGCAGAGAAAAGGCAAGAAAAGAGGTAATATCCATGTTTTCATTTCACTCTGTATAAATTCTCCAAAAACCCCAGGTGCTTTTCTAACATTTCCTATCAAAGGAGCCAATAAGGAAAGTCATCACAGTCATAACAGTTTTAAAACTTTGATTTATTTTCCTTAAGTATGGTAAAAACATATTCTATCCAGCACTTTAGAAGCCAGAAACTGACTTTTATCTTTTTACCTCTCAACCTGCAATGCGACCTCAGACGTTGACCCTACTCTTTGCAATTAAATGAATGCAGCATATAAGACTAAAGCATTAGTCCTTTGATTAAAATAAAAAAATCATCTTGAAAACAGGATCCACTCTACTGTAATTGTGTGGGACTTTTTCCTCCCTCCCTTTCTGTGATGTAAGAAGATTCCTTGATAGGTCATCACTGAAGACTGAATCCAGGATGCATATCTGGATGGATGGGAACCTAGCAGAAAGATGATTTCCTCTCATGACTGAAAGACATAACAAAGCATGTTTTTCCATCAAAGTGTATTCTGCAGAGTATGTTTATGTTCATTGTGACTGTTTGCTGGAAAGAGGCATGAAAACATAGGTGTGCAGCTGTTCTATGACCTTCACACTTGTCTGCAAATGGGTGTCTAGCCAACATCCTTGGCGCGGGCAGCAGTGAGATCATGAGAAACTGCAAAGCCCCATGAGCAAACAATTGCAGATCTAGCATAACACCATTTGTTTTCCTAAGTGTATAAAAGCAGGATCTTCTTGTAGCCAGATTGAAGCCTCACCTGTGGATGGATGCACTGCATAGGAATTTTCCCGATTATCTGAGACTCTTAGCATTGGCTGCAATGGGGCTTCCCAGCTTGAAGTGTAGGCCTCGATGACGATTTGGTGGTAACTGGTGATGTATTTCTTCTTAATACCTGTTCTCTCTATGCAGTAACAATTTGATGCATTGATAATTTTCCTCTGTACTTTACTTATACATATATACAATTTTCTTTATTGTACTTATTTACTAGAGAGAGAGAGAGATCAATTTGCATTTGTGTGCTTGCTTGCTTTAGTGTGCTTATTCTCTTTAGTGTGCTTGTTTAATAAACTCTGCATGTTATACAGCTACTGTGTGGTCATTTTGTTGCATACCCTACCTATCAGCAAAACATCATCATGAAGCTCCAGTGCCTGTACTGAAAAGATTACCAGCCAGTTTCAAAGGAGAGACAGACTCCTAAATCTTAATATGCTGCCTCATCATTAATAAAGACAAAATACTTTCTGTAAGATCACTGTATACTCCAGAAGCAGGGCCTTCAAAAGCCACATTGAAGTACACTGGAAACCCCTTTTTGCAGTATTTAAGCATCACATTCATGCTGATAAGATGGCTGAAGGCACATTTAGTTGACACAACTGGTGCTTCAAATTCCATCCGTCCTCAGCAAGTGATTTCTGTGCCATACTCAACACAGAAATTTGAATGGAAACACCAGATAGTTTAAAGCAATATATACAAATATACTTGAGAGTACAGTTAAAAAGTGTCAGTATTTTCAGTAGAACCTCAGTTGGTCTAATTCCTGCTCATTAATTCATGGAGAAAATAGAAAGTTAGGTAGTCTACATTTTCTCTCCAAGAGATATGTTTTTAAACAAGTCTCCATTTACAAAACTTTTCCCTTTTTTTGCCCACATTTTGGGTTTTTCAGCATTCTAATTTGTATTTCACAGGTATATTTTAGATGCAGAGGTAAGGCAAAATTAACTATACTGCTGATGTACAGCTAGTGCCATGAAGTGACATATGGATAGAAGCAAGAAGAACCCAGCTGGCAGCTTAGACACAAAACTGGTATTCTATGACATGGAGTGCTGTATAAAACATCACAGTGTCATGTGAAGAGATGGGACACAGGTATTCATAAAAGCCACATTATAAAAGCAGACAACCTTTCACTCCAAATTTGTCCCTCAAGTTGTTGACTGATTGCACATAAATTATCAAAGTATTTGAAACAGATCAAATTAATAATAATAATGTAATAATAATGAAAGCACTGCTTAACTGTGGACATTCTCCAGCTCTTGAGGTATTTTTTGTTACTCTCTTCCTTTTGGCAGGCTCAAGTAACTGAAGAGTCTGTATAAAAAAACATGACAGAAGCCTTCAATATTCTCCTTTCCAGCACTGAAGTTTGTAGCTTTTTTCCTTACTATTAAGAACTACATGGTAACATGGAGGAGAGTACCCTAAGAAAACTGTTTAATTTCCAGCCTACTGTGAGATTAATAAACCACAAAAATCTGACATTACTGCAGACACAGAGCACTGATTCCTTGAGGCAAAGCTTTAAAAACATAAAGGTATAGACAAAATACTTAATTTTACTCAGGAGAATAGAGTGGCTGTTGAGTTGACTTCAAAACTATTTGTACATCCTGAAATGCTACCCCATCTGTACAGTGTTTGGGGATTTAGTTTGTTTTGGTGGGTTTTCTTTTTGGTTTGTTGGGGTTTTTTGTTTGTTTATTTTGTTTGTTTGTTTTGGGAGGGGGAGAGAGATGGGGTTTTGGGGTTTTTTTGTATTTTAAAATAATTATAACAGAAATCATTACTGAGGGAAAAACAAAAACCCCAGGATGTCCAAGTCAACAGATTTAAGATTTGAAGAGTTATCAAGACTGCTCCCACAGCTCTGCCAGTACGCCTGCTGCTTCAATGTACTGCTGTGCTGTCCCCAAGCACCTCCTGCATCACTGCAACCCAGCTATCGCAACTGTTCTCATCCACTTGTCCACAGCATCTGCTGTCCTTCAACATTTGCTAAAAATTTAGCTTCCATACCCGATACGGATGGTTGCTGCCCAGTATAATTAATTTCCTAGGCTTCTCTGGGAATCCATCCTATCATTTGGCAAGGAACGCAACCCACCATCTGACTCCTATCATGAACTGCGATTACAGTTCAGGGAGAAGAGTTTATGCTTTCATACAGGACATTTTGAAACACAAAAACCAGTATGTTGATCTTCAAGCAAAGCAACATCATTGACATTCTTTGTAAATTGTGACAATATAAATTTATAAATCAGGATTATATTAAATCACCATTAAAGACTACAAATACCAGTGTATGATAAATATCAACTCAAAAGTAAAAGATCCTACAATCACAATAATTTTAACCACTTAACAGCAAACTTAACAACAGCTGGTGCAATTTCAACAGCATCAGTCTTCTTCACATACCCACTACAGCAGAAGCTCTGGTGAGGATGCTGCTGTCTCAAGGAGGGTCTACCAGGACAAAAGCACACGTTACATGTGTCTAGTACGTGTG
The DNA here is from genome assembly GCF_963264785.1 of Psittacula echo. Lineage (NCBI taxonomy): Eukaryota > Metazoa > Chordata > Aves > Psittaciformes > Psittacidae > Psittacula > Psittacula echo. Next base: position 50,191,547 of record NC_137735.1, on the reverse strand, counting down.
CACTTCCACCCCCATGCTCCAGACATGCTCTCTAACACCTTTTATGTCCAGTAACATGAAGATGACCTGCATAAGCTAAGTTTACCCTATTCCCTTCTGGGAAAACCTACACCAAAACTAACAGACCAGTATAACCACAGACAACATCACACTGATTTAATGACATAAGTTCTGCTAAAAAGATTTGACTTTCTAAAACATGTGATGCCTTCAAAGGATAAAACATCAACTGAGAAATTCTGGACAGATGCGCAAGTAGCATTACACTCTTTGAAGACACATAAATTGGCTTACTTAATGTGTAATCTGTTCATATTCATAAAACACGTATTTATAACTGAATTTCACACAATCTTAAATTTTGGCAATGTGTCCCGGTCAGATGAGAGCTAAGAGGTAGGGCTGGGAGAGTGAAGATGGACAAATGGGCACCTAAGTCACTGTATATGAGATTCTAGTACCCCAAACTGCTATGCCTCCAAACCTGGGTTTTAAATGTGAAAAGTTGGTGGGTGGCAGCAACAGTTGCTGTTACTACGAATGTAGCCTGAGGTGCAAGCAGAGTTTACACAAACTATGTTTATGATGGACAACGCAATCTGGTGGCAAAACTGAGATTTAGGACAGACATAAAGCTGAAAACACACACATCTGTGATTCACGTAACTTTGAACAACAGGTCCTTGAAAAGGAACCGGGCCCATGTAAACACAAGAGATACGAAAAAGTAGTTAATATGAAAACAAACTAATTCTCAACTTCAGAAAGGTTTTATCATCTGAAGGTAAAGATCCAGCTATGCACTTGCAAATGAGAAGACATATTGAAAATAGTCATGTTAGAAGTGGATATTGAGGACTCAGTGACATATTTTATGACTAATGGTGGGACTTTTCATTCATTTTTTGCTTAACTATACCAAGTAATATCAATTGCACATGGCAATGTGCACTACATTTCATTGAAGTAATATTAAATTGTCTGGCAATAGCATACTTTCTTCATTTATAGAACTTTGCAGTGCTACAGAAATACTGAGGCAACATAAGAATGTTGCATAATATATGATACAAATACAAATTTAAGAGCAATAAAATGTTTCAATAACAAAATTAAGTTTCTTGCCCAATCACAGATTCGATAGTGAAAAAAGTAATGTTTTATTTATTTTGTCTAATGTTAATTTTTGTTGATATTCCCTCAGGTTAAACATATCCACATGAGCTTATGTTTTGATATGAAATTATGATTACTGCACAGATGATTTTTACACTACTTTCATAAAGTAAAAAAGAGAGATCAATTTCAATTCTCAGTCACTCAAGCGTGTCTTCAACAGTTTCCACTGCATTACATAGGTCTGAACCAAAAGCAGAATTTACACTAAAGAGTTTCATCTATGTAGGCATACGTACGCCCGGCATCTAAAAAGGTAGAAACTGCTCTTCACATGATTCATCATGCGCACACAACTTCTAAATTCAAGATATACAAACTTGGAAATATTAATTTTACGTTAGATGTTAGTCACAGATCAGAACAAAAGATACATGGTTTTCCACAGATTTCATCTGCTTACATTGTTTATCATCACTTTGGCTTGGAACATCGTAAACATGCACCACCTTCCTCAGAAAAAAAAAAAAAAAATGGGGGGGGGGGGAAGCAAAGCCAAATAATTCTGGAGCAAGGACAAGATTTTTTTCTCTAGAGATGGGTTAAGTTAAATAGACCATTATAAATGACTGGAAAGGATAGACTGGATTTCCACGGAAGTTTTCCCTCAAAATTCTTCTGATGAACTGAGCAGCCCCACAGCAAATGCACCATATCCTCATGCAAGCAGGTAAGCAAGCTAAAGGCATTGCATCATAAGAACCAACTTCCATTGGCTGGACAGAAGGCACTAAAAAGCCTCTGAAAGCAGTTTTTTCCAATATAATATTTTTATAGGTGTCATATACCATCTAAAAATCCTATGCAAAACTAATGAGGCTTTTATATTTTGCTATGTTGGCAAATGACTTCTCTGCTCCTCAGATCTTGCACACTACTGCATACCAAGAATACTAAAATCTTTCAAAGGGAACATTTTAAGACAACTCTTTTCTCGCATGGTGATAGAATCAAGCAATATTTTTTTTCTTTAATGCGTTTATAATAAAATGCTCACAACAGTGAGAAAATTGAGATTTAAAGCAATATTGTTGGGCTTCACACAGCATGAGTTCATTAGAACAAGTTTGAAAAATATCTTAATATAATCACTTTGCTTCAGCAAGCACCTCATGATTTCTGGGTTTAAAATAACAAACAACCCAGCCCCAACAAACAAACAAACAAACGAAGCCCAAAAAAGACATTTATTTCTAGCTTGTCAATGGTAATGTGTTACAAAAAGAAACCCCAAACCAACAACCCATGTTTATGTAAGCAAAGTATTAAATGAAAACAACAATGTATACAATCAGTGTCCTGGTATCCCTTTTTGCTCCTAACCATACTTCAATTCTATAAATGAACTTATATATCCATATTCCTTTGTGCAGCGACATTTTAGCAAATTCTAATGGTTTTGGCTAGGTTATCATAAATGAACCTATACAGAAAAAAAAGGTAGCAAAAGCAACAGATCTACCCTTCACAAAATATGGCAAAGACAATGTAAAAGCGATAGCTCCTGTACCACTGGTATTTTAGAAGGGGAAATACATACTACAGTGAAATCCATTTCAGAGGACATTAGAATAAAAGCAGCCATATCCCACCCCTGCAAAATCCCAAGACCTCATTACAATGATTTTTTGCAGTTGAGTAAATCAAGTACACCAGGGAGTTCAGCAAATTAAGTGACTGATGGCCTAACAACTAAGGGTAGGGGGAATGAAGGGAAGGGGAGGAAGGTGGTGGTGTCTCTGGCCTAATAACAAACCATTTCTGCTGGGATTGCTTTTTGGTTTGTCAGTATATCCTGAAACACAGTGCAGACAGGTGAAGAATAGGATACTTTAAGCCACAGACTTGGCTTTTTTAGCAACTTTTTCTTTAAAAAAGCATATTTAATACTGCCAAAATAGCTTTGACTAATAAAAACTTGGATCTTTCATTATCTTCCTAATAGGACACCATAGAAGGTTCTTTAGGGGAAACCCAGAAGGATTATCCTTAACATTAAGGGTACAGATTAGTTTCTATATCCTCTGAGACCAGTAGGAAGAAATATTCCTTCAGGTTATGTTCTTAGGATATGCCAAATACAGATTATGAGACTTCAGAATAAAATCTGGATTTTATTCTGAAAAAAATCAGCACTGAACCTGAAAAAGACTGAATTATTTGAGTTAAAAGTATCACTATAATTTAATGAGAAAAATATGACTTAGCATTCTGTGCTGCGGCCTTTAGAAAAAAATGCGTAAAATTATGCTTTTATAAGTTATATATACAATCTGAGTTTCCAAGAATGTCTCAACACAAAGTCAAATAGATAATAAAAGGAAGATATTAAGCTTTTATTGCAATATCGAGTACAGTTTTAAATGCTTATCTTAAACTGAGTTAATACAAAGGCATTCTCTCTTTGGCTGATGCTTTTTGTACAGAGCTATTCTTTCCCGAAACAGTGTTCTGTTAATTTTAGAAAGTCATTGGAACCGGAATCTACAACTCAGCATTAATTAAAGTCATCTATACACTTTATTCCCAGTGTAGATGAAGCTCTAGTGTTAGACATCTAACAATACCTCCAGCTCCTTAGATCCCACATAGCTCTTCTATTCTGTTGCTTAACTAGATTTCCTCATTCCTGCACTGTAATAAACAGAGATTAGATCTGGTTTGCACTCAGACTACTACATTTAATTAAACATAAATGGTTCATACTTTGCCCACAGGTACGCATGGGTAATTCCCATTCAGCTGACGCACTGATTTCTATTCCCATATACCAATTTCCTTTTATTTGAAGAACAAAACAATGACCACCAGTTCAAGTCTATATGAGGTGGAGGTGAACTTAATGTGTGATGAATGTGAAGACTGTATTTCACAGAAGATTTTCATCTAGAGTAACTAAAAGATATTTTAGGATCTTGACATAACAGAATTTTTAAAATTGAAGAATTTAATTTTATAGAAGATGTACCCCTAAGTTGTCAGTATTAGTATTTTTTTAATAGAAAAGGTGAATGTTTCCACTATAATAGCAAATACATATGCAACTTTTGAGTTTCCACTGTATAGAATTGTATCCATACACTTGGCCTGACTTGACAATTCCGTGGTCTTCTTCCAAACAGCAGCAAAACAAAATCATCTAAGGGAACACTGCTGGGTTCAGCTGCAGTACCATCAGTTCATGTGGGACTAACAAAGATGTTTTATCCAGAATTCAGCAGGTAGGTAAGTACAGATAAGGATATTCAGCAGCTAGATAAGGAGTCCGCTTTCACTAATTATTCTTGTAAAAATTGTCCCATCATCTGTAATCAGCCTGTATACCAAAATTCCTAATGAGCATAGATCTATTTTCATGATTATTGAGATTTTTTCATAGCTGAGATTTATTTTAATGGTTGTTCCTAACGGCTGAGATTTGTTTCAATGATTGTCACAGAAAGATTACTTTTACATAGGAAATACAAAGAAAAGATGTGAAGAGATCTGATGGTTATTCAGTTCTGTTATTCAAGGGTGCTGACACTGAGAGTGATGGTTTCTTACAAAAATGCCACTTCTCACTAGCATCTACTGTAGCATGGTAAATTCTCCACAGAATTTCTCAGCACCTCAACATCCATGAAAATAAAAGTTTCAGAACAGCAAATACTGTAAACAACTTTTGCTACACCTTGTAGCCTGAAACATTAACTGACTTAAAACACATCTGTTACCATGTCCTCACCAAAGCACCTCCTTGAAACTCAAAGCTATAAATCAGCTACATAGTGCCTGAATAGAGATTAGGACTGTGAGAGCAAAAAGCTCCTAAAGCAGATTCGCTGCTTAAAAAAATAAACTTTTATTCTATTAATAACAGCTATGCTTCAGCAAGTGTTCTGCTTCATTCCCTTGCTCCAGACATTCACTCCTCTCTGTCAGTTGTCTGATTTAGGTTTCTGTTCCCAAGTTATGCTTAAGCAAGTAGATGTAGGTTGTACCCTAATTTCAAGGTCAGACTGGGATGAGGGCAATGGTGGAATTAGGAAAGCATGAACCTCCCTTTTTATCATCCATAGCTGACAATATCTATGGTGTAAATAGATGCTGCACAAACTCAGAGTGCCACTGACAGTTTTAAGAAAACGGTGCAAGTAAGTAGTAATCTTTCCCTAAATGCTCTGGTAGACTTTAAGACTGCAGGTGAAACTTCACTCAGTGTGGAAGGTTTTAGTGCAGTCCTCATGCCAAAGCACAATGAACAAGGTTTGGAGCCTGCAGAAGGTAACGCTTGCCTGGGAAAGCTTCTGTACAATGTTTAGAGCTACTGCCTGATTCAAATAGAATACTAGGAATAACTTCTTTACTTTTTCAAAATGTTATTTGAAATCTTTATCCATCAGAAGCAGATCCAGATAAAGCATCCCCACCTGGAAGAAGTAAGATCTTAATTATATAATAACTAATACTTACTTAGGACTCCATTACCCTGAAAGGTTTCAGTCTTACTCAGTGAAATCACTATGGTTGCAAATGGATTTGTAAGTGTGATTAATAACTGAAGTGAATTTTAAATGTGCATATAATGAAGGACAGAAAAGATAAGAAATAACCAAATTTCTTTTTAATGGTTAAGACAGTAGAAGAGTTTTTTTCACTCCATAATCTTTGCCTCAAAAGAAGAAATAGTTTAAATTATTCAAAATTAAAAGAGAGTCCAGTCTTTACAAGGACATGACCTTCACCTGTTTGAATAACAGCTTTGTGTTTTGCACCTTCCCACTGAACATTTCTGACCAGTTCTGTGGAAATAAAAATGTTTTTATCTTCAATTTCTGGTTTTTTTTCCATTTTCAGTACTTATTTTCTTAAAGTTCTTTAAATATTGCTATGCAAAAGTACTTATATTTCACAGACATATATCATCTAGTTTGCTTTACTGAATGAAATGATACTGGATAAAATAGCACAAGCTTGCCAAAGACTTATGTACAGGCTTTAATTTCAATGGACCAGTCATTTGCTTAAATTTGAATAAATATGGATATTCATAGCACCACAGTTGAATTATTAAAATAGATCAACTCCATTATGACACTTTCAGACTCCAGATAACAGTGCATTTATGGTAAATTGCAATTTCTGCAAACCTCAATATATGAAAATCTGTGAGTTTCAAACATGGGAGTAACAAAAGAGAGCATTTTCAAATCTTTTATATCTTCTTTCTTACTTTTCAGGGGGAATTTGAGCACCAAAGCTATATGAATCCAACTGACTCCCATGAACTTTGTTGATTTTTTAATGTTCTAATTCACATAGCCATTGTATTTTCAGGGCGGGAAAGTGGAAGGAAACCAAACTAAAAACAAAAACACACAACACAATTAATTTGCAAGATGGGAGTCAAAATTCAATGCTATTTGATTTCAAAAGGTTTTATTTATACATGCTAAAGGCCTATATTTTATAAGTATATTATATGTATAAGAACATACGTTCTCTCCTAGTTTTTGGAAGTCAGAGCAGCAGCACTGCTCTTGGACAGTACAAACTACTGGTCAAAACCACTCAGCATAATGCAGCATTCGGCATTTTATCATTAAATACAAAGACCTTTTAACATCAGGAAATTAGAGTCTACAAAGCGAATCTCAACTGTTCAACTGCTTTACCATTGTATTTGCATTAATATAAGAAATGGGAAGGGAGATTGTAATTAGTCTTTTGAAGACAGTACAACAGCTGCCACGTTTTATACTTCTCTAGCTATATAACTCACGGTTTAAAGTTCCTACTTTTAACTACCTTAATTCATCACTATTTGGAGAAAGTAGCAACCTCAGGATAGGCACGCTCTTCAATCAAAGTTTCCCTACAAATTTTGGCTGACACAAAGTTTTTCTTTATTTTTGCTTTGGCAGACGGATAAACCCATTGTGAACTAAATAAAAAAAAAAAAAAAATACAGCCTTTGACCAATATGTGGTGTGATGTGCTCATAACAGGCACCAGAATGCATCCAAGGTGACAGATCTTTAGAACAGACATTAATTTTTCATAGGTGTGCTAGAATGAACAAGTTTATCCCTGTGTCATCAATATAAAATGGGATTCATAACCTCAAGAAACCTGGGGAGTAGACAGTAAGACAAGAAACCTGCTTTTGCTCATCAGCATTCATATGACAGACAGGGCTGAAGTGCCTTTTTTCAGCAGCAGTCCTGACCACAAAATAAACACGCCTGTTACAAAAGAATGTCCTAATGTAAGCAACCACAGATTCAAGATTAAATAGCTCACAAAACATAGCCGCTCTATCAAAATGATCTACAGCTAACCTCTTGTAATGCAATCATGATGACTGAACAAATTAGCATGTGTTCTTCCATTCACCATCAACAATGAAGAACATTTACATGATACATTAATCAGTATAATACATTTAAAACATCAAGTTCTTTCCCTCCAACATCAACAAATATCTACAAAAATAGGGGTACAAAATAAAAGACAAAAAAAAAAAAAAAAAAGAAAATCTAGATCATACCTGATAAAAGCACCTCAAACACTGATCAACTGTCTCAACCAAAAAAGATTTCTTAATAATAATTAATCTGCTATCTATTCCAGGTATCTAGTTGGTAGCATGTAACTATTAACTTATACCAACAGTGATATGCAAACATACTTAAATCAATTTAGGTAGTATTCCATTCAAGCTAAAATATTCAATTTTTCAGTAAAACTAACAAATGAACAAGAAAGTACTAAGTTAGTTGTTTTTAGAGTCCAAGGAAGCTACTTTAGGTTTCTTGTCATGGCATTGTATTGAACCACTGACACTTAAAAGGCATAGTTACATATATTAATTCTTCAAGAAATATCTCTGCAGCTTCATTGCTGTAAGACACCTCTGAGGATAAGCAACGGAACTGCCTTGGACAGCCTGATTTATTGGCAAGGTACACAGGAATCCAATGTGGATGGCACAGGCATTTCATTTTGGGTGAAGTATTTCTCCCCATTCTCCCAAATGCGTAGATGTAATTCTTTCTGTGTTATCAAGAGTTCCCTAAGCCTGTGTCATAATTCTGGTTTTATCCTGGTGTAAAGAAAATGTAGACAACAAAATTGACCCCTTATGAACCTCATATATGGTCAATTAAAGACCCCCAAAGATACATAGCTTATACTTGCTCCCTAACAGATTTGAAATTTTGCCAGCCTCAAGTAGCTACTGGTTTGAAGATGATCACAGAAAAGTTTGATGTGTTATTAAGTAAACTCATTTATAATCTCTGCTCTTAGTTTTGACTATTTACTACTGACTTTACTTCATTATATACAATAAGGATATATTTGGAAAACATTTTAGACAGTATTCAGGGTCAAAGGAAAATTAGTTCAGGAACAAGGAAAATTGCTTCCTTCACCTAAGACAGGCTGACATTAAGCTATCTGCAGCATAGAAAAGTAACTCTATCACACAGGCACATGTATGAAAAAAACAATTTTTAAGACAAGGTTAAAAAAATTATAATTAGCTGATCTAATCAAACAACACTACAAGACTTTTCACAGAAGCATCCTTCCTCTATAAACACTGCTAGCAAAAACAGCGCACAGAAGTAAGCTTTCTAAAAGATTTGTTTTGCCCTTTACTTACTTTGCAAAGGTTGTTTAAGAAAACAGGTAAATGTCATAAATCAGGCCAATGACTTTAAGAATAATGGATGCAAGGCTGCTTTTACTTCATCGAAAAGAAACTAATCATTTTATGATATACTGACTGCCTAAAATCACTGGAGTACCTGTAACTCCATTTATGAAGCCTTAGCCATGGCTAAGCCTGAGTTAGCTTTCTCTCTGAGGAAAGCAATCTATAAAACAGTCTCATTATCTTTGCTTGTCTAAAGCTAGACTTCCTATCTGTCTTTTATTACTTTTTTTTTTTTTTTGACATGTTCTGAGGTCATCTCTGAAGCAGCTGTTAAGAAGCAAAGAAAAACAACACTTGCTTTCTGCCAGTGCTACAAAAGCTATTCTCCTGATGGAGAAAGTACCTCAGTGCCCATTCCTCACAGCTGTGCATAGACTGTGGCACAGCTGGGCTGCACTGCCTGTACTCGCCACTCTGCTCCCTATCAGTGATACTTCCAGGCTAGATGATGGGAAACAGTGCTCAGATGAGAAAATATTTCAAACAGATAATGCTGAGCCCTAGGCTCATTTCAGTTCTGTTAGTAATTTGTCTGCAGGCAGCACAACAGGTTTGTCTCAATTCCCAATAAAGGCAATTTCATCAGCTTTTCAATATGGCTTTGAACAGGCTCAGCCTGGTAATGAAGCAGCACATAATAATCATAACAGCTAAAGGTGTGGAGTGTATGGCCTCTGCAGTGGTGCCCAGTTGGAATTTTGCAGAGCACTGCTAACAGAGATCAGCACAAAACCATGTGTAGCACAAGTTACTAGCTTCATAGCCACCAAATCCTCCTTCCTCTGGAGGAGGATGCCAAGGTCAATGAATATTTGAGAAGTTGAGAAGGCCACTAAGTTTAATTGTACCCAGCATTATCTCACCCTAGTGGATTTCTATTTGTTCATTGATGACAGAAATTTGGAGTTGGACTGAGAAATGCAAGGTTATTCAATGATCTAAACATATGAATGTGGGTGAAAGTGAAAAATCAATTCTAAAAAATGTGTTTTCTTTGCCTAAAATAATAATAATAAAAAAAAAATCCAGAAAATTTCAATCTATAACACTGTGGCTGCAAGACACTGTTTATAAAATTTCAGTTTATAACACTATGGCTCCTCCGCTTCCTCACTTTTTAAAGGTGACATGTAAGAGAACAGGAACTGCATATACAGGCACAGTAAAGGTCCCAAACAAGCAAAAATCAGTATGAATCTAGAGACGTCCCCCTCACTCATGGTTGCACACGCATATGTCAATCCTGGGTCTCTCAATAATGGCCCAGAATCATTTTCCACAACCATACAGAGTCTTTTCTCATATACAATTGTGAAAAATGCTTTATATCAATCTCAAAGTAAATATTATATCCAAAACAAAAGAAACTCCAAAGGGCCCTTAGTGCCCCTTAACATGTATTTATCAATGTACCATACTTTTACTTCAGTACTAAAAATAACAAGCTGTATGGTACTTTGCATCAAAAGGTTTTATCTCACTTTATAATAAGCACAGAAAATTCGATGACATTTAGCAGAGTTTACATGACTGTTGGGTTGTAGCTCAACATCAACACATTCCCATTTCCAGAGTTTGAAAGAAACACATGGAAATAACACAGTATTGTTTAACAGATATTTAAATAATAGGTGATAATACATTTTTAGGGCAGTTTATTTCTTTCAAAAGCAATCAAAGAACATTCTCCTTTTTAAATGCATTGTCATACCATGAAAGCAAGTGTGCTTATTGGCTTCAGCTACAGTTTCCTTTACTCCAAGGAACCAAATTTCAGGTGATCCCAGCTCTTGAAGATCGCGACAGTTTTAGTACAGGACTGAGCATTCCTGACGATTAAGCTTTTAAAGTTTCCTCAATAGATGCATAAAACCTCTTGGTTTAGATTAAGTATAGAAGATACTTTAAATGCTTTTATTTAGTATTTGTTCTACTGAAAACTTGATGTTAAGTATTCCTCCTGTCTAACATTCATTCTCTTGACAGATACGAAAGCTGAGATACAAATATTTAGCAATATTAATAAGCATAACATGCACAATGTGACTGTGCAATCCTATTTGAAAGGACTCAAGCTTTAGGAAAATAGAGAACTGACAATTTTCTCAACTTCTTCCTCCTCTAGCTTGTGCCTTTACTATTTCAAGGTTAAGAGAATAAAGAAAACATGGTGCAAAAGAAAGTGTGAAGCTATAGTACAGATGCCCTGACCTAAGTAAGACTTATGAGATAGGATTATATCTCTTGTAAATGGCCCCAGAAATAAAATAACTCATCCACATTGCTCTTTCAACCACTAATCCTATTTGCAAAGCACGTTTTGCTACACAACTCAAAATCTCTAACTCCAAAAATTAGCGGCAGAAAAATGGGGGGAAAGCAGGGAGAGGGAACACAAAAACAGTGACATATTGTAGAGAGATACTTAAAAGCTTTTGTTTCAAACATTTCATATTATCTAGTCTTTTCCTTGGAAGCTTTCACAGCTTCTTTGACTCAGAAGAACATAATTTCCCTTGTATACACACTGTTTGTAATGCTGAAAAACCTTTCTTTAACTGTTCCCATAGTAACCAAACCTATTCTATGTATTTAATTGTTGCCTTTTCAAGTATAAACTACTATTGAGTTAAAGTCAACATGTTCTATTGCTATCTAAATTATGAATTCCCTGAAGTTTATGATGCATTCACTATAAAATCAAAATATTTCAATACTTGGGAATTTAAAGCATTTAGTGTATTTTATTATGTAGTATCACATTAAAAAAAAAAAAATAAATCAGCAGTAAGCATGTAGATAGGACAAAGCTGGAAGCATTAAAAGTTATTTTGAACAGGTGATTTTTAGTCATTTTAACTTTAAATAGGAGGATAAACAATCCTTGCTAGAGCTCATGTCAAAACTCTGTACCTGAATGGGGATATGACTTCTTTCTGAACTATGGCTCTGCTTTGTGATTAATTCTTGCAAAATACTTGGACTGAATTCCAAGCTTTCAAAATGTATTCCTGGTTTTAGGTGACATCTTTGAAAAACAGAAGTGATTTCTGGAAGAATAAATGAAGAATGATGATTTGCCTACTTAAGCTTTCTTAAAGAAAATAATCCCGTTTGTATCAGTACTGTATTCTCTGAATATCAATGGCAAGGTGCAATTTTAAACTGCAGCACAGTTGAAGAGCAGAGAATTTGAAAACAATTACAGAATATTCATTATTATACAACTACTTGAATTACTCCAAGTCCCTCTGACATTAAAGTAAAATATATTTTATATGCTCTTTTAATGTACATTTGCTCCCACAGTACCAGCATAGGATTTAGAAAATAAGGTAACAATTCTACTTCTGAACATCTGTGCTTTCTCATCGACCCATAAATGCTATTTTCTAGCTCATCCATTATAGTGCACTATTCCCTGAACAAGAAAATGAAGAGCTTCTTATCTACCTATGGAAGTACATAGCACATTTTAAGAGTACTGTAACATGTTTTATAACAATTGAAAATAAATAATTGATATAACAATGTTTATCTAGACTGTATCTCTGAATATGTTTACTAGAACATTTAAAATTTTCCAGTCAAAAATAATCAGCCACTTCTATTCATTCGTCCAGATAAGGAATAAAAAAATAAGATTACAAAATCAGATTAAGATTAAAATGAGGTAACAATAATAAGGCTCAAAATACAGCCCCATTAATAGGGGGGAATTGTAGGGCAAAATAACTTGGCATTGCCTTACCACTTGGCTCATCCGCCAAAAAGCACTTCTCTGCCTTTAAACTCTGTGGCTCTGATTTGAGGTTTCTATCACCTCTGCACCTGCTACTGCTAGGAGACATAAGTCCTTCTCAACTCCGTATCTTCTAAAATAGAAACCTGGGCACTAAAATTCTATAGAAAGATATATTTCATACAAAAGGATATAATAAAAAGATAATTGGGAGTGGGACTGAAATGCTCCTGAAAAAACAATATTAAAAATTTTGAATAAATGGCTGGGGATAGAGGAGTAAGTCAGTACAAGTTAGAAAAACATTAGCTTGCTTTTGGGTGAATAGCCTATGGGTTTTCTATATAAACAAACAACAGATAAATAAGAGTTTTACCAAGAGTATAGGTTATAAGCATGACTGATTAAAACATGGGAAAGTTTACCTCAGATCTACCCCTCTTTTCCCCCTGCTTGGGCTTCCGTAGATTTTTCCCCAATAGCTCTTATCTATATTTTCCTACTGCTTCTTGTCTTGCTCATCTCAGGAATACTTCAGGGATCTGGGGGATTTGCTGAACATATGAAACAGCTGATACAAGAGCAAAAAAGGGACAGATCTCCAACTTGTAATCTATGTCATACTTCGGTGTATATGTACACACTTCTGAATAAGCCACCTTACAGTTATAGAGTCCAAGCACTGGCCTCTTTTTCTTACTCTGTTTCTCTTTTTTGGAGACGTTTATTAAAGCTGTACACAAGCTGGCGTTGTGGGCTGCTCTCATGGAAGCTCTAAATCTAAATAGATGGATATATTTGCAATACATGCTATTACATATTTAATCAATGTATCAGCAGCAAATATTTTTCATGTGCAACAAAAGCTATATACTAGCCCATTGTGTAATGAGGAAGAGAGGATTAAAAAACCAAATGCAAAATAATCTGTAGCCAAAACAATTGGGAGTAAAATCCTACCATATCCACCACATAGTAAATCAACCTGGTGCGGGAACCACACGAAATACTTGGAGTATGGCACAGGAAAAGAAAAACCAAAAATATTTTTTCCTCACAAACATCAGTGAACTTTTTATGTGGTGGTTACTACTGATAAAAAGCAGCTTGGCCAGTCAATCACCTTAGCATAACAGTTTAACCCTGCTCCTGGAGCACAGAGCAAAGAAATTGTATTTGTACTTACTTCATAAGTGTATGGATAATTTTTGCAGCATTCAGCTATTTTAAATCACTGTTGCTTGGTATAGTATTTCGTCTTTACAGCTGAACTTTATTGCAGTGTAATTGCAAATTTATGTCTCAATCCAGCTGCACTGAAGCTGCATGTTTCTTAATGTGTTGTTGCAGTGTCCTTTAACTTTTATCTCCTCTGCTTCCTACCTCCCCATTTCCAAGCTTGGTTTTTTTCGTGTGCTGTAGGTGTCTTATGTCTCCCATGTGGTGGGTGACACAGCCACTGTATTGACTGGAAACAGGCAGGAGTGGGAAGAGAAGAAAAGAGCAATAATATCTCTTTTTGGCTCTGCAAAACAGCAAATCTTGATCTTAGAAATACGAAGATTTAAATTACGTGTACTTCTGGAACATCTCTTCATTTAGTTTTGCAAATGAAGAGTGAAATCCCATTGATGGCAGGCAAAAAATAGCATGCAGGTACAAATATTTTTTCACATAACTCATTCTCTCTAGGATGCGGGTAATATCTCAACTTGAAGCACTTGAAGCACTTTCTATACTTTTAAGCAGTGGGCTGATTGAACGTAGTTTCCCTCAATGGTATTCCTATTTGAGTCATGATAACAGGACTCAGAGTAGCAGATTTTCTAACAATGTTAACTCTAATACAGCCACATTTTTTATGACCGTTTTGCAAAATACATGGTTTAGAAAACCCCTCAATAAAACCATAACAGCACCATCAAATCAATATGGTTTTTCACTTATCAGATTAAAAAGAACACCTGATTATGTTTTCACTGGAAGCATACAGGAGCTATAAACCAGCATAACACAGCCCAATAGCTATTCCACGCAATCATAAATGCATATCTACGTAGCTTTCCCCTGACATCCCTTCTTTCCCCCACCTTCCAGTGACAGTAAGAAATTACCAAGAAATGCTGCTGTTTGTTATGCTTCAGAGATATTATTAAATTACTGTGAAAGTGAAGCAAATACATCTCTGCTACGTACTTGATCTGTTTTTTCTAGTTTTAATCTACAATGCATTTGTCTAACCAAATTAAGTGCTTCGCAATCCTAGCATTACATGTACAAGCGTATTTCCTTCATATTTGTTTTCCATTTTATGATGCTTTAATTGCTCACAAGTAATAACATAGTTGATTAATTTTTATGTTTGAGCTGCAATTATGCTTTGAAATCTAATTTGTAGGAACTGAGGTTGTACTTTAATACAAATACCACAGTCTTCTAAATTACAAACCAAGTTATCCCTCTGGTCCCTTCTCTACCACCACCACTCCCCACCTCTTTAGCATTTAGAGAATGCTATCACAGCCTGATGTTTATGCTGCAGAAAAGTACGGACTCAAACCTGCCTTCATTTCCTTGTGAGATGATAAAATACAACCACCGACTATGGCTCATAACAGAACTTTAATTACAGTTTAGCAAGAGCCGACATTTTTACATACCAGAAAGTATAATTCTGTTTCTGGCATGGTTACCGAAGACTAAGCACTTCAACTTCATTTTGTGCAAGCTTGAGTAAAAGAAGTCAACTTCAACAAATATTTTTTGCCTCAATTTTACAGCACTGTGACTTCTGCATCCTTTTAAAATTTTGGACATACTAGCATACAAGAAAAAGGAATAAATGGGCACAGCTGGCACTTCTCTCTGTCTTTCCATTTGAGCGAAACAGGCTTTCTCTCAAAGCTCTCTGTTCTATACTTTAAAAGTATCTTCTTACAGTGAAGCCTCAAAGCGACTGTAAATTGTCATTAGGCAAAACCGGGCATCAAGGTTAACAATGGGATCTAACATTGTCTTCCCAATCGCCACAGTATGCTACAACGATTGATTACTGAAATACAAATTTAACAACCACTATACAGCATAAGTGCATATGAACTCAGACTATCACAAAAATGGCTTTTTAAAAATTAATCAAAAGACCATACAGTAAGACTACAGCATTTGTTTTGAGGTTTCATTGTGCTGCCTCCTGAATAAATGCTAAATAATAAATGCTAAATGAAAACTTTAGATCTTCCTTAATACGTGAAGCTGAGGGAGTAACAATGCTTGTTCGGAGTGTCTGTGTTGGACATGAGTTTAGGCTCCACGGGGAACTTTTCTTTTTTATTTTTTTTAAATTCCAGGTAAATGAGTGAGTCATTTTCCACATGCCCAACCGTAACCCTGGCTCAGAAAGACATTATACTTAAGTGGCTTTGTACAGTCATCCCAGCAGACAATGGGTGGTCTCTACAGGGCTTAGGCAGCTGTCACACTGGATAATGGAAAACACCATAATATTATTAGAGTAACGAACCTTGTAAGTGACTAATGCTACAATTTAAAACAGCAATTCTTCAGATGTGGATCTCCAGATAAAATAACCATATTCAATTGTCTAACCCCGTTTCAATGGCTCAGCGTCCTAGAACCTCTCGACCACCTCAGTCTGTATTGCCTACAGTAACCATTCTTGTCAAGGAACCAGGTGAGATTTTACTTACTTCCGCTAAATCTCCTTTTAGACTTGCTCCAGAGTTTAAGGAGTCTCGGTATAGATTAAATCATTCCCATTTCAACACACAATAAAAAACTCAGCACAAAATTCAAATTCAAACAAATGTCCTATCTAGTCATAACTGTGTCTTACGGTTCATTGCTCATATGCCAAGAATATTCTGCAAATCATACTCAAGGCCATTAGCTTAGAAGAGTTCTTACTTGCTGCCACTTTGGGATTTGGTTGATGTTGGTGGCCTGACCCACACTTCTCAGTAATGTAAATTAAGCAGAAATTTCTATACACTACAGTACACAGAGGATAAAATTCTGCTCTCGAACCAAACGTATCTTAAATATCTGCCTTTATATATCTATCTGGGAGACAAGTAGCACCTTTTCAAATGAGATCTCTAATTAAGTGCTGCAATACTACCTATCTTGGTGCATTTCTTTTGGGAAAATTTCTGGATGTGAAGGATGAAGAAATCAGATGACCAAAGCTTCCACTATTGCAGAAGCGTCCACTGGAGAACATAATGATTCACAGAGAACAAAAAAAGAAGGATGGATGCATGCATGCTAAATGCTCCATCTCTGGTAGCATTCAAGGCCAGGCTGGACAGAGCCTTGGGTGGCATGGTCTAGGGTAAGGCATCCCTGCCTATGGCAGAGAGGCTGGAACTAGATGATCTTAAGGACCTTTCAAACCCTAAATATTCTATGATTCTATGGGGATTTGCTGATTTGAATTTAATTTAGGAGTAAAAAAATTGCCTCAGGTCAGATAAATAAATGGATAATCTTACTCTAAAGGCCAAAACCAGAATGATTTTATGGTATCATAAAGGTATACAAGTTTGGGGATGTGAATGGAACGAAGTGATCTTTTATTATTGCTTCAGGCTAAACCAGAGCCATTTTCTAAATGTAACTGTGATGTGGTGACAATGTTTTTCTTATAATGACTTCAGGCCTAGTTAAATTGTAATCATTGATGCAGTTATGTTGTCTATTGCTTGCTGCTGAAGCAGGGGAAATTTGTATTCCAGGTGACTATAATTACATTGTCTTTAGTTTGTACAGTCCAATGATTTAAATCAGCTTTGGTCATGCTTTGTGCCAATTTAAATTGCAACAACTATTTTGACTCCAAAAGTTCTATATGAATTTTCACCATTTGAAGCTCAGACACATCACTTTCAGCAAAGCTGTATTATTCCTACACATTTTTATTTCCTGAATCTTCTTTTATTAATAAAGATTAGCTACATGACGATACAATGCACTAGACTTTTGAATTAAAACAATTATCTCAACTTGGAAATGCCAGTCTTCTTAATCCTTCATGCTTTGATTTGAAGTGATCTCATTAAGCACCTTGCTTAACATTCTGTCCCTATATCTTTTCATGAAGTTAAGTTCAGTCACATCAGTAATACTTTAAAGGCAATGACTGAAACACTTATGGTCGATTGTTCATTAGAAACTAAGTCTATTCACAGAGCTGAAGAGAAAGCATTCCAAACAATGACCATATTTGCAAAGGAAGTGCTACAGATAAAAGCTACATAACACCTTTCCTCCACAGATTCTTCTGCCTCCTGCCTCATTCATCATCACACAGGAAAAACCCAGAGCTGAATTTCAAACTATTGAAAATATTAAGTGCTGTAATTACAATCAATTAGTGGCTCTCAAAAGACAGCTTATCCAACATTTGCAACTAAAGATCAAATGAAGCTGCATAGAGAACTTCCTAATCCTTTGGTTGCAGACAATTGCCCAAGATATTTAAAACATTTATGTAGATTGTTTTCCTGTCAATCTTCCCTATAAATTGCTGCTTGCCATGACTGAGAAGGAACATGAGAACTGACGACACCCCGGTTCTATAAACAGATAGAAAGTTTCTTCCATATTCACTTTCCAGTGCAATTATATTTCCTTTGCACAACTGTTATTTTATAATTGTTTGTGCAAAATCATTCTCATTTTCAAAGTGGACATACAGGGAAAAAAACAGAAACATCAGTCTGATTTACTGTTTTGTTTTACCTCAAAGCAAGCAGAAATAGGTTACCAATTTGAGCGGCTTAGAGATACAATGTCAAGGAGTTTCAACTTTACGAGTTTCAACTAGTTAGGGTTAGAGAATAGCAGACAATAGAAGAATTGTAAATACTATTTTTTTCCTATTTTCTGAAATGGTTCCCCTTTCAGAGAAGACATGAAATAACTCATTTTTTATTACGTGAAAAAAGCAATACAGGATGTACAACGAAACCACGGAATTGTTATGGCCATGGGCTACAGTTTGTTTTTTCTCCATTTTATTGCAGAAGGACAGGAATCAGAATAATCAAAAATGAGCTAAATTTAATCAAATATAAGAGCTTACCAGTGCCTTTTAAACAAAGAGCTAATTTGTTATCTGTTACCCTGACTATGTTTAGGGTATTCATTAATGCTTTGCCATTTATTAAGTCTTTTTAGTGATAGCCAGTTACATTTTATATGCTATTCTTGCCAATACAAAGATTAAAGATTCAAAAACTAAGCAGAAAATATTTTTCAAACATAAAGCCACCTTTGTTTTATCAAGTGCAACTTTATCAAAGGAAACTGACATCTATTACTAAGATATATTCGGTTCATGCCATGTTTCTTCAGAAGACTTTTATATACCCTAGTTAAGTAAAGACATATCTAACACAGAAAACCCATTAGTGCACTAAGGCCTAAAGCAAATAAACCATCCTACTGTATTTTGGAAATTATCTTCCCAAAGGCTTTTACTTCGGTTTCCAGGCTTTTCAGGTGGCATGTCACAAAAAAGGTAAGTCATATCTCCCACCAGTAATAACTGCATTTGTCCTGTTCATTGAGAGACAGGCAGTACTCATGTCTAAACTCCATAGAATGGGACAGCAGCACACCAAAATCTCCTATCATATAAGACACATCAATATGGTTTAGCCATCCCTAAATCTACACAGAGAAAGAGCCACACACCCATCAGCAAAGGACCATAAAGGAGGGGGGCCGCAGGGTCCCACAAGGGGCACAAGCAGGCCAGAAGGAGGGAAAGCTGTGCTCCTAAGGGGTGCTAGGAGCAGACATGGTGCAACAAAGCAGAGGACTTAGCCTGTGGAGGGCAAGTGCAGGACCTGAACCCACATGTGCATGCCCCACTGTTCTGGCTGCATCCTCAGGAGACTCAGGCCTGGCTGGTTCCCTGAAGATGACCTCAAGTACTCATGTGTGTCGAGCAATTATGGAAAGGTACTTGGCCCCTGCAGAAACGTATATGATTCCTACTAGTCCAAGAAGCAATTTTAATGGTGCATTTGACCACTGACAGCATAAGCATATTGCTTATATTTACTCAATTTCAAAGTACCTGCTTTAAAGAAATGGATATAAATTCTACCTCACTAACCTCTTATCTATAACTAAAATGTTATGGCGGGAAGTATACCGTAATTCAGCTGATGTGTCTTTTCAGCTAGGCTGGAACCACAGCTTTCAAACCAAAGTCATTCCAGAGCAATGCTGGGCATCTGTCTACTCTCCCTATTACCCAGAGAGTGACACATGCTTTCATAGTGCATCATGCCAATTATTCAGGAAACTGAAACAATACAATCATCTTTTATCAGATTGTCCAAATGAGTCTGAAAAGCCTTCATTTTTCACATTATCGAAACATGCCTTATTGAATGGACTGTCAAAGCAGATACTATTCTTGCAGTGGGGTACCACTGCCTGACAACCTGGCTGTATTAGAGACCATGCTTCATGTCACCACTAAGGAGAACTAAAAATGAAAGAGGTAAAACACCACCACTGTTGCCCCAAGGGGGGGAAAAAAAAATCTAATTTCTTCCCTGAGATTTATCAAAATACAGGAAAAAGAAAAAAAAAAAAGAAGGAGAGAGATAAGAAGAAACTCTGCAACTGAAATAAGTGAAAAGTAACATATCTAATCAGCTTGGCTTTAATTCCTTTTGAAAGGAATTAGTCAAGTCTGCAAGAGTCTAGAAGGACAACCAGTGTCTTCAGATGTATCAATTACATTTTTACAGCTTGAAGATGTCAGAGTCTAAAAAAGAAAAAAAACTCCTAAACTTTGGAATATATGCGCTGCAGCTCGCAAATATAGGATATATATGCACCAACACCTTCCTGGATGCCAAACTGAGTATCTGTACTAAACAGTAAGTGCAGTACAGAATGGCATTAAAGCTATAATGCTCCCACTTACCACCCTGTTTCCTATCAGTAAGCACCCAGGCTAGTCACTGTGACTCCAAGAAGCCTTCTCATATATTTGAGGTCATGCATAAGAATCTTGCTCAGGTAAGCACAGTTGCAAGGTACAATTTAAACAGTGTTGGCACAGATACATTGTTGAAGAGACTCACTACACAGGTGCATTCATGTATTTTTCAGCACAAAAACCTGGTTCAAGTCTTAAAAGTCTGAACAACTGTAAGAGCTGTAGTATTTAGAATCATAAAATAGAATCACAAAATGATTTGGGTTGGAAGGGACCTTTAAAGATTACCTAGTCTAAACATCCTGCTGGGACATCTACTAGATCAGTTTGCTCAGAGCTCTGTTCAATCTGACCTTGAATGTTTCCAGGTATGGACTGCCTACCACATACATGGGCAACCTGTTCCAGTGTTTCACCACCCTCATCATAAAAAATTTCTTCCATCTATCTAGTCTGAATTACCCTATTTTAGTTTAAAATCACTACCCATTGTCGTATGTTTTACCTAGGATCTCCATCTGGAAATCTCCCTTACAGCTCAGGAAAATATTTCTGACATGGAAAACAGTTGCCAAATTACTGTGTCTGCTTCATGACATAACAGGCTCTGTAGCTCTCCAAAAACAATTAAAGAGCAAATAATATCTGAAAATAAAATCATCAAAGTCAGAAACATGACGACAGCTGCAGTAGAAATGCACAAACCAGCTTTAAATTGGCCAGCTCAGAGGGCTACATATTGCCACCACTATTCTGAACTGCAGGGCAGTCATATCCAAAGATAACAATCACATGAAGTACCTACGCACCTGACTAATTATACATTACATAAATTAAAAATTATGCATCTGAATTCACTATATTTCTTCCAAGCACTAGTAGCACATGAATGGTTTTCAGTGTTTTCATATCAACATCACACAGCAGCAGAACACCGTCTGCTCAGAGACATGTGTTTCTGAGAAAGTTCTTTTCCCACAATACCTCTTGTAGTGTGAGCTTTCAGCTGATTATTTGGCCAGAGAACCTGAAGCTAAGTTGTTTCAAAGCATAACATCCAGCTCTCTGGACTGTCTCCTTTCCCATGCTTCCTTGTAAAGAACTTGAAAGGAAAAGGAGGATCCCTCACATAATTGCTCTGTCCTGGCAGCTAATTAATTTATATTTGAATTCAGATAGGAAGAACTAAAATTAGGACTATGCAAGCAGAATACATTGTTCAAAATGTTCAAATTGGTTTAGCATCTGAGCACCTTTGAGAACAACTGACTGATTTATCACTGCAGCAACAGAAAGAGGCCTTTATAACTTGAACTGTGAAGACAGCACCAGGTTTTTAAGGCTTGCATTTCTACAAAATATAACAAAGTTAACACAACATCCTAGACAAAGTGGAGGTAGAGCTCACATTTCTTGTTTTTGCTCCCAACCTTACACTGACATTCAGACTATGTATTTCTCTGCATCACAGTCTGTTGTGGAGTGGAAGGACAAAAGCTACAAAGGGGTGCTCTTGCCACCCAAAAGCATGCTTTCATAGAATCACTACGTTTAGAATCATAGTGCTTTGCTGAGGGCAGAAAACAAGTCTTGTGCATTGTTCTCCTACAAAACAAATTCCTCCATTCCAAAATGTGTATTTATAGAAGAGCAGCAAACCTATTTTGTACTCTACCAGCCTTCAAGACACTACAGAATAATGACCAAAGCACCAAGCAAGGATTTCATCTTCCTCTTGAAGGTGCTATAGGTTCACCAAATAGGTTCCTTCATGCTTCTTATGATGTGGATGTCACTCCCAGGCTGCTAAATATGTTTGCTTGGCCAGAGCCTTCTCTGTTTATTTTGTGGCTATCACACAAGTCAGCCAAGTGCATTCCTGCTGAATGACTGATGTACAGATTTTGCTCAGTGCACAAGCACACAAGGGTTAGCAATTACCTAGATATCACTAGGAATTGCTTCTTGATGAAACTCATTGAGCTTCCAAGAAAACATACAGGGGAAAAAATTGGCCTTTTATTCCTCCAATTCTGATAACATCTAATCACTAACACTTCAAAGAACTGTTAAGCTTTGCTGCTACCACTTCTGGCACAATTCTTTGCTGCTTATGATAAAATTACATTAAGCAAATACAGTACATTATTTAAAGCCACTAAACAGTTTCTTTCCAAAACAAAATAACATCATTAGTCAAATATTATCAAATTCACATTCAAAGCTTTCCCTCACCACTAACCAGGCTTCAAGCTTTTTGTGTCCTGAAGATCTTGAATATAATTCCACTGTGGTTTACAATATAAACATTTTTAGTTATTTGTGACTGTTTAACATCTTATTAGCATTAATTTGTATTTTATCTGGTTTGGATTGCACATTGCTTCCTTATGTAATTTTAGAAACCATTAGTTATATTAAACATGCTCTGCCCAAAGCCCTGAAGGCAGCAACTTCTCTTTACAAGACCTCAATGGCTGGCCACTGTTCAGCCCTCTCTGGTATGCAGAGTTTTGGGACATGTAAGTCAAAACCATTCAGGTAGACAAAGATAAGCATAAAATTCAAAGCACTGGTGTTATTTCCCAGAGATATAATTACAAATACCAATAAGTATAGTTCACCTGTGCAGATCAGCCCACACATGGACTCTGCACTCAAGTCAATGGAATTCAGGACATGTCAAAGGCTTCCTCTTGCTTGCTGTTTACATTGTAGACAGATGAAACTGGATATCTGTCCACCATATTTGAAAAATCACAGCAGTCAGGTGAAGTTCCTGACAACTGGAAAAAGGGAAATATAACCCCCATTTTCAAGAAGGGGAAAATGGATGACCCGGGGAATTACAGATCAGTCAGTCTCACCTCTGTGCCTGGCAAAATCTTGGAACAGATTCTCCTGGAAAGCACACTAAGGCACATGAAAAACAACAAAGTGGTTGGTGACAGCCAGCATGGCTTCACTAAGGGGAAATCCTGCCTGACCAATTTGGTGGCCTTCTATGATGGGGCTACGGAACTGATGGACAGGGGTAGAGCAGTTGATGTCATCTACCTGGACTTGTGCAAAGTGTTCGACACTGTCCCACACGACATCCTTGTCTCTAAACTGGAGAGACATGAATTTGATAGGTGGACCACTCAGTGGATAAAGAACTGGCTGGATGGCCGGTCCTGTTCAACTTGTTTGTCGGTGACACGGACAGTGGGATTGAGTGCGCCCTCAGCAAGTTTGCTCATGACACCAAGCTGTGTGGTTCGGTTGATACGCTGGAGGGAAGGGATGCCATCCAGAGGGACCTTGACATGCTTGTGAGGTGGGCTGATGCCAACCTGATGAAGTTTAACCATGCCAAGTGCAAGGTCCTACACCTGAGTTGGAGCAATCCCAGGCACAGCTACAGGTTGGGCAGAGAAGAGATTCAGAGCAGCCCTGTGGAGAAGGACTTGGGGGTGTTGGTCAATGAAAAAATGAACATGAGCCGGCTTCAGTGTGCGCTCACAGCCCAGAAAGCCAACCGTATCCTGGGCTGCATCAAGAGGAGCGTGACCAGCAGGTCGAAGGAGGTGATCCTGCCCCTCTACTCTGCTCTCCTGAGACCTCACTTGCAGTATTCTGTGCAGTTCTGGTGTCCTCAACATAAAAAGGACATGGAACTGTTGGAACAAGTCCAGAGGAGGGTCACGAGGATGATCAGGGGACTGGAGCGCCTCCCATATGAAGATAGACTGAGAAAGTTGGGGCTGTTCAGCCTGTAGAAGAGAAGGCTGCATGGAGACCTCATAGCAGCCTTCCAGTATGTGAAGGAGGCTTATAAGAATGCTGGAGAGAGACTATTCATCAGGGACTGTAGTGACAGGACAAGGGGTAACGGGTTCAAACTTAAACAGCAGAAGTTTAGATTGGATATAAGGAAGAAGTTCCTTACTGTTAGGATGGTGAGGCACTGGAATGGGTTGCCCAGGGAAGCTGTGAATGCTCCATCCTTGGCAGTGTTCAAGGCCAGGTTGGATGAGGCCTTGGGTGACATGGTTTAGCATGAGGTGTCCCTGCCCATGGCAGGGGGGTTGGAACTAGATGATCTTAAGGTCCTTTCCAACCCTAACTATTCTATGATTCTATGATATTTAGACAAAAGAACTGGGATCTGGTTTGATTCCATTAAAACAAATGTCGAAAACACAGGGTGAAATGAGAGAAGTGAAAGGTATGCTGATGTTTCACAATGCTTGAGATTTTCTTGGTGCTGTGTGCTTTCACCTCCCTACAATTAGTTTGAATGTTTCTACAATATTTACTCAATTGATGTTCTAACAACATGCAAAAGTTTAAGCAGAAACATCTTGCTGACGCTGGTAAGAAATGTTGGATTAAAGATACTATATACAATGATTCTGTTTCATGTGAAGAGGTTTTAATATATTTAATCTGTTTAAGCACAATCTTGTTTCATTTCAGAACAATTCCAGAGCCACGAGTCTCATTTTTAGTTGTGAAAATTTGAAGAGTAGCAAAGGTTAGAGCATGTTTCTGAGACCGCTACATGTGTAAGACAAGCATTATTTAAGTCTATATGCTTAGAAGATCTCACTCGTCAAGATGTAAAGAAAAAAATATTTAAAAACCAAGCACAGCAGAAAGCAGGTTAATATACTTGCTATTACCAATAAGGTGAAGAAAAAAAAACTCTAGGAGATGGCATCATTCAGCTTTCAAGCACATGCTAAACAGATACAGGGGTCTCCTTACCTTGAATTCATAAAGGATTATGAAATGCTGAAACTGCTGATAGTAAAGGAAAAATCCAATCAAACAACAATTCAGGTTTGCCTTTTAGTGCTAGAGAAAGTGTAAGAGTGCTACGCTATTTGAACTAATCACAGAAATTATTGTGGATTTCAGCACAGTATTTCACAGCCCATTGCCTTTCCAGTCCTCTAGTATTCAGAGGGCCGTCTGACAAAAACTTTGAAACAATTAGATGCTGACAGTATTTCAAACACTAAGTCATTGTAATAATAGATGATAGGCAATGTACTGTGTTAAATTTTAAGCACACGTAGACTAAATGGGTTTATCACCAGATTGAAAAAGACACCATAGTCATATACAGATTTAAGCCACAGATCTGTACGAAAACCACATCTAATATAATATGATATGATATATAATATAATATAATATAATATAATATAATATAATCCACGGGGTTTGGGGTTTTGTTTGGTTTTTTGTTTTGGAGGTTTGTTTTTTGTTTTCTGGTTTTTTTGGGGGGAGGATTAAGGAGACATTCTCCTTTTCTTACAGTAATAGGCATGCAAACCAGGACTTTATAGACAAGTTCAAAGCTAAATTTGCATATACCCTGAGAAGCAAAAACTAAACATAAATGGTAAGGCCAATAATGATGTCATATTAACCATTGTTATGTCTTAATTACCTTCCACACTTGAAAATGCAGAGACCCCAAGTTTGTGTTGTGATAAAGTACTATCATTATGGTCTTTTTCTTTTAATGTAAAAAAGTTCTTTTCAATCTCCAAGGATTCAACTGTTAAGAAGCAAACATCCTTCCTGGTGTTGCAAGACAAATGTTACTGTGCATGCTGCAGTCATGATTCTCATCTAATGCAGATACCAAATTACAGTCTATTTAATTAAATATCTTTTCCTTGGAAGACCACTACCACACTTCTGAAGATGCCATCAAATCTCATATCACAGGAGTAAAATAGTCACTGAAAAATACTGAAACATCTCAGATAGCAGAGCATTTTGGAATTCCATTCTTTCTAAAAAGCTGACTAGAAAAACTGTGCAAGAATGAAAGGACTATTCAAATAAAAAGAATCATCTTAAGCTTGTTAATAATAAACAGAATCTTAAGCCTGTTAAAAAGTCAATTTATCAGAGTATAAACGCAAATTCCCTGTATGTACTTCATTAACAAAAGTCTCGGGAAAAAAGGTAGGCTACTGAACAAAAGAAGCAGCCTAGCCTCAGTCCAATTTTTGCTTTTGGAAACACCTGTGCAACCACTCCACTGATGAAACAGAAAGGAGGTGTATATGCATATCCACAAGAAAGAATCTGGACTAGTGTTTAGACTGTACTTGTAAAAGATAATGTTATTTGAATAACTCACTTTTTAGACACATCAGGCATTACTGTCTGTTCTTTTTTCCTTGTATCCACTGCTGGCTCTACAGGGGTAAGTACGACAGCAGCACATGAGACTATCGACTGGTATGAGTCTTCCCGGCAAACTGCAATGATAAAAAAATTTCAATGTTAAAGAGTGAACTCAGTTTGTATTTTAAAGAAAAAAAAGTAATATGTATGATCAAGTCATACTGTGATAAATCAGACTTTACTGTGGTCACCTGTAATGACAATTCTGTTGTTTTTCACATTTCCTGAAGTTTTACCTGATCTGATGTCAATGTGCTTGAGCTCATCAGTGTGTCTGAGCCTTATGGTTTTCAGACAAAACTCCCACCTACGAAAATTTCAGATTTTGTAAGAAAATTGACTTGAGAAAACATGATTAGTGATTTTTTTGTCTTTAACCATTACGTCTCACTTTAGTCCAAAAAAGTCAAATCCAAACGGCCTAGGAGTGATATCTGATATATTGATTCACAACTTCTGTTAAAATAAATTATCTATGTATTACTGTGCCGGATGATGACTTAGACAATATTTAGAGCTAGAAGAATGATCGTGTATTTTAGCTGAGCATCTGACTCAATTAGCACTAATAAATGAATACCCAAAAGTCCCTGACCTCCAAACAGACAACTATATTTCTTAAAAGTTATATCTACTCTAAATTCTAAATTGCAAGGGTCACTAGTAATTTAGCACTTAGCAGTCACCACTCCTACAGATTTTGAAGGTATAGCTTTCCTTTACAACCAAGGGGTACCTTTATGAGCCAAATAAAAGCTGGAATGAAGAGCTGGTTGTACTGAACAAAGCACAGCAGCTTCTTATATTATACATTTATGGTACTATTATATGTCAAATATAAGCAAGAAGAAATGTGGTGACCTATCTTTTAAGTAGAAAGTCACATGATATTTTATATGTATAACATAGAGAACTGCTTTATAGTGTACACACGCACATACACAGCCAATAACATAGGTGCAGCATCCTGTAAAACAAGGATAATCAAAACAAGCTCTCATCAATTCAAAACCAGAAAGAACCTATTTTACAAGCACATATATTTATACAAGATTGTGACAGTTGAGAATATTGAACTTTGACATTTACTTATCCATAGAAAACTTTTTTCTGAAGACTTTCCTACCTTCTACCCTCCACAATCATGTGCCTCCACATTGCCCACAGACAATGTACCTTTTGCACAGCCTATGCTCCTCTTATAAGAGGAGCAAAACTGGAATAAAACTTCATACATCTTTCCTTGACTGGGTCAAGAACAACCAACTGTAGTATTTTAACCTCAGCGCTCAAATTACATTCAGCATGAATTCAATGCACATCAACAAGATATACTGCATGCCTAATGAATATCCTGGAGTGATAACTGGTGCTTTAAGGTAGCTATTGAGTAGATTTTAAGGAACAAGTCAGAGCAGCATTAGATGTTTAGACAAAGTTTGGAAAAGTGCAAAGGTCTTTCTGTTTTCAGAGCAATTCTGAGCCATTCAGAAAGGAGCACAAATAGCACAGCACAGGTAGATTCCAGCAGGAAGAAAATCTTTTTGTGAAGTAATTACATTTAATGTTCCCCAGCATTGTTTTTGCTGGTAATTTAAATATTAACATGCACGTTGTGCTAAGTGACTAAGACACACATAAGATGATCAGTACTGAAACTTTACCTTCATTTTTCTTTTGAATCAACATTGCTCAAAACTTTGTCACTATTTATAGACACCCAGCTCCAAAACACGGTCACGCCCAAAGACAGCATGCTATATTGCCTACAGGTATGCAAGTAGGATATACATTACAGCCCCATGCATAACAAATTAAGGAGAAAGCTAATACAAAATACATTGAATTAGAGAGACTAAAAAAGAAAAAAAGGAACTTTATGTGATTTTTTTATTCTACATCTTACTACGTTACATGTAACCAGTACACCATCTAGTAGCAAGGTGCTTTATGGTGGGCACCAAGTAAGGTACAAAATAGCGTCTTCTCACTACAACCAGTAACTGAAAATGTACAAGTAATAACATTTATGTCTATCTGACTCTTGATTTGCAGCCTAAGTATTATAAAAAGATAGGTCTGTCAAAGGGCATGTCCTAGTTTGGGCTGGGATAGAGACAAGTGTCTTCCTAGTAGCTGGTGCAGTGATGTATTTCAGCTTTAGTCTGAGAACAATGATGATAACACACCGATGTTTTTAAATTGTTGCTCAGTAGCACTTACCCTGATCATGGATTTTTAAGCCTCTCATGCTCTGCCAGTGAGGAGGGGCAGAAGAAACCCAGAGGGAGCAGAGACAGGACCTCTGACCCAAACTAGCCAAAGCAGTATTCCATATCACAGCACATCATGCCCAGTATATAAACTGGGGGGATGTGGGTCATAAGCCACCAATAGCTAGTTGAGGACTGGGTGGGAATCAGGCAGGCAGTGAGCTCCTGCACTGTGCATCACTTCTTTCTTGAATTTTATTCCTCTCTCTCTGCCTTTGCATTATTATTATTATTATTACAGAATTTTACTTTATTTCAATTATTAAACTGTTCTTATTTCAACCCATGCGTTTTATCCTTTAATTGATTCTCCTCCCCATCCCACTTGTGGTACCACTTGAATATCTAGTTGTTACTTTAGAACTCAGAAAAGGTCTGGTGACTATGGAAGCATCACAGGGTAGGATTCTCCCTAGATCAGTCACTGTCCATCAGGGTAATTACAAAGAAAGATAAAATAGGAAATCACAAGTAACACAACACTGCTGGTCTCCTACCCTTTACAGAAATTTCATGAAGTAATAAAACTGTGAAATTGCTTTTGTTTAATAATTAATGCTATATGGGAGTTGTATAATCCCCTAATTTACAGCTGAAGACAAACCCAATGGTCATCCAGTGATCTGATCTCACAGAATTTTTTATCGTCCCATCCTAGACAGTGATACTCTTTGGTCTGGCTTTTGAAAACCACTACAGTTCCTCCTTTTATCTCAAGTCTCTGTGCATATAGTCATAAGTCATTATGGGACAGTATAATTAACTAAAATGTCATGAAATAGCGACAACACAGAAGCAAGTAATTTTCACCTACTGGAGTGTATTCTCTTCTTATCTGTTCATAACTTGCATTAAAATAATGAGAATGTACTTGAATGTGGACTCTCAACTTTAACACTGATGGTGATGGGCACAGTTTTAATTAAGGAGATGGCTTTTATTTTATACTTCAAACTCCTCTTAAGGGTAGTTTATTTTCTACACCTTCATTTTTTATCTACAAGTGGCTTATATTAACCCTCAGAAAGCCCATTAGTGATGTCTGTGCATCATAGTCTTCATTAATCCAAATTTATTTGATCCTCAAAATACTACAAAATTCAGAATAGCAAACAACTACACTAAGGGATTACCCCTTTTAACCATAAATCTTCCCGTGTCCAACTTGCACTTTAACAACCAGCAAAAACTTTATAAATTTAACTTTGTTACATGAATTAAGGAAAATAGAGAAAAACAGAATTTCCAATCATCTGAGTTGGTGTTTGTAAAAGTCTATTACGTTATTCCTGACGTGAGCGTGCAAGTTAATTCCACGCTCACCATCCTCTGGGTCCAGCCATTCAGCCAGTTTTCAATCTACCTCGCTCTCTGCTCACCCAGCCCATACATCAACAGCTTCCCTATGGGGATCTTACAGGAGACAGCATTGAAAGCCTTACACATTATCCACTGCTCCAATAAAGAAACCAGTAAGAAAATTTCCCATCTGCTACATTTTTACAATGGCACACAAACATTAAGTACACATTGTAGGTAGAGGTTCATTATCACACTTGCCACCACATATTTCTGGAAGCATAGAAAAAACTGTACAAGGTATTAACATCAAAGAAAACAATCAGCTGATTTTATACCACCTGCAGAAATTTCCTTAAGAGACCATTATTTAGTATCTCAGAATGTATTGCACACTGAACACCTCCTGAAAAAATAAGTAATTTGCATGTGAGATTTTTTTTTTCAGTATCATTGCATCTCCTTTATTCACAATTCAACCATTATATGAACCAGTCAACAGCTGTACTGAAATAATGCAATTGCAGGAATATCTTTATTGTGTATTATCATTAAAGGAACATAATTTTCTGCATTAAATAAAAGACACTATATACTAACTACAAGTCATATAAAGGAAACTCTACAGAAGGAGAAAACCATCAATTTAACTTCATGTAACACCATTACGACAGATCTGTACGGCTTTTGAAGTTGCATAATTTCTCCCCAGAGTCTTCAATTTACACTTTAATGATGCATACCGTTTGTTTTCTTCCATTGTCAAGTGTTTTAAAAGTACCCCCTATATTAATCACTAGGAGTGCTGGCTTGGATTTACCAGTCCCAGAACATCATTCACTATCAAAACAGATCTCTACATCTTGAGAAGAAAAACATTAGCTTTTTTTTTTTATTTTTCCCC
Source organism: Psittacula echo (assembly GCF_963264785.1). Lineage (NCBI taxonomy): Eukaryota > Metazoa > Chordata > Aves > Psittaciformes > Psittacidae > Psittacula > Psittacula echo. Next base: position 50,160,266 of record NC_137735.1, on the reverse strand, counting down.
TTTGCTGTTTCTTTTAAGAACAATGAGAATGACAAATTAAGCACTTTTCTTCTACTTTGAACCAACCAGTGAAAAAAAAATCTTAATTCCCTAAATAGTAGGCCAGTAAAAAGCCTTCAACTGCTACTGAATAGAATGCATCTCTCTGGAGAATAAAAAGATGTTTAAGCTCTAGGGGTGTAATTCACAGTGTTTATTTCAAACACTGTTAATTGTACACAATTTTTTTGATTTTTTTATTTTTATTTTTTTAATGGAGAGAGAAAATCTGGTCATTACCACTCATTATCAAAAAAATAAAGTCTCCCTTGCCACAAGATTCAAGTGATGGTTACATGAAATTATCAGCAAGTACTACCTGCTTAGAGAAAACAGAAGGGGAATGTTCATATGCAGTGTGCAATGAAGCATAAGGGATTAATGACAAAAGGAGATGAAAACAGTGAAGCACTTCTGAATTTTAAAAAGCTGGGCACTTCTGACAATTCAAAGTATTTACATTTGTGCCTGTAAAGTTTAAAATAAACAGCTCCCATCATTCAAAAGACAGATGAAATCTGGAAACAGCTGCTGTTTTACACCAAAACCCTTTCTGCTCTGGTAAAAAAAAAAACATAGGCAACCAACCAGGAGCATGGAAGGCACTAAATGCTTTCCCCTGAAGTATCCATCAACTGCCACTGTAGGAGACAGGGGACTGATGCATTTGGAACAATGTCTGGATCCAAAGTATCCAATCATATTCCTTTTACTACAGAAAGTCAGAAGATAACGTTTTCATTACTCCAGAGCACCAATTTTCAGTGCAAACTTACATTTTGTTAGTTTCCTAAAAACATCTCTGCCATGATGAAGCTTAAGAAATGAGGCACCCTCTGAGGCTCTCTGAAAAGGACAAGAGCTGCAAGTCTCATGCAGGTTCTTCAGAAAAGGGAAACATAGGACAAAACTGTTTCAAATGAGACAGAAATAGAGGATCTACTGCAAATATATTTTGTAGATTAGTCTAGTTTTGAAGACGAGTGAAGTGCTGAGGAAAGAGAAAAGGAATATGTGGAACACAGAACTCAAGCTTATTTTTCCAGGAAATCTGCTGACACTAGAAAGAATTTATAAAAGAGGATCTTGAAGTCCAGTTTATTAATTCTGGTATGTCCACTAAGAACTGTGGTTAATCACCATGCTAATCCCTTCCTCACCGCATAGACACGTCATCTGATATTCTTGGTTCACTCAGCAGGCTCAGAAAGGAAACACTGTTCAGACCTGTCTCTTCCTGAACCCCAAACACCACTTACTTCAGCAAATTCAAGTATACGATTTCAGTTCCATACCCCCTTTCTCAACCCCAGAAACACAACAAAGTCTTTCAATACTTTGTTGTTAAACCCTAAAGCCCAAGGAGATTTTCAGTCTCTTTAAAACAACACAAAAGGTCAAGGTACTTCACATGAAAGCCATTTCTGCTCATCTACTTTTAAAAAAACCTAATAATAATAATATAAAAAAATAAAAAAGCCTAATTTTCCTGCTTGATTCCAGATTTTATGATGGCCTTTGAGGGGAAAAATGAAACTAAATGGATCTCTATTTTATTATTAGTTCAACAGTTATTCTAGAGCCTCTTATCCCTTAGAAACAGCTACATTTCATGATATTGGCCAAATGAATACTTAAGAGAATGAGACTATACACTCACAGTCCCCAAAGGTTTTGCTGTAATGATTCTGCAATAAAACCACAGGCCCAATTCTTAAACACAGCATAAACACAATCAGAAATTTTGTAATAGCAACAATTATAGGCCCATTATGGGCAAATGAATTACTTGATATCAGGTTTTTATGTTTCCTGGCTCTTTCATAGTATTCACAAAGGCTGCACACACATCTACTTTGTGCTATTCACTCTGGCACCCAAAGGTAAAGGGTACATAATGCAGTGCATAGCAGGAACTGTGGAATTCTTCTAACACTGCACCATTTCTGCAGTGATTATCTTGCTTCCCAAGTTTGTTGTCACAAGCCACTGTTACAGTAGTAGCCATGTGTGAAATTTGGGCCTACTGACTTGTACTCTTTGTATAAGAAATTAAACTGTAAAAAGCAGCAAATGCTGCTTCTTTTAATGGTCATGCTTAATGGAATGCTGCCATTACCATTGATACCGAATGGAAATGTATGCCCTTATCACCTACAGACATGGTAAGTCATGGAAACACTTATTGCTAAAATTATCACCTAGATAATAACGACACTGGTGACCCACTTCTTGCACATTTTCGGTCAAGTACACTGTATTGACAGAATGGCTTTAGCTTGCTCTCTCTTGAGAAGGACAGGGTATTACCTTAACTCCTGTTCAGAGCCTTCTCAAAGAGCCTCACCCAGCTTACAATGACTCGTAGATATGCTTAAACAGAGGGGTTGGTGTCTATGTTCACTAATCCCTCATGATTATTACGGATTTTGTGAATTAGTTATATTACTTCCATTCTTGAGTGAAACTGCAGCATCCACAATGTCCTGGTAGAGTTCCAAAGCTAAACTATAGCTTAGATGAAGGAATATTCCTATTAGTCCGCTTTAAACTTCTCACCAGCCGGTTTCATTTGACTCTCCCAATTTAGTACTGGAAAAGACAATGCACAATTCCTCCTTCACTTCCACTCAGGATTTTACAGACTTCTTTTAGATGCTTTGCTAATTATCTCTTTTACAAGCTGCAGACTCTGTATTTGTATTTGTTCCCATATAAGACCTGTTTCATATCTCTGGCCACCCTGCCAACTTCTCCATGAACAACCATTCCTTGTTGCAGTTCCTGCAACAAAGAATCACTGGGGCAACAACAGGCAAAGCTATAATTACATTCTTTGAAGCAGATTAGTTTTTCAGCTGTAACTACTGTACACCTAAAATAGTCTATGAATATCCATTTATGACTGAGGGTACTTCTAAAATACTTTCTTATTCACAGTGAACTACTTAACGCAAATATTGTTCCAAGCAGCTTACATATGCTTTTTACATTGCAAAAAAAATAACCTTTAAAAATAAAAACATATTCTAAGTCCAGTAGGTATATATTGCTTCTCAATATCAAAAAGCATTGGTTTAGTGTTAACATTAGGACTACTAAACTAACTATCAGTCAGCATGATGTCTCTGACTTGTATTTTTATCACTGTAGTCTGTGACTTGTTTCGTGACATGGACATGAATGAAGAACACATGTATAAATCACGGAAAGGTTATGATAAAATACTAATGATCTGAGTCCCAACAATCATGTCTAATTCTGCCAAACTGCAGGAAGTCTCATAATTGAATGTTATGCATATCCATTAGACTAAAATGTGGAAGCTTAGTCATTCAGTCTAGGATACACAGTAATAATCACCACGTGGTACAAATAAGTGTATTGGTACATTCACAAAGAGGTTTTGAAGATAACTGGTTAAATTAATTTATCATAGAAAACAGCTGCAGGTAGGTTCATGGGGCAAAGGAGGCTCACCCAGATCTCCCCTGCTCTACTCAGACCTAGAATCTGCCATTCTAGGCCTATATGCAAGCCTGAGCTCTGAGACCCCCTGGTCCTCCTGACTTACCGTGGAACCACAAAGTATCAGGCTGCCTACAGGACCTCTCACCAGGAAATAACAAAGAAAAACACCACAATCCCAGCTGATGGAAGAAAACTGAAATGCCAAGACCTCCATTTTTCCAGTAAGAATGTAAGAGGTATTGCTGAAACTGCCAATTTTAGATGGAAGATAAAACCACCCCCTGGTAATAGCCATAAGATACCAGAAATTAGAAAAACCTTCATCTGTCTTCCTAAAGAAGACGGAGGAAATTCCAATAGGGATTTCACCAGGTACAACAGCTGGCTGCCTCTAAGTTCCCTTGTTAGCCAAGAGAAGAATAATAATTTTAGTTCTATTTTGATCACGTTTGGGTTTCTCTTTAAGCTATGTGATGCCTTTGAGAGAAACAAGAGCGACTATGACACTGGCATCTTAAAAGGAGGAATATAAAAAGACCTGCAGGGCATTTCTGTAGGCACAATACAAGCCCCTGAAGAAATGACTACTCTAACAACAATATCCTCAACTGTCATTCACCACAAGTAAAACTGTCAAAACTCAATAGCAAGCATTTCCAGGAGTATAGTCTCTTGGCTTCAACTATTATTCTTGGCCTAGCTGAAATAAAGACTGACAGGCAAGCAACATTTATTTATTGTTGTTTGTATTGAACGGCTGTAGTCACAAGAAATTAATTTAAACAATTAATACACAGATAAACCTCCAAAAGCAAGTTTTCCAAGAGACATTATTAAATAAAATCCAATGTCAGCTCTCCTTGCAGTTTCTAATAATAAAAGCTCAACAGGAAAATTATGTGAGGTATTATTGCTTTGCATGAGTACAAGGCTATTTGGCTTTCCATTATAACCACACTGGAAATCACTAGCAGGAGCACAAGGTACAGCTGCCAGCAGAGCTGTTCATCTTCACAGTTGCAGAATGACAGCCTTTGTCAGCCTCAGTGACAAGCAAGCCAGTGAACAGTCCCTACAGCAGCACATTTGTCACAGCTGCTCCTGACTCATTCCTTCTATCGTAGAAGTCACTCGCATAGAATGTATTAGAAATTTACACCAGACATCGACATGATTGGAGAATCCATGATAAAAATGCTCTACCTCTCTTTTCTTGAGGAACACATCTTCCATATTTATTATAAAATACACACAATATATTTCACACCTTTGCCTCTCTTAAGGTGATGGACTTCTTTTTTGAAAGAACAACAACAAAAAAATCCTCTTGAGGAAATTTTGCTGTCATTGTTTTTGTTTAGGGATTGCATCCACCCCAACTGCCCCAAGCTTAGTTAACTCCAATATTTGTGCATCTCCCTTGAGAAACTTCAAGATCACTAAGTGCTTAAGTAATTTTGTTTGTTTTTCTTAGAGCTAAAACTGTCAAAACTGTATAATTTTCTGGTACTATTTACTAAATCTAACAATACCACATACCAAATGAAATCAATCTCTTCAGAAAATAAAAATTAACTTATACTGGGGAGTCAATTCCACCTTATTCTTCAGCCTCTGTCTGGAGTAATTACAGACCTCTCCTGGGGTAGGCTGCAGCCTGGCCCACATGGTCATACAGGATCCTACAGGAAAGTAAATTCAACTTAAATGTCTCTGCAGCCACCTAACAATCTTGTGTAGCAGCATACATAAGCAAACAGCTGGCTACTGCTCCATCTGACTGCTCCAGTGTAACCACAAATTAGTGGAGAAATGAGGAAAGCGGGTATAACATCACCCACTCTCTCACCACTCAACAGTCCAGCAGCAAAGGGACCGGCCAGCAGCATTATAATAATCTATGGATATACTTCTGAACCAAGAGCGGAAATAGAGAGGCTTTAAGGAACAGGAGGTTAAATCCTGGGATGAGGCAGAATACACCACACCTTCCCCCTCTGGGCTTCTACAGCTAGGCATCAGTTAAACCTGTGTGTGAAGAGCACTTCTACGCTCACAGGATTGGAAAGTGGAGTCTTCACTGGTGTGTTGCATCAGCAAGCAAAAAATGGATACCAGGAGACAACCAGCAAAGGAATTTCCTAGGCTGTTCACACAGCTTTTCATACAATACCAGGGAAATAGTGTTTAGGTGACAAGAAAGGTCAGTGAAAGCTGTGGGCAGAGTATGGTATAAAGCCTCCTGTGCCACAGAGAAAAATGGGAAACAGAACATGACTGTGTGTCCGTTTGTTGTGCCTGCACTTTGAAAATTTTGCCTATTTACACAGCTTGCAGATTTCACTATGCTTTGTGTTTGTTACATATAATTTATTAGATTTCAAGGCAAAATGAAACTAGAGGTCATTTGATCTGACATGTGGCACAGGTACATCCTGTGGTTCTTCCAAAAAGTTCAATGTCATGGTCCTGATGCAAAACTCTGAAGAGTAGAGGCCACTGCTGTAACAGGTTCATAAGTGATCATGAGTTCTTCCAATTAATGGTCTTAATAAAAGCACAATTTTTTCAATTGATTTTCAGTAGTACAGACTGCTGTGCTGCAGATAAAGCATATGTCAAGTAAAATATATGCATATGTCTGAAAAGCAATAAAACAATTGATCATCACACTCACGCTATTTTACATTTCCTACAATAGGATGAAATATTAAAAAAAAATAAATAAATCACTAAGGCTTGAAACCTAATCCAGTTTTAGGGGCAACATATTTTACTTTCAAGATACATAAATTGAAAAAGGAATAGATTACAGCTGACAAAAAGGGTCAGGGTCAAATGACAAGCAAATCAGGCAAGCTTAGCAGTCTTGAAGAGCCATTAAACTGGACGATTTGAGCACTGTTTGAATGGAGTCCAATGCAGGAATATACACCTAGAAAAAGAATGCAGACTATCTCTACATCTCTGAAATGCTGTTTTGGTTCACAGCAAACAAGCAAACCAATGTGCTACCTCTGCAAAAATGTCCAACAGAAGCCTTGGCCTGTACAAATATAGAATTGGTGACTGTCAAGTCAGTGAAGTCAGGCTCTACATGGTTACCATCTCACCTTCTCAAGAACCTGACAGAATGGTGTGTGTTCATTATGCTGTATGTGACACTGTATGGGAGAAAACCTCAGACCTCTCTAAAAAAAAACAACAAAGAAAGGTATTAACAGAAGTCAAACATAGCTTTAAGAGCAGTTAAACTGCTGGGGAAAAAAATACTCAATCAACCAACCAGCAAACAAACAAGCATATAGTTGGTGGCTGTCTCTCTCTAGACATGTTTAAAGTTAAGACCAATACCTTTCTGAAAGATGTGTGTTAGTCAAGAATATATTTTAAGGTTCATTACAAGCATAACTATGCAAAGTATAATCACTTTTATTTAGGAGACCAGACTTGGTGAACTGAAGCCCCTATCCTAACTATAAAAGTCACAAAAGTTCTATAACTGTCAAATCTGATACTGAAGTTTACATTGCAGCCCCACAGAGCTCAATGGAGTGAAAGAAGAATCGTGTATCACAAAAATAGATATAAAAGTACACGGTTTTAATTTCTTCCAAAAACATTTCCCTCTGTGTAGGTCATAACTCTGCATAACAAGCAGATGTCTGTTAACTGACCATGTGTGTGCTTGGCACCCATATTAAAATGTGTCTAAAAAACTTCAGATCAGGCTACCACAGGACCATATGAAGCACCATGCAGATAGACTGGTACTGGAAACACAATGGCCAGAGCAAAGTGGTCTCCATCCAGGCCTGCAATGCTCTAAGCTCATTACACAATAGGAAGCTTACCAATGAAAAGTAATTCAAATTCCTAACATTAAATAAAAAAAACCCAAACCAATTTACAAATAAATTCATTTACTTGTCCTCTTCTTTTGTGTTACCCGTGAAGTTCTTCACAGAACACAGTGACCCAAACCTACAAACCAATGCAACATCTAAACCCAAGCCACTACAGGTTAATCTGAGTCTCTTCAGATTCTATAAGTCATAAGAACTGCAGAGCAAAGAATGAATAAATAAGTCACTTTTCTTTTATTGGCAACCACCGATATGGAGACTAGATAATAAGAAAATATACATATTATCCCTCTACCTTGATTTCAGCACCTTTCCTCTGGTTTTGACTCTAAAAAAGGAAAGAGTGCCATTTAGTGGTCAGGTAGATTTACTGCACCTTTTAAAGTGCAATACTCTACACTGGTAATATTAGTAAGAGACTTGCTGAGGAATGGCATGGGGTTTAATACTGTTGTTTTTCCTTGATGAAATACTGCTAAGGGTTTTAGGAGAGGAAGAATGGTGCTTTATTTAACACATAATTTGGAACCTGCAGTGGTGAATCTTTTTCTGCGTCATCTCTCTCAGTAGTGAAGAACTACATGCTCCTTTTCCTGCAGTCCAGCAGGTGATCATCTAGGCTATAAATTTTATGAACATAGAAGAGGATACAGGAAAATTCTGTAGGTGTTGGCAGGAAGGTAACTTGAAAACTTGTTCCAGAGAAAAAGTCATTATGTTCTAAACCAGCACAGGAAACAGGAGTAACACACATATTACTGATTCTCACAGGATAACTCTCAAGCTGAAGATAAAAAGTAAATGGCCAAATTCACCTGGAAATTCCTTTGGATTAATCAGCCTCAGGATTTCTGAACCCAAGGTGAACTGGTTAAATAGAAGCAAAAGGATGAAAGCTCAATTTTCGAATTGCACCATTTGTCAAAGCAGATAAAGAGCGTTCATGAATATGGAAGGCTGGTGGTGCATCTGTGAATCCAGCAAAATCTGGCCTAATGACTATTTAAATAGTGCGAACACATTCACAACCCCACATTCCATCTTCCCTTGGGAAATTTTCAATCTCTACTTCAGATGTCACGCCAGAGGCATTCGAGGAACCAGTCAAGTACAACACCTCCTTTTCAAATTTAGAGAGCTGCAAACGGACCAGATTTCTAGACATACCTAAAAATAAAGAGAAACCACTTTTTTTCTAATCCACAGTGATCCTGGAGACATCTTTTACCTACAACTACATACCACGGAATCTGGCCTTATATAAAACCACCTATATTCACTAGTGTCCACTGTTAGTTTCCATAGGACTTTCCCCTTTCCTACATATTTATGTAGCTTGCTTCTAAAGGATGTGGCACACAAAAATCACACACACACACACAAAAACAGGCTGCAGAGAAATTGTAACCTACATAGCAAAGTGGATAAATTAGCTCCCAGATTTCTAAACTGTAGCGCATGTAATGGCACTCCTCCATTCTCCTCCAAATGTCAACAGCCGTCACCTCTACAACGTAATTTCAAATCCTAGCGCTCACTGAAAGGAGTCCCATTAATTTCAAGAATACTCTAAGACACTAAGGCACAACGGTTATCCTTGGCTCTTCAAAGGGGGGGTGAGTAATGTGATTTTTGGTACGCAGAGCGTTTACTTGCATTTTGCAGTGCAGGATCACCAATTCTGGAACTTCCTTCCAGCTAGTTATTTAAGCCACTGTGTACAAGAAGGCAATTTACTTCACCCTAGTGAACAATTATGCTCTTAGCTGATTGGAATTTAAGAGCATGCCTAAGATTAACACTTGACATTTGATGAAAGCCCTTCACTTTAAAAACAAGAATTATTTGGAGGTTACCCAATATTTTGAATATCATATGTATTAATCAAAATAAAATTTCACCTCTGGCAAAATCTTAAATATGAATGTTGTATGCTGCATTTCTACAGTTAAGATAACATTCAAAACATCCAAAAATTGAAGGAAACATACTTAACACATTATCCTCCTTAAAAATACCTCTCATAATTGTCCTATATGATTAATTTGTATCCATCAGTGGCCTCTGAACCAGCTAGATGCTCCATACGCTCTATAGCATAAAAAAGCTAGAGAATCAGCTATCTAAAGTAACATTATTACATTTGAAAGAGTGAAGACTGAAACTCCTGTTTCAGTCAAAATATAGCTTTATAGCTCTGCAATAAATATATATAACAACACCACTCAGATGTGAGATGCCATGCGTAAAATGTGCTAAAGTTATTGCACTTAGGCCATCATCACACATTTAGATTTAAAAAGCAGGCAATATATTTTCCACTCAACAAAGTTTTCTCACTGTACACTTCTAGTTTTCTTCAATATGTTCAGTTTCCCTTTATTAGCTTTGGTTTCAGAGGTACTGCCTAGTATAACAAGATAAAGCATAAAATACTGTTAAGAGATAGCTACAATCCCCTGGGATTAAACACTTGACCAGGGTTTCATTTGAATACTGTTCTCTGTCTGCCTCTGTACAGCTATACAAGCAATGTGGATAGCAATGATTATATACAGAACTGCTACCTTCAGATGAAAAGTGCTATAAAAGAGCAATACATTAAATTTTTATAATGATGCTACTTCTGAATTCTGAGCATCTATTTTGATTTTTAAACGTACTAATGGGTTTGTTGCTGAAATGTGTTTTTAATATGAAGCAATACATTAAACATTTTGCAACCTATCAATGCCAAAACAGCAGAGAGACTGTTCAATCTAACTAGCAAATGATTCACAGAGCTGTGCTGTCAGTACTAATGATGTCAGGCCACAAACATGAAAGTAAGGAATGATTACTTTACACAGCCATGATTCCTTCCTTCTGGTAGAATAGGAAGCAAAGATTGCACAGTAAAGTATGGTTCACTGCAGCTTTAGAGGGTATACATAGCCTCCCTGTGCCTCCCAAGGAAGGTCAAGGATGACAGAAGGACCAGCACTCCTCCTCAGTCCCTTGAAAGTCAAAGATGTAACGTGGCTATAGACTGAAAACTAAGTTTGAGAGTCAGGACGCTTATGGGATCAAGGTTGACCACGAAGATCTCAAAGACATACATTTATTGTGGGGTACATGAAACTTTCTTTCCTTAGGCAACACTATTAATGATTTCATTTATAAAAAATAAAAAAAGCAGCCAACAAGTAGTGTCTTTTCAGGATGGTGGAAGTCAGGATTTCAAGTTGTATCAGTTGGAAATAACAGTCCTCAGATTGGTGCCTGACCTAACAGCTAAAACCTAAGGGGAAGGAAGTTTTAACCAGTTCCGGGGTTCACACTTAAGTCACTTTTAGCAATTTTCTGATGTTGGCATAGTCCTGAAGAAGCCCGAGGAGGTAGCTTCCCTTCTAGTTGCAAGAACATGCTGAAAACAAGAGAAATGTTAGTAAACCAGAAGGAAACTATCAGATAACATGCAGTCTCCACTTCAGTCCTCTTTGTGCAGAAATAGCACCTTATATTGAAACTATCCATTTATGCCTCTAAATAATAAGGAAATACATTAAAAAGGTGTATACAAAGTATATATATATATATATATATATATATATATATATATATATATATATATATAAAAACCAAAAACCCTTACATGAAGTCCAGGATATTGCTAATGTGCCCAGTAGCTGTTCTCAGTAGGAGTTTCCTGCGCCTCGATTAAAGACTATAACATGAAGATGTGGAGACTACTGTGAAGGTTAGCAGTGAGAAGGTCCTTCTGTTGATGTACATAGGGCTGTACAGTCAATTACCAAATGGATTAGCTTTGGTCTTTCTTCCTTGATTATGGAATATCGAACTTGTCATGAATATGAAGAGAATAAAGAAATATTTCTAAATAAACTAATCAAACCCAGTTCGAAGTTCAGCACACAGCAATGCATTAGAAAATCTCCAGGTTCTGCCTTGCTGACACAAACAAGGTAAGTAACAACCATTTTGTGTTTCATAGTTTCTCATAGGACAATGAAACATATAAAATGTTTTTTTGGCCAAGACACTACTACTAAAACAAATGTGGTCAAAAGCATTTGGAGGGCACTTGCGCAGTCATACAGGTACAACCCAGAGACACACCCTTGAAAGATGGCAAAAATGCAGCCATCTTGCATGAATTTGGCAGTAACATACACTCATGCTTACACAATTATCTTCCCAACAAGTGAAAATAAAACTGCAGGAAATCACAGAATCTTAGAATAGTTTAGGTTGGAATGGACCTTAAAGATCATCTAGTTCTAACCTCCCTGCCATGGGCAGGGACACCTTCCATGACACTAAGCTACTCAAACCTCCTTTCCAAGCTGGCCTTGAACACTTCCAGGGATGGCAACCTGTCTGAGTGTCTCACCACCCTCACAGTAAAGAACTTTATGGTGAACTGATTTTAAAAACAGCTCGTCAAACAAGAGAGGGTTCCCATGATGGGCTCCACAGTAAATGCCTGATCTAGCTAACCATGATTCAACAAGCTACTGGATTAGTACTACCTTCCAGTCACCAGCTTCTTGCTTTGAAATCTCAATGGGAATGGTGCTCTGCTTGCTAGAGCCACTGAAAGGCAAGGCAGAAAAAACTCTTGAGACCCTCGCCAATTTTCTAGTGGATGTAAGGCATGAAAATAAATGGTTTTCTTTTTCCAAGTTCTTAATACTGAACAAGTATCACTTCTACTGTCAGAAACAGGATGGTTTTTTCTTTTTACATAAATAGTGCATTTATTCAGGTACTCTCAGGGGTTCAAAAGTGTTAGTTTAGGCTCACACACAAAAAAAACCCAAAGAAACAAAAAAACCCAGACAAAACAAAACAGAAAAGCATCTACATCCAGGATCTCGACACTACTCCAGACTTATCCAAACAGAAATCCCAGAAAATAATGAGGATCAAAAGAGAGTGTAGGCCCCACCACACACTGCAGTGATGCTCAGCTTGATGTGCAGTGCCCAGGCTCTGGGAGGGAAAGAGGCTCCAAGTGGTTACTGACTGCTCCCACCAGCATGTTTAATGCCAGGCAGCCCCAGCCCCATGAGCCAGCTGCCAGGGCCATAGTGACAAGGGCTAGAGGAAATATCTCTGCCTGGTTGAGCAAAGGCAAAGAAGGGGCCAACTCTTACTTCAAGGCAACAGTGTTTCCTGAGGTACCTTTGGAGAAAATAGAAGTACTGAGCTGCTTTATTACATCCATCTTTGAGTCAAAGCTCAGTTTAGCTCTTCCTTGTTTTCATAGGCTTACCTGAAATTGTGAGCCAAGTCTGAAAACATGACTGCAGTGTATCACTGAAACTGGAAGTCAAGGAAAAAATAACAATTCTTCAGCACTTACAAACTGAATTATTTTTTGAGTATTTGAAGTTGGCCATACTTTGCTATGATTCCTGCCAGCAAATCCCTGCTCTCTCACAAAGGTCTCCATGTTGACAAAGTACAGATGACAACAATATACAGATTTTTAAGCTTATCAGCCCTACCTTTTCACTATTAATGATGAATGTGAAACAAAAATTTTCAGAGCTGCTACAAAAGTATATGAAAGATGTTTAAGCATTTAATAATAGTTAATGTAGTAATATTTAATAATAGCTATACCATAGCTTAAACATCTGCAAGTTTTTAGAAGTTCTACTTAAAAGATTGATAGCGAAACTTTTTAAAAGTAAGAATTTCCTGGAATTGTATATACAGACTATATCCATGTATGCACACTGTCACCAAAAGGCTAATACTGGGCACTCCTATTAATAGCATACCACAGACACTACGACACATCAAAGAATAACAAACATGTTGAATGGAAAACTTAAAGAGTCCAGCTAACCTGTCCTTAATGTGAAAGGGATAAGAAGAAGCAGGCACAAGAGATTGCTGTTAAGTTTGGGAAAAGGCTTGTCTAATGCGTATTGTGTGTGTTTCTTGACAAAAAGTACTCATGACAAAAAGAAAATAATAGATTGCATACTCAGGTGTTTCACTCCCTCCCTCCCATGCGCCATCAGCTTCACAAGTAACTGAACTGGCAAGCTGCAGAACACCAGTCCTGATGGGAGGCTTCAGCCCCTTGCTCCCTTTTAGCCTGCATGTCTGTATATGCAAGCAGGAGATACTTAATTCCTGCTGCTTCTCTATCTATCTACTAAATAGAAAACCTTGCCCTTCCCAGTTACAGAATGCCTCTGCTCTTGATTCTTAGGAAAACTTGACTACCTTCTTAAAACAGATTTTCCAGTTTTCACTGAACAAAGGCAAGGGCTCGAATCAATCTGGGTGGAATAATTTAGAAATATTTCTGTAGAGAAAATACAAGTACTTCCTACATTACAAGCTCTGTTTGCAGGGAAACTACTGCTGCGCTTTAAACAGGTATTTCATAGTTTTGACTATGAAACTGCATTCCCTTGAGAGGTATTTTCACAGTTCAGTTACTGTTACTACAATGTGAAAAAGCTAAGTCCAATACAATAGAAATTACCCTTGCATATAATTTGCAGGAATGCTTTGTCATGCACATAAATTAGTAATGCTAATAGGATAGGACTATTCAACAACAGTAGACAACTTGAAAAATTTTACATAGTAAAATTTACATTAACGCAGTACTAACTTCGCATTTTTAAGAACCTAGTAATCAGTGACAAAGAAGTAAGCAGTCCACTTAAGGGGCTTACACTGTGTATTAAGGTGCACATTCAAGTGGGCAGTTGTTTTAGAAAACTCCACTTCCTAGCCAAATCAAGTGCAAAATCTCACTAGTACTAGTGAGGTAAAAAGAATGCAGAAAGTGCATGCACTGTATTTTGTATGCTGAATAATAAGAGGCAAACAAATGCTTATTTCTGTGGAGTGCTGGGGACCACTCTCCTATGTGAACACACACACACACACACACACAAGAGAAAGGTTTACCCATTTATATTATTTGTGCCCTTAAAATCCACCCAATATTCAGTTAATTCAGAAACAAGCTCTCAGGGCCCATATCTAATCAGCAGAGTTATTGCTAAAAAGCATTTTGACTCACTAATTAGAAAAATCCATGATCACACCTTAAATTTTAATTTTTTTTCTAATCTTTTAAACATCTAAATTTCTTATGGAATTCAGATATGTATCATTGCCTTTCTGATACAGAGTGCACGTACCATGGAGACCTTGCACTGCAAAAGAATCCCACAGGGTCTAACAAAAGCATAAGCAGGGCCACGACCCTGATATACATAACAGGAACGATGGCAAAGGTACACTTTGTAGAAGAATTTGCTGTTTAAGAATCTGATTAACCTTTATTAATTAGGTACTGGATAGAGAGGAATTATCATTCAACTTCCCAGTAACTTGCTGTGTTAATTTTACAATGATATGACAAAATCTTTAGTCGCTCTAAATGCAATGCTAGTTTTGGATTTTGTTTTCATTGGTATGGCTTTTTAGGCATAGTGATAAACATTCACTTAAAAACCACAGCCTCTATAGACATAATTACCTTGTTACCAGGTTTCTCATTACAGTTGAAATTAACAGTATCATAAAAGAATTTGAAATAATTAAAAATATAAAATATATAAATTATATAGCATTTGGGTAAATATTAAAATTACTGACACATAAGCAAATAAACACAGTCAGAATTATTCCACCTACAATACACTCTGTGGTTCAGGGTCACAGCTCAACACCACAAACCATTCTGTCAATATTTCTCAGACTTTACTGGCTTCAGGCACATGTGAATAATTTTTAAAGAGGGGCTGGAGGGGATATGGGGATGACGGCACAGAAGGATAGAATACAATTTCTCTCTATTTTGCAATATATCAGATAACCAAACCACACAAGTGTCCCCTAATGCTTAAGGACACAATCAGAATGCAATAAATTCCAGAAATTCATATGAGAGATGAATTCCGCCTTTTGTGCTGTATATTTGTGGGTTTAGGTAAAAACACTTTGAGCATATGCCATATAATAAAGGAAACATTAAGTTCTGCAAGATCTTTTCTACAAAAAAGATGAGTTTCTCTTCTCTATTGCTAAATTATCCCAGGTGAAAACAGAAGAATGGATGAGAACAGACACAGTTGTAATTCAGAACAGAAACTCCCAGGTTATCATGTTATTCTGGCCTTTTTATTATACCATCTATATATAGGAATTCCCTGTACTTACAAATCAATTTTAATGAAATGAATTATCACCTCTTTACTGATGATATATATGTAACTCCTTATTATCCCAAATTTAGGTAGACTATAGCCACAGGTTTATTAAGAAATAAAATAATTAAAAATGCCCAACCTCTTCCAAAGCATATTTCTGCAGTAATTCTTCCCTGTGACCTTAATTCACACATTTCAAGCACTTTATAGCCACTGTGTTGTTGCTTTCCTCTATTCACATTTGCATTCAAGCACTTTATAGCCACTGAATCACAGCTTTCCTTTACATCTTTATACTTCAAATGAATACTTGCAGTTGAATCTCTGTATTTGCAGGAGGACAAAAGCATATTCATTCGTAAAACAAAAAACTGCTTTCAAAGACTATTTTAAGCTCTACAAAATTTTAAAAGTAGTTAAGCATACAAGATACCACAGCTAAACTGGATGTGCATTTTGAGTAATCTGTGAGACAACCTTTCTCAGACAAAACTGGAGTGCATATGAAGAGGCTAAACGTAATAGAAAATGGTTATCACTCCTGAATCCATCACTGATAAGTACAACTCTAGCAGGCAGGTCAGTGCATTGTGCTCAAGAATTCCAGCCTTCCATTTTGTCCAATGTGTGAAAAGGTAAAGCTAAAGCCCAAGTTTTTAACAGAGACCGTATCCTGGGCTGCATCAAAAGGAGCGTGACCAGCAGGTCGAAGGAGGTGATCCTGCCCCTCTACTCTGCTCTCGTGAGATCTCACTTGCAATATTGTGTACAGTTCTGGTGTCCTCAACATAAAAAGGACTTGGAACTGTTGGAACAAGTCCAGAGGAGGGTCACAAGGATGATCAGGGGACTGGAGCACCTCCCGTATGAAGACAGGCTGAGAGAGTTGGGGCTGTTCAGCCTGGAGAAGAGAAGGCTGCGTGGAGACCTCATAGCAGCCTTCCAGTATCTGAAGGAGGCCTACAAGGATGCTGGGGAGAGACTATTCATCAGGGACTGTAGTGACAGGACAAGGGGTAACGGGTTCAAACTTAAACAGGGGAAGTTTAGATTGGATATAAGGAAGAAGTTCTTTACTGTAAGGGTGGTGAGCCACTGGAATGGGTTGCTCAGGGAGGTTGTGAATGCTCCATCCTTGGCGGTGTTCAAGGCCAGGTTGGACAGAGCCTTGGGTGGCATGGTTTAGTGTGAGGTGTCCCTGCCCATGGCAGGGGGGTTAGAACTAGATGATCTTAAGGGCCTTTCCAACCCTAACTATTCGATGATTCTATGATCTGCATGTTCCTTTGCTTAGGCTGTAGAGATTAAGTCAACCAAGCTTTAGTAGATCCAAAAGTTTTAACAACTATGAAAGACAACATCCAGCTCTTCTTGGCTTCTGGAGTTTTCTCTGATTTCAACAGCCCATTGGCTTCCTCGGAGCTTGTATCTCACTGAAAGTCAAAGGAAGAACCTGAAGTAACCAACTGTTTTTATAAAATAACACTTGTGCTCCAAAGTCAGGTAGGTCTTGTGAAGCACAACAATGTGAAGTACAGCAATACCTTTTAAAACCACGACACAGACCCTTAACTGAGGAAAACCAAGGTAACTCAAATTGAGTCCTAGTATCTTACCTATATGTATAGCTCAACACAGCTCTTTAATCACAGAATCAGAGAATGGTTAGAATTGGGAGGGACTTCAAAGATCATCTAGTTCCAACCCCCCTACCATAGACAGGGATATCTGCTAATGTCCCTGCCACTAGGGGAACCAGGTTGCTAAAAGCCTCTCCAGCCTGGCCTTAAACACTTCCAGAGATGGAGTATCCACAACTTCTCTAAGCCTTCAAGGTCAGTCCTCTTGGTACCTTGGGAACACAGTATAAAGCATCCACATACTAAAAACAGAAATAGCCTAGCCACCTGCCTAAAGCAGATATGTATAATAATGGAGTCCCAGTGCAAAATCAATGTTTCTTCATATAAAATTGAAGGTGGGCTCACAGAATCACAGAATCCCGAGGGTTGGAAAGGACCTCAAAAGATCATCTAGTCCAACCCCCCTGCAAGAGCAGGGTAACCTCGAGTACATCACACAGGAACTTGTCCAGGCGGGCCTTGAATATCTCCAACGTAGGAGACTCCACAACCCCCCTGGGCAACCTGTTCCAGTGCTCTGTCACTCTCACAGTAAAGAAGTTTTTCCTGATGTTCACATGGAACCTCCTATGCTCCAGTTTACATCCATTGCCCCTTGTCCTATCACTGGACATCACTGAAAAAAACCTAGCTCCATCATCCTGACACTTACCATTTACATATTTGTAAACATTGATGAGGTCACCCTTCAGTCTCCTCTTCTCCAAGCTAAAGAGACCCAGCTCCCTCAGCCTCTCCTCATAAGGGAGATGCTCCACTCCCTTAATCATCTTTGTGGCTCTGCGCTGGACTCTTTCAAGCAATTCCCTGTCCTTCTTGAACTGAGGGGCCCAGAACTGGACACAATATTCCAGATGCGGTCTCACCAAGACAGAGTAGAGAGGAAGGAGAACCTCTCTTGACCTCCTAACCACACCCTTTCTAATGCACCCTAGGATGCCATTGGCCTTCTTGGCCACAAGGGCACACTGCTGGCTCATGGTCATCCTCCTATCCACCAGGACCCCCAGGTCCCTTTCCCCTTCACTACTTTCCAGCAGGTCAACCCCCAACCTGTACTGGTACATGGGGTTGTTCCTCCCCAGATGCAAGACTCGACACTTGCCCTTGTTGAATTTCATCAAGTTTCTCCTTGCCCAACTCTCCAGCCTGTCCAGGTCTTGCTGAATGGCAACACAGCCTTCTGGCGTGTCAGCCACTCCTCCCAGTTTAGTGTCATCAGCGAACTTGCTGAGGGTACATTCAGTTCCCTCATCCAGGTCGTTGATGAAAATATTAAACAGCACTGGTCCCAGCACCGACCCCTGAGGGACTCCACTAGTCACAGACCTCCAGCTAGATTCTGCCCCATTGACCTTGTGGTCTCTGCCTTCTTCCTTTCAACCAGTTCTTGATCCACCTCACTACCTGATCATCAAGCTCACACTTCCTTAGCTTATCAATGAGGATGCTGTGGGCCAGTTGCTTACTCCTCTTAGCACAAAGATTTTTTTGGAGTAAGCAGTAATCCAAATGTCAAGTAACACCCTCTGAAGCCACCATTTATTACCCGTCTCTGTAAAGGACATCTAACACCATAAAAAAAACCCAGCATTAATTATGTATATAAATCACTACACAAAGGACACACAGTTAATTTTAATCATTAATTAATTGTTTGCTGTTTTCGTCACAAAGACTCAAGGCTTAATTAAGTACCACAGGAATAGTCTTTCATGTTTCCTGACAGAACTGTCGTAGATATAACTGTTCAGAGACTTTCTTCCTCCTCCCAATTAGGCTTATGTCCTCTACAATCATCCTACCCATTTGAAGCACTATAACAAAGCATATTAAGAAACACCACATGAAGATATGCATGACAGATCTAGCTACCTGCAGCTCACCGCACAGCCCCAGAGCTCTTCCCTTAAAGCCTCCAAGATTCTTATTGAGTACTCACTCAACAAGTGAATGCTATAACACTATGCTGCACATAGAAGAACTGTATAACTTATTTTCCAGCTTCTCTGAATTTTTTAGAGACTATCAGAGTCTTTTATGGCTAAGGCTGCTGTTACCATTAAAATTCATTAACTTTGGAGAACTATACACTGCCAGAATCTGTTCAGGTAATTTATTAAAAGGTGTTGCAACTTATTTTGCTAAAGGGAAAAGGATAAAACTGTGCAAATAGCTATATATGAAAAACAGCTCCAACAACAGAAGCGATAATTAATTTAAAATAAAACAGTGAGGCACTGTTAAACCAAGGTCAGAGTGTGTGTCCATGCATGACAACAGTTATGCTCCACCAGTTTCTAGAACAATATACTTAAGTCAGTACAATTTGTCAGATAAGCAGTATGGTAAAACCTTAGCTAAAACTTTTGCCTTCTACCTACAAACTCCACATAAGCACACTTCACTGTTTTGCTAGAATTCAGCTTTTCCACACTCTAGTTGTCAATGAAAATCCTTCAGGTGCATCTAAATTCTCTCTTACAACACAGATGATAAAAACAGACATGAAAAACAGAGTGAATTATTTCTTATTTCAGGATATTATTATTTATGTTATATTTTATTATTTAAGAACAGTAGCATTCATCATAAGCATACCAAAACAGTGGATGCTAAGGATTATGGGGAATAAATAAAAATTTTTCTACCTCAAAGAGGCCACTAAGCCAAAAGCACATTAACTGAGTCGTGAATGAACAGTGAGCTGAGAGTGTGTGCTCCTGTTATACATTGGTACAGGTGAGGAATTTACACTACTCAGATACAAGTCTTCATCTTTAGCCATGGAAGAGTACTGATGTTTCTTATCTTTAATACATTCTTCTGGGACCTCCACCTTCGTGAGATATGCAGGTGTCTAAAGTTTTCTCCAATCACGAGATGGTCAATTGAGTTCTGTCGTTATTTATTTTCCATGTAAACATGGAACGCTTTGGGAAATACACTTGATTTAATAATAGCAAGGCTGAGAAGAACAAGTTATCTTTTAAGAGCTATGTAAGCACCAAAACCAAACTATTGAAATTGGTACTATTAAAGTTTATATTTAGGAACTTTGTAAGCATTCATGGATGGTCAAACATAGAAAAGCACAAGCTAAGTGGGGATCTGAAAGTCAAAGTGCAAATTTAACTGATCGAAGCCCAAACATTCACCTTCTTTGAGAGTTCTGTTTAAACACCAAAAGATGTAAAAATATTTGTATTATTTTAGGGACTGGTGTATATATTTATTGAAAACATCATCTCAGCATGACCATGTATGGGAGTGTCTCACGAGGCCCACCATTTATTCTCAAAATTATTCTAGAGAAAATATACTCCACTTATTACTATAACCTCTTTCTTTTCCCTCACGGCAACATCAGAATACTTAACGTAGCCTCTGGGTTTCTTTTTAGCTAATGAATCAGTGCTAATAAAAATCAAAGGCAGCTCACAGTTCTGTTGAGTGAAAAAACTGTTGATTATGACCATAGAGAAAAATAGTCAATTTCCTTCTTTTTATATTATTTCCTTCACAAATGAAGTAAAAGATGTAACGAAATTTTAAGTCTGGACCTTTAGTTTTGTATGAAAGTGAGCAGATTAGAATGACAATATGTAACAGAAACTAACCTACTGAATAAAATGGTATTTACCTAGTCATTTTCCATACTGCTTCAAAGAAACCATGAATGAAAACAAATACGACAATATTTGCATCCATTAAGTTTAAAGAGCCTGTTACAGGCAATCATAAAAAAAATTATTTTGTTTACGAATCGGGGTCACAAAGGTAGGAAACATAGTGCAAATCCAGGCACATCTGTTCACTCATCTCACGGTCTATTTTATCTCTGCAGCACTTCAGGCATCACCCAGCTCTGTGAATGTTAGATACAAATCAAAATAAGGAAAAAGCTGAAACATGGAAAACTCTCAAGGCAACTGGCACAGCCTCATAACTGAAGTAATGGAAAGCTGATAGAAAACACACCATAGGAAACATCCTGTACTGGCAGGAAAAAGGAAGAAGAAAAACAAACAAAAGTGAACATGCCAGATGAAGTAATTAGCTCTTTCCATCTGTAACTTCTGTGATATCCAACCCTACTAAGGTGATCTGAATGCTACAGGCGAAGTGATTAGCAACAAAAGAGGTGAAGCTGTCATGTAAAATTTCAGCAGTAAGTTTTAGGGTCATTTGCCTACAGCTGTCAACAGGCAGTTTATACTTGTTGGAGCAATCATGACAAATTCTTAAAAAAAAAAAAATAAAAAATAAAAAATTGGCTTTCACTGCAGATATTTGAAAATAACCAAGTAAAATCAGGCTTGCTAAATATAGCTGGAGATTGAGTTTCTTTCAAATTTAGGAAGTCATCTCTATAGCTGTTGAACTTAGCAACTTAATTTGCTTTGAATTAAAAAAATTAAAATTAATGGCAGCAAAAGAAAACAATTTTCAGCTCAATTTCAGCATAATGAACAGGAGCTGTAAACATAAACAACAAAAGTACCCTGCATTTTAAGATTACATAGTGAACTCAATTCTCCAGCAGTTCTTCAAATGGAATTCCCATTTCAGTCAATTATAAACTGTTTATTCCATTGTGTTTTGAGCCTTCAACCACCACTGGGTTTAATTAATTAGATAAATAAGCAAAAGTTTGATTAATCAAGTGCACATGCAAAAGCCACTGAAAAACCAGGATCAAGGAAACCCTTCCAGCAACTTCAAGAGGCTTTGTGATCAGGCTCTACAAGACCACATCAGTAATGGTCTACCAGAAAAATAAAAGACAAACATGAGAACCAAGATTCTGCAGATACAGATTTGCTTGTGTGTGACTACAGCTTTACCACAGAACCTAAGAGGTATCTAGCACTTCTAAAATATAACCCAGTTGCATTTGCAAACAATATAGTGATTGAGCCCTTATGGCTGTTTTAAGAAACCAAGATAGAATCCACAAAAAACAACATGTAGGATTCATGTCAGCAGTTATCTACACCTGGGTTACTTGTTTAAACTCCTTCATAGCCAGAGAAATGGTAACATCCAAAGCATGTTTCATGACAAGCAGCGGTGCTCAGCGGCCACAGAGTGTAGAAGAGTCCTTAATGGTTCAAATGTAGATTTGGGCAATATGAATTTCAGCCCTTGGCAGTGACAGAGGGAAAAAAGGAGAGCGAGTGATCAGGTGTAGAAGTAACAGTTTGAAGTTACCTGCACTCATGCTGTGAGGACACTGGGAAACACTGCAGGAAAAACTGATAACTTTTGTCATGTCAACATAGACACTCAAAGCACCTGCTATTAATACTAACCAACGACTACAGTTAAGACAGATCTTAAGTCATGTTGACTGAGCTTCTGCCTGGAACAAACCAAAGACTGAGTGAACAGTACCAACAGCTTACTTGGAATAGCTTGTGAGATCACCACTATTAATCTGCCCAGGTAGAAAAACATTTGAACTACATCTTAACGTAAAT
Organism: Psittacula echo; assembly: GCF_963264785.1. Classification (NCBI taxonomy): domain Eukaryota; kingdom Metazoa; phylum Chordata; class Aves; order Psittaciformes; family Psittacidae; genus Psittacula; species Psittacula echo. The sequence continues at coordinate 50,137,569 of NC_137735.1, read as the reverse complement.
TGCCATTGACTTTGATTTGTCTTAAAACACGAAGTTCTAAACTGCAAAGGCTCAGGAGCTGATTCACTAATATCATAGGCAAGGGGGCACAGGCTTACCAACAGGACAGTTCTCAATATTAAATAAATCATTGAGTAGAAACATGATTCTAGGTGACTAGCAATAGTAAAACATATGTAGAAAGAAAAGCATGTTTCCATGCCCTTCAAATATGGGAAATTCCTGCAAGTCATATGCACAACCAAGGCAAACCTTAACATGGGCAGACACATGAAGAAAAGTCAAAATCAAGTGTCTCTAGTAGAAGCAAGATTGAAATTACCCACTGACAAAAAAAACCCACTCAGATATCATTTTAAAATGCTGAATACAACTCATGGTGTAAGAGGGACACAGAAAAAAAATGAAAAAAAGGGAAAACACCCTCTCAAAATTACAGTTCACCTAAATGACTGACACCAATTATGACAATGACATGAAACTACAATGCATGAAAAAGTATTCATTCTATAATAATGTTTCACATGCATACAATTAAGCTACATTCATATATCAATAATTGACAACACTTATTTCTTCCAGCTAAGTAACTTTAAATAACTTCATATGAAATGCAATGAATGTAGGTTACTATGGTGATCAGTGTGATTTAGGAATAAGTGGTTTATATTTTAAACAAACACGTTTGATTCTTTAACCTGAGGCTCAGAAAACATTTAGTAGCCACTTTGAAATTCAGTTTTCCTGCTTAAAGTCCATGATATACTGAGAAAACTATGACCTCCTCAAAGTGAATAATGCATTAAAATCATCAGTACACAACGCTGAATTATGTGTAAAAACATACCATTCTGCCATTGATTTCTGGTGAGTGATAGATATTATTTGAAACTTCTCACAGAAAGTTTCACACAATTTGCCTGTACATTGATGTGACTGCATTTAACTGATCAGTTTTCAGGTGTGCTATTCCCATCACAACATAGATCGTGTCAGGCCCAACCAGTATTTAGATGAGAAACCACTGGAAGAGCAGGAAACACCTGTGACTTGGGGACTGGTTCTGTTTCTTCAAGAGCAGCACTGGCTCCCTGCCCTGATACCATGCAAGGCAACAATATGCTTTCACACTTAAAGCGTAGAAAGACTGATACTTACTTCATTAATACTACTGATTTTTTCCAGAACTAAAGTGATTTATACTGGCTCATAAAAATCTATTTTTGATGGCTGGATGAAAGATGTCAAAATATTTTTCACACTAGTAGGAATGGTCAATTGTGTGTTCTTTCCAAATGTCTGTATTTTCCTCTAGTTTTGAAAGAAACTATTTTTCCACTTCTACAAATAAACAGATGTTATCAATATCATAATTAGTAATTTCTGTAGCAGAAGCATCTAAACTCTCAATACTGCTGGAGGCCAAGAAATAGTACAGAGAAGAAGTCTATAGCCACAGGATCCAGGAAGTCACAATATCACCCAATCTACAAGTGGGTACATGGTGCATGGGTAAGTGATGATGAACAAGGTTCAGTTTTGTCATCTTGGTGGTTTGCAGAGGCTTCTTCCCCTCCTTGCAGTCTGCTTTCCAAATTGGGTTTTAAACTAAGAATACAATTAGAGGTATAATTCCATTAATATTGCTTGTGATGTCATAAAATGTTTTGAGATTCTACAAGATGAGAAGCTTCAGTTAAAATATGGAAGCATGTACAGAATAAATGCATATGAAAATATAAATATATGTATTTTATATAAATTAACTAAATATATTTTACATGTTAGTACAATCTGCCTGATGAAAGCACACCTACAGATCTGCCAGAGGCAGAACGACAGCACAGAGAACAGGAGCCCTTAGACCAGCCCCTTATTCAGTCCAGGCTCATCATCACAGCCAGCTGACGGAGCTCATCATGATCCTCATTCCTGATACTCCAGAGCAGAACCTCCTGTTTGCTTCCCTTCACTGTCAATCAGGAGACTGGGCTCCCTGTAGATCATTTTGTTTCATCATTGTCAATTTTAAAGCTATTGACTTTCTGGTTTGCTAAGAGTAAACATCACCTGCAAAATTACGGCAAAAAAAGAAGTGTAACAAAGCATTTCTCAAACAATCCAGTCGATATCAGAATCATATTTGCAAAACACTTACTGTAAGTTACTAACTGCAGGATATATTACAGCACTTGGAATCACAGTATATAAATGCCTTTGAGGTAAAGAATTTATCTCAAGAGGATTCTTATGTGAAATAACAGCTGATGAGCAAATAAAATGCAGCATCTTGCAAAGGATTATACAGACAACCCGTGGCACAGATAGAAACGGATCTCTAATTTCCTGAATTGAGACTACACACTTTTCCTGTAAACGGTATGATTTATTTCTGCTTGTCCAGAGTAGGGCTGTAATTTCATTACAGTTTCTGGGAAGACCATAAAGCATACCAGAAAAGAAACTGTTCAGAATACAAAAAACTAATGTAAGTAGAAAGTGCTGGTTTAGTTTAGGATATTTACCAAATAAAACTAGTTTAAAAATATATTCATTCTTATTTATTCATGTTTACACAGCCTCTACCTGTATCCAGATAAAAAAATAAAAACAAAAATTGAAACTAACAAAAATATTTCTCCCCTTTCCACCTACTCTTTAATTTTTTCCTCCTCAAAACCCAGAAATCCAACAATTAAACCTACAACAAGCATAATTACTGATTTCTGACCCAGAGGTGCTACAGGGAATCCACAAATCTACACAATACTCTTGAATCTATTAGAAGCTCTTAGAATAGAATAGCTAATGAAGTTATTAGAATCTCTGAATTATATGAAAGATATATGAGATCTCACATTACCAGATAGTTCCCTGCTGGGTATAAATATGAAGAGGAACATGAATCAAATTTCAGTTTCCAAAGTCACTGGAAGGGAATTCTTTCATCTGACTCAATAGTTGCCTATTCAAAATTACAGCACTTGACTAAATTAAAACTCCCAATGGTATTTTACATCCCTTTGTTTTAGTGTACATAACATACTATATCTCGAAGGAAACCAGCAAGCCTACACTAGAAGATATGAATCTGTGAAATTCAGGTTATCCTTGCCCCTCCACAGCTCCATTAGAGCTGTATCAACTCCAGCATCATAAAGCACCAAACAAAAGGACAAAAAGTACAGCCTGATACCATAACAAAATTAATCTGGTTTAAAACTGAAGCGAATTAGATCTTTACCAACCAGTCAGCTGCAGATACTTTCAAAAACAAAGCACAACTCTGCATTCATTTGGAAACTGAAACCAAGTTCTTAATACAAACATTTTTTTAAAATAGATCTGCTTTTAAAATTATATGAAGAATACAAAACATCTGTTGTTGTTCTCAAAGCCAATATGCATCTAAGAAAGTTTATCACTATCTTACTGATGCAAGATTTCATTTTACCAAAAACACTGGGAAAACTAAACCATTTCACATAAATAATGTATTGAACACTATATTCCCTTCCAAACTACTCTCCAGATACTCAGCAAGTGCTACTGGGCATGACAAGATCCCTAGAAGACAACCACAAAACCCGTTTGCTAACAGGAAGAGAAAACGTGTTCCTTGAAGATGAGTGAAGTTCAAGACTACACTTCTTCATTAGAAACTGAGTAACTGTCAGTGTTCACAAGAACTCCCTTTTTAAAACATCTACTGTGTCACCTCCAGAATACGTGAACCGCTCTTACTCTCATTTTCGGGTGACAAACTGTAGAAGTGGTAATCAGTAGTGACCTGGCAGCAGAGCATTGCTACATCCCGAGAATTAAGAAAATAAACAAGGTGGTTTAAGTATTTTCAGCATGCAAGAAGTCTTGTTTCTGTAATGTCTTCTTACGTAAACATACTTAAATCTTCTCAGGATAGTACATGATAATTTTTCAGAATGTGTACCAGCTAAGGAAAAGGGTTTTCGGGAAAAAAAAAAACACCAAAACCCAAGCAAATAAACAAACAAACAAGAATATATCACAGGAAAGAGTCCAAAGATGTACAATAAATACAGTGCAATATTTGCTATGGAAAATACAATTAGACCCTTTTAAGCTACTACATTAAATTCTAAGGTGAAAGACTGCAAAACGCTCCCCAGAAAAAAAATTTCTATATCCTATCCTCCGCTGAGACAGCACAGTGACTATTATTTTAAAAAAAGGTACACTGAAAGGCATACAAAGTTGTTAGCTTATTCTTGCAGTTTGAATAGCTGTACTACACCAAGTGAATAGCAAGGAAAAAAAAAACCAAACCAAACCAAATAAGCAAAACAAAACTACTGAGAAAGCCAAGTCTGGCTAAGTATCGAAATCTGCATCAGCACATTGCTGACAACCTAAAGAATAATGGCTTCATATATCTTTTCCTCCTATAAGTAGACTATACTTAACTTGCTTTATTTTTGCATCCATACATATCCTGTATACGGAACTGCATCAGATGAAAAAAACACGAACAGTACTTTGATTTTTATTAAACCATAACATCTTACACTTGCAGGGTGAGTGCTCCGTAACTCCATAAAACTACTTTAATCAGTGCGTGATACCTCCATAAGTGATTTGATTACTTGGTACGTAACGAAAACTGTAAAGCACTTAACAGCACAGACCACTCACTCTGGTAGATAGATACCATTAAAACTCAGTACATCCAGCCTCCACTTGTTGAGACAAAACTGCTTTTCCAGAAACTGTGATTCAGTTCTACATTAACACAAGCACTTTCAAAATAAACTCATTTAAGTTTTTCACTGGGTTTTGACTCATTTTTCCCAGTGGAGGTATTCTAGATGTTCATATAGGTCATGTCAGAGATGGAAAAATCTGTAAAAATCCTGTGCTCAAAATAATCTTTTGAAAATACAAGTAGAGCACATAGAGAAGAAAACAGGAGTAACAGCTTTAGTCACCTACTAGGACAATTTATTGGAAAATACATGCTCAAAAAATTCAGAAATAAAACTGAGCGTCTTTGGTTTAGGTAAGAAAAAAACCAAATATCCCTGTTAAGAATTCCCTACTGAGATTAATTTAGTTAAGCAGGAATCTACATATGTGATCAAGGCTGCCAAGAAGACAAAGCTTCTCTTCAGGAGAAACCAGATCATAGCACTTTCTAGGCTGACTTGAGGCAATTCCAGTAGAAATTACTACAAAAATAACTGACATCGGGCTCAACAATTTCTTCTGTTAGATGCAGCATATTCAGACACTACCTTTTTGCAAAAGAAAGAAAAAGAATTTAAGAAAGACAGTGAGGGACCTACTCTACTTCTAATTCGTTCTTCCTTAATTAAAGAACCAATTGCACAACAATTCTTAAACAGGAGTCTAGATGGTTAAAAGGCAGGCTGAGATTTTAAATGAACCTCATCTGAATGAACCTTCAATAAGTTATTTTTGCTGTGGGCTTTCTCCCCTTTCCTACATACCTGTTTTCAAGGTCTCCTCAGACTACTGAAAAATGGCAGTTATATAAATTTTTGTTTAAATAAAGTATTTTTTAGGAGTAAAGTCTTCATATTAACTATTTCTACACTGCTTGGATGATTAAGAATGAGGCAGGAATGACGCTCTCATTGGTTTGGGAAAATAGCAGAGTTTGCATGGACTAAGCTTCACTAGAGAAGAGTACCTTCTGAAGGATTTTTTTCTTGAAAAGATATTAACATTAATTTAATTGAAATAAGCATACTGTGCTTTGCTACCAACTCTATTTTTTTGTTTTCAATATAAACAAACATTTTGTGGTATCTTCAGACCTTTTGCTTTCATGTCCATGCCTAGAAAATACATGAAATTAAACAGCCAGCCAGTATCCCCAAATTCATTTTACAGAAAGTAATCATTACTCATTTAATAGTATGACCTTTTGTTCCTTTAAACTATGCCACAATTAGTACTACAATTCAGAAGAAATGAGTCCGTACCTCAGCTATCTGTAGGTATACATTTCCTCATCTGGGCTACGCAGTTTGGTCTTCTACCGTATCTGTTAGCAATTCTGTACTTAAATATAGCCACAATACGCTATATTTTACACAAATGTTTTATACCTATTATATACAAGTATATGCTACATACTTACTTTTTAGACACAATACAATTATATTTAAGGCAAATGATGGCAAGTGAGGAGCTATAAAAACTCAGTCTCACAGGGGACACCATATGAACCGCGTTGAAGCTCCTAGGACCAAGGTCACTTATGAATGAGCTTAAATCTGAAGAGTATGATCCCACTGACTTCAGTGGGGATAGTTATGTGCCTTAGGCTAAATAAGAGCTTAATGCTCCTCTGAGATGATTTCACGGCAAATTCTTGAAGCACTGAACAACTGCCGTTTCTCAAAGGGAAGATGTCTAAGTAATCTTTGATATACCAGTGATGTATTTCCCCACAAACTAGCGAACATACATATATACAAATGAGTAAGGACACAGAAGAGATCTGAATCTATAATGAACTTTAAAAAAGAAATCAAAGGGATAAGCAGTAAATGTGAAACATGCTGAGTCATCCTTGATACAGACAGGGATTTGAATAGAACAGTAAAGGCAGGGACCTACATCCTAATGCTATCAAAATCTCAAATATATTTTTGGAGCTATAAACATAGGGAAAATTCATCCCCACACATAATTAGAAAGTAGACCAATCTCTAAAGAGATCTGCCGACTCCAGTATGCCTAACCTATCATTTATAAATACAATTAGCGTTATTAAATAATCACAGCGATTACATTCTACAACATAAGAAACAAAATAGTCTACTGGGAGTCAGCATTCTCCATTGCTATAGTAGTAAAATCTGTCTTGGTTGTGTGGACTTTTAATCTTGGACACAAGCAAGATTTGCCATCTTTGACCTACAGTTTCAATATATGCTGTCACCTGAACACAGTTAGCTGAAATCAAGAAGTAACTGAAGGTAGAAAATATGCAGTCTGTCCATATCATTCAAGCCTCATATATTGAGGTACAAGAATGTAAAGCAGAAGGAAGCCTATCAAAATAAAGTTTTTAATAGGAAGCAAGCAGAACTAGGTCAAGAGAAGGACTAAAGATGAACAAGTAAGGGGTTTTTTGCACAACACTTCTAAAATGAGCTGAACTTGCAAAAGAAGTAACTGATTGTATAGGGTAGAGTTGCAATCATAATAAATCCAAATGTCATCTACAATAACATAGGCTCCTGCAACTTCCAAGAAAGTACAGAAAGCTTGTCAGCAAAGAAGACAGAAACGACATTCTAAATGTGACTGGGGGAGTGAGGGGGTGGGGGTGACCAAAACGACCTCACTTGTATTTAATAAGAAAGTCATACAACTGAAAGTGTCTTTTACTTACAGTTACAAAACCTGGGAAACATAAATTCTCACACTAGCAGAAAGCACAGCTTTTTCTGTTACCTCCTCTGGGCTCACTGTGTTCCCTTTGCCACCCTTCTAGCACCTGCTACTGAGCTGATTCAATGGCTCATTACTCCTGTATGCCAAGAGTAAAAATCCTCGGGAGCTTTTCTTGCAATTAAATAAGAGTGTAGGCTATTGTGAGACTAGATATACCATGCAATTTACCTCTGCCTCACTTCCTACACATACTCTGTTTGCTGTGGAGAACAAGGGGAACAGCACACATTGCAAGCATTGCTTGTATTATGGAGCTCCTACTTATGATCCCTGCAGGTTGAAGGACGTACACCTGGACTTCATTCAACTTGTTGATTTCTCTTCAGTATAGACGGACAGAATAATACTTCTGCTGGTACCCAAAATCTACAAGAGTTCAAAAAATTCTTTTAAGCTGCTTGCCATGTATCTATCATTCTAAAGGAAATATAAAGGGACTTCATTCCAAAATATGTTATTTTTCTGAAAAGCTATGAGATTTTCCCATGCCATTTTTCCTGCTTAGCTCTATTCATTTTCCCTCCTTACCCCTGTTATTTTCTATCAGTGATAACTCAGTGTCAAAGGATCATGGTACAAGAGTCAACAACTTAGTACAAGGCAATGCCTTCTGCCTGGTGAACTTTCTTCCACAGGTAAAACCAGCCCTTCCAGATGCACACAATGATAGTCACCAGTTTCTGCATGCGAGTAACTCCACACAGCTCTGAACAGAGCATCTGTGAATACAGGTGTGCTGTACTTGCAGATTGAAGGGCTTTGATTGAAAATCCTCAGAACCAGGAGCTATTTGCATTTCATCTAATACACATTGACAGTAAGATGGTCAACTAATGTATGTCTCATTCTACAATAGAAAACATAATTTACAAGTACATCATGTCAGTAATGTTATATTAAGAAGCATAAAGGGTATCTTTTCCTGAACTCCTCATGCTGCAAAAATCTCCAAACAAGTCAAACAAACAAATTAAAGATTGAGTAGGAAAGAAAAAAATGAAATTGAACATTAAAAATATGAGGGGGTTTTTGTGTTTTATTCATGGAGAAAATGCATTAGAAATACAAAGGCTTGTCAAAACTATTTTCTGTGAAACTAACCATTTTGGGAAAAAGCACAAAAATAATATTACAACACAGCTGTATTTTCATTTTATCTGCTGCCTGCTTTTCAACTTCCAAAGTAGTGTGTTTTTGCAATAAATTGCTTTTTATAAAGAAAAACTGTGAAATAAAAATTGGTCAACTCAGGAAGATCTTCAGCAGGTTAATCATGTTGCCTGGGCTTTTGACAGTCAGCAAAATCACATCCTACTATAATAAAGAGAAATTTACTACCAACTCTTACCTTTTGTTTTTTTCTTTTTTTTTTTCCCCCTCCCATATATGTTTCTCAGGCCCTAGGGCCTCTCTAATTTCCTTAACCTTTGCAAAAACACCACCAAAAGAACCCCCAAACATATGTGAACTGTGTTTGTGAAGCTGGAAACGTGTAGAGAGTGAAAAGAAAATGAGCGCATTATCCATCCTCCAAACAAGAAGTACTACACTCATTTACCATCAATGTTTTATTTCTCACTCTTGCAGATTCAGCAGTTACTGTGTTACAAACACCACCTGTCACTAGAGGTCCTCAAAAGTTAGGTGTGACGAAACAACGTGTTTAAAACCCAAAATCAGCTCAAAGAATTGCTTTTGGTTTATCAGGTATGTTTTACATTTACATACATACTACTACTAGGTACATACATTTATGTACATGCTACTTTCAGCAGGTACACATAGGACCCTGGGCAGAAGGATGCTGCACGGGCCTGCTGCCTCCAGGGGCTCCAGGGCTGGGGAGATCTCTCCTTCCAAACTGCAGGGGCTCAGTTGGGATGTCTGTGCTCCAGCCTGAATGACGCTGCTGCCACTTGCACATTTGCAGCTTCAACCAGTAGAGAAAATGAGTTTATATATCAGAGATACACAGACATACCCAGGACACTGACATGGCTGGACACACAGACTGCACAGACAAGGCACTGCCTGCAACAGCCCCTGTGTACAGGAGACCAATATAAAATACAAACACAGCCAGCTAGGTCTTTTCCTCCTCTTGGGCTGCTGAAGACTTAACGTCACTAGTGCAAGCACACACTTCTCCACTCTGGATTCACACACACATTTGTGGATCCTTCAAGCACCAGCACAGCACCTCTGGCTGCCCGGCAACCTGCCCACATCCCAGCCCCTCTAACCACTTTGTGCTTTGATAAACTTTCATTTTAAAGCTGTCCCCTACAGAAACGATTTCATGGAAGAACTTTGAATTTGAAATCAAGTGTGTGAGATGATGATGGCCAGGCATTCTTCACTTTGGGTCAGATTGGACAATCTCAAAGTAAGCCTAAGTACAAAAGGCAAAACCAGAAAATTTCTTCACGGTCATCTGTCAGTGTTTATTTCAAATTGTTCCTTTGACAAAGGTGTACGATTTCTCTCTTTATAACGTATTACAGAAAACTAGCTAAGCTATACAATCGAAAAGCACAAACTTCTGGGAGTCTCTGAGACGCCAAAACATTCTCAAGAAGCCTATGTCACCCTGACCTACTTCTGAAATGCTTTCTACCTATTGACCTCCCTCCTAAAGCTGAAACTAAGCTGCATCAACTCTCAGGGCTTGCTTACCTGCATATCTTGTGTGTGTGTGCGTGTGTGTGTGTGTGTGTGTGAATTCCGTCCCCCTCAAGGGAAGCTGGAGGCAAAAACAGAAATAAAAACTGGTAAGATCCAAACAATATTACATATTTGACAGAATCCTCATCGGGACAAAAGAAGGGACAACAAGCTCTCTCATCACAAGAAACTCAGGTACAACAATAAAGTCAACTAATATTTTCAAACACTACAACAGGTATGACCCAAACTTTGAGTAATAACGACCAGTAGGTACAATTGTGGTAAGAGTTAAGAATTAATTTATTTGAGCCCATGCTTCAGTTGATTAGCATGATAGGCCTTTGCAATATTTTTTCTTCCTATTATGAAGGAACTTGAGGTTTGCTTTGGCATTTTTTCAGCAGAAAAGAAAAATAACAGAAGGAGTAATCGTAGTTACCGGACACACTAGCAACAGCAGTGGCAGTGTCAGCTCGACTTCCTGGAATGACACATGAAGTAGCACAAAATATAGCATGATTTGCCTCTAAAGACTGTAGTAACTCTAGTCATTAATACAGCTCCATCCCAACATCCTGAGTTCTCTCAAACTTTAATGCCAAGTCCCTGTGACTACAGGAGTACCCCTTTCTACATACTACAACAAAGTGACTAACTTACAGTAATACCAGAAATATGCATCAAAGAGCCCAACTAAACCCAGAAGACCTAGACTCTATACCTTTAACTATCAGACTACCCTTTCTTTCTTTGTCTAAGAGTGGACCTACAAGGATCCCAGAGATAAATACTTCAAAATATCAAAAGTCATTACTTAAACTTTCTAGACACACATAGTTTGTTTGATCTTGAATAAGGACCATTGCAGAAGTTATATGGAAGATGGAATCACTTTTATATAAACTGAGTTACAGCTGTTACATAGAGTAATTGTGAGCTCATAATTGTTCCTCTTAGTCCCTAAATCTCTTGGTTGTACTCACAGAAAACTGAGAAGAAACAGCATGCTCCTCTCAAGTTCTTATCACATTTCCATTTTGGCAAGACATCCTGTCCAGGTCTTTGTAAACTCACAAAGCAGGACAGAAAAGCAGCATTTGGCACTCTACTTCAACTTTGCCATCTGAAAATGCAGAATTGCTTTAAATATGATGGCATGCTTTGATTTGTCATAATGTTTATTATTGCATTTCTTTTCTGCCTGCAGATATTAAAGATGTTTCATCTGAATGTATGTATAAAATCAAACGAATGTAGAAAGACAGTATGCCTAATTTAATTACTGTCCTGGTGCTTTCAGTAAATGATGGCGGAGCATACCAATATGAATGAGGATTTGTAACTAAATGTCACACTATAATTATGAAAGAACAGGAAATGGAGATACAGACTCTGACTCTAATTGCTCCATACAAATGCATCTCACTCACAGTATTCTTTTATGACCTTGAAACTGAGGACTGTGCTCTTTTGCCCTTTTTGTCTATTTATGAAGGAAAATCCTCTTGGCATCTAAATTATGATGTGATGTCCTGTGATACTGATCTTCTAACTGCTTCATTTAACTGAATAGGACTTACAAGTACATACCATTAATAAAATTTGTATCAGCCAAGAAAGGAACCCAACATACTGACCATTTGAACATTATCAGTCCTTTACCCCTCTTCATACCAAAAAAAGCTAAAAATACTAATTTGCTCAGGAAACTGAGTATTTTTCCTCTATTCACTGAGAACACATGGCACAGGCCAATTATCTGTAGTATCTAAGACATGCTTTAAATATATTCTGAGAGAAGCACAGCTAGAAGCTAGCCTTACATGCCTCTTACAGCTTATCAGCTAGGGTGGTTTGCAACTCAACTTTTCAGGTAAAATACAGTAAAAGAGTTTTAAGCTAAATTGGCGGCAGCTCTGCATTGTGGGGTTTTCTTCAGTTAAAACTCGAATAAGATTACACCATTCATTTGTATAAATAAGAGAACAAAAACAGGACTCTCAACTCAGTATTTCTTTTTCAGAATATGGACCAGGTTGCTCCAAGATGCTGGAGGACTAACCTATATTAGCCCAGAACTTCTGTTTAGTTTCATTCTAATTTAATAGTAACAACTTTCCTAGTCATTATTTCTTCTCCTTATTTTCAGTAACTTAAGCTTCAAGACTCCTAATAACACACCTAGCCACAAGCATGCAATTTCTGAATAACAAATACGCTTTTCACATTTGATAATGCTACCTATTCTTCCACTGCAGAGCCTGGAAAAATCCCTTTCCTTTCCTTCGTGGCCAGCGCTCTTTCAGAAGCTGTAGATCATGGTTAGAACAGTTAAGATTATTGCAAGTTTTATTTCGTTTCCCTAGAGACCTGAAGTTACTTCATTACTGTGTAAGATTTATTAAACAATGCTTCAGGGAAAATGTGTAGCCTAGTAGCATAGGTTGTCCTGAAAATACAAAAATCCCTGTTTCTAGCTTTTTTAGTTATGGAGAAATTAGTGCATGTGACTCTCCACTCCGTACTTCAAAGCCATACTGGAAAATGGATGTACATGTGAAATGAGGCTGGCCACACTGTTATCAGGTTATTATATAGTGGTATAAGTAATGTAGCTAAGTCACACACCAGTTTCTGTTATGTTCAGTATTAGTAGTGCTCATCGTGCATTCATTATCTTATTGTCCAAAATCTGTAGTGACAATACAAGATGCTACTGAGCTAAATAACCTGTGAACCTCCTTTTCAGCAGAGACACAGATCTCCTTGTTACTTTAACGTCACAATGTCTATTTTCTTCAAAATGTGTAAATACAAGCTGAAATATTATCACACATATCAAGCAGAAAACCAAAGGGTTGCTGCGCTCATTTAACCTGTTCTGTAACATGCACACCTCTAAAGGTGACATTTGGGAACGCTGAAGCTTTCAAGAGAACTCAAGGAGTTGGGTGCCCAGTTCCAATTAAAAATCAAAATGTGTCCTTGTTTCTAAACACAGAAACATAATTTGTTGCCAAAGATACATTCATGAGTAAAGCAATACATTCAAATTACTTAAGTCTCTTATTGCTGTTTCTAAACAGTTGTCTGACAAAAGTATAGTTAGGATAGTTTGGGGTTTTTTCCTATTCTCTATTTAAAGGCAAATTAAAAACACTGAAAAGTCTGCTTTCCTTGCACTGACAAACATGAATGGACTACATGGGCACTTTGGCAGACTCTCAGAGACAATGTCTGCTTGGGAGCAGGTCTGCTTTGCCAGAAATCTCAGGAAAAGCATCCAGCAATTGGTATTTGCCCCTTTCGAGCTTCTGTGCCAGCCAGTGCCACTGTCTTACAAAATGAGATACCATCCACCCAAACAACAGCAGGGCTAGTGCCAGAGCTTGCTGCCCACACTGTCCTCCATAGAGCTTGATGTTGACTCCAGGCTTCCAACAAGAGCCACCTTTTGGCTGGCTGAGGGCTGATCCATGAGCCAAAGGCACCCTGCAAGGCCCCTGCTTCAGGCACGCTAACTCGCTTTCAGTTTCAATGAATGCCAGCTGATCCACCCTAAGTGAGGAGCTGGCTTTCGGTGTTTTGCTGCCAGAGTAGTATAATATATAAATAAAACATGTTTTATCTATTCTCTTAATGCATTTAAACGATCTTTCACATTTCATAAGCAAGCAAATTTATTTCTGTTTTACAGTTTGTAACTACCTGTGTTAATAACCCAATATCAGCACTGAATTTTTCTGTACATTTCTTTTATAGCGTTTGTATTTCTCCCACTCCTGATCAAAAAAACCCACCCAAAACACCAAAGGGGTTCTGCTCAGCAGTCCTACCCTCCATTAAAAAATTAATAAAAATAATTAGTGCATTTAATTAATAGGCACAGGAGGAACTCCAAACCCACCACAGAATTTTCACACAGCTTGCTCATCACATTCAAAACAACTCAGCAACTACCTAATTAATATCACTGGGTCATTACACCAACACTTTAGTTTGACTGGCTACTGATGCAATTGATCTGCAGGCTATCTTGCTTTAAAAGAAATACAATAAAAACTCCCGACTTTTAGTTCCTAAAAAACAAGTATACTGCCTTTTTACTGGCAAAGCTGCCAGTATCTAACGTAATTATGCTACTAAAAAATCATAATCTGATAACTAATTTGACATTTAAATAAGCATAAGTTGTGCATCCACCTCAAAAAAAAAAAAAAAAAAAAAAAAAAAAAAAAGAGGTTTCTATCTTGCTCTTTGAAGTTTGCAAAACCCATTCAGTAATCTGTCAAATCAATAATACATTTTTTTGAATTAAGAAATCCAAACATTCGTGTGGTCAGAGTGTACTCTAGGCCAACACACGTTTCGGGTCTTACTAATGTGCACTAAATTAAAAATGACCTAATACAAACACATGACAAAGACTGGAGCCCACAGTTTCCAACCACCTCACTGAAACGTGCCTCTCCCTGCTCATTGCTGACAGTTCTAAGCTGACACCACACCAGAGCATTACAGTTTCAACATAAAGAGCATCTGTTGAACAACTACTTTTCTATTTTTTATTAGGTATATACAAGCAAGCATTACATTGTAAGAGTGATACTACTACATCAGAACTTCATATGCTCATTCCTTTCAATTATATTAACAAAAGCTACACCAAGAAAAGGCCCTTCTTCTTGAACATCCAGTGACAGAAGAAAATATATACAGTACATAAAAGCTACTCCCACCATGTCATTTTCTCAAGTCACATATACTCTTTTACATTCTTAAGCCTCAAGCAAGTACCAAAACATGTATTACCACATATAGAATTAAGCAGACACTTGAGAAGCTTCTAACAGAGATGGTCTTTGGTTTGAACAAAACCCTATCTCTGAAAGTGTTTTTTTCAGGAGTTGAACAATAATTAGATGGATGCTAAAATGCCCTTTCACATTTCCACTTTTACTTCATTTTTCCTAAATAAACAAATAAGACAAATGATTTCTGAAATATGTTAGATCACTGCTTTACAGATGAGGCTGAGGCATTAAATCCAAAACGGCTTAAGCTCCATCCAAAGACAAATCTCTTCTAAAAATTATAGCCAGCTACATTATTCAAAACTATTCAGCAAGCATCCAAGCAACCACACAATGAATGCAGCAGGCCAGTCAGGGTGCCCAAATAATCAGTATCGCACTCATGAATAGTCACTACGTAGTGGGGAGTCTGATGTGAAGATGACACATGCGTGTGCTTAATATGCGGTACCTGGAGCAGACCCCTGAATTCAGCTGGACCACCTGCAACAGATCCCAGCTACACACATACATCTTTGTAGAAAGATACAGGGGCACCAGTTTTATGACACCTATGGCAAATAGTTAAGAAATTTAAAAAATACCTTGGATATCTATGGCCTTGCGAACTTTAAGAAAAGGCTACTATTTACTGCAGTCGTCATTTAATAACAACACTAACCTTACAAAATTAAGTAGTTTTTCAACAGGCTATGGCACAACACAAGTGCACAACTCACCCACATGAATGAGCTTTACTTGAATAAATTCCCCACTGATCATATCACTGAATATATAGCTCTTCCTTATACATAATCAATACTCTGAATCAGTCATGTTTCACCTGGGAAAAAGAAACTGAATGAGATCAAATTAATGCTGTCACTTTCTATAAACCAGCAACGGTTTGCTGCTACAGAAACCATTAACTTCATTATTCTGCAATAGGAAATCAACACTGTAGCATATTTTAAAAGTCTAATTTACTTAGAGAAATAAAAAGGCACGCTCAAGGCTCATCATGTATGTCATATTATGCTTAGTTTTAAACATTCCAGATCAAGAACAGTATGCAAAAACTTCAGTGAATCAAGTTGATTAATGCTTTGCATTTGTATGCAGTAGTGCTCTACATTCACTGAGTACTACATAAATATTATTGTATTAAATTTTAAAACAATTGTGTTAGGTGGGAAAATAAAATGTTTGTCTTGCATTCTTTATCTCGGCAGTAGCTTTAAAACAGAAACAAAAGTAGTAGATTAATGCAGTAAACTCACCTATGGAGAGATCAGAAACGAGGGAGTTGCAGACTTCTAAAGCTGTGCTAAGACTTGCAGAGCACAGAAGTCTACATTCAAATTAGAGGCACCTACATGAGGTTTGCAGGTATCTCCTTATCTTCAATTGTGTGGTTATAGAAAAGGTTAGGGATATTTTTTAATTTTCTAGTACTTATCAAGGTTCACAGTGCCCTTTTGCAGGGACACATTTCATGAGGATGCTGCTGGAGGTCAAAGAGCTCATTAGGGCAAAGCTGAGAGGACAGAACAAAAACAGGAGTAAAAAATGGGTTGGAATAATAAATTAAAAAAAAAATCATAAATAATGAAAGAGGTAACAGATCTTTGTCTCTTTCTCCTTTCTAACTCTGTATTTTAATTTATACGGCATTCCACTTTCTGGAAGAAAGTCTCCTTGCCTGACAATTGGCTCCTAGCTCCTCCTTTAAAACTTGCTCCTTAGCAGCCACTTATCCCAGAAATCCTTCCAACAGTATCTTATTTTCCGTTCATAAATGGTCACTAAAATTATGGTAAATCAATACAATTATTTTGTTAAATTATTATTGTCAACTTCAGTAGAAAGTCAAAAAGATATACGCTCAGCCTAGTAAATACTGTACTTTTTAACCACAGTAGCTAGAAGCAGAAGCTATTGTAAATCAGGCCATAACTAACAAGTCTCTAAAAATCTGGAGCTCCTAATGGCAGTTAATAGACTTTCTCAATTCACCATTAACCAACCCATCAACTGTATTTATTGACTGTGGAACTACACTTCAGAATTGCTGTTTCAGTGATACAGCTTGCTGCATACAGCCCTGTGACCAAGAAATAGTTTGTGATATTCAAGTCAAAGAATATGAAGGCTAATATCACATCTTGTAATTTGACTTCTTACAGATTTTCATAGGCTCTTGAAGAGTATGAACTTGCCCCATTCGCTAATTATCCCTCCATAACAACCAGAGAAAGACCTGAATTATTTTCCCTTTACAACTCTTCATATTTCAACTTATTTGTTAAAATACCGAATGAAGCTTCTCTTGGAACATTTTCCCCTGCAGCAATCACCCACAGAATTCCTTATAAGGGGCAAAGTGGAGCACAAGTGAACTGTAACATGGTTCTACGACTGATGGCCTTAACCAAATAAATGCTATAATTGGTATTATATATAATCATATATATTGAGTATCATATATATATCAGTATTAATATTAATCAGCATCAGTTTGCAAAATATCAACAGGATTTTTATTAGGCTACAAATAGTCATAGGGCTGTTGATAACTTTGACTTCCATAAGAGAATGATTTTAAGGTTACCATGCAAAAAGCAGCATTTTGTGTTATATTTTTATACTTATAAAGACTTCCATTTCCACAACAGATCTAGAAGCACATGCATTAGCTCCCAGTTGACTTCAGTACAATACACGTGTCAATGTCAGCTACACAGATCCCTTTCAAGTATTAGGAAAACATAAGGAACTTTTTAGGTGCGTAAACAAATATTCCCACAAAACTGCTTAAATATGTAAAGTTGACAAAACACCAAGCTGAATCCTATATATGATGGACAGCATGTACCAACAGGGAAGAGGAGGCTCACAAGTCTGTATGTCTGGGATTGTCTTTAATGATTTTTGGTGAAGCAAGCCATAGATAAACTATCAAGCACATTGTCTTAAAGAGGCCTTTACAAGAGTCCAACAAACTGGCCACTAGTAAATGCTACAGAAAAGCATCTACTCTTCAAGCTGGTCACAACTGAAAGAATTAAATAGCCCCTTAATTTCATTCAAATTCAATTAGAATATAAATTCCACCATAATAGTACTGGCTCATCCTCAGTGAGTATTCCGTTTTTTTCTTTTTTATGAAGGGACCAAGATTACAGATCTTTTAAAAAACACATATTGCTTCTCAGTTATCTGCAATAGCTTATATATGCATACCCAGAAATATGATCACTTCCTATCTGGTGAGTTTACAAAAGATTGAACCTCTGCATTAAACTGGTTGTATATCTTGGACATGATCACTTGATCATTTCCGTGTTCCCATTCTTATAAAAATCACATCAATAATATTTGATAATGCAATTGAGGAAGCTTAGAAGAATTCTATTAATGTACAAATGGAGAGGTCTATTAGAGAAAACGAACAAGCCCAGAAGTGAAAACAGAGAATGGGTTAATTCAGAATTACTAGAAAGAATTTTTGTTGAAAAGTCTTAAATCCTGGAAGCAGGCCACAGCTTAATATAGCAATCAGAAAAGCAATTTGTCAAAAACATTTAGATGTCAGTATCTAACTCTAGGGTTTTATGTACTTCAGTGATAGGCAAACGCCAAAAGACTGAAAATTAAGCTTATCTCAGTATCTTAACATGAATAAACATGATGAATTACAACCAGCCATATCTAACCATTTTGTGCCAGATCCTAACCCAGTACAAAGATATCAGCTTTGTGTGGGGAAACTGTGCCAATTTATACTGTGGTTCTGTCCTTCCAACTCCTTCTTCCAAATGAATGACTCAAAAACAACAGTGACAACTAGGAAAATCCTTTTTTTTTTTTTTTGCAGCTAGACCCACCACCAAATAAATGTATCCAAGAGCAAATATTAATAAGCTAAACACCCATGTTCAAAGACAACATGTATACTGCAATGCATGTCCTTACATTACTGCTCAGAATAGAAATGATTACTATTCTTTAAAAGACAATGTATATACTTCTGTTTTAAAAGCATCTCATTTGTTCTGGATAATGAGCCAAGAGTATAAAGATTATGTGTCGTATCACATCTCCATCTTAATTAATTTTCTATCAAGTATAATGTCATTTAGGCATTACATTATATCAAGTATAATGTCATTTAGGCATTACAATCCAAGCTGTTCCAGAAGCTGCTACGTATCTTTATAATATACTGGACATACCTTTTCCATCACTTTTAATTAAGCACTTTAGAAATATGAGAAAGGAGGAAAACACAAGTGAGGCCAAGTGCAACATGTTGGGAAGTTTATTTATGGAGAATGGTTCTGCCAGTTAATTTGTTTCCAACAGGTCCAAGGAATGAACAAATCTAAAAACTATGATTCCTCATAAAACATATAGTTTGTTTCTGAAGCTTTTTGACCCACATTTCTTCACAGTTTACTTTCTGTAACCAGTTAATAGCATTATTCAGTACTGTTTAGAAAGGGCCTTTGCTGTGCAGGTAGTTTGTTGTAGACTAGCTCCAAGTAATTTAGTGAACTATAATCACACGCGTATTGCTGCTACAACACTCTATACTCTCTGACTACTTTGCTTTCTACCAAATAAAATAGAACAGATATTTTATCCTATAAGTAGATATGCAAACAGGTTTAAAAAGCACAATACAATGGTCAAATAAAATTATTATAAAGATAATTCAGATATATTAACAGAATGATCATATACAGAACAGTTGAAACATGAGCATAATTCAAGCATTTTATCTGCAACCACTGCTAAATTTGCATCAAAGTAAGAACCAGAACAGAAGATGACAGACACGTCTCACAAACCCCACTTCCACACAAGCCTGTACGAATGTGCACTACATATACCTACTATAGTGGGTACCTATAGCAGGTACCTGTATGGTGGATGAAGAAAGAAGGGTCAGAAAACAGCAGGTAAAAAAGAGGGTGAGAATTACTCCTGCCTAAAAGCATGTCACTGCCATAGCAGAGTATCGCAACAGAGTACAAACTCAAAGCTCTACCTATGATCAAGTACAAATCTCAGATATATTTTAAGCCTCTCTAAACCCTACAGTTAGCAGGAGGTTTTATGTTCACAAACTAGGCCGTACACCATCCCATGTCACAGCCAAAGGAAATGCAGGATTCCCCATTGCAGCTGCCAGACTTACCAAGACCTTGTGTAATCCTATTATAAAATCATCCTGAACACACTGCGAGTTGACCTTAGCTATTGCTATTCATCACAGCACTGCAACAGCACCTTAACCAACTATGAGAGAAAGGATCAAGTAACATTCTTGTCTCAAATCAAACCTTCTTCTTTGGAAACATGCTATTCTGGCACACACAAAACAGGATCACCTATTTTCAGTAACCACATGGGGTAGGCAGCAGTCATTTTAAGTATCTAGAAAACCATATGGGTGCAGGAACTCTAAAGCTGTACAAATCACTTCAATTTCGTAACTGACCATACAAAGTTCAAACGCAGTGTAAAGTGCATTGTTCTGTTAAATGGCAAATGCATTTGGAAATAACACTACAAAATGCGTACTGCTCTTCCCCTTCCAATAAAACAATTTTTTATTTCCAAGTAATTGTACTGAATACGCTTTGTATTTCAAGAATAACTATACCTCACTGAAGATATTCAGTATTTATCTGACTTACCAGAATGATGGTGATGTTGTTCTTCTAGGAACTCCAAGTCAAGCATGAGGTCATCTTCATCCAACTCACAGGAACCCAAGTTATTCAAAACATCCTAATATAGATTAAAAATAAAAAAGGGCATTTAGACAGATGTGTTAACGAAACTGTTCTGCACAAAATCATGAGCAATCAGATATGGGAAATACGTTTAAGCAGGAGCTAGAGAAAATTCTTTTACTGACACTGGACTGGTGAGAAATTGTATGAAACAACTGCCCACGTACAATGCATAAATGCATTAGTCACCATTCTCTGGTTTTACAAGATATTAAAGATTTAATAAAAAAATAAAAAACACCACAGAAGTACAGGTAATACCATCAGATTTTTTTTTTTTTTTGTACTGTTCAATGATTGGCTTGTGTATTTCAAAATTTAATCCTAACTTCTCATGAACCACTATTTTTTTTTTTAACACAACACAGAAGCATCAGTACTAAATTTTTGAATTCTAAGCTCTGCCTGCCCTTACCAATATATTCTGAAGAGAGATTTACTGTTATATTTATCCAAGGGTTAAAGGGACACACATTTAGGAATTCAGTGCAAAAGAGGCTAGGTGATCATCCCAAAGCATCAATATGCCTGTAACACCTCTGTATAGCAATCTGCTGTACCAAAAGCAGAGAAATATAACAGTAGGACACATTAAACTTGTAAAAGCCCTTCCTGACTTCAATTACAACTGTATTTTATGTAACTGTAATTCTTTGAAGTATTTTCTCGCCGTAATTGTTATTCACACTCACTACTTAGGCTTATTCAACTCTTTTGAGTAATTATTTCTTCAAGTCTGTTTTTCACTCTTTCACAAACAACACAGGCAACATCAGGATGTTTTCTTGTATTCTTTCCCTGACCTACCATTAGCATGAGAAAACCTCTGCTGAGACACAGAACCCGCTATTAATGCTGTAATGTATAGATGTCAAGCACAGAAAGTGACAACTGTCAAGTACTGAGACCTGCACATAAGTAGCGAGCAGTAGTTTACGGAAGGAAAATATATATCACATGAACATTACAGTGACATCAAGCACACACCTCTTATTCCCTCTATCTTAACTCAAAGAGCTGCTGACAAGCCTTCTTCATAGTGATTGTTTCCTTCACTCATGCTGACAAAATGTAGACTTTCAATAATCAAATTATATATTATTACTTAGTACAAAAGCATAAAAATAAACCACAAAAATATATATCTCAATATGCAGGTGCATTATATCAGGTTACTGTACTTGATACTTATGTAGACACAAACTTTCCTATTCCAGATCTGTGTTAATGTTGAACAAACCCAAAATAAAACTGGTTTACTAAAAAAAATTTAAAGAAAAAGAGTGTTCTGTATAAAACTGAAGTGGAAGAACACACATTGTTCAATGTTACAGATAACCTGAAACTTAAGTCACTTTTGAATCACTGTTGGAGCTAGTGAAGAAGCACTGGAGATCAAAAACCTCATTTCATGTCCTTTAGTACTAAATATCTTTCAAAATAGTAACAGCAAGACACTTCTAAGATTTGTTTTCTGTTCTTTTTCACAAATTCCAAAAGCACTGCCTGACATGACTGAAGTATCTTCAGTCCAAGTGTTATTACCAGCTGTGTTTTGGAAGGAAAATCAATGATTATGGAAAGTTAAGAGCAGATGAACATAAGGAAACAAAACAAAACAAAACAAAAGAAGACTCTGGGGATTTTTGCTCCCTTTTTAAATTTAGACAGTATTACGCACTTGAGAATGATCAAACGGTATCTCAGAGAATGGAAACGTACCTTGATTGTATATTGTTTTATTAATGTAAGAAAAGCAGTTTGGTGACAAAGTCCAGAAGAAGAATCTCTGAAAATTTAAAGCAACAGCTAAAAAATTTTCAAGCCAGTAGAGGCAAAAGGTAAAACGTTTAATATGTTTTAAGTACAAAGGTTTGTTCTTTACCTTAAAATTATCATCTGTATTACAGCTGATCAACCGAACCTACACTGATATTAATGCTAAGCATCCTTCGATGAGCCATACCAATAGTAAGGAGTGTGATTTCATGCTAATTGAGCATCTCCTACATCCTGTGCAGTAATTTACGCATAGTCTGAAATCTTGGGCATTTGCTTGTGAAAATGTAGTAATTCACAGCCTTTGTCAAAAAAACAAATTCTATTTTATTTGGAAAAAAAAAAACAAACAAAACACAAACAGAACCGCAGTTTTCTAAGTTTTGGGGAAACTTCCCCAGATTCGATGGATCAAGAGGAAAATGTTTATATACGAACCTCCTCTCATTATTGCCTTTCAGGAAGGTCTTCACTTCCAGTAACTTTCAGATTGGAGTCAAACTGTGCTTCATCTATCCTCTGTCCTGCAAGGTTGATGTGCAACCTACTCCTCACAGCAATATCTCTGCTTGTTCATCTGAGCTGAGGGTTCCCAGCTGCCTTTCCAACACACTTATGAACCCCTTCCCTTTCCTTTCCTACAGCCTCTTTGCCTGCACCAACAACAGTAGGCAAGCTGAATTGATAAAATAAAACTCCCCCAGGTCTATTCTTGGAAGTACCTCACCAGGGAAAGTCTCTCTTTTCCTGAGTTCACTTGTTTTTTATAAAGGATCAATCATAGAACTGGCAACAAACAAATTAGAGCAGCTACTGTCCATCCTGACAAGAATAAGGCTTGGCAGAGGAAGCTGCACTACCTGTCGGTGTCAGCTATGTCAGTCCAGCTGCTTTCCCGCTTTAATCGCACCACCTCTGCCAGTGAGGTCCTTCCACAGATACAACACAGAAATCAACTCAGGAGTGCACAAAAAAGCACAAAAGCACACCAAAGTAGAGTGTTACTTAGGTTCCCTGGGCTATCCTAAATGAAAAAAAAAAAAAGCCCAAAACTCTGTTCTAACCTTTTCTGAAAACACATAATTAGAAAATATAAGAGAAAAAGGCTCCTAGAATGACTTGCCTAATGCCACAGAACAGCACGGTACTTCTGTGAGTGCACGCCCATGACCTCTGCCCCTCTGCCTCCTCGCCAAGATCCAGTATTCCTTTGTTGCTATGACAATTAGCAGCAACTGTAATTTCCTTGTAAGTTTAATATCTCTTGACCTTGTCCTCGTTTTCCCCCTCACCACTGCTGCTGCATTCCTTGAAGAATAAAGCAACTAATTTAAAAATAAAAGAAAATGAAAGAGAGCTCAAGCTCTAAGAAGCATTCAAAGTGAGTAGTTTCAAGGCTTTGCTACATAAAGTAAAAGAAACGAATGTTTCAATCAAGGTTCCAAGAAAACATTTGTTGTCTATTTACGGTGGCATATCTTTTATTTGTTCCAGGAGGCAAACCATTTAGGCGAGGCAGAAACTGCAGCAAAAACCTCTTTATTGACTCTGTAATAACCCCCTTTGAAGCCTTACAATGTATTTCCTACTTCTAGTGTCTGCTTGACTTCTACCACTGTTTTGCCTTTATAATGGACCCAAAATTAACATGATGGTGCTTTTTTAACTTCCAGTTGATCATAGCTTGTGAGAACATGTGAATACACTTAGTCAATCATTTGCCCACATCTCTCAGTTTTTCCTGGTCGAGACAGGCTGCAGCCCTCATTTACCTACAACTATTCCCACCTTTGACGTGCTGAACTACCAGCATTATTTAAACAAGTTTCCATTTAAACAAGTGTTTAACAGTGATATTTTAACATTACTAATTCAAAATAAAAAGCACTAATTTGTACAATGTTCCAGGCTGCTTTTGGTAACTGATAAAGGCTGCAGCAGAAAATTGAAAGACTGTAGTAACTTTTCAATAACGATTTTCATATTTAAAATTCTTTCATCAACAAAGAGAAGTATAAATTGCTATTTTTCATCCAACCACCACGCATCCTAATCAAAAGTCCATTGAACTCAATGGTACTCAATTTAGACATGACTAGGCCTAAACATTCGTAATAAATATGACCCAAGAAACATTTTATTATTGAAAAATATGCAGGGATTTGAACAGATATAGTTCAGAAACAGCTGAAACATTAGAGGGATAGAGTTGCATTAGACATACAGCTCCTCCCAGCCAGACAGTGTGTATCTGGATAGTAAGTTTACTCAGGTTTGCTTAAGGGGAATCTTCCTAGCTTAGCTCCCTCCCTATCTTCATCTTTGTCTCTTCCCAGCTTCCCTTCCTATAATCACTCAAAGGAAATCTAATGAATAATACATGAACACATGAAGTCCTTTTCCAGAATACTCAAGTATTTCACTATTTTCGGACCTGTTCCAGCTCAGAGTCTACATCACTTAATATAAGTTTGAAAGCTGGAATAAATAAAAACAGCTTTAGTAGCAAAAACACATAAAATGCCCAACATAATAGGTCTTAAATCTACTATTAGGCTTAAACAAAAAACACATAACATTTCTTTATGAAGTCCCTTTACTATGTGGGGTTTTAATTATTATGACAAATAACCAACTCGCACACATAAATGCCTAGTGAAATTACTGCTTATGGAGTTGGAGTACATGCCTCTAAAAATTGACTAGTCTGGTATCCAAAAATTACAATAAAACATACATACGAATATATAAATACACTAAAGCATATTATTTTGTTAAGCAATGCAATTCAATTCCAAAATGGACTTAGCAAAATCATATCAATTGCAGAATACATATAAATAAAGCAAGGTAAATCCATGTAGAACTGAATATTTGCAACTCATGAATAATTGGGTTTAGGTGACAAATCTGCACATTTGAAACAGCCAGAAATCAATGGCATCAATCAAAAGATCCATTTTTTGACATTTTCACACATTTTTATCCTAGGCGTCCTGCTGTCATACCACTGAAATAATAAAGTAACAGCAAAGTTCTAAAGGCAGCAGACACAGGTTCTCTCTTGTAACCAGCATCTTTGGAGAGTTGCATATGCTATTTTGTAACTTTATTCTAATTAATATGCAGTCCCTAGTGAATATGACATTCAATGGCTTCTGTTTCCTTTCCTACGCTGGTATCTTGAGGGAGTTTCAGTCCTGACAAATTTTGTTTTGGGATACAGATAACTTTTTTTTACCAGTGCTTTTGTGTATCCACACAGAGGTTGCCACCGGCACCTGGCATCTTCCAGTGTTTTTCAGGACTCTTTTACACAAGTGACTGAGATTTCCATTTCATTACAGTACAGTGATAGTGCAACAAAACCTTGACTATTGCTGAGACATTGTTCAAGACGCTTGAGAACGTGAGGTCCAGCAAGCGACTCAATGAAACTACAAGACTGAAGCAATGACCTGTTTGCAATTGGTCAGCTCATAAACATTTCTATCAGACACATAGGTGGCTGGCAACAGTATTCACAGAAGTCACTGAAAGTTAATTAGGGTTATACATACACTGATATAACCTTACTATCATGAACTTGAACATATTGACTACATTTTAATCTTTAATATATCCTTTGATCAAGCAATCACCAGATTTTCAGACATTTTTAGAACTACAAGAGGAAAACTTTAAACACTCACTTTTTAAAAAAATGCTTTGGATTCTGTTTGCCTTCCTTTCTCCCCATAGTGACCTCTAGTCCTCTTTCTCATCATTTGCCTCTGTGTTATTCTTCTTATTTTCTGAATACAGATATTCATATCTTTGTTTTTCTCTTTGTTTTCTTCAAAATATAAGGACTTAGCATTCATGCCTCCCCACTGAAATGGGGACATAATAAATATGGTTTATAAAATCCCAATACTGCATGTATAATAGAGTGCTAGTATTTAATATTATAGATTCCTTTTTTCTTTCACTGTAGAAATTGGGAGAGGGGAGATATTTGAGATGCTTTGCAACAGCACATGCAAAGCACTCTAGGGAGAATGATTTAATTCTTTTGTAAAGTCATATATATTCCAATTCACCTGTACCTACTCTGGGTCACTGCATATCTGATGCTGGAAAAGATCAGAATTAAACACTTATTTCAAGTCTGAAATGATTTCTAGAGATTGCCAAAAGATAGTAGTACTCCATCAAAATTGTATTCAGCAAAGGAACATAGCATACAATCACCATAAGAATGAAAACGGAGATATACTCAAGGAAAAAGAAAGACCTTGAGCTATTTAAAGTAATGTTAACTCCTAGAACCATACCTGAATAATTCATGGACATAATGAAGTATTTCCCCTTCTGCACCCTCCCACATACTTCAAAGGGAAAATGAAAGTACATGAAGCCCAGCAACAGAAAAACCTTTAAAAACACAGAATCCCTGCCAACCAACTAAAAATCTCTGTATCAAACATAAAGCTTAGGAATGCCTTTCATATACCAAGAGCAGCCTAAAAGCATTCTCTTGTCCTGAATAGCACCACCCAAAAAGCATATTATTCCCCACTTGAATGCTTTAATAAACTAGAGACTTTAGAAAGGAAAAAATAAATCTTGTAACGTTTGGTAAGAACATTTTCTGTAGCTAACACGTGGAAATCCATTTATATTCTAAATTAATATGCCTTTAGGAATTAAAAAGAAAATTACCAGTGGAGGGAAGTGTCTAACTACGGAGCTCAGATCCACCATACTATTCTTCTAACTATGTTTTGCATGCACAGTCTCAGCTGTGTAAGGGAAATGCGATATTTTCTATCCTATTTTTGTTTCTGCCCTTTCAATTCTCTCTGTGCATTAAATCAATGTCTGCAATAATGCTCCTTTTGCCTGAGTGATTATAACTAATGGACTCTCGTAACAGATCGTAGTTTGCACTCACCCATAGAGGGCTCATTCTGCCACAATATGGTCGGCTTGCAAAAGCCACAGAAGTGGAATACAGCAAAGCTCAGGAACCACCAGTGGCAGGAACAGGAGCTGACCATGCTCCTATACAGCCACATGGTCAGTCAGGGTCTGATGACAGGGCGAAGCAGCACCTGCCTTCAGAAATCCACAGGCAAACACATTCAAGCAAATAATCACATTGATGTAAAGCACCAGTGTTCACTCTCCCCATATTAATCAGCTTTCCTGCCATTGGAATGGCATGCATAGGGATCATATGGTAGAGTACTTTCACACCCAGAGATCACTAGCCCACCTCCCACGACAAACTTACAAGGGCTTCTCTTTCCTACAAAGCAGCTGTAGATGCTGCCAGCTGGTCTTGAATACATTTGCTGCTGTTTAATCTGAATACTACAGCACTGCTGAGGATAACGTGCAGCTGAGAGCCATGGGTTGGCAGCATCAGTCGTACTGCCATAGTGTAACCTGCCTCTAAGACAGCACCTATGAATGCTAATGGAGTCACCTTTTCAGGAGTAACCAAAGCCACACTTAGTATTTGCTTGCCTTGAACTCAGACCATATGCATACTAAAATGAAGGGGCAATAGCCAGTTGTTGTAATACAGCAGTGCCACTAATAGCGTAATTGGTAACAACATACAAGTATTTTATAACACTGCTAAACACAAAATACACAAATAACATGCAACTCCAGAGACTTAGAGAATGATGGCATATTTGCACAAATGACATACAGGAAAACATGCAAGCAAAAAAAAACCCAGCAGGATGGCAACAAAGGTGGCATAGCAGTATAACAGGCAAGAAAGGTAAGTGATGGAACCAGAAAGAGTCCTTGTCCCAAAAATAAGATGACATGTAGAAGAGGCAGATAAAGTCCCTTTCCTTTTGGGGAGGAGGCTGAGAAGCACAAAACCACCAAGTATAAGTGAGCAAAGATGGGGAATGAAGAAGCAACACACTTTGGCTCCAGTTTTCAGCACCAGAGAGTTCATAGTCTCAGGAAGGGAAACGGTCAAGACCAACACCACCACTGGTACCCACACCCCAGTGAAATTGGCCTCCTTTGGCAGTCTCCTAACAAGCCCCATGACAGCCACCCTGAATTCCTGTAATTACATACACATACATGTATGTGCATGCACCCACTTGCAACACACAGGCCAGCTGCACAGACAAACAGCTCTTAGAATACTGGGAGGCAACAAGTGCTCTCAGCATTTAAAATTTAGTGTACTTTAAGCATCTATTAAAGTAATCTAATAAATCCAGCTTCAAGCCAACCGCAGATAAATATCAGCTCTTGACAAAGCTGATAAAGACAGCAATCACCTAACCTTGAATTCAGTATCTAGCAATAGAACATCAATTTAAAAGCTACATTTAGAACGTGTGCAAGCTTATATGCACCAGAAAGCTTGAAGTTTGAGTCTGTGAATAAAAGAAAGAACAGTATCATTTCAGACAGAAAGGCACTTAGCTGACTGTTTGCCATTCTTTCAAATAATCCTAGAATGCTCAGATTCATTTTGGTTGTAAGCAGAATCCAGACAATTGGATTTTCTGTGCTCAAAAAGAAAAAGGTGCATACGTTTTTTATACATTAATCTATAATTTCATTAGCAGAATCCTAGAGATAAAAAAAAAAAAAAAATCCTGTTAAGAAACTATGAAAATACAAAGAAATGCAACAAAGCTTAAAATGCCCAAATTAAGCTTCCTTAATAGATTTTTTCCCTTCGCTCATACACACATATGCTTTCCTCCCAGCAGAGAGATATATCTGCAACACATAATTTGCTTTGTCGATTAGTTAATGTTTTTACAGCTTTTGTAATAGGCAAAGGGCTATGCAAGTGTTCTAGTGCAGTCATTATCATTGCATAGCTTTGGGAAAGTTTTCTACATCTCATGTGCCAGATTTGTCCGCCAAACACAGACAAAGCTCCTCGAGTATCTCTATCCTACATTTATATAGGACATCATTTAGACAATTCAGTGAAGCTTAGAGATGCAAGTGCAACAGGTTATTCAACATATGAATTGGTCAAGTAAATTTTTCTAAAACCATTCCCATTAAACATATAACTGAGGGCTAAGCCTTTTGGCAACTGAGACTGGCAGCTAGAAACTTCTGTCTGTGTCCTGACAGCACCCAAGTCAATGCTTCAGCCAACATTTAAAGGGTCAAAAATTGCTTCATGACATCTAATCAATCTTCAGTTTCATTTTTGCCTTTTCTCGGCCAGTAGTATGGGGTGAGGGGGCAGGCAGCAGGGTGGAGCAGATAAGTAAAGGATACAACCATACAACTACTGAGGATCTGCCTGCCAAAAAAAAAAAGAGAAACATTTACATTCAGGGAATTCAAGAGGGAGAACCTTAGCATTCATGAACTTGATAAACCACTACCACTCCTAAGGGGCAAACCATGGCAACTGCTTTAACGAATATTACTTTTCTGACAAACCACATCAAAACAATTCTCCTTCTGCCACCATCCAGCACCAGCCACATTCATGTGGCAGAGACAGCTGAATTCAAGCCCCATTTCCCCAAACAGGACTAACATTGTTTAGCATGTGGTTTCAGTGTATCTGAAATGCAATGCAGGAAAAGGTACGTATGTGGCACCAAGTTCAAGAACTAATCGATTCATATTGCAAATACCATCTGCTCAAAATGTCCCAGGTCTAGTTGTATCACTTATGTTGTTGGAATCAGCAATTTTGGGCGCCAAATGAAGATAATCTCTTTTATGGCTTGATCATTATTTTATTTCTAAGAAAACACTAATAACTTGCTACATATGAAACCCTCAAAACTCTCCTAGACATATGTTTAAATAAATAAAATATTTTTTCTCTAGTAACAAGAAAATTTAATACTTTTTCCCTCCCAATATTACTATTAGCCAATTCAAGACCAAACTTTCTGTTTCTAATTCTCATCTGTAGCCTGTAATATAAATCACTAAAAAGTGAGCTCTGTAAATGAAACCACAAGTGACCCTTTACTATACCATCGTTAATACAATATCGTAATAGATATGCCATTGCTAATATTATTTGAATTCTTTCTGTTTCCATGGCAACTTTGCCCTACAGCTGCTCTGGTAAACAGGGTTTTAAATCATTCTTTGAGAAAGGCTTCTGCTCAAATGTCATTTTTTCCACTAGTGCATACTGTATTTCTTTTGTTCTGTTTTTTAAAAGAATAACTGTACTGGCAATTACAGGTCCAGAAGACAGAATTATTTGGTTATTGCAGTTGAATGGGCAGTGAATTTGGAACTTGAGGAATCAGAGCAACCTGCGCACCAAGCTTTAACATCACCAATACCAAACACAACATTCTATCCTGAAGAGGTATCTCAATCTCACAGAAAAAACAACCACTTGCTGGAAATTCTGTAATGCACACTTTTTACAGCCTTTGTTACTTCTCCCCTGTATTTTCAAAACTCTTTGATGCTTAAAACAACTGTCCCTTTCAATATCCACATGTGTATTTTTTTTCTAACAAATATTTAGACCCCTAGGCAACAGACTGGAAAACCAGCATGAATATCTAAAGAATGATTGTCCAGTTCTTTCCCATGACTTACACATGTGCTTAAACTGAACAGAAGAATTTGGTTCACCACACACGCCCATCTTAAGAACAGAATCGTATATTGGTATCAGAGGTCACCTGGTTTTTATGCCCAAATTCTGAAGCGACCAAACCTGTACATTCAGCTGTCAGTCACTATGCCAACCACAACTAGGGATAACAGAATCTGGTTGTGTCACATCGTTCACCTCCCCTTCACCTCTGTCAGTGAAGTCAGTATGCTATTAAGGGGGTGATTTTTCTATAGGAATGCAGTAGAAATGCCAGAAAACACAACACTAAGGCCAGGGAAGAAATTAAACTAGCCCTTAAGCTTTTGGGCATCACTCTGTGTTTAGCCTATCCCAACAATAGCACTAGTTTTGTTACTGCTTCAGAGCCCGAAGAAGCTGAAGGTGATTCCCTGTATAAGGCAATGAAATTACAGTCCATTTTTGGTACAATATAACCCTTAGTAATGTTAACTACAACACAGACTGTTACTTGCTAGCACGACATCCAATCTTTCAGTAATTTGAGTCAGTAAGAGCTGTTTACAAGTCAGACTGATGTCAGGTTTATCATATCAGGAAAACGTAATTGCTGATGCATTATAACCAATGAAAGCCTGAATAGTAATGTTACCTATAGCATATACTATATATATAGTGTATATATATATACACACATACATATGGAGTCCAAATAATGTTACACAAGTATTGTAGAAATTGGATCAGTATCTGGTACTTCAGAGGAAAACAGTATTCTAAAAAACTATGTGCTGGATTTGCCACAAAGCAAAGTACAAAACCTGTTTTTCACTCTGCTTACAAGTCTTTTACCACCAATTGTGTTTCCATTTATTTCCGCTCACTGTGTGGCTTTGCAGTTTAAATGCCATCTGCAGTATTTCTTTGACAATCCCATTCTTCCTATAAATCTAACAGAAATAATATACATATAAAAAAGAACAGCAAAGAAATAGCACATTTTTTCAATGAACGAAAATATGAACTCAATCAACAACTTACTTTTTAAAGGCTTTCTGGTTTGCCATTAGATATTGTATATCAAGCCACAGAACTCTTCATCCTGAGCATGTGACAAGTCTGCTATTTGAACAAATAGGGATGGGTAGCTTATTGCACTAACAAGTTAGATCTCAGATAGTCAGGAAAGATTGAGCTCCACTAGAAAATACTCCAGAAACTTTTTTCCATTAATTAACATTTATACATCTTCAACATAGACAGCAATAGAAACTCTTTGAGGTCATGATGTCACTGTCAGAAACTTTCTCAAATTCTTACTAAAAAAGACTGTCATTATAATGATTTTCATTTGCCATTAATTCCCAGTTGCCTAATTCAGTAGGGTAGAAAGCAGTTCCCCCAGTACTAATTGGAATTAATTTTTAATTTAATAATCTAATGGGCTGTAGTTTGGGCTTTTTCTCTCTTTCACTAAATCAATGCTCTCATTATTTGTTAATGGCTAGGTGCTCAAGGCACACTGTTAAGAGGCCTGAAATAAGATAGCCTCTAGGTTTGAAGTTTAGATTTAAAAAGAATCACAATACATACATCACAGGGTACGTTTCTTTACTATAGTTACAACTTTCTTTCAGAAACAAGTAAAAGAGTTTTCTGTTTTGTATAGGATAGTGGCATTTATAGGTTCAGTTAACAAAATCTTGCTGTTTCATTCCTACTTCAAACTGTCAATACAAAAAAACAGACTTGGCTCAATGCTGAGGACAGGTTTTTATCCCATAATGTGAATAAACTGGATTCTTGTGGACTAAGCTTCAGTAGGGCTATCACAATAAACTCACCTGGAGAATATTTACAATATGTTATTCAGCATATAACAACACATGAACTTAATGCTCAAATTTATGCTAAGAAGAACTTGGACTCTTAAATGAAAACAGTCCTTAATGTTCACATAGTCAGGACCTTACCAAATAAACTGAAGTTTTACACAGTAAATATTTACTGTCTTAAAGATGGAACACTGTCATTATTTTCAATTTTTTACTAGAATGAAGAAGCACTTGTACTACACTTTTGAGTATAGTACTTCCACAGTAGTTGCACCACACCATCAGTTACATCAGAACTACTTTCTTCTGTCTCGATTTTCACACAGATTCTAACCTCACTTCAGTCAGTAGGTTCTAATAACACTTTTTACAATGATTAGCAGTCATCTTCATACATCCAAAACAGAGTGACATGGTCTTTCTTGGTCAATATCCCTATTTTTAAGATAGCTTTTCCACATGTAAGAGCCTTTTGTAGCTGCTGTTGCTTTTAGGGTATGATTAGAGGAATGTACTGCAGAAAAAAGTACTTAGAAAGATGCAGTGGAACCTACGTAAAGATTAGAATCTACTGGATGTGCTGAGCAAAAGAAATCTGATCAAATATCAAAGCCCATACCTTTTTTGATATGGCTGTATACATACAGCCTTAATTCTGTATGTATAGACTGGAGTAACAAAAAATTAGTTTTCTTTCTATTCAGTGGAGCCATAAAGCAAACGTACCATACTCATTGTGATAAACCCAGCACACATAAACGCTGTTCTGGTGTTCATTACTATACAGTACTATTATTCCCAGCTCTGCAATGGAAGCATGCATGTATTTTTACAAATGACAACTTATTACCCTGCTTTCCTAAAGAAAAAGATTGATGTCATCCCACTGACTAAGCCTAAACTTTTATGTTCTTTTTCCAGGAAATTTTGAACCTCTTCACCAACATTAACTGACTTGAACAGAAAAGGCAAAACATGGAAGCTAAGAAACAGCAGATATTTGGATGGAAGAATGATATTCAAGCACTGCACCTGCTGTGAGCAAAAGTGCTGTAAAAGCTCACACCTTATAATGGCAGGTATGAAATACCCTTTTCTTCTCTACTGCAAGACGTTTCAGCTGAAACCTACATCCTTCTCTCATACTGATGTTGCTCTATCTGTCCCAAAACATAAATCCCCTTGCAAGTCAGGTATTCCTAATTCCAGTGCTCATAAAACTTGCTTGCTATATCATCAAACAGTGAATATTCTACCATTACTTTCCATACGTTCATTAACACAGACCAACTCAATATCCTATTGCTTTTACAAGAGAAATCAGAGACAGGTGAAATTACTCCACAGAATGAGAAGGCTGCACCGCTTGGAACAGAAAGCAGGGTCTTACATCTCTGCTCCTCCTTTATTCAGCTGTGCCAGGCAGTTGCTAATTTTTATTGCACTGTAATTTGAGTAAACACCCACCCAGTGGAACTGACTGAAAAAAAGAGAGAGTTCTTCATTTGCTAGGGGTTCTTTAACAGGTTTCTCTGTGCTGATACATTAACCACTAAACACCTATCTGTCCTTACAGCTCCTGAAACAGTAAGGGTGTACCAGCATAATCATAGGGAGCCTGCTGTTACTAACAGAAGAGCTTTTTCTTTAAATCTGTATTTGCTTCAGCCAAATGACCATCCTAAGTTGTCAGAGAACTATACACAAATTATTGCAGTCAGAGATTTACTGAGTTAAAGGTTAGGTATAAAAGCTATGGCTGTATTATTAACAAAAATATATGATAGTTGAAACTGACCAAGGAACAGGTATGATGTCCCTTCAAAACAAACACATACGAATACATACACAGCATACCAGCTCATCTGCTTCAGCAGTGCTCCTCACCACAAACACAATTTCAGGATCTCCCTCCTGCTCTGACTCACCACGGAACTGAGTCCATTTAAAGTCCAATGACAGGTAACAAAAAGTCTAGGGAATGGTCCTGAAAGATGATGACTTAGTTATGAATTTACCTGCTAAAACAGCTCTGGTATGCAGAGATTTAGTAGTGCAAGAGGCAGACATTTGAAAGTATTAGGCCAGAATACAAAAAAAACCCCATAACAGCTTACAAATATAATTTCAGTTTTCATCTCTTCTTTCAGAGGACAAAAGTTAATCCTCTTAATTCTCTTTCCATGGTCACTATCTGGGCAGTGCTTTATCACGGGTGTGATGAGCTTGCACTGCTCTCAGCTCCAATCCTCCAACTTCAGCCCCAAGGCAAGTACCCTTCTATACTCCAAATAATTTGTCAGCATGTACTTCCTTCTTCAAAATGAAGATTCAGACTACCTATAGAAGTATGAACTGCAAAGACGTAATGGGTTTTTTGTTTTCCTTTCCCTCAGAATACACAGAAAGTTAGCACTGCAAAATTTGATAATACAAGTGTCTCAATGAACATCTGGCGTACTGATCCCTGGGAAAAAGACCAGTTTAATCTTGAAATGTAAATATTACATGTCAAAAAAAAAATCTTCCTGTGCAAAAATGCATCACTCTGTGTTCTTCAGGTACCACTCACAAACAGAGCAATTACTGTTCAGCTATAACATTCTCCATGCACTATCTACAGAAGTACAATATGACACTAAAGATTCTTGTGTCGTTTATCAAATATAAAGCAGAGGAAAGCTACCAATACACATGTATTTGCCATGTACAAAATAGGTCTCTAAAATTGCCTATTCTTACTATTTTATAAGATTACATTAATAGACCCATGGTTGATGGACCATAAAAATCCAGGATTCAGACTTATACCTTTGAATATTTCTCAATGGAAGATATGTGTGCATTGATCAAAGTAGCATCCTTCATATGCTCAACTTACTGTATGGACTGGGGTAAGTGTTCAGAGAAAAGTAGATTTCATGCGTTTTGGTAAAAAAGCAAGTAATAACCTGCTTTTACTTAATGACACTCTCCTTTAAAAAAGGCATTTTCAGGGCAGTTGGATCCAGTATATGAATTGCTTTGTTTCTGCTTGCAAAAGCCTTCTGACTTACTATAACTAATACTGAAATGGCATATTTATTTTGTTTGGATATGAAATGAGAGGAAAAACTTGATACTGGATTGTATTTTGCTTTGATTTTTTAAGTGTGATGAAGCTGTAAACTAGAAGGACTCAAAATTACACCTGAAAGGCACCATAACCTAAAGGAACATCAGCTAACTGAGAAAATGTGGGGTTTGATGCTTTCTGCACTTCCTGCTTCATTACATCAGGTAGTCTCTTCAACCTGAAGGTACTGTCTCCACTCCTACTCCATGTCTGTCCAGCTTATTCAAACAGTAAGTCTTAGAACAAATGACTCCAAGTCATTTTTTTCCATTCACATTCAGCAGGGACAGCTGAATGTGAAGAGACCACAAACCCCATCTCTTTGCTCTATCCGTCTTCTACTTTACCGCAATCTTATGAGGACACACGGAACAAGTATTCAGTTCTGAACTTCCACAACTTACTAATAAAAGTGTTACAATAAATTATTTATTGTAATTTATCTTAATAGTCTGATGTAAACTTTTGTGACCTAGGAGCAGTCACGCGCCATATTCTGCTTTCCAAACCATACAAAGAGCCAGGTGGAAAATGCAGAACCATAACTGCCTAAGCCACAATGGCTTCTTTTACTTGCAGCATCCTACGACTACGCAGAACACCAAGTGCATCTTTCAATCAGTGTCCTTTTGCCAGTGTTCATATACCAAAAATAACAGAAATAATATCAATTTAGTGCAATATTATATGAAAATTCACAAGTTTTATTTTTGCTTTGCGTTTTTCTTTATGCATTGTGTCATATGATATTTAGCTCTTTCATTTGTATATAATGTCTGTGTGCTATTAAATCATTCTTTTCTGAAGTGTCTGGAGACAATTTATAGTAAACAGGAAACCAAACCTAACCTCTGTCATGCAGCAATACAGTAGGATGTTATTTTCCCTTCCATACAGTACTTACATTTCTACAGAGCAACAACTTTGAACAACTGGATACTCTACTCTACTACTCAAAAAGCTGCAAATTTCTTTTCCAGCCTCCTGCTGCTTACAGAGGCAAAGTGAAAGTGTGCTGTGCTGGCCTGTCCATCACTTCACTCACAGCATTTCTCCACATCACAAGAACAACTGCTTAGCCTACTTGTTGCCCAGTGCCTTTAGGCATCTCTGCCCCGTAGGCCATACTATACAACTCTGATGCTGAAGGCTGGAGCCTGACCCTGCAGAGCGTCAGTGTGGGAATGTGACTCACCATGGTAATTTATCTGTCAGGCTTCTTTACTCGTGAGCAATCTCAAATACTTCTAATCCCAAGTATGTCATGCTGCCAATTTCACAGCATTGCAGAGTTACTGCTCCCTGGCTATGACAGTGGCATCATCAGAAATAAAAAGCTCGAACAGGCTTCCTTGCCCACAGGCCTTACCTGCTGAGAAACCACAGTACCTTACTTGCTTTCCTCCCCACGTCTCAACACATTCTTCTACACTGCAGTGCCATGCTTTTCCTAAATGCTTCCAAAAAATTAGCACACCGTTAGTTGTATAAAATAAGGAAACTATAAGATGTGTTTCAGTCAAAAGGCTTAGCTATCATACCACACAAGAAATCGAGCAGTCTTCTGAAGCACAAGCACGTTTCACATCTGGGCTCATCGTTACAAAAGATGCCTACTGCCACCGAGTGGCTAAGAGGGGAAAATAAGTTTCTTGGAGAAAAGCACTGAGTCTGCAGAAAGCCTGTAGATCGTAATTTTCCTGCATTTGCTGAAATAATTACTTTGATTTTCAGTTGGCAGTCCGTTTGTGCTCAGAAAATCAGGTAATCAAAGATTAAGTTATATACACAAGAATCAACAGACATCATGGATCTCCAAAAGAGACAAATGGTGTGTAATTGTCTTCAATTTTTGCCTCAAGGTTCTGTACCATAAACTTAAACTCTAATGGAAAGGTGTACGAATTTAAATATTAATGCTACCCAGAATTTAAGTAGTACATCATTATTGCTGTTATCAGTCGAGATCTGACAACCTTCTGGCATATTTTTAAAGTAACTCTGCATGCATTCTCTCTTAACCTTGGAATTCAAACAAACACACGTGCTTTCTTTTCAAGCTAAAAATAACAGGATGACATAGTACTGCCTTCTGCCCTTTATACATAAACTTTATATTTAAAAGCTTCACTTAAAAAAAATTTAAAAAAGCTTTTAAAAAGTGAAATAAAAAAAATCAAAAGGATTTTTTAAATTCTCAGAACAAAATCCCCCTTAACAGAGAAAACTGCATTTAGCTTGTGATAGACAATCACTTGTCTTACTGCTTATTTCTTCATGGGAGCTCTTAATCTGTGTGTAATCTTGCTATGAGCCTGCCACCCACTCTTGGTGGTTTGCAGGTACTATGAAAGAAGACACTGCAAGTTTCTCAGGTGTGATTTGCCATTTTTCTCTTACCGATATAAAAAAGCAAGTATAACAATCTTAACTTTTTGTATTCATATACATTGTGGAGATGATACATGGTTATGCATTATACCACATGAATATTCTACATTTCCCTATTCCATTATCAACAAAAAATTACTGTTGAGGATAGTGAACACTGTCTTTTGTTTCATGTGATACACAATACTAGAAACATTGAGAGTTTCTACTACTAGCTGATGGCTTCAAATCCAGCACAAAGCAATGAAAAATTGTATCTTGACTCATTTCTGCACACCTGAAACTCCTTCCATTCAGGCCAGAGAAAATAACAGCCTCTGGCATAAGCAATCTTCCTGTATTATAAATCAGCAATGGACAAAAAAAAAAGTTGATAAAGATTACATTCAAATATTTGGACATAGTTACATTCTGTATCAAAATAACTCTATTCATAGACTGCGCACTCAGAAAATAACTGCTAATTTAATCTCTACAGTCTAATAATTTTTGCTGCTTTTAGCTGATAATACAGCCCTTAACACAATGTAATACAAATGGAAGTAAAAGAAAAAGTCTCTGGGAGGAGCTAAAAACAGCATGCCACTAGTGTTGGAAGTGCTGTTTATATGGAAGACAGAACCAGGCCCTTCACAGCAGTGCATGACACGAGTACAAAAGATAAAAGAGACATACAATGATGTAAGAGGTTCAGACTGGATATAGAGACAAATTCATTCCCCATGAGGACTGCCAGGTATTGAAACAGTTCCTTGAGGCTGTGCAGTCTCCAGCCTTGGAAGTTCTCAAGATCCAAGGAACCTGGTCTGATGTCCGTATGTGGCAAAATCTTGGAACAGATTCTCCTGGAAGGCACATGAAAAACAAGGAGGTGGTTGGTGACAGCCAGCATGGCTTCACTAAGGGGAAATCCTGCCTGACCAATTTGGTGGCCTTCTATGCTGGACAAGGGCAGAGCAGCTGATATCATCTGCCTGGACTTGTGCAAAGTCTTCGACACTGTCCCACAAGATATCCTTGTCTCTAAATTGGAGAGACGTGAATTGGATAAATGGACCACTCGGTGGATAAAGACCTGGCTGGATGTCTGCACACAAAGAGTTGTGGTCAATGGCTCAATGTCCAGCTGGAGACCAGTGATGAGTGGTGTCCCTCAGGGATTGGTGTTGGGACCGGTCTTGTTCAACATCTTTGTCGGTTACATGGATAGTGGGATTGAGTGCACCCTCAGCAAGTTTGCTGATGACACCAAGCTGTGTGGTTCGGTTGATACGCCGGAGGGAAGGGATGCCATCCAGAGGGACCTCGACACGCTTGTGAGGTGGGCTGATGCCAAACTTATGAAGTTTAACCATGACCGATGAGAAACTTAACATGAGCCAGCTTCAGTGTGCGCTCACAGCCCAGAAAGCCAACCGTATCCTGGGCTGCATCAAGAGGAGCGTGACCAGCAGGTCAAAGGAGGTGATCCTGCCCCTCTACTCTGCTCTCGTGAGACCTCACTTGCAGTATTGTGTGCAGTTCTGGTGTCCTCAAAATAAAAACGACATGGAACTGTTGGAACAAGTCCAGAGGAGGGCCACGAGGATGATCAGGGGACTGGAGCGCCTCCCATATGAAGACAGGCTGAGAGAGTTGGGGCTGTTCATCCTGGAGAAGAGAAGGCTGCGTGGAGACCTCATAGCAGCCTTCCAGTATCTGAAGGGGGCCTACAAGGATGCTGGGGATGGACTATTCATTAGGGACTGTAGTGACAGGACAAGGGGTAACGGGTTCAAACTTAAACAGCAGAAGTTTAGATTGGATATAAGGAAGAAGTTCCTTACTGTAAGGGTGGTGAGACATTTGAATGGGTTGCCCAGGAAAGCTGTGAATGCTCCATCCCTGGTGATGTTCAAGGCCAGGTTGGACAGAGCCTTGGATGACATGGTTTAGTGTGAGGTGTCCCTGCCCATGGCAGGGGGGTTGGAACTAGATGATATTAACGTCCTTTCCAACCCTAACTATTCTATGATTCTATCTCACACCTGGCCCTGCTGTGAACTCAAGGTTGGACTAGCAAACTATCAAGGTCACTTCCAATCTGGATTATCCTGTGATTCTACAAGAAACTACATGCATAAGCCTTATAGAGAAAAGAGACCTTTTTTTCTATTTAGTATTTTAAATTAAGCTAACAAGATAGAAAACAACAGGAAAACATCAGAAGCACAAAATGTCATAAATGAGATAAGCCATTTCCAAAAGCAGTATCAGGAAAATAAGCTTGACTGAAAATAGCAAAATAAGCATATTGCTGTTTATCATATGCAATAATTTTCCAGTACCGATAAGGTAATATTAGAGTTCCTTCCACAGACAGCTCTTGTATTAAATACATGTTCAAGCAGAGATTCTCATCTGTAGAAGCCCAGAGATTTTCTTGGAATTTATTAAGGCAAGTTAGATAGGATTTCTTACCAAATTTGCCCCCTTGATGTGCAAGAAAGAATTTGCAGTCTTCTAGATATCAAATATTCATTATATTCTTACACTTACTATCACCAGACCCTTTATATTACACTTTTTTCTTTTTCCTTTTTTTTTTTTTTTAATCATCAATTGCATCATGTGCTTAGAATGAGAAGAAGTCTTTCTTTCTCTATCTGCTTGTGTGTAAAGCCTAAGAAAGTCGGGGGCTATTAAACTTTCTTGTTTTCCACCTCATGGCTGGGGGTCAACACACAGCAATTATAAACAGAAATGAAAACTAACTATTACTCTGAAGACACTGTACTGAAGGAGAAGTTCATTCACACAACATTCAAATAAATAACCAAAGCACATTCTCCATTCTGTGGTTGAGTGATGTACAGAATATTTTTCTATGACTGTGAAAAAAAAGTCTCCTTTTCAGAGTTAGACTTCCAAATCCATGAGTTATGAAATTACTTTACGACACCACAGTTTCTTATCATAATACTGCTGAAGAAAGATTTCAAACCTGTTTGCATCTGCTGATACTATATCACAGGATTATATTTTATGCTGACACATACGGAGGTCATTACTGTCACTACTAGATTTCAAGAATTAAAGTTAGCAAAAAAAACCAACCCTAAATATGAAAGGTTTTCTAATTAATTTCAAAGCTTGATTTCAGTCTCTGGGCAGTAAACTCTTAATTAACAGTAAAACTCTCTACGTGAAATCCAAGTAATTTGTGATCTGTCCACACGGTATATTCAGAGCTCACATTACAATAAGTCCACAATGTAGTAGGTGCCCTGCAAATTTATCCAAAGGTGATGCACTGTCACTAGGTGACTTGCTCATTTCTTACAAAACTCATTGAATCAGCTGCTTGACAAGTATACATGCAATGCCCCTCAGACTGCAAATGCCCCAGATTTGCAAATTAATCAAACAGCATCCCAAGAACATTTTCAACTATTCTTTATCCACAGATAGGAGTCATGAAACTCCTCTAAACAGAAGTTTGCTTTCAGGACACAGATGTTGGTTTCTACCAGCTTAAAATGGAAGGTTAGTCATATTTCAGGAAGGGTTTTTGAACTGGAAATATACATCAACTAACAGGAGCCAGGAACAAGACCAAGACACAACGCTTCTGAATTTCTTCACTTACTAATGAAATGACTGCCCCAACAGTGCAGTCTCCAGTGAAAAATATTTCCACTGTTAAGGACTAAGCAAGAAGAGAAATGTGAGACTAATAGCTCAGCACAAGTGTGATTATTTCTAATTGCTTATTCTGAAGCAGGTCTGTAAGTAAGCATCTTGACATCATTGCCCCTCCTAGACATTTTAGATAGGAACTTTACTTCCACTTTTAGGGAAATCTGTTCCCTGGCTCCAGATAGGGTCACATCAAATGGGAGCTCCATTTAAGAATTTTACTACGAAAGTCAAAGTACTCTTCCCACTCTTCAGAATTAAAATG
This sequence comes from Psittacula echo, assembly GCF_963264785.1. Taxonomy (NCBI): domain Eukaryota; kingdom Metazoa; phylum Chordata; class Aves; order Psittaciformes; family Psittacidae; genus Psittacula; species Psittacula echo. The sequence continues at coordinate 50,095,218 of NC_137735.1, read as the reverse complement.
AAAGCTTAGTGAAAAGGATTTTTTGGTGAAAGACACTGATGAACACCTTTCATTAAACTTCCAGTAGCTAAAACTATCACATAAATTTAGTGAAATATACTTCCTGTTAAAACCAACAAAATTCAGTTTTCCTATCCCCATTTCACTTTCACTGGATATTCAATTTTTGTTTCCTCAAATTCCTGACAGTCTGATACTACCATAAGCATATACTTTTCTGACTATCACTGTGACATTTTCCATGCTGGTTTTTTTTTTAGTTTTGTTTTGGAGGTTTGGGTTTTTTTTGTTTTGTTCATTTTAGATGACCTTTATAAGCAGCACAAACACCAGTTCCTGACTTTCAAACATGAAATCATAGACATACTAAGCAAAACCTACATGAACACGTAACAATCTCGTATCATTAGGAACTAGATCTTTTGCCTTTTTTACAGACAACCTTTGTCCAAGGTTAATGAGGACACAGGTGCTCCAATTTCCCCACCAATTTGACCATATAGAATCATTTGAAAACATTTCAGTTTTGCCTCAGCTGGTTTGATTACCATCCAGTCCCAGCATCAACATCAGCACTCCAGACCAAAGCAAAGTTTAGCAAGCATCAATGCTTTGCTCTGTTTTCATTTTTAATCTCAGGATCCAGATAATTCGGCATATGCGCTACAGTAACAAGGAGGCAGAAATACTGGTTTTCGACAGCTCCCAGGGGCTTTTACTGACATACCACAGTAAAAAATAAAACTCCAAGGCCTCCTCCATTCCTGTGCTACAGCTGATTCTCCCCGTGAATACAGTTCTATACAAATGGGCCTCTGACTGTGTTTTGACTTAAAAACCTCCAACTATTGTATTACTACTAGTTCTGTAGCACTAGGCTTCAGACCAAGATATATGCTCCAGTGAACATACAACACTACTATAAAAAGCTGTATTTTCACCAGTGGTCATTGGAGATATAAAAATGAGACAAGCACTGCCTCCATGCCCAGCAGATGTTTTGGGGCTAGGGGGAACAAATGACCCACATACAGTATTATATCAGCACATCATTAAAGTGAAGTTCTGATCTGAATTTAATCACATTCTCATAAGGTGGCACATTGACTAATAAGAAAAAGTACTTGCTGGAGGCTGCAATTTTTTCCTGCTAGTAATGCTTCTTGCTCATCCCAATTATTCTCATGAGCACCACAGCACAGTATTTAATCAAGGGTAGAAAGAGAAAGGGCATAGGAAATGAAGTGGTAAATGGGTGGAATGACGGGACATCCTTAGCAGAGCTATCTCCCATCTTAAAATATTGGATATTTTTCTTCTAAACTGCAGATAATACATTCAGTGAATACTAATACATTCTTTCAACTATCTAAGATGAAGCTGCTTGATAAATTTATTGCTGCAGAACTTTCAGACAATTCTATATAATAAAGATAATAACATTACGCAGCAATACTTCGTGCGTGGGGGTGGAAAGTTTTAAAACAATACAGTTATACCATCTTTCCCCTTCATTAAGAAAACTATAAAATCACTTTTTCATATTCAGGCTGTTGCAGATTGCCTCAGTCCCATCAAAGTCACTCCTCCTAGTTTTTGCTATTGCTGGTTATCTCAAGGCTCTGCAGTAGCCAACAGGATATACTAAAGGTACAGCAAGTTAATGGAATTTAAGAGGACTGATCCTGTCAATACTACCTGAAACATCTGAAGCCTCAGAAAAAGAGAACGGGATTACATCAGCTTGGTGGACAAAATTTAGTTTCCCACCAGTTTGCTGGTGAGTTACCATACCCTGGCATGTGTAACTGAATGAAGTTTGTAAAATGTCACCATAGAAAAGTTTATAAAAATACACTGGTTTCTAACGGTTAAAAAAACCACAAACAACTCTCTAAGACATTTCTAAAGTAGTTTTTCTGAGCAACTCTGATGCAAAGACACACATTATGACAGGTGTTATTTCTGGACATTTGAATTCATGACATATTCATTGAATTCATATAATTCAATACATATGTATGCACATATGAACTAATATAAACTCCAAACACAAATACACACCCTATAATCTCACTCAGACAGACGACATGAGCCCAATGACTTAATAGCAACGACTGCTACCAAACAGGAAAGATGCTTTCAGTTAACGGTGACTAATAACGCTTTCAAATGCATACTTCAGATTCTTGCTGATTCTCTGGTGTTGGCTCCTCTAATGACAGCTTTTTCTTCATCCTCCTCTCCTGTGACACATGCAGAGAATAAAGAACTGATTGTTGAAAATTCTGCCTGCTTTGAGTTTTGCACCTTCTACATACATCAACCTTACCTGCTGGCAAGTCATGCCGAAGCTTCACAACGGCCCACAGAGTGCACAGTGCGTAACTCAGACTAAAGCAGGATAAAAGCAGTTACTGAGGCAAGTCCGACATTCCAGGGCAGTAGGAAATACAGATATATAATTCCTATCCACAGCTTATCCAATTTGTTCTAAGAGATTTCCAGTGATGGGGATTCCACCATGCCCTTAGTCAAACTACCTCTGTTTTTAAATAACCTTACCATCAGAAAGCATTTCTTAATACACATCCTGCACCCTCCTTAATGCAAATAAGAATACGGCCTATCTTTTCACATTTAGGCCCTTCTTCTGACAGGACATACAACCTCCAAGGGCTCACACTGCCCAGCAGTAATGTTGTTTTTTCTACTAGACCAAGTTTAATATAACTGAAACACTATTTCATTATTTGCACCTTAAGCATCAATATTTTTGTAGCACTTTATTTACCTGTGACAGGCTATATGGAACTTGGCATCAGTATTTCTTAATCTATAAAAGTGTGTTTTATTATTATGCTGGTGAGTAAAAAACTAGGTACCTCACAGTATAATATACTCCCAGCACTGCAAATCCAGACTCAGGTTTCTCATCCGCAGTTCTGCAGTCTGTGCTGATCTATAAGATTAGAGCCCAGCCAGAGAAGATTGCTCCCCTGGTGATGCAGAATTTTGTTAACTTGATCACGGGTTGTATTAAAGCATTAAGTAAAACCTTAAATCACTGTCTCTTGCAGCTATTCCACAGATACTCAAACACCTAAAATTTATTAGCATGGGCAACCATATTGATTAAAAACAACATATGAACACAAAACAGCAAGTAAACACATATAAAACATCAAGTTATAATGGGTCCTGCACTTCTCAGTGAATAAACAGAATTAACAGTAAATTATTCTCCAACCTCCATGGAGAAATTCAAGGTTTCTTTTCCTCTTTTTTAAAATTCACTTTCTTTTTATAAATAAATACATAAAAGGCAAGGCTAACCCCTGAGGATCTACACACTGCAGTGAGAAACTTAAGTGCTCCATTCTGCCTATCTTTTTAGAACAACTTGGATATCATTATTTCATGTCCATAGGTAAAATTACCTAAAGATAAACAAACTAAATTTAGTATCACTAAAGAAAATAGCCAAATTCACCACATGTACCTGCCCCTAAAGTACTGCTTACAGCAGTATCACTACTGATCTCAATCCAAGTGGGAAAAAAGTTTGATCCTGTGCATTTTTCATGCAGGCTCCTAACCAGTCCAAAAACGGGGATTTGGGGATGTTTTAGTTACGTTAAAACCACAGACTTTTGGTCTCCTGGCATGGATAGCTGCCTCTCTACTCATATTTGATAGGTAGCCAAAATTACACTCTGAAGTTTCCAGAAAAGCAAAACTCTTTTGAAAAAAAGCAAAACTTCATGCTATACTACTTTAACCAACTTAACTGAATGTTTGCAATGATTCCACTGAACATCATTATCCCAGATGTCCCAGCAAGCTACACTGTCAAACCACATCTGAAGCATAAAATGCAACAGGCTTCAGATGCCTCCTTCAAATAGTTTCTCTGGACACACAGGTCAGGCAAGGCCTTGTTTTTCTTAGCAAAACAGAATATTCATTTTCATGCCAAAGTTTCTTTTATATCCAAATTGTTGTATATTGTAAGGTGAATCTACACGGCTTTAATATAGCACTTGCAGGATTAATGGCAAATTTTAGTATTATATTTATACAGAGAAAAAGAAATGTAAAATCTAATAGCAGGTAATTCTAAATACCAAAAAACAGGTGCACTCAAAAACTGTACCTTTGATACTCGTGTGTCAAAGCTAGTTAGAAGCCTCTAATTTCCAAAGAAATAGACTATTAGTTAATCTTCCTGGCACTTAGCTAAATTTCTCTTACAGGTGTGCTTTATCAAATTTACTCTGCATACATGTAATTTTCCGCTCCAGATAAAAAGCTTAGGTTCATCGTAACAGCTCAGCCATGCCTGCAGGCTAACTGGAGTCAGAGTTTTCATTTTCAACCTAAGATTGGATGCGCTTGGCCAGTCAATGCACCACAAACCTTATTTTTTTCCTCAAGTAATATAAATGCAATAAAGCAAGACAAGTTAATGGAGTTTTGCACTATGGTAACAACCAGGGGAACAGGGTTGGCCGGGTAAATAGCTGGTTGTTTTTCAATGCAACAGGAAGGATATACAAAGACATTTTTCTTCCCAGATGTCGTGGTTTAAGCCCAGGCCGTAAATCAGAACCACGCAGTCCACTTCCCCCCCCACCTTTCTTCCCTCCGCTCCTGGAGGGACGGGGAGGAGAATCAAAAGAATGCAACTCCCATGGGTTGAGATAAGAACAGTTTAATAACTAAGGTATAACACAAATCACTACTGCTACCACTAATAGTAATAATGATAAAGGAAATAACAAGGAAGAGAATACAACCGCTCACCAACCGGTACCTCACCCCCACCCTGCCTTGCTCCAGCCCTTCCGGGAACTCTCCATTCTACATCCTGGGCATGACGTGCTATGGTATGGAATACCTCTTTGGCTAGTTTGGGTCAGGTGTCCTGTCCCTGCTTCCTCCCAGCTTCTCCTCCTCCCTGGCAGAGCATGAGACTCACAAAGTCCTTGGTCAGGGTAAACATTCTGACCCACAACTGAAAACATCGGCTTTATCAGTATTATTCCCAGGTCGAAAGTCAAAACACAGCACTGCACCAGTAGAAAAAATGACTGCTACTGCTAAATCAGGACACCAGACTAAGGAAATCTGAGATTTTCCTTAAATCATATAAGTATCTCTACCCAAGAGATTATTAATACATGAAATAAATGTTTTACTAAAATAAAAAGAATATTTCTGCTTACTGTGTGTATGGCTAACAGGAAAAAAATTACTTTCCTTTCAACGAATGCCACTGGACTGAAATTTCAATAGCCTCATAAAACAAATTTATATCTATAAATTAACTATAACATTCTTAATGAATGGAAAATTATTTCTGAATAATATAATAGTAACTTCACTTGTTGAATCAACATTTTGAAGTATATTTCCAGTCGTACAATCACCAGAAATGTGTAGAATGCTGTATTAATAATAAAGAATGCAACATGAAGTCACTACCTCAGAATTACAATCATAAATCTTTGTTTATCTTTCCTTTGTCATGCATGTATACACAGCTGCTTCTGATTCTATTCATTACAGCAAAATCCAGAACTCGTACAAGCCTTTAGCTCTTGCGCATGTTCAGACATTAAACTGAGAGGGACAGATTAAGAAACAGTAAAACTCTCCAGTAAAATATCTTCCATCACCTTATGCTTCTAGGGAGATAATCCCTCACTAAACCAGCATCTTCACAGCCAGAAAGATGACTGTATTACTGTTTTTTGGTTCTCAGATGGGGAAAAAAGAGAAGACATTTAAGTAACTTAGTTCAAGCTATGCAGCAAGCCTACGAGAAAGGCCAGGGGAGAGCCACACATAGAGAGGTAAGAGTTCCCGATCTTTTCACAAACTACACTCCCAGGCATAGCAAATCAAAGCCCTCCTTCAAGAAACATGAACTGAAAAAAATACATCTGAGTTTTATTACTATCCCTTCACCACAGTAGCTCAGAAAAACAACAAAGACATTCATGCTGTATTACACCATACGTACATACAGTATAACTAGCATTATGAGGAACTACTTTCTATTATGGCAAACAAACCTGTACTACCCATAAATCTAGATGAAAATATCACTAATATTTTAAAATTTGTACAGCATTCAAAGCACGCCACAAGCTTTGTACAGATGCAAAGGCAATGACGTGACTCTAAAGATTACGCAAGTAAAACAGATTGGATAAACAGTGCTTTCCATCGGTCCTGAACACAGAAAACAGACACAGAAAATAAACATCAGCATGACATATGATATTCCATTAATGAACATGATGGAAAGTTCCAAGTGAGAAAACTGCGACTAAGGAGAATTTAAGGGCATAGTGATTACAAGATTTCCCAAAAAGAAAGGGAATAATTTAATAACCATGCTATCACTTCCTTCTTACAACATTAAGTTTCCTATTTATAATGTATGTCTGTTAAGGAGACAAACATCTGCATTATGCTTTCAGTGAACTGTAACTGTATGTAATATTGTGAGTATTACTGGGGTAGCCAGCTATGCAGAATGACCATCAATGTACATTTTTTAGGTTGGGTTGGCTTTGGGTTTTTTTAAACACCTTTATTTGTAATTGCAATGCAGTGTTGAACCTTCTTCCCACACAGCACTTATACCATTACAAGGAAGGACAGAAGGAAGCAGCCTCTATTCCTAAAGGTCCTATTTATGAGTTGTCAGCTTGCAGAAAGCTAGAATCATTTGTCTTTCTCGAGAATGTAATGGGTGAAATGTAGTGTATCAAACCTAAAACAGATTTTCCCTGGAATCAGTAAGCAGGAACATTGTACATGATAAAGTGCTATATAATACACATGTATTTAGAAATAAATCGAAAGGCAGCAAACAAAATTACCCTAATACATCAATCAACAGAGGGAAGCATGTAATGAAAGAGTAATGTCTGCTCTTAATTATTAAGCTGTTTTCTCTACCTGTTATTTCCATATTCTTTCTACTTCCACCTCTACTTTCAGCTTGTTAGCTAAATGGAGATAAAATTCCTTCTGCCTTAAAAAGGTACTTTTATACCTGCTTTCAATCCCAGTAATTACCCTTCTATTCCTGTTGCACCCTTTTTCAACCCTCTGTGAGGGGCCAATGACACAGCAAGCATTTTTCATATCTGATTCTTTTTCCAGCAGTAGGAGCATTTACCATAACAAGTTCTTGACAGTCTTTTTGCAAAAAATTAAAAAAGGAAGATTTTTGTACTGCCACGGGCATTTTTGAGAGCAATGCTACTTTTTTACTTTTCCTGACCCTTTTTTGCTAGAGAGGATGTTAATAAAAAAATGGGCTTGGGATGCTGGTTTGAATGTTGTTGGGTTTTTTTCCTTTCTACTGCAAGAAGTAATCTATGAGCTTAGTGAATGACATTTTTAAGTTGATGATATTAAAGGTTTATTTACACACACATTTATTTCACACATTTCTCAGATCTTCATTTCCATGATCATACAATAAGAGGGTACAGTATTCCTTCAATTCATGTAAGAACTGGGAAAAATATAAACTCATTAAAAAGAAGCCTTTGACTGAATTTATACCTTTCTTTTTTTTTTTTTTTTTTTCTGGAATTGAAATAAAAACCTCATGCTACGAAAAAGAATTAAATGGAGCATAAAGGAAGTAATTTAAACTGCAGGTGTTTTCCAGTATTTTACAGTGCAACTTATATTTGAATGTCACGAAGAATAATGGTATGATCTTTGGCTATATCCAACCATTTATACCCTGTCTTTCCTCATGCAAAAAATTCAATTGATTTTATTAGGAGTTCCCCAATACATTATTCCTGTTCTAATAAAAAAAATCCTATGACAAAATGTCATATGTTCTGTACAGTATGATGTTCTAGGAAATAAAAAGGGAGGATATATTTTTTCCAAGGTTACAAAACCTTATTTTAGATAACATCAACAACTAAATCTCCTTGACATGCAGTCTGAAGTCTTATTAAAAAATGCTAATCAGTCTATGAATTTCAGAGCACCAGTTGTAGAAGTCAGTCCTGGTTTCTTCTTGCAAGTCTGCAATGAAATATTTATGTGTCTGATAGATAACAGACCTCAGCTGCTTGAGATCAACTGAGATGGGTGAGGCCAAGATGAACAGAACATGAGTGTGCAGTAACTGTACTCATTTTAGATTGCTAAATTCAAATGTATTTGGGGGTATAAACATGGCCTCCTGACTTCAAGTATCACAGACGAAAGGGCAGAAAACCATCCTGAAAAAAAATCTGCTGTACCTGGGGGTTTGTTTCACAATTTAAAGTAGTAGTGTAACTACTTTTGTACTTGTAGTTAACCAAAATGCCATTTCTACCATGTCTACTAATGATGAATAACACCCTAGTGCCAGACACTGGAATTTCTGCATGACATCTACTTCTTATGAAAGTTGTCTTCCGTCTCCTCTCCATGAGTCCATCCCTTTATCAAAAAAACCTCAAAGGACAGCAAATCAAACAAAACCTTGAAACTATTTTCACTGGCCTGCTGCACTGTTTGTGGTACCCTCTGATAACCTTCTAGCCAGGAGATTTGGATAATCTTCTGAAAACATTTAGTAACAAGGCTAAAAAGACTGTAGGATGCAGAATCTCCTAGCAAATAAACAAATACAATAAAATTTAAAAAAATCAAAATAACCCAAAATATTTCCTGAGAAAACACAGATCCAAAGCAGGCCACAATAAAAAAAATAAAAAAGCACCTCCTCACATCTGTTATATATGGCAACACAAGTCAGTATTAATAGGAAAAAGATCTCTCTAAAATGTGACAGAGTATTTATTTAGCTATATTAAACCAATTCACATTCACTAAAATGGGAACTACTGTGGACAGAATGTCGAACAGAACCTCAAACAGTATCAAATAGCTTAGATCAGATGAAGCTAAAAACCTGCCTCATTTACATAGCAAGTACCAAAACACCTTGCAGATGCTTAAGAATCCAACTAAATCAACAGTACAGAGAGGCAAGGGGACGAAAACCATCAGCTGAAATGGGCAACCATGTGGTACACTCAAAAATTGGACTGGATCAACATGGCCCATGATATGCCATCAGAGAGAACAATTAACAAAACTGGGTTAAATGCTTTAGTAGTGAGCCAGACTCTCAAAGAGCCCCACGAGGCTAATCAGTTTAGGTCCTCTCAACAGTAGGCAAGGGAGAACAGTGAGAAAATTTACATGTGGTTTTGAAGAGAGGTTGAAATTAGCCACTGTTAGTTATCTCCACTTACTACAAAAAAGCACCAGGGAAATTAAACATAAGTTAAAGTGAAGTTTTAGAAATAGGTCCTGCCAGGTACATGCTATACAGGATCACAAACAAAAATGTCCAGTGCTAGGACATGAATCAATTTGCAATAGAAATAAGACAATATATAAGTAATTTGAGTTAAAACAAAACATTCTTAAGAGTTAGCTGAAGTTTCTCCTCCTTTAGCTCTAGGCTCAAAGACTTGCTCAGTAAAAAATCAGATATAATCTTCAGTATATAAATAAGAAATGTTGGGAAGCCATGCAAAATACCATCACTTCTGCTTGCTAGTTGTAAGATGGCTTTCAGGGAATCAGGCTCTTCATGCCAATCATTTGAAACAGTTAAGGCCAGATTCACCAAGCCTTTAGGAAAGGCAATAAAGGAAAAGTAGCCAGGGAAATACTTGACTGCCCAAAAACCTACAACAAATGAAAAGCATGAATATTGCTTTAGCATGGAAAAGCCATCAGGTTTAGTGATCTTATATGTCAGCAAAAGAAAATGTGTGCAGCTGACAGACCCTGTAGAGACAGCAAGCAGACTCTCAAATGGGCTTGTGCATTAACACAAGCTTTTGTTATTTTAAAAAGGGGGACCCTCCTGGATTCCCAGACAGAGAGAATTAAGCCAATTTGCCACTAGTGCAAACCAAAGCAAGTGCCAGATTACTGCAGCTACCAAACAGGAACATCTCTACTCATTCCCTTCACAAGCCTTCCTTTTTAAATGAATCATAGAATCAACTGGGTTGGAAAAGACCTTTAAGATCAAGCCCAACCATTACCCCAGGACTGCCAAGACCACTAAGCCACGTCACTGAGGCCTCATCTACACCACTTTTGAACACCTCCAGGGACAGTGACTCCACCACTTCCCTGGGCAATCCTGTTACAATACCTGATCACCCTTTTATTGAAGAAGTTTTTCCTAATATCCAGTCCAAACCTCCCCTGATGCAGCTTGATGCCATTACCTTTTGTCCTGTCACTTTTTACTTGGGAGAAGAGACCAACCCCCACCTCACTATAACCTCCTTTCAGGTATTTGTAGAGAGCAATAACGTCCCCCCAAGCCTTCTCTTCCTTAGGCTAAAAAGACCCAGTTCCTTCAGCCATTTTCATAAGAGTTATTCTCCAGATCCTTCACCAGCTTTGCTGCCCTTTTCTGGACCCACTCCAGCACCCCAATGTCTTTCTTGTAGTGAAGGACCCAGAACTGAACACAGTATTCTAGGTGTGGCCTCACAAGTGCTAAGTACAGAGGGATAAGGAAGGGATAGGAAGGAATGGCACCCAAGAACAGTAAGGAATTCAATAGATAATTTCTTTGTTCTCTAAAGAGGAAATCAGAAACAGCACAATAAAACCAAATAGCCCACAGGTTCTCAACAACATCTGGTGCAGAAAGCTTCATCTCAGAAGCCATAAAAGGTTTATTTTGCCATCCTTTTATATGGCAATATGACATAAGATTTCTGTCTTTGTAGCCTCTTCTTAGCATTTATTCCTGTGGATATCTACCTAATTTTTCTACTTTTGCTAAAAAAAAAAAAAAGAATGCTTTTAAAACACAGTCCTGCAACCCTCACATCCACAAACAGGATATAAGGCTGAAAACTGGGTTTCTATTATTAATCATGACTGACGTGCCTGCGATTAGCAGAGAAACTTGCAATCGGCCCAGTTAGGTTGCATTCCTGTTCAATTGTTTTCAGCTGCCCAGATGTCTTAGTAGAAAGGACCCTATCAGACAGGATCTGTGAAACAGCAGCAGTGTCGCAGCTATCACATTAAGATATACAAAGCATCATTAACTATAAAGCAATCAAAGTGCAAGTCCCTGAGCTCATCACTTCCACTATCTACAAATGAGATTTTCTGTTACCATGAACACCTTCTATTGGTTTATGTCATCGCCTGCAGCACCTCGTGCAAATGTTGTAAGAGCACTTTATATGTTGACAGTTCAAGTTAACAAGTGTAGAGAAAATTACATGACAAGCATGTGGAAATGACACAAGTATTCCCCTTGTGAGCTTAGGCCCCAGTAAATCTTGGCAGCTTTCATCTAAAAATGTAAATGATAAAAACTGCCAGATTAAGAAAGGTGCCTCCCCACCACCACCACAAAAGAAAAATCAACAAAATAATCATGAAGAAATGTGGGTTTGCAATGAATAGCTGCAGTGGGAGATGAGCAATCACATCACCTTTGTAAAAAGTAGCTGTACAAAAAAAGTTGATTAACCAGTGTATCTTTAATTTTTCTCATGTATTACTGCTTTTCTAGGCTTTTACATGTGTGAAAATGAGACACCTTACATTCTGTATGTGTCAGCTGAAGGTACATAAAAACAGGGAGATGAGAAACCAGGAGTTGCTGAAAAAATACACTTGCAGAATTGTTGCAATAATGATTGACTAAAAATCTAGGGAGGCAAGGTTTATTAGCAGAAAACATCTTTTACTAGGCCAATTTTATAGCTAGAAAAAACATACGTGTTCCTTGGACACAAACACTTTTTTCCAAGGTAATCACCTACTACCTAAAGAACAGGCCCTGAAAAGGATTTATGTGCCAAAAGCTTGTTCATTTTTTTCCTCTATTTCAATTAGACTAATAAAATATATTACCTGTACTGCTCACATATTTCTGCACAGTGGTGCAGCACATCTCTTGACAAGAACAAATATCTCTTCATGTCTGTGGAATTCAATGCAGTGGATGATAGATGAACTAACGGATGAAGAACATTCACTTAAAGGCTGACAGACAAGCAAGTGGTTGTGATCAGCAGCCCTTCCAGAGAATATACATGTAGCCCTCAGACAAATAAAAACCATTAAGGACAGCAGATCAACTGCAACAAGGAAAATCCAGTCAATTATTTCGCATAACACACTGGAATAACTTCATATGTCATCCCACTAAGAGACAACAGGAATCTTACTTCAGTGAATACAACTGATAACACAAAATACATGTTGATGCCTACACTTTATTTTCTTTATTGCATAAATAGTTGCATCAGATTTACAGGAAACAGCACAGTGGAAAATTGCCAACTATGCACAAATTTAGAAAAAGCTACTCTCTTCAGTGAGCAAAAAGCATTATGAGAGACTAGACATTTACACCATTTGCATGAGTAATGTCAAGATACTTTGCAGCAAAGGATTCATCTTCTTGGGAGGTGCAGAGTATTTTACCTTTCAGATTTATGGTATTCACTGCTATTCTAGCTATCAACTATACATACAACAGTAAGACATGAATGAGGTGGTGATTTTTGTCTTTCTGTACCAGTTATTTTCACAAATGCTCGACATGGTGGGGTTTTTTGTTTGGTTGGTTTTTGGGGGTTTCTGTTGGAATAAAACAGATTCTGTTTTCACTTTTGTTTAACTCACCCGCTCCCCCCCAAAAAAAATCCTGCAGCTGAGTAAAAAGCCATAAACCCAATAAAGGCTCAAAATATTGCGCAACATCAGATATGTGAAGACCTCAATCTGTACAAATGAAAAAAACAAAACAAAACAAACCCAAAAACAATGAAACAAACCAAAAAAAACACCAAACCCAAAAACCAACCAACCAAAAAAAAAAAAACCAAAAAGATATCTTTGTTTACAATTTAGAAGTACCTTTAATGGACAGAAAAGTGACAGGTACTAAAAGATGCCATTGATTCCAGGCACAGAAAATAAAGTGAGGGCTAATGGCTAGAACTAAAGACAGTTACCATTAGTTTAGTAATAAAGCACGTGAAAGCTCAGGTGTTCAACTGTCCAACAGAACTCACTGATCTTGACCCAGAGCTAACTGGTTGGCTTTTATGACATGTCCTGCACAAAAGGTCTGGTCAGAGGATCCAACACTCTTTACCAGCTCCAGAAATCTATCAATCTTTTTTTTTTTCCTGTTGAAACCTGTTCCTACATATGTACCAGTAATTTATCTGATAACATCTCTTGCATATGCACAAGCAAATGCTATGTTCTTTATTCTGTGATCACACCATCTCTGAAGTTTCATCGTTGATACTTGTCTTCTGCTTGGACACAGCACCATCTCTTACCTTAGTAAACACAAGTACAGGAAAGAACAAAGTACCCTTTGTTTTGGTCTAGAAATACTGTCAGTAAAAATAATTTCCTATTGGAAATTTCTTTGTCTAAGAAAAAAAAAAAAAAGCTAAAATAGACAGGATCACAGGCAGTAACACAATTTTTTCTTCTATTCTCAGATGCATATCCTTTTAATGTATACTCAGAAATATCATTTCACACATAATCCTATTCAAGTTCATCTTCATTGTGAAGCCACCCATAAGAGTCAAAAGTTTTATGACTTCAGTCTTCCCTATATTGTTATCATTTATACTTCAAAGTATGACCATTCCCTGCAAATACCTGTTAGGATGTGGCTTTTGTAAGGCTAGTGAGCAAAGCCTGTGTGTAGCAACACTGTATCAAACAGAGGAACGGCAGTCTGAAATTAAATGCTAATTCACGTTAGGATCTGCTAATCCTTTCTGCTCACCTTGAATATGAAAACAACTTGCAGTAGAGCTATATAAAAATGTTGCTTGAAGCTGCATCTCTCTACCTTTGAAATATGTAGTATGAAGAAAAACAGACATTCCCTTTGTTATTTGCCAAACAATTCCAAGCTTGAACAAAGCTCTCGACACAATCTGCAGCGCTTGTCCTATTTTTGGTAAACAAATACTGCTTGCCATCACAACATAGAGATGGAATAATGAGCAATGAGTCTGTTCACCAACTATTAAAATATGCAGTCGTGATTAAAGCATCTGATCATGAAGAAGTTTTTACTTAATCACAGGAGCATTGGCTTTACTTTCCTCACAACAACCACCAGGCTCATGAACAATGTAGTTTTGGCAGCTTCATGGACAAACTCCAAAAAGAAGAGCTCCATTAAACAAACTGAAATGTGCATTACAAGGACAACAGCGGATCCTAAAACCTTTTATCAGACACCCTGCTGCACGGAATATTTTTTAAATAAATATTGAACAACAACAGATATCTTTGAACTTCTTTAGTTAATAGACCTTGCAGATCTCCTACAGTGCAGCAATAAATATGCCTCAAAAAATCAGTGTATCACTTCATACCATTTAATAATGCCACAATTGTCTTTGTTATGCAGACTATATAGAATGGTGAATGCTATCTGAGAGCAAACCCATGCATTAATAGTGCCTTTCTTTCTTGTGCTAGTAAGCATAGCATTGCTGCTTTGGTTCTATTCTCTTCCACCTGTAGGTCTTTCCAGTAGGCAGCTGAGTCCACTTAAAGCATCAAGTTCAGAATAGTTTGGCATCCAGTTTCCCAACTCACATAATTAAAACAAGAACTGCTGTGATTCATGAACCATGGTTGAATGACTGGCTATTCCTTTCACTTAAGTTCAAGATTTTTATTCATGTATCTGTATCTCTCTGAAATAAAAACCTCAGAAAGACACTAACATGCTGAGATTCATTGTCACATCTTATCAGTTCCTAATACAGGCGATGAAGAATCTGACATCCGCAAACCTCCATCCTAAATCTGTCTGTTCTGAAGATTTCACTTGCACAAATAAGCTTTGTAGATCACTACTCACTTCTCAATGGGTTATTTTATTCCCAATTTTGCATTTCAGCACAGAAAAGTAAGGAGATTAGACTTTACCATTATTTTCTTACTTTACAAATACCAAGATAAATAAAAATATATGCATATTTATGAATTTACACATTCACAAGAACTCAGGAAAATGCTGGTTCATGTACATACACAAGATCTGATTATCTCCCATCACTAAACTGTATTGTTTCAAAGAATTAACTTCTGCTTCCCTTCTGCTCTTAGAAACCTGAAAAGCAGCATGAATAGCTTGACAGCTTGTCTCTGAAATTGAGATAGTTATCAGTCATTGATGAGATTCTTTTTTGTTTGAAAGACATACAAACTTTCCCACTATTATCAAATCACAGAAAATAATCCTCTTTTTTTAACCTCTTCTTCCAATAGCAAACTTTAGAAGTGACTCAGTGTAAAAACAAGTTAACCTACAAATTACTTCTTAGTTCTCTGCAAACTAAATTACATTAAGCTACGTCAAATACACATCCTTAAGATGTGCCTGGGAGCAAGCGGCATGTGAAGCCCAGTCATGACTCTGTCTTAATTTCCTTCATTAATTTTTCTTTCGGAGTAATCTTTAATGATTACATGCACACTTCCTCTGGCAAAGGAATGGGGAATAAAAAGAACAGTGTCTCAAGCTATAGGGAAAGCAAAAGTTTCCCCAAAGTTACTTACTCTCTGGCATGTGGAGGTGGGGAGGGGTGAGAGGAAGAAATTGTCCTGACTGCTTATCTCTGGTGATCAGCTTAATAGTGTAGGTGTGAACAAGACATATTAATTAGGCATTTAAGAAAACCTTTGCACCACCAGCAGCAGCTAGTCTCTAATCTTCAGTGTAAGGCTGTAGTTTGACCTAAGTTAACAACCATTCCAAAAAAGATAATTTTTCTGCTTGCCACCCTCAACTAGCAATTCACCTATCCCCCTACAATTCACCGCATCACTCCCTACCGTGTAGTGTCATGACTACAGTGAATCATCCAAGGCCAATTGAGCCAGCTGCTGCTTCACTGTTTTTGATCATTTTGATCATTTGGCATTTCCTGACCAGCAGAAGCCTTGAGGCATAGGGTTAAAACAGCAGAAGTGCAGTCTGAATAAACAGGTCACACTACCTCTCTTCATAATTCACTTAGAAGTATCAACATATTAGAAAAAGACTCATTTCAGAAGCTTACTTTTCTACCTGCAGGTATGTGCTCTCTTGGATATAATTCTGTCCATAAAACACTTTGTGGTGTGCATTGACTGGAATTTTTTCTCCCCCCTTGGTCTTGACCTACTTAATACACCTTTAGTCTTGTTCTGAAACTTCATAAATTCATTTTAATGTATCATAATTTTATTTTTAGATACTGTCGTGATGAATGCCAAATCATTTAAGGAAATAATTCATCACATAAGCCTTAGTCATGGTGTAAAAAAAAATAATAAATATATATTTCCCATATTATACACCTGCAAAATAAGGAACACAACAGTGAGGTCTACGCAACAACTGTGAAAACAGTTGTACCGGGTTATACCACGTTGTCGTGGTTTAAGCCCAGCTTTAACACAGAACCACGCAGCTGCTCTCTCATTCCCCGCCCTTTCCTCCTCCCCCACTCCCAGAGGGATGGGGAGGAGAATCAAAAGAATGTAACTCCCACGGGCTGAGATAAGAACAGTTCAGTAACTAAGGTATAACACAAATCACTGCTGCTACCACCAATAATAATAATGATAAGGGAAATAACAAGGGAAGAGAATACAACTGCTCACCACCCGCCGACCAATACCCAGCCCGACCAAACAGCGATCTAACCCTTCCGGGTAACTGCCCCCAGTTTATATAGTAAGCATGACGTGCTGTGATATGGAATACTTCTTTGGTTAGTTTGGGTCAGGTGTCCTGTCTCTGCTTCCTCCTGGCTTCCCCTCCTCCCTGGCAGAGCATGAGACTCAGAAAGTCCTTGGTCAGACTAAACATTACTGAGAAACATCTAAAAACATCGGTGTTATCAGTGCTGTTGCCAGGCTGAAAGTCAAAACCACAGCACTGCACCAGCTACTAAGGAGAAAAATGACTGCTACTGCTGAACCCAGGACAGTATCAACTCCTTATTCCATACCATTCACGTCATGTTCAGATCCCACATTTTCAATATGCCGTCACTCTTATCTCATATATATATATATATATATATATATATATATACATCCACACAGAGAGAGAGAGAGAGAGATCATTCCTTAGTGCATGGACCAATCCCTATAAAGCTGCTGAGTCCATCCGGTCCATGATGTCAGGCTCCATCTCTTGTCAACAGTCTTTCAGAGCAGGAGAGAGAGTGCGATGTAAATCAATCTGCCAGGCCTCTCCATATTTGTACTTCAGCCATCATCCTCCATACCAAAGGGGCTTTAACTGCTTGGCTAATTGCAGCACATATTTCACACTCGTGAATAAACTGGGCAATAGTGTCCATTGCTAAGTCCACCCCTTGATCATGAGTCCATCTCTATGTTGCATCTCTGCTCTGATGGCCTGAGGTGTCATGGGCCCATCAGGCTCAAAATAATTCACCCTCCCCTGCAGCAGTTTCTGCAACTTGTCTTTGAGGACTCCACACAGCTGCCTTCCATCTCCAACACTTCCAAAGCACTGGAGGGGCCCAGTGGATTAGATACTCGCCCATACTGTCCCACACACTATGACACTCATGACTGTCCAGCCTCAAGGAAAATCTCCTGGTCCTTTTATTTCGTTGACTAATCCAAGACCGAAACCTGACTCTGCTTAACTTTCGAGATCAGACAAAATGGTCGTGGGTAAAACACACTCTGTATGCGTGCCAACATCGTGATCCCCATCACAATCAGCAGGCAGGTCTCAAGGGTACCCAAAGGCCATTCAAAACCTTCAGAACTCTCAAATGATGCTGCTGTACTTGTTGTAGTGGTTGGTGCAGCTGCTGTGCTTGGAGTTGGAGTAGCTGTGTTATTTGTTGTAGTCAGAGTTTGAGTAGCTGCTGTACTTGTCACTAGGGTGTGTGGGAATGTCTCCCTCGTAGGCTGACCACTCGAGAAGGGGAAAAAGGATGTGTAATTGCTAAACACTTCTATTATATACCTCCCAAAGTATAGAGGTGGTGACCACACTGGGAACGCAAGCCAGATCAGTTTCATGATCAATGAGTCTATTGTATTACAAGTCATTACCATAAAGTACAGTGAAACAAGAAACTTAGCCCAGGCCCCCCAGCCGATAAACATGAAAACAGCAAATACCGGCTGTAAGTAAGGTATGACATGCTGAAACTCCGAGATAAAGATCAACAACTTTGAGAGCCAATGAACAAACAATCCAAAACAATGAATGCTTATCACAAATACAATTAGACACACTCCGGTCAGATCTGTCGTTATCTTGGGCATCAAAAAGAACTGTTGTTGTTTAAGCCCAGACGTAACTCAGAATCACGCAGCTGTTCTCTCACTCCCCCCCTTTCCTCCTCCCCAGCTCCTGGAGAGATGGGGAGGAGAATCAAAAGAATGTAACTCACGGGCTGAGATAAGAACAGTTCAGTAACTAAGGTATAACACAAACCCACTACTGCTACCACCAATAATAATAATGATAAGGGAAATAACAAGGGAAAAGAATACAACTGCTCACCACTCACCGAACGATACCCAGCCCGACCAAACAGTGATCTAATCCTTCCAGGTAACTGCCCCCAGTTTATATAGTGGACATGACATGCTGTGGTATGGAATACCTCTTTGGCTAGTTTGGGTCAGGTGTCCTGTCTCTGCTTCCTCCCGGCTTCCCCTCCTCCCTGGCAGAGCACGAGACTCAGAAAGTCCTTGGTCAGAGTAAACATTACTGAGCAGCAACTAAAAACATCGGTGTTATCAGCACTGCTCTCAGGCTGAGAGTCAAAAATACAGCATTGCACCAGCTACTAAGGAGAAAAATGACTGCTACTGCTGAACCCAGGACACACGTGAATGGAGAAAGATACAAAAAAAGAAATATTGTAGTTTATTGCAAAAAGAGCACGTAATTGCCACATCAGAAAGGATCTTGCATAAAGACTCGAATTAACAAATTAGGGAAGATGTCACTGCTGGGGATACTTCGGTCAGAGCTAACATGAATGAAAGTAATAAGCATAAATCTCTGTGACTCAAGATGCAAAAATATTCCTTTTCTTTGTTTCCCCTTTTTACAGACGCAAAGAATGTAAAGCCTTTCAAAACAAAAAGTGCAGCTTTGATAACAAAATCAAATTGCTTTCCATGTCACATCTGTCCTCAATGAGTACAGAGAAAAATTACAACTTCTTACTCTCATCTTTAGAAAAACTCAATTGAAATGTGTTTAATGAAAATACAAAGAGACTTATACTACTGTGCATACTGCCACACGTACAGCAGGAAAACTGCATTACTTCCCTCTTTTAGCTAAAATGCCTGACAGGTTGTTGCCAACAATGCATATTTTACAGGCTGTGTTATTTATTTCTGAACAATGTCCCTTAGAGGGAATATTCCTGGATTACAATATTTCATGTAACAGAAAGGTTACAACTTCTTCTTGGCAATTAGTTCTGTAAGCTCTTGATCTGCTCAGTTTCCAGTTTCTCCTTCAATTCTTGCCTGATTTGCAAAAATACAAAAAGCCTCTCCCCTCTTTCCAGCTTCTTCCATTGACCTACTTCCCATCCTCCCAACTTTCAGAGCTCTACTAGCCCCAGATTTCCTCTAAACATCTTTCCTTGTCAATGTTTCATTGCTTCATTTTCCACATTACCTGCTGTGAACTCCACCCCGCACAATCCAGTTTCATCACCTTAAACCCTACCTCACTTATCATCAGCACTTCATCATCCTCCCCATTTTCTAATGGGAACAAAGCCCATCCTCCAGAAAGTCCTACCCTTTCTTTATCCTCCACACTCCCCCTCTGGATCAGATCCTCACTTTCCCCACTCCTTCCTCCACTCCAGTAAGGAGCCAGATTCCAACAGTTAGCAAATTTATAAAGACAAAAGTCTGCCAGGGTAGCAGTCTGCCAAGTCTGCAGAATTATAAAGACAATTTCATTTAACTAAGTGTTCCTTCCCACTATTTACTCATTTTACTTTACACGACGCAAGTTTCACAATGCTTAATTTGGGATAATATCTTCAAAATATATTCCAAACATTTCAAATGTGATCATTTCAGGCTAGAGTAACTAAATCAAAACTGGTGGATTTTACTTTCATCAGCTACAACATGCCAAAAAAATATGACAAGGAGACTTCTCATGCAAATGCAAACTTCTGATTTTTGGAGCAGTCAAAACTAACCTCATTTTATTTGATATATTCCAAAAAGTTGCATAGTGAACAATCTTGTAGGAGCCATTTTTAGTAGACAATGTTGAGTTCTGCCATAGCGCTGCTAGTTTTACAAGGCCAGACATAACAGTGTATAGGGAAGTAACTTAAAGCACACATATGAATTGAAAAATAAATAAAGACAAATCAAAGTCCTTCTTTGTGTCTAAAATATCCATCTTAGCAACACAAATACTTTAATCAATCCATTAGCCTTGGATTGATTAAAACTCCCCACCGACAAAAGGCGACAAAGATGATTAAGGGAGTGGAGCATCTCCCTTATGAGGAAAGGCTGAGGGAGCTGGGTCTCTATAGTTTGGAGAAGAGGAGACTGCGGGGGGACCTTATTAGTGTATATAAATATATAAAGGGGGAGTGTCATGAGGATGGAGCCAGGCTCTTCTCAGTGGCAAACAATGATAGGACAAGGGGTAATGGGTATAAACTGGAACACAAGAGGTTCCACTTAAACTTGAGAAGAAACTTCTCAGTGAGGGTGACAGAACACTGGAACAGGCTGCCCAGGGAGGTTGTGGAGTCTCCTTCTCTGGAGACATTCAAAACCCGCCTGGACACATTCCTGTGTAACCTTATCTAGGTGTTCCTGCTCTGGCAGGGGGATTGGACTAGATGATCTTTTGAGGTCCCTTCCAATCTCTAACATACTGTGATACTGTGATACCTTCTCGCATGTGCTCCAAATCCTGAAGCAGACTATTACTGAACTTTTTAACTCCCCTCCCTAGGTTTTCCTTAGTATCAAATACTGCATTTTCTAAGTGTCCTGCAACGAATTACTCCAGCTATTACCAACTACTACATCTCCAGTACCTTTGTTCCTCTGACTGTCTACGAGCTCCAAATTGTAACAGCTATCCAGACTGTAACTATAAATCTTAGACAATAATCTAACACTAAGTCTTCAAAATCAAGAAAGCTTTCAAAACACAAAAATGCAAAATGTTTGTTTATCAAAAATTCAAACACAAAAATACACATTCCTATCCTGAAATTAAAGTGTATTAATTTCAGAAAGGTTTATGCTGTTTGGGGGGCTCTGTGTGTCTTTTTTCATGAAAGCATCTACTCGATGAGTTATGAAAATTAAAAAAAAAAAAAAAAAAGCATCTTAAGCTATTCACCAGACCTGTGTTATTTCAATGAATTTTATTAGTTTTACTGAATGAAAGCTATGAATACAGAAAATTATCTCTGAGGCAACAAAATGTGTTTTAGCATCTCATTCCCTTCCTGGATTATATATTTTTGCCTATTCACCCATTAAAAGGTGAATTAACCTACACAAGGATTCCCAAAGCTAATTTCCATATATCAGTCCATAATACAGCAGACAAAATGTGATCCTGAGTCTTCAATGGGCTAGCATGCACTTGACTCTAAACCAGAAAACACTCTTGTTCTAAAGGGAAAGATTTCAGAGTCTGCAGCTAGTTTTCCAACCACTGTCACATCTTTAACCCAGGGTTTACCCAGCATTGCCTCCAGCAACACATTGGCAAGACAAGAAGGACTGTAAATATAATGACCAAACAAGTAACCCAACAGCATTTCATTTCTCACCCCATTACCTTCTTTTTATCAAAGGGATCAAAGGCCTGGAAGAAGCATCCTACCCTGAATTGCTATAGCCTGGGGGGGGGGGTGTGTGTGAAAAAATACTGTATTTATTCTGAGTTTATTCCTGCATAAGCAAAATAATACAAATAGGCAGCTTACAGGAACACACCACAGAACTCTCACCACAAGACCATTCCTGGACAGACTATTTGAGGGACCTACACAGCAGGAAATTATGTGCACAAAAAAAGGACAGGAGCTAAATCAGTCACTCTGTGAACAAAACCTGGGCAATTTTCAATTTTTATTTTCACAAAAACCAACTGAATGTAAAATACCTGTGCATCATCTGACCTACGTGATGAAAAGCCCAATATATTGTTTAATTTGTGTTCACTAGTTATAAATTTCAACTTCAGCTCTCCATTAACTGTCTCCCTTACAGAAGTCACCTACTGATTTCTGTTTTCCTATTATACATATTATTTGCATATGCTAACCTGAGAAGAGTTACCACAGCTGCAAAAATACTGCAAGTTCTAAGGGCATTTCCCAAGATAAAAGACATGACAATAATCTTCCAGTGCATAGAAGGAATTAAATTAATATACCTTTTTATTTTTTCTTTAATTAAGAAGTACTTTCTGTTACCAATACTGTATAGAAACATTTTTCCACTTAAGAATATTACCCATTTCATAAAGAGCCCTCTTACTTAAGACTCCTCTTACTCAAATTTCAAGTGTAGTTACTGTATCCACCAATGATAACTCACGGGTTTCCCTGATCTGTGTGATCCTATATTGAGCAGAGCTGTTGGACCAGACGGTCTCCAGCAGTCTTCCAACCACAGTGATTCTGTTCCTCTCCTACTGATTAACATATTGTGACACTCAGTAAGGAGTATTGATTAGATTTGTCATAGGATTGCTTAATCCTCGGTAAATCCTGACACCTCTCACATCTCCACATGACAGGCACTGAGCAGAAAGTAAAGGTTTTGGCCTCAAATAAGTTGTTTCTTTGGAGGAGGTATGCATGTTAGGACATGCAGAGGTTTTTGTAGCCCACACGCACTTCTACACTTCCAATTCTCTTCCCCATCCCACTCTAAGGAGTAAACGAGCAGCTGTGTGGTGATAAGCTGCCCACTCGGGTTAACTCACAAAACTAAAAGAACTAATTTTGCCCTATTTTCACTATATCACTAACACATCTATCCACTACCATGATTATTCTGGGATTTAAAATGGCTAATGACTCTACCTTCAACCTGTACCAACATAACTCTATTATATCAGAGTAAATGCACCCATGCTAGAATAATAGTTTACCCTTTTTTGGTCTGTAATAATTACGTCCTTAAAGAAGCACATAGACCATTTTAGCATAAGTATTAAGTCACGTTTAAATTAATTTCTGTTAGTTACTTGATCTCAAGAATTAATTCAAATTGTCCAAAAACTGCAATTTGATTTTCACAAGCTCTTAATATGTTAAAAGATGTATGTTACACTACCAAGATTAATTTCTCACAGGGTATTTAGCTGAAAATCTTTCAGTTGACTTGACCTAAAAATCACAGACAAAATGCTTAAATCCCAATTTGCTGTTTCCATTTTTTTAAGCTAATGGTATGCTAAAGGCATGTTCTCCATGCTAAATTAAGAATATAAGACCTAAATTACTACTTACTTACAATCAGTTTATTCCTATTTAGATAGCACTGTTTCAGACTTATACTATCAAAATAGTCCTGACAGTTCCTGCTTTAAGTGCTTCCACAGTTTCTTTCTACCAAGGAGCAAAACGCCAAACTCATTGCAAAAGGGAAAATTTTGTTATGTTAGTACAAAGCTAGTTATAAATGAATGCTGTCAAGTCTGCTTCACATGAAGGGTGAACAGTCTTACAGGATTTGCTTGAATAGCTCAATAAGAATTGATGTTCCTAAATAGTCTCCCTTGAGAAGCTCAGCATAGCAGAGAGAAATGTGAATTAAGCAGAAAGACCATAATTCAGTAACAGAACAAAATGTAACATGTATTTTAACTATGAAAAAACTTTTGTGAACATTACAAACACCAGAAACAATAAATGTATAGCAAGTAAACAACAGGTTGCAGTTATTCAAAGAAAACATAACCTTGTTATTTTTAAAGAAGGTTGTGCAAAGGACATGGAAGCAGTGTATGTATTTTGCTTACCTGGTTCATATTTTTATAACAGTTTTGGTATATCAGAGAAAGGCTGTTTTGTTAAGGGACTTTTCTGAATCTGAATTGAAACCCTGAGCACTCAAATCCTCTCCGTAATACTTCATTCACTGCCTTCATTCACTTCACTGCATGCTGTCAAGACAGCAGCTTTACTGCTGCTAAGGCATTAATCATTAACGTGACTCCAATCTGTAGATGAAGATGTACCCCACAGGGGTTTCTCAAAGCTCCACAGATGACATTTACAGATCACAAAACCAACTACCTTCAATTCTACTTTCAAGTCTACCGGTCACCCACTGTAACTTATAAACCATTCAACTCGTGTATTTTCAAAAGCATCTTCCACCTCATGTGTTGGCCACAGATGGCATAAAAATCTCAGCTTCCAAGCGGTCTCAGTGTAGACTGTCAGAAAGTAGGAAGCAGAAGCTCAAGGAGAATAGAGCAGAAGAAAATGTTAAAGCAACCTGGAGCAAATGTGAAAATCACTTCAACCCTCCCTAGACTAGCAGTCAACCTAGTTTTACCCATGCTTATTGTTTATTCAGACACCAGCAAAATATCATAGTTTTCAGAATAGAAAAAAAGGAACATAAAAAACATTTTAGCCCTTATTCATGTACATTCAAGTCCATAGGGACCAGGATCCTGCTGTTTCTCTCATGATGTAGCGACTAGGTTAGAACTGGTGCTTGATAATAAGACTATTCAGGAAGCATTAAAAACAGTCATCTGTGAAAAGCACTGATCACACTTTCATGTGTTGCAGATTTGGATACTGCTTCATGATGTACAATATCACACACTAAATCTATTCAAATAGATTGGAATACAGTAATTTGGATAATTGCTCCATCGTTGCAAGTACCATTTCTGAAGTACACTAGAAATCCAATTATTAATTGTTGTTAAGTCACCCCAAATCACCTATGTAACAAAACCGAGGTACAGGCACCCACATAAAATATCCAGGACACTAAGTAAAATTGAGACACCAGTTGCTAATTAGATAATTATCACAAACAGACATTCCAGGCAGGGGCAATAACACATTTCCATTAAAGTGACTTACATTTTGTCTTTCTGTTCCCTCCAGAGATACACTAGGAATCTCAAATACTTGTAGTTAGTATTTCTTCTGCTAGCATCTCAGTCTTTCTGTCAGTTATTTACCTTCATTATATCTTCCCAAAGTTTCAGATGTCCCTTTCTACACTAAATTAGTCAATTTTGCAAATATAATGTTCTACTGACATTCAACCCCTCCCATTATCATGTTGAACCCTGCAAATAGCCCATAAAATACTACCCTGTATTCCAACACTGAGATTTGCTTATTCTTTTCTTAATTTATATCATAAATATTCTTACTGAGATGTTAGGTACTCAGAGCATCAGCATAATGAGCATCAGCATCAGTACATCAGAGCATAATCAGCACAGTACAAGCTTGAGCAAAAGGTGATTTTGCTAAAGTGTCAGCATTGGAGGGATAAGCAAAAAATCCTCAGTCATACAGTACTGGCACACATCTTGAAAAATCATCTTGCTCAGTATTGTGTTGTTACTTGTAGTGAAGGCAAAAAGAAGAAAATTGAGAAAGGAAATGAAGAAAGTTTTGAGTAAGTGCAGTTAGCATTAGTGCATGATAGGCAGCGTGGGAGAAAATATGAATGCAACTATTTGACATTTTGACAAGTGGACAATGAAGACTTGTATCACTGTTAAAGCTGAAGGAAAAAAGCTGAGATGACCTTAGGCCATGAAAGTCCTTTAACTGGCAACAAGCAGTTTTATCTAATATATTGGAACCATGGGAAAGATACAAAGAAAGAAATGACACAGTCACAGAGCAACAATCTGGAAAAATCAGTTGTGCAGCTCTAATTGGACTGACACAAGTAGGCAAGGCTGCCCTGCTCTAGGCAAAAGGAGAGGACGATGCAGCATTGAGGGCATGCATAAAAATTTTTACTGGCAAGGATGAGAACTTGTAGCTGAATATAAAAACTGAAAAACAAGCAACATATAGAAAAGATTCAAGTATGAGAAACTGAAGAAAAACCTGTGCTTGAGAGAGTACCCAGGGAAATGCAATTCCTGCAGAACAGAAAGGACAGTGATAGTGTTCACCCACTGAGACAGGAAAAAGCTGAAAATTTAGGTTTGTTTTAGTAAGGTAGCACATTTGCTGATAGCCAGGTGTGGGTAAGGGAGCTGTCAAAAAGTCAGACAGTTTTGGGGTTTGGTTTTTTTTGCAAATAATCAGAGGCAAAGGCAGGTCTTTGAAAGCCAAATGTAAGCTGGCAGTCTCGTTCTACTGCATATATGCCATCATATTTCTTCACAGCGCAGTGCAGCTCATGTCTTGAAATTGGGCAGTGTGGTCTAGGAGCTCCAACAATCCTCTGAAGCTGTTTTTTAAATTTGTGGTAACATACAGCTACTTTCATTCATACAATCCTTTATGACTATATGGTTTTAATGCTAATTTGCTAGCATTTCAAAATTTCTATCCGCAACTTAAGCCAAAAAAAAAAAAGGCAATTCTTATTGTTTCTTTCATATTTCCTCTTTAGCGCTGGTAAAGGTCATATTTAGGATTGTCATCTTTCCATATTAGCCTCTGCTGTGAGAAGTGATGGATGATTTTGTTGCTCTCACTTCAGTTTCTACTATTCTAAGTACTGTAGCACATTAACTCTTTTCCCCTACTGCCCTGTTTCCTAATGTTTTAAAGAATTTACTTACAGTGACTTGGGGGTCTGATCCTTTTGTGTTTTTTTCTATACAGTTATTAAAATTCTTTTCTGCATTTCAACTTCCCAGATCTATGTTCTTTTCATTGGTCTTGCAGGGCTGCATATTTCTGGCCATTCAGGTCTTTTAGCATGCTGCTTTACATTTTTAATTTCTTCCTCTTTGCTTTTCTTACATCTTGGAAAAGAACCACCACCTAGACAGAGAACAGGTCTCGATATCGCAGCCTCTATCAATCTTATGAGACTAGATAACTAGTCCATATAGTATGTCTAATTTTTTAAAGTTGTAACTGATGATTTCATAGTTGGAACATTTGAATGACCAGAGTTTTTATGTATACAGAATATATATACTCTATGAACCTCTTTAAATTGCATCAGTATCAACCATGTTCATTTGAAAAGGGTCTATTATACTGTACAGGCTAATCAACATTAAACCGTTCCAAAAACGTGCCCTGAATTGCAGTTTTCCCCTTTTGTCTAATTGTAAAACTAAAGTCTAAAACCATTTTTAGTGAAATGGTGTCATCTTGTGGCAGAAATCAGTCACTGCAAGAATGATGGATTGGAAACTATTCTAAGGAAAAACACAGAATTAATAATTGGTTAATCTCAACCATCTCTTTCAGTTCATTATCTACTTAACTACAAAATTTGCACAATTTCAAATATTTTGTAAGACTTTTTTCTTTCCCTCAGTCTCATTTACAAGTACCATTGCTTTTGTCCAGATTATAAATCACTTTCAGCTTCTCACAAGTGAGTTAATGTCACTCTTGCAGGAGGTGATGACTGTCTTTGTAGGTTTGATACATACTCTCAGTGTTAAGAAGATCTATCTATCTACGCTTTTACCTATCACCTTCAAAAAAGGCACTGCCAGTCATGCCAAGAATACTCTGATGGGCAAGTTGTTTAGAAGGAAAAAAAGTTTCTCAGTTCTCCTTTCCTGCTTCTCATCTCCTGTGAAAATCTATCATCCCCTCAATTCTTCTGGCTCCTCACTCCCACTAGCCCATCAGAAGAAAGATCCCACACTGCCTGACAGCAAGAGAAAGCAAGCAAACAGGGTCTTGGAGGACTTTTGTCAGTTTGCGAGGAAAGTTTCCATGTTACAAAGCTTCTTCAGCTTAACACGACATCTGGATGATGCCAGAAAACCAGCATTCACAGTTGCTGCCACTCACTCAATGCTGCAGAGCAGAACTGAACAGCAATGCTGTCCCTCGGCAGAGAGGCCTCAGCAATCTCTTGTGAACCTGCCATCCCTTAAATGCCTTTGGCTCATTTTCTTCCAAAGTTGAAGAAAATGAATACAGATAGCCACAGAGAGTGGCTAATGCTTTTCTAGACGTACAATAAAGTTAGGTTAGGATTTTTATCATAGGGTTTTTTTGTAACTCCAATTCTTTATCTAGTATTTATTCTTCATTAGGATCATTCACTTGCAATAACCTGCTACTGTAGTGTTAAAGATTAATTGATTGCGTCAAGTATTTTGAAAGGGCCTTTTTCCTGTTCAGATATGTATTGTTAAAAACATTCCAATTCTTCAGTTTTAATTCCTTTTCCTTCCAGGGAACTCAGCTTATTCTTTTACTTTTTGGTTTTTGGAGGGTGGATAGTGTGGGTTTTGTTTATTGCTTCTTCTACCTCACTCCCTACTAAAGAAACAAGCACTATCATGTAGCGTTTTCTTACAAAAACAAACAGCACAAACATTTTGCAACAGAAACTTGTCAACTGGTGGATAAGCCTGCTAATGGAAGGGGTGGCGGGAATAAAAAAGAAAAAAAATCACACGGATTTCATACACAAAACATGAAGAATCAGAGACTCAAATGCCACCTACCCCCCACGCACATTTTGCTGACTTCCTGTTGTTACTGTGCTGTCACCTTCCTAGTTCCATCATTAATACAGGGCTAAACAGAAAGTAGTGCTATGTCATCAGTCTAGCCTAGTATTGAAATGAATGCAGAGATCTGCATAATAGCTTGGGTCTAACAACCCAGATAAGTTTTATAGGATTGAGCCAGAGTAAACCAGCTTTCCAGGACAGGAACTACATCTTCATAACAGTCTGTATGCCTACATGAAACAGCATCTTTAAATGTCATCATATTCTTTCTGGCTTTGAAAATAAGATGTCATTCATTGATATTTGGATGTGACCTTCCTGAAAAAACAGGGAAATATGCTATAAATATATACCTTAATAGAACAAAGGGTTTTTTCTACTATTTAGAAAAATTCTGCCCCTTGATTTCTATGCTGTATCTCTGGGTACAATAATCCAGTGTAAAAAAAGGAAAGTTTTTTTAAAAATCAAGGGTTTTGTTAAAATAAATTTTTAAGTACTGTACTACTTCATCTGACAAATTGCCAACAATCTAGAAACAAGAAAGGCAGATGTGAAAAATCTAATCCTTCCTAAAATTAATTTGCCTCCTGCCCTTTCAGGTAGTATAACATTAATCAGTAAATACTGATAAATCTGCACAACCTGATACTGCTCAGAGAGAATACTCCTGTTACTGAACTGTAGGTAATCCAATTTGTCCAGGTTACACAAAGTGAGTGTACAGGCAAGCGTTTCTGTAAAAGCCATCAAATAACTCCATTTCTATTGAGTGTTTTTAGTGACCACTGCTGCAGGACACTGTTACACTGGAAAATCTGTTGTGCATTGGCCGTACATAGTAAGATTTTGCTTGATACTAACGTAGTTTTCTTCTGCCATCCACAGCAGCATTTGTGAGCCCAGCCAAAAAGGAACATTAAGGTAATACATTCAGACACAGGGGCAAGATCTGCCAGATCAAAGATAAATTTCACAGCTTCTTGAGAAACCCTTAAACTCCAGTTGCCTGCCACAGTTTCCATAAGGGGATTTTGCACTAAATCGCATCTTTCTCTGGAGAACAATTTTTAAATGACCAACCAGAAACTAGTATGGGCAAACCCCACAGAGGAAGGCAATATAGCCTTCCTTAGCTTCTTGGGTAAGAGAGATTACATTTAGTGACAGACAAAACAACATGCAGTCATAAAAGTTGTCTAAGTTATGGTATGAGTTGTTGAGTTTTAGCATTAGCTTGTAAAACTACACTAGAAGAGCGTGTAACTGGAAATCTAACCTCAGTTTGTACCAATCAGTGTCACATCTCTGAAAAACTGCAAAAATTCTCTCCTAGAAATGGCGTTTGTGTTCACATCAGAGTTTCTCAGGGAATGTGTTTGCTCACGCATTGTTGTAACAATGGCTATTAAGTACATCTGAAAAGCAAAAGCCCCTTTATTTATACATCTGTTTAGAAACTCTAGGCAAGGGTAAGAGCTTAGAGCTTTTCGCTTTCTGTGGAAAGTTTTCAGATTAAGATACAAAATTAATCCTCTTTTTCAGCTAGCACATTGAATAAAATATTTCAAACTAATACAGGCCATAAAACTTATTTTAGTGATTCCTATAAGCTGAATAGTGGATGCCATTGCTGTAGATGTTCAATCTTAGAATCTTGTTTATCTGTCTCATTAGAAAGCACATGCATAAGTACAAACGACATTGATCTTAAAATGTTTACTCTCACTGGCTATAGGAAAGCACAACCTTGTTAATCAGTCAGTTCCTTCTGCTGATGTTTCACTAGAAGAGTGCAATTATTCAAAAGTAATCTTCTGCAGTTACCTAACTTCTCTTACTTTTCCAGTCCTTGGGACCCTCAAGGGTTCTCAGTAAAGATCCTTTCCTCTTTTCCTTACTTTCTGTCCAGAGTGAAAGTATTCAAACTTGTCACCAGATTCAAAAGGGACCACTCTGACCTTTCAAGTGAGCCTCCTTACAGACAACTTTCCTTCTATCCAACTTCTCATCTCACTCACACCAGACCAGAGTCCATGAAATAACTAACATGTTAACACAGTGTTGCCACAAAGTAGCCCACTGTATTTCACCTCAGAAATAGTCATACTGAATTTTGCTGCAGTTCCTTCTTCCACTACTTTTCTCTCAGGCAAATCAGCACAGCACGACAAGAATCTCATCACAAAGCATGAAAACCTTTTCACAATGTCACACCCTAAAAAAAATACTTCCACTATCTGAGCCCGGATCACATTTTGGAAGCCTGAGACTGTGTGTTGTATCCCTGCACACACACCTTTATTAGCATCTATTGTTTTAAAGTTGCTGCTTCTCATCAAAGTCACTCCAACCATACAAAAAACAAACCACCATGCTGTTCATTTTTGAGAGAATATGAGAATAAAACTCACCATGCTGTTCATTTTTGAAGAGGATGAGCTTGCTCTCTGCTTCCGTAGGCTGTTAAGTTCTTCTGTATTTCCAGCCTTCGGTTTTATGATCAGACGACTGCCTCCAGCAGTACCTTCTGAAGAGGATCTCAGTCGCTTCTCAATAAATCTGCCTTCTCGGTATGGACTGAAGCTATTGGGAAGATCAACTACAAATAGAGAAGCAACCAGCAATCATTAGAGAGCTAGTCTCTACAGCTATTTTCTTAATGAGAACGCTGCTTTTCTTAAAATGCTTACATTGAAAGGCAATCTCATAAGAGATGTGCTATAGAAATCAGACTCCGCTCATCTAGGTAGAAGTATCACCTGGGCCACTAGTTTGCTGTTGAGCCTTCAATGACTAGCACACTCAGCACACTGCAGTCCGTGACTCCTCACAGAATTTAAAAGAACCTTTGCTCCATCCTTTCCTTTCTCCCCCTGTTCTAGGACACTTCCAAACCACTGTCCAGTAAAATCCACCAGAGAAACTATCACTGGTCTATTTGTGCCAAAACCCAACCTGCCTTACCTGGAGTCCCAAGGCAAGTTCAGGTTTTGTAGAGCCAAGCCACAGCTTAATTATCACTGAAGAGGACAAGTATGCACACTGGTTTCAGGTTCTGTTTGGCTTTCCTAGCTCAGCTCTGCATACTCATCCTCCAAACCCAGTCTACAGGCAGCAGGCTGAACCCCAGCCCTTAACTCGAGTTAAACACATTAGAAAAGAGGAGAAAAACTACATTTTGAGGTGTTAAGGCAAATTTAGAAATGGGGAAAGAGAAAAGCCTAATAACATAATAAATGCAACATAGAATATGTTATCTTCTTTTGTCTTTTGCAAGAGAACTGATATTTTCTGTAAGGCTTCTCAAAAAATCTGTGTCACAAAAATACAAAAAAGTATTACATAAATTATTTCTATAGTAAGAAATATATCAAACCTGCTTATACATTAATGTCATGTTCTCAATGCTATCTATAATGATATCAGCTGTGAGACCAGCTATGGAAGAGAAAATATCTATTACGAAAGAAAACGCAAGGAAATATTTTGCATTCACATTTGGTTTTAAATACTATTTTAGCAAGACTAAATGTTCAAACCAGTTTGTTTGTAACAGACATAGCTATTTATAATCATATCTTACTGAATGCCATATAAGTTTTTACTATATTTGTATGATTTCATATGGCAAGACTGCGTATCTTTTTCCAATGGTTCCTTTCCTTGGCCAATTTCTAATTTTAAATATATTCCTCACCACACAAGTAAAAAAGCAAATTACATTTTTAACAGCACCACAGAACCCTAACAATTAATCATGATTTTTCTACAGTGCAGTGTTGGCTTTAGTGTTTCTGTGAACATTAATCCCGTTTGCAAAAATCCCGCTGTCACAGTTTCAACTCCAGTTAGCTGCTTTTCAGAAATGCAGATTAAATATACAACTGCTGATGCATGAGTTTCAAATGCACTGCGTATTTCTAAACATCACTCTGAGCTGCTCACTTGCTGTTCCGCAGTACACTCTAATAACAGATTCAAAAGGATGAGCTCATTTACAGATGAGCCAATGTTGCAAGAAAGACCAACCGAGTGCTCAGGACCAGCAACATACATAAATGAAAATGTTGTTTTCTCCCAATTGACTAAGGTCTGAGGGAGAGAGGTCCCTTCTAGTGAAAGCTAATTTAGTGGATTAATTTTACTTTATATTGCTATTTACGTACAAGATATCCAACCAAGCCTTGCAGTGACAAATGATTCAAAAAGCAAGACTGCTTTTTGATCGCTTAAAATCTACATGCCTATATAAATGTCCAAGCAAAAAGATGGGTATGAATTCATGTAAGTTTACACTCAATCATCTTCTAATACAAACACTATAAATGCAGACGTGTTAAGTCTCACAAGTTTTGGCCTGCCAGATACAACCTCAGGGTTATGCAAGAAAGCACCAGTCTTAAGTCTAGTTTGAGAAAATAAACTATCAGAGATAAATGTCTTCTGACAGGTGTCCTTCACTCAAGGGCCTGGTGCCTTTATTCATCTGCATCTAGCTAGAATGGGATTTCTAGGCACAGCCTTTCCACTTAATCTTGTTAATATTTCCAAATGCTTTTTCATAAACTAAAGATCTAGTGTGAAATTCAGCTGGTAATTAACTCTCTCTGTTTCATTGAATTCATAATGAGAACTTGCACAATGTTATTTCAGATGGAAGCAGAAATAGGATCTTTCATACTCTGCCACAGAAACATCCAGTCCAAGCTACTCTGTATCATTAGCTGAATATGGCAAGAAAGAACTGGGAAATTCAAAATCCAGATCAATATAAGATAAACTGTATTATTTTTCATAATTGGACTAAAAGAAGGTTTTTCTCTGACGATGTTTGATCTCAAATAATGCAATGCTTTGGCTCAAGTCCAAAACAGGCATACCTCAGAAATACCCCATCTTCAGCCTTCATCAAGAGGCAAGGATCAATATTCTTTCTTAATTAATTTTCTACCACTGGAAAGCATAGCTACAAACAGCACTGACGGGTGTTAGCAAACTGTAAAACATGAACTCAAAAATCATAGACTTTAATTCCTACAATTTCGGGAAGAGGACACAATTCATGACTTTTGAACTTTCTAACTAGCACTTCCAACTCTGCAAAAACACTTTTATGACCAAACAATATTTACAGAAGAACTGATAACAAAAAACACACACACCCCCCAAACCCAATAACAAAAAGACCACATGACATACCTTTAGAACAGTTTGTTTCATAACCCTGTTGTGGTTTAAAGGACTGAGGTTCAGAACATGGAACAATCTGAGACTCCACTACAGGAATTGTCTCTCCTGTGTGCTTGGACGGCGTGCTTTCATCCCTGTCTCCACTCAACCCCTGCGCCTTTGAAGAGGGTATCACTGGTTCTTCTCTATGCTGTAACTCTAAATGTGCGTTTGCAGAGTTAATTTCTCCTATGTGCCTGGCATCGTTGATATGTAGTTCATTGGCTTGCAATGATACTTTTGTTTGACTAGCAGCTGAGGCTTTGAATAAGGTACTAGAGTCAACACTACACCAGCTTGCATGATTCACATGAGATACACCAGTAGAATGCTCAGTACTTTCTACAAAATCCATTTCCCCCGCAGGGGAAGCAACAGGATTAAGGATCTGAGAGGTAGAGACATTGTGGCCAAAATCTTCCGTAAGCAGCACCCCCATCCCATTGCTGGCCAGAGCATCAGCCTCCGAAACAGAATCCTCTGTCAGGGCAACAAAGTCAGAGGGGGTCTGGGCAGCTGTAAGGTCAGCTGAGAGCAGTGGGGAGCTTCCCATGCACTCCGTTGTCTCAGCTGAACATGGAGGAGAGGACTTGGTGATCACAGGTTCACTTTCCACATACGATTTAATCTCTAGCAAACACCTGGACTGCTGCACAGAGGAAACTGACTGACTCTCTGGTACTGGTTTAGAAAATTTGTAGTGCGATGAAAAAGATTTAGGGAGAAGTTTCCGTGTGGAATGCTTGACAGAGTATCGGCTCTGCTCCTCTGCAAAGCCTGAATCATCACCCTCATTCTTCCCAGAGCTTATGCAATTTATAAAGACATTCTTATTAGCTGAAGGCTCCTTTCCCTTTTCAAAATCATCTGTCAAAGACCTTGTTATCTTCTTGCTACGTGAGCTGCCAAAGCCAACTGAATGTCTTCCTCTGCTTTTAATGTGTTCCTCTAAGCTCAGTTTTTGAAAAGTGCTGAGAGAGGACTGGGCACCATTTGTGACATTAACATCTTGACTAGCAGAGTCAGGCTTCTGCTCACTCCCTTTCTTGTTATGGAAGCTAATGGAAGGAGTGCGGAAGATACTCCGGCGCTTGCCTGTGCTCCCTGAGCTGGAGTTAGTGCTGGATGGGGAGGATGTGTGGGCACCAATGGCATTAGCAGAAGAAGGTGAGGAAGGAAGAGAGTCGTGTCTCCGGCTAACACTTCTCCTGAAAATTGGCAACCGAGATACTAGAGTCGATCGTCTGGATCCTGAGTCCCCCATCAGGGCACAAAGTGTCCGTGGCTCTTCACAGCCAATAAATTAATCTGGGGTAAAAAGGGAAAAAAAGTTATTCAGCCTCAAAGTCCACTTGAACAGGCTTTAAGTCAGCCTAAATGCAACATCAATTTTATGTACAGCTGCAAGTTGTCACATATGTGTTACTGAAGACTTCTAGAGTTTCAAAGTGATACTCAGTAGACAGCACTGAAAACCCAGCAGCTGAGCAAAGATGTGGATGAAAAAATTCTGTATTACATATATATAGTATTATATTATTTTATATATATTATATATAATACAATGCAGATCACCATGGTTAAGAGTATAAAATCTACATGCCAAAATACATACAAATGTCCTTTTATGCAAGTTCTTAGGACAAGTCATCTTATAAACTGTAAGCTCTATTAAGAGACTTGATTTTTCATGATCTGAGTTAGAACAACACATTATTTTGTGTTCCTGAATACTCAGATTTGCAAGAAAGAATTGAAATATTCTTCACTGAACTTTCAGTTGAATTTTTAATTCCTTTATGAGCTCCTGCTAAAGGCTGTATGTATCACCTCACAGCAAAAAAAGTGCTGGCATTGCAATCAAGCTAAAATATGCATCACGAAAAATTCTTCCTAAGGAACTATAAGTGCTAGGAATTTACTGTCAAAATATGGTGACATGTTTCTAGATACGAACTTGAATGTTTCACCTGAACACTCCTCTGAAATCCTCTTGTAACATACTTGCTCACAATTAACTATTTTTGCAGTTGGTCTGAAATCAGTGATAAGTGTTTCATACACCCTTAGATTTATTTTTTTTTTAATAAATATTTAAGCAACAAAGACTTATTTTTATTAGCAGAGCAGATATACCAGTTCTATTTTCTTTTTGATCTCATTATATAAACCATCACTGTTAGAGACAGGACCATAGACAGAGCAATAAAAACACATGATATATAGTCGCATGAATGAGAAAGGCTGTAGGTATAATGCCAGAGTGCAACTTCATGGGCTGCAGGTGTTCAGCACGTAGGAATAAAAATCAGGTCATTTATCTAAACAATGTTTGTATGTCAAGTTCAAAACCAAATTCATTCATCTAATGATCACTACAACAAATATCTGCAAACAATATACATACTTATGCAGTGTATATATACACACACATATAT
This sequence comes from Psittacula echo, assembly GCF_963264785.1. NCBI lineage: Eukaryota > Metazoa > Chordata > Aves > Psittaciformes > Psittacidae > Psittacula > Psittacula echo. Next base: position 50,058,762 of record NC_137735.1, on the reverse strand, counting down.
TAAAATAAAACTGGGAAAAGAATATTTAAGGGTTACTAAAAGTACATATATGTTACATTACTGTGAATGAAAGGGCAACATGTAAGTTCAGAGACTGTTTCTGACTCAACATTGGACTGTACTTTCTGCGTTGTTAACATGTTGTTTTTAAAAAAAGCTAGCACAGCTCCAGCCTGAACATGCATTGCCAAACAGCCACAATATTCACAAGCACTGGGGATCAATAAGCAATTCTGTAGTTTAAGATGCGAGAAATAGTTTGGGAACAGTCATTAATATAAGTCATTGGTGATCTCTGGTGACCTAGACAATGCCCAGGTTCTGCAACTGAAACACAGATTTGAATTCAGTATGACTGGGACCAAACTGCTGGTACAGACACACACAGGTTATCAGAATAATTTTATATCCACCAAACTGATGCGCAACCAGTTGCTCCATTTCACTGACACATAAGGTAGTTTGCATTTACACCACTCTTAAGAGCAAAATCACAGGCAACAGCACAGAGAAGCTGAGACCCTGTGAACTCAGACAGGGGCTTATGTTATACCAGCTTGTTCATCTGTCTACAAAATGGACTTTGGAAAGATGCATGCAATCCTCTCCACCCTCCCTGTACAAACCTCTCAGTTCTTTAACCACCTCCAGACCTATTGTGGGTTTTTTGCTGTTGTGAATGTCTACTTGTAGGCATGCTGACATGTACATATATGTACATATACACAACCCAAGCCTAGAGATTCTGGAGGCTCTTCCTTGTATTTTAAGGAGACATCATAACTGCTGAAAAAAGACTTTCAAATGCAGTTTTACAACCGTAGCAGATGCGCAAAATATTTTTTAAATAAATCAAATCACTATAGCCACCTTACGCTCAGGCAAAGCATTTGCTCCCATCATTCACTCTCCTGCCCACACTTTGTCAGCTCACTGGAGAACAAACCATCCTGGTTTATAATCATGAAATTCTCCAAGTTGAGAGCAGAAGGAAGCAGAAAACTGGACAAAAATCACATATTAACTTTTCCTGGAAATACAAAGGCTGTGTCTAAATAATAATAGAGATTATTCCTAACAATATTTCTAAGAATATACATGGCTTTAGCTTCCCAGGTGGTCATAATTTTTAATACATTATCTCTAACTGCAGATAACAAAATGGTTTTCATTCATTCATTCTTCTCTTGCATCTTGAAGGAAGAGCACAAACTGTCAACATTTCTCTTACTGACTAAGCAGCAGAAATCCTCACCTATAAAATATGAAGTAATTATAGTATACTTTTCATTCTAGGTCTGCAATAACTATCAGAGGACATTTCTTAAAGCCTACACATACATGTACACATACACATATAAATGCATATATGAATGCTTATTTGCATATACAGTTCAAATACTTTGAATGCTGTATTAATATTTTGATTATTTGTATATACCATTTTACATATATACACACGCACATACATTTTGAAGTGTATAACTGCCAATGCTTATCACTGAGTTGAAATAACAATTCTACTTGCAACACAGGAAAAAAAACTGTATGTATTTCAAAATATTTTAACATTATTAATATTACATAATACCCTCAGATATTAAAGAAGTAAAATTGATTTTTTGATTTTTTTTTATTTTTTTCATTGATTTTTTTCCTTATTTCAGAGGTATTATAAACAGCCATATATACACTATAATGGGCAAAATAGGAGGCATTTCCTTTCAGCATCCACGTTTAATGTAACTAGTTGTACTTTCTACTTTACCCTTACAAAGCGAAATTCACTCCAGCTGCAAATGCTTTACAAACCCACTGATGGCTTGGCTTCGCAAACAAAGATTTGGGAAGGGCATTACCCACACTTACTACAAGCACGATGACTAAGGGCAAGTGGAATAAGCAAAACTGTTTGAAGAAAAGCTGCATGGGCAATCAGGAAGATTCTGCACAAGACTGTCATCTCCTGGATCAAGCTCGAGCGACTGAAGCCTGAACCGCCCACAGGCGAAGTTGCGTCTCTGCAGCTTCCAGCGCACCTTGTCACCTGCCGTTTTGACCCTCGCCTGTCTCTGCAGGGCTTTGCAAGTGTGAGTAAACCCTTCCAGCCTGCGCAATGGATTTTTTAGGTGAGGAGCAGCGCGCGCAGAACTGGCCCCACCCTTTACACCTGAGGTTTATCTGCCACGGCCTAGATAGCTGGGACCGTGACAGCAAAGTCCTCAGGTCGTAGGTTTTGTAAGAGTGTCCTTCTCTTAGATGGAAGACCTTACAAGGCTAGACGAGCTCCATCAGCCCCAGTTTGAGGATAGGAGTTTTCCTTCTCCTAAGAGGATGGCTTGTCTTCGCTAACGAAGATTTGGGAAGGGTTTTACCCATGCATTCTGAACAAGACTGAAATCTCCTGGGTCAATCTCGAGCGGCCAATGACGCAGCAGCACAACAAGCATCTAGGCGGGATTCAGACTTAGAGGCATTCAGTCATAAGCCCGCAGATGGTAGCCTCGCGTTAGTGGCTCCTCAGCCAAGTGCACGCACCAGGGGTCTGAACCTGCGGTTCCTCTCATACTGAGCAGGATTACTATTGCAACAACACATCATCAGACCCTTCCTTTTTACCCTCTTATCTTTCCTTTAAAACAAATTGACATGTGATACACATCCTCATTGCTGCAGGGCAGCTCCTACAATTTGCAGCCATAACCTTTGCTACTATACTACCACCTTCCTAAACACAATGATTCAGTGTAATGCCCCAGGAAGAAAAGGCCAAACCTAAAGTCTTTATTTGGGGAGGAAAGAAAAAACAAAACAAAAAATGTAAAACTGATATCATAGAATCATATATTTACACAGGACACAAGGACCTCAGAAGGCTTGTAGTCCAGTCTTTTGCTCAAGCAGGGTCAACTCTGGTGTCAGACCAGGCTACTGGAGTTTAACCAGGCTACTTCAGTCTGGTCTTGAACACCTCCAACAGTGGAGACTGTACAGTTTCTTTAAGCATCTTGTTCCACTGCTTGACTGACCTCACGGTGGGATGAAATAAAGGAGAGAGATGAAAGACGAAAATATCACAGAAAACAAAGAGAAAGAAATTACCTGCTATAAACAAGAAAAATTGCATAGTCAGGGAGTGGTATCCCCCAAAGCAGGACATCTATCAGTATTTAACTGATACGGGATATTTCTAATGAAAGAGACTATGGAGGTAAACAAAGGGAGAACAGGAAAAGACTGAAAGGGAAATATGATTCAACGCATAATGCCCATATTAGGCTGACTTTGCTCTTTACCTCCAAAAAAGATTCCAAGCTCAAAACCTACAGAATAGCCAAGTCATTTTGCAATCATGCAACTATTCTATTAGCAATAAAGTAAAAAAAAAACTATTTGTGAATGTAACACCTCTATTTTACTCCTAAACACATCAAAAACATTGTTTACAACTGTCTGAATTCCAAAGTATCTTGTGGGTAGGGAGGAAACCCAAATCCTCAGAAGGCAATAACAGTTCTTTCATGAGATACTCATGCCTTAAGAAAAAGACACTCTTATTTGACAGTCCACAACTCTTCCAGAGCTTGGGCCAGTAGCTCATTTCTCCTTACAACACAGCCTGATACTCCTCATCTCTTGTGGTAGAGGTTTAAGACCTGAAATGTTTGTGATTCAAGACCTGGGTTTGGATTAATGCCACACAGGACTACATGATCTTCTTAGTACCAGCAAAGTCCAAAAACTGAAAATAAGGCAAATCAGAGTAAGTTGTATTTCCAGGAGGTCCAGATTAAATGGGAATGAACGGTGATGAAGCAAATCTTAGATTAAAATAAAACAATACACCAAACAGAAAACCTATGGGTCTACATTTCTAAAGCACAAATGACATGCTGATTGTTACAGCCTGAAAGTTTCATTTTAAAACACAGTACCTGGCTCAAACAGTTAAAATTTCCCCCAACTGCTCCTAAAAGTCCACAAAGGTATATCCATGAAGAGAGCTAGAGTCTTCTAGCAGCCACAAAGGCCAACTCAAAGAAATATGTTTTTCTCTCTCAATTAAAGTTTCTGAATTTTGTGATTTAGGCAGCAAAACTTAGTTCATCGTTAATATGTATTATTTCTCTGTTGGTCACTCAGAGGGCAGGCGGGAGGCAGCTGCTGTGGAAGGAAATTAAGAGAGAGCCACAACGAAATGAATCAGGAAATTGAAGATGTTTAAGACAAAAAAGACTCTAATTTTCTGCTATCTAACATCCTCACCCGTGCTGGCATCCTTCTTAAAAGCTGTAACAGAGGAAAAAGAAAATAGCAGAGAAAGACACCTTTGCAATGCTATTATGCCATTCCAGACAACTCTTTCACACTTAAACTGCACAACAATTCTAATTCTACACCCTCAATCTAGGACCTAATATAAAGTTCTGTGTGTCTTAAATTATTGGGGTTTTTAGAATAGTAACAAGTAGTCAAATAAAAAAGAAGGATGAAGGAAAAGTGGCAGTCTATGAAAGTTTCAGTTAGATCAGGCCCCTTCTTTAGGACAAAATGTATTTTACATCATTATCACATAATGTGAACAGCCAAAAAATAGCCTACACCATATACTGTACAGAGGTCTGATTCTTGGTCAAATACACAAACCATTACTTTGCAATACTTTTTAATTCTAAAATCCAGTTACTGCTGAAACTGAAGGGTTACTCCGTGCTGCAACAGGCAGACATTCAAATTTTGGTTTTACTGGAATGGATTTTTGATGCACAACAAGACAAAGTTTGATATATTAAAGGAAAATAAGTAAACTGTTTTGAAAACATTTAACTGTAGCCAAAGTAACGGTGGACTGTTTCAGCATCTTCCCTACTTCAGAGAGTTTTCTGAGCACCTGTGCTGAAACCAATGCAAATGAGAAACAGGCAAAATGCGAACAAGACATTTTTCCTCTTATAAGCAATTTTAAAAATTACTCAAATAACAATAGTTTCCTTTCACAGTGGCCTGCACCAAGATATTGAAAAATGCAAATTAATCTCAGAAATATCTTAAAGTCATGTACTTAATCTCCAGAGAAAACAAAAAGGCCAAGTTTTTTATTCTTGGAGCTTATTTTTTCCCTACAGAGATCATCTTTGGAAGAACCATCCAACTACACAATATTAGGCCTTTATCTTGCCTACAGCAGTTGTATAAAAACCATAAATTTACAGGGCAAGAATTATACAAGCAAGCTTTGTATTTTATATATTACTGTAACTTGTGAAAAGAAAGAAACTACTCAACTTTCAGTGAATGCAACAGCAGAAAAAAAAAAAAAAAAAAAAAACACACAAATATTAAAACAGCTAAAATTGTCAAAACATTACACCAATGCCTCCAGAGAAATCTACTCCACCAGCTAAAAAAAACAAACCCCAGCGTTTCTTATTTCAGTTTCTGCCAAGCAGTTACTCACACAAGTGGGCCGGAGTGCGGTGCATCCAGTGAAGAGCAACTCTTGCTGGTGGGTGTGAACGCCAGCAGATGGAGCCGTGGATCTCCTCGTTCATTGACTGCAAGTGTGAAAAAGCAAGTCAGCGCCCGTTACATTTCTCACTGCCTTTCAGGCAAAATTTAGGACTCCAAATTATTTGTGACTTTTTCCATTACCATAATTACGAGTACATACCCAAAGCTAATATATATTCATTAAACAGAGAACTGTAATGCACAGGCCAGTACAAACACTCCTTTTATAAATAACCAGCCTGCTACTATCTCTTAACACTTTCTGAACAAAGCTTTCCTGAAGATGCTCTCCTTAAAGATGCAACTCCTAGAAACATCAAACAATATCTTCCACACAAAGAACAAAACTGAATTAGCTATCTAAGTTTAAACTGAGAGTTGAAAAGCCCCAACCTTAAATCAGAGCAAAACATCAATACTCGCCTGTTCCTTACATCTCTCCTTCACAGCTGCATGATTTTTAGGCTGCGCTCATAGTTTAAAGAAGATGATACGTTTTCTCTAATGATTTGAATCAAGAACCATATAACAAAGCAAACCACACAGAAACACAGAATTAACATGTGAATCTTAAACTGCAAACATACTCCATCCCTCAGGTGAGCCCTATCACATGACAGGCAGCAAGGTAAGAGACAGTCTTTGTAGGTGAGCTGGCTCCAGTCTTAGAAGTGAAATTTACCTCACGATACAACAACGACAAAAACAGGTGAAAATAAATATTTTTAATTTTTGGTGAGTCGACAGAAGTCCTAATGCAGCTGATGCACTTGTAACGCCTGCTCCTTTAGACCAACCAGTAACATCATAGCCTGTGGCTCCCACACAGATCATAAAACTTCCATCAGTCAGATTCCAGCACTATATTGTCCTCAGCATTTAAGTATTACTTGCTTCAATACTGTTTCAATTCTGTTCCAATATTATTTGTCTCTCTAGGACATTTGTGACTTGGTTTTATGAGCAATCCTGTACACAAGGAGAACATAAGCCGAAAAAAAAAGCCATTAAAATGTTGCTTTACATCTCAAACAAAAGCAAGCAAAGAAACACCCGCATGTAAGTTCTTAGGGTTTTAAATGCCATCAATGATAATGTGATTGGATTAATAAGCCCTTTCTGAAAATACAAGCTAAGCCAAATGCCTGTACAGTAGAAGGCAGAAGCTAAAAAAGGTGGGATTATTGACACTGTAGCAGTTTTGTTTTGCAAATGAAATGACTGAAATACAGAACAGCCCCACTTGCTTTTGTGAATAACACTTTTTGCCTTTTTCTTTCCTTCTGCATGTAAACCTCACAGCATGGTACAGAGCTCAAGAATGTATTTTGTGGAACAGTAGCCATAACTGTCTTCTCAATGCAAAATTTCATAAGCTACTACCATGTCTGCACTTACTCAACAGTTTATTTTTTCTATAGTTTTTATATACAAAATAAGATTACCCAACATATAGAGCTAGGCCATTAAAAAACTATGTGTGTCTATACATGCACATAACTATAACTCTGCAGACTTTTTCTCTCTATACTGAAAACTGATTGGGCAAAGCAGCTTTTATATAGCTGGAAATAGCTCTTATATATCTGGAAAAAGGAACACAATCCAAGCACTGAGGTATCCTAAGGCAAGACATGAATTCAGTTTCCTGTGTCCTGCAGCCCCAGTCTATCTTTATTTTCAAATGCTCCCATGCTTTCAGGAAACAACAGAGGAAGCAGGCAGAGAAATTTGCAATAAAGAAATTTGATGCCACACACACCTCAAACCCCATCTCCCATTTTGACTGGTCTTGTACCAGCCAAAGACAGCACCTCTCCTGTAAGAAAAGGCTGAGATAGTTGGGGTTGTTCAGTCTGGAGAAGACAAGACTCCAGAGAGACAGTGACCTTTCAGTTCTTGAAAGAGGCTCATAAGTAAGATGAGGAGAGAAGCTTCAGTAGGGCCTGCTGCAACAGGACAACGGGTAATGGTTTGAAAGTAAAAGAGGGAGATTCAGGCTGGATGTGAGGAAGAAATTTTTTACAGTGAGGGTGGTAAAACACAGGCACAGGTTGCCCAGAGAGGCGGTGGATGCACCATCCCTGGAAATACTCAAGGTCAGGCTGGATGTGGTTCTGAGTAACCTGATCTAGTTCAAGATGTCCCTGTTCCTTAAACCAGATGACCTTTGAAGGACCCTTCTAAAGTAAACTATTCTATGATTCTGTGAACTGCTATCCCTAGTGCAGGGATGAAATCAGAAGTGCAACAAGCATTCAAAGAAAACTGGAAATAGGTAATCTCTATATTTTCTTTTGACTTTAAACTAGCAAAAGGCAAACGTTAGCATGAGACAGGTCACACACAACTCATTCTTTCATTTATTACAAAGTATGCAAATTCATCCCATTTGTATTAGGTAAACTGTGGGTTTACTAAAACAGAACCAGGAAAAATGATTTCTAGAAACCTCAAGGACACAGTTCTCTCCTATCTATGTTTAAATCATGCCCTACTTCCACAGTGCCTCTGTATCACACCAAAGATCATCTCAAAGCACTTCAGTATAATATAGAAAATAGCAGGACAGAAGTGAAACAATCTTGTTAGTAGTCTTTACATACACCCGCCAGCCAATTATTCTTCAGTAAGAGCTGGGATTATCTACTGCCAAAAAGCTGACTGTGAAGAAGATAAACAACTAACTTTCATGTATTCAACCATCAGACACAAAAGGTCAGAAACTGGGCAAGGACCATACCACAATGAAGCAGTTAGTCACGTTCATGTTTTAGCATGTTTTGTTGGGTTTTTCAACAGAGAAGAACCCATCTCTATCACTTCTACTACATATCTGAATTCTGGAGAAGTGTACAGTGCATTTCTTCCAACATCTGATATAGACAATATTTACAGGTTAATTAGAAACAGTTACAAGTATAAATAATAATCTGGAAACAGAAGATTGCTTTGTGCATCAAATGTCACAGCATCCACTCTGCTGATTACTCTTCCCAAATGCTGGGTAATGTAAGCAATAAATTATTCACTTTTAACAAGAGAAGTGGGACTTACACAAGTACCTGGGTGCACGTGGAAATTATACCATAACGGGACAAAAAGACATTGACTGAAGTTGAGACCTCTTTGATGGATAGAGAGCAGCTTGGTGACTAGGTAGCAGTCAAAAAGATCAAATGGCATCCTTCTTCCCTCACATTTTTCTCTCCCCTCACTCTCACTCATGATGCACACAGTGGTCATTTTACGATGCTTAGACAGCAGAAAATCTCATTCAACTAAGGCTTTCAGGAAAATAATTATGGTTGGACTTCACAGTAAGTAGTGATTTCTAATAGTAACTAAATAGTAATTACTAATTTAGTAACTGGGGATGTGTTCATATATAGACAGCAATTTGACTTCAGCTGTATTTTATTTTAACGAAAAGGAAAAGGAAAAGCAACCTAGAAAGAATCAAGGATCTTGTTTATTCCTTCATGCAATAGAACAGCAGCCTCAGCCGAGTACCATAGGAGAGGGAGAGTCTTCTTGCCAGCTGTTTGCTTCGGAATTCAAGTGGAACAGATCAGCACTGCGCAAACCAGCCGGTATTCTCATGAGGAAAATACAAGGAATAACACGCCTTAACTCTGTACCCATGATGTTCACTGCATAAAATTTGTCAGTAGCATGAAGCAAAGCACCAATATTGGCTACAGCTCTCACAAGCAAAGTATCTCTATCAGCAACCCCACAAAACAAAAAAAAAAACCCACACACACACAAAAAAAAACCAACCACAACAACAAAACCAAAAAACTTAAAATATTCTGCTGGCTCATAAGACATCATAAGCTTCTCTAGAGCATGATCTGGCTGGTTTATGCAGTCAGCAGTGAATTCAAGTTCTGCTTTAATGTGCTCCTTCTAAAATCCGGCTTTTGATGTATTACAAATGCATACCTCTTGCTCACTTCAAGCAATCATCTCGTAACTGTCTCAGTGCTACATGGTCCCAGCAGAACTGCAAGTCTTTGTTCTGTGCTCTCCCGTGTCTATTCTTCTTATCTTCCAGAATCACTACTTAAGTGTCATCAGCAATTTAGTTTTTATGCTAAAGCTCCCTGCACATCTTCCAGCCTGGCTGCTTTTCAGCCTCAGGTGCTGCCTGCTTCTGCTATGTATATGGCAACTACAGTGACAAGCGCTGTGGTCATTTATTACCTCTATCACCAGCTGAATGTGTGACCTTAACTGCATTAAAACAGACCAAATCCTCATCTGTTGTAAATTCTCTGGCTTCATTGAACTGACTTAAACCATGTGGCCTTTCATCCCTACAAGCCTCAGTCACCCCAGCTCTAATTCTTTAACTCTTGCAAAAGCAACACTTGGATATGTACGATCTCATCACTTCTAGTACACAGATCCCAATTTAAGTGGATGGAAGCAGGATTTTGTTTGCCTTTTTTTTTTTTTTTATTTTAATGCTGACCAAATACGAAATCCCTTAACGGATTATAATGAAAATCACAGATACATAGAACCCCAACAAATTAATCATGCAGTTCTGAAGATCCTTACATGTGTGCTCCATTCCTACATCTCCCTAAGTGTCTGCTTAGAGTTGCTATTGAAATCAGTACTGAGATAGAGAAACCAGCTGTGTACCTTACATCCTCACAACAAAAAGGATGGGGCAATAAGACGTATTCCAGGGGATCCAGTGAAAGGATTTTATAAATAAGATATAATTAATCAGTGTGGCTAACAGTATTCATGAAAACAAACTGTGGAAGCTCTGCCTAATATTAGGCAACTAATTTACAGATCGGTCTTTGATTAATAATACGGTAATTGTAGTACATCACTGTAGCAGCTGTTGACTATTTTACCACAAAAAAAAATAATCATTAACAGCAACAGGAGCAAGAATGATCTTTCCCAAATTCCCGTAAGCACAACAGAAGAGAACAATTCTCAACTCGTGCCCCGAAACAAGTCTGGTGGTGCAAAATGAACCAATAATCTTCAGACTGACTGTGCCAGGCAAGGTGCTCACAGCTTACAAAACTAATGAAAGAGAACCACATGATTCCTGTTCCCTGCAGGCTTCAGCACACATAAGATGCATGCCCCGTGGGGCCGAATGTTAAATACGTTCATAATTACCATCACCAATATTGTGTAATTTTATTATTTTAATTACAAACTAATTGCTTTAGTTTCTTTTTTTGTTAATGTACTCTACTGGACATCACTTATAAGAACACATTTTTAGGAATCAACCATACTACATTTAGAAATAATCACAATATTTACCACATTCTACTTAAGACTTCTATGAATCTTAGCAAAGACTCAGGCAATTCCCCTTTCACTATATTGAAAATACAATTATTTCTAGATTAATTAGACTCATTGCAATCTGTCATCTTGCTAATAAAACCAGTAACAGAGAAGAAAACTCACAACAACTGAATATATGCTCGTATACTCAAATTCTGACTGCAAGTTGTTAAACATTGAAACACAGCGGCTCACATTTCTGTGGCAATAAGTACAGCATACTTTAGGACAATCAAGCGCCATAGCAGTAATGCCCAGAAACACATACACCCAAGTTTACACGTACATAGTAAGGACATGCATTTTGATTTGAAAACTGAAGGTTAAGAAGATCTAAGCATAAAACTGAAGCCTAAGCCCACAAGGCAAGCACAGAAAGGGGAAGAATAAACCAGCCTGCAAACTCAGAACTGCCTAACCAGAAAAAAAAAAAACCAGCATAGAAGTTCACAGGAGTCCTTGGAAAAATAAATGCCTAATGGAAATTAGCAGCTTGTAGGCACAAAATAACACAGAAATCCCTTAATGTTAGCATTCAAGCCGAAGTCCAACACAGAAATGTTTACAAAAGATGTTGTGTTTTGGTTTTTTTTTTTCATCCGGTACTTGTACCGTGGAACTGTTATCACAGTTTCCATTCACCCCAAGTACTAAATAACTATCCAGATGTTAGGTGGAAGAATAAGGCTCTCTGAAGCCATCAGCTGTGCTACCTCTACTTAGCAAATTAATTGCTCTGTGACCAAGTGACCCATGAGAACCTATCCCTCTCATTTAACACATGGATTATAGTTAGGCATTTAGTTTTGTCCTTTAAAAGCAGCTTGAGATAACTAGATAGAAGGTTGAAGAAAAGTATTACTGCATTATCAGAGAATTATGATGCATTTATACCAGGAAGATTTTAACCTACTAGATATTTTAACTTCACATTTCGGATTCAGATCCTTAGATCTCATTTTATTTCCTAAGAATCAAATACTAAAACTGATATCCAAACAAATACTTCTTCCAGGCACCCCTTTAATAGAAAACATGCTGTAGCAAGAAAAGGTGAAGCACGCAGGGAATGGTGAAAAGCAACCCTTTGGGAATAACAACAGGCAAGGAGGAATACTGACTGCATTAAGGGAGTGTGCTTCCAGAAAAGGAGAGCTGTATGGTGGCTGCTACGAACAAATTACTAGGCTTGTTTCATTCAGCTTTCTTGAGCAACAAGAAAGTGTACACATAAGCCCAAAATGGGTGAAAACAGTTCCTGCAGTTGACATACTCAATTGATAATCTTTTACACCTGCCTTCTGTTCTAAAGTTTGTTGCCTTACCATATTGCCTCTCACAACTGAAGCAACTACCTGTTAACTTGAACCTCCTTCCACCACCATTTTCAACAGTTTCTAACAATTATCCCCAAAACTGGTCAGAGCAGGTGACAGTTAATCTTATCAGGTTCCACTTTTACTGTACATTCCCGGATGTCCCTCATGTACCTTGACACTGTTAACTAAAAAAAGCTGTACAGCTTTGTATGGCCTTTAAACAGACTCCATCGTTATGTCCAAGTTGGTATCATTTGCTCCCCTTTATCATCAAATGTAACTCCCAAAACTATTCTAAGTTTCTGAAAGATCAGGGACACCTGTGAAGGCATTTTTATAAAAGCTAGTTTTTTTAAGTCGGTCCTGGAAGTCAAATCAAAAACCTAACTTCTTTCCAGGGTACAATTCATTTGTACTTTGCCTCCTGGGTGGGATAACAGAGAGCAGAGATGTCTGTACCATGCCTACAAGTTTGGTAGGAAGATAAAATAGCTTTCTTTACAACATGTAACCCACATTTCTCCACCAACAATTTCCAACATATCAAAATGTTCAACAAATAAAAAAGATACAGAAAAAGGTGAGCAAGGATGCCAACAGCAACAGAGAAACAATGACAGAAAAAATCTCCCGTGTCAATTCTGAGTGAGCAGTTCGGAGACCTATCTCAAGGCAGAGAAATATAGAGAACTTGTAAGGTAGCATCCTAACAGGAGAGATGCCTACTGAAGTACAAAAATGCTCAGAAACTCAAAGAAGAAATTAAAGTCTCCGCTCAACCTAGAGAGGAAGATAAATATCTAGAACAGACTGTTAGAGAAAAAGCAGCTAAAAAATGCAAAATCATTTTAAAAAGGGAAGATAATAAAAGAGGCAAAGATGGAAAAAAATAAATTTAGTGATAAAACCATGCTCAAATGAGGAAGAGTCCCAAAGTCATCCTGTTGCCCAAGGTGGTTGGTGACAGCCAGCATGGCTTCACTAAGTGGAAACCCTGCCTGACCGATTTGGTGGCCTTCTATGATGGGGCTACAAAACTGATGGACAGGGGTAGAGCAGTTGACATCATCCACCTGGACTTGTGCAAAGCCTTCGACACTGTCCCACACGACATCCTTGTCTCTAAATTGGAGAGACATCAATTTGATGGGTGGACCACTCGGTGGATAAAGAACTGGCTGGATGGCCGCATGCAAAGGGTTGTGGTCAACGGCTCAATGTCCAGTAACAAGTGGTGTCCCTCAGGGATTGGTGTTGGGACCGGTCTTGTTCAAAATCTTTGTTGGTGACATGGACAGTGGGATTGAGTGCACCCTCAGCAAGTTTGCCGATGACACCAAGCTGTGTGGTTCGGTTGATAAGCCGCAGGGAAGGGATGCCATCCAGAGGGACCTTGACATGCTTGTGAGGTGAGCTGATGCCAACCTTATGAAGTTTAACCATGCCAAGTGCAAGGTCCTACACCTGGGTCGGAGCAATCCCAGGCACAGCTACAGGTTGGGCAGAGAAGAGATTTAGAGCAGCTCTGTGGAGAAGGACTTGAGGGTGTTGATCAGTGAGAAGTTGAACATGAGCCGGCTTCAGTGTGCACTCGCAGCCCAGAAAGCCAACCGTATCCCAGGCTGCATCAAGAGAAGCGTGACCAGCAGGTCAAAGGAGGTGATCCTGCCCCTCTACTCTGCTCTCGTGAGACCTCACTTGCAGTATTGTGTGCAGTTCTGGTGTCCTCAACATAAAAACGACATGGAACTGCTGGAACAAAGTCCAGAGGAGGGACACGAGGATGATCAGGGGACTGGAGCACCTCCCATATCAAGATAGGCTGAGAAAGTTGGAGCTGTTCAGCCTGGAGAAGAGAAGGCTGCGTGGAGACGTCATAGCAGCCTTCCAGTATCTGAAGTGGGCTTATAAGGATGCTGGGGAGGGAGTCTTCATTAGGGACTGTAGTGACAGGACAAGGTGTAATGGGTTAAAACTTAAACAGGGGAAGTTTAGATTGAATATAAGGAAGAAATCCTTTACTGTGAGGGTGGTGAGGCACTGGAATGGGTTGCCCAGGGAAGTTGTGAATGCTCCATCCCTGGCAGTGTTCAAGACCAGGTTGGACAGAGCCTTGGGTGGCATGGTTTAGTGTGAGGTGTCCCTGCCCATGGCAGGGGGGTTGGAACTAGATGATCATAAGGTCCTTTCCAACCCTAACTATTCTATGATTCTATGATTTTCATTTTTTTAAAGATATTGCATGGAAGAGTTTACTGACACACTGCTTAATGACACTATCTCAGAGCTAGCCAAACTCAACAGGAACTCACAAAGACGACCTTCTGAACAAGCACGCTAAAAGGTTCAGTTTTTCTTGTGCTAACTCATAGATGCTAACTAATTCAATTCTGCTGATCACTTAAGCACATGCTTCACTTAGAGAATAATCTCATCCCTATTCAGTAGAACACTTAAAATCGCATACTTAACTTTCAAAACATGAGTGGTCCCATTGACTTCAATAGGACATAAGCACAATGCTGAGTGCTTTGCTGGATCAGTGCACAAGGATATAATTTAGCCCCCCTTCAGTGGATGATTTGGACATCCTGTGTTTCACCATTTCATTATAAAAGACAGAATGGTAAAACTTTAAAGGGTAAAATTAGCTACATGCTAACTGCAAACCAAATTGCCCCATTCTGAATGCCTTTTTGGGTTATTGTAAAAGCTGAAATGAATTCTCAGTACATTTTACACAGCAAGAACAAATGAATATATTATTTTCTTAAATTTATGCACAACCCTAATTGCTATGCAGCCACAATTAAGAAGATCTAAGAAATGCAAAACCAAAATACCATATGGTTCTCAGTTCCAAAAATCAGAGACACAAAAGCAGATTTCACACATCTGCATTTGAACATAAAACTTAGATTACAAGACAGCTAAATAACACATGTCTCCATGCTTTTCCAAGTTTTTTAAGCACAGTTTTGAATGCATAGAAGAGGTGTCAAAAAAAAAAAGCTTGGGTATTTCCCAATTACCTCTTAATAAGTAAACAGTTTGCACATAAATATGTAATAATTTCAGATTAAAAAAATTATTCAGAAGTAAATACTACTCCATTTCTACATATATACTTATGAGATATCAAAATTTACGTATCACTGACCTCTGACTACAGACGTTTTGATAATTTAGCTATGCTCTTTAGAGATAAGTACTTTTGCACATTGCTCATTTTACCCAAGCATATGTTAGCTACTTTTACCAGCATTGGTAAGTCTGAAGAAAGTTGGGGGG
Organism: Psittacula echo; assembly: GCF_963264785.1. Lineage (NCBI taxonomy): Eukaryota > Metazoa > Chordata > Aves > Psittaciformes > Psittacidae > Psittacula > Psittacula echo. The sequence goes on along the minus strand of NC_137735.1, from coordinate 50,043,307 downwards.
GGGGGAGAGATTAGTAAAAAGAAAAGAAAATTCAGTAAATTAAGCTGCATGACCTCATTTACTATGTAAGTACTCACAATGGAGTTCAACAAGGCTAAGTGCAAGGTCCCACAGCTGGGTCAGAACATCCCCCAGTACCAACACAAAATGGGGGAAGAATGGATTAAGGGCAGCCTTGCAGAGAAGGACTCGGGTACTGGTGGGTTCAACACTGGACAGAGGAGGGCCACAAAAATGATCCAAAGGCTGGAGCCCCTCACATATGAGGAAAAGCTGAGAGAGCCTGGAGAAAAGAAGGCTCTTGTTCAGCCTGGAAAAGAGAAGGCTCCAGAGAGACTCTACTGTGGCCTTTCAATACTTAGAAGTGGCTTATAAGACAGAGGCCCTTTAGTGACAGGACAAGCATCAACAGCTTTAAACTAAAAAAAGTTAGGTTTAAATTGGACACAAGCAAGAAATTTTTTTATGATGAGGGTAGTGAGACACCGGAAGAGGTTACCAAAAGAAGCTGCGTATGTCTCATCTTTGGAAGTATTCAAGGCCAGACTGGATGGAACTTTGAGCAACCTGGTCTAGTGGAAGGTGTCCCTGCCCATGGCAGGGAGGTTGAAACCAGATGATCTTTAAGGTCCTTTCCAAACCAAACCATCCCGTGACTCTGCAAGTCTGCCCAATTCCCAGAGCTACAAAGAAGTATGGAAAGACACCTAAAAGCTGTCAGCTGCACAAAGTCTGCTAGAATAACTCCATAAAGAAAGAGACCCTATATGCTACTGTCAATTCCAAGTAACCCACAAAGGTGCCACAAAACTGATTTTGAGACATGTAGCTCTGGAAAAGTCCCTTAATGAGCAATATAAAAATGAAAATAAGACAGCTACACAATTCAAACTCTACACAGTAGGAAGGAAAACATCTTCTGGTTAGAACTGCTTAACATGGCTGCCAAAAAAGGTCCTCCTATACCATGGCACAACATGTGAATGTTTTCCCAAAGCACCACAGGTTTTCATTTGAATACAAAAAGATCTACTAACCTCCATATATTCCAGTTTTTGTATACCATTTAATCTTTTTGTTTCTTACATAATGAAGTTCTCAAACCACACAAACTACTGAGTTAAAAGCCAGAATGGGGACACTAAAGCTACTGTTATTACCAGCTTCTGTAAATAAAAACTCTTGTTAATACCCAAAATAAGCATACTTGCTCAACATCGAATCTGCATATTTTCAGCCCTGCTTCTATTTTCATGATTTTCCAGAAATTGAACGAGTTCCTTGATTATTCTTTGTTACATAGTTTTGTTTGATTGTTCTTTAATATTTTGGTGGCCTTCTATGATGGGCGAGGGTGCTGGTGGGTAATGGAGGAGCGACTGATGTCTATATGACTAGCTGGACTTGTGCAAGACATTTGACATTGTCCCACACGACACTGTTGTGTCTAAACGGGAGAGGCATGGATCTGACAAATGGACTAGTCAGTGGATAAGGAATTGGCTGGATGGTCACACTCAGAGTTGTGGACAACAGCTCAGGGTCCAAGTACAGACCAGGAACAAGTGGTGTTCCTCAGGGGCCAGTAGTGCAACCGGTGCTGTTTAACATCTTTGTCAAGTGACACGCACAGTGCGATCGCTGAATGTGCACTCAGCAAGTTGGCTGACAACACCAAGCTACGTGGGGCAGTTAACAAACTAGAGGGAAGGGATGCCATGCAGAGAGCCCTTGATGGGATGGAGAGGTGGGCCAGTGCCAACCTCATGAAGTTCAACAAGGCCAAGTATAAGGAAGGTCCTGCACCTGGGTCAGGGCAATCCCAAGCACAGCTACAGGCTGGGCACAGACTGGATTCAGATTAGCCCTGCAAAGAACAGCTTGAGGGCATCAGTTGACAAGAAGCCCAACATGATCCAGCAATGTGTACCTGCAGCCCAGAAAGCCAACTGTATGCTGGGCTGCACCAAAAGAAGCATGACCAGCAGGCCAAGGGAGGGGACTGTCTCCTTCTACTCTGCTCTCCTATGACCCCACCTGCAGTACTGCATTCACCTAAGGGGCCCCCAACACAAGAGGGATGTGGACCTGCTCAAGTAAGTCCAGAGGAGGGCTATAAAGATAATCCGAGGGCTGGAACACTTCTATGAAGACAGGTTGAGACAGTTGTGCTTCTTCAGCCTGGAGAAGGGAAGGCTATGCAGAGACCTTAGAGCAGCCTTCCAGTACCTAAAGGGAGACTACAAAACATCTGCAGAGGGACTTTTTACAAGGGCATGGAGCGACAGGACAAGGGAGAATGGCTTTAAACTGACAGAGGGGAAAGTCAGATCAGATGTTGGGAGGAAAAATAAAAACAAACAAAAAAAAGCCCAAAACAAACAAAATGCCAAAACAAAACAAAACAAAACAAAAAAAAAAACATAGGAAAAAAACCACCAAAACAAACCACAAACACTGGCACAGGTTGCCCAGAGAAGCCGTGGCTGCCCCATGCCTGGAAACACACAAGCCCAGGTTGGACAGGGCTTTGTGGAACCTGGCCTAGTAGGACGTGTCCCTGCATCAGAAGCAGATGATCTTAGAGGTCCCTTCTAACCCAAACCATCCTGTGATTCTATGATTATTCATCTTCAGAAAAAAAGATGAAATTATCTAATGGGCAGCCACCTGCATGCAAGTAGCCAGGCAGTGCCCCTGCCCTAGCACAGCTCCTCCTCACTAAGCACTGAGGAGCACAGCACAAAGCTCCCAGAGCTCAGGCCCACTCCCCGAGGGCACAGTCAAAGCAGCAACTGAGATACCCAAATGCTTGTACCCGCCATCTTTGCCTTGACCTTCCCTGACTGCTGGGTTCCAGGCAGAGGCCTTATGACATCACAGGGCATTTGTTGACAGCATGCAAGGAGGCAACTGCTGACGCCATCACCCCAGCACTGCTCGTGACTGCCTGAGCTCCCATTGGGGTGATGGTCTGAGATTGCTGGTGCAGTGATTGCAGTTCACCTGGGAGCAGCGCGATGCTCAGCCTGCAGCGGTCCCTTGTCCTTGCTCTCTGCATGGCCAATCTCTTCCCCGACAGCCTCGGTCTTTCCAGCCGTCCTGCCTGGGCCACTGTCATGGGGGATGTGCCTCGCCAGGACCAGGGCACTGGCACAGGGAGCCCCTGTTCCTACCGAGCCTGCCCTGAGGAGCAGCTTCAGCCGTCCTCCACCCCACTGACTGGGGCCCTGGGGGTCCTCGAGGTGACCTTTTTGAGCTGGCCGTGCCTGTGCCTGCTGCTCAGCAGCGTTTTGTTTCTATGGTGCCTTTGCAGGAAAGCCAAGAGACACCAGAGAGAGGTGAGTGGCAGGGTCAGCTAGATGGGATCCTGCCAGACGGCTGGGAGACAGGATGCACCAAAGCCTTGGGCCAGTGGGCAGGGTAAGGACTAACAGCCCGTGTGGAGAAGAAAGCTTGGCCAAATGTCCTCTGCCTCTTCCATAGCCCTTTAACCAACCACAGGAGGCTGAGGTGGGTCTTGGCTGCAGAGGAGGAAATGAGGACAGGCTGACCCATGAGGGGAACAAGGCAGAGCCTGCCTGAGGGCTTTTTTGCACATCCTGCTGCCCAGGAAAGCTCAAGCAAACTTGACTTTCTCCAGGAGAGACCAAGCCCAGCCAGAGGGGTCTCAACCCAATGAGGCTCCTGCCCTTTTCACCATGCTCCTTGCCCTGTCATTTGCAGGAGATGGGCCAGACACCCTCAGCTCCTCCAGGGACATGCTGCCAGAACCACAGCTCCTGCAAGAACTACGAGTTGATCTGTCAGCTGAAGGAAAATCCTGACTTGGTGAAGAAGTACCTGAGGCACCTGCAAAACTGCTACCTGCAGGAGGACATTCTGCAGGGATAAGAGAAGAGGAAACGTGCTAAGACTTGGAAGAGGAGGAGAAGCATTTCTCTGACGAGACAGCCACAGCTCCCTGAAGGCTTGAAGGCAGCGACACGGCATTGTAGGACACGCACACCAAGCAATGCTGTCCCTGCACACTAGGACATCTCCAACAAACCAGCTCCAAGCTAAATGTAATAACAAATGAACATTCAAAGACAGAGGCAAGTTACTCTGCACAGGGATGTTTCAAAGTGCCTTCCAACCAAAGAGAAATCACACTCATGTGAATTCTTCAGGGTTCTCCAAAGAAGCAGGAAGAAAGGACTGCATCGGCAGTATTTAAAGCACAGTCACAAAATCAGATGCCTCCTACGCTGCCTGTGAATAACATTCCTGTAACTAGCCCCACAGGATCGAGTGAGGCTGCTCTCACATCTTCAGTTAGACAAATTCAAATGCCACACTCCCTCCTTTCATGTTACATTAGATTTTCTTCACCTTGCTACAATATTAAATAAATATTCTCTCAGATCCCTAAGGTCAGGTCTCTGTTTCTGTCCTAGATTCATCTCTAAGAGTAATGGATGACTGCACAGACCAACACAGAATTTTTGCATCTTACTACCTCCTCTGACAAAACACGTCCTTTGTTCCTATCACCCTACCCCTCTTCATTCACAAAGATCACACATTCTCCCCCTCAACCAAGGTTACATATTGTAATCATGTCTTTGACCAACTTTTGGCCAATTTTAGTTTTACTACAAATCAAAGCAGGGATTTGGGAACCCACCACTGTAACAGCTGTGACTTTCCATGTGTAGAATGGAAGACCACCTGACTCAAACACAGGGCACAGGAGCCTGTCACAGAACCAGTAAGTTGAGGCTAATTGAAATGTACTTTTCAGACTCAATTAAAGCTTCACTAACATCAACTACAGATCCGGGATGTCACATGGATTCTTTACTACACTGCTGATTCTTTAAGCTTATGGCAGATGATTCAAAGTGTGAAATCACTCACCTCTGAAAGGGAGGGATTTCAACCTCCAGCAGTCACTCTGGCTGGCATCCTGACCCAAGAGAAGAGTCCCCAGCTGCAGGCCCACAGCTCTGAAGAGGACTGATTCAAAACAGCTCTCCAGTGGCACTCTGTTTATACCCTGATCAAATATGGTCAGGTAGCCCCTCGCTGGCTCAGGACCCCCACTTCCTCAACCCTGTCCCTCCTGACCACCACCACATGGGTTGCACAAGAGCTGCGCATGCAGGAAGTTTTCCCAAGCTCTCATCTCCGGGGGGAAGCTTTCCCAGGCTTTTGTCAGGGCAGGTGTACCTGTCACAGAACCCAGTGAATAAGAGAATGCAGAGACACAGGAAGCAAATCCAGCAAGAGTAGTGTTAGGGCTTGAGGCCCCCCTGGTCACTGGCCAGAAATAAACTGGTCAGAATGCGGTCTGAAATTCCATCCTTTACACATTTTGGGTATATTTAACGAAGCCAGCACACTTCCAATGAAGTATGCACTAACATGTCAATCAATGGATGCTTGGGTTTATAGGTATACAAGCAAGAAGTCCTTTGGAGGAACTAGAAGATGCAAAGACCACCCTTTACAGCACCCTAATTTCTTCCTGTGACATACCCATCTTGTCAAGCAAAATTAGTTAGCAAAAACATGCCACAGTGAATATTCCCTCAGTAATGTCAGCAGAAGAGGAACACTATTTACAATGGCTTGCCGCATATTCCTCAGGACTTCTGGACAGATTTTGTCAATACAACACAGTAGCTTTGCAGAAAAATATGTAGGAAACTTTTTTAAGCAATAATTTTACCATATCAACACCTTTCTGCCACTTGTTTCCCACAGTGAGTAATTGCTCAAGTGCAAGTTGTTATTGTACAAGTTCATTATACATCAAGACTTCTGGTTCTATCTTCAGTTATTTGAAGCCTTCATCAACATCTTCAGAAGTTCAGAGCAAGCAATGGGTCAGGACGAGCTCCAAAATCTTTAAGTGGCAAACCCTTCTGAAACACAAATAGGCACAAGCAAACAGTGGGGACAAGTAGCACCTACAACTGAAACTGCCTTATGAATGGAACAACCATGGACTGGAATGGGTTGCCCAGGGAAGCTGTGAATGCTCATCCCTCGGGGTGTTCAAGGCCAGGTTGGACAGAGCCTTGGGTGACATGGTTTAGTGTGAGGTGTCCCTGCCCATGGCAGGGGGTTGGAACTGGATGATCTTAAGGTCCTTTCCAACCCTATTCTATGATTTTAGCGCTATCCCAAACCCTCAAGTGGGAAAGTTCTGTTGCTAATCCTTAGACCACGCAGCTGCTGTTTGCTGAGAACATACGGCACAATTGTAACAGGAACTTTATTGGGATAATAAGGCTTAACTTGAGAAGCACTTGCACTGGTCAGCATCACACACTAACCGCATACAACTTGCTGTACCACCAAGTATCGGGATTTTGGAACATTTCCTTGGTCCCTTTTTTAAACTGTTCACCCTGTATTTGTAATTGTTCCCTTCTGCATACATAGCTGGGACACAAAGTCATCCAACAGACCAAATAAGACAGAAGAGTAAAGGACAGCTCACACTCTCTGGGATAGCTGGCAATAGCAGGCTAACCTCCAGAGAAAGGAAACATTTTCAGGGTCATCTTTGTTTGAATAAAACATTGTTTAGTCTCTGGGTAACTGCAGTCAACTCTGTCCCGAAAGTCTGTAACAAACTCTAAAACCAAAATGGGCTCACCCAAAACCTGTTTAAGTGTGCACTAATCAATTTTAAATGTATGAATGAATGTAAGTGGTTTCATATTTACTTGAACTTGTTACTACTCCTGGCCTCTACCACCACTCATTCTTCCACATGCAAGACACTCCTGTGTTTATTTGAGCAGATGAATCATCTCATTTGATGCAAAAGCAAGTGAACATAGGGGATGCTAGGGATTAGCCCGACTGTGTTTCATCTGCTTTCAACAGACAAAAACTATATTCAGCATCTTACTGCTCCTGTTACTATGGGTTCCGTTTTCCTTATAGTCTTGCAGGGAATTACAAAACAGAAATTTTTCCTCTTACTCAGCATTTAGCGTTCCACAATTTACTGAATGAGGAAGTCATTAGCAGGTCAAAGCTCTAGCGCTCAAATGCTGGTGTGCCTCCTTAAAGTTACATTCATTCTTATACAAATGCTTCACAGGCATGCAATGCAGAGGGCACTTTCACACACCTGCTCCTATCTGATCTGAAGAAACTGTACGCAAGGAAATACTTGCAGTGTTCAGGTCTATAGATTACATTAACTGTTATGCTCTCATCTTTATCCACTGTGACTGCAGCTTTAGGAATCTCCTTTTACATGGAGGATCTGAAAAAAGTTACAAACAAAAGGCAGACACCCATGAAATGGAGAAAGCAGCCACCTATTCAGACTTTAAGCTTTGCTCAGGAAGACGACTTTCAGAATACAAGGAAAAAAATACATAGGAATTTCAAATGGAAAATACACGGAAAGTGAGGTTACAGGGTTACTAAGAATAGAAGCGGGGCCAAACTATCAAAGTATTCCTAAAGCTATGAAGGAGATATGGCTGAACAGGCAATTCAGATTGTACTGAAAATATAATCAATTACTTAATAAAGTATTACACATAGTGTATTACAGCCCAACACAAAACTTTCAGCCCACAAAAATAAAGCATTTCTGGGAGTTTTCACACCAAATATACTGGTAAAAATCCAGAAACTTAACACCAGCTACAGAAATAGCTGATTTTATAGCTATTACATGTACCTATACTTGCAATACATGTAACTCCACTACTTTAATCCAGGCTAACTGAAATTACATGGCAATAGTAAATCACAGAGTGCTAATCCAACATCTGACCAGCCAATTCATATATGTCATCTGCAATCTAAAGGTGCTATGGCAGAATAAAATGCTGTTTGAAAGAAGAGGTGAATCTGTGGTTGAATTCCTCTCTGTTCCCACAGCTCCTGCTCTGACCTTCTTTTCTTCAGGCCGGTTTATGTTGTGTGAAGATTTCAAGCTGGGGACAACACTGCAAGGCACATACCTGCAGAGCTGTCCTGGTGTGGCCCCAACACCTGTCCACTGCACCAGCAGAACTCTTTTGCATCATGCCCTGCTCCAACTCCCCAGCTTCAGTCTGCACCTCCAAAAGCTTCACAAGTGAAGAGGCAAAATGACAGCCATAATCCTCAAGCTCTGACAGACAGAAGCAGAAATGACAGAACAACTGACTGAACAGCACAAACCCGGGTTTCCCTCCACAGTTTCTGAAGCTGAGACTTCTACAAGGCAGCACAGTGAGCTTCTAGAAAGGCAATAAATGCAGATGACGCTGTAGCAAAGCAAAAGTAATCCCTTGAGACACTGAAATTTCAGGGCAATATGGACTGTATCCAGGCAATACCAGTAGAACATAACATTAGCAGCTCATACTGCTTCTGTGAAGATTATGAGAATACCAAATCTCAATGCTGTGAACAAGACTGCTGAAATAAGTAAGACAAATCAAGTGAAAGGCTTGGATAACACATCATAAAAATGTTTTCACACAGCTAAGACTGTCGAATAGTTTCAGGAGTTGCTGTTGACAGAAATAAGGAAAAGACAATGCTGAATGAGACACAGGAAGGCTCGTAAAGTTGGTCAGGACTTGAGTTATTCCCCTATTCAGGAATGGGCTGTGCAGCAACACGATATTTAATAGGAAGGCAAAAACTAGAAGAGACAATGGCAATAATACCTTGGTGATCTGTTTCAGGCTACATGAACTATTTTGTCTCTTGATTTGAGGGAGGTAGAAATAACTGAGAAAGAAAATCCCACCCACAAGCTCCTATTCTGATAGCCTGGTTTAAACTGCATAGGAAAAGCCATTAAGTCATAATTCTTAATTTGGTCACCACAAGATCAAATCAAGCCCTACTGAAAATAGAGGCAACCCCACAATGAGGAAGGAGGAAGTATTTATTTTGCTGACAAATACGTGAGCTTAACAGCTTAACAGATGGAGTGCAGGGATGGTACAAAGGTGTGAACAGCTACAATGCTCCCAAGACAGGAGGGCTGCAGTCATGCCACAGGAAGATAATACTAAACATCAACTGAAATGACATCAACTTGACAGGATTCAGCAACAAGGGTCCTATGAAACTTCACCTGTAATCACAGCTCACAATTCACAATAAGAACTGCCTGAGGCACAACAGGACATACAATAACAGAGGTCACAACTCGCACCATTTTATACAAGGACGGGTGAATTATACCCACTTTTACCTTGCTTGCCCATCTACCCACATCGCTTAAGGTTAATGTGTTATTACCATCACTTCCACTTCAAAACCAGGAGCAGCTTGGTTTAGTGGCCAGTCTTTACAAGTCCCGGCACACTGAACTCTACCTGAAATGCAGATGTTAATTATCCAATAGTTGGATCTGTTACATGGAAGACAATAAAATACACTAACATCTTTTGACCCAAAACCAGCACTTGCTAGTGTAACAGTGGCTATGACTGCCAGGTATTGAGACAAAAAACTCAAGAGAGTATGAGCATGCATTTCTTTAGAGCAAACCCTTCAGCTGCAGTCTGTCTGGTAAGCCATGCAGAAATTCAGTTGGTCCACAGATGGAATCTAAAACACATGTAGGCAGCTGCACTCATTAGAGGTAACTCCCTCACTCTGCCTCACAGAGATTCTAAAATTAAGAAGACAATAGCCAAAAAAACCTCTAATTTCTTGTACTAAATATTTCAAACATATACTTATCACCTGGACATTAACAATTTTCACTATTTTTCTTCTAGCTCTATTCCAGCCACCTTCTCTGGCTAAAGTAAAATAGATCAGTAACAGAAAATGAGCAACTCAGAGCAGAATGCGTGGGAAAACCATCTGGAATTTAAATCCATTAAGCTCAAGATGATGATGTAACAGCCAAACTGTTTTCATAAATTAAGAACCGTACCAGCCTCATGGATCATCCTCAACAATTCAAAGTAACTGTTTTAAAATAACAGAGATATTTTCAGAGGACTGAAAGAAATTGAGAGGGAGCTGTTCTTGCATTTTTCTTGCTGTGATTCATCATGAAAGAACAAGACATTTTGTCCCACTGCATTACCACCGTTACCACAACAGCTTGTCTGCTGATAACGTGACAAAAGAAGTGGATTTCTGCAATATCTTTCTTTGGTGCTGGTTTTATAGGGTAAGCTTTAAATAGTACCCATCACGCTACCACAACCATCAATATACGGCAGACACAGAAAAACATAGCAGTTGTCTGTAAGTAGCTGCAGGGCACAGCATAGCGTTTACTTTGATGTCTCTATCTGAACTGTAATTTTGGTGATATCGGTATCAAAGCACTAGAAATGACTGACTACTATCAAATTGAACCATGCAGGCACACACACTCCCTAGCACCTAAAAATCAATACTCTTATTTAGGTTATCAACAACAAACTGCATACAGTGCTCCAAGACTAGAGCCCAGGGTAAACATGGTTTTCCCACTGGCTTTTATAATAGCATAAAAGTGGTTGCAAGTCAAAGGTAGCTTATTGATATCTACGGAAGGTGGATCTTCAGGGGGTTTCTCAAAGACTTGATCTAAAGAAGCAACTGTCTGTAAGAACGCAAGCCTATGGCTTCAGGCCTTAAATCTTTATTAACCATCATCTATGCATTTTTCACCCCCACATTAACATTAGCAGAAGAGGACATCCAATAGCATCAAAACCAGATGCTGGAATTTGTCTTAATTTCTAAAAGAAAAGAGACTTTGCATTATTAGACATTACAGCCACGTTTACGAATCCACCTTCAAAAAACCATCTTGTCTTTTCCATTTCTACGAAAGCAAAAGAAACCGAACCATTTTTCAGTTAGTATTTAATTGCTTACTTTCAGGGAAAAAAAAATACGATTTTGCTCACTTTTTAGAACTGGAGTAATGCCAGTCAAAACCCTACACTGGATAAACATCAAATAAAACTCATTTTTTTAATATCGGCGAAGACTTCTTTATTTTTCTGACACTACATCACTTGAAAAAGAAAACTGCAGTTAATTTTAAACATGACTGTTTACCCCAAGTACTCTCATAATGTCATGGATGAAAGCATTCTGAAGCACAGAATGCTTTTGAATGCTTTTTTTTTTCAGCGCAAAAGCACTGCAGCGATCAATATCACTGGCTGAACAGCCATCAGAAAAGCTGCTGTTTTTTAGAAGCTTAGCTCCTTGAAGACACACAAACACTATCATGATTGTTATCTCAAATGCTCCTTTACTATATGAAATTATTCGAAAAAGGTGTATTTTCATCCCATATTGAAAGTATGTTTTAAAAATCATAGGCAAACGCAGATGATGTTTGGTTTTAGCAGCAACTTTTCTTTTTCCTACTCCAAAAGTCTTATTGCAGATGAGACTGACACTTAAAACACCATTAGATCCATTCTTAAATGGACAATGACGAGAGGTTTCACCACTAACCCAAAATAAAATATGTTTAGAAACAAATATAATAGCTCATAATCACATGTAAGTGCTAGCTGTTCCTGTTATGCATTTTTAAGTGCTAGCAAACCTTAAAGATCCTCACTAAGGTGTCTGGCTTGGCATTATCAGATATTTGTACTGGCAATGTGCTCACAACCCAGAAAAAAAGGCCAAATATCAGCTGTTCCTAGAGGCTGAAAATAACTGTGGTCTATCTACAGTAATCGGTACAACCCAGGGCTCACTTCTGGATGGCAGCTTATTCAGGAAAGGATTTGCTCTCCAGATGAACTTTCAGCACCAGACACGCAATGCCAGTTCCTGGTCCCTGCTCTCACCAACTCTAATTTTATTGTTTTCTATAGCCTAAAGTAAACAAGTTGGAAAAAATCTTTAGCTTATGACACAGCAGAATGGAAAATGGACAGAGCTTGAAAAATTGGGTCACTGATACATGAGTCTTCCGTACAGTGCGGGCAAGTACTGCTGTGAAAACTCTGCCACTATACCCTATGCGTAAGTGAAATACTTTATTTCATAAACATAACTTTACTTCAAAGTAAAGTTTGCCTTCAAGACCTCTTTAACAAAAAAGAACCATTTTGATTTCTATTTCTAACACTGCTAACTCTTCCTCAATTGCCTAGAATAACACTGGATTTATCTATTTTAAGAATAAAATGGTTTTTCTTCTCAAGAAGCAGAGATAACTGAAAATGTGTTTAGATGTACTTTCAGCAGCAGGCCATAATGACAGGAAAACGTCATTTCATACAAAAGCCAACATGCTCACTGAGAACAGCAATGCAAGTCACTCTTGAACAGCATTACACCACACTTCCATGCAGAAAGAGATTTTTGTGAGCCTGCATTCGACAGCTGAGACAGCAGCTCAACCAACTTTAGTGCTACCTTATTATTACAGGTTCTATTAGAATCACTGTAATTAAGGAACTGTCAGCACTTTCATTATGAATTCTTTTCCAGGGATTAATAACCGAGCTGTAAAGTTTGCCCTGGGATAGGATTTTGCATCTGGGTGTGAGTGCTTTTTTCAATGCCAGAAAAAAAAGGTCTCTGAGTTTTCCCTCTTTTCTCTGAATATAAACAATTATAATACTTAAAACCATTTGAAAGCTTTCTGAAATGCAGTGCCTATAACAGCAGAGCAGCACTTTCAGAGTTTCTTAAGAAAATAATTCAATACAAATGTCTTACTGTGGACGTAACATGGACTAGAGATTTATGAGACATGGAGTCAGTTCCTGCCAGCAGACTCTCTTGTGATTTTAGGCAGGTAACTTTATGTCCCTGTGCTTCACCTTCCCTGTCTCTGGAAAGAGGATAATTGGCGTAATGACCTACACATGAAATGCCCTCACTGAAACCTAGGGAATACACTCTGTAACTGACCTGTCCTTTTTAATATAGTATGTGACTGTTGACCCTTGCATATCTGCAGACTCTACATGCTTCACATGTACATAGATGCTGTGCCTGTGAAAAGTCAGACCACCTACGGACATTCAGTGTCAGCTGCATAAATTTGCCTCCACCGCGTAACGAAGAAGAGGGCTAATATAAAAGTTTCAAGATCCCGGTTACACCTGAATGTTGGAGGTTTATATTTTTTACTACCAGGTAACTATACCAGGAAATTCTTCCAATCTGTTCCATCAAACATTAAAAAAAATGTGTGCAAGGCTTTGGTTTACTCCAAGATTTTCAAATTTACCCCTGTTGGTACTACATTTTGCCACCTCCCTATGTATACCGACTATTACCGAAAATAACACACTTAGAAAAATCACACAAGGCCTGTGGAATTCCAAAACCCCACCTCCAAAAAAATCATCACCTAATTCAGAGACTTCTCAGACTTTTTTCATCCACATATCATGAGTGGTTTGTAGGCTTTACCTAAACCACACATTCACCTTATAGATAATGACATTACAGAAGGATAAACTGAGACAAAGGTTACAAGGTTCTCACTGATGGTCAAGCATCGAAACAGCGATAGAGTTGAAAGCAGTTTCCCACTTCGGAATTTGAGGGAAGATTTCACAAACTTGGGAACTTTTAGAATCAAATTCACTGTTAAAAAGTAGAGTAAAAATTTAGCAATTGTGTGCACATGTCTGTGTGCAGATCTCCTAAGTTAAATTTACTTCTTGTGCAACAAAGTAGATGCAGGTCTCAATTTTTCAGTATTTTCTTTCTTCTAAAGACTAGGGAAAAAGCTTGCTGGATCTTACTTGGGAAGTGCAAAGTTCAGACAGCTCATTTAGTCCATTACAAACCTCACTACCAAATTCCAACTGTAGTCTGAATGAAGGAACGGGTCGATATATACTGTTTGGCCTCTTCCATAAGCAAGTAAAATAAGAGGTCTGTCTTCCCAAATTAGTTATTGATAAAGAAAACCCATTCTGGCAAAGGAAGCTAATGAACTGCAGATTTTACCAGGTTAAAAATATTACTGTATCTTCATTTTTTACTCAAAATAAACTAATTATTTGCAGAATGAGTTGTCTGTAATTGGCATTAGTCAGATGCTAAATTTTGTACGGTCCTTCACTCTCTCTTAGTAATATATAGATGTGCATACTGAATACTTCTAAAAATGGTAGCTACTTCAGTGTTCTAAAGAAGCCAACTTCCCCAAACAAAAATAAGAAAATACTACTTTTCTACTTCAAGTAAGAAAAAAAGCAAAGCACCTCAAAGTTTTATTGCAAGTACTGTCATATGACACTCATTCAAGTTACAAAATCTAGTACAAAAGTCGTTTCCTTCTTTTACAATATGGCCTTACCTATATTTCTCTGAAGCAGGTTGTCCATCATAAGATTTACTACAGAATTTAGCAGTATATTTCTAAATATATAGAAAAAAAAGTAATGAAAGAACCTTCTTAGATGCAGAGTATTAAATTTAAGTACTTTCTAAACCAAAACATAAATAAATGGAGCAGCAGGATAGGGAAAATTATGCTGCTGCATGTCTGGCCCATGCGAATTAGGGTGCACCGTTTTAGGGTGGTTTGGGGTTTTTTTTGCAATTAAAAACTGTTTCTTGAACAAGTACCACCAACTATGGTCTATTTCTGTCCACCCTAAGGTAAACAGTTCAACTGGGCTTCAGCGCCAGCCATTCAAAGGTTCTCCTGGGTGGTGCGAGATAGATTTGTAGAAATTAAAGAGTAAGCACCAGAAGCATAGTCAGCAATCACAGGACAGGAAACAAAAACAGCAGAGGTAGCAAGAGAGGTTACAGTTAAGAATCCTATGAGGACCCTGAGGAAGAGGAAAAAAAAAAGAAGAAAAAATATGATAAAGGAAAACGAGTTTTGTAGTCGAAACTGAGCTTACAGAGAGGACAGTTCGCAACATTTCAAGAGACAAAGACTACAGAATTTGAGAGAGAAAAACCTTTATGCTAACAGAAAAGCAGAGGCAGAATTTTGTTTGCCTCATTGTATTTCTGGAAGTTCACGTTATCTCCAGTCCACTCCCTTTCAGCTGCCTGTGCACAAATCCCAGGACTTCAAGGGAGCTCGCAAAAAATGAACTGAACATTGCACTTCTACATCTGTATAGATTAGACTAAGGAAACAAAGCCTGATTCACTTTCCAAAATTCACAGTAATTTGACCAATTTTAGCAGCACAGAAGGCATTATTAAAATGGTATTAAAGTGTTATTAAAACTGCATAACCTCACACCATAGCTCAATATCATACACCTCCTTTACTTGCTACATATAAGCATTCCTTCTCCTCCATCCCAAGCCCACATCCTCACAGCCCTTGAATTTTGTCTTTCATCTCTACACCCTTAAATTCCATATTCCAAGGGGTTTTCTGGACACAATTTTTCTTCTTCAAAACAACTGCTTTGCTATTGAGGCTGTAATCCTTTAAAAGCTGTCCCACTGAAGTGAGTGATCCCAGCATCACCTACCTCACAAATGTCAATCAGGACACTTGAAGGAGAAGATAGCTATCAACAGTCCTATCTTTTCCTGCAAACTGCAGGGAACTTTAATTTTTTTTTTCTTGAAAAACATCCAAAAAAAAGGAATAAACAAAATTTATCTTGTTTCTTAACAAAACTGTTTTTAAGCTAAATCAGTTTATTTCAGTCTGCTGTATATTGAAGCAATAATCGTTGTTGGCCAAGCCAATTGTCTTCTTTTACGTATTTGTTCTATAGGTCAGTCTCCAAACTAAACATCAGTTAGACTTCAGACCTCAGACTTTTTGTTTTAGTACCTTAGTACAACTCTTACAGCTGTCAAGGATTAAGACACCTAGAAGCCAAAGACCGATTATTTGTTGAAAGCCCCACCTGTGTAACAGCACATTAGACTTATTTTAATGCGACAAGTATTTTAGAAGAAACAAATTCTACTATACATAAAGAGTCAGGACAGACAGATGTATATGATGCACAGAAGCATAAGGAATTGCTGCATCAAACAGTAACAGAAACATTCTACCTCACTCTTAAAACCTAGCAACCCTCTCATCCAATCTTCAAAATACAGAGTGCTCATTACACAATAGGTAAAAACTGCCATCATTCATAAAAATACACCCATTGCTGAGGGGTGTGGCTCGAGAGAGGACGCCTTCAACACCGGAGCGAGGGGAAGCTCAGCGTCCAGGAGCCCCAACTCAAAGAGATCAGAGCCACCCAGCGAGCCGAGGCGGCAGCTCAGCTGACGCGAGCAGTTGACTCAAGGGGGCGGCGCCAGGAGGGGCGACACAAGCCCTGACTGCTTAAGAACCCGCCCCAGGGAACGCGAGAGACCAGAAGCGGGGGGAAGAGGGTGAGCGGAGGCGGTTTGTTGGGGTAGGCGAGCGCTCGCCGTGTGACCAAGGTCTGGGCTGGGAGCTCTGCTCTGGCTGCCACGGCGGTGGCCATCGTAGGCACCCAGACAGAGCCGATGATAGGGGAGGCTGCAGCGCAGAGCTCGGAGTGTAGAGAGTGCCTGCGCTGGTCTCCCGAGGCGAGGGTGCACAGTGAAGAGGGCTGCACTCGGTGCTCCCTGGTGGAGGCCCTCCTGCAGTAGGGGCTGAGCTGCGGGTCGCTGTCAATAGGATGAAAGAGGTCAGGGAAGCCGAGAGGAAGCAGGACTGCTTGCTACAGGCCCAAACTGTGCAGAGGCCTCAAGCATCCACTGTAGCTCGTGGAGGAAGGAACGAGGCCGTTAACCCAGGAAGCTGGGAAACAGCAACAAAACAAAAAAAAAAAAAAAAAAAAAAAAAAAAAAAAAGGAGGAAGAGGACAATTAAAAGCAAGGGGCTTCCTCCTAAGGGCCACGAGGATGATCAGGGGACTGGAGCACCTCCCATATGGAGACAGGCTGAGAAAGTTGGGGATGTTCAACCTGGAGAAGAGAAGGCTGCGTGGAGACCTCATAGCAGCCTTCCAGTATCTGAAGGGGGCCTACAAGGATGCTGGGGATGGACTATTCTTTAGGGACTGTAGTGACAGGACAAGGGGTAATGGGTTCAAACTTAAACAGGGGAAGTTTAGGTTGGATATAAGGAAGAAATTCTTTACCGTAAGGGTGGTGAGGCACTGGAATGGGTTGCCCAGGGAGGTTGTGAATGCTCCATCCATGGTGATGTTCAAGGCCAGGTGGACAGAGCCTTGAGTGACATGGTTTAGTGGGAGGTGTTCCTGCCCATGGCAGGGGGGGTCGGAACTAGATGATCATAAGGTCCTTTCCAACTCTTTAACTAGTCCATGATTCTATGATTCTAAATAAACATACTAAACACAGTCCTGTTAAACTCAAAATACAATCATTATCACACAGGCTGGGGTAAAACACCCTTTTTACTGCAAAGGTGTTTTCCAAAAGGGAGAAAAAATCTTAAATAAAATTCAGTGGAAAGGGTCATACGACATTTTTACATGCAATTATACTTTCTGAAGGCAACAGGTTCCAATATGCAGAGCAGTAAGTGTTTAACAAAAAAATTACACTTAAATTAGAACCGTATGTACACAGAATGATACTTAGATCAGCAAAACTGTGTGCTGTATATGTATTTAAGAAATAGAGGCCAATCCTTGCTTTTTCCCACTTCTCAGTACAAAGTGTCACTTACTGTACATGTACCCATGAAGCTGGTTCTAATGAATTATGGCGTTAAGGCAAGCTAAATGAACAGAAGAGTCTGGAACCAGGAGAGCTTCAATACACATGTGCAAATTCACTATCCTGTCCTTTCTAAATAAACCTGGTGTTGAAATGGAACTTTTATATTACTTCAGCAGATCTTATACTGGCAGCTACTGAAGTCATGAACTGGACTGACAGATCAGAACTGCTACATCATAAGTTTTCAAATTGAACATGGTGCATTAGTACTCCCACTGCAAGGTTCCTAGTGCAAATAAACCTGTAAAGACCTGATTGAGAGGCAGTGTGGACCTCACATTCATCAGCTGCATCGTCCATTCTATATGAAGTTACACTTTCAGCTAATACACGAACTCAAACAGAAATCTACTCCAGAAAGCTGCCACTTCTGGCTAAAGCATAATGACTTTGAGACTTGGTTACTGGAAGTGTGGCCTAGGCTTCTCCCAACTCAGGATTTACTGAATTTCCACAGATAGAAAATGCCTTTAATCTTTACTTGGAGATTTTGTTCGCTGAACTTAAATGGCAGCTGCAGTTTTGACTTGCAATAGAACTGCATGTAGCAGAAGCATAAATCACCTCCTTCCTAGATATATTCACACAAGCTGGAAACACAAAGATTTTTCACACATGAGTGAACAGGAAATATATATTGTTAAGTGTATCATTTCAATCTATTGGTAAAGGAGTCGCTTTAGTGTTTGCTTTAATGATTAACATAAGAATCATTCTCATGCTAAACACACACTGTGAAGAGTTCTGTCTGTCCATTTGTGGAATCTTTTACATATTTTCCAAAACCTATTTTTCCCCATGCTTTGTACCATTCATATATCTAAAAAAAATTATTTACAAGTTTTAATTTGATATCTGTAATAAGGTTCATGAAGTTCAACAAGGCCAAGTATAAGGAAGGTCCTGCACCTGGGTCAGGGCAATCCCAAGCACAGCTACAGGCTGGGCACAGACTGGATTCAGATTAGCCCTGCAAAGAACAGCTTGAGGGCATCGGTTGACAAGAAGCCCAACATGATCCAGCAATGTGTACCTGCAGCCCAGAAAGCCAACTGTATGCTGGGCTGCACCAAAAGAAGCATGACCAGCAGGCCAAGGGAGGGGACTGTCTCCTTCTACTCTGCTCTCCTATGACCCCACCTGCAGTACTGCATTCACCTAAGGGGCCCCCAACACAAGAGGGATGTGGACCTGCTCAAGTAAGTCCAGAGGAGGGCTATAAAGATAATCCGAGGGCTGGAACACTTCTATGAAGACAGGTTGAGACAGTTGTGCTTCTTCAGCCTGGAGAAGGGAGGGCTATGCAGAGACCTTAGAGCAGCCTTCCAGTACCTAAAGGGAGACTACAAAACGTCTGCAGAGGGACTTTTTACAAGGGCATGGAGCGACAGGACAAGGGAGAATGGCTTTAAACTGACAGAGGGGAAAGTTAGATCAGATGTTGGGAGGAAAAGTAAAAACAAACAAAAAAAAGCCCAAAACAAACAAAATGCCAAAACAAAACAAAAAAAACCACAGGAAAAAAAAAACACCAAAACAAACCACAAACACTGGCACAGGTTGCCCAGAGAAGCTGTGGCTGCCCCATCCCTGGAAACACACAAGCCCAGGTTGGACAGGGCTTTGTGGAACCTGGCCTATAGTAGGACGTGTCCCTGCATCAGAAGCAGATGATCTTAGAGGTCCTTTCTAACCCAAACCATCCTGTAATTCTATGATTATTCATCTTCAGAAAAAAAGATGAAATTATCTAATGGGCAGCCACCTGCATGCAAGTAGCCAGGCAGTGCCCCTGCCCTAGCACAGCTCCTCCTCACTAAGCACTGAGGAGCACAGCACAAAGCTCCCAGAGCTCAGGCCCACTCCCCGAGGGCACAGTCAAAGCAGCAACTGAGATACCCAAATGCTTGTACCCGCCATCTTTGCCTTGACCTTCCCTGACTGCTGGGTTCCAGGCAGAGGCCTTATGACATCACAGGGCATTTGTTGACAGCATGCAAGGGGGCAACTGCTGACACCATCACCCCAGCACTGCTCGTGACTGCCTGAGCTCCCATTGGGGTGATGGTCTGAGATTGCTGGTGCAGTGATTGCAGTTCACCTGGGAGCAGCGCGATGCTCAGCCTGCAGCGGTCCCTTGTCCTTGCTCTCTGCATGGCCAATCTCTTCCCCGACAGCCTCGGTCTTTCCAGCCGTCCTGCCTGGGCCACTGTCATGGGGGATGTGCCTCGCCAGGACCAGGGCACTGGCACAGGGAGCCCCTGTTCCTACCGAGCCTGCCCTGAGGAGCAGCTTCAGCCGTCCTCCACCCCACTGACTGGGGCCCTGGGGGTCCTCGAGGTGACCTTTTTGAGCTGGCCGTGCCTGTGCCTGCTGCTCAGCAGCGTTTTGTTTCTATGGTGCCTTTGCAGGAAAGCCAAGAGACACCAGAGAGAGGTGAGTGGCAGGGTCAGCTAGATGGGATCCTGCCAGACGGCTGGGAGACAGGATGCACCAAAGCCTTGGGCCAGTGGGCAGGGTAAGGACTAACAGCCCGTGTGGAGAAGAAAGCTTGGCCAAATGTCCTCTGCCTCTTCCATAGCCCTTTAACCAACCACAGGAGGCTGAGGTGGGTCTTGGCTGCAGAGGAGGAAATGAGGACAGGCTGACCCATGAGGGGAACAAGGCAGAGCCTGCCTGAGGGCTTTTTTGCACATCCTGCTGCCCAGGAAAGCTCAAGCAAACTTGACTTTCTCCAGGAGAGACCAAGCCCAGCCAGAGGGGTCTCAACCCAATGAGGCTCCTGCCCTTTTCACCATGCTCCTTGCCCTGTCATTTGCAGAAGATGGGCCAGACACCCTCAGCTCCTCCAGGGACATGCTGCCAGAACCACAGCTCCTGCAAGAACTACGAGTTGATCTGTCAGCTGAAGGAAAATCCGGACTTGGTGAAGAAGTACCTGAGGCACCTGCAAAACTGCTACCTGCAGGAGGACATTCTGCAGGGATAAGAGAGGAGGAAACGTGCTAAGACTTGGAAGAGGAGGAGAAGCATTTCTCTGACGAGACAGCCACAGCTCCCTAAAGGCTGGAGGGCAGCGATAGGGCATTGTAGGACACGCACAGCAAGCAATGATGTCCCTGCACACTAGGACATCTCCAACAAACAGCATTTTATGCAAAACCAGCTCCAAGCTAAATGTAATAACAAATGAACGTTCAAAGACAGAGGCAAGTTACTCTGCACAGGGATGTTTCAAAGTGCCTTGTGGATGATTTTCTGGCTAAGAACGGCCATGTGCCCAGATCAGCAAGTGCCTACGTGGAGTTCAACATGAACCAAGGAACAACAAAAAGTGAAGGAGGATGGGAGCGAGGCACTGGGAGTGAGAATCCCAGCAAGATAAGAAGGAGCTGGAATTTACTGAGTTGATAAAGTGAGTACTGTTGGAAAACTTTGAAGGTCAGGTTCTCACACCTGTGCTTAACCAATTGTATGTTAGTTGTTAAGGGCCTCAGAGATATGTATCCAATCACAATGTGCCAAGTTAGTGCAAACAACTTTTAAGAAATAGTATATAAAGAGTTAGTTTTCTATAATAAATGGCTTTGTCTGATCACATTGGTCTCCCACTGAGTCCATTCCGCGACAAATGGTGCCCAAACAGGCTTTTGCACATTGAAAACGAAGAACACGGTGCCGCAGGGAAGTCGATCCGGCAAGATAGGGATCCGGCAGGACCGGAACGCTACGGAGCCTTTCAGCCCGGGAGGCAGGAGCCTCGGAACGGAACAGAGCCTTTGAGCCCGGGAGACACTACAGTGGAATTCAGGTGAGCAGCCGAGTGTTGGGAAGAGGATTAAAATGGGTACTCAATTGAGTAAAAAAAAGTCAGCAATATTTAAGCTCTTCCAGCATATCCCCTTTATGAGACGGATAGAGTAGGATGACTCTATGTTAAAAAAGTTGTTGCTCTGGAGTAAAGAGAAAAACTTAATCCAGGGGGTTGGCGAAGCCTTTGAGCTTGGGACTTGGGAAAAGATCGGGGCACGCTTGTGGGACGAAATTACCCTTGGGTCTAAAGAAGCAAAATCTCTAGCTACTCTGTGGCGGCTATTAAAAGAAACTATATCCACGATGAAGGTTGAGCAACAAGTAGTAAAGTCTGCTTTTGCGGCTTTTTCTGACTTGCCTTCACAAAACCATGGGGGACCGGCTGCTGTGAGTCCGACAGCTGACACTGTACTTAAGGGGGAACTGCCTGCTGCTTCAAGCGCAAAACATCTGGTTCGAAAGCTTGTGCGCCCTAGAGTGCAAATGTTTGAGGAGCCAGCGCATCCTCCCTATCCTGTGCCGACAATGCCTTCACCGGCGGCAGCACTAACTAGTGATCGGGATTTTGAAAAGGATGATGGACCGCCAAAACGCCCTAACTCGAATCCTTTTCGTGCCGCTACCGCCCCCGAGCCCAGCCCCCAAATTCCCCCGCCCGCCCCTCACATCGACGCCGGCCCGCCCGCCCCTCATGCCGCCGTCACAGCCCCCCCCGCGCCTTACGGCCGGTTTTACACCGCTGCTGCCACCGCCGCATCTCCACCGCCTGATGCAGAAGAATGGGAACCTCCAGAGGAGGACAGTCAGACTCCGAATTTATACCCACCCGTACCATGTACACCATCGTTAGTGCTGCCCCAACCGGGGCCAAAAACTGACCAGGACTGGGGGCAGTGGACTAAGCTTTTAGGTAAAAAATTACATGACCTACGAGACCGATTGGAGCAAATTGAAGCAAAGAGAGAGGGGCACGAATCAGAAAAGTTAAACAAGGTTAATCCTTTTGCTATGCCCTTGCCACCGCCCTCGAAGCCCCCTCTGCAAGCCAACCCTAGTGCCTTGAGATGGCGAGGTCTTATTCAAGACACAATTATAGACAGCACTGTTCTACCAATTGACATTCCTGCTGCATTTCCAGTCATTAAGAATGCTCAGGGACAAACCCAGTGGACTCCTATGGAGTGGAAAATCATAAAGGAACTTAAGGGAGCAATTTCTCAATATGGGTTGTCTTCTCCGTATACACAACAAATGTTAACTGCCTTGTTTTGTAGTATGATCTTAACTCCCAATGATTGTCTTAAGGTAGCTTCAGTCCTGTTAACTCCTTCGCAGCTATTACATTTTAAAAGTGGGTTTGAGGAGCTTGCTGAAAGAGCTGCTGTGATGATAATTTGGGTCGCAACCCTAGTGATCCCTTACATGGTGTTACATATGAAATGTTAATAGGGAAGGGACAATTTCACCCTGACGCAGGACAGGCTCATATGAGAACCGAGGTGTTACAGCAAGCACAGCAATTGGCCTTACTGCTTTGAAAGCTGTGCCAGAAGCAGGAAAACCTAATCCTTCCTATACATCGATAAAACAGGGAACTACTGAACCATATATGCAATTTATTGATAGATGTGCTTACCATGGTGGAAGCAACCACCGGATGGCTGGAAACATACGCTGTGCCCCATGCCACTGCCAGGAACACTGCCCTGGGCCTTGAGAAATAGATTTTGTGGCGACGTGGCACCCCAGAAAGAATTGAATCAGACAATGGGACTCATTTCCGGAATAACCTTATAGACACTTGAGCCAAAGAGCATGGCATTGAGTGGGTATATCACATCCCCTACCATGCACCAGCCTCTGGGAAAATCGAACGGTACAATGGGCTGTTAAAAACTACACTGAGAGCAATGGGTGGGGGAACTTTCAAGCATTGGGATACACACTTACCAAAGGCCACCTGGTTGGTCAACACCAGAGGATCTGCCAACAGGGCTGGCCCAGCCCAGTCAGAACTTTTACATATTGTAGAGGGGGACAAAGTTCCTGTGGTGCACATGAAGAATTTGCTGGGGAAGACAGTCTGGGTGATTCCTGCTTCAGGTAAAGGCAAACCCACTCGTGGGATTGCTTTTGCTCAGGGACCTGGATATACTTGGTGGGTAATGCGGGAAGATGGGGAAGTCCGATGCGTACCTCAAGGGGATTTGATTTTGGAGAAAACAGACAATGAACTCAATTGTATGCTGTTGCCTGCTATAGCCCATCAACTAGAAGTCTGCAGGGCACCGGCGACTGGCCCTGGCTTCCCTCCAGCCGTCATCCCAGCAGAGAGTGAACTTTGGTGGAACCGGACGAGTTCTGCAGTGGGGGGGAGATCAGCATCAGCGGGCGGCGATCCAACACTGCACACAGCCTCTCCTGCCCTGAAAGACTGTTACAAGAGATGGAGCCCAACATCATGAACCGAATGGACTCAGTAGCTTTATAGGAATTGGTCCGTGCACTAAGATAACAATGCACTGAGATGAGAGTGAGGGTGTATGGAAAATGTGGGATCTGAGCATGACGTGAATGGTATGGAATAAGGGGTGGATACTGTCCTGGGTTCAGCAGCAGCAGTCAGTTTTTCTCCTTAGTAGCTGTTGCAGCACTGTGTTTTTGACTTTCGGCCTGGGAGCAGAGCTGATAACACCGATGTTTAGACTGACCAAGGACTTTGTGAGTCTCATGCTCTGCCAGGGAGGAGGGGAAGCCGGGAGGAAGCGGGGACAGGACACCTGACCCAAACTAGCCAAAGAGGTATTCCATACCACAGCACGTCATGCCCAGGGGAGGTAACTGGGAGCTACCCGGAAGGGCACATCCTCTTTTCTGTCGGGCTCTCTTTTCCGGCGGGTGGTATCATATTCTCTTCCCTTGTTATTTCTCTTATTATTATTGGTGGCAGCAGTAGTGATTTGTGTTATACCTTAGTTACTGGACTGTTTTTATCTCAACCCATGGGAGTTACATTCTTTTGATTCTCCTCCCCATCCCTCTGGGGGGTGGGGGGGAAGTAGACTGCGTGGTTCTAATCTACAGCCGGGGCTTAAACCACGACAGACACCTTTTCTCACTTTGTTTGGGCTACCCCTCTGGCTGGCAAAACCGCACGCCACGTAATCACACATTTGCGTAGCTGTTTCGCAGTTATGGGAGTACCTTTACAGCTTAAAACAGATAATGCACCTAGCTATACTTCTTCAATGCTGTCTAAATTTTTTAAATAATTGGGGCATTGCTCATATCACTGGTATTCCTCATTCTCCTACAGGTCAGGCTATTATTGAACGGACGCATCAGACCTTGAAACAATTGTTAGAAAAACAAAACGGGGGAAGAAGGGCTTACCCCGGCAGCAAGAATACAGAAAGCTGTGTATGTTATGAACTTTTTGCGATTGGTAGGAGACTCTAGTGACCCTCCTGCTGTAATACATGGTCAAGTGTTAGGGTCAGGTTATGTGAACGAGACTCAGGGTATACTGACCTGAAGGTGTGCTAAGCGATTTGCTTAGAAGCACAAAGATAGACATAGTCATGAGTGTAAATAGAACCTTCTTTCTTTCAATATTCATGTGTATGTTACAGATAGCTATACTACTTTTAAGGCTTATGCTTATGTAGATCTGTTAGAAAAGGTAGTTAATTATACGCAAGTGAGAAACTGTTGGGTGTGTGGAAATGTAGAGCAATTTAATGTACCATTATTAGGAGTCCCTTTAAGTAAATGGGCAAGTCTTAACCCTTATAGCCTTTTGAACACGTTATATGAGTACCGTGGCAGACTGTGGACTTGGAACCCCATATACAACTCATTTGATAGTCTCTCTGTGATCCACATGTACTAGAAGATAGCAAATATAAGTATATCCATGTTTCTATCAACCCTTGGAGACTTTTTATGGAGATTGCTGACCACTTCTTCCGATGTAGGCTGGCCACCTGCATTGGAATGAGTGTGCATTTTGGTCAGTGTAAAAGCCCAAGGCTCATGCGATGTGGGGGAGGCAGAGCCTCTGCGGGGACACCCACTAAAGTTGAGCCTGCCACCTCGCACTGCGATGATGCTTCTTGGAGCTGGTTTCTTGACTGTCTTCACGGGGTCCTTACGCCACGTTCCGTATGAGGGACCGTGTAGTGGGAGTAATGATTGTCTGGGTTTTCTGTTTTACATATTGTAATTTTATGGAGTTTGCTTGTGGGATCCCATGCGTGTGTGTGTGTGTGTGCGCGCGCGTGTTGAGGGCAGATGGTGTTCTGTGTATTTTATTGCCGTGTATTTTTCAGTGTATTCAGTGCATGGTTGTGAATGCTACAAAGCACATTTGGCTTGTGTAAAAAGAAAAAGGGGGAGATGTGGATGATTTTCTGGCAAAGAACGGCCACATGCCCAGATCAGCAAGTGCCTACGTGGAGTTCGACATGAACCAAGGAACAACAAAAAGTGAAGGAGGATGGGAGCGAGGCACTGGGAGTGAGAATCCCAGCAAGATAAGAAGGAGCTGGAATTTACTGAGTTGATAAATTGAGGACTGTTGGAAAACTTTGAAGGTCAGGTTCTCACACCTGTGCTTAACCAATTGTATGTTAATTGTTAAGGGCCTCAGAGATATGTATCCAATCACAATGGGCCAAGTTAGTGCAAGCAACTTTAAGAAATAGTATATAAAGAGTTAGTTTTCTATAATAAATGGCTTTGTCTGACCACATTGGTCTCCCACTGAGTCCATTCCACAACAGTGCCTTCCAACCAAAGAGAAATCACACTCATGTGAATTCTTCAGGGTTCTCCAAAGAAGCAGGAAGAAAGGACTGCATCGGCAGTATTTAAAGCACAGTCACAAAATCAGATGCCTCCTACACTGCCTGTGAATAACATTCCTGTAACTAGCCCCACAGGATCGAGTGAGGCTGCTCTCACATCTTCAGTTAGACAAATTCAAATGCCACACTCCCTCCTTTCATGTTACATTAGATTTTCCCTATTTTTCCCCATGCTTTGTACCATTCATATATCTAAATAAAATTATTTACAAGTTTTGATTTGAAATCTGTAATAAGGTTCAAACAAAAGACTCTTGACTATTTATCAATTGACATTTATCACAGCAAATCATAAAGCAGCTGCGTTTCAGAAAGAACACGTTTCCATGGACAAGAGGTAGCAATTTCAATGAAACAAATTCATAAGCATCACCTTCAAGCTCAATATATGTCCAAGAACGCCATTAGAATGATCTCAACATACAATAGGTCTGAACTACTGAACTGTAATTGGCAAAACCCTTTTCAAATGTGCTGTATGGACAGAAAAAGATGCAGAATGCATACCAGATTTAAAAGTGGACAGTGTAGTTGTGCTTAGTATAGTACGAAATTAACTGGAAAAATACATGAGATAGCTCAAGGGCTTGTTTACGAAGAGTTAAATATGTTTTATACAACCTCACTGGTTGTCAAAACAGAGTTCTTAAGGAAAAAATGGGAATTCTACCTGGCAGCAATGCAGCAGCCATGCAGAAGAACAGCCTGGTGCTTGGCAATGCCCTAAAACACAAAAGCAGGGGTCAGACAAGCCCTGAGGTCTTAAAAAAGAAAATTCCACGGAGCCTCACATTCCTCTGCTGTAATCCTTCACAAGAGGCAAACTGAAGGAGTGAGTTTAAAGAGCAGCACTGGACCAACGCAGTCCAGTCTGGAACTGCAGAGGGAGTCAGAACAGCATCTGGAGTGGGGGTGCAACCTGCATTCTAAGCAATTTACGCTACTTAGCTGGTGCACCAGCATATTCTGCATCAGCTGGAAACTCCTGGCTGTCACACTGCTGTCCAGACATGCTGCTTTCCATTAAGCAAGCTTGTCAGTCATAAATGTGTGTTCCTCAGTAATATTCAAAAAGTAAAGGAACAGTGATTGCAGACCAAATCTAGCTGTATGAATCTGTTCCTTGCTTTCAGTACTGAGATACTTTTTTATTTATATATGGGGTTTTTTATTTGTTTCCTTCTTAAATATTTCCTTTCCTAACAGTAGAAATAAAATACAGTGTTCTGGTTTTTTTTCTTCTTTTTGTCTTCAGGCCTGCCAGATTCCCCAGCAAACGGTTGTTAACCACTCCAACCCATCTTGCCACTGCTGCAAACAGGCTCTGGCCTCCTCTCCCACCTGGCTGCGTCTCTCTGCCCCCTCATCCTTCCCTGCTGGCATGGTGCTATTAGGGGACAGAATAAATCAAATCAGAGAATTTAACTAATTGAAAACTAACGACATAAAAGCAAAGTGAATTCTCCACAGGTTTAGTTACGATACAGCTATAGTAAGGAACAGCCACACAGTGTTAATGCCTGGGACAAAGATGATGGCAGGATCATGCTCTGGTGGCAACATGGACATTTGAGGAATTTAAATAACTTTAATGATGGCTCCAACATGCAATAATGGCCAACAATCAAAAATATAGTGGCAGTAAGCTGTCTTGTTATGATTTTGCCTAGTTTAGGTTTTAAATGTCTCAAATGGTTTGTTCATCCTCACCTCTAGGGAATGACTTAAGCAGACCTTTGTCAAAAGCACTAAAGATCAATATTCTCTGCTGCTAATTTGCTACCCTTATACAAAGCATCCCTGTCCCTCTTTACACACTGTGCCAAAAAACTTTGAACTGTGTACAAAGAACTTTGTAACAAATTAAGTAATACCAGTGTTAGAAATAGTCAGTATACACTACAGCTGAAAATCTGCACATTACTTCAACTGTAAGCCCAAGAAAGCTCATTCACTTATTTGGCCTCAGAGAATGCCCAAATATATGCAAACTTATATGCTAATATATGGATATATTGCATTCTGTCTAGGAAACACCTGTGTACATGTAAGGGAACTCTACCATTTCCCCAGCATTTCAAACAAATTATTCCTTCCTTCCTTTTAGAGGAAATGACTAAAATTTGTTGTCTGGTGAGATGAGTAAAGGATAACATTTGAACCTTTACATCTTTCCAGATTGTTGCAGGCAGCTTTCACACTTCTCCCCCCATCTCTTTCCTGTAACCGAAAGGCTACACAAAGACCTTTCTCTTCTTCACATACATTCTACAGCAGAGATTTTTGCAAGCAGATCTGTGCTGTTCTGCAAACACAACTTCTCCACACACAGGAAGGCTGCCCTGTCACCTCTAATTGCATTACATATACAATAACTAAGCAGCCAGCACTGGCTAAACCTAGGACACACAGGATCCTTGCAATTATCAAGCATCATAATTTGAGTGGCTGTCAAATCTTATACTACATTTACCTTACACTCTCAATAGTACTGTGAGTAGTTCCAAGAGGAGGGTGGGAAGGGGAAGAATTGGTAAATTTTCACATCATTCCGTATTTAGGCCAGTATCTGTTCATGCTACCTCAGAGAACACTATTTATCCCCTTAAAAGCAGTATTAAGAACCAAAATATGAGCCTTTGTGATACTTATTATAAGCCTTCAGTCCTTTAGGGATGAGCACAGGAAAGATTTTCATCTTCAGAGTTTGACTTTGTGACTCACTTCTTGTGCTTCCTCTGCAGGAAGGGACTAAAGAACTGCCCCGAGCAGTTCTGCTCCCAGGATCTGAAGGGAAGAAATATATATTGTGAAATGCTTGAATACAGTTTCATAGAAAAATTAAATTTCTGGAAAGCTATTAAGGAAATGAACTCCTCTATAGCCTCTAATTTTAAGTTTTCCATAGTATTACTTTTTACATCTTGAAACAGTAATTTCCATTAGTCAGAATGGATAAAGAAACTGGTTTATTACATGATACCTGGTAGTTTTCCAGCAGAATTACCTTTGTGCTGCAAGGAAATAAGCTCTCTAGAGAAAAAAGAACACCACAAAGAAAAGCAACATTTTAATTTTGTTTTATACGTATTTAAAAAAATCAACAACAAAAAACCACACCACACACACACACTAAAACAAAAAACCCTCCACTTTTTTCAGCCATTTTCTTCCTTCCTTCCCTACTTTGCGCTGCACTTTGATAACAGATGCATTTGATGGATTATGTGCTGGCTCTGGGTCTAAAGGACAAATGAAGGCTATTTTCTTGAAGGCCATTTGCCAGAGAAAGTCACGGGGGAAAAAAAACCCCTACTCTAGCCAAAGATTCAGCTCCCTTGGCCCACGCTGAGGATGGCAGGCAGATGGCACAAGAAAGATCTGTTTCAAGCAGAGATGTCTGAATGCTTTCATCACATTACTCTGGGAAGTATGGTAAAAAAGGTTCCAAAATTATAGGAAAATATCCTGAGAATACATTCTTCTCTTCCTGTTGGAATCAACTTGGTTGGAAAAGAGCTTTAAGATCACCAGGTCCAACCATTACCCCAGGACTGCCAAGACCACCACTAAACCATATCACCAACACGGTTTTTGAACACTGTAGTGCTGTAATAAAACTTCGCTGTGAAGGTCACTGTGAATGTCATCGCCAGTACTGCATTAATAAAACTCCCATACACTTTTAATGGATCTTTAAAGATAATCAGTATATTCATGTTTCCATTTATGGTTTTAAATATTTATTTGCAGATTATTTTCAATCAGTACAACAGAACCAAAACACGGCCAATTCTGAGCCCCGTAAACATCTCTTCAAGGCTTTGCCTTTCTTCTTTCTGCCATGTTTTTCACTATTTTTTGTTTGGGTTTTTTTATTCTAGATTTATGCTTTTAGGGCTTTTACTGCAACTGCTTGGGGAAAAATAAAATGTTACAGAAATTCTAATTGTAAGGCATTATTTTCTTTCTTAAATATGATCCAGTATTCAAAGGTATTTTGTTGACAACTAGTGCAATGTCAAGGTTTCCCAACCATCACCACCTAATATGCATTAGAAAAACAAGTCCCTGACACAAGATGCTTCTGTTAAGTAGGTACTAAGTGCAGTTGCCAATAGAGAAGTTAAACAGCACAAGCCTTCCTCCATGCAAAGAAGCAAACTAGGAGCATAGGCTTATTTTATACTGGTCACTGAAAAGCTGACAGGTGGTGCCAACTACAGGTTGCTATTCATGAGACTTTCAATAACTAAATATACCCAAATCCAGCAGTAGTGTCCAGATGGATGTCTGAACTAAACACTGTATTGGTTCTGGAAGCACTAAAGCTTACTATCAGCATGCTGGATCCTACACCCTCTGACCTAGCCTTTTCTTCACACACACACAGAGGTGCCCATGCTGGCTTTGCATTAAAAGGTAAGATTCTTCATTTTTGGAATGTTTATTCCTATTTACAAACTACTTTTTATAGCTGCCATTAAGAAGACATAAGTTTATCACATTTGCAGCGATTTTTCTTTGAATACAGAATGCTGGAAGGCACCAGTTGTCAGAATATTGAAATAAGGCCCATGAATGCCTTTGAATATATGCATCAATTAAAATGAGTGTTTTAAATAGCAGATGAACAATACTCCACCTCTGAGACTCCCACTTTGTATATGAAAAGCTGTACCTACTGTGATGGTACCTTTAATTTTAATATTCACTTTCTTTCTGAAGGAGGGTTAGCAGCTCCATGACTAAAGTGCTGGTCGCAAAAACATTTTTTGTCAAGTTGGAAATGGAGAATCAGTTTAACCCCAACAAAGTATTACAGGGAACTGGAAAAATCTCGCTTTCAAACACATGCCTTTCAATTGCATCAAGACATTTCAGTGAAATAAAAATATTATAGTGAGGTTTGAGAAGCCTGGTGCATCCATTACTGGGCTATCAAATTTGTATCATTAGCTACACTTGGAACAATCTCCACACCTCAGTGTACTGCACCAAAGAGAACTGACATCATTTGATGCAAATGCTTCTTGAGGGGGAAAGAACCCTGCAAACGAAAGGGTTTGGAGTTACAGGGCAATGAACTGGATATTTAACACAAGCTGGGCTCTGCAGAGGGAGTGTTTTAACAGCCAGCATGCTCCTGCCTCCCCTTTGTAAACTAGGACCCTTGCTTTCTCTTACCTCAGTGTTGAAACACAATGCAGCTAAACATCAACAGTGTAGCTGATTTTTTATTGATTCTGTGCCATTTCACCATTGCATCTACATGTTCAGACTGCATTTTAAATATGTATTTGATAGAACATACACATCTTTGTGACTGATGTGGACTACTAAAAGGAAAGCTGGAAGGTCACAATGTGACATTAGGTTTTCACTCATCCTAAAAAGCTGAGAAGCTGAGAAAAGGCATTTGAGGAAAAGGCTCCTTGATGTAACAGACACAGCTTTAAACTAAATGAACGTGAGAAAACTAAGTCAGAAATAGATCCCAGTAAGGGGATTACAAATCACTCTCAATTGCATTTGGAGAGTTCCCTCAATCTCAATACTGGTTACATATGCTTACAGATGTGATCTGATCCACTACTTCAAGAAGGGGGCAGATGCCCTCAGGGTAAATACATTCATACTGAGTATAATTCAGGCTTGATCAGAATTTAGCTACTGCTCTGCAAAGGTCTGGTCTTGCACTGCATAGAGAATATGCTTTTAGAAAGTGCACTCATGTCACTGCTTGCTTCTCTCTCTCTCTCTGCAGTACAGTTCACAGGCCTTACACAGAATATTTATACAGGTGTAAAAACAATTAAAAACCTTCCCTGAGAGAGCAAATGCTTGTTAAATTACTCATAAAAATGAACTAAACTCAAGACACAGCAGCAGGATACAAATGCCCAATTAGATTTAATTAAATCTGCCATTCATCAACTTTTTATGCAAGCAATATCTGTACTAGCACATAGTCATAGTAAACTGAGCATTTCAAATTCTTACTGGCTACTAATCTATAATAAAATAGAAATACTGTGTTTTCTTATAAATTGTGGGACTCATTAAAAAAACAACCACAACAAAATACCCAATTGAGAAAAAGATGACAGCTTTTCAAAACTCTATCTTCAAGCAAAAAGCAGAAAGAAGGCTGCACACTTCATTCTCCCCACCAGCCCATGCTTTTTGCCTTTAGATTTACCAGAGAGAAAAACACTGATTTTGCAATGCATTCCTTCTCCTGATCTTTTTTTCCAAAATTTCCCAAATATCTCTAGCACGTATTTAATATTTCTATGCAAATATATCTTCGGGTACAATGAGATGCACACACAACAGCTTGAATTTTACACTTGCAAATGCAAGTTAAGTATATGTGGATGAGTAAGCATAGGAAACTACAATTAGCCTTGTCGCTCCCTGTTCTGTCTTCACACATTGGCATAAAATCGGGAGCAGTCTACACCATTTTATCTTATATGGACTAACTAGTTTTGCAAATAATGAACAGAAAAGAATACTTCACACATGTGGGATGAAAATTTCCACTTGAACTTACTCAAAGTAATGCATTCCAAAATCAAAATATTATTATTTGCAGAAAATACCTGTTCCCAAGAAAATGTTAATGGTTTATACTTGAAGACAGAAAGGACTGCTGATCTGCCTTCACTTCTATTAAAAAGAAGTATTTTTTTCATTTCAACCTAAAATAATTTTCAAGTAACAGATGAAAATGTCTGTCTTACATCAGCTTTGAGAATACTACAGTCACTGCCTGCTGCTGTCCAAGCTGTCAGGACCTTTTCCAGCATTACACACCTTAGGTTTTTGGTGTAAAGCATTGCTCAGATTGGAAGGAAACAAAATAAAAAGCCAAAGCCTGTGCAGTCTATAGTTTGCTCAATATTCTGAGTTAGACAGTGGCTTTCTTCGTTTGAATTCTCTAATTGTGCAGATTTGTGCTTCTAACAATAGGACAGCTCCTAAAATCAGCCATTCAGAGACTGTCAGTATTTTTATCTCCAAATATATGTATGTAGTATCCTCCAAAGAGATTAAGCCTTGGAAGTCCATTGAGCTCACTAGCTTAGCATCATGTAAATTATTCTAAGAATATTTTATTTATGTTTCCCTCTACTCTAAAGCCAAATATTCCCAAGAAAGAGTTATGGTTCATTAAAATATTCTTCTATTTTATGTCCTTTCTGACAAGCCACACTTGTCAATTGAATGTGCCACTCTGATATATATGTTTGATTTTACTTTCATTATGGGATTACAAAGAGATACAAGTCCATATTTCAGTGGCATTCTAAACATTCTCTCATTTAATACTGTTGTCCAATGTCAGTCAAGGAGTCTCTAGCCATCCTGCTGCTGTCCACAGTACATTTCTTTTCCATGAAAATACCAGCTTTCATGAAGAGCATTAAGAACATGCTACTGCAAGAGAGAGGAGCAACAGATAGTATAAACACTGTCAATTTGGGACTAACTTTTAATATTTCTTACTTCATACAAAAATCACTGAAGCATGAAGTTCCAAGAAGGCGTTTTTACATTTCAGTGTGTTTTGTTTCAGCTTGGCAAGCAATTCTTTTGTTGCATTAAAATAACTGATTCAAGATGCGTACATGCTTGAGTAACTTTGTGACCTTACTGCAGCTATCTTTGGGCTCCTTTCCTGGATCTGGCCCCCTAAACACGGCCTCCCTGCTTCCCATTGCCTCCTATCAGGCTGCAAATCCCTGGGGCTAGGATTTTTCTGCTTATACTTCAGTAAGCATAACAATCTGAAATAAACTATTAGCAAATGCCTGGCACTTTCAATTCTTTCTTTCTATTTATTAAAAAACAAAACAAAACTCAACAACAAAACATATCCTCCTTAGACTGGAAATTATATAAAGCCTGAAAAACAGATCATGATAAACAGAAGTGGAATCCTTTGAGGAAGTCAAATGCTGATTTTGATCCAGCAAAGCACTTCACCAATGATTAACTTCAAGTACGCAAAGTGATCTTATGCAACTCACCAGAACTGTTAAAAAAACTAATAAATAAAAAATAAAATCCATTTAACTGTCAGCCAGGGAGAAAACCTGACTGCTTGCAACTATTCCTGTGTCAGTTCTGCTGGTCAGCGATGGAGATCCAAATGTAGTACTTCTCCTATACACTGTAAATGTTTTACTGTATTACTAGTCAGATGAACCCACACACTAGATAAGCATTGCAAATAGTATCTGTGGCAACTGCACACAGTTCTGCACTTTAACACTGTAATAACTCATGGAAACAGCTCACTCACTGCCTTGTAAGCCAAGATGGCAGTCCCATAAAATCAGAGGCTGGAGCACCTCCCCTACGGAGGCAGGCTAAGAGTTGGGCTTGTTCAGCCTGGAGAAGAGAAGGCTATGCAGAGACCTTAGAGCAGCCTTCCAGTACCTAAAGGGAGACTACAAAACATCCGGAGAGTGACTTTTTACAAGGGCATGGAGTGACAGGACAAGGGGGAATAGATTTAAACTGACAGAGGGGAAAGTCAGATCAGATGTTAGGGAAAAATTCTTCACCGTGAGGGTGATGAGGCACTGGAACAGGTTTCCGAGAAGCTGTGTCTGTCCCATATCTAGCAGTGTTCAAGGTCAGGCTGGAAGGGGCAGCTTTCAGCAACCTGGTCAGGGAGGGGTTGACCTGCAGGATCTTAAGGTCCCTTCCAACCCTGGCCGTTTTACGATTCTATGATAAAATTCTGCTTTCTCCTCCATGCAGGTAACCCAGAACAAGTTTTCTACTATGCACACTCGTCTTTCACTAGTAACACTAGCAGAAAGCTGTTCTCACCTGTTCCTCATCTCACAAAGGCCCAAACACACAGCAGAGGTGACAAGAAGTCCCCTCTTTCCCATACACGTTCTGTCTGAAGCTACACTTTAGTTCAATAAAGCTAAAACACAACCAGCAAACTCAACTGTCACTGCTCTCCTGGCTGAAGGGTATCAAAATTATTCTAACGTAGCTGTCATAAGACATCATAGCCCCAGAGAGGTGTAAACTCAGAGCCTGCATTTACCAACACAAGAGATTAGGGAGGTTTACGCAGAAGACAGTTTCCAGGAGGTTGTTCAGCTCTTCCCAAATTATTCTCTACCTGCAATGCTACAATGTTTTATCATAATTGATTCTGGTCTGACCCCTCCTACCCAGGATTTTTAACAGCTGTACCCATTTTCTAGAAGCCAGTTTGTTTCTTCATAAGCGACAATTCCTTTATATTGAATTCAGGTATCATATGAGCCACTACAAGGCAGGCAGGCTTCCTTCCTGACAATAAACTTGTATAGTATGAACAGTTTTTACTGTTCAAACACTAGGCTGTTTCCAAATTTGGCAACCATACAGTAATTGTAACCTCTCATCAGGTTAGAACTCTCCAAGCCAGAGGGCTATCGATATAATGTCCAAGGGATGAGCTATTTTGCATAGAAAGCATAGGAACCATCCTTATCAAATTCCAAATAACCTGCTGGTAGGCATATCCTGCATAAGCTTTCAGCTAAGATACTCGACTTGCTCTTCTTTATTTTAAAGGATTTAGCATAAAGAGCACACCGGAGCACACCATCACCTATTCAAATAACTAACAGAAGTTCTACTTAGGCTTTTTCCAACATTAATACCATAGCTGCCACAGTAAAAGATGTTTCTCATGTAAAAATGCATACTTAGAAATACCTAGCACCATACATAAATACACCTGTTTTGTTCTTTCCAAAGCTATGCAATACTTCTGTTAAAGTAACTTCACTGTTCTTCCTGGATGAATCAGTCAGTTTCTCCCTTCCTGAGGAGGCCTAAGAAGCTTGAAAGGCTTTCCAATTTTTAAAGCTTGCTTGGCTTGGATTTTTTAATTGTTATTTCCAACAAGTTTTCACAAATTAGGGAAGTGAAAATGTTGATATTATTGGGAGTGATGGGTACCAATGCATCCACACCTAAAACTAAGAATTCCTTCTGTCTTCACTGCCTCTAATCTAAGCAATCAGATTTCAAAGGCCTGTGCAATTTCAAAGACTTAAGTAAAAATCATTGCTGAAACCCTCATTTATGCGCATTGTTCCTGACATATCACAATGGCATCAGACAAACTACATACTCTCCAAGAGATCAGTCACAGCTACACAGAGAGTCATTTACCATGTCCCAGAACAGACCCCTAGACCGATTTCAGTACATGAGAACTACAGTAACCTCCAGCATGGAAAAGGAGTTAGATTCGATGATTATTCATCTTCAGAAAAAAAGATGAAATTATCTAATGGGCAGCCACCTGCATGCAAGTAGCCAGGCAGTGCCCCTGCCCTAGCACAGCTCCACCTTGCTAAGCACCGAGGAGCACAGCACAAAGCCCCCAGAGCTCAGGCCCACTCCCCCACGGCAGAGTCAAAGCAGCAACTGCGATACCCAAATGCTTGTACCCGCCATCTTT
Organism: Psittacula echo; assembly: GCF_963264785.1. Lineage (NCBI taxonomy): Eukaryota > Metazoa > Chordata > Aves > Psittaciformes > Psittacidae > Psittacula > Psittacula echo. The sequence goes on along the minus strand of NC_137735.1, from coordinate 50,006,500 downwards.
GCCTTGACCTTCCCTGACTGCTGGGTTCCACACAGAGGCCTCATGAGATCACGGGGAAAATCCTGACTTGGTGAAGAAGTACCTGAGGCACCTGCAAAACTGCTACCTGCAGGAGGACATTCTGCAGGGATAAGAGAGGAGGAAATGCGCTAAGACTTGGAAGAGGAGGAGAAGCATTTCTCTGACGAGACAGCCACAGCTCCCTGAAGGCTGGAGGGCAGCGACAGGGCATTGTAGGACACGCACAGCAAGCAATGCTGTCCCTGCACACTAGGACATCTCCAACAATTAGCATTTTATGCAAAACCAGCTCCAAGCTGAATGTAATAACAAATGAACATTCACAGATTACGTGCAAGTTACTCTGCACAGGGATGTTTCAAAGTGCCTTCCAACCAAAGAGAAATCACACTCATGTGAATTCTTCAGGGTTCTCCAAAGAAGCAGGAAGAAAGGACTGCATCAGCAGTATTTAAAGCACAGTCACAAAATCAGATGCCTCCTACGCTGCCTGTGAATAACATTCCTGTAACTAGCCCCACAGGATCGAGTGAGGCTGCTCTCACATCTTCAGTTAGACAAATTCAAATGCCACACTCCCTCCTTTCATGTTACATTAGATTTTCTTCACCTTGCTACAATATTAAATAAATATTCTCTCAGATCCCTAAGGTCAGGTCTCTGTTTCTGTCCTAGATTCATCTCTAAGAGTAATGGTGCAAAAATGACTGCACAGACCAACATAGAATTTTACATCTTACTACCTCCTCTGACAAAACACCTCCTTTGTTCCTATCACCCTACCCCTCTTCATTCACAAAGATCACACATTCTCCCCCTCAACCAAGGTTACATATTGTAATCATGTCTTTGACCAACTTTTGGCCAATTTTAGTTTTACTACAAATCAAAACAGGGATTTGGGAACCCACCACTGTAACAGCTGTGACTTTCCATGTGTAGAATGGAAGACCACCTGACTCAAACACAGGGCACAGGAGCCTGTCACAGAACCAGTAAGTTGAGGCTAATTGAAATGTACTTTTCAGACTCAATTAAAGCTTCACTAACATCAACTACAGATCCGGGATGTCACATGGATTCTTTACTACACTGCTGATTCTTTAAGCTTATGGCAGATGATTCAAAGTGTGAAATCACTCACCTCTGAAAGGGAGGGATTTCAACCTCCAGCAGTCACTCTGGCTGGCATCCTGACCCAAGAGAAGAGTCCCCAGCCGCAGGCCCACAGCTCTGAAGAGGACTGATTCAAAACAGCTCTCCAGTGGCACTCTGTTTATACCCTGATCAAATATGGTCAAGTAGCCCCTCGCTGGCTCAGGACCCCCACTTCCTCAACCCTGTCCCTCCTGACCACCACCACATGGGTTGCACAAGAGCCGCGCATGCAGGAAGTTTTCCCAAGCTCTCATCTCCGGGGGGAAGCTTTCCCAGGCTTTTGTCAGGGCAGGTGTACCTGTCACAGAACCCAGTGAATAAGAGAATGCAGAGACACAGGAAGCAAATCCAGCAAGAGTAGTGTTAGGGCTTGAGGCCCCCCTGGTCACTGGCCAGAAATAAACTGGTCAGAATGCGGTCTGAAATTCCATCCTTTACACATTTTGGGTATATTTGACGAAGCCAGCACACTTCCAATGAAGTATGCACTAACATGTCAATCAATGGATGCTTGGGTTTATAGGTATACAAGCAAGAAGTCCTTTGGAGGAACTAGAAGATGCAAAGACCACCCTTTACAGCACCCTAATTTCTTCCTGTGACGTACCCATCTTGTCAAGCAAAATTAGTTAGCAAAAACATGCCACAGTGAATATTCCCTCAGTAATGTCAGCAGAAGAGGAACACTATTTACAATGGCTTGCCGCATATTCCTCAGGACTTCTGGACAGATTTTGTCAATACAACACAGTAGCTTTGCAGAAAAATACGTAGGAAACTTTTTTAAGCAATAATTTTACCATATCAACACCTTTCTGCCACTTGTTTCCCACAGTGAGTTATTGCTCAAGTGCAAGTTGTTATTGTACAAGTTCATTATACATCAAGACTTCTGGTTCTATCTTCAGTTATTTGAAGCCTTCATCAACATCTTCAGAAGTTCAGAGCAAGCAATGGGTCAGGACGAGCTCCAAAATCTTTTAAGTGGCAAACCCTTCTGAAACACAAATAGGCACAAGCAAACAGTGGGGACAAGTAGCACCTACAACTGAAACTGCCTTATGAATGGAACAACCATGGACTGGAATGGGTTGCCCAGGGAAGTTGCGAATGCTCATCCCTCGGGGTGTTCAAGGCCAGGTTGGACAGAGCCTTGGGTGACATGGTTTAGTGTGAGGTGTCCCTGCCCATGGCAGGGGGGTTGGAACTGGATGATCTTAAGGTCCTTTCCAACCGTAACTATTCTATGATTTTAGCGCTATCCCAAACCCTCAAGTGGGAAAGTTCTGTTGCTAATCCTTAGACCACGCAGCTGCTGTTTGCTGAGAACATACGGCACAATTGTAACCGGAACTGCTGAATAAAGGAATATACCACTTTATTTGGATAATAAGGCTTAACTTGAGAAGCACGTGCACTGGTCAGCATCACGCACTAATCGCATACAGGTTGCTGTACCACCAAGTATCGGGATTTTGGAACATTTCCTTGGTCCCTTTTTTAAACTGTTCACCCTGTATTTGTAATTGTTCCCTTCTGCATACATAGCTGGGACACAAAGTCATCCAACAGACCAAATAAGACAGAAGAGTAAAGGACAGCTCACACTCTCTGGGATAGCTGGCAATAGCAGGCTAACCTCCAGAGAAAGGAAACATTTTCAGGGTCATCTTTGTTTTGATAAAACATTGTTTAGTCTCTGGGTAACTGCAGTCAACTCACAATCTGTCCAGAAAGTCTGTAACAAACTCTAAAACCAAAATGGGCTCACCCAAAACCTGTTTAAGTGTGCACTAATCAATTTTAAATGTATGAATGAATGTAAGTGGTTTCATATTTACTTGAACTTGTTACTACTCCTGGCCTCTACCACCACTCATTCTTCCACATGCAAAACACTCCTGTGTTTATTTGAGCAGATGAATCATCTCATTTGATGCAAAAGCAAGTGAACATAGTGGATGCTAGGGATTAGCCCGACTGTGTTTCATCTGCTTTCAACAGACAAAAACTATATTCAGCATCTTACTGCTCCTGTTACTACGGGTTCCGTTTTCCTTATAGTCTTGCAGGGAATTACAAAACAGAAATTTTTCCTCTTACTCAGCATTTAGCGTTCCACAATTTACTGAATGAGGAAGTCATTAGCAGGTCAAAGCTCTAGCGCTGGAATGCTGGTGTGCCTCCTTAAAGTTACTTTCATTCTTATACAAATGCTTCACAGGCATGCAATGCAGAGGGCACTTTCACACACCTGCTCCTATCTGATTTGAAGAAACTGTGTGCAAGGAAATACTTGCAGTGTTGATATTATTGGGACTGATGTGTACCAATGCATCCACACCTAAAACTAAGAATTCCTTCTGTCTTCACTGCCTCTAATCTAAGCAATCAGATTTCAAAGGCCTGTGCAATTTCAAAGACTTAAGTAAAAATCATTGCTGAAACCCTGATTTATGCGCATTGTTCCTGACATTTCACAATGGCATCAGACAAGCTACATACTCTCCAAGAGATCAATCACAGCTACACAGAGAGTCATTTACCATGTCCCAGAACAGACCCCTTGACCAATTTCAGTACATGAGAATTACAGTAACCTCCAGCATGAAAACGGAGTTAGATATTCAATTAGATGAAGGGATTAGTTTGCACTCCACAAATTGAGGTTGAGAAGGGGAAAAGGAATTCCTGTTATTGGCAGGCTTAAGGCAACTGCACATCCCTAGCTTTTCTGACGACTGGGGGGGGTTTGTGACTACAGGATCAAAAAAGGTGGAAGAATGAGGAAAGAAAAACCTTAAGTCCCTCTAAAATCCTCTACTTTTCGGTCTTTTTTTATAAAGCAAATGAACAACTTTTTTTTTTCCTCCACTTATCCATTAAATGTGTGTAGCATGAAGATTCTCTCATTCATACACCAAGTCTCCTTGAAGTATCTGTTGATGAGGACATTGAGTGATGTTAAGTAGATGCCTCACTACACCAAATGGTTAAGACAGATGTACTGCTCTGGATCAGAGCAATAGCTCACAGAGGTTCAGCGGGTACTATACTCAATAGAAGGTCTTAGGATAAGCAGGTTTCAATTTTCCAGTTACCTATACAAAGAGGGATGAAGTTCAACTCTAAATTGCTCGAGTCAGGACAAGGTGGGGGCTTTATGGTTGTTGTTTTGCTTTGGTTTAGTGAGAAACCCATGATTCATTTTACTGCAAGGACAATACGCAGTAAACAACGATTAAACACTTCCAATATTCCTTCATCTCCCTGTTAATTAGGGAAATGTAGAAGAAAACAAGCAGTGTAAAGGAGGAGTAAGATTTCCAACAAAGTGTGCAGGAAAAAAAAGTGCCAATGTAATACAGATAGGAATACAAACTATGAGAAGAAATATTCTGAGTGACAAGGTTGTATTTCAGGCTAGCAGCTCCCCACTCAGCATTAAAGATCTGGCGATAGTGAAATCTTCTACATACCCAGACTGATTATCAGAGTATAATACATTTCAGCATATACCCAGCTACTGAATCAGTGTGTTTGAGCATCAACTAATAGTCTCTCAAAAAAAGTGGTACCTTCTGTTCAATATTCATTCATAAAACCCAGATCAACAGAGAACATACTTGAAAGCAGCTAGTCCTGAATAAACAGATACTAAGAAGCAGATTTTTTCCCCCAGTTAACTGTATGCAGCTCATGTACTTTGCCACCTTCTTTCATACCAATAAATGACTGCAAATTTTTTATAAAAAGTATGCTAAACCAAGAAACATTTTACATTTCCATTCAATTTTATTCCATCTTTCCGTGTGTGTACTCTTTCAGTAGTAAATAAACAGATTAAAGCTGTTCAGCTCTGCTTCTTTAATAGTCCCAGTATGGCAGTTCTACATGTCTTTTCCCAAAAGCTCCCCAGATTCTTTGTATCGAGGTATCCATCTGTACTGAGAAGGAGATTAAGAGTTCCACTTCCAAATTCCTAATCCACTTCCAAATTCTCCAGCTCATACGAAGCTGCTCCCATTACTTCACTCTAATGATATTTTTGGCAATAGAGTTAGGCACAGCACTTACCTCCCCATGGTGCTGCGCCAACCCTCATGCAACACCTCTGCATTGGAAGCATCTCACTGGTATAGCTGAAGTGATGCAACATTCACTGTATAGGTTGAGATCACTGAACCTTTAAGTCCACTATCTTTCTTTTTACAAAGATGATTCAACTATAAGAGATTTTTTTATCCTTTTAATGCCACCAGCTCTTGCACTGTTCTGAAGTAAGGAGAGGAGGGAAGCAGCACCACAGGTACCTACAGCAATCAGCTTATAAAGCAAACCCTGATACCTTTTATCTTAGCTTGCATGACTGTTAATACTGTTATGGGCTATTATATTATCTGGCCCTGTCAGAATCCACCTCCAATATTTAACTCTCTGACCTTCAGCAGGCAGTCTGTAGTGACATTTCCTGACCAAATACATGCTACAACTTAAATTGTAAAAATTGCTTGGGTATACAGTGTTTATGTTCAATGCTTCCACAAAGAATGTTCCAATACGGGTAAAAACACTCATCTCAGCATTATACTGAGAGTAACATCCAGATGGCTAGAAAAACCACCTGTTCCTATCATTTGTCTCTTTATTCATTCAATTTTGAGTATTTAGCGTGCATTTCAACATCCTTAATAAAGCCAAACATTTTCCAGTTCAATGGTTTCTAGGTCTTTATCTTTCATTCAACTAATTAGATAATCATCTATTTGGATATAAACATAGAGTAACTCTACTGTTGTTGGCAGTCCCATACTAACCTAAGTTTGAATTCAAAATTTTACCCATTATGAGTCTTCCCACTACCTGAGGCATTACAAGTGACCTCTGACAGATTAGTGACAGTTGACACCATACCTACTTAGATACTGGAAAGCATAACTTTATTTGCATATGCAACAGCCTAAGCATGTTTCCTGAGATCTCTAATAGTCTACTATTCTAGAATATCTTTTTTAGGCTGCACAGATGCCTTAACCTCTGAAAAGCTGATAGGGCTACTGATCACAACACTGCTTTGATCATTTTCTAAAACCTTCTGCAAACCAATATGACCTAATACTCAGATATTAAAAACCTTGAGCTTGTAAGTAAGAGATCTCAGCATCGTGTCACTTCTTTTTAATTCCTGTTACCTAATGCAGAAGTTCAGCTGTCTTACTAAGCAGCAATCAGGACCTCACACTTTCAAGAACCTTCAGACTTCTTGCTCTGATCACAGGATTTACCATTCCTGCAAGATCTAAGCTGCCAAGAAAAGAAAGAAAACCCTGTTTCCAAGCTAAGTTTCTCAGTGTGAGTAGACAGAAAACAAAGCAGAGTTGCTTCTCTTTATCAAGAGGAGACTAAAATCATAGGCCTACGTGTCATGCTGAACTGATAGCATTCATATAAACAATGCATTAAGTGAGCAATCTAAATATCAGCTTAAGAACTTCACCACTGATCAATTCAGATAACATGTTAACCGAATGTCACCCAAGACAGTGCAATGAGACACTAGAACAAGCATGGAATTTCTGCCTACTGAGGTGACAAACTGCGTGTTTAATTACACCTATTCAGGCCTGTCTTTTTAAAAAAAACTGTATTAGCTGCTTCAGTCCCATTTCCTATAAGAAATCCTAAACATTAATATAAAACATCATAGAGAAAGCTGCACACACAAAAATTAAGAGCACTTGAAAAGAGAGCATAATTAAGCAATGATGGGTACTAAAATTAAAACCTAAAGGCCAAAACTTAGCTTTGTGAACTAAAAGAAGAGTGAGCTTTTACTTACAACTAACTTGGGCATATACATTAGCTTTCCAGGTTGTCAAGATTTTTACTACAACAAGGTGCCTCTAACAACAGATATTCATCCATTCTTAGCTGCCTCTAGCAGTAAGAGTAAACAGACACACACTACAGTACTCTATGCTGATAAAGATGTTAGGGTCTAGTCATCTTTTTTTATTAAATATATACATAACCCTCTGCCAGTTAAGGTTAATCAGTATGCTGCACATAGTGTTCAAATACTTTAATTCTGTGGGATTTTAGCGCATTCATAGATGTTTCACAACACAGTGATTTACGTTCCCAGTTCTCATTTCTTGAGGGGTACTAATGATTGCAGATCCCTGGCCCAGCACCACTTGCAAACGCTAGAATTTGGAATGAATCAAAAACTGTGTTCAATTTTATGGAGAAGACAATGCTGATGAGTACAGTATTTAATGTCAACATCCTATGCAAATATTTGGTTCAATCTCAACTTTGAGAGCTTCTGCAAATCTCAGAAGTGCAAGGAATAAAAGCAATGCCTCTGTAAAAGTCGCACCTGCAACTCCTCCTGGAGCCCTTGCCACTTTACTGAGATTAAACAGGCCATGGACTGACCTGTTTCAGCTATATCTGTGCTCTTACCTTGGAAAAAGCTTAATAGAAAGTCCAAACCTTAACTAAGATGTGTGGTGAAAGACAGCAAAGAGAGGCAATAACATATTGAACTGATTATTCTTAGCTGACAAAGATGATAAAAAAAAATAATCATCAACTCAGCCAAGCCCGTTTGACTTCTCAGGAAATAATCATTTAGCATGATCATCAGCTAACCAACCTTCCGCTTCTGGAAGGTCAAAAAACCTGACTAAATAAAAAGCAAAGCAAATATTTTTTTTATATTCAAATGCTGATACCATTTCCTGAAAGTGCAGCAGACATTGCTCTACAAAAGCCTAATACCAGGTAAAAAAAGAGTCTGACACACTTGAATACGAACCTTCTTTCCCGATTTCATCTGCCTTTCTCCTCTTTTCTTGACACCTTCGTCCCTTTCCTATTTCAGTTTTCATCTCCAAGCCCCTGTGGGATCTCTGGAAATGACATCCTGTTCTCCTTGGACAGGACAGGGCAAGACATGCAAAGAAAAGTGCACTTGAACTTGGTAGCCTGCAGTCCAGGCCACTACTGCAGAAGCTCAGAGGGCTGTGGGAGCCCAGGGCACAAGTTATGATCATACCTCACCGAAGGCAGAGGAGCACAACACTAAAGGTATGGCTGTAATTGGCAGCTGGAGGTAAGGAAAATCCCTAACAACAGGGTCCTGTTTTCACATACCAGCAAAAGAGAGCACTGGAAGCAATGCTTCAGTGCTTCTGAAGGACTCAGGAGCAAGACAGTTTAATGTGCTTTTTAACAATACTGAGATTTAAACACATTTCCTCTGCTGGCAAATACCAACCCAGCTCCACTTGCAATGGTGACGGGTGTGGCTGGGAATATTTTTTTGCTGTTGGTACTCAGCTTTCTTGGCCATTGCTAATCAATCTGCTCATGAAATTAACAATTATAGCAGTCTTTTATATGTAAATTCCCAGGTGTATGCACTATCTTACTGTGAACCCAACTCAACATGCATGGATATTGGCTCTTCCTTTCCTCTGACTTCAGCATGCGATACAAAATACATTTCACTTCTTAGGTCCTATAATCTTGTTCTTTTTCATAATTCAGAGCATTTCTGCTTTCTATATTAAATCAGTTTCATTCATTCACTTAAAGAGAAGTTATTTGACAGGAACCCAATAAGCTATTTCCAATTCTGACTTCTCTGAGCTTTAATTTTTCATCTGCAAAATGGGGAAATGCCAGATTCATCAGATTCTTCAAGATCACTATTGGAAAGGCACGACACAAATGCTAATCACTCCTTGTCCAAGGCATACAAGGAGAGTACAGCCATAATAGCTGTTTTCCACTGAAAATCCCAGTGGGCCTAAAAGTATGTAGGAGGCGAAACTTCATGATGTATTGTCAGAGGAGAGATTCGTTAAGAAATACACAGGGTGGACTCCTCGAGATAAGAGCTATCAAGAGGGAAGGATGATGAAAGGTGACTGGCACCTCTGACAATAGTCTTCACAACCGGAAATAATGAGGTGTAGCAAGAAGCATTCTGCTCTCCTGGCCTGGCTGTCCCCATTGCTCCTGCCCACATTCTGCCCTGTGCAGCTTTTTCAACCTCAGAAGACAATTAATTAGCATTTGTAAAGTGCTTCTGGAAAGGTCAAGCACTGTGTAAGCAGTAAATGTTACTATGTTATTGCTATGGTAAGGAGATAAAAAAGGTTTTAAAAGTAGTTAAAACTAATAGCATATATTTTCAATAAAGCATTATAGAGTCTTATAGTAGAACAGATTTGTCATTAGGTTTTAATCCACCTTACTTTTACTTACAACATAGTTCACGGGGAATAATGCACTTAAAAAAAAAAAAAAATCAAAGATACATAAACCAATTTTTAAGACCATCACTACTGCAGAAATCTCTTGGAAAAAATAACATTTTGTCAAAGAGATGACACAACAATTTTCACCAGGCAGTAGCAAGCAACTTGATTAAAGAAATCATGTATGCAAAAGGATGGGAGCTTATGTAAATATGTACAGTGTACACAGTGTGTATGTACAAACACAGTGTACGTTATGTCTGCTCAGAGGTTTTTTTCAGAGGAAAACAAAAAAAAAAAAAAAAAGGAAACTCAGCAACACTCTGTCCATCTGACACTGACTGGGGTTGCTGCCTTTTCCCTGAAAGCTCTGCTGGTTCTCAGTTGAACAGGTATATTTCAAAAGGCTACAGCCATCCAGCTGTCATATGGCAAAAGGAGCACCATTCAAGGTCAGCAGTCTAATTGTCATCCCCTAAGACACCGTCAAGCTGCTAGCACACAACCTGCATATATACACATAAAACATCACTTTTTCCTTGACACCAGATTTCTCCATTCCCTCCTCACAGGCCCTTAGTGCAATCCCTCTCTATCTCATCATGCTGTCCCTAATTGTCCATAGCTTTCCATGAGGGCACATTCCCATTTCTGATGCACGCACCATCAATGTCCTGAGAATCCCTCCAATCTTTCACTGTAACCAAAAACATGGTATTGAAGCAGTTGATTCAGATCAGTCCAGGAATTTGTCTAATCACAGCTGACTGGGCAGAAACAAGAACAGTCCTTAGAACAGGGCACCCCCTCCAAATCCTTCAGTCACAAAAACATTCACAACTGACCTCTCGGTCAGCAACCACTGCTCCCGTTACAGTCTTACTGTGACATGGCATCCAGTAGTTTCAGTTGATGCACAAAGGACAGCCTCTGAACGTGCCCTTTACTTGCAATATCCTAGATCTAAGCTTCAGCTTCACCAGAGATGCTGTATTTTGTGGTTTCATTTTTATCAAATTGCACTAGCACAGATTAAATATTAAATAACATTTTTATAAAGAAATAAATGGGGGGGTGTCTTTACACCTCGAAGTCATTAAAATATTGAACTTCCCACTATGTCATTAACTGTGTATGTCTGCTGAGTCTTTAATCATATTTTGAAGAATAAGAAATCACAGACATGGAAACCACATGAAAGAAATGGCCTCAATCCAAAAGGAAATAATGTATCATCCTAAAGTACATATAACTCAGTAGTAGTTTAATTATAGCTTGCCTAATTATACCTTATGACACTACTCTACTATACTGTAGTATAAAATCAACTTTCTCATATATACACACACAGAAAACCTATATTAAAAAAGCATTATGCCTGTTCTATACACAAAAAAATTAGAAGTTCATAGTTAGCCAAGAAACATGTCATATGGCCTCCATATACTTCACCCTATGAAATGCTACCACAACGTTCTTCTGCAGAATCCAGCTGCAGCAAAGGGGTGGACAACATATGGTATGCCTCAACTATCTACAGGCTTTTTTAGCTTGTGCCAATGTGTCTGAATGTAATTCTTAGCATAAAGATTGCTTTGGAGAAGCACCATATCCAAGAAAGAACTAAAGAAAAAATATCATACACTAAAGTCCTAAAAATACAGGGAATCATGGTGGAAATCAATGAGAGGAACCTGGTTAAATTTGGATCTTTGTCCTGGACAGTTCAGACAAAAAACTGGTAAAGCTCACTCTCACTTTCTGAGGGTTCAAATTTACAGGTAAAGTATTCTGATATCCAATCGTGTCCAAGCAAATGTCAATATGGAAACGTGTTCACAACAGTTTCAAGCCATGCATTGACTGCATAAAGTGTCATATAAAACTCCAGGTCAGCATCAAACCCCTTTAGAAATACTAAGCCAATACACTAATATACAGGGAAGCGTAAATATTTCCCCCTTTAATCTCCAGATGATGACAGACTTTATTAAACAGATGCCACCCATCTTTCATTTCAGTTAGCTGAAAGAACCAGTTAGATGGACGTTTTCATAATGAAAATGTGAATTCAGTGTGAAGCTTTGTCTAACAATAGGCTTGTACAGCAAAGCCTAAGCAGAGCTAAGCCATGGTCTCTGAGGGCTCCTCCTGGCACAGACTGCTAATATAGCATAGGGGGGGACTGTAACTGCACACATCCACAGATGTAAAAGGCAAAAGGCCAGCAGATAACAAGGAAAGCAGCTGCAGTCATAGGTGGAGGGTAGGGGAGAAGAAACCTAAGTTTCTGGTTAGCAAAGTCCATAATCACTCAGTTACTCAGAAAAATGCCTCATCTTTTTCATTCAGTATTCTCAAGAAAGCAAGACTTTCAGTGTACTCTTACACAACAGAATTGCAAGCTTATAGAAAACCCACTTAATGGTAGCAGGAGAAGCCTACCACGAGAGCTGTGAACACTGGCTCACCATGTGGACCATCCAGAGGACAGCCTGTGGGCCACACCAGGCACATGAGACACCTCCATCTGGCCTATCACCTGGAGGAGATACAGAACAGCTGCTCCAGCAGCAGTCGCAGACCTAGTACCTTAACCCCTCCTCTTGAGCACAGTCCAGCATACAACATAGACACCGCTTCTGCAGTGGTCTGGGGGGAGGGACATTTACTGCCAAGGATGAAGGGAAGCACTTTTCAGGTCCCAGATCCCTCTTTTTACCCCAAAAAACTTGAGCCATCCTATCCCTTAGGCCACATTAAAATAAGCTCCTCCAGAAAGATTTTAAGCCAAATGTAATTCAATATATAGGCTTACACAAAACAGTCTTCTGTGAGAAAATGAAGAGTATCCATATTTTATTTTTTTTCCCCCAAGTCCCATGGAAACTAATTAATTAAATAAATTAATTAACCTCTCTCCATCAACTTCCTTATTAAGTCTGTCCCAGTGTGCAAGAATGTGAAGATAGAAGAGGTTAGATCATTTTCCCACTCTAAGCTGCAAAAAAAATAATTACTGGCCAGAGTAATCAGCATGAGCAAGAAAAAGGCATACATATTAAAAATATTTTAGTGCTAAGCAGAAGATACCTAGGCTGCAGACTCTGAAAATAATCACCTTTTTAATCCATCAGAAGTCTTAAAATAAATTTTACCAGATGATGGTGTGCATCCCAGCAATGACTCTATTATTCCTGGATTTTAGGGACAGAGTAACCAAGATGAGCATTGTTTCAGACCTCCTATATAACAACCTATACAAATTAGTTCCTTCATATTCAGATTCCAGATTTTGTAGAAGCTCTTCTTGTACTTCCAACTGAAGTATAACTAAACACCACCCAATTTAAAGAAGCTTCTTCTTACCTGCACTTGCATTTCCGTATTTCTATTTACCAAGTTCCTTCCCCCCCCCCCTCTGCAAACAAGCAGAGCTTTTTTAACCCCTCAGGGTAAAATATTTTCCAATTCTTGAATAAGCTTCCCTCACTTTCTTTAATGTCAAGCTGACCTGGTATTTTTCAATGTAAGACACCAAAGTGACTCACTCCAGCAAGCAGTCTCACTAACGAAATATACAGCAAGCAAAACACCTCCTTTATTTCTGCTCAGTACTCCCCCATGCAGAGACATATTGCAGCCTTATATCCTGTACGAAATTGGGATTGATTACCCACTACTTCAGTTAGTCACTGTTTTCTAATGCAGTTTAAGGGTGACCTAAATCTTTGCCTCCTACTTATGCAATGTTTCATTTAGCTTATTAAAATGAACCCGGTACAAGCGAGTTCATCTTATGAAGCAGCACAGATCACTCTTTGAAATTGAATTCCTCTTATTATATATACACTAACAGCCTTTTTCTTCATCTAGAATCTCAAAGTTTAATAACTGATACTAGTCATGGCTATAGTGCTTTTCACACCATTATCTGTTAAGGAGTCAAACCATGACACACATATGCTCTGTAAGAAAGTAGGGGATATCAGATTTGAAACCCAATACCTTAGACAGAGGATATTTTTTTTCTTCCTATGAAGAGAGTCAAGAGGCTAAAACAGCACTAGCAACTACAAATCTAATGTTAATCTGAAGTCCTGTTACAGAATCTGAAATTAATTCAGCTGCCAAGACACTGTTGCCACTATTTGCTGCACAGAAAAGATCTCCCTTGTTTGGCCACATGGGACAGTGGATTATCAAAGTTCAAAAAACAAAAAGAAAATCAGCAGCATTCCCTTAGCTCACAGTGTAATACTGTCAGCTTATGCAATCTGCATTATCTTGGGCACTGTGGACATAGCTCTTGCCAAGACTTTCAGTTCTTAATTTCCACAACTGTAAATACTTTTAATTGGAGGATGCTTTGTGAATACAGGACTTCTAATCTGGTGTGGCCAGCCCATACATCTGCCTCAGGTACCTATGCCTTACTGTACTCAAACAGCAACATCAACAATTTCATGTCTCAAACTAATGCTTCATTACAATACAGTCGGGGGGGGGGGGGGGGGGGATTACAACATACCTGAAACCTCAATCATGAACAGAAAAAAAATGAAAGAAAAATCCAAAGAAGCAAGGTTGCTGAAACAGTGACACTTTAAATATTTAAAATATTCTAATAAATTATTTACTGATTATTTAAAAATACAGGGATGAGCTCTCAGATTTTTTATCTGTAGGTTATTTTCTTGGTATCCATCACTCTCCCGGTTTGTGCTTTCTAGGGAAGAGTGCTGAAACCACAGTAACAGCCTGAATTACTTATGGATTTAGGGAGAGATTAACCCAGCTTTCCAGTAATGATAGTATTTTCTCAAAAGCCCATGGAGGTCATGACTAGCTTTAATGACATATTGTTTATTACACTCAGGACATTGACAAAATGTGATTTAGATGAATGAGATACCTCAGCATGGAAAACATTGTTAATTGTACACCTCAGCTCTGGAGAAGACAGCAGCCTGTTCCTCCACAGCAATCACAAGTAATCATATTCCTTTCAATTACACACCATAAAGTTGGCCAGGAGCTGCTAGAAAGCTATTGTTTTGCTGGAAGTATATGCCATCCCACTCCTCCTGCGGTTTCAAGTCTAGCAAGATCTTCCCAACAGACAGAAACAGTGAAGTGTCAGATGAGGATTAAGGATGAGCACAATCCAGAAAGCTAACTAAAGGGTACAGTCATTTACATGGCAGGGATTTGGAGATGCAGTGAGCTAAAAAAGGCATGCAGGGTAAAACCAGCCCATGAGCACTAAGATCCCAAGGATGAAGGAGCTGGAAAGCATACAGTTCCTCTTGCTGGAATAGACCAAGGAGACCTCTTCCTTGTGCAAAATTCACTGTGCTAGCTGTTATTTCAGGTAGAGTATAAAAAGAAGGTCCCAAATCCAAAGCGCCAGGCTGAGCAACTGAACCAAAGGATCTGAGAACGTGCATTGTTCTAGTGAAACAGAAAACGCACATGCTGCTCCAGTTGAACCGACAGACCCAAAAGAGACAGAAGGTAAAAACAGAATAAAAAGCTGCAATACACAGAGAGCCTGTCAAGCTGCTCACAATACATCCTTTTGGTGAACGAAGGGTAAGCACCAGGACAGATGGCAGAAACTTTTAAAGCCTACCGGTGACCTTTTTTCTTTTGTAATCTGATGTAGCTGTAGAGATTAAGGCAACATAGTGAACAGTTTGAGGATTGCACTGAAATTCATCTCTCTATGTATCTACTCCTAGCCAAATAAACAAATACGAAATATGTTCTGCTTCATCTCCAGCCAGGACATTATTTCAACCTCCATCAAATCTGACCTCTCCAGTAAATGCCACTCAGCAGGAAAACCTTCAGGGCATTACACGGACAAAGTGAGGCATGAAAACACTCAATTCTAGCACAGCACATGTCTCCACGGGTCTTCAATTGATTTTGAAAACTATATTCATGACAAACTATTGCACCCTTTCTAACAATCTTCCCAGAATGATATGACAGGCTATGACCTAGCATTCCTTACAGGAAAAACACCTGTTCATTTTTTTTATGCATTGAATAAGTGATGGTAAAAATAGAGTTAACAGAGAGAAAAAGAAAAAAAATCATAGCAAAATATCTCCTGAAATAATAATGTCACCTATGCATATCACAATGACTGATGTCTTTCCCTTAATACCACAAATGTATGTAGAATATTACTTTGTTCAGTTATACCAGCTTCACTAGAAGCATACTTTGAGCAAGGATTGTAGGACGGGGAATAAAAAGGATCACATTTTGCTCATAATAGCTTTTGACTCAGGAATCCAGGAGACATCTAAGCAGAATATTCTGGTTAATTTACTTTGATATGTAAAGATTAACTCCAGGGAAATAAATGTAACACTTTCAAGGATTCTTCGCACTACCCCTGTAATTGTTTCTATTGTCAGACATTCCCTAAATCCCTCTGGTAAACCTCTAAGTATTATACGTCTGTGGTATTCAAGATAATACAGTAGCTCACGAAACAACTTTCCTCAATAACAATCATTCATAATTGATAAATTAAAGTAAGCCTAATACACATATAACGTAACCAGAGTACAACTGAAGTGCAATCAGCACTGACTGAAGCTCAACTAACACAAAGACAAAACTATCACAGTGCTAAAGCAAGATTCCCAGACTACAAAGGATGCTTTACCCTTGAGTCACTTTGTTGTACCCCATATATCAGTTTATCTCCACTGAAATTTTCACTCCAATAAACAGGTGAATTGTCCTCACACAAGCTGAGCACATGGTTTTACAGGAACATGGCAATTCACATCCACCTGACAGAGCAAACCAAGTTCATTTTATGTATGAGTATGCTCTTGAGTAACCACTTTAATGCCCTGCCCAAACTGTGTTCCAAAATAAATAACCACATGAAGAGGTTTTTGCTTTTGTTACTGTGCCAAACACTCACACTGCTTCATTATTTTTCAGTCACTCTCTTCAATATTTATTCAGTATATTCTCTACCCTAAATTGTGATCAGCTACAGTTCAGAAACAAACTATCTAAATTTTAGCAAAAAGTACTGAAACCATTCCATATGTCTGTTAAGCTTCCTTTCACACAGACTCCCTTGCTTTCTTTCTAAGCTCATTTTCTACTACAGCAACAAACCACTTCAAACACTTTAGTAGGATTTCACACTATTTGAATACAAATACATGGATTTATTTTTTTTTTCTTCACTATTAATTGGTAAGCGATTTCCTACTGCACAGACAGATGCCTCTATATGAAGTTTTCTCCTACTTCTGTATTTTTAACACACCTCCTTAAACCAGAGGTACCAAACAGAAGTTTAACAAAAAGAAAGCCAAAGCTTCAGGTGGTGTAAATGGATATAGCACACAGGCTTAAACAAATCAATTCTCACCGAGCAGGCATCAGTCCAACATCCTCCATAAGCATTCCACCCTATGCTTTTGGAAAAGATGACATAAAAATAACCCAGGGGAAGAAAGAAGACCATTTAAAAAAAAAAAAAGAACCCAAAAGAAAACCACTCAGGCTTTTTTCTCACATATCATTATGAGCACCAAACCTAACAATACCTACTTAGCTACAGATTTGCATGTTGTGGTTAGTTCATTTTAATGTCTAAGAAGCTCTCAGCAGCCAGGGTACACACACAGCTCTTCTCCTAGGTTGACTCATTGATACTGATCATAGAATGAGCTCACTAGGCAGCTTTTCTCTTACATGAATCTCTCTCCCCCTCCACTCTGATTTCTCAAAACTTCTTAAAACTTAAGACCTCCATTCTTTTGTCAGATACTGCTGAAAGCAACTAACAAATTCAAAAATACCTGGTTCAGGTTAATATACAAACAACACACCAGGACAGTAGGATAGCAAGTATTGTTTCCATAGAAAATCAGGATAAGCTGTTTGCACTTTAGTGTTTCAGTCTATTCTCCCAGCAACACAATTAACCAAAAGTTTACAAACTCCATTTTCAAATTCCAGAACAGAACAACGGTTCCAAGAGAAATGGAGCAGAACCAACAACATACCAAGGGAGAGATGCTAAAGGCACTGTAGTTCAAAGTTGCCTGCCTCCTCCATCGTTTTTCACTCTGCAGTCACTGCTCAGCCTAACAAACGCAAGGCCAAACAGGAGTATTTGGCTCCACTGAAGGAAGCAATACTGTAACACCAGCTGAGAATCTAGATCCATAAGTTTACATTTGTAAACAGTAATTTCATTAATACTAAGTTAATTATTTCATTAATAATTAAAAAATTTCCATAGATTTCACACAGTTACGGGGTTTACTATCTAAATTAGAAAGAAATAGTGCTTTCTAAAAACTACTAACAAAAACCTGGACAACAAAGGCAGTTCAAACTCCTGGTTTGTGTTTTGGTTTTTTGTATTTGGCTTTGGGGCTTCGGTTTGGTTTCAGCTTTTCAGGGGTTGATTTTAATTGGGGTGGGCCATCTTCACTGTTCTTTCAAGCTTTCCTCAAATTCTTCATTTGAAACAGTTGTTCAGTTCTTCACAATTCCTCACCAATAGCTCTCATGCCTCTCTCAAGCTGTTCTGTGTCATCTCAAGTCTGGTCTTGTTTTAATATACAAACTCTTTATGACAAGGACTTAGCCTATATTTAGAAAATGCTGCATAAATAGATAGTGCTGTGCAAGTGTTTTACAGTTTCTCTGGTGTTCAAATTCAGCATTTTGGAAATCACATGCACTGTCCTGGGCAATTGCAAACCAGAAAGAAAAAGGAATCACTAATGTGAGTACAGAGTTTCTTTGTTTATATAGGTACCATTTTTCTCCTTGACTGTTTTCAAAGCATACAGAACCATTACAAAATAGCTACACCGTAGGACCTCCGTCATATTCAAATGAAAGCATGAGAAAACAGACAGATACTCTAAAATTCTTCCAGTAACAACTTCTTGCTTACCTACTTCAATAAACAGTATCATCCTACCACCCTTTTAAACTAAGGTTACAAAATATCATGTGTATTGATAATACACAGCTTTCAGAACCATCTTGCCCACAATATATTAAACTCTTTAAAACCAAGATGAGGAGTACTTTTTTGTTTTGTTATTTTCCCCCACCGGTTATAAAGTATTTAGAGATCTGAGAGTAGATTTTTAAAAGCTGTGAACTTTTAAAATGTTTGGATCTCAATGTACTAGAGCAAGTAAATGAAATAAATCCTTTTTTCTGAAACACTGACTATTCTATATGTAGAATACACCACAGCTTTGAGCTGAAAGCACCACAACTTACATTCTAACTTTCTCAAAGGATATTTGTATTTTATATATATGTATGCATGTATTCAATATTTACCCCATTAAACTGATCCCTTTTTACAGGGATATTATGTCTCCCTGTAAGCAACTCACAGTATGGGTTAGCTAAAGCCTCAGTCATGTCTTTAGTAATTAGGCCTTTAGCTATGCCACAGAAGGTAGCTGTTTGCATGCTTTTAGCTCATGTCAAACACTAAATGAAAAAAGTTCAAACTAACTTTTCTGTACATTAAAAATACAAGTTTAGCAGAGCTGCAGATCTGACAGCCTAAAACAGCCTTGTAGCTTCCGGTACTGATTTCTGCCCATTAGAAATTTAATCTATAACAAAATTTATCATTAACAGCCATTAGCAGACAATTGTACATTACTCCCTTATTAAGGGCCATAAGCAAATACTAAAGACTGATGTGAAATTTGCTGAGACCTTGCACAGACCATCAGCCACCAAGAACATATTTGAGCAAGATCAGGATGTTAAGATGAGGGTTTAGAGAGGATAGAGATTACCTTATAGCTAATGTGACTAATCCCTAAATGTCTTCTAACAGTGGTAGAGTACAACGAAGGCATGGAGCTAGGAGCTGATTTTTCTTTAACTCCCTGCCACCTCTCCTCTGTCTTTTTCTTTCCCATCTCAACAGATGCCCCAGAGTTTGCTAGCTATAAAATTAAGATTAGCAGATAAGAAGAAGCCGTTTGTAGTGTCAACTGTTGACAACAAACTAATTTCTCTATATTCCTTTTACTTCTTCTTCATCTACTTTTTGTGCATGTCTTCTGTAACTCTCTTCTCAATTTTATTTTGAAGCATGGTTCTCCCAAACCTTAGATTCTTCCTTCACTTTCCCGTTAACTTCTGAAAATTTTAAATCCAGGTGATCACTTTAACATCTCTGGTCTTTGTAATCTCTGCTTCACCTGGACTTCATAAAAACTCCAAATGCCTTGGTTCACACCTGATATTGTGCCCTGGCATAATTACCATTACTATAGAACAGGTGCCTGTAAGTACAGAAAAGTTTCTTTTCAGACACATTGAACTTATTCACATCAATCGAATTTGCAGCGTCTTGACCATTCTAAAATTTATATTCTTCTCAACTCACCGAGATAAATGTTTTGATAACCTTATTTTAGAGGTACTAAAACCATGATGATGTAATGAAAGACATCAAAACAGCACATGCTTGGTAATTTTTAAAAATCAGTTCTTGACAAAAACAAATATTATACAAAGCAAATTAACAAATACTAAAATATAAGGATACAATAAAGGCTTCATTAAAATCAGCCACAGTTTTGCCACTAGCTTATAGGTCCAACATTTCTCACAGAACTTATAGCTGCTACATTAAAAAAAATGGGTTCAAAACACCAACAAATTAGGATGCTGCTACCCACAGTGTAATTACTGCACTAACTATAGCTACAAAACATCAGAGAACTCATGCAAAACAAAATGAAGTTATTTTGTTACTTATAGTGAGGGCAAAGTCTGCCATCACCTGTGCAACAGGAAAACCGAAAAAGAGTAGAAGATACCTACCTGGCTCTTTCACCCCAGGATCCTTGACAGCTCATTAACCACTAACAGAAGGAAGATAGGTGGAGCAATTAGAATACCTTCACAGGCTACAGGTGTGCCCTCACATATTACATGAGGCTTTTTTCCCCACACAGGCAAGCAGTCATGCAACAAGTGATTACACCACAAAGTCTGCAGTTCCACATGCATTTCAAAACTAACATTTGAGTTACATGCCATCACTTTCTAAATGCCATTTCCCACAGATGCTGCATGTCCCAATACTTGTTTTAAGTATCAAGAAATACTAGAAAATTAATATGTATTGATATTTATTATATATAGCTACTTTGTCATTTTATGCACAATTGATACCTTGCACTCACAGCTGAAGGCATGATCTGCCCTCAAGGTATTTGAGAGATCTGTGAATCTTAAAGAACATATATGAACTTGCAGCATCACTTAAATAAATATAGAGAAAGCCACATCATTTTCCCTATTGCCATTTTCTGTCAGTCACCTCCCTTCAGCAATAGAGAGAAAAAACATTAATATATCATTAGGAGAAGCTGCTTACCAAGGCAGTTTATTAATATTTCTGAATACTGCAAATTAAATTAGCTTGTTAGCATTTTTATCCTTTCATATAGTTCATCTATAAGAACTTATAGATTAAGTTCTTATTTAAAGCTTCTGTGTTAACTACAGAATAAATATTATTTTTCTTGCACACACTAAAGTAATATGTATGGTCACAATTAATTAAGAAAATGAAAGGCAATCTTTTTTTCTTGGCAGGACTGTTACTCTATTTTCACAGTACTTGTGCCACAAGCTGGTCATCAAGAACCTAGCCTGCGTATTTTGAAGTTGTAAAACCTGTTAAAACAGTCACCAAGGCTCCTATTCAAATCAGCAGCAGTTCTGCCACTGGCTTAAATGGCCAAAACTTCTCTGAGAATTGATAGCAAAACTCTCCCCTCACCAGTCATACAGTAAAAAACCAATACAAAACACTTTAAATTAATGAATAAATAAATAAGGCAGGGGAGTGCAGAATATGCTACACAAACACCCCTGATTGGCACTGCACTAAATATAGCTAGAAGACACTGAAGAATTTGGAACTACTACCTACTACACAGAACAAAATGCAAAGCACAGAATGCTAGTGTATTTGGTAACTGGCAGAGGGGGCAGAAGCTGGCATTACCACCTCACACAAAACACCCTTTCTACCACATTCTGGCTGAACCAGGTGACTCCACCTTTCTGAGGGTGTCAAATTTTGCTGGCATGGCTACCTGACAGGTTAACATCACTGGAAGGTGACATGCACAGACATGGCTTCACAGGTTCTGCTTCAAATGACAAGGTTTTAGGCTATGTCACAAGCAACATATAGATGTTAAATATTTCTATACTATACTCTCACCCAAATCTAAATCTCACTACTACACAAAATCAGTAAATGACTTGAAAGCTGCTGTTTCCACATGGAAACATTTTAAGAGATCACATCGAGATGGCACATCAAAGAAGGAGCAGGAAAGAGGCCCAAAAACAAAAGTGAAAGAGGCAAAAACTGAGAAGAAAGCCAGAGCTGGAAATGCACTAGAACCAATCAACACATTTGCAGAAGCAATGATTTGCACCAAAACGTATAGGGGAAAAAAGCATTTTTTAAAGCTTCCTACCAGTCTGTCACAACTGGTTCTTCACAGTGGGAAGACAGCTGTGACCCTCAAAAGCATTACTGACTGAACTGGATCTCAAATTCCTGATATGTTAGAACATTATAAAAAATTAAAAGCTATTTCCTTAAATAATGCAAAAGTGTCATTGCATTCTACGAGTGCCAAACTACTTTCTGTCAAACTCAGCAGCTAAAGAAAATCCAGGAAAAGCTTTTTCTCCTCAACTGAAAAAAAAAAAAAAAAAATCTGCTACTAATTAGTCTTTATAGAGAAAATGCTGCCTAACTGCACACCCAAATCCTGCAACTGCATCCATAGGAAGTTTCTACATCTATGCCAAGTTATCAAAATAACTATACTAATGCAGTTAAGTCATTAAGATAAGACCATGTGACTTGGGATGCATATTCCAGTTCAGTTATCTTTATCACAAATCAACTGTGTGACTTCAGCACACCACCACCTCAATTTCCCATCTATGAAGAAAACAATTACACATTCATACCTCAACATTCACAGGGACTTTTCTAGCACAACCGGGGAAAAAAAGAGTCATCTATATTCAACACAGAACATTTGTATACAAAACCATCATTCAGACCTTACAACACACCTTGACAGCCTTGACAGTGTATGTGGGGTTGGTTTTGTTTCTCTAAGGTTTTGGGTCCTTTGGGGGGGTTGTTTGTTGGGTTTGGGGTTGTCTGGTTTGTTGTGTTGTTTGGTTGGTTGGTTTCTGTGCAGAATTACAAAACACTTGCAACAGACTACAGCACACATTTTAAAAACTTCTTGCCTTTTCCACACCCAGGACTTTTCCGCTTTTGCTTATTGCTTGCCTGTGGTTTCTTTTGCCTTACATTTTATTATAAAACAACTATCCTGTACAGGACAGATCACTTTTCAGGTAAAAGCAGTAGTCTGCATAGGAAACATTCACATTTTGTCATACAGTGGATAAATGATACAACAGTTTTCAATCACGAAGTATGTGCTTATATTTTCTATATAAAAATACAGTGTGATGCACTGTGTAAGGTAGAGTAGTGAGAACAAGTCAAAAAGCAGCAAGTATCAACATTCTTAACTAGCAAACAGCTATAGACGTTTAATACAATTGCATGTAAAATATATGGCTCCATCTTCCATAACCTCAAAGTTATAGGTCCTTACTCAAGCATAGGAATATACATGACATATTAGAAGCAAAAATCATGCTACAGGTTTTATGTGCTTACAAGTTCTGTATTTTACATGCCATCTCACAGACACAGCACATTCAATAGCTAGTCTGATACGAAAGCATATTCACTTTACCAAGTAAACCCAGTTTACTATCACTGCAGAAATCTGCCAAATAAACGCAATAATGAGAGAAAAACCTTAACGTGCATAGTTATTTCTCAGTAAACAAACCCAGCCCCTACTTGTCATTATTTATGCACATGCTTCGTTTTGTTCCCCACCACCACCCCCAACCAATTGCAGCAAAACTACTCACAAGAGGAAGACCTGAGGCACTGAATCTTGTAACAAGCAGTAACTTTGGCAAGATAGAGAATTTAATTCAGTTTTTCTGCCTAACAAGCTGGTAGGTATTCCAAAAATATAATGTGCACTGTTTGACTTGGAATGTCTGTAAGGTTTCTTTTCCATCAGTACTTTCACTAACACACAAATGCTATGTCCTCCAATGCTTTACTTGTATTAATCAACCTCAGAAAAACAATTGTGCAGCTTTCACTTCTTACCTTGCCTCAAAGATCTGTAACACCTGGTAAATACGCAGTACAGTGAAAACAACCCAGGAACTCAACCTCAGTGAAAATGTCATGTCTTCAGAATGTGCACATCTGTATGTTTTTCTAAATCTACCATTATTTTGACAAAATACTTCTCAGTAGAACTTACATCTGCACTATTGACAAAACATAAAAACCATACATTGCCCTTATGCAATTCTGACCTTCCAAATACTCCAGGTGAGGTAATCCAACCAAGCCATAGTATCTTCCATGAACCTTCTTGGAGGAGTGGGAATTTGTCCAGATGGAGCAACATCTCTACTTCTCTCTTGCAATTTATGAAACACTATCTAGTGAAGTAAGACACTGCCAATTTTAATTTGTTCAATGTCCAGCTATAAACTACAAAGGCTTAAGTGAGGGATTAGGCTTGACTCAAGGACAAATTCAACCACAGGCAGCTCACACAGCATGATAGATCATGCACTCACACAACCATATGCTTAGACCTGAGGATACAAGATGCTTTTTCAGCATCTTCTGTGACTAACAGACTTAAACACCAAGCACTATCTCTTGTAACCCAGACATGGTACATAACCTATGTACTGTTCCAGCTCCGCCTTAGGGTACAGCCCCAGCTCCGTCTTATGGTACAGCTCCCCACGTCTGTTCTGCCTGGGGCCTGCACCAAGCTCATCAGAAGGCAGGCCTCACTCAAACCAATATGCACCAGCTATTCCAAAAAGTCCTGCCAGGGCTTACAGCCAGGGCCACAGGACTTCACTCTGTGGCTGACAGACAACTTTCCCACTGAACTAGATTTCCTCATCAGACTGCTGCAGAAAGCTGCTGCACTCAGTATCCTTTCAAGCCAAGCTGGAGAAGTTCTTCAAATTAAAGGGATCATTGCACTCCGGACTCCAAGGGGTAAAGGAACCCCTACTTGCAGAAAATATCCCTTGTTTGTACTACACGCTTTCAGCGGCTTGTGGACAGCCATGTACTACCTTTTCCTGGGACAGTCCTGCCCATTTAGGGGATGCTGCACCTCATTTGGGATGCTAGAGATGAATAGTAACATCAGAGTGAAATCAATTATCATCATGTCTCTAAGAGGACTTTCTAAGGCTCTAGTTGCTCTTCTGGGTTATTTCAGGTCTGAATCAGCCCTTCCCATTTCCATTTCTAAGAAAACATTCTTGAAATATGTTTTCTGTTTCTGCAATAATTCCCTGTCCTACAGCAGCCTCAAAAATCATGGCTAAACCAAGACACTGCAGAGATTATCACCAAGGCAAAAAACCAAATTATGTACTATGACTACTTCGAGCTGTTTAAATACAAATATTGTTGTCCTTTATACCAACTGCATTTGTACCACAGGCACACATACAACGAGGAGCTGTAAAAAAGACAAAAATCCTCCCAAATGATTAGGCGCAATGTCTTTGCTATCTGAGCTTTTTCAGTTCATTAATATTTCACTTTTATATATTCCTCAGCTGCTTTTACAACATGTTCCTTTTTTTCCTTCTTAAGTATGTGCAAAGAGAATTGTCTGAAGTAACTAGCAGACCCTGCCTCACACCCCCACCTCCGTGCCCTCTGAGAGTTTAACACTTCAAGTGCAATATATACTAGCTAGAAAAACACATCTGGCATAGAAAAGGATAAGAGGAGATTCTGAGTCTCCCTTCTATTTACATTTAACTATAAAGGTGTGCAATAAGAAATAAAACTTACTGCAGTTTCTCTCTACGCCAAGACACTGTTGTCAGTTTCAAAGGTGAGACAGAAATAAAGCTGTGGGGGTTTCCTTCGCCGAGAAAAAGCAGAACCACCCCGCTCCTTTACAAGCCAACTTGCAGCAACACTTCTCCTTGCCAAAAGTGAAAAACCCCTCTTTCAGCCAGGACAGGCAACACAAAAACTATCTAAAGGAAATACAGGATTTTCAGGAACATCTTCCATAATAACCACAACCATCACCATCTGCTCCACTTTTTACGCATGCCATGTGATTTTGGAAAACACGGGCAGCACCCCCTACCTCCTGCTTCCAAACCCCAACCCCACTGCAAAGGCCACACACGACTGACGGCCAGTGCCCCAGCCTTACTCACTGACATTTCTGCCACTGCTTCTCCCTGACATCCTCACAGGTTAATTGCACATTGCAGCCACCGCGGCACCAGCCTCCCTGCTGTGCCCGGCACAGGCCGAGACCCACAGCGCCTCCGGGCCTCCCCCTCCAGCACCGCGACGCCGCTGCCAGGGACGGGCAGGCCCCGGGTGACACCTGCGGGCACCCAGCCCCTGCCTGCCCCACCACAAAGACACCGGTGCCGGTATCCCCCCGGCCAGCCACCCGCGTTAATCCCTGCCGCCACCAGAGCGCGGCTCCCGGGGATCAGCGCGGAGCTGCAGCACCGGCAGCCCCGATCCGCCGCCGCCGCCACCACTGCAGCCGCGCCGCGGGTCGGCGCAGGGCGGCCAAGGAGCCGCCGCCCCGCGGGCTGGGAAGGCGAGGCCCAGCGACGGGGGCCACCCGCGCTCCGGG
The DNA here is from genome assembly GCF_963264785.1 of Psittacula echo. Classification (NCBI taxonomy): domain Eukaryota; kingdom Metazoa; phylum Chordata; class Aves; order Psittaciformes; family Psittacidae; genus Psittacula; species Psittacula echo. The sequence goes on along the minus strand of NC_137735.1, from coordinate 49,980,186 downwards.
GCACCACCCACCCGCATCCCCTCAGCACCTGGATGGCGAGGCAAGCCGACCTCTGCCCGCTCCCGCCAGCAGGCGCCCGGGGTACCCGGCGGCACCCCACGACCTGGGCCGGCTGCCCGTTCAGCCTGGCGGTGCTGCCCGGGAGGGACACGTTACCTGGTCAGGCTCCTCCGGCACTCGGAGCGCTCGCCGTCCACCGGCGGAGGCTGGGGACCCTTCTGCACCCCCGGCCCGCGGAGTAGGTGAGTGGTTTCCTGCGTGTCCCTGGTGCGGGGTGAATAATCCGTCCAGAGCCCAGCGTCCCTCTTCGCCTGTCCGTCCGTCCGTCAGTCACTCATCTTAGAGCCGGGCGTGTGCGTGGTGTGTGTGTGCGCGGTGGGCGGAGGGAGGCGGTGGACGGGGGCGGGCCGGGGCGGTGCTTCCGCGAGTGTGCCGGCGCGGTGCGCGTGTGCCCGCGGCACGATGCGGGGCGGCTTCTGCGTGTGTGTCCGTATGCGCGGTGCGGCGGTGTGTCATGTGTGTATATGTAGGTACGTATATGTATGCGTGTCGTGGGAGGTGCTGTGCGCCTCCTCATGCCTGGTGGTGTCGTGTCTCCCTTCCCCGCGGTGCCCCCGCTGCAGCGGGAGCTGGGAGGCGGTGGCTCAGGAGACCCCTGGAGGCTGCACCCCGCCGGGCTCAGCACCGGCGCGGGGCCGGTCCTTGCTCAGCTGCTTCCCGCTCTCCTCTGGCGGGAGGCAAACACGGGGGACTGGTTGAAGGGAAAGTCTTGAGTCTCCCTGTGAGAAGTCCAGGGCTGCTCCGGTGTGTTTACACCCAGCATCTGCTTGGGGATTTGCATTCCTTTCTCCCGCCTTCCCGCAGGGTGGTGGAGCAGTCTTGGTTTCACTTCCTCGTCCTTTTTTCTGGTCTGTGTTTTTTAGTTATATTTCAGTTGCTCCATCACCATCCCGGTGCGTTGCCAGTCCTAGGAAGGGAACTTTGTAGTCTTGGTCTCCATGCCAAAGGTAGATCCATCCGCACCACTGTAAGAGCAGGAATGATTCCCCTGGAATATTGGGTCAGGGCAGAGGTCAATTGTGTGGCATTTAGATGTAATTTCCTTATTGAGTTCAGAAAGAGAAGGTAAAACAGGAATAGCTATGTTCTCTGCAACTAATACTTAAGGAATATGATTGAGTTTTCATACTATGCTTTTTCTTGCCAATTTATACAGGATCATTCCTGCCTCGTGTACCAAAGTGAACTGTTTTGCCTCAGTAAGGACATCATTTGAGTGAAATACATGATGGACTACAGATATATGCCCTGTCCCTTCATGCTACAAAAAACCCCATGCGCAACACCGCGTACTCAAGAAACACAGTAACATTACAGACTTAAGTCTCCAAAGGAACAAAGCGTGTTCTTCATTCTGTTACATCATTGCTCCTGTGAAACTGAAGAACTCAAAGAAATTTTAACTGTTAGGCTTATACAGAGAAATGCAGATCAGAGTGGAGTCAATGAGAGTTGAAGAACTTTGAGTAAAACACATTTCCACACAATACAGCTACAACTTAGCAGCAACAATGAGGTTCTGCTGAAATTCTGAATAAGGATTGTGTGAGAGTGCAGAAGCAGATGTGTCTGTGTCACATTTGGAACAAAACTGCAAGGAAACTGAATGCTTATAAATACGGCTTTACCAAAGCTAAACCTTCAAACAAGTGAGTTCACTGTACCTATTTTTATTTAAATATACCTCTGTCAATCTGTTCAACATGTTCACGAAACTGTTCTATGAAATGTAGCAATCAAGCCTAAAAGCATTTCTGTTTCCTCTTCAGCCAGATAATAAACCTAAACCAGATAAAATGTTCTACAGTCACAGAGGAAAGTTTGCTGGATGCAGCACGCAGTAGTACCACAACGATGCTACATGGAGAGAAACAGATTTTTAGTAACTTGTCATCCACATTTAAAAAGGCCAAATATCTCATGTGACACCACCTCCAGAGCAGATGTTCATTGTTGGAAGTACCTACACAATATGGGAATTTAAATGAATATGCAGTAACCAGATCGTTTTACTGAGAGCCAGCTAGTTTACCAGCAAAACATTTAAGCATGTGCTCAACAATAAGTGCAGACTAAGATATTTGCTGTAAGTAAAATTGAGGGTCTGCTTAACCACTTTATTAAGCTGAGACAGCCTTGAAGTTAAAGGTAGAGAAATGCATGTTTTGCCGAATCAAGGTTCTCACAAGAGTCATGCAAGATTTTCTAACTCCTTCTCTCAACCTCCTTCTTCCTTGTGTTCAGCAGAAGATTCCCAGAGCCTCCTAACGGTTACCTCTGACTCTCCAGCACATTTCTATAAGCTTTCCTACCTGCTTGCTGTTGCCTGGAAAGTCAAGCCCCTGTGATTAAGCTGCACTTCCAGACACACTCTCAAGTGATGCTTCCACATCAAGGCTTTATCAACCCAGTGACACAGGCAGATAAACAGCAGCCAGCAGCTAGAGGTTGTATGGAATTGTGTGAGCTTTTCCAGCACTAAATTGCATTCTAGTGAGCTGCATGGAAAATGCCCCAAACATTGTAATAAGCTTACGCCTCAAGTAATACATACCTGTTTTGAAGTAGTTTTGCTGCCTTAGACCCCAGCAGATAGCTATGGGAGCAGGAGCACTTGTGGCCACCACACCCTGGACCTGCTCAAGCACAGGTATCCTGATTCTCTTCTCCCATCAGTTTCCTACTGGTATGGTCCCAGTGACCTCAGTGGAAAGCCTCCCTATATGACAGCAAAATCTTTATTAATTTTTTGCTAGCAAAATGAAGCCTTGAGAGGAAATTCTAGATTCAGGGATTTGCAGATTAACCACAAACAAGACATTCTCATTGCCTGAGAAATACATGTCCTGAAAGTCACTACAACTGACTTGTCTGATTCCCTTGCATCATCTATCTTTTCTTCTTTTCTTTCCATTCCTTCTCAGTTTGTGTTCATTTCTTATTGCCTGACCAGCAATTTCACATGATTCCATGTGCTTGATGCTGCCTACTTCCCAATAAATAAGAGGGATGTGTTTTTTTCATACTTTTGTCACTCTCCGCCTCACCCCCCCCACTTGCCAGTATAGATCTGCCACAGGGCAGGCACAGGGGGAGCTGAGGCATTGAGATCAAGTTGGTTTGAACAGCCATGTCCATTAGGGTTGAGCATGCATCCCTGTGTAACCTTCTTCAAGGCCTCAGCCCTTCACCAAACAGGCATCCCTGTATTCCTGAGACAAGTCTTTGGCTAGTCTGTCTTATTCAACAAACCAGACACTCGGAGGTTGTCTGCGTGAGTGGCCATAACTGCATGGAGTTTGGACCTGGCCATAAACAGCCCTTTTGAGGTAAAACAGACTCATCTCTGTCTTGTACGAGCATTTTAAGAGCCTCAAAGGAACCGGTTCTGGGAGGACAGCTATGTATGCCAAGCAGTGACTCACAACCACCCAGTGGGAGAGTAACCTAACCTTGGCACCAGGGTACTCTGGGGCATCCTGGGTGGTCCAGGGGTTGTATAGCTGTATGGACTTTGCTACAGGTTTTTCTCTAACAATACTATTTAAGCCAGATTGGCACTGGGGCTGCTGCTACACCACGGCGACCATGAAGTACTGGGGTGAGGTATTGATTTAACTTACCATCACTGGGGAGGGCAAAGGAGACCTCCTGTACCAAACTGCTTCCACTCTCCTTTCAAGAAACATCTATTCAGTGGAGCATTGTCATGCTAATCAATATGTATTGGTTTTGTATTGCATATGATCATATCCACTTACACCTTTGGAGCAAGGATTAATGGAGTGACCTTCCACTTGCTGTATAGTGCTGTGCATGTGCAATGTACTGAATAAACACTGTCACTGAAACTGGTCCATTTGTTAAAAGCAATGAATTTTATCACGCTAACACTGAAATCTCAAAGGAGGTTGAAGTCCACTTTGGTTAATCATAAAAGAATAGTAATCTGAAGCAGTTTTTAAATTAATGTTCATGGGTTTTGTCCCTTGCTTTTAAACAGGCTGTAAATTGGTTTATAGTCTCTGTGTCTGAACTCCCTCAGTGCCAATGACACAAATGACACCACTTTTTAGGAATATAATCACCTTCACTGAGGCCAGAAAGAACAATTGCAATTAGAAATGGAGGATTTCTATTCATTCAAAAAGATAAATGCTCCTTACACTCTCAAAATTTAGTTTATTAAATTAAACAGAGAAAGGTTACTTGACTGTCTGTATAGCAAGATAACTGACATGAATTTACCTTTGATTAAAAATCTCCAGTTTGACATTAAAAAAGTGTCAATCTCCATGCCCTTGCTTTTCTCCTCATTTAGTCTGTTAAAACAGTTTATTTTGGCTTTGCTATTTCTTTTCAGATTCAAACACTTAATGCATATATTGTCACTGTTCACTGATGGAAATTTTGATGCCAGGGAATGTGTAACTACCACCGAAGGGAAGCAGAAAGATTTCTCTTAACAATCCAGCTTTGTGAACATATTTTTTCAGTATAGTTTGTTTATATTTCCCTATAGAAATATGCCATGACTGGAGAATGCAGTTTTGTATAAGCATAAATGTACTTATTTCAATGTTTCAGTGGTCAAACTGTCTTGGTGAAGAAACATTCCTAACTCAGAGGGATATTCTCCCAGTAAAATCTGTGTACATTGGCTCAGGGTCTGATCCTGCATTAGGTGAGCAAACTCCTGGTTCTCCATTGTAATCCCTGAAGCTCCACATGGATACATAAGTCTGAAGGACTCCAAAGGACTTGAGTATGGTATTTTCACAAACAGCAGTTAATAAAAGCATTCAGTGCTGCCTTGTATGCTTGCATGCCTTTTTATATGGACAGCAGAAGTCTGCATAGAGTCAGTTTTTCTTTTCATTCTGAGCTCTTTCACTCAGAGGATCCCCATGACAAAGTATTTTGGTTCTCTAGGCTACCAGGGCTTATTTGTATGTAATTTGTCTGTTCAGCTTTGTAATCTTTGTCCTTAAATCGTGCAAATATTTTGGTTTGTCTGGGGATTTTTGTAAAGGTTATTTTTATAACATTTACATGTTTGGCAAAATTGAAGTTGACAAGCATTCTTTTCAGCCTTGTTATTTATCCATTGTACAAAATGAGAATAGGAAGGAAACCTACTGAAAGGGAAAAATGTATTTCTATTTTAAGTAGATTGAGCGTTGACATTGGAAACATTGTCTGAGGGTGGTATTCTGTACCAGAAAATAGAGGATTAAAAAAGAATAATGTATGCCTCATTTTATCATATCTGTGACTCTGATGCATCATCACAGCAGGAGTACCACTGAACCTGGGGGGCTGAGCAAATTCTGCATTTAAATCTCATTAATCAGGTTTGCCTTAGGCCTAAAATAGCACCTAAAGCTCAGTTAGCATGGAATTCTGAAAGTTTTCCTCATACATCTAGTGAGCAGCATCTTCTCTGCTTTGCAGACAAAAGACACACAAGACAAAAAAAAAGAGGTAGGCATCGTCTGAGAAGATGCAGAGGAATGTAGGATGTCCAGGTGTATACATTAATACATGGAAATGTATAAGGTGCACCCATACATTATGCAATGTAACACCTAAAAGACCATTAAATGAAAAGGCTTCCAGATTGATTAAAGGCACTGCATTGTCACAACTGTCACAGGCACTCCACACCACAGATTTTGCACGATACTGTTCAACCAGGTAGAGCAAGGCCAGCTTTCCAGCACTTCCTTCCCAAATTCTCCCTTTCACTTCTGCTGCAGGTCTAACTTCTCTCCTGAAATGCCCATTCTTCATGCACCCATCAATTGATACTGACTTTACAGAGGAGAAAACATTTTTTTTTCTCTACTTCTTTAGCTTGGTAAATCAAGAAAAAATAATCTGCTAGTAAAAGCATCTAGTTATACTTTAATTACTGACCAAACAAGAATAATTAGTATCAAAACCAGAGGAATATATCATGTATTTTATATTATTCAACTGGCTTGTATGATCTATTGCCAGCATCTTCAAAACACCTGGAAAAATGTTTAAGCTCATTCAGTTACTGATGTTCTTCCACACAGCCTTCCAGTTTGATCCTCAGTAGGAGGAATCTACCTGGAAAACCATACTGGAAATAGATATGCAATAATATCTGAGTCCTCTCAATGTGTTATCTTTGTATATGAGCTGTAGTGGTCACACTAGCAAGAATTTGGAAAGATGTACCAGTACTTTTTCAGAAAGGCAAAGGATTCGATCTTAATTTAAAACATTAGCTCCATATTTCCTCAAGCACAAGAAAAAGCACGAGTTCTTGGATCTTTAGTAGTCACGCTAAGCAACCTGTGGCAGACCTTGAATGCCTATACAACAGTAAAGATGACACAAGTAAAAATTAAATCATTTAGACTTAACTAAAAATCTGATTTTTTTTAATCCAGAAGGTGGATTGCTTATGGGCTACTACAATACTGTGTGTCTGAATACCCAGCAAGCACACTCCTGTCCCCTGTCTGATGCTGCAGCTAGAGAGCTGATGGTGAACTACCATACTCACACTGGAAGCTCCTTGCTGAGCTGGGATTAGAAGAGAGCTTTCACTTCAGACTGCTATTGTTGCAGGGGCAGCTTCGTTTCATCAGCCTTAGCACTGGCTTGTATGATCATGAGGCTCCAGGAGACAAGGTATCAAGCCACTGGCTCTCACAATGTGCAATCAAACTGAGATACAAAGACGCGCTAAGATACATCTATTTTCACATTCATGTCTATTATGCCCAGCTTCATACTTATTATTTATGGAACAGAGGAAATGTTCTTTATTCAAACATCTGATTTCAAAGTCAGTTTCTAAAAATACTGTAGTCTCTGTTAGAGATGGACAGTTGCTGAAGCCCACATTGTGATTCTGGTTTAAGAGCCAAGGTCTGCTGCTAGTGGCTGGAAGCCCGGTCTGCTTAATGAATTTATTAGCCTTTGGCTCACATCCTAAGGGATATTTATTACTCTATTACATACTTTACTATTACACAGTATTATTGTTACGAACGTCACAAACACCCATGAAGTAGAGCTCTATCACAGTCAGTATGAGAAGAAAGACAAAATCAGCACACTTCCCATCACACTTCCCCATATATAGAAATGTTCAGTGTTGCCTCATGTGCTGAATATTTGAACAGGCTCATATTTTGGCTCAGGTCCCTGAAGCACATATCCCTTTCAAGAAACATTCATCTGGAGAAGAGGATCTATGCTTAACGGGACAAGTCTGGCATTCAGCAAAAGGCACCAGCTCCCTATTGCTCTTTCCCTGTGGAAGTTTCTTTCCCAGTCAGCAATCAGTTTAAGACATTAAGGTTTAAGACCGAAGAATGACACCAGAAAGGTCTGTTAACTTCATCTTGGGTAATTTATAGTCACATAAATGATATAACTGGCATTAAACAGCCGAATTTTCTGTAGTGTGGATTTCAAAAGCATTAGGAAATGCAGCAGCGTAAAGAATGTGAGTAGAAAGGTACCAGGTATTTGTGGAGTGCGGCAGTGCCCAAACATTGCCAAACACATATACTTTGCAGCTAAATCAATAAGAAAAACTGTTCAAAACACAAAACTTATTTCACTAATATATAGTGATAATAATTAATGTGTCACAATGTTTCCTTATACATCCCTATTTACTCTTTCCCTGAGTATAATTTTTTATCTATCGTGACTATCTTTGAATCATATACAGATAACAAATAGGCTCCTTCTGAGATACATGTACAGAGTAGTTATGAAAAAAACACAGATATTTGTTACCAGTTCTACCTAATGATCAGGGTTTTTCAGGTCACTTTAACTCATCTGTGCCTAGACCCTAGACAATTAAGTGCCTTTGCAATGGACATTAAATAAAAATGGAAAATTAAAACCCGAGTGATGTAGCTAATGAAATGTGCCAGTATATTAAATATGTGTTCGTTAACACACGCACACACCAATGCAGCATGACTTTCTCTCCCAAGGGCAACAGTAAGTTATGCTTCAACAAGCAACATGGATTTATGTCCCTAAATACTTCTCCCTTCAATAAACATTTGTGTACCTGCTATGAAACCTAAGGAATCGTATGTCCTTTAGTTATTTCTAAGATACTGAATTAATCTTTGAGAAAAAATATGTTAGATAATTCTATTCAGTAAATTATTATTAAAAAAAAAAAAAAAAACACTAGGGCAAGACAAAATGTTTTTTCTATATTGTACATATAAGGCTTTTTTTACACAAACCTATGTTTTCTTGTTGACATGATCGTATGTTTGAAGTGATTATATACAGGATACTTTCAGGCAGAAATTGTCACTTAGTCCATATTTTAGCCCAGCAGGATTCTGGTTTTCATTGAGAAGTCTCAGAGATTCTGGAGAGTATATAGGAGCAAGGGACCTAAATCCTATTAAAATACTAGAAATTGGATACTAACTCCTACAGACTTCCTCAAATATTCCATCCTAAATGAGTGTACTCTTTAAAACCACATTTTCTTTTTAGTCTATATGAAATGTTCCTTTTGTAAAAAGCAGGACCTAGGAAAATACCAACTGATGCACATAGATTTTGTTTAGAAATTATGACTATCATCTGTATTCTATAAGACCACAAAATTTTAGCCCCTGTAGAAGAGATATACTGGCTCAGTGAAAGAGGAAGCTTGCTATGGAGGCTCATGACCAAATAAATGTGCATTTTGCTACTGCTTAAGTGAAGAACACAAACTTGTACCTGCTGAACTTGATGGCAAAGGTCTCAATAATTTTAATGGGTGCAGCACTGAAGTTGTATCAGTGGGTGAATTATCTATAACCACAGTACTAAACACATCCACTGTGTAATGCTGGTGCTTATATTTGCAGTCCCAGGAGTTTCCCACTGTTTCTTTGCCAAAAATTAAATTTAGGCTTTAGCTATCAGGAACAGAACAGGGCTCGGAGCTGTGCATTTTAAAGCATCTATAGCATTAATAGCCAGAACATAAAATCCAAATGGGAGGACAATTACACTCTAATAGCTTTAAAAAGAGAAAGTTAATTACACATATTTGAAGCCTGATCTAAATGCTGTTAAAGACATGTTGAGAAGAAACAGCAGTTGTCTGCAGAGAGCACCTAGAGTTACTGAAACGCCGTTCCTCAACAATTGCTCCCACGGTAGTGGAGGTGGCAATGAAGAGGAAATACTAGAATTTGTTCTACAATAATGGCTTTTTAATAAAAAAACAGGTAGTAAGGTATATTTTTTTAAACTATACATATTTTAAATCTACAAACAGATAAAGCATATCCCTGTAAGCAGAGGCGTATTTATATTCTGTTCCAACCACCCATCTTTTCCACAAAGACACGCTCTCAGAAGCACTAAGCAGAGCAAATTTATTATTTTCAAATGGAGAAATGTGCCTTTAAAAATTACTTAAACTTGCCTTCCAAATGCATGCAGAAATTTCCAAATTATCAATGATAGTATATGCTGTGTTCAAACAAAACTCACTGTTAGGCTCAACTATCAACACCACTCTGCTTTAGCTTTCAAATTGTGTGAAAAAAGAGGGTGGGAGAAGAAAGGCAACAGAAGTGCTAATGCAATTGTTTGATGTGTGTATGCGAGAGGCAGAGAGGAAGAGGCAGGCGTTCTGCTACGAAGGCTGCTGGCAATGGGAATTGCTTTATCCTCTTTAGCACCCTCTTTAGCAGAAAATAATTACAGCTGTACATAAAAATCATATTGTTGATTTCATTGGCCTAATGTTGCTAATACTTATGCCTCCACTGAGCTATCCATTTTTCATGGATCTTTTTTTCTGTCCGTCGCTGTATACTATAGCCAGTGAAGAGAGCTGTGAATGCATCTGCCCCTGCACCATTCAGGATGGCATTTTGCCAGTGGAGAATGACTGACTTCACTTCAAAATGTTTTCAGTTTAATTAGCATAAAACCCCCAGCAACCCAATTATCTAAAAGGACTGTGCGGGTTCTCTTCACAGCAAGAAAAATAACACCACCAACATCCTCTAGTGCAGGAATACCTAGGTTGTTTTATCAGAAGACTGATCAGCTATTTAACTGTGTTTTCTTAGAATAAGAGGTTTGGCTACAGAGGTCTGAGTTTCACGACTGGCCTACTAGGACAATGCTGTGTTAGACTCTCAGCCCTTAAAGCCTGAGTTCAGTCATGCCCCCTGCATGAAAGCTTCTACCCAGTCTGCTGCCTGAAGCTTCACAATGTCCTGGTGCAGCTTCAGAACCCCTCAGCAAGACATTGGGTAAAATGCCTTACAGGAATTGGGACTTGAAGGTTAGCAAATAGGTGGGGAAATCTGAAGCAGGAATATCCTCAACACAGCACGAATAGCAGAAATAATGTCAGGTTTTGCAGCACCCTTTTGGTTCCAATATCATGTATCTACCAAAATCAATTGGAAAATTACCTTTGACTTCAGTGTTGGGTCCACTGAAATCTAATCGTTCCTTGGACTTGACCCAGACTTACTTATTTCAATTCCACTTACATTAATCTAACTACATACAGAAGTGGAGCTAAGGGCTGAAGCTCTCTTTGCAGAACGCTTCCTTTTATTCTAATAAATGCCTAAGAAGACTATTTCTACATGTATGTAAACTAGTCCATTGATTTATGATTAAACTGCATAATTTAAAATGCACATTGAAGTGTTTCATTTCTACAAGCCAGAGGCAAAAAAAAAAGTCCTTTGCAATAAAACGTCCATTACATCAACAAAAAGTTACGTGTGCACGTGGGTAGAAGTTCAGAGTTTTACATAAAATTATCTGGATCTTATTTATCATATTGTGGGACTATGCTCTGACCATAGAGTAAATTTCTAGAAACTCAGATTCCAGTATTTACTCAGCAGTTAAAGAAGAGGTGATACTCAGCACAGGCTGGAAAACTCATTGTGCCCGTTATTGCAGTATTTATAGAAGAAAGCCTCCTGGCACTGATTGTAGAATAAGATTTTCTTGAGAAATAAAATCAGGCAGAAAGCCTCCAGGACTTCACTGTGGTCATGTCAAGGGCCAGATTTGCAGCAAAAAATCGAGAGCAGCTTTCAGCTTCATTCAGGGATTGCTGCTATCCTGCAGTACTGGGCTGGCTGCTGCTGTGGTCTGCTTCTAAATACGGTTTTGACATTGGTATGGGGTAAACTGCATATATTGAAATGCTGCCCAGATTGCTAGAAAGCTGTTTGAAGGCATGGCAAGTGCCAGAACATCTACTAGTGCAGAGAGAGAGTTGAGCCAGAGGGTCAGAGAGTCATATTCAGACCCCTGCTCAACCCAGCTGACTGACATACAAGTCAGTACAGTAACCTGGAAGCTATTTTCTGTTCTTATCGATCAACCCTGTGCAAACAACACCACATTTATTAGCCTAGTCTTCTGCATCTGCAGGCAAGTACAGTAACCTATGAAGCCAGCATCCACCCGTCTCTTTCTCAAGGTACTTTCAGGTAAACACCTCCAGAAGCTGGCACCAAGGGGGATTTCAGCCCTCCAGAGTATCTACTAGCCTGTTTGTCCAGTCTTCTGAGGAGTAAGTCATAGCGATTCATGTTTTTGTGAAACAGGCAGAACAGGAACATGAACTCAGGCCTCTCACATGCGGCTGCTTTAATCACGAGCCACTGGAAACCAGGCAATGTTGCTCTATGTCCCTCCACCCAGTTCCCGCTGAGCAGGAAAAATTTAGGTCAGAAGGGATCTCAGGAGGTCATCTGGTCCAAGCCCTGCTCAAAGCAGGGCCAACTTCAGAGACGTATCTGACTAATGTCACATTTTGGAATAAACGACTGAAAAGGGTCACACCTTGGATCCCAAATGAGAGGGTGGGTAGCATGTACATGAACTCCAGGTCTTTCTTGTAGCGTTCACTTCCGAGCTGTTGCAAGCATTATCGGCTTTTGCTTTCAGAGGATCCCTTCCTCGGGTTCCTTTTTTTTTTATTTTTCCCCAAAGGAATATGGATGCCCAATTTTTGCCTGAATGTTAAATGCACACTGAGTTTTGAGACCCCAAGAAGGTGACCCTGAGCTGCTCAGCACTCTGGCTCCTCTGTAAGTGCTGCAGCACTCTGGAGCACCTTTATCATGACAGGCATTTGTCTGCAAACCACCCAAGATGTCAAATGTGCCCCTGTGAAAGGAGGATTGCCAGACAAAGTCATCAGCCAAAGGACAGATGAGAATCAGTGGATCTGGCATCAGAGTTCTAACATTGCTTTTACCTCTGAATGTCCCCTGTTTAAGTTTAAACCCATTACCCCTTGTCCTATCTCTACAATCCCCGATGAAGAGTCCCTTTCCACCTTTCTTGTAGACCCCCTTTAGGTATTATTTGAATAAAGAAAATGGAGAACAGCATATGAGTGAAGATGATTACTGTAGAAAAACTGTAGGTACAGCAGAAGAAAGTATGACTCAATACCAGTCACCCTAACACATGACAGAGCTGTGATGTGGTAGAGAGCTATGGGGAAAAAGCTGTGGACTAACCAGCCTGCTCACAAGCTGACAAAAAATCTGGATAAAGGAAGAGAAATGAGCAAATAAAACCATGTGAACATTAGAATAGTAGCCATGCAGTTAATTCATTACAATTGGTTATGACCAAAGGATGAGAAGTTTCTAAATTTCACATAAACTTTTTTTCTTCAGTCAGGGACCCCAAGCAACACTGAAATGGTTGGTGACAAGGGGGTAGTGATTCACCAATCAGTTATAGCTACAGCTAGACATAGCTTAAACCCTAAGCTGAATCAAACTGTGCTTTATAGCGTAATGTCAGATGAGTCAGTTGACCATCTTGTTTCACAATGCCACTCGGATGCCTGAAAATCTGAGATGATTAAATAAAAAAAAAAAAATAACAAGTATTCAGGAATATTTGATGTGTCTGATCATTGCAAACTAACTAATAAGGAAAGCTGGTCTAGTAGCGAAAAGACTGTTTTCACTAAAGGAATGATGACAAGTGTTGAATTTTTGGGGTGGCTGAGGTGAACGTGGTGGTCAGAGAGCTCATCCGTGCTCTGCTGACATGCAGCCGCAGGAATCCATCAGTCTTGTGCCAGAAGTAAATATGTTTTGATCTCTTCAGTGAACAGACCGTGTGAACCATGGCAGAACCAGATATTCGAGTTTGTCTACCTCCTGGGAAACCAAACTCATCTCTTTGACCCGAGCATCTCCTCTTGTTGTGGGAAAGGCAAGGCTGGGTGCATGAACAAGTGCTTGGGTGGAGAAGAGAGGAGGGTCCCAGTAAGCCCGTAGGGCTGGAGAGCTGCTTTATCCTGTCTGTGCTCTCGATACTTGCCACCCTCTCCAAACACTCCAGTAATACAAGAGTGTCTGAGCACAGTTTCTCACTGTTTGCTTCTTCCTTCACCCTGGGGTGTGGGTTGAAACGAGCACCTGGGACCAGCCCTCAAAACAGAGATCCCCGAAATTTCATGTTGGTCCTTTGCAGCATTTCAGTGTATTCACGTCTGAATAAATGGCAAAATCTTACATCTGTGGATAAGAGTTGTTAAGAAATGCTCTCAAACTAGTGAACCAGCAAGTGACCAGCACCCAAATAATTTTATATCAGTGGGGAGAGGAGGTGTACATGCCACACAAACCTCAGGATTGCTGTCCACATGATGACAGCAGTGTGCTGGCAAACCTTTTACAACGTTTTTCACTTGTTCCCCAGCCCTTCTGCAGCTGAGGAATAAAGACAGCAAGACCCTTGTGTACTGGAGCTGGACACCTGTGGAACACCCCTGCCTCATGCAACGGCTCTCCCATGAGACCTCGAGCCACAGAGCAACAGGAAAGTGACTGCATGGTCAGAGGAGGAAGGACCAAAGACAAGGAGGACCTTCAGGAAACCCTGGTAACTGGAAAAGCTCTCGCTTTGGTAGCTTTTTTGTTACCAAACCCTAAGGACAAACAGTTCAATCTTACCTTTTAAATGATGTGAAACTTGTACACGACCTTTCCATAGAATTTCCTCATTTCTTCTTAAATGATACACGACGCATACACTTGAATCCCATTTATTAAAAAAAAAAAACAACAACAAAACAACAAACCAAACCAAACCAAAACCCCAAACCTTTCTGAACAACAAGTTTTGGGTGTTTTAGAATGAAATCATTTCTAACAAGCACTATGTCAGCACATCAAACTAACACCCATATTTATAAGCAACAGCCAGTAATAGCATCGCTCATCTGAGATGTTCCCTTCTGTCTGCAAATAATAATATAAAGAAAAGTGAAATGATGCTGTATGATACAAACAAAAAAAATACCCTAGAAAAGAAAGCCTATGTACTTAACTATTTTTTGCCACTGTGCATTCAATCAAATCTGCTATCAGAGTTGACAAGGCCAACTTTGCACCTTCCTGTTGTTTTGTCATAAAAACCGGATGTCATTCCACTGGAGAAAATAATTGTCAGCAATAAAGAGGTGGTTTCTTTGACATTTGCTAATATATTGCTGAAAAAAATCTCTGTAGTATGGATCACTCTACCTCACTGAGTAGTAGAAGCAACTGGGAACTAAGCTCTAAAACATGATGCCTACCATTGTGCCAAACATGAAAATGCAGTATCTACATTCCCCAAAACTTAGAGAAAGAACAGACCCTCTGCTAGGCAAAATACACATGCACGTACTTTGCTCTCTCTGCCTCGAATTCATGCTGCAATGTAACAAATGGCTGTTTACAGATACTTAAATTCACAGGGAGGGGGAAAAAAAAGAAAAAGAGAAAAATAGTGCTAGGATGGAGATGGACAAATCTGCAGCACCAGCATAATATTTAGACTGGTTCAGAAAGATAATCCTGAAAGTCCAGTTATAATGAAAGCCCAGTGGCAGTTCCATTATACACCCATAAGGATATAGAGCAGTTTTGATTAAATTACTCTGTGGCATGTGTTGATGTCTTAAGGATAAATATGCCTTAGGGGCAGAGGGAGAAGGAACCTCAGTCAGATTCCCTGACCCAACTCTCATTTTCTAGCACTGTACATAATGCATTCCCAGACAAAAGACAGGTTTTTTTGTAGGATCTTAAATTGTCTTAATTTCATGTGAAAACCATTGCACATTAGACTACAAAGCACATGGTTACATAGGTTGTCAATGGTGATCGGATAACATATGACAACTTACAGTGATTATCTACAGAGCTAAACACTTCCAGTGTCATCAAAATTAGTAGCTGAGGTTTTATTTGACATGCAAATTAAGAAGCATGAAGAAATTTAAGAAGAAAGATACTGCAATTTTTTTCAAGGATATTCAGGCAGATGCAAGAAGAATCTCTGAATGTGTTTCACCTTTCCTTTTTTTGAATCAACAGCATGATTGCATTATACATGGGCTTCCCGAGTCTACACAAGAATAACTAAGATATTATGTCTTACTGTCTCCAGTACAGTACCAGTTAAGCTGAGTCAGCTGGTGCTTAGAAGAAGCAAGAGAGATGATACACCTTCCTTCATCACCTCTGTTGTGGTTTTGGAGCCTGCATGATTTCTACCTATAATAGCTCCCCTTAGTTCCAACCCACTGAAGCATCCTTTGTGCCTGCCTGGAAGGAGCAGGAAGTAACTGCAGGAAAAACATAGCCATGCTACCCCCTCCCATTCCTGGGCAAAGCAGGAGTTGCTTTTATTCTGATATATATGCTAAAGCTGAACATTTAACCTTGCCTTTTGTTTTCCATCTTCGTTTTCAATTTGCTGCTTGTCTCATTAACAAAGGCCAAGTACAGCCGTATTTCCTTTAGCTCTTAAAGTCCCACCTTTTCCAACCAACTTTATTGCTCAGCTAACCTTAAATAATCTTAAATAGCTGCTGCTTCTATGTACTGCTTTGTCCGCATTAAAATAAATCTTGCAGATACTGGCTCACCAAAGAACAGCATTTACTATAACACAAGCAGGGTTGGACCATGTGCCAGGTGTCTCCTTTTAAGCTGCATGTATGTTAACTGTCACGTGTTACGTACATCACTGTAGATTAATAACAAAAAAAGTGTTTCCATTATTCCTTTCAAGTCATGCTATTGAAAGCTCAAGTCAATTATTTTTCAAAGAACTACCCATCTATATGTATTTATTGTATATGCCTGTGGTGTGCAGAAAGCTAATTCAAGGTTAGTACTAATTAAAATTAATCGCAGAACTTAATTACAATGGAATAGAATAGGCGTCAATAGTGCATTAAAATGCACTGCCAATAGCTGCATGTATTTAAGCACTCATAAACAGCATCCTATACCTGTTGTAGCTGCATATGGGTTTACCACCTAAGCAAATTCACAGTATGTGTGAATTCATGGTGAGCTGTTTCAGAGTGCAGTGATTAATGCCAGTAGATAATTGCACAGCAGAAATGACAATACAGGCATTGTCCATGTAGGCACTGGGGAGAAAGGAAAAAAAAAGATCATAACGATCAGTACTATTTCAGAGCCAAATCAGATTAATTCAGAAGGGAAACTTAAATTGTTATCCCTTATTTATGATTTAGATACAGAGCTCACAAACCGAGTGAATGTTTATCCTTGGAATTCATTCTACTCAATACTCTGCTTTTCATAAAGCCCACGGCTTGTCTTCATTCGTGAGCTATCCCACTGTAAATCAGATGACACTTGAAAGGGCATTTTTGTATTTCCTCTTTCTAGCAAAACAGCATCAATTGCCAAAGATCGCCCAGTCAATATGAGAACGTACTTAAATGAGAACAAGCGTATCTGCAGAAAATGCAGTCAACTGCTTCTATTGTTATTGCAAGCGCACGAGGGGACAGACCTGCGTTTCACTTAACCCATTTACACTCCATTTTATATTTACAAAGTTGAGCTGATGGGTGCAGATGGCTGCAGGGCGATTTGTGGTTGCGAGCACAAGCAAGGGTCAGGAGCTCTGGGTTCTGCACCTGCATCTTCTACCAGGACTGGCAGCAACTTTCATACACTCAGTGTATTCATACCTCTGTTTAAAATTGGGAAAAGATACTGCCTCATCTTTGCAAAGCTTTTTGTACTTTTAATGAAACAAGAAGCAATATATGTTTGAAATATTACTATACTGGCAATTTTGCATTGATTAAAGTAGCAGTGAAAAGTAAAATTCCTCTGATTTTACTCTTCTTGATCTGCTGCAAAGGTAGAAAGCAGCATAGAATAAAGTCAGCCAAGGATCAAATCATCATGTTACTAACTCAGGTGATCCCACTTTCTAATGGGTTGGAAATACCCCACTATGCAGCCTGAACAATTTGAAGTAATGGTACAAAAAGCTTTGAAAGTTTTACCAGGAGATGGAAAAAAATAAATTGAGCCTAGTTTGTTTTTCACCAGGACATTTTTTCCTATTGCCAACTACCAATCAGTTTCACTTGTATCTATCAAAAGAAGCCATCAGGATACACAGAGGGTTTGGAAGTCCCTGTACCTGGTAACAAGCCCATAATAGGTACATACAGATGTGCCCATTCCACCTCTGTGAGTCAGTTTGGCAGGGAAAACCAAAGTGAACAAGTACAGTGGCAGAGGCAGAGGCCTCAATAAAGTACTGATCCATGAGAACGAGTTCAATGCAAGCTGTTGTGAGCTGCCTGACTCTGAACTCATCCAAGAGCAGCCTGGGAGCGTCATGGTGAGCATAGAAGCCCCCATGTTTTGAACTAAAGTCTCTTCCTTAGCAATGTCAGTCACTTCTTGGACTTCCCAGAGCAAGATGACTCCCAGCACTCTCCAAGGAAGGGAAATAAACCTTGAAAATTGCACCTTTATCATCATATCAGCTTCCCCAGGGCTCTCCCAGGGACCAGGCTTGTAGACTGTACAACAGTGCTGCCTCAAGCATGACCCCAAGCATAGCCAGAGCCTGTCTGTCAGATCTCCAGCAACAGGAGGCAGCTTAAAACAGACGCATATGCACATTTGCAGACAGACTGTCAACATCAGGGTGCCAGGAGCCTGCAAGGATGCCCTGCACGTGGGAGGAGGTTGGACCTGGAAGATGCAAGTCTCACAGCCATTCTTGCTTCTTCCTGTGATCACTGTACTTATACACTGCTGATGCATCTTATCAGAGCATGTGTGTTTGCAGAAGTAGTGACAATAATAAAAACTCTCAGTACCGACGAAGATGATTAGGAGAAAAAGGGAAGGGTCTATTATCAGTCTTGTCATCTCTCTGCTGAGCATTACCCTCATTTTTGTGACCAGCACACAATTGTAACTATAGTCCACACTAGTAGGAGTTAACTGTACACTGACATATCAGAAAGGAAACTAAACCCTTTATCATCTGAACAGACTCATGGTTTATTTTCTTCTGTGATGAAACAGAGATTTTTGTGTAGCTCACATTATGAAGCTAACTTTTAAGTTATTTATTCTAACACTTTCTTTTCAGAGTCTTGGAAATCTTCTGCAATGAGCAGTTAGCAACAGCAAAGCTTGTAAGTCTTTATTTGTTTTACTGAAATCAGGTTTGCTTCGGAGACCAGAGCTGAGGGAGATTAGTTTTGGGAAGTACTTTGTGTATGCAGCAGAAATGTGTGAGGTAGGGAAGAACTAGGTTTGTAGTAAATGCTTGGGTCCAGTTGCAAGCTGATTTGTAAGAGGGGATCTGCATTACACTTGAGACAATTTTCTGCCATAGGGAACAGTATCAAAAAGGAAGAAAAGATCCGTGCACTTGCTACATCCCTTCTGCCAAAGTACACTCAGTTCCCTCCTTAGGCTGCTTCATTCTATCCATGTAAGAGCAGGAACATTTGCGTAGCATTCACTGAACATGCATTTAGATGGCTTAGATTTATTTTATTCTTTCCAGACACATTCAGAAATTAGTCAAGAGAGGATCATGTCAGCCCTCACCATAGATGTTACCATCTAAGCATGTGATAAACCAAAGATTTCCTTAATACAGTTCTTTCAGTAGCGCAGTATTCAGTATTGAAAAGTGTAAGAATAATCACCCTGAGCCTGACTGCATTGCTGGATAGAAATGAGCAGGGCACCTGGGCATCTGCACAAAAGAAGCTTCAAATCCTTTTTATGTCCTGTAGGTCTAGATCGACTCCGCAGGTCCACACTTTTCAGGTAGCTGTCACAGCACTGACTGGGTCCAAAGGGTGAGGGGCACTTCAAATTTACATCTCCTCCACTCTCCTCTGAGAGGTCAAAGCAGAAGAAATAGTGTAGTGACAACATGACGTATGGCAGTGTCTGCATGATACAAAGGAGATTTTGCTTCTTGTTCTACACGGACAAACACCAAATATCTTAAAAATGCTCATCCCCCTGTCTGAGCTGTCAAAACTCACTGATGGATAGGGTCGCATAATATTGTTATATTTGCCAGATAACACCCAGGGACAGTGAAATGTTTCAACTAGGCAACATAGTTAAATCATCCTTTCTGAACTGCAAAACGTATTTCCAAATTTGTTACGATGTTTTGCTGTGGTTTAACCCAGGCAGTAGCTAAGTACTGCTTGCTCACTCCTCTCCCCCCACAGAGGGATGGGGAGGAGAATTAGAAAAAGATAAGATCCGTGGGTTGAGATAAGAACAGTTAATAATTGAGATAAAGTAAAATACTAACATAATAATAAACAAAGAGAGAGAGAGGAATAACCCCCAACAAACAGCAGTGATTCATGACACAATTGCTCACCACCTACTGACCAATACCCAGTCCAACCCCAGCAGTGATCTACCCTTCTGGGTAATTCCTCCAGTTTATATACAGGGCATGACGTGCTGTGGTATGGAATACCCCTTTGGCTAGTTTGGGTCAGGAGTCCTGTCTCTGCTTCCTCTCAGCTTCTTGTGCCCCTCCTCACAGGCAGAGCATAAGAGACTGAAAAGTCCTTGACCAAGGTAAGTGCTACTTAGCAACAACTAAAACATTGGTGTGTTATCAGCATTATTTCCAGACTAAAGCCAAAATGCAGCTACTAGGAAGAAAATTAACTCTATCACAACCAAACCCAGGATATGCCTCTAGTTCCCAAGGCATATCAAGGAAGGATCCTGTGTTAGCTAAAGTCATCTTGCATGATACTTTTTCCTAGAGTACTGCTGACTTTTGAGTTCAGATAATCAGTTCTTACAAGTTTTTATTGACTACAGTAAATGACTCCACCTTTCTAATAACCGTTTTAGCTATAATAGGAAACAGCATGTAATCCTTCACATATCGAAGGATAAAATACTACATCTGATATTTTAAATTCACTAGTTAAAAGGCATTATTATAAAAACCTCACAAGAATTCTCATAGTTTACTAGATTAGGTGTTAAAATCACGTCTAGAAACGTCTACATTAAACTAGCTTTTGCTGAAGCAATATCTTCCCTTTTAAAAAGATATTCAGATCTAGGGATGTCAAATAAAGGGAAAATCCATTTTTTTCTCCAGACATTTTTATTCCAATAGCTAATTACTCTTAAAAGTAAATATTAAAATTCGTAATTAGCTTTCCTGATTACTCAGAATAATTTGACCCTGATGCTATTAATTTTTCACATTGCTTTTAATAAGCAATTGGAAGGGGAGTCAATCTATGCTTTCTGCAGAAGGAGAGGGATAAAAACGAGAAAAACCCAGGAAAAAAACAGACCCACCACCAAATGGCAATGTAAAAAGGTAGAGAGCTCCACTGAGCTTACCGTTGTACCAATTAAGGCTAGTTAATAGCCATATTTTATTTTTAATGCTTAAATCTTTCTATGTTAACTTATTCAAGTTTCTACAATTACCCATTAACAGACAAAATACCTGAGCAGAGTCTAAAAAAAGGCTTGCAGAGAGGATCTCCCAAGAATCACTTGAATTCACTCCGTGTTGAAGTTTTACATTTAGATCCACAAAGGACTCTTGTTCCAATATACAGAATATGGATGATCACACAGGATACATTCATAGCCATAATTCAAGTCAGCTTACAGAGCTCTGAAAATTTAAATTAAATCTTGAGAGATGCAGCTTCACATGTTTGAAATCTTGTACTATTGAACAGTAGTTCACTCTCTCCAACTGTCCTATATAATTAAGTCATACGCCACTGAAGAATTTGAAGGCTTTTAACAACATTTACCTCCCTACAGCAAGAAGCCAACGGAGGAGTGGGGAAGGGATCAGCAGCTTTGTCACTTAAGGCATCTTTGATAATTAATGGTTGGATATTCTGCAGCTTGAGCAGTCTTTCACATTTAAAGAAAAAAGAAAAAACCCACGGGTTTATTTCACAGGTTTCTGTCTGCATATGCGCTTGTCATCAGAGGCATGGTTTAGTTTGTGTTGCTAGAATACAGACAAAGGCATCACAGTTTCAAAACGGGAATAATATTTTTAGCAGGAGCATCAGCAGTAGATATAAAGCTGTCTGTTATTCCTGATGTGGCCTGCCTTTTCAAAATGAGCAGAAAGTGGCAAGTTCAGTCCCACTGAGCTAGTAGTGTATTCAATTTTGGCATCTTAGTGTGACATAAAATAGCGGAAAAGTTAAGGTACTTTTATACCAATTCAGAGATAAGTCCAGGTTTAGTAAAAGCAGTTACTTTCTAGCACTCATTCCCATTTTATTTTTGGTGGCTACAGGAAAGAATATATTTTCCCATATTAGTTTAACAGATCACTAGCACAGGAAGATGTTTGATACTCAGTTTTATGAGCCGTTTGTCACCTGAAACAAGGAGCTTGACTTTTAAAGCCAGTATTTTCAATATGTCCAGCCACCTGCTACGAAAGTCTTACGGTTTCTGCTTAGCTCCTACCTGAACTCTCTTCCAGCCTCTGGAAGAGCAATTTGGCAGCAGCGGTAGTGTGTCTCTCTAACTCTCATTCCCTGTGTCCTACAAGGGGGCTGAAACATGACCTTGTGACACTGGTAACCCCTTGGATTCACGTGGCAGGCCCTTAATTTCAAAAACCTGAAAGTAATCATTCCCTGAGTATCTCTCTCATGATGAACTGGTGTTTTTTTTTTGTTTCTGACTGTGTATCCACATGCTTCAAATGAAAACAGTAAAACAAACGGTCTTTTTTTAACTCATTTTTTTTTCCAAATGAAGCTGACATTTCCTGAAATTCACCTCAAAACAATGGGACCAAATAATTGTACCAACATGTACATATTTAATTATGTAGAAAGCACAGACATCATACATTTGTTAGGCTGAAGAAACACTTCTGTGGAAAGTTGATTGTAGCACAACAAGTAGAAGGGGATGTTACCACATACAGTATATGTTGCCTAGAACTTATAGACTAGTTTGTATTTTCTTACGGTGCTCAGAAGCGGAAACTGAAATAACTGGAAACATAAGTCCCAGCTTGCCTGCCTAGTGTGATCTAGCATACCCCTACCTTAGGCATCAATGACAAGGCAGCTGCTATAGCACAGCAATGCAGTAATTCTGAGGTCTGAGAAGTGTTTGACAGAATACAGGAAGATACACACTACAACACTTCATTTGCTGACTTTTTTTCACACTAGGCTAAATATATGTACATTTCATTTACTTAATTTTGAGGAATAAAATTTTTCCTGACCTAAGCCCATCTATCTTCAAAACAGTTTTAAAAGCTGGAAGCATTGCGCATCCAGAATAATTGTAAGAAGAAAGTTTTAAAAAGAGCTAGTGAACATCCTTTTGTCATCAGTTTTCTGCAAACGTGTCTGCAGAAAGCAATTGGAATCCTTTAGCTTAGACTTCATTAGCAACTGCATCACCACGGAGAGCGAGGACAAGCCAAGTGTGGAGTTGGGAAAGGAAATTCATCAAGACCCTGAATGCTAGGATAACTCTTCTGCAGGAAGGAGTCATGGATTAGGTAAGGAGATCCTGGGCCACAGAGCCTTGCTTGAACATCATATATAGTGATGGATGGAGTATGATGATCTATATGTATACACATTCTACATGGCAAGCATATTTTGTATAGGTATATGACTCAATTCAAGAATAGCAATCTTTTAATTCCTTTGGATTAAAGGGTATGAGACCAGTCAAAATACCTATAATCCAAAACATGTGAATTCACACTACTTTGTCTTGTGAATATTTGATTAACAAGTGCTTTGAGTAGAGTGGTTGCATAGACACAAAGCACTTCTTTTTCTAGATCTAGCCTTTTGAATCTACAATATCTATATTAATAGTATTAACCTCATAGGAAAGACTTTGTAATTGCTTCTGCAGAGAAAGGAGCTTAGGCAGTTCTTAATGCACAGCTCTTCTCTAAGCTGGCTTCCCAATACCTAGATTTATCTGTTGTATTTCAGAAGCAGTTTATAAAGATAAAATGTTAAGAGGCAACACTTTTCACTGTATCTTTTCTTCTAATTTTCTTACATATTCTCATTTTAGTCCCCGTAGATAAGAATGCTTTCCAATTTCACATTCCCTTAATTAGCTATTATGGATCAAGTCGAGACTATAGTGTGAAATTTCACATCTCCCCAGCATACCAATTTGACAGTTAGGCAAAATATAAGCACAAGCCTGCATGGCAGCTGAACAAACACTCAAAACTGAGAACAGTTTTATACATATAAAAAATACAAAAAGCACCTTTAAGGAAGGGTGACTGCTATTTTCTTTAGTCATTTTGGTGCAGTTACAACCCAGTCCATGCAAAAGCAGGGAACTTCACCAACTCTTTCTTGCTCCCTCTCTGCTCAACTAAAGAAGCTATTTTCTGTTCATTACTCTTTAGGTTTACCTCTGCACTTCTGCTTCAGCCCTTATGGGTGTGTAAGGAACACTGAAAGAAGCAAGGTAAAGTGCTTGGCTGCTGTAGTTGTACTCTCTAGATGCTTCCCAGGTCTCCTGCATCTCCTCTTGGGCCTTGCCTGCAGAGGACAAAGGTACAGGTGGGCAAAACCAAGGTCTACTCTGACTAGCCCATCGCACAGCAGACAAAAGATACCTTTCCTGCACACCAGTTAAGAAGCAATGAAGAAAAGCAAGATGTCCTTCAGCTGGCATATACTATTAATAGAAGTCTCACAGTGTAGCCATGTGTTGCTGGTAAAGATGGCAATCAAAACATTATAGCCCTTTGAAAAAAACAATGCTAAAACTCAATTTCCATTAAAAACAATACAAACGTACAAACAAAAAATCTTTATATCAATTGCAATTAAGCTGATCTCATGATTTTTTCCAGACATAACAAACTGAAAAAAAGGTGACATATTTCTTCCAGGCATGGTCCTTCTGTTACCTTGCACTTGGGGTTTGTTATGGCTCTTAACTAGCACTATGGATGCCAGAGCCAGTCCACTTAGCCAAACCTTTCCTCCACAATATAACTGGAAGGAATGGTACAACTACACCTGCTGAGAAGAAGAAAGAAAAATAACAAGCCTTTCCTGTCATCATTTGGTCAGGTCACTGTAGCCCTCAAGTGATAAAATAGAAGCTGTCCTATGAGTTAACCCTAAAACAAGCCCCAAAGTCTTCTTATCACCTGAAGCAGGACCTGTTTAAATCTCACAGCTGAACTGATTCACAGCACTTAGTTTATTACAGAGCAGGGCTGGATACTCAGCTGTGGCCATTTTTAACTTCTTTCAGGAACAAAATAGGATTTTTTGACCTGAAGTTGAATTTAAAAAGTACATTTGCTGTAAAATAGAAGAGGAGGAGAAGTTTTTTGAAAAACGTACAAGTTTTCAGGCCATTTATAATGGGTAGAATATGTTCATTTCATTCACAAAAGATGGTTAAATAAAAGATGAAAGTGGAAGTCTTTATCCTGCATAGAAGAAATTTTTGATGTTGGACAGCACTTTTATTCTTAATTTTTGCCTGGACTTTTGAACAAGTGCATTCATTTACGGGGTGAATGCTAAGATCACAATAGGAATCAGTGAGAGGGAAAGGAATCAGATATTACAGAAAGTTGCAGGGGTGAGGGCTGGAATCTCATCACTAATACCTGGGTGCATTGCAGTAATTAACTAATTTTCATTGCACTCTGTGAGATAAGGGGTGATGACAGCATCTCTGTTATACAGCAAAAAAACTGAGGCACAGACACTTTCGCCATAGAGGACTCATTTGATCAACATAGCACATGGTTTTTCAGAGCACTCAGTGTTAAAGCTCAGCCTTTACACCTTAGTTTCTGTAAAAAAAAAAAATAACCATGATCAATCAGCTCTTGTAAACACCATGTTCAGAGCATTCTCATGCCACAATGTGAATTAGTAGTTAATAGCAGAAGGGTTTGCATTATTCTTAAAAAAAGGAAGATTGTAAGAATCCCCCCATAGATTTTATAACACCTGAGGTTATGAAGAACATAGTGAAACAAATCATTACATGAACAGACAGAAAGTTTTGCAGATAAAACCATTTGTATGTCAATTAACGTTGAGTGGTCTGTTCATGCTGTTAGCTAGTCTTCATTTTCTGGGATCTGTATCTGATGTTAATGATACAACAGGAGCTAATTACTGAATAGTCAAGTGTGTACTAGAGAAACCCTACCTTTTTTCCCCATTTTTCAACTTAAGACTCATGGCCATTCCCTGCTAATTGCATTGTATGGATTACTTAAGTGCCAACATAAGCTGCATGAAAAAGATAACACCGAACTGGGAGTGAAAAGGATCTGACCTTCTTAGTCAAGGTCACTAATAGTGTAATTATTCTGATAAGCTAGGCATAATGATCTCATGTGCTATCAAGACACCCAGGCTATTCAGTTTTGTAAAAATACATTGCGTTTTCCAGTATATGTGTTTTCCATGTATGTGTTTTTGAAACATGTCTCATGGATTAAAGCTACCCATGCTGATCTGCCTGAACACGGGACTGTGTGCCAGCGTGATGCTGCCAATGGGAAAAAGGTGTTGGAAAAGGTAGTTGCATGCAAGGCTGCCTTAGACATCCTTTCCACTGGACAAGCAAAAGCAGGAGGACCCAGGTCTGAATTTCTTTGCTCTGGGCAGGAACTTTTCTGCTCTCTCCCTCTCACAGAGCTCTGGGAGATTGGGGTTGTGAGTGGCACAGCAGAGGAGCCTCTGCCTCTGCTGCCAAAGAGCCTGGTGTCAGTGTATAAGGTCTGGGAACACCATCGGACTCCCCAGAGAAGGATGCAGTGGCAGCAGGACCAAGTTTCGGCTGCTGTGCTACTTCTCAGGACAGGAATGAAGCTGAGGGGGGGACACCTCATGGGCCCCACCAGAAATCCTGGCTAAATCAATCCCCTTGCCTTTCATGGATTCTCACCGTAGTGTCCCACCAGCTAGAGCTTGCAAACTTCTGCCAAAATAGAAACTAAAGAGAAATTGCCAGCTCTGTGCAACAGGCCCATGTTTGCAGAATCAGGTGAAAAGAGCCCATGTGGGTTTATTGCGGGGTGTAAAGTTCATTGCTCTCACTTTTCCAACAAACAGTGGGTTGAAAGAAAGCTCAGTCCACATGATAATCCCTGAATTAAAAAAAAGCCTGAATCTTTATTCACAAGCAAATCACTTAACGCATGTGCAGTCGACAGGACAAAAAGCAAAGTTTCATTGAACTTCAGGCTGGCCGTACCTTTTTCTTTTTCATCTCCTAAGCTTTACAGATAAATGTCAACATATCCAGGAAAAACAGCATTATGTTATGTGGCTTCCTATAAAATCAAAACAAGGTTTTTCAGCATGTAGAAAACACAACTACCTTGTGACTAAGACACTTAAGCAATGTAACACGAAATATCACAATGCTTGCAAGGACCCTTCTTTAACACATGAGCAACCACCATGAACTGTTCTGTCCCACTGCACTCGGACAGCCATCCACATTGAACAAAAGCAGCTGGGGAAAGGGCTGGGCAGTGAGTGGAAATGCAGCCAGCCAGCACGCATAAGGCTTCAGAAAGAATCAGCCATGCAAGGGCGTGGAAAGCCTCCAGCCAGAGCTGAAAGGAGACCTGTGCTTGTGTGGTGAAACAAGGCTGCAAAGAAATAATTCATTAGTAATAAGATTAAATGATTAAAAACAAGGAGGTGGTTGGTGGCAGCCAGCATGACTTCACTAAGGGGAAATCCTGCCTGACCAATTTGGTGGCCTTCTATGATGGGGCTACAAAACTGATGGACAGGGGCAGAGCAGTTGACGTCACCTACCTGGACTTGTGCAAAGCGTTCGATGCTGTCCCACATGACATCCTTGACTCTAAATTGGAGAGACATCAATTTGATGGGTGGACCACTCGGTGGATAAAGAACTGGCTGGATGGCCGCACACAAAGAGTTGTGGTCAATGGCTCAATGTCCGGCTGGAGACCGGTAACGAGTGGTGTCCCTCAGGGATCGGTGTTGGGACCGGTCTTGTTCAACATCTTTGTCGGTGACATGGACAGTGGGATTGAGTGCGCCCTCAGCAAGTTTGCCGATGACACCAAGCTGTGTGGTTCGGTTGATACGCTGGAGGGAAGGGATGCCATCCAGAGGGACCTTGACACGCTTGTGAGGTGGGCTGATGCCAACCTTATGAAGTTTAAGCATGCCAAGTGCAAGGTGCTACACCTGGGTCGGAGCAATCCCAGGCACAGCTACAGGTTGGGCAGAGAAGAGATTCAGAGCAGCCCTGCAGAGAAGGACTTGGGGGTGTTGGTCAATGAAAAAATGAACATGAGCCGGCTTCAGTGTGCGCTCGCAGCCCAGAAAGCCAACCGTATCCTGGGCTGCATCAAGAGAAGTGTGACCAGCAGGTCGAAGGAGGTGATCCTGCCCCTCTACTCTGCCCTCATGACACCGCACAATTCTATGATTCTATATCAAAGTTATATGCTTGTCTGTGACTTGTTCTGTGTATTTGCCGCTCAGTAATATAATATCGGTATTATATTCTCTTATTATATATAATCTCAGTAGACTCTGGACTGGGGTAAATATTGGTACTGCCACACTGTATCTGCTGATCAGCACATCTTCACCCCTTTTGTTTGTTTGTTTATAAATGTAATATACCTCTAAGTAAAGCAACTGAGATTTAAGTAAATTAATCATGACAATCATCACACTGTAATGGAGTGGTTTTCCCTGTGTTTTTGCATTTATTTAATGATCTTACCAGCAAAGTCTACAGTTGCTTGTGGTGTTTTCACACATCTACAGAAGTGCAAAAGATGCATAAAAATATGCAAGTTGACGGACAGACAGTTATGATGGAGAGTAACAGACAACATACCTCCCTATTCATGCATACCTCCCTCAATAATACTTTTCTTCTGGTACAGATGGTTTTGCTCAATGTGAAACCGCTGAGGCTGGTTGAAGAGCTGAGACTCCACAGCTCAGTGACATTTCTATCTTATTCCCAGATCTAGTTCATCATGAGTCTGAGGCAAAAAAAGTTCAACAAGCTCTGTAAACAATGAGGTTTGGGAAAATAATCTCATCAACCTTTTAATTTTCACTTAACTGCAGTCCAAAAGGACAAGATGGAGCATGTTTTTTCCTCGGTGACTGAGCCACTTTAACCTTTGGCTGCAGTTTATCAGCTATTCTTTTTGAGCCTAGATGATTTGTATTTTGACTTCAAAATAAAATACTGTCTCCTCTGATTCCACACAGGTGCATCCTTTCTTTTTGATTGCAGGTCAAGGAAGGCTGTAACTACACTCTACACAATAGAAGTCTCTGAATTGCTATGTAAACTGTTAGGAAAATTAATGTATTCAAGTCTCCGCAAACCTCCTTCTTCCTTAATCCTCATTTCGGGGTTGGCAAATCTTCTTTTCCTTGGTGGCTCTACCTCTGCTGTGCAGTATGTATCTTTAATTACATTTTGCTATACATAATCCAATCCATCCAATGTCGTATATGTGACAACACAGAAAATTGCTTCATAGCTAGGATGACAGTTATGCTGAAGGAAAGCTGTCAGGAATACAAAGAAATACTGTGCTGTTTCCTGCATTTTGAAAGATTCAAGGGTCAGAGGTAAAAACAAAACCAAAAATCTGAACTGTTTAAGGTTTCATTAGTTTCACATAGTTATGATAACTTGATAATGAAAAAAAGCAGTAAAAAATACTGGAAATTTACTGTGAAATCTTCCTTTACATTGTATTCCCTTGCTCTCTGGAATTGTACATATCACTTTTCTCCTGCTTTGCTTCTCAGACAGAAAGCTTTCCCTGAAAAAGAAATGCCTTTTGCTATTGCCATGCCTTTGTACAGCATATTTCACAAGGTCCACAGCAGCTGGAATCTTTCTGTGGTACGGAAAAAAATCAGTTAAAAAAAAATAATATTGCTTTAACAGGAAGAACACATTCCATAGGCTTTCATGCAGCAATCATCCATTAGGACTGATTTGAATATATGAGAAAACAAATGGCTTCTGAGAGCTGCAGTAGCAATCGAAGGAACCGCCTGGGTTGTATAGGGGATCAAAACCAATGACGTACACTACATGACAGACCACTGCCTGCACAGGCTGAAGATGATATTTGAAAGTTACTTTTACAGCTGCTAAGATGATGAAGGACTGCTGTTCAGATGAGACATTTCTGGAGTATCACTCAGGAACAAGGAGCATCTGGATTTATCTTGTCATTTGGCTCATGCTATAGCCTCCTCCGAGCAAGCCCAGGGTTCCTTGAGTTTGTGACAGTGTACTTTGCCTTGCCTTGCAATAATTATACAACTACTGTACACAGCATCTAAACATCATCCCCTTTGGAGGTGTTGCAAGTTGGACAGGCAGAAAAATCAAGATAATCCTAATAATCCTAATAACTAATAATTTTCAAAACTGTTAGCCAAAATGCTTTCAAAAGCAAACCCATGTTACAAGTATGTTATCAGTGCCAGGCATTTTCAGAGCTGCCTTGGGTCTTATATACCATTACAAGTTTTGATGGGAGGAGCCTTAAATATGGTCCTCCTCTTATACTGTCTGTTGCTGTATTTCTGCCCTAGACAATTAAGCCAGAAATTCCGTTTTTTCCCTGTCTTCAAATTAAACTCTGCTCACATTGATCTGCTCCATATGGTCATTAGCTGAGTTACATTTCATATGCAGGATAATAAGATGGGATTTATTGTAGGCATCCCACAATTCCAGATGTGGCTGCATGGTCATGGGTTGAAAAAGTCAATTCCCCTCTTTGCCCCCACTTCATTCCTTGTCAGATATTGCTTCTGAGTAGCAAAGTAATATGCCAATGCAGTCTGACAGAGGGCACAGAAGAACGCACACCATAAATGCCAAATTAATAAACCTGGTGGTTTTCTGTGATGAAAAAAGCTGTCAGCTTATATTCAGCTATGGAGAAGGAAATATAGCACAAGCGAACAATAGGTAGGGATGGGAGGATTACAGATTTCTCAGTTCTAAACATATTGTCTTAAATAGACAAGTCTTTCTTCTCTCTTCATCTCTCCTTTTTCCCCCCTGCAATTATTTTACTCAACAATGAATACTCCTCTGCCTGCTGCAGCGTAATGAAAAAGAGCAGCTGTGTGTCGATGCTTCCACAGTAATTGAAGAAAAAGGCAAATAGTGTTTATTTTTTTTTCCTTTCTGCAATCATGTTCTTCTGATACGAGTGGTGGGTTATAGGCAGTTACTCCAGTGGATGTCAACAATGACACGGTGATTAAATTTTATCTTGTCACATCTGTTTAGAAATAATACATAACTCTTAAAAAAATCTAGGTTATGGTTGCTCATTAGCTGTGTCACTACTCTCCAGAATCACAGAATAATTAGTGTTGGAAAGGACCCCAAGATCACCTAGTTCCAACCCCCCTGCCGTGGGCAGAGAAACTCACATTAGACCATGTTGCCCAAGGCTCTGTCCAACCTGGCCTTGAACACTGCCAGGGATGGAGAAATTACCACTTCTTTGATCAACCTTTTCCACAGTAAGTTTTTCTCTATATGGTTGAGGTCTATTGACAGGATTATAGAAAAAAATACTGTCTGATCCTGATCATATAATGTGTTGAATAGCACACGTCATTATAAAACTGAATTTACTAGGAATGAGAGTTAGAAGTATATTCCCCATGACAACTAATGTCAGTGTGTTTATGAGCTCTCTGCATGTTCTAGATTACCCTACTCTGAAAAATGGATACAATTATTATCGAAACATCAGCTTCACAGTGTTTTCAAGTTTGGGGAGGGGGCTATTATTTATTTTGTGCATCTTTTCCCTGCAGCGTCCTTGCATTTAAGGAGGTGAATGGGCAGTTGTTGCAGTGAAAACAAGAGAACCTCAGGGCTGATGAGCTTTTAAGTGTCTTCGGTCTGCATTTCCAGCTGTCAGTATGGAAACACTTAGAAGAGACAGAGCATGGCAGGGAGAAGGTTATCATGTTTCCTATTTCTTTTTTCAATTACGGAAATAATACACAGGATGACTCCTTGTCCTCTACAATCCACATACTCACAGATCAGGTAAATCTGCTTTTGCCAGTGCCTTCCTGGGAATGTGCTTCTGGAATGAGATGCTAGCCAGAAATCAGTGCAGCATCCTTACATCAGTTTCGGCATCCAATCTTTGTATGTTTATCATTAATCCCTACCTCCAAGTTAAATTTTTGCCTCATATTTATCAAAGCCTCTTGCAGGTTTTCCTCTGGTTAAGCTACAATCTAACATGTTTGTGAAGGTGGACTGCTGTGTCTGAGGAGTGTGGGTCTGCATGGAGGGGTGGCATGGGCTGGAGCCAAGCACTGCAATCTGTGCCTTCTTATTTAGCTGTATAGCACCTCTCACATGGTTTTGATTTTTGGGGTCTTGCCATAGAAAAGTATTAATGAAAAGTATTAATAAATTAAAACGCAGCAGAAAGTAGAGCAAGTGCTTTGGAATGGCTAAATTCTTTTTTCTTTTTTACAGGAGTTAAAGGAGTCAGCATTTGCCTACTTGGTTTTTAGCCAGTAACTTGACCGAGAGCAATTCCCTGGATAAGCACAAAACTCAGAAATCTTTGGCAGTGATACATACTTAAGTAGAAGAGGCTGACACAGATCCGGCTGATACAGCTGTATACTTGTGGGGGTTTCTGCCATTTCAGAAGTGGGGGTTTGTTTTACCTCACTCTGTTGTGATTTGTTCCTCTCCAGCTACCAATTTTAGAGATTGAGAGGTTTTAACATGATGGGAACTCCAGGGAAATAACAACAGAATTGCTTATACCATTTCTTTTGGGACTACTTCTGTGGTTTTACTCTAATCCCAGTGTTTTGGTCGCGTAAATAGAGATTATGTGAACGAATACAAATGATGTTAAGCTACGTAATTCCCTCCCTCCTGTGAGCACAGACTGGCAGCACCTTGGCTGGAAATCTTTCAGATGTAGGAGATCAGGGGAGGGTAAAAGGAGATTTCTTTTCAGTGGCGTAGGCAGGGCTCCCTTTTGGATTTGTGTCTGATCACTCAGGTTAACAGCAAAGAATTCTCAGCAGTGAAGGAAGCAATCTGCAAGGAGGCTGCAGTTCTGCACCACGTGCGTTATGCAGCACCTATCACCAGTATTCAGCGAAAACGTATTAGAAGACAAAACCTCCACCATGCACTTATCAAAAAGGGTGTATGAAATAACAGGGTATAGGAAGGCAGAATATTGTACCTGCTTGTCGATGTGGTGGCAGAGCTGAAGGAAGAGCTTTTTAGCTGTGGCTCCATCAGTAACAAAGCTGACAAGACCTTCCTGTCACATTAAAACTAATGGCAGCTTTGCAGTTTTGCTTGAATGAGAAGCAGGGGTTTCATAGGAGTAACTTGTGCAGCAACTCATGAGACACCACCAAACTTGGCATGCCAAAATTAGTGGCAAAATACTTGTGGATTTCTTTCCTCCCTCCACCATAAATGCACCTCTTCTGTAACCTGATTTTTCCAGTTCTTGATTTATAACGTGAACTCTTTTTCAGTGGTCAAAATGAATGAAACTCCCATTTTGTCAACAGTAGAAACAGCTTACTCCTGAGGCTGTGTTCTGGATCTCTCCCAAATGGGACAGGATGAAGACTGAGGGAGGTCTGCAGAGGAATGTGTCCAGGGCACACCTTATATCTTCTCCATACTTTCAGAGCTGCCCAAAGAACCAACATATCACAGGTGACTGGCCAAAACAGGCATGTACCATTGCTTCACAGAGAGCTGAATGGAAGAGACAGACCTGAAATGAGAGCTGGGAAAAAGAATAGAGCAGAAGGTAGAGAAAGGAAATGATTTATGGCTATCTAACAAAGCTAGGGGTGATAATAAAAGCCTGATTTAGTGGAATGGACATAACAGAAGAAGCAGGGGAAAGCAGGTCCACTGATAAATGAGGGAGATAATCAAATTAACAAGAATTTTATAATGGCAGGGTTAATAAACTGTTACCTTACAGCAGTCACCAGAAGAGAAAAAAGGTGAGGAGGTATGAGGGATTATGCATTAATGAAGACCTAGATAATAGGGAAGAAACAGTTCATTGAAGTAATGGAATAATATTGTGGAATTTTTAGGAGAAAGTTTTAGTTAAGAGATGAGATTAATAAAAAGGTATTGAAATCTCTATCATTTTTCAAAATCAAGCTACAAAGTGTTCAGGAAAGCCAAGAAAAATTGCTGACATAAAAGGGCTCAATTCAAGGGCTGATGGAGATAACAGTGTCCATTAACAGTGAGACACCGTTACCATGTCTTCAGCAGATTTGGATTCAGACCTAAGCAGGTCATGTGGGGTGCTCATGCCTTCAAGGTGAAGACTCTCCTGGACTTTCTCCAAAATAGCACTCCAATGGGTGATAAAGTTTTAAGTTCAAAATCTACTTTCTTATCTGCCGTGTGACTCTGAAATTGCTTGCAGTTAAGCATGGGCTTTGCTCAACCTGAGCCTGATTGCTCTGCAGTTTTCAAGACTGACCCCATCTGAATGTGGAATTTCCATCTTCCCAAGCTTTGTAATCCAGACGTGCTGGTAGCCAGTGCGCGGGAGCTGTCACGTTCTGTAACATGCCTTTCCCAAAAGGGAAGGAGTGAACTAGATCCATAAACACGTTGTTACAAACAAAGAATTCAAATTAGGCTTATTTGTTTTGCTGAAGATTTGTCCTTCACCTGTGTCCATAGCAAGAGCCATCTGTTTCTGATCAAGGTAAAATGTAGTAAAAAAAGAAGTGACCAGTAACTGATTCTTTTAGTAATACACTGCAGAATAGCTGGAGTTCTTGACACACTTTATAACTGAATACTGAAAATGTGGTTTCTGTGGACATCAGTTTATACCTGTGTTAAAAAGGAAATATATTGATGATGATTTTAGTGATTTTCACACAAAAGGATTCCTGCATTCAGATTACAAATGCACGAAAGAGAGAAGAATGGGAACTACAAACTGCTTTCTAGCTTGACATTTATTTTATATGTGGAATTGATAGACAGATCTGTGATTGCTAATTAGGAAGGCGACAATTCCTTAGCGCAGAAGGCATTTCTATTCAAATTCATTTATATCCACATTAAAAGAGGATTATGAAAGTGTTTACCTTTTTATGTTCCAGTTAGCAACCATATTCACAGCATCTCAACATTTAAAAGATTTTTATGTACTGTCTGGAAAATGATTTGTATCAATAGTTTTTCTTTTATAAACTATTAAAACTAATGCCATCAGACATTCTGCTGTTGGCAAGAGGCAATTCAAATACTAATCCAGTTGCTTGCTTATGGAGGAGAAATTGCATATAGGCAACTTATATCCCCACCAGGGTAAGGTTACTGGAACTGAAGGGTGTTTTGCCTAAGGATATTGTTTTTTCCTAAAATGTGAATTTTCCTGTAATGCATTGCAGCTGTTATCGATAGGAAGACTGTAGGGAGTTCCCTGTGGAAGCAGAGCTGTAGCTAGCTATGAATATTGCAAGGGGTACTCTGTCGCTGCTGGCACTGCTGGCTGGAAGTTAGCTAGCCCCTTCTTTCTGCCTGTCACCATCCTCTTGGTCAGAAGGTGGCTAGAGACAAACCTCCTTTTCTCCAGCATATCAGCATTATTTGTTGTGCTGTTGGATTTCCTTTTGCTTTTGCAAGTTTATCTGGAAAGCCTTGGATGCATGCCTAGAACTATCTGGCTCTGTCACTGCGCTGTAGAGCTGCTCTGTTACTGGACCCCTGCTGTCTTCAGTGATGAGGGACTATGTGTGTAATACACAAAAATAATTCCTCAGTCCTGCTAGTCTGGTATCATCCTTTTCCCTGCTTCCTCCATTTCAGGTAACTCATTAGTGAGTTGCAACAACCCTCCTTGCTTCCTGTTTTCAGTTACTATAAAGGAAATAATAAGTAGTAATTGGGTCCACTAAGGACATGTACTAAGTCTTCCACTAGACTTGAAGCAATAGTGTAGTTTGTGGTTACTTGGCTCAGAAACAGACCCAGCCCAGCAGTCCCATCCAAGAGGCAGTCATGCTGAAAAGCAGAAAACCTCGAACAGTTTTATCAAATTCCAGAGAGATTTGCAGTTTTTCTGAGCAGTAGGATGCTTGTGGGAACACATCTCATCCTACCAGAAGCTTCACATTAGTTTAATGTGAAATACGAGCTTTCTGGGATTGGACAAGTGGATAAAAATTCCACAGTTTTTATTTGAGCTTCTTTCTATGATCATGTAATGATTTTGCTTTGTTTCTATGAGTTACAAACTTCGTGAAAGACACGAACTCCTTTCTATTCAGACTAAGAGAAATGTGCTCATTTAAGTCTGTAGTTTTTAAAGGAATGACTGCTCTTCAAAAACCTGATCACCTAAGGAGCCATTCCTTCCTGCACAGCATGCCTTTCATTTTTCAAAGTCTCTTGATAAAACGATTGTATTGTTTCTCTATATGAAATACTAATTCATTTCAACTGAACTGTCTTCTTTTTTTTGTCTGAAGTGCTGTCAACTAGAATCTCAGAAGTTACTTTTCTTACTGGAGGGGGAAAAAAGCTTTCACCAACATTTACCATCATTGTTACCTGTTCTGAAAGCAAAGTGTCACTAGAAACTTTTTAAATTATATTTGAAGAGGACTGATGTATTAATTTCATTTCAGTGTGATTTATAATCCACTCACCTAAATTTCTAAAGCTACTCATACGTAATTACACATTCAAATTCAATAGCATTTTTTATTTTGTTGTAGGCCTTGTTTGATGGTACTGTGCTGTTAAAAACATCAGCGTATTCCTGAACTTCAGGCTCGTGGGGTGAGACATTCAGATAATATGCTATATGGGTGACATGAATGCATTGCATCCATTCATAAAACCTTTCCATTAAATTTTTTATGTTTTTCTACAGGATATAATTTGTTTCAACATGTTACAAATATTGAGTATGGAAGCTTAAACATTGATGACCTAAGTTTCTAACAGTTTATTTCTAGGTAAAGGTTTTCAAAGGTATGATGGTATCATACCTTTCTAGTATACCTTTTATCCTTCTGGTGGGTGGGATCATCCACTGGAACTCCCATCTGTGTTTTTGAAAGTCCCTACTTTCAGGCATCATTTGATGGCCTGATTCTAAAACATCTGAGCCTTCCTGCTTTGGGGTTGCATTCAGTACATTCAAACACCAAACACATTCAAACACATTCAATATATTCAAACACCAAATTTTCCATTTCTACTTGGAACTAGAGAAACCAAATGTTTAAGCAATAGTCCTAATGCAGAGAAAGGCAGTATGTGCTATATATCTAGGTTTCCCTCTCACTCATGGTAATTATCCTTATGCAGATAATTTTGGTGATCTTAAGATTTCAGGATATTTTGAAGGAGTCTCACATGCAACAGAGTAGAGAATACAAAGGCAAGACCTCTATGGAGTAACGCTAATAAGACAGCATATGCAAAATGTTCACCTGGAGACTGTATTGATCATAGAAGATCATCTTAATCATAGATGAAAGAATGCCAATACTAGTTAAATACAAAGAATGATTGGAAGGGGTCAGAAGGGAGGCGCATATGTGTGTGTGTATATGTATTGCATAAATGTATAAATTAAGAGTTTGGGAAATTTTACCTTAGAAAGATAACTGCAAGACACTGGTACAGGCATTTTCAAAAGTACGTACCATAAGAACAGCAGTAATGTGTTATTCAGCTGCTTCAGTATGGTTTTTGAGCCTCTAGGCAAAGAGAAAAAGCAGGGCTGTGATAATAATGTAATTTAAATAAACTAAACCAGCAGAGAAATGAAGTTACAGGCCAAGATGAGGACACACGCTCTTGTTTACAAGTCTTGCATAAGACTGGAGGGATGAATATACAATACAAGATCTGTTCTGCTGCTGTCTTGCTACAAGTCTGAACTAGACCTGGCAAAAGGGTGAAAATATTACTTGGCAAAAGCTTCAAGTAATTCAAAATCTGTTTTGGCTTCAATAACATTTACAATGAAAAATGGTGATTTTTAAATCCTTAGGAAAGAAATAGTTTGGGAAAAGAAATACTTTACTTGGAAGCTCTTTTCTGAATAAAGAAAACATTTTATCCTGAAAATATTAGAAGATACAATAACAAGGAACTGAAAAAAGATTCAATTACAGTTATGAGAAATTCATTTCACCATGTCAAAATGGCACCTAGCTTTGATCTTTTCAGCATTAGTATTGAAGAACAGGAGAGTTGCAAAGATTTGGGAAAGGAAGAGACCACCTCTGCTCTAGAAGAGGAATGTACCAAGAGGAATATGAAGATTAGACGGGCTTCTGACCACTCAAGTCAGCTCAAGTGGGTGCTGCTTGCTTGGAAGATGAGGATTGCAGTATCAGAAATATTATCCTTTCTCCAGTGTCTCCCTCCACGCCCTGCTCCAGGTGCAGGTTTAGTGTGCATGGCAGGCTGCTTTCCCTCTCATGCTCTCATTAAACAGATCTTCAGTTCATGCTTGCATCTCTTACTTAGTATAGCTGCTGTCACCAATAATATATTCTCTTTGATTCTCTTTCTCCCTTTCTTCCCTCCATAGACCTCCAGAAGACATCAGTAAATTTGCATTTCTATCTTAACAATGCAAGACTTGGGAACAATGAAGACAACTCAGGACACATGCAACTGAGAATGGCATCACTGACAAGTCCTATTTGACATATATGGAGGCGTGCCCTACATAGCTCCTTTGGCTCACACGGCTCCCCAGTCAGACTCCTCTTGTGATTATAGCCATTCAGCTAGGATTTTCAAAGCAATCTCTGCATACCTTTAATGAAATGGGATAAGTCAGTACTCCTCCATTTCACCCTTCTCCCACCCCCCAGCAGAGAGATTTACAAGGAAATAGGCTTTTTAAAAATACACATTAAAACAGCTGAAAAGTGCTGGAAATGTTAACATAATTGTATCACACGTTATCACACTTTATGTCAAAAGTGGTTTCAGGCACGCCTATATCATTCCACATGAGAGACTTGTTACTTGGAAAGCTAGTCTTTGGTCTCTTTCGGGTTCCTTTTTTTGTTTTGAAAGGCAAATGTGTGCTTTAGTTTCAACATTCAGTTTTAAAGTGCTGGCTGAGTGTACTATCTTGATACATGATTTGCTTTGGAAGACTTTCCAGACTCTGCTGATTGCATCCAAGGGTCTCCTCAGTCTGCCAACGTACGTCTAAAGCAAGTAAAGCATTTAGCCACTCCAGGACAGTCGCAGGTGTGCCTGAAATTAAGCTTGTGCTTCAGGTTTTTTGTGCCTAAGCTGGTGACAGAACACCTCCAAAGATTAAAGCCACGATTCCAGAGTGCAGTCTCTGACAGCTGCTGCTTCTGAGCCTGTTCAGTAAAACAACAGAATTTGCCACTCTGTTTCTCTGGTGCTTGCTGATGAATTTTTAAAATAAAGATTACTAGAACGATGTTGCTGTACTTCTCGTTCTCGTATTAATGTAATGGATTGCTTGTCAGCAAAAAGGAGCAATGAGCCACAAATGGTGTGACAATGGAGAAAACACGTCAGCTTTGTAATGACGGAGTTAAATCTGAGGTGTGACTGTCTTTGCTATTCAGAAAGAATGCCACTCAGATGGAAAATACAACCTTATAAGAAAGCTAAAAAAACCCTTGTGCTTAGAGCAACCTTGAGTCCACATGCAGATACCCAGCATTCAAAAGGGAAAAATCTAGTTCAAATATTGTAGATAAATACAGTTGAGTTCAGTGCAAGAGTAAAGCGTAATTCTATCAAAACACATAAAACCCCTAAAGGATGGCAAAAAGAGAAGTTCTTTCTGATCACAAACAATTAGCAGCTGGCTGACATCCCACAGTAGGAAGACTGGCATCTTTTTTTACATTTTATTCTAATGAGTGCAACTGTGGAAACAGCATTATTATTTATGTAGGCCCCGGTCCAAGACAGCACTTAATCTTATCAGCAAGAATTTTAACCCCAACATACGGCTGAGGCAAATAGGTTAGTAAGATTAAAGAGCGATTAGTTCTTCGCAGCCATGGTTCAAGGAAGGGTCTGTGCCTGCAAAGAACACTTTGCCGTGTAGGTCCTGGAGACATCCAGCCCAAGCTTTCTTGTTGGCTTTCCTCTAGGAAGGATTAGGGAGTAGGGATAGTGCCTGCTGAAGGGGCAGCATCCCCAGGACAGTGTAGGCTCTTGGGAGTGGCTGTAGGAGAAACAAGCTAAACCAGCAATGGCCAAAGCAGCAAGTGGCACAATACGACTTCCTTTGGCCTCTCCCTTTGTTTGCCTTACAAAGCCCAGCTTTGCCATACTGACAATTGTTTCAGTGCCTCAACAAGTTGTAGCTCAGGCTACGCAGGCTTTACATCTTCCTCTGACTTGTCCTTTGGAGGCCCTGCAGCAATGCAAAGAAATCACCAAGAAAATAAAATTAGGCATTTACATTTTGGATATGTAGTGTATTTTTTGATCTGAAAAGGAAACCTGGTGGGAGGCAAATGAGAAGTGCAAGTGATGCCAGCCAGTACATTAACTCTCACTATTTGCTTTGGGGTGGGGGTTTTGTGGTGAAAGGCAACTTGGTGAGAAAGCTCAGTTTTCCCTTCTGTGTGTCAATATCTCCTGCAGTGTAGCATCTACCTGTAGGTTCACAAATTATCTTTGCTTTAATAGCTGTGCCTTCCAAGCTGTGCTAAGGTTTGTTATTCTTTTTTCCTCCTTTGAAATTGTTATCTTGCATATTCACTGTTTGTTTTAATCTACTGCATGGCTGCCTTTGCCTGATCACTGAATCTAGCTGAAACAGTACTAGAAAAGTCATATTTGTTACCTCCTTATGCTTTCTTTTAAATTATTTATCCTTATATCCTCTTTCTGTAAATGTCTTTTGCGACAGCAGTACTATATTTTCAGAAGACCCTTGATTTTGACCTTGGAAAATTATTACCCTTTTGTTTATGGGGTTTTTTTTAAAGGTATTTTTTCTTTTTTTTATTAAGCAAGAA
This sequence comes from Psittacula echo, assembly GCF_963264785.1. Classification (NCBI taxonomy): domain Eukaryota; kingdom Metazoa; phylum Chordata; class Aves; order Psittaciformes; family Psittacidae; genus Psittacula; species Psittacula echo. Next base: position 49,939,628 of record NC_137735.1, on the reverse strand, counting down.
AGAAACAGAATTCATACAAATAGAGAGAAAGCCTTAAAAAATCAGGTGTCTTGACCCTTTAGCCTTCTGTTACAGCCCTTCTGTACTACTTGGAGTCTTTCATCTGCTTTAGGAACACTCATGATTATTTTAGAACAGTTTAGAGAGTTCCTGCCCAATTACCTCATTGCAACATCCCAGCTAAGCAGCTTTTCTAGGCTGTGTGAAGGCTTTGAGTGCTAGCCAGGATATTCTGAAGCACCCTCCATCAGGACATGCTGCCTTCATGAAAGCTGGTGGCACAGACTGGGAGAACAAACTTCAGTTAAGCTACGCCATCAGAGAAAGAGAAATAAAGTTAATTTCATGAAACTATCAATATTCCCATTCACAGATCCACCCCCAAATGGCATTCTACTGCAGTCTTTGTTCTTTTGTCATCAGGGACATCTCTGTTCTTTATGTTTTTGGTTACATGTTTGGCATACAGTATTTGAAAGAGTTTTCATTGGGTTTCATTTATCTCAAGCCATACAGTCATAGCAAATAACCTGTACAGATATGTCGAGGTCAAAGCAATATCTCCTAATGTAATCACAAGCCTATAAAAGCCTAAGGCACATATGCAGGTCCATAAAGCAGTATTCATCACCCAAATAACTAATTTAGAGCTGCCTGCTCATTCTACCTATTTTTCATTAAAATACATTGAAACATCTGTCTTTTTATTCTCCCTTTTAGACACCTATGAAGCCATAGGTCTGCCCTGGGCTGGTGCCTTCCATATCACTGGGACACAAGCAGGCGGTCACATTACTTACAGCTGATGCTACCTGAAGGCAAGCCAGGTTTTACAATACCCATACTGAAATATTACTTCTTGCAGACCCAATATTATTTAGACTTTAAAGAAATGCTATATTGCGCAGGTTAAAGCTCCTCACTGATAAGAAAAATCAATTCAGCCAAGTTTGGTGGCTGAAGTGTTGTGACATATATTTGCTCATCCTCTTTCTTTTCTTTTTCCCCGATGATCTAATCCATAATCCTTAACTCTAAAATGCAGGACATTATCGTCTCTTTTTGTCCAAGACTTGAATGGTATGTGCTGTTCTGTGCTCTGGAAAGCCTAAATTGCCATTTTAAATCAGTTGTGTAAGCGGCCTTCTATTCTCGTCACCTTGAGAGCGGCTGAAGGTGCACGGAAGCCTTGGCACACCTTCACATATATCCTTGCGGCATTTTACAACAAATGTTCTTGAGACAAAAAGAGCCAAAGTCACATGCTGGAATAGCTTAAAGGATATGCAAGGTATGCCAAAAATGTGGTGTTTCTCAGAGCAATCCAGCCCAGCCCGAAGGCATTATTTAATGCACTCAGCACCCAATAAGGCCCTTGTGAGAGGTTACAATTGGTTAAAGACCCTGTGCAAAGCCCCTGTAGAGAAACAAGTTTAACTCAGGGAAAAACCCGATTCAGTTCCCTAAAGGCAGAATTGGGCTTGGAATCAAAAACACAAGAGCAGAAATTCTCCCTACCTGCCTCGCTGATTGAGGGACACTTTACCTGCTGTTTGCAATACAGACCCAATGTCACCTGCACTTTTCCTGCCAACAAAAAGTTATCAACCCAGCTTTGATATTTATTGCTGGAGATGTAAAAAGTATGAACACCCCAAAGCAGCTTTTCTGTCTCAAACTCAATTTGCAGCACGGGCTGCAAAGCTCACATAAAACATCCTTTTCTTCTGTTTGGCAAATTGAGTTCTCACTGGAATTTTTTCCTCCACTTCAGAGAAGGAATAGGATGTTTCTCCCACATGGATAATTTGTGCAGACGTTCTCATCTCCGTCATAGCCCCAGCTCTCCTCTTCACTTGGTTAAGCCTCCTTGAGTCCCAGCTGGGGGACAGTAGAGGATCTTCCTCATAGGATTTTCAAAAGGACATGGAAAAGGGATCCAAGAGTCTGCATTTGAAAATTCCTCTGTACACTGTCCGCAGTGATTGCCCTGGGTGATTCTAAAAGGCATGGGTGATGCTGAAGTGGTTATGGAACCTTCTGAAGCGAGATTTCTGTTTTCACCATTAGTGGCCTTCATGGTCCACAGAGCAGAGGTTTAATTTAAACTACAAATATGAGCTACAGCAGGCCGAGCTAGAGTGCCTACGGTGATTTTGTAAGATTCCTGATGGAATCTCCTCTTCCCTAAGCATCAGTCAGCAAAACCTGCAAAATACACACAGCTCAGGACTAAAATGTATGCAGTCCTTTTTCTTTTTTTGGGTATTTCAGATGCATTTTTTGCTGAGAGCATATTTTGCTGTTAATACACAAATTGATGATTCTAATAAAAATATCTGAGTTCTCAGATTCTTAAAAAACATACACCTCACACTGATCAAAGTGTGGCAAACAGTGTAAGAAGGATTGATTTTAAATTATGCACTGCAGAATCAGCTTGCGAATTTCAAAATACATCATGAGATAACTTCGAAAATGTTTCAATCAGCCTTCAAGTGGCTCAAAAATCCTTCCATCCTGATTTTGCCCTGTCCTTACTGATGCTGTAAGGACTACCAGCAAGGTGCTAATGAGGATTTTTTTGTGTGTGCAAGTAGGGACATATCTCTTAACAAAGAATCTGACTAATCTGACAAGGTTGTTTCTCCATAAGCAGCCAAACATCTGCCAGCCTGTAATGACTTCTTCTGATCAATAATGACATGGCCAGATTTGAAATTGGCAAGCTGGAGGCAAAAGGCTTTGTACCACGTTACTAATCTCCTGAGCTCTCCAGTCTGCTCCCAGGTGCTGCTTTCTAATGAATACATTCTACACTGAAAATGACAAATGGCTTCAATTAAAAAGAGATCTTCGGGAAAACATTCCTGTTGTTGAATGAACGATCCTACAGTATTACTCATTTATTCTTTTAGGCCACCGGAGTTAATATGCCAGTTCTATAAATTAAAAGTTTCTGTGTTAATCATGAAGAAAGATGCTTGGGAGCAGCATCACCTTGGGATGTGAGCCTTTCCTTTTGCAGTTACAATGAAATGGGAAGCACAAGCTGGGATTAAGAGAGAGGTGCCTCCAGAAGCATCATTGGTATCTACAGAATTGAAGCCCTAGCTCTCTTAGGGCTTTACAGTCGTTACAGGTGCCACTTCGCAAAGACAGCAAGGATTGCAGACAGTGCAACAGTAAGGGAACTCAGTGGGCTTAGTTACCACACGAGAGGAAAAAGCTCACTGTTCTCTTGTTAGTGTGAAGCAGCAGGAATGAGGTAGAAAGGCCTGCTCCTGCAAAACTGAGCTTTTAACAGGGAGTTTTGCTTCTTTACTCCTCCTTCCAGGTTATTTTTCATGCCATCACCTGCAACACAAGCACCTTCTTTCAGCATTGGTTGCTGGAAACAAATGGAAAACTAATTCAGGAGTCTAAGTGCACAATATCTCGCTTTGTGCACCCCACAGACCTTCTGACCACTTCGATGGTGAGCTTTTCAAAGTTAAGCTTTTAATTCAGATATTCAGGGTCTGATCCTGATATTCCTCCTGAAGCCTGAGGTCACGCAAAAGCTGTGCAGATCGTAATGTTCCTCACAGGTGTACACACCAAGCAATCCTGAGTCCATCTGAGTCACAGAGTAGAATGTTCAGGATGTGAAGAGGAGATACTATGCTAGAAGAATTATAAATCATTGTCTCCGTTTTAAGTAAACTATATTAGAAACATGTCATTGTGGTAGGGCAACAAGAAATGCAGTGAAGTTTACTGGCTCAACTGATTTGATTATGCTTAAGTTTGCTGCTTAAGCATTCTTGAAGGAGATGAATGGGAACAGAGAGAGACTCTACAGCAGCACCAAAGCTTTTCGGCCTGAGGTCTTCAAATAAGCAGAGGCTTATGGAGGATTTGCACCCACTCTGCAGCCTCCAAATCCTCAGCGCTCATTAGGCTGTGACCAGCTATCCCAGCATGACTTTGAGCAGCCCCACCAATTTACATCCCACTCTTGTTTCATTGCTGGAAGCCACAGGAGCACCTGACAGATCACCGGGCTTCACTCAGCCTGTGCTGCCCTGAGTGATGTTGCACAAGGAGGTTCACATCTTATTCTCTATCTTTGTTACATGGAACATGAAATCCACCTTAGCAAGATATCTGTGGTATAATTTATTTCAGCTTTGTTACAAATTTGAATTCTCTGATGCTTCTTTTCTACTGTATGAAGTGCTGAGGAGTCTGTTCAGATTTACAGTTCACTGATCTGTGCTGAAAGTATCTATTATGATAAGCAGAGGAATGAATGGAAGAGAAAATTGTCTCTCAGCACTCTCAGAGAGGTGAAGTTCTCAAGAACAGCAATCATGAAAGTTATAAAACAGCTACGTTTTGCAAGTGTAGGTCTGAGCACATTTCCCCATCAGCTCTAGTGAACTGCATCATACTTGGGTGTATCTGTCAGTATATTAATGTCACTATTAACCAACTGATAGAAACAGGGCGTCTGCAGAATCCCAGAGTGAGAGAAATGAGCACCAGCAATAGGATTCAATTTGGTTGTAAATGTATTCATTTTCACTTGGAAGCAACTACACAGAGCAATCTGAACTGTAATTCAGAGATGTTAGAACATTCAGAGGGCTTTAACCTGCAGAAGCACCAAATGTCACTACAGTTATACTTCCATAGCAGCCCAAACTGCTGTGTAAGAAGTCATTTAAAGGCTCAAGGTAGTCTGAGGATTTTCTTAATGCTTACACTTATATTGCCAGGGCACCAGCTTTATAGTTCAGTGCTATTTTTTACATCATTTTTATTAAGAGGATTTAAAGCTCTGTCTTAGAAAAACCAAGACAACTTTTGTCCCAGCTTCAGTCCTGTAGTTTTCTAGTTCATGTACCTTGTATAATTTGAAGTACTAAGAGGGAAAAGAAAGCTCACCTTGCTAGCTAGCTTGTCTGCTTCCCTGAACACATTCTCAGAGCCAGGATCCAAAGCGTTGACATTTTTTATTCTTGTAAGTGCTGCAGAATTGTCACAGCAAGAGAAATGTAAGAGACTCCCTGGCTCTTACAGCACACCAGTGCTAACCAAGTGCTACCCGCAGGATTTTCACCAAACCAAAATCTACACCTCAGCATAGGGAATCAAGGTTATTTGCAACAGCTGCTGATTTATTTGATTGCTATCATGCTTGGGGGTGGCACTGTTTCCTTTCATGTCTGTCAGCACTTAACAGACAAGAATGGTTAATTGTAATTAGTAGCTATCACTAAACCTGTGCCAAAAATCAACTTGACTTCAGATTCCTGGCTGAAATACTAGTAGCATGTATAAACTGTGTATGTATATCTGCTGATTCCTCCCAAAACCAAGCAGACTTTCTGCTTTTCTGGGCAGAAGAATCCTTCGTGCTTATGAGAAATAATGTAATGGAAGAAGAGCAGAAGAGAACAATGAAAGGACCTAGATCTTATCTGCCCTTTCTTTCTCTTGTGCTACGTGTGACATTCGGCTGCACCTTAGCACCTTGTCAGATGCAGCAGACCACTGAGGTGGAGCGGGCATCTTTTGGAAGGGCTCTCCTACATCACTGGCTCAAGCTCTCCTGGTTTTTGCAAGTTGCAGCTGTAAGTAAGAAAGTGGAGACTTCAGCCTACTTTCCAAAGGAGAAGAGCCAGCGTCATGAGTTATCACAACTAGCACCCAGTATATTCTACACACTACAAAGCTGTGCGGTGACTTAGGTGTTGAAATGTCCTAGGGTGTTAGCTCAGACAGCTGACAGAGCGTAATCACCTTGTTGAAAGCAGGGCTAGTCGCCACAGAAGAACAAGGTAATACTCGGACTCTCATGCATCTCCTACTGAAGGCCAGGCAGCCTGTAGGTGGCATGGACATCAGTTAGTGTCACTAATCTACACTTGAGACACCCTGGCAATACAGGACTGGCTTCTATTGCATAATGCTTCCCTTCTTCCTTCCTATGCTTAGGAAGTATCTTGGGAAAGACAAAGTGGTGCAACTGGACTGGGAAATACAACTGCTGAGGTAAGCAGGGACGCCAGCAGTCTCAAAGAGCTGGAAGTGAAGGGTGGCAAGAACAAAAGATGCCGTGAATGATTTGGACATAAAAGTGCATGACAAACTACCTCTGGGGAATCAGTAAATGCATTGTAACTCATGTATCAGTACCTCCACAGACTCACAGTTCATTCAGAGGTGATAGGCATTCCTCAGGATTTCCAAATCACGGTGGGAAAGCAGTAGGTGTACAGGTGGTTGTGAATGGATTCCTATCCAAAATAACAACAAGGAAATAAGGCAACTCGAAGTCCACACGGCCAGAGTACAGACTAGTGAAGATACACTTGAATAACCTTGAAACTAGCTGAAGGGAGTGCTGCAGTCAGCATAAGATGTCAATTAACTCGTTGTTCTAAAACTGCAGTCAGAGGAAAGCTGGGAACACGGAAGTGTCTCTTAGTTTATTTAATCATGGCAGTGGAGAACAGCCTCTCATTTCTGTTGCTGCTTCTGGCCAGGTGCATGTAGCACTTGTAGTGCTGATAGTTCCTGAAGGAACCTGTCACCCCATCCAACACCAAGCCCTTTGTGACCAATGCCATATGCCCGCTCACAGGTCTAGCGCTGATTGCCCAATGTGGTGCCACTCCCCCTCTCTTTAGCCTGATTGAAAGCGCAAAGGAGAGAACCTCCTCCCATGCACAGTCTCCTCATTATGACCCACAGTGTGGTGCCCTTAAATAACACCTTTTTTATGTAGGTCTAATTGGCCAATATATAGTAGCTGTTATTGGCTCCTTTGAGTGCTCACACAGCACACTGGGCGTGCCTGTATGTGATTTATCATGTCAAACTCATTTTCTTTCACATGGTATTGTTCCTGCTTTTCTTCTTCCAAAGAGTTATTATTTTGAGTGAATTTCCTTTGTAATTAAGTGCCTCGGTTGCCATTCCCAGCTATGGAAAAATGACAAAGGGAAAAAATGAAAGAGCCACCGCCTCAAATTGGTTTGCATTCATCAGGGTTGCCTGCCATTTGTGGAGACCAGCAGATGTCAGCCTAAATTGAGAAACGGAAAAGAAATACTGTATTGTGATGTTAGCATCTCCCATGCCAGATGGGAGCCTTACACAGCATGGCAGGAGCAGTTAGCCAGCAGTGGTTAAAATTCAGTGTTGGAACAAGTACGGTTACGCTGCATGCACCGATAGTGTATTTTGATTATAGAACTTAATTGTATCATAGATCAATGATAGTTTAATTTATGAGGATTGATTTTGTTAATTCAAGCAGTTCAAAAGGCACTGTTAAAGCAGCTTCAGTTCATTTAACTGTATCTGACTTAAGCTTTGCTCGTGCTATCAGAAGATAAATGACTGTATATAAACTAGTACTTTCACCCCGCTATTTGTATATTTATTTCAGCATCTGTCACTAACTGTGAGTTACATTTAAATGCAAAGTGGTAGCTGGGCAGGATACAGCACTGGGCTTTGAATACTTAAGATCCAGTAACAAAAGGATCATATGATTTTTGGCACATGCACACTTACTGATTCTTCTGACGTTTTATTATTGCCATGTCCCTGAATTTCATAATAAGTAATTGTTGCACTCGTATAAAACAGCAACATGACGGTTGTGAATGCTGTGCCAGAAGGAAAAAAGGATGGGCAAGCCTATTCAAGACATGGTTTATGTACACCACAATTTACCAGCTAAGGCATAGAAACCCAGCATTCACTACAAGCAAACAGAATGTTAAGTTTCCAAGAATCTCACAGGATTCTTTCTTGAAGGTCCAGATCACATAGCCAAGGTTCACATGAAATCCTTCACATTTACCCAAAACTGACATAACCCACCATTCCACACCCAGCACTTTCCTGTCTCTGATTTTTCAGGCAAAAGATCTGAGAGCTAGAAAATCAGGCAAATGAAATCCAGCCTCCACCCAAAAAAACCCCAACCCAAACCCCCAAGTTCATGATTTTTCTACAAGTACAGTGCAATTTTTGAGTCTTGAGAATTCTTACCCTAAATGTGAAAGCAATTTCCTGAAACAAGTCAAATCACAAGGAGGGACTGGTTTGTCAAATTCAAATAGACTGTTTTCAAGGAAAAGCATTCATACACTCAACCCCAATTTTACACTGACCCTTGCTTCTTCCTCTGTCTCTTGTTTAATCTGTTAAAATCAGATAATACTCACTCTGATCTTGTGCTGCCTGTGACAAGCAAATTCTATGCATCTTGCTGCAACCTCTGCACTTTACAATGAGCCTGAGTAGACCTTAGTCACCGCAACCAGGCAGTCGACAAACAGGGGCTTTCACTTCTTTGTTTTAATTTTTTAATCCCATGCTTATCCTGTATCACTTGCAATGGAGTTTGGGGAAGGAATAAAATCATAGAATCATATAGAATATCTTGAGTTGGAAGGGACCCATGTACTGATCTTATGAAAAACCAGATAAAGGAAATGCGTTTTTCTACAGAGACTCAGTGAATCGGGAAGGCTTCACCATGTGACAAGCATGAACTTTACAGAGGTGCTTGAAAAGCAAATAAATCATCTTTCTGTCAACAAAGTATCATATCATAGGAGACTGCAGAATGGAAAGCTTTCAGAATATCTATTCTGATTCAACAACATTGATCAAAAAAATGAGAAACAGAATCATATCTAGCATTACTAATTTTATGCTGAAATGGTAGGGGAAAGTTCCTCTTCCTTTCACCCCCTGCCATGCCAGCTCCTCAAGCCAGTTTTGCTTCACCTCTTTTGAAGTCAGTTGAACAGTGCTGACTCAGACCATCTGATGATTTCTTGAGCTTCTGGAAAGAACAGCAGGAAAAAATCATTATACAGTTGACATTCATAGCATCTCCAAAAACAGGTTACAAAATTAAGTCAGAGCACAAAGAGAGAATGGCACACAGGGAAAGATTAACTCACAAATTTTAAGTTGCATTACGACAGCAATAACTAATAAAAGGGATAAAAAGCAAAATGGAGAAAATGGTCCGAAACACATTTTTTGTGTTCATTTCTGTCCCCTGTCTATTCCTTCCACATCTTTAACAATCAAAGTCAATACACTTGCAGCCAAGTAATTGTGGCTTCAAGGGTCTCTCAAACTACACAGACAGAAGGTACGGCCAAGCTTTCCCCAGGCACATCAGCCATCAGCTCTTTCCCAGGCCACACACTCCCAAATCTGCTGTGCAGTGACTCTCCTGTCCCCTTGGATCAGGGAGCAGGACATGCTCTCACTGGGTCTTCATGTTTGTTTCGTTGGTTTCAAGGTTTCTCAGACAGATTTACATTTTACAGGACAGTGGGAAGAGGTGATCAGACAACTCTGAGCTCCCAAAGGGAATGTCATCTTTCCACTTCAAAGCACCACGAAGAAGTGTTCTTGCTTCCGACTAACACATCTCCCCGACATCTCCCAGGCAGAGGGATGTTCTTTCCCTGGAAGTGGCAAATTGGAGTGGACAAAGCAGAGCAGGCGGACTGATCCTCTCACCAAGTTTTCCCATTTCAAAACAACCTTCATGGGCCCCATGGTGTTTCATCTTTTCGCAAGCTTTACCTGTAGAGAAGACTATCTTTTCCCAGACTTTCCCTCTCCTCTTCACATAGCACAAGCTATAATAACATATAACAGCAGGAAAGGAATGAAGCTGTAATGATCTGTAATAGGTTTCTACAGACTAGCACAAGGACAAATTGATCTGGCTTTAAAAAATCAGGACTGTATGAAAACATGCTTTGCTCATGATAAAAATCTTTCAGTTCTTCCCCTCATGGCATTAAACCAGTAAACCCAACATAAATTTGGGTTTAGTTTTGGTCAAAGGGGTGCTTAATTTTGGTCAAAGAGGTGTGCTATCTGGATAAGATAGCACTGCCTAGCTAAAGAATGACTCCAAGTTACACAAAAAGAAACTCAGTGGCAGGGCAAAAAAATATTCTCAGTGTGTCTCCTGCTCTTTGTTTTATCTTGCTCACCAGGTGGACTCATTCCTCCTTCCTTAAGAGACTTGAATCCATTTTGGAGCATACCTTGAGTCATTTTCAAGTGTACCTTGAACTGAACTTTAGCCCTCTGGAAATCACACAGATCTTATGGATGCTAGATAATGAATCGCTTGCCCACAACCATTTCACCCTCTGTATTTCCTTTTTTTCTTAGTTGTGCTGTTTTCTATATTTTTCTCCTTTGTTTCAGTATCTCTTCAAATACTGCTTTTCCTTTGTCACTTGCTGCTTTCCACTTTCGGGTGCTCTCCTGCAGCAGCACCGCAGCCTCCAGTTCACAGTACATCTTCTTTCAAGCCCTGTGAGGCATTTCCCTTAATGCTGACTTCTCTCACTCGAGTATGTACTTTCTTTCGTCGTTATCAGGATGCATCTCATACCTAGGCTGTTGTGGGTTTTGTTGTTGTTGTTGTACATTCTCACCACAGTTTCTCCTTTTCTCTCTCTCTCACTTTCATTTTCTGTTGACATTCCCAGGCTTGGATCCCACCATGCAGCCACCTGTTAAGCAGCAGAGAGTAGGAGCCTCTGGGGAACGGACTGTCATATTTATCCACTCAGCGCTAAGCTATGGCTGTGGGCAGGTGGCGTGCAACTCATCAAGGCACAAACACAAATGTATTATTAGATTGGTAGCAACGTTATAACTGTTTAAAGGGTGCAGATCCTGCAGGAGAGAGAAATTGGAAATCTCAAACAGAGCCACATGGCTACCAGAGGAACATAAGTGAACTCTTGACAGTGTAATTATACTCACCAGAGCACTCAAAAATAATTGCTGTCCTTAAGAATCAAGCTCCTTGTTTTAATCTTAATGGGAAAAAATGTTTTAGATCGTATTAGTATAATAATAATAATAGAAGGAAAGAGAGGCCAGGCAAAGCAAGATGCTTTCCTTTTTTCATTGGGTTTGTCTTTAAGTCTTGAATTGTTGCCCTTCTGTATGTCTGCATAATAAAATAATTATCAAATTAGCAAAAATCCCACGCTCATTCCATATGGTGGGATAAAAGGATCATGAGGACACATGTACGATAAACTCACTGAATTTGGAGGATTTTAGATTTGCAGAAATATCTGCCAATTCATGTAAAACTGGCAACATATGATTAAATCAGAGCAAGTTTCCAAAGCAAAATGTCACTATTTTCTCAAAGATTGTCGCAGTTCAACAATCTGGACAGTTTTGTAGACAAATTGGGTTCACAACTCCTAGGAGAATAAAGGGAAGCTTTGTGACTTCAAAATGGGCAATTTAGATCCGCTAGCTGCAAGGAGAGTTAGTCTTGTAATGCAACAGGGTGTGAAAATGAGGGGATTTTTACAAAATGTTGCAACTATTTCTGTGAAAGCGTTTTTGTATCTATGTATGTGAGAAAAACCTCTTTGAATTTTAAAGTGTTTGTCTTCAAATGTTTTGGGGACTCCAGAGGAATACACAGGTTCAAGCTCACTGTTTGAAATGCTGTAACAAATAGTCCCATTCCAACAAGAAAGTATTAGACATCAAAGCGACCCCAGGAGGAGAGGAAACAGAATCATTCAATGTATTTTAAATTACTTTTCGCAATCAGAATATATAAAGCCATACATGACACCAAATTAGGACCTAAGGTCTCTGCAGTTACCAGTAAGTGTAGCTTTACTGAAGTTGCTTTTTATGCTGATAGACATTGAAGTCTCTCATCTCTTTTCATCTCTGGGTGTTTGAGGCACGTTCTGGTTACATGTGAAACCTACCATCTAGAAATTGTTCCTGTTCCCACTGCTTTAAACCTGTGTGTCCCCGAGCCTGGGCTGGTGAGATGGAAATTGCCATCTGCCAGAGAAGTGAGGAAGGGAAAAAGGTGCAGCCTTGAAGGAAAGCTACCCCAAAAGGAGAGCTTAATTTTTTAAGGCCCACGTGAATCAGCCTCCCGGGGGTGACTGAAGTGTTGTGTTCACAGGCCAGACCCTAAACAGGTGGGAACACAATTGTTGTCTTTATAAAGTTCATAGGAAGAAATGGAACAGAGATCAGAGATCGCACAACACACGCTGTTAAAAATATACACAAAGGTGTACTGAGCTGGTACAGAAAGGTGCCGTTCCCTAGGCAATTCCTTTTACACTCCTGGATTATAGGATTAATAGGATTTGAAAGCAAATTCCCAAGCATTTGATAAATAAACCAGTGAAGCATCAGCATAACAATGATGGTGGAAATTATGCTGAATGCTGTCTGCTCCAAAGAAACATAGAAGATCAGGGCAGCATGGATGTAAATATTTCAAGAGATTTCACAGTGTGTCTGGAGTGAAATGGCAGGAAATAAAAGCAAGTTAAAAGCATAAAACTGCATGGGATTCGCTACAGAAAGACTGAAATACTGCAGAAGTACTGGCCCCTTCTGAGGTGAACTGCTGTGATTAATTCTGTCAGGTTCAGGAGACAGGTCCAACAACCTCAGCACTTGCCGCATGCTGTTCTCAGCACATGTGAGCACATGACTGGTGCTGCAGCTCTACAGAGGATAATCATCATGCTGTGGAAAGATGAAAATCCAGATAAACATTTCTCATTGAAGGTGTTAGCTGGGAAGTACGTATATAACCAAAACAATCATTGCCAGCACTTCTGAAAATCATTGTGGGAAGAAAGGTAGTGAAATGGATGGTGACGAAAGATTAACCTAAGACAGTCCTTTTACCACCAGACATTGTTATTTAAGGCAATAGATGAGAAGCAACAGCTATCTAGTTCACAAAAACAGCAGTGTAACTGGTTATAGGCAGCACTTCATCATAGCACTCTTGCTTAGGAGAAAGTTACCAGCATTGACACTCTTCAAAGATGGCAAACAGACATTGCTGTTCATAATAATCACACTGGTTGCAGGCTGTGAGGCTCACGATCATACCTTTGAGTAGCCTGAAGGTGAAAAGGTACAAACACAACAGGAGACTAGCAAGAAAACCTGACTTGAGCAGGAATGTGGCTCTTAACCTGTCAGTGCTGTCAGGCAGTTCTGCTTCTTTGATACTTCAACTTTGTATATGCCTGCTGTAAATGTTAATTTACTTCTGTCAAATACATTTCTTTTTCCACCATCATTGCAATAAAGTACCTGCCGTGCACATGTTGCTCCATGTAGCTCTATTCCATCAGAAAGGAAGAGGGACACACATATAGGTCAGTATTTATTCATTGCTATAAGCACCTAAACAAGACATTTTGAACACTTTGACACATATTGCCATGAGCACTTCTCTCTGTGTGCACAAAGAATATCCTTCCTCCCTCCAACAAGTTCAATAGAATTAGCAGGCTAAAAAGCTATAAAAATCAACTCCCTATTTTTAGCTTCCCTCAATATATACTGAAAAATTATTGGACAACTTTTGATATAATTTTTAAAGGCTATCTTGGGTTTTTTAATTGCAAAATGTAATCTCATTATTTTCTTTATTTTTGTAATAGATATTACTTGGCTTAAATTTGACTGGGCAATTCTCACTTAGATAAGGATTCAATTTTTTCCATGGCAAGTTATTGCCAAAGTGTAATCAGAATTACATGCAGCTGACATCAGGTAATTTGACATGAGATAGACAGTTCAGTCCATCAGTTTATTTTTATCAAGCGTCATAAGCCCAGAGAAGCTCTGTACATACACATTAGTACACAAGATGGAGTTAGGCTTGTTACATACCTTTATAAAATATACCAAGGTTTTGATCTAATACTTGCAGATGGCACAGTAAGAGGGGAGATTGCCCAAGATGCCCCAGCTTAATCATATTCTTCCCAGTAACAAAGCAAGCACGCTACTCAGATCCACTCAGATTCAGATGGGAACATAAAGTTTTTTTCCATCAACATCTTTTCTTCTCCATTTTCAATAGCAGAAGAAATTCTGCTTTCAGGTGGACATCTAGGTTTCACTTGTGTTTAAGTGCATTAATCAAATATTTAATTTATTTTTTTGCAGATCTATATGTCTTGCCACTTATTCTCTGTTTTTAGTAAATAGGAAGTTTTTTTGATCAGCACAGAAGAGAACTTTTCACCTGACTTTCAGCAGTGGTAAAAAGTTCTACAAGACTTTCCTACACACTAGGCGACAAATTTACATACCACTTCCTGAACTAACTCTTCCTGCAATGATTTTAATTATTCTCTGGGTTTAACTGTCCTCTTACACCTTTTTATCTTTGAACCAACTTCAAAACAGACCAAGGTCTAGCTGTTGGCTTCAGCATAGCTGGGTGACCAACAGTATATCTTCACCTGAAAGAATCTCCAACTATTTTTATAACAGGTAGATTATTTTTACCTGCCTGTACAGAGCCTTTGACACACATATGCTGCCTCATGAATAGTCACTGGGGGAACAACCTCAGAAAGTATAATCTTGCAGACAGAGATATGACACAAGCTACCAAATGAATGGTCAGATTGTATATTCATCTCCAAAATGAAAAGTGTGGCACTAAGTAGCATGAAGTTTAAAACAGGGGACTACTAAACAGCTTCTCAGCCATGTGCACTTCCTAACAAAAGCGTGTATGACCTGGTTGTAAAGTAATTTTTGCCCACCAGCTTCTCCTAACGTTGCAAAAATGAATCCACACACAAGCAACAATGAATTACTGTGTTTATGTACTAACAGATTGAAACAACAGTCTACCCCTTCTTCCACACAAGCTTTTGGGTGTTTTGTAGTGTACTATAACAGAACTAAAATGATGGGAATTTGGGTGCCCATAGGACTTGGAAAACTAAAAATAACTGGGAAACAGAAAAGGATTTGGGCTTATTTTACAGCTCAGAGGAAGTCTGCTGCAAGGATATTGCATCATGAACAATTTCTTATGTCACCACTGTCTCATCATTCTCAAAAACAGTGGGCAAGTAGAATGAAATGCAGATTAGGAGACAGGAAAGGCTGAGAAAACTCAGGGCTGTGGTTCAGCTCAGAGTCACAGTGAACACACTCAGGTCCTCTGACAGCCAGAAGAACAGGTACTAAGTGCACCTTGGCACAAGGCTTCACAGGAGCAGTGGTTCAGGCTCTCAATTGTCTCTGCAATTTCTAGTGAGGCTTCGTACTTAAGTGGCAACACCAAACACCCACCAAATAAGCTTCACATCACACCACAGAGGTGAAATGCCACAAAATAATCTACTTCACACAGCAAAAGATGAAAACTGGTTTCCTAGAAAATAACTCCATGAGGAAAGTTATTTTCTATTTGGAAATAGTTAAAAATTAAACCTTTCTACATCATAGAAGAGATCACTACAAAAGCTCACATTTCATACAACCTTTCTCAGCTGGGCATCCTATTTGTTGATGAACATTGTCCCTTATGGCTCGAGCGCATTGAAATATCTTAGCTTTAGTTTATTTTTCTCTTCATTCTTCTTCAGGAAAGCATATGTATTGTTATTAATGCATTTTCTTCAAAGCTTTCAATTGCTTAATTTTGGAAGTGTTTGCTAGATAAAAAGCAACCTGCGGACTGCTCAAAGTGTTGTTGTTCGTAAGGTTCATCAAACAAGCAAAAGGGTATAAATTTATTTTATGCTTTACTAGGTTCACACATGGCCTGTGTTATTTCCCTGGCTTATGCATTTGTGCCTTTCCTTCACAATTATTTAAGCATATGAACTTCCTTGGGGGAACACGGTTATATGCACTAGGTAAGTTGAAGTCCAAACCTATGCAAACAAGATGAGCCCACATACAAATTGAAGGGTGCAAGCAGGTCTGTATCTTCTGCTCTAGATGCTAGGAGCTCCTCACAGCTCTCCTAATGTTTCTGTTTAGCTCACACAAACAATTCAAGATGTAAATGGATGACCTTTAGCACTTTTTGGCCAAGATAGGCTGTATTTAATGCATTGCTGATGGTTTTCCAGTTTCCACTGAGTGAGATTTCTCTCTTCTTCCTAAAAGCGTAGTTCTTCTTTTCCCAGAATTAAATAAATTATGATAGTGTGTGTCTATTAACAAGCTCTAGCAATGCCCAGGTGTTGGTGCCAAGGTAACAGAGTGATCAATTTGGACCCTAGAAATTACTGACAAAAATGGTACTTGAGGTCTACCATTCTTCTAGAATGTGTCTAAACACTGAGCCTGAAAATTGCCTCTTACTTGTATAAGCTGGTAATAGCACTTTCTTTGTCAGGAAGTAATTGTAAACAGTTTTCTCATGTGTATTTTTTCACTTCAGTAAGAAACAATAAGTAGCCTAGCAATGGATGGGTGAACCTCCTTTTTTGTTCCCTTTCAAGGCAATTTGCAGAGGAGACAGAAGAGTCAGATAGAGCTGAGGATAATTCTCAGTCTAAACATGTCCAGTGATTTTGTTTTAATTGCCACCATTCTAAACTTTGCCATTACATAAGAAGGAAAGATGTTCTAGCAGATGTCTGGTGTCAAATTTATTTGAGACACACAAGCCTTCATCACACTAAATCTGTATGGATGTGAGATATACTGGTTTCCAACAATGGGTTCAAAGAGCTTTCAAAAGGCTTTTGGTATGTGTAAGGAACTTCCGGGCACTTCAGATCATTTGTATGGTATCTCCCAACTCCTTCACATCTGAATAGCAAGCTTTCTGAAAGTACGTGTACACTGTTTGTAAACAGCCATGGTCTGTTTTGTTTGCAACTTGCTTTTTCCAAGATAAGAACCTTCAACAGCAACTACCAAAATAAATATTTTCAGAAACACTTCAGTTTGTTTACATGAAATATGTGAATGCAGAAGAGTGTTTTCAGCTAGCAGCCACCACAGATTTCTGAGGGTGGGGAAGCAGGGCAAGGAAGTTCATTATGAGCCAGTGTGTTGGTTGTAACATATCTATAGCAACTTCAGTTGGGAAGCAGCTTGCTGATAAAATTTTCTTTCCAAGCACTCTTAGCTGAAGTCCCATCCTAAAGACAGTGTTTCATTATATCTCACTCTTGACAGCTCTCTTGCAACCACTGCTATCATATGAAAAGGGAGAGTGGCAGCTTTGCAAAGAGCAAATGACTACAAAGGGACTTTATTAAATACAAAGTCATGACAAATAGTTGCATTTCTTACAGAACCCTGCTGAAAATGTGATTACACCAGGAAGGTTTAGTAAGTACAAAAACTCCGTCCACAATAATTAAAGACCCTTCTTCTGCTTTTTGATAATACTCTAGCATGGGAACAGGAGTATTTCATTGAGTCTTTCTAGCATTCAGCTGAGCATAGAGAAAGAAGTATGGATTAAGCAAATGAAAACTGGATGAAAAAATTTAGACCTTGCTAACCCTGTAATACAGCTGATGGCCTGAAGGGGTTAATGAAATCCATAGCGCTGTTAGGCCATAGTTCCTGCTCCAAGAAGCAGCCACCAGCGAAAGATGTGTATAGCCATGGTATACATTTTTGTTCTTTGGAAATGTCAAAAGCAGTTGGGTTGGTTTTTGTTTGGGGTTTGTTTTTTTTTTTCTTATTTTATTTTGCATTGTTTTGCACTCGTTTACCTGCCCAAATTTAACTGCTAAGAAGATTCAGTTTTGCGATTGTCTCAGTGCACTTGTTATTCCACTGTTAAAGGTACTTAATCATGCGATACCCACTAATTTTGGTGGAGCTTAGTTGCAGTGTTGTTTCTATCAAATGCTTTCAGGTAGGTGGCTGAATTCAGAAATGATGGCTTTCTTCTTGCTTGCTGCCAATGTAGATGTTATTATCACAGAGAGAAAAAATAATTGAACAAAAATATCCCAGATGTATGGACAGAGAGCAGTACTCATAAGTCAGCATCAGGCAGGCATGCGTCAACAGGGAAGTTTGGCATGAGCTGGAGCAAAGCAGGGTTGTGCTGGCTGTTCAGCTAGAAAAGGTATGTGAGGAAAACAAACTGCTGATCTCAGCGTGAATACTAAGTATGTGAGGGGCTGGGGAATGTGTTCAGTGATAACTTGGTTGGTACAGGTAAGGAAATGATAATGCAAGCTCCGGAGTAAATTGGATGGGCTTGTCAAAGCCAAACCAGACAAAATGTTGCCATGGTTATTGAGTCACCCAAATAAAGAGAACACCGTGCACTCTGGAGTACAAAGGCTCAGGATGGCTTTCTGGTCCCTCACAAGGGCTGTGGGTAGAGATGAACATTCAGATTTGCTGCCTGCTATCATTAAGGAATGCAAATCATAGCATGAAAATGAAAACAAAGGGTGACAAGGTACCTTGGGAACCATCTTTTCCTGCTTGATGCCTGAAAAGTTCTCCTGGGAGTACAGGCTGATTGCTGTCTATTCTGCATAATGGGTAGGCTGACTGATTTTATTGATCCTCAGTTATTTTTCAGTATTGTTTGCTTCATTAGTTCAGGCAGCCCTGGTGCATAGACACAGGCCCATAAATAAACCTCAGTAGCCAACGCAAACCTATATTCACAGTGAAGAATCTGCATTTTACTTTTTAACAAAAGACAAAGCCAAGTATACTTAGTTTTAATGTATCCAAAGAACGACTTGAATAGATTATTGTATAAAAAGGGCAGCGCACATTTATTATATTTTTAAAATATTAATTCTTCCATATTTTTAATAGTGCAATGAGAACTAGCGTCAGTAATATTTTCTATGAGGGAAATTATTTTTCTATGTGTGACTCCTACAGATGTAGTTTTAATCAGAATTTTTACTCTTCCCCAGTGAATTTTGAGTTTTGTGAGAAAAGAGGAGAGAGAAAAAAGGAAAGAAAGCCAGTACAATGACATAAAAAGTATCTGGCTGCTGGGGAGTAACAGCGCCTGTGAAAATGAGGACCCAGCTTGAAGAATTTAGTGGCAAGGGCAGCAAGGGCGAAGAAAGTCACATTAAAACAGAGATGCAGTCTCTGGTGGGTCATTTGAATTTCATTTGCAGAGTAATTTTCATGCCATTTAGCCATAGCCACAGCAGGAATAAAGAGGACTAAACATATTAAAATGACAAAATCATACAAGGAGGGATTTGGGCTTCTGGACATTATTTTGATAAAATTCAATGATACGGTAGGCTGAGTTAGTGTCATATCAAAGATTTTGAGTGTTTACAGAAAAATATGTATACAACAGGAGAAAGGTAGGTAGCACACTCATTCAGGGTTCATGGTATGTTAAGAACTCATCAGGTACAAAAAAAGAAAGAATTTCTGGCTTCAAAGAAAAATAAAAATACAAACAGTGGCAAAATATCCCAACCTGTTAACAAGATTTGCAGTTGACTTTCAGAATAGTCTCTCTCTGTTGACTCTCAGGATAGCGTCAACTCTCTGTTTATTTCATATCCTTCAAGCAAACACAGGCTATTTTAAGAACCATTTAGGTGCTGCAAGATTTCTTAACAATTAATTGATGAATTTAGGGCCTTAGAAAATGGGCTTGGATTGAAGGTTTTCATCAATTCTTAGTTGCTGTACTTATCCACAAGCCATGGTAGGATGCTCCCCTGAAGATGGGAGAATGCTGTTCAGTGCTGCATGCTTGTGTAGTTCAGGTAGCCAGTGCACACAGGCACACACCCACAGACACACTTCAGTTCCAGTGCTCCTGGTGGAGAACGCACATTTCAGTTTTGAACAACATGTACTTTTATACACCTGATGAAAGATATTGTGTATTCTTTTATCCACATACAGCACAGGAGAATTCAGTCATTTTACTGACATTCATCTTAAGATCTGGTAAGGTACATAGAATACTACTGAGAGATGAAGTTTCTGACAGCGTAAAACAAAATAATTCAGGGAGCTTCAAAACACTCTAGGCTTCAAAAATTGGCATAAATCACCGGAGCACACTGATTAATGATAACTGAATGGGAGGCCATGGAAGGAGGGTGTCTGCACCTTTAAGGATAGCTGGTCAAAGGAGCCATAGAAAAGAATAGGCAGAGACAAACCTGTCTGACTCACAGTGAAGGAGCTGGTGATGAGAACAAACCTAGTTAGTGGCAGTAATTGGTAAGGACATGTGGAGTGTGAGAAAGTTCATTTTTTCAGCTGGGAGGATGAGAAAAGGGAGGGAGACAAACACACAGAGAGGTAAAACCCAACCAATTAGCATTAACAAAGGCAACAACCAGAAACAAACCTGGTCAGTCACACCAGTCCATGGGACATCAAGAAACTGCAGCAACAGAGGGCTTTACAACTAACTGATAAGGATGCAAACCTGAGGGTTTATGTCTTCAGGCAGCCATTACATGAACTACATGTTTTATTTTTTTTTACTGAATTAGTGCTTAGGAATCACATTCCTGTTTATGTAGACTGAAGTTCATCTTGCCCCAGTAGTTAGTGAGTATAATGCAGAAACAAACTGAAATCACAGATTTATAGAGCTCAAACTTCGAAATTACTATGATTATCTCATTTAGTCTTGTGCACTTTATAGGCCAAAGTTTACATGCTGAAATCTGTGTGAAGCAAATATAACTATGCTTGCCCAAAAACCTACTGCCTAAGGAAAACCCAGCTGTGGTGTAAATGCTTCAAGCAACAGAAAGACTCCACCAAATCCACTATATTCACTGCTAAAAATGTGAACCTTATTTTTAATCTGCATCAACACACAGCTTCTAAGTGTTCCCTCTTGTTTTTTCTGCTAGATAAAAAAGCAGTTTGATATTATACTGGTTACATTAAAAATCATGAATCAGTTAAACACTAACATCTCAGGGTATTATATGCAATCTATGATTCTATGTGGTAAATAATGTCAAGCAAAATGAAAAATGAATATGTTTTTTCCAAACAGAATATATACATGATTATCACTTAGTACAATGAGCTAAGCAGTTATCCAGCATCACAGTCATCAGAATCTACCTATCATCTTTGGTATGCACTCAGGTTAAAAAGGAATAATCAAAACTAGCTATGATTTGTCTTGAGAACTGATTCCCAGCAACCTTGTGTAAGTCGGTTTTTCTTACGCAACGTGAACATAGAACATTGTTCTGGGTTAGATTAGTGCTTCCCAGTCATGTTTTTATAAAGAAAATGCTTATTTTTTTCCCCCATCTCCAACCTGTGGACTCCCTAGATGTGAAAATGACTACAACCGAGCAACTTCTTGGACAATTAGCACTTTAAACACCATCACATTGGTTATTTTGAGAAACTTATGGCTGTTAAAGAACAAAGTATTTAAAGGCAAAGGTAAATTCACATGCAGGTTGTTTCATCTGATGGCAAGTGTTTACATTTACGGCAGACTTAGGTACGATACAACAAGTAACCACTAAAGGTGGTCACAGGTGGATACTTGGCTGGTATAGAGCCAGTTGCCAGCCTGAGCCAGACTTCTTGACCATAATTTAACTCTAATAAAGCATTTCCAGTAATTACTCTGTCAGTGTACTTGTTAGCATTAATATTTTCAGCCTGAAAAGTGAGTTTGTCTATTCCATCAATGACCAGATAGCCAGAGGCACGTGGACTAAATGATTCAATGGTATATTCAAAAACATAGACCCCCAGATACGGAACATGGAACTTCCCAGTTGCTGGGGCAAATGAAGCGCCATAGTTGACATCCAGATTGTTAAATCTGATGGGTCCTGGAGTAGTCATTCCATATGTATGAGAGGCAAAAAAAGCCACCATAGGTGCGTATCTGTACGATCCTTTTGAAAAATCTGGAAAAGAATAAAGAAAAAATTCAAGTAATGTATAAAGGTAACTTGGACCAGCCAGAAGATCAAAAGCAGCTTTTCTGAAGCCACATCATCCAGTAGCTTGAGCAACTGAAACATCATATTTCTTCATAAACACAAAGTTTCTCTGTATTGTAGTTTTCTTCACAATTAGTGCTAGGTTTATGGACAAAACAATAATTTTAGCAACAGCAAAGGAACTTTATGTTTGTCTATACTATGTTATCATTAGGGAAGCTACTATTTGAACTTTCTTTCCCTCACTCCTCCCTCATGAAGTTTTTCCCACCCCAGGATATCTTTCATTGTTCCTATGTGTGCTGAAGCCAAGAATTTTCTCCACAAATCATATGCAGACACTAAAGAGGTTTAGCACTCCTGACGTTAAATGAGGAAATAAGTATAAGCTTTTCTCCTCAAGCTGAGCCTGCACACTATGATTCCCTGCCACTGTACAATTATTTTATTCACTATTCATATGCTGTCATGAGTAAGAATCAGTGAAATAGCTGCTAAAAGCTGCATAAAATTCACATTCCATGTGGCCTGGATGTAAATGATTTATTTGTTTTCCAGATTGAATAAGCACAGTTTCCACTTTTCTTTTTTGAAATATCTTTCAAGGGCTGCATCCTTTGCTGATGAAAATCAGAGGCATGCCTAAAATGACTTCTTGAGGCCATAGTCCCATGCATCATTGTAGCTACTTGTATTTATACAGCATTTATGGCCGTACTGAAGCTAGTATCCCCCAGTGAAGTGATTTTACCTCCCCCTTCAAATTTCATGATACCATGTTCAAATACATCTATTGCACACTCTCCCACTCTGTGCAATTCACCAGGGAGCTTTCCAGCTATTATGACTGGTCCCAGTCCAATTTAATCCCATCATCTGGTCATATTAAAGAAAGAGATCATGAGTCACCCATGGGGATTGATGTCTTCAGCACCAAAACACAGGACACTACTACTTGAGTTGGTACTCATGAAAGTGAAACGTGAGACCTTTGACCAGCAAATGCTCTCTAATTAGGCCCTGAGGCAGAGGCCTGTACTGCTAGCATATTGTGCTACTAAATTCTGTACTTGCCGACACTCAGAGAACTGTCGTTCACCAGCTTCATGCTGCAGTTGGCTCCTCCAAAGGGGTGGCGACAAGCACAAATAAAGCTCTGTCTGTCATTGATACAGGTTCCTCCATTCTGGCATGGGGAGCTGACACAAGCTGAATACTGCCCTGTGATAGAGAGGGAGGAAAAGCAACAACCTCAGCTGCAATGTCATTACAGTGACACTTTCCAAGTTTTCAACATTTTGGAAAGCCTCTTTGTCCACTCATAAAACCAGTGGAATTTTTGCTCTGTGAAGGCCAACTTCACATCCTGTCCAGGCACTTCAGATCGTTTGCTAGCCTCCCTCTTTGCCTGAACATAGTGTACCCTCAGACAGCCTCCAAGACATAGCTATATGATTATATACCTATATAATCATATACCTATATATACCTTCAAGATATACCTATAGCCTCTAAGAATTACCTATAAATGCTGAGTTCTGGTCATCTTAGAGGGTCAAGTACATATAATAAGATGAAAGATACAGAAAAGATACAGATCACACCCAGCTGATATGGAGAAATGTCAGTCCAGTTCTGCTAAGCTCTGAGCCAGTAACTACTGAGTGTAATTGCACAATGTGTTGTCATAGCAGTTGGAGGGGAAGAACATTCAAGCCATGTTAAAAATTAAATATTCCTATGAAAAACTCTGAACACAGAGCATTCCCAGATATTTTAGAAAGTCATATATTTTAGAAAACAAACCTTTTCTTTCCCAGGAACTACCATTACAGCTCTGGAAAGAATACTCCACACAGATTTACCAGTGATGGTAAATCTAGATTGGTAGGTGGGAACTGAAAAGCCTTTTATAAAAGGGTCTACTTATTGCCAGAGAAATGTTGACATGGATCTTCATATAGATACCTCAGTAATGCCTATAGTTATCTTCAGATTCCCATCCAGACATTTCACAGACTCCTGTATTAAGGCAAACTATGTCTATGAGAAATTTCATTTCAGCAAGCAGAAGGCTAAAGCACATAGTACAGTGACACTTAAATTTGCACTGGTGGAGCACATGGACCTAAAGAAACCCAGTAATTCTTTTCACAGAAAATAATATCCATCCCATAATGCCTGAAATAAAGCAATTTAGGACTGTGATGACTGGGGTCACAGTAGAGGCAACTGGACATGAGGAAATAATGTTTTTCTTCTCAGATAATAGTTTCACTGCACACTTAATTGACCTTATTTTTCACTCATATTTACCAAGAATCCACAACATTTCTGTCATATTTACCAAGCATCCACATGTTTACCAAGTGTGAAAGGAAAGCAGAAATGGCAGGAAAACAGCTGATTTTGCTGACTGTATCATATTCCCAAAATACAAAAGCTTTCTGTAAGAACAGGGCAGACTGTCGGCTAATTGGCCTAGGCTTATCATAACAAGAAGTAAATCTAAGAAACAGGAAAAAGATCACAAAAAGGAAACGATAATGAGATTGAGGCTAGTGTTTTAACAGTCTGCTGAAGGATAAGTTCGGCTGAACTTAATCTCAGAGTTAAATCAAATTCAGACATAGCTTTACCTACAAGAAATTAACCCTTCCAGCGCAGCATTGCTTAACAGCAGCTGGGGAGTGCACTCCATTTGCTAAAACTAGGAGAAGCTGTAAAGGGGTTTGTACAAGAGTTTTCAGCGTTAAGAGGCAAATGCCTTTGATCTCCCCTGAGAAGGTAATCTCTGTGTAACTTCCATGTAATCTTACAATAGCATGTTCTTGCTGTCATTTCTGGCTATGGCTGCCCCTCTGCCCAGTATTTTTATTTTCCTTCTCTTTGCTGAAGGGCATCCTGAGACACTATGTACTTATTTCTGCTTGGGGTAAAGATGCCAAGAGGTTCAGATTAGGAAAGAATTTCCTACTATACTGCATATCCTATTTTCAATTAATCTTCACAACTTAGTATTGTAGATGAGTAAAAGAGAAAGACTTTATAAATTAAATTCAAGGCTTAAATTGCAGCTATTAACAGCACAGAATAAACTGAATGCAGTTGCTATTTACTCTCAGTATGGCAGGAGGGAGCAGAGCCAGTTAATCCTGAGTTTTGCTACTCCTTGAGAGGGCAAGCAGCCAGAAGCTCTTTTGGGAAATACACTGCTGTACAAATAGATCTTCAAACAAATAAAGAAGCTCTGTCAGTATCTACTGGGGTGTTGTTTAGAAGCAAATCAAATATTCAGAAATTCAATGGTCTCTTTACGGAAACAAGTGATTCCAGTGGTTCAATTTGGAAATATCTGAACAGGAAGTAACTTGCCAACATTTTTCAATATTTAGTTATCTGTAACCGTCTTTCAGGAAGCCCTGGGAGATTGGAGGAGCCTGGAAGCCTACTAACCACAGGCTC
The DNA here is from genome assembly GCF_963264785.1 of Psittacula echo. Lineage (NCBI taxonomy): Eukaryota > Metazoa > Chordata > Aves > Psittaciformes > Psittacidae > Psittacula > Psittacula echo. The sequence continues at coordinate 49,914,399 of NC_137735.1, read as the reverse complement.
ACACAGGGTCAGACTGGTTGTCAGCCTACAATTATTAATCACCTCTGGCTTCGCGCTGTCAAGTCTGACAGTGATAAAAGTGATGCGTTTCCCCAGTAGCCTAGGTGCAAGGAGTGCCAGGGAGCAGTGGGAGAGAGGCAGCCCCACTGGGGCTGGCACCCAGGAACTGAGAGTGACAGTAGGGCTGGTGCCTCACCTGGAGTGGTGACAAGCAAAGCATAGCAGGTTGATTGTGGTAACCAGGGTTAGTCACAGCCCAGCAAGAATGAAAAGGCCTGGGAGATTGGCTTGAGCTGATCCCAGGCCCATAGGCAGGGTGCGCAGTCTAAGGGCTAGGTCAGTATGCCCAGGGCAAGTAAGGCTATCAGTACATTTGGGGCCCTGAGAGGGAATTCAGTTATAAGGGCTGTGCAGGGTGTTTACGGTGCAAAAAAGCACCACATGGATAGTGGCTGAGCCATGTCATTTGCCAGTTCCCACAGGACCTCTCATCCTGTAGACACATCTCATCAGGACTCATGGACCTTCATGTGCACCTTCAGGTTCCTTAGATAGTCTCAAACCTGATCTTCTCCTACAGCAGGTGGTTCTGCATTCTCCCATTCCCCAGCTTTGCCTTTTGCGACTTCAGCAATGTGGCTAGAGCATTTGCCAGTGAAGACCAAGGCAAAAAATTATGTCCCAGGTAACCAGGTCTTCTGCTTCCTTCTGGACAGAGCCCGCATTTTCTCTGGTCTTCTTTTTATCCCTGACATACCTACAGAAGCTTTTCTTGTTGCCCTTGATATCCCTGGTCAGATTCTATCAGGACTTTGGGTTTTCTAACCTGAGATCTGGCTGCTCAGACAATTTCTCCATATTCCTCCTAGGCTACCTGCCCTTGCTTCCATCAACTTTAGGATTCCATTTTGTGTTTGAGCTTGTCCAGGAGCTCCTTATTCATTCATAAAGGCCTCCTGGCATTCTTGCCTGACTTCCTCTGTCACACTGAGCTTGAAGGAGGTGATCCTTGAATATTAACCAGCTTTCTTGAGTCCCTCTTCTTTCAGGTCTTTATCCCATGTTACTGTACCAAGCAGATCCCTGAAGAGGCCAAAGTCCACTCTCCTGGAGCTTGCTATACATCCTTCTCACTGCCCTAAGGATCTTGAACTCCACCATTTCATGGTCACCACCAGCCCCTCCATGTTGGTGAGAACAAACATAGCCCCTCTTCTTGCTGGCTCTTTTGTCATATCACCAACACTTTCCAGGAACTTCCTGGATTACTTATGCCCTGCTATGTTGTCCCTCCAACAGATATCGATGTGGTTCAAGTCCCCCATGAGGATCAGGGCTTGTGAATGTGAGGCTGCTCCTATCTGTCTGTACAGGGCCTCATCTACTCTGTCTTCCTGGTCAGGCAGCCTGTAACAGACCCCCACTATAATGTCACCTTTCCCTGAATATCCGTTAATCCTGTCCCATACACTCTTAGGCAGTTCCTCATCCATCCTCAGGTGGAGCTTCATGAACATAACATGTTATTACATAATACAAACATAAATATAACACAGCTGCACCGTCAGTTATTCATGTTGACAGCAAATCTGAATAAAGCCAAACCACAACTAGTACAAGACAGGCAACAAGAAACTGCATTCACCTTTGCATGGCAGCCTCTAGATTCTCTTGAGAACAGACACAGCACTAAATGGCAATGTGAAAATGGAACTGAGCAAAGCTGCCCTCATGCTGCATCACACATTTCTGCAGTAGAATAGTTCATTGGAAGGTAAGAACAGACATAATCCATAACCAAGACTAATAAAAATCTTACTGCATATTGTTTCTTTAAAAGCTGTCACCTCCCCTTTTTCAGATGCTTGAATCTGTCTTAAGACCGTAATTTTCTTATTCATCCCAGGTTGCCAATACAGTTCAGTATCAGGATAAGCGTTAGATTTTCTGTCCCTCACATACATATTGTAGCCTTCAGCTGACATACATCTTTTTTTTTTCATCCACTCCACAATATGGGAAGTCTCCAAACCTGTATGTCCCTGCATATGGAATGCAAACTTGCATTCTTTCCCCTTGATTTCAAATTAACTAAGTATTACTTCAAGGCCAAATCCTGAACATATTAAAGCCAAAGAAAATCCCGATCTGTTAGAGCAGGATCCAATATTTAACATAGTGGAAATAATGAGAATTTTCATTCACCTTTTTCTAGAATTTTATTCTAATTTTTTTAAAATATACCCTGGCTGAAGATAGATACTTGTTAATTAGAACAATGGTCTTTCTTACTTCTTTAACTTACAGTAATGTAACGTATGAATTTGCTAGGCATGAAATATCACTGAGTGCAAAAGCTCATTACTGACAAAAAAGTCCGCATAAACATTGCTATGTAGAAATGTTGTTTAAAAATAGGGCTTTTCAACATCTGCAAAGATCTGCACTTTCTGTAAGAGTAAGCATGCTTCCAGTGTTATCAAGTGGGTATTTATTAAAATTCAGCATGAGATAAATAATAAATAGGAAATATATTAATTCAATAATGTGGAGTAAAAGAACAGAGCAGGTGGCAGCTTCCTGTGCTCCAGGCAGGTAGCACTAGCGACATTTTCCAATAAAGCAGAAGACTCGGGAAAGATTAAAGGCATCATATCTCATTTCCCCTTAATTTTAATTGTGATCAAGGGTTTTGAATTTCCATCTTGTGCTGTGCCACAAACAGGCAGAAAACAGAAATGATTGAGAAAGAACTGCTATTTCAAGTATCAAAATATTCAAATTAATTTGTAAGAAGAATTTGGGAAATCTTGGTGTGTGACTGCCTGTTGGAATAGCTGTCTGTCCTCTTTTAACCAAAATGTGAACCAAGGACTGAAACCCTTCAGTAGGGATGGCTTTTAGCAGAAGTCAAGCTACTCATTGGACTGGGACTTCAAAAAGGATCCTTTCAATTGATCACTGAAAAGTGCCCATACCTAAGACAGGAGGAGATGAGGGAGGGAAAGGGGGAGAAGAGGTGTGAAGAGGGAAAAGAAGATTGCCCATGGTCTTATCACATGAACAACAGTGGTAGCTCTTACTACCCCTATATCTGCTTATAATATGGTGCAAATATAGTTTCAGAAATGTTTGTAAATTTAAGAATACTTTACAGAAAATAGTTAGATCCAGGTCTTCAAAAGTATCTGGACATCTCTCTACCATCTAGGATCTGTTTCGCTTATTCTAATGTGAGTTAGAGTCCTTTGAGGATTTCTAGAAACTTAATCCTTCATCATTTTCTATATTTTGCCAGAAATTGTATTTCCATAAAATATTAGCTTACGTTACTGGTTTCCACTCATCTGATTCCAAAATTCATAACTCTATTTCTATTTCTGTGAATTCATCCACATGAATTCATTTCATATGATGATGGTTGAATTGAAGTTCAGAAGCAAATCTCACTCAAAATGTCTCTTTTAAGAATGGCAGCTTCTACTCAGCTGAGATGTTCTCTGGATGGACTCGAGTCAAACCTACTTTATTGTCTGGGCTCCTGATTCTGCAAGAACACACTGTTGTAACTGTAACTGCACCAGTAATCTCAATGGATTACTGAAGGAGTCAGCAAAAGCCTCATTTCAGTGATTTGATATATTCACTTGCCTCAGGTTTTTTATACTCTTCATCCCCACTGACACTGCAAAGTACTGACAACTCCAGATTACTCTCCCAGCTTGTATGGTTTTTTACTGAAATTGCTAATTGAGATGCAGGCACAAAATTCTTGTAGTTTAAACTTTGTCTAAATTGACAGTTATGTTTGAAAGGTCAGGTACTCAGCTGAGTGTGTGTGCATGTACATATATCTTAAACTGATCAGATGTGAGCTTGTTAAGGAAAATTAAATGGAGCTTCTAGATGTCTTAGTGCATCATCGTTTATAAGCAAGAGACTAGAGTAACCGCAGGTTCCTCTGAAACTCTCTTTTGCACTTTTTATTCACCTTCAGTCAAGTTCTGCCACTTCAGTTCATCACAATGGTTACATAGGCCTTTATTGCAAAGACTCTAATTTTTAGTAGAGTAAAATGCATTACCTGGATCTATATTATTATCCGTGTTTCTCTGACTTCGGCTTGCCAGGCTCATGGTGACATTTGCTGCTCCTTTTTTCACTGGGACTGGCTTCTTCATAACTGGTTTCATCTGCTTCTGAAGTTTGGTGATGTTGTTCATAGCATTTGCAACTGATATGTCAACATGCTGGGTTAAATTTGTCAAGATAGTTCCTGCTCTTATTTCAAGCACAGATTCAATGAGCTCTTTGAGGCCTCTATGCAGGAGAGGGATATCTGGCTGAGCAAGTTTAATTAGCACAGGTATACTCGCATTCACTTTATGGATGCTGCCATTGGTATCGTGACACAGCCCCCAAGCCTCGTGAGCAGTCTTGTTCAGAAGTGGAATGATGTTTGAGAAGCGGATTGACTTGGCTTCCAGAGCCTTGATCCTGGAACTCAGTGTCTGGAGCTGAAGTGAGACGACTTGCTCTTTCTCTGTAGAGGCTGCTTTGGGTTTTTTCAGTGAGACACAGTTGTTTGACAAAAACTTGGAAATTTTTGACTCCACATTCAGAAGGCGAATCTCATGGTCCTTTGATTCCTCAACAGAATCAAGTACCTTTTCTTCCAGGCGGCTGATATCTTGTTGTTGATTGTCCACTTTTGATGATGTATCATTTAAAATATAGAAAAGTCTTCTGAAATTGTGGAGGATAACTTTGTCAGACTCTTCATATGGAAGATCAGAAAGGGATGGCGCTACTTGTAAAGAAAATTCATACTTCTTGCCAACAAGCAGCATCCGGAGGGATTCATTCAACTGTTGAAATTGGGGAATGAAAGCCAGGAGGCTGTCCAGTTTCTCAGCTCTCCCACAGCAGACTTCAGTCTCATTTCTCAGAGCACGTAGCGTATCTTTCAGTACATAGTTATCTTGAATAGAATCAATAGCACTGTTTATCACTATCATGGTCTTGTTTAATCCATCTTCTATTTCCATGGAGCATTCATTAATATGACTCTCAAACAGTTCCTGATAAGCCTGAGATTCATTTTTAAGTCCTTCCTGAGTTTTGGAAAGCTCCTTAATTGCAGAACTCATTTTGTTAACAACAGTAGTGAGGTTTTCAAGCTTCTTGTTGATTTCTTCAGCTTGAATTTGTTGTTCATACTCTGAAGTCAGACTAAAAGGTATCCCTTGTTCAATCAAGGGTTGGAGAATCTCCATATCATAACACAAATCATTAATTTGCTCATTCATTTTGTTCATCTTATTGCCCAATGGAAGGAGCAGGTCAGAGAGACTTTTGTTTAGGATAAGCACATTCTCTTGAGCTACTGTCAGTTGTGTTTGGAAATCCCTCCTGCTCTCTGACAACATGTCATCACAGACCCCCAGAACAGAGTCTTTCTGATTTTCCAGTGCAACACTGAGGTTGCTGATCTTGATATCTTGGACTCTTAAGTCATCATAGATCTGCAGCACCATCATTCCTTGTTTCTTTACTTTCTCATGCAATGTGAACATGTACTCTGTGACATTGTACTCCGTGACTTTATCTGAAGGGATGTTTTGGCTTGAAGACTGTTCAACTGATAACAGTTGTTCATGAGCATCTTTCATTTCAGTAAGAGTCCTATTTAAAGATTCATAATAAATGACACTTCTTGACTGTTGATACTCCAAGTTATCCTCCAAGGTTTTCTGCTTTTCCTGTAAAGCTTTTATAGGTTTGTCGCAAGTGAGGGTCACTTCCTCTTTTATCTGCACTATATGACTCTTTAGCTCCAGAATATCAAGCTTTGTTGGCCCATTTTCTTTCTCCTGAACAAATTTTTGTTGGGTTTCATTCAGATGCTTGGCTAATCCCTTTGTGTTTTCAAGATCATCTGACAAACTAGATATTGTCTTGAAAATCTGAGCCATGCTTTCTTGCATTTCACTTTGAATTCCTTTAAAGTGCTCTCTGACAATATCTTTGACTAATTCGTTAATACTTCTGGATTTGAGACCTTCAGGAAAAAGGAGAAATAGGGAAACAATCAAACCAATTCTAGTAATATCTAAATTTTTTTCTGCAATGTGAGTAAGCACAGTGCTTTACGGAAGAGATACACATTCCTGCCCCTATTTACCAAGCCATAGAGCAAAATTTAAAGCTGATAAATGCAGAGAATGGATAACAGTATTTAAAGACTCATCCTTGTTTCTCCAAAATCAATGGCAGTTTTGCTATTATTTTGAAAGGGCAAACTCAGAGTCTGCATGTGGTATCTCCTAGCTAAGCTGTTTCTGAGCACTGAAATGGGGAGTTCTGTGTGCTTTTGTGGCTTGCTCATGAGAAAATGATGTGTCCTTTCTCCACTGGGAAAGTAAGGAAGAAACCACTTGCTTTATCAACGTTATGGTCAAGAAGTGAAAGAAGAGATTACCTTCCTAGTGTATGTGCTAAGTGATCATACAACATGCTATAGTCAGAAAGAAGCAAATAAAAAGGAATCGCCTTACTGAATATCTAAAATTAGCAACAAGACAACTGCTCCATCTCAGCAACACATCTTGATAACAGACCATCCTGCTGCAAGAGGTCTTTCACAGGATCTATACTGGTGTTTTCTTCCTGTGACAGTCAAGAAACTGCCAGTATTGCTCTCTCCCATTCCTACTCTATTTAGTTGATTCACATTTGGAGCAGAGCTCAGCTCTGGTTTTCAGGTGGTTTTGTTACCAGGAGAGTGAAACTTGAACAGACAGCTTTGGGCTTCGCTCCTTTACTTGCTGGCTAGGACATCTAGGTATGTGGTAAGCAAGTGGTATTCCAAAGTTCACTAGGGCCTGTGGGAGCATGCCCTTCCACAGAAAGACCTGATCCAAACTTGTGCTGTAAGTGACAATGGGGTATATTCTTAAGCTTGAGCTGAGAATTTGTGAATGTAACTCAATTTGTCTGTTGCTCATTTTGAAATAGAAAGGTCCAAACTACCTGTGAACATTACAGATCTCTTGCGCTTTTTATGAGATTATAAATTTTAATTTTAACTCTCTGGCTGAAATCCAAAGTGCATAATTACTCTGTGTCAACATATACTCCCTTTGTAGATTCAATTATTTGAAGAATAATGTGCAAAATAAATGTATGTACACAGGAGACTGAGTTAAGGTCATATATCCAGCTGTAAGTGACATTTCTGACTTGGAAGTGATTAACACTCCATTGTTGAGTTCATTTTCAAAGGAGTGTATATTTTAATAATGAAGAGGAAAGAAGTCTATAAAAGGGCTTGATGTGGAGTGAAAGGAGGAGGGAAGACTAGCGAGAAGTAAGCAGAGTTTACTAAATTAAAAGGAAACATCAAAATATTTTCTCTAAGTAAAAAGTAGGAACAGTCTCCGGAGTACTGCAAACCATTTTTAAAAATGCAGGTTTCACTAATCCAATTAGGGGATCATATCAGTTACTTCATTGAGCGTGGCCCTGTATAAACAGATGACAGGTTTGTGGGACCAAAGTCTATTTACAGATGAAACCAAGAAATAATGACTTTGTAAATGGTATTTTTTGTTCACAAAACCAGACCTCACTCCTAACAAACCCTGATACAAAGCTGGGCTGCCATAAGAATTTCTCTGTGTTGTGGTTTAAACCTTGTCATCAAGTTAGCCATGCAGTCTCTCTCTCACTCCCCCCCTTCTTTCCCTCCCCCTACTCCCAGAGGGATGGGGAGGAGAATCGAAAAGGAATGTAACTCCCACTGGCTGAGATAAGAACAGTTTAGTAACTAAAGTATAACACAAATCACTACTGCTATCACCAATCATAATAATGATAAAGGAAATAACAAGGGAAGAGAATACAACACCTCACCATCCGCTGACCGATAACTCACCCCCACCCCACAGTGAACTAGCCTTTCCAGGTAATTCTCAGTTACCTCCTGAGCATGATGTGCTGTGTTATGGAATACCTCTTTGGCTAGTTTGGGTCAGGTGTCCTGTCTCTGCTTCCTCCCGGCTTCCCCTCCTCCCTGGCAGAGCATGAGGCTCAGAAAGTCATTGGTCAGACTAAACATTCTGACCAGCAACTAAAAACATCGGTTTTATCAGCACTGTTCCCAGGCCAAAAGTCAAAAACACAGTGCTGCATCAGCTACTAAGAAGGAGAAAAAATGACTGCTACTGCTGAACCCAGGACACTGTGGTAAGAAGAAAACTGATTAATGGATACGAGCAAAGGACCTGGGCACCATGGTAAGAAAATGGAAAAGCATGGGAGGTAGGAAGAAGTCTGAATAGTATGAAGGAGCTACAGACTTAACGGTGCTCCAAAAGCATGTTGCTTCAGGATGGCAGTGCTAGTGGGGAAAGTTGTGTTTTCCTTCAGGTGAGATCCTAAGAGTAATTTTTAGCAAGTCTGATGTTCCTATACTGCACATCTATACCAGGTTAGAGGACACCATGAAAACTTCTTCCAGCTCCTGCTACTATAGGATGCTCTTTGCCCACTTGGAGTATGGCTGACCGATATTCGCTGGACAGAAACTGCAGTTGCCCTTTGACATTACAACAGAAACTCTAACCTTGCTCTCTCTCTTCTCTTCACCTCATTCCTGCTATTTACCTGTATACAAGCCAAGAATAACCTCTATTGGAGGACTCACAATTAGAGTCAAGGAAAGTAGCTGATAGCAGTATTTTCATTAGTAATTTGATTAGGAGATAGATGGAGAACATAAATCAAAAAAGGGCCAGCAACTGGAGATTTCATCTAAGCAGGTATAATATATATCATTGCAAATAAAACCAATAAAAGCTTGAAACACATTTGCAGAGAAGTGTGAAATAACAGAGTCTTTTGTAATGCATGTTTTAATTAGAACTTGGACCCTTAAATACAGAAAGGGAATGAAGAAGCAGAAGTACAGAATGCAGCAAAAGAATGCTCTTGGAATAGAATGGAAATGACAGCTAGAAAGAGTGGAATATAAAAAAGAATGAAGAGAAAGCAGAAGGGAAATGTGAAATATTCAAAGACAAATTAAATGTATGCCCAAAGGTCAAGAATGCCATCTAGCAATATGTGGAGAGATGAAAGCAGGTCACCTATGTGAGAGATGGGATCAACTTGATCCAGGGTACAAGAGGGCCATCTAGCATGTGGCACAAGCAACTCGGGAGACAGAGGACTGAACATAGAAGAAATAGGGCCACACTTGGTAAATTTGAGGGATATACAAAAGCACTTAATGTTTATTTTTATCTCATTGTAAGAAGCTCCAGTTCTCTCATTTCATTCTCAAACAATATGTAGTTTTCTGGATTCTAAAGTGTATAATACAAACAGTTTGGGGGAAAATTCTGAAACATGAGCAAAATATTGTATATCAAGGAAATGAAAGCATCAGTCTCAATCTGATTGTTAAGCACCATTTGTAGTTGGGAAACAAACAGCTGCAGGATTCACAAAGAATGGATGCATAATTCTAATAGCGAGAGTTTGCCCAACCTCCTGATTCCTGTCTATGTCTCTCATCTACCACACATGAGTACAGATGTTTATCAAAGGTAGCTTAATATGATCAGAGGCAAATTATTCAGCTGGATGTTTACAATGTTATAGATACAACAACCACAGAATTCCTTATACATTTCCCCTGCATATGTGAATTACGTATTAAAGAATATTACTTAGATTTGATAGCAAAGCAAATAGCACGTCCTTTAGCAGCTGTCATATAAACAAAAAAAAAAAAAAGATAAGAATATTTGCAGAAGCTCTAAGTAAATGAAAATGTCTCAATTGTGGCTTAAGTTATCACATAGATGATGCAGTGCCCAAGAATGTAAATTCTTTGTCACTATAAAAGACACCATAACAAATGTCAAAATAAACAAATCCCTTCACCATGGTATGAAACTAAGACAATTCTTCCTATAAATGTTGAGCAATAGAACAGGATCGTTTATGAATGTTTTTAGCATTTTTTTTTTTTTGTGGCACCTTTAACTGCATGAATGATTATATTAATTTATTTTTCTTACCTTTCAGAAAAGACTGCAAGTCTCTGCCCTTATCTTCATTGATTTTGCCTTCCAGAGAAGAAAGCATTTTGCCCACATCATTCATCGCAGCAGCAATGCTGTCAACCTTCTTCTGTAGAAAAGTCAGTTTCATTTCCTGGCTGCTAATCCTCTCATTCATTTTTTGTGTAAGTGCTTGGTCAAAGAACAAGATGAGAAGAAAAAAATCCCAAACCTTTAAAACACTTGCGGGGAGAAAGTGTAAATGACTTGACACACATTAGCTGGAAGTGGGGTGAAAAGTTTCTGAAATTTTAGTCTTGAGTGAATCATCTTGATTTTTGTCATGTATCATGTATTAGTGACATTCAGAAGCACAGCACTAACTAATTACTGAAGCATCTGTATCCATTATAAAGTATTTGCAACTCTCCAAGAGCATTTTGAATGGTTAGCATATTTTAATCAGCATAATGCCATTTTTCCTCCACCTAGTACCCTACAGTGTATTCAGTTAATTCGCATTTAGTCTATCTCTTCTAACACAATCACAAAAACCTTGATTTTTACTTACAATTTATAACATAACTTGATGAATTTGCAAGGCTTGTGTTTGAAGGAAAACATCTTTTCAGCGCTGGGGCCACAATAAAGGCTTGTTCAACATAGCAACAAAAGAGCTAAGAGATAAATGACTCTGGAATAATCATTAGTTTGCCATTCAGAAATGATGCTCAACCTGTGAAGTCAAGTTTGTTTTAAAACCTGCCCAAATTGATCCTGACACTTGTAGTCTCTTCAGGTATAAAAAGGCCTGGTTTTAAGATAGGCACCCTTTTAAGATAGGTAGTGATGATGAAGGCCTTGGTCCTGCAAATTAGGACTCCATATGACTTCAGGTAGCCATCTGAGTTTGATAGCTGACAGGAATGGGACTTAAGTCTGTGATTTTCAGAAGATGCTGAATCAAAATTAAATGCTCCAATTACTGTAAGCAAAGCTACAAAATCTCTTTAATTCCTAAAACTTCAGCCTAAGTGGCTTACCTTAGACACATGATATATTATCCTACATGATCAAGGACATACTATGACTTAATGAACTGCTAGGCAAGAGATTCTTTAGAGTGCATACAAATATTTATTAGTATAAATTTACAATATATTTACAATACAATAGTAACAGTATTGCTATTGATCTTGTGTCATTTTTCATTATGGCATCAGTGTCTATTCCCATGGCAGTGAACAGTTTTAATCAGGACTCATGTGCAAGCACAGGAGTGTAAAAACAAAAAAAAACCCAAAACACCCCCCCCCCCCCAAAAAAAAAAAAAAAGTTATATGTAAAAGAGTATATTCTTCTGACCTGACTTTTATTCTTCAGAATTCTAATACGTAACAAATACATGTATCATATCTAACTCAACAGCATTTGGGAAAACCCTGAAAATTCACTAAATGCACCACTCAGTGCAGATGAAGCATTCTGAACACCAGTGAGAATGCCCTCCTGTAAAGGCATGTTGGTTTTGAAATTCATATGTGGTAAAAGCTGGTGAATAAGGCTGGCTGGTTTAGGGTAGAATGTTAGTACCTTCAGCTGTTTACTTTGCCCATCGTGTCTACTTACACAGATACAAAATTGTGTTCATAACCCAACCACCTAGTTTAGAGTCTGGCAATTCTCCCCAGTGGCAATGTGGAGACAAGCCGTTGTAGGATCTTTTTTATCTGAATACTCTTCATCATAATACTGCTCTGTGACAAACAGACATATCTGGACACTTGTGCTCCTGTCTGAATTGTTATTATGAGAAAGTGATTTGAATTCTTTACTGGCTCATGCATAGTCACCCAAACTGATAACCAACCTGCCGGGTGCAATGCTTTCTTCAGTTCATTTTCTGTCAGTCAAACTACACAGGTGAACCTGAAAGTGAGGTTTATAAGTAGCATAGCTGCATAGTAGGATCTGGAAACAGAATTCGGCTTTCAGAGTCCTGGCAGCTGCTGACGGAATGACAGATCAGGGCTGTCAGTCCTGGCACTGGGCTCAAGTCATGTTCACAGGGTTCACAGCCAGAACAGGTATTTCTCCTTCTGAACTGACCCCATTTAATTTAAAAATAATTGAAAAGCAATTAACATGGAGCTCTCCTCCTCCCTCCACACGTATATGGACATAAACACATACATGTGTACTGTCTCCATAAAACCCTGTGGCAGTCTCAATTCTGACATCCCATTCTGTAATAAGAAACAGTCTCAAACATCCGTATAAAGCTATAAACTGCCCTTGTGCTGTTTAGCTATTTGATCATCCTAGATAGAGTAGCTTAAAACACACCTAAGCCGCCCTTGCTAATGTCTGAAGCACAACTACTAGCTCTGAATAAAGCACCACTTTCTGTAATATGTAACAACAATCACATATTCAGATAATACAATTAACGTCACTACATTTACTTGTATGCCCAATGCTGGTCTATGCTACTTCTAGATTTGATGGGTTTGGTTTGGGTTGGTTTTTGTTTTGGGGGGGTTTTTTTGCCTTGCTGTTTGGTTGTTTGGGTTTTTTTCTGGTAATTTCTGCCTTTTACTCTAATGTAATAGTTTCAGTATTTCTATGCAGAATTATTTTCCTGGATTTTTTTTAGTCACAAGACACTGTATAAATGCTAAGTTACTGGTATCTTTAAAATCAGTTTCTTCTGCCTGTCTTTACCAGAGAAACATACCACTGAACCATGACTAGAAACTCTAACGGTTCGTTCAGGTCCTTTCAGCACACAGGGATTTTTCCCAAATTGTTTTTGCAGTGATCTTAGTGAGTCATGTGGTCAGTGATTGGGTTAGATGTGATAGTAATTATAACAGCTGACCTGGCCCATTGGGGTCCTGAGGAGCTCCTGGTGTTCTCTCACTGACAGTTCTGCTGCTTTCAGCCTGGTTGCTGTGTATAAGTGATTGTTGTTCTTGAGCCAAAAGAGGGAGAAAAAGGAAAGGACGTGAGTGAAACACTGAACATGACAATCACGATTCCACAACAGTTGCTTTCTTTCTCTACTCCGTAACAATTTTATCAAAGCCTAAAAATTTGCAATGATTCTTATTATCTGCTTAGTCCATCTACAAGAGAGGGTTGGTATTAACATTAAAGTGTCAGAACTTGCTCTATAATGAACAGAATATTGCAATCTCCAGGGCTAAAAAATCCTAGAGAAATATTTTAGATCAATATAACAATAGTACAAAGGCAATACAGTGATAGTCAGCTGTAAAATTAATTATTACTTTTTTATAACAACAGAATTAGGTGTATTGAAACTGATGATTTTTTTTTTTAACAGATTACAGATTACACAACTCTTTGACCATATGAATCTTCCTACAAAAGGCAATGGGGATATTACATTGTTACAGCACCTAGAAAATAAAACCATTTCAAAACTTCATCGAATTCCGACAAATATCACCTGAGATTTGCAACTGGTACATACATTTAAAAACTTTACAAGGGGAATAAGTTTTTAAATATTTCCTCTGGTTGTAACAGATGGGATTTGCCGAGCTTACTTTACATCTCAGCCCAAAGATTCCAAAGCAATTTGCAAAAAGCTAGTGTACCATTATTATTATTTCAATATTACAGTTGGGAAAACTGAAGTTCAGAAAAATAAAGTACCTTCACTCACAAGTAGGGAACAATTGATAGGATAGCTGGAACTGAACTGAGATTTCCACCTTCCTGACTTACTTTTCCAGCCATTAGGCTTAACTGTGTTCTTGTGATTTCATTATTGTTAAAGAAAAAAAAAAAAAAACAACTCAAAAAACAAACAAAAAAACATATGTACAAAGTAGAATGTACATTTTCTACTGTAAATTCACACCAATTTTTATATGCTTGCTCAGTTCATGAAGCATTTTGAAGTGAACGTTGTTCCAGCTGGAACACATCTAAGGAATGCCACTTACATGATTTTCAGTCTTTAGTACAGTACAAGCAGAATAACTTTGGTATGGTGACATTATTTTCCAGTTCAAATATTAAAACTAGTTTGGCCATAATGTGAGTTTCCAAGGAAACAGAATGAAACGCTGAATCAAGAAATTCCCTTTGTTTCATCTGCCCCTTAGCAGTATATGTGAAGATCAATAGATTACATTTAAAGGTGCTGTAAGGTGGTTTATGTTGCAAATTAAGGGGGGGGGGGATTATCAATTAGCACACAAACTCAAAGGAAAGGTCACTGAATTTATGGACTGAAAATTTCACAGAATTTATTTAAATCAACTGATAAATACAAAATCCTCAAATAGTTATCATTTCAACAGCTTCAGTTCCCCTTTTGTGGCATGGTTATTGACAGGAGTTAAATACTTGCATTCAGCCCAATTCATTACGCAGGATTTATCAGATGGTGATGTGATGATATGATCTATGACAAGGAAGTCAGTTACTTGCATGTGATAAAGACCAGTGGATCGATGTTCTTTTATTCTTTCATTTACCGATATTTCTGTTGCTCTAAATGTATTTATATATTATATTATAAAATATAAATGTTACAGGCACCAGGGGTTTTTTATACTATCTATCTTATCTCTGATCCTCCCTATTAAATCAATTGCCCCACTCACAGCTTCACATTGTGGAATACCTAAAAGCCTTAGTTTTAGTCACTTATGGAGTTTCAAGGATATATATATTTATGGCTGTGTGCTTGTTTTACTAATACTTTAAACTGTTCAGATAATTTAATTTCTGCAAGACCCAGGATATAGTATCACTCTGTTTGAGCATGCCAGTAATGGAGCAAGCCAAGAGTGCATTATGCCACTTCTAAAAGCAGCAAGAAGAGTAATCAGTGATACATACATACATAATTCCTACAAGACAATAAAGCATATTGTACAGTTATTAAATGTCATCACTGTATAGGAAAGGTACTTAGGCAGCTTTAGAAATTCAGGGGTTTCATTTGTGAAGCAAATTCAGGAGAGTCACCGACAATATAGCTTCTACTATATCATTCTTCTAGTGTGCCTCAGTCTGTTTCCAAAGGAAGTGCTCTGACACATTATATGGTGATTAAGTCTTATGTACTCCTTGGTCCCTCAGCTGAGATTCCCCATCCTAGATGCTGAAGACCAGCAGATGTGATGTAAACACCAGACTGAAACTCTAATATATGTATGCTTTAGGGTAGAAATAGTCATAAAATTATTTGCATGAGACCTTTTAAAAACTGGATCTTCTATGTTCATTTTAAGCTAAAAAAAAAAAAATAAAACAAAAATTAGACCACTAGACCCACCTTATAGGTGCCATTTACAGTAAGAAAGCAACATCAACAACAACAACAAAAAGAGGCAGCAATTCAAAGTGCTGAGCAATGAGTTCTCCCAGTTTTTCCAGGAGCTTTGGGGTTTTCAGCACTTCTGGGTATCGGGTAATGCACATAGGAATTTAATATTAGGCTCCTATTATTGAATATATTGGCCTAGATGTATAATTTATTGACCCATGTATTTTTAAACATAGAATGCAAAATGATTTCAGAAAATATTAAAAAAATGGAAATTGGATCTTTTTTTCTCAATATATTTTTGATGAAACTGGAGTAGTTGAAGAGGAATGCCTGTGGGGAATTTGGTAGTTTCCTACCATTCCCTGTGTTTCAAGAGGAATTGCTACCTTTTGTGTCTGCAGCTCATCCCAAGCAGAGGATAGTACTCACTCCTGTGTGGAATATTTTACAGCCATCTGCTGGAAAAATGACATCACTACCATGAGAGAGAATTCAGTGCTAGCAATGGCTATGGCATTATCAGCAACTCTGAGAACCAGCTGTTGGCTCTAAACCACAGCCAAGGCAGATGGAAACGAATTCATACACATTAAGTCACCTCAGCCTCAGTCTACAGAAAAGCTGAATTCGAATACAGCATGATCTATATTTGAAGATGCATCTTCCAGTTCTTGAAATCATTTTTGACGTAATAGAGTGTTAAGAGAACACATGTAGATGAGCAAACTGGGATTTCTCACCTTCAGACATTACTACATGCACATTATTTTAACTTTTCCTCCTTAAGCTGGAGAAAATGAAGCTGTGTTTAGTAAAAATGACATCATGAACTTTTCAACTCAGAAATTATAAACCCTTTCATCTTAGCAGTTTTGCTCCCATTTAGGCATTTGGTATTCCCAAATCAAAACAATGATGTTTTATTTGTCAAATAATCCATACTGCGCTGCTTCATGAGACTTGTAAGAAATTATGTCTGTATTTTTCCCTTCTTAAAAAGTTGCATTGTCCATGCTGGACTAGGATCCATTTCTTATCCAATCTGGTCACGTGTTGCCGCATAGGAGGTAAAGTTAGAAACAATGATCTGAACATGTGTCTTCCCAGAGGCTCCTCTGTCTCACTCACTGCTACATTACCTTGAGAAACATCTGTAGCCAAGCAGTTACAATGAGGCTACCAAATATAGTTTACAGATGTCTTGTAATAACTATCAGATGGTGACAAGTGTTTCCTCCTGCCTAGACTGTCAGACTGAAATACTTGTGTATGATTTCACTTGGTTTGAGAGAGAAGCTCAATCAGAAGGCATTTTGAACTCGCATTTGCTACAAGCAACCCACATCACACTCAAAGTAGTTCCCAGGATCTAAACCATATTGTCAGAATTCCTCAGTTCTCTTGGCACCCTTGATAAGAGTTCTGTTGTTGAGAAGACGAAGTGCAGAGAGGCCAAGCATAGAGCTCAGAGCCTCTGGAGAGCCCGTCAGAGCTTACAACGTCTCTCCCCCTGCTGTTGTAGAAACGAAGTGCCTGAAGACAAGACGGGCTCCCAGCTGTTCAAGTTCATTAGCTGAGGTCTCTTCGTGGGAATTGAATAATACAGCAGGGCTTGTGCTGGTGGTCTGCTCCTCATGGGAGGCATGATTCCAGAAGCAGGGAAGAACAGCCTTTCTGACATAACACCTTTCATCCCAATCTTTTTAAGCACTTCTACAAGCATTAATTAATTAAATATCCCAGTGCCCCTGTGAGGTAAGTGTCATCTCAATTTTCTAGATGGGTAAACTTGTGTATGCAGATTATAAGTGGCTTTCCCAAATTATTCAGCAAGCCAGAAGAGGGTTGAAAACAGAACCCAGGAGATGTAATTTCAAGCCTGCTTCTGTAACACTTGACAACATTTTCCTTTATTCTTATTTTTACACAGATGCCACTACAAATCGAGTTATACAGCTTTTTTTCCTGGTCAATGCTTCCCTGTTTTGATGCCATTTCTATTTTATCAGCTGTAGCCTCCCTCTTCAATAACCATTTTTAAATCTATTTTTGTTAATGTTTACATTTTTTTAAAAGCAAACCTTTAAAACACCTGATCCACGCTCACTGGACACCCTTGCTGACTGTGTCCTGCGTTAATATTTGACTCCACGCTCAGCTGCACAGAAGAGAATTCTGTGCCTGCTGTGGTTCTGGTTTTTCAGTATTGAAATTTCTCTCCTGGATGTGAATAACAGTGATTTCTCTTCATTCCTCTACATTAATTTTTAATCACAGCCTCTACTTTACCACTGCTGATTGAATTCCCTACCACATCTAATGGCCTTTCTTGTAATATTCATTCATTTAAAATATGTATGCTGATGCCATATCATATTTTTCAAGGCCTGCTTGTCTAGGGCCAGCAGCAAAGAAATAGCTATTATAC
Source organism: Psittacula echo (assembly GCF_963264785.1). Taxonomy (NCBI): domain Eukaryota; kingdom Metazoa; phylum Chordata; class Aves; order Psittaciformes; family Psittacidae; genus Psittacula; species Psittacula echo. Next base: position 49,896,587 of record NC_137735.1, on the reverse strand, counting down.
AGACATTAACTACAGTACACTGCCATATGTTTGATCACCAGGGCAGAGGTAAAACGCTCCATTCTGTCAAAAAAAGGGCACAATTTTACAGGGATCATGTGTAATATCTAGTAAAATTCAGTCACTGTTAAAATGAACAAAGAAAGTCCTACTCGATTCAGAGGGAAACAATGTTGATATATTAATTTATCATATCTAAAATATATTCTTAAAGCCTGAAACTGAAAGCCAAAAGAGTCACAGTGCTGAAGATGAATTTTACAGCAAGCATTCAACAGAGGACCTGGATTTAATATCTCCATCACTGCAATATTCAATAACTAAAAGGTGAAAAGTAGAAACACCAAACACACTGTATGCAACCTCCATATTTTAGCAAAATAGAATAGGACTAAAGATTTTGAGAAAATTTTATTTAGAGTTGTATTTAGAGTGGAAGAAAGAAAAGGACATTCTACTTAGCTATTCTGGAAATTCATGTGCAGGGAAGAGTCAAAATCCCAAGCATTTTAATTTACTGTGCATCTCTCCTGATTTTAAATTAACAGGAGAGACTGTATTGATTTTCAGCAGAGGTATTTGCTCACAAGTCAGATTACAATTTTTTTTCTTTTGTTGAAGTAAATAGTTTCAAATTCTTACAGCTCTACATACCTTTGGCTTGGCAGCTTTGCCCGCTGTACCCAGGGCAGCACTTCCACTCCAGTGATGTTACTATTTTATGTTTGATTCTGTAAGCTTGGTGTGTTGTTGTCTGGGACCTGCAAAACAAGAACATTTTAAACCTAGTTTAGGTGACCAAACAGGAGTTGTAGGATACCTGTATCAATTGCATTATGTTATCTTACATGTCAAGTACATCCCTTCACTAACTGCTTGAAACTGAAAGTGAAGCCTGACTAGGGTTTGGTGTTTCAATAGCAATCACAATTTTAATATTGCAGCCTTCAGATCGTCTGCATAGATGTAAAAGGAACCTGATAGTCTATTTAGTGCTGCCAGACTTCTTTCCTGAATATCCTATTCAGGAATCAAATAATGCTATCCTTTTATGGAAGAGCATCCCGACACGTAGGAAGTCAAGGAAGAGGGCCAGGAGACCTGCGTGGCTAAATAAGGAACTGCTGGGTATGCTCAAGTGGAAGAGGAGAGTTTACAGGTCATGGAAGGAGGGGCTGGCCACTCGGGAGGAATATAAGGCTGCTGCTAGAGGATGTAGGAAGGCAGCTAGGATGGCTAAGACCTCCTTAGAATTAAATCTGGCGAGAGGGGTCAAGGACTGCAGAAAGAGTTTTTTCAAATACATAGCTGATAAAACTAACACCAGAGGCAAGGTTGGCCCACTGGTGAACGGGATGGGTGCCCTGGTGACAGAAGATAAAGAGATGGCAGAGTTACTGAATGCCTTCTTTGTCTCTGTCTACTCTGCCGGAGGCAGTCCTGAAGAGCCCTGTACTCCTGAGACCTCAGATGAAGTCAGGTCAATGGAGCAGTTTGCCTTAGTCCATGAGGAATGGGTTAGGGACCAGTTGAGCAATCTGGACATCCATAAATCCATGGGTCCAGATGGGATGCACCCGCGGGTGCTGAGGGAACTGGCGGAAGTCATTGCTAGACCACTCTCCATCATCTTTACCAAGTCTTGGGAAACGGGAGAGGTGCCTGAGGACTGGAGGAAAGCAAATGTCACTCCAGTCTTCAAAAAGGGCAAGAAGGAGGACCCGGGTAACTATAGACCGGTCAGCCTCACCTCCATCCCTGGGAAAGTGATGGAACACCTTATCCTTGATGCCATCTTAAGGCATGTCAAGGATAAGAGGGTTATGAGGGGCAGTCAACATGGCTTTACCAAGGGGAAGTCATGCTTGACCAACCTCATAGCCTTTTATGAGGAAATAACATTGTGGATGGATGATGGCAGAGCGGTGGATGTGGTCTACCTTGACTTCTGCAAAGCATTTGACACAGTCTCCCACAGCATCCTCATAGCTAAATTGAGGAAGTGTGGCCTGGATGATCAGGTAGTGAGATGGACTGCAAACTGGCTGAAGGACAGAAGCCAGAGAGTTGTAGTCTATGGGGCGGAGTCCAGTTGGAGGCCTGTATCTAGTGGAGTGCCTCAAGGGTCAGTACTGGGACCAGTATTATTTAATATATTCATCAATGATTTAGATGAGGGAATTGAGTGTACTGTCAGCAAGTTTGCTGATGACACTAAGCTGGGAGGAGTGGCTGACACGCCAGAAGGCTGTGCTGCCATCCAGCGGGACCTGGACAGGCTGGAGAGTTGGGCAGGGAGAAGCTTGATGAAATATAACAAGGGAAAGTGCAGAGTCCTGCATCTGGGCAGGAACAACCCCAGGTTCCAGTATAGGTTGGGGAACGACCTGTTAGAGAGTAGTGTAGGGGAGAGGGACCTGGGGGTCCTAGTGGATGGCAGGATGACCATGAGCCAACACTGTGCCCTTGTGGCCAAGAAGGCCAATGGCATCCTGGGGTGTATTAGAAGGGGGGTGGTCAGTAGGTCGAGAGAGGTCCTCCTTCCCCTCTACTCTGCCCTGGTGAGACCGCATCTGGAATATTGTGTCCAGTTCTGGGCCCCTCAGTTCAAGAAGGACAGGGAACTGCTGGAGAGAGTCCAGCTCAGGGCGACAAAGATGATTAAGGGAGTGGAGCATCTCCCTTATGAGGAAAGGCTGAGGGAGCTGGGTCTCTATAGTTTGGAGAAGAGGAGACTGCGGGGGGACCTTATTAGTGTATATAAATATATAAAGGGGGAGTGTCATGAGGATGGAGCCAGGCTCTTCTCAATGGCTAACAATGATAAGACAAGGGGTAATGGGTATAAACTGGAACACAAGAGGTTCCACTTAAACTTGAGAAGAAACAACTTCTCAGTGAGGGTGACAGAACACTGGAACAGGCTGCCCAGGGAGGTTGTGGAGTCTCCTTCTCTGGAGACATTTAAAACCCGCCTGGACACATTCCTGTGTAACCTTATCTAGGTGTTCCTGCTCTGGCAGGGGGATTGGACTAGATGATCTTTTGAGGTCCCTTCCAATCTCTAACATACTGTGATACTGTGATACTGTAAAAAATATTTATACCTCTCAGGGGAAGCCTTTTGCTCCAACAGAGCAGAAGCTTGGAAAACTGCACAGAAAGGATTTCCTTGCCTACATGCACTTCAAAGCTTTGTACATGTGCACCTTCCTTTGCAGTACTTTGGAAGAGTGGAGCAGGCTTACTTGAAAACTTTGAACTGATCAGAGGGTGCCAGAGTGAAGGCATGCCAAGTCATGAGCTTTTACACTTGCTACAGAGACAAGTCATGAGTTTTTATACTTGCTATAAGGACATGTGAAGATGAGTCCTGGAAACATTCTAGTATGATCCCGTTTGTTTTCATTTTCATTTCTAAAGTCATGGTTGTATGAATTATGCAGCTGGCAATAACAAACTTGCAAGTTCTCTTTCTTTCTAGTTCTACACACCTTTGAGCACAGGATCCAATACACCAAGTCCAAGGCTTCGCTCTGCCTGATGAGAAGGTTTCCAGGTTGTCCACCACCACCGTAGGTATGAGTCTGGTATGGACATAAGCACACCAGTTTCTGCAAGACAGGGAAGACAAATATAATTAAAAGTACAAACAACATTTTCCACACTAAGATGATATATAATACTTATAGGGGAAATTTAAACCCATAATTTAGGGATCAGACCAAGTTCCAAACATTAAGTTTGGTTTCATGCTGCCAATGTAGCCTTGGGCAATTAGTCTTTGTGCTTCAGCTACCTGTTAACAACAAAGAAAATAGACAATCATTTCTCCATCTCTACATATATTTGTATTGCAATCTAATTTTTTTCCTGGAGCACCAAGTACAAAGAAGCTCTTCTAGACTGCAGTAATGACAAGTCTTAAAACACATCTACATTTCAGGTTACAGAAACTGTTTATCTAGAATTCAAAGGATTGTTTAGTAACATTTTTAGCCACCCATAACTCTCACTTTACGGATAGACACTTCTACTTTTCCTCCCTTTGCCCAGCATGAGATCATGTAGACTGTGTTTTGCAGTGCACTTTGAGATCAAAGCCACACATGGCAATAATGTGCCATAGTTCACACTGGCCTGTGCCACTGGCTATTGATTCAGAGAAGGAAGTCACATATTAAATCATCAAACTTTTGACCACTGCAACACAGGATGTAGAAGCTGGTGACTGCAAGGCCTGGTTTGCAAGAAAGGACTCTAAGGAGGTTCCAAGAAACGACAAACTGCTAAATCGTATTTTGAAAGCAGGGAACTTGGTAGAAGCTACAGTAGAGAACAGAAATTAAGTACAGATTATAAACTGAATAATGGCTCAGGAGAGATTTGTACAGAGGAATTATGCCACAGAAATCTATTAGCATTCTCTGTATCAGAAGCAGGTAGATAAAGGGGTGATTTTCAGAGGTTTTTGGCAAGGTCACTCAGCAAATGCCATTAGAGGGAAAAAAAGCAGTCTGTCACATAGCAAGAGGATAGACCTGGTATAGATTAATAAGGCATAAATCAGAGAGGTGAAAGACCAGTTAGCTTTCTCAAGAAAGAGTTTACCAGCAGAATCCCATATGTATATGTAATAGACATTATATTAAGACATTAATGAGGAGAGTAAGTGAATGGGGAGATAACAATCATTTTGTGTAGTGAACCAAAAGCTGATCTTGAAGAATTGCAAAAATCTCATGATGCTGAATTTCCACTTTTTTTTTTTTTTCCTGTCAGAACAGGGTCTTATAATGCAGAGTCAGACACAAACAAAGACAGCCTTATACATACAGTATGATTACCTAAATTAACTATAATCAGGAAAAAGATCTTGGAATCATTGTGATTAGCTCTTTGAATATGCCAATTTAGTAGCAAGCATGAACTAAACAAGTGAATCAAATGCATGAAATTATTAGGCAAGGACTAGAGGACAAACAGAAATCACCACCGTTTCAGTACATCGACTCCTTGTTGCTGTATATGAGTTTGTGGTTAGTCTACAGTTTAAACACAGAATTCAGGTTCATTACCACATCCTAAAGAGGTGAAAAGAAAAGTAAAAATAGAAGATGAAGAACAGGAGGGACGGGAAGTCATAGCACTCATTATTTGGTCTACCTTATTATGACAAAAAGGCATGAAACCAAAAGAGATTTAAAGTGGAAAAAAACAAACAAACAAACAAACAAAAAAGGCTCAGGGTAATGCTTCCACAAACATAGATTGTGCCATATTTAGAAGTTTGGGAAGCCAAAGTGGATTTTTAAAAGCAGTTAAAGGATTTCATGAAAGAACATGCAATTAAGGTGCTATTGGTTTGTTGATGTTTTAAAAATGTAAAGTTGTATGTATAACCACTGTCTCAGGAAGTTCCCCCATGCAGATTGGATGGCATCCTGAAGAAAGTATTATTGCATTTCTGCTGGTGGAACAAATTCCTGTTTGGTCTAGTTGTGATTTTCTTTTCCTATCTTAGTACAGCCTTTCTTAGGGTCATACATTATTCTCTTCTCAATGCTGAAACAGATTTCATTTTTCACTTGGCAAGTTAGTGACAAAACATTTCAGTTATAGAGACAGTGAACTCTGAAGTATTTCCATACCACTATTAGTGTATGAGAACTTCATGTTTTTCTTGCCAGGTCATGTTTTGCTGCTAAACTTCGCTTCCAGTTGAGTAGTTTTGTTAGTGTTCCATAATCCAGTAAGTAAATATAAGTTTACCTCTGAAATCAGTATCTTGCTATGGGCTCCTTACAGTAGAAATCAAAATACAATTAAGACCAGATTAATTCCACTTACTTATCTGGCATTAGTACAGATTTACACCACTTCAAACAAGAACAGTACAAAACACAAAATAGTACCAGCATCTATCCTTAAGTGATTGTTTTTGTCTACTGAGATCTTACCAGTGCACTCACATTAAATTCAGAAATGCTTTACTTGGAGAATGATTCCTGAGAAAACAGCAGGATAAGCTAGGAAGATGCTAAGTAAGACCAGCAAGCTGAACCTCTCAGTATTTCTGCTGCCAGTACTATGCTGCTCCCTCACACAACACATATCCTTTAATTGATTAAAAATGTGTTCCATATAAAATAGGATTTTGTTGAGTCTCTTTGATCTGATTTTGCCCACTCAGTCTCCACTTCCTTGAGAGTTTTCATTAGGATAATATTTCTTTTTTTAATTGGGTATAAAAAGGCTGTGCTTTTGCTTGATGCTTCCTTTGTGTTTGGTCTCCTCTAGCTATAGGCTTTTGTCTGTGTCTATAAATTACAGACTCCATGAATAAATATTTGCCAAAAATTAAATGCAACTCTCAAGCATAAGCTTAATCACTCTTCTCACTACCTCTGTTGAAGCCAGAAGCAACTCTGTGCAAGTCTGAGACACTTAAAATTGGCAGAATAAAAAGACTTAAGACTTCTGAGTTTTGCAGACGGACAGCAAAGTTACTTACACTGCCCCCCCTACTTGGGACACATAGATTGTTGACAATCTTATGTGTCATACAGAGACTGTCATACAGACCCCTGCTAGGGGTAACTAAGTAAAAGTGATATTTACAGCTAAACACTGCCAACAGTCACAGGGAGAGAAAAAGATTGTAACTCCATCCTTTCCAGCACACCTCTGCAGCACCAAGTGAGACAGGCACCCCTTCTTGTCAAGCACTCAATAGGAGCAGGACATAGAAGGACACTTAACTCCCTCGCAAGTACAACCAGAAAGATAGTTCTCCCATGGAGCTTCCTCTCTGAGGAGTAGGAAACAGAAAAACCAGGGTTTCTCTCTAATAGAAGCAGTACAACCAACCACAAATGAGCTAACACTGACCTCACCAGCAACATACAGTACTACAGCATCAAAGACAGGCAAGCAGCTGCTAAATGACAGAAGCAGATCAAGTAACACCCAGTAATTATCAAATGAAGACTAGATAACAAACCAACTTCAAGAGAACTGCTAGTGACAAGGATCTTATATAAAGAGAACATGCTTAAGCCTGGTCTTAAATGGAGCCCTGGCCCAAGAGTATGGGTGGTGGTTTCAGGTGAGCTTGTTTAGCATTAGGAGGGCTTGTTGGTTTGCTCAGGGCATTATCACTGAGCTTGCTCATTACAGGCATGAGTGTTCTGTATATTCATATCCAAGATTAAAAGCTACTTTTTTCTTGGAAATGCAGCACAAGGATTAAAATAAATAATCTTTTAGCCTGTAAATGGGATGCTAAATGTTTCTTAGCAAATGCTGGAAGTGATGCTGGGCTAGACTGGCAGTAGTCTATCAAGGAACAGCTCTAACTAAGCATGGTGGTTTGCTAATGATTTAAACTCTGATTTAAACAGAGAATGTCAACATCTAAATTCCTGAATAACTCCTAGCAATTAACTCATGGTGTACCAGGTCTGATCAGAAGACGTCTGACGCGGTAATACCACCTAAAACAGTTTGCACTACCACAGCTCTTTTACTGCTACACATTATCTGTTTGAAAAGAGAAGACCTGAGGGCTAACACCTTGAGCAGCTGAGTGCTAAGCTTACCACCCCTGCAAATAAAGAATGCAAATATAGGAGTCAGATTTTAAAATCTGGGCTACAACAAGCAGAAATTAGGTTAGGACTTGAGTCTGTGGCTCCCTAGCCTGCGTTCTACCCTCACGTGCAGACCTGACAGCTCACCAGAGAAAGAGGCGAAGCAGAAGACATATAACAGTATTGTCAGTGACAACCTTTTCTGCAGCACACATTGCTAGGGTAGAACTTTTGGTAATTGAATGACATTTTACATCTGAGCAAATGTGGTCAATATGAAGATAAAATAGTGAAAACAGGCATAAAAAACAGTTGTAAAATACATGAAAGCCCTGGAATATAGAGTCCAGTTAATAAATAAATAAATAAATAAATCACTCCTTAACATTGACAACACCAATCCACTGTTTATCATGATTACTGAGGTTGGCTAGCTTCAAGGAAACAGCTGTTGGAACTTCTACCTTTGGACATGACCTTCAAAGGAAAACAGGATACAGTACATCCCAAATGTACTGTATTATACAGTATTAAGGACTGCTCTTGGTTTTTAAAGGTAGTCTGAACTCAGCTTCTGGTCTCTATCAAAAACTGAACTCAACTTGAGCAGACTGTTTCTATTTAAAGTATTTAACTCATTCTTAAGCTACATGAGTGCAATGTCTGAAGCTGTGGTTTTTGCATGGCCCAACAATCTTTGATCAGGTTAAATCGGAGGAAATATTCATAGCAAAAGTGCTCCTGGTGTGACTCATAATTAGGTTTATGCTACCAATGAAATAAGCTCATTAAGAGATGTTAAGAATGTAAATATAATTTTGAAATCAAATTGTCTGAAAAAATGTAGATTTGAAAAGAGAAGATGAAACATGGCAGAAGAATCATGACAGGCTGTGTTAATGCAAAGGCAGAACAGAAGACAACTGATTTGCATAGCAGGACTTTAAACCTGAAAATCCTCTTTACCCTCCATGGAATCATATATTCCAGAGCAGCAATACAGGCTTTTAACATGCAGGTTTTGTTGAGAGCTGCAGGAGCAGGCATTTTTTTTTTGCATTGAAACTGGTTTCAGTCAGAAAAGCCATATTTAAAAACAAAGTAAAATCCTCACAACAGACAACAGGAATGCAGCCTGGAGAGAGCAGTGCAAGACCCCAACTGGCATAAAGCCCATGTGACAAGATTTCATCCTCCTCCTGCATATGTTGGCCAGGAAAACTCACTGGTAGCAAGGTGTGGGAGAGCACACCAAGTCCTGAGGCTTTTGAAACAGCTTCGTTTGTTAGGTTTGCAGCAGTGTTTCCAGCTCAAAAAAACACTGCGACCCAAACTCTCCACCAAGTGTGGCTTGACCATATCTGAGAAGTAGGGCATAGTATGAAGAACAGCATTTTTTTCTTTCACAGCCAATAAGCATGTCTAGTCTGCAGCTTTGGCAGGCCTGAGTCCTATGGGGGTTAAAGCCATTGCAAATTCAAAGCGTTGAGCAGCTAAGGGGCCAGAGAGCCTGCCCACACATCTGGAGCCAAGCACTTACAGCTGGCAGGGTATTAGTGGGACCCAGACAGTGGCCTTAAGCCTGTCTTTAGCTTTTGGGACCCTACATGTCATGTACAGCTTATGCAGATTTTATGTCAATACCCTCTCCAACAGGGTCCTTTCCAACCCTAACTATCCTACGATTCTATGATTCTTCTCATACTGGAGTGCTTGTTTTCTCACAGAGAAAACATTCCCATGAAGCATTTCTTCATTTCCACAGTTGCCCAGGAAAACAGAAAGGATGCAGCCTGGAGGTAACTGAAACAGAAGTAGCTTTGGGGCAATTTTAAGTAAGGACTGCCCGCACTGGGTCCATGGCAGAAAATCAGTGCCCAGTCTACGTGAGTATGTACCAATAATACATCTGTTTCCATCAACTGGAAAAAAATCCACCTTATTTCTGATATGGTAAGGCAGATTACTGTAGTTTTTCCCTGTGTTCAGCTGAATCATCCTCAGTGATTTAAACCAGCCTCATGACACAGAAATACATATATATACATATATATATATATGGAATATGGTATTAATTACTGGGCAACATCTTGCAACTTCAAAAGGATGCGATTCCCTGCAAAATGCAACTTCCCCATCCACAAAATGAAACCATGTGGCCTACGGAAAGCTGTGCACAGGTAGTAGATGAATAGTGGGTAATGCCTCAAGCAGTAGTTATTGACTTATTTTTGTTTAAGCTATTGTAAGAAGCAAATCTGTTTCTTAATTTACTGTGCAGCTTTCTGAAGCCAGGCCTAACTTTATATAGTGAAAAGTATGCCACTTGAAATAGCTGTATGCGCATGTGCTCTTAGGTGTATCCCTGCCTCCTGATTCCCTAACAGTCGAGAGCCCTTAAACTCGTATTCTATGATTCATCTTTGCTTCGCTGGCATGTTGCCGGCACTCCTAAAACCCTCGCCTAATTCCCAATTAGCAGGGCAATTAGCAGAGCTAATGCTGTCTTTGCTGGCGGCCTGGGTGCTCTGTCTGAGCTGCCCGCCCCACCCAGAGAGGCGGCAGCGGGTCGCTTCCTCCCGCCCCGCGGGCTGCCAGCACCATGCGGGAGCCACCGCCACTGCCCGCTGCTGCTGGTGCCAGCAGCTGGCGCCTGGTTAAGACCTCCCATGGCCCCACAGCGCTGCGGGCCAACGCCGGGTGCCAAGAAGCGACGGCGGCTGGGAGGTGGAAGGAGGGGGGCGGTGGCTGGCGGCACTGAGGAGGGGCGGGCTGAGATGAGGCGCTGCCAAGTAGAGCCAGCAGGTGGCGGCCGTTGCCCGCTGAGGCGGAAAGCTGCTGGAGGGTAACGCGCCTATAGCTCCGCGGAAACGGCGAATCGTGGGACATCCACGGTTCTGTCGTGACAGCCGCTCACGGCAGCTGACGGGGACGATCTGTGTAAATTCGGGTACAGCTACATCGATTCGTACGGCTCACCGGCACCAGCGCTCGGGGAGAGCCCCGCTGCCTTCAGGACTCCCAGGGGGTGCTGAGGGAGAACAGGAGGCCTGCAGGAAGGAGGGCAGCAAAAGAAAACCATAAATTCGTTTTACTCCAAAGAAGGAGTGCTGTGGCTGCTTGCTGGTGAAGTTGTCGGGTCAGTGACAGGACTGTTATGAATACATTTGTGGTCAGTGGAAATATTTCTGTTTGAGCGCAGCAGGCTTTGAATTAGTGCTCTTGGCACTGTGGTACCCAATGTTGCTGGAAAGCAAAGTGCAATTTACACTAACACTAAAAAATTATAACTTCCTTAGGGTGATAGGGTGAGTGAGACTGCAAGGACTCCTTCCACAGCACATTTCCACTGTAAACTTTGGATACATCACAGACTCATAGAATGGTTTGAGTTGGAAGGGACCTTACAGATCATCCAGTTCCAACTCCCCTGCCATGGGCAGGGACACCTTTCACTACACCAGATTGCTCAAAGCCCCGTCCAGCCTGGCCTTGAGCACTGCCAGGGATGGGGCAGCTGCAGCTTCTCTGGGCAACCTGTGCCAGTGCCTCACCACCCTCACAGGGAATTAAAACACATTGCCAAAGAAAAAAATCCACAAAGCAACCCTGACAAAAACTGCCAGCTACAGATTATCAGGTATACAGGGACACACTTGCTTCCACTTGCTTGGAGGAGGTCCTCAAGCCGCTCCACAGGAACACCAGTGGCAGTCAGGCCACAAAGGATATAGATTTTGTTTTGCCCCTTTCATATTATATCCAAAAATCAGTTAGTTTTATCCATGAGTAAATTAGATTACCTGGCTTTTAATAGAAATACTATTGAATCAGGCCAGCTGAACATCACTGAATCATGAAAATGAAATTATTGTGTTGCTGAAGGAGTACAAAAGGACCCAGAGCTGGACTTGTTGTTAAAGTCTTGTTCCCCATGAGGACACTCAGGCACTAGAGCAGGGCCCAGGCAAACAGCCCAGAACATGGAGCTCAGTACCTGACTGGATCAAACACCAACCAACCTGGTCTGATCTTGTACTTGGACTTGGCAGTGAGTATGAGGTTGGACCAGTGACCTCCAGAGGTCCCTTCCAACATGAGTGATTCTATGGTTCTGTGAACCTGTGATCTGTGCTTGTATTTCTGTCTGGTTTGGGTGATAAGGTTGTTTTTCTGAATACAGTCAGTTGCTTGCATTCAAACATAAAACCATATAATGACATGGTATGGAAGAAATCCATTTTTTTCTTTCTTATGAAGTTAGGATCTTTTCCAGTCTGAAACACCATTACACAAAGATCAGAGTATCAGCCTTGAATTTTGTTTGTATAAAAGTACATTGCTGTGATATAGTTTCAATTTTCTTTAAAGCATCTGCCAAGTTTGGATGATGAGAGATAATGTTGGTCGACATAATGTAAACACTTTGATAATAAGGATAGCAAGAACCTTCACAGGGTTTTATTGCTATTGCAAGGGAACGATGTTGTGGTCTCAACAACTTCCTTTGAACTCCACTAGGTGACTACAGAGACCTCTCACCTTTTTTATACTAGCAATATAGTAAATTCTGTATCTTTAAATGAACATCAGTCATCTTTCAAAAATATAAGCTCTAGTTCAAAGAGAAATTATAAATCTGAACCAAAATCAATTAATTTTTTAGGTTCACTGCCTAGCTTCCTTTGCTCTGAAATCTCATACATGAATCTCAGCTGACATAAAAATTCAGTACTCACTAGGGACGGACCACAAACTGATCAGATTGGGAAACCTGTTCTGCATGCTGTTTGGAATGGAAAACCCAGACAGGCTCTGAAAAATGCTTTTGATGCATAATATAATATAGTATGTGATTGTAAAATATGTTATAGGATATGGTTTTTAGCCCTGAGAGACAGCTGACTTGTTGACACTGAAGTATCAGATGGAGGGAATTGTACTATTTGTTTAATGGGTTTTTTTCAGGACTCAGGATCCTGACATTTTGTCCTATCCATTACAAAACACAAATTCTGCTCTCGTTGATTTCCTTTTTTCGTATATACAGTGATGAAGCCTTGGACTGTGAACAGCCTCTTTGTCTCATCCAGGTTTTTATTTACTGTTGTGACCAGTTGTATGTCCTATCTTGAGCTGCAAAAACTAATTCACAATTTCCACTTCTCTAACACTTCACCAATCTATTTTAGCATATAAGAAGTTGTCTTGTTTCGAACCAGATCAGCTTTTTCAGACCTTATCTCCCTGTCTGTGTTCAGAGCCCTCCAAAATAATCAAACTTGCCTACAGCTGGAAGTTAGACTTTTGAGAAGATATGCATAATCTGCTTTGAGAATCATCCAGTAAAACACATTTGAAAACCCACACAAACTGCTCTTTAAAAGGGTATTAATTCTGCATTTTTCCCTTTGGAATATACATTTATTTTCTATCACTTAATTGACCCAGAGTAGAAAATGCATCAAGGTAATTCTCGGCTGGCTTACTGTCAGTGCTTCTCAGATGACCTTCAGTGGTACTTATTTTCACTGGTTTCTTAGTCCTTTAAGTAATCTACAGATAAGGATATTGTAGTATGTTAGTGATGGCTTCTCTACTTCGAGAAATAACAAAAAAGAAAGCCTTTATAAGTGAAAAAAGGAAAGTGTCAGTTTTCTAAAATGTCAGTTATATTGAGATTTGTAAGATTGCATATTTTCTGGGCAGACTTGAGCAGATGGTTCTGGTGTACTTTAAACAAAAGGCTGAAAAGAGTTGAGTGCAGTGACTGGGAGGCAAATCTGAACACTGTCCAGTTACGGTAATCCTAAACTATGCAGAGGGCTGAAGAGACATTAAGAGAGATGGAAAACACTCTGTTCCTATTCCTCGTTCCCATGGCAGATGAAAAAAAGAGCAAGAGCAAAGATAAGTGTGAACATCAATGCAATATTTAGTGTGATGATATGAATGGAAACCTTTATTGCCATTATTAAAAAATTTCAGAAGTCATCTGTATAGTAGTGCCTGATCACAGAAAACCTAAATGACCAGACTCTGAAGAGGCTAAGAGGAAAAGATGTTGGGCTTTTTACCTTTTATGAGTACTTTGTGAGTGTCTCAGAAGCAACCTGGGTGGTGATGTGATTTTTCTTTTCTTCACAGTGCTATGTTTCCTGTGCTACTGAAAAGAGTCAGTCATGACTCTGCCAAGCATCAGTGTTGAAAGGTTGTCTCAGAGAACCAGAACTTTGGATTTTGCTATTTCCTGAATTTTTGCCTGGTTTTCAGAAATTATTAGTTTATCACCTACAGTACAGTATTGTAGGACATTTTTTTACCTTTCTTCTCTCCCTGGAAGACAAAACACCCTACTGGTCCCTCTGGGAGGCAGCCCAAGCTACCCCAACCATCTCCAGCAATGACTCCTTCCCACCTCAGTACTGGAACCTCTTGAAAAGTGACCACCGCCTTGGAGCAAACATATCTTTTCATTAATTCTGTCCATGGGACAACCACAGTGGAAAAGATTTCTACAATACGTAGGGTATAATAGTGCTGATATAAACAAAAAGTATGAATTGCATGGACCTTGTCGCGATTTAAGCCCAGCCATAAATCAGAAACCCAGCCATAAATCAGAAACACACAGTCTCTCTCTCACTCCCCCCACTTTCCCACCCCCCCCGACCCCACCCCCCTACCCCCCTACTCCTGGAGGGATTGGGAGGAAAATCGAAAGAATGTAACTCCCATGGGTTGAGATAGGAGCAGTCGGGTAACTAAGGTAGAACACAAATCACTACTGCTACCACCAATAATAATAATGATAAGGGAAATAACAAGGGAAGAGAATGCAACCGCTCACCACCCACCAACCGATACCTCGCCTGACCAAGCAGTGAACTAACCCTTCCCGGTAACTACCCCCGGTTTATATAGTGGGCATGATGTGCTGTGGTATGGAATACCTCTTTGGTCAGTTTGGGTCAGGTGCGCTGTCTCTGCTTCCTCCCGGCTTCCCCTCCTCCCGGCTTCCCCTCCTCCCTGGCAGAGCATAAGACTCACAAAGTCCTTGGTCAGAGTAAACATGACTTAGCAACTACTAAAAACATTGGTGTTATCAGCGCTGTTCCCAGGCCAAAAGTTGAAAACCACAGCACTGCACCAACTCCTAAGAAGGAGAAAAATGACTGCTACTGCTGAACCCAGGACAGACCTCTTTGCAGCTCTTGCCCTATACCAGTACTGCTGCTGTACAGTGTGCTGTAGTACCTCATCTGCACGATGCGATAAGGTGTTTTGCTACTTCACACGAGCAATCTCAGCTGTTAATTGTTTCACTTCTGTGCTCAGCAGAAGATAGTACCAACCTCTAAATACTTGCATTAAAATTCTCTTTACAGTAAAATTTTCTTGATACTGTGCCACATGCATCGTTATGGAACTGCATAATTATGTCCATTGCCCCATTTATTCTGTGAATGAAATAGTAATAAAGTAGCGAATACCAGCACTTGGCTGAATGATTTGGTTTTTAGGACTGCAACAGAATAACATTGCATTCAGCATGTATACAAAAATTAGATTGTGGGCTTGCAGCCCACATCAGAAGTTCATTCAAGATGCTGCTGGATAAGAGGGGTTTATTGCAGAGGTCTTCTGCATGGCTGGAATACAACACTGTGAAGGTAAAGCAAGCACTGCTTGTCAAACATCCTCTGACACTTAGCCACCAAGGCAACCTAAGTACCAGGGTAAGAGGTTCCTCCTTCCAGGTCATAGTGAACATACCTAATGAGGCAGAAACCTAAGCCATGCATGATTGTATTTATTGTAAATGCACAGTGATGCAAAAATCTTAAGAAATCTATTCAAGAATTGTTCTCTGCTCCATTAAAAAGTGACATGATGAAAAGAGACTGTGAACCTTGCATTAACTAGGCAGTTAAATCAGGTTTCTATGTATGTTGTGCAATTTGAACCATCTACTGAGCTTACCCATTCATTTTAATTTGTCAGTACAATAGAAATTCTACCAAGCTGATACAGGGAAAAGCAATTTCTATGGAGAAATGCAGAGGTCTGGTCATGAGAATGAAATATTTCAGCACTCCTAGCACATGCGACAGCTGAGGAAATCTGTCCCTGGTGCTGACTTTGTCGAACCTTTCTGTGCTTAGTAATAAAATACCATCACCTCACCACTACCCAAAGTAATGGCAGAGGAAGTCTATGAAGACCCTCAGTGGATTCATGATGATTGGAAAATGTGCAATATACACGTACTAAGAGAAAAAACTAATGTAGAGCCATCCAACAATGCAGAAAGAGTGTGGTTAATTTACAGCTTGAATGAATGTGTCATGCATTCAGGAGCTGCCTTGAATAGTAATTAATAACATTGGATTCAATGAAAGGATGAGTGTGCTAGTCTCAGGACTCTGCCTCAGACTTCCACCATATCACCACTGTTATTTAAGATGCTTTATATAGTGAAATACTGCAATTGCCTCTCTCCACAGGCAAAAAGCCCTGTATCTCACATAAACTCAATTGAAAAGAATGTATCATCTGTTTTCTTATTTGACACCAAATTGGTGCTCACATTTAATGTCTCTGAACTTTGGAAAAACTCTTTCGCTACTGCTGAAGCACAGCTCTGTTTTTTCAGCATTTCTTTATTCATTGATACGAATAGCATGAAAATTTGAAGATTGGCAGAAATGAAGAAAAAAAAAAATACTTGTTTGTGGAGACGTAAGCTTACATTTAAAAGCTTAAGTCAAAGTCATTACTAGAGGTGAAGAAAGGAGTTTCCCTTCAGCTCAGGCCATTCCACATATGTTTCCTATAAGGTTTCCTTACCATTTTGAAAGCTTGGGTGCAGGACCTCCCAGAAGTGGGGATGCCTCACCAGTGAAACTACTCTTCTGAAATAGTCTGAGAGCAGGCAGCTACAGACCTATAAATTGTGTCCTCCTGTACCTATTCTAAGGTTAACTATAAACTTGTTCCACTTCACTGCAAAAGAACAGGATTTCATTTCATTTTTATTCCAGCAAAGAATAAGGAAGAGTTTAGTGGTTTTAGAGATAAGGATATCCCAATATTTTAGCACTTAAAATATGACACTAGGATGTGATGCAGAGAGGCTCAAAGTTAAGTTTTATTAAGAGCAGAATTTTTAATCTGCCTTTAGCCCTACTGACTGTACTTCTGCCTCTTGCAGTATGCCTCTGCCCTCGGAAGTTCTGCTGGAATCTGAAAAGCCAACCTGAGATGGGTTTTTAAAATAAAGTCATGGTCTTTTGCAAATATGGTTCTGTTTCAGTAGGGAAAAAAGATATTAATTTATTCTGGCAGTCCTAATAGTGCATTTCTTTCAGTAAAATTAAATGGAAACTTGTCAGGACCCTGCTGGCACTTGTGGGTTTTATTCAACTTGACCAGCCTGACCTGAGGTCTCCACACATATACCCTGCCCATGGGCTCAAAGGCCCCACGAAAGTTCACCTCAGGACTGCATTCTCCCTGTGCCGATCCTGACCTGCAAGCTGACATCCTGGCCTAACTTTGACCTTGCCCCATCACTATGGACTTGCCCAGTGATCACTGGGATGTGATATATCCTGGTCACCATCACCAGGTGATCAGTGATCCTGACTCAGTGATTTGCCTTCCCAACTTGATCTTGGTACTGCAGTCCAACTGTGCCTGTCGATTTGGGCTCTGGGGTGATGCTAGCTCCCCTATCTTGCTGTGTCCTGCCTGCCACATTGGGTGGCTGTCAGAAATATTTTTCAGGTGCAGGCTTTGAAAATCCATTAAATCTTCCTAAATCATGGTCTTCTGGCATTTTAATGAGAATTTTGCAAAAACAGAGTAAACCAGAAGAACTTTTTTGCTACTCTGGTTCTAGTATGGACATGATATGTGTATATAATATTGTCCTCAGATAATCTAGGGTAGCAATAGCAAAGGAATTGTCTTGTAATTAAGCCAGTAAGGCACACATCCTCCTTCAGAAAGGGGTATTTGGGTAGTTAAGCTTGTATAATGAGCACATACTGTACCTTGTGGGCAATCTCATAGCCCTGGAGACTGTCCAACAAAGTATATGCATTGCTATTTTAAAAACTCTAAATATATTGAAAAACAAATGCTCATTTTTGTTTTGTTTTCCTTCCTCTTGTCTCTCCTTGACTTCTTCCTATTGTTCCTTTCATATGGAGCCTTGTAACATCACCATCTCTGCACATATGTTAACACAATGGGTTGCCATAAAGGTTTACAGAGTCATGCAGTTCCTAAAGGTCACTCAAAAATTCAGGTTGGAATACAAATTATAACCAAAGAATTGCTCTAATTCAAAGTAAATTCAAAAAGCAAATTGTGTTTCCACATTTCTTCAGAGGTAGTACACTTTACAACTATGAAATCTGCTATTGAGTCATTCATGCTGAGCTCAGGCATTAAATGAGTAAACCTTGAAGAAACCCGTATGTCTTTATTGGAAGTTTTACAGCATCTCTTTCAGTTTATTTGCAATAAAAAATACTTTTTTCTTTTTTTAAATGAAAATATATGCTAGAAATGGGTTTAGGTTGTGGTCAATAACATCTGCACATAATAAATAAAAATGCTTGTGTTCTTATGCATAGTTTCTCAGCAGCAGCTTGCCAGGTGTTTCACAGCAGTGACTGGTGACACTGAGCGCACTAGACTTGGCATTTTTTTATGAGTTCACTGAAAAAATATCAGTCACAAGCACCTGTATTATTCATCCAGGTCTAATTCATAGGGAAAGTGGGACAGAATAGTTAAGTGACTTACTTAAATCACAGTCTAGGTCAATGGCAAAACTGGAAGAAAAGCTCAAAACACCTTAGCTGATTGTATAAGCACTTTTATGCAATAGGAAGACAAGACTTGTAACAGAAGAATCTTGATGCGAAAAGGATCAAGCCACACCTAGAACTGTAGGCATTCGCTAGAGAGAGGCTACATAGCCCAGCAGTTTGTGAAAAGAGTGGGGATTCAGCATTCTGTTTTATGCTGGGGTCTCATGTAGCTAGACATTCCTGTAACTTTGATTAAAAAAAAGATCTTTATGTGTGTTGCACAGAAGGTTGCTCCTCATCTACTTATGAAATACAGTGCTACCCAATACAAGATTTGCTTATTTTGCCTCTTTGCAGTTCCAACCACATCCCATTATGATAAATAAAATATGAGACGTTGTTCACCAGAGACTAATTTTTTGCTTTCTTCATATTTATATCTTATGTAAAAGGTGGAAACGATATCTGCCAATTCACAGAGTTTTCCGAAGATTAATTTCACTGAAACACTGTTCTTGAAAAAAGCTGAGAAAGCCAAAGTCTCTAAGGTTGACATATGTTAGGACCTATTTTAATGGAGATGCTGTTATCAGCTCCGACATGCAAAGAGAACTCATTTAACTCAGGTTAACTAAGACACTCTGCCAAACACTATAGTAAGGTGTGGTAACAGATGACATTTACGGCTGGAGGAGTGTGCTAGGAAATCTCTCTGGGAAATACAGCTCCTTGCTGGTGTATCTCTTCCAAGCAGAGGCAAGGGAGCCCTTTCCTTTGGGTCTTTGTGCATTATTTCACATATGTATGATCCAAACCATGCTCAGGCCAAGGGGAATATTTTCTTTGAGTTGAAGGAACATTAGTTCTCAGCCACACACTGCAAGATAATTGTAGGAGTATTTCAAGGGGGTGATTTATTCTCTTGTCTGAATTTAGGCAAAAGTGTTTTTCCTCCTTTTGGATGCTAACATTTGGACAAATACCCTCAAAAGAAGAAATCTATATTCTGAAAGCCGACTCTCTGTAAATACTATGGAAAACAACCAATCTTTTGTGTCTTCAATTTTCTACCAGTATCTGAATATGTATCAGCAATTAAGTGAACCTTGCAACATCTCCAAAGACATATCAACGTCCCCATTGAGAACTGAAGACACTGGGGAACAAAGAAAATAAATGAGTATTCCAGAGCTATAAAACTAGACAGTACAATCTGATACACTCTGTTACACATAGCTATTATGTACTAAGTTATACAATTCTGAATGCACATCCACCTGCAACTCCACTTTTCATGAGCTTTTATCACAGAATGTTTCAAATTGTCAGACATGAATGCATTTCATACACTTATTTGCTTGTATTTTTAATTTGGTGGAGAAGTTTACAAACACCATAATTTTTAGTAGATTCAAAATGAAAAAGTGCATTTGTAATTTTTTGCTCACAAGAAAAGAAATCACAAAAAAAATGTACCAAACAACAAAAGTTTACTGTGCATAAAACAGGGAGGCATCTATTGTAGCCCTTTCCTACCCATATATGATAATGACTTTCCTGTTGGTTTTGAGATAACTACCCAGAGGAATAAAATATTGCAGCATTTAGTCTGTTGCAAATATATGTTTTTGACCGAGTAAATACTGCAGGTTTGGTCCCTTGCTTGTTTCAGATGGTCTTTGATTCAGAAAACAATTTTGCTGGAATTACTAGGACTCCTGCCAAATATCTCACAGGGAACAGGAAAATAACCATTCCTAAGCAGTACATAAGAGAAAAGAAAAAACATGAAAATTCCCTTACTTTCCCCTAGTAGTTTCAAAGCCGGATGCTTTGGAGTTGACATCCCGCTGAGTGCTGGTGATACCAGTGCTGTGGGATGACTGCTTGAGAGATCTTCTCCCTGTAGCTGTATTCTGGCTTGTAGTGACCTCTTGCTGAAAAGAGACCTCTCTAGCATTGCTCTGTAGAGATGTCCCTTTGCTGCTAGATGAGCTTCCCATCTTATCTTTGTCAGAGTCACCATCACTGTGTCCATTTAACAGGCTTTCAGGGGTAAAGGTTGAAGGATTAGAAGATTTCTTCACTGCTTCCATTCCAAGAGTCTTGCCAGAAGATGCAAAAGGAGGTCCCTGTGAGGCAGTCACTTCAGCAGCTTGGATCTCAGAATGGTGTGACCCCACAGTTGTGGGTGGAGAGGGAGTCAAGTCTGAGTGACTTGTCTGTGTTTCACGACTCTGGCGTGTTGTCCGTAGCTCTCCTGGAGTATTAAATCCAATGCTGCCACTCTGTAAGTGCAATAGCAACACAAAGAAGATTGTCTCCTTCATTCTGCTGGTTTGTAAAAGCTCTAAATTATCTCACATTTATTTCCCCAGCAAGAAATCCTGTAGTGTCTCCCTCCTCCTAAGCTGCTGCTCATACAGTGAGCCTACCAAGAGGATGCTCTGACAGGCTTTATTTTTGTAGAAAGGAAACAGGTTTTGATGTTTCAAACTGACTGAGGAAGCCTGGTTTCCTGTTTCTGTGGATTCCTCTGCAACCTGTGACCCTTTAGAGAGTGGGAGCCTGGCAGCCTTTGTGGGAAATAAAAAGAAGTTTCTGCAGAAGGCACAGGATAAAGATTAATGGTACAATAGAAATGTGGAAAAATATGTACTGCAAAGTAATCCTGAGGGATAAAACCTGAAATTATTAGCTAATTTTCCTTTCATATGTACGTGTACAGAGAACAGAAGTGACTTGTCACATTTGCCCTTTGGATAGTTTGTACTTATGACCTTGTTATTGAAAAAGTTGGCAAGGCTGGTATGTTACATAAAGCTGAAAGTTTGCTGTGTCTTCTGTTTTTGTTTGAACGTTTAAGCACAGTACTTCCAGAAGTAGGGAGATGATGTGGAAGAGGTTCATACTGTATTCATCATTGTACCACAAGCCTTTGAATTTACCTTTTTATATATTTATATATTTATATATATATATATATTTTTATATATTTATATATTTACTTTTTTTACCTTTACCTGCAGGTCATTGGCGATTTATGCCTCATCCTATTTCTATAATTCATGCTATGATGTGTATGAACTATTTCTATAGCATTATCCATAGGTGCCTGGTGTCATTTCAGATTAGGGCACAATAAACACCTATGTGAGCCCTGCCGAGGTGGCATATGATCTATGGAAGGCACATGCCCTTCTGGGGCAGGATACTTGAGGGCATTTCAAATGATGTTAAAAGCTTCCATAGGGGCAACTAAATCCCAACCTCGGTCCCAATTGACTGTAACTGGAGTTTAGACACCTAGTTCACATGCAGATCTATATTTATAGACCACTACATCCATATCTCTAAATCTGCTAGCTGAATCCCACCCATGGACAAGACTGAAAGGAATATCCTGAAGCACTGAGTCCATTCCTTCCCTTCTGTTGCATACTTTGCCAATTAATTAATTACAATTATTATTCTAAAATAATATTAATTGCAGCCTAAACATAGTATTGGTAACTTTACATGCAGAAAAGGTTTTAGGAGATGAATACTCAGTATAAAGAGTAAACACATTTTTTTACACCGGAAGGGTAGATGAATGCTGGAGCAGATTACACAGAGAGGTTGTGGAATCTCCATGCCTGGAGATATTCAAAACTCAACTAGACAAAACCTGAGAAATGTGATCTAGGCCCTTCTTTGAGTTGGGTTTTGGGCCAGATGACCTTTGGATGTCCTTTCCAATCTATAATACTCTATGAAATTATGCTTAGTAGTTGCAAGGTTGAATACTGCAGTTGGAGATGAGGAGAAGGAATCTTTCCCCCTCCACTGCCATTCTCCAGCTCTCTGAGACTAAGAAAAGTTAGTTTCTTGTTGAAGGAAAAGAAAGGGAAAAGAAAATTGCTGAAGAAATTGCATAGAGAAATGTAACATGACGTTTCAAAGTGGGGGCAAAGCAGTAACAAATAGACCTGTCAGGAACCAGAAAGATCTGAGAGGGTATCATCAACCTGTTCAAAAAGCCTCTAGTCACTGACAAAAGCTGTACTAAGGACTAGGGACAATGCATCTATGAAAGCAACCTCACACACCTGGAAACAGAACAGTATCTTCTGGGCATACTTCATATTATTTGAGGAATAGAAAAGAAGAACAACCAACCAACCAAACATGGAGATAAACCACTAGTTCTTATTGCAATCAAGTAAATCCCTGACATGGCTCTTCCTGTTTTGAGAGATTTGGATAACAGCACCTGGCTTTCAGCTTCCAGGTGATAGTCTGGCCTGTAATACTATGCTAAAGGGTTGGGTTTTCCATTTGCTATGATTTTGTTTTTTCTGTTTTATTGTCACAGTAAAGTGTAGGCTTCTACTATGCAAGTAAAACAGATGCAATTTTGTGATACATGTTAGAAAATAAATGCAGTTGTGATTCCTTTTGGAGACCTTATTTACCCTTTCTTGATAGTATTCCTAGTGAAAATCTTAAATGTCCTTTAATTGTAGGACACAGGAGAAAGTCTGATGAGAAATCTCATTTAAAAGCTTTAATATAAGCTATTTCATGTGAGTGCTTCTCTTTTTGAGCTCTATATTTGAGATTTTGAATTAATACCTTTACTTGAATTAGCATTTGCCATCCTATATATTTAGAAATCACAAGGAAAAATGAGAGGTAAATTAGTGTTGACCTTATTTGCAAATTAATGAAAGATGGCTTTAAAAATGGAAAATCACAGCAGCTGAATACTGTGTTTATTTATGCAGTCAGAGTGCCTTATAACAAACGAAGCTTTGATTCTGCTTTGAGTTACTCCAGTGCAACTGTTAATTCTGTCCCTAAAGTCAGGGAAGCCACTGCAGATTTCCACTAGTGCAGAGACAAGCAATGTAAAAGAGTCTGGCTTTTGATAGTTGGTAGATTTCATTACAACAGTGTTTATTTCCCTGTCTGAATACTCCAAAATGAAAATTTAATCTTAATTGTTTATGATTTTATTACTACATGTCTGGGCTGTTGATTAAAAGATAAAATGGTTTGAAGCTGTTTTTATCTAGCAAAACAATTTTGGGACTGTAAGAAACTCAGGATATCCATTTTCAGATTGCTCCTTGCCAGATCTGAATCCAAAGCTCAATCTAGATCATGTTTCAGCATTAGCTCATATCCAAGTGCTGCTTGTCTCAGTGCAAATTATACCTAGGGAAAGATAAGCACTTGGATGCATTTAGTGAAACTTAGGTAGAAGTGGGTTGAGAATTATCCTGAAAACTCCCACTTAACATGCTGCTTACTCCCTTATGCATACATCCATAGGTGCCACATTTTTTGTATTACTGTGCATCAGTGTTACTGAAATCTCTGCATGTTGTGCTGGCCACATGGGCTTTTGTTGTAAAATTTAAAAGTTGACCTTGAAGCAGAAGCTGAATCTCAAGTTCCCAATCTATATTAAGTGCCCATCCTGAAGTCTACACTCATGCTTGCTGTTATACACATATTCTTTCACCCAATGAGTCTTAAGTTTTATGTATGGTGGCACATTCAGCAGGGGGCATGGAGAGTCCCCCATGAGAGCACAGAATGGTAAAAGAAGCAGTTTCCTGGGAGGTGGAAATGGAGTCTTCAAGATGCAACTGCACCCTTGGGGGGCATTGAAATCACATTGAAATCAGGCTACATTGCATAAAAGAGCTGTACCCTTCTGCTCACATAAAAGTTGTCGTATTTGGTACAGTGGAGGAAAGAACAGTATTTTCAGGGTCACAGCTGTGGCTTTACAAATTGGGAAAGCACCTTACTGAAGCCTAAATAAGATGACTAAAGGCTGGGATTTTAGAAACTCTTGTATATTTAACATCTGCTAATGGCACACATGCAACACTTTTGACTTGAGACGAATCCCTGCTCATCCCATTGAACAACTTGAACAATCTTCAGGGACTTTCAACTTTCCCTAAGCACTGTAAAGGGAGCATCGGGTTTGGTCTCTTCTGCAGTTATCTGGCTGCACAGCTACTTTGGCAGGGCTACTGTTGATTCTCCAGATTATTTAATAGCTTCTATAACTTCACCTTGGCTGCACAGCCATGGTCTGTCTCACAGCCCTCTATCATCCTCACTCTTTGGGGTTTACCAGTAGTAAAGCTTTCCCCAGTCTTAGTCAGAGAGTTCAAATCCATAGGGATTAGACACCCCAGAGCTATCCATGCAAGGACTGCACAGCCAGATCATCTTCTTTACCTATGCCAACGGCTATAACAGCTGTAAAATGCTGCCCAGACCGTGGGCTGTATGCCTGCTGAGCACCTAGTGTCACAAGTGACATGATAAAAAATGAGTTATTGAATAGCATTTTATGCCACTGGCATGCCTACTGCTGGGAGAATTCGGCTTTCCCTTGCCCCAGATGAAATAAATTTGTATTTGTGATAAGTTCTCACATTGCTTGCAGTGCCTCTTGGTACCAGCTGAGTTGGTGCAGTGACAAAGCCACTTTGCTTTCTTCTCTCAGATGTGATAGGGCAGCACTAAAGAAATGAAACTAAGCACATCAGGATTGGGAAGAAGAAATCACTTCTGTAGTCGCTATGCAATGATGCAGAAAATTCTCATCAAGTTACATGAAGAGCTGTAATACCCCTCTGTATCAGAAGAGAAGGTCTCTTGTTCTTGTCATAATGTTTCTCCTGTAAGCTCCAAAAGCATATTGAAGGTTTCTGAGCAATTCTGAAATACCATATTTTTTAATTTTGATTTTTCTTTTTTTTTTTTAAGTTAGCAGCTCATATCCAATGTATATGGCTGGTTAGCATGACTTAAAAGCACACAGTATGTACTGGTTATAACCATTGTGTACTTAGGCAAAGTTATTTCTCCAGAAAAGTCATTCCCGGAAATTCAAATTGTATATCTAAATTAAGATTCAGTGAATCAATCAGATTTCTTCAGGTTTGCTTTGATCGCATAATACAGATCACTCTGTCCATCTCAAAAAATAACTCCACTGAATCTTACTTTACTTAGAAGAGTAGGAACAGGAAAAATCATTACCTTTTGTAGAAAGGACATAGCAGCAGAGGGATTTTCCTGTTAAAGGCCACTATGTGAAGTTTGCATGGGTACAGCATGAATTCTTAGTAGTTTTTATGAATCAGCTGCAATCTGGATCCAGTTAAGGCAGAGAGTCATGTTTCTTCATTAGCATCACTCTTGATTAAACAAAGAAAACCAAATGCCCTACAGTGTTTGAATATACCTTAGCTGAAATATCATGCAATAACTGTGATTTTAGTGTATTCCAATATATTATTTTCCTTTGCCTGAGTGCAAGATTTTAGCCTTCAGAGACATTTGTGTATTAAGAACATCTTTTACATGGGATCTGTGGCAGCTGATGAAGGAGGTTGCTCTCTGCTTTGCTCTAACTTCAGCCTATCCATAGGACAAAGTTGACATCAAGTAAGTGAGAACTGGCAATGATCTGGGTTACTTTCAAAAAAACACCTGTAAGCTCTTCCTAGCATTTCCTCTCTAGAAGTGATTTTCATACACAAATATACCAAAGAATACTAGGATTTTCCGAGAACAAAAGAAATTACCTGTTGTTGCGGAGCTCTAACCTTGGCCGTTTCCTTCTCTGTACTGCCTCCCAAGTGTGATGGAGGCACTGATTTTGGGTAAGCATTGTGGGCTCTTTCAGCAGCCTGTAGGGTATGATGCTAACAGATAGTTTAGCTCTGGGAATGCTTACACTATTTTGGAGACCAAACCATTTCCGAATGCCAAGAAATCAGCATAAGACAGGAAAGCATCAGTTCCTTATATATGCTTTAAATGCAACACTAAGAAAAGCTTAGCTAGCCCCAGAAGTCTCCTTTCACGAGAAGGTGGCAAGCTGAGGACTAAGAAATCATTTCTGAAGGACAGAAACTTCCTGGATGCACTGTTCATCTGTCTGATAGTGTGAAATTCTCATGCATATCTGCTAGTGACAAAGCTTTTTTAGCAACACCCTGTGAAAAACAAACTTGTGCTGCTAGAGATAAGCACCAAAAAGCTCCCATGCTAGCTCATTCCCTACTATATTGATCAATAACATTCTGTGAAAACAAGAAGGAAGCCAGGGCTGTGACAACAGCAAAATTTTCCTCTATTTGTAGCAACCATTCATATCTGTGCTTGGCTGCTTTCTCTCACATGAAGGTGGCTCCACAGGGAGTGGTCAACCCCCCTGAACAGCAGTGCTGCAAGTGACTGGAAGAGCAGCACTTACCTCAACTCTGGAAACAGTCAGCTTCTGGAAGCTCTTTGATTTCTTGCTATGGGCAGGTCATCAAGTGCTGCTGAGTGTCAGTCATTTGGTTTGCAGAGTCTAATCCTAACAGACGGCATTCAGCATGTGCATCTCTTTCCCTTGGCAAAAATGGCTGCTTGGTTTGGCTGGGGTTTTGTTCACATTAATAGGGGGGAGAAGGAAGATTGTGATGTTTCCACCACAGCTTTGATAGCAAAAAGGGGGGAATAATGAAAGGCGAGATAGGTGACTGAAGAGGAACAGGGCATCAAAGAAAGGAAACTAATAAGAGGCAAAGAACAGAGTTGACAATCACAGAAATAGTGACAGTTCTGTAAATGGAACCCTATACTATAATTTAGATTTGCAACTTTGATTAAGCTTTCTTAGAGCTTGGAGGTGCTTTTAATTTCAAGCCTTCTTAGATACAGATGAAACAAAATACCTCCAAAAGTAAACCTGCACAGCTTTGTGTCCAGGGGGTCTCCAAAGAAATCCTTTTCCTTCCTTATGAAGTCCTCCCATGCCAGAATGTAAAGAAACAAGTATGGGTAAATTAAATACACATTAGGGCTACTGTTGGCATCACAAAAATGAGGTCAGAACCCAGAGTGCGGTAACAGCCCTTTACACCATCGCTTTCTCCTTTTCCATTTCATTCCTTGTATTTCCTGTATACACTAAAGTATACCTAGGACATTTCAAAAGTAGCAGCCAGAAATGAACCGCAATTACCAAGATAATAACAGTGGTGAGTCTATCAAGTTGCATGAGGAGCAGCCTACAGTTTGGTATGTCTGCATGTTGGAAAAATCAGACTGAAATGATAGTTGATATTCCTCCCATCACTGTGTTTCTTATAACTGCGGTTTCCATGGCAAATATACAGACTTGGCTTTCTACAACCACACTTCTATCACTTTTCTTGTAGATATACATTTCGTGGGAAAATAGATTTCTTCCCCCTCCCAAGCAGCTCAGTCTGGAGTGAGAGTCACACCTCCTTTAAGGGACAGTGAGAAGCTATTTCTTTTTTTTTTTTTAAGCAGAAGGAGAATTGTGCAAGGTCTGCAAAGAGCAAGTCCTAACGGATACAATCAAGATAAAAATCTGCTATAAAAGTCTGCATGTGGTATCCTAAGACTACAGGAGTTCTGTTCATGATGTTTTGTTTTTCTGCAATTTGCTCAACTGAGGCGTCTGTGGGTCAATTTCATTTTCATCATTTTATACGCAGAATTGCAGCTTCTGTTTGCCAGCTGTGAGGCCCCAGTGTTGCAACTGGTAGCACGCAGATAGCTATGATGTTCTTCCATCACACATCAGCTATGGCCTGATGACAGACTCTGCCTAGGGGATTTGAAAATCTAGAAGGGGAAGTGATAATACAGCTGTAAACATTTCAGTATGCATAAATCTAAATCTAAGTTTATCCATTATTCTGTCTCCAAATTTTTGCTCCTGTGCTTGAAATTTGTCCAGGTTTAGTTGGATACATGACTAGAACTTGTCACTGTTCATAGGGTGGGTGTTTGAATTGCACAGGAATAAATGTGTCAGTCTAGGTTTTTGTAGTGATCTTTGGTTTGATAATGAGGTTCTAGTTCAGTAGGGAAAGAAATTTGATTTGCCTGCTGTTTCCCAACTGGCATCTCTGTGGCTTGAGTTGTATTGTGTCAGGATATGGTAGTGTCTTAATTTCCTTCTGGATGTGACCCAGGGATAAACTGAGTCCCAGAACTGAACCAGTTAGCTGCACATTGCAGGGGGATCTGTAAAAGTAGCTCCCTCTAGAGAGGAGCAGTCCTGTGACAGAGATATGTTCTGTCTGGCTGGATCTGTAAGCAGGTTTTTATATGAATAGTCTTGGTAGAGGAGCTGAGGATGCAGAATGCCTTTAGAAGAGACTAATCGTATTTGCAATGACTGGCTGAAGCCAATTTCCACACTGATTTTGATTTAATGTGCTCAGTTTCTTTTATAAAATTTGTTTGATCACATTATTCTCCTGTTTCCTCTACTTGTAAAGATTCTTGGGGATCTATATTCCTTAAGATTAGACATTTGAAGGTAGGGCAAATTATCTCCAGGTATGTCCACTGATGATTCACCAGTCAGAAAATGGTGAATAGCTAAGGGAAAAGACATGGATTTGGCAGAAAAGATATCCCAAACCAGCTGAAATTTACTCTTCATTGTAGCCTTTGACACAAGAGTTTCAAAAATATCATTTCCACCCAGACTTAAAGATTCAGCTACTGTGTGGATTGCTACTATCTGAGGCCATGCTTTGTTTTCCCGGAAACCTTGATAAGATGTGAAACTTCTCTATATTGAAGGCTTCTCAAAGTCCTCTGATCTTGCCACAGAAGAGTTTTTTTTCCAACCTCTAGAATGAGCCTTCTGCTGTTTACAGAGAAGCTTTCCCCATCATATGAAAAATAGGTTTGAGAGATTTTTCTCTGGCCCATGTGATGAGTTCTATTCCTAGAAAATCAGTTCGCAGTCTTGACATGCCCTGGGAGAAAAACAAAAGGAGGGCAACAGGAACCTCTGTGTGTAATCTCCAATTTGAGCAATTGCAGATTTTTTGTAGT
Organism: Psittacula echo; assembly: GCF_963264785.1. Lineage (NCBI taxonomy): Eukaryota > Metazoa > Chordata > Aves > Psittaciformes > Psittacidae > Psittacula > Psittacula echo. The sequence continues at coordinate 49,867,273 of NC_137735.1, read as the reverse complement.
GTCTAATTTTTCCCTGGGAACCAAAAAGTGAAGGAGGGTTGACTAATGTGTTATGCAAAGGCTGCTGCAGCTTAGAGTTTAGAGTGGTGTTTCTTAGCTGTATTGGTAACAAGAAAGCTGGAGGTTAAGAGAGGGTTGAAAAAGGTAACACCAAGAAGTAATGGCCACCAGCAACTGATTTCAAATGGAAGAGGTGGAAAACTTTGTACCAAGTGTATAAGGCTGGTTTCTTACTTCTTACCCTGGCTTCTTTTTTTTTTGTTCACATTTCAAATTGAGTACCGAGGAGTACGCCAGTAAATCTACACGAGAGATTTATTTCTTTAAAAGAAACCAACCAAACAAAACAACCCAAACAAACAAACAAACAAAAAACCCCCAAACCCCAAACTAATAATAAAGTCTTATTTCATCAAAATGTTTGGGGGGGATTGTTATTGTTAGAAAATCCCCAAATTAATTAAGTGTATTTTTCATCGCCATGCCAGTCAGTAGTGGTGAAAAGATGAAAGCAAAATAAAAAGGAAGAGAAACAAGTTGAATAACTGAGAAAAAGCTTTCAAAATAAAAAGCCCTCATAAACCAAACCAAAATAAAACAAACAAATACTGAATGTAAAATTGCTCCACTTTGTAAGGATTGGATTTCTAAGTATTTTGAATTCCAATGCTTTCAGTGAAACCTTTTTCCTTTCTTCTGTCATCTCTGCTACAGAGCTGTAATGGCAGTGCGTTGAACCTGGTATGTGTTATCATGTGTAGCAGAAAGATAGGACCTGCTACCAGCTCTTTTAGCAACTGAGGAATGTAAGAACCAGTATGACACCTAGCACATTATTCTTACAGGAAGTACAGCAATATGGGCCTGTCTGATCTGTTTTGTGGAGTGCCTTCAAATGCTTATGAAAGGATCAGGCAGTCTCCCCAAGCATTGCCAGGAAGGCACTGAGATTTGCTCAAGCCCACTACATAGTATTCAGACGCCACAAAAGAAAAGGGAAAGATAGATACTTTCCAAGCATCAAGCAATTGCACTGTTCAAACTTGGTGCAGGAGCAGCAAAAGGGCTTTGGGAACAAAGGCCCTTGGAGAGCCCAACATGAATCTGTTTTAGACTGGATCACTGGAAGAATCTGGAGTGAGCAAGGCCTGATCTTACCTTCAAGATTAAACTCTAATCCACCTAGGATTTCCCTTTCTTAGAAGGAACAAGAAAAATCTATTATGGAAAGCCCTGGGGTTTCATTGAAAGTCATGTTGCTGGGCCATAAGCACCAGTATCTTTGGGAGACCTAGAAATAACAGAGAAGACACCAGCTCCTTCCTGGCCCAGGAGAAGGGTGACCTGGACATCATATATTGCATTGCAGTGAATATTCCAGGTGAGAAACGCACTGTAACTTTTCTACATAATTTTAAGCCCTTCCAATCTAATTTTAATCAAGAGAGAAATCCTGTCTTGCTCTTCCAACATCTGCAAAATGACTTTCTTTGATCCTACAGCATGTGCAAGTGCCTTTACACTTCTGGGGAGCGCCAGTGTTCTAAGCCCTTTAGGACTGATTTTTGTCTATCTCTAGTTCTTTTATTTTCCATTCAGAGGAAGGGTGCGAGGTAGATGCTTCTCTTCCTTTCTGTATTAGTACTAAAAGGTATTTATAGAAGGTTTGGACTTGTTTTGGTTTCCTTAAAGTTTTAACTTGTTTCATTGCAACTAATTGGCTAATGACCAGGTAACTATTACTGACCTTGGTTTAGTGTTTGCTTAGCTTTGTACAGTTCTGTGACGAAACACTTATTGTTATCTGTATTTAACATACAGTGATAGCAAACAGTTATTATGTGTAGAATGACCCTTAAATAAAATGCAGCCTAGAGGACCACAGGCATGGGATCAAAGCAGGAGCTTTAAGGTACAGGCAAGGGATCATATCAGTGGACCCACGACTATGAACAGCTCGGCACTGGCCAATTGTTATAAATAGGTTATAAATAGATTATCAAAGGAAAGCAACCTCAGCAGATGGGTAAAACCAGTTCTAGTGGTAAGAGAAGAGAACAAAGAATTAGTATAATGTTAAACACTTAAATGTGGCTGTGACATGGTATCACAGGCCAAGGAAGAAAGAGCAGCTGTAGCTGCTTCTACCAAACATAAAAATTACCCCAGCTACTGGTCCTGGATTGAGAAGGAAGAACCAACATTCCAGTCCTCCCAGAGAGAAGGTAGTGACTGTGCTGTAATTCCCTGAATAAACCTTCATACCCAAAGGGGCAGTGCAAAGGTGAGCACAATGTAGGGATTGGTGCACGGACGGGAGGTTGCCAGGAGGGACAGGAACCAGCTGACCCTGGGGAGGTGCTTGGGCGGCAAATATAAGGAATTCTAACTGCGCAATAAGTTGTTGATGACCCGCATTCCGTGAATGCTCTATGTCTCAGCCCTAGTTCGGAGGGAACTAGTGCTTCCGTCCCTCACCACACGAGTAGCGAGAAACTACAAGTGGTGACCCCGACGTGATAGCGATGGATGTGAGCCACGTGGTACAGGTACTGGAGGCCCTCGTGCAGCAAGCTGGGTTGCCGAAGGCGATATACTCAGGGCCAGCAGGCCACTGCATCCAATGGTTGCGAGGCCGGGGGGCGGTGGAGGCCCCCGTGGACGTATTATATACCTCCCGATGGGGACGGATCCGCCAAGAGCTTTTGGAAGCGGTCTTGGCTGGGGAAAAGAAAGCAGGAGATCTAGGGGAGACGTGGGGTGCCATCGAGAAAGGTGTCTCCGGGAGAGGAGCTGCTGGAGCGGCTGCGGGACACGGAGGCGCTGCGAGTGGAGGAGCCGCGGGTGCAGACCTTTGCGCGGGAGCTGTGGAGGAAAGTGACCCGGGAGGCGCGGCCGGAGCCCCCGGGCCCCGCGGCCGAGCGGGCAGCGCCGGAGCTGCAGCGCGACTGCCAGAAACCGCGGCCGCGGCAACAGCAACAACGGCAGCAGCAAAAAAACAGGAAGTGGAGTGTTGTGAGCCCTGGCAACACTCCCCTTTGTGCGACAGGGCAGGGGACAGGGGGGTTCCCCACAACGAGCGACAACAACCCTCAAAGCCTACCCTGGGGGAATCCTCCCTACTAACAACATTGTCTTTATCCTTGGCTACCAGGCAGGAGTGTTCAGTTTGGTTTTGATTTTCTAGACAAAAAAAAAAAAAAAAAAAAAAAGAGGCACCCTTACAGCCTTTTGAACACGTTGTGTGAGTGCCGTGGTGGGCTGTGGACTTGAAACCCCATATACAACTCATTTGATAGCCTCTCTGTGATCCACATGTACTAGAAGTTGGCAAATATATATCCATGTATATCCATGTTTCTATTAGCCCTTGGAGACTTTTTATGGATATTGCTGACCACTTCTTCCGATGTAGGCTGGCCACCTGCATCGGAATGAGTGTGCGTTTTGGTCAGTGTAAAAGCCCAAGGCTCGTGCGATGTGGGGGGGGCAGAGCCTCTGCGGGGATGCCCGCTAAAGTTGAGCCTGCCACCTCACACTGCAATGATGCTGCTTGGAGCTGATTTTTGATTGTCTTCACAGGGTCCTTATGCTACGTTCTGTATGAGGGACCGTATAGTGGGAATAATGATTGTCTAGGTTTTGTGTTTCAGATATTGTAATTGTATGGAGTGTGCTTGTGGGATCCCATGTGCGTGTGTGTGTGTGTGTGTGTGCTGAGGGCGGACAGTGTTCTGTGTATTTTTTGTTGCTGGGTTTGTGTAAAAGTTTTAATGGGTAGCAGATTAACATTTTGGACAAGAAAGGGTTAATGCAAAGTGCTGTTGCTGGCAGGTATTTATGGCTGCTGCTAAGCAGGCAGGCAGCTGTAGCTTCACATTCCTTTCCCATCAGAATGCCTTTGAATCACTCTAACCCAGCTCCTTCTCAGGAGCTGATAGCGTGGGAGAGGGGGTACGTTTGTGTCCTCCTACCTACAGGTCCGTGGCAGCTGCCTGGAAAGTTTGCAAAGCCTTGCCATGAGCTGGACAGACAAGTGGAGGAACCCGATGCCTCAGCTACAGGAGCTGACAGTGAATACCCCAAGCAGAATGAGATAGAGGAGGAGAAAAATAAATGATTACAGGACATCACTTGGGGGCAGCTGAAAAGTAACAACTTGAATATGTGTGCTTGTAACGTAGCTATTATTAGAGGCTGTGATTTTTGTGTATAAAACCACTTGTATTTACTAGCCGGTTGCTAATGAGAAACTATACCTTGTATTGTGTGGACTTATTGCGTGTAAAAGATGTTAGACCATGCAAATTTGCAGCAGTTGCTAGAAAATGCTAAGGCAAAAGCTAGAAAGATTCTAATATGATGGTAGTGTTATAAAGCAGGTAATGGAACAAATTAAGAGGGTAGGAGAACTCCACTGGTAAGAAAGTTCTTTGGCTGGTTTCTCACTGCCATCAGCATTTTCAACATGCTGTTGTAACCTGTAATAGTTACTCTGGTAATGTAAATCTGTGTATGCTTTGCCACAGTAGCAACTTGTTACTGGATGAAGCAAGTGAAACTCTGCATTGACAACGAGGTACAAGAACTGAGGTTGACCAAATGCCTGCTGCCACAGTCAAGGGCAAGACTGGGTTGGCCTCTGTGTTTGCCACCAAGAAGAACCTTTAGCTCTGCTGTTGGCTGCGACCCAGCAGGCGTGGAGCGGTGGGGACACATGCCATGCCAGACCTTGATGTGAGGGGATGGCCTCCCCTGTTATCAAAGAGCCATCCAGGAGAAAAAGGGCAGACCCAGCAGCCTGTGATTGGCATATGTTGAAGAAATATGGAAACATGCTAAGATCTTACACATGGTGTATGAGGATGGGCAAGCCTCTTGGCTGGACAATTTGTTAGGTGAATGGGGACTGACAGGTTGGCTGGTTGCTCTAGTAAAAGGTGGACTAATGGTGTTTATTGTCATTTTAACGATTTTGATTTTGTTGCTGTGTATTTTTAATGTATCCAACGAATGATTATGAGTGCTACAAAGCGTGTTTGGCTTGTATAAAAAGAAAAAGGCGGAGATGTAGATGACTTTCTGGCAAAGAACAGCCATGTACCCAGATCAGCAAGTGCCTACGTGGAGTCGGACATGAACCAAGGGACAACAAAAGCTGAAGGAATCCCAGCACGATAAGAAGGAACTGACAAATGCTACTATGCTTGCACTAAGTGGGATCTTGACTGATGTTGATAGTGTTCGTCATGCCACCTTACAAATAGGGCAGCAATTGACTTTTTATTGTTGACACAGGGGCATGGTTGTGCTGAATTTAAGGGGATATGCTGCATGAATTTGTCAGATCATTTGGAATCAATTTATAAGAGTATACAACAATTGAAAGAGGGGGTTAAATGGCTAACGAAAGATGATGGATGGAGTAACTATATTATGTGTGTTAGTTTTATTTGTATTAGTAGCAAGTTATATGTTGCGGTGTGTGATATCTATGGTTAAGAAAAATGTAACATCCGTCTGGTTTGCTCAAAAACAAAAAGAGGGAATTGTGGAGTGGCTAAGGGACGATGGACGTTTTGTGACCAACCCAGAGGTCTTAGCCTTAGGAGATGGTGGTTATGAAGAATACAGCTGAACAATGGACATGTGAGCAATCTCAGCTGTTTGGTCTTAGCCAAGCTCTGAGTTAAGTTGCAAGGCCTGAATTCAAGTTACCCAGGCTGCAAGGCCTAGCCTTTGGTTACTAAAGGACAGTTATGTGCAGTAGAATAAGGAACTTGCCATTTGCTCAAGGCTAACAAGATGTGGGAGCGGGATGGTGAAACTGCAAGTTATGTGAGAAAGGTAGTGAATGGATAATTTTAGCTAGCTTGTTACCTGCTTCAAAATGTGTGGACTGCATTCTGAGCCAATCACAATCTATACTGGTTACATCTAGCCAATAGCAGTTCAATTTCTGGAAGCATATACTGTAGCTACTGTGCTACTACAGTGGTCTGCGGACCCCATTAGCCATTGAGACTACAATGGAGTGTGCACAAGTCCTTTTTCAGGCTTTGTCTGAGCGAGCTGCTGAAATTTGCCCAAATCACTGTAATAGTCATTCGCACATCCCTGGACTCCTAACTGAAGGTAACAATAGGGCAGACCATGTTGCACAAGGTCTGCCAGTCCCTGACTGTTGCACTCCAGTTTCTATTTACATGTCACGGTTGATACCTGTAGCAGTGTCATCTTGGCTACGGCACAATGCAAGCAAGACACTAAAGCAGCCATTTTGCATTGGCGCGAGGTCATGGCAATTTTGGGAGTCCCTAGCCAGATCAAGACTGACAACGGCCCAGCATATTCAAGTCAACTGGTGGCTTCGTTTTTACGACGGTGGGGCATTGAACATAAGACCGATTGTCCTTATAACAGCACTGGCCAAGCTATCGTCGAACGCGCACACCGGACTCTGAAAGCTCCCCTCGTGTATCTTGAGGCGGGGGAGTCTGTACCCGGAGAAACTCCCGCAGTCCGTGTGCGGCGACCTTTACTTTCTGCTCTGACTAGTTTAAATCAATTCTCACGTGGATCAAGTGAACAATCCCCGATGAGCTCACACTTTGCTTCACCTCTAGACAAACGTCCGTATCTGCAGGTATGGGTGAAAGATCTGGAAAACGGTAAGATAGGTCCATTTGCCATACGTGCTCACAAGCGAGGCTATGCCTGTGTGGAGGGGGAGACTGGGCTACGCTGGGTACCGGCAAAATGGCTATTACCGTATTTGTAGTTGTGTCTGTAAGTTTGTATTTGAGCTATATTTCACAGGTGGTGATTGGCGCTCGGCTGTATCTGGGAGAGAGTGATGGAAAGAGGTGTGAAATAACATCCCTGGCCCTTATGTGTCCAGATGACTTCACTCACGGATCCAGTCACAACGTGCCTTACGAACTTTGTAGCCGGCAGTTGAATACAACATCACTCAGGCCGGAAACACCTGCATCTAGGTCCCTTTAGGCTGATGCTCTGTGTTTATTAGTATTAGGATGTTTGTTTCCTTCTTGTTTGATTATGTAATATGCACCATGTGTGAATACTTAGTGGCACAAACCTTTCTTACTTAGTTAATAAGAGTTATAAGTTGTTATCTGGAATAGCTGTTAAAACCCTGAGTTTTCTAGTCTTGAGGCGGGGGAGATGTAGGGATTGGTGCATGGATGGGAAGCTGCTAGGAGGGACAGGAACCAGCTGACCCTGGGGAGGTGCTTGGGCGGCAAATATAAGGAATTCTAACTGCGCAATAAATCGTTGATGACCCGCATTCCGTGAATGCTCTATGTCTCAGCCCTAGTTCGGAGGGAACTAGTGCTTCCGTCCCTCACCACACGAGTAGCGAGAAACTACACACAACACCAGAGAAAGGGGTAGGTTCTAGGAAGTCTGTGTATATGTAATTTTAACAGTATTTCATTTGAACTGTGTAAGTATCACTTTTAGTAGACTAAAATTGGTTATTTCACTAAATTGCTTAGAGTTCAATCAAACTAAAAATAAGTTCTTGGTTTTGCATATAACTTGTGTTCCCCTTTTGTTCATGGATTTGGAGTATAATGATGAAGAATTCATGCAATCAAGCCTTTAATGTGGATGCAACAAACTGGTAACACAGTGCAGATCAGAGTCTGTACTGTGAGTAGCAGGCTGGATGTAGCAGTGGTAAAAAACAATGTGTGGTGTGGTCCAGCACAAGCCTTGCAAGTAAGCAGGGCCATTAACCAGGGGTGTTTCCAGCTACTGGAGGCAGGGGGATTTAGTGGAATAATTTGTTGTAAAAGGACTCACTGTCCAATGACATGCGTTGCTGATGAAAATCCCAAGAAAATGTAGCAGAACAGGACAAGACAAGCTTTGCATAGCTTCCTGGGAAGCCTCAGTGTTCTATAAAATATGTTGTGTGATCTGCTGGGAAATACAGGCTTTCAAATTTACAACGCATAGTAAAATGAAATGATGATGGCTTATTCCTGGCTTTTCAAACTGCTTGAACTAAGCAGTACATTTTACTGTCATGTGGCAGCTCGGGGTCTAAGATGCTTACTTACAATTGTGTGTGAGCTATGCTCACCCTCTGCAATAATACGATTTCCTCTATGAGCCTTGTTTCAATTTCTACATGTTCTCTGCTGGATTGCCACTGACAGCTACGTTTGCTGAATTTCAGTCAGTCCTATCTGAGAAATTTGTGGGACAGAGGGACAGAAAAAATAGCTGTACTTTGGGATGGTAGCTGTTGCTGTGCAACAAAATATGCATATCTAAGCCAGCAGTCTACAGCCTTCCTAAAGCCCCTCAGGTAGACACTGTAGGGTATATAAAAGAATATAAAAGAATATGGGAACACCTGACTGAAGGTGCATCATGATGTTGAGTAACCCACAGTGGCAGGCACATAATAAATTTAGTTAATACACAGAACCTGTGTATAATCTCATTTGTGTGACCCAGCATTCAGCCTCACCATTGTCCGCATCAGGTGTGGGGTGGCAGTGCATAGAATCATAGAATGGTTTGGGTTGGAAAGGATCATCTGCTTCCAACCCCCCTGCCATGGGCAGGGACATCTCACACTAGACCATGTCGCCCAAGGCTCTGTCCACCCTGGCCTTGAACACTGCCAGGGATGGAGCATTTACTACTTCTTTGGGCAACCCATTCCAGTGCCTCACCACCCTCACAGTAAAGAACCTCTTCCTTATACCTAATCTAAACTTCTCCTGTTTAAGTTTGAACCTGTTACCCCTTGTCATATCACTACAGTCCCTAATGAAGAGACCCTCCCAAGCATCTTTGTAGGCCCCCTTCAGATATTGGAAGGTTGCTCATAGCAGCAAAGCATCACGGCTTCCCTAATCTTGGTGCTGGGTCTCTTTCTTAGGGTCACCGGCAAACTGGTGGAAAGGCTGGGAGGTGGCTGGAGATCCCTAATTTGACCAGGATATATTTCAATGGTTTTATTCCCTACTTTCTACGGTGAACTTTGTGTTGGTAAAAGAGGAATAAACCATCTCTTTACTCAAAGAGAAGCTGGGGAACCTCACAAGTACAAGCTGCTCTGTTTTAGTAGTATATTTCCTGGGGGGTTTTGAACTCTTAGCCTTCGTAAGATGTAGAAAGTAATTAAAAACTGAAGTGTGGTTATTCTTGCAGGACTGGATGAAGAATATAGGGGCCTTGTAGGCATGGAAGTGAGGGAAGTATTTACTAAGTATATTTCTATATAAAATAAATTACAGTGATTGGTGGTAGACTCCTGTTACCATTATTTTCATTACTCATTCAATTTCATCAGGTAGAATTGCACTGTTCAAAATTGCTTGTGTTTCTAAAACATCCAGATCATGACAGCTCCCTCTCCTCTAACCCTAGTCTGCTTAACCTGGGCTGTGAACAGTCTCCTGTATACAAAATAAATGAGACTTTTGACATTAAAGCAGTGATTATGTTAATGCGATAATATTCCTTCAGATTGCTCCTTCAGATTGCTCTAGCTTGAGTTGTAAATTCAGTGTAAAGAAAATCTTATTCCCTGTCACTATGTAGTTTCTCCTTTTGTTTTGAGTTTCCTACAGGGATAACGCTATTTCATTTCTGTTTCACAGAGATTTGCACTTCTTCCCCCATAAAATTACCAAGTCTATACATTGTATCATACATTATAATGTCCTAACTTTAAAGTCCACAACTCCCCCTTGGAATTTCTGCTTATTTCAGTGGCATCACTGAAATAGTTGTGAGATAGGATATGGGTTTAAACAGCCTCACCTGACCCCACTGAGCATCTCTGGCTAGCCCTGACCACAGGCCTCTGATGAAGTGACCCAGGCCACCCTTGTCCCCTTGTGCTGTTCTGGTTGTCTCCAGGCTGGCAGGAGTCTGTTGCTGCCACCAGCCCTAATCTGCCTGTCAGCACGATCTCTGTCCAAGGTAGAGCCACCCTGCACCTCATCCCTGGTGTGTGGAGCAGCCTTTGTTCTGCTGCTCCCTCTTGGTGAGCTCAGGCAAGGCTTTGGGGTCTGGAGCCAAGCTTAAATAGGACTCCTAGGCCCCTGCATAGAGGGTATGGGAGGTGTTGTGGACAGGTGGAGACCCCAAATGGGGTTTCTCTGGGTAGTTAAGGTGCCCTTAGAGTCATGATGCTATTCTCGTTAACTATGCAAACATTCATACAGCCTCTTTATACTACCCTGAGATCCAAAATGTTTGTTCATTTAAATGTCACACCCTGTTCAGAAAGAGCTTTGTTGCGGAGAAGCAGCTGTGTCATGTGCACTCTTGTAAATCTGGAAATATTACAAAGCTCAGATATTGAACCGAAATCCCACACTGAAGATTGTGATGGTCTGAGAATGCACGAAGAAAATTACGTATTTTAGCAAGGAACATTGACCCAGGTGCTAATGGCATCATCTGTCTAAACTTAATACCTGGTTTGAAACTTTTTTTTCATCTGCTATTGTGATTACAGATTTCATGCAGACAGCCTTGTATTACAGAGGGAGAAAACTGTGAGGGCCAGACCTGCTTGAGAGAGCAGGGCTTCATAAGAAAGGAATGTACTTAGCATTCAGGGTAGAAACAATAGAGTAGAATTCAGCAATAAGACAGCAGGATCTTATCACAGTATTTCTTTGTAATTGTAAGGAGAGAGAAAGATATTTCTGGCGATAAAACCCTATCTGAGTCCACAGTCCTATCTATGTAAGTCCATGTCCTGGGTTCAGCAGCAGCAGTCAGTTTTTCTCCTTCTTAGTAGCTGGTGCAGAGCTGTGATTTTGACTTTTGGCCTGGGAATAATACTGATAAAGCCGATGTTTTCAGTTGCTGGTCAGGATGTTTACTCTGACCAAGGACTTTGTGAGTCTCATGCTCTGCCAGGGAGGAGGGGAAGCGGGGAGGAAGCAGGGAAAGGACACCTGACCCAAACTAGCCAAAGAGGTATTCCATACCACAGCACGTCATGCCCAGGATGTAACTGAGAATTACCCGGAAGGCCTGGATCACGGCGGGGTGGGGGCGAGGTACCGGTTGGTGAGCGGTTGTATTCTCTTCCCTTGTTATTTCCTTTATCATTATTCTTATTGGTGGTAGCAGCAGTGGTTTGTGTTATACCTTAGTTACTGGACTGTTCTTATCTCAACCTGTGGGAGTTGCATTCTTTCGATTCTCCTCCCCATCTCTCCAGGAGCGGGGGGAAGAAAGGTGGGGGGGGAAGTAGACTGCACGGTTCTAATTTATGGCCTGGGCTTAAACCACGACAGTTCTTTTTGGCGCCCAATGTGGGGCATGAAGGGTTGAGATAATGACAGATCTGACCGAGGCACCATGCTGATTTATTGGCTCTCAAAGTTGTTTCTCTTGATGTCACAGTTTCACTATGCTGTAGCTTACTTAGAGCCGGTATTTGCTGTGTTAGTGTTTATCAAGTGTGGGCCTTGGGCTAGGGTTCTTGTTTCATTGTACTTTATGGTAATGGCTTGTAATGCGGGCGGGCTCCGGCAGCAGGGCGGGATGAACGTGGCCGTGGACTTGTACCTGGCCGTCCCGCTGCTCTTCACTGTCCTGGCCCTTGTCCTCTTGAGGCTGCGGGGAGTCGAGGGTGAGTGGCCCCAGGAGCCAGTGGCGGCTGAAGCGGCCTGGGAGAGCGGCCCCGCGGACCAAGCGGCGGCGAAAGCGGGGCCGGAGGCTGGGAAGGAGGCGGCTGCTGAGCAGCAGAAGGAGGCGGTGGAGGAGCCGAGCCCCGCGACCGAGCCCAGCCCCGTGGCTGAGCCCAGCCCCGCGGCGGCTGAGAGCATCCCCCAGCAGCCTCCTGCCGAGCCCCGTGAGCCCGAGCCCCAGGAGGATGCAGGAGACCCCGCAGCATTTCCCAGCAAGGCAGAGGAGGAAGATCTGGACTCAGAAAAAGAGAAGCTGGTGGTGAGAGAGCCGGCAAGCACAGCAGCTACACCAGCCTCAGTGACAAGTACAGCAGCATCATTTGAGAGTTCTGAAGGTTTTGAATGGCCTTTGGGTACCCTTGGGACCTGCCTGCTGATTGTGATGGGGATCACCATGTTGGCACACACAGAGTGTGTTTTACCCACGACCATTTTGTCTGATCTCAAAAGTTAAGCAGAGTCAGGTTTGGGTCTTGTCTGGGGTTGGACGACAATAGAGGGGGACCAAGAGGTTTCCCCAAGGCTGGACAGTCATGAGTGGCAGGGTGTGTGGGACAGTGTGGGCGAGTATCTAGTCCACTGGGCCCCTCCAGTGCTTTGGAAGCGTCGGAGATGGAAGGCAGCTGTGTGGAGTCCCCGACGACAAGTTGCAGAAACTGCTGCAGGGGAGGGTGAATTATTTTGAGCCTGGTGGGCCCATGACACTTCAGGCCATCAGGGCAGAGATGCAACATAGAGATGGACTCATGATCGAGGGGTGGACTTCGCAATGGACATTATTGCCCAGGTTATTCATGAATGTGAACACTGCACACAGCCTCTCCTGCCCTGAATGACTGTTACAAGAGATGGAGCCCAACATCATGAACCGAATGGACTCAGCAGCTTTATAGGGATTGGTCCATGCACTAAGATAAGAGTGCCCTGAGATGAGAGTGAGGGTATATTGAAAATGTGGGATCTGAGCATGATGTGAATGGTATGGAATAAGGGGTGGATACTGTCCTGGGTTCAGCAGCAGCAGTCACTTTTTCTCCTTCTTAGTAGCTGGCGCAGTGCTGTGGTTTTGACTTTCGGCCTGGGAATAATACTGATAAAGCCGATGTTTTCAGTTGCTGGTCAGAATGTTTACCCTGACCAAGGACTTTGTGAGTCTCATGCTCTGCCAGGGAGGAGGAGAAGCGAGGAGGAAGCAGAGACAGGACACTTGACCCAAACTAGCCAAAGAGGTATTCCATACCACAGCATGTCATGCCCAGGATGTAACTGAGAATTACCCGGAAGGCCTGGATCACGGCGGGGTGGGGGCGAGGTACCGGTTGGTGAGCGGTTGTATTCTCTTCCTTGTTATTTCCTTTATCATTATTACTATTAGTGGTAGCAGTAGTGATTTGTGTTATACCTTAGTTATTAAACTGTTCTTATCTCAACCCGTGGGAGTTGCATTCTTTCGATTCTCCTCCCTGTCCCTCCAGAAGCGGAGGGAAGAAAGGTGTGTGTGGGGGAAGAAAGGTGTGGGGGGGGGACGTGGACTACGTGGTTCTAATTTATGGCCTGGGCTTAAACCACGACAGTCCACAAAGATAGGCTTATTTTTTTCTAGCTGAGAATCTGGTGAAGGTCACATGTGGTTTTCTCACCAACATGTCTTCACAGGCACATGTAGAAAGACCTCAGTCTGATGGAGTGAGATAGTGTGGGAGACTGCATGGCAAGCAAAGAGATCAAGGCTTCAGCTTGCTTGTGCCCTGCGTGTTAGCCTTGCCAAGGTTTGCCTTAGTGTTATGGTTTAACCTTGACAGGCAGCTCATCACCACATAACCATTTACTCCCACCCAATGGGACGGGGGACAAAATCAGACAGGTTAAAGTGCAAAAACTTGTAGGTTGAGATAAAGACAGTTTAATAGGTAAAGCAAAAGCTGCATGCATAAGCAGAGTAAAATAAGGAATTAAGTTTCCATCGACAGGCTGGTGTTCTGCCATCTTCACGAAAGCAGAGGTCCATCACACATAACGGGAAGAAGTTCAGGAAGACCTAGAAGGCAGAAAGAGATTGCAACCTCTTCTGTGGAGCTGCTGAGTATCACAGTATCACAGTATGTTAGAGTTTAGAAGGGACCTCAAAAGATCATCTAGTCCAATCCCCCTGCCAGAGCAGGAACACCTAGATAAGGTTACACAGGAATGTGTCCAGGCGGGTTTTGAATGTCTCCAGAGAAGAAGACTCCACAACCCCCCTGGGCAGCCCGTTCCAGTGTCAAGACAGAGAAGGTCCTGTGGTAGGGCTATACAGCACTACCTGCAGCCAGGAGCCTGCAGCTCACACAGCAGGTGGAATTGCACTGAAGAGCAGCGAGCAGCTGGATGGCCTCAGGTGGGGATGAACAACTTCCAAAGGACCAAAGAGGAATGTGCAGTTTTTGCTTGCTGCAGCTCAGAAGGTCAATGAGTTAATCTCAAAGCAAATCTGGAAGCAGAAGTTGCTGCCAAGACAGGGCAATTAGGCAGAAAGTCAAGTATAAGCTATTATTTTCTGTTGCATTAATTTGTTGGGCTAATATAATTGGGCTTCACTAATAAATTGTGTTTATTTGCCTAGATTTTACTCAGATCATACCTGGCTTTTTGGACATTTTGATCTTCTTTAAGGACCTTCTTTATGGAAAGGGATAAGACAGATCCACCTCAAAGCTTTGGCTTTAAGTTAGTTCTATGGTCCCTGCGAGAAATCAGTCTTCCACTGAGCTGGACTAAATGGTAGCTCAAGTCAGACAGGTAAAGTCAAAGGGAAATCACTGAAGTCAAAACCACATGAGAGTGGTTTTCTATAACTACACACTAGACGTGTCAAAACTGCAAAATTATAACGTTGGGTTGAGAAGATGCTGGATGGGAGCAATACAGCTGACTTGTGGAAAATGTTAAAAGGCACTGGAAATCCTCTTGTCAGAGAGATGGCTTAATGAAGTGTCAAGGTCTTATTTTCTCATTGCTGCTGTTAGTACTTCACTGCACAGATGAACCCCACTGAGTGAATGCTGTATTATTCACAATAGACAAAACCAGCAGTGACTGAAACACAATCTTTTAAAATCACTCAATGGAAATACAATACCATTTCTTGAAGGTGTTCAGCATGCTGGTTTTAAGTGAAGAACATTAAAGTTCACTTAGGAAGCTGATGTTCAGTTTAAAGTATGTCATCAGACACATTTCAAATTGAAACACAATCTTGCTGATGATGGGGAATGCCTTCAACAGAGCATTCAAGCTAGTCATAGAATAATGAAAGCTGCATTTGGCTCATGAATAGCTAGAGGAAATTCTCTACCATTCCAGTTTATGCCTATCTCAAGTAGTTCTGAAAGAATTTAATATTTGGAGGGTATTTCATTTAGTACCTAGTAACATGGTTATGAAGATGCCACCAGAAGATAATACTGATGACTGTATGCCACAGGCACAAATAATCTACTGCTTGGTTAGACATTAGCAGTAAATAATAATAATTAACAATTGATTGAAACATTTAAAACACATTAGCACTTTATTAACAGTTTGTATACAAAAGCTTAAAGTAGATTGTAGCCAAAACATATAAACTGTTGCCTGTGAGAGGGTCCTGATTATGGACAATAGCAATTAGCTTCTGCTGCTCCTAACCAGAAGAGCACTGTGCCTAATGGCATGGAAAAGAAGAAGATATCAAGTAGATTTGTGCGTGATATACAAAAGGATGCATCAAGTTCAGTGCATCTTGACACAGACATTTTTGAGTAATGCCATAACCAGGAATCTTTTAATTGTACAACAAATAATATCAGTCTCTTTCAGAGAAGCTTGGAATTGCAGCAACAAAGGCAGCACCTTGTGATGTGTAAGCCACGGGCTGAACACAAGAGGACCTTGGCTTCAAATAGCTGAGAAGATTGCAGTGAAAGATGAAGAGAAACAAGCCTCTCCATATTGTAAGTTCACTGCTTAAACAAGCTACAGGGAGGCTAAACTCTTATTTCACGGGGCAGTTGGTACCTAGGAAGGCAGTGATCTGTGCTTATCAGTGTACTGTGCATGGTTCACCAATTTCATTCTCACTACTCCTTCTCACATCCTTAATCTGTGCTTTATTACCCTGTTTGAATCTTTTCATGAAACCAAGATAATAAACCCTTTTGAGCAAAGAATATTGTCTGATCATGGCTGTAAAACATCAAGGACAATGGGACATTCATCAGCAGTTGTGAGTGCTAATAGGAAGTGAATGCAAAAACATATTGATAGGGAAAACAAATTTAACACTGAAAAGATTTTTAATATCTCCTGTAGATTAGGACCATAAGGAGCAGATAAACTCCTCAGACACTGACTCCACACAAGTTCTGCATCTGTATTTCAAAACACAAAAGGAAATCTGTATTTTGGCCTATGGGAAAAAGCAGATGCCCGATATGAAAGCCAGTCTTTTAGGATGTTCTTCCTGGAGATAAAGGGAACTGGCTACTTCTTTTTTTAAAAGGAGATTCAGCTGTTTCAGGCAAGATCATTTGGATTTCTTACACAGAGCACAAAGCAAGAGAAGGACTACTGAGGGGTCTGAGCCACAACATTGGATATCAAATGTGGCTTCAAGACAGTGCAAAGCCTAAACTGTTTAAATGAAAAAACCCTATTTAGATAAACCAAATCAGTATCCCTGTCTGGGGGGGGGGGGAACTGATTTTGGACTGTTGCAGGCAACAATGCTGAAAATCTGGCCACTTGTTCAGCTGCTTTGTGTGATTGATTTCACTCACCCAAGCATTAAGATCTGAATATCTCTGTCTGACAGTTAGTTGCCTTATAGTTACTGATGGAACTAACAGCCTGGGAAGCAAGCTGTCCTACAGCTGGGATTACAAACATTTATCCTTGTAGAGGTAACATGAGATTACTGTAACTCTAGTCTTGCTGGCTTGGGGCATTTAAAATGATCTGATCATCTGACTTCATCATCAAGCTTATAGGTTTTGGCAAACAACAGCTTCTATTCTGGCTTTGACAAATGCAATCTTTTTCCAGTATCCCTTCTATAAACTGCTGGAGAAATAATTTCCCTAGCACATGGCTTCCACCATGTCACCTCTTTTTTTTTGTATCCCCACTATCCCATCTTTTTCCTGGACAGCACAACTCAAGGCTCCTATCCTTAGGTAACAGACCACCTTTCATCTGCTGCCATCATGCCAGTTCTTGCTTTCCTTCTGCCAGGTGCCTGTGCCATCTGACCGTTGGTGATTAAAAATGTTTCATGCTCTCTCTTCCATCAGTCTTCATCCATGAAAAGACACTTTGAGAACTCTCTGCTTAGCCCACTGACTGCTTACATTTCCCTTTTGGGCAACCCCCTCATTGAGATGCCTATGCAAATTTGACTTGAGTTTGAGTGTGGCCTGTTTGACTGTGACTACTGCCATGTTTGCTGCTTTGTCCTCCCTTTGTCCCTTACCTAACTTGTCCCTTACTTAAGTGATTTTTCGAGTCTTTTTCTCCTTCCTCCTGGGCATCTCTGCAAATGTTAATACTTCAAACTGCTTGTGAATTGAAACAAATTGGAGAGCCTAGCAGAAATTGAATGTTTCTAAGGTAGTTTTGTTGGTTTTTTTTTCCAAGATCTGTGCTTGAGGCTGTAACTGGAATGGTAATTTAAATTAAATTAAATGTACAGGTACATTTATTCTGTGCATGAAAATGAGGAAAAATAATTTCTCTTTTTTAGTATTGATTGCCTACATTGCCTGAGCCTGAGTATACATCCCCTTGTGAAGAAATCTGAAATGGCTCCCTGCAGTCACTCTGTGCCCTGCTTAGTGTTCCATATAGTTAAATCTCAATATCCCAGGTGTTGCCTTAAGATTAAGAATTTTAAATCAAGACAAGTGCCTAAATGATTTGTGACAATAAAACATAAACAAAAAGATACAGGCCTGTGGGTTGGAGACTGCACTAAGATAAGATTCCAGTAAGGGATTATGTGCAATAAATAATGGAGCTAAAGAAACCAGAACAGATAATAATGTTCTTATATAGATATTTCCTTTGTTATTCTTGGTTCCCCTGAGTGAATGGCTGATTTAATGCCAACATGAATGGGAGCTGAATTGGACCTGTAGTTGGTGTTACAAAGACTGCTGGCAACTGATGACCATGTCATGACTTTCAGGTGATTGAAGTGGCACCAGCAAATAGTATATAAGGGACCTGCTTAGCTGATAAGCTTGCATGTTGGAATCAGAGAAATGGTAAGAGAATGATGTGTTGCCTTTTCCAGAGAAGACTTTAGTTTTCTCCTGTGGGTTAATGTGGCAAAACATAATACAGCAAGCTATGTATACCACTGTATACCAGTGCTTATATATATTTTTTCCACATGCCGAATGTTCAAAAAGGGAATCTCCTATTTGTGTAGCATATGTTGGTGAACTTCAGATACATATAGTCTGTTTACTAAATATATTGGATAGAAGACTTCTAGCAAGAAAGCAGACTTTTTCACAAGCAACATGACAAACGTTTGTGTGAAGATGCAGTCATGTGTTTGGATTGCTAATAAGCTTATCACCTCTGGATTATTAATAACTCTGATAGCAAAAGTGTTGTCTGTATGAAAACTGACACTTTTCTTTTGTGTGGTATCTACTTTCCCTTAGAAATTCTAGAAAGAAGACAGTTTGATAGAAAGAAGTATACTCCTGTCTGGGTTTTGCACTTGTTTGAACAGTTCGCTGGTGACTAACTTTAGTATCTAATTAAAGCTGCTGCCTTCCTGGTGCATCTCTTGAGAAATGCTGCCATCCAGGTAATTAATGTGCTGTGCCTGCACATTATGGCTCAGATACCTATATGTGCAGCAGGCTATGTTAGAGCATGCAGTCTTACCATTGACCTTGAAGACATCTGGTGCTGGCCTCTCACTCAAACAGGATTTGGGACAAGACAGGTGTCAGACCTGACCCTGTATGGTGATTCCCACTTTTCCAGTGTTAGCATTTTCAGTTATATGAGATACTGCTAACATGTTGCATCACACGTGAGGAATATGATTCTGTCTTTTAGTTCCAGTCAACCCATTGGTACAGTGTAACAGGAAACATTTTAAAGAACAATCAGCGCTGATTTTGCCAGGCACCCTTAGGTCAGCCTCCTCAGATGTACTGGGTGTCTCTTGAGAAGAAATGTGCTGCCATATGGCCTCCTTTGGCACTTAAGCTTTTGCTTTTTAGAGCACAGCCACACTTAAGGTCCCAAGTGCAACACAGAGAATTGCTTTGCCCTTCAGCACTGGATTTCTAGCCCAGATAAATTAATTCAAGAGATGTATCATTGCCTATAAAAGATGCGACGTGTCTGTAGCTTCAGCTTTGACGGCAAGTAAAGGAGGTGAAGGTCTGGCAGGTTTTGCTTCTAACAAAGGTGGTATAAAGCTGTGAGAGACCCTTCTTTAGAATGCTAGAGTTATATCAACATTAGTGTAGATGGGCTGATATTTACCATGTCAGTGACATACATCAACCTTCTTTAAATCTATGTAGACATACACATGTGTATGTGTCCTGGTTTAGGAGTAGCAGTCATTTTTAATCCTTCTTAGTAGCTGGTGCAGCACTGTGTTTTTGACTTTCAGCCTGGGAACAAAGCTGATAACACTGATGTTTACTCTGACCAAGGACTTTGTGAGTCTCATGCTCTGCCAGGGAGGAGGGGAAGCTGGAAGGAAGCAGAGACAGGACACCTGACCCAAACTAACCAAAGAGGTATTCCATACCACAGCATGTCATGCCCAGGATGTAGAACTGAGAGTTTCCGGAAGGGCTGGATCACCGCGGAGTGGGGGTGAGGTACCGGTTGGTGAGCGGTTGTATTCTCTTCCCTTGTTATTTCCCTTATCATTATTATTATTGGTGGTAGCAGTAGTGATTTGTGTTATACCTTAGTTATTAAACTGTTCTTATCTCAACCCATGGGAGCTGCATTCTTTCGATTCTCCTCCCCGTCCCTCCAGAAACGGAGGGAAGAAAGGGCGGGGGGGCGGGGGGGAAGTAGACTGCGTGGTTCTAATTTACGGCCTGGGTTTAAAACACGACAGTATGTGTGTACATAACTCCAACATCGTATTTTGGCACATATGCCTGTCTCAATTAAAGCATTTTTAATATTTATACCTTGTAAATATTCTCTCAAGTATACATATATATGTACATGTACATGTGCTTATATACACATACTAAATCATGCAAAATAGCAGAGCTATGCCTGGGTAGCTTTTGAGGAGAAATCTTATGTTTAGGTATGCTAAAATATTCTGGTGAACTTTTCTTTTGAGAAAGTTTATATCGTTCATGTTTGGAAGGAGGAATTTGAGGTTTAGGAACCCTTTTGAGATACACGTGTGGGTTTTTTTTTTTTGCAGTATGTTTTCAGTTCCAGCTTAATTAATTCAAGTGTTAAGATTTAGGGAAGAAGCCCTCCTTTGTCCATGGTCCACCTCCACTGGACATGTTCTGGCCTGAAGCTGACCATGGCTTGGCCTGTAGTTTGCAGACAGAACATGGTACGTACTGTGCTGCGTGCACCTGAGCTGAGAGCAGGAAGGACTAGATGAGTTATCTGATCTATGTCAAATACAAGGGGTGGAACTGCAGAGAAATAAGGTATCTGAGAAAGAACCTCATGTCAGAGAGGAGCAGGTAAATCAGAAGCAAAGGAGAAGCCTCAAGAATAAAGGCTAGAGCTATGTCTGGTCACAGAGGTCTATCTCTATGAAGTGTTCTGTCATTGCTCTCATTTTGATCTGAGATGAAGGATTCTGTGCACAAAGACATCAAGAATGTCAATCTGAATTTCAAACAAACCTGTTTCAGCTCTATTTGTGTCTCTTACCAATGGCTGCATGGCATGACAGTGGATCCAGTGACCCAGCCCATAGTAAGCATCCAGATATATCTACCAAAGCAGTTCACAAGCAGAAATCTTTTCAATAGGAATGACTTGAAACTGGCAACTGGTGCATAATAGTGGACATGAATTTTAAATAAATAAAGAGAATGCTTCACAGAAAAACTAACTCTGAAATGATAACTTGCAATTTGATTGTAAGAAGGCTTCAACACATGTGCTTCATTTTCAGTAAGCGTCACTGGAGACACCATTCACTTGAGGTGCATGCTGTGGGGTGTTACATTACAGCACTTGCGAACATGCTAAGTGTTAAGATAATGATATGCTAAACCTCAGCTTACCTGTAAGCAAATGAGAGACCATATTTAACTTTTTTTGAAACTGAGCTTGGTTTTGCATTCTCAGAAATTGCTCATGCAGACAGGTAGTTACAGCATGGCCAGTGAGGGACAGCCATGGCCCACAGAGAGACCTGGATGGGAATAGAAATGGAAACGTGATGGAAGAGTTGATGAAAATGGTCTGAACTCCCAGTTGCCTCTAAAGCAATGCACATAGTAAACTGTTCTGCGGTAAATACAAAGACTGAAGTATATTTGCACAAAAATCACACTGTTTCACACAGTCAATGGATTTATCAAATTAAGACCATTTTCAGATTATCTGCATTCAATAGAAAGACACTGCAGTGGAATAATCAAGGTTACCTGTAACTAGACTGCCCTAAGATAGATTCCTTTCACACTGCAGCTCTTCAGGCTTTCAAAGGTATCTTTCTTCTGAGTAACATCACCTACCAGTTCTGTGGTAACACAGAGAGCCTGCGTGAATCACTCCTTGAATAAACAGGGGAAAGCTTTCCATTTAGTAGGTAATGTTGAAGGTGAACACCTTTCCAGTGTTTCCACACAAAGAGTTTTACATTTCAATTTTTTAACCTGAAGACAGCAAATTCTCATCAGTTTTACTCTGCAACATTGTTCAATTAGCAGTAAATGTTCTTTTCATAGTGATAAAGTATATGTACTTGATCACTAGCAAATAATCCAATCAGTTGGCTTGCAATGCAAGATGGATTGAACAAGTTTTTATTACTGCTCAATGGATTTTCGCTCTAGATGTTCACGCAAAGTAAACAGTGTCATTAAATAAAGATTAGTTTTAAATGTGATCACTGGGCAATCCGCTTGCTACTATCCTTTCTTCTGACAGGAAGGGCTTCAGGGGAGAACTTACTGTGATATCAATAGTACTGAAGAGACAACATAAAAAAACCCACCCAGCTGTTGTAGACAGTGTGGTTTAAATAGAAATTACCTTGGAGGTGCAATGCTAATTCCCTACCATACTTAATTCTGTTTTCTATGTAAGTCACATCTATTTTCAGAATGAAGCATTTCTTGTGTCAACATTCATACTCTGTTTCTTTTTCTTTCTGTGCCTTTTATCCTCTGATTTGGAATTTAACAGCTGCCTAGTTTGAATACTACAGCTGAAATCTTAAGCTTTTTTTCTGCTGTGGCAACTGATCCTTCTTGCTTTTACCTCTCTATTTCTAGCTGCATGATTTTATTAACCAACAAGCTTTGTTTAAGAGCACAACATAATGCCTGCCTTTGATAAACACAAGGCAAAAAAAGAATCCTTGCAAAAGCTAGGAGTTGCAAACATCTGAGCTCCTCTTTGTAAAGTTTTCAGAAATAGAGCCATAAATATACAAGGATATTTATCATACTAGATTCTCTGTTATTGCTAACATAATTAAATAAAATAAGCCTATCCGGATTTATGTCAGCATAATAAAAAGCAACATTTCATGCTCATAGTAGCTTACATGCTAGAGAAACAAAAGGTTGGGGGGAGTCAGTGAGCAGCTGTGTGGTTCTGAGTTACTGGCTGGGCTTAAACCACAACAATCTGAAAGATAATACTTATATAAGGACTGTAATATTCACTTTAATTCTAATTTGGGATCTAAGTTTACAGGCCTAGGTGGTAGAGAATGACTGAGGGAATGGCTTTCAATGAGCTAATTTAACTACTAAGGTATATAAATTGCTGGGTCAGTTAGCAACAAGGGCAAAGGAGATGATTCACTTTGATTTACTGTCTGAAAGTGCACATATTTTCCTCTCTCCCCAATTGGGAGGAAATAGAAATACTATATCTTGTTCTTGCATTGGTAATGAATGTGCTGCATGGGATGAACGAGGTGAAGCACCTTATGTAATTTAATTCCTGGGCTTTTCTTGAGGGTAGAATTATAAAGGCATGATTTGTATTCTCAGTCTGCACCTACTTGCAGAAAGAAATAAAATATATTGCTGAATGCTTGGTTGATTAAAACTAGTAGTGGAATGAAGCAAAAGAAAGTTTACTGAACAGTATAGAAATACTAAGGCTTATGAAGAAATCTGACAAGAGGAAGACTGCGCTACTTGTTCAGAATGAAAACAAAACCAGGGATGCATCATCTGTCTGCATGGGATGACGGATGAAAGATGCTCCTTGCAGCTCACATGATTGTATCTCATCTATACCGTGTTCTGTTTCTACTTCTGGAGTGCAATAAAACCAAAACAGTTTGTGTAGGTCTTGCAGGATTTTATACAGCACAGGAACTGATGTACTCAAGCTGAAGGTCCATCTGCTCTAATGCTTTGTCTCCTGCTGGTCTTGGCTTTTCATGCCGAAATTCTGTTACCAAAACAGAGAAGTTTGCTGGGTCACCCTTTCTGCAGAAAAAGTGACTTCTGTGCATCAGATTAAGACTTGAATAGCAGTGGCCATGGAGTCTATGGTGGAGGATGCTAGTTGAGCTGTAGGGGTTGGGCAAATCTGGCAGGAGTGAGGCGGAGCTTCTCATAGTATTCCTGATTTGGGATGAAATTCCTTTTGTGCGTGCAATCGGGTTAAGACTAAAATTACAGGTGCAAGACTGTCACCTCCCATCCTTAAAAATGAGCTGGGATCATGAACTGAAAGATGGTAGAATTTAGATTACCTATTAGGAAATTCTTTACTGTGGTTGTGATGAGGCACTGGCACAGGTTGCCCAGAGAAGCTGTGGCTGCTCTGTCCCTGGCAGTGTTCAAGGACAGGTTGGATGAGGCTTTGAGCAACCTTGTCTAGGGGAAGGTGTTCCTGCCCATGGCAGGGGGGTTAGAACTAGAGGATCTTTAAGGTACCTTCCAACCCAAACCATTCTATGAGTCTATGAATCTTGTGAGAACAGTCACACTGAACTCCAGTCACTTAGGGCTGAAGATTTGGAAGTAGAAGAAAAACAATTAGATGCTTGGGGAGATTTTCTAAGGCTTTGGTAAAGTGAAAGGTGAAGTGAAACACAGGTGTGCTGCTGTCACCACCACCTCCCTCAACACTTCCAAGATGCGGTGCTGCAGCCCTTCGAGGGAGTGGTGGGTGCGCACAGTCGCAGGAAGACTAAGTCTCCCGGACTCCCTTTTACTCTTGTTCCTCTCCTGGTATGAGCGGATGGAACAAGTGTCCCCCATTTATCACACCTCTCCCCGCGCTCCCGAGCAGGACGTGACTGGTGGGCTGTGCAAGCCCCCGGCAGCGGGTGGGCCGGCAGAAGGTGGAGAGCGTGGCGGGACCCTCCCCATCTCCCTCCGCCCCTCCCTCCCGTGGCGCATCCTCTCTCCACTCCTCTTCCATTCCTCTGCTTCACACTCGCCGGCTGCGGGGTTGCCGCGGGGGGAGGCATCAGCAGATCCGGCCCGTTCACCCTCTTGGGGATGTGCTGAGAAGAGGCATCTCCCCTCGGGCCCTCCGCGCCTCGCCCTCCGCCTCCAGCCGTCCCACGCCCGCTCCAAACGGCTCGGTCGCCGGTGGCGGACGAGCCCAGCGGTAAGTGCGGGGCCGGGCGGGGCAGGTGCTGTCTCCGGTAGGGCCGGGGGAGTGGGGACCGCTCCGCTGCGGCAGCGGCGAGAAGAGGCGGCGGCCCCTCGGGGAGCTGCGGGCTCGGAGGGGAGCGGTGCGGCGAGGGGGAACGGCTCCGCTCCCTGTCGGTGCTGCCGAGGGCTGGGTATTCTGTGCCTGTGTAGCCCAAGAGGATGCATGTGTGTGTGTATATATACATGTAATTAAATGTATATATAAAATATAAGTATTTCCTGTTGAACGTTCTCTTGTGGGCACGAGGGAGGGAGGGAAGGGAAGCCGGGCGCTGTGGCCACCTTGTGCCGACGGCGTGTGAGCTGGAGCCCGCGGGTGCCCAGACGGCCGCCTCACCCGCGCTACCTGGTAGGTGCCCTTCTCTATGTGTGTGCATATATGTGGTCACGCCGCCCTGCACGCTCCCTCCCTCCTTCTGCGGGTGCCTGTGTGTTAGCTGATGCACATCCACGTCGCTCGCCCGTGGTCCCCGGGTGTCCCCGCCCAGGGCTGGGGACGGGGATGAGGACCTTCTCTGTGGAGGAGCGGCAGGGTCCCGCGGGATGGAGGGCCTGCCCCCCTCTTCCCCATGTGGATGAGGTACCTCTTCAGCCGCAGGGTGACAGGTACTGTGGGCAGTTTGGCTGGAGCACAAACATTGGTTTCTTCACACGCTCGTCATGAGTTAGTAGAAAGCTGCGGCAGCCCAGATGCCTTCCTAGATACCCATTCCTCCTACTCAGCCTCCAGCAGAGAACATGAAATAACAGGCAGCGCTTCTTTCTGTGTGGGTGGAGGGAGAGAAAGGACTATCGATAACGGACTTGTTGAAGGGGCTCCGACTTCTTTGTTTTAATTACTAATTTAGTAGTTTCAGTGTAGCGCTGGGTTGCGTAGCTGTCACAGAGCTCACGTGGCAGCTTCAGTGCAGTGCTTCTAAAATCCTGCATCCTTGCTCTTGCTTTTTAGTAAAACCTCTTCTCAGACCAGATCCCATTTGGGAAAACTCGGTTTCCAGAAGAGTAGTGTTGACTGTGGACAAAATGCTGGACTACCGGAACAGCAGCATTCTCTATTTGCTCCAGTCCTTCTGCATTGTAATTGCAGTTTCTTGTAACAAGTGAACATCTGTCATTTAGGAGGGTGTGGGTGTCTTGTACTTTTGTTTATTTGGGGTTTTTTTGTGTGTGTGTTTTCTGTTTGTGGGTTGGTTGGGGTTTTTTTTTCTTAATTTAAGTTGCTAGTGTTTCTTTAAGCTGGCATTTTCTTCTGGATGAGAGGTGGAGTATCATCAAATCACAGGGCTAAATCTTGCAATCACCACATGAACAGAACTGTTCTTTGGAGGAAATGATGCCCTGGTAGGCAAGGAAGGGACTTGTTATATCAATGACTCCATTTCCCAACCAGAACTGTGCTATTGGCAACCTCTCTGTAGGATTCTGAGGAAACAGGATCCTCAGGCTTTGCTTGGATTGAAGGAACTCCTCTGGCAATGGTGTTTAGCTTGCTGTGTACAGCAGCATGTGAGAAAATGTGAAGGTGATCACATAATTGTACTCCTTTCTACTTATTTAACTGTTCTTTCTATCTGAAATAGAGTGCAGTCTTACATATGGAGAGGTGCTTGTGTATTGGTAATAGAGATGAGGATGAAAGCTACATAATATGGGGGTAGAAATAATACAGTTTTAAAGTAATTGTGATCCCATTTGTTTTGAATAGAATTTTCTTCCCTTTCAGGGATGAAAAGCTGAAAAAAATCTCACTGAAAGTGTCCTGTCTTTCTTTTTTTTTTTTTTTTCCCTAGAGCTGCGTGAAGAAATTCTTCAGCCATGGATGTGTTCATGAAAGGACTATCCAAGGCAAAGGAGGGAGTTGTAGCAGCAGCAGAAAAGACCAAGCAGGGTGTGGCAGAGGCGGCAGGGAAGACGAAAGAGGGTGTCCTCTATGTGGGTAGGTGGGCAGCAGGGATCATGCTGCTACTTGGTGTGCCTTGACATTCACAGCTGGATCCTCATCAGATCTATTCTTCTGCAACCCCCCATATGTAATAGCTCATAGGAGACCATTGTAAAACAACAAGAGGAGAGTTGTTACTTCTGAGCTCCAGTTCTTTGAAGCCAAATGTTGGTTCTTCCATCACTGCATTGTGCTGGCTGTGCATTAGTTCTCTATGGAGTGGAGCCACATCTGTAAAGCCATACAGAACAAGGTCATGTCTTAGGAGGCACCTTGCAGTACAGGTTGCTAGCTGGCACTCTTTCAAGAGGTTTGCTAGGTTAAGGCTGAAGGGGTTGATGGTGCAGTAAAAATAAATGAAAAAAAAAAACCAACCATGTAAAAGCTGAAGTGGAAGGTAGCTTCATAGCATCCCATAGAACATGTGGGGTTTAAGTCATATTTTGGGAGAAGAAACTTGAGAGGTTAGTTCAGAAACTGAGCATAAGCCATCCTGGCTGCTTGGCATGTCGGCATTTTGTGTGGCAAAGTGTCATCTCCTCATCTTTGGGAATTAAATCCACATTCTGTATTTATTGTTGCATATCCCTAGCAGATATTTTCCATGACTTCTCAAGGAAGAGCCACTACAGTTAATGAGGTAGGGCAATCAGACCCCAAGGTAGCAAAGCAGTTGTTAAGTGACTTATCTAGGGCAGACAAGAGTCTTGCACAGAAGCGGGGATAAAATTACTTTCAAATCCCAAATTGGTACTTTGATTGCACGAGTATCATCTTTGCTTGGCAAGTATTGGGCTTTAGAGGACTGTCTTGCAAATGCTGCCATGAAAAATTCACAGGAAAAATATCTGCCAAGATCATATGAATAAGTAGTCATTAAAAAAAAATGATCATGGGTCACTTTCTCCTATTAATCAAATAAAGTTTGTCTGTAAAAGAATGGAGGGGAAAAGATACTCTTTTCTGTAGGTTCTTTCTTTTTTGATGATTTTGTAGCAGGTCGATTCTGTAATGGAAGCTGTGGTGTATCTGGGGAGATGTGCGCAAATACCAAAGAGAAGTTAAACTGAGCTGAAAACCAGAGGCTTTTCTTTCAAATGGGAGTACTAAGTCTCTGCAGTTCCAGTGTCTTTTCAGGATTCCCTCTGCCCATGCAGGCTAGTGGCAGTCTGTGACAAATTATTTCTGCTCCAGATAGGCTGGACTACTCGTTTGGAATACACTTTTCTCCTGCTGAGCCATAGCAAAGCTCGGTGCTCTTGCCAACAGAGATGGCAGTCATTTTGAAAACTAATTGTAAGATGAGGCTATTTTAAAACGAGCATCTGCTCATTTTCAGTGTATCAAAATAGATGTTCTTTCACTGTACGTTGTGCTTGATGTTGGTGTTATGTTTTTCAGAGGTAGGGCTTTCTTTTTTTAAAATTTTGGTTTACTGTAGTTCCTGGCCATGCTTCTGGGGGTCATTGTTTTCTTTGTATTAGAAACTTACATTGTGTGCTGAATTAATCTTTGTGGGAGACCTGTCCTCCAGACTGTAATAATATTTGAACCTGGGTCCACTCCCAGAGGCAACAGATTTCCTTGTGGTCTTCAGAGATGATTTTGTTGAGGTTGAACTTTGGAAGGCAGGCTTGCTATTTATTTCAAGAATAAATAGGAAGGACAGCAGAATCCTGAGCCATAATAGGGAGCGCTGCAGATAACTTTAGTAATGGCAAAGGATCCTTCCCACAGCAGATGACTGCTTTTCAGGAGGAAAGAGCTGTATGCACAGTTTCAATCATGCAAGTTGGAAGCCTTTGTGTCTCCAGGAGCTCATGTGTCTGGATGTGTGCCTGCCCATGCCTGCCTGTAGGGAGCCCCGGTTTTCTCAGCTGAAGTTTCAACAGGATCAAGTAGGGTAAGGGAGAAAATGAGGAGCTGACTATATTTCTCTTTAATTCCCAAATACACAGCAGGGGTGGCTTTTCTGCTGAGCAGTGTTAGCAAAGGCTGGTGGGATGGTCTCTTGATTCTGCAGGCTGATAACTGTTGCAGTGCAAAAAGGTGGTGAAACCCTTTTATGAGCAGAGGAGAGGAGCAGCACACTGCATTAATGCTGCTGAAGGTTTCTCCCTCCCTATCTCTATAGCTGGGTTTTCAAATGCAAGTTTCACAGCCAGATCATGCTGTGAAAGCTGCCTGACATCTTGCAAAATAGAACCTAACAACACTGGGCTGAGAGCAACCTGTCCATTATTTTTGGTTTCAACAGTCAGCTCCATAACATTCAGCCTTCCACTGCTACTGGAGAATTAATAATATTCAAAGTCTTTGGTCCAGATTCCTTTTGTGATAAAGGTCTCCCACTGAAATCAGTGGAATTTAAGGAAATACATAAAACATCTGGACCTTTCTGTCCAGGCTGCTCTTACCTATTACGTGAAAGATTGTAACATAATTCTACCTGGTAAGAGTTCTATTAACAAAAGCTGCTGCTTGGGAGGGATGGAAAGTGGTTCTTCTAACTAGTCTATTCTTTCTCCCTCAGTCCACTGTCTTTGTTCTGCTTTTTAATACCCAAGATACTGTTCAATATAGTCTATAGTGTGTTTATATGCTTTCAAGTGGGTTTTTTCCCCCCTGAATTCTTCTGATGATGTATTTCAGCATCGGCCAGCTGAAATCAGTGGCTCTGTCTTGACTCATACAAAAGCAGTATCAAGTCCTTTCTTGATGTCAAGCAGTGGCCTGATCATTGATTAGAAAGGAGGACTGAGGCTCAGCACTCCTATGCTGCATCATGTAGCATTAATTTTAAAATGGTGTCTCTATGTATTCTTCAAAAGCTACGAGGAAATGCATGGTAATACTTACCCCAACCCATTTTGAAACCAGGACCTGAGAGTAAGAGTGAGAAGCTCTTGCTTGCTCTTAGTGATGTACTTCTCAAGAGCTCCTCTGAGGTCTGTGTGTACTACCAAGGAGTTGAACTTTTTGGTCACTTGACTCTTGAGTGCATGTTCAGTGCTCAGGAATGGAAGTTTCCAGTCATTTTTTATGTGTTACACCCTAGCAGAACAAAGGAATAGTTTATCAGGAGCAGGGTGACTAGCGGATGGGTTGTTTACTACTCCCTGTGCTTAGCTGGCACATGGCCTTAGAGTAGAACAGTGCAGTCATGACCTATTTGGCAGGACCATCCCGATTCCTCTGCTGCTGTCTTTTCATGAGGTTTCTTATTTTCCTTTGGTAATAGAAAAGCCAGTGAAGTAGTCAAGGGACTCAAGGTCCGTTTGGTGAAATAATGGGCTTCAGCACATGGGAAAAGTGTTTTCCTTAGACAGTGGTTTCTCCTTCCCCTAATTTATGCTTGTTGCCTTGTCTTAACCCAGCTCTGACTAAGCAAATGGAATCTCGGGGATGGCTTGATTGGAATAGTCTGTTCATCTCTCAAAAACCCCAGAAATGAGTGTATTGCCAAACTTGAGATTTTTGGCATAGTAAGAATGATGATGATGAAAAATGAAGTGAGTCTATTTTATTTTTTCTCAGAAAGGCAAAACCTCTGGTTTTGGCTTCTCCCTCCTCTCACACAAATGTGTATTATAGCTTGGAAAAGTAGCATTATCATGTACTACTGTTGCTCCTGCATCACCTAATTAGTGTATCAGTGTCAGGTTCCTTGGTCTTCATATTATCCCTGTTCTGATTCTTCTGTTCCCCTTGTTAGGTAGGGTACAAGAAGCAACATATAATCTGATGTTTTGGGAATGCCAGAATGCCAGACAGCTAGTTTCTCTCAACAACAGTGTGGATGACCAGCTTTTCTTCATTGCCAGCCAGAAGTCGTCCTACTAAATTCAACTGTTTTTATTTGTAGGCCTGTTCTGGCAGATCCTAATGTACTTACAGGTCCTGTTGTAGCTGTGATTGCAGAAACTGCTACTTCCATGCAAGTGTGCAGTAGTGGGGCAGATAGTATTGAGCTCTAACATATGCTGTAAGGTCTGGACCATTGCTTTGCTGATTGTTTGCCAACTAATGGATTTAGCTATACATATCTCTGTTCTGTATGGGTCTGCAAGCCAAGCTTTCATTGAAGAAGAACCTATCTTCCATTAATGAAAAGAGATGAGCATTTCTGTATTAGTTGTGGTTATAGCATAGAACCAAAGTCCTAAACCAAGTTATTTGACAGTAACACATTGGATTTAATAAAATTGATTATTCTTTCAATGGTTAAGTATTTTCAGTGAGAGAAAACAAGAATTTTTAAAAGTGAGAATCAGGATAAAGGGAGGAGAAGACTTCTCAGGTATTTTATCTCTTCACTAAAAGGTTAGTTAAAGTTAAAATCTCATTTTACTTGATGCAGCATTTTTTCCCATCTTATTTATCATGGATTGGTATTCTGCTCTTGTTCATGGATAACAGAGACTTTTCAGTGCTGTAATCAATCAGATGGTGCCATAAATACTTGGCTTAAGTTCCATAAATTGTCACACGTAGCAAGTAGGACATATTGATGAATGAATTTACATTCTATTTCAGAGCTTAATTGTATTATTGTAAAGAATTGTGAGCAGGGTTGCTTTCTTCTGATACATTTCTGCTCATATATTTTTTTCTAATATATTTCTGCCTCTATGCATATGAATTTACATGTAATGTTACTCTAAAATTATATAGATGTTTGAAGTGTAATGTCAGAAGTATATATTACAATGTCTGAAATACTGAATAGCATTCAGACAAAAAATTGAATTAGAAATAAGGTGATCTCTGTGTTGGCAATAAAAAAAAGGAGTCATCCTATCTCTGGCATACTAGGGCATAAACTCTGTCTCTGCAATGCTTAATTGCACATTGTTAGGCATCATAGTCCACAGATGGTTACTAATCCCTGAAATGTAGCCAAATTATAAAACTGGATGAGGACAAGTAGAACTCTGTTAAGGAAAAAGACATGGAGTTGTGTTTTCATCAGCAGTATGTGCTAATTTGTTTCTCCTCCCATTGAAGACATGAGAGATTGTTCCCTTTCATGCAGTGTGGTAAAAAGTCATAGTATTTTTACAGAGGTGTTCCAGAAATCAGTTTGGGCTTCATGGTGTCAGGGTTACATTGCTTACACAGGTCTCAGTCTGGTACCAGCTCTAGGTTGCTGTGTGCAGTATCTTTACATAGGTTGTCACACATGCCTCTAACAAGAAGGATGCAGGATGCAGCAGATCTTGGGTTTGACCCTGGTAGCATTTTCATGTTTGAATCCTTACCTACTGTTGAATGTTTCTGTTTCAGATTAAATTTGGTCTGAATCTAGCTAGCACTGCCAGCTCCCCATGATTTTAACCTCTAGGCTTTTCTGTAGTTCAGTAACAGTTGTTAACCCTTACAAACGGAGATCTGGGGAAGAGTTGTAAGATGAAATTGAAAGGATCTTCTGGAAGGTTGGCTCTGATCTTATGCAAAGGCATGTGTGAGCCTCCTTAGGACATTAACTTTAACATGGTTTCTGTCCAGAATCGTCCATGTGAGTTTGCAAAGTGGGAGGTTTAATTAACACAGCTATCAAGAAAACATGAAGGAAGTCAGTACATATAGGAAATAAACTGCAGAAGTATTTCCAGTATTATTTACCTTTCTACAGTCAATAAACATTCATACAGTTGCTCTTTATTGATGGTTTTGCCCTTTCCCTTAAATTGAATTTCTCTATCATTTTTAACAGTCTTAGAAAATACTGTATGTAATCTATATATTCATCCCTCTTCATCATCCATCTAGTCTGTACCTTAATGGCATGTCTTTTCAACCTAATATCGTTCTTTGTTTAGGTTCCAGGACCAAGGAAGGAGTTGTTCATGGTGTCACAACAGGTAAGACAATTACCTCTTGATTTCAACTGCTTCACTATGTTTGATTAACCAACCATTAGCTATTAAAAAGTCTTCTTATTTTTAAGAGCACTCCAATTTATGAAAGATAGAAAAACACAGGAAATGGAGTGGCAGAAAGCAACATTCATTTTGTCAAAATGCATAAACTGTTCTGTAGTCAATTATGTTAATTTAATATACTTGTTTCTGTGTGAGAAGGTTTTTTTGAGGGATAGTCTGAATCAGTCAAGTTGTACCGGTATGAGCCAGGAGATTGATGAAACCAGATGCCTCAACAGAAGGAAATAACTTGGGGTCTTTCTGTTGTTTGTTTATTGCCAAAGGTGAAATATTCTGTGCTGGAAAGTTATAAATTAGTTGGCATTAAAAAAGTGAAGTCTTCCTTAATTATTTTTTTTCCTATATGGAACTTTGACCTATAGACACTGAAAGGCTGGCTTGAGTGCCTGTGTTTGTCTCCTTATGATCTGAGGCAGAAAAGTGGGATCTGGAACAGAGGAATGCCACTAGAGGACGACTGTGGAAGGCAAAGTGGGGAGGGACTTGAGCATATGAGGAGGACTTTAACCTCCTGATTTAGGAGCTCATAGGTGGACAGGACCAGTGCTGGTGGAAGAGGCCGCAGGAAATCACTGCAGCCAGCTGAAAGCGAACAACTCAAAGAGGGGGAAATAATGGAGAAGGAGACTCCTTCTTACAGTAGGGACCATTCTTGAGTCGTCTAGACTGTCGCCGGTGGAGTTAGGATGCGAGATGGGAGTCTGACCTCCACAGCCGTTAATGCACAACTGCACAATCAATGCTGAGAGCTGCATCCCCTATGGTAACACCCAAGCTACTGCTACGCTGGCTGCTGAGTAGCTATGGTATTAGAGTAGCTGTCTTAGGGGATCGAGGGGATCGCACACGGGCAGGGAGGGAATGCGCGCCGGCAGGGTACATTCCCCGCGCGGCTGAGCCCGGGCCCGCTGATTGGACGAGCCAGCGAGGGGCGGAGCCTGCACTCGGCTGCGCGGGTTATTTACCCCGGCTGACGCTATCACGCCGCCTGGCGGCCGCAGCCGCTGCTCTGTCCCTGCCCTCGGTGGGTGTACACAGGCCAGCTCAGCAGGACTGCAACAGAGAGGCGTCCAGGATCTGTTTTGTGCCGGGAGGAAGGCAGTGTTCTGGGGACAGGGAGGGGTGGAAGGAGGTTATTGCACTGAACTGTATGAGGGGCCCTCTCAGCTATCATTGCAGAGTAGGTAGGAGGCTCTGGGTAGGTGGACAAAACACATGGGAAGATAGAAGCCTGTGTAACCACCTTCACCAAGGGCACATCAGCCAAATCCTTGTGCAAGACCAGCACCAAGATGAAACAGCAGTGAGTTATTGTAGTCATTGGTTACTCTTCTGAGCAGAATGAAGGCACCCGTTTGAAGATTAGACCCTCTTTTCAGGGGAGTTTCTGCCCCTCTAGAGCCCGAACTGGGGATGTCACCAGGTGACTGATGAGCATAGTACAACCTTCGGACCCACCTTTAATCTTTCATGTGAGTGCTAATGATGTTGCAACCAGAATGCAAGGTTGATCAAAAGAAATTTCAGGCTCCAGGGCTGTTGCCTTGGCCAGAACTTTGATTTTTATAATCACACTAGAGTGTTTGAAACATAAGGTGTGCTAGGGCCCGATGGGGTCCACCTGTCCCAGTGAGGGAAATGTGTCTTTGCTCATGAGCTGGCAGCACTGATAGAGAGAGCTTTAAACTAGTACATCTGTGACTGTGGAGAATTCAATGTGAGCTTAATACCCAAGTATCACCCGTGCTTTTAGTCGTTGTTCATCCCAGTCTGAGATCTGTTTCCAGCAACAGATAGTGCAGTTTGAGATAAGATGTGCTTACTGCGCCCACAGTCATGTTGCCACTGCACGTGTGGCGATGCCATATCACCCTCTCCATTCGTAGAAGATTCTTGTGACTCATCAGTGTGTCCCACTGGAGCTGGTTAAGTGGGAAAATATAAGGGAAATGGCTTATAGGAGAGAAACAGATTTCAGTTTTAGGTAAATTGATCTGAATTTGTCACAGTTATGAGGGTTTTGAAATGTTTTTCAGAATTGCCTAATCTCTCAGCAGCACCAGCACTTTCCGACTTGCAAGTTGATGCCAGGCATGTGTGTTCACGTTAGCATTTCTACACTGAGAAAGATTTAATTTGCATTTTAAATTGATTTGCAGGGATCATTTTAGGTATGAACTGAAACCAGTAACCAATAATTTGTGGTAAGTGGCAAAATGAATATAAGTCTTTGATCCCCACAGTATGCAGGAAAGCCTCAACTGACCATAGTGCATGGAACAGAACATGTAATTTTCTGCTGTAGAATATGGGACTTCTGGGATGTGAAGAAAATGCATGGTCAAGAAACTTAAGGTGATTTTCCTCCAAGAAATTAGAAGACAAGTAAGGGAGGAGAAAAGGATATCTTCTTTCTGTTTCTCCTGTGTACAGCCAGTGTATCATTCACCTGTGCTCCCGTAAGCCTCTGCAAAGGAAAAACAACTGTACGTAAACAAATGGCAATACTTAATATCACAACTCAAATAAATGGTTGAGAGGTCAGTTAAGAGTTTTTAGTAACAAAACTGAACAGAGCATCTATGATAGTCCTTCAGAGTTTAGCCTCAGGCTGAACATGCATGCTGTTGTTACAAGGTTTGAGATCTCAGCTTGTTAGACTTCAATTTAAGAGAAATATTCAGAGGGATCATTACTGTAACAGGTAGAGCATTGCAGTAGAATGAGATCTGAGGCACATATATCTAACACTATCACAGTTTTGGGAACAGCAACTGACAGCACTAGTGAGCAGGTTAATAAAGGTGATATTCACCAAGCTGGGCTGTGGTAGAATAAGTCAAGGGCATTTGCACATCTGTGAAACTTGCTGAAGCACTGTGGCTGTATAGTGGGGAACTTCTTCCCCTTCTTCTGGGAGAAAAACTGATCTCAAATGCTGTGATTATTCATCTTTATGTGATTGCAACATGTGTAATGAGAAAAGAAATTCTAAGTTGATGAATAGAATTTTTGACAGGTTTGAAAACATGCTAGATTTTGTTCTGGAAGATACAAAATGGGCTGCAAAGTCAAACATAAGAAGCACACATCTGTTATGTGCTGCACCACCTATGAATAGAAAATTGAGAGTAGTTACTGTGAATTTTAGACAAAACAGTGTTTGCTCCTCACCCACTTTAGGAAATGGCGACACAAAGTGAAACACCTGAAGCTTGGGAATAACAGGGTCAGTGCCACAGTTTGCTTCCTTCTGGCCTGTTAAAAAGATGTTTGGCTTTTGGGGGAAAATGTAAGATGGATAGAGGGCATGCTGGTTGAAATGTGGCAATGAGGAGACTTGATGCAAAATCCAGAGAGCATGGTTTCTAAAGAGAAGCAGTATGGGCTTGGTGGTGTAAGAACAGAGAAATTAAAACCAAATAAATGTAAGTCTATAAAAAGTTGTTATGGCAAACAGAGTCAAACCAGATTTATGTTCATTATAGTGATCTAAGAGATATGAAGACACTGATAAATGCTAGTGAGGTTGTCTTAGAAATCAAACCTATTTAAATTAACTCTATCAAAGATCCTCTAACAAAGCTGCCTTTTAGAGTGCTTGTAAAGACCTACCTGTCTCTTCTCATAGGACTAGGACTTCACCAGATTTAGCGGTCTTATGATGCACTAGGCTGTTAAAATCATATGAACCCTGAGGCATAATAACACATTTCATGTCAATAAAAATGACTCAAGGTTGAAGACAGTGAAATGAGAACTAGAATCACAAATCAAAATGTGTGTGTGTGTGTTCACAGCGTGCATTCAGTCCTCTCTTGCTGTCAAAGTTCTAAGGTCTTGCTATTTTTGCTATTCTTGAATAGTTTGCCTTTTAAAACCCTTTGCTGGTGAGGGGTCTGGGAGGTGACATGTCTCAAAGTGCTGAACAGCTAATACGCTTTTCAGTCAGTTGCTTTCCAAAGCTGGAAATAATAGATTGAGATGTTTCTTGCTTTAAACAAAGCATGACTGGATTGTACCAGGTTTAGTGGCATCAAGACACTGTAAAATGAGGTTACCAGTCTGTGATTCACAGGAATATGATGAGCATGTTATTTGTCAGGTCACCCTTTCTCAGAACTTCTGAAGATGAAGTTTTGGTTATTGGCTTTATAGGGTGTTAGCTTGTCTATCTGACTTACCTGCTTACTTAATGTGTCTACTGCCCTTTGATTGTAAGTATATCATTCATCTTGCTTCTCTCCAAGGGATAAGTGTTCAGAAATGTACAGTATCAAAGGTGAAAAATTTACAGTCCATCTCCTGATAATCAAAGTAAAGCACTGGTTTGTACAAAAGATCAGGGCCAAAAAGCCCTTGATACTTCGACCATTCCTGAAGCCAAGTCAAGACACAATATCAACAGCTATGAACTATAGTCAAGGGTTTTACTCAATTCTTTGATCGTTCTATTAATGCTTAACATTCTTAGTCACTGGTATTCCTTTTGTGTTTTGACTTCATCAAGTTTCTCACTGTAAAATGTATGAATTAAATAGCCCCCAATGTATTTATGGTCTCTTTGTAAATGAATTCAAGTACCTAAGGCAACCTTATTGTCTTAAATACATATTCAAAAGTATATTTAATGTAATAAGGATAATTTCATTAATTCAGATAAATCCTGTGGTTTTCACCTACTTTTATTGTTCAAAATTGAAAGCAAATAGTTTTCATCTTGAATTCCTCTGAAGGTTTCACATTGGTGTCATTGACCCTTTTGTCTATAGTAAGTAGGGAAAAGAAAGCTTCAGTGCTAATAATTTTTACGCAATGCTGTCATCAGCATTAGAACTTCGATTTCAAAGTTAGCCTTGGCATGGTCGTTGTACACCATCCCAGGATCACTTACTGGAATGGACAGTGTCTGTGTAGGTGGACAGCACAGCAGAGCTCTGCACAAGCTGATTTACTCTGTTTCTCAGCACATGATGCAAAAGCAGACATCAACTTTATAAAGGCATAATGGTTTAAGATCATTAAACAACCTGGCATTCAGAATAATTTAATTAGTTTGTATCAACCCCCTGTGTTCTGAACTGATTTGTTTGTGCATGCTTAATGCTTTTCCCCTGTTACTACAAAGTGTAAGCAATAAAATAAATGAGACTGGGAACCTATTTTATTTTTTCTTCTCCTGTCACTAGGTTTTCAGAGCTGAAGGGTCACCAGGCTGGAGCTTATTTACAGAATCACTTGGGTAATAGGGACTTTGATGGTGTTCAGCTGTTCCTTAGAGACAGGAAAGAAGACACTCACTGGTACGAGTGCTTTTGAAAATCTGTGCTATGCATATAGTTGGCTGGATTTATCTCCATGGGCTCTGGTTCCTGAAACAGTGTATGACAGATCTTCTATGGTACCTCCTGTGTCAGCTTTCATATGCCGTGTCTGCGTGCTGGCTTTGGTTGGGGTAGAGTTAATTTTCTTCGTAGTAGCTATAGGGAGCTGTGTTTTGGATTTGTGCTGGAAACAGTGCTGATAGCATAGGGATAGCAGATAGTTATTTCTGAGCAGTGCTTGCACAGTCAAGCGTACACAAAGGGATACTGGTGGGCTTTTGGAATAGCTGCTTTCAGTACAGAGATTAACCAGCTGTCTAGCTTGCCGGGTCTCTCAGAGGATCTGTCTGTGGTGGGCTTGCTGTGGGTGGAAGACCAGCAGGTGCCAGTTGCTACTGTGGTAATGCACTGGTGACAATGTCTTGCCAGTTGATACTCCTCCTTCCTATCCATAAGTTGATCACAACTGGAGAGTCAAGGAGTGTTCAGTAAGGCTCATTCACCCAATGCAAAAAAATATCTAACAGAGAGTAGAGGCTAACAGTGAACTATTGAAGCCTGAATAAAGTCACAGTGCCATTCAGTGCTGCCATACTAGATGTGCTAGAACTGCAATAGAAGCTGGAGTCAAAGGCTGCCAAATGGTATGCAACAACTGAGATTGTCAGTGAGTTTTTCTTGATCCCTTTGGCAGCAGAATGCAGGATGCAGTTTGCTTTCATGTAGAGGAGTATCCAGTACACTTGGAATCGACTGCTCCAGGAATGGAAACACAGCCCTACCCTACCAATTGCCATGGATTGATCCAGTCTGCACTGGAACAGGATGAAACTCCAGAACACCTGCAGTATAATGATGACGTGAGGAAGTGTTTGAAAAGGGGAGAAGAATAATCCAGGTTCTTATGAAAGCTGTTTTTGCCATAAAACAAAGGACAAGGGACCTGCACAGGATATCCAGGTTTTGGGAATAAAATAGCAAGATGGATGTCATCAGATTCCCACAGATGTGATCAACAAGATAACAACAACATCTCCACCAACTAATAAAAAAGAAACAAAAGCTTTTTTAGGTGTTGTGGTTGTTTTTTGTGTTTCGAGAATGCATATTGCAGGTAATTGTGTGATCATAAACCCTTTCTATCAAGTGACCTGGAAGAACAATGGCTTTGAGTGGGGGCCCTGAGTGGCAGCAAGCTTTTGAACAAATTAAATGGGAGGTGATTCTTAGGCCAGCTTGGGCAGGACAAGATGTGAAAAATGTGCTTTATGTCTCAGCCCCACCTGGAGCCTCTCTTTGCAACCCAGCCCCAGCAAGTGCTGGCTGGGGTTAAACCATGACTGTCTGAAATAGAAGTAGTCTTAAATATACTGCTTTTGTTGGTGCTTTTCTTAGGTATCTTCTTGTTGTGCAGTACAGTGTTAGCCACCTGATTCTTTGCTTTTTCATTTTGATTGCATGTACTGAGCCTTTCCTAGGGTAATGTGTTTCTGGGAGGAGAAAACAGACTTCAGACAGCCTTCCCAAAACGCTCTAATAGTGGGAATGGCAGCTACTGGGTAGTTGCTCTTGGTAGGTGGTTATACTTGAAATGACAAAATAGTCTGAGGAATGTGAGTTTAATAAGGGTTTCAGGAATTAGGTGGTTTATATTGCAGCATCCACAGTGCACTCAATTTCACTCTGTTTCTTGATATTTTGCTTTTGAGATGCGGTTTAAGATTTTGAGATGATGAGACTGTGACTATTGACAATGAACACAGAGCAGCCATGCTTTATCATTTTATGAGAAGGGAAGAGTCTGCTTAAGAGCAGCTGAGCCTTTGTCAGCATCAAGCATACTAAATTTATCTCTTAACTGTTCCGACATTCAGTGTACTTTAGAAAAAGGAGTTTTCAAAACAGTGTGTATATCTTCTATACAAGAAAACTAAGAGAAAAAAAATTATATAAAACGGATCCTGATTTATATATCTTCTGTTAGTTTTGTCTTCTCTCCCAGAAAAGGAAAGAGATGGCAGAAAATAAAAAGCAATACTGAAATCTACCCAAAACACATCTCTCTTTATTTCTCTTTATTCTCTTTCTTTTTTCCTCCCTCCACACACACCCCCCCTCCCCCCCCCGGATTTCTTATAGAATACAACTTTAAAATGTATTTTTGCAAGATGCTACTTTTATTACATAGCTCTGAGATCTTGTCTTACCATGCTAAATAACATGAAAGTGTTAGCAAGTTTGTCTCATAATGTTACTCAGTTTGTTTCTGAAAGACTGTGCACAGTTAGATCTTAACACTTTTTGGAAGACATGACGTGTTACTGGGTCACTTACCTAAAGATATGTGTTTGCAGGAGCTAGTGAAAAGCTTCCTATATAAGCTTTATGTTTACAATCCAGAGCTTTTCATGGTCTGTAGCTGGTAATAATCAAATGGGGCATCTTGATAGATATTTTTCTGCACTTGCTAGCATTATGTCAAACCTTCCCTGAGGGCAACATTTGCTTTTCAGCAAAACCTACTTTTGATTATTACTTTTTTTTTTTTTCTGGAAAAAGCGTGCAGTAGAATACTGGATGGATGCAATGACTTTTCTTGTGAATTTGTATCTTATTAGCACGCAAGATATTCAGAACAAACTTTCTAACTTCAGGCAATGTGTGTTGTCCTGCTCTATAACAAAAGCCCCTGCTTTTGGTCATATTGTTTACTAACTTTTCATTTGAAGTTAGAATGAGTGTTAAATGATCTGCCTCCATTTTCAGTCAGGGGATACTTATTATTTGGGTCTTTAATGAAAATCACATAGTAAGCACATTGCTTACCTTTCTAGCTTTTTCCTAATTGTTATTTCATGTCAATCATAGCAATCTGTGCTGCATGCCCTATGCTATGGACAGTTGATACTATTTATGTAAGGAATTAATGCAATTTAACTTACCTGAGAAAGACTTGTTTTCATATGTCACAAAAAAGTGTCTAAAAGGGTGACCTATCTGCCAAGCAGCATCTTATCAAGTGCTCATTAAAGGGTGCGAATAGAGCTATGAATACACTTTATGGATCAAATGGGATTTGGGCTGAAGGAAAGTGTAGGATTAGTTAGAGTTACAAAATTATATGCTGTATGTTTTTGAAGAGCAGTCCCTTGTTTACATGAGTGCCTTATGCCAAAAATTTGCCTGTGTAACACATCAATGTTACATGTATGGCATGAAGTCATACCATCTCTTTTTCTTAGAGTGGTTTCACTATAGTGCAGGCTGCTGTCAGAAAGAGCCCTTGGGGATGAATGAGCAGAAAGAACCCAGTGATATTCTGAAAGGCAAAATGGCAACTGCTGATGTATATGTAGGCTAAATGAGTTGTTTCCCTGGGGCTTAGAAGTTAGCTATTAATCCAGTTTGCTTTGACATTTTTGGCATTCAGTCTTTTTGTAGGTTAGTGTATTATAGATGGACACATCAACAATGGGACAAAAATATCAGAGAATTGAATAAAAGGTTATATTTGAAATTCTCTGAGCAACAGCAGCTCTGCTTATTAATCAAGTATATTTTAGGAAAATAATAAAATAATAATCAATGGCTTTTGAGTAACGTAAAAAAAATCTTCTTCCATGCTCTGTAACATGCAGTAAGTGTTTGGTGGTCTAATCAGAAGGCATTTCCAAACTGGGATATATTGAAGGCAGTTACTGTATGTTCCACAGTGAGTTGGGCATAATAAAGGCCTTTAACTAATGACTTCTGTTCCTGAAGTACAGCTAGACATGAATAAAAATGTCAAATGTCTTTCACATGAAATAAATTGAGCCACAAATAAGGCTTATTTTTACTTCTGTTGTTCCAGTGTTACCTGATGGATAGTCTCATTTCTTAAGATCCAGTTGGGGTACACAAAATGTAATGACCTTACAGCTCTTCCTGCTGGGCTGTCAGTGATAGATACAATTCTCTGAAAAAACTTACAGCTGCCAGAGCTATAATAATAATGTGTTCTTCCATCTTCTGCTTCTCCTCAGTGGCTGAGAAGACCAAAGAGCAAGTGTCTAATGTTGGGGGAGCTGTGGTAACAGGAGTGACGGCGGTGGCCCAGAAGACAGTGGAAGGAGCAGGGAACATTGCTGCAGCCACTGGCTTGGTAAAGAAGGATCAGTTGGCCAAACAGGTTTGTTTATTTACAATCTTTTCCAGGTGAAGAAACGGAAGATAATTCCTCTTCCTGAACTGAAGGGCAGATGGAATGTTTTCTTTTCTGTCTGTCATTGGTATGACTGCATGATGATTTGTGTAATGCTAGACAAATGAGCAACGAAGAAAACACCTGCTGTTTATTGCTTGCATTTTGAGTGATGTGCAGGATTTGGGAACTTGAGTAGGATTGACCATGGACCTTTACTATTCTGAAAAGTAAATCAAATCTAGATTTACTGAATCTGGATCATGTTTCACAGTGTAATCTAGTGGTGATTCTGGATTTGGTCTCTGATGAGGCCAGCAGCTGTAGGATCGCTGTACAGTTGAATGGGAAGATAATTATTTTCCCAAATAATTGAAAAGCAAGCCACTACAGCTGAAAGGTCAAACAGAAAATCTCAGATTTAACAGCACAATTTATATCCTCTGTAGATGAAGAGCAGAAGGGTTTGTGTGCCGATCCAGTCAGTGGTTAGATACATTGCATCTAAAGTCAAGATCCAGCTTCAGAGTCACTATCTTCCATTAATATAATGACATGAAACTCAAATATGCCTCCAACTGTTCTGAACTCTTCAGATTAAATTTGCTCTAGTTCATCCTATAAAACATTCTGTGGATATTTTTATTTCAGCACCAAGATGAATATTAAGTACTTACACAATAAAAAGTGTTACTACATTTCTTGGTTGCTTATATGCTGCAGTTACGTTCTTGCACTTACCCTAGGTGAAAAGTGACCCCACATAACTCATGGGAATGATGCTTTCCAAAATGTTTGAGACAAAAATGTCCCAGAAGAGACAGATCAGCTCCTCTTGTACTGTTTTCTGAATGAACATTTAAGTGTTAAAGAAAAAAATAAGATTATGAAGAATATTAGTATTTGCACAAAAATATGGGTGTCATATGGTTTTAGCATGAAGAAGTTCTATCACATCTCTTATTTCCATTTAATGTCCAGAGGAGTTGTTAAAATTGAATCCTAAAGAACTCTTCTTTATCTCTTATTGAAGTGCATTTCTGTCTGTCTGACAAATCCTATCTGTGCTTTAGTTTGGGGGGAAAACGTGGTATGACATTGTGGTAGGCGTTCTCTCCACTGTGGTGGATTGGTCTTGAAAACATCCACAAGCGGTTTTATTCTCTTTCAAAGCAGTTTTTCAGTTTTCCTGCAGTCTTTTTAGTCTCTTTTTTGTTCAGTTGTAAGTAAAATGTTGCTTTTGATGAGGCCATGGTCCTTTATGAAAGCGATGCTGAAGATCTGCAAAATCGAGTACCTAATGAACTTCCAGGGGACACACAAGTATGGTGACAAGCACGGTCACAGCAGTCTATACCCTTAGTTTCTGCTAAAGCTTTTCCATAGTTCTATGCTAAGAATATTCTTTTCTGTTCATAGCTCTTCAAACAGTGTCATAAGGATCATCACTGCTGTAACAGGCAATTACCTGCTTTAGTGTGGACCATACCTAGTCTTTTTTAATGTTAATATATACATGTAGATCCTTATAATTATCAAGTATGAAGTAAATCTCTGATGACTTTCACTTAATTCTGTTCTGTATATTGTGTAGCTTCAATATGAGTCATGATAGCTGCAACAGAATAAAATCACATCTGTGAAATTAAAGAACATCCATAATGTACATGCATATTATTCCACAGCCTTATAAATAGAATAATTATTTTGAAATGGTGCTTTGTTCTTTGGATACGCAAAGCCGTTCATTTGATTCTTGATACTGGTATTTTTAGACTGATACTCTTGTTGCAGTCTGGCTGTCTAGTTGACTGTATCTACAGCTTCTAGCAGACTGCTCTGCATCTCTGTCCCCCACTGGTTTTGTGGATGAGTAGCTATTTCAGAAATTTAACATCAAAATTGAACCGTATAAATGTACTCTAGAACCAAGTATTTTTGTCTTCCTATGCAGTTGAGAGGCATCGGAGACAGATTTGTCTTTATGTTTTATTTTTTGCTTGGATTTTCTTGTAAAACTGACAGCTGTGTGAGGACCAGGTATGAGCATTCCGAATACCAGTGGGACAACAGGTATTCTGCCTTGCAAGAAACAGGGCGAGTCTTTCTTAACTAAGGGAAGGTGTCAATGGGGCATACTGTCAAAGTATCAATGGAACTCTGTATATTTTACTGCTGTAAGGTTATGTCTCTTAAGGCTGTGATATCTCTAGCCTACCCTAAACTGGGGATAAGAGACTGTGACTAGCAAATTCATTCCTTGTGCTTCTGCATGGCTAGCCTGTGCCTTTGACAGGTTATTCTTCCTATGAACATCTATTTGGAGTTGTTCTAAAGCAAATGGCTGTGTATCCCATATGCACAAGGAACACTTATCTTGCTTACACAGTGTAAGCAAGTCATGGAATTTGACAGGGTATTGCAAATAAAGCATATTCAGTGAAAGTGGATAGAAGCACGATTACAGGCTATCTTTCCATGGAAGGCTGAAAGGCATTAGCCAGTAATCTGTTATTTTATTTGACTTCTAAACTTGTGACAAATTATTTCTTCCAGTTCATGCAGACTTCTTATTTGAACATAAGTCCAAATCCTGCAACTGAACGTAGTGAACAGTGACCTCCTGAGGCACCTTCCAACCTGAATTATTCTGTGAACTGCTATAAGCTCGACCTCCATGCAACTGGAGGAGTTTTCTTACTTGCCATTAATTACAGGATCAGGAACTGTGGAATAAATATAGAATCGTAGACTATCTCAAGTTGGAAGTGACCATAAGGATAGAGTCCAATTCCCTGCTTCTTGCTGGGATTGGCTGCTTTCAAACATGTATCTGGAAGCCTGTCTAAACTG
Source organism: Psittacula echo (assembly GCF_963264785.1). Lineage (NCBI taxonomy): Eukaryota > Metazoa > Chordata > Aves > Psittaciformes > Psittacidae > Psittacula > Psittacula echo. The sequence continues at coordinate 49,822,467 of NC_137735.1, read as the reverse complement.
ATGGTCATTGCTGGAGTCTGCTGTTAGTGATCTGCTTGCGTTTGTGGAAGCCTACAATCTTGTGGTATGACTGGTTTTGACTTTCAAGTACTTGAAAACAGTCGTAGTGTTTCTTTACCTGGGGATACAACAGTATTTATGCAAAGGAAATACTCAGCTGATTCTTGGTAAAATGCTTTCTTGAGAAGCTTGCCTGAGGTTGCAGCCTTTAATACCAGCATGTTTTGGACCATGAAGCGCAGGCTTAACCACCCAACTGAGAGCAGGCTAGAGGGCTGCTATCATGCCAGACTGTCACCTACCCACTCCACAGCCTGCGTAAAAAGGCAGTGCAGCGTGACAGCTGAGACTAGAGACCAACAGGGCTGACTTGATAGTGCCCATCAGAGGACTGCCTAGGGCATTTATGCTTTTGCAGAAACTCACTGCTTGACACAGCAAGGGTAGTGGCGGTTAGTGGGCTTGAGTTAAATATAAAAGGGCTTAACAAACTGCAAATAGCATGTCAATAAACAACAAAACAATTCTTAAGATAGTTTGGGTTCCAGAAATTTTTATGCACTGGCAGCATGCATCTACTTACGAAGTATTTCTAATGCGCACTACCGTCTATCATACAGCCTATTAAAAATTAATAGCGTTTAATAAACTAGTTGTAAAATTGAGTCTAATTTAAAAACCTGCTCATAATAATACTGTTATTTGTGATCACTGGGACTCTTCCTGGAAGCAGAGAAGAAGCTGCTTCTCTTTTTCATGCTTTCTTCTCTCTTTTAAGAGAAGATGATAAGCTGATGTATTGAATTATGCAGATAAAACATTTGTTTTAAATATATTTTGTACCTATGCATGTTTTATTTCTGTGTACAGTGTAAGTGTGCTTCAAAATGAATTGTATTTCTAAAGGAAGATTAATGATATTTGTGTTTAACATATAAAATGTTTTTTCCCAAGTTAAGGAAATTGTGAAATCCTTTGAATATTCTGGTTTCAGCTCAGCATAAAAATATAGATACAGATAGTATCAAGAGGTATGAGCTAGTGAATATCTAGTGTATAATACTTCCTGAGAAAAAAATATGGATTACAAAGTTTATTATTTTCAGGTAGGTAATTAAGTAATTGGAGTTCTTAATCTCAGCAAATTAAGGTCATTTGGTTCTGTAGGATCTCACGAATTAATCAATTGGTAAATTCTGTGATTTCTATGGTGAATAATTTTATTTATACTATTACAGCACCAAAATCCCCAGTCAAGTTGAAAGCTCAAGATACTTTGGGTACCATGCAAAGATATAGTTAGCCATGTTTTGTGTGCTGTAGACCTTACTAAACAGAGGAGCAGGCCTTGTCCTTACCATGCTTGGGATCTATATGGGTCATGTTTGGTAGCTATTGTGCTAAATCCTTTTTCTTTCTAAACTGTCTTAGTTTAACACATTTACAGTAAATAGCAATTTAAACACAGACATAAAATTAACAGTAGTAGCTAACATATAGATAGGTAATATACTTAGAGATCAGGTAATACAGCTCATTGGTTTAATTACCAGGCTTTCAGAGGAAAAGATGACTGGAAGTGGAAAGACTCAATTTAGGCATTAAGCATTTTTTTTTTTTCCACATAGAAAATATTATCTAACAAAAAAGCCCTTTCTAACTGCATTTAATATGAAAATTAACATAGAATGAAAGCAAGGCAACTTTGCTGTATCTTCTTCCCTCCCTCACAGCTTGTACTTCATGGGAATCCTTAGGGTTTAAATGCTGTCCTAGCATAAATATCCAGTGCAGTGGACCCCACAGGTGTAGAGTATTTCTGGTCTTACTGCTTTTCTTGGCCAGAATCAGTTTTAACATGGGACATTATACATTGCTTAGAATCACAGTGAATCCACTTTGGGGAATCACCATGATCAAATATACCAATATGTAGGAGCCTTTTCATCCTTTTTACAGGGAAGATCCATGAGACATTTTGCACTGCTGAGAATTAAGACTTGATGAAACACCTTTTAATTTTGATGAAAGCAGCTCAGTTTTGATTAAGACACAAAGCATCACAGTGTGCTCCAGCCAGCAGCTATTTGTTCATTTGGACAGCCTTACTGGGAGAAGGGAGGCAAGCCCCGTGAGTGCCTCTGAAAATGTGTCTCTTTCAGTAGCAGCATGGAGGTTTCCTTTCTGCTTTATTAGACACCCATTTTTGAAATGCAAGTGACATCACATCTTTCAAAGATTTCTGTTTTATCTCCTTGCAGACTAAGATTCCTGAGTGTTCCCAAAGAAGTTTTAATTATCGCATGTAGCTAAAAACCCCAAAAAAAAAAAAAAAAAAAAAGAATATTGAAATCTTTTCTTTCTTTCACATTGCATTTTGATTTTTTTCTAAACTGCTGTCTGCATTTAAAAGCTTTCTATAGAAATCTAATGCTGAAATAACCAGAAATTTAAGATTGACATTCGACTTGTGTGGAAGTCATCTTGGATAGCAGTTCCCAAAGTTTAAATGCCAACATTAAAGTCCCCATCACTATTTTAATAGTCTCCTTGCTACCTTCATACAATATAAATGCCTTGCTTAGTACTTGAAAAACCTCAAAGAGGCATTTTCTCATTTTGTCTCTTTTTGTCTTTTGGAGATATATGTTACATATTTTATTTCCCACTCTGCTATAATGCTGACATGCCACATGGAAAATTCTTGAAAATATTAAAACTTCATTTTAATGTACTTTTAAAATGAATAAGGTTCCAGAAATAAGTCTAATCATGGCAGAATCTGAATTTGGGTGCATTTTGATAGATTATGAAGTTTTCTGGTTATCATTGTGCTTAGTATTCTGTACAGGATGCTTGCCTTGTTGAAGGATCACTATTCCTCATCTTAGTTCCTGTAGGTGAGTCAATTAAGATTGAAAAGTTTAGCTCACAAGAACACAAAGGAAAAGCTATGGAGCAGATATATCCAATTTCCTCCTTCAGAAAGGGAATTAGAGAGGTTTTTCCACCTTTCTGTTACATTTTGTGCCATTAGCTGTCTGATGTCTGAAAAGGCTAATAGACCCCAACAGAAAAAACAGGACAGTAAGTGTGAGTTACATGAGACTTATACTCTTGTTCTTTTGTTGAAATAAGAAAGTTTATTCGTTTTTCTCTAGAGCTTACCACAAGGAAAAAGTCAAGCCTTGAATTAAGCAAAGAAATTTTAATAAGATTTTGGCATGGCAAGTGCTGAAATAGTCTTCACTCAATTAATTTCCAGAGTTGATGCTTTTCATTTTTTTTAGTGTAGACACTACAAGTAGCAAGTAGGCTGCTGGGGTGCAGCAACATCTAACTGCCCTCTTCAACTACTTCTTGCTATTTATAGCTCTAATAAACGGTCATGGTAGGGAATGGAGAAGTTTATGATTAAATATGTGTAATCTAGATCCCTAGCAAGCCTTCCAAGCAGCTAGAGATCTAAGCCTCTATACTTGAGCCAAGCAGTGCCAGTCCTGCTGTGTGGTGCAGTGCACAGGGATGAGATTTTTGGTTGTTTCAGGGTGAGCCCAGCCATGATTCTGATGTGACACTCATGCTTGTTTGATCTGTAGGAGCAATTACAGCAGTGGCTTAGAAAGCTTGCATTGTGGTTTCTGGTAAGGTAAACAGCAGACAGTAAACCTTCCACAAGGAAAGCAAAGAGTTCTAGATTATGTGTAGGAGAAGGTTGACTCAGGCAGTCACAACTGAACATCAATCAGAAAATAGTTGCCTTCAAATTTCTATTTAAATCTTAATATGTGAAGAACACATAGTTTGAGATGAGTTTTACTTTTTCTCTTACAATTTTATTTCTTGATCTATGCATAATGTATGAGTGACTGCTGCAGAACACAATGAACGTTCAGCGGCAATTAGCACTATTTCCTTTTTTTAATGTAGGTAGATGGATTGAGAGTGGAAGAATGAGGAGAGAGATTCTCCATTAGGGGATCCACATTGCTCAGGCGCTGAATAACTGATGTCCCCTCTTAAGAGAAAGCATTTGTTAGCTGTTTCTTTGAATTCACAAACGAAGTGGGACTGTCAGTGAAGTGATGTGTCTCTTTGATTGTAGCATAGTTGGACTGATTTATTTTGCCAGGGTTTTTCTTACTAGTCTCAGAATTAATGATGGTGTGGTATTAAAATGTCTGTAAAAAATCACTTCTGTAAAGCTAATTCATATTCTTAAAACAGGAAACACTGATTCATTATAAATCATAAGGCATCCTTAGGCAGGCAATATTAAGGATTTGAATCTGCTTTATGCACACAGTCAAATCTCTCCTTCATGACAGTGCACATATTTTTTGGATGGGAAAGCTCAGGAATCGTCTAGGTTGTACAGAGGTATGAATGTCAGTAGACTTGTGAAACTGCATTACGATCCTGTATGAATGCTCTGTATTAGATGCAAGTGGCTTTGGTTTGTTTCCAAAATAAATTCAACAATTGCAGTTGAGGCAGTTCCATTAATACAGTTCTGTTTTCCTTTGGTGTTTCACATGGACAAGTCCCATGTATGTAGTTTAGTGTATATTGATACTGCATAATGTCACTCAGATTCTAATGTTCACAAGCAATTTTATTTGGTGAAGTATGCTAATGATGCCTGCAGAAAATAGACTGATAAATGGGAAGGCCACAGAAGTTACAAAGCCAGCAAGGACATACCGTGCTTTTCTTCTACCTTTCTTTTGCTTTATGATAAGATCTTACCTGTCACTTCTTCTTGGCAGGTATGTGTACGTTCTGGTAGCGCTTCTGGACATGAGTAGCTTAACTTTATTTCTCTCTAACCACCACTTTTTGAAATATTTAAAATTTGACTGGAGAAGATAGAGATGAATATGCACAGAAAATAACAATACTTTGGGGAAAAAAACAGACTGTGAAAGATGGATGACTCCAGGCAGTAGGGCTAGCATTTCTGCATTTGTTGAAAATAGTGTTGAAGTGACGGGAGGATTTTGAATTGCAGCCTGTGTTTCCTGGCCTTCCTGGTTAGCAGAGACAATGCCTTTTCTGCTGTGGGGCATGTTGTCAGGTTTTTTTCTCGGAGGGCAAAACAGCAGTATTTAAAGGATGACCATGTTCTTTGTGTCAAAGCATTTCCATACATTGTATTCTAACAGAACTTGAGTTGAGTCACAAGGGAAAAAAACTTGTGTGGTGTTATCCAAATATCCTGGTGGTTATTGCTCTTCATTAATTAAGGAACAAATATGAGTTTAATGTTAAGGTCTTGTGTAATATCCTGGTTTCTTAATAACACTCATGCTGTGAGATAACATTTTAGCTCAGACTGATGTTCTGGGTCTACCTGCTGCCTTCCAAACTTCTGACCATAATGTATTCCTAATTAACTGTGGAGGAATTAAATTGAGAAACTTTTGGGTGGCATTATATTGCTCTTTGTTTTCTAGCAATTGATCAACCACAGATTTCGTTTTGACCTTGGAGAAATGAAATAGCCCTATCCTTAAATTGAAGAATAAGGATTGTTTGCTAGATGATGGAAAAGTGAACATGTTCTCCACTAGGAATTGTTCATGTGTCATGATAATCAGATAATATTTGTAATATCTGCAAGTAGCAGAACATATTTTTTCATTTCTTTAACTTGTGAGGGAGAACCAAAAGAACCTCCACATCCTTTTACTAAGAAACCAGCTTTTGCATTTATTGTAAGGGTTTGCTTATCTGCAGTCTATGCTCTATTTTCCTCCCTCTTCTGCTCTTTACTTCAGTTTCCCTTCTACCTATTATATCCTCCATTTCCAATTTCCTTTCTAACTGACCTAATATGCCCCAGTAGCACGTTCCAGGCAGCTGTGTTTGTCTCCCCTATGTATGTATGGCTCTGCATTATTGCTCCAAAACAAGCATGACCAGCAGGCCGAGGAAGGTGATTCTGCCCATCTATTTGGCTGTCTTAAGACCCCACCTGGAGTACTATGTTCAGCTTAGAGCAGCTTTACAGTACCTAGAGGGGGTCTACAAGAAATCTAGAGAGGGACTTTTTACAAGGACATGGAGTGACAGGACAAAGGGGAATGGCTTTAAGCTGACAGAGGGGAGATTTAGATTAGATATTAGGAAAAAAATTCTTTACTGTGAGGGTGGTGAGGCCCTGGAATAGGTTACACAGAGAAGTAGTAAATGCTTCATCCCTGGCAGTGTTCAAGGCCAGGTTGGACAGAGCTTTCAGTGACATGGTCTATTGTGAGGTGTCCCTGCCCATGGCAGGGGGGTTGGAACTGGCTGATCTTAAGGTTGTTTTCCAACCCTAACCATTCTATGATTCTATTATTATGCCAGTCTCCTAGGCTAACGTGGAACCCGTTCCATTTCACCATGTTCCAGTCTTTTCTATGCATCCATCTGTGGAATTTCATGCAGTACTCAGAAATGTATTTCATTTTTCCTTACTCTAAATAGTTGCCAATCCCATGTTAAATATTCAGGAAGGTGCTGCCTGCTGAGAGGAATATGTTTAAGTTCGTTTAGGGATGATTCATATTCATGCCAACTATTCTTGTTCTTGCCCACTGTCGCGTGAAAGTTTTGGCTGTTTCAGATTGGAAATAGTTTTATGTAATCCATGATAGTTGGGCTAACTTGATAGTAGCATTTTTGTGGCACTTAAGGTACAGGTTTTGTAAGCTTGCAGACATTATTGGGTTACAATAATGGTGTCCTTAGCATCTTCTGCTATGTCTCAGTGTTCCTTTCTTCTGCTGGGCAAGATGAAGTGTATAAGCCTTGAGAGGTAAGGATCTTAAATGTGATTCATTCAGTGCCTATCTGGAAGTCATTATCTTTCAAGGGTCTGTGATGATAGCTGTTGCCATTTGCTTATACTGTCAAAGCCAAACATTGCAGCTGTGAGGTTTTTAGCTAGCAATTAAAGTTTATGGTGCTGAAGTGACAATTTGGCAAACCACTGTAACACATGTATTTGTGTCTGCCAGTCTCTGTTCAGCAATACACTGCAATGGGATGCTTAATAGGTATGAGTGGCAAATTGAGGTCCTGGATTGATATGGTGATGAGGGTTATACAAACTTCAAAATTATTCAGGACTGAAGTGTGGAGGAAATACCTCTCCGTGGAGAAGTAGATTAATCTGCATTTTCAGAATATCAATCCCATGGCATCTCCTAAGAAAACAAATAAATCCCACCTGTAGGTTAAGAGAAGAGGGAGGAAGTAAAGAAGAAGGCAGAATGTTTTTATTAGGATTATCTAATTACTGGCTGTGGTTGGCTGACCCTGGCTGGAGACCAGACGCCCACCAAAGCTGCTCTATCACTCCCTTCCTTAGCTGGACAGGGAGGAGAAAACATAACAGAAGGCTCATGGGTTGAGATAAGAACAGGGAGAAGTCATTCACCAATTACTGTCTGTTACAGGCAAACAGACTTGGGGAAGTTAGCTTATTACCAATCAAATCAGAGAAGGATAATGAGAAATAAACCCAAATCTTAAAACCATTTTCCCCCCACTCCTCCCTGGGCTTAACTTCATTCCCGAATTCTCTACTTCCTCCTCTCAATGGTGCAAGGGGATGGAGAATGCTGATTTGGTCAGTTCATCATGTATTGCCTCTGCCGCTCCTTTCTTCCCAGAGAGAAGACTCCTCACACTCCTGCTCCAACGTGGGATCCCTCACACAGGAGACAGTCCTCCCTGAACTTCTCCAGCTTCTCCATGGGTGCTTCCTATGAGCTGCAGTTCTTTGCAAACTGCTCCAGCATGGGTCCCTTCCATGGGGTGCATCCTTCAGAAACAGGCTGCTCCAGTGTGGGTCCCTTCCATGGGTGCAGTGCTTCAGGAACAGACTGCTCCAGCGTGGGTCACTTCCATGGGTGCAGTCCTTTAGGACCAGACTATTCCAGCATGGGTCCCTCACAGGTCACAAGTCCTGCAGCCAACCTGCTCTGGCACAGGCTCTTCTTTCTGTGAGGACACAGATCCTGCCAGGAGCCTGCTCCAGCACAGGCTTCCCATGGGGCAGACTTCTTCGGGTATCCCCTTGCGCTGGCATGGTCCCCTCCACAAGCTACAGGTGGATATCTGCTCCACTGTGGATGTCCACAGCCTGCCTTGCCATGGGGTTCCAGGGGAACCTCTGCTCCAGCACCTGCAGCACCTCTTGCCTTCCTTCTGAGTGACCTTGGTGTCTGCTGGGCTGTTTCTCTCACATATCCTCACTCCTCTCTACAGCTGCAGTTTCTCCTCTGCAGCAAGCTTTCCCCCTTCTTGAATATGTTGTTCTAGAGGCACTGCCACCATCACTGATGGACTTGGCCTTGGCCAGCGGTGGGGTCTGTCTTGGAGCCAGCTGACATTGGCTCTCTTGGACAGAGAGAAAACTTAGAGCAGCTTCTTGCAGAAGTCACCTCTGTAGCCCCCTTGCTACCAAAACCTTGCCATGTAAACCCAATACATTGGCAGTGCTGTTATTACTAGAAAAGAACTGATGCAATGGCAAATACCAGTGGCATGTGATATACATAATTTCGGTGGCTATTTTGACCACTGACTCAACTTCCTAAAGAGTCTGTGAGTTAATAGATAAAAGCTTGTAAATCGCTGTGGATCGCCTGGGACTCCTTCAAAGCTGGTAGCACATAACAAAAGAGATGAACTATATTTTTTACAGTAAATAGTCATTGAAGTGTCTGGCTCTCACCTGCTTTCAGCTGTGTTAAATCTGTCCCTTAGAAAAAGTTAAGTGTAAGGATTATTAGTAATAATTTTTCAATTCTGAAGTACTTGTCTCAAAGAGTTTTCAAAAGCTTCCATGGTATATCTGGAGACTGGAATTTGTTACAGGAGAAAGCTATGTTGAATGTCTCAGAAATACTGAAAATTTAGATTGCAAACCTTTTTTTTGCCAGTGACTTGTCTAATGTAAAATATTCCCTGTGAGGAAACTGGAGGTGTAAGCTGTTAAAGTTGTCCTCTAAAAATCCATGCTTTTTGCAAGACTGAAGCAGGCAGAGAATGTGATTTTGAAATGTGTTGGATGTATTGATTGCCCTCCGAGCTTCTGGTGTTTGCATTCAGAGCTGTTTGCTTGTGCTCTATTAACATGTGCCCAGGAGGTTTGCCAGGCTCAGCTCGGAAAAGTCAAAATGAAGCTCAAGGTGAAGAGAGACAGCCAATAAAGAACTTCCTCTGCCCTGCTTAGTAGGTTAGCTACAAGCAGAACAAGGAGCAGTCTGTGACAGTGCTTCCTTCAGAATCGCATAAAACAGGATTTGTGCCTTTGAAGCTGTTTAATCCCTTTGTCCTACCTCCCACTCCATCCTGTGTGGAAGGGCCATCACCTATTGCAGCAGATACCCTGCCAGTATTATGTCAGCCACTCATAGTTCTTCTCCGGGTCTGTGGGACAAAGCGAAGGCTCTGGGCTTTTTCTTTTTGATAGACCTTTGCTGTATTTTTTCATTGTGTAATGTAGTAATTTCTTCATGTGCTATTATATGTGAAGAAGATGTATGGAGGGTTTTTTTTCTTGTTGATTCCCTGTGATGACTTCATGGCCCAAAGGTTGCACTCTGGTCTAAACAGACATGCATTGCCCTGAAGTGGTGTGAAAAAATTCATTTAGGCTGTCAGGGTGAGTGTCACTCATGAGAAATGCGTTCTTATACATAGAGACAGTATTTCTAACAGGAGTTAGAAATTCAGGCTGAAGAAGGGAAGATGCCAGTGGTTGAAACAAACTACCACATCCAAAGAAAGTTGTTTTTACAGCTAGAAATTCAAAATGTGCTTGGGGAAGGAAATTACAAAGACAACTGAGCTAGGGTAGAGAATGCTTTTAAGACTTGGAGATCCTCTTAATTTTGTGAGCCTTTAGGAAGGAGGCTGGAAGCTGTAAAACGTGCTAGCAGTTCTAGTATTGAGAACTGACTGCAAGCTTCTGAGTGTTTCTAATGGAAAGTATAATTAATTAAGCTAATAACTTATAATCAGTTAATACTTTAAAGGTGTTGAAATGTGTGGTTTAATTCTAAGCATGTATGCAGTCTCTGGCCAGTTTGGTAGAATTATATCCCTAATGCAGTTTGTAGATGATAATGTGCATATGAAACCCTTATGCTTTGCCTAGTGAATACACTTGTGTCAATTAAAAATAATAACATTACACTGTAGCATCGGAGACTTCAGTTCATTACTTAACACCCAGCATATCTCAGCCATGTAAGAGTTGTACTCCAAGATGTTTGTTTAACCCCTGTCTGACTTAGCTAATGCTTTATGTAACTCATCTGAACAAATGCTTCTTTTCAGATTCCTGGTAACATCAGTTTTAATGGTCGGGTCACTTTTGGTTTTGTGCATGCAATATTTTATCTTACAAATCCCTTGAGACAGTAGCTGACAGAGTTCAGCTAGACATACTGTATGTAAATGATTTTGTAGAGAAAGATCAGAGATCAAACAGCTCTGGGGGCAGAATTAATTTCCCTCTTTGGAGAAAATTATTCTAACAGGTCAAGAGAAAAGTCACTGGAAAGTTGATGTAAATATGAATGTGTTTCATATGGATCCTTAGATGGAAGAAAGGTTTCCCCCCTCGTCCTTCATACCATGGTCTTAGAAATCTGTTGGAAGTGCACTTGCTGTGTTTGATGGTGCTGGATCAGTGCATCTAGCAGCTAAACACTCTTCCTTGCTCACAGCATGGAGACAGGCTATTATGTACTGCCCCATTAGAAGCACATATTTGCACAGCAGAAATTTAAAGAGCGAGGGCAGGAGGAATAGGCAATAGCTGTTGTGATAGAGCATAGCACAGGGTTGTCAGACAAACAGGTGGAAGATGGAAACTTCTACTAGGAGCTTTGTGTCAATTGTTTCCTTTTGTTAGCTTAGAATTTATAAAACAGCTTCTTGAAGTCAGGATTTTTTTGTTTCCCAGTCATCATTATTTCCAAGGAATGTCGTGTGTTTGCTTTTTTTTTTTTTTAAAAAAAAAAAGGTAATATCTATTCCAGCAGTGTTGAAGAAGGGTATGTGTTCACATACAGCTGACCTGCTGTCTAAACCAGAGTAGTGAACTTACTTTTCACAGTCATGAGCATAACGTTTCCTTCATAGCCTATTTTTGGAAGGAGTGGTGTGCTCGTCATTCACAGGAAAGGTAACAGATTTAGCAGTGCTTCTTTCCACCTCCTACACACCATCTCTGCATCTATGAGATGAGGATTTTAAGTCTTGGTTCTCTCTGCAGATTTTTCCCTGAGGTTCATTTCAGATGTATGCTTTAAAACACGGCTGGTTGGACTGCTGTAAATGTCTGCTGTTGTCCAAACTGAGAAATAGGGGAGGCTGGGAGAAGTGATGGAACCAATTTAAAAAGGAAAGCTTAGGCCTTGCTCTGGAATCTGTTTGGAGTTGTATAAATGCCTTGATGACTGTTAAGATGAGGATAGTGGATTTGCTTATTCATCTTTTCCTGGCTTCTTTGTTCCTTAGCTCAGTTTTATGCCTCTAGTTTTTGTGTGGTACCTAATAGGAAGGGAAGCATCTAAACAGAAGCCTTTACTGGCCTCATGAAGGAGAATCACATTTGGCAATTGATACTGGTATGCAGGCTATGAGAAGAGAACATGGACAACTATCAGTCATACTTGAAATAAAATGGATGAGTGTAACTCTTCAAGGTGTCATCTGCAGCTTAGCATGTTATACAGACTGTTGAGGACGTTCAGTTACTTCAAGTTTTATCTGTGCTTTTAGGATTTAAAGTTGGCCTGAGGAAAAGGTAACTGGTTTGACCAGGACAGATCGTGCTAAACCTGACCTGGCAGCGTCCATTGACAAAATGTTATTGAAGGCTGCTTGTTTCCGCTGGTAAATCTGGTTAGTCAGGTAGTGTATTCCTTGTGCTAATTGTTACAAAGCCAACTACGTAACTCTGTTACTTCAGATAAATTACAAGGTTAGTTGGCAGGTGAAGTTTTGTTTTTAACTGCTTCTCCCTGCAGCTCTGAAATTTGCTCTACCACGGTATCGCCGACATCTCTGTGCAACCTTGATCAGTTCCATAATGCTCTTTGCCCTCTATAGGGAGACATCAGAAAGCAATTTAATCTTCATCCCATATCAGGATCTGTTCCTGTTTTAGAAATTTGCCAATTTAGACAAAGACTGATCATAGCTGTGGATGCTCTGTCAAAGGTACTCTTGATTTCAGGAGGAAGATGCACAGAGGTGTAGGACCCGGTCAGAGGTGTCTGTGGAATTACAGTGCTTCAAGTCTTTAGGTTTTTAAATACTGACTTGGGTTTTTAACCTGAGAGAGAAAGAGAATGCTAGCACTCTTCCTTTGTTTTGAAAGTCCCTGAACCATTCAGGTGAACCATTCAGGTGAATGTGAGCAAGTCTGCTCAATAGTGTTTACAGTAACTCTTTCTAGACAGAGCTTGGTGTTCATGGTCATATGCTTCTTAGTACCCCTGCCACCTGTTATCCATATTAGCCTGTTGTAAGGAAAGAGTTACTACCAAGCTATCCTTTAGGGGCAGAAGAGGGAGGACAAAAGTAGTTTTAAATCTAGGAGTGTGTCTTGATGTTCTAGGACATGTAAAAGCCAACAGCAGGCTTCTCTCTCACCTACAGTTGACATCTCTGAAATGCTCTGAGGTTTTTGTCTGCATCTTCTAGTTAGCAAAAGTCTATTTTGTGTAGACAAAGCAGATGGTGGGGATGAGTTGGGTTCAGGAAGGATGGAAAGACTGAGTGGAGGGGATCTGATGGTGAGGGAATGAGGAAGAGGGGGGAAGGAGTGGCTGTGCATGAGAGATGGCAGCTTTTTTTATTCCCCTGACGTTCAGGCACTAGGAGGCATCCTCTTAATCCTATTTCCTTGGGATATGGTTGCTGGCACATAGCTCCCCCTCCAAAAGTCTCTGCTTCTGTGCTGCTGGGAACATGGAAGAAAACAGGTTCAGCCTGTGATATGGGGTATGCAATGCTTCTACCTTACTCTTACACCCTTTTGCCTTTTTGGTGAACATCAGTCATGAGCATTAAGCCTATGGGACAAAGAGATTACATTTCAAATTCTTTTTTATAACCACTCTGCATCAATCCTGATGCTGATCCCATTGATAATTACTAGGAGACTTATTTGGAGCAGAACTTCATCAGTGCTAACTGCTTTTGAATATCACATCTTAACCCTTAAAACTGAAGGTTTTGCATGTTCTGACTTAGTTTACAAAAGCAGGGTGTTCGAGTGTTGCTAGATTTCTTGTTGCTGACTTATTACTTGCTCACCTAATTAGTACCTCTTACACAAAGGAGAAAGAAAGTGCTATCAGTTCAGTGGAGTCACATTCTCAGCATCTAGTATTTGAATGGGTTTGTATGCATGAAGGAAAGAGAAAACAATTTTCAAAGATTAAAGAGCTTAAAAATCTACGGGTATGTGCTTTGTTAGGTGTTCATTAGTTAATCTAAGTTAAAAATCTGAATACCTTCTAAAATTACCAGTGATTTAAAATCCGTTCACACTGGGCCTTAGGTGAGTCTGTCTTGCAGACACTCTGCTGCCCTGTGGAAGAGAGCTGTCCTTTGGTTTGCATGGGTGCATACTGTTTGACTAGCTATTTCATCAGTCTAGTGCAACATCATATTGCACCATTATCTTCCCCCTTCTGTTGTCATGATCTCTGTAGCCATCCTGAGGAAGTAAAGACGACCACCATGTGAAGGGCGGAGTAGTGTCTACCAATACTAGGATGGCAGAGGGAGTGACTGCCCATCATTGGGCAGAATGCTGACAACCAAAGGATATGCCAACAATTTCAAGAAAGTATAAAGAATTTCCTTCTAAATGTTGTCTCTCATCTGGTTTTACTGTTTCAGGGGTGTTTGGTGTGTATATACCAGTTTTAATCACTTCCTGCCCCTGACCTCCCAGGTAGACTGGTAGGAGACTAGAACTGGATTAATGCTTTCCTGCTTTTCTTACAAATCATCAGTGTACAAGTCAAACTAGGCTTTTTATTATACTAATATTCAGTTTCACTAATTTGAATCTATCAAAGGCTACCTTGCTTGCCTAGTTTTAAACAGGGACATGATTTTTATCCAAAGCAGCTAAGCAGGAAAAATGAAGATGCAGTTTGGCTAGAAATATCTCTATTAAAATACAGCAGTGGTCCAAGTGAAGTAAGAGCTTACGTTGAATTTTTATTTTGGGGTTGGTTTTGTTTTACATTTAGCTGAACATATCTGGCATTCAGGGAGAAAACCACACCTGTCATAGCATTTACTAAAGATTCTTTAGAGAGAAGAAAACTTGAAATGATTTGTAATTTTTGTTTTGACATGAACTGTCCATTGCTTGCAAAAATCACTTCAACAGAGCTATTAAAATCATGGCTGTGTTTCAAGCTACTCTATATTAATGCAGAGCTTCTGTGTTGCAGTATTTTATCTGTTATGTCCCTTATTTTAAGACTGTCATGTTATTAAAGATTGTGATATCTGAGATGCATTGGATTATGGGTTTTTTTGCTTGCTCTGTTTGTTTGATTGTTTGTTCAAATGTTAAAACTCTTCTGGAGGAGAGGAACACATTTGGCTGGCTCATCTCCAGACGTTGTGGCCTGTCTTTCAAAACACTCAACTTGTCTGTTGATCGCTGGCTCTCTGTTAAAAGAACACACTGTGCCTTGACAAAATGTCATTCTGCATGTGCCACAGTCTCAAGACTCCAATCAGTCTCAAGACTGATTTGAGAGGTGGGGGCAAAGAAGTGCAAGGATCCCATTTATCTTTGCATCAGAGGAGCTGTCTTCCTCACAATGAGGCATGAAGTTTCCTCACTTGTTTCAGAGAGAGTAACTAGCAGAAGTTTGGAAAGTCTGCTAGTAGGATCGAAGCTACACAACTTTAGGAGTGAGAGAGCCTGACCAAGAATTGAACTGTGGCTTTCAAGAGGCATAGCCCACTTCAGTCCCAAAATCAAAGGGCAGGAGACCAGCGTCCGACGCTTGCATGCCCTGTGCACTAGCATTGGGAAGTGTTGGAACACTGATGTGGTGTGACAGATTGGGGTGTGAGTGAGAAAGAATTGTTCACTGAAAAAAACATACTTATGTTTGAGTGTATGCTTCTCATGATCACCTCTCTCCAGGAGTGTTAGGCTTGAATGCTTTAATATATTATTGTTAAAACTAGAAGTGCGTCAAGGATAAGAATCTTCTGTTCTTCAGCCACTCAGTAGTGCTTTGGTGAACAGGTAAACTGAATTGCAGTCACTGAGTCTGCTCAGGAAGCAAGGAAGAATTTCAGTATTTGACAGGTGATTGCAGAATTAACAAGCAAAAGTGTATGGGCATATTGATAATATAAACTACATACACAGGTATGCGTGTAACTGTTGAAGCAAAACCGGAGTATTTAGCAATGGCAGGGCAGGGGGGTTGGAACTAGATGATCTTAAGGTCCTTTACAACCCTAACTGTGTTATGACTGTATCATAGTATGTCGTTTTGTAGTTGTTCTGATTAGTAGAATTCTTTTACAGTCATGTCTCTAGACTGGCTACAAGAAGTGCATAGTTTTGTTAAGCAAAGTGAGTTCTTAGGAGATTTCTACATAGAGACTACCATTTTATTTTTTTTTTTCTTTTGGGACACAATGCTCAGAACAG
Organism: Psittacula echo; assembly: GCF_963264785.1. Lineage (NCBI taxonomy): Eukaryota > Metazoa > Chordata > Aves > Psittaciformes > Psittacidae > Psittacula > Psittacula echo. Next base: position 49,806,749 of record NC_137735.1, on the reverse strand, counting down.
TTGTGACTCATTTCTGCTTTTACTGTTGAAGCAATGAGTGCTGCAGTGTTCAAATTTTCATTAATCATCTTCTACAACTTTTCCAGATGATGGTTATGAGAGAGAAATTATAGTAATTGTGCTTGACAAACAAAAAACCTGGGAGTTACGCCACTAGATGTTACTGAGTAACGGTTAGAAAGAAGTCTCTAGAGGGCAGAAATAAATGGATGTGTAATTTTTCTGGCTTTAAAATGTGACATGAAAATGTTTTCTTCTTCTTTGTTTTGTTCTTGCGTAGCACCTTTAGTGTAGTCTTCCTCTCCTTTAGAGTGGGAGTGAACATTAGTCATCTGGGCAGGTGATCTTCCAGAGACATCAAGCAATAGGTGGATAACATCCAAATAGTACAGAGCAGCAAATAACATCATGTTCTCACCATGCAAGAATGATGTTGGGGTCTGTTAAATTAATCCATTGATCCCATTTGGTTAGTGTTTTTGGCTGCATGAAGAAGGGCTGTTTTGAGCCTGTCAACTGTCCATTCAATCTACCATTGTTTTTTTGACCTGGTATGTCTTCCAGATTGGCAAGATTTTAAAGAAGCCTGAATTTATTAGGGACAACAGGATAAGGTTGGTATGGTGGCAGCTGGACAGAGGTGGCAATTGAGTTTTCTTACTTCCTTTGACAGTAAGTTTTTATCTTGCTGTTTTCTCAGCCACCTCAGCATAGACTGACACTGTGAGAGTAAGTACAGCAAGGAAGGATGAGGCAAGATGGGAAGGGATGATGTTGTCAGTCAAACCTACTCAATGGAAAAACTTGTGTCCCATTTACTTGGTGTTTGCTTTATATTCTGTTTTTTATTCAAGATTGTTCTGGTCTTTGAGCACTTAATTATGCTATATTAACAGTTTTTGTTTTTTGAGACTGTGTGGAGACTGAACATCTGAGAATCTGAGATAATTTGGTGCACGGCCAAATTTCTTACTGAATACTCTATTCCACTTCTTGGTAATCAGAACTAATATGATTATATTAGTAAAAAGATTAAGTAGTACAAAAGCTAAGGAGTAGTATGTTCTTGTCATAGGGAAACTGGTTCTTCAGCTGTGAATGTACAAAATAATACTCAGTCAAGTACTGCATAGAAGTGTTTCACAAAAAGAAAAATAAAAATAGCACAGAGGCTATTAGTTGGGCTATTGGACAGATCATTCACTGTCAGGTGTTTACTTTCCTGACCTACTACTCTATCAATATGCATTTAGTCTATTGTATGTGCTACGGTCAGTGATGGCATGTACTGCCTTTTATAATATTTTCCCTTATGAAAGACCAGCATATTTACTACTGTGTGCACAGACTTTTTAACTCTATAGCAAGTAATAAACATTTAGAACTCTACTATCTTTTTTTGCTTCCCTTCTCTGCCCCTCTTGCGGAGAGTGAATCCCTTTACCTCTCATGTGGCTGGGGAGGAGGATGCCTTGTGCCTTAATGGGTCACATTGAGGGAAGGATGCACCCAGGCCAGTGTTGGCCTGATGCTGATATGTTGATACTTCTCTTTCTGTATCTCTAACATGGATCAGACCCATCAAAATGGCATTGCCTAATCACATGGGATTGTCTTCCAAGCACTCACAGTGCTCCCCTCCAAGCCAGTATGAACTGAAGTAAAATCTTGTATGTAGAATCCAACATGGCTTTGTCTGTCTGAAATCATACTGTATGCTGAAGTGTAGTTTGGATGGATGGATGGAGGAATAAAGTTCTTCAGGCTCTGGAGGTGCACAACTTTTTTGTTTTGGGAATTTTTTCATATTTTATCCAAGAAAAAAAATGCAACAAAAATGCAGCTCCTGGAATAAGATCCTCAAACTAACAAAAATCATTATTCCTTGCACGCTGAAGAGTATGCAGATTGTTTCAAAAAACTTAAAAACCAAATGTCACTTTTCATCTTCAGAACAGATGCTTCTAGTCTGTTGGAAATGCAAGGCAGGAAGCTTGGATATCTCTTGCTGTTTGGGAGAAAATTATAAGCTACATTAATTAGTTCAATTAGTAATGTTGATATCGGAGGAGGGAAGCTGAACTGGCCAATTGTCTGCAAAACATAGGCATATATGTAAGCTTAGATTCACTGCCTCAGTATTGATTTAGACACCTATAGGTAATGTTTAGATGTCTTATTTTAACATTCGCTTGGGCTTTACCAGCAATATTTACACTGGTTAAAATTTGCCAGCCCTCCTAAAGCATTTTAGAAGCTGTGCTGTCAGTTTCTGAACACTGAAAGCAGTCTCGATGCCATCTGTCTATTCAAGCACAACCCAACCCTGATGAATCGCTTGGCCCCTTAAGTTTAAACTAATTAAAATTGTATTTGGGTGATGATTGTTTGTCTTCAGCTTTTTAAAGATTAAGTTTCTTACAGTAACAGGAAAACAAAGCTTGGTAGCAATCTCTTTGAACAGCATGCCTATTTAAAAGCTTCTAATACACAGGCAAGGGGGAATCTCACAGACCAGAATGAAATTCAAACGTGACATTGGGATGAGTTGTTCAGACTCGGGTGCATCTTTTGTTAATGCTGCTTCAGAGTGTTCAGCGTCAGGCTAGATCTGCGGTGTAGATTCAAATTGTTCATTGTGCTGCTTGAAATTATAACCACCTCTGAAATGTTTGAGGTTTCTTATGGTGCTAATATTTTTGTGGATTTTGGAAGTTAAAAAAAAAAAAAAGGAAGTTTTGGACTTTTTTGCTGTCTGCTGAATTAAAAGGAAATGTTTGTTAAGTTCTGTTTGAGCCAAACCAGACCCAAATGACTGGAACTTCATGTGTTGATATAGCCTTACCTGTTTCTTGGATGTGAAATGTCTAAAAGTAAATGTGTAAGAATATAAGCTGTGGTTTGGAAACTATTCTGTGTAGCTGCTGTTGGGTTTGGTGGGTTGTTTGGGTAGGGTTTTTTTGTCTTTGCTGGGATGAACCAGGTGAGAGCAAAGTTATAGTCAGTTTGGAATGTGATAGGCTGAGAAATCCCTCTCTCTAGAATGATGCTTTAGAACAAGAGACAAGTTTCATACTCAGCAGGCAACATGTGTTGCTATAGAAGAGCAAACAATTTCACTACTGATTATAAATACCCAAATAGTTCCTGGGAATGCCAGCAGTGAACATTCAGTATTAAAGACAGAAATATTTTTCCTCCTTGGAGGGCAAGGGGAAGAATTTTGAAAGAAAAACGAAGCCTGGTGATGGGTGTCCTGTAACTTCTCTACCCCCAGTGAGGGTACTTTTCTTCCTTGGTGGTTGCACTATTTGTAATTTTAGTTGGCATTAGCTTGAGTAGACAGTGATCTTAAAGTAAAAAATTAGAAAAGCATTTAAGGACACTTATGTAATTGTTATTGACTCTCAAGTAAATTAACAGTATGATTATTTACAGGGATATTCACCTTCAAAGAGATATGGTAAGTATCAGGAAAAATAACAGCAAAAGCATTCCGTACCTTCTTGAGGACTTCTCTCCAATATATTGGAATCAGTAATATACTGGAGATAATGTACAAGCCATAAGACTATTAATTATCTTATCTGTTTTGATATCCACAGAGGACAGATACGGCCTTTGACACATTCTGAGTTCTTTTACTTTACGTTTCACACATGTAAGCTGTATGAACACATTGTCTTGTAAAAGTGAGCCGTTACTGGGCGCTTTGGGTTTTTTCCCTTCCTGGTGCCTACTGACTGAAAGAAAACATTTCCTTCTTTATGGAGTCACATTGATTTTTTTAGGGACTTGAGTAGTTGCTACAACAACTATCCACCCTCCCCCACCTTGGGAATTAGCATTAAGTGGTTTAGTCCTTTTGCTTATAAATGCATCAGATATAAGAACCTAAGAAGAGTTATTAATGTCAGTGTGGCATGGGAAACTCATCTCAAAGATGCAGGACATGCATGGCATGGTCTAACTCCGCAATATTCTCCACTTGCCAATAGGGATTTGGAATTGAGGGACTTCGTAATTGAGGGTGCCAGTAGGCTTCATGAAAGGTGCTGTGTTTCTCTGTGATACCCCTCAACTTGTTCAGCAGTTATTTGATGGCATATAACCCTCTGCAGCCACCATATCCTACAGTAAGGTTTTTATTACAGCACTGGTGATTTTATTTGAGGTCCTTTAGTTTTCATCTGTGAAGATAGCTGACCTATCATTCCTGATTGTCTCTGTGCTGTTTAACAGGTAAAGGTCAAGTTGATAAAAAATGAACTCTGAGCTCTTTCAGCTCATACTGATATTTTTGATCTTAACTGGGTTTCAGTTTTTGTTTATACTTCTTGTAAAATACATTGTAATAAAACGGGAGAGAAAGGGAAATCCTCCATTTTTATTTAACTTATTCAGGAGAGCCGTGTTTTTGTTGTCATAGATTGAATGTTTATAAGAACCTGGGTAGGGGAGAGGAGGATAATCCTGGTAATCTATCCATCTTTGTCCTAGTAGCCCTCTTTTTCCAAAAGTACATTTTCCTATGCTTATTTTTAAACTTTGTTATGCAGAACAGAAATTTCGTCTGTTGTGTCCACAAATGATGTGTGAACAGATTTAAATTTCCATGAATTTGTCTATTATTCAAAATTATTTGACTGTTCCAGTCTGTTCATTGCTCTGTCTGTTCTTTGCAATTTGTTATTTGTACTCTGCATTTAGTCGCTGTTTGTGCATAATGTTCCTGCTCTTGGATAGAAAGTCTTCCAAGCTCACAAAGCCTTTCTGAAGGGACTCTGCAAATACTCTGGCAAATATATTACTGCATGCATATTTGCAGTGTTTTTTCATTTATGATAATAGAATGTAAATAAATGGTGAATGCTGAAATGGTTATAAGAATTGTGTTTGTGCAAGTGTTCTGGAGTATTTTGTGATGGATTAGTGTTACTGAAGCTTCTCCTGGATGCTTTTAAAATAGGCATTGTAAAGATAAAGAATAAAATCTAAAGATAGAAATTCATATTGGCTATTTATGCATAATATGCCTGAAGTTATTCTATACTTTATTAAAAAAAAAAGCAAATAAATCCATAAGCAGATGTACCACTTAGTCCAAGATAAATTATATGCAACTGCTACTGTCTCAGGAACGCTGTGGTGCAATAATTTGGACATCTGCTTATTTAAAAAGTAGAAAAAGGCTAAGCAGTGTCTCTCTATGGAGATCATTATCACAGCTGATGCTGGAAATTTTGGTGGGAAAGGGAATCTGCTATTGTGAGTATGTGTGGGCATCAGCTGGACTCTTCTTTTGTAGGCAGAACTACTGAGATAACTAATCGTGCTTGACCTTTAAACTGTTGTCATAAGATTTCAGACTTAACAGCTAGAAGTGGAGAGGTGGCATCTCTGAGCTGTCGTTTGGGTCTTTCTGCGTTTTTGAGCACACGTGTATGTAACAGTTACACTTGGCTCATGTTTTCAAGATTACCTGCTAGAAATAGTACTTTTCCAAAAAGTGAAACTTTAGACTTGAGAACAAATTGCGGGCATAGCTTCTGGGATAAATTCTGAAGGTTTTGTGCTTGAGGTTCGGTTTCTAGGCTTTTGTGTTCCTTGTCTGCTGCCCAGTATTCAGAATTATTTACACTTCATTACCGCTTCTAAATTTATGACTAGTATGCTGTGTTTGCTGTTAGAGATCTTTAAGGAAGATGTTTAAAAAAATTCCTTTAGTAACTGATGAGGCACCTTCCTTCAAACTGAAACACTCATTTATCCTTGTTTTTTCTTTTCCGTGTCTCAGTTTTAATTCACAAGGCCTTGTTTTATACAAATAAATTTCAATTAATTTTTAATTAAGACACTGAGGTACAACACCATCTGCTTCATTAAATTCTAATGGTGTTAATTCCACTGTGACCCCTTAATCCACTAATTTTGCGGTTTTGTGCGGATGAAGCAACCTTGTCAGACAAGACTTAATCTAATGTTTTTCTGCTTGCTGTTCTGTTTCCATCCAGGCCCAGGATTTTCAGCTGTGTAGTGTTGGCCTATGTCACTTACCAGTGCAGTCAGTGGGAGACTTACTGATCTCTTCCATGAGAGCAGCTTTAGAGCCCGTGTGATGCGGTTCTCAAATCTCCACCTTAGATGTGTAATTTATTGTTTATGAACTGCCAGCACACCATGCGACTGTCTGTGGTTGGCTTTCATTGATGCTTGCTCTAGACCACCTGAAGATCTGGTCAAGAATTCAATAGAAAAATTGGTAGGAGAGTAACCAGACTTTCAAAAAGAACCATGGTATTTTGCTCCTAGGTGAGGTGACGTTTTTGTTATTTTGGGGTGTTGGGTTTTCCTAGTTTGTTCATGTAAGCTTGTCCTGGGTATTTTACTTCCTCCTCTGAAGTAACCGGAGGGAAGGTTGCTTTTAAATGTGATGTTCTTATTCTATCTCTAAGGCTATGGAAGTGGAGAAGCGGTGTTTGCTTGACAGCATACCCATTTTAGCTTTTTAATGGTGCAGTTCTGCAGTTCTCTCTCGTCAGCTCTCTGTGTAGTGGGAGCCTATCCTTGGCAGTGGAGAAAGCAATTCAATGAAGCCTTATTTGCAGATAACTCTAATTTTGGTTATTTCCAGGTAAAGGAAACTTCAATTGCTTGTTGTCCTGTTGTGTTTTAAAGAGCACCAACTAATTACTTTGTTTCCTTCTCAGCAGCAATAAGTGATGTCATTTTAGCATTAAAAATTAGGACACTGTCCAAGGCAATTTTTGAGTGACCCATAATTAGGATTCCGTCTTCAGGTTTCAGATTAATTAGAAGTGCCCTCAAATAGGTATTTCTGAAGTGCTTCCAATTGGACTCCTCAGTGTTACTAATTCTGAACCACTCTTAAACAAACACAGACTTGGCTGAAAAGTCCAACAAAAATTCCTCAAGCTGGGGATTAAAACCCCACACTCCACCCAAATGCGTGCCATAAATAAGTGACATACTCCTACTATGACAAAATTAGTTGACGAGAAAAAAGGCTGATGGTAAAACTTATAAATGTCATCTTTGTTAGCATGGTGCCTGTAGGAGACTTCTCTAAAAAGAAGGATTCAGTACTATGTGAATAGATGAGTACAGTATGTTAAGACTTGTGAATAACATAGTAAATCTCTTTTGCATTATGTAGTATGTTGTTGGGAATGCTGCTTCTCACTGTTTAAATTTGTAAGACATACTGTTCTACCAACTACAATACAGCACTGATGATATTGCTCCTTTGGGGAAAAGGAAATGAAATAAAGGCACTGGTTTCATTTGAGCTTCTGAGAAAGACACAATTGTGTTGTGTTCAAACTTGATACAGAGTTGTTGGAGAGCCTGGGGGTTCCAAGTGCATAACCACGCAAGTACAAATTAGGACAGGTCAGACAGAAGCTTTATTTACTGCGGTCGCTCATAGTGAGAGAGCATTGGGCATCTCCTCTGCATCCTCGTGCTCTGCCATGTGATTGCAGAGTCCAAACCTATAGACTGTTACACAAAAATAGAGGTGAGTAAAAACGATTATTTCAGTGTTAACAAAGCCAGGTACCCGTCCCTGAGAGGGATGGACTCCTCAAGTATCTTGCTAACCACCACAGTTCTCAGAAGGCATCAAACACTAAATAGCATGATGATGCAGGGAGATGGCTCTTGGTGGAGCCCATAAGAGAGGTACACCAAAGTATTACCCTAGCTCAGAAGTGGGGAGTTGGAAACCACCACAGACTGTTTGCTTTCAGTCTAAAGGAATGTTCTTTTGGGTAGGATAAACTTCTTAGCCTGATCCCTCAAATATTAAATACTAATAATTTTACCATCACACTGACTGAGAGAAAGCAGAGAGGATTTAAAAATGAGGTTTTTCTCAAGTCTGTATCTATAGTCACCAAAGCAAAAGGAATTTATCTGGGAAATTCAGGAGATGTCTTGTTCGCTATGTTGGCTTAATTTCTCTTTACCTTTACTGAGAGTTCAGCAACTTTTATGTTTCAATTAAGTTGTTCCCTATTAAATAATGATACATAATTCTGCAAGGAAGAGGTTTTATTGTGGTTCTTGGTGATTTCTTTGAACAACATGAGAAACACTAAGGATTCTGACTGAAACCGATTCAAAACAAAACCTCAGTGTTAAAATGAGGATAGCAGGGAAGTGAAAACTGGCTACAATGTGTGTTAGAAAACTCTTATCTGAATATCGTAGTGAGTTGTAACCCCTGCTGGAAACTGATGGAGAAATCGCTGCATCAGTAAAATCTGCCAGCATAACGCTGCTGTGAATCACTTGAACTTGACATCAGCTACCTAGTGAAGTCACACCCTGAACTTTGCTTTGGTGGCATGCTTACCAAATCTCCCAAGGAGAAGTTCACAAATGCAGTTGATATGCTTAACTACACTTTGAGGACTCAGCTTCAAATTTTCCTGCAGGAAAAGAAAATAAACCCACTTAGTCCTTTGAGAAGAAGAGATGTCAGTACTGTTGTGTGCTCTCCGCCTTATCTATTTTTTTATTTTAAGGGCGATGAGCAGAGGTGCCAGGGCTTACAGTAAGAATGATGGATAGCATACTTCCTGCAACGAAAGGCTGAAGATATGTGGGAGCTATGTTTCTGTGTTTGAAAGATCAGCATGGGGGCTGGATGAATAGCAAAGCTTATAACCTACACTAAATAGTGAGGAGATGCAGCCAAAACAGTTGTACACAACCTGTGGCTAAGGTAGTGATGGGAGCAGCATACACTGGGGAAACAATCTGCATTATTCCAAAGAAGGACAGCATGTAAAAACAAATCAAAACCATATGTTCAACAAGCAGAAAACAGTGGCAGCATTCAAACTGATCAACAAACACCCAGCAAGGCATCCAGTGTGGAGAATGTGGCTGAAAAACAGTTTAAGGCTTCCTTTATGTTTTGTTGGAAAAAAATTGAAAAACCCCATCCTGAACAACATTATTTGGGTGATATACAAACTTCATATGGCTCCCACTGAAAATCCATTTAAATGAGAGGATTTTTGTTTGGTTGGGGTTTTTTTCCTTCTGTGTAAGATTCATGTCCGTTTTCCCTGCTGAGGACTGGGACAGTGCTTTGTATGTGAAGCACACAAAAGGTAGGTTTGCTCTGTAGAAGGGAGTTCAAAGGATAGTTATTCATAGGATGAAACTGGGAAAGACTCAACATGTGAAGGCTTCTTCAAGGCATCTTTAGATGAATTGTGGTTGTGAAGCTGGTGAATTTTGGGGATGTAATCATTAACAGTTAGATGTTTTGCCCTTGTAAACAAGCAGTCAGAGAAACTGGCAATAATGCACGATAACCCTCCTGGTTGCAGACAAGCACATGATCAAGAGAAGCTCCACAAATCTATGGTAAGTGATATTGGCAGTTGGTGACCCCCACAGTGAAGGCTCTGCATCCTCGCAGGATGTCAAGAGAAAATCAGAAATTAACATACTGTACTGTAAACAGTAAGTCATGTGCATGAATTGTTGTTCTGGTAGAAATGGGAAGAGTGACCTTCAGTTAAGGATTAGTGTAGGAAGCAGGCAAGAAAATTCATGGTTGAATGGATCAAGTGAAGCTTTTTCCAGGTTCTCCCAGTGCCAGTTGTGAATGACATGGCTGATACTAAACACAAGCTGTTTCTATAATGACAATAATCACTGTGAAACAACTTCCATGAAAGTAAGATACTTTAATGGCATGTTGCTAAGCAAAATTAATTTTTAACTCTTGAGCTTAAAATGCCTGGGATGCATTTTAGACTCTTTGGAATGTGGATCCATGGACAGAGGCTGCTAGAGAAGTGAATGGTTCTGCTAGGTCATAAACTTCCTGTGGCTTTGCACTGATCAATAAAGATTTTACAAGCCCCACTGCCCTACCTGTAGAACTTGTATAGTATGTTTCTGCCTTTTCTATGTAAAAATGTAAGAAAGTTGAAGAGTCCTGCAGAGGTGAACGTTAGCACAGCATTCAAAATGCTGAAATTCATGGATGTAGTTGACAGAAGTGTATAGACTATGTCTGACCTCACTTTAACTCCATGGCAGACAGTGAGCACCACTCTTCCCAGAAGTCACTCCTGTCCTGGATATTTTATGCTGAGTAATCTGTTTGCTGGAAGGTGATTAAGTGAGGATGGAGTCCCCCAGTAACTGGGGCTCAAAGGTAGCATAGCTGTTACTGGCAATGTTAATGGTAACACTAAAAAGTAAAATAAATAAGCATTACATGGAGTGATGGGAGGAGGACTTGAATGTAAGAAGGTGTCTGAAGCTGTCCTTTTAGCTTTTGTGTTTGGGTTTTGGGTTTTTACCTCTTCTTTCCTTACTGGTTTGAGTTGTTAAGAGATCTGTTTCCTCGCTTAGTTCATATGTTTCCCATCAGAAACTCTAGAGAAACAGAGCAATTAAAAACCAAGAACTTAATAGTTTCACCAAAGCTACCATGAGACATTTCCTTTCATTACACCATGGAAGTAGGACTGGTAATGACAGCTTTTGCTAGTTCATTCCTTTCATATTTATTTTGCATAGGAAGATCTTGAGAGTGTTTCAACTGCTATCTTTGCATTTTGTCTACTTGTGCTGTTCTTTGTTTTTATACCAAGTTCTTAGATGTTGAATAACAAAAAAGAATTATTTTCCATATTTAAATATTGTTTTAATGAAGGAAAAGAGAAATAAATCCACACAGCTGCTTTGAGCAATACTGTAGATGTGTAAATGCCAGGATAAATTTCTTCTAGCAATTGTTCTTTTTTGAGGTTGATAGGAGAAAAGGATATTCTTCATACAGGTATTTCTAGGAAATGGCTGTATAGGGTCCATAATGTTCTCACTTTGCAGGCAAGAACAGGATACCTGGCTTGACTTTTGGTCTCAGAAAAAGTTACTACGAAGAACCAGGACCATATTTATATACTTTTTTTGCCTCTGGCAGTGACTCATTCTTGAGTTTTCTTACGCTTCTTCTGTAGCTATTTTCTAATAATTTGTGGACTCTGCTTACATGGAGTAGTAGGTTGACCTTGGCTAGACGCCAGCTGCCCACCAAGCTGCTCTATCGCTGCACTTCTCAGCAGGATGCAGGGAGAAAATAAGATGGAAAAAACCTCATGGGTCAAGATAACGGCAGTTTAATAAAGCAAAAGCAAAAGTCCCGTGCAGAAGCCAAGAAAAAGAAAAGATTTTGTTCTCTATTTCCCATCAGCAGGCAGTGTCCAGATTTCCCAGGAAGCAGGGCTTCAGGACACATAGTGGTTTATCCAGAAGACAAATGTTGTCAATAATATTGCAAATTTTATTGCTGAGCAGATGTCATATGGTGTGAAATATTTCTTTGGTCAGTTTGCATCAGCTGTCCTGGCTGTGTTCTCTCCTAAAATCTTGCCCATCCCCAGCTTGCTGGAGAGGGGGCAATGCTGGACAGTTCAGCAGTAGCCAAAACACTGGTGTATTACCAACACCTTTCTAGCTATCACTACGAAGTACAACACTATGAGGGCTGCTGTGGGGAACATTAGCTCCATCTCAGCTAGACTCAGTACGCATGGTTACTCTTAAAACCTGCTTCCTCAGCTCCTCTTCCCTGTATACCCACCTCTCCTCTCCCTTCTAGGACAAAGGATGAGGTTTCCCCATGGCTCTCTACAGGGTAATTGTAGTCTTAGGGATGTGGAGAAAGATGCTGCCAGTGGTTCTGTCTACAGGTGCTATAGGACTGTTTCTGAAATGATGATCCTTTCCAATATCACTGCTTCCAATAAAATGACTTTCACCTGTGCTTTTTGTGGCCATGCAAGTTAAGCATTTCAGCAATGCTGCAGAAGTCCACATGATGGAGATAAGATGTGATAAGGCCGATAGACTTATTCTCTTGGAAGCTTATTCTCTTGGATGCTTAAAAATTATAATAAAAAGCAAATTATGAGGCTGAGGCAAGTGGTGCCTCCAGTCCTGAAAATCTTGAAACCACAAAGCTCAATCCAAAACCGAGTGTGTTTTTGGAAATACCAGTGGCTTTGGAGCTGGGCCTTTTGCTGAAGGCCAAGCATGCTAGCCTTCTATGATTTTGATAAGGTAAAATATAAACTTGAAAAAGTGCCAGTGTAATAGATGATTGTTTTCTTCTTAGGAAGCTTATTGCATTGTGGGAGCTCACTAATTGTTCAAAGATGCCTTCTGATCATGTGTTGGTGACCACTATCAACAGCAGCTGTTGAATGCTGCCCAGGTGGTCATTTGATCTGATTTGTAGTAACTTAAAGAGATGGATTCCTGCATGTGTCATTCATATGTCTGCTCTCCCCCTAAGAGCTCTACTGGCAGTAACAGTCAGCAATCCACCAAGCAGATAATCTTGTGGGCTTTTCTCTTTCTTATCATTCTTAATAATCTTTCATAACCTAGTGTAATATAATTAGGAACTTCTGGGTTTGGTGCTGTAAGTTTTATTTGACATATCAAATAAATGTTTTCATTTTAATACTGCTGTTCTATCAATTTCTTTATTTCCTACAGTGAAAAACATGGCTTGGTCCACACGGCACCCAGGAAATCTCCCTGCACAAAACTGGGTAATAAAAATTACAACAAAAAAAAGTTGATACATGGAAAATAGGCTGAGGCTTGCAGCTTGTGCAGCAGGAAAGCACAAAATTCATTAAGTAGTTAATGAGCTCAGTGGTTTTAAATGCAGGGAATGGCTTGGTTTTATTGAGGCCAGAGTCTCGGCAGGAAAAGGAGAAAGTGAGATAACTTTATGAGAAACATTCAAATTTCTGAAATCCTGGTTTTCTAGGAGAAAAACCTGGGGGGAAGGGGAGACAGGACCTGTACCAATTGTAAGGAAGCTACAAACTTCATTAGTTAATATTGGAAAATATAGAAAGCAAAAAAAATGCAACTCTGAAAATTGCTTCCCACAAATAACACTACAAGAAGCACCATGACTTGATTTCTGTAAAGGGCCATGTGTATGCTTGGGTTCATTCTGCTTGAGTTCATGTGTGTGTGGGTACATGAAGTCAAGCAGGCAAAGTACTCAAGCATACAAAGTATGCAGGTACGCAAAAAATCCTGAATGGGATTAGGTCATTGGGGTGCTGTTAAAATACCTTGAGTTGGTGGGTATCATTAGTTTAAACTTCCTTGTGCTCGGGCTGAGTGAGGGTCATGGTTATGATAGTCACATCGTTCCTTCAAGCCTGTTTACACCAATTACCTAGGTGTCCTGGGTTCAGCAGTAGCAGTCATTTTTCTCCTTCTTAGTAGCTGGTGCAGTGCTGTGGTTTTGACTTTCAGCCTGAGAACAACCCTGATAACACCGATGTTTTTACTTGCTGCTCAGTAATGTTTACTCTGACCAAGGACTTTGTGAGTCTCATGCTCTGCCAGCGAGGAGGGGAAGCAGGGAGGAAGCAGAGACAGGGCACCTGACCCAAACTGACCAAAGAGGTATTCCATACCACAGCACGTCATCCCCACTATATAAACAGGGGGCAGTTACCTGGAAGGGTTAGATCACTGCTTGGGTAGGGCAGGGTATCACTTGGTGGGTGATGAGCAGTTGTATTCTCTTCTCTTGTTATTTCCCTTATCATTATTATTATTGGTGGTAGCAGTAGTGGGTTTGTGTTATACCTTAGTTATTAACCTGTTCTTATCTCAACCCATGGGAGTTATATTCTTTCGATTCTCCTCCCCAACCCTCCGGGAGCAGGGGGAGGAAGTGTGGGGAGTGAGTGAACGGCTGTGTGGTTCTGGGTTGCTGGCTGGGTTTGTGTGTATTTCTTCCTTAACATATGGGACATCAAAATAGCTTCCAACCTGAGGGCAAGTACTCTGATTTCTGGCTGTGATAAATGTTCTTGGTGATACAGGCCTTACATGAGTCAGATATTAGTCATGGAGTATTCTGCAAAGATGCAGGCTATGACTTAGTGTGCACAGAATGGAGTAATTTTATGTATTACAGCCCCCAGTTTCCACTTAAAACAGACAAGCAGGATGACAGAGTTAAAGATCTTGGATCTTCTTAAAGGCTAAGGCTGGGTCTGAGGTATTAGTTGGCACTTGTGCCAGGGATGCAATGGAGAATTTCCAGGTACTGGCTACACCTAAAGTGACCCAAATCACTCAGGTCCCATCTCAGTCTTGCTGAGTCAGATGAAAAGCCCCTGTGAGCATCACTGCCTTAAGCTGCCCTCCACCTGCCAGCCAAGTGTGGGCTGGTACCTCTCCAGTGCCTACAGTGCGTGTCGTGAGCTGCACCCTGGTATCAGCAGGCAGTGGCGGTGACATACTTTCTGTTTCAGAATAGCAAAAAACCTTCCTCACTTTACATAAAAATAAGAACTGTGTGAAGCAGCTGAGTAGCATGTAATCCTCATAGTGTAAAGTTGGCAGGAGAGGCAGAGCTTTCACTCCTTTCTCCTAGACGCTAACGCGAGCTGCACTTGAGTGAGGAGGGAATGAGACTTATGATCAATGTGCGGTTCAGTGTTTGAGCATTGCCTGGTTTCCAAAGGTAGAGAGTTCAATTGATTTCTCTGTCAAGAGCTAGGCCAATATAAAAATGGGCCTCGCAACAGGATTTTTCCAATATTTTGTGGTCATAGTTAAAACAGATATTTGAAAGATTCAGTATACCACCGTGGATCTTAAGTCTGGCTATCGCTTTGGTACTCCTGTGAAAGCTGAGCTACTTTGAAAAGTAGTCCCTGAAGTGTACTTACTATCATAATAAATTTTACCAGTCCAAATCTGTCTAAATAGTTTTAACTTACTTTTTTTATCTTCTGGCTTGCACTGGTTTTCTCAGGCATCAGGTGTTTGGAGTTTTGTTTATGTGTGTTAAATAAAATGCAGTTGTGTAATTTTGATAATGGGAGCTGATAGCATTAGAAAAACACCCAATATCATGAGGAGGGTGACTAATGTTGGCAACGCTGTCAACGCTGATAGACGGTAGAAGATAAAGGAGAGCAGATGGCGTTGCATGATTTTTTTGAATGCTTTGCTTATCTTGGTATCTCTAATGTAGCCCTTTGAAGAACATTACCTGAATTTTAATCTTTTTCTTCTCTCACAAAAAAAAAGAAAAATCATAATTTTTTCAAAGCAGAGGTTGTGTTATGGTCACATCTGCTAATGTCACAACATGGTACCTGAAGTATCTCTGCATGCGTGCAAAGATTTGTTTGCACTCGTAAGGCAGTGCTTTGTATCAGATGTGAGCACTTAATTTTCAGCTTTTGGCTCCAAAGCTTCCTGTAGAAAACAGAAATTGTAAGTAAACGTGGCATGCCCTTGACTTCATGCCCATGGCAAGCCTCTGGGCTTATTTGGCTTTGTAGCAGTGCAAAGCTCATCGCTCTGAACTTCAAGTGAACATCAAGAGGCTGTCTGGGAAGCAGAGAGGTTGTCCACTTGAGGGACTGGGAACCAGTTCCTTCAGTGCAGTTTGTAAAGAGCAAGTATCAAAGGGTGGATTTTTCTTGTGAACTTTACAAACTTAAAAATGGGCTCTTCCTCAAAAGTCGTGTGGCACTGGGAGAAAACAACTAATTAAACTACACAGTTTAATAATTGATGGGAAAGTAAAGAAATGTTACCTGAGAAGTGCTGGCACATCTATACTATCCCCAACCTGGCAAACACAAAATTAACTCTATCGCTGAATGTATGGAAAGCTTGAGCAGATTCTGTGTGTACCACAAGAAGTTATGGTAGATGTCTGAGGAGAGATTATATTTAGAAGGCAGACAGATACTGGTATAGCTCTCTGAAGAACTTTATCCCAAATGTCATCACAGCTTTTATAGTAATAAATAAATAAAATAAAACAGTAGTTTTAGTTAACAGAAGTTTTTCAGAGTACACTATACTGGTGGAAGAACTGAAATACGAGATTTGGTGCTGGCATAGATACATCAATAATGGCGGACTCATTTCATGATCCCAATATTTACAACTAATGCAGCAAAAATTTCAACTGGAAGCTCCATCTTGGGTTTCTGCAGGGTGAGTTTGCTCAACATTTTAGCAAGCTTAGTAGCTAGAGTTCATTACTTTGTTAAACGCCCATTTGGAAAGACAACTTTTAATTTGCAATTGCTTAAATACGGGCTATTGAGCAGCATCAGATTGCTGTGACTAAAGCAAAGAAATGTATTGTGCAAGGGGATAAAAAGTTGTTTTATTTGAACTGGAAAGCTCCTTTAGTATTTTGATAAGTACTCTTAACCATGCTGGGACACTTAAACATTCACTGACATTTCAAGTCTAAAGATCAGTTAAAACATAACATCAAAGTGGTGGAGCAACAGCACTGATGTTCCCTAAGCTAGAGTGTTGAGTGATATTGCAGGTCTGGTGAGTACTGCGTTTTGGTAGTCTTCAACTAGCAGGCCAGCATGCTGGAGAAGTTGCACTGACAGAGCCTCCACAGTGACCATAGGACTTGGAGCAGAGTAGGTGGTCCTTTAGGGATGTGAAGGAGAGAAGCTTCATCACTTCCTGTGTAATGACAGAGGAATATTCATTGCAACAAGTCTGGCCTGGGAAGGCTGCTCTTACCCAAGATGAAAAGCACAGTGAGATGAGGACGGTGAGGTCCCTGCTGAGAGGCCATCCAGTGGAGCAGCTGTGACTTTGAGGGGTGGGCAACAGCACATGGCTGCTGGGTTTGCAGTTTGTGAGCCTAAAGTGTTAAAAACCAAAAGCAGAAGGGGAAACAAAACGTATTTCGAACCCAAAAGTAAAGCTGCCTGAGATGTGAGCTCAGCTGGGCTGGGAGTTTTGTCAGCTCTGGCCTCCCCCTTGCTGCAATTAGCTCAGGTCTCCGGTGGGTGTCTGACAGCAAGATGTGTTGCTCACATGTATCATGTGTGAAAGTAGATTGTTTTCTATGCTCAGCCACATCTGTGCCAGTAAGGTGTTTTTTTAGGCAGGAAAAAGGAGGAATGAATGCTTCCTTTAGACTAGCTGTAGACAGTTGAAGAATGAAAAATGGTGTTTCCAAGGCATGAGTGCTAGGGAATTACCTGCTTAGCCTGGTATGTCCAGTCTCAGTGGTTTTACAGGCTTTTGTGAGCTCAGTCTGGCAGCCACAGTCAGGAAAGAAGCTTTCCCCTTCCTTTGTGGAGAGAGCCGTTTATGAAGATGGGTGCCTTTGG
The DNA here is from genome assembly GCF_963264785.1 of Psittacula echo. NCBI lineage: Eukaryota > Metazoa > Chordata > Aves > Psittaciformes > Psittacidae > Psittacula > Psittacula echo. Next base: position 49,789,530 of record NC_137735.1, on the reverse strand, counting down.
CTTGGCTGAAGCAGACCATTTGAGCTGAAGTTAAGCAACTTCCTAGGAATCGGTGCCCTGAAAGATACAAACAAGCTTTTTCAGTTGATGTCTGTGTTACTGTGCAGATATTTTTTAATATATTCTTACTAATTTTATATATTCAGAAGGTAAGTTATTTCCATTTTTCTTGCCTGTCACACTGCAGGGAAATATTCCTAAAATTAAACATTGCTAGCTGCTCATTGCAGAGTGACAACTGAATTACCAAATCAGTTGGTGCTGTGAAGCTTTCAGATAGAGCTGCAAACGTTTTGCCTTGGTGGTAGGAAGCAAAAGGAGTGAGTATTAATGGAAGTCAGAAATATCTGAGAAAGTCTTTGTGGTTCAAGAAAATTTTTCTGCAGGATTTTGGACACATATGTTTTCCTGGCCCATTGTTATCAAATCTGCATCCTCCCAGAGAGATGTATTGAAAGCTCTGTTTTATAATATTAGGTGGAAATTTCTCACCAGATTTTAAACAAAATAAAATAAAACCATTTAGAATGGTCTCAGTGAAAAGCAGTTACGGTGGATGTGACACAAGAATTTTTACTAGGCCACACAAGCCCAAAACCTAATATTCAAATAACTGTTTCAGCTGTGGTTGCTGAGAAGGGAGAGACTAGATTTCCACATGATTATTATTTTTCACAGAGTAAAGCCCAGGAAGTGATGAACAGCTGCAGCATGAGCCCTCACAGATGGATAAAATAAGCATGTTTCCTCTCCTAGGATCACTCTCATCATTAACTTGAAGTTACTTTTCCCTCAACACAGGAGAGGTTCATCAGATTTGTAATATTAAGAAAATATTTACCTGTGGATTGGTTTTTTGGTTTTTTTCTTTTCATGGGCCTCTGTCTGCGTATTCATTAATGTGAATTTTGTTTTCTACGTTTTAGTGTTCCTGGGGGTTTGTGTCATTTTCCACTGGTATGTTCACTGTAGAAACCAGCTAATACATTTAATTTTGCTTTGTGTACAGCCAAATCTCCGTCAGCTGCTGTGGAGCAGCTTCTGTCTTTCAGAAAAACAAGTGAGATCATTCAGAATTGAGTCCCTATCAGAATTATCTGCCTTCACACAGTGTAGTTCAACAGTTATGCCTAATCAGAACCATTTCTACTCTTTAATGTGTATGTACTGGGAGAATTCAAGTGACACTGTGACTGTATAATTGACCCATCTTCCTCTGAAATATTATCAGTGTTTTATATTCCAGTTAATTAAATCCTATAGCTGAGTGTTAGAAACATGTAAAAGCTTCTCCAAGATTTGTAGCCTTGATGAATGTTGCTTTTGGAGTTGCAATATTGGGGGTAAATTACAGTCTTGGTAGATAAGTGATCTATCAGAGAGATAAGTGATCAGTCGTGGAGTCTGAAGTCAGTGTGACTGCTCTGATATATACCCACCAAAAATGTGGTTCTAGATACCTAGAAAATGTGTATTTTAAAAAAGTAGTATGTCAAGGGCTGGTACAGCCTTGATGCATCACTTAAATGTCTATCAGGTTTCTTGTGCTACTGTGCCTGAGCTCTAATCTCTGTATCAAATTATATGCTTATCTCTGTTAAGAAGTTAGAAGGGAGAGTTATTCTTTTAGTGTCTGTGGTAAAGCCTCATGGGTTGTCTGCATGATTGACAGCGGTTTTGATGTTTATCAGAGAACAGACTGATGGGGTTAACAGATGGGTGGACAGTGGACATAAATCAGTTACACGTTGCTAGTTTTTCACTGAGAGTGCACTTTGCCCTGGTTAAATTGTGTGAAACCTGTTTTGATCTAGAGTATGAGGCCAAGTTACTTTGTAGTTAGTGTTAATAAAAATGCTTGAATGTTATAGGAAAAATTAAGAAACAGTTCATTGAAAGGGATGTAAAGAAGGAGCTTTGAATCTAACCTAGTGGTGGCAGGGATGTGGGAGGAAGTGTCAATAGTCCATCAGAACTCAACGCTCCTCCCCACAACCTGTAGCTTTTCTCAGCGGCTTTCTCATTCATGTAAAACATATAGTGCCTTGTGCAGAATATTTTGAATGAGATTTTTCTTCTTCCTCTGAAGGAAAAAAAAAAATATCAGTTTGCAGTACAGTGCATTCATATTTACTCTGGGGTTTTCATTCTGTTGAACAAGCTAGTCAGTGCTTTTTCTACAGGAAAGGCAGACTGGTCTGTGATACAGGACTAATTCTCTGTACAAGCACATCACTGGGAATGCACCAGAGCTGATTGCCTGGCCACCCATGCAATATAACAACTACTCTTTGAAAGCAAGATTTTGGCTGGTAACAAATATCCATAATATATTTTCTGTGATGTTACAAATTCATTGCTGAAGTGCAAAGCCTGACCTACAAACTGCTTCCCAGTGTTTGTAATGCTGAAGCCTGAATTATTCATAGAGCAGGGACTCCGAGGAAACTGCAGTGGCCAGTGTGCTTCAGGTGATTAATGAAAAGTCTGAACTGGTGATTTACAATGTAGATGAGTCATTAATATCAAGTATCACAGACAGGCTAATAAGCATGGGAGAAGGTTTGTGTGAGAGGGTGGAGAAGCCATCTCTCCTAGGCTGGTGACAGAGGCAAGCCTAAGCACCAGGGCTGGTTACATCTCAGTGCTCCCAGGTGTTTAATTTCAGGTCATTGGTTAACCATACATATCTCCACAGTGTGTGATTAATCTTATGATGAAAACCAATCACATGCACTTCAATGGGATTAACATGTTCAAGTGCTTTAGGTTAGTGGGGCCTACAGGACTTGCATCCTATCCCTTTGAAGAGGATAGTCTTAATTCTCATTCAATGCATTGAGTGTCTCCAGCCGCTATTTGCAAGGCACCTGGCTTTGAAAGGAGACACAGTAATTAAAATTTATTTCATAGAAGCCCCCAAGATGTACATATGTTTTGTGCATACAGATTGTGTAGCTCATGGGGTTCACAACCCCATCTTCTGTCTATTATTAATCCTGTCTTCTCTTTTCTTTAAAATTTAGGAGACAGATCAATTTTTAATTTGATTTTTTTTTTTCCCCTGGAGAAATGGGCACATGGTGGTACATTGTATTCACATGGAGGAATTAGTATTAGATTTCAAACCAGTTAAACAATCATGGATGAGGAAAACTTTTCTTCCTGACTGCTAAATACTTAACAGGCTGCTGAACGATCAAAGGTCCCTTTTAGAATTTTAAAATGACAAGATAAAAATGAATTTAAATTCTCTAACATTTGCATTTGTGACAGAAAGAATTATGAGAAGCAATGTTAAATGCTTGAAGTCCTCCCACTTGTGCAGTGATCACTGAGTCATTGTACCGATACAAGCCGATTTAGAACACTTCACCCTTGCTATAAATGTTGGGCCTAATTCAGTTGGGAAATGGGAGCATCACCCACACAACACAAAGCACTGGAGCGTTTTTCTTTTGCACAGGGTAATCAGCAGCAATGTATAAAAAAAGTTACTTCAGTGCTGAAGGGGTTCTGTTCCTGCAGTGAATAGTCGTGAGAACATTGTCTCCAAAGTTTGCTTTCTTTACATAAATCTTGGTTTCCATGGGGCTATTGGAACATGTATTAGGAACACACTTTGCTTGAATGCTTTCCCTTTATATGTGAATCTTAATGCTCCTATTGCATTGATGGTACAGTAAAAGAGCTCTCTTGTCACTGATTTAATTTGGTAAATTACAGATGGATAAATGCTGAGACTGTCTGCCTTGCTGGATAAAAAGAGTTTGCATCAGGTTTCAAAAATGTCGTACCTTATCATATTAAATAGTTTGTTCTTTGGCACTTGAAACACTTCGGGTTTCTGAAGTTAGTGCTTGATTCACTACAGTGTTATTTTAATATTAAACCTACGTAAAAGCTTTGACTTCCAGTGAACTAACTACGTGCTTCAGTGTATGCTTGAAAATCATTTGCTGAATCAGGGCTTATCTGAATCTAAACGTGTAAAAATAATTCAAGTTCAAGTAGATCAGCTTTTAAGCTTTCATTAGTAATGTTATTTTAAGCTTCTCTTATCAGATTGCTTACGTATGGTACACATTTGTTGTCGTTGTTGCAGAGAATGTGTTGAATTCCTTTTCTGCAAGAATCCATTCAGAAAAGTTTCTGAATATTTGTGGTACTAGCTATTACTCTCTAAATGGCTTTTTGAGGATGCCAGATGGTCCAGGGCACATCCTGGCAAAAGTGTCTCCCATTCAGGTAAATGTATCCCACTAAGTATCCACACTTCGCATGTGTTTGGAATGTTTCAAGTGTAAAAAGAGATAAATAACATTAGAGCAGTTTCTGTTGCAATTTCTAATGCCGCTGCCTTTCTTGGATAGCTCTTGGCAAATGAACAACTAAACAAAAGAATACGAAGCAGTTGGTTGTTGCCTGCTCTTACAGAAATTACACACATGTATAACAGGAATCCCTGCTATTTTCAGTAGTATGGTTTCCTCATTGAATCTGCTTGTTGAACAATGCTTATTGTGAAATAGTAAACACGTCAACTGGGTTTATGCTAAACCACTACAAAAAATATCATACTTTATTGACAGCCATTGAAGTATTCCTGTGATGGGAATGCACAAATACTTATAATTCAGATAACTGAAATAAAATGATTTGGAAATGATTATTAAAAGATGATGATGTAGCATACTGCTGAATGTCATTCAGTTCATTTGTTCATGGCAAACTACATTTACTTTTAGCCTTGTATTCCACATAAGTGTTTCCTAGTATGGCTCATTTCTGAAATGGCATTTGAGAATAAATTCACCAGCTGGGTATCTAACTGATACTGCTTGAGCATTTGTAAACATTTGGGCACCCAGCTGTGGCAGTCATGCAAGTGAATTGTGTTCAGATCTGCATGGGTGATCTCAAGACCTGGCTCTTATTCTTATCTAAACATTCAGCAAGTAGCACGTGTAGAGAAACATCTTTATGGCTGGTAGCAGATAGGCTTTTTTGTTGTTTTCAAACCACAGGGAGTCATATCATAAATGCACATCTCTTTCTGAAGGATGGACTTGTCCTGCCAGTCTTTTTGCATCATCCTCAATGCTGAAACTATGAAAAAGCTCCATCATAGTGAGAACATAAATGCTTAAGATGTATTGCTCTGGGCAGCATATCAATGTTTATTGCAGGAACTGCAAATGTAGCTTGTAGGAGAAAGAGCTGTAGCAACTGTAATTGATCTCCCATGTGTGTACTTTCAATTCCTCCTCTGTTTTAACTGAACACCCTCATCCCTATAGAACAAATTTTGATAATCAGTCTCACTGACATGACATGCATGGAATTATTCTTCCACAACTTGATCTGCACATCTGTAAATCACGTGTAGCTGACCGTTATGCCATGAAGTTGAGAAGTAGGTTGGGTTTGGTTTTTTCTATTTATCCCCAAAGTAAAGGGTATAATGAGTGCACATGCTAAGCAGTATTTCACTCAAAACTTACTGACAGAAATGTGGTTTTACTTGCCCTTGTGGATTTAGTGAACAGAATTTACCTGAACTATTTTTTGGTGTGCTACCTCTATGGTCTTGTATGCATCATTTTTTTTGTCATATGCTTACATATTAATGGGGTGATACTTGGAGTATGATTAGAGTCCCTTCTGTCAAGTTGTAAAAACAGATGTGAAGAAGAGGATATTTCCCTTTTGTTATGCTCCTTGTGGCTGAGGGCCAACGCTTTCTTGTGAACTGTAGCAGTTCACGTTGATTGCTTTGCTGTCACTCCACTGTATTCCCAGTTGGAGAGGGAATGCCCCTGCTTAGCTGGTGAAGTTCTGGGGGCTACTGTGATTAATAGTAAGAAAGTACCAGAAGAAAAGTGCCATTCTGACAATTCTGTTGACTATCATTCTATGCTGCTTTGATCCATTAAAAGCAGCTCTGCGTTTTAATTTCAGGTGGTTTGACAGAGTTTATTAATAGAAGACTGGTTAAAATGGTGCAGTAACAGTTCCCCTTTGAAGCTTAATCTGTGGCTGAGGAGACTGTGAGCCAACACTGGTTCAGATAGTCTTCTCACATTAGACACCACTGGGGCTTGCCCTCCTTTTCCTCCACCAGCCTGATGAGCAAGCAGTCTCTGCCCTACTTGACTGCTTCAAACACCAAGCAGCCACATCCCAACTCTAGCTAAGACTACAATGAAATACAGGTTACTGAATGCTCAGGAGATTTTTTTCTGGCTGCATTGTGTGGACAGAACAAGCTGGGTTAGTCCACAGAAGACTGGAATGAGTTAGCATCACAGTTTCTTCCAATATCAAACCCTTTCACAGAGAGAAAGGGGACTGTGTCCACTGGGAACAACACTAGAGATACTGGCACTAAATGGTGCTGAGGGATATCAAGGTTAGACACCGGGAAAGATGCTAATGGTTACAGTAAGTGCAGGATTTAGATTGCCTGGGTATGCTGTGGAATTTTTGTCACTGAAGGCTTTAAAGGTGTCTTTTCCCCAGACATCTGTTGCGAATGATTTAGGGAAAGCTGAACCTGCCTAAACCAGAGGTGACTCCTCTAGGTCATCCAAACTTGCACTTTTACCATTTTCTATATATGAAGTAGTAAAGATTTTTATGGTACTTTTATGCTGTTTTGGAACAGCAGCAGATGTCTGAAAAGAGACAGGGTGTTCAGTGGTACAGATATGAGTACAAAGATGGCTTAGTAAGGTGAAAAGTTATACCAGGCTTATTTTAACATATAGATAAGAGCAGAAGAAAGGTGGTTTTGCTTTGAACTCCACTCTCAGGCAGTAGAGGACAGCAGACTTCAGTCTGGTGCTTTACTTCATCTATGTCAGAAATGAAAAGCAAAGATAATGGTAACATTGCCAGAGGAGTAAGGAAAGAAAACACATGTACTCAAGTACTGCGTATTTAGGTACTAATCCTTTAGGAGTCTCCTCTCCTACACCTTACTAAGCAAACTTTCTTAAATATTTCTTTCCACTTACTTCAAAAGAATCATTTCTTCTTTTACGGGAGAAGAATAAGCTGAAGAGATGTTTGTGATGCTTGTGTTTCATGCTAACTTTCCCAATGCAAGAGAAAGCTCTGAGCTGTATACTTGTTCTGGGTGAAAAGGGATAGCTCAGGAATATAAATTTAAAAATGCAGTCTGACTTTCTAGTCTTCTGTAGTATTTGATCTGCTGAATAGATCACAGTTGCAAGAAATACTCCTGAAACCTTTATATAGTTTAAAAAAATATATAAGAACTTCAAAAAATTGTTTCAGGTGTTTCTGAGAGCAAGTGCTGCTTTCTTCCTTGGAAGAAACATGTTTTAAAGTTCCCCAGCTAGGTAGCGTTGTAATAGGTTGGAATTGAAGGGATGCTTTAAAGAGATCAGTCAAGATCACAAGGTACTTATGTTCTAGTTTTATTTAATGGATACAAATCTCAGGTATCATCCTTGGAGTTTGTTCTTGGTGATAGGTTCATACAGATTGGGGAATCCTCCATTGCTGCAGGGGGACAGACAGGTTTAGCTAATCCCATGTTGCTCCTGACACATGTAGAGCCAGGCTGTTCTTAAAGACTTCTAGTTCAGTTGATTCCTTTATGATCATATGAATCTAGTTCACTTGTGCTTTCCTAACAGGTTCCTTCATCTTTCCTCTCTGTTTTAAAATGTGATCACTCCTGCTGCTGATCTTTGGGATCTCCCAACATCCCTAGCAAAGTGCATTGTGTAGGCTGATTTCTGTATTCAGGAGAAGGCACCCTCAGACTGGATTAGACCAACAGATCAATTACCCTAAAATATTTTTATTGACCTATGCTTCTCTACCTTGCTCAGAAGAATATCAAGTGAGGCACAGGTGTGACATCTCTCTAATGTGAAGTTTAGTTACCATAGAATCATTATCGCTATTTTTCAATTAGCAACTACGGAAGTCTTTCTAAAGCTCCAGCTTTTTCTTTCCCTACCTGTGGAGTTATCAATGTCACCGTAGATTTTGGAAGCTGAAAAGGATAAAGCTGAAAGGACTCTGTGCTCTGGGTGCATTTACATGTGTTACTGCTGGCACCTTGACTCAGCCCCTAGGCAGCCTCTTCTTTTAAGTCACCTGGAATTAATGCAGATGTCCATCATTTTAGAACTTGTATGACCTGCTGGTCTGACCTGGGCAATGGGCAGGTTCTTCATGTAAATCACTGCCATTTATCAGCAAATAACCTATCAGAGCTCTAATTAGGTACTTTACCAGCCTGGTTAATGCAAAAAATTATTCTGAGTTTGAGTACAGTTGATTGCTCACAGAAACGTTCCTGTTATACTCTGAACTGAGTCTCATCTTTACAAGTAATACTAAACAGGGAATTTTAAAGGAAGAGATCAAAAATATCGCACAATCTGTGTTGTATTGAAATTTAGATTTTCTAGGCATTTACAGCACTTCATAAATTGTTGTAAGCAGCAAGTCTTTTCAGCTATTTATAGACACCAAGATGCACATATAACCACAAATATGTAGACAGTCTTCACATTTTTTGTCTTTCCATAGGCCTCAGTCTTTATCCACTTCACTTTTGTTATTGCCAACTGACTGGCATAAAAACATAAATCAAAATGCAGCCTGTAGCACTTGCAAGCACTGTGTTAGCCTTTCATTGAAATTCTGTTATCATGCTGATAATTATTTGTTTAATTAAATGTTTCTTCTTCACTTCCACTGTCCATTTAAGGAGAAGAAGGGCTCTAGTCCCATTTCATTATTGATATTCTAAATGAGTTGTGCACTGGAACAGCTAGTTTTCTTCATGCATAATGATTTCTCATCATTTCATTCACTTAGGTTTTCAGCTTAGTGACAATTAAAACAGTTTACATCTTTCTAGCTAGTGAATAGATATGTTTCCTCTCTGTATCTTTGAAGTAAAACCACTAGACTGATGCTCATGCTTTGTCATTTGCACCTGAGGCTTGGAGGCACTGACTACTGTATTAAGTGAGCAAACCTTTAGAGCATCCTAAGCTGACCTGGCAGCTTGGTTATAACCAGTCAACTCCATGTGTTTTGTACCTTAGGACTAGAAAAGTAAATAAACTGAGGCCTTTTAGCATATCTTTGTTTTGCATGTTGTTGAGAGTTTGCTGTTCTGTTCAAGTGATTTGCTCCCACCAGGTAAATTGGACTTTATGGTCAAAATACCTGTAAAAATTAAATTACCAAATTGAAAAGACAAGTATGTGTTCACTTAGGTCCAATATCCAAACCCTAAGTATTCCGATGCTTGGTGGATAAAAAGAATACCAAATATTTTCCTTTCAAAGGTGAATTTTAATTCCATTGGCATGGCAAATTGCTATTCAGCTTGTAGCAAGAGGTGAATTTACACAGTATGTATAACAGCTGTCCTTGAGGGTATACAAAACAAATCCCAAAATTTTTCTTCAAGTTTGCCATATAATGACAGTCCTTGAGGAAAGCTCTTTTACAGGGTTTTTACATACCAAAATGAAATGGATTTAGTCAGGCTAGATATTCAGTTACCAGTTGTAAGGGCTTAAGGCAGCCCTTATGAATTATAGGTTTAGGATGCAGTAACATGCATAAGACCAACAGCTTTAGGGATAATCAATTTCTCTCTAAACAATGGTGTAGCAATAAAGGCAGTTTAGTAGTACAGTTATCTAGACTGTAACAACATATTCAGTAATTCACTAGAAGTTGTCTAGACTTAACATATGAGCTTACATGACCATGCCTCACAGGCAGGCAGGAAGCAGGCATGGCTTCTCCAGGTGAGCTACTCAGAACTCATGATGAGCTTCGGAAACATCAAATTCCCTAATGGGATTGTCCTTTCTCCTGTTCAGTTGAGAAAGCACTATTTGGGCTTGTTCAGCAAGCGTTGCATCCTACCTCTCTGCCATTTCTGTTCTTGGTATGCAACAGGGCTTGGAAGTAGAGTACAAGGCAATACTACCCTTACTGTAATCTGTCAGCAGATGGTAATTTTGCAAGGTACTAATGCTATTGGATTCATTTCTTTGATTTTATTTTTTATTTCATGCTCCACCAGGTACCAGCTGGTGTGCACGTACAACTGGACTAAGTTAAAAATGCTTTGCATGAAATATTTTGTTAAGGGTCTCAAGGGACTTTAAAGGTCTTTACAAAAGAGGTGTACCAAAATTATCTTGTGAACCAGCTTTTTTCCTCTTCTAGTTCACTGCTTTTTCCATAGTGCCTCTTATCATGTTTTGCAACTAGTTAATAATTATAAAACACTCATTACAGACTGGCAAGTGATGTAGTGCAACCAGTGTTCATTGAGTTTATAATTATTTTGTTGAAATTAACTGGTTTTTCTCATGTTTTGTTGTTATGTGTTAGGGGCATGTGTTAGCTTATTTTTGTGTATAGAATTAATTGTGGACTTAGAACTTTCTGCTAGATAAAAAGTCCTCCCACAATATCTGTATGAGAAATTGAGGGCACAGGACTGATGAGCGGGGGAATTACAGACCAGTCAATCTCGCCTCTACGCCTGGCAAACTCTTGGAGCAGATTCTCCTGGAAGGCATGCTAAGGCACATGAAAAACAAGGAGGTGGTTGGTGACAGCCAGCATGGCTTCACTAAGGGGAAATCCTGCCTGACCAATTTGGTGGCCTTCTATGATGAGGCTACGGAACTGATGGACAGGGGCAGAGCAGTTGACGTCATCCACCTGGGCTTGTGCAAAGCATTCGATACTGTCCCACACGACATCCTTGTCTCTAAATTGGGGAGACATCAATTTGATGGGTGGACCACTCGGTGGATAAAGAACTGGCTGGATGGCTGCACACAAAAGAGTTGTGGTCAATGGCTCAATGTCCAGCTGGAGACCGGTAACTAGTGGTGTCCCTCAGGGATTGGTGTTGGGACTGGTCTTGTTCAACATCTTTGTTGGTGACATGGACAGTGGGATTGAGTGCGCCCTCAGCAAGTTTGCCGATGACACCAAGCTGTGTGGTTCGGTTGATACGCTGGAGGGAAGGGATGCCATCCAGAGGGACCTTGACACGTTTGTGAGGTGGGCTGATGCCAACCTTATGAAGTTTAACCATGCCAAGTGCAAGGTCCTACACCTGGGTCGGAGCAATCCGAGGCACATCTACAGGTTGGGCAGAGAAGAGATTCAGAGCAGCCCTGCGGAGAAGGACTTGGGGGTGTTGGTCGATGAGAAACTTAACATGAGCTGGCTTCAGTGTGCGCTCGCAGCCCAGAAAGCCAACCGTATCCTGGGCTGCATCAAAAGGAGCGTGACCAGCAGGTCGAAGGAAGTGATCCCGCTCCTTTACTCTGCTCTTGTGAGACCTCACTTGCAGTATTGTGTGCAGTTCTGGTGTCCTCAATATAAAAAGGACATGGAACTGTTGGAACAAGTCCAGAGGAGGGCCATGAGGATGATCAGGGGAGTGAAGCACCTCCTGTATGAAGACAGGCTGAGAAAGTTGGGGCTGTTTAGCCTGGAGAAGAGAAGGCTGCATGCAGACCTTATAGCATACTTCCAGTATCTGAAGGGGGCCTACAAGGATGCTGCGGAGGGACTATTCATTAGGGATTGTAGTGACAGGACAAGGGGTAACGGGTTAAAACTCAAACAGGGGAAGTTTAGATTGGATATAAGGAAGAAATTCTTTACTTTGAGGGTGGTGAGGCACTGGAATGGGTTGCCCAGGGAGGTTGTGAATGCTCCATCCTTGGCAGTGTTCAAGGCCAGGTTGGATGAGGCCTTGGGTGACATGGTTTAGTGTGAGGTGTCTCTGCCCATGGCAGGGGGTTTGGAACTGGATGATCTTAAAGTCCTTTCCAAGCCTAACTATTCTATGGTTCTATGTATAAATACAAGTCGTACCCAGAGTGATCATGCTCCAAACTGAGATAGAGGTGGGTATTTAGTTTTTCTGAAGGGAATCTTCAGGGGACAAGCAGGCATCCTCAACTTGCCATTCTTCGAACACCTTGTTTATTGTGTGAGTTATAGTTTTCCCTTTTTAAAGTGTTTTCCCTGCAGTAGAGCTCATTCTCCTCAATGAAGAACTGACTTAATCGCTGAGAATCTTATGTTTAGCTTTTCAGAACTAATAAAAAGCTTTCCCTCTGGAAATGCCCTCCTAAATGGTTTAAGAATAGAGGTGACAGCTTCAAGAGAAAAACGTGTCTTTCGTACTAAGATAAGAATTGGTCTGTTGGGTGTTTTTTCTCTTCCGTAACTGAGTTAGGTTATGGAGTTATTGATCATGAGAATGTAAAATTGCATTTCTTTTTTTTTAAGGGAGATAAATAATGGTACAAAGTGTACCTTTAATGACTCTGTATTACTGGGGGTGGGTGTTTACCTTTGTGATACTTCAGAGTGACAAGTACACCAGAAGCAGAATGCACTAGTATTTAAAGTGATGTGGTCACCTATGCTATACATTTAATGGTAACAAATGTGACCTTGAGTAATATCATTCTTATCTGAACTGCAGTGACATCAACATGATAGGTGATGTTTGTGTTACTGTTACCGGCTAAACAATGGTGGTATGTCTTTCTCAGGAAAACAGTCCCTTTGATGATTTGATATGGCTTCTGGTTTGCTTCATTAGAAAAAATACTAGTGTTGTGGTTGAAAGCTGCAGAAGAATCTCCATCCTGAATTTGCTGAAGGAGTTTGGGAAGATGATAAATTCAGCTTTTTTAAGGCATTGTGTCTCTGTAATGCCAATGGACAGTCCAGACCCTTGGCAGAGGTTCCTAACGAACAGTGTACAAGCTTTGAAGCTCTTTGAAATCTGTCTGGCAAATCTTTTTCTTCATTGTAAATAATGGTCATGGCAGTTTCACTTGCCATCTGTTCTCCTGCTACGGTTCACATTAAACTGCATGCTTTCTTCTTTGTGCAACCTCAAGACTGATTTTGGATGCAGTTTTTCTTGATGTAGCGATTGTTGGCCAAAGCTGTTCCTTAATGATAGGGGGAAGCAGAAATTAAATTATATCTTAGATCAAACAAGAGAGCAGTAGACTGGAACTGTAGGTCCTTAGAGCGGATACGTGAGATCGAGTGCACAGTAATAGCTTTCAAATTTGCTTTGTACACATTATTTAGCTCTTTCAGTTGAAGTTGATAAGGATTGATGTTACTTGTCATAAAAGTAAACCGGCATAAATACTCCTAAAAATTTGTTTAGAAGCTGGATATTAAATATTGTGCATCAAATAATCCTAGGAGCTTGAGTGTTTTGATAAGCTGGGGGAGAATTGTAATTACGCCCTGTTTTTCTGATAATTTCATGCTCGAAAAATAACCTGTCATATTTAACACCCAAAATTACTAGTTCTTCTGGAAGACACAGGCCTAAGTAAGGATGTTGGCAAGCTTATTCACTGGTGTCCCTGACACCAGGGATTTTGGAGTTTGTCCATGTTATCTAAGCCATAGAGCAAGGCAGAGTGTTAACTGATGGCAGGCCCGTGCATGGAGTCAACTTGGCAGAATAGTAGGCATTAACTCCACAAAGATTATGCTGTTTACATGTAGAGGAGAAAGCATATCTGGCCCCAGTGAGAAGAACTGGCACCAGAAAACTTCATACTGGACCTTTTACAGTCTGAAGTAAGAGATAGAAGAATTCACATTGTGGAAATGAATTCTGCACATCATGGACTTTGAGGGTGAAAAACGTGTACATGCACATGCATCAGTGCCAGGAGAGATGACCAAACCAAGGAAGAACAGGATTTGTATCTGGCAGATAAAGGCACAATTTGTGAGTGGAGAGATGCAGCAGGTGAGGAGCAGAGTATTATGATTAAGGTCACCTGGTTAAACCAGAGAGGGAGATGATACACAGCAAACTGTGAACAGCAGAAGCATGATAAACAACGGTGTGAAGGTGAAGAGGGTTTAGTGCCACCTGTTGTATTATTTTCTATTTGGTGTTAAACTTGCAGAGATGAGTTTCAGGTTTAGCTTCTCTTATCCTCAGCTTATCTATATCCTAAATATAATTATCATCACAATCCTATCAATTATAGACTTTGAAGAATTACCTCGTTAGTCTTGTTTGTGACTTACTTAATTTTGTACTTACGTCTATGCTACCAACCTGAAGGGTTTTTTGAAGTGAATTTCTTCCTGAATGTGTGTAATGTTTTTTAAGTGCATTTTTGTCTAGATTGTCAACTCGTATAAATCAGCGTGGTCACTGAGCTACTCTGCATGTTTTCATACCAATTTTCTTACAGTTCAGGATGAACTCCAGTGGTCATTGTTCTGGCAAAGTTCATGTTTCTTCTCGGTGAACTTCTGTAGTAACAGCTACTACAGGAATTGGCCCATTTGGAATGGTTTGGGTTTGTGGGGTTTTTTTCTGTTTATAATTTTTGTTTCCGATAGTAAATAGTATCTATAGTTCTAGGACAACACTTAAGTAAACTTACTCAGCACGTTATTCACCATTTTTCACCATATTATCACCATTGCATGTCATTAATTCCAGAGGCATTTATACAAATTTCTTCAAAATAGAAGTGCTTCTGTAATGGTCAGTCGTGGAAGAAAGTGTAAAAAGCTGAGTATTGTACGCTAATACTGCACACTGTATCATATGCTGATACTGCACAGATTAACATGCCGGTTGACATAGTAGCGCATATAGAAGTGTGACCCATGAAAGGAAAAAACCTTTTCCCAATACAGTTAGGTTCTAAAACTGAAGTAAAAACCAGCATGCAATAGTCTGAGTTATAATAGTTCTCCCTTTTTTGGCTGCTTTGAAATTTACTGTAAAAGGGCTAAAACTGTTAAATAAACAATGACTTATGGGAGAATTGAAGTGTCTATAACATTAAAAAATATATAATTGAATTACTAACATTAAAAACACCAAGTTGAATTAACCATTTCATTTGTATGTCTTGATACTACCCAAGTCGTCTGGCCTGCTTTTACAACTCCTTTTGCATACCTGTGACTATATTCCCCCAAGTAGTTAAACAGAAATTAATGTGATAACCTACTTAAACAGTTTGTATGGGACTATGTCTCTTAAGGAGCAAAACAAAACTTGTTGTGGTTTGGTTCATCACTTGACCAAAGCATTTTATGTGGGATTAAAATATTTTCCAAAGCTATTCAGCAAGTTGGTGGTGGTACTGTGCTTTTGTTCAGATTGACTTCTTGGCCTGTCCACAGCAACAAAGAAATGGGATATCAGCTATTTGGAAAGATGATGGTAGTCATTCCCATGGATACCCCTGTGGAACATGGAGAAAATCTCTCTGGAGCTATTCACAACCCCTGGCAACATCCTGCAACCAAGGGACAGGCCAAGAAGTCAACTACTGATGGGGAGGAATGACAAGCAGTTAGTTTATCACTTTTCTCTCCCTGTTTTAAATGTAGAATGAAGAAGGTTTCCTGCAGGAGGGAATGGTGAATAATACCAATGTTGCTGTGGATCCTGGGAATGAGGCCTATGAAATGCCTCCAGAGGTAAATATGTTGTTGTATTTGCTGTGCATGCATGTAGGAGAAAGGGGGATGCATGCTTAAATTACATTTGCCTGGCACAGGCAAATGTATGATGCTGTGAGCTGCAAGGGCACAGCAGAAGCACGGTCACTTTGGCCAAGATCTGGGAATCAGAAAATCCATTGCTTTCTTGGTAGTGAGAAAGTTTACCAGGAAAATATTGTGTATGTTTTGAAACACTTGAGGTGTGAGTTTCTGAGTAATCTGCAGTAACCTTGTATCTTTTTCTTAAGTTTTGATAGGGCATCTGGGAAAAACTGCATCTTATCTTCCTAGATTGTTTTAATAGCTTGGCCATTTATCAAAGCATCACACTTTGCAAAGCACGATAATTCAGTATTATACTCTTAAGTTCATGCAATTGTATGAGTAAATTATCTTGTTGGTTTTTTCATGAACCTGCTATCTAAAACCTTACTATACAGTGTTTGGCATGATGCATTGGTAGTTGGAGTGGCAGTTTCACAGCAGTATAGATAATTAGGCTGCAAATCAGAGGTATAAAATATTTAGGCCATGATCCAGTAAAAAACTTGAAGGCACGCTTCATCGCTGACATTGAATATCACTGAAATTAGGAGGGCTGATCAGGTAACTGTAGTTAAACACATATTTAAATGATCTACTGGCTTATACGAGTCTCTGCAGCACCTAGTGTGCTGTTCAGCTCAGAGAGTCCTCCCTCTCCAAGGGAATTGCCATGGGTAGCCTTGTGTGTTCCTGGCAGCATTAGCTGAATGATGTGTTAATCAGTGTAAAAGCCTAATTCTCTTGCATATACCACAACCACAGTATCTGGAACAAAACAATAAAAAATGGCAAGATCCTGATCACATGAAAATCCATAATATTCTGGTATTGAATCCACTTGGACTAGAACAAACAGTGAAGGTAGAGTGCATTTATCTAAAGTACTAGTAGCACTGATTTCTGCTCTCCTCATTAGGAAGGGTATCAAGACTATGAACCTGAAGCATGAGAGTCCTTTCCTTCCTTTGTATCTCCTGAAATCTACTAACTACTAAAGACATCCCATCCTGTACAAGTGCTGAGTTCCAATGTGCCCAGTCGTAAAATTTTTTTACAGTTTTTACAGTGTATTTTGAAGTCTTCCATCAGCAATGATTGGAGTATCTGTGACTGCATCCGCCTCGTTTCAGCATTTCCCTCCTGCTGAAATGAAAGCTGGTTGGCAGGGTTATTGTTGTGCTGTGGATATTGTGGCTTCAAGTTTAAAAGTTAACAAAGAAAATATTAAACCACCTAAGTGTCTACTGCTTATTTCTAACTCTGTACATGTTTTGTTGATAGGCTGTCAGTAATTTGATATTGTTTATGATACAATTTTTATTTGTTTCCTATGACTATTCTTTCTGTGCAGAGATGACTTATTGTGAGAGCTTTATATATACGTGTATGTATTATACATATTAAAAAGAAGTAATCGAGCATGAACTATGCACCTATAAATATTAGCTGTTGAAATTTTATTGTTTTGTGATGTGTTTTATTAACCTGTGTCTGTAAATACTGTGATCAACTGAAGCAAATAAAATGTAACCCATTAAAAATGAACTCCCAATATAGTGATGATTTACAACACCTTCTTTCCTCTCCAAAAGCCCCTGTTAATGTATTCCTGTGAAGGAATGGGAAGAACAAAACCAGCAAAGGGAAGCCCACTCTATACAAAAACAGCATGAAGAATTGAGAGTACCAGGGCCCTTTGAAGAATTATTATTTCATGGTTGTTAGAGCACTGGGCAATACAGAAGAGTGATGGATTAGTTGCAATCAGTTTGTCTTGTATAAAGATCCATTTAAC
Organism: Psittacula echo; assembly: GCF_963264785.1. Classification (NCBI taxonomy): domain Eukaryota; kingdom Metazoa; phylum Chordata; class Aves; order Psittaciformes; family Psittacidae; genus Psittacula; species Psittacula echo. The sequence continues at coordinate 49,772,117 of NC_137735.1, read as the reverse complement.
AAAAGTGCAATCTACTATCTGTTTTTAGACACTGTAATTTTAGTTATTATATTGCCTGGATATTTTTCCATCCAGGAAAATTTTCTTGCAATCCAGAAGATTTAAATGTGAGATACTTTTACTTCTCTCATGTTTTATTATCTGTTATTTTGAATCAAATGTTGCCTGTAACTGAATGATACAGGTTTTTTGTTTAAGTTTCTCTAATCCTGAGCAGGATTTTGAGCTTCACATACATCTAGTCTTCCCAGTGTTCTAGGGCATGGCTCTTAAAACAGGTAAATATCATTGTCTGGTTTTGTAAATGTGGAAACTTAAGCATAACCACATAATGTGTGACACTGGTGTTTACAAAAAGAGACCCAAATCCCCAGAGGCTGAACCCTCCAACTTGTTCTTGAAGTGAGCTCCTTTCTGGCTTTCTGCAACCTTCCTTGTATTGGCGTGCCCATTGTGGAACAGATCTTTCCAGGTATGTACCCATCCTAGCTGCATACAGTGGGAGCTGATAGTGTAGCACGGTGAGCCAAAATCACATGAACGTATTGGAGCTGGTGCTTCCAATTTTTCATGTCACCCCCCATTCCCAACCCCACATTTCTAAGGAATTTCATTTATTTCTGAAAAATTGCTGTCAAGCTCTTTTTTCAAAGCGACTAAAAAAACCCCTTGATCATTTCGAACAACTTGCAGATATTTTCATCAAAGTCCACCACTCTTTTGCAAAAATGCTTCATGACAACCTGATACAACCCACTAACAATTTGCAGTTTTCTTTACAGGTGGTGTGTCAAAAGAATCTCTTGACCTGGACATCTCTACTGTTAAAATTCATCTTAATGCCCCAGCGGCAAATCTATTGATTGCATACATGGAAAATAAATATTAGGACAAGGCACAATGTCCAAATATTGTAAGATACTCCTTTTATAATTATTAACACTGTTTAAGGATCTTTCTGTTGTAGTAGAAGGTTTCAGGAAGAAAAGCCCAGCACTGTTGCGTGGTTTATTTTCCGAGCATGCTAGCAGGGACTCATCCACCAGAAGCAACAACTGAGGGCAGTCAGATGCCTGATACTTCAAGAAATAGCACTTGAAATAGCAGCCTAAGTAGAACACATATTTCTATTGTTCATTTTCTCTTCCACAGCCTACAGGTCTTGATCGTTCTGTTGTTTTTCTGTTAGGGAATCAAATCAAACTGTTTGGTTGCTCACATGCTGCAGGTAAATAGTGTGCTTCTTAAATAAGCTGTGGGGAGCAGCATGTCATAAAAAAAACAGTAATAAGAATAAATTGACTCCTGAGACTGGTCCATTGTTTAAGCGTGTAGGAGTTAATTATTTTCTTTCATACGTTAACATCAGCAAATCATTCAGAGTTTTCAGGTCATTTAAAATGTACCACAGGCAATCAGATTAGTTCTTGTGCCTCTTGCAAACATGCCCTCAGATGGCCCCAAAAGTCCATGGGACCTCTGGTTACTATGGCAGCACAGTAAGATGCACTGCTCTGGTAACAAGCTGCATTTTAATTAGACTCCTTAAGGGCTGTCTGACCATCCTTTCCAGGTAAACTAAATGCCATTTTGTCTTATTTCCTGCAGTGCAATGAATACTGACACGTGGATTGCAAATGTCAGAATTATGTTGGAGAACTGGTAGCTGAACTAAATAGATACTGCTGTATTCAGATTTTTTAAGTGTCTGCCCTGGGTATTAAAAAATGCTTGTACTGTTGTGATCACATTTGCTTAAGCAATGCCTGCCAGAGAGGAATATAGCTCAGAGCACTTTTCTCCTTAATAGCCTAGATTTCAATTCAAACTAAAAGCAATCTTCTGGTCCTCAAATTACGAGTTAGTAATAATTCTCACCATATCCCAGTCCTCCAGGGAAAAAAAAAACGTTGCTTTTTTGTTCTATTTTGACAGCTTTACTTGGTCTTATAATGGTTCCTTATTAGACACATTGTAATAATGGTTTTATTATTGTAAATTATAATGTTAATACTTGTTTTAGATGCCTTTGGTATAATGACTTGAAATCACTGTATTTGAAGGATAAGTCAAGACATGCCCTCCCTGCTACAAGACTTCCCTTCATTCCCTTGAGACAGATATAGGCAAGTTAAGGTACATTAAAATGTCCTGAACTTGAGGAAAAGTAACATGCCTGCATCTCTTCAGGAAGTACAGATTTACTCATCCTGGCTTTCATAGTATGGGCAGTCTAGGCTCAGTGATTGTCATATGGAAGCATCCCATGTGAACAGCAGGTCAACCAGTTGCAGCAAGCCTGGTGTAGAGCCCTCTGCCTCCAAGCACTGGGAGACTTAAAGATTCAGGGCCATCCATTTAATCCCTGAAATTATTCCAGGAGCACAATGGAAGACAGGTACAGAATGGCTGCCTACCCATATTCGTAAAACCTTAATATATAAGTAGAACTACTTAATTGCCTCTAAGATTTGATCCAAAGTTCACTGAAGTCTGTTGCAAGATTCCTACTGGCTCCACATAAGTGTTCTAGGACACCCATAGTACCCATGCATTTGATTTTCTCGTACAAATTATGTGTGGCAGTCTATACTGACGTGATGAGTTTCCAGTTCTTTTCTGTGTGCTTTTTAGGGAGAAAATAACTGCTGAAACTCTTGCTTCTAGAGTTTCTTAAATCTCTGGCTGTACAGTACTATTTTTGTCAGATAGATGGTGTGCAATGGAGGTGATGCTCCAGAGCTCTGATCCCTAAATCACTGAAAATAAAGGAGTGGTTTTGTTGATTTACGTGGGTGTAGATGATTCCTGATGCCTCTCTTAAGTCTGCATAGACCTCAGAGATAACAGAGATCAGATGATCAAGGCCCCTTTGCAGAATATGTTAGAGGAATGAAAATAGCAGGGAAAAAAAAGATTACCATAAAAACCCACAGCTAAGGCCTCACCAGGCTTTTTCAGCAGTGCTGTGATCTTGCACGGCAAAATACCGTACTGTAAATACTGCATGGCGCAATGTACCTCAAATGTTTGGTTTGAATGGAGTAGTTGTTCCTAGGTATCGTAACCTTAGAGGTAATTACTTGTTCAGGTAATTGATATTTAATGGCATATTAATGCAAACTAAATCTTTGAGTTCTGCTCTGGAATAGCTCATGAGGTAAGTGGAAGAAGATAGATGGTTCCCTGCTACTGGTTTGGGGTTTGATTTCAGTCCACACAAGGCTTTCAGTGACTTTGGCTAAATTATCTGATACTTTCTGGCCCCCAGCTTGAGGCTTTCAGTATTGCTGGGAAAGACATTAATAATGGTTTTCACAAGATATCATCATTCTGCTTGAAAATACATAGGTCTGAACTAACAGCATCAGTTTCCACATAAGCAGACTTGCTCTTGGGTTACAGTAACCAAAAGCAAATGACATCTTAGCCTTTAGTGTCTCCATGCTGCATTTTTAATGGAAAATATCATCTGTTTAAGTACAGACATAAACAACTTTTGTTAAGCCTGCCTGACATTTAATGTGTAACTCAGAAGGTTCCTCTGATCTAAAAAAGGCTGGCAGATGGAGAAACAGCAGGTGGAACCTCAGATGAGACAGCCAGGAGGTAACAAACAGGATAGGAAACTAGGTCAGATGAGCTTTCTCCCATGTTAGGAGAAATGCATTGAAAATGCTTCCTCCAGTGGAGGCATAAAAGTGGGGTTTTAGCAGTTTTCATTAATATTTGCATCTCTGAATAGGTCGGAGTCTGTCAGCATTCGATACATGTATAGGGCATATTTCTGTGGGAAAGGTGAATGTCTGAGATTTACAAGTGTGCTTCTTTCAGCTGCAGCATAGGAGATCTCTGTGTAAGAGGCCAGAGGACCCATGCATTTATGATGGTTAACTTAAGATACAATAAGGTGGATGTTGTTAGGAAAAACAAACTTCTAGGATACCTCAACTTATTTTCTTTTTCTCTTTACTCCCCACTCTTCCATTTGTTTCTTTCTCTCCATAAATCTGCTAAATTTTCAGAGGGTTAGATCTTACCCTGTCGCCATTGCTGAGTGTCCATATTACTGTAAAATCTTACTCCAGCCATTGTGTCTAGTACATTGTGATGAGGCTACAAGTGTGCCTGGAGAGTTGGGACTTAGTCTTTGACCCTCCCTCTAAAAAGAGGAAGGACCACAGCTCATCTCTTCCTCAGGATGCTTCCATCACTACTGCGTCCAAAGACATAGTAAGGCAGAGGCACTGCCGAAAAGCACTGAAGTAGGCGCGTGATGGATGTTTAAGGAAGGCAGAGGAGGTGGTTGGAGAAGCAAAACAGCCATGAGAGCCTTGCTGAGAATTGGCTGGCATTCATCCTGCCTCCCTCTTCCAGGCAATGCTTCAGGTGTCGGAGGCCAAAAATAGAAAATAGCCTGTGGTTTTAAATTGCTTCCAGGGATAGGCACCTCAAGGAGCCAGGTAGATTCAGAACAGGGCTGCTTTGCTCTCCATGAGGCAGAATTCCCCTGCTGTTTGAGGACACCTGGCTTTTTATGTTGAATTCCCTTTGCTGTTTTTCTGCCACTTGAAGTTCTCTGTACCAAGAAAATAAAAGCAATTGACTGAGGAGTGTTCTGAATTAATAAATATAAAACAAAGTACGAAAGCTGAATTCGTCAGTCTCCTGTATAGGAAAGGGAATTGTGCAATGCCCGTGGGACTGTTAACCTCTGTTGTCTGATTGGGAATTTTATTCATGTGAATTTCAGTTGTAAAATTCTGTGAAGCCTTGCAAAAATAACAAAGGTGGTCATCTGTGATCTAATGTTAGCATTTGTAAGATAGGATCTTGCTGAATTGGTTACATTGCCCAGTTCCCAAAACCAGAAAAATCATACAAGGAGCAGCCTTGTAAGAAGCAAGAAGACAAGACAGTGCTGTTGATTAAAAGTGGACAAACACATTAAAAGTGAAAATGTAAAGGACAATAACTTCTAAATGCTACATCATAAGGCCAGGAAGAAATGAAATCTGTTCTGTCAGTCCACTAAGTAAGTGGCAACTTTCACTGGCAAAGAAAGGTGATGACAGCTCCCACGAAACACTTGAAGCAAAACTCCTCCTATTTATTCAGCCCCCTTGCACCAAAATAGAGTTCCCTCCTGGCCCAGATTTGCAGCATGAGTGATTTACTTCATTTGAATAATTAGATGTTCTTAGGTGTGAAATAAATGAAAGTGAATTCAAAGCCTTCAATTTTCTTTTCCATTCTCAGTTTTATGAAAACTAAACAAACTCAAATATGATAATTCCAGTCTGTTACAGTCTGTGCGAAAGGCAGTTGCTGTTCACTGAAGGAACAGACCTCCTGTATTAATGCATTTCACAGGCAGATGAGTTTTTCCTGCCACTAGGAGCTGTTCAATGCTTGCATGTTTATAATGTAGGTTTACTGTTGACTGCACCTGATAACAGATCTGCTATTTGGAAAATGCTTGAAGAAAAGAAGGAAATTGATCTCTCTTTTTTTTTTTTTTCCTCCAAATTTCATGCACTTTATAATATGTCTGAAACATGATTTTACACATCCTTATGAGGACATCATCCTGCATCATGTTGTGTACCTGGGAGTATACATGCATATTTCTTTTTTTTTATGGATACTCTGTGTTTGTGTGTGCACCCATATGGGTAAGTATGTATGGACATTGCCATTATGCACTATAAAGTGCTACTATTGTAATAATGGACTTCGTTGGGAGGGAATTATCCCAAATTCAAGGAATGCATTTTAAAGGCATTTAATATAAACACTAGGTAACATTTGAAAGCTTCCAAGTTCTAGTCTCACGACTAACAAGCCAAATCTGAATTAGCAGAGTTTTGTAGGTGTAACCATGTAACTTTACAAATCCAGATGTGGCTTATTTTAGGTACAGCGCCGGGTTACCAACATCGTTTGGTTCCTTACAGCAAAATATGCTATATTAATAAATAGGTACTGTTGCTACAACACTTCCAAACCAGGTGTTCTTGATGATACAGCCACATCAGTTGAGAATCGCATTTATTCTTACCTGGGTAGTGTTTAGTGCTCTTTCAGAAGCACTTGTCACAGTGCCAGTTCTGCTTGACTGAGCGTGATAATAAAAGCACCCTACCCAGAAACTCTGGCATTGCCTAGTTGCACAATGGGTTTCTTGGCAAACCTTAGCTATGTGGGGTTGGCCTTCTGCTCCTAGGAACAGTGTGTTTTTTCTGAACCATTGTAAGTGGGACTTTAGGTCCTGTGTAACTGTGAACAAGCTCCTCGTGTCAACTGCTCTACAGTGAACTGCAGAGCATCATGTAAACAATCATGTTAACTCGGGGCAGTCTGTTTATCTCTCACGAAGAGATAAGCTATGCTGCTTGAATAGAGGGAATTACCCTGAACTTGAATGTCCACCTGAATAGATGAGTGTTTTCAGAGCATCTCTCACTCAAGCAGCTTGATGGCAAGTCAGCTCCAGGAGGATGTTAGCTGGCTAATGCAAGTCAGTCTAGAGGAATGGAAGCAAAAAAACACATGCTCCCTCAGGAGGGTGGGTAGATCTGAAAGAAGAGAATTGGCAGTGAGAGGAGTGCACTTTGGGAAGAAAGAGCATTTAACATGTTGATAAATCGCCCATCTGTTTTCTCTTTTTAATGACTATCCTGTCTTATATATTACAAGGTTGCTGGAGAAAAGATCATTGGCTGTTCCATAACTCTTCACTCCCTGGTACAACAGGACCCTAGAAATTACTGAAATGTAAGTGAAGTGTGAGGAAAATACTGTTAAATAGGAGGTTCATGAGTCAAGTGTGTTGCCTCCGGAGACCCTTTTGAAATCTGAACAAGTATGGGTGGTGTTGCGGCAGAGTTCAGCTCTCAGCCCCTGCAGCCTACTTCACCTCTTCGTAAATTGTTGCCTGAGTTCCTGCCAGCCCTCTCACTGCACAGAACACAGGTGCATCCATGGGAAATAAAGTTTGAATTTACTCAACAGCAAAGAATTTTTGCATTGCTTAAAATGATGTGTCTGTGCCTGCACAGCTCCCACCGCTGAGTGTCTGAACCAGCTCTACCTCCACCTGGCTGACAGGGGTGTACTTTTCAGAGAAGATGCTGAATTCAGAGTGAGATTGACTTTCATCTCATTATGGAAACTGAGAAGGAAAGGAATAATGTGTGGCTGTACATTTGCAAAAACCAGACGCTTCCTAGAGGTAAGTAGGAAGTATGCCTTTACTGTTTCTTCAGTACCTGCAGAAGCAGTGCACCCAATGTAGGGCTGTGCCTTCTGTTCGTGTCTGTGGCAGGCATGCAGGCTTGCCATTAGGAAATTAAATCAATGGACAAGTACAGATCCTACAACACTGAAGCACATCGAGGGAATCCTTTGGTAATGTAAAATACAGAGGCAGACTTTAATTCAAATTCTTTTAATTGTTTATGTTGGTGTGGTTCCTACCCCAGCTGAATTTATGACCCCGATTGTAAAACAGAAATAACTGTACTTGTAGATTGCCCACAGATCTGGGAAATGTTATTACTGCTAATTCTGAAGCTAATCTAACACCCCTGACTAATGTGGACATAATATGGCAGAAGAAGATAACAAACTAGAAATGAATTTGTAGCTAGTTGCCACAGTTTGACATTTCTTCCCCTCTGTCTTCTCCTGTCACGTTTTTGTCTTTTTACCAGGGCTGAATGGCTATCTTAACTTTAGGAAACACAGCACAAGATCAAGACAACCGAGCTGGAAACTGTAAAAGAACAAGATTGCAGGCTCTTCTGTGTCATGCAGGTATAACTGCTAAAGTGAGTAAGCCATGCTATTTATAGAAGTCTGACTTTTAAAAAAAGGAAACATTACTACAATTGTAGGGTTTTTTTAATATCCCACTTCATGTTCTACTGGTGGAAAAAGCCAACAGCAGGTTTTTTCCTCCAACTTCATAATTTAATCTGAAAGCAAAAGGATGGGGTCAGTTAGATGTAAATTCCCACACACCCCCCCAGCTTTCTCATTATATAAAAGATATGAATGTTCACGTGAATATCACTAATTTGCACATGAGTTTGCAGCTGAGGTACCTGAAGATTAATGTGTGCCCATCTTCCCCGGCCCAGTGCCATGCCACAGCCACGTGCTGACCTCAAGACCCAAATCCCCACTGAAATGGCCTTTGGGCTAGAGGAGAGCTGTAACTTATTCTGATCAGCTCTGTGTTTATTGTTTGGGGCAGCAACACCCTAGTTTGAGATCTGGCACTGTTGTGCCCAAGTGTTAGGAATTGGAGAGCATCCTTCCCAGCCATTTTTTATTCCAAGATCTGGAGAGAATTTCACTCACAAACAAGAATGGTTCTGACACTGTTCCCAAAACACTCTTGCTGAAGAATAGCCTGTTTTCTCTTTTAACTTTTGTGCTTGTCTTTCTGCTGATCTTACAGTGTTCAGTTACAAAGCCAAAGATGTGTTGACTATCAGGTCATAACCTTGCACATCCCTAATTCCCAGTGGAATCTCTTTAGAGACATGATGTACAGAAAGTGGAGGGTCAAAACAATTGGAGATGCACTGACATTGGAGGGGAAATAAAAAAGCCATCTCTGCTTTTTTTTTTTATTCTCTTCCATTTATGTTATTTCCAAACTAAACGGTTATGAACATGTTCATTTTTTGTGGGTACACATTACTAGATAACAAGTGGGTAGCTTGGCCATCTGAAAAGAAGTAGGACAACAGAACTAGAGAATGGAAACCAGCCTTGTGGTAGCTTCTCTATAATTATCCTTCTGCAACGGTGATTCTAGTTACATGTAACAGTATAGTGAGTTTGAGTTTGCAAAGCCAATAGGGAACCTTGGAATAAGTGATCCAGGAACAGGCACCAGGGAAGCAAAATCCATTTTTTAACTATAGGGAGAACTAAAAGGCAGAGCTCAGAGTTCCAGATGTAATTAATCTGCTCATAGCAACCCAAGTAGTTTATTTTCATGCTTGTCAATCTAATTTCCTCTCCAGAGAGGAGACTGGGGTCACCTTGCTGTTGCTTTTGAATCCCACTTTGCACATTCCTTTTCTATTCACAAATCCTAACAGAAGCCATTCCTTCCTCCTGTCATTGAGAACATCCAGGATTCAGATTTCTTCCTCTCTCTTTGCTGAGGCATATCAGATTTACCTTCTCCAAAAGTAACTTGCTACAGCTTTTGTGGGTGTGCAAGGCTTTACTTGATCACTTGAGAAAAGCTTGCTGAAGCACAGAGAGACCTATCACTTTCCTATTGGCATTCACCCAGGTTCACACAGTGGTGTACTTCCAGAGCTATTTTTAACAGTATTGTTTGTAGGAAAATCACTATTTGTGACTGTCATGTATCATTTATCAGCCAGCTCGCTGGTGTCGTTTCTGTGTTTTCTGATGAGACTGTAAATTCTCTGGACAGGTCTGCAGCCTGCTTCGGATCTCACTTTCACAATAGTTATATATCCCTGAAATCCCAGGTGCTTCAGTTATTATTATTTATTGTCTGTGCTCAGAAAGCATCCTCAGGCCCATGACATGATTGGGCCAGGAGCTTTAAAATACCAGGTTGAAGAAACAAACCTGACAAGGAGTGTAAATGGATTAGCTGCTATTTACAAAGCTGAAAGGGAGATGAGGTTTTGGTGACTTTTTAGAACATCTGGCATATCCCTAGTGCCATGCAAATAAACAAACAACATTGCAGGGAAAGGCTGTGAAATACTTTCATTTTAAATGCCATCAGTCCCTCATTTGCCACAAATTGCATACGCTTGAGGGTGAGGGAGATTGGTTTTCAGAATCAATTGGAAAAAATCTAGCTTGTAGACTGACCTGCTGGGGATTGAGTACTGACCCTCTGATGCAATGTTCCTGCGTTTTCTGATGAAAGAGCAGGTAAACTGTACAGTACTGTTGGCAACTGAGCATCAAGTAGCAAGATAAGCCAGCACTCTGTGTGCTCCTCGCTTTCTTAGGATGTCACTGCAAGGTCAGGGCCAAGCGTTTCCCCTCCAAAGTGGTACAGTCATGCCTTGCCTCTTGAACAGATGAGTAAGAGCACTCTGGCAGGTATTTGCTTCTCTGCTGATGTGGTACTGATGAAAAACATAGTCTCATACCAGTGCTGGAGACACCAAGCAGAGATGTAAGGCAGAGGGCTGCCGGTGGCACAGGTGCTTTGTGTGAGGACCAATAATCTCATTCTCTGTTAGCCCAAGCCTTTCTGCACCCAGGGTATGAGGTATTATATAAATGCACAATTACAAACTAACTGGACAATCAGACTGTCTTTAAAGTCTTGTCTATTGCTTTTGGCTGTTAATTAGAAGTTTGTCTCTATAGTGACATGAGAATAGGGCAGAAAAGTCTGCAGTAATGCCAGACTATCTCTGTTAGTTCTCTGTTGACAAAGTACTGAAAATTAGTGTGGCTCTACTGGTCCTGCATAAGCAACAGGTCAGTCGTTTAAAGAGCTGGAGCAATACTGCATTTTACAGTACAGTTTAAGTTTGTAAAGCTGGAATGTTTCAAAACAGAAACAAAATCCACACTTGTATTTCCAAAACCACTTTACAACTTGGGGTTTTTTCTGCTAAATGAGATTTTGGCAATATTAACTCTATCCTGTGAGGGATTTAAATATGGGTGGAAATTTGTTAGATTTTTCATGTTATTTCTAGGACCACATACTCTACTAATATCTTTCCAGTATTACTACCTCGGAATAAGAAACTTTCTTAAAACTGTCTGCATTACTATCTGGATGGAAATATCCTGAGCCTATCCTCTTACCCCAACAAATTCTGGTCTGTAGATTTATCATTGCTGTTACTTTGGATGAATGACCCCTCCCATCTTCTGAGACTAGCCTTCTTGTGGGGTATCTTAAAAACCAGCATCATCTTTCAGGGCCAGGTTTGAATATACTTTAAAAACCCTACTGAGAATATTATTCATATGTCATCATTTATGTGCTGGTTTTGAATAGGTTCTTCTTAATAGAGACTTAAAACTTTCATGTTGTTTGTAGCACCAACATGTCTGTTTTTTCTTAAACACTATTTAGCATTCAGGCCATCAGACAAGGAGCTGAGGAGCAGACAATCTGTTTCAATGTGAGATTTTTTGAACAAACAATTCACCAAACGATAGCGCACTGTTGATGTTTCAGTTATCTAGTGAAAACATGGTATAAATACCAAGTCATTAAGCCAGCTTCTATGCAGGCAAAGCAGTGCATCTGAACTGCAGTGCTTGCTCATCCCTGCCTGACTGCTGCTTCCTCTGCTCCTCATTTTCTCCTTTCTTTGCCACGTGTGCAGCCTGAAGTGTCTGGTACAGCCAAAGAGCTTGATGAAACCTGAGAGTTTCCAGGTCAAGGCTTTCAGGTCATTTGCTGGCAGACACAGAAATACAAGTCTCAGGGTGACAGACAGGTACAACCTTTTGTCTGAGTATGTTTCCAGGAAGCCGGGGTTACTGTGCTGCCACCTAAACCAATACACCTTTATATCTAAATAGCAGGTTTTTGTGGATACTTTTAGAAATCTGAGGTCATACATTTTTAGCTGTAGGGATGCCAGGACACAAGCCAGTGTGATGGAGATGATGGGATGGACTATTCATCAGGGACTGTAGTGACAGGACAAGGAGTAATACGTTAAAACTCAAACAGGGGAAGTTTAGATTGGATATAAGGAAGAAGTTATTTACTGTTAGGGTGGTGAGGCACTGGAATGGGTTGCCCAGGGAGGCTGTGAATGCTCCATCCTTGGTGGTGTTCAAGGCCAGATTGGATGAGGCCTTGGGTGACATGGTTTAGTGTGGGGTGTCCCTGCCCATGGGAGGGGGGTTGGAACTAGATGATCTTAAGGTCCTTTCCAACCCTAACTATTCTATGATTCTATGACTAGTAAGATTTATCTTGGTTTGCCCTTTTATTTGTGAGGAGGTTCTTGTCTTTGCAGCCTGTCCAGTACTTATGGACAGTCACACCACAGAGACTGCTCTTGATTTTTAAATTGCTATTGATTAGAAGTCAGGATCCTTTTGTCATTTGTTGTTCTTCATCCGAATTACAGGCCACATCTGCTAGAATGGAAGAAAACAAGTGTGTTCTGTTTAAGCAGCTCTAAAAATGGTCATTTAACTCTGTACCAAATATATCTTATTTCATTTTAGTGATTTTGTGTTTCTTGCATCAGGTCTTGACTTTCAGTGAGCATCTTCCACATCACACTTGCACTGGACTACCTCAACAGTCAGTTTAAAGAAGACACAGGGGTTTGAGGCAGGAGCTGATTTTGGGTTTGAATCTGAGTTTTAAATTTCTTTTTTTCAGCAAGGAAAACACCCAGTAGCAAGTCCCCAAGGAAAATGGATGTGGGGAAATGCCAGTTCTTCCTCCTCCAATCTCAGGAAAAACTACTGCAGAAAAGCCCAGCAAGGCAAGTCTTCTGCTGAGTCCTTTTCACACCAGAAGCCTCTTTTCTTTTTCCATCCCTATTAATGCACTCCCGGATTCATTTCTTACCCACCTTGGAGCTCAAGGTGATCTCAGGTGTTTGGGGGAGCTCTGTCATTCAGATTCTTCACAGCATCAAGCTGTGTCTTCTAGGAAATCACTTAGATTTTGCACCTAAAGTCTGGGAGAAAGGAGAGGATGCAGAGAGGATGGTAGTGAAGCTGAGCAAAGGAAACAAATGTGAAAGAGAAAGGCCTGTTATGAAGAAGTGATGAACAGAGACAGAGAGATACACCACTTGTTTTCCTGCCCTTATTACTTGCTGGTAGGCATGCTCCCTGTGCTTGAAAATCTGGACCTTCCATCTCAAAGACCATGGTCACTACCATGTTTAGACAGAGGAAAATGAGTGGCTGCTTGATTACATTAACAAAACCAGGCTGGACTCAAGCTGATGACTGAGTGTAAAATAGTGTACTGCAATTATGCCATGCCATTTGTTTCTGATTCACCTGCTGCTGCTTGTTGTTTATTTGCCTAATATTTCTTTATTCGTGCTTTGCACCACCATTCCCCATCCTTTCCCAAAATCATATTGCTAATGATTAACTGCATGTGGCACTCCTGTGGTTCTGTGCTCAGCGCTGAGTTATTTCATGCAGTGCTGTAGCGCAACAGCAAGTGAGAAAATTCAAGCCTAGAGAAGCAATAATTTATTACAGTAGAAATGAGGACAGAATGAGTCACATTGCTGACAGATTCTGACATGCAACCGATCTATTAGAGGTTTGCTTTTCTCCCCCTCTGTTCCAGATGTGCTCTTCTTAAAGGCTGCACAGAAATATTTCCTCACTTGGAACTCTCTGTTCTTATCTACAAAAGCTTCTGAAAAAAAGACCCTAAACCTGAAAATTGGTAAATGTGTGAGGATGTAGCAATGCTTTTCTTCTGTCTTGAGATGCTTTGATATTGTTAGTAGGGGATGAATGTTAACAGCGAGTATTCTGGGACTGTAAAATACAGCCTGGAGGCTGATAACTACCTGGTCTGTGAGAAGTTATTTATGCTGGTCAGGTTTTTCCAAGAACAGATCTGTCTTGTCATCAGTTTCCTTGGACTTAAGGGCATTTGCTCAGTGCCAAGTTATGAGAAGTTAGATTAAGGCAGCACTTTAAGGTGCACCTTTCCTCACAGCTGCATACTATAAATACTAGGCCAAGCATCCTTTACCTCCTGATGGTAAGCGGTCCTCCTGAAGGACTCCTTTGAAACATGCTGGTGCTTTCCTTGGGACTGAAGGGTGTGTGATTTGGGACTGCATGAATTAGAAGCTTTGTTTATCTCCCAGTCTATAGAATAGTCCTTCTGTCTTGAAACAGAGCTGTGCAAAAGAGGAAAGGCAGGAATCCTCTTTTAGAAACTGCAGCTAAGTGCTGCCTTCTCCATAGATGAACAATAGGTATCTTACATGATTAGTCAGTCTTCTAAATTCAAAATGAAACTATATTTTATATTGTGAGCTGGAGGGAGGCTGAAGAATGAGACTGAACTTAATTAGTAATCCTATGTGCAAACTGTTCCTGAATCTCAGCAGGAGTTGCCAAGAAAACAGTATGAAATAATATTTGAATACTGATGAGGACTGTATAATACCTTCATGTGTGATACTTCCTCAGCCCTGCATTGTTCCTCAAAGAAAAGGAAAAGCAGCACAATAAAATGGTATATATTCAATTCTGTGCCTATAGATGCAGACACAATACTGAGAAACTTGATCAAATCCTTCCAAGAGAGGAAGAATGGGTTGTGTTTAAATTTATTGTTCATCTGCTAGCTTTAGTAGTTTGTCTGGGGGAGGTAGATTTGTTGTCTTCTCTAACGCCTTCAGAAAAATTCTTTGTAAAGACTGAGGTGATTCAAACAAACAGACTGTTTTATAGATGTTCTTAACAGAGAGAAACAGCTTTTTTTGTAATCTGCATTAATTTTAAGTGGTTTCAAGTATGTATCTTAACCTGAGTAGCATTGCCGAACTCGTAAGAAGTGTTTCTTTCAGAGTCTGAAGATTCCCAAAAGATCCTTTGTTGTTTTCATCTCTCTCTTCCCTCCACTCCTCTTCCCCTCCTTCCTTCCCTCCCCTCTTTCTCCTCTCATCTCTTCTTTCCTCAACAATTTGGTCAAAATGTGAAGAAAATGTGGAAATCGTGAAAACTGTCAGCCAGCCTGCTCTGGGCAGCATCCAAAACCTTAAGGTTTAGGTTGATGTCTTGCAGACTTTAATTAAAGATAATATATAGGATTAAGTACTTCTCAGCTGCTCTGAGAATCTTAGTAAGTCACGTTTCTTAGAGGACAAATGCAGTATAGCTTTTCCCCAAGCGAGGGGACAGCTTAGTGCCGGTGCTGGGGACAGGTGGGACTTCCAGGACTTGCTCATCAGTTGTGTTGTGGAGAGAGCAAGGAAAGGGACAAAGACGAAGCCTGGTAAAGATCCTACAGAAAGCAGGTTTGGGACATTTAATTTCAGTGACATGAACAGTTATGGAAATGAGCACAACAGAAAAGGCCAAGGGCATGACAGAGGCTCCAAGAGCCTTGTTCGAAGGAGATGTGTCTTGTTGCCAGCCTCACCTTACTGTCTGGAGAGGGATTTAAGGCAATGACCCCTCTAGCAGACCCAGCTGGTGGTTCAGAGGAGGCTTGCAGGAGAGGAAACTGTTGGCTTAAGCTGTTTTATCTGCAAAGGCTTTGCTTCCCACCAGAAGCCTTGTGTGCACAGTATTTAAATCTTAGGTGTGCTATGAACAATCATAGAATGTAAAGGAAAAGGAGCAATCTTTAAATGCACCCTGGCACACATGGTTATATGCTGTCTGAAATCACCTCAGGAAGCCTCCTGCTCATAAAGCACTATCAGATTTCCATGCGCAGCACGGTGGGGTTTTAGATTAGCCTTGAAATGGGATCTTTTGCATCCCTACAGCACTAGTTACATCTGCAGCCTGCGCTTTCAGCTGCCTTTCTGGTTTGCACTGGGAAGTTGCAGGATTTTGGGGTGAGTTTGCCTCCATCGATCCAGCTGGAAGGGCTTCTGAAGATGCAGGCATAGATCTGTCAGTCACTGCCCACAGGGCCAGGGGATGGATTCAGTCTGCTAGCACATTGGTTATGGTGTGATATTATTCCTGAAAAGCTTTTGTAACTACAGAAAAAAACCCCACATGAGACCTGGCAATTGGAAAATATTCCCAATGGGAAGGAAGAAAGGTGTAACTATTGATAGTTGTATTTTAGCTCTCAAAATAGGCGGCTCAGTCTCTGCACTACAGTTATATCACTGGAGGGGAATTTACAAGGTGAGTAATGAGTATTGGAGCTCGTGTGGTGCAAGAGCTGTAGAAGTGCAGGGTGAGAGAAAACTGCTGCGTGGGCCAGGCAATGATGTTTCCTTAAAAGCAGTTATAGGCAAGTAGTAATAAATCAGAAACTGATACAAATACTGTCTTAGCTGAACAGAGAGACAAGGCAGACGTTTCCCTATCTAGAAAAATCACCACACCATCTTACCCAAAGGCTGGGCAGCACAGTCAGAATCTGCTGTGGCAGTGAAGGTAGATGTGACCTACCTCTCCTGGGTGCCTTGCTGAGAGCTCATGTGCTCAAACCATGTGACATGGAGGTAATTTGTGGTGCTCAGTGTTCTACTCTTTGCAAACAAGCAGGTTTTGTCATCCATTAGAACACTCCAGTATAAGGTGTTCACCTCTCAGCTGACCAGATGCTTATACCTGATCTTGGTGTTATAAAAGGCATTATTTGGTCTGCAGAAGTAACATTCGATAAAAGCAGTTTCCACAAAACTGCAACTAATCCTTCTGCACAGACTCAAAGTATTTGAAAGTCCTTATGCTTTTCAGTCTGTCGGGAAAAGAAACTGCTAAAGGACCATGCAGGTCTGTGCCAGTTCTTTAGTGACTGGCGATCAATAATACCAGAATGTTTCTCATGTTATGGGAGCTGAGGTCAAATCTCTTTGGTGCTCATCTGAATTAAAAGGGAGGGGAACAAACAAACAAAAAAAAACCCCACCAAACAACCAACCACTTGTCACTTATTTCTGGAGCCAAGAAAAATACAACTTTCTTCCCCCATACATGGATATTCAAATGATAGTTCCTTTATTTTCCTGTAGGGAAGCTATTACATGGGCATCATCATGGTAAAGAGTTTGGGTTTTGTTTTTAATTATCTTTGTTTTCTCATTACTTCTATAGAATTCATTATTTCTTCCTGAGTGTTTTATTTCTCCCTTTGGAAGACAGATTCCTTTTATGGGTGTGCTGTTGTTCTCCTCTCCCTTTATACATGGTTATCACTATTTCCAGTTTTGACTAATGAGTTTGTTTCTATCTGGAGTGGGTGCAGAGAGCTGGAAAGTTGTAATAAAAAAAAAAATCTACTTTTAATGCCTGCACAATTGAAAATTTGATGATAGAGCATTTGATGACTCGGGTTCAAACTAGGTTCCAGGTCAATAAAAAACTCAATTCTGGTTGTTGGCTTGTCAATACAATGCAGATTTCTCACTATCCTCCAGTTCCCAGCAACGCTTTGGCTGGAATTCTGTTTAGAAATGATAGAAACAAATGTCTTCTATCCCTTCAGCCTAGGTTTACAGCCCTTTCACAAGCTACCGGTTACTGTATTACATTTCCAACCTGTCAGCATCCTGAAAATATTAGAAACAGAGAATGACGTGGTTAGCCTTATCAAGTATAAATGGTAAGTCAGCTTTCCGGGCAAAGCCTGTGTGGAGTACAGCCTGCAGCACAAAGCATTGGCATGATGCTCCCACTTCTCCCTTTAGCTGATACAGTGTTCTGTCTTGGAGGCTGGTATTTCATCTGTCTGGATCTGTTTTTCCCAGTGTTGTTTTCCATGAGAGAGATCTTAGTCAATTGAAATGGGTGGAATACTAGGTGGGAAAGGAATTCTTTTGTCTCTTTTAAAAGCATGCATTCCACTGTTAGCTTTTTTCCTTTTTTTTTTTTTTATTTTTATTTTTTATTTTTGTCAGGATTAAATAATTTCTCAACAGTTCGTTCATGATGCTCAGCTTCAATTATTTTGGACGTGCCTGAGTTTTTGTAGGGAAAGAAGTCTCTTGTGATTATTAAGCATTTCTTTATGTTATATCAAGGCCCTTACACACTGATTTGATAAAGAGGGCTTAAATTACAGCCTTCCCTGTCCACATAAACAAATTACACTTCCATGTCTGTTGAACAGAACTCTATTTTAACTAAAGATATGGCTTTTAGATATATAAATTGAATAGAATGTCAAATAGCTGTAGGCTGCAGATCTATTGTGTGAAACTATGGGAAATATATGTGGCCTTATGAGTAACACCTTAAAGAAAATGCTGCAGTCACTGCAACACACGTGTTGTAATACAATGCAGTTCTCATGCTGAGAAACAGCTGTACGTTGCAATCTGCAAATACACGTATATTAATTCAGACTGGGTTTAATGCACTCACGGTCACTGCTTGTTAACTTATGATTCAGTGTATTCTCATTAACAAATGATATTTTGCTGTGTGCTCAATAATTGCCACGAAAGGGTACTTGATTGTTAGGTCCTGGATGAAAAATATTCCTAGTCAATGACCTTTAAATACTTAGACAATTCAGAGCTATAAAATGAGAAGCAGACTTGCCTGCCACTCTTCTAATATAGCATGGGATTTTTCAAAGGAGCCTATGGTGTTTAGATATCCCTAGGCTTCGTACTGAAATTTGTTTAGTTTATTCCAGGTAACTCTTCAATTTTCTTTTAGCGTTTTAGCCACAGCTCCAAGCTTGATGTGAAATGACAGAGTCAAGCTCTGAGAGAGCTTGCAGGCAGGGTGAAGAACTGGTTTTATTGATGGTGATGTTTTTAAATGGAAAATGACATGTTGCTTTTGATAATCCTGTTTTTTTCCTGCCAGTTGTGGTTATGTTTTCTATTTGTAAAGTCTGTGTTTCTTATGCTATATAGGGCTTTTGTTTTGTGTAAAGTCTGTGTTTCTTATGCTATGTAAGGCTTTTGGTTTGGTTTTTATTTACTGAAAATTTTCCATAGCTTCTAGGATTTAAATAAATATTAATGTATTTCTGTGTACTGTCCACAGGGAAAAAAAAAAAAGTACAAACCATTACAGGGATATGAACGGAGATGGGCTTAATTCATTAGGAATATGTTTTTAAAATCAAGCTGCTCACCTGGGAGCCAGCACAGCTCTTGGCTGTGTGCACCAGGATTCTCCCCAGAGCAAGACTGGGATTTGGTGTATAAATGCTGTTTATGCATGTGTTTTCCTACTCTCTACCCTCTAAATCTCTGTATGATCAGCCTGCACCTTTGGTCTGCATGTGTTTTGTGTCAACCAATGCTGACCAGGGCAGTCCAGAAAGAAGAGTGGGGCTTTTGAAACCACTGCTTCACGTAGGGCTGCCTATGCCCAAATGTGCATGTTTAAAGATGGAGTAATTCCTTCACTGCTTCCTCATGCTGAAATGGGAATCCACCTCAGAAGTGTGTCTTCAAGCAGTGATGGATGCAGTATGTCAAAAGGTAGTGTAGTGCCTAGGATTTATATATTGCAGCAATGACTTTGGTGGAAAGACCTGATGTATTGTGACAGAAAAATGACAGAATAATATTCTCAGCCATGATTTCAAGGGAAAATCAGCACAAGAACATGGGAGCACAAAAACTCAAATGCCTTAAAAACCACCAGAATCTTTCATGTATGAAAAATTAATCAGTCTGCTGGGGGATAACTCCTGTGACACACAAGGAAGTTTCTAGTAGCTGTGAGAATAGAACAGCACAAACACAGACCAGAAAAGATCTCTTGGGTACAAGCACAATAGAACGACTGCAGGGAAGATGATCCCATGAGAAATTGTTGATGCAGGTTTCTGTCAGCACATGAAAGCAAGCATGCTCTCAGGAGATAGACTGCTTTGTGGGGAAAGGAAAGCAAAAGCATTTCTGCCACCTTCAGCTCCTTGCCTTTCTGAAGTAGCACCATCACCTCCTGGGCCTCTCTCCATCACCCTTCTGTTAAGTTTATCCACAAATTGTTTAATTTTGTTACTTCTCTGATTCCCAGAGGCAGGAGATCTGTGACTACTTTCAGTTACCTTGTCAGATCAAGTGGCAGAAAACTCTGCAATTAGTCGAAAGGTTGACTTTATAAAGAAATCCCATTAAAATCTCAGGAATTGCTGAGGAGCTAATGGCTAACAGTTTCTGAGGGGCTGGAGAATTATATAGAAATAAGCAACATTTAGAAATCCCATTAACAAAACATTTAGGACTGTATACCAAAAGACATGAAAAGATTTCAATGCCTAATACTCAAAAATGAAAATGTTTTTGAAATTGTTTTGCTGTCTTTGTATTGCTGCATAATTCAGGCTTCAGTTAAATGTGCATCTTATTTTCTGCCTGATCTCCATCTTATTGAAAAGATTGTCCCTACAAAGCCTTCTCATTCCTCTGCCTTACAGCTCTGTATAGTGTTTGACTTAGTCTGACAGTACCTTGAGAAAAGTAGCACTGACAATAAACTGCACAAAAAGAAGACTGCCTGTCATCTGGAGTGCTGGACTGTAGACATCTCCACCACCACAATTCAGCTACTCCCCTCTCTCTGGTGCTGTTGGTGAAATGGTGAGGACAGAATAAAGATTCAAGGGCTTCATAGCCCGAACACTATGTGCTGTGAAAATGAATCATTCTTTCTTCCACCCTATTGAGACAAGATTTTCTTCTAAGGAAATCCTTGGAAACATAATGATGAGACAATTGCCCTCGCACTCAGATTTCTGTTTCAGTTTTCTAAAGTCAAAATCCCGCTGTGAGTTTTGGCCTGTCCTGCACAAAATCGCATTATCTTTTAACCATACTCCACCATCTTTTTCTTGAGTGTAACTGAGGTCCGAAAACACTCAGCTGCTACAGTGCAGTTTGTATTAAATTCATGAGAAAATCACTCTGATTTGAAGACATTCTCAGACTGCCTGACGAATAACATCTGTCTCAAAGCAAGTCTCTCAGGATTTCCTCCTAAGAATAATAGATGTGGCCATTGCAGTTAGCCTGGATTCATCCACAAAAAAATAACGGGGGGGAGAATAGTGGAAAGATTCCCCTTGGCTTCAGCTGGCTTTGAATGAGCCACTGTCTCAGTAAGTAGGAGTCAGCCACAGAGCTTGGAAAGACTTGTGACCCTGTGGAAGCTGCCATCCTCCCTAAGGGATGACAGTAATGCATAGGCAGGCTCAGGCATGGTGCTTCATGCTGTGATGTGAAGTTACCAGATGGTAATGGGGTGATGAAAGGAAGTCTGGAGAGATGCATCCCTGCCTTGGCTGGTATATAAATTTTCAGTGACAAATTTTCAACTGTCTTTTGGCCCTTAATTTGTTGGTGTAGTATATTACAGTTTTCAAACCAGAGATGGGAGGGACATTGTTTTTTTCAAGACAGAAAGCTTGTGCTTTTAAAAGGGTTTAGATTGATAACTCTATTTACCCACCTTGTGTTTGTTTACTTCGTTTTTCTTCTTCCCAACGTTTAAGTACTTATGCTATTTAAAACGCTATTAGTGGAGGTAAAGATCAGTGCAAATAGTCATGTACCTGTATTTCCCGATGCCTGACCAAGAAGTGCTCCTTTTATTTATAAAGAAATCCTATTTATTTTTGTAATTCATTTTAGCCTCATTTCCATTATCTCATTCCCAATTATGGGCTGCTCTTCAGGAAGGTGTATGCGTGTCGCTTGAGAACAGCTACGCTCAGCAGGGGTGTTCGCATGAAGCGACTGCCATCCTGCAGGTGCTTGACAAGGAAGATGGGAACTGGACATGGGAAAATCTAAACAGCACATCTAATTTGGGGGTTGTTTGGCGTTAACTGCACTGGCTGCCCATGCTGCATCATAAAAGCCCTTGTTTGAAGGTTTCCTGTCCTGCCCTTCTTTACTGTGGCCTAAGGTTTTCTGCTGGATTGCTTGGTTTGAAATGCAGCATGGCCTTGCCTCTCCTGAGCCCCTGGGGAGGTGGGAAAGCAGTTGCACTGTGTGACGCATCCTGTAAAGCAATCAGCAAAACCCCAGCTCTAATTGTATAAAATGTGACAGTAGGGCTTGGGAAGGGTTTTAAACCTCAGGCTTTAGGCCTTAAGCCAGCCTCTGGTTGACTGGGATTGAGACTGGATGACAAAGGAATCTTTTTGTGTGGTCTGGTCCTGGCTTTGCTGTACTGGGATGGAGAGGTGGTCACTGCGTGTCTGAGCAGCACAGAGCAATTTGCATAGCAGAATGGGATGAGCTTGTGTTTGAATTCTTAGTGTTAATAATGTTATTGTAGGTGGCATATAGTTGTAGGCATATTGTAGGTGGCAGAGTACATATGTATTTCAGCCTTGTCAGGATTCAGAAATCTTGTGCAAGGTGCTGTACAGTCGTAAATGCGTGTTTATTGCCCCAAATGCTTTCCTATATCTCCTTTGGGGTATTGTACTGATAAGTGACTCCTGTATTTACTTACTGCTTTTGTTTATTTCAGAGATATATTTTTGAATAGCCAGATGCTACACTATTATCAGGAATCAGGTAATGGCAGATACTGAACTTTTCACAGTACTTGAAGGGAAACTTGCATTACCAAATTCTGTTCTATCATAACACTGGAAAAGGAAGGAATACATTGTACCAATCTGTGTGCACACTAAAGGGAAATGTTTAGTAAGTCCGTCACCTGGTTTCATTTATTGAGGCTCAGTGGATTTTATGTAACATATTAAATGTCACGTGTAAACAGAGCATCAGAGCTTTTCTTCAGGAACTCAGGGTTTTGTCTCCCTCTGGTGAATCTGGATGCTCAGCATGTCTCTGAGGAAAGAGCTACAGAGCTTGGTGATGCCTTTCTTGGAAGAGCATGTCACCTACCTGCCGACATGTCACCTACCTGATGCTCTCCGCCTACAGCAGACTCAGGCAGTCTGGGTAATTGTTGCCTGGGTAAGGTTTCTCATACTTCAGATTGTGAAAAACGTGTTGATATCACATTTATGGAAAAGCAGGCTGGCTGACATTTCATTTCTGGCAGAGACCTGGATTTGGCTTTGGAGTGGTGTTGGTGAACCTGGTCAATTCTAATGGAGGGGAAAAAATCAGTTGTAGGTATTAAGATCATTAGATTTGTCATCTGCTTAGAAGTTCAGGAATTATGAGATATAAATGACTGGTATTTATATAACTGATCACTGTTTTTAACCTGTTACATTTGGGGCTCTCGCTGAATCATATGTAATCATATGTAATCATATGTATGGAGCAGTGTTGTTCTCATGCAGAGATCTGGAAGCAAGGATCTCAGAATTCACCTGTCTCCGGGAGGACGTGATGGCTTTGTGTGTTCTGTGTCTTGGCCCAGGAATGAGTGTGGACAACATTGTGCTTGCCCTAAGTGGCAAGACAGGTGGTATAAGGCATCTTCAAGCATTATTCCAGGCAAACCTGACACGGTGCTGGCCCTGCTAACTTCACTTAACATGGATTAAGTCTAGAGCTAGGTGTCTGGGAGGCATTGTGTGGTATCCTTTTTATGTTGCATCAGCTTTCTTCTTCTATCTGCAGAAGTTCTTCTATGTGCCTGAAGTAGATAACAACTTGAGCTTTTGTGAAACAAGAGAGATATTAAACATGAATTTACAAATACTCTTACTCCCCAGGGTAAAGAGATTACTGACCTCTTTATCTTTTGGAGGCTTTTTCAGTAGAATAAGGTGGCAACAGTGTTTTTTTCCTGTTCTCCAGCTTATATATAGAGGCTACAAACTCCCACTAGTATTCATGGCACGACAGCAAGAATTGTTGCATTAGCAAAGAACTGCTGACCAAAAATTGAATTTCTGAAAGCAAAACTCTAGGTGCTTCAGAGATGGCAGCTATCCCAGTCTCTTCCTATGCTGCAGACAAATCTTCATGGTGCAGGCTGTCTGTGGAAGAGCAAAGAGGCTGTTGCTGCCTTCCGCTATCAGGCAGAATTCTTCAAAAAGCAAAATACATTCATGCCTGATCCCTCTGTTTATTCTTTTTATTAAGCCAGGTGGGCCTTCGAAGGACCGTCAGTGTACCTGTATTAGTGCAGGGCTCTAAGGAGAAGGCGCATTGGAAAGATGTGTAAGAGTGGGATGGGGAAGTGTTTCATACAGATGTCAAATCTCTGCTGGTCAGTGGTCCTTTATTGGTCCTAACTGTTTGTTACAGACTAGAACAAGCCTAGATTGCTCCGATTTACTGCCAGAGCCAGGATTGGAGCCACTGTGAGTGAAAGCTGACCCCAGAGACTCTTGCTATGCTTTTGCTAAGACACTGTTTATTCAGGATCATGTCTAGCCCCTGCACCTCCCCCTGGAGAGCAACACAGGGAAACCTTGTCAAGGAGGTATTAGCCAAGGGGGTGGAGGGGCGGAAATCTGAAACAGTGCAGTTATGGTTAATATAAACACATTTAATCCTTGAACCTCCTCTCGGTGTTAATAATTTCCATCTGTAGCACGTGCCGCTGTTGCTGACAGAGCTGATCCTTGTCCAGCTGGCTGTTGCAACTCACACACAAGATGCCAGATCTCCGCAGAAGTCAGTATCATTAACGCCATGAGTCACACAGCCTCAGCTGGCTCAGACTGCAGGGCTTTGTTTCAGAGACCTTTGTGTCCATGCAGCTTCTCTTTTCTTTCTCACCTTGAGAAGTGCAGTAGGGTTTATGCTGCCATGCTTACTCTTTTTCCTGTGCAGTGTTTATCATTGTGCTTCTGACATATTGAATTTGCTAGCTGTTGTGCTGTTTTAATTGTCATCTAGAGCAGATCTATGTGAATACTACAGAAATATAGGAATGCTTCTTTCCACTTGCCAAGAAATTTGCATCTATTGCAACTGTGCTCTTTAATTTCCAAGGCTAAGGGACTCTGCCTTTTGTTCTGTGTTTATAAAGCACTGGAGCCGTAATAAGGTGTTCCTGCCACTAAAGTAGAATGGCAGCTTTGAGATCCTCTTGGACCTGAGCCACCAGAGTAGGAGGGATGGTCCCAGAGGGAGCCATGTCTGGCTAAACTCGCCATGTAAATGGACATCAACTTTTTCCTTCTTCTAGGTGCCGGGGAGGGAAAGACGTGAAGGCAGGGAGAACATGCACACCCCTACTCTGTGTGCGACTGGGACTTTCTTCTCCAAAGCTCTTTCTGAGTGAGTGCTGCTGGCAGAAAACTGTGGGCAGGGTCCAGGTCAAGGGGAAAATCAAAGCTGTGCCCTAGTCCATCACCAGCAGGTGTGAGGTATGGTTCCTACTCCTGGAGCTGAGTTTGGGCCTCTTCCCAAAGTCTGGACAGTGGCAAGAACCTTTCTTGTAGTACCCTGGCTATGGCTCAGCCTATGCCACCAAATTATCCACTTTTGGAGCTTAATGCTCTGCTGCATTCATGTGTGCACCTGAAGGGCACCAAGTCATGAAGACATCCAGGGATGGAGACTCAGTTGCTTTCATTCACAAAGTGCTTCAGCGATTAATCACTCTCATGATGAAAAATTGTATTTTAATCCCAGTTTTAGTTTCTTCAGCTTCCATCAGGTGATCCAAGTTACACTTTTCCTTGCTAGATCAAATAGCACTTCAGGACCTTCCTGTTCTCCCGGGGAAGTACTTGTACATTGTAATCACATCACCTTTCAGTCTTCATTTAAGCCTTTCAAATGCAAGATGTATTCTTTGTCTCTTAGGACTTTGTGGAAACTCTTTTCTGCATTTTCAGTCTTTGCAAAGGGATTAGTAACACTTAGCTCCTGTCACTGTCATACACTCACTCCTCTTCCTACTGTAGGACATGGTTTTCTGTTGCACTATGTTACTGGGACCTCAGAGTGGGATTTCTGAACATTGTATCACAGTATCACAGTATGCTAGAGATTGGAAGAGACCTCAAAAGATCATCTAGTCCAATCCCCCTGCCAGAGCAGGAACACCTAGATAAGGTTACACAGGAACGTGTCCAGGCGGGTTTTGAATGTCTCCAGAGAAGGAGACTCCACAACCTCCCTGGGCAGCCTGTTCCAGTGTTCCGTCACCCTCACTGAGAAGAAGTTTCTTCTCAAGTTTAAGTGGAACCTCTTGTGTTCTTGTGGCAGAGCCTTCTCTGGGTTGCTGCTCCAGGATGGAGACTGTTAACTTCTAAGTTTGTTCCGTAGTATGTCTAGATACAGGGCTTGGCACTAACCTGTTAAAATTAAAATCTCATGGCCAGGCCCGGCTCTCAGGTTGTCTCTGTTGTTCTGTAGGACTACTTCTCTGTCTTAATATTTTCATTCTACCCATTTTTGTCATCTGACAATTGGATCATCAAAGTTGTTTAAAGTACTTCTGGATCACTGGTGAAAACAACTCAGTTGTATCAGATCTAATGTATTTCCATGAAAAAACAGTCACTAGAAACAATGTGGTGTCAATTATGGTTCTTTAATAAAATTGTGTTCTTGAAGTCTGTCACCCTGTCAAGTCAAATCCATTTATATGAGCCAGTTTTTATCAGAACGTGCTGCAGAGCTTAAGTGAGCACTTGAGCAAGGTCTGTGTACCCTACACTACACATCCGCAATTTTCTCCATTAAGGAAAACATAAATCCTCAAGAATCTTTTCCATAAAACTGTGTTGATGTTGTTAATTGCATCCTTCACTGTCTATTAGTTGAATCTTGTATTGATTCATGATTTTAGCCATGATTTTACTTGGGACTGATGTTGATGTCTCCTCCTTTTATCTTGGAATGAAAAAATTCATTTTTTTGTGAATGTGCATGTCAAAACTGATATATGTCTTATCTTTTGAATTTCTGTCTTGTGCTTTGGTATCCGCAGATGTGACTTGTTACACTACTCACATGAGTGTTACAGACAGCAACGGTTTCTTGCATCTCCTGAAAACAGGTACAAATGACCACTGTTGCTTGGTAATCAAATGATAAATATTTATTTGGGTTTTTAACACTCCGTCTGCTTGAGAAAGTTCATTCTGTTTGGGAGCGGAAAGAAAATCATACTTATCCTCATCTAAACACCTGGTTCTGGCACTTTTTTGTACGTCTATATTGCTTTCTTCAGTAATTCTTTGACAGAAATTATCAGGAAGAAAATACTGGGAGAGAAAAACTAGGGACACAGCAGGGTTAGCAATAGCTGGCCTTAAGTTGCAAGGGAAAAGAATATTCTGTTCATTTTAAATAAAGGATATTTTTGCAAAATTGCAGGTGAAAATACTGGTATTTTAGCAGTTTTCTTTGTCTTTTGGTCACCAAAAGATTACTTTTCTTTACCTCATATTTAAGAACATGTAACATGAACGTGTACATAGATTTACACTGCCTATTGATTCTGTTGCCACTGGAATTCTCTGATCTCTGCTGTAATTGAACTGCCACTGAGTTGGGGTTGTGTAATGTACCAGAAAATACAGGCTTGCCAGACAGTGGTTTGCTGGAGACTGAACAGGGCTTTCAAAACTTCTTTCCCCTCAAGTCTTCTTTTTGTATATAAATGGTGAAAAAGTATTAGTACTTAAACCATGCAATTTGTTTCGCTCCAGCTCTTCAGCTTTGAGTCATTGTAATTGCATTTGAGAATGAAGTAGCTCGTGTTTGTATTATTATGATTCTTCATTTTAGTTTTTTATTGCTGAGAAGCTGGTACATGCAGAAAAAAAACTAGATCATAGAGCTGAAAACATAGTCTGAAGTTTACAGAAAAAGGATGCTGTAATTTGCAAACAATCTAAATCTTTCCTTTATTTCCTAACAGTACCTATAACTTGGAAACTATTTGCAGCATCTCTGGCATGCAAATGTACCAATTAGAGAAATTAAAAAGGTATTGAATGAATAGAGCTTAACTAATTTTTTATGCTGTTCAGGTTTCTTGAACAGTTCCCAGGTGATGGGAAAATATGACAAAATATGATGGACATGAGCAATTGCGTTCTGGAATTTAATCATCTCCCCCCCGGCTTTCTTTTCCCCTAGTCTAACTGGTTCCATATTTGGATATACTCCTTACAGTGAGGATCCTCTTACTCTGAGCCAAAGCCCAGCAGAGTCAATTCCAACATTCCACAAAGACCTCCAGGTGATGTCCTTTTTCCCTCAAAAGGGCTTTGCAGATTAGTAAGAGTCTCAGATGTACAACACAGAAATTGTCTTCGCCTGCAGATCAGGAAAACGTTCCATAGAACTGTCGTGGTTTAAGCCCAGGCCGTAAATCAGAACCACGCAGTCTACTTCCCCCCACAACCTTTCTTCCCCCCGCTCCAGACAGTACCTGCTGTTTGTGGGAGCTTTACTGAGTTTTCATGCCCACTTTCCCTGCCCTTTCCAATCTGCAATGACTGCATCTGCAATAAATTGGAAAAAGTTCACAGGTTTTTGGGCCGGTAGCTCTCTAAAACTTCTTAGGTCCAACATATCTCAATATTCAAGAGGAATGCCTTTGCTGAAACTCCTTCTGCCATCTGGATTAATCTCCTGTTGTTTTATAGTTCCTAAATGAACGATCCAATTTACTACAAATCTGAGAAAGAGTGTGAGGTTGCTTAATGCCTAGGAATAAAAAACCCCCTGAGGTAAACAGGCAATTAAGAGAAAGAAAGAAAGAAAGAAAGAAAGAAAGAAAGAAAGAAAGAAAGAAAGAAAGAAAGAAAGAAAGAAAGAAAGAAAGAAAGAAAGAAAGAAAGAAAGAAAGAAAGAAAGAAAGAAAGAAAGAAAGAAAGAAAGAAAGAAACCCACATTGCCTTGGCTTGTACTTTATCTCACTGCTACCAGCTCTTCTTATTCTCCGATTAGGCAGGCAGCATGTTGACACAGCCCAGACTGTGAGTTCTTACATGAAAAGAAGCATTTTTAATAAAACATACTTGCCTACTTTTTCATAGTGGCAAGACTGCTGCAATTTACAGTGTTATTCATTCTCCTTAAAACTGAATTTCTTATCTTTTTTCCCAGCCAAGAGCTTTCTTTCTCAAATTCATAGTTTTCTCTATCTGCAGTATTTGCCCTGGTTCACAAAAACAGTATCGTATTAAGGTTCTTTAATTTTCCTTTATGAATTATGTGTTCAGTTAGACTTCATATCAATACCCTGGTCATTTTTGCCTTCAGCCATTGCAACAAGGAGCAGGTCCAAGGGGATACTCTGCTGCAGCCCAACAGCACCAGTGACCTGCAGAATGTTCCTGGTAATGGTGGGTTGTTCTCAGAAAAAGGCATGATATAATACATTTGCTGGAAGACAAAGTTAATAAAAGGCCAGATTCGGTTTGAGGGGGTCAGAAGGATTCTGCTGAATCTGCCTTGCCCTTTCCATTTCCCTTTCCTTTTCCAGAAGTAGACTTCAGTCCTTCAGTCCTTTCAGTTTACAATCCTCTCTCTTTGGGCTCACTGATTAGAAGTATTTCTTAAGTGGAAAACAAGCTGGTTTTGCTAATCATAAAAGTCAGCAAGCTTATTAAAGTGCAAAGCAGAATGTGTTTGTGGGCTGCAAAGCAATAAACTCCCTTTAATGGCAAAACATACTGTATATTTCATTTTGGTAGCAGAGGCTGCAGGACACATTCTACATCAGGACAGTTTGGTAGGTACTGTTTAATTTCATTCTAGCCTTTGTTCATATTTCAAGATGGACTAGATTAAAAACTGCTCACATTTTACATGTGTTCTGTAGGAATGACTTCCAGCCCAGAACAGGGGATCTCTGTAGAGTGCCAACACTGCTTGCAAGCTTAGAGAGTCTCCATATGGGCACAGCTCTTCGGTGGTCTCAAAGCCCTCCTGCGATGTTAAGTCAGTTTGCACACTTTCTAGTGAATTTGTTTTCTCGTGAGTTTTTGTTGAATATCAGTGTAAGGAAAATCAGTTCTGAAGCGGCAGTGTACCAGAATAAAGAGGGACAGTATAAATGTGATTCTGAAGAGTAAAAAGGGCATGAAAATACACTAGGTGTTCTCATGTTTGATCAAAACGTCTCCAGCGAGGAATGTGAATGCTTGAACTGAACCGCTAATCTCCTGAAATTAATCTTCCAAACTACTACAGATTTGTTTGTAATAGTATGTAGCACTTAAATATGAGAAGGGTTCATCTTCATCATAACGTACGGTCATTAGAGTGAATTTAACCAATTAAGACACATCAAAACATCACAAATTGCAAACTTCTTAGCAAAGACTATTATAATTATATTGGAACCAGGTGTTCAATTGAACTATTAATAGAACCCTTAACCTTTTTTTTAGTCTCTTGAAAATAAAAACCAAAACAAAACAAAAATCAAAACCAAACCTAAAACCTCTTCTGTATCCCATGATGTTAGTAAGTAAAGAAGATTTAGCAAGCAAGTTGAAACATAGGCTCAATGCTTGTGTTCTGTAAATTCCTTTTTATTAGCTTCTGCCTTAGGGATTAGCATACAAAAAACAATGTCTCCTTTGGTTTGTTTTCTTTAAATTATATTAACTGGTTCTAGGAAACGTTTTAATATGAGAGTGATATTACCAGTCTCCCTTTCTGCCTTTCATAATGAAGTAAACAAGCTCAAAGACCACTCTAAGCTGTGCAAAGGCTTTGGAGAAAAACATTTTGCAGGCTGACAGCCAGTATAACTTGAACTGCCAGGATTCATTTTTCTTAGTAAATCCGGAGTAGATGCATAAAAAAGTTGTTCATTTAGTTCTGGGCTGAAAAGTAAATCTGACCCCAAAAAAGGTATTCATGAATCATAGTCCACAGACGTCTGCATCAACAGTGAAGCAAAGCTGAGTAAAGATACATTTGCAATTTCTATTCTTACCTCTAATTCATCTAATTAAACAAATATTTACAAGAGTTTTAATGGATCTAGTAAGTCATGCCAAAAGATGCCTATGGAACTAATTTTCTAAAGCAATTAGAGATGAATATTTAATTTAGTATTTTGTTGTATCAGTACTCAAAATAACATCTCCAAATTACAAGGAAATATGGAGGAAATCATCATCAAAGGCAACGGGGTGATGTTCACACTGGAATCAACCTGTTGTTTAGAGGTCTGGGCACTCACTGGTCACAAGGGTGTTACATCCCAGTAGCACTCACTCCAGTATTTCTGAGCAATACTGATGGTGTCACATGTGACTGTTGCTACTTACACCTTCTCCAGGTATGTGGAATTGTATTGTTTGGGGGCACTGTACTGTTAAAAAACTTTCAGGCATAATGGGCATAAAAATGATAGGACAAGGAGGAATGGCTTCAAATGGAAAGATGGTAGATTTAGGTTAGATATTAGGAAGAAATTATTTACTATGAGGATGGTGAGACACTGGAACAGGTAGCCCAGAGGAGCTGTGTCTGTCCCATCCTTGGAAGCGTTGCACAGGGCTTTGAGCAATCTGGTCTAGTGGAAGGTGTCCCTGCCTGTGGCAGGGGCATTGGAACTAGATGAGCTTTAATGTCCCTTCCAACCCGAACCATTCTGTGATTCTCTAGAGAACAAATTGGTCTCAGGCACTTAAGTTAAGCAGTCATGGTGGAAGGCTGGTTTCTGAGTATGGAAACCTCTTACCTTGTTGACTAGAGAAAGAGTGTGCTGTCCTGTCTTGGATTGCAAGTGTTCCCAGCTGGTAAGGAGAGATTGAGCGCCATGGTGTCTATTGCGGCAGTTCCAGCCATTTCACAGGTAGGGCCTGTTCCTACTCCCGCTCTCTCTGCCTGTTAAGTCAGCCTCAACTTTGAGACTTTGAGGTGAGGGATTTCAGAGTTTCTTTCTTACTGTCCCTGTTTTTCCGTTAAATAGGAAATGGGACCGTAGCATCCAGCTGGACACAGGAGAACCGTCATTCTGTCATGGTTTTTGCTTTTAGTTTGGGTTTGTGATGTCAGAGGCAGTCCAGTCTTGTCCTCTGCTTAGGCTCAGTGCATAACTGTGTTGCCTCTGCTTACTGCAGTGACACCATCTTAAGGAATTGTTCAAGTGGCTGGAATCCAAGTTGTCAGGATCTCCGGAGACTTCCCTGGCCCACTGTAGTTCTGCACACTGAACTGATCAAGCTTGCCTTCCAGTAAGAGTCCTGCTGATATATCTTAAATACCTCTGGAGAAGGCTGGGCATACCCATGGGAGTGGGCTTGTACTCTCCATTCAGCACATCAGCTCTTCTGAGGAACTGGTGCTGCGGTCTTGCAGCCAGCCAGGTTCTACCTGCTGGTGTTTTGCAGAGCTGCTGGAGAAGAAAGCAAACAAAAATCACACTGTCCCTCTGTTTCCTCTCTGAAACCGGGGCTACTTTGCCAGTCTTCGGTAAAGTATCTCCACTACACAGCTGCTGTTTAGGAGGATGAAGGCTAGCCCACCAAGCTGCCCAGAGAGCAAAATAGATTAGTAGGCACGGTGGGAGAGGGAGGGACTCTGCTCCGGGTTCCCTGCTTGACCTCATTCTCAGAAGCTGCACTTTAAGCAGCAAAAAATATTTAGCTACTTCAGGCATCATTTGGATAAAGAGGGTGCCCACCAGCTGGACCGCAGCAGCAGCAGGTTTGCAGCATGCTGCTCAGGGAGGTGGGAAGGATTTCCAGTCACCTTTGCTTCTATGGTGCAAAGTTTCATTGAGGTGCATCTGAGCAGGAAACTGGAAGTCTTTAAGGATAGAGCAGGATTCAGAAAAAGGCAAGGAAAGCAGCATGCCTGTTGGTGATCCCTGTTAGAGGTTTACCAAATTGGTCTTTTCATAAGTGAAAACTAGCAGCTATTGATGGAAATTCATTGCTCTCCCTCCTTCTTTGCTCTGCTAGAGATTGCTGCAGGTAATGTTTTTTAAATGAATACATTATTTGGGTGAAAGCAGTGATGGATCAGAGCAGGAGTGCTTTCTACTCCCACTTCACACATTGTTTCAAATATTCTTGCTCTCATTGGTATTGGCAAAATTGTGCATGGTTGTTTCTTGCACAGGTGTTAAGGCTGCAGTTACCTCATGCTATTTAGTGAAACGGAAGTAAGCTACAATATAGCTATACCCAGCATCCATGTTATTGTTTTACCTACCAGCAGAAAAGCAATGGGAAACATCCCTAAAGCAGTTTTCATTCAGTACCACTACCACATTGATGTGGCTGCACAGCCAGGGTCCACTGTTTATGAGACATTATTTGATTCTTTTAATTTGATTCCTTCTGTTTCAAGCAGGAATCTATGAACCAGAAATCAAAGAAAATTTGATTTCAGGAGCACCTGAACACAATGTATTTGAACAAAATATTTCCCTCACTCGGCAGATGCTCCAGGGGACCATAATGTTCTTGTTGCCAGCAACAAGGTCAGTGGAGCAGTGAGGGAACCCCTAGGGTGTCTGTCTCCTGGACATCCCTGCCCTGTCACTTCAGAGCAGCCCAAAGTTTCCAGCTCCTCCATCCCAGCTCCTTCTGGATATTATTCTAGAGGCTGGAGCAGAGTGTGATCAGGTTCTGCACCTTCAGTTCATTAGTTCAGTACCCAAGAACCCAGAAGAGCATTCAAGAAATCAAAATCTCCAAGTAACTGGACAAGTGTGAAATGTCAGACTCTTATATTTCTGCATTACTTGTTGTAGGCTTTCTGTACACAGCATTTTAAATTATTTAGATCAGAACAGAATATGCATGCCACAAACTGGGAACATTTATGCAGTCTTAGATATATCAGGCATAGCTTTTTATTTCCAATGAATTTTGTAAAACAAACCAGTTACCTCCAAACATGGCACAGTAGCATTCGCTCCCCTTCTCTGAATAATTCCAACTCGTGCCTAGCAGGGTTGACTTTGATCTTAAATTTAATTTTGAAGAATGATTTAATTTTGTTTTTCCTTTGCAGTGCTTGGGCTGCAGGTGTCTGACAGAAATATTCACAAGGTAGATGTTACTACTCGTGGTCCCTGTGTTACCACTGCAAATTATTCACCTTTGTATGTTGTAGGTGGTGATAAAAAAAACACTGGGAGTGATCCAAATGTTTGTTTATAATAGCATTGTACATCTAAACCCTCTCTTCCTGGTGATATTCTCAGATGTGTAAAGTGACTGGATCTTTTCCAGGCCCTTCCCTACAGCTTAGAGAATTCCTTCCAGGAACTCATTACTGACTTACAGTAAGTGCAATCAACTGGTTTGACTAATAGTTGGCTTGGATTATGACTTTCAGACTTTCCTTCTTTAATTTAGATGCATACAATATAAAGGTGTAACAACCACACAATTACACAGATTCTTTCTTAGAAAAGGAATGGATGATCCCCCTTAAACTTTTCTGTTGAAAATTATAAATATATGAGCAGAACTGCAGTTTTCGTTTCTATTCTTTTTTTCCACAGCAGAAGAATATGTCTGTAAGCCTCAGGATACATCCATGTGTCTCTGAACTTACCTTTTTTTATGTGTTAAGAATGAGACTCAGATATAATAGTACTGATCTTTGCTGATGCAAACAAAAGTCCTGCAAATACCATAGGACTGAGTTCCTCGTAATTTTGTGAGTGTTCATGCAGCCTCAGAAATTTCAAGGCAAAATCATAGTCTTAAGGATAAGAATTTTGTTGACTCCACACTGTAAAAGTGCTGGATATTCTGTTCATCAGATGATGCTTGGAAATAAATACATTTTTCTTTCTCAGCCTAGAATGTTAGCAAGCCAGTTAAGCCTGTTTCACACTGATTTAACCTGCAACAATGTCTTTCATATAATCAAGTTATTTCGTAGCTGAGGTTCAGTATTTGTTTCTTGTTTTCATCTTCTAGTGGTTTTAATTTTGGTTCTAGGCACAGTTGAAGCAACACTCTTCCAGTAGAAAATCTGATGAGCCTGATGTAACCTGAGCAGGGACTTGAATGTCTAGTCCTGGCTTACATGTGCGAACTTCCTATGTACACCTTCTGAGATAAGCTTGGTTTATGCTTGTGACCACTGTGCTGGTGCAGGCACTGGGTGCCCAGCTTAGCACCCAGCATACAGGAGAACCAAATCTAAGCTATTAACACGGCACAGACATCCCCAAGGTACTAATCAATAGTCTACAAGGAGATGGGGGTTTCCCCCTTTTCTGTTCCTTATATACAGTATGTCCGTCCAGTGATATGTCCTTATCTGCTGTCCATCACAGTGTCTAGCTAGTTTGCAACAGTTATCTGGTCAATGGTTTTCAGTTTTTCTGAAAAGACTAAATACTTCCTCTACCTCCTGGGACACTTTTACCTAGTATTTATCTTTTCAAGCTGCTTCTTTGAGCTGAAATCCCTCCAGATAGTTCTTAAAAGGTCAGCTCCATTATATTTAAAAAATAACATGGTATTTTTCGCTCAGCTAATTCCCAAGTTACTTAACTCTTGTGAATTTCTTTTTTCCCCAGTTCAAGCCTGCCCTTGTCATTTATGTTACATTTGAGACAAGGAAATGATGAAAATCTGGAATTGTTTCTCAGGCTGCACCAACAGTGGTTTTGCCATGTGTGTTTGTCAGACTCAGATGGGCCTAACAGAATCTCTCTTTGCTTCTGGGAGTTCAAGGACCTGGAAACATCTTACTAGTGGTCTACACAGGTGATCCAGAGACAAACTGCCTTCAGCTGCTCATGCACCAGGCCAGCCACTTTGATATCACTCTATCATCAGGCCAATATACAGCTGGGTCTTGGTTTTACGCCTCATTGCTCTTAAAAAAATGACAGCTAGTTCGATTGCAGGTAAAAAAAAATAAACTAAAAAAAGCAACAGACAGGTTTGAACTTCCTGGGGTGATTCCTACTTTTGTCCAGGCATAAGAAACTCATTTCTTTAAGGTAAAATAAACCTTGGCATTTTCATTCTCCTCTGCATAGCATATAACAGCACAGTGCATTAGGCAAACAGAAGTGCACTTCTAAGTCAGAAACTAATTTAAAGACCTATACAGAGGGTCACAGCTGGAGGAGGCAGAGAGTTGCCATGGTCTGTGTTTTCATCCACGATGGCATTTTCAGTGCCCAGTTCGATTTTCCTGCTGACGTCCCAGCTGCTGGTATGGATAGACTTCAAGGAGGAGTTCAGGAAGACTCTTGGATTCTTACTACTTACTTTGATGTTGAGCTGGAGAACAGCTTGTGCTTGCTTTTGAATAATCAGGAATGCAGCCCTTTTTGAAGGTTTGGCAGATAATGAGCTTGTTTCCCTCCTCTTCCTCTTCAGTTGAATCTAAACTCTCAGCATCTAATGTGATGCACTCTGCTCATTTTTCTTATGCCTCTGTAAGAGTTCCGGGTAGGTATGGGTTTGCATGAAGTCCCATCATGGCAGCTCCTAGGTTTGGTGAGTGCTACTGACACAGACTGAGGCATTGTGAATGGAATCCCAGACACACACTGAAAATATAAATTCTCTGTCACGCTACTTTTAATGTTCTTTCTCCTGGTGACACCCTCTTGATTCTTCCCCCACCTGCACCTCAAACTCCCACTCTGCAGAGGCTTCCTTTGTGCATGATTACTCACTGCTGCTTCTTGCCAAAATAAACCTACCTACATTTTTCTTGTCATCACGTCTGAGAGGGCCCTGAAGTGCTCTCAAGCTTGCTTTGTTTGAGCAGATCATCCCTTTCATTTCTTTCCTTCTTCTTTGCCATTAGAAAGTATTCATTACAGGGCTCAAGATGTCAGGCAAAGTTGCATGTGCCCTTTCAATCAGCTGTTACTAACGGTAGGTAATTTTTTTGCAAAGTGCTGTGCTCAGTGTTAAGCCATTGCAGTGTAGCTTTAGAAATGGTGCAGGTTTTGTGACTTTTGCTTTGCAGTTTGGTGGTAAAGGAGAGCCATATCCAGCAGAACTGAGATGTCTGTGACGAAAATGTTTCATTCTGAGACTCTGAAATTTCACCAGTCACGTGGTTTTGAAGGCAAGTTATGATTATGAAAGTGCTGCAGAACCGCACTGCCTTACAGAATGCAAAAATATAGGGGAAAAAAAAAGATGAGCATAATTAACTTAGAGAATATTTCCCTTAAATATGAAAATTTGTGCTCACCTCCCTCCCTAGGAACAGCCTTGAGAGTTCAAACTGAATGCAAACAGTCCTTGAGATGTAAGTAGATGGAAAGGATGAACACTAGTGCTAACACAGCTACAGTGGTCTCAGTGCTGGACTCCAGAAGGTTAATTGCACCCTCAGAGGATACAAGTGGAATCTGTATTAACCATTTTTAATTCATAGATCTTTTTTCTCAAAGGGCTGATAGCTCTTGCAGAGCCAGACCTTCCAAATTTAGGCAATACAATCTGAGGTGACTTTTCCTTTTCTAAACTCCTTATAGTGGAGGAAAGGTGGCCAGCCCAAGACATAACCTAAGCAGCTCATCTGAGAGCACTGGAGATTTCTGACTGTTGCAAATCAATTCAAGATGACTGAATGTAACAGCAGCTTCCTTTTGGAGGAAATCATGGACGTTCTTGCTGTCACATCTCAACTGACTCAACAGCCTAGAGAGTCAATGCAAATATTCAGAGAGGCTGCATGCAGGAAAATTTGCTGTATTTAGTAAGAATTTTGTATGGTTACGTTCTAGGAAATAGATGGGGAAATAAAGCAAGGGGCAAGTGTCAGGAATGAATCTTGTACCTTTGTAAGTGGGATCTGCATGTTTTCACAGTGGTAAGTGTACGTTTACCCACTGAACAGAGCTTGGGAGGCGCGGGGAAGACTATTAAGGGAATACGCGACATTATTCAGTATTTAAGCATGAGACTCTCTCAGAGGAGGGTGGTGCTCGCCGTGCCAGACCCAGCCGGGTAAGGAACATCTCCCAAGATGGGAAGCGGGCAAAGCGCTCGGGTTTGCTGACATTACATCGCCACCTGGTGGCGTGCCTGGGAGAGCAGCGCTCCAACCCCTTGTTTGCCGCTTGTATCACTACAAGGACGATCCATCCCCTCCACTCTCTGTTAACAGCAGCCCCTTCGCAGGCTGCGGCGTGATCCCGTCCACCCACCCGGGGAGTCCGCTTCTGCCGCGGCTGCGGGAGTGGGGAGAGCTGCTGAAAGACCCCTGCCCAAAACAGCCCAGTACTTCAGTACGGTGGCGTAAAGAAATGAGTCTGCGTGAACCACTAGAAACAGTAAACACTCTTGAGATTGTGGATAAATGGGAAAGAGACTTGAGACCTCAAATACAGTAACTGAGTGAACTGGTTATTTTTGCCAAAGGTATCTTTTTATCTTTGAGGATGAGGGGAAAACTCTTTGACAGTTGAAGAGTTACTGCCTGTTAGAAGAAGTACAACAGTAAGCGTAAAGTGTATTTGGACATTCACTAATGGTTTTATCTAGATAAAGAGTAGTATGAAAGCTCCCTGTGTTAATTGCACTTCAGTCTGAGCACATTAACGACACTAATTAGAAAGCTGGCACGATGAGTCTTACTAACAAATAGTGCCATGTTTTAAAAATATAGCTTAGTAGATCATAATTTAACGAAATATTGATCTGAGCCCCAGAAAACTTCACATATGGTAAAATTAGGTATGACTAGTGGTGTTTAGTTGGAAGGATTTCCTGCAAGTGTAACATTAGCAAATCATTTCTCTTTCAACCTAAGTTCCTGTAAACACCTATCAGTACAATGCTCAGTGTGGCCGCTGCTGAACAAGCTTAGAATAATGGTCAGTGTTTCATACACCCTTGGGGAAATCAGAACAAAAGAAAGCCATTTGGGCTAGCTGTACAAGCACAAGGCTACGACAGAAGACAGCTGTATTATGAAGAAATAATACAGAAAAAACACTCTTGGAGGAGATTAGTTCAAGACCTGAGAGGACTGAGAAGAAACCATCATCTGTGAACAATATTATTTATTTTGGCTTGAAAGAGAGATTTATCTGTTTACTGCCTAGAGGCACAAACAAGCCATATTGGAGAACTAAAACCTGGTTAAAAATAATCATAGGTGAAGCAGTGAGAGCAGAGCCATGGCTATTCAGGAAACCTACATAGTACTCTTATTCCTACACATGCTGCTTAATTTTGGAAGTCCGGCATTATTTCAATAGCAGTTAAGGAACTGAATAGTCTGTATAAAAGTAACCGAAAGCAAAATTGTATTTCATTCCATAACTTGCAAGTCTTAAAGGCTTCACTGGAAAGCATTCAATATATACTGGACACAAATGCACGTGGTTTGACTGATAAGTAATCAGAATATTACATTTCAAAGAAGTATAACCACAAAGCAGTTTCTGCTGAAAACCAGAGCTGTAAGTATTTGCAACTACACTGTCCTGAATTTATGTTTACAATCCTGTTTTTGTAACGGAGGGGACACTATCTTTTTTTCTCCCTACTGGAGAAGCCAAGAAAAATGGCTTCTGTAAGATACCTTGGTGGTTAAAGGTGAGTGGGATGAACCTTGTCCATGATGAAGAATGAGTGTGCCAAGTGAATGGATGATCAGAGGCTCAGGGAGGTTCCAGGGAGTCAGGTGAAAGTCACCAGCACATCAGAGCTTGTCTTGCACTGTGGCACTTTTCTCAAGACCTATCTCCAAACATTATAGAGGTTCAGTAGTTGAGACCAATCATAAAGGAAGAAAAAAATACAACTCCTGCATGTGGTTTATTCAGCAAGTTAATTCATTTACATGGTTGAGCATGGGACTCAGTAAAACAATAATGCCTCCCCTTAATTCAGCTTAAGGTTGAAAGGCTATAACTAGCTGCAGTTACGTTCATTAAACATTTTGTACTCTCCAGTACTATCTTGTATTTGTATTAAGACAGCATACGGTCAGTTGTCCACTCTGAAACCATCTGCTGGGGTTCGCTTTATTCAGTGTCCCTCCCATTTTGTGGTTTTACTGACACTCAAGCTGCGAGTGAAGCACCCATGCACATACACATCCCACCTCCTCCAGAAGATACGATTTCATTCAGAAAGGGGGCCTAACAGTCAAATGGCAGGGATGCGTGTTCCTTGAGCAGAGCAGAGCCAAAAGTGTTTTCCTAGACAGCTTGCTGTGTGCTGCATTGCCTTCTTTGCTTTTTTAATTTCACAGCTTTTCTTTAAGAGTAATTGCTCTCTTAGTGCTGGAAC
Organism: Psittacula echo; assembly: GCF_963264785.1. Taxonomy (NCBI): domain Eukaryota; kingdom Metazoa; phylum Chordata; class Aves; order Psittaciformes; family Psittacidae; genus Psittacula; species Psittacula echo. The sequence continues at coordinate 49,732,384 of NC_137735.1, read as the reverse complement.
ACCAAGGAATGGAAAAGACATGCCAAAGCCAGAACAAAACAGTTGTTCAGGAGGAAGACTAACGTCCCTTCTCTTTCTTTTTCCAATTGCCTCCTCACAGTGGCTCCTAGTAGGCAGTTTCCAAAGCAAATCCACCAGGACTGCACAAAAAGCGATTAGGGCTACTCTGCAAAAAAAAACCATGCAAAAAAACACAACCCCATGACTCTTGCTATTTTGCTGTTATCAAATCATTTGCTTCTGGTAGTTTTCTTTTGCAAAGACCAAATGTGCATGATTATATGACTGTGCCATAGTGTGACACAGGGCTTGGAGCTGGGACTGCAACCCTCGCTTGGAGAAACAGTGTTGCTGACAAAGGACAACTGGTGGATTACCCAGCCTTAAGACGTCTGAACGGATTACCACGGATAGGCAGGCTGTAGTTTTGCCTCAAACTTGCCTTGCCTTTGGGCTAGCGCAAGTATTTGTGTAGTCAGGTAACAGGCAAGACTTGAGGAAATTAAAAATAGCCTCGCCAAAACCAATAAGGAGGTTTATATTTCAGCCTGCTCATTACTCCAGTATATTCACAGAAAAGCTTGTGCTAGCACTAGGAAGGAGTGTGGAAATAAATGAGTGTGGAAATAAATGATTGAGAAGGGCAGGACTGCCTCTTTTGATGGCTGTGCTTGCTTAGGTAGGCTGAAAGTATCCTTTGAAGTACAGCCAAAGGCTGGTCATCTGAAAATATTCGAGTCGCTGCACAGCCCAGCTTGTTTCCTTCTCCACTGGAAAACACAACTCAGACTGTTAATGCTGTTAGGGAATTTAAAATTTGGAATTTCTCCAATCTGGACACTTACTTCTGGAGGTAACCTGTAGCAGAGTTTGGGGGGAAACAGTCAGAGGGATGACACACCACATTGTCAGTTATATTAAAGTCTTTGACAGCTTAATGCACAGAGAAACAGGATCCTTGAGAGGCTCAGGTCTGCTAGCTAGTGCAATGGAAATGGGAGCGAGCTGATATACACCATGACTTCCCTTTGGCATCTGGCTCTTAAGGTCATGAAATCTTGACTCATTTCTCTTACTGCAATATTTAGGACAGGATTATAAGGATATTTCCTCATTGCATGAGAAAGATCTGAGACATACCCACTGGGCTGCTCTGATGTCAAGGATTTTGTGAGATATTTACAAGACAGCTGTGGCATTGTGTGGTTCATGCGGAGCTAATGTAAATATGAATGTGTTGATATCTACCCACTAGAAACATTTTTATCTCAAATGTGCTGGTGGGATAAAAACTTACAGGTTCCTTTAAATTAACATGTAGTTTATCTTGCTTAGACTATAGGAGTGCCTGTTTGCAGACAGCTTTAGACACTTTGCAAAGTCTTTAGACACCGTGTAAAATCAAGATATCACCTTTAATGTGTATCAGTCGCCTCTTTTGTCTGACCTGGGAGACTGTCGATATGACAGGAAAAACACACTGCTAGTGAGGTTTTGCTTTATGACTTTGTGACCAGAACCAAAGGTTTCTGCTGAAGTTAATCTGTGCTATTTTGTAATTATTTCCAGTATCAGCAGTGAACCAAACAGAAAATGGCCAGCATATTAACTAGAGCCTGTCTAACCTTGAGGTCAGCAAGATGCAGCAGATCACTGAAGAAAGATTGCCAGGGGTGTGAAGAGTGTGAAGCAGCTGCCTGAAACACAGCAAACTGCAACAGGAGCACCAGCAGCAGCTAAGCAAACCACTGTAGTAAAAGCACTGACAGAGCCAGAGACAGGCTGTAGACATTTATAGTGAATTAGTCTGGGATGAAGAGATAAAGAAGACCTTGTAAAATCACTTAAGAAGTCAGAACAAACCATTCAAAGGAAAGCATTACCTTCAAGGAGTGTAATCTTAGTGAGGAAAAAAACAAGGTCATTCTAACTTTGCAGCAAAGTTGTACTTGTTTCAAGAAAGGCAGCAAAACCCTGTGTGTGTGAAGCCTGTCAGGAAGGTTTTGACAGAAAGTGTGAAAGCAAATGCTGTTTAATTTGACATAGCAAATAGGGACAGGACTTAATCAATACTCATTAGGTGCCATTATCAAGGATAAAGTATGATCAGAAGTGGCAGAGTTACAGAACTTACCATCACCCACCAGCTGACCTGTGGTGCCTTATGTGGAAGTTGACCATCATCATGACTGATGGAAAATAGAGCACACGTGAAGAAGACGAGACGATAGACCGAAGTATGAGAACACTCATAAGACTAACCTTGAGCTGTATCCTTAACTAAGCAAGATTGATGTCCAAGAGTGATGACTTTCCCTTACCTAGAGAATTTACAGTTTGTTTGTCTGAATATATAAAAGCCTGCAAATCTAAAGATAAGGCAGGATTTAGCCTCAGGGCTTCTCCCCAAACACGTGTTCTCAGTAGAAAGCAAACTAAAGTTCAAACTAAATTTGTTTGAAAGCCTACTTTGACACTTAGCATATGGACTCTTCCGGCATGTTCCAGTCATCAATCAAAATATATACCTTCAAAACAACCTGTTTAGGAGCTCTCCACAGTTCCAAAGGTAACATAACTTTAATAGAAAATGAAATACATGGCCAACTGCTATTTGATGAAATGGTTGGTAGTGAAGAGAGAAAAAGGCTCTTTCTTCATTGTATCATCTGGGGGGAAGGTGTATTTTCATATAAGGGGACTTTTCAAGGGCTTTTTAAGTACTTTCTGTACTTTTTAAGTACAAAACCATTTGCCCCACAAATGTTCAGTTAACCCCTTACTGTGTCCTCAGAGTTCTTTACATTTTTGTGCTGCTCTTGCCTTAATTTGAAGTTCATTTAAAAACATATAAGAAAAGGTGGTTTTGTTTGTCTGTGTACCTGGATAAATATTGCCCCAGCAAGAGTCACCCTGGTTTCCAGAGCGGTGCAACAGGACGTATCTAAGACACAGGCTGCAAGAAAGCATCAGCATCCAACATCTCACCTCACAGGCACTTCCCTTGATAGGAGTTAGACAAAGTTATTCTTCATTACAGAGAGGATCAGAGCAGGCTAAGCTGGGAAAACGATAAATGTGAGATTATATAAAATTGAATATGGTAGGTGTAAGTGTTAATTAGGAGCTAATTATATTCTTCTAGCAACTGACTCACAGGTGAGCCTCACAAAAAGAGACAGGAATTTGTAAACAACAGCATTTTGACTCTTGCAAAACCTTTGTGTTACTGTCGCAGTTCAGCTTGGTGATTTAATTCAAGCACTCTTATTTTTTGGAAAGGAACCTTAGGGAAAACAGTATTGCTGCATTGAAGGGATACCACCAGTTCTGCTTTGCATGCTGTGATTTCTGTGGTTGGTGGATGTGAGTCAGTCTAAAGTTATACAAGGAAATGCAAGTGCAGAGGTTTTATCCATCTTTCCTGTTTGAGTGCATGTATTTTCATGTAGAGTCAGAGGAAATTCCAGCACATAAAGAGAGGTTGGGAACTGGTAATGTGATTTTATAGATCTGGAGAGGACCTCCAGACGCTCAATGTTACAACTGTCCATGCCAAACTATTTTTTTCTATGGTGGTTGTAAGCCTTGTTTGAATACAACTATGGTGAGTTATCTTCGTGCTCCTGTTGGAAAACTATTCTTGAAGCTCAATCTCAGCAATGAACCCCCAAAATATCCAGGCAAAATGCATTTTTTAACTGATTGTTACCTGTTTGGTTCGCTGCCAATACAGTCCTGTAGTTCAAACAGCATTCTCCATTTGCCAGTTACCATTCTGCAATGTTCTTGAAGAAAAATCCCACCCTTTTCTAGCTTTCATTTTGTTAGGTAAATAAGATATGCTCTTTCCATGTTTTGGGTTTGTTGTTTGTTTTGGGTTTTTTTTTCTTCATAGGTTGCCTGCAGGTGTGTAAAACAATTAACAAAACTATGGGGAAAATAGACAAAAGAAAATCTGTGCAGAGAGAGAAGTGGAAAGAGTTGATTCAAAAGATGTAAGAGCAGAGGAGAAAAGGAAACAAAAAAGTCTGTAGCCAGGGACATTGTAGTATGAGGCAAAGTGCAGCTGACAAATTTGGGTAAATCTTCTAACCTTGATTTCTTTGTAATCTATTCCAAAAACTGAAGGCATACATTGATGTCTAAGGCATTCTTCATACCATTGGTTGACACAGAATTGTAAGGAACTGTTTCTTTTCATCTTTGAAGAAGTGATCTGCTATTTCTGGGCCATTTCTGAGAAATACAAATTTCCAAATACTTGTTCGGAAGACTGCACTGAAATGAAAAATCATGGGTGTAACAAGGAATTGTTCCTGTCTGTATCTGTGTAGAAAGCCATTATGCTAGGCTTCTCCAGCACCACCATGCTCACCTGCTAGCCACACATGCTGATGACAAACTTGTGGTAGCAGACTCTGCTGGAGTTGATTATGTCTGTTCTGATACAATCTCTCTTTCATTTTTCACCTATAATAAAACAGAAGTACTTTTCTGAATGTTTTCCGTTATTCAGAAGCAAGAAACAAAATGGCAAGCTCATTTAGTGCTTGTTGCCCTCTTCGTATTCATAGTGTGGCAGACTACAGCAAGGTCTCTCATTTTTAATGCAGGTATCATTTTGCCTAAGTACGTGAACTGGTGCATTTGGGCTGCTGGGTCCAACAATGCCAAGTTGCAAAGCTCTGTATGACTCAAATTAAAAACAGACTCAAGTCTTCCTTGGCTTTCTCTATACCACACTTCTGCAGTTGCTGGTATGGTCTTGTACTCAAGCTGTGCCCTGTCATCAGTATGTTGTATTTGGATCAACAGGAGAGATTTACTTAGAGTGTTAATCATTGATTGAATAGCAAGAGAGAATGCAGGAAATCCTAGGCATTTTCCTTTTTTACTGTGTTCTGATTAAGCAATAAAGGTTACAAAGGCTCGTCTAACCTTAAGATAAAAGGCTGGGAAAAAAGCTTACACAAGAAGGATGAGTCTTTAAATAATCCTTAGACAGAGACTGAAAATACCTAAAATGCTTGAGCAAGTGGAAAACAAGTAAATTACCTCAACTTTGGACGTAAATATATCATGTAAATAGATCAATTCAACTAAAAGACTTAAATTTCTGTTTTTAACACAAGAAGTTAACTACCTCTTAAACAAATTATATTCTCAGGCAAAAGGCATGTCACAAATGTAAAACTAACGAAGTGCAATTTACATTTTGAACTGATGAAAGGGAAGAAAAATTGCATTTCAGTGGCTTAGCCACTCTCTGTTGGATCTTTTATAGCTCTTCAGACAGCATCAATTTAATACCATTATTTTCAGTAAATGTGCTGTTTTTCTTCTGCAGTTATATGCAGAGTTCACCAGAGAACAACCAAATTATCTGAATATGCCTCTCGCAGCCAGTGTTTTATTCCACCATGAAGCTGCTCACTGGGTAGAGACGGAAAAGTGTGTATTTTGCTCACAGTATATATTGAGTTTCACAACTTATATATTAAGTTTCACAGTATATATTGAGTAATTCTCCAGGAAACCCAGTTAAATGCATGTCAGGCAGAGCAAAGAAAGCCACACCAACCATTCTGCTTTAAGGAACAATTGCAAAAGCTATGACCATCTGTAGGCAGGGAGAGGATTCCTAACTTGAGTTCTTGGTTGGATGGAGATTGGCAATATGGAGAAAACCAAGCTAATGCCAACAAGCATTCCACACTGATATGCTTGAAAATAACATTCACATTTTATTTCAATTGTGTTTGCGTGTTTATTCTCTTTGTATAGTAAAATTTAGTAATAATATTCTAATGGCTATTTATTTTAGTAAAAAGGATAATGAAGCTTGCAGTAGAGGGATATTAAAAAGGATATTATGAGATTATAGAATAATGATAAAGTAAAAATTCCTGCTGCTGAGGTAGATATTGACAATTCAAAGGAAATTAAAACAAAATCTTGTGGAGGAAAAAAGAGAAGGAGAAATGTGACGTTTATGTAGAGAAAAAAGGATTAAGTTCAGGACAGTTTTCAGTGAAGCAGCAGAAGCTACTTTGGCCTACAGAAATAAATAATTGAGCATTGAAACTAGATAAAGAAGATAGTCCTGAAGGTTAGAAAAGATGCAGGGAAACAGGTCAGAAAGGTTTGAAATGACCAGGGAAACATGATATTCTCCATCCCAAAGCTCTGGATCATGGTGTCAAAGATTTCATTTTCAATCAGCACCAAATCGAGGTGCCATAAGTACCATGAGCATCAAATAACAAATGAATAACTTTTTTGTTTGAGAAATATTACAGTATGAGTTGTGCAAACGGTCCATCGTGCCGCCTGACCTTGGAACGCACAAACTTCTGAAGCCTGACAGAGAAAAATACAAACATCGTGCAGCAGTAGATGGCAGAGCAAAGCAAACTAACCTCTAGACCCAGGAGATGTATGATTGGTAGACAAGAAAGTAGAATAGTTTTCATCTACTTACGCTTAATCACAGTATTTGATTTTGTACCACCAGAAAAAAATTACTTTTTAAACCGAGGGAGACAAGATTTAATATAAAAACTATAAAGCCGGGAAAAACCTGCTCAAAGGGTATATAGCAGTGGACAGTCAGGAGACAGCTGGCTTGGGGACGTAGCAAGGAACAGGTTTGGGAACGATTTCTGTGGCCTTTATGATTGCGCAAATGAGCTTTTGTCACAAAATCTAACAATTATTGCAGAGTGTTGAATACTGCATCATATGGACTGTGTTTGCTTATTCCACGTGCTCAGCATATATGGGTGCTCCTATAGTAGATGGTAGGTATGACTGGCCTCTACAGTATCAATGCCATGACTGGCCACATGCATGTTCTTCAAGGAAGCTAAACTGCAAATCTTAAGCTTACTTAAGAAGCTCAGAGCTATTTTTTGCACTCCATGGAGAAGCTGCCTGATAAGCAGCCTGTTTCAAGGCAGGTGAAACAGAGGCAACTCCAAAAAAGAGCAGGCCAGCACTGTCATCAGAACATCGAGCTGGATGCATTGCAGGGTCTAAAACTCAGCGAGTAAAGAAGACTCTGACTGAACTGCTCAGTTATTCCCATCTCTGTATGACTGCTTCCCCTCAGCAAAATGAGACATGGATCTCTCCAGTAGTTCTCATTTTTTCGCATATTAGGGCGAAGCATGAGATTTCTACTAATCTGCTTGGCTGAACAAAGCTATCCTGATGAATGGCAAATAAACAGAACATAGCAAAGAAAAGATTTTTTAAAGCTATTACCACTCAGCTTGCATTTTTAGAAACATAAAAATGAGAAAAGACACACTATTAGTTCCAACTAAATGACTGGCCTTTTTTCTATTCTAATAATCTATTTTAACTCTGTGTAATCACAGTATTGCATTGATTAGCTCACTGAAATGTAATCTTATTAGTGGTTCACAAGGTTTCACTTAATCTAGCTGATTATGCCAGTGCACCTCTGACTAGTTGGTTCTGTATTGTTTCAGTTCCTAATGAACTGTCTGTGCATTAAAATTCACCAAAGAAACGTTACTATCTAGCTTATTCTGATTTGTTCTACTTTTCTGCAAACACTAGTCATTTTTTCCTGTATTTGAATTCTTCTGTGAACTTTCTATTGCTAACAAACCACCAAAACCCTTATGGCATGTTTCCTGCATGTCAGCACCTCTTTGCAGTTGTAATTAAAACAAGCAAACAGCTTTTCTTCCCATGAATACTAACGTTTTTTTCTGCACTCTCACGCCATTGATAACCAGGTAAAGAGTGTCTGACCTGATTAGTAGCTCCACAGCTCTATTTGGAGAAGGAAATTAGAGCTGCAAGACAGGCTTTGCAGTGGTTTTTCTTTCTCTCAATGCTGGATTAGTTCTTATATTAATCCCTATTAAGACAAGTAATTGTTTATAGAGAGCAGCTTTAATAGCAATGCTAAGGTTTTCACTCTGCCTTTTCCTGTGTATTGAAAGTCACTCAGCTGTGAAAGATTGCACTTCCATCTGGGGACCTGTGCCAAGGAAAAAGGAAGGTCACCCTTGCAAATGGACAACAAAAGCGCTTTGCTGGTTTAGTAGAAGAGTTAAAAGCCATGAGAATGGAGCTACTGCTGGTCAGGAAAAGGAAACATGGAACAAAGGAACAATTTTAGCCTGTTTGCAAGCAGGTTACAACCTCACTGAAGCCCCTGCAATTACCCCAGGGCTCAATTGAGCCATGCTGTCTTCAGAGAAACCTGTATCTAGGAAGAATAAAAACTGTAAGTATGTGATACACCCTTTTGAAAGTACATTAACTGAACAGTGACATCTTTAGCTATCCTGCTCCCCAGAACCTATTAACACAGAAAGCTGGGAAAGTGCAATTTGTTAATCTTTCTGCTAGCCCCCAAGCTACTTGTCTGGTTTACTTTCCTACATTGGGGAAAGAAACACTTGCTTCTACCCTGTCGCTAAGAGGCTCAGCTTGTAGATCTCTGTGAGGGGGCAATTAGTGTTGCAAATCTAGAGCTGAACAATGGAAATCAGGGATGCTAGTATACATTTTCCAGATGCTTGTTGCCTGGGTGTTTGAGACTGCTTTTGTTGTGGCAGTTTCTGGAGCTGTTCTAGATACATTTGATGGGATGACAAGTTAAAAAAGCTAAATAGCAGTTTCCAGTCAATGGAAAGGGAGGAAGAGAAAGGACCTAAGGGAATGGGATGGTGTTCAACCTCAAGGTCCAACTCCAGCTACCAGTGTGATGGCCTAAGATGCTCAGTGTTTCCTCACATCTCAGGGGAATCTTTCTCATGAAACACTGCCAGAGTGATGCTTGGTGCATGCTCTGGTCCCTTGCTAAGATGAGGTATTTCCTAGCAGCACTTGAACTGCCCAGCTGTTGTGTATCAACATATTCCTACATTTGGCACCACCAGGGTGACTTGAGCTCCTGTGCATGGTGGTTGTGTGGTATTAAAATGCATTTCAAGTGCTCAGACTTTTTTCTATCTGTCAAGTTGAGCTTGACCATGAAGCCAACAATCCTTGTTGCTGAAATGGTATAAAGCTAGAAGTGGAACCAAAGGTCATAAAACTGCTTGAGTGTTTGTAATGATCTTGTAGTTAAAACAGAAGCCTTATACTAAAGGGTGAATAACAGTCTCATATGATCTGTGTGAGCTAGCTCAGGCTATTCTTACTTCTAGTTTATAGCTATGATGGTGACGAGAATGAGCAGCCAAACCTGTCTGTCCTGTGTGAGCCACTTTGTTTGTCTCACCTGGAGCTGCAGGACAAAGTCACACTGTGCTCCGAAAGCCTTTTTAAAATGGCAGACATACAAAAATGCTTTTTGATGTAGCCAGGGTGCATGTTGCAAAGCTGATACTGGTATTTATAGTACGTATGGGAGAGAGATGCAGTTATGAGTATTTAGTCTGCAATAGTAGGAGGAATATATGGCAAAAAAGATAGTATCTATTTTTCCTCAGCTGCTTTATATGAAATGTATTTGAGTTGCTGTAATCACGCATCTTTAGCAGCTCTACATGCTAAAAATTTTTTTTTGCTTTTGGCTTTGTACACGTACACATTGAAAGTACAATGAAAATACAATCTCCTTTCCCCATGAGTGAGGAGACTGTTAGATCAAAAGCAGTGGAATCATATCAGCTATAAGCTGCCTCTGAGGTCATGAGTTAACAGCAACCTTACTGACCCAGAGATTGTCCCTACCTTAGAGGGGTCTTTGGATGTGTGCAGACAGCATAGAGGTTGGAAGAAGGTAGCTGTGCTATTTACAGAGAAACAGCAAGTGGTGTAGTAAGAACAGTAATAATCTGTCTGAACAACAAATTACAGAGTAGCTGAGGCTGGAAGGGGCACCTGGAGGTCATCTGATCTAGCCTTCCGCTGCTCAAGCAGGTCCACCTAGACCAGGCTGCCTGCCTAGACATCCTTTGAGTATCTTCAGTGGCGGACACTCCACAACCTCTTTAGGCAGTCGATGCCAGTGCTTGGTCACTGTCACACTAAAAAAAGCTATCAAACTTTGCTTTTTCATACTGGGTCAGAGACTTCACTGAGACTGCCCTTGCAGTTGATATAGTCTGCAGTCCACTCTTCTGTCCTGTGATGAAAACTAACCTTACTCTCCTGTGTAGTTCAGAGTCCTTTCAAGGTCCTGAATCTGCCATTCCCCTCTGCCTTATGGACTGCCTTTTGCTGACAAGAGGTATGGATGGTTTCAGAGCGGAAGAAAACTTGAATGTTTTTTCCTCTCTTCCTTCACTTTTTTGAAAAAAGCCCTGAAAATCATGACCCAAACTGTGTGTGGCACACTGGTGCCATCTGGGGAAATCAGCCTACCTGCCATTCAGCTTCATGCTAACTCCCAAGAGTGCCACCGGCAAGTCAAAAGGACATTAGTTCATGACCATACTGCAGCTCCCATATTCTCTTTCCAAGCATGCTCCTCAGGAGATGGAAGCATATGCAGGAATATGCCTCTGTTTTGATTTATTGCTGTATGACAGCCCCACCACTGAAGTGCTGTGCATTTGCACAGCGCATCCAGGGGAGCAGAGGTGTTCTCAGTATATGCCTCCTTTTGCCATGGCTTTCCACTGTACCACACAGTGCATCTCCAGACAAACAGCTTCACAAATGGACTAGAGAAAGTCTGCTTGCCACAAGCATGCTGCAGTTAAATGCCTGCTTTTTATTCATGGTTCCTTCCACCCCTTTAAACTTCAGAAACAGTCTGATTATGTTTTTTCTAGCTATTCAACTTGTGTTCATTAATCTTTTCTACATGTACTCCCACGTTACACCCTAGAGACTTGAAGTAAGATTTCTTAAAGGCTTTTAAGCACCTTATGCACCATGATTTCTATCAGCTATGATAGGGGTGATTTCTATAAATTCTAGTTTTCACCAGTCACCATAAGGAAAGCTGGTAACTTAGAAAAACATTAGACAAAGCATCTGAAAAGAAGTGAGGCAGAGAATGGAAAGTCTGATTGGCTGTAGGTTTTCAACGAAATAAGTAGGTTTTCAACGAAATAAGTTTACTAAACAGAAAAATAACTGAAACAGAGTCAATTTAAACAGTCTGTATTCCACATATACAATTGGGAATTGCTAAATAAAACACCTAGCCCACATTTCTTAAGAATTTAGTTCTATTATGAAAAAATTGCATGTTACAGTATTGTCAGAATACTTTCCATTGTGTTGTCCTCTGAGACAATGCTTTGCCAAATCTGTAGAATCTCACTATATTCAGTTTCCAGGAAGACTCTTTTTTTAAGGGAAATCAAGTTCCCTGATCACTGCCCACCTAGCCCTGCCTGAACTGATGTTCAGGCTGAGCTTGTCCATGTTGCTGGCACAAACTAAAGGCTCTTCTTGCCTTGCGTGAATGCATATGTAGTTTAAATTTGTGTGTGTTCTCACCCTCAAGAAAGTGGGTCTATGTGAACCTCATAAGGTTCAGCAAGGCCAAGTGCAGCATCCTGCTCCTGCGTCAAGACAAGCTGGGGGATGAAGGGATTGAGAACAGCCCTGCCAAGAAAGACCTGGGGGTACTGGTGAATGAAAAGCTGGACATGAATAAGCAACATATGCCCGCAGCCCAGAAAGCCAACTGTGTGCTGGGCTGCATCCAAAGGAGCAGGTGATCCTGCCCCTCTACTCTGCTGTCGTGAAACCCCACCTGGAGTACAACATGCAGCCCTGGACTCCTCAGCACAGAAAAGACATGGACCTGTTGGAGCGGATCCAGAGGAGGGGCCCAAAGATGATCAGAGGGCTGGAACACCTCATCTATGAGGAAAGGCTGAGAGGGTTGGGCTTGTTCAGCTGGGAGAAAAGGAAGGTTTGGGGAGACCTTATTGCAGCTTTTCAATACTTAAAGGGGGCTTATAAGAAGGATGGGGACAGGTTTTTCAGTAAGGTCTGTTGTGACAGGACAAGGGGTAATGGTTTTAAACTAACAGAGGGGAGATTCAGACTAGATATAAGGAAGAAAATTTTTATGATGAGGGTAATGTAACACTGGAACAAGCTGCCTAGAGAAGCTGTGGTTTCCCCATCCCTGGAAACATTCAAGATCAGGTTGGATGGAGCTCTGAGCAACCTGATCTTGTTAAAGATGCCCCTGCTCACTGCAAGGAGGTTGGATTAGATTACCTTTTTAGGTCCCTTCCAACCAAAACAATTCTGTGATTCTAAATGTTCCACAGATATGTTGCTGAAAGAGGAGCTATAGATCTTCTCTTGAGTATGCCTGTCAAGAAGATGTATTTCCTCAGTTACAGAAATAAGAAGGACCTTACGGGCAAGCTGCTGCAATGCTCTTTTACCAGCCAGGAAATGTTTTCCTGTGCTGTTGTTAGTTTATACTTGATGTTATGCTGGAAATCTGCTCCACGAAGGGAAATTAGCATGACCAAAACATAATATTTAGTACTGTGGGGTATTGAAAATCCTGCTACCAGGTGGGAAAATCAATAAGTATGTATTGTTTGCGAAGTAAAGTGAGAGCTCCATGAGGAGAGAGCTTCATGAGGAACAGCCAAGATCATCTAATACTCTGAGTATGTCAGGGATTGAGAGTTACCATTAACATTCTACCCCATGAACCGATAACAAACCTGATTGTTTTCACCTGCTTGTGATAATTTTAGATTATTTTCTGACTTTTGAGATACCTGCATGACCGACAACAGAACTCTGTATTCAAAGTGCCTTTTAATTTCTTTAGGACAACCATTGCTAACACTTAGTATGGGGATCCTTACTGAAAGTTGGTTCCTGTGTAAAGATCACTATTTGATCTGTCTACAAATATATCCACATGCTGAAGCTGTTTAAAAGCAGGATTGTGGAAAGTCTCAGGCCGTGGCTGTGAAACATGACTCGCTCTTGCCACGGCAGTGTTCATGAGGTTTCTGTCACAGCATGAGGTTGTGAATCAACAGAAATGTTTTGGATCGTGTTTATAGACCCGTTCAACTCAATAGGAATTTTCTGACTTAAGCAAAAGCAAGAATGGGTCTGCATTATGAGAGAAGCTTCTCCTAGCACTGTGGATAAAGCATGGCCCAGGAGTAGCTGCTATGAGAAAGCATGCCATGGCTTCATTCTCTCAAATAACTTCAGAAATGCCATGGTGGACAGGAAAGAAGGAGATTCTTGTTAATAAAGGCCTCTCAGAAGAAACAAATCTATCCTGAAAGAAGTGATCCTGAAAGACAGTTTGACTTTTATGTCACTTCTACTGCAGAGATTTCAGGAGAGAAATCTCTGCCCTTTCTATGATCTTGGCTGCTAATGGGAGTGTTCATTCAAATGGCAACAGCCTGTCAGAGCTTTGAAATGGTTCAGTGATGCTCAGCAGCTGAGGCAGGAAAGCAAACTGTGTGCAGTTACTTGAATCCCCTTTATTACTTCTTATAACTGCTGTGAGAAGAGAGGAAGAGTTTAATAATGGTAACAGTTTGTCACCCTTTAGCAATGCTGTTTATAAACAGCTTAAAACATAGTTTCCAGTTTCAATGATGTTCAGTTTTCCTGACCTGATTCATAGGGTTACAAGCTTGCTGTAAGACCAGCAGTACTCAGCAGGAGTAAACCAGGTGTAATGAATGCCTGTATTAAAATGACACTACCTGGACTGAGGCTCCTGAGAAAGTCAAAGCCAAAATGACTGAAATGCTACAAGTTAACAGTTACTATTTCAAATTTGATTTGTTTTTTGTCTTGTTTCGTTTTGTTTTAATTAGAGCAGTGGATGTTTTCCTGTGGGAATTTTTTGGTTTTTTAATGTTCTTAGGTCATGATTTCCAGCAAAAAAACAGGCACATGTTTATAGCTATGTGCGTGCTTTACTGGTGAGGTAAAATGTGTACCTGAGTCAAATTACATAGACTGGGAACCATAACAGCAGTTTCCTGAAAATTTGACACAGTGATAGGCTGTGAGACTATGACCTTCTCCTGTCTTTCCCATTCTGTGATTCCATGATTTGAGAACTATGCAGCTATAATAGTGCACATGCTGCTGTTATGGACTACATGTTAGTAGTAGTCCAAATAAGCAGATGCTTTACACAGAAAGAGCTTTCTACAGCTCTTTAAGATGACTTTCTAGAGACAGTGTCCTGAGGAAACACTCTTGATGTAGCAATGTCTACTAATGAAGTTCTAGCTTACTGGTTTTCACTCTCCTAGGTCCCTACATAGTATATTTTGTGTTTAAGGAATCCACAGAGAAAACTGGCATTTGTCAGGAAGCCAATAGACGATTTAATCTAAATGCACTCCAAGCAATACTGCAACCCTGACTTATGCTTCCTCTCAGAGCCACCTGCCCAAGCCTCTCTGTTTGGCAAGCTGTCAGATGTGTCTAGGTTCTCTGGGTAATTTGAGGCTGTGGTTGATGTGGTGCCACTGGGGAGAGGAACTTGCGTGACCCACAGCTGATTTGCTCACTGACAGAAGCTGTGAGCTCATACCTCACACCTCAGTGCTGGAGGCTTTAAAAGTTGAATTACATGTTCAGGTAATGTCAGCATTGTTTATAATTAAGCTGCCTTGTGCTGTGACTCAGTCAGAAAACAAGAAGAAAATTACACACGCACAAAAGTCAGAAGATCCTCACCATGCACAAAATTGGTATGACATACCAGTAAGTCAGCAAGAGGGCACTTACTCCATCTCTGGCAGTGTTCAAGGCCAGGTTGGACAGAGAATTGGGAGACGTGGTCTAGTCTTGAGGCGTCCCTGGCCATGGCAGGGGGGTTGGAACTAGATGAACTTAAGGTCCTCTCCAACCCAAACCATTCTATGATTCTATTTAGTTTTAGCATTAAACCCAGATTCAGTACTAGATGACGAACTTTGGAACGGTTTTTTTATCTCCATGCTTAATTTCCAAGTCCCAGATCAGGAGAAGGTGTTGTGAGGACACCAGCAAGACACAGCTGAAGTCCCATGGAAGTTTGCCACCCAGGCAGAGAATGCCTGATGGGAAGGTGAAGTACAGCAAGTCCTAGTTTCTTACCTTCGCAGTGGTCTCACTGACTGGACTGTGGTAAGTTGACAAGTGTGTATCCAGCTGTAGCCCTTTACAGAGGTTCCTGATAATGAAACTGTGACAGACATGTAAATGCAGCAGTGGAAAAGTGGCTCTAACATTTGAGCAAGGCCCAGTATAACCTTGAAAGCTGCTGGCATAGTCAGGCAATTAATGACTAAAATGCCATGTGTTTGGGACAGTACAGCATCCTGTGTCAGTGAAAAACCTTACATGTTGTTAAACTCCTCTTCAGCTGAGCCTTCTATCTTCAAAGTAGCCTCCTGGTGTGTCCACAACACTCCAGATCCACAACTGGTGTGGACCACTCCAGGTCCACAATAGCACCAGATCAGCACTGGATAAAAGAAAAGACAAAGGAGCCATGTGGGATTTTGACCTGTAGGGAAAGAAACCTTTGGGAACCTCTAGAGTGTAATGAGGACTTGGTGCTTGCTACTTGTTCATTTAGGGGGTTGCAGCATTTTTCATAACCAACCTTGGACAAGCAGAGGAGGGGTAGATCACCACAACTGCCTGTGAATTCTAAATTGTCTCTCAAAGTGGGAATGGTAGAGTTACAGAACTAGGACTGGGAACACGATTTAGCTCACAGAGCTTACAGGGGAGCAAAAAGAAGGGAGAGGGAAGGAGATATATGGCAGTGAATAAAATCTGGAGAAGGCTGATGAACTTGGATAGGCACTGGCTCAGGACTAAGGCTATGAAATAGAGAGAAAGAAAACAAAATCCAACCAGCCACACAGTATTCTTCTTTATAAAAAGAAATACCATTTGGTCCATAGATGTATCTCAATGGGAAACAGGAAAGCAAATCTCTCTTAAAACGGGTTGCAAGAATGGACAGAATAGTTTGCTGTTTTATACCAATCTGTCTTTCTTGCTGATGTCTGTAAATACTGGTGCTTAGTTCATTGAATTCCTGTTTGTTCTGTTCTGGCATTATTATCTCTCCATTATTACAGAGAAATGTGGAGTCAGCCATCTGGAAAAAGAAAGTATATGCTAAATTATGTTTCTTTCTCTGCTGTTGTGTGATTATTAACTCAGATATATGAATTTAAGCTATTATTGGGTCCATTAGCAACCTGCTACAGAATGACAGTAAATTACTCTCTACCTTCTCAAAAATGTTTTGTGATGTATGTAGTGAGTGCATAAAACAGTAATTCACCCTTCTGAATGATAATACCAGTCATTACAGCACCTGTGCTCGCACTTTTATCTGTGAGTCAGAATTGCAGCTTGCCACAGCTTTTCACAATGATATACAGGGAGAGGTGTTTGGGGAAAAATGCTTTTTAGTGATTACGAAATGGGTCATATATTGTCTGTCAGCTCTTCAGAACTGGTATGAATTTCTTTCACTATCTGCCAAATTTATTTTACTGCTGACCACACATAGATATTAATTAACGCTTGATGCATGTTTGTTGCTCAGGTGAAGCATAGCCTTCAATGGGATTCCACAGATACAGCTTTGAAAAGTAATATTCTATGATTTAGTAGATAATGCTGATAGACAAAATAGAAGGGATCACATCTCATTCAGTTTTAGAAACAGGAACTGCTCACAGCTTGTAGAACTATGAGAATAATACCGTAGTCATCAGATATAAACATGTAACAAACATTCTGACTGAGAACGAGCTTGAATCTGAGACGCTTAAACTGAGACACTTGAATCTTAGTTTAGATGAGTATTTGGGATGCCTTTTATTTGCATTGTAGAGCAGAACTTTAGCCCATTTTCCAGATACTTCAGATAAGTTATTGTTTAGTGATACCAGTATGTGTCTAGATTTCCTTAGGAGAAAACAGCCACCTTTAAAAGTGAGTGCATTTGCCTACAATGTAGAGACTTCTTTTCCTACGTATTTTGCTCCTGTTCTTTCTTTTGGAATATATCTTTTCCATATGAATTTGCATTTTAGATGTACGTATATGTATATAGTCTACATATATAGGTTATATATATACACACTTCTTTATAATATGTATGCATATTTTTTAAGAATATATATACATATATCTTGTGTATACACACCCCCCAAGTGTAATGCTACAGTGACCTGGAAATTGTACAAAATGGCCTATGGTTATATTTTTAGCAAAGCTATAAGCTCTGAAAAGGAAGTACAAATTGTAACCCTAAGACATCCTAATCCCATACCATTTTATGACTTTTTCTACATTATAAAGGGCTGCAGGGCTCTGCACAATAGATTTTACATAGGTTTTGACATGAACTTTTCTTTCACGAGTCACCAACCTTGTAGTGATTTGTTCATTAGAGATCAAAGGAAAGGAAGATGCTATGAGAGATTATGATTTGAGCCTTACCTGCCTTGTCTCCACGGATCTTGCATAGAAAATGCATTCATCATGTAAGTTAATACAATAATATAATCAGTCAAAGTGAAATTCCTAGTAAACTGGTACAGAATGTTTAGTGAATATAAAACCACATGTATGTTTCAATCCCCTATCACAGAAATGCAAAGGAAAAACAAACCAGGAATGAAATCATTCCCTACAATTAAGTTGTCACGTCCTGTGCCCCTGATATCTAAGTAAAGAACTACTCTAAAAGGGCCAAAAGCCACTCTGTGCACTCCAAGTCTTTCCTTCAGGCTGTCCTCTCTGTTGAAAGAGGATGCAGGTTTATGTATGCTTGCATGGGTGCTACCCCTACCTGCAGTTTGCACCCATATCTGGTGTGTGTCTCTGGCTCCCAAAGCTCAGGTTTCCTCCAGGTGCCCTGAAGGGGCTGGACCATACAACTGACTGCTCACATCCTAATTCTGAGCGGAGACTCCAAGTCCCAGAAACTGGATATTATTTACTGGTGTAATCATTACAGCCTGCTCCAAACATAACTAAAATCAGTGATAAGAGTTATATCAATGTAGGGGCTTTGGATAAGCTTAGCATTTGAAGGCAGAAGTCACAATAGTCTTCAAATGGATGGGCTTGCTAGTGAGCACATTTTCTAGGGCACTTCTTTTCTCTCCTATATATAAACAGTGGGATGAACATACCAATTTATTTTGGCTGCTGGCAAAAGGTCAATAGCTATTTCCTTTCATTTAATGGAAAGAAAGCATGAAGCACTATGATTTAGCCCTTCCTTGTCTGTACTAGATTAATTATAGCCAAAACTATCAAATCCTTGAGTTCACAGGCAGCATTCACTTCAAGGAGAAACCATTTCTCTTTCTTGTTGCTTTTTGCATGCAGTTGTGTTAATCAGTGTTTTTAACAAAGCTTTTTTAATACCAGCAACATTTAATAGTGAGAAAACCAAGTGATGCTGTGCCAATTCAGTACCAGATGAAAACTCCAGCCTTTCAAAGGGGAATTAGTGAAAATATAAGTAGTTGTACCTCATACAGTCAGCTGCTGAGTCTTCAAAATTATTGGCAACTTCTGAAGATGATGAATAGCATTGATTTATGTTTTTTTAATTGGCTGGGGAGAGCAAGAATAACTTCGTAGCCAACTGGCTGCTGCATTCCCATTGGGTTGGGATGAGAAGGACATACACCGCAATTGGATTCATTATTGATGCAGAATTACTAAGAAACACAATTCATACCTGGCACTGTAAGTTGCTGTCACTATGTAACTCGTATGTCCTGCCTAATGCCCAAATAAGTGATGAACATGGTAAGTCTTTCTGCCCAATGACTGTATGAATACCATATACAAAATGCAACACCAAGAGAAATTGAGACACCTGATATAGGGTGCGATAGGGAAATGCACAGAGTGAAACTGCCTTGAGAGGGAAAGGAGATGAAGTTGAGCTTCTGGCAGCCCAGACTATTAAGTCATTAGCTGAAAGAGCAAGGTGTTGCAGGAGGATCATTATACTGCCTGAATATAAAACTTGCCTTACAGAATACATGCCAGTTTGTATGCTGAAGACTAGGGAGACGGAAATTAAACATCTAATTGTGGACCTGGGGCACCTCACTGCTCAGCAGTTTAGTCTTTACTGCACTGGGATTTCACTGGTGAAAACTCTGATTGGCAGAAACTTTACATATCTCCAGAAGGCATGTGGCAAACAAGGAGGAGAATGAACTTTTCAACTTCATACTGGCCCTTTAGGCAGCATTAAAATTTCTAAACACTTTAATAGATATTAGTGTATTATAAATTGTTTTTATTCATGCTTGAATAATAGAGACATTATAATTGGAATTATAATACAGTCCTTAATACTAAATGCTGTCTGCCACTCTGTGTGTAATACTAAGAAGGTCTTCAAATTGGTACTCGCCTCTACCTACCTTAAGAGGATGTAAAAAAATTTCTTTAGGTGTTTTTAAAACAAGGTTTCCTTTTTTTTTGGCAAGTAAATACTTGTATTTTTCTAATTAATTGAAGGCAACCTCTACTCCATTAAAAAAATTATCAAAAAAAAAGCTCACAATCAATAATTCTACCCTGTGGGGAAAATAGAGGCAGGGATGAGTATGACATTCTGTTGGGAGGAGAACACGTGCTTGTGTATGTAAATTCTCCATTTCTGCTATTCTTACAGTTTCCTACTTTTCAAATAGCTATAGGCTGAATCTGAATATGTAGAGAAAGAACAGATTGTAGTGCAGGATACTTTATTATCGGAATGTGAGTCCTAAGTTTGCTGTGCTGGTAAAGAATAGGAACGTTCTTTCTGCATCGGGTCTTGCAAGACTCCTGCAACCCACATCGATGCAGAGAATTCAGCCAGATTGCTATAAATTAATTAGGGTTTTTTTTAACCTGTGTTGTGGTTTCAGAGTAAAAAAATCAACTAGGGTATGTCTTTATTTCCATGGAACATATCCACAGGCTGAAGTCCAGGCAATTGCCTTCCTCTTCCAGCGTCAGCTGGCTACCAGGAATGGTGATGATTCATTTACCTGCTGAGCACAAAGACAGGCTGTACAGAAACTGAGGTGTGGATCTGATGAATGGAGTAATTGCTGTTCATGCCAGGGTGACATACTTCCTCTTCACTTCATGTTTTACCCTTGTTGTCATTCTTGCTGATCTTTCCCAATGCAGCATGAATCCAGGATTGTGTTAATGAAATGTGACGAGAATGGCTGAGTTAAATCTGCCCCAGTTCTTTGCACCAGCCACTCTTCTTTCAGTGGGCTATTCATAATCAATGCAAGCACAGAAAACAACCTGACAGCTGTGACGTACCTTTTGAGTCAACCGCACATAGATTTTGCTATCTTTCCACTCCATTTCCTTCCTGCCCAAGAAAACAAAGAAAATATTTTCCTCTGTGTTCATCTGCTTGAAAGAATTTTGTTTTCTGCAGTTCTTATGGAATATTTCAAAACCTTTCCCCTTCAGTTAATGGACCTAAAAACTGCTGAGCACTGGCTGCTCTGCAGCAAAGCTCATGTACATATCTGTCTAAGCACGCATTTAAGTGTTTTTCAGGATCGGGGTGGAGTTAGCAGCATTTTGTTGTACAAAGGATGACAAAGTCCCCAGTCCAGTAAAAGAACATTGAAAATTCAGGCTTAGGACATTAACTTGAGAGCAGTCAGAGGAATAGGATTTTAGTCAGATGCCTGTACAACACACTAAGATGCAGAGGGTTTATCTGTGTTTATGAAGCAGCCCTAGGTGTTTTCCCAGATAACAGGAGGGTTTTTCCTGAGAGCTAATGGCAAAAAACCTTGCTTGAGTTTTGTGCCTCTTTCTATAGCATTGCAGGTGTTCATAGCAGAGTGCAGTATTGAGGTCTCAGCTGTCTCAGATGAAATAGCAGTTATGTAGTGATGTTTTTAATAGGTACAGGTTCCCCAAATGGATGAGGACCCATTGAGACTACAAGAGAAGCATGAGCTTTCTATTCTTCTTCATTAAAAGATTTCAGCCACCTCAGAGCTCTTAGAAACCCTATCCTATTATCTTTCTCCGTTTCTCTTTCTCTTGTTTTCAAACCCCCTTGATGCTATCAATAAATAATCCTCATATGGGCATATAAGAATGGTTGTCATCGGCAATTTTGGGATTTTACATATTCTTTCACTAACTCTTGTTAGAACAGGGGTTGAAATGGCAATAGATAATAAGCTTTCTAGGACTACAGAAATTTTCTTGCACCCCATTGGAGAGTCTATAAATTCTTGTTGAACTCATTTCAAGTAATCAGGATCAAAAGTAATTCAGGAATACAAAAGAGCTACTTACTTTATACCCCTGGAATTCATTTGCTTGCTCCAAACCCTGGTTAGGAGCCAAGGCTGTCATTTCAGGACACTAGAACGACCAGATATATGGTGAAAATAATTAATTCTGAAGTTCGTGACCTGAAGGGAATTGCATAGTATATATACTCACATTTAACATTCAGTTTCCTATTTATTTCTTCACCATGCTAATGCATACAAAATAAGACTGACTTCTAATGCTGTAAGTCAAAATAAGACAATCTAATAAATTATTCCAACGTATATATATTCAGGCTCCTAGGTGCCATCCTAAGTAAGAATAATGATATAGTAATAATAGCACTGAACTAAAAGGCAATCTAAAAATCATTGCCATTTCACAGGCTTATAAGAATATGCTACTTAAATGAAAATTAAAGTCATAAAAATTTTTCTACCATAAGATCTAGGAATAGCACATCATCAAAAATACAGCAAATTATAGTGATGCATCTATTTGTCCAGCAGTGCTGGAATAAATGGAACAGATTATATTAGATGTCTACAGTATTTGGAGTAGCATGCTTTATCCACTAGTAGTGGAAGCACAGGAATTATAATTAAATCAGTATGCATCTTTCTCATTCTCTCAGAACTTGTCTGTTAACCTAAATTACTAGCCACAACAAGTAAAAGGTAAAAATCTGCATGGATCAACCATTTGCTTTGCAGTGTGGAACACAAATGCAACAATGGTTTGCTATGTTCCTGGTCATAGCAACAGAATCATGGGAAACACCAGGAGAGGTGAGAACTTTTGTACCTCACAGATACAGTATTTAAGTATTGGCAAAATACACTTTGGCTGCACATTGTCTCTTTTCCTGCAGGTTCACAGGCTTGTCCTTTCCAGATCCTGTGCACACCCTGTTGTTACCCTCACACACAGCTGACGACTGAAATTATTCCTCCAATCTAGTTTCTTGGTATCCTTGTTGTAATGAGTGTTGAGCAGTTCAGTGGCTGAACTCCAGTGTCCAGATTTCACTGGAGCACAGCCATAGCTCAGGTTTCAGAAGCTAATGTTGGCCTGAATACCTGTGAATAATCACTGCCCAACTTGAGAAATGGAAAGCAAGAAGATGTTGATATTCTGGCAAATATCCTTTTGGGTTTTCCTAAATAAAGACATGTAAATGGGAGCTGATATCACTTTCTGAGGCTGCTAAGATTTTGCTCACTCCAGGATACTCTATATAGCCTAATGTACTCTAATATACAAATACTAATGTAAAAAATGCTAATATACTAATATAATATGTCTCTAATATACCTGCACAATTAAAACCATGTTTCATGTAGTTTGAAAAGGTCACATTTTCTGGAGATTCTTGCATCATTTGTAAAACAGACTTCAGAAGCTTTTAAAAAAGTCTTCCATCAAACATATTCTCAGCCCTACATTTATCCAACATGGTCCAGCTGTCATATGACTAAGAAAACTTCAAAATGCCTCACAGGAGCAGTTTTGCATTCCTAAATTTCAAGCTTAAGTACACTCATTTGAAAAATGTGTTACAAGAGTGCCTTTGAGCCAACGCAGAGGCATACTTTATGATTAAGTTTTGCAAAGGTGCTAGCAGCAGCTCTATGGGCTGAACACTCAGAGGCACTATCAACAAAATGCATAAGCACCAGAAAGCAAAGCCTGGTCTTTCCTGTCTAGTCTTTCCCACTGCTCTTCTATTTTTTAATTCATCATCACAAGTTCATCATCACCTCTTCGCTTTCCTCTGAGAGTGGTTATGAGTGGATATTCCTTACTAGGAACTGGAAGCAAAGTATCTCTCATCTAAGAAAGTTTACCTTCGAGATAAAGAAAATGCAGTGTGAAATGCTGCGAGGACCCTTAGACAGCAGGAAAACATAGAATCACAGAGTGGTTTGGTTGGAAAGGACCTTAAGGTCATGAGTTCCAACCACCTGACATGGGCAGGGACACATCACTCCAGACCATGTCACCTAAAGCTCTGTCCAACCTGGCCTTGAACACTGCTGGCAATGGAAATCAGCACCATTTCTCAGAAGGCCCAATCCCAAACTGACTTCAGGAGTGTGTGCATTTACACATATCAAGGAAAAGAGTACTGTCGTACAGCTTTATCCTCTCTTCCTGCATTGATCAGTCAGCATGCCGTGACTTGCACATCAAGCTGATTGTGAGTGGGGGGGAAAAGTGGTTACAAAATTTTACTTAAAAACTCCTTTTCTTGTTTTTCAACTGCTCATGGAATTCTGTAAACAGGCAAAAAGAACCCCACGCAACTCTCTAAAATCTTGACTTAAATGTTTAAACACTGGTGTTCTGAGCACATAGCATTCCTGGTCTGTAATGTGAAACTGCTACACAGTATGGAAAAGCTCTGTTGTCTGAGAAGAAAAAGAAATGCTTTAGGAAGAGCAAGAGAGAATTCTCTTAGACCTTAACTGATCAGTTAGCAGCATTGGCTCAGCTTGGTCTGGTAACAGCTAAGTTAGGTAAGAAAACCTTTCTGTGGAAAAATAAACCTGTCCTATTGTGTGTCCATACATTCCCATATCAAAAGGTCTACTACTGTAGGTCAGCATTTTGGAAGCGCTAAATAGAGCTCTCCATTTTCACATAGGTCTTATCGACCAGCTTTCCAGGGAGGTCAACCACAAAATTAATAAAATAATTATTAGTGGCCAGATGTATTAATAAAGCCTTCTCTGAGGGACAGAACAGAGCTGCGGTTCCACTCAGTCTCAACTACGCATTGGTGGGGTGAGGTACATCAAAACTGTGAAGAGGCAATTTGGCCACAGAGCTGATAGAGCCTGTGAAAATAACCTGGGAACACCTAACAAGCTCAATTTACTTAAACCCTTGTTGAGCAAGTATCCTGAAACTTGCATTCTCACTATGCTTATTGTTTCAACAGAAATAAAAGAACTGGCATGTAATCCTGGTGGGTCAGCACTGCAGACCAGTTGTAGTGTTCCCTGAAGGCTGACCAGCTTCTCCCTTGCTGAGTGGGAGAGAAAGGGAACACTATTGTTATTGGAGACCTTAACACTGCACCTGAAAATGGTGTAACCGTTGTTAGCTCTTCTCCACACGCTGGGCAACTGTGGCAGTGAAAGATGAAAAGCCAGAATGTTCAACTGGGTTTCAGCGAAGGCTGCAGCGACTGGTGTTGCTGTCAAGTGTGCAGGGTTTTCAGTGTACAGTGCTAGGGAGTGAGTCTGTGTTGGTAGAGAGCACCCCTGCCTCTAGAGTCCCCTGCACTGCTGGGATTGTGAGGGTTTGGGCTAAGGATGGTGCACAGTAAGCCAGGTTCATCTTGTTACCTGAGGACGAGGTGAAGAAGATGCCTTTTTGGGGCTATTGTGTGTATGTTTTGACAATTAACGATAAGATCACCATCTACTGGTATGTGAACACAATTGTCACAGCTTAGATACCTATATCCTGTACCATGACTTCCACATTATGTCTGTCTATACACCTGTTTAGATCCTTCTGAGCTGGCAACCAGCAGGCTCCTGTGCTGTGTCTCAGGACCTGGCAGAGATCCCCAGTATCATCTTCTGTTTGCTAAAAGGTCAGACTTGGCTTGGCAGCTCACAAATCAAAGTGTGCATAGAGGAGTAATAATTAATGGGTTTGGGTTTTCCCTCTTGTTTAAAGACCTGGCTGTCAGACAAGAATCACTGTACACAGCAACAAAAGAGACAGCTTGGAAGTCATTTGATAAAATTTTGAAGGTCTGAGAGAGAAGCAGTGATCTTGAGGAGCTCACAGGTACCTGAAACCTGACTGCAGCCCATCCTTTGTTTTAGGAAATCACTCTGCAGTCAAAGTAGCCTCGACTGTAGCATTTAGATTTCTTTCTACAGATCTGGATGCAATGAAGCAGTGTAATTTTTATCACAGGATAAAGCTTTCTATGCAGTGTTCTGTGTTAGCTGTGTATTCCCTACCACACACACAGAACTCCACTTGTAAGCCAACACTTTTACATTTCATTTCATGTAGTTAAATGCTTATAACCTCCTTACATTCTCTAAAGGAACCCAGGGACATTCACCATCCTCAAAAATTAGGTCACCCTCCTTTCCCTGTCTGTGAGTGCTTAATCAGAATTGCTTGAATGAATTCACAGGGGAAGGAAATTCTCAGTATTTAAAGATGCTGCAAATTTCACCATGTAACACTTCGCAATTTTTGTGGGTTATGCCACTACAGAATTGCTGGGATGGAAGGACCACCAGTTCCCTTCCTTATGACAGTGCACAGAAGAAACCTGAACTGAAACTAGCATTTTCTTACCATAGTTACATTTAGTTTGGACATAGAGGAGATGTGAAATTTTCATGTGGGATGCACAAAAGTTGGACCAATTGTCTATGGCTCACGCATAGCTTTTACTTTATCTGCTGCTTTAACTGAATTTCCGTGGAGAGATGTCAGAGACGGTAAGGCTTTTGACTCTGCCTCATGTGACATTATCAGTAGCTGGTTAGGGAAAGTACCACAAAACATAAAAACACTTGGAGAAACTGCATAGAGGAATACTTACCAGTGGGTTTGTCACAGTGAAAGGCTGCACCAAGCAGCATTCTGAAGGGCTCTGTCTTTGGTCTGGTTCTTGACTGTATTTTCTATACCAGAAAATTTCTCTACAATTTCTCTACAATATTCTCTACAATATATTTCTATACAATATGTATCACATTTTCAAATAATACCAATCTGAAAAGATTTGCAAATGGGGTATAGAGGATATAATTAGCTGGTCAAAATTATCTTGACAATTTGGAGTAACGGCCTGCAAAAACATGATGCTGATCAACAAAAAACTGATCATTCCTATCTAGGCAGAAGTTACCACTAGAAAGGTAGCATTGGGTATAACTGGGACATGGGGCCAGTTTTACATTGCAAGACAAATGCAAGACACTGGCACAGGTACAGCTGTTTCTGACTTGAGGCTGAAGATGGGCTGGCTCTTTCAGAGCAGATTTTTTCTGCTTCCATGCCAACTATTAGCAGCAAGAGAAAGGGGAAAGTAGCAGCACATAGCTAAGAGAGAGATCTGTCTGCTTTACCTCCACCAAGGCAGCTAAGTGGGACTATAGCTGACACAGACACATGATTTCAGCTCAGGGCTGAATTCCAGCTCAATAACTCTCCTGGAGACTAAATTTCTGCCTAGGATACAGACACAGTATCCCCACAGACATTAGTGAAAGTGGCACAAGCACACCCAAGGGCAAAAGCTGTAATACTTCTTACAGTTTTTGTTACTGACTTTAATGTTAGAAGAAAAAGAACAAATGGAATAAAGGTAATTTAACGGCTAAAATGTAAGTGCTCCTATTCTTGTCTCTCTGTGACACCTGCTGCCAGCAGCAGTTACAGGAGCTGGTCCTAGAATTTAAGGTTATATGAGTAATTTAGGTAATTCATGTACCAAAATTCATCTTACTAAGATATATCTCTAGAGATTTCTCAAAGGCATAAATACTTGCAATTGATGAGAAAGAAAAATAATCACGGTTATTCTTCCCCTCCCCCCCCCCTTTATAAACACCCCTGTTGCCTGAAGCAAACTAGGATTTTGAGGGCAGACTGCAAGACCCCATTGTGGATTTTCTGAGGGTATTTAGCCTCCAGAATGCACTTATCAGTAAGACAAGATTATTTTCCAAAGTGGCAAAGTGACCCAGGAACCAGCCTGCTACTGATTTTCACTAGAAACAAAAAGTAAGAGCCATCTAGAAAAGAGCAGGCAAATGTAAAAGACATGGTCATACAACACGAGAATGGAAATGCTTGAGTTCAAATCTGTGGCTGGTATCAACCCACACTGGAAATAGTTTCTGTGGAGTATGGCTCATAATTCAACACTGCATTGCAGATCTGGGGCTCTGGGCAGCAGTGATATTATGGGAACCATAAGGTTGATTGTGGATAAATTAGATAATTTTGCTTGCAATGAGGGAACGTGGCAGGCTGACTCTTTTTGGCCTTCTCATCAGACAGTGAGAACAGTGAGACAACAAGCAAAACCTGGTATTCCTGAGTGAGAGGTGAATCTCACTTGGCATCTGACCTGAACCTCCCAACTAAAATATCTAAGCAGTTCACATTCTTTAATATATTTATCCTCACAATGAACCTTTGAGACAGGAAGCAATCTCTCTCTCTTACAGAACTGTGCTACAGCCAAGTAAGATGCCTTTCATATATACCAGACCAGAGCCTGCTGTGAATTTACCCTATTATATTGTTCTAATAACTTGGTGGACTGGGTATACCCACTCTAATTAGAGCATGTGAACCTACTTCTGCACAAAATTACTCAAGTATCCTGACAGATACAACTCCATGTACAATCCTACCCCCATGGAGACAAATAAATTGCTTTTTTACATCACTGAACTGTCACCACTCCACTACACTTGCACAAAGCGACACTTTGGCTTTCCAGGCCAGGAATGCTATGCCTTTTTCTCACAAATGGCAACATCATAGGAGAGAGAAAAATCTGCCTTTATAACATCCACATTTTGTTTTTCCTATGAGAACAGTGACCATCAAATACAATTCAGGCAGCAGTATTACAATAGAGGATAGCTTGCAATCTATCACCAGTTGTACACATCCCCTGCAAAGTCACCAGAACAGAATCTGCTATGCACAGATTTTCTATTTTACAGTGACACCTGAAGCATTAGGAGGAAAGTGCCACTCACAAGAACAGTGTTGTTCAGCAGTTTCACGTTAGGACACATGCTTATCAGCTTTGAGGGCAGGCTGTGAAGCAGCACAGCACGTTGGCAGCCTTGGAAGACACTTTCTGAAGAGTGCGGGTCCACCACAAGGTTGTCTACCTGATTGATTAAGAGCAAGGACTGATTGTTTGGTGTTGCTAAGCAAGCCAGGATTTCTCCTTTATGCTCTCTGCAGTAGGGTGAAATCACATTTCCTTTTGAAGCAATGGTAGCTTCCAAGCCTTCTTTGATTTCACCCTTCAGATCTTTAATTTTATTATCATTATATTATCATTTTCATATGATATATTATCATTATATTATTATTTACATATGATTCCTGTGTCTTTAAACAAAATGGTGTTTGAAAAGTAGTTGAGGAAAATACACAGCTGTCGAAAACCTAGAGCGCAGTCCACCCTGTGTGCTGGGGAATTTAAATTCAGGGATTGGCTTTGCTGTCTACATCCCAAGCATTAATTATGAGGAATTCCACACACGCTCTTGTTTTTATGTATCTGGTGATCTTTCTGAGAGTTTTCAAATTAAAAAA
Organism: Psittacula echo; assembly: GCF_963264785.1. Classification (NCBI taxonomy): domain Eukaryota; kingdom Metazoa; phylum Chordata; class Aves; order Psittaciformes; family Psittacidae; genus Psittacula; species Psittacula echo. The sequence continues at coordinate 49,703,773 of NC_137735.1, read as the reverse complement.
AAAATGGCAATTCTGTCTTTCTGGTTTGGTTTGGTTTTTTCCAAACCAAATTTAGCTCTGACCTCTGATGTGCGGGGCTGGCAGCTCTTGTCATAAAGCAAAACCGGGACTGACTTTGTTTCTGAGGCCTGTTGCTAAGTTTGTGACAAAATGTCCCTCCCCACAGACAAGTATGGTTCAGAATATGTTTGTATATTGACCCCCAGAGCTAACTTGAAGAAGATATATGAACCAAACTTCTGGCACATTCAAAGGAGTGGGAAATTGAATCTAGCTTCCCAGAAGGACCTGATGGGTACACCTCGTGCTTGTTAAAATGCATGCTTAGAGACTTCTAATTTCACTGCTTATACAGATGTCATAAGCTTTTTATGCACAGAAGCAGAAACACATGGAAGTATATATTAGAACAGGAATGGGATTATTTTAATTTTTTTTACCTCTAGAGCTGGTATTCCTCGTGGAAGTGGAAGAATGAGTCCCAAGTTAAAAGAAAAGGATTTGAACTGAGGAAAGCTAAGATCAAAATTTGCATACCTGAAATACACTAAAGAAATAAGCATATATTTGGAGACCTTCACCTGTCACTACTTCCATGTTCCCATTTCTGATGAGATGGCAATCCATGGTACCTGAACGTGGTCTCAGGTGAAGCACTCTCCAATTTATGGAAAGCAAAAGTTCTGCTCTCATCTCTGTGACTGCTTCAAGGCCTTGGGAAAGTCACAGATCTCTGTGTGAGCATAGATATTTCCAAACATACCAGAAATTTTTTGAACAAATTATTTAAATTCCTGCATTTGCACTTTTTTTTCTCTGATCACCTCTGACTAAAGGGATGTTTTCTTTTCACACTGCCTGTGCTCCTGCTTCAAGCTTTTAATCCACCTCTTTACAAAGTCATGTCTGTTATAGTGTGCAGAGATGCTCGTGACAGAGCAACCTCACTGTTCCTAGCTGTCTGCGACAGATCCATGTGTCATACTTATTTTTCATCTGCCAAACAGACTGATTACCCGACTATAAAGGGAGCACACAGCAAGAGAACAGCTACAATGTGACTGTGTTAAAAGATAAGTACTCTTTACAGTGAAAGCTGGATTGCTTCAACACAAGTTAGGGAACCTAAGCACACTCTTGTCAGTGGGAGTAAGTTCTGACCCATTTCTCTTCTGTTATTCCCTTGCACATTGTAAACATTCAGATACAGTCTATAGAGTGAAGGGGTTTGGAGCAGCAACTGATCAATACTTGGGAGTGCATGTATATGAACTGTATTCTGGCCGTGTTATTTGATTTAAACACCAGACCTGCATAAGATAAAACAAGGGTATGCCTTTACTAGAGGGCCACAATCCAGTGCGTGAAGACAACTAAATAGGGAGAAAACAGTCCTGAAGTCCTCTGGATCAGGACATGAAAACCGATGTTTCAGGTTAGAACATGCAATTTATATGGTGCAGTTACTCAAATTTCTCTCAATAGGGCCATCTTGTTCTGTAATCTTCATGTTGTTGCTGTGACAATTCCTTCCTATGATTTTCTTCCATAAGGCAAGTCACAAAGCAGGAAAGACTCTTTCATATCAACCAAAGGAAGTTTGACCAAGAGGATAGGGTCATAGACGGAAATTTGGGAAACTTGGTCACTCTTCCTGGCTTTACTTGCAATCCTTTTCATGGCACTGAACAATGCCTTTTTCACTGCTATGTGCCCCACCTTTTATGTCAACTGGCTGTTCTGCCTGAAAGCCCTCAACGTCAATGACATCTTGCATGTTTGTGCAGCAGTCAGCATGTTGTAGCCCTTATCTCCATCTGGGCTTCTAAGTGCCACCCTAGTAATAATAATATAAAGAAAGTAATAATAATCTAAAAAAGAATAGGTAAAGACAACATATGTGATAACGGTCCTTGTAGGGGATAGCATATGGAAGTTGTTGTGGTGGGAAGGATTTCTGGGCTTGACTGGTAAATGCAAAAAGGTTAAGGAATATAAAAGAGTACATTCTTTGAGTCACACAGCACAGGTATAGTGTGAATCATCAAACCAACCTAACTGCAGGACATAGAGATGCCATCCTACTTAGAGTACAGCTTTGAAAGCCCTAACCAATACTGATCAGGAATTACAATGGACAAGAACCACTGCATTTTACTGGAGGAAAATCAAAAGAATTATTACAAACTGCTATCAAACCAGGCCCTTTAACACCTTGTAGAAATACACATTTGCCCAAATGGCTCTCAGAAATTCCTTGCAGGTAAGCAATGAATACTATGGTTAGTAGAGAATAACACAGCACAGTTTCACAAATGAAGCAGCAGGCAATTTAGCACAGTATCTCCAGCCTAATCTTGCCTCAGTTATTAATTTTTCTGCCTTTCTAAGCACTCAGTTAAAGGAAGAAATTCCACAGGTAATTGCTTTTTATGAAACTTCCTTTCTAGGAAAGCCACAAGCTGAAAAGAGGAGAGACTTCCTCTTAGTCTCAACCAGCTCAGGAAAGCAGGAGCTGCACTGAGGGACTGCACTCCTGTTTCCAGAGCTGGAGTGAAGCTCCATCAGTCCCCACTCCCCTGTATCACAACAAGAATGGCCTTGCAAGCTCAGCTCTGAGGTTCAGAGGAGGGCAAAAGGGAGAAAAAAATAAAGGTTATACTGCTACCTGCTGATAACCAGCTGCCTTAAATGGTATCACCAGCTGTTTCCTATCTATACATCTGTAAATCCTCCTTCTGACTCCCATCTCCCCCACTGTAGTGTCTTTCTAGGTCACCAGCGTAAGAGGCATGTGTTACCTACTTAGGTATCACTACCTTAGCACCTGAACAAGTACTGCACTGCTTTCTTTAGCCTGGGTGAGTAATTTACTTTCCTACATTCCTGTGAGATAAGAAAATGTGAGAGACACCAACACAGAAGGAAGTAACAGCAATGTGATTTTTCAGGAAGGCTGCATCAGATATGTTGGAGCTGAGCTTCTGCAAGCAAACTCTAGAGATGTAAACCCTTGCAAATCTTGCTCCCCTTACTTGTATATTGTTCTCCTTTACATGCCTGTAAACACTCAGCAAGTTAGCAACTGGCTGACTAGAACAGCACAGCTTTGGTCTGATGCGTGATCCTGATTAACAGTATGCTAATTATCTTGTCTTTGGAAACAAATTTTATATGCCAGGGCTTAAGACTTTGACTTTTGTCCCTTACATTCCCTTCTTTAGAAAGAAACCGGATACTTAGCTACATTTGCCCAGCTACTTAGCCCCACTTTAATTTGTTTCCCTACATACAGTCCCTCCATTCTATGTATTCTTTTTTCATAGAACACAGACTAATTTTGATAAATATATATATAAATGTGTATATCTGTTATTTTTATCCACTAATTTAACTTTCAGGTCAGAAACAGAAACTGCTTTTTCTTACCATGCACTGACTGAACCTGCTGTACTAGTTTAGTGAATAAGCACAATGTATTTATTTGGCTTGGGGAAGGCGGAAATAGCTACAGTCAGAGGAGCTGTATCATCTTTTTCAGGGTTGAATTCAGCTGAATGTGTGTAAACTATTTGCCCTTTGGTTCTAAAATGACGGTCTGAGTACTTGCCTTACCTTAATCCTTTATACCTTAAAAAATAGTCTTTGTTCTGCAATTCTCAGATCCTATGGGATTAGAATGAAGTGTGAAGAACTTTGGTGCTTAATCAGTGTTTCTGAAGTCATCACTTATTCCCTGAAATAATTATTTCTGTTTTCCCGTGGTGGTTGAGACAAGGAGCTGGCCAGGTTGAGCAGACAAGGGTTTCTGCTGTTCATTGAAAAACATAAATAAATAAAAATAATTCATTCTGAGCACACTGGGGAAGTCCCAGAAGCAAAGAAAATGCAGTGAAAGCTCATTTCCACCCTGCATGCTGTATGTCCCTATGTGCTCAGAACATGCATAAAAAGACAGAAGGGAAGTGACTTCCCTAAGAGCTACTCAGTAAGTTAATGAAAGTCAGAGGCAGATCTTAGCCCAGTGCCTAGAGCACATGGGCACAGTGGGACTGTCTGCCCCCTCGAGTGCAAGCCCGTGAGACACTGACCTCAACCCCTGGATAACCAGGAGAAAGTAATTTCCTTCTGGATCTGAAAGATCATCTCCTTTGAAAGTGTGACATAGAAGAGCTGCCTAGATTTGCTGTGAACTTGCTAACCAAACAAAGAAGCATTAGGAAAGAGGAGAGCGGTCTGCAGCTGCAATGACATATAGGCAGTGGAGTAAAGGTAAAGCTGTTTCTTTCTTCCATAAATATCAAGCAAGATATAACCTCTGAACAGTTTTGATAACATCTTTCACTCCAGAATGTTTTTGGTTGTTTTTTGGTTTTTTTAATAAGTGAAGGTGTATATCAAAAAAGCATTCCCTGAATTACTCATTTTAGGTTCAGCCATGTATTTGTTTCCGTAACAGGAATGCTTGCATTTGTTAAAAGGAATGCCATGGGCGCTCCTTGGCTGGTGCAGATCAGCACAACTTCATTGAAGTTTCAGTTGTCTATGTCAGGAAAGAAAGAGCTCTGCTTATTTGGGCTCCTTCCATATAGGTTTCTAAATTATTGCACCACAGGAGACGAGAATTCCTGCAAGCTGCTATTGTCAGTTTTCCTTGTGAAATCTAAACCTGATCAGTATTATTCCTCTCGATACTTAACTTTTGGAGACACCTTGTCAGAAGGTCACCAGCTAAATCAGTGGAAAAACCAAGTGTCAGGACAATTTTTCTGTTACCTTGGTGCTTCTATTTTCAACCCCTAAGAGCAGAGCAAACATCTTCAACACCAGGAGCTGAGAAGGTTTAAAGCTTCCCATAAAGCCTACCTAGACTTCCAGTAAAGACCATTTCAAGTGACAAATGAAGCTTTAAATTCTTTCTTATTGCATCTATACCAACTGCCCTTAGCTTAGCATTAGCTAGAGCTTGCACCTGATATCTTTTGATTACTCTCAGAAAGCAGAGTAAAGCTTACCAAGTGGCCTCCCAAACACATGGTAATTTAAAAGCGCAGAATGAAATGATGTTAATGGCTTACTTCTTGCAGCGATAACACTTCATTTTTCTTTTTTTGTACCTAGACTCTAAATGGTGTGAGGTGACGATAACAAACATTGCACTCTGATAGTCACTTGGTAACAGTCACCTCCTGCCAGATGAAACTAACCCTTTTTCTAGGAACCACACAGCCATGCCCCTCAGGCTGCTGGGGAGAAAATCAGGAGCAGAGAGCATCAAAGCTTGGGACAACTCAAAAAGGAAGTAGGCTGTAGAAGTGTCATCTGATGATTTCAAACTGGTGAGAGCCTAGGGAATTCCTGCATTTTTCCTGCAGAAAATAGGACGGACTTTATTTTTTCTATTCATGTATGATTCATCTCTCTGATGGTCAGAATCACATAGGTGTTAGGTGTTAGGAGGTGTAGAGGGCTGAGAGCACAGGGTTACTCTGGCAATGCAAAGGAAAGCCATGGGCAGGCCTTCAACTTTGGATGGCTGTCAGTCAGAGGAGACAAATGTGTGCCAGGACAGGCAGATGGGGCAGGACAAAGCCAAAGGCATCCAGCTAAATTGACCAGTTCAGGAAGCAGATAATGCCCAAGGTGGTATTGAGCAAGTAAGGAACTAAGGCAAGATCTTGCAGCAACTTAACCTTGTTAATGATTAAATAGCCGTTTTCAGCCAATAGCAACATTCACCCACCATATACCCGGTGCCTGTCTTTGTAGGCCACAGCTTCCATTTTGTGTTAATTAGAATTAGTGTGCTCTATAATTACATCACACCAAAAGCATGAAGCTCTTGTCTGCCTGTAGTCACTGCTAGCTAGAAATTACAGCAGTTCTCTTTGTGATGCTGTATGTGATAAAGCAAAAAAGAGATGAAGCCCTTGTTTCATCTAGTAATGCGAATCTCTATCAGCAGCAACCTGGTATTTTGGCAGAGATGTGCTCTTGTTTATGTAAATCAAACCTGGATGTAAACTGAAGCAGTAAAGAAAACCTCAATCAGCACATTCAAACTATTAAGGCAGCACATTTTAAAGGTATTTAGTATAACTCGTGCAAATATGCTTGGTGCTGTGCCTTGGTGCAGTGTTGGAGCATGGCCACCAGGCACCGGGGCTGCTGAAAGTTCCTTTGGCCCTGGAGCAGGGCCGGCTGCTTGGTCATTTGGCAACGACCCTGCACAGTCAAATGACACTTTGCCAGCCAGTGCCAGTGGATCTAGGAGCTCCTTGAAGGGGCACAGGGAAATGTGTATCAAATTCCTCTAGATGGCACAGTGCCCTGACAAATGTGGGAATGAATGCACTCAACGGATGGTGAGAGCCAGACTGCCTCTGGTTGTCTCCTGAGAACAGCTTTTCCTGCTGAATTGTGGTTAATTGTTCTAATTTCACGCTTACACTGGAGCTTCTTACGGAAAGGTGAGCTTTTGTGGCCAAAGCCTTGCCTCCCTCCCCAGCCTCTCTGAGTACTTCAACTTTGTGCTGTCTGCACTGGGCACTCATGGCAGGGATGCGGCACATCCCAGTGGAGGTTATGCTTTGTGTAAGAGGTGGAAAAGATGAGGGAGGAAAAATTGAGTGGTGTCTGATTCTTACTATTCTGCAGCATGTTGGGATTTTTGTTTTACTTTTTAAACAACTAACTGTGTGCTCAGAATTCAGCAGTGAGCTGCTATTCAGTTGAATCCCTTCTTCTCTAACACGGGCAATGTTTTTCATGAGAAAATAGCTTTCATGAAGCCACTAAGTGGCATTTCTGTCCTGTAACAGCAGCCCTGAGAGAACCACAGGATGATTCCTACAGAGCTACAAGCCAGGCTGCTCTTTGAGTTACTACAGGAAAGCAGTCAGACCAAGCATATCCAGCTTTCAGTAACATTGACCTCTCTAGGGCCAAATTCACTTGCATGGTTTGCTCATCTGGTGAGTCCCACCTATGTCTCACTTTTAGGAGTGGATGACAGATTGCTTCAATGCTCACCTTCCTACAACACACTCCTTTCTCAAGGGGACAGAAGAGCTGTGTGTCTTTTAGCCTCAGCTGAGGACAGATTTGGATGCCAGAATTTCTTGGATTTATTTCTAACCCTGGTTGGCACCTCTGCTGCTCCATCCCAGTGAGCAAGGAACTCCTTTTGTCTCCTAGAAAAGTCCTAGAGACTGGTCCTAATTAAATACCTAGCAATTATATATTTTCCCCAGCAAACTCCCCACTAGGTTCTCTACCTCCCCAGATATTTTGTTTACTGTGTTTTTAACATTAATCTGTGGGAAAGGACCTCATACGTATAGTAAATGGGCTGAATGATACCCATACTGATACAGAGCGCAGGAGATATACAGAAGGCTGAGCAAGTTGAGATATACACCAAAGGGGAAAGTACATTTCCCCTGATCATGCAGTGCTCATCAAAAGATAATGAATATGCAAATGACTTTTGACATGCATGGAAAGTTGTAGGCCCAGATTGCATCAGCTGCACTCAAGCAGTGTTTTCCCCCAAAGTCACCTTGGCCACTTTGCTAGGCTGGGAGCCTGTATAAATACAAATGAGTGAATTGTTCTTCACCAAGGCCACTGCTATTCTTTAACGTGCAAAATGTTACAGGCTGTTTCTAGAACACTGTGCTTGAAGCACATGGGGGATCTTAACGCAGAGTATTTTTAGATGTATTATTTTTCAAGGCATGATGGATTTGGAATCAAAACCAAGCAGAGATTGTTATTTGTGATTGTGCCGGCTTCCTTGTGAGTGGCAGCTTGTTAAGGTAGAGAGACTGTTTATGTGTGAGCTGAAGTGCAAATCAAGATCATCATGCTGATTGTTTGATATAGAAAAATAAAAAAATGCATGCTAGGCAGGAGGAGAGAGAATAACCACAAAGTCTGCCTACTTTGAATGGTTGCAGTGTTTGAAGACTCCCAAATTTTACTGCACATAGTCCTCTCTTTGGGACAAAACCGTATCTCCATTTGTGCTCACAGCTTGTAACCTAAAGCAGAGTCATTCGTTTTCCTCTATGGTGTACTGTCTAGTTGTATAGAGCTGTGTCTGTTATAGCTTTTTTTTTACACCACAGATAATGATGGTGTGAGTACTGGTAATCAGAAAGCCTCTATTGGCTATTGTTCCAGGCACTTCCTGTTTTAAATCTCATATATGGAGATTTTGTGTAAAAGGAGTAATTGAAGTGCTCATCTTCTTTGTGCTCTGTGGCCACCAAAGACCCTGCTCTTTGATCTTTCTCAAGGTGGCTAAAAAACCTGGAAGATCTCTGCACCAGGGCTTCCAGCAAAAGTGCATCAGCCTTAGTTACAGCAGAGAGGTTTTCAGGGAAAAGCACGTGTGTTTGCAAACTTTACTAATGTCATCCTCCTGTTGTGTATGCCCCTGCTTTCCATGCTCTATCCCCAGTAATTCTGAGAAACAAGGATCAGCGCAACTTCACTTGCACACTTTGTTTTGCATCTGTAAATTGCTCAGGTTGCATGTATGAAGATGGTCTACGGCTTTGGAGAGCTCAGCCTGCTGCCTATATGGGTTATTAAAGGGGCTCAGGGATTTAAAAACAACACTTCTGTCTGGAAGCTTTGCACCTGTTATTGCCATAAGTAACAGCTCGCAACACCCCCGGGTAGGCCAGCGTGCACTGCAGCAGCCATGTCATGACTGAATCAGCCCATGTCAGGCTCTGCAGAGGGAACAGATGGTTTTCAAGCCTCATTTGCCCCAACTTGCTAGCCTTCCACCAGGCACAGCTCAGACAGATTGCACTGCCAGGGCTTGGTGGTTTTATTCGGAAAGGAGCTAAGCACAGTAACACAGCACTGTGTCCTCCCTCCCTGAAGGCACTGGTCATCAAGAGAGCTCTGTAGCTGGCAGGGTTAAGTCATTAATGCTCTTACCTGGCAAGAAAAAGTCATTAACATATGTAAATGCAGCAGCAGAAAGGAAAACAAGATGGACAGATGTGCGCTGCTTTGGCACAACTTTGACTAGAAAGGAAAGAATGAGACGTTAAACTCTGCTGGAAAGGTTGCTCACTAGCAAAGCAGTTGGGAATGGGGAGTGTGTATTTTGTGTATTGCCTCATTCCCGCCTGGTCTTTAGCAGTACCATAATAAAATGGATGAATAATCATAACTCTGTCCCAATGCACATTTATAGTTTAAATCCTATGCTAATCCTAGCAGTACGGTCTATTGTACCTCAGAGGAAAGGGGGAAAAAACCCAACCCTGACTCCAAGCTAAACAAGCCTCTCCTCTGGAAAGGTAATTAAGAGCTGGTCTCCGTGGAGTCTTTATCACAAAATCAATAGTAGTCAGTTCTGATTTGCCTTGTTCTTCTTTACTTTGTGCTGCTTTCAGTGTTTATAAAAATGTTTGTGAGTCTGGCTTTTGGACTCATTGGAAAAATGAGGCTAAAAGGGTTGTAATGTTTGTGTCGACTGAGGTGCATGAAATCAGGTAAGTTTGCTTTGTATAGAGATTTTGGAAAATCTGCATTTCAGGATCTTACCTTACCTTCACTTTCCTGAACTTCCCATTGCAAGCTTCCAATTTTACCTTCCTTGCACCATTATGGGAACCATAGAAGAATTATGACTTTCCATTGATTTTAACCTCAGTAACACAACTCAAGACTTTTTTTCTTTTATTTTTTTTTTTTTAAGACTATTGTGATAGCAGCTGCCCTAAGCACAAGAAGATTTAAGGATAAAACCAGTGGCAAAGTGATTTCCATAGCTGTGCACACAGACTAGGCTCGCTCTAGGATCATCTGGGAAGGCTTTAGAAACCTGGAGGGAATTCAAAGAATCACTAATAATGAGACCTAGTAATCATATATCTAAATGTACACGTTTTATCTAAAAGAGAAAAAGCAGATGGACATTTATTGAAATTAGGATATTCTTTCAAGAGAGGACATGCAAACAAAAGTTGACAGGTTATCATCTGTGAAGTGGGTCTTTAAACCAGATCAGATGGTCTTCCAGAAGTCTTATGGATAACACAAAAGCTGTTCAGCCTGATGTGGAAATCACTGGGTAAATTTCTCCGGCCAGCGTTGTGAAGGAGGTTAGACTAGACGCACACAGTATTTGTTCTTGACCTTAATCACACAAGCATTTTAATCTTCTAGGTGCCGGTCAGCATGGCTTGTAGCTCTCTTTCTATAAGTCTTCTGAGAAGATAGGGCTCTTTCTCAGATAGCTTGCACTACATCCACAGTGTACTCAGAATTTAAGTCTGACTTTTCAGATCAGATAACCTCTTGTTACATTTCTGTCTACCCTCTGCTTGGCTTTTCCGATTCCTGACCTTCAGAGCTGTAATAAGAAGGGACTTGAAAGTGGAGTACGTTCCCTTATCTCTTGGCTGCATCCCAAGAGAGCAGAGCTGCCTGGGAACACAGACTTTATGGGGTACCAGGGTGTTAAATATTTATTATATAACATGCAACCTACACACCATAAAGGCTTTCTTTCCTTCCTGTCCTTCTTTCCACCTTTTTTTTTTACCCCTAATAAACTTGCTAGGCTACAAACAGGAAAAAGAAGAACTCAAAGCAAGCTCTGATGCTCTTAGTACTATTGACAGGGAACAAACTGTTGTCAGTAACACAGCAGGAGGATAAAAGAAGGACCTTTTTTCTCATATGCAGTGCACAGTGCTCTGGGTTTTTTTACTATGGATTCTATATTGGTTTTTACCCTAACTGTTTGTAACAAAATGAGGAAATAAGATTAAAAATTCAATACTGAATGCAAACAGATCATTTAGGTTATACTTTGTTCAGTAGTGCTTCATGTTTACTTTACCCATATAACCTTTCCAGACATTGGCCACTTCTGGTATGATAAATAAATATTATCTTTAAAATAGAAACCTTACATCACTGCATACGTAATAGATCTGAAAACACGGACACTTAATAATCACCATAAATAACAAACAGCCATTTATAGGTATTGAGCTGCCTGTCAAGCCATCAGCTTTTATATGCACAGGAAGGTGAAGAGCAAGATGAAGACTGAGAATATGTTGACACCAAACCACATCCATAAAAGCACTGTCTCCATGGATTAGTAGGAAATGAAAGTTATTTAAAGGAAATGTCAGATTTTTCTTTGAAGTTAGTATACTTCTTGATTTCCTTTCTGCTCTCAAAGAAAAACAAAAGCAAAACCCACCAACAAGAAAATAGTTCCAGAAACTATAGAGAAGGAAATGAACTTATATCTAGACATATTTTTAGGTTTTGGAGGAAAAAAATCGTAGCTAATCCAAACTAAGCATGAATTAGGATTTCTGGGTCAGGGTCTGACCTTCCACCATACTGAAGCGTGCTTGGGAATGCAAGCTGGGGCTGAAACTCACTGTGACTGAGACTCAGTGGGACAAATGAGTGGTCTCCTTTTATCAGCTACCCTGGATTCCAGGGGTTTTCGTCCTGGCACTGTCAGTTGGGGTTTTTAATTTTAAGATTTAGGGGATACTGACAAATGAGATCCTGTCCCTTCTAGAGTCAATAAAAAGATGTTTAAGGAATGCAATGCAGCCAAGTTCTCACAATGCAAAAATGAGTTGAAATCATCAGGTTTCTCTCTTATCTCTGTAAATCATAGAAGATTTTTTATAAGTTCATCTCCATGTATGCAATTCTGCAAGATCTGAAGGCTTTTCTATAATCTTGGATGATTCTTTAGCTGATAATAATACGCAAGCGCTTTTTACAGCATTACAGGCACAATGCTAGAATAGTCACAACCCTCTCTTTTGTAGCACAAATATCTTTGGTGAAGCACGTGACTTCTAAAAGTGTTGAGTGTACAGCTATTCCTTGAATGTGCTGTGCAAACTGGGCAATGGCTTGAGATGGAAGAATATTAGCAAAAAAAATTGTAGCTTAACAAAAAGACTGAGCATAGTGATCTGCAGATCTCACACAGAAAAGGTTCTCTGTATTTACCCTTACTTCTTATTATAGGGTAGCTACTCCATACACGTTAACTATAGGAAGTAATAAAATGAATTTTCATGTCACAGAAAGGATGTCTTAGTTTCCTTCCCGAAGAAGTGATTTTCCCTGCTCCTTTTCTACTGCAAAATTCTTTTGAGTTCTTTTTCACACCAAGCTCTGAGAAGCAGATGCTCTTTTGGAAGACAGGTTCTTTATTCTTCTGATTTGGAATTTATTCAGAAAGAGGTTTTGGATTTTCAGTGTCTAACTACTGGCTGATCTATTAATTCAGCACATCTATGGTGGATACCTGGGCCAGAATCAGCTCTGCTGCACAGACCTGAATCTGTTGTGATGTGAAGTCTGTGCTTTGATCAATTCCATGCCTGGTTTTGGGTCTTCTGGACTTAACCATGAGGCATGAGATGAGGTTGAAGCTGGTAGAGGACAGCATACTACTGTAGTTGTTATTTTTCTAGCAACAGCTGACTGGATTATAAAAGGAACGTGAAAATAGATGGAATGGCAGCAAGGGCAGGCAAAACACATTTTTATCTATTGACTCCCTCTCAAGATTTTCCAAGGTTACCTTTAAAAGCAACATTTTGTTTCTTCTCGTGTAAAGGGGCTGGTGTGGGGAAAGACTTGAGTTGCCCAAGTTGTAAACCGGATTCATGCCTGAGGAGAGTTTGTACTGCAGCTTTGTCACACCATGTAGCCCTAATATCTCGGTGCTGTTAATTTTTCTGTGTACTCCTCTCAGAGCTGCTGTAACTGCAGCTTTAATGGGGCAGATATTATTTGTTCTTTAGTCAGGAATTCATGTAGAAGTCCAAGCAATGTTGCCCTGAATAGGATCAAGGTAGGTGGTTTGTTAGAGCCTGACTGAAATAGCATTCAGTTTTATGGTCACTCTTTATGTGACTTCCACAGGCATGTCGTTGGGTGGTGCAAAGATGCACAAAGGTGCAGAGACACATCCTTAGCTACTGCAACCTAAGCCACTTCAGATAACTAAAATTAATGGGAATATGCCAGCTTGTGCCAATAATCTTTTCCCTCTGTGTGGAGATACAGGAATAAAATGTCTTACACAGGGAGAAAGCCCGTAAGGGCACACAGGAAAATAACTGCATCTGTGGGAAGACAGTAAATAATTTCATGAACATTTCACTGAGAAACAGAAAAAATACTTCCAGCCAATTATTTTCAAGCAATTGAATCAGAGTCCAATGGTAGTACTATTGCATCCACTATATACATTGCAAATATTACAGGAAATAAATTTTTAAAACTGGCTAACTTAAGATTCTTCTACAAGTTCTAAGATATTTCTCCCACTGCCTGGAGCTAACATCTTTCCAAAATTCAGATATTGATAACTAAGAAAGTAACTGTTTGACATCCTATCATTCCCACTGGGAAAAATGTCAAGTCACTTTGCGTGAAAACTGTGTCTATCTATTCAGAAGAATAGACTGATAGCAGCATAACACACCCACCCCAGCCCATCCAGAGGCTGCATCCTCATGGGACTCTTACCCAGATAAAACGCCTATTGAAGCTGCGTAACTTATTTTTCTTGAGTAATACTAAAGAAAAGACTATATGGCTTTCCAGAAATCTGCAGGGCTTTCTAAGACAGGCTCAGAACTCGTACCAGTGACTACAAGGGGGCATGTGCACAGCCTTGCATAGTGATGAGGAAATAGTTTGGGATCACAGAGATTAATCTAGAACAGTGAAGGCTGTCTCCTAGCTGTTGGGGAAAGGGATATCCTGCGCTTTCATTAGCACCGCTAGCACTGAGCCTGTGGGAAGAATTACACCTTGTAACATGGCCAAATTAATCATTTATTTAGTGGGATGGTCTCCTGAATGCCAGCAGGATGAAAGAAAAGTGCATAAACACAGTAGTCTAACACCTGCCTTACAGCTCTTTGCATTAGCAAACCGGCGTAACTTGAGGTCAGAGCAGATTGCAGCAGGAAGAGCCACAAGAGCAGCAATGACTTCCTCTCTTGCCCATGCAGATCACGCAGGCACAGCTTGGTTCTGATCCTGGTTGCTGGCACGCTAGTCTAAATACACCACATAAGGATTTCTTTAGCTTCCTGACTGTCACATGTGAGTACCATCCAACAGTGAGGAGCTGGCTGAGGAAACCGAGGCAGATGGCTTCTCAGACCCTTCCTCATCCAAAGGGCTTCAAGTCTTTGTGTTTCTGTGGAAATCTGTCTGCATTTCCAGCTGGAAATAGAGAGGAGCATGACATCTACCACGTTATTCTCCCGTGGCTGCATCCCATGACAGCCAAAGTCTCTCCTTTGTTCCCTACAAAAGGGAAACGTGCTGAGGCCTCCTTCATTGCCAGCATGTCTTGTTTCCACTTCACACCTTCCCACTCACCTTCCTCCAGCCTTTCCACTGTTTCTCCAGCTTTGTACAAACACTTCAAAACCCATCTTATCCTCATACACCAAGTGCACAGCAATGCCAGGATTGGCCAAGGTTATCAGCAGGAAGTCTCAAATCCTGCACCAGATGTCTGAGAGAGTCTAGCAGCTCCTAACAGTGGGGGAGGCAGAGGAGTGACAGCCTGACACAGTTATAAGGAAACATCTTTTTGCTCCACAGCACACACACGCACACAATGTCTCACCATTTGCAGAGTTTCTAAGGCACAGGTACACTTTCAGAAGGAACAAGCTCCAGGGAGGGGAGCAGGGAGCACCACTTCAGACAGTGGGATCACTTCCTGCAGGAAACTTTTACTTCTCTTCCCACTGCCTTTCTTGATTCGATGCTGGCTGTCATGAAAGCAAGGGGATCATGAAGGAACGTTGCTGATTGTTCCTATATGCTTCTGAGATAAAAAGAGCACCAGAATTAGATGACAAAAAGTTAACTCGGTGTTTGGGTTGTTTGGTGGGTTTGGGGTTTTTTTATTTACTTTGGGGTTGGGGCATGATTCTGAGTGCTGGGAAAGGGGATTGAAAAGGACAGTCATTTTCTACCTGCCATTCCAACAGCTGCTAAAGGGGGTAACTGCTTATATTCTCTTTAGCTTTCAAAGCCTTTAAACTTCTCCCTCTCTTGCTTGTGTTCATGAGACAAACCATATGTAGCTTATCCACATTGCTTGAATCTGACCTCAAATAAAGCAATCCATGATATTCTGGAGTAACTTGCCCTCCACACTACAAAACCATTGTAAAACATCAGCCTTTTTTGATACTGGACTGCAGAAACTTAGGAAACATGCGCACATGGCATAATGCATAGAAAAATGGGGTAGGTGATACTGTTGCTGTCAATTAGCTGTAGAAGCTTGCTGTGCTTCTGCTACATAGTGCCAAGCAGGGTGTGTGGCTTGGGGCTGCCTCAGTTGAACTGCTTGATGTTGCTTCCTCAGGACAGCCTGGCTATCTCCCTCCCCAGTCTACTGCAACAGTGCAGCACAGATGTACCTTTGGAGGCTGCTCTTAACTCCAAACAATTCAAATCAGCTCAGGCAAAGAGGAAAGGAAGTAGAAGTTGCCCACTTCTGCAGATGATCCAGCTGCAGTTGGCTGAGGTTATGTCTAGCTGCGCTTGCCGCACAGTCTCCTGAGTCCTGGCCAGTCTTTGTGCTTGACCAGAAAGATGAAGAACTTTGGGAATGTCAAAGCTTTGCTTCACATGGCTGCTGGCAGGGACTGCGCTACAAAGAAACAGTCTCCCAGTAGATTCATAAGCAAATATCACCATAAAATGAAAGCTATTCTTTCCTGCAGCAGAGCCTATCAATCTGACAATGCATGTATCCAGATTTAATTTATGCTTCCAAGTAAACTGGCATTTAGAGCAATTTGCATGTATTTTTTTCTATTGGTTGCACAACCCCACTGTGGACTGAGCGTAGATGCAGCAGCATTCCAAATAAACAGGTTCTCTGCCACAAGACAAATGCTCCAGAGTAACTGAGATCTCCATAATTCAAATGGATATGCTAGGATAACTGGAGTTGTGTTCAGCTCAAGACGTACAGTGCTGTGGCAATAACATTAGCAGCACCAAGCTGAAAAGGTAAACAAAATGATGAAACACTTTGGGATGAGCATTAATCAAAACCTCAGGGAACCTGAGGCAGGTTCAGAGCAGGATCCGTGCTCTGCATGTCAGACCCCTTCTGCCAGCCTTGGCTCTGCTCCCATATAGCCATATTGTGGTATTACAGATCATCTGGCGAGAGATGTCATACAAGCACATCCAGGAAGAAAGACAAGGCAATTCATGAATTTTCTTTAAAGCTTTCTACTACATTCACATCTTCAACCTTATTTATTATTGAGCCTCACCAATTCAAGATTGATTTTTCAGCATTCCAGCCCCTCTTCTACCAGGACTTCTCAGCCTACAAAATGTAAATATGCTAAGATACCTATTCCAACAGGGAATGCCTTCAGTCCCTGACTGTATACTGCAAACAACCTGGAAGGCTGAGCATACTGGATGAGCAAGCTTACTCTTGGCATGGAAAACAGATGTACTTCTCCCTGGTAGAGTGGGTAGGAAAAAACAGCGACCTGGAGCTCCCCAGAAAATGTAGAAGCCCCCCAGACTTGCCCCTGTCCCCTCTCCCATAGATGAAAGAAGTCTCATTGGGATCAAGACTCCTGTTCTGTTTCCTTTCTATTCTCTAAATATGTTGTTCAAAAACTGCATAATCTTTTGGGGCAGGCAGTGGGTTGCCTACATATCTAACCAGGAGAAAGGATATCTGGCTGCCTTGAAATCACTTTCTTCACCTTTCGGTGTTTTTGCCCGGCAAAGTAGAGAACCTAAACAGTATCATTTGATAGAGGGCATTGAATCACACCTTGTAAACACAGAGCAGCCGGAGCAAATAGCACACATTCAAACGGTAAGCTGGGGTAGGTTTTTACATTTGCTGAAAACTCAGTAGTTGTCCCTTGGCTATTCATTCACAGATGAAAAAAATGCCATCAAACACAATATTTTCTAAGAACCACTTAGCCACATTTATTTTAAAAAGTCTTTAAAAATGGAAGTACCTTAAGAACGTGAAATATAGGATATGGGGAGCTACTGCTTATCTTACATTGAATGCATAATTACTTTTATTTTTCTCTAGGTATTTATTACATGTTTGAAAGAACTTGTTTGTTTCCCCTTAAGTTGTTGCAAAAACAAACAAGCAAAATTGTTACTACTGTTGCGGTAACAAAAACAAACAAATAAAACTGTCTCATCTTATTTTAGTTAGCTAAATGAAGTTTGTGGTTAATTAGTTTTCTAATTACTTTGGACATGAGGATGATGGTGTTGGTGGAAAGAAGGAAGTTATACAGTAGATGTCTGCTGATTAAATTATTGTAACGCTTGTGGCAGGGAAAAAAGCTTATCCTGTAGTAAGTGTACCCAAAATATGCTGAGAAGGAAAAAAGCAAATCTGAATGAGCTTGTTCCTGCTTGCATTAGGACTTGTGGTTGTGGTGCACCAAGGTGAACTCAGGCCGTTTGCAAATGTTCCAGCTGTGTCCCGTTTGGAAGACCTGGGGTCCTCCACACCTGCCAGGGCATCATGGTGAGCTGCTCTGTAAGCAAAGGGATCTCTCTGGGCATGCTGTAATGCCAGCATGAGCAAGGCAATGATGGCATTTTCTACTTCTCATCAAGGCCCTGAGAGCAAACACAACAGACTCTGTGAGATTCAGGTGAGTTTTCAGGAGGATGAACTACAGCCATATTTTTCCACTGACACTTTTTCTTCCTTGCTCCATCACACCACCCTTTCCTCATAGTCTGCTTTCCTGGGATATCTTGTATCAGGATTCTGCTCTCTAACTGGGGTCACATCAAACTATGGACTTAAGTCTAACTCTGTCTGAAGTGTGAAGAACTGATTACTGATATCAGTTTGTATCGTACCAAATGCAGCCCCTAACTGGAAACCAAAACCCTTTTCTGCTGAGAGCTAAGCAAGTAAAAATGTACTTGCTTTTCCTGCATATTCTCTTTTTCTCTTTTTGGGTGAATGGTTATGTTTGCTGGAATATGCATGTCCTGGGTTCAGCAGTAGCAGTCACTTTTTCTCCTTCTTAGTAGCTGGTGCAGCACTGTGGTTTTGATTTTCAGCCTGGGGACAGTACTGATAAAGCCGATGTTTTCAGTTGCTGGTCAGAATGTTTAGTCTGACCAAGGACTTTGTGAGTCTCATGCTCTGCCAGGGAGGAGGGGAAGCCAGGAGGAAGCAGACACAGGACACCTGACCCAAACTAGCCAAAGAGGTATTCCATACCACAGCACGTCATGCCCGGGATGTAACTGAGAGTTACCTGGAAGGGCACTCTCAGCTCAGTCAGGCTCATTTTCGGCAGGTGGTATCGTATTCTCTTCCCTTTTTATTTCCTTTATCATTATTATTATTGGTGGTAGCAGTAGTGATTTGTGTTATACCTTAGTCACTGGACTGTTTTTATCTCAACCCGTGGGAGTTACATTCTTTAGATTCTCCTCCCCATCCCCCCGGGAGAGGCGGGGGGGGGGGGGGGGTGGGGTGGCTGACTTGCTGACTGGCTTAAACCACGACAATGCAAAAGGTAAGAACAAATATTTTCGAATAAAAAATGAGTGTATCAAGTCTTCACTGCCCTTCCTTGGTCTGAGACTGAGGGTGGTGCATCTGAAGTGCTAATGGGAAGAGAGATAGCATGACAGCAGTAGGGGTAAACTGCAGTTATCTACAAACTGCTACATTTTTTATAGATACTCCCAGCATGTTTCATGCTTCATCCCCTTGTTTCATGCACTCTGAGATGCACAGAGTTATTCTGGAACTCACATCCAAAATGATGAGAGAATAACTGAGCCAGAGTCAGGCATTTTCACTGCCAGAAGCAGTAAGAACAAGATGGCCTTAAATTCTGCTGCTTGGCCTGAATCATTCTCATGGTGGAAACTGCTATTTTGCTTTTTGGCCTCCTGCCCATCAAAACTAAACATGCAATTAATATTAAAAGGAAAATGGGATCAAACCAAGACCTTTTCTCTGAGAACCTTTAGAACTGAAAGGTTTTTGATTCTTCTGTTCAAACCGACCCAGGTGCAAAACCAGAATAATAACAGGCAGCTGGTGTGGAGCCAAAGTTTAAGCCTTATGCCTGACAAGGCTGTTATAAATCTAATATGCCCTAATTTGTATTCCTTATTATGCCTAGAAATGGGAGGGAGGCTGGCAACTAGGTGTTAGTTCATGGCATGTAAAGGCTGGAGCCCCTCCTGCAGAGCTTGCATGTGTGATGCGTATATTTAGTATCTGTTGCTTTATATTGATCTTCAGCATCAGGTTTTAACGTATTGCTTGTCCATGGCAGGGTTATGGAGTTACTGCAGGTCAAGGCTACCAGATGTTATGTAGTTCAGCAGTGATCTAATTTCATGTTGAAGTATGAAAAAGGGACACTGCCTGCTAGCTTTTGGGGAAAAAAAAAGACAATGAGATTAAATCTAATATGCCTGGAAATATTCCACAGTTTCCTTTTAAAATTGCAGTCAGGCACTTCATTGTTGTTTCTATTTCATTTGTGCATAGTGATGAAGGACATCACAAAACATCTTCACATTCCTTGGGCTAAAAAAGGTGAAATACAATAGAAACCATACCAGGAAAAAAAAAAAAAAAAAAAAAAAAAAACAAAAAAACAACCAAACAAACACACCAAAACACTCATTTAATTCCTTTATCCATTGTTCCTAAAAAAAACACTTGCTGAAATTACACCTTGCCATTGTCTGAATGTCTGGCTCTGCCTCAGCTGTACCAAAGGAGAGCAAGTGGCCAGTGGGGGCTGCAGACAGATGGGTGTTCACACCTTCCCATAAGGATGGTCACACAGGTTCTGCTTGCTGCAGAGGGTGTGCTCTGACTGTGCCTGTCTTGTGCTGACTTGCAAAACAGTGAAGCTGGCCTATAGAGTGCCTTTGGCCTGGAGCTAACCCTGCAGTTCAATATCCCTTGGTTATATTGGGTCAATTTTTTGTGTGGCCCACCTGCAAACTGGGTAGCACTGGCACAGGATTAGTTGTGAGAGAGCAGGGGGATGGATGAGTTCAGAAAGAGTAAAGGGTCAGAACAAAGGTCCAGGTGTCTCACAATTTGCGTAACCAGTTTTTCTGAGGTCCTCTTTACCCAAATTTGCTATCTACAAAAACCTATCATGGACTAACAGCCTCGTTAAGGCATCATTTCACTCATTTCATTAAGCTGTTGTGTCTGGCAATGAGACTATTTTGATTTAAACTAATTTGGTTGTAATAAATTCAGCCTAATTTTGAAAGAACTATCAATCTTGAATCAGATTTTAAAATGCCATAACCACATGTAAAGATTTGATCCAGTTTAAGCTCAGTCAGCTTGTTTCTATCTGTACAGCTATGGCATCAAGAGTCATGCAACCACAGCCTAGGAATCAGTTTCAGTAAAACTAACAAAAAAGGAAACATTTTCAATGTAGCCCTTTTCCTCAAGGTTTTGTTGTAAGGTAGCTATGTAAAAGGAAAATCGCCAAACAAGGGTCCAGTTCTGAAAACAGACAAGCAAACCCCAGCAGTGATATGGTAGTAACTGCGTAGGTCAAGCATGTAGATGCATTTTGTTTTCCAAATCAGTGTTCCCATGCTCTTTGTGAAAGATTTCCTACAGCAAGTAGTAGAGGCAGTCAAAGAAGGCATGTTCTCTTCTCTTTTCATCTTTGAGCATTGAACTACTAACCATCTTTGTAGCCAATTAAAGTGTTTCTAGCAAAAAGCTTTTGCACATGTCTTTTTGTCACCAAAATTCACAATTTCAAAAATAAATAGTATGAATGTGCAATATTTTAAAATTTTGGCTAATCCTAGGAAGCATCAAAAGTTTCTCATTTTCATGAATGAATAAAGCTCTGCTCAAAAGCATGGAAAACCTGTGGTTTCCATTAAAAATTGTTATGAAGATTTAATGAGTAAGAGATCCCTTAAGTACAGGGAAAAGGGAAATTGCAGCATATTCCATGCTGTTACAACTCTGAATGCCATAAGGCTTGCATTGGAGACTGTAAAAATATACTCAAGTTAGAAACCCTTTTCAATTTTCTCTTCTAATGCTGTTCTCGACAGTGTAAGTGCATGAAATCATGACAGATTAGGCACTTAGAGCAGGTTTTTAAAATGTCTAGGAGATAGGGGTGCCTGGTTCCATCCACTTCAATAGGCACTGAGAATCCCTGAGGCAGCTTTTACAGTTTTGCGTTAGGCTTTTCTTTAGCTGTCCAAACAAGAATAGAGTGCAGCTGCCATTGCTTGGGAAGATGAAGTAAATGACAAACACAGAGTGTTAGCATTGGTCAAAAGCTAAGATGATCTTGAAGCCCTTTAATGCCTTGGCAGGACTAACAAAGGAAAGGGCTGAAGTGGGATGCTTCATGGAGGCCGTGAAGACTTGGGAAAACTATAGGTTTGCAGCACTGAGTGGAGTGGGAAGAAGAGCTTTGTCAAGTAGGGACACCCTGATATAATCAGCCTGGAAAGGACAGCAAAGGACCTGGTGTTGGAGAGGAGCACCACAGACATGGAGCAGATGGGTCATGCCTGTATATCTAAAAGTTATAAAAGGTTCACTGAGTCTTCTAGCAGCAGCTGGGACTTCAGATGGCAAAGAGGGGATAGAACATGGTGATGTTTACATTGCTCTTGAGCCAAGAAGACTTTGTCCAAATGTCCAAGCTGTCCATCTGTTGTTTCTGTGCCTCCTCTGCCACATCTACATGTGACAGAGCTACCTGCCTTCTCTATCAGTGGGAGAGTCTGACTGTTAAAATGGTGCTTCCCAAAGTGTGCCCAAACGACTTTAACTGTGGGCATTAAAAAGTCACTGACTTGAAAAATGTTCTGTGCTTCTACCATATACTTTTAAGTAACTATAGGTCAGAATATTGTGTTATTTTTTTTGCTGAATGCTTTATGAAGACTTTTACGATCCAGAACCTGCAAATTACGATACTTCTCTACTTCATGCTGTTAACTTTAAAGCTGAAGGGCAAATTATGAGGACGACATACACTTTGTCCCGTTAGGAATAAAACCAGAGTGTGCCAGTTAATGCTAACAGTTTTAAAATGGAAGCTAGTGCCCCTTTTGCAAAACAACTGTTCAGTTTATACAAATGAAATATAAAGAAGGCAACAAATCTTGAGTAATATGTAAGACCTAAGCAAGATAAAGAGGTGTGTTGTTTGCACAAAAAGCTTAATGAAATTGCCATTTCCTTCCACTGCACAGCACACAGCCATAGCGCTAAGCAATTAACTTGGTATTCTGGGGTTACTCCCAAACTGTATTTGATTTCATTGCACATCCACAGAGGAATGGCTGCTTCTGCCTCCACTGACACCAGGAATGTGCAGAGATCCTACACTGATCATGTGGATCACAGGCAGGGCTTTCTAGAATCTTGAATTACTAGTATATTCTGAAGTTGTAATCTTTCCACGAGTCACCTGCTTCATGGCTTAACACAGTCCTCTCTTGGCTTGAAAGGAGCGGGTCAGCTTTGCTAGGAAATGAACCCTTCAGAAGAACCAGTCCTGCTGACTTCTCTGGCTGTGGCCTATATGTGGGGATTATACGACATGTCAAAGGATCAAAAAGCGATGTCGCTATGAACACTTGGCCGCCACAAGCCAGTTATCCCTGTGGTAACTTTTCTGACACCTCCTGCTTAAAACCCAAAAAGCCAGGAGGATCGTGAGGCCCCGCTTTCATGGTCTGTATTCAAATCAGCAGGGAAAGAAGACCCTGTTGAGCTTGACTCTAGTCTGGCGCTGTGAAGAGACATGAGAGGTGTAGAATAAGTGGGAGGCTGGGTGCACTCAGTGGCGCGGGGCAACCCGCCCGCTGGCGTCCCGGCTGTCAGTGAAATGCCACTGCTCTGATCGTTTTTCTACTTACCCAGTGAGGCGGGGGTGAGCCCCGAGGGGGGCTCTCGCTTCTGGCGCCAAGCGCCCGGCGCGCACCAGGCACGACCCGCTCCAGAGACAGCGGCAGGTGGGGAGTTGGACTGGGACGGTACACTTGTCAACACGTAACGCAGGTGTCCTAAGGTGAGCTCAGGGAGGACGGAAACCTCCCGCGGAGCAGAAGGGCAAAAGCTTGGCTCTTCCTATCATTGTGAAGCAGAATTCACCGAGCATTGGATTGTTCACCCACTAATAGGGAACGTGAGCTGGGCTTAGGCCGTCATGAGACAGGTTAGTTTTACCCTACTGGTGTTGTGTTATTGCAATAGTAATCCTGCTCAGTACGAGAGGAACCGCAGGTTCAGACCCCTGGTGCGTGCGCTTGGCTGAGGAGCCACTGGCGTGAGGCTACCATCTGCGGGCTTATGACTGAACCCCTCTAAGTCAGTGTCCCACCTAGACGCTTGATGTTGTGCTGTTGCGTCATTGGTTGTCTGTGATTGACCCAGGAGATGACAGTCCTGACCAGAATGCGTGGGTAAAACCCTTCCCAAATCTTCGTTAGCGAAGACAAGCCATCCTCTTAGGAGAAGGAAAACTCCTATCCTCAAACCGGGGCTGATGGAGCTCGTCTAGCCTTGTAAGGTCTTCCATCTAAGAGAAGGACACTCTTACAAAACCTACGACCTGAGGACTTTGCTGTCACGGTCCCAGCTATCTAGGCCGTGGCAGATAAACCTCAGGTGTAAAGGGTGGGGCCAGTTCTGCGCGCGCTGCTCCTCACCTAAAAAATCCATTGCGCAGGCTGGAAGGGTTTACTCACACTTGCAAAGCCCTGCAGAGACAGGCGAGGGTCAAAACGGCAGGTGACAAGGTGCGCTGGAAGCTGCAGAGACGCAACTTCGCCTGATGGCGGTTCAGGCTTCAGTCGCTCGAGCTTGATCCAGGAGATGACAGTCTTGTGCAGAATCTTCCTGATTGCCCATGCAGCTTTTCTCCAAACAGTTTTGCTTATTCCACTTGCCCTTAGTCATCGTGCTTGTAGTGAGTGTGGGTAATGCCCTTCCCAAGTCTTTGTTCACGAATCCAAGCCACCAATCAATCAATCAATCATATGACATGTATATGCAGGAATATGGTAGGATTCTGGAAGACAAAGATTAAAGTTCTTCCTTAGTAATAACTTACTATACTGTCCCGGGTTCAGCAGTAGCAGTCATTTTTCTCCTTCTTAGTAGCTGGTGCAGTGCTGTGTTTTTTCACTTTCAGCCTGGGAACAGCGTTGATAACGCCAATGTTTTTAGTTGTTGCTCAGTAATGTTTACTCTGACCAAGGACTTTGTGAGTCTCATGCTCTGCCAGGGAGGAGGGGAAGCCGGGAGGAAGCAGAGACAGGACACCTTGACCCAAACAAGCCAAAGAGGTATTCCATACCACAGCACGTCATGCCCACTATATAAACTGGGGGCAGTTACCTGGAAGGGCTAGATCACTGCTCAGTCAGGCTGGGTATCACATGGACGGGTGGTAAGCGGTTGTATTCTCTTCCTTTGTTATTTCCCTTATCATTATTATTGTTGGTGGTAGCAGCAGTGGTTTGTGTTATACCTTAGTTACTGGACTGCTCTTATCTCAGCCTGTGGGAGTTACATTCTTTCCATTCTCCTCCCCATCCCTCTGGGAGCCGGGAGAGGAAGTGTGGGGAGTGAGTGAGCAGCTGCATGGCTCTGGGTTGCCGGCTGGGCTTAAACCACGACATATACAAAAGGAAAAAGCAGTTATTGAGACAATATCCATTGTCCCAAGATCAAAAATAAACCAAGATGGTTGAGTGATCACTGTTACCTGATTTGAATCAGGAAAGATAAAACCCACAAGTTCAGATGGCCTACCCTGAACTTTTCCTGCAGTTCTCTTGCTCATGCCTTGCCCACTCTGTGTGCTCCAAGAGCTAACAACTTTCCAGGGCCACTAGTAAGTAAATAAAGACTCTGTTGGTGTATTATTGAAAAGGAGGTGTTTAGGTCTGTTGCAGAGACTGCTAACATTTACACTAGGGAAATAACTAGTAGAAAAGAACTAACAAAGCAGTATTTTTTGGCTAATGTAGCCTACATACTAGAAGTTGATGTATATGTGATCCTCCAATTTTACAAACCCATGTCTAACCCCAGGGTTCTATCTCCAGTCATCTGCAACAGGATGCTGTGGCAGAAATTGGAGCTGGTATGTTAAAGAATTACAGGCACAGTTCCCTAAATATGCTTGGGAAATATGCTTTCTTCAGCTTTAGATAGAAGTTTTACTTTAGTGGAGTAGTTGAAGTAGTTCAGCGATTACCTGGCTTCTTTCTCCAGATCAGTATGTGCAGCATTTCTGTTTATGGTTTAGCACAATCTGAAAAATGCTGTGTAAATTACCAGACAAATTCTCATAATAAAAGAAGTCAGATGCTCACCAATGGCTGATGCAAAATTCTTGAGAGAAGAGACCTCTGAACAATATGTCTCGTAATGCAAGGAAGGGCAGTGCCAACCAGAGCAGGGGGTGCTGCATGGCAGGTAACATTATGAATGAGATATTTAACATCTCTTATTTGCTTGCCTTACTGAAGAGGCCAAGTGAGTGTTTTATATACACCTTGATGCATTGTTGGGAGTGATTGTAGGGATGTTGAAGCTATACTTATCTGTAAGCATTCTAGCAAATCGAAAAAGCAGCAGGAGGAATTTGAAGAAGACCACTAAAGCAGGAAGCATGTTATTGCAGAGAAATGGCTGGGTACTGACATTTCTGATCAACCTAGGAACTAACCGATGGAGGAGTCAATTTGGTTGGCAGTTTGGACATCACAAGCAACACAGACTGAATCTGTCTGGGACTCTCTGGTTTCACATAGAAAACAGGACGAGCTTTGTCCCTACTATATGACTTAGAAAACATGCGTAAGATCCCACCTCCCCTGCTGAGCAGGCAACCACCTGGTTGTAAAGCCTAGCACAGTGCCCGGAAAGCGAGAGCTATCTGACAGGCAGTGTTAGAAACTGACTTCCCTTGTATTTGTACATGAAATATACGTATGTATGCTTGTGTTTCAGGTAATACTGCATATTAACATACCCAAAATGGCTGCTTCTTCCACACCACATCCCTCATTTCTTTTAACCTGTGAGCCCTTCAGGTCAGGGGTTGTCTCATACATTTACCAGCTGGGTTTTATTGTAACACAGATTAGAATAAGTATTCAGGGTTGTGCTGATGGATGCTGTTGATTCTTGAAATCTTGCCATGATGCCTAAACCAAGTTTTGATTTCCTTTCATCAAAAATACCTCTTTCCATTCTGAGAGCAAGGGAAGGCTAATCATTATTATTATCCTGTGATGGAGTGATAAAACCCAATGACACACACGAAGCAGCTGTCACAGCTTCTCTCTGGCAGCCCATCAGCCCTGTCTATTTCTTTACGACAGTTTTAATGACAGTGCTGTACTGATGTCAGGGACAGGAAAGGCTGTAGGAGGGGCAGAACATCATATAGTTTTCCCTGTTTTCCAAAGTGACTGAGTATGCACAGACCTTTGCAAGCTGCAAGACAAGATATTATTTTCATGGCTCTTGTCTTGCTTAATTATCACTTCAGCAAGATAATTTCATTTCTTATTTCCCCCCATCCCCGCCTATTCTTTATAAAGATCTCTCTTGAAGTAGAAAAGGTCAGCTATGGAAAAAGTCATAGCAGAAACCAGCGCTAAATAAAGGTTAGGTGATTTGATTTGACTCATCTGTAAACAGCAATTGTGTTTTCTTCCTTGTGATTAATTAATGAGGGAACTGACAGAAATGCCTATATTTAGATTCTGTGAAAGATTTCATTATAATGGGTTCTTGGATTTTTTTCTTTGCTTGAAAAATCCTGATGCTTGACAAAAGAACTGCCCCATGGCTGTAGAATGCCCCTGCTTTGCCTGTAGAGCTCCATACAGCTTTCATCCAACAACAATATGTATATCCAGAAAGGTGCACAGTGCAGGGTCAAATATGCCACCTCTTAAAGTCAGTAATGAAAACGTTAATCCAACCAGAGTGATCAGCAACTTTTAAATATACGTTAGCTCTGCACTTGCTGGAAAAGGACCTTAAGAATTGCTTTATCTCTGCTCTCTGTCATCTGATAAATGCAAATTTTTACAATGGACTATATTCCCCATTTGATTTGTAGGAGTAACTGCAGCTACTCCAGACCTAAACTGACACGGGTTAGAAAGAATATACACTTAAGAGGATAGAAGGTAAAAACAGGAAGGAACTTTACTTGATGTTCTGAAAGCACAGAGAGATGCCCTGGGGAAAAAAAAAAAAACAAAGTTTAGGTGCCGAACCCTTCCAGTCATTCAGCATATAAAGCTGTAAGACATAAAACTCCCTTGCATCTCACTACATATGTTTAATGATATGATACTTACAGCTGCTGCCATATCACCTTCCTTTTGGTTTATTGAATTGAACAGTATGCAGCTCAGAGGTTGTGTCTCTGCTGCAAAATGTCTGCAAGATAAAGCCTCTTGGATAAAGGCGCTATAAAATGATAACACAAAGAAGCAGCACAGGGAATTGGCGGGAAAAGACTCAAAGAAACAGTGTAGGGTTAAAGGAGATTTAAGGTATAAGACTGGAAGAATGAGGCAGTATCATTTCAGTAGCCACAGGCTGAATATTGTAGATGAGTACCAGAAAGCCAGACAGTTTCCACAACAGGCTTTTGCTTTTTCTTGTTCATTTGTATGCAACACATCATGTGTTCAAGCTTGTGGAGAAAGTGACCTTACACGAGGGAAAGCGAGAGCGAGCCCAACCACTGTGCTGCTTCAGGGCAGCCAATCCACAGCCGATGCCTTGTTGCTAAATTAAGCAACAGGCCAGGGTCTGAAGCAGACATGGACTCAAGGCTTCATAAATCAAATTTCCCTGCAGCAATAGAAGCTTGTAGGGGAAAAGCAAACAGCGCTCTTGCAAACCCATTCATGCATTTCCAGACTGGACTTTTTTATTTTTTTGGCCTTTTCTGAACAGTTCAGAGCTATTAGTAAATAAATGTTGCAACTGAATTTTACTCCATGATAATAAAGCACTTATACTATTACTGAGATGTTTACTGAAACTAAACAGTATTATGTGTGCAAAACCCAGATGTCATCTGCAGGAAAACCGAAACAGAAGCAATATAAATGTTGAATCGTAATTATCCCTAATTGCAGAAGCTTTGAGCTGAAAAAGAATTGAATCCTTCCACTTGCTGGGCTTGATTTAGCACTTCATTAGTCAGATTTTGCACCAGTTACAGAGCTGCTTTGGAATTCACCTGGAATAGCACAGCAGTGAATAATAGGCATGCTTTACAGAAGTACTGCTTCTGGAATTGAGGATTTTAGGGCTTCTAAGTTTAACTTCTGAAGCATTGACAATCAGGCATCACATGAAGTTCTTCTCAAGGGAAGAATATGAAAGCTTTTACTTTTGTGGGTAAAATCTTCATGGTATGTTCAAGCAGGGATGCTAGACCCACTTGAAGTTCTCAGCTGGAAAAGCTTGGTGAATTCTCTCAAGACACTTTCATTTCAGTGACAGTCCAAAGAAAAGTAGGTAGGGCCCTGGAGTGATCTGCCTGGTTTCTGCAGGAAGCCTTCCCACTTTGCCTGTTCAGCTGTTCTGTGACATATTGTGGTATTATCTTTGTGGCAATAGAGAATGAGGTTTCACTGGTAAAGCCTTGTGCAAATATAGAATAAGGAACATTATATACCAAATGAGCTCACAGTTTCCGTCTCAAGTTATTCCCTTGTATGGGAGTACTTGGTCTCTCCAGGACAATATGTTTTTCTAGGTCTACTGTTTTTTTTAAGTTCCCTGCTTTAATAGTAACCCCTGTGTGGTAAGATCCATGAAAAAATCTCTTTAATCTTTCAAACCTCGAAAAAATCACCCTTCCTTTTGAAACAAACTTTGCAGGATGATGTCTTATTGTAAGAAAGGCATGGTTTTATTTATAGAAACTGAAAGGCCCACTTCTTCTTTCAGAAGCAGAACTGAGAAACAATTGGTTTCCATATCAGCATTGAAAAGAGAAGTGGTAGCAAAGCACTGTGACCTTATCCATGGTACAGTGCCACAACAGCTTAGGCAAAGTCTATGGTCTGAAGGTTTTACTCCTCACCCAGTGGCAGCGGGTCCCTACATGCTTGTGGTGAGATGTTTTGGACAGCTAGTATGGATAAAACTGAGAGGGTGTAAGTTTTTGCCTGCATTAGCCCTCTGGTCCAGCTCACAGCGGAGGTAAGAGAGTGTTTATGCTGGTCCGGGAGGGAGTCAGGAGTTTCTAGCTGCAGGGGCAGGAGGCAGGCAGGACTGTGGCCATTATAAACTACCCTGAAACAACACTCCTGCATATCCTTCCGGCAGTCCCCAAGCAAAGACTGTGTCTGTGGCCTCTCTGCTGAAGGATGAGGTCAAACATCCTGGAGCAAACTCTGTGAGATTTTGTAAGTTCTCATATCCTCCACAATAGGATGATGACATCGAAAGTGCTGTTGTGCATGGACCTGAAGCATCCTACCTGCCAGCAAGGTATGCCCAGGAATTGCTTGTTGAGAGTGTTAGCTGGCACTGATGAAATCATGAAATACATGAAGGCACAATGTTCTGGTCTAGCAGGTTACATCAGCATGCTGCCTGGACCCCCCAGGAGCTTGAAATTTGCTAGATCAACATCAGTTCCTCAGAAAAAATATACTCCAGCAGCATTCCCTATTTTGTATGAGCCCTCTGGGTTGCATGAGAATCAAAAAATCCACATAAAGGGAGAAAATCACTTTAGGTAACTGCCTTTTTTTCCCTGATGAATTCTTTCTACACCTTTATTTTATGTGTCCGAAATGGCTGCCCTTCCTCCTGCATCATACGGGCAGGGAAAAATCCTGGAAGAGACTGGCCTAAGTCCGAGCTCAGTGGCTAGGGAAGCAAGCGTATTGCTATCCCCTTTGAGAACATGATTAAAACGAGTCAGTAAACAGCACATGCAACACAAGAAAAAAATCCACACACTGCTGATTTACATGTAAAAGCTACATGTTGATTACTCTACAAACATACTGCATCTCTTTTCTATGGCAGACTTGAAATTAACCCATCTGTCTCCATTCACTTCACTATTTTCTTTAACTTCTGAAGAGTCAGTAAGGTAAAGCTGGCAAATCAAGGCCCATGTAAATGTTTCCAATCTACTTTCCCACATACAGATATGACATTTTCTCAAACAAAAAGAATTGACTGTGTAGAGGAGGCCTCATTAGGCACATGTTGTGTTTTTCAGAAATTTAAACATTTGAAAACCGTATGGGCTTTGATGTTGTTGGGAGACATTTCTGGTCATTGGGGTTTATTCAGAAGTGGGGGTACTGAGGGGTTTTTTTATGAAGGACTCACCTCTGCTCCTTCTGGAATATTACAAAACTCCCAGTGAGTTTCAGAGAAGAAGCTGACTTTGTCTTATCTCTCCCTAGCACAGGATGCACCTTCTTGAACCTTCTTTTCACTTGAATACTCTTCCCCTACACAAGGTTAGCATGTGCCAAGCAGTTAAAAACAATTTAAAACATCTGAACTTCAACTTGGACCAATGTTTCAAACAGCGGTATATCTAGCCTAATTCTATAAAGATTCATTCCTCTTACAGGATCACCCCTAATGTCAGAAATGTCTGTCTGTAGTATTAAAGGTGCTGAATCCTTCACAGCCACTTTGCCTGAGTTTAGGTCATCTGAGCCATTTTCTTTGAAAAATGAAGTATATTGTGATTCAAGACACTGTTTAAAATGTACAGCTCCAGGACCTGATCCTGACCCTGCCTTCATCCAGTAGAAAACCAGGTTCAAATGCTATAAGCAAGAAATTACTAGAAGAATGTCTTCAGAACTGATGCATAGGAGTTAGAATGGCTGCAGAATGTGTTGGTCAGGTCATTCTGGAGTGCAGAGTTGTGGCAGTCCTATCCCAGTACCCTGCAACAAGGGAGACCATTTCCATAGCCATGCACAAGATGCTGAGGTGCATCCAGGCCTAGAGGAGCAGAAATGGCAGAACCCCCCAGACCACATCTGCAGCCTGTGAGAGGCACGACCAAGCAGGGAGAAGGCTGGTTTTGGAAAGCAAGATGCTGTTTGTGAGGGCTGAGGAAAAATCTTCCCAAACTGAGGGAGAAATAAAGTCTTTCTGAGAAAGGCTGGCTTTGCTGAGGGAGCCCAGGTGGGATGTACTCACTTGACCCAGCTGTATGTACCCGAGAGTAAAGGGTATGTATGTCAAGACCCTCGTTATCTAACAGAAGTCCTGATCAGCACTGTGGAGCCACTTAATGGACATCATACAGCAGCATGGGCAATCAGGCAAGCACATAGAATGCAAATTCCTCTGTGCCCTGCCACTGCAATGGCTCATATCTGTGATGTGAAGAGAATGGCCTCTGGAGATGGAATGGTTAATCTTGCAGTTGTGCAATACAAACAAACACAGGAGGGAATATTGCTTTCATTTCTCTAGCCTCTTCTCATCAATCTTGGTAGATAGATTTTTCTCTTCAGCCCACTTTTCTCCTAAGTAAATGAGACTAAAAAGAATCTGCCTCTGACTGTGCTCAGCTAAACCTGAGTCCCTTCTTAGCAATGCCACTGAGATCAGAGAAGCATTGCTAACTCTTAAGCTAGAGCAAGAACACAATGGGATTCAGCTTTGATTACAGTTTTTAATAAAAAGCCTCAAACTCTTTGATGGATTCTTTAATGCTATTGTGTTATTACTTTTTTCTTCTGTTTCCCACCCTTATTTCAAGAGAGCCATTCAGTGTATTGGTGATATCCAATTTATTCTTCTAGTTGTGAGTAATATCCTCCGTTAGCAGTATAAATTGTACCCGTTGCCCTTGGCAGAATTCTCAACAATTCTCCTGCTGCCTATTAAAGCAGTTTCATAAATAGACACACTTCATTAATATACACTTCTTAAAAGACTAATTGAATTTTTCCAATATATCCCTCAGCAGCCATTGAATTATTTAGCTAGTGGTGGATGTGTGCAAGCTCATGGGCAGTGATGCTGAAGAGTCACCAGTGGCTAAGGGAAAGTACAGGACATGCTCTGCTTATGTGTTGGTTGAGATACTTCTGAAGGCCATGCTCCTGAGAAAGTAAGCAAAATAGGAAGTACTTGTCAGTATATCTTGTAACTGTGATGCTCATTTGTGGGCCAAAAGACTTGTTAAAATTACCTGAGGATAATACAATGGCTAGAAAAAGGTAAACTTAGGCTGAGAAAGGAAGGAACAGCAATGGACTCCATATTCAAAACCTGGCATGGCATCCTGGCGTCTTCTGCAAAAGGCATAGATAGCACTGTGACCTTTGATAGAAATCTTGACAACCCAAGTCTTTCTTGGAAGCATTCTGCAATGATGATAAATTCAGTAACCGCTTCACACACAGGTGATTGGCATAACTAGAAATAAGTGCAAAGAACCAATGCAGAAGCAGAAAAGGGAATCAGGAAAGACTGAGAAAAATCCGAACACTCAAGACAAGGATCAAGTTTGAAGACAAGATAGTCACTCTTCCTACTAGCATAGCATTAAAACTAGCATAGACAAATGGACGTCTAACGAATGAGTTAAAAAGTTTATGCCACAGACTTGCTATTACTAACAGGAAAGAGCCACATACAAGTGCTCTTGGCATGATCCACTGTGGAGTCTCAACAAATGTTTGCAAGGAGCTCATAAATGGACTTGTGACTTTTGTAGTGCTAGTAAAACAGGAATTAACTTCTCTACTTTTTTCCCACCTCCCTACCTGTCTATTCAACTCCTGTACTGCAGATTACTGTGTGCAGAATGAAGTCAATGCAGATAAATGTCTTCTTGAGCCCCTGAGGCTTCAGAGATTTTTATTAAATTCAAAATAAAGATGGTTTTAAGCATTACATGCTTTGCTCCCTCAGACCTGGGAATGGCAAACCTGTCAGGAAGGACAGCTCACAGAAGGAAGCAGCTTTCAATCTCTCAATGAGGATTTCCAGGGCTCATTTAGAAAATCTCCCAGCAGCCTGCCATTTATTCTAGGGCAAAGAATTCAGCACACTAAAAAATTAGACGAGTGGAGTTGGATGAACAGATTCTGAAGTCAGTTTTCTCCATGTGTGACTAGTCCATACTGCTCTGCAGCTAAGATCAACAGATTTTAAACTTTTTTCTTCTTTACAATATGAATTCTTTGTACGTATATGCATAACAGGTGAATGTGTACAGGGAGATGAACCTACTGCCATTAGTATCAATAGCAAGCTCATTCATCTTAGAGGAAATTAATGTCGTTAAGACTTGCTTAAAAAGATTTACCAATACTGACTGTCTTCAATAATTACTAGTTAATGTTTATCTTTGTCTGTGTTAAAGGCTGATGCTCTGCTGAGTTCAAAAGAAAATACAGAGAAGCAGAGTTTATTCCAGAGGACCTGCAAAGGATGAGGCTTTATTACCAGCTGTATTGTTAAGTCTATTACAGTCTGCTGCCTTTGTTTCCACTAGCTCAAGGCACTTAAAGACTAGTCACAACCAAAGTACCTGTGCTGAAAAGAGTTCACAGGCTGCTTTTCTAATGAGCAAGGTGACCCTTTCCAAAGAAAAGCAGGAATAATGTGAAGTAACTGCATACTCTTACAAAAACTGGGGACATTAAAGTGGAATGTCTGTGGTGACTCCTGAAACAAGGTATTGGTGTCTCCTGGGAAGAGAATAGCTCTGTATATACAGTGAAGTTAAAAGGAATTAGAGCCAATCCGCAAAGGCTAGTGCTGCAAGTAACATTTACCAAATACAAATTAATTTTTCTATTACACTGAAGACGTTATCTCAGCAAATAATTCACTACCTTTAAAGATTCTGTTTTGAATAGTAAGTCATTGTTTGGTAAATTGAAATGAACACAAGCCTTTCAAACATCTTCAGGTTCTATGGAGAATATAGGTTGTATGGTAGTTATGTCACAGCCAAGTGAACAATAGCAGAGTCTTATCCGTCCTTTGCGTTCTGGCACTTATTATACTATATATTTATGGAGATGTCTATAGTTTGACTTACATCTCTCACATAAGGTTACCTCACAGCTGAGTTTTTTCTATATGAGTCCCTTAACTACAAGAATAATTCCCAGAGAGAAATGCAGTAAATCTTTTGGTTGGGAACTGAGTAGGTGATAAGGATGTCAAGTCATATTTATGCTCTTTGTCCCCTGTAATGAGTAGAAGTGATTTATGCTTAGGCAAAGATCTGATATAAAAAGACCTCTATAAATTTAAAATGTTTGTTATCCCAGTGACATAAAACCACACTGGTTTGCTGGAAGTAAAAAAACCATGTTTTCTCTAAGTATTACAAAAAGGCAAGACCAGGGGAGTAAAATTTACTGTTGGTTTTGAAGACTCAGAATCCTTTTCTGGCTGGACTTCCATGTGTCTTTGCAGGATCCAGCCTGGTTCGCATCACTACCTTGTTCTTCTGCTCTTTGCAGCTCTCAATGGCCAGCAAAAGGAGGGGTGGTTTCATGACTGAAGTTGCAGCCACCTGCTCCATCTCACAGGGCTTTCGCAGCAAACAGGGGGCAGCTGTATCTGGTGGTGCCACGCTGTGAGTCCCCAGGATGCCCACTTAACTTTCAGCTTCAGCCCATTATGACAGCTTTATGACTGCTGAGGACTGGAGACTCTTACCAGAGCATTTAGATTTGTTTTAAGACTTTCCCTATTGCTAAAGGCAGATTCTTAAACCATTATGAATTGCCAGAGATTCATTGATTTCAGTTTACTGATAATAACTGCTTCTTACAGTTGGCCTCACTTTGATCAAGATGCTGGCTTAGACCACTCTGGCAGGAAAAATGGGTGCGATTTTCGCATTTAAATCCAACATGGTTATATCAGGGGACTGAGCATTAAAAAATATGGGGAGGTTCAGCTCCTTTGAAGCAACCAGTCACATAGCATCAGGAGCTGGGCATGCAAAACCTTAGCCTAGAAGGTTATATACATCTCTCTATGTTTGTTTGTGTATATAACCACAGAAAGCATTGGCCATAACAGCTGAGAGCTTTGCAGTTTTTCGTCTACTATATGGAAGCAGTAGATAAAAGAGGATTTTTATTTGCCTTATTCTCTTGCTACTTTGGCATTCTATTCAGTGACCACATCCAGGATCTCATGCCAGCTGAATCTGATGATGAGCAGGAAGGCTGGACTAGTCCCAGGCCTCCAATTTTGGAGTCATATCATCAGGATGCTATCACAGCAAAGAAGAAGTGGCAGCTGACTCATGAGCATTTAGCACAAATAGGGAAAAGAAAGGTGTCATCACATGAGGGCTGAGGTCATTGCCAGTGTGGGAGCATGGGGAAATGTGATCCAGTGGAAACTCATAAGGGTGAGATCTGTTTGTGTTTTGTGGTGGGGTCAGAGTAAAGAAAGAATTTTGTGGCCGTTCTGAGGTAAGAGACTGGGAGGAGTTGGCAACTGGACTGGGGGAAAGCCACTGGGCTGCCCAGAGGGTTTTGCCAAATGGGAAACAACTCTGTGCTGCTTAGCAAAGGAACATGGTGTCAATATGTACCCCTTAATACTCAGCAGCTGCTTCTCCAGAGCACAGCAGGAAAGATTTTGCCAAGCTTATTCTGTCTGGGGAAATGGGTGATTTCCTTTTGCTAAGCCCCAGGGCATAAGTCTGCCAACAGGGCTGCTGTTATGGAAATCTGAAAAAGATTTTCTCTGTATAAAACTCAAAAACCCGCCCGTCTTGTAGTACTTTGATTTAACATTTCTATTTCCTGAGAGACAGTAGAAATTAGCACCTTAGAACCATGTTCTGAGAAAGCTGGGTAAAAAAGCGTCACAGGTAGGGAGATCAGTCAGTCTTTCACAGGGAGAACTGGGAAAAACCATATGCTCTGGTGGGACAGAGATACATGAGGTCCTCACCCTGAGCTGGCTGACTTCTCCCATGTATGTCTGGTGGGCAGCAATGTAAAAGACCAAGAGAATCTATCAAACCCTCCTAACCATTAAAAAAGATACCAATTTGTATATGAAGCAGATTTCAGGTAGTTTCATTTCCCAAATATCAAACCTGCAGGTTTTGTGAACAGCTGACTGACAATATGGTTACCACGAATTTTCTGCCTCTTGCTGTTTTGCACAATGCTAACCATAAAAAAGCAAACCTAGGCTGAATCCTCTCGGTCAGCTGTGGTGATCACAGCACTTGGGTATGTCCCACTCCACTGCAAGCTTGGCAAAGAAGAAAAAACCTCCGAAATCCCAGCAGCCCTGTTTTACAGACAGCTATCTCCCTTGATCCTAATAGCTTCCAATTCTGTTGTTCTTGAACTCCTGCCCTGTGCTCATGGACTTCTTTTCACAACTGTCCTGTAAAGCAAAGAGAACCAAGGCCCTAAGGGTTTGACTAACATCATGAAGGAGGTCTGTGGTCATGCTCAAACAGATATAAAATCACGTCAGAATCCAGTGCCTCAACCACTGAACCATTTCTTTCTCATAGTTGTAAAAAAAAAAAAAGAATAAAACCTGTCCCAAAGCACTTGAGCCAGCCTTAGTCACTTGTTAGCCTAGATAAGGTTCAGACCTAAATGCACAATGAGACATTCAGAGTCCTCCAGCTCCAAAACACCCACATTTCTATGCCAATAGGGAATACTCTGGTGACTAATTTGTAGAACATAGTAAGGCCCATTAGAGCATCTTTAACAAATCTGTTGAAAAGTATGCAGCCTCTCAGATAGCCACCTAGGTAATTTGTTTCTATTTTACAGTTTTGTTGGGGAACGAGAGGGCTTGAGGGGTGGTTTTGGTTTGGAATTGGTCTTAATGCGCTGGTGGTTCAGTGTTGATGTTGTTGGCAAGTGTTGTTTAGTGCTGCATACTCTAGTACTTTATATGCAACTAAGAAAAATGGCAAACAATGATAGTAAGGGAGTAAATGAAAGGCAGATCTAAGCTTGTGTATTCTAGGTGATGTATTCTGTATAATATCATCTCTTTCTGGAATATTGGGAGTTTTCACTACTATTAGTACCTAAGCACAATTGCAAGAATCATTCTTGATTAAAGTCTACAATGCTTCCTGAGATCAATGTAACAAAATTCACATTCAGTGAGGTGTTTTTGTCAGGTACATCATAAGAATTAATGTTTGTTGCTTTTAGGACTTTAGCTAGTAAGCACTGTAAAGTGCATTTACATTCATGGCAAGAAATTAACATCTGTTAAGAAAAGCTTCAATACTACTCAAAAGAAGAGGTTAGAACATCTTCCCTAGTAGAAGATGCCTCATATTCTACCAGTTCTAGAGAAGAAAGACAGAGATGACTGGACTCAGGCAGGCAAATGACAGGTTGGGACAGAATTGGAAGAGCAGGGTTTAACTGATGGAAAGCGGATGTTTTGTAATTAGCCCTGATATGGGATAAAAGGGGGATGCTGCTTTGAGTGTCTCATTTTGACTTGTTTTGAATGTTTTGACACATTCCAAATATTGGAGAGAAGTTTCTTGCTTTCTCTCTTTTTGTTGTTCTTCTAATCTTGCCACAGCAGTAATTAAACTGAACTTTCATGGAAAGGAAAAATTCCACAACACACATCAAACATCACAGCTAACATTTCACCTAGTATACAGATAGTCCCAGTACCATGAAGTATAAGAAGGCACACTGCTAGATTGCAGTTTAGCTTTGCATATTGGCCCAAATGCATGTTCGTTCGTTCGTTCATTCATTCATTCATTCATTCACTCCTAACGCTACTTTTCCAATACATTCTTAAATAACAAAAACTGCAAGTCCCAAAATGACACTGAGGGTGCGGGCTCCTTAGCTCTGTGTAGTGATGTGAAATCTAGTGCATGTGGTCCATGCCAAGGATGTGTGATTGTTGCTCCTGGTAATAGGTACCTGCTGAGTGCATTTTCTTCACAGTGAATTCTAGAGGAATATACTGAAAAGAAATAACAAGTCTTAGTGGGTTTTAAACTAATGGCCTTCTAGAGCTGAGCTTAACTTACAGACCACCAGTTTCTGAGTTCAGAATGCTGCTAATTGATCAAAGCTCCTACCATAAAGCAATGTGACATTAAATTAGCATTAGATGTAGATGCAAAATTATTTTTTCCCAGGCTGAACACCATTCAAATGTTATCAGTAAGCAAGATAATATTAAATTATTAGAATTAGTTTCAGCTCTTTCTGCCTGCCCCTTTTAACTGTTTAACAGGAGTCTGATGATTTTTTTGTTCAAAGAAATGATCAGGCTCTTCTGAAATTGTTTTAATGGATGCTGACTTTAAAAGGATAGTAAAACATTTGTTCATCTGCCATCTGTGACTTATTCCATTATCTTTGTCTTGTCCACTGAAATCAATAAGAAATCACTTAGAAACTTCAGTGTCAGTTGTGTTGAACTCAAAGACAATTTTTGGTATCTATACATTTCCTTAGGAATGACAGGAAAATGTAATCTTGCTCTGCAGCTGTGGACAAGTATCTTCCAAATCTACCCGTGAATCACTGAACCTTGGCTAGCTCTTGTTCTGGAGGGATGTCCCAGACTCCAGAGGAAAAACGTCTTTAAAAAACATGCAGGCAAAGTACCTTGTGCTACTACCCCTAATGCAATTCACCAACAGCCAAAACGGACATGGTTTTCAGTAGAACTTGATCAGAATCAGTGACAGTCTATACTGCAGAAAGCCCATCTCAAAATGCTTTCCATAGGTTCACAGGTCACAGAAAAGATGAAATCATATAGAATGGGCCTTGTGCATATCCCAAGTGGATCAGTTCAGTCCTAGCTTGAATGAATCATCTCCTTGCTGTTAGTGATGGAGTTTGGATGGTCCCTGTAGCAACCAAGGACTTTAAAGGGGTCAATAACCAAGGAACAATGGAAAATCAGCCTAGCAGAAAGAGTTACAAAGAGGGAGAGAGAAACTCTCAGGCAAATCTTGTCCATTCATGTGAAACTAAGCCAGTGTGAGCTGCATGGTGACCCTTGTTCTGGAGGAGTCCACAGGGAAGGTGTTGTGGCCATTCAGGCAGCCCTCTGAACAAGGCTGGCTGAAGTCTGTAGATGAGGATGTCCAGTGTACAGCATGCATGAAAGCTTAAACAGAAAATAATCCTGAGAAACAGAAGATGGGGCCTGACCTACTTTAGATTGAGGAACTGTAAAATCAGTTGATTTGATCAAGTGAAGATAGTTAATTCCGCACTAATAAAAGCAGCAAAAAAGGCAAAACAAGCTTTCTGAAAAGCTCAGCTTCTAGAGACAGCTACACCGAGCACAACTGAGCTATAACTCAGGGTTTTTTTAGCTGAAGATATAATTTCTATTTATTCTGATAAATACAGCAGTTATTACCTGTTTCTGATACCAGTAATGTTGTTAGATCCATGGCTTGGCAAGAGATGTAATAGATGCACAAAAAGGCCAAAAACCTGGGAAGATTTTAGTTTTTATTTTAGATAAAGCAACATAATATATAGATGATAGATAGATAGATAGATAGATAGACAGACAGAACACAAAGAAAGCCCGAGAGAAATAAATCAGATTTTTTTAATATAGAATTCAGGAATATTGGGTTCCCAGGCAAATATAAAGATGATAACCAGTAATGTTGCTTCACAATGCACAGTTGCATCACGAACAGTTGATACCATATGGCACTAGGATTCTGGTGAAAATTAGTGGATATATGCAGGAAACAGAAGCACCTGATTTTTATCACCTGCCTGGAATGAACGTAAGGCTTTCTGTTCCAATGCAGTACTGATGTATTTAGAGATCATATTTACAGGTGACTTAATCCCAGGTTTTGGGGGTTTTTTGTTGTTTGTTTGGGGGTTTTTTTGGAGGGAAGCACATCAGGTTTTAGACTGACCTATGGTATATGTATTTATTTTTCGCATGTAGTTATTATTGGCTTTTTTACATTCTTTATACTAAAACAAGAGCCTCTGTTCCACTTTTCATCTCCACTTTCTACTGTTCATGGTGCTTATTCTTCATGCTTACACCTATCCATCATTTATCTACTCACC
This sequence comes from Psittacula echo, assembly GCF_963264785.1. Lineage (NCBI taxonomy): Eukaryota > Metazoa > Chordata > Aves > Psittaciformes > Psittacidae > Psittacula > Psittacula echo. Next base: position 49,663,555 of record NC_137735.1, on the reverse strand, counting down.
TTGCAGTACTTATTACATCTGCTTTTCATCTCGCCAGTTGTATGAATCAGCATGAAAATCTGTGTTGTAGGGAACACAACAGTGAGCCATAAACATCCTTGGTAGTGGTCCAGGAAATTATTATTTTGGTAGCATGAGGAGAAGTTCTCGTCTTGTGGGGTGAAATGTGAAAATGTGCAAAGTAGCTGTGGTTGCTATGCCAAAGGATGTTCCACCCTGGAATAACATGTCAAACAGCCACCAAGGAAGTAGGCAGAACTAGACTTGCAATTAGAACAGAGAGTTGCTTAAACTCACTGCAGATATACAAGTGGCCCCATATCACAGACCTGTATTGGGAGAGTACCTCATTTACATTTACCTTCAGCACTAACAACCACTCCTTAAAAGAATCCCTGGCTTATTTTCATTTTTCATGAAATCCTACAAATATCAAAGGCTTTTGATACACAGAGTCAATATCATTTAAGTAGAGAAAGGGCTCTGAATCCAGAGACCACATGTGTCTGCATTAGCTCAGTTTATTGTTCACAGTATGCAGTGGTTGTCTGGGCAGATAGGTTTTCCAGTCATATTATTTGACATCATTATAGTTGAATATGCACCAGAATACCATGTGGTGAGTACGTAATAAATCAGCCCATTATGTCTATAATCATTATGATTATGTGTTGATCCAGATCTCTGTTGTTGACATAAAAGGAGGTAAACAGTATAAATTATTGACTCATCAAATGGTTTCTTTTAATTTGTTGAGAAAAGAGAAGGTTATTTTTTTGTGTGCCCTGTTTCACATGTGGAATCACAGTAATGAATATATAGAATATTTGTTGAATGGGAATAGCAGAATGTGAAATTAATCATACCCAAATGCACTACATAGACACTAAGGGTGAAAACAGAAGTGTCACAAGATATTAACCAAAAGTTCCCATCATACCAAAGGAATCACAGAATCATAGACTACTAGAGATTGGAAGGCACTTCTAGAAGTTATCTGGTCCAACACAACTGCCCAAGTAGGGCTGTCTACAGTAGGTTGCCAGGGACCATGTCTACATGGTTTTGAATATCTCCAAGGATGGAGGCTCCATAGCCTCTCTGGGCAACTGTGCTAGTGTGCTAGTGTTTGGTCACCCTCCCAGGAAAGCTGCCTTCATGTACCAGTCCCTGGAGTTGTTCCTCCCCAGGCGCTTCCTCTTGCTGAAATGCTTCAGGTTCTTATTATCCCATTTCTCCAGCCTGTTGAGGTCCCTCTGGATGGCAGCACAACCCTCTGGTATATCAGCCACTCCTACCAGGTTTATGTCATCAGCAAAGTTGCTGAGGTTGCACTCTGCCCCATCATCCAGATCATGAATGAGGATGTTTAACCCAGTCTTCACCCCTGGGGTATACCACTAGTGACTAGCCTACAACTAGACTTCCTGCAAATGATCACCACCCTGTGAACAGGGCCATTCAGCCACTATTCAGTACAACTCACTGCTCAGCCAGCCCATACTTCATCAGCTTCCCTATGACGACCTTAAGGAAGTCAGTGTTGAAAGCCTTCCTGAAGTCTAGGTAGAAAGTAATCACTGCTCTCTCCTCATCTACCAATCCAGTCACTTCAACATAGAAGTGTATCAAAGTTGGTCAAGAACATCTTTGCCTTGGCTACTCCTATGACTTTCTGATCCTTCATGTGCCCAGAACAGTTTCCAGGACTAGCTGCTCCATCACCTCCCAAGGACTGAGGTGAGGCTGACTGGCCTGGGCCCTTCCTCCTGCTCTTCTTGAAGATACGAATGACTTTTCCTCCAGTCTTCAGGTACTTCTCCCAGTCGCCATGATCATTTGAAGATAATTGAGAGTAACCTTACAATGACATGTCAGCTACCCTTGCAGTTGTGGGTGCATCCCATCAGGGCCCATGGACTTCTCTGTCACCTGGGTGAAGAAGTTGATTCCATCCAAGAACCTCCAGGGTTGCGTGTACCCTGTTGTGTTGTCCCTCCTGTACCAATTGGGGTGGTTGAAGTTCCCCATGAGGACCTTCACAACACAGTCAGAAGCAAAAATTGTCAAAAGGTGCATGGTGAGAGCCAAAGATATTTTCACAGTGCTGTGGAAATTCACATCCTTGCATGTTTTCAACTGAAATTTTACATACCTGCCTGAGGTACAGCACCTACTGTATGGATTCATAGCATGTTTGAAACGTTGTGAAACAGAAAAACGCCCCAAATACTGAGTTCACTCACAATGGCATATTATTTGTTTCATGCAGTCTTCTTTATATCTTATTTTATTTTGTTGTATTTTATTTTGTTTTATTTTAGTATTTTTATAAAGACCATAATGTTTAAGGGAAACATTCTTAAAGGAAATATGACCAACAGAACGTATTCTTCTAGACATAAACTGTGTTATCAGTCCCAGTCTAATGATCCAGGAGTGTCATTACCGTGGCTAAATACCACATCAATTTGTGAGATGCTCAGTACACCCCATTAGGTATGTGAGAAGTAAAGGGAGAGGGAGGTGCTGTGTAACATGTGGAACAAACGTTTGCTCTGCTGTGCTGGTTGTACGGGAAGTGCATGATCACAAAACACACACATCACATCACCTCGTATATGGTTTTCTTCCTTGATACATTTGTTCCTAATGGTACAGCTGCTCACCGCAGCTCCCATGCCAGAGGACTTCTATCTTTTTTGGCTCAGCTCCCAGGCCCAAACTAATGTGTTCATCCAGTCATTCACTTGTTTTTCACATTAACGGGAAGCAAAGGTGCAAGTGCCTTCACAAAACTATAAATGTTAAAGACTGTATTCACAAGTTCATCATTGTACTTTTCAGCTCAATCTTCAGCTAGAGTTTTGCCTGAGAAGTTTTGCTTTTATTTACTTTTGAAGCATTCTTAACTCATTTTCCTAAAGAAGACATGAAAGGTTCTGCATTAAAAAAAAAAAAAAAAAAAAAAAGGTAAATTTGGCATCAAAGTAATCAAAACTAAAAATACATTAAGAAGTATGGTAGAAGCAGTGCAATAAACAACAGGCCTAATCCACACCAATGTAAATTTATGTATTGCTACTGGAGTAAATGAAACTATGCTAGTTTAGGCCAGCACATCTGCTCAACTATTCATTTTAAAAAGTCATATGGCTCTTTTGAAAAGTCATCTGGCTCTAGCTGAAAATTCGCTTTTCAGCTCCAGTGAATTTAGCCAGCTGTTGATATAGTTTGACGATGAGATTTTAGAACATTCTACAGGAGTCTTCTAAGACACTGCAGAAGTGTGGTGGCCATTTATGAGGGTTAATTGTATTTCAACAGCTCTTAGAAAATCTAGGCTCCTGTTGCCTGAGCTCTGGCCTAATAAATATCAAAAGATAATCCCTCTACAGTTACACTTCTGGTTTCACCCTGATCAACACTAGCAAGTTAAAAAGGTTTAGTTCTTGATTATTCCTGATATTATTGAGACCTATGCACACAATTTAAAGCATGTTCTGTTGACTTTACTAAGTGCTAAGCATGGCACTTAAAGCTAAAAGACCATCTATGTGCTGACCCCAGTATGAATGCTTTTCTTCATTAATACCTACAAAAAGTCATCATAGAACAAATATATATGGCTGGAGATTGAAGCAAACAAAAGGATGGGGAAAAACAATAGTCAATTGGCCATACCTCACAGGTGATTAAGCAAACGAGTTAAAATTCAGGTAAATAAACCAGAATAATCTAAATATCTGTTTTGCATTGGTATGGTGACACATTGATATATTCAGATGTGATGGCTTCTTTATCAGGAAAGCAGCTAGTGGAGTTCAAAGCTCATAACAGGATTTAGAAAATGGTTTAGAGATCTTTAATACCAATATTGCATGATCTACAAAATGAAACCATTCTATGATAGGATATGGTCCACGGAAGAGAAAAGGATGTAGGGGGAGAAAAAACAGGTACATGAGAAGAGTTCATCAATAAAGTGGCCATGTCCCGAATGCATGTGTGCACTTCATCACCTTAAAAAAGTTCTGCAGTTATCTGAGTCTCTTTGACACCTCCTCTTAGCTTTCCTAGGGCATCACTGCATTTTGAAACAAAGCATCCATGCCCAGCTGAGCATGGGGAAGAGATTATTTGTTGAAATTATTTATTTCAGTCATATTACTGTCTTTGTTCCTCTTGGATTTCCTTGTCCATCAGATGGTAATAAATAGACTCAGTGCTCAGACATGACAGCTCAGAGCAGCATGGGCGCTCCCAGGAATGCTGTACAGACAGAAAGAAATACTTACCTGAACTTGGTAGGAAATCATTCAGGCACCAGTTTTGAAGCACATCGGCATGGAAGGGCTTGGAGCAAACAAAGCTCCTAACCCATTTCTTTTTTGCCCAAGAATTACAGTTGCTCCTTTCCTGCGGATGCTGGGACTGAGTACTCCACATGCTCTGAAGGTGCTTCACAACCCTAACGTAGGAAAGGCACAATAGCCCATTGAAAATTCTCCCACCTTTTCCAGCTGAATACAACGGACTCTTATTGCTGTGACTTTTGAGGCTTGAATGGTCAACTGCCTCTCTAAAACGCCTTTGGAAATCCTACCATGTTTCCACTTCAGTTAATCTCAAAGTTGATTTCCAAAGAAGAGGAAAGTATTTGCTATAAATACTAAACCAACTGAAATGCCTCACTTTGCAAATAGTTTCAGAGCCAAATAAGGGCTGCCTAGAGACAAGCCTGATTCTCGCCTTTCTGTGTCAGGTTATTTCTTCCTAGGCAAGAAAGGTTGCTGTCAAAGGGAATAGCTTTAATATTATTCAGTGATTTGGACATGGGGAGAAAGATGAAGAAAGAAAAAGATGGCAGTGGGGTGTTAAAGCTACATTAAAGGGCACAAGAAGCTTGGCCAGCTTGCAGAATTAACTCCTTAACTGAATGCCAAGACTGATTTTAGTATCTCAGGCTAAGGAGTGTATTATTAACAGAAATGGTCTCTCTTAAGAATCTAGATGAGGAATCTTATGTGTAGGAAAGTTTAGGAAAACTACAGTAATTGTAACTGTCCCTTGCTGAGCAGCCCCTGGGGTCCCATGAAGTCTTTGCAGCAGTGGTCTATAAGTGACTACAGCAACCTCTTCATGAAAGTACAATCACTGACAAAAGGAAATTGCATCATCCAGCCTTTCTTCTTCTTTGTTAAGAAAAGGGGAAGTCTCACTGTAATAATGCTAATGGCAGCAGGATTAATTCAAGGAAGTTTAGCAATGTTTCTTTAAAAATGGCTCATTTAGCAGAGAAACTATAAGGAGCTGAACACTGACTGTTTGCCAGCCTGACCTTGTATTCCTGACTCAGACATGAGCAGGGTGAGGACCAGCCTCTACAGAGCACCAAAAAAGCAGCAAGATTGTGAAGAGAACAATGAAGTAAAGAAGAGCTACCAGGAACTGTAAATTTCCCTTTCCTGACAATGTTTGGTGCTCTCTCCACTCTTCCTCCCCCCCCCCCCCCCCCCACTTCCAATGAGGTTCATCCATGCTTGGGATGTCCAGGCTCTGAAGAGTTGGTTTGGTTTTGGCACGCGTGAAAAAGTGGTTATTGTAGATGAATATTGAAAATACCTCTAAAATTTTCCATGGTTAAACGACTGTCAGAAAGCCACATTCAGGAATGGCTATTGCATAAATACATGCTGATCTTCGTGGCCACTGTTGGGGAAGAAATTCCATATGCCATGGTAGGAAATATAAGACCTTTTCACTTAACCCACGAGTCAAAGAGATTTAAGATCAATAACTGAGCCTGAGGGTGTTCTGCAGAGCAGTGAATGGAAAATGGTCCATTCATATTAATTAAGGGAATGTGATTCATTGATATTTATGACAATTAGAGGTAAGAATTACTTTCTTAGGTCCTCTAGTCAATTGTTCCTTTTTTTTTTTCCCCCTTTATCTATTCCATATTGCAACAGTTCTCCTCACAGCTTGCCCTATAGTTTTGGAAATCCTGCTCCTATTTATCAATTTTTATCCCCTAAAGGAAAGTAGAAGAGTTAAAATCTTCCCAGTTAAAACCCTGTACTTGACTTGAATCTCAGGGCACTGCAGAACCATTTCCTGTGATTGCAACAGAGAGAGATAAAATTCCACACTGGTGGGAATAAACAGAAATTAGATCAAAGATTTCTAGACAATTAAGGGTCCTAACCCAAAATGTCCTTTGCTGCTAACATTTTTGCTTCGATCCATTTTTTCTTTTGCGAGCAAACAGAGCAGTGCTTCATACAGGAAGCCAAATTTGCTTGTCAAAAACAACCCAAATTCAAAGCGTTAACAAGAGCTGATCCACATTTGCATGCACTGCAATTCCCCATGCAGATTTGTACAACCCCGCAAGCAGAGGGCTCAGTAGGTGCCTAGCTGGCGATCTGTAGGCGCGCTTCCTCAGCTGACACATGCAGGACTAGCAAGTGGACGGAATTAGGGGATTTGGGATGTGCTCTTCTGCTGTGAAGCAGTTTAGCATGTAGTTTTGGTCTGGGAGCTAGACAGACCCGGCGGGCAGAGGAGGCAATGCAGAGCAAGCCCCGGCGCACCGTCGGGGCTCTGGAGCTGTTGCTGAGCTCTCCCGGGAGGCTGCCGAGGGGCCCGAGGGCTCCTACCCTCCATCAGGAGCATGAGGCTGAGCAGGAGCCTCCATGTCTCCGGCTATAAGAGCCAGGCGAGGTCTGAGGTGGGGCTGCGGTGAGCTGGAAGTGCCTCCCTGGAAGCAGGTACGTGCCCGCGCCCTCCGCATTTGGGAGGACTTGCGGAGGGGTGCAGGGGCTGAGCACCGACAGGGGACGGCTCGGTGCCTGTCCCTGCGGCCGCGGGGTGGAGCCCGGCTCGGCTCAGCGCTGCAGCTCGGGCACTCCCCGCGTCCCCTGCCAGCCGCCGCCGCAGCTGCGAGCGCCAGTGAGGCGCCAGCATCCGTTCGGTGCGGCTCCCCAGGCGGCGGCGGGAGCTGCCCGGGGCCGACCTGACCGAGCCTTCTGCTGCCTCTTAGTAGTCGGCACAAACCGCCTCCCTCCTGCCCCCCGCGGCGAGGAGGGCCACCCCCGCGGAGCCCTCCTTCTTTCCTCCTTCCCTCCCTTCGCCCGCCCTCCTCCCGTAGCTGCACACCCCGAGGAAGGGCTTGTTTTCCTGCCCGGATGATGAATTTCTCCGCAAGGTCATCCGTGCCCGCGGCGGCGGCGTGCCCGTGGTTCCCCGGGCGCTGCCGCGGAGGTAAGGCGCGAGGGGGAAGTGGCTGGATCGTGAGAACCTCCCCGCACACACGCACACGCACACACACACACACACACACTCACAGCAAGTTTATTTGGCGCCGGGGAGGAGCGCGGTGGGTACGCGGACAGGTGCCCGGGGCACGGTGGGCGGCCTCGCCTTACCGGCCTTGCGGGGTGCGCTGGACCGGGCCCGGCAGCGCTCCTCGAGGAGCCGGCCCCGGTCCGCAGCGGTGTGGGTTGCGGCCGTCCCGCCGAGCGGGCACCCGGGGCTGGAGGCGACCGGGCCGGGTCAGCCCCGAGGAGGCCTCTGTAATCCTCTTTACCGACGCTTGGAAGCGGGTTTGACTCCCGAATGTCCGAGAGCGCGGAAAACTTAAGGTAGTGACTGTAACAGTAATCGCAACAAGGTGCCTCACCGGGTCTGGGAGCTGCGGCCGGCCAGGCTGGGGGGATGCGCGGCGCGGTCGCCACGGCAACGTGTCGGCGGCCGCGGTGTCGCAGCGCGGAAGGTGCCCCGGAGGCCCCCCCCCCGCGGGGTTCTCGGAGAAGGGGTCTCCCCTGGGGCCTGCCCCCCGACCTCTTGGAGAGAAGCCGGGCTGGGACAGACGTGCGGGTACACCGGTGTGCCCCCGGACCGGAGTGCGGAAACCCGGGGCTCTCGGGGGTGCTGCGCTGAGAGTCGGACCGTGGCCCGCTAGGGGTGCGAGCCGGGATGTTGCAGTAGAGTAACTGCGTGCCCGGTGATGCTCGCCCGTGTCAGACCTGCACTGCCGGTTGGCTAGACGAGGGGCGCGGAGCAACCTGGCTTGGAGCGATAGGGCCCGTCACAAAACCCCGGTGGGCCTTGTCCTTTTCCTGCTGAAGTTGGTGACAAAACTATAGATGATATTGCCAGCTCCGGCTCTGTGATTCGTGTTATCCACACTGAACCTGCTTCTTGTGCCCCACAGAAGCCTGGGCTCCATAAATACTTATTTCCTTCACCCTTCTTTTTCTCTTGGGAGAAGATAACAATGCTGCTGGTGGATTTATTAGAGTCATGAGGAATTATTATAATCCCGTAGTCTAACCTTTTCCATAGTATAAAGCCAAGGCTATTCCCCAGTGAGTCCAGGGTCTGGCCCACCAGCCTCTTCAAACAGTTTTGTTTTAATGAGTCCCAACGATGGGGAATTGACTACATTCCAGGATAATTGGCTGCAGTTGTTAATCTCGTTGTTAAATGTTGGCATCTTTTTTCTTTTTTGAACTTTCCTGACTTCATCTTCTAGCTACTGGATCTTGTAATGTCTTTGTCTGTCAGATTAAATAGCTATCTAGTTTCAGATCGTCTTTCTCTGCTCAAGTATTTAAAGGCAGTAATTAAATAGCCACTTAACTTTGTCTCTGAGATAAATAGACTGGGTTCCTTTGGTCTCTCCCTGGGATGCCAATGCATTCCCCAGGAGAAACCCAGAGCTCTGCTGCCCTTTTCCAAGCCCCCACTGTTGTCCTCACTGGCCACCGATGCTGCACAGTGGATTCCAGGGAGGCTCTTGCTAATGTCACGTGCGGAGATAATAACCTTGTGTTCAGTATTCCCCTGTCTATTCACCCAGTGGTACAAACTTTTCTTTCCCACGGCTACACGGTGGGAACTGATGTTCTGTTAGTTACATGCAGTGATCCCTCTGTTTCTTTGCAAGCCGGGGTTTTCTCACATGCTGGCTGCCTGTCCTGGAAGGGGCATTTAAATTAAATGCTTACTGTTATAATTATAATGCTTTATTATAATTAAATGCTATATGCTTAACATTGGATGTGCCTATCTTAAATGGATTTTTCCTTCCTCCTCCTATCGCTTCACTTCCAGAGAGTCTGCAGCTCAGGAATGACAATAGAGCTCTGGTGTTTCTCCCTCTAGAAGTCAGCTGAGTTTTTTCCTGGGACCACTGTACTAAAAACATCTTCCTCCTTGGTGGCATTCTCTCCAGATGAAGTTTACCGGGTAGTAAGCTATACTGAGTAATGTATAAACTGCTAACTGAAAGTGCCCATTAGAGTGAATTGGTTTTGTAACTGCTTTCATTCTGCTGTGCCTCCAAGTGGTGGTGAGAAAGAGATTTGCTTTCCTGTCTTAGAGATTGGCAAATCCAACTGATGAGTATGATGTCTAGGCTGATACATATATTGTTACTATGCTGAGATTCTTTAACGTGAATTTTGTGAGCTTTACTTACTCTGGAGTGTGCTTAAGCCTTCATTTATAGCTCTTTAGAAAGCACAGTGTTTTGAGAGTAAGGGCCCGAGGTGGGTGGGTTTGGCAGGATATTATCAAACTTTCCAGTAGCATGTAGCAGCTCAAAGGGGACTGAAAAGATGAGATTTCAGTAGTTTGAAGGCACCTGCTGTGGGAGATGGTACAAAATAATAAAGGTCTTGGAAGTGGGTACTTTTTTTTGTTAGGTTGTTGGGATTTGGTTGTTTTGGTGTTTGGGGATATTTTCTGGGGGGTGGGTGGTTGTAACCACCGTGACTTATGACTATGACCTTAATGCACATTGAGGGAGAGTGATGTAAGAAAGGTCCAAAATCAAAGACCTCCCCCATATATGCAGACCATCCCATGAAGTAAGTGATGATCCTTGTGTATAAGGTTTATTTGCATGAATGAAGACAGCAGGTTCCAGCCTTTAGAATGACCTAATGTCTTTGAACTGTTAAAATTAAGAAGTGCATTCTGATTGTGTAATAACTTCAGTGTCAGGACAATGAGCTTTTCTGAAATTTCACAAGGATTTTTTTGTTTTCTTTTCAAGACTCTGAAAATATGTATGCAAAAGATTGCAGTATGTATAGACAGTAATGAGCTAAGTATAAACAGTGGTGCTTTAAAAAGTACCAAAATCATTACTGAGCTCAAATATCTGATCTAATGGAACAGAGTAACCCTGTGAGCTCTAGAATTATGGTGAATTTTCTATAGGCTGGTGTCAGCATCTTGGAAATTGTTTCTTATTTATATAATTGTATATTCCCCCCCCCCCCCCAACATGAAATTTTATTACCTGGAAGGTATCTTTCCTACTTCCATTCAAACTGAGCTTTTCTGCCCCAAAATGGGCTCATCTGTCTGGGGTTTTTTTCTTCAACATGTACTTTCCTTTCTCGAGGTTGCATGTTCTCTTCAACTCCTTTTGCAATCAGAAGAGCATGCATATGTTTCCATAGGGTGACTGGTCCCAAAACTTACATATTTTGAGTCATAATGCCAGCTCAGAGTCAGCCCAGCATTAAGAACAGTGGCTGTTAGTTAATCTTTCAAGGCCAGGAGAGACAGAAGGTAGAATTTTTGGGTCTCAAATTTAGTGTCATAGAAGACTATACAGCGAGTGCCAGGTTAGAGTTAGGCAGATTTCATTAGCACAGTATGTTGGCAGTAGTAAATTTGTCAGATTTAGCTTCTACAACTGTTACTACCACCTTTATTTTTAACATCAATTCCCTCCTTCAGATGCAGCTGAAGCTAAGGAGAACCTGATTACATTAAGAACATCCTGCCTCCGATTTGTTTGTGCAAGCGTCTCTGATGGAGGACTAAAAGCAAGCTGCGTGTAGTCTTACAACTACAGAGAGAGCAAAATGTTGTACCTTGTACTACTGCGTTTCTAGCACAGCATCATTTTGTAATTTACAACTCCCACATTAAAAGCAGAGGTGTGATATAGGTTGAACCTGTTGCCTTTGTGGATTTAAGAGCAATCCTGGATTAAGAGCTGATACTATCTAAGGGCATGTAATGACTTTGTAGCTGATAAAACTTTCATGCCTGCCCTACAGGGTTATGAACTGATTCTATTTGTGCAAAATTCTTTAAAATCAGTTGCATTGTTACTGGCAGTACTCTGATATTATTATGGAATATGAGAAATATAGCAAGTCACCCAGGATTGTTTCTGTATTAACCTTAGATACAAATTGGTTGCCTAATTGTAAGCCTTGATACCATGTAACAAGATGTCTAAACTAATCCCCTATTTGGACTTATATGTTGGATCATTTAGGTAAATATCACCCTCTTGAGAGTCAGAACAAAACAAAGATTGATAATATTTATTGAGTAAAAACAAATTCTGTGTATGTTCTGAATGAAATTAAATTGCCTTCCAGTAGGAAAAGCTTTTGAGTGAGATCTGAGCACAGTTTAAGTCTGCAAATAGCAAAACTATATAAAGGGGCTAGATACGTCTGTTTTATTATACCTGGACTTTGAACTCAGTGACAGTTCTATAGAAACCAAGACTTGTACTGATTAAAAATTTAATCACAGATGATTAGTTGCTTACTAAAGTTGATTGATTTTGTTTCTTTGAGTTGATGGCTCAGAGTTCGTGTTTGTAAATTGGCCCCAGACCCAAAAGGTCAGAGGTGTCTGCACACTGAGTAAATGAGAATACAACCACACCACCATCATTTGCAACTTCATGCAGGGTGGGGGGAAGAGAGGTGAAGGGAAAGGTGGACACCAAAGGAGTAACAATTAGGAGCCAGTGTAACACCATTTTATCCCACTCTGTCAGCAGTGGACACATGCACTTGAGGAAAAAAAAGTGGGGGGCAGATTGGTAACAATCAGAAATATTATAGTGAATTGCTGTAAAAGCTTCTATCAGGGTGCTACAGGCGTGTCCACAGAGGGCAGCTTGAATTCTCCTTTTTTCCCCCTTGCATCTTTAACTCCATGATCCTGTGTTACAAAACTTAGTGGCAGGTATGGAAGCTGTTACCACAGCCAATATCAAACAGACATACAGGGACATCCTGTTGTTCTGGTTTTGGGGTTTTTTTTTTAATGATCCAGGAACAAGAGTCAGTATCTATTGAATCTGTGCCTGTAGCAGTTAGCAATGCCCATTACTTTCATTTAACTATATTTTTTATGCATTAGTAAAACTTGGTAATAACAGTTGAGTTTGTTCACTTCCTTGCCTCCTTTCCTCCCTCTGAAAGTAGTTCTCTTAGAAGGACAAAGAGAAGTCAGTCAAGGGGGACATGATCAGACACTGCAATGCTTTGTTGGATTATTAGTATCTGTACTATTAGCATCTTTACACACTGTTAGTACCTGTATCTAACATAGTGGAGACTGGCTCTGAGCTGAGAGTCAAAGTGTGTTGTCACTTGGCAAATTGTAACAAGTAATTTTCAAAGCTGAGTTACATCACTGTCTAGCTTTGGAGATGAAAATAGTTTGCTGAGGGAGTGCGTTAGGAGCCATTTCTCATTTCCTCTCTCAGGCAACTCTCACAGTCACTAGTAAGAAAATAAATTCAACTATGATAAAATAGATATGAAGGACATTACTAGACAGGTGAACTTCAGATCCAAGGAGCAGCAGCATTATGAAGTTTAAAATCATTCATACTGTCTATGGATAGATTGTGGTTACATTGTAATAATGTACACACTCTCATTTGGTGAGCCTATACGTTAATGCACACACATGGGAGGGAAAGAGCAGTGTTTCCTGAAGGGTTGGTAGCCTAGCAAAGTCTGGCAAGAGCTAACAAAGCTACCTCAGTAGTTCAGTTAGCTACAACTATATATTTTGCTAGTGTAGGAAAGGTTGCTTGAGAAGAATCTGTACTGTCTGAAAAAGCAATACACCAATCACAGGCAGAAAGTAGTTACCAACATTCAGCTTCAGACAGGCAGATCTTATTATTTGTCCTGTTTTTCTGACCTTTTTTTCTGCTAAATGGACCAGGTGTTTCTAAAAATCTGGAAAAGTAATCAATGTTTGCTTGAGTTCTCTGATACACCTGTATCTTGAGAGTCTGCTGTAGCTCAATGATAGTAATTAATATTGTTAGCTCTTCACAATCATCATGCAATTACTACCACTTAGTGTTTTGTCCTGTAGAACAGGATGGCTTTCCATACGCTTATGTCATTTTCTTTTTCCTTTGGGGGAATACTGATTGCTGTGACTGGGACCACAGATTGTATTCCAGTGGTGGAATTCTCTTTTCCAGTGATGCTAATGTGCAAAAAAAGCTTAGTTTTCAAAAGGGAAGTAAAAAATAAAAGGCAAAATGAAACAAGATGCTGTGTAATTATTTTACTGCTCTTCATACAAAAAGACAACACATTCAAATAGAGGATGTGAATACTATGATACATTATGACTAATCTTAAAAGGATACTATAAAAAGCAATGGCTTCTCAATAACGACAGTGAAGTCTGAAGATTTAATTCAGAAATTTTCCTGTGGCTCCAGGTCCCGTTTTTGCATGCAAGACTGGACCTGCTGCTCCATGGAAACATCACTAGAAACCTGAGAAAGCCAGTCAAGGTTTTAGTGGAAACAGTGGCAATTTCCAACATGGGATAATAAAGGATTCGATGTTACTTTAACTTTGCATAAACAAGAGTCAATTCATTGATGCTTGGACAAAACAATTGAAATAGTTATGTGGTTGGGCATAAGTTTCAGATGGATGGATTTTTCCTGTTCTGAGTTCAACAGAAAAGGAAAAGAACAGTAGACTGGTTACTAATCCGATTTTACATGGTCTTGGAAAGAGGTGAGTGTTCCTGCTGGTAGAGGGTAGTGTTGGAGTGTGGTTTCTGTGGTATGAGGGAAACATGGTCTTTGTCAGCTTAGGGGTGAGCAGAGTTCCCTTAACGTAAAGCCAGACTGATTGAAGGTGATTTTTCTACTCTTGGGCGGTCATTTTGCCTTAGTAAAGAAACTTTAAAACATTTTGAAGTCCAATGACCGGTACTTTATCTCTGGTGTGTTGCTGGTGGAACCTTAGTCTAAAGAGTAGTGTCTAGGCCGAGTGCCCAGGGAATGGTCCCTGCCTTTCTGTAGGGCCTCTGACTGTGGACTATTTCTAAAAGCAGGGTCAAAGAGCAGAGTAAATCTGGAAAGTCAGTGTAACGAACTAGATAGAAAATCTAGCAAAGATGATGACTGGACAGGTCACTGTTGCATTTTAGCAAATTCCCATTTTCTTAGACTACTGGAGCTACAGTTCAGAGCAGCTTTTAGATGCCCTTGGGCATTGGAGAATGAACCAGATATCACCAGGTCTGGACTTCAGAAAGGAGAGGTGTAAAAGTCCTATAAATCTTCCCAGCTCAACTCTCATAGAAGCAGTCTGACTGTTGAGTTAGCTAGTCCTTAGGCTAGAAAATGCCGAAGGATAATCAGCCCTTAGTATTTAAACTAAAGGGTCCCCATTACTAATGTCACTCTCGTTCCTCTGAAGCATCAGTTTCACAGAGTTGAAACTTACCACAATTGAAATGCTTAGCTTTAGAGATGTGTCATTAGGAAAATGATAAAATATAAGCATACTGGGGGGGTGTAGGTAGAAGCAACATGATAAACTATTTGTCAGAAAGATGATACTCTGAGAAGAGCTGTATGAAAACAAGATGACAGAATTATTCCACCCCAAAAGGCTGGTGTTTCACAAGTGCTGAACTTTTTATAACACTGCATCACACTATGGCATCTCCATATTTATTAAAAGAAAATGTTAATCCTCCCCTCGAGGTTAATAATTAGGAAGTAGCTGTTAAAAGCTGGTAAACAGGCTATGAAGGTCTGCATAGGTTTATAGGAACCCAGATTTCTGCCCAAGCTAAGCAGTAGCCTTGCGACATCCCCTTTTTCAGTACTTGGAAAAATAATGTGCCCATTTCCATCCAGTTTGTGGGGACAGGTATCTCAATTACAAATGCAGCTGTGGTAACACTCGACAATTATTAGTTGCAGCACCAAAGGCATTTTCACAGAAAGGGTGATATTTTGAAGGCTCATCCCAGCCCATGGTATGGCAGAATAAAGTGAGCAGGCTTTTGGGCCCCTGCCTGCTCTCCGGTCCTTCAAATAAACCTGTCCATGCCATAAGTGTAAGCACTACTAATTGCAAATGTGCTTTCACCTACATCAGCCTAGGGCTGAATAGACTTGGAAGAACCATGTGAAGTCACTGGTGTGCAGGTAACTTCACCTGCACGTGGTGACTTGAGGTTAGGACTGTGCAGAATTTCTGCTGTTTGTCTCATGCCTGACAACATAGGGTTCATGGGGCTAAATTCAGACTGCAGTTTTGGCCATGTGCTAGCAATGCTAGAGATGAATAAGGATGCGCTGCAGACTATGACTGAGGAATAAAAGCTGTTCGTTAGTTTCTTGAGAAATCAAGCAAAGCTCTATCAGGAGGTGCAGAGAAGTTTTAAGAAATGAGTACTACAGAAAGATGAACTTCATTAATTTAGCTTCTTGTGCTTTTGGCACTTAGGAATTAATCCAGCCTTTATTGGTCGTTTAAGTCTTGATTAGCTTGATGCCTAAGAAATGGAAGGGACAAGCAGTTTCATCCTGCATATAGCAGGCATAGAAGTTAACAGAGAGATGCTCTTTCCTTTGGTGAGGCGAGGGGTCTTTACCTGCTGTCTGGGTTCAGTGAACACGTCAATTTAAAGAGAACAATTTAAACCTCAAGTCATAGGGCTGCTTTACACTACCCACAGTGCAATAAAAGCAGATAATATCCTTTCATAAGGCCTGGAAGACTTCCCACAGAAATACTCTTGTATTAAATGGTCTGCTTTGTGAGTTGCTTCCAGCTGGACCGTGCTTGGCCATTATCATAGAAACATACGTGTTTGATACTGGGAAATAGCAGAACAGTATTAATCCAGTTCAGAAGATGCTCTTAATATGAAGAGCCTCAGGGGAATATTGCTTGGAAAATGTATTTTCATAATAAAATGACCTATTTTAGAATAACAATTTTCCATGCTGGAGGAGGCAGGAAGGTGGCAGGAGGCTTGCCAAAGAGATGGACGATGAGCACGCTTGCTCCCTGACAAGAAGATGAGTAAAATGAATGTATTAATAAGATAGCAGAAGGGGTTTTTTTTCAGCTGGGTTCCTGCATGGAGGTTATTTGTATGTGTCTGCTATATCCAAATCAATGCGCCTGCAGGAATGTGAGCAGACGTTGCTATCAGCAGCCAACCCAAACACACAGATGACAGGTAGAAAGCCTACACGATATCTGTTTGACTGCTCCTCAAAGAGCTTTAGAGGAAAATAAAGTAAAAGGAGAACAAAGCTAATAATAGTTTTGTTAAGTATCTACCAAGAAAGCAAGCTTCAATTACATTACTATTACATTACTATTACATTACTATTACATTACTTCTAATACTATAATCGCAAGTAGTGAGCTGTGTAACAAGTGGTTTTGCTGTTACTCATCAGTTCCATCTGTACGGATGCTCCAAGACAACCCATGTGTTGTTGCTTCTCCAGTAGCAGAGCCAGACTTCAAGTGACTAATGAATCCTCTCTACTCAGCCTCAGTTTGTCTTGTGTTTTTGTCTGTTGAAACCTTTCTTCTTTTTCAATGTGATTTATAATTGAACTTCAGCAATCAAATTAATCTTTAACCACCGTATGAGTTCAAGTAGGTGGCAATCAAAGCCACACCTGTTATTGTAAAATCACATCAGTCAGTAGCTAACATGCTGCTTAGAAAAAGCCCACCTTATTTAGATGGGTTCAATTTGACCACACAGTTAAAGGCTGTAATTTCTTTGATGCAAACCCCATTAACGGAGTTGCTGTAGTTCATGTGAGGTATAAATCTGGCCTTTTATCAGAGGTATCTAGCTGGAGATATTGAATTGATATGAAATTACTCCAAACACCATAGTTGCCATTCTGACATGAAGCCAAACAACATCATCCTTTCAGTCATTATATCTTAGGCGCTGATTCAGAATGAATTCAGGGCAGATGAGGTAGAGATGAATGTACAGAATATTTAGCTGTGGTACTTCAGCCAGCTAGTAGCATGCCCTTTGAAATCCTTGTCCTCTACAGTCTTTAGGGATGGTCCTGAAATGCTCCTGGCTGTGTTGCCACCCTAAACAGTGGATGATGATAATGAACTCCCAAGAGTTAAAATTGTGATTGTACCAGGACTCCTGCAAATCCAAAACTTGTCTCCATCGTGCTTTGTGTGGGTGCAGTGTGCTGTGCATAAGGTTTCTAGCCTGAAGTTTTCTATGCAATGGTTTGATGCAGTAGCTTCCTATCATTGGATTTAAGAAAGACCAGAGTGGTAGAAAATATGCAGAGAAAAAGACAACTAATAGATCTTGTTGTGACCTCTTCGGTTCTGTCTGGTTGCAGAAAGGTGGTTTTGGATCACTTTTATGAAGTCTGCCTGATGCTGCTTTGAACCACTTTTTCTGAGTGGTTAATGATTCAACTTCTCATATCTGGACTGGAAACAGAAGTGTAAAAGTACTTGTTTTCTAGCAGGTGGCTTTTTCTAAGCTTTTGCACAGTGGAGTTAAAGACACAGTTAAATGACTTTTGGGGTGGACCCAAAAGTTTTAGTTTTGGAAAGCACTTTGAAGAAGAAATGCAGATGAAAATATATATTACCTTGAATGAATGCCGCATTCTTCCATCTCTCCATCCCTCTCTTGAAGGCTGACTTTGTGTATTGCACGTGGAATTTCATCCATGGGCTCCTGAACTGAGCTCCATGACCAGAACTTGACTGGCATAAGTCTCCTGTAGTCATCTGGTCTTGATTTGAAATTGTTTACTGCTGACTGTTGAAATGGTTTATCAGACATAGGCACTTAATGACTAATTCTGCCTTTCTTGAGAGAAGGTTTCCTGTTTGTGACTGTAAAGAGCGCAGTCTTTGAGAAAATGGGTTTTCTCTTTTGCACATATGCATTGTTTTAGTTAAATCTGTTTGCTTTCTTCTTTTCGCTCCTTATGTCGCTATACAGAAAAATACTTTCTGTGTGGCCAGACAGCAGCTTTTTTAATAACATTTGCTCTTAGTCACCCGTTGAAGAAAGAGACCTAACCGATGACAGGGAAAAAAAATCAGGAAAGGGGAAAAAATATCCATCAGAGGCTTAGAAAGACAGAGTGATGCTTATGACATTCAAGCTAAGCATGCAGCATGAGGTAGCAAGAGGTATGAACATGGTCACCATCAGATATTTAAGCAGTATTAAAACTGCCTTTCAAAGTGATGCTGTACCATGGTGCAAAACGTGATTTAAAACCTTCCATTTCTTATGAACAGTTTCCTGGCCTTAAGCTGTATGAAGCTGCGAAATGGTCTGGCAAGGAGCAGGGAGTAGGAGACAGATGGAGAATCAGTGCTGGAAGAGTGTACAAGCCTACTTCCACGAGGCAGAGGGCCAACAGATTTCTCTGTCACATGGACCAAGCAACTTACCTTTTCCTCCACATCCTCTTTTCTCTGGAAGAGCAACTCTCCCCTTCACCTCTTGCCTCCTCCTGCCTTTTTGCCCAGCCAGAATTCTTTCAGCTGTTGGAGGAGATAGGTCAGCCTCATAAATGGAATAAAGTTGTTGAGTTCATGTGGGAGAAGGCTGATATTCCCAGGATCAGCATTTCACCTCATTCTCCAGTTTTCTGGGAAAAACTCAGGACTGAGGCACACTAACCTTGAAATTCAACAGCTGAGCAACACCATCTAGATACCGCCGAGAGAGAAGATCAGGGGGAGGCTAATGAATTTCCAGGGGTTGCGACTTCTCTCTTAAAAGAAAGGGCAGAGCCTGAGCACACTACGAGGAAATAACATGTTTTCTGTCCTCCTGGAAAGGAAAAGGGTGAGAGTTTTGAGGTGGTGATGGGGGATTTTCCAGACCATCTGCAGTGCTAACGAAACATCTCTCTCTTTCAAGCTACCTCCCGTAGCAGTTTGCATTTGCAAAAATGTTTTTCTCCTGTTGACCTGGAGTAGAACAAACCAAACAGTTTTCCTGTGTCTGCCTACGCTTGTGGTTTAGAGTTGTTAATAAATGGATGAGGGAGCAGCATGAACAGAGCTGAGGTAGTGAGGATCAAGCTGTAGTAATTACCTGGACTGTGCTGATCAACACCTGAGCAGGGATGAAGGGGAAGATGCAGGTTCCTCACCTGTGTTTCCTGGAGTGGGGCCTGAGTTACTGATAATATGGTTATACTAGGAACACCCAATAAATTGCTTTTGGTGTCCCAGCTCCTGAGCCTGGACTCACTAGATCTTCTGACCCAGACTGCTTCTTTGTCCAGATTTCTTTATTCCTTTTCTCTCTGCTCTGAGTTCACTTGCTCAAGCACACAGGCTACAGGTTTATAGGAAGGGCCATTCAGACCAAATTGCCAGCCTTTCTTTCTGCAAAAGCAGCAGCTTACGTAAGAAGGAAAAAACATAATAGAGTTGCTTGCTCAGTATCTCATTGCCTGCTGCCCTGTTCACACTGGACATTCTCTGTTGTCAAATGTTCATACCCCATCCAATCCCCATGCCATGCTTGAGCTTTCTGAAGGGTAAAAGCGTTAACAAAGCCTTTTCCAAAAGTGCTTACCACCCTTGTATGAACACTTACAGATCTGCAGTGGTTGCAAGTACTCATCTTGGGTAGATGGCCTTCCTGGGTAAGTAGTGTCCTTTGCTTGTTCAGCTTTTAGGTGGTGCTTTTGGGGTTTTGTGGGTTTGGGTTGTTAGGGTATGTTTTAATTCACAAATGCTGGCAGGAGCATCTTCTGTACACTTGTTTGGTTGTCTAGCTTGTGCGTTAACAGAGGTCCCAGTCTGCTTCACCTCTATAGATTCAGGACTTGCTGTATGGCAGTAATCCAACAAGAATTTATGTATTTCTTGGTAATGTTTCAGAGGTGGATCTCTAAAGCCAGATTCCTATGCTGATCATTGCGAAGAGATTTTGGTAGTAGATGATAAGTAGGAGAAGGGTGTTCTGTAGTTAAATCACTCTCATTAGACACGACTGCGTAGCTTTCTCTCAGACCTTCAGCTGTGTTAGCTTCTAAAGAAGAGGAAGGGGAAGTTCTGGTTCCTACCTCTGCTGTATACCCTGCCTGTGTGAGCTGTGAATGTCTAATGTCTCTATGCTCACATGTAGCAACCAGTGAAATAACAGAATATGTTAGGATCTTCTGGCATTTCTTGGAGAATAATAGGAACTATTTTCAGAAATAGTGAGCAACTTTGCCTGGCTTTTGCTTTACTGGTATTCCTGATTATTCAGCACTTTCGAGAAAATCAGACTTCTTTGATTTCAGCACTTAGCTTAGGTTAGGCTAGATGACAGTGTTAGTATATATAAAATTATATGTGCTTGTTCATGTCTGTCTGCAATCATATATGTATGCATAGTTTGTGGTAATAAAAATTGTATCCATAAATAGGATGTCAATAAAAATAAATTGTGGTAGGAAGCCTACCGTGCACCCACAGCTGTCAGATGACTGTTTGAAGTATCTAGTGCTTATCTTCATGAAGTTCCTGCCTGGAAATAAACCATCTTGTCTGGATTATCGTACTGGCTGTAAGGTTGCCATGTGTTTTCTCGCTCCTTCAAATGTGCCTCTGTGCATGAGGCATCTATGTTCAATGCGAGTCCAGTAATTAAGCCTTAAGCTGTGAATGATCCTTTTTCATGCCCTGCCAGCTTTCACTCCAGCTGACTTAGAAATAAGGACAAAGCTATCACACAGCCCCGCTCACTCACAGCTGTGCTCTAGCAAGGTATAGCCTGACCTCAGCTTACTTGTAAGATTTGCAGGTTAAATATGCTGGCAGCTTGAGCAAGGAGAACTGAAACTGCTCCAAACAGGAGTAAATGGCACACAGCCTGATTCAAGGAGCTGGGCTTTAGATGATAAACTCAGTAGTTGCTTGGGGCTGCCAGTTGTTTTAAGTTTTTGAATGCTTGGGGGCATGTTTTGCTTCCATACCATGAAGCAGCTCCATGTAGCTGGAGAAGGTTGTAGCTTTACCATATAGAAGGTGAGCTAGAGGGAGAGCTGCCTCCGTGAGTGCCAGTCACACTGCCCATGGACTGTCTGGCTTGCGCTTGGCTAGGCAGTTGAGTCAGCCAGCTTCAGTAAACCCGAAGCTTTGTTAAACCCAGATGTGACATATCTTGTTTGAGCTGTCATTATACTTAATGCTAATTATACTCATTAACCAACTTGGCAATCATCTTGAAGGTGATTCAAGTCAAAGCTAATGTCCTTTAGCAGTACCTCTATCACAGTGTGCATTGCTTCAATCGCCTGATAAATGGAAATGTTAATATGCCTGGCTTAAATGCAGGAGAAATGCGGAGAATAGGTATGTCCAGAGTTAGGCTCAGTGTAAACCTTGAACTCTGCCTGTGAAAGATCTCAGCCCTTGATAGGAGTGGAGATGTCACATTAGCTAGTGTTAGCCATCATGGCCTTGCAGAGGTCCAGGGTACAGACCATATGTCTGGTATGGCTAAGGCAGAGATCCAGGGTATGAGTACAGCTGTGCCATATCGCAGCAGGGAGAGCTTTGGCTTATGATGACTCCAGTAATTAATTCCTAGTAGTATTATTAGCTTTGAATGAGTTTACAAAATAAGACATGCTGGGTCTCTGCTTCCAGCTTGTTTGGTTGAACTACTTTCCAGATTTTTGTATTATTATCTCTTAAATATTTGCTGTGTTGAAGAAGTATTTCTGGGTTTAGTTTGGTTCAGACACAGATGGGGCTTCCCAAGTCTCAGACACTGACTAAGGTTTTGTGTTACGAGCACTGTGATTTTTAAGAGTTTAGAAGCAGAGAATATCATTATTCCTGAGCCTGTGAAAATCCACGTTTAAAACGTGGTATAAAAAGCTGAAGGCAGTTGGGTACTTTCGTCACCCTTGTTGGGGCTGGAAGAATAAAAGCACATTGAACCTAAGGATAAAAATACACACATTGAATAAGCCGTTGTTGGGAGACAATTCTAATAGGAGGGAGGATGGTTCCTGTGATTGTTAGCATGAGAGATTTTTACACCCCCAGGCTGCCTGCAAGGGCAATTCTGAAAAGCTATTACCATCAAACACCTGTGGGATAGACTGCAAATAACGAGTTGTTCCTAAAATAAGCTGTTGTACTGTACAGCACAGCTGTTGGTGTTTTTCTTTGCTGCAGGAAGGCAGAGGTGTTGAGAGAGGGACTTGGTAACTGAGTTGGTGCCTTCACCCAGGGAAAGCACTGCAGTCTCTTTGTTGAAGCACATTTATGCTGTGGATGGAGAAGATTTAAGAGCCTCTTTTCGTCTTGAAGAGCTTTCTGGCTAGTTAATTTCAGGACTCAAAGATAGTGAGGTAAGGTTTGGGTGCTGATTTTTACCAATACTGAGTTGGTATCAGTGCCATTTCCTCCTTTTTCTCAAGCTAAGAGCCAGAACAATAAGTTTCTCTCAATTTACTTAATTTTATCTGATCAGATCTGCCACAATGGCAGTTGCTATCATCTGGGAGGTTTCTTGGATGTGTCTTTCAACACCACCTCTCAGCTGAAGGTGGAGGCTGAAGAAGACATGCTGTAGTTTATAGGTTAATATTTTACCAGCATGTTCCTATGTAGAATTTGCCTTCAATAGGGTCAAGTGGCTGAAAGCCCTCACATGGCTGCAGTGCTGTATATGTGGTTAGGCTGTTCCATCATTTCTGGATATAAAGAATGATGGTGTCACTGATTATCTGCAGTACGTGACAAGTGCTATTTTTTTCTGGCTTTGCAGGGTGCTGCTTAGGATGTGTTACCGTGTCCCTGCTTGGTTAGCACATTCTGCTTTCCCCATGCCCCACATGCAGTACCTCGTCAGTTAAAAAAATAATAACAAATGAGATTCTGTCTCTGGTTTGGTCCAATTCCACCAGGGTCAGCATTTGACAAAATAAAGCGCATAGCCTCAAGTAAAGAGAAAGAAGAGTCTGAGAGTGAGATGACAGCTTTTCATGCAATGGTCCCACTGAAGTCATATCATAAGCTCGCCTGACTGAGGTGAGCAGGTTAGAGTCCTTAGCTGGATGTACAGGTTTGAGTCATTGCCCTCGAGAGCGCATTTACCGGCGTTGTAAAGATACCACTGAATTGCTCCGATTTTTATCTCTGAACACGAAGGCTTCCAACCTGCAGCCATTTGGTTTCCCATAGAGCCTCAAACACATCACACAAAAAGTGGCCTCGCACACGGCTTCCTCCATTGTTTGTTTTTTTGAGAAGGTGTTTAGCAGGAGGCAGTTTACTAAGGAGATGATTTTGTTGTTCTTACTGCTCTCATTGACAATGACAGGCAGCAGTGGAGTGAAGTGAGAATGTGAAGAAACAGGAAGCAACTGCTTAGGTGGTGGCAGGAAGAAGGCAAGATATTTTAAACTAGGTTTTTAGGTGGTTTTTGTTGTGTGTGGTTTTTAACCCACGAGGATAACTGTTTCAGCTGCCAGCCTCTTTATTCACATTAGTTGTGTTTCTAATAGCCAGGAGGCAAGAGCAGACATGGTGAGATCGTCATTGTGCCTTTCTTAGGTTAATCACACACTACGGCAAATTTCTGTTACAGTAATGACTGGTTAGGCTCTGCATCCTTCTTTTCTAATTACATGCCATTTGGAGTAGTTCTTTTCCATTAGGATAATGCCTATAAACAACAATGGATATGTCCTTTGCCAGGTGCCTGTTATGTAAAGATCTATTCCCTTTTCTAATACTGAGCCCAGCATCTTCATTAAAATAATATGATATGAGGACAACTTTTATTTTTTCAGATGGTGTGTGAGAATTAAACTTTATCGTTGGGGTTTACCTTATGCAAAAGACGTTCCTTCTGCTGTCAGCTCTTCTAAGGCAAAATTTCTTTACTAGCAAAATTGGTGTTTAGAAAAAGAAAGTGCTGCTGCAATATACTTCTCTGGGCATGGATAATAAGGTTACTTGGCAGCAAACCAGGCCTAATTATCTAGAGTGATACCAGCACTACTGGACTGCTTAAGCCATGTTATGAGTGTTTGCATTTAGTGCATTGAGGGAATGTTCTTAAGGCGATCAGCATGAAATTCAGGGAATTTGCTTTCAAGGTTCTGAAAGCATGTTAGAAATAGTTAACATCCTTTGTTCCATAGAGCAACCCTTTCCAAGACCCACATACTCTTCAGTGGTTATGTTTTCCTAAACACAAAAAATGTGATTTTGGTCTTGGTCTAGCCCACAACAGATGGATGTCTGCATAAACCTCACCATCCTGGTTGCTGCTAGTTGACTGTGAGTCTTAGCAGAGAAAGCAAGAATTGCATAGGCATTATTCAGTGTTATGCTTTCACCCCTAAAGTTGATCGTTTCTCTTTATAATGAAGTCATGTTGGCATTGCTATGTAAGAAAAAGGTATTTATTGTTGGCTATTGTTAAACTGCTCTCTCTGAAAACAGGGCTTTTGTTTGTCAGCTGTCAAAGTCCAAATGCATTCAGTTGCATGAAATGATTAATGATGGGTTGGATTTCACTGTGCTTATGTCAGACAGGAAAAGATATCAGAATAGACAAGGAATGAAATTCCCATTTGATTGATGGGTAATTCTGTTGCTTTCAAGATCAAACGTGAAAGTGGTTTTTGAAAGGTCCATATGACCCTCTCTTCACATCCCTCAAATACCACTCCTTGGTTCTACTGATAATGAGCTGAAGAAAAACAATGTGGGAGTGAGCTATGTGAAATGGAGTCAGTCACCTGCCTGACGTGGGCAGCAGGTTCCTGGTTTCCTCACGTGTGTGTGTCAGGGGTGTGCTTGCAGACATTCTTCCTGAAATGTGGTTTGTCCTTGAAGTCAGGCTGTGTTTCCTTACAAGCAACTTCCCGTGTCAGATACTGAAATAAAAATTATGTGCTCATAAATATTGAGACTAAACATAATAACATGCAATTAAAAAAAGAAATTAAGCAAAATATAGATCTCTCTGGGTTTTATCCATGTGTCGCATGGATATTAAATAGGAGTGTTGCTGTAGCTTATGCAACTGTTACAGCTGGCTGACAGTCAGTGTAGTTGATTTGGCTGTTTCAATAAAGCCAATTTTCCTTCCCTTTCACCTTGGAGGAGGAAGACTGATGGGCTCTTGGTGGTGTTCCGCAGCAAGCCTGGTGTTCAGCAGGGGCTTTTGCATACTTGCAGACCCTCCTGAAGCAAGTCTTCCTACAGGGTGCTGTAACCTAGGGAGGGGGCATGCAAGGAGAGATCATGTCTTTGCAGCCCTATGATGCTGCCCAAGAGCCCTTTCTGCTGGTAGGGAGGACACGTAGGGGCACATTGGAGCATGAGCTGAGTGGAAAGTAGAGGGGCAGGATGGGGACATGGGGCAGAAGAGGAGATGGTGTGTGAAGTGATGCATCTTCAGGCTGGGGTTCACCTCCTGTGGTTTCTTCCCATACTACACTGATCTGACCGTGCATGGGGCTCTTTTGAGAGATTCTAGAGGCTGCAACTACATGAGGACCACAGCTTCCCCAGAAAAGGCTTTAATCTTTGAGAAGGCTCAAAACTTCTAGGGCAACAGATGGGCAATCAGGATATTCATTCTTTGTTCTAAATGTTCTTCGTGTCTAGAAATCTTCTCAAGACAATCTTCTACCACTTTTAAATATTGTTTTTCTGTGCTTTGAAGTGTTGGAGCACAAAGCAATCCCATTTTCTTCTGGAAACCTGGAAGAGTTTTGCAAAACCGGGGTGTTCCTGTAAATCCATAACCGCTTGGTCCTCACTCCCATGGAAACAAGCTGCTCTTGCAGCACTTTCACAGCACATGCCAGCCTGCTGCCTTTGGCCATGGCCAGAGGACAGTGACCTCTTCAGTAGAGCCAGGCCAGCTTTGGTGTTGAGGAACCTCCAAATGAATGTCACTGGTGTGACCATGGTAGCTGTAAGCATCAGGGTACGGAAAAGGATCTCTTCCGATACAGTGACTTGCTGACAGAGAATAAAAGCAAAGTGCAACCAGGAGTGAAGTTTACACGCACGTAGAATATATATATTGCTAACAGTGCAGAGGCTTCCATCGAGGCTTTGAACAGGCACCAGACTTGGATGTGGTGGTTGCTGCTTGTCTCCTGCCAGGGGTGAAATGGGTGCTGCCCGCAGGGAACAGACAGAACACAGGCTGGGACATGCTGTCTCAGAGCAGCAGCTGTACTTCCTTTTAGATGGCCATCTAAACTGAAGGGTAACTAATTATTCTGCTGGCAGAATAGCAGGACAGTAGAGCTGAATCAGACTTGGTCACTGCACAGTTTTTACTCATCCATGGTGATGGGCCTGCCTATTAAAAGCTGGTTTGCAGATATTCTCACATTTGTGTGCCTGGGTAACTGCTGAAGCGCGCACACATCTCTGCGCAGTTTTGAACGGTTGGAGCAAGGTTCTGCTCAAGCTCACAAACCCAGTCTCTCGGATGAGCTTGTGTCAGCATCGTCCTGCAACCAGGCAGCCATGGGACTTAAACTGATTCGCACCATTTGGCCTGAAGTTGGAGAACAAGTGTACCCCCAAATCTGGTTCAGCCCCGCCTGGGCACACTATGCCAGTCTAAAGCTGCTTAGTAGTGATTTTTCTGGCAATCCTGAGGTCATGCTAGGGATGGAGTGACTGTTACTTGCTTCTAAACTGGGATAAACACTGCAGAACCAAAATTACAACTCGATGATCCTTTGTGCTCACTGCTAAGTGCCTGAGAGCACTGGACAGATCCAGTTTTGGTGAGCCTCTTCTGCAGCCTGCAGGACACTGCGCTCTCTGGACTCTCAGGAATTCAGCAAGAGACTAGGGAGGCAGAGAGCATAGATTTAAAGAGACCGTGTTCAAGAGCTACATGCAGAAGCAAAACGCAGCAATGCTATCTGCATGCTGCAGTGAGAAAATATTGTAAATATTAGATTTTAACATACATCAGAATTGCTTTGGCATCTAGTTGAGTAGACTATATCATTTGCAGTGGCCTCTTGGAAGCCTGTACTTAAGGTTTGTCAAAAGCTCAGTGAAATGAAGGAAGATGCAAAGCAGTTTGTTTTGCTTTGTATTAGGCCCAGAGGCCACTGTGCCATTTGGTAGGACTGGCTTAACCTATTTTCTCATCTGCAGATTGTGGGCAGCAGGTTAAGATGAGCTTTGTCCTTGTGAAGTGGAGTTCCTGTGCTCTGCACTTTGCAGAGGTAGAGTCTATACCTGTCAGAGAGGTGCAAGGTGAGAGGAGTAGATGACCACAGAAATGTATTTCTTCAGCGTGTATGAAATACTGCTAGAAGAATCTTCAGTAGCTGTCAGGCTCATTGGCAGTCGTCTCTTTTCGGCAAAAAACAGCAGTGCATCTTGCCCTTGATTTTTCACCCAGTTTTTCCTGGTATATTACCATTACAAAGCAGGGAGAAGCAGAGCCTGACATCCTTTTTGAAGTACTAACCCGCTGTTTTTCCTTTTGGACTCATTTCCCATTTTCCTTTCTGCTTTTTCCATTCTTCAGAATTGTGTCGCTCCCCTTAATGTGACAACTCCTGTGCAAGTAGACCTGCTAGGCACTGTGGGCTGTACCCCAGTATCCAGGAGGACGTGCTGCAAGGTCCAGTGATGAGCCTGGCTGTGCCCCAAGCCTAGCAGGAGCAGGGTTTTCCTCGGGGCTGTTTCAGTGCGGATCAGTTGATAGTTTCAGCTATTTAGTATTGCAGCACATGTCACGTGTGCTCCTAGCACAGGTGCTAGGAAGGCTCATGAAGGTCTGCGTGGTTTTGTTTGGTGGTGTTTGCTTTAATACTAAAATGAGTGGCGTAGACTTCCAGTGAGCAGGCTTGTACAAAAAATGCCCTTTTCTCATGGGGCATGCGTACTGTGAGGGTGGTGAGGCACTGGAACAGACTGCCCAAGGAAGTAGTGAATGCTCCATCCCTGGCAGTGTTTGAGGCCTGGTTGCATGTGGCTTTGAGCAACCTGATCTAGTGGAAGGTGTCCCTGCCCATGGCAGGGAGATTGGAACTAGATGATCTGAAGGTCCTTTCCAACCCTAACCATTTTATGATTCTATAATTCTATGTGTGCATTGCCACAGCATTTCATATGAGCCAAATATGCAGAGGAGTTTCATAAATAGATGTGCATTCATTTCAAAGTGATCAAAAAGTGTCCTTTGGTTCAGAAAATTCTTAAATTCCTGATGGCCAACAGCAGGAAGGATCCATGTTTCTGCATGTATGCTAGGACTTCAGGCTGGCCAGAGCCTTCAAATGGAGCTCCCTTTTTTCTGAGGCAACTTTGCTTACCTAAAAAAAAAAAAAAAAAAAAAAAAAAAAAAAAAAAAAAAACCAACCAACCAAACCCCAAAACAAACGAAACCCAAGACTAATTGAAAACCTTTTCAAAAAAACATACATGCACCTAGAATTAAAAACTTACCAAGGAGAAATGTAACTTTCGATGTAGTGAAAAATGAAAATAAAGGGGTAAAATGGAAAGTCCTTGTAGGCACTCATTCGGTCCTAGGCAGGGTTGCAGCCAGCACAGGAGCTCCTGACCTGCATGAGACTGCCTGGTCCTCTCAAGTCCCTGGGGAATTCCTCCTGTCACCCTTGGTGCCTGAATGGATGCTTCCTACAGGGGCTGCAACGTGCCAGCTCGTTCTCAGCTTCCTCTCCAGCATTTGTTCTGTAGCCCATTGAGCTGAGCTGTCTTCTGTACCCCTTGTAGAGTGGTATGACTGGACCAACCAGCCATGTAAGGAACATAATAGTGAATGCACAAATCAGATGCATAATATCTATCACAGCTTATCCAGTTTCTGTCATTGGGGCAGTTGTGCTAGAGCCAAACAAGGCTTCAGGTATGGTCATACTGCTGAGTAGGCCTATAAACTGCTAGGACTGAGCCCAGATGCTGCAACGAAAGTGCTCAAATACATGATGATGGGCTCTGCTGATGAACAATGCCGAGGTGAGTTGTAGTTTAAGGCAGCAGAAGAGCATCAAGAAGAGATAGGAAAAGATGAACAGCGAAAAAGGGGACAAAACACTTTGTTGCATTAAAAGCAGTCCAGCAATAGGCTGTTGTCCATCTGGGCTGGGTAAAGTCATATTGGTTCACTGGATAATAAAGGAGTAAATGGATATTTTGCAGTATCTGCTGAAGTGTTACAGACATTCTGCTAACTGAATAGGCAAAGGCCAGTCAAAAGCGCTGCACACAGTTGTCCACTTTGCATAACATCTGCACAGAGGGTGCTGCAGCCCTGTGGTGTTGGGCTTGTTGCTTATGCTGTCCACCCCCCACCTATGTCTGGCGTGGGTTCTTCTGGTATTGGCAGGTGTGGTCTGCAATAGCATGTGTGGTCCCCAGGTATAGAAGGGGAAGTGGGATTTCATGCACTTTCTCCTTGAAATGGCAGCCCCATCTCTTGGGTGAAGGCAAGGTATCCATGGGCATTCCCTGTCACCTGTTGCTTCCCTGTGATTGTAACATAAGAGTCTGTCTCCTGGCAGCATCCCAAAACACGCTGAAAGATGGAAGCTGTGTGTCTTGTACCTTGCCCTTCCGACAGCCTCATTTGTATTTTAATGAACATGTCCTTGCTTTGCGCTGCCCTTCATTTTGTAGTGCCAGTCTTCGGTCCCACAAATAATTAGGGGAAAATAACCCATGAAGCAAATTATTCACAAATAAACAAACACCCTTTGACACTAAAAAGAGGAAGTCACAGTGTTTACAGAGCATAACAACTTAATGAACTGGGGAAGGGAGAGGAACACTGGGTACAGAATGGAAGGATGCAAGTGCATTTGTATGTTTAAGATTCAAAGAAATGCTCTTCGTGTTCTATGTATTCAGTGGTCTGACATGAGTTAAAGCGTGCTAATGTCTTTTTCTCATGTCAAGAAATAAGAAGCTGAATTCCTGCTTTAGCAGATATTTATCTGTGTCCTTAACCCATGATGTGTGATGATTTTTGTGATAATCTGAGAGATCATATACTGAGATTAGAACTGTTAAGAGCAAATGTTCAGGTTGTCCATTTGTAGAGACAAGGGTGAAGAGGGGGCTCCAAGAACGGGGGGCTCAAGGGAGGGAAAGCTGATGAGAGTCCGGAATTGGGGAGGGGATGCTTGATTAGTTTGTGAGCTGCTTTTTAATTGATATTAAATTCTTTTTTAAAGTTGAAGGTAGGTAGAGGTGCTGGCAGTCTTACTTCTGCTTCTGCAGATTTTTCAAGAGGAAATGGGAGGCAGAATCTTATTCTGGAATTTCCTGGGAATTTCTTGGGTTTATTAAATGTGAAGATTTTCTGGTTTTGTTGACATGCTTATAAGCAGCAAAAGGAAAATTTATAGTCTTGTTTTACTGGGGGATGTATGTTACCAAAATAAATAGGAGTTTCTTTACATTGGCAGCAATGAGTTGCCTGGAAACTTCTTGAGGTTTGGGGTTTTGGGGATTTCTTTGGTTTTTTGAAGCACGTAAAGAAGCACCTGCTCAGTGACAGGGTCCATGAAGGTCTGCTGGCCACACGAGGACTCTCCTAGACCATACAAGCTAAACATAGATTTTGTCAAAGTTAGAAACTTCTTGTTTCAAAAGGTCCAGAAAAGTTCTAGTTGAGATGAGATTGACAGAGGCAGACTAATTTGTTCTGAAAGAACAAGGTGAAGGTGAGCTATGTTGGTGTAGAAAATCTGTTCTTATGACTGAAAAATGATTTTTGACCTTTACTGAGAGACTAATTTCGCCTTCTGATAAAAGAGGATTTTGGGTGATTGCTCCAGGTTGGGCATGCAACACTTTGAAAGTTCATCAGTGATATTAATTTGTTTTGACACGTTTTTTGGCCTACTACTAGCTTTGTATTTCTGTTTCTTCTCGGTATTTTCTTGCAGTCAGTGTTGCTTGTTGGGTTGAATCCTTACTACTTTGGCAGTAGAATAGTGCTGCCCAAAGGTCTCAGCACTGTTCTTCACTCCTATATAATAGGACTCCAATAATAAAAATGAGACAATAATCATAAATAAGACTCCAATAATAAGAATGCCTTTCCAGTTCTGCAGTTAGTTGGGTTTTCTCACTTTTTCTATTGCATAAGACTTATATTTCATTCTGATTTTTAATAATCCTTAAGAGAGAGCATTGTCAAAAATTACCACATTTATTTAGAATACTGTAGTGCTTTTGGCTCCTGTCATTAGGATGGCTTAGTGAAGAGTCCAACAAGAATATAGCTCCCATGACTTGGACAACAAAGTCTTCATAAAAACCTTATTATCATAGAATCATAGAATAGTTAGGGCTGGAAAGGACTTTGAGATCATCTAGTTCCAACCCCCCTGCCATGGGCAGGGACACCTCACACTAAACCATGTCACCCAAGGCCTCATCCAACCTGGCCTTGAACACCGCCAAGGATGGAGCATTCACAACCTCCCTGGGCAACCCATTCCAGTGCCTCACCACCCTTACAGTGAAGAATTTCTTCCTTGTATCCAATCTAAACTTCCCCTGTTTAAGTTTGAACCCATTACCCCTTGTCCTGTCACTACAGTCCCTGATGAATAGTCCATCCCCAGCATCCTTATAGGCCCCCTTCAGATACTGGAAGGCTGCTATGAGGTCTCCACGCAGCCTTCTCTTCTCTGGGCTGAACAGCCCCAACTTTCTCAGCCTGTCTTCATAAGGGAGGTGCTCCAGTCCCCTGATCATCCTCGTGGCCCTCCTCTGGACTTGTTCCAACAGTTCCATGTCCCTTTTTATGTTGAGGACACCAGAACTGCACACAATACTGCAAGTGAGGTCTCAGGAGAGCAGAGTAGAGGGGCAGGATCACCTCCTTCGACCTGCTGGTCACACTCCTTTTGATGCAGCCCAGGATACGGTTGGCTTTCTGGGCTGTGAGCACACACTGAAGCTGGCTCATGTTCATTTGCTCATTGACCAACAGCCCCAAGTCCTTCTCGGCAGGGCTGCTCTGAATCTCTTCTTTGTCCAACCTGTAGCTGTGCCTGGGATTGCTCTGACCCAGGTGTAGGACCTTGCACTTGGCATGCTTAAACTTCATAAGGTTGGCATGAGCCCACCTCACAAGCGTGTTGAGGTCCCTCTGGATGGCATCCCTTCCCTCCAGCGTATCAACCAAACCACACAGCTTGATGTCATCAGCAAACTTGCTGAGGGCGCACTCAATCCCACTGTCTGTATCACTGACAAAGATGTTGAACAAGACCGGTCCCAACACTGATGCCTGAGGAACACCACTTGTTACTGGTCTCCAGCTGGACATTGAGCCATTGACCACAACTCTTTACATGCAGCCATCCAGCCAGTTCTTTATCCACCGAGTGGTCCACCCATCAAATTGATGTCTCTCCAATTTAGAGACAAGGATGTCGTGTGAGACAGTGTCGAACACTTTGCATCAGTCCAGGTAGATGACGTCAACTGCTCTGCCCCTGTCCATCAGTTTCGTAGCCCCATCATAGAAGGCCACCAAATTGGTCAGGCAGGATTTCCCCTTAGTGAAGCCATGCTGGCTGTCACCAACCACCTCCTTGTTTTTCCTGTGCCTTAGCATGCCTTCCAGGAGAATCTGCTCCAAGAGTTTGCCAGGCACAGAGGTGAGACTGACTGGTCTGTAATTCCCCGGCTCATCCATTTTCCCCTTCTTGAAAATGGGGGTTATATTTCCCTTTTTCCAGTCATCAGGAACTTCACCTGATTGCCATAATTTTTCAAATATGATGGCCAGTGGTTTAGCAACTTCATTCGCCAGCTCCTTCAGGACCCGCGGATGGATTTCATCAGGTCCCATGGACTTGTGTACGTTCAGGTTTTTAAGATGGTCTCGAACCATCTCATAAACTATCTTGTTTTCGGAATTGTCCCAGGCAGTGTAATGACCTGTTCAAGGGTCAGGCAAAACGTCTGTGTTATGCTCTGCTGTCCCATATCATAGAATTTGTCCATGTGTTTTTTTCTGGGGGGGAATTTCCTCTGTCAGCATTATATGTTGAGGGCTTGGTTAGCAGAATCGCCTTTAATTCGCACACATGGCAGATGTTTAAATGTGCGTTTCTGGTGATGCTGGTGAAAAGCCACTAAACGTCTGGGGAGGATTCATGTGGGGGTTCAGATCAGAACTAATTCACTTAATTGAAAAATTAGGAATCATTCTCCCGTTGAGTGGATATGAGTTAAATACAGCGCTCCAGCATGCAGATTGCCTTTCCCAGGTTTTGTATAGTGAAAGGCCAAACAGATTTGCTCTGCTGTCTTTATTTCTTCTGAAACAGTTTGCTGGGTATCATGTCTCATCCTGAACTTGGAGTTGGTTTTGTTCTGTTGTTTGTTTAGTTGCTCTTAAATGAACTCTGGATGTAAAAAAAATATAAAATGTGACCTGCCCAACTGTGTATTCTGGTTTGGTTTGCATTGATATTTGGAAAAGGAAAGAAGAGAGTAACAGAATTTAGATGAACAGATGCCCAAAGCCATCTGCTCTGCTCTTCATAGTCATTAAGATGTTCATAGTACAACAGCATCAAATTGGAACAGCTCTCATTTCCT
The DNA here is from genome assembly GCF_963264785.1 of Psittacula echo. Lineage (NCBI taxonomy): Eukaryota > Metazoa > Chordata > Aves > Psittaciformes > Psittacidae > Psittacula > Psittacula echo. The sequence continues at coordinate 49,629,833 of NC_137735.1, read as the reverse complement.
TCAAGACTACGCTGGCTGGCTTTAAAGTGAGCACAAACTGAAGTGAAGATATCTTGTAGGCAGACACAAACTTCCACTGATTTGCAGTCTGGTTTACATAAACTTAGTACTTCTCAAAAAGCTTATCAATCATTAACCTTGCTGGAAAGCCTTTCTGGAGGGATGCAGGGCTGTGATCACAGATTGAAACTAAGACACTCGGGGTCCTTCAGAGGCAGGGTCACAGTTTCCCAGGGCTCGCATAGCCCAGCAGACTGTGTGAATCTGTGGATGGACAGAGCCCAAAGAGACAGTATAAAAATAATAAGTCATTGATATCGGAAAGACGTAAAGCTTCATGAATGAGAAATAAGTTGCAGCATTTTCCTTTTCTAAGAAAAATAATTTGCTGTATTTGTTTTATTTTTCATTTTATTGACCACTTTTCTCCTGTTGCTCTTTAAGTACCGTGAGGTGCTCAAATTTAGGATTGATTTTATGGAAAGTAAGGAAGTTCTGATGCCATTCATGCTGAGAGAAAGGAGAGTAGGGCTGTTCTCTGGAAGGGGCTTTTGCTGGTTATGCTAGTGGGTAGGGAGGGTCTGGGACAGCTGAGCCATTGCACAGCTCGTTCCAGCGGCGTCTCCCAAGTAACGTAGCAAAGAAAAGCCCGCTGTGTGCCTGCAGAGACATGGGCACACAGAGGATCAGTAGTTTTCCCACTGTCATCCCTCTGGTTAACACAAAACTTAATGTTCAGACTGTCTTCCAGGTCTCATACCTGTGCTTTGCTGGCAGTATAAGCTGGGGAAAGCCTTTTAAATAAGTATAGGTAGCCTGCAGTTTAAACGACAGCGGGTGGGATTTTTATCACTGGCCACCACCACTCTGCTGACACTGACAGGGATCCAGCCCTTGACCTCTAGCAGGGTCTGAGTTGAGCAGTGGTAAGTCCTTTCAAAAGCCCAGCCAACAAGCACATTTGGAGATCACCACCTGTTTGAAGGGATGGTTTCCCTCCAGTCCTGGCTGGATTTCAACCTGGATAACTCTGCTCCACCTGCTTTAAATCCCTCCCCCGTGCCACTGGGTATGTTATAAGCCCCTCCTGTTCTGTGGTGCTGCAACATTCCCCTTGCAGTTTCATACCACCTGCTTGTAAATTGATTTCTAGATCATCTGTGCCCCTGTTTATTAGTCGAGCTGGCTTCCTTTTAATTGTTTTGATGGATCTAAATGTGAAAGCAGTAGGTATGTGCACAGCCCCAGTGCAGGGCAGTATCTTCTCTTGGTGTTTGTCTGCACCACCCAGCAGGTGGCTGTCACTCCACATTCCTTTTACTGGTGAGGTTTGGGTTCATGCACATTAGTCTGAATTGACCCGCTGCCCCTGTCAGCAAGTCCTTGTTGGTAGCTGAGATAGAGAAGGACTTTCCATGAGAAGAAGGGGGAACTGGTACTCAGCAAAGGTGTGGGATCCACACACATCACACAATGGGAATCGGATCTGTTCTTCACGTGGCACTACAGGCAAGATGATAGTACCTTTCCTTCCACAGATGGCTGTCTAGAGGATTTTATCACAGTGAGTTTATCTTGTGGCCTCAAACTTCCACACAAAGTCTGCACCCTTTCCCATTTAATCCCTACTTTCACTTCATATTTGTGGGTTTTTTCCCTCCCTCTTGGCGTGTCATTATGTTTTCATTAATGTATCAACAGCAGGGAAGCTGTTATGGCTTTGTCCCTTGTATTGTCTTCTCCATCTGGACCTTGGAGTTGGGAGATCCTTGAAATCCATCTCTTATGTGACTTGTAGGCAGAACCAGATGCTTTACTTCCGCCTTGCCGGCCAGTATTTCTCTCCAAGCTCTAAGACAATGATTTCTGGCTACTTTTTTTTTCCTTAAATCTGACTGCTGCTAACCCTGTGTTTCTTTCATTAACAGATTAGCTTTACATGAAGCCTGCCCTGTTGTATCCAGTGCCTGGAGAGAAAGCTCTGAGGAGAAAGCCAAGGGCAAACCACACCTCTGAGACAGTCCATGGGGACTGTACCAGATCCTCTGAGATCTGCCAAGCTTTCCCTGGCCACAGCATCTGAGGAGGAGGACCACCTGGGAGACCTGCATCCTGCTAAGCACCAGCCCCAGTTACCCAGTGGAGAGAAGGCCAGCAATGGCTTCCCATGCACACCATCCAGCTCTGCTGGAGTTTGCTTGTCTGACCTGAAACGCACAGCGGCTGCCAGCACACAGAGGTGTGAGCAATGCTGCGAGGATGATGATAGCCAGCGTGAAGCCTTTCCTCCTGGGATCTCCAGCAAAGCTGTGGAGGGGTGTCCTGCATCCATAGAGCCTGCTGCACCAGCACCAGCAGCACCCCCTGCAGCAGGAGCCCCCTTGTCGGGGTGCAGGCCAGAGATGATGCCAGCCCCACAGAGCTCCCGGCAGTTTGTGCAAGGCAGCCAGGCAAAAACAAGCTCCCTGACTCAAATAGATGACTCTGTCCTGAAACCTCACGGGACTGATGATCAGCCAGCACTTGAGGTGTTGAATTATCCTTCCCCGGGTGACCCTGTCAGGGGTAATGAGTCCTGTCCTGCTTCTCAGGCAAACCTTCTGCAAAGAGGGGAGAAAGATGGGGGAGCGGAAAAGTCAGCAAGGCACACAGAAGCTGCCCTGGGGACAGACCCACAGGCCAGTTCGGAGGCGAAAAGTGGAGCTGCAGACACCACGCAATTGCATCCTACAGATAAGACTGAAGAGGTGCAGAGCAGCAAGGCACCAGCCCAGTCTAGCCACGAGAGCCAGCATCCCATGCACAGCGCGGACCCTGGGCTGGGGAATCCAGCCTCTACCCAGCTCTCCAGATTCAGAGAAACAGGTACAATGACGGTTCAGGCAGAGAGCAGCTCTTTAACTCAGGAAGCAGTAAGCAGGACATGGCGAGATGCCGAGGTTCAGGCTGTGGCTACCGTGGAGAGCAAATCAGCCTCCACCAGTCCCAGCATCCTTGCTGCCTTCCTAAAAGGGAATCCTCCTCCAGAGGAGAAGGAAGAACTGCACATAATTTACCAAGGAGGGATGGGGCTGAGCCAGTGTGCGCTTACTGACAGTTTATCTTCACAGCAGAAGTCCCCATGTTCTCCTGGTACCACGTCAAAATCGACTGTTGTTATGGCTGTGACTGCTTCAGCCCAAACTGAGCCTGTCAAACTGCCTGGGGTCCCATCTGGTGTGGCGTCTCCAGTGTCAGCAGATAATGCAAAACCTACTCTCCCCATGTCCCCTGCAGCCATTACCTCCCAAGAGACATCTGTGGGTAATGGTGAAATGATGAGTGGAGCCCATGAAGGCAAGGGTGCTGCTCAGCTGCCAGTGGATGCTCTAGTCCCATCAAAGCCCATCCCTGCTGGGCAGCTTGCAGTTGACTCCAGTAATCAAACTCCAGCTCAGTCTGGGTCTGGTGCTGGTGAACCAAACACCACTTCTGCTGCTGCTGCCCCAGGAATCCAGAGCAATGTGCAAGATCCTGTCCATGACGCACGAAGCAGTCAGTTATCTTTACTCTGTAGTACTGACAGAGAAGTCAAGGAGAAGGAGACCCTGGGCAGCTCTGAGCAAAAGCCTGCACAAAGTAAGGGTTTGAGTCAAGGGGAGGCCATTCCTAATCAATCCATGGTAAAACCAAAGGAAGACATCTCAATGGTGCTTGATCCTAAAGGAGAGATGAATGTTAGCAGCCAACCTGCTGCTGTCCACATAAAGGCGTCCTCAAAGGATGCAGGTGAAAAGGAGAGCAGAAGCCAGGCAGACACTGGCCAGGCTCAGACAGTCAGCAGCCAGAGCCTGCAGGCAGGACTGATGCCTAAGTTGAGTGTGAGTTCTGCACATTCCACCCTTTCTTTGGAGGCATCAGCAGCTCCCCAGCAGCAGGGCCTCCATGCCAAGGAATCCAGACGCGAGCTTCACGCAGCAGCTCATCCTGCTTCAGCTCAGGCCTTACCAAACCTGGGGGAAAACAAAAAGCATCCCACCCCAGCCATGGAGGCAAAAGTGCAGGTGAAGCAGTCCAAACACGTCAGGGATGTTGTTTGGGATGAGCAGGGCATGACATGGGAGGTTTATGGTGCTTCCCTCGATCCAGAATCCCTGGGAATTGCCATCCAGAACCACTTACAGAGACAAATACGGGAACATGAGAAACTGATCCGGGCCCAGAACAGTCAGACCCGGAAATCCATTTCCTCGGATACATCCTCAAATAAAAAACTGAAAGGGAGGCAGCACAACATGTTCCACTCCATGCTGCAGAATTTTAGGCGTCCCAATTGCTGCGTGCGACCCGCTCCCTCTTCTGTGTTAGACTGACGTGGTTTGCTGGGGTGCATAAATGTCTCTGATGGTAGAGAGAATCCCTGCCCTCAAGTCTTGAGTCCTGCTGTTGTGTTATTGGGGTTGTGATGAAGCAACAGTGGAAAACTGTTCCCTTTTGTTTTTTAAGTAGCCATGCGCTCCATAATGCCGTTATTATTGCCACAGCTGGTGTGTTTCCACTTTACACTCCCATCCTAACTGCTGTCAGATGAAAAGCTAGGCACTTAGCAAAAGCACAAACTTAAATTGACACCTTGCTGCAGAGAGAGCAGCACCTTCTGATATAGCAAGAAGCAGAGAGATTGTCATAAGTATTATGGGAAGTTATTTGTGTGCATCACAAGGCCTTACACAAAGGGGTGGGCTGGGGGAAGCCGGGTAAGGTGAAGCTAAGGTTCAACAGCTGTAAAGAACTAATGCAAGACAACTTTCCTGGTAAGTTACCCACACTGAGGCAAGTCTGAAAAGGTTATGGATATTGATCCCTGAGCAGTCTCACTTCTACTGAGACTGCGGGGCATTGTTCTCCTGTAAGCCCCAGAGAGCGGGGTCTTACCCTCCCGTTGAAATGGAGAGCCAGGCAAAGAGTGAGGAGTAAGGCTGAAGGATTATCTCTTTGGGAGAAGTTAAGTCAATGGGATTTTTATGGCTAGAAGGGGAGGTGAGAGGGTGATATATCCTGTGGGCTCTGTCTCCCCAGACATGTTTAAAGTGTAAGCAGGTAATGCACACAGGGCAGGCAAGGCGCGAGAGAGCACATCAGTAGATGTACCTGCATCCGACAGCGTGGTGCCCTCTCATGCTGTGGCACTCCAGCCAAGTCTTTCAAAATCAGTGAGCTGTTACAGCTCCTCAGCTGGGGAGAGCAGCCCCTGCTCCCAGGTCCTGTGGCACTGAGCACCTCTCATCCAAATCGCTCTTTAAAGTGGTGTGGATCTTTTTTCTCTCTCCAGAGATACACAGTACCATTTTCCCTTAGGAGCAGGCTATCCTGTGCATCTGGATCCATGAGCCTACTGGTCTAGTGTGTTACACTGATTTCCCTTTTCTCCTTTAAAGCCCTTAGCCAACTCTACTTCTTTTGCAGTATTTTGGTGCTTTTCTTGCTGCCTTTCAGAAACTGAATACCATTTATTTAGCCTGTGCATATTTTGTTTTACCTAATGCTCTCTATATTATAAACCATTACATTGTTAACTTGAAACATTTACTTTACAGAAGTACTGAAATCTTGAGACAATCTTTGATGTATTTCTAATGTTAGAAAAGTTGTAGAAACTGCTAATAAAAGGTAGCTTAGTGACTGTTTCTCCACAAGTGTGATATACAATAATGTCTTAAATGTACGTTGGTCACATTTCTCACCTTAATAATATTTTTCAACCTGGGAAATGTGTTTCCCACTTGCTTTTTATTCTGTCCATTAGAGTTCATGATGGGAAGCTGGGGAACTCCTGTGGTTTGTAGAAAATTTAGGTTTCAATCCGACAAAGCACTACGGATTTGGATACTGTAATCCTGCAGAGTACTAGAGTTAAATAGGCATTATTTTTATTCCATTAAAGGTTTTTCATGAATCATGATGATAATTTATTTCTGTCTGTAGTACTGCACACCTGACTTACTCTGTAAATCTCACAGGTTTACACAGTGTAAATGAGTATTAATATCTTTTTTTCTTCTTTTTCTGTAAAGCAGACCTTAGGTGGCCCCTTTTATTTAGAAGGCTGGACTTTTTGAGTGTATCAACTGCCAAGCCTTCAAAGCAGCTGTTTGGGGCAATTTTTCCCCAGCAGAGAGGTAAAATACTGTAAGATACAGTATTTTAACCAAGTTCAATGCAAGGTGCTGCCCATAGATGTTGTATTGAATTGACTCCTAGGTTTCATCTGGTATATACTTGGAGGCTTTATGGCATGTTCTTGTTCCGTTTCTGTACATTATTTCGAGTCCTCTCCCACTTGATGCTGAATTTGTAATTCTGAAATACCACATCAGAGAGTGTCTTCCCACCTCTGCCTGCAGGAGGAAAGTCTCATGCCTTTTTTCTGTTAGTAGTACCGTTTCTGTCCCCTCCCTAGCAGTGTCTGAGATGTGAGTTTCACGTGAAGTTTTGTGCAGGATTAACATTGGCAGTATCATTAGGTCAGGTTAGTTGACAAGTTCAGTGTCTCTTACCACTTTGCATCTGTCAGCCCTGAAGAGATTCCCCAAGTTGTCTGCAGTGTTTGCTGTGTCCTGTCCAGGTCCAAGGCTTTTTGCTGCTCCTTTGCCTACCTTCTGCCCCTTCCCTCGCTAGGTGCTGCCCGGCCTGTCTTCCTGTGAAATGATGTCCCTTGGCTCAGCTTGCATCCCTCTTGCCACTGTCCCACTCGCCTGTACTGTTGTGAGCCAGCTTATTCTGAACTGCCCCTTTACAAATATGCTGAGTCTGAATATATAGATGGATTGTCCTATTTTTTTTCCAGAGGAGAATAAATGGTTATCGCACATTCGCCAATTTCCATTAATTTTATCGTTTAGCTTAAGATCTCCAAAATATTTCTAGCATATGGGTTTGAGTTTCTTTATTGAACCAAGCTGGGTTTGGCAATGGATGAGCAGGGTGCTGGGCCAGCACTAGAATTAACTCTTCTTTGTGAGGAATGGGAGATCCGTCCTCATTCCCTGCAGCTGCGTCCAGCTGTGAGTCTTCACCACACACACCTCCCTCCCTATCCCAAACGACCTTTCTTCCAGGAAGATCTCATCAGTACATATGTACTGCAAAAGTTACTAAGTGGATGCATCATAACAACTGCATGAGCATAACTGGAAAAAACATAGTGGTCTGCAGAGCACTGCGCTTTTGTACTCTGGTAAATACAAGTGCAAAGACAAACAGCAAAATGTCAGTGATCCTGCCTGCTGGGCACAGAAGTCCTGCAGGGGTGCATTTGAAGCCAAGCAATAATGTGCCAAAACCCAGCACACAAAAACCAAGTCAATAATCACCAGTGCATCTCACGGGAAATACTATAGGTTTTTACTTTGCCTTGCTTAGGGCAGACTGGTAGGCAACCTGCTGGTTTAACACTGGTAATTTATGCTTTCTCTTGCATACAATCTCTAGATAACAATGTAAATTCTCATAGGAATGATGCATCTTTCACCAGCAGCAAAACAGAACCATGTTTTGGGTAGCTAACAGCAAATATTCTGCGTGTGAGTGGTCTTGTAGCGGTCAAGAAAGACTATTCTTGTCAAAAATGGAAGTGTGCTGGGCACAGTAGTATGGCAAAGAGTAGGGGGAGATGATCTGTGTGCCACCACTACCGTCTTTTTCTCTGCCCAGTGAATCAGAATCATGTTGCATTGGTTGGTTAACAACCAAGGAAATCCATTTGGGCTAATAAAAGAGGATTCAAAACAGAAAGTACATTGTCATTCCCAAGAGTAAATCTGTATGGAAAAAAACCCCAAGAGAAACCTGTGTTGCAACCTAGCCAGCTGAAGTAACTCTTAAATTCTGTTTGTTACAAGATGAGAACTTTTGGGAAACAAGCTAATTGCCAGGAAATTCTTCCCTGTTCAATCTTCTAGGAAGTTTGACATGGCCAGAACCATTAATAAAAGCAGTGAATGAGAATGGAAGAGTTACGTCTAATTTCACTTTAGGAGCATGAGATTAAGCATGTTTCAATGCTACCAATACAAATCCTGAGCTGAAGGGGAATCTTGTTGCAGGCAATTTGCAATATAGTCCTGGATTTTGTATGAGGCTGTGACATTCGCCACTTGGTTGGTGTCTGCCAGCTTTGTGTTGCTGTGGGCACAAGTGCTGAAATCCTGCCTCGTTTCTGCTGACTTGGTTTGGGAAAAATAGTGTGGAAAGAGCTGGAGGGACAAGGAGGAGAACATCTGCCTTCTCTATTTCAGAGGAAGAAAACCTTCTTTTGACTATACAAGACAGGAGGGAGGGACCAAAAGAGAAGTAAAAGGAAGCTGATGTAGATGCTTCACAAGGAATTCCCAATCCTACGTCTGTAAAGCCAGCATTTTTCCCATTTGCTTATTGTAAGCACACACTTTTTTCATATTGTCGGTGTTCCATGGCTTTTAGGAAACTTAACATTTCTAAAGGCTGTATATTTTGCTAGTGTGTATAGATATATTCAAATGCGATTTTAAAAAAAAATTAGGCAAACAACCTCAGTTTATTACTGCTACTACCACCTAAGAGCTTGTAAAATGCACTGTTTGGAGAAGTAGAATCAAGGGACTCAGAAAAGGTGAATATATGCTCTAAAGATAACACTAGTTTTTATCTTGAATTTCATTGCTATGTTGAAGTGTTAGAAGTGGAAATCTGAATGAAAATCAGTGTTGAAGTTGATGAAAAATTCAAGTTGGCTGCCACTAGTTTTCAGTTCGGAAACCTGACGAAATTTGCCATACCAGTGTTTCATTACTTAGGTCTGTATATACAGAGGTTTCTAGGAAACTACAAGTGCTATTAGCTTGTTAGGATTGTTGTCTCATACTGTGTCTATCCTTCTACACCACTGGAACAGCTGCAGTGTTCTCCTATGGGCCTAAATTATCCCACTTGAGTCAGTGTAGATGTTTAAGAGAATGAAGTACTAGAGCTGAATGGACCCAAACTGAAATTGGTATCATCCTTTTAATGTGGATTTTGGATCAAATCGTGGCAAGGGAGATTTGCAACGTGAAACATTTTTTCATCATTCAGGCTTCTTTAAAGAAAAAAACGATGTTATTACTGAGCTGAATCACGTAGAGAGGAAATATTTTTTCCTCTAGGAAGACATTCACTGTATGTAAGCTTATGTGTGCATGTGTCCATGTTTAAAAGGAGTGTGTGAGTACGCAGGTCTCATGCATTAGTCATACTCCAAGGTTATGTTTTTTCCCTTTGCCCTTCTGATTGACTGCTGGAGGCTTAGCATTTTCCACAACTTTGAGTCAAGTTAAATCACTCTGCAACACAGAAACAATGATTCTCTCCTTATCGGGTCTCTGAAGAGTCGTATCTAAACCCACCAGCTAGCCAGTCTCTGTGCCTAGACTTTCAGCAGAAGGTACATTGGCTGGGGTGTGCAGAGATGTACACTGGTTCTTGAGCTTTGTGGAAATCCACACTTACATGTACAGAGCAGTTTCTGGACACAGACTGTATGTGACAGCAAGCATTTGAGGTCATTAGGACTAGAATCACGTCAACTGGGTCCCATTTGAAGTATCAGATCTTCAGTTTTTCTTAGCTTTCTGCTTAGACTGATACTCTCTGGCATCGAAATAAATGACCGTTCTGCCAGCAAAGTCTCCAGCAGAATATGAATCTCTCAGATGCTTCTCAGGAGCTCTGTTACAATAGGCAATCTTTCTGCTTGAGTGTCCTCCTGGCATTTCCCTTAGCCCGATTCATAATCGATAGTTTCAAGTACAGGAAAGACACCTTCAGACATTGCCCTGAGGAATTTCAGTAAAATGGAAGAGAAAGATCCATGTGTTCGTGGTACATAAAATCACTTCTGAAGTTAAGGTCTCAGTTGCACAGTGAAAAGTGTTGGGAGTTTCTACCCAGAGTTAAAGGGGGAGAGAGTAGGTGAACTTTGAATTCCTGACTGTTACAAGCACCACAAAAATGATGGCCATGAATCAGTCAGCAGCAGCAGAAAACCAACTTGGGGGCTTCTAATGACAACTAATATTATCGTGGCTTTATGATTTTTATAGTTACACTGACTGAGCGTGATGTACTGTACAAAGTAAAGCTAGTGTTAGGCTTCCAGGTGTGCCGTGGCATTCGAGACATAGCAACAGAAGTTTGCATGTGAAGAAGTCTTACAGTGATACTAAAGCAATGTTACCTACCTGATCGAGTCCCTTAGGAATTTAATGTTTTGCTGTTTTACATCTCCTGGTTTCCATGCCAAGTACAATAAAATGAACGCTGTCTTAACTGCTCTGGGTCTCTGTTTGTAGGCTGACATGGGGAAAGAAAGGACTTTCAAGTGTGGCCATTCTGGATAAACCTGTGAATGTAACACAGGGTGGCTACGAAGGCCTTTCTGAATTCAGGGCTGAGACCTGGCACCCTGCAAAGCTTGGTGTGCTAGAAGCCATCATGTGCTGACTCTGCCAGAGAAGATACCCATCTGCTTCCTGCTGTCCTTCTGTGTAAGCGCTGTTGCCTTTTCAGAGCTGTTTGCGAGCACAGGCTTTTCTGTGAGGCTGATACTCTACCCTTTCACATGAATGCACTGCGCCTTTCAACAACCCATTTCCACACAGCAACACATCATTCATCCAGCTCAGCACCCCAGGAGCCAAGGTGGAAAGGGCAGCATTTTAACCCTGAGGTGCCACTGCTGTAGCAAATTGTCACCACTATCCACCAGCATGCCTGCACACCATGCAGAAAGCCGAGAACATCAGCATCAGAGTAACCTGAACCATTTTCCTCCTCAAAAAGAAATAAAGCTTTGTCTTATAGTGCAAAAAAGCATAAGATAACAGACTATGGCAGTGAAGTACTTTGAAACAGCAGCATTACAGGTATGGTATTCCTTGTGCCAGTCTACACCTAGAGGGCATGAGGACCCCACCTTGGTGTACTCTTTCCTACAGCAAGGGGAGAAGAGTGAAACGGACACTGAGATAATGTGATTGCACGGTGCCTCTGCTACCAGGGACATGCTGCCTGGAGCTATCTTCCCAACACCAGTTGTTTCCTTTGCTGTGTCTCTGTACTTGTGGTCGGCTACGAGGGTTTGGGCTACTTCAACTAACTGCCCAGTGCTTTGGGCAGTCATGCAGGGTATTTTATTAATGAGCTTTGCTGGATTCCTTATTGTACAGTTCAAGTTCGTGCATGCCAGTGACTGCTAAAGACTAGTCCTAAACCTAAACTGCCATGAGCAGGGTGTTTCCTTACAGTAGCTATGTTCATTCAGCTGTGTGCCACAGTTGGCAAGCTCTCTTAGTAGGCAGGAAAACTGGGGTGTCCCTTTCCTGCTTCAGCCCCATAGTCTTGCTATAGTAGGGAAAAAGCCTACAGAGCTCCCACAGCACTGACCCAGCAGAAAAAAAGACCAGTGCAGAAAGCATTTTATCATCCTATCAAACCAGTGCACATTTTCCATCTGTCACTGATTTTATATCATATAACACAGCAGTTTCAGGGATATAGAGCCTTCATATATAAAGAATAAGTCTGGCTTCTTCATGCATTAGCTAATTTACTAAGGATGTGAGCTTTCCAACCAACAGCACAATATCCTGGGTATCTGCTTTGCTTCTTTAACCATCTTAAGAAACAACCATGCCTTTACGGATTCAAATGCCACTCTGTAGATGGTGGCAGTACTGTGAGTGGAAAACTTAAGATTCCTTGTCAAATTTCAAATTACTCCTTTGAGAACCATCAATGGCTAGTTTTGCTAGCCAATGTTTTATAAAATAGGCACTTTAATCTGCAGCTGAGTATTTAGATAAATAAGGCCTCATTTGTGAGAAGTGTAGGGTGCTCTTATCTCCTCTTGAGAGACTTGTGGATGCTTGGTATCTCCACAAAGAAAGCCACTCTTCTTGAGACCTATACCCAGTGTGAGAGTAGGTAACTCATTGTAGGCAACTCTGAGAAGTAATGACAGTCTGCATGCTTGGACCAACAGAAAGTTATCAGGGCAAATTAGGAAATGGTAACTGTATGGTATGCTCCATTACTACCGGTATTTCAACAGTGAGGGTACCACTGCTTGCATCGCAGAGCACCCTACTTCCTAAAACATTGTTCTTTGCACATACAAGAGTCATGTTAAGTGGGATCAGCAGCTCAGGAGAGTGGGTGCCAGCCTGCAAAGGAATTTGCCTTTGCTGTGCCATCTTAGCGATGAATTAACTTTGTTTAAAAAAAAAAAAAAGAAAATGTTTTCTAATAGCGTGCTGTGGACTGCGGGACAAGGAAGGGATTTGGGTCATTCATGCTGAGGTTCTGCCTTAGTTCCATAATTCTATTTATTTCTTTTCCTAATTAGAACCCTGCTCATGGCAGTGCTTTCTCCTCTAAATCCACTTATATAATACCAGAAAGACATAAGCGAGCTGAGCAGTTAAGAATGTGTTTCTCACGGGCTGGTGGAAAATACCCTGGCAGCTAGAGCACAACTGCTCGGCACCCGCCTTTTCCTCAGTGCCTGCTGGAAAATGGCTGGTGTGTAGGAATGGCTGCTGGGTTCTGCACACTCCCCACATCCGTGCTGAGCTGCGGACTGCTGGGCTGCATCACCTTGGGCTCAGGAAGGAGGAGAGACGAGGTTTGCCCAGGAACCGGCAGAGGTGAGGCCATCCTCGAAGCTGCTGTTCCCATAGTTTGGGAGCACCTCATGTTTCTTCCCTCACAATTGCATCTCTTCCTTTTTCAAGGACAGTTACTGAGCTATTAAATAATGAGACAAATTGCTTAGGTTCATTAAATCTTAAGCTAAGGGAAAAGCCTTTGGGGAGATGCTGGCTCCATGCATTGGGTTACTCCGCCTTGCAAACTGCCTGGGCTTCCATTAGGTTTTGGATTTGAGTGCCTGCTCTGTAGGCAGAGGCTGGTAGACAGGCTTCCCTGTTTTTCCCTTGCTCAAGCAGAGAAGGAATGGGAAATAAATAGGGTTGACACTTGCTCAGGCCATATCTAAATGTCCCCCTTCACTCGATGTGACCCTATCTTTATATATAACAGCTATTTAAAGGAGAAATGCTGGCTAAGAAAGCTGAGAGCCATATGGCCATATGCAGTTAAGGAAGAAGCTGTAATGAGATGAATCCTACAAACTGAGACAAAGGCAAATGGGATATATGCTTCAATCTTGATTAATGATGTGAAATGTTCTTTATTACAGGTTTATTTCCTTGCTTTTACTAATGTGGTTCTGCATGCTTATACATTCCTCTGCTGGGAAAGTTTTCCTGATACTAACCCTAACTTCCCTGTGTCACAGCTTATGCTAAAACAGGCTCTACCTCCTTTGTCTACCCATATTAAGCAGTGCTTTCTCTCCTCCCAAACTCACCCAGCTTTTCCTGATGCTGAAAGACTGTTTGGAATAGCACAATGATAATAGCAAAATGCCATTAATGTATAAGAAGCAGTTGGTTGCTCACTCTCATCTGCTTTTCACTTTTTGGGTGTTGCTAGCAACTGTTCTGCATTTCTTAACATGAGTTCCTGTGCTTTGGGGATATATCCTGAGACCATCAAATTGAGTGCAAACAACACAGCACACGGCTTCTGCTGTCTGGAGTGGACATAGGTGAATAGCTTCTTCTCCATCTGTCACTCATCTCTCACATCTCCCTCTGCCTTTGCAAAGCCAAAGCCAGGATCTCTGGCCTGTTCCCCCATGGCAGCACAGGTAGAGCAGAATACAGACACATTTCTCCACTGGTATTTTCCCGAGATGGCACACTTCCCACAGGCACAGAGCTGCAGTAACCAGCTCATAATGTCCACTCCTTTGCTTGCAGAGAGAAAATCTGTCCCATTTCCTGTGTGCATTTTCTTTCTAGCCTGGCTCACATATAGGCCAGAATAGCTACTGCAAACTAACTGACAGCACTTTAGAGAGAGCCTACAAAATTGAGGGCAGTCCCTAAACGGTCCTAATCTCTGCTGAAACAGAACCTGAGCTTTTATATAACCTGCCCCCGACAAAAAGAGAGCTATATGGTGTAGCTTACAGGGATTTCTCTATAGCTACACTTGTGGGGGTTGTGTCCAGCTTCAGCATAGTTGGTCCTTTCCCATCTCCAGTGCAGGCTGAAAAACAAAAAGCAAAAAACTGCATTGAAGCCTCCCTCTACTGCGGCACACATCTCTCTTCTATTCATCCAGCACACGTAGTGGCACAGTGTACAGATTGCTCTTTCCTGACAGTCTGCTCTGATCACACAATTTTCTACCATTGCAAGCCATCCAATACCAGATCCAGAAGACCTTTCATGTTTCTTTGTTTAGCAAGTTTTGCTTGAATAAGTTATTTGGGTCTTTCAGGGCTGTGGCTTTTTTCCTTAGAAGGTCATATGCCTAATCCAAACCGAAAAACTCAACTACATGTCCAGATGCTGGGGGGAGGGGAAGAGATTTGGTTTCAGTGGCCCTGTCCAAGAACATATCACGTGCAACAAACAATGTGGTTGAGAAGATCACCATGGCACAGAGCTTGCTTTGATAGTAACAAGAAGAGAGGAAGAGATCGGCTGGTTTAAATGCTCCTTTTCCTGGGATGCTCCACACCTTTCCAGGTCAAAGAGTTATATTTTGCAAAGTTAAAACAGTTCAGTTTGGCTTTCAAAAATCAAGTGATTGACCTGTTTTCTGAAGTGCTGCATTGTAGATGAAAATGAGCAATAGCTCATTAAAAGTAAAATACCCATTTGGATACAAAGCCTCCCAGCAGCTTTCTTGTAGAACTTGTTCCTAACCAGTGATCTTGGCAGATTGAGCCTTGCCACGAAGGACAGTGAGAATGGAGGCTCATATGTCGCCACCTTTGCAAGCATCAGGTGTATTGGTGGTGTGCATTAAGCTCAGGAGGCAGTAGAGGCTCCGCCAGGTGGGCACAAGTGGCTCATCATTACTTAAGCTCAGTGAGCAGGAGGAGTTGGGAGGTGAGAATCTAAAGATGATTGATTAAGGTGTAGTGAGTTGTAATAGAGACTTGGGTATAAGAGTGGACAAGGGTCCTTCTCAGGAGAGATGGGAAAGTCTCTGGCAATGGTTTAGGAAGACTGGTTATCCTGCAGCACAGCTGAGGATTTCAGGGGAGCTGCAGGTAAGGTGTGACATTGAACTCTTGTCTGTGTGGTGGTTTTATTCAAGGTTGGTTCAAAGGTTTGTGAAACTTGAATTTCACAAGTGGAGAGGATGGAAGGCCCAGGTTGAGAGGAGGGGCTCTGAGGTGGGGCACTGCACTACATGGAGTGCACTGTTATTAACGTATAGCAAGGAAAAGGTGCAGCTTCTGGGAGAGACTTTGATTCTCTGTGCAGAAATGAAGTGGTTTGAGACGATTTGCAAGCCAAGAGTAAGAGCAAGTAGAGTTAGATCCAAAGAAAAGAATGATAAAAGAGCTAAAGCTGCACTAGCCAGGGCAGCCCAAGGAGTGCCAAGTGGCATGACTGTCTGGACTTACCAGAGAGGTGAGCAAAGCCGTCTGAGGTCAGGATTTCCCCCAGAGGTTTTATTGCTTCTTTTTTTCTTGCTAAGAGACAAATAGCTGCAAAAAGATACATGAAGTTCCTGGTAGATTGCTCACCTTAAGTTTATATTGGGTTTAATGGGACAAAAATGTGTTGGCTGGGTTTTGATAGCTAGAAAGGGCAGATGTAGTTTGATTGGGCAACCTTCCAAAGTACTAGAGAAATATGACCTGAAAGCTTTTACATATATGAAGAGGTGTTGTCAACAGGCTCTTTTTTTAGCATTAAGGCTTCAATAGAAGAATGAAAATGTGCTCTGGTATTTTGAAAGTTCTTGGCAAATTATATGGGATTGCCACCTATCTTGAGACCTCTTTTAAACAGAGCTAAATTATGGAGTCCTCTCTCTGGTAGCTCTCTGCCTGCCTTGTTTACTGGGGACCAAAAATTGCCTGCAGGTATGCACAGCACACATTGATTTTAATGTCACACTAATACACTGCACACAAACACAGTAACGGTTCTTGGGAGCAGCATTAACCATGCTGTCACATGGATATTTAACTCTTCCTCACCTTGTGCCTTTGCAGCCTCCATTTCTTGGGAGATGTGTGGTAGACAAGTGCATGGATATGAGGTTTAGCTCTCCAAGCTGCAAAGCTTACCTTGAAATTGTGCCTCCAGCATAATCCATGCAGCTCTATGCCTTAGACCTGCAGGTATCTCTAAACCATTTCTTGCAGTGCAAATTAATATCTGACTGAAGAATTAATTGTAAAGCCACAAAAGACTGTTGGCAATAACTGTGTGCAGAATTTTGTCCTCCCGTGCTGTTAGATATGGCATAACATGGAAAAGCTGGGAAGAGTGAAGGTCATTTTGTTTTGGTTCTTTTCTCTGTAAGAGCAAAAGGGTAAACTTTTAAGTGAAGCAAATAAAATCTTTTTCCATTTTTAACTTCTAATGAGCTGTCAAGCTTTATAGGAACCAAGAGGAAGCAACTAATCTTGGCAAGACTCTTACACTGCAAAGCTAATTGTCCCCTCTGGAAAGTACCTATGCAGCTATGCAACACATGATGACCAAGTTTAAATCCTCCTTGATAAGCTGTTTCAGCAAACTGCAGACCAAACTGTATTTCAAGCCCAGGGAAATTGGAAGTGTCACATAAAGTAGAGCTTGCATATTACAAAGAGCAAAACATGGCACAAACCACGACACCTGGTAAATGTGCCTTTTGGCAAAGCAAATGCCTTCACCTTTCTGAATGCCAGCAACCATGGGTCAGGGTTTTCAGGTTTCACACTGAAAGTCTGAGCTCTTCCTCCTCCCAAGATGACCTTTCTGGAGAATTTTGCAAACAAATGGCTTTCTCTTAAGGAAACCACTGAAACTCAAAGAAAGCATCTATCAAGCATGATTTTGTAGGTCATGGTGAAGTAGTGCTCACATACAGCCTCTTGCTCATAAGAGCAACGAATTTGCAGTAAAGAGGGCAAATGCTGGCCCAGGGTGCAGCTCTTGCATGTCTTGGTCTAATAAGATCCCTTCCCCCAGTAGCATTCTCTTTGCCTACTGAACAGCAAGGGAATAGTTAGTCTCAGGACTGTGTCACTTGTATAAATTGCAAACAAAATGGCCAACCTGGCAATTGTGAAGGCAGTTTCTATTCTTGCTTGCTTAGACACCACTTCTATTGTAGGTATCTCAAAGCCACCAGGCAATAAGGAATCTTGGACATTGCTGCGTAGGTAAGTTTCGGCTGGTGATCTAGACACCCTAGTACTAGTCTTCTAAGCTTTGGCCTTAATGTCTGAAAGAGAAAGGCTCCTGAATCTTCTAATCATCTGCCATATTTAGAGAGTCTTTCCTTCCATGTCACTTGAACAAATGCCTGCACCCTCTGTTGCCTCCAGTCTAAGAGAACATTTTTCTCTAGATGTGCCAATAGCAGGGGAGCTAGAAAATGCTGCAGTTGCACTGCAGGACACTTCACAGCTTCTGTACTGAGCCCAGGCGTTTTAACCCTACTGACTTCCACATGCAAAGTGCTCAAGTATGGTTTTGGCTGGGTTTGGTTTGGGTGTTGATTGGGTTTTGGGCTTTTTTTTTTTTTGTTTGATTTTTTTAAGCCATTCTGCTATTGATCAGCTCATGGCCAGGACAGCCATAGTGAGACAATGCTGGCTGGCATTGAATAATGTCAGTGCC
Source organism: Psittacula echo (assembly GCF_963264785.1). NCBI lineage: Eukaryota > Metazoa > Chordata > Aves > Psittaciformes > Psittacidae > Psittacula > Psittacula echo. Next base: position 49,612,068 of record NC_137735.1, on the reverse strand, counting down.
AGAGTCTAGGAAATGTCCAACTAAATCACTTGGGAGTGTTTCAGGCAAGACCAGTAAGCTCCAGCTGAGTCAGCTGGGTGCAGACATCAGTTAACCTGTTTCTCTGGCATATACTGGACAGACAATCTGTTCAGGTGATGAGGAGGGTCCCTTCTGGTAATAACACCTGCACGTCTGCTCTTCACTGGGGCTTTCTATGTCTCAAAGGACATAACCTTGCAGAAAATGGTTCATTCCAGAAGGGGAGCTCACTCACCTCCCACAGACCTTTATAGGGAGAAAAGGCCTCCAGGTTGGGTCCCCAGTAAGTGGAGGCAGACAGCCTTTGCATCCCTTTGTTAAGCAGCCAAAATGAGCAGGGAACCTGTGCTAATTAAATGCATTAAACAATGCTTCTTCCTGAACAAATTTGTAAATCAAAGCCTGTCTGTTGATCTGCTCGAGCATCGGCACCTTCCAGCCAAATCTGCAGTAGCGTCACTAACAGACCCATGACACACCTCAGTGCTGCCTATGGCACCTCACTGTCTCTGATGTCATGTAGGGACACTTTGCAGCATGCCCTCTGCAGAAGGTTCAATAAGGCACAGCATCTGCATCATTTCCTCCAGGCTGCCCTCAAGCAGTACATGCTTTGGTCACCCTTCAATGCCATCTCCACAGTCCTGTGATTAGTATTTACAGCCTTATCTGGATCACTATAGGAAAGGGGGTAGCCAAGGCTTTTCTTGAGGGAGGGCAAGGTTGCAGGAAGCCCACTGGAGCCAATATCCTGCCCAGGCCAGGTGGGATGTTACACTAATGCTGTCTTCTTCCTAGGATCACATGCTGGGGTTGTAGAGAATGTATTTGCTCTTTGCTTAATCCCACATCTACTTTACCTTTTCAGGAAGACTCCACTCTGGAAGTCTTATCACCTCCTTTCGTCCCTAATTCCAAGACTTGTTCAGATTAGAGAAATTCCTGAACTGTGGAACTCCATGAGGATCTCTGGCACCAAAGCACAGAAGCGTTGCTCAGCTGGGAGATTTTTACCTGGAAACAAAATGAAGTTTTTATTTCCTTCTGAAAGCCAGGGGGAATCTGCATTTACCTATTCCCCAGCATCCTCTTTGTCTTTTAGTTCAGCCAGCCGCTGGACTGCAATCACCAGCACTCCAGGCATTGCAATTGACTCAGATGACTGCCCTGGAATGTAATGAGGCTGCAGCGTATCAAGAATAATAATGCACATCATGCTCCTCAGCTGCACTGTGTTGCTCTTATATATGAGGACAGGGACTCTGGTTTATGTAGCTTGCTCTAAAGAGACATACTGGGTCTGACTGATGTTAAACTTGGAAAAAAAATACCCATAGCTGTTAACGTACATGGAAAAATTACCTCTTTCTTCCTGTTCTAATCAATAGGCTGTCCACAAATGCATCTCTAGCTTCTCATGTTGGTGTTCAGTTGATTAAAGATCTGTGTCTGAAGCAACCCCCAAGGGCCATATTATCAGCTGGAGTTAATGAACATAGTGCTATTGACTGCAACAAAGCCATCAGTCACTTTATAGTGGATGATGAATTGACTTTAATTCTGAATAACTCCATACACTAGTGCACCCAAGACCTGAGTTTGACTTACACAGCTACCGTCCTGTAGATGCTGAGACTGAGCTTTGCATGTTCTGGGAGAGACATACTACACTGTTACACTTTGAGACTTACCTTAACTGAGTCCTTGCTAGAAATTTGGTGTTCAAAGTCTGTAGAGCCCATTTTATTGACCATTCTTCCACCTCCCAGCCCTCAGTAATTTTGCTTCATTGTTCTGTTTCATTCCAGTCCTTGAGAACTGGGTCTGTAGACCCAGAGGTGTAGGGAAACCTCAGCCCCAAGCTGTACAGTGCCTGGTATAAAGGGGCTCTGCCCCCTGAGTGACCTTCTTGCTCTTACCTGAACATGGAGTCACTTGTGAGAAGCTGACAGGGCTGTTAGTACTACTCAGAGGGGCATTTGGTCCTTCCACTGAAGTGCCCTTGGTTTGTTATTCACTTGTCATAGTGTTTCTGTTTAGGAGTGACTAGGAGGTTGGATGCTTGCTGTAGCTATTTCCACATCTGGATGTGATCCTTATAACCACAGCTGGCAGAGACATACCGTGGCCCCTGAGTTCCCTCTGATCCCTGAAGCTTCCTGTGGGCTTCCTTCCTCTCCATACGCAGAGCCTGAAAACATTACTGTGGCCACATGGCAGTTCTATGCAGGCCTGTTGTTTCTCCTCTGCTCTGGGAAAAGCTGGAGTCCTACCTGCAGGCCTGACTGCAGTTTTGTGCTTGGTTAACATGTGCTCTTCTTTCTGTAAGTCTGGTCCAATACAGCGGTCTCCACTAGGAACCCACAGGAAACATCTCATAGCTACCATATGCTGCGTTACTAACAACACTAAACATAAGGTTCAAGGTGTTGCTGATCACAACCAAATGACCTTTTAATCCCTTTGCCACTAATGTATTAGTTAAATTTTTCTGCTGGCAGTGCTCTCCTGTGGGTGAGCACATTGCATCTCCAGCGGTGCTGACAGGGCAGCTCCTTCTTTTCACCAGATGTCATTAGGGGGCTTATGCACACTGCTGTAGTGAAAGTCAGTGGTGATGGGCATTTGGCATCCCAGATTTTGTGGGTCTGTTCAAGCAGAGATGGTTTGGGAGCAGAAACCATCTGCAAATTCAAGCTCCTCTCTGAAGATGTTCCTGAGAGATAATGATGATCACTAGCATAATAACTAATAACAGCTTGAGACAGCTGGATTGATAAAAAACAGCCCAGTTGTGGAGGTGGAGCTGGCATAACCGGTGTAGTCACCCGAAACAGATGGGGGAGTGGTGGAAATATTCAGTTTTCACCAGTGTGGGTTTTGTCTCTGTGAATGCAGCACAACTGGGAGATGCTGAAACTCCCATCTTGTCTCCTGGGTACTTCTTACAACTTGAGTGATAAAGAACAGCACTATCTAATGGCAGCCCTAAGCCCTGAGGGGACAAGATCTCAAGATCTAAGTGTCTAAGCAGTCAGAGGGTTTACGCATGTGGAAGCAAGAGGCAGTAAAGAACTCAGCATCAGCCAAAGTCATCCTTATTAAAATGACAAGTGTTTCTTCCTTGATTCTTTCAGCATCTCCTATTTTCAGTCTATAATGCACTGATTTCTAGAACCTTTTGTCTTACTGAGGCTTCCCAGCTTGTTGCAGAGGCAGTGGCTGTGTGCCATGATGGTATGTGAAGAGTATGTCTCGTGGCTGAGTTACATTGCCACTATGCAGCAAATATTACTTTATCAATGTCCATTTTTTGCAGTTTGCCTTTATGAGAAGGAGAAAGTGCACTGCTGCCTTAGCTCTAAGCAGTACCTTCAATACTCCTGAAACCTACTGGATAACTGCTCCTTATGCTATGCAAGGAAACATGTAGAAATAATTAAATGAATGAACGTATGTTGATTTCAGGCGTTAATAGTATTTCTTTAACATCCTCAGATGTATCCAGATTCAGGGAAAAATTATGAGGAGAGCTGGAAATTCAATGAGTTTTGACGTGGTTTTTTTCTTCTTTTTCAGCTTGTCCATTAAAAAAAAAAACCCAACCAAAAACTGCCAGTTTAGTGTTATTACTGTTGGACTTAAAGCATAAGTTATGAGGGATTCTTCTGCATCATACCGTGCAGTGAATTAATGAAGTTATCCCAGTGCTTTGGTACCTAGTCAGATTCTCATATGCTGAATCTTTCTAAAGAGTTAAGTGTCTTGCAGTGAAACCGAGCTATTAAAGCAGTAATTTTAGGGAGGGCTGAAGTAACAGCAAGCCCATCATTTTCACCAGGCACAATTTCACTATATTTGAAACTGAGGGCTCAGACAACTGCATTTAGATTAATATGTAATACTGTTCTTTCTGGTAGATTGGGCCTGGAAAGATCAGAAATGGGTACAAGAGGGGTCACCCAGAACTTCTGTTTGGTATTTATATCCTTCAGATCACTGCAAAATCCTTGTCCTTTTGAAGTCACTGGCAAGACAGCCACTGATAACGGATTTCCCCAAACCCCCCCCCCCCACCTTGGTAAACATGTTGTCTTTCCCTCTAAATTTCCATCAGAAACAAGTTTGTGCCAAAATAAGGCCCAGCTAAAAACCAGGATACTTTGTAAGTGGCTTCCTGCAGGGACAATTTTGAGGTGTCTGTTCTGCTGTGTCTGCAGGATGAACCAGTGGGGAGCAACACATCATGTGGTTAACACATTCCTACAGCAGTGGGCTAGCCTGCAGGAAGCCTTTGGCACAAGTTCAGAACAGCTCTTGGGGTCCAGAAGAAAAAGCCATTACTGAGGTCCTTGAGGGCCTGTCAGACAGCTCCATGTCCAGCACAGAGCTTAGAGTGGGATGACAGCCCTGGGTGATAATTAAGCTGTTATTTTGGTGGCTGGGTGTATTGCAAGGTGCTCATCTTTAGATGTGTCATGCACACATCCCCTCTTGCTGCTGGGACACACTGTTGACTTGGGAAGGCTCTCCACTCTGTTGTTCTTCACTGCAGTACCCAGGACGCCATCTGTCTGATCCCTGGTGAATCTTCCCTCTTAGTGTAAATTTCTCAAAACATGCTTATAAGCCATTAGGTATAAAGGTGCTACTTGTCCTGCATTGTTTCTGGCAAAGTGAATTAGTGTCCCTGGCTAAAACACGCACAGCTAAGCTAACTGGGACCAATATTCATGGATTAGCCCTAATTTCAGCTTTGACCCCATGCCTACACAGGCAGACACGTCTGTATGCATCAATTGTTTCAATGGGGAGAGCATCCTTCCTGTTTGGACAAACCTTCCACAGAGCAGTGAAAGAAGCTGTGTCTGGAGGATATAAATAGACAACCTTTCTGAATGGAAACATGTCTGTCATCTTTAAAACAACAGCAGTGAGACACAGCCCAGGGATATGTGTGGCAGATGCCCTGAAATAGATACCACAGGAGCCATCAATCAGCACTGCCTGTCCACTGTTGTATCTGAAGTGTCTTTGAAACTAGACAAAATATTTTACTCTCATAGAGGAACCCTGAGCAAAATTAAAATTCTCTTGTGATTTGAATCAGATATATTTTTGTTACAAGTAGAGCTCAGACCTCATCTCATGATCACCAAATCTGACTCTTCACTCCTTCCTGACAGTTTAGGTTGGTTTTCTATTGACAAGGTTTTCTTAAATCTTCTTGTCAGTTTCCAAGCAATGCTAGTCTGATGTTTCTGCTGTTGGGAAGGTTTGCCATAAACCTTCAGCACTCATTGTAATAGGATATATGTAAACTTTGATTCTATGATCTATAGTATACTTTTAGGTTGGAAAAGACCCTTAGGATAAAGAAGTCCAGCCATAAACCTAGCACTGCCAAGTCTACCACTAAACCACGAATATGTTAGAATTAGGGACTGAACTGAAAGGGCATGACTGGCATATGGCTGAGATGAGTTTGAAGGTAGTCATTAAAATCTGTCAAATACTAATACTCAGTCCTTTTCCACAGCAACCTCCCTTGCTTTCTCTCCTGTGATTCCAGGCAGCTTAATCAGTCTAACACTTCCTCTGAATAATGGGGGGGGGCAGCAAATTTCTTAGGGATGCAGAAAGTTGACAATTAGTCAGACCTGGAGAACTTGGTCTTTGATTCACAAACAGAGGCAATACTTCTAAGATCATTGGGCTTCAGAGCATCTCGGTGCTCATACGATTCAGCCTTTGCAAGAGGAACCATCAGTATGCCAGGGGCTTCACTAGCATTTCCTGCAAGTTTAAAATGTATTTGCTGCTTTTGTGGCAAAAGAGGAATCTGGAGCCACAACTGGACTTCATGACCATGACTCTCTAAATCTGGCAGTTCAGAAAGTTTTCAATCAACTAACCATTTATGTAACCCATACTCATCAGCTTGTCTATGAGATTGTTATGGGAAACAGTTGAAAATGTACGAAAGTCTACCGAAACAAACAACACCCAGTGCTTTCCTCTCATCTACCAAACCCATAATTTCATCATTATCAGGTTGGTCAGGCATGCTTGTCGCTTAATAAATCCATACTGACTACTCCCTCATCTTGTCCTTTATGTGTTTAGAAATTGTTTCCAGGTTCACTTCTGCTATCTCCTTCCCAGGGGTCTAAGTGAAGGAGACCAGCTTGTACTACCCCAGATCCCCTTTTTTATCACTCTTGAAGGCAGAAGTGACACTTCCTTTCCTCCCATGCTTAGAAACCTCCCCCAAGGACCAGGGTCTTCCAAAGACCAGAAAGGGTGGCCCCACAGTGCTACCTGCTAGCTCTCTCAGCACTTGTGTGTGCCTCCCACCATAGCCCATGGACTTAATGTAAGTCAAATTTGTTTAAATGTTCCCTAACCTTAATCTCCTCCACCAAGGGTAAGTCCTCCTTTTTCCAGAGTTTCCCCACTGCTCTTGGAGGCCTTGAATTACTTAAGGACAGTCTTACCATTCAAGACGAGACAAGGATGACTTTGCATACCTTAGCCTCTTCTGTGTCCTTTGTCACCAGGTCCCCTTGCTAAAAGATGTTCCCAAGTGAGATCCCTCCTGTAGGCTTATTTTTAAGAAAGCTTGTAGAGCAACCCCATGAATATCACTCTGGAAATTGGTATTGTCTGTACAGCCATTTTGGTCAACGTCTCCATATCCAGTTGGAGACCAGTGATGAGTGGTGTCCCTCAGGGACTGGTGTTGGGACCGGTCTTGCTCAACATCCTTGTCGGTGACATGGACAGTGGGATTGAGTGTGCCCTCAGCAAGTTTGCGGATGACACCAAGCTGTGTGGTTCAGTTGATACGCAGGAGGGAAGGGATGCCATCCAGAGGGACCTCGACACGCTTGTGAGGTGGGCTGATGCCAACCTGATGAAGTTTAACCATGACAAGTGCAAGGTCCTACACCTGGGTCGGAGCAATCCCAGGCACAGCTACAGGTTGGGCAGAGAAGAGATTCAGAGCGGCCCTGCCGAGAAGGACTTGGGGCTGTTGGTCGATGAGAAAATGAACATGAGCCAGCTTCAGGGTGCACTCACAGCCCAGAAAGCCAACCGCATCCTGGGCTGCATCAAAAGGAGCATGACCAGCAGGTCGAAGGAGGTGATCCTGCCCCTCTACTCTGCTCTCCCAAGACCTCACTTACAGTACTGTGTGCAGTTCTGGTGTCCTCAACATAAGAAGGACATGGAACTGTTGGAACAAGTTCATCGGAAGGCCACGAGGATGATCAGGGGACTGGAGCACCTCCCGTATGAAGATAGGCTGAGAAAGTTGGGGCTGTTCAGCCTGGAGAAGAGAAGGCTGCGTGGAGACCTCATAGCAGCCTTCCAGTATCTGGAGGGGGGCTATAGGGATGCTGGGGATGGACTATTCATCAGGGACTGTAGTGATAGGACAAGGGGTGACAGGTTCAAACTTATACAGGGGAAGTTTAGATTGGATACAAGGAGGAAGTTCTGTACTGTGAGAATGGTGAATCACTGGAATGGGTTGCCCAAGGAAGTTGTGAGTGCTCCATTCCTGATGGTGTTCAAGGCCAGGTTGGACAGAGCCTTGGGTGACATGGTTTAGTGTGAGATGTCCCTGCCCATGGCAGGGGGGTTGGAACTAGATGATCTTAAGGTCCTTTCCAACTCTAACTGTTCTATGATTCTATAATTCCACAGCTGTTGTGCAGCAATGCACATGAATTATCCCTTTGCTGCCAATAGCATTACTCATGTGCTCATGTACTCAAAGTTAAGCACATATTTAAAAGCTTTGGGAAATAGGCCTTTAATTTCCATCAATGTGAAATGCTTGAAACACAGTCTGCTGCTATTTAAATCTTGTCTAGACATCTACAGAGTACAGAATTGTACACATTCAAAGATTAATTTAAAGAATTGCTGCTAGAAAGGAAAATAATAGAAAATATGAGAACAGCGGAGAGTGATGATTCTAAGGAGGACTAGGAGACGGACCAGACTAATGTTCTCTTGCTTGGTATGCGTTCTGCAAAGCTGGATGTGTTTGTCTGGATACATTTGGAAAAGGGCTGTATAAAGCCTGAGACAGATTTTCAAACACAGAAGACTTAAGATACACAGAAAAAACTTAAATTTACCTCAGCTCTGAGCACCTCTTTTCCAAGACAAGGACTTGCTCTTCATATGTATGCTGACACTTTCAGCTACAGAAATTCAAGTCTTGGTTTTATGGGGCCTCAAATGTTTTTCTCTAAGCCTGGTAACACAAAGCACACTCCTGATTGTCTTGATTAGTGTGCCAGTCCAGCATCCTTAGAGATACTTTTCTGTCTGTGTATTTCCTTTATTAGCCTCTTTGCGAGGAAACATGGTTCTTGATGGTAATGACACCTTTGTACAGGGCAGAAAAGGAGTTTAGCTAGTTCCTGTAAATATGACTGATCTGGGAGTCAGAAATGAGTATTTGCAACTTTGTGATACTGCTGATGTAATTTCATTTCTCAGGGTGGAAGACTTGCCTTTGTAAGCTGTTACCAGCAAGAGCTATGTCTTTGCACAGTCTCTGCCCCACTGGGAACCACAGCTTTTGCATCATCTGCTACTTTGATAGTAATAACGGACAATTATTGTAACAGGAACAAGACCAGAAGTCCCCATTCTGATAAGCAACAGAGCAGCTACCATGTGCCAATAGGGTAAGTAGTGCTAGCTTCTGAAAACAGCACTTCCCAAGAGATTATAAAGATGACAGCCTGACCACAAGTTGTTAAGGGCTCCCTTGTAAAATTGAGACATTAGTTCAACTTAGATCAGCTCTGCCAGATTCTGACCTGGCTGTTTGCATCCTGCTTCCTGAAATTATCTTTGAAGTCTTGGTGAGAATTGGTGCAGCAAGGCTCTTTGCTACTTAGCATCAGTTTGCTGTCTTCTGTCTCCTCTCTGGAGCAGGTCTCTGGGCACATGCAAAACAGCAAGTGCACTGAGGTCAAACACAAGCTGACACACAAATGCAGGGGGTTTCTTTGCAAGTGCTCTGAGGTTTCTTGAGATGAGGAATATTAGGAAAATGTAAGCATTTAATATTGTTCATCTAGGTATAGTTGATTAACACTTGCATTAGCAGTGCTCTCAATAGCACCATCTACTGCCTTCAGGATAGTAGGATACAAGTTCTGCATTATAAATGTTGGAGATGACTAGTGGAATGAGAAGAGAGAATCTAAAGAGGTTGCTTTTCTCACCTCCTGGCAGCAGTGGTGCTGGAGAGCCACTGCATCCTTCTCGTTCACAACACAAGTAGTCTCCTGGAAGCGGTATGGCAAATCTGTCAGTGCTTTGCAGATCTGTTTCAAGCTATTGGGGCCCTCTTTCGAGATGAGTGTCACCAAAGCACCCTATCTGAATTAGTAAAAAATACCAGGAATATTATTTCTTCCAGCCCTTTGCCAAGTCTTCTCCACTTGCCTCTGACAGTCTTTAAGCCCATCATCATCACCTTCTCCACCTCACGAACAATCCACTGTGTCTGCCTCTCTGCAAGGCATTACTTGCCTTGCAATGTGATTTCCTTTCTTTCCTCACCAAGATAGACACTGTGGATGCTCTTGAACCTTTCTTTGGAGACTAAGCTAGGCAAGGGAACACAGATGAAGAGACATGGATATGGCTGACTCAAACTAAAATCATGAGCTGATATAGGCCGTTGTGGGTATTATTAACCATACAATGCACATGTTTAAATAGGAGACCATAACAGTGCACTATCTGAACAGATACCCGAGTACTGGGGATAACAAAGTCCCTGTCCTTTGCGCAAGTCAGATTAATGGTGGTCCATACATAACGCAATCTTTAAATTTTTTTCCTCTCCTGGGATACCATAAGTCTTGGGACATCTTGGCTCTGCAGAGCCATAATCCATTGTGTAGTCTGTGAAGAAAGAACTCTATCCCAAACTGAGCGTTATGGAGGTTCCTGGATGCTCCAGCCCTACCCCTGTGATTTAATTATGGAAAGCAACCACCTTATTAGCCACTCCCTCTTGTCAAAAGGCACAAACTTATCTTGTTCCTTTTGTCTAGCCTTTTTGCGTGGTTCCAGGACAGGATGTCTCACTTAGAAATCTAGGGGTTTTTTTAAGAGCAATTATATTTCTCATGGTGTTGCCAGTTGCTCTCCAGCATTCACAGTCACTGCTATGCCTCAGGGAACTTAGAGGGGGGAAAAAAACATAAGCAAGGAAACAGAATAATCAGAAATGGCCAGCATCAATGTGGGAATAAGGAGTAGCAAGGAAAAAAGCAGTAGTTTCCAGTACTGCAGAGCCAAGGCCAACTGGGATATGGATGTAGATTTTAAGGGGGAGCCTCTAGTATCTCCAAATGGGGGAACCTACATGCCTACCGACCACACAGAAGGGCATGAAAAATACCTCAGTCAGCTGTAGGTACTTAATGTCTCTGGGGATCCTCACCATCTCCAGACCCTGGCAGAAAACAACTGGTTCAGCAGTGACTGTGGTTAGGGAGCAAGTGCTGGGATGGGATGAACAGAGAGGTTGTGCCATCATGCTCTTCTGGCTGAATCTTTTTCAGCAAGTAAGCTGGCCTGATAGCCTGGCATAATGCTTAGGGTCAGACACTTAGCAAAAAAAAATCAAAATGCTCTTCGTGATAAATTACCATGACTGTCTGGAGAAAAATACTGCTTGATCATGTCATTAAGGGCTGTATAATGGTGCATTTGTCCTTGGGGTCAAGTTAAAGCTGTTCAGACAGTCCTCATTATAGCTCCTCCTCAGTTCCGAGTGTTTGGCTATTTAGATTAAATAGTGCTCTTTTGCTGCAGAATTTGGGGGTCTTCTATAAATTTATGCCATGAGAAAGTAAGTGACAGCAGTTTAAAGATCTGCTCAACAGAAAAGTAAAAATGAAAACACAAATCCAACCAAAAATCCACAAACAAACAAACAGCTGAACATATCAATAGTGCCTGAATTTGAAGATTAGATATCTTCATAGCTAATACTAAACAGGAGAAAAAAAGAAATCCAAGTGCTTACAAGATACTCAGGACCGTGTCTGAATATTAATTATGGAGTTGACTTAAAAACTGAGATGCTACCATGGGATGCTTCTATTGTCTTAATTGTAGTAATGGTCTCATGGGGAAGTAGTGATGCAGTGAACAAGCACCTTAGTCCTTGAGAAGGTCAATTAAGCAGCTAACCCATGATTCAACATTGCTAAAACATTGACAAGTGCTTGTGGAGTATTTCAGCACTGCTAATCACTGCGGAAGCACTTAGGCATTCACTGCAGGCAACAGGAGGCAATTTTGCTATTGACTAGTTCATTGGCTTAGCGAGACTTCACCTCCCTTGTTTCCCCATGCTGCACCTCCCTTTCTCCCCATCAGGATACACGGCATATTTTTCAGTTCAGTGACTTTCTCCAGCCCTCATGCTGCTGTCTTGCCAGGCCATTAATCATAACTGCATCTAACTGGAATTCTTCTGGGACCTGTTAGCCTTTGTGCCATTAATTTGGCTGCCCAGGAATCAGGATGGCTTTAAAAAGAGGATTTCCCCTGTGGCCCTGAGCTGGCCAAGCACTGGTGCCCCTCTCCTCAGGAGAAGATGTGCTTACAGTGCCCTGATGGATACCTGTTTCTATCTATTGCCAACCTCTGTAAAAATCAACAGCAAAGATCAGCCTGGTTAGTGCAAGGCAAACGCCAGGCTCCTTCCTCATACTCCTGCAGAAGTGAAAATGCCTCCAGCCCATTGGCAATGACCTGTAAGTTTTCTTTGAGACTCCCTGTACTGATAGTGAGGAAGGATCTCTTTTCCACCCCATTCAGAATAGTGGAAAGAAAGATGTTGTTTGAGTAGGTGACACGGACAGGCGGATTGAGTGTGCCCTCAGCAAGTTTGCTGATGACATCAAGCTGTGTGGTTCGGTTGATACGCAGGAGGGAAGGGATGCCATCCAGAGGGACCTCAACACGCTTGTGAGGTGGGCTGATGCCAACCTGATGAAGTTTAACCATGCCAAGTGCAAGGTCCTACACCTGAGTTGGAGCAATCCCAGGCACGGCTATAGGATGGGCAGAGAAGGGATTCAGAGCAGCCCTGCCGAGAAGGACTTGGGGGTGTTGGTCGATGAGAAAATGAACATGAGCCAGCTTCAGTGTGCGCTCGCAGCCCAGAAAGCCAACCGTATCCTGGGCTGCATCAAAAGGAGTGTGACCAGCAGGTCGAAGGAGGTGATCCTGCCCCTCTACTCTGCTCTCGTGAGACCTCACTTGGAGTATTGTGTGCAGTTCTGGTGTCCTCATCATAAAAAGGACATGGAACTGTTGGAACAAGTCCAGAGGAGGGCCATGAGGATGATCAGGGGACTGGAGCACCTCCCATATGAAGACAGGCTGAGAAAGTTGGGGCTGTTCAGCCTGGAGAAGAGAAGGCTGCGTGGAGACCTCATAGCAGCCTTCCAGTATCTGAAGGGGGGCTACAGGGATGCTGGAGATGGACTCTTCATCAGGGACTGTAGTGATAGGACAAGGGGTGACAGGTTCAAACTTACACAGGGGAAGTTTAGATTTGATATACGGAAGAAGTTCTTTACTGTGAGGATGGTGAGGCACTGGAATGGGTTGCCCAGGGAGGTTGTGAATGCTCCATCCTTGGTGGTGTTAAAGGCCAGGTTGGATGAGGCCTTGGGTGACATGGTTTAGTGTGAGGTGTCCCTGCCCATGGCAGGGGGGTTGGAACTAGATGATCTTAAGGTCCTTTCCAACCCTAACTATTCTATGATTCTATTCTATGATTCTAAGAATAGAGTCAGTTGGCAAGCCCATGAGCTTGGACAGATGAGGACATGCACCATTGTGGGCTGTGTTCTGTAATCCAGTGTGAAAACAATCACTAGCAAGTACTTGCAGCAGACAGTAAGTTAGAGACCCGTGAAAATAACCTTGTTTCTGCTTTATCCTCTTCCAAATCCTCACCTTCCCCTAACAAGACTCATCAAGGCAGATCTCAAGGAGCTGAGTAGCAGTGAGATCCTTCAGCAAGTAGTGAATGTCACTGCTGCATCCCTGTGGTGGTTATCGTATACCTCTGTATGCCGTGTTGTTTTTTTAGTGTTAGTTTAGTGTTCACAGTGCTGAAGCTGTGGTGTTATATGCATCTACCAGGGTACTTGAATTCACACTTTTAGGAGCAGAATTCTTTGGAGAATCTAAACTCCCCTGCAATTCCATCTCTGTCTTCAAAAATTGGTCTAGTACCACCAACAATGGGTATCCTTTCAGAACTAAGTACTGAGTTGAAATTCCTGTTCAACTGCCCATGGCTGTGTGGTGTTCTGGGTGGGTGATGGGTAGCAGTAGTTGCCTTCTGGGGAGCCACAGCCATGTGTGGCCACTGATACACCCACCACTTTGGGTGTTCAAAGGGCATACTCCCTCCCTCTGAGTTGCAAATGAAGCATATAGAGGTCTTGGTGGAAGGACACTGCAGGATCTGTCAAAAGCTTCACTGTGAAATGTGGAGTGTGCTCCTTTCCTGTCATGGTGAATACAATTATTCAGTGAAAGTGGGCTTTATAGTTGCGGTGTCCAAAGCTGACAATTGTACATCTACGTCCAAGATACACTATTTCTGCTGACCTTGGCTGGTGCCTGCATGACCCTCAATACACCTCTGGGCTGTGAAACATAAACAGAATTATCTGTGCATGGAGATTTTCTGTCTCCACTGAGGACAGGCACATCAAGTGGCAACAACCCCCGTTGCTTTATGTTCTTTTTTATAGGCAAGGGTGCTGCAACTCCAAATCATTAAGCACTGTGTGGGAGTGATACAGTAAAAGTGACCTTACAGCCTCTTTGAGCTAGTACAGGCACTAAATCAGCTGGCAACTACAGCAGGAAAAGAAGGCTGTTGGGGGGAAAAACCTAAGGGTAAATCAGAGCATTCAGTCACATCGGACTCAGACCTGTGCACGTCTGTTTTCTGTTCAGCCAGGCTCTGACAAGCGAAGATGCACTGGGGGAGAGCTGCTGCCTCTACTGCTTCCCACAAGAATTCCTGGGCATGAAGAATTCTCTTTCATTCTATAGCAGGAAGCACACTCTGTGTGTGTGCATATGTGCACACTGGTATGCCTTTTTTGACTAGATGACATAGCAAAAAAGCCAGGTTGCAACCCAGAATTATGCACTGTACTTGGAGCTCCTGAGCTGTGGGCAGTATGAGATCAGGAAATGAGTCTGAAACCTGTGCCTGAGCACCCTCTGTGCATCTTCCTGATAATCAAGCTTTTTAAAAGCTGCATGAAAAATTTGAATCCTGTGCAAACTCAAGCTTGTTGAGCTGCATTTCCAAGACACTTATAGGGTGGCAAAAATGTGGAAGACCTGTCCGAGGATGCATCTTCTCCAGAAAAAAAATTTGTTATTCTTGGTGCCTATGATATTCAGAACCCTATGTGACTCACAGATGAGTGAGCAGGCAAGTAGAAGCGAAGGATTTTGCTGCAGTGCATAAAACTTCATTTTTTTCTGAAACAGAATAACCTTGTAATGGAATCATTGACAAACAGGCTCTTCAATCCCAGTTTTTCTCTGCTTGGAAAAGAATTATTTTTCAAATAATTACATGGTTTTTACTATAGATTGGGTTCCTGAAATGCCTCCTGGTTTGTCTGATTCAATCCTTGTCTGATTTATTGAAAGCAATAATTTTAATATCATTTATAATTTTACCCTTTAATTAAGCTTTATTCCATTTAGAACTTGTGCATTGCAAAGTCATGTTTGAGTTTTCTATGGTTTACATTGTTGCAGAACTCCTTGCTTCGGCCTGGCTGCTCTCCGAGTCATCCTTTATTTGTCTGTCTTGACAGTGGTTTTTGGCACTGAAGAAACAAGGAGACAAGGCCATTACCCAAGGGGTTTACAGTCCAAGCAGATGTTAGCACCCGGGCTTCTTGAACATTTCCAGATGGACTACTTTTCAGTGGAAAACAGCTTCTTGATTAAATGAGCCTGTTTCTGGAAAGTGTCTGTTCCCCATGGATAAGTTCTCTTCTGCTGAAAAAGGGAAAGTCCCAAACTCAGGGAAAAAAAGTATTTGGAAACTCAGTTCCTGTAAAGCAGTGTGACCTGGGGTTGTCATGTCATGTGTCTTTCCTTATTGAGCTTCCCCTTGGACCATGGACAGGAAAAAATCCAATGGGTCCCTAGTGCTGCTTCCTGCTGCATCAGCATCCCCCACTACACAGTCCACCTTTCAGACTAGTTAGGTTTCTTGCCTTTACTCCTCCATCCAAAAAGCTGCTCCAGAACTTCACTAGGTTTAAAATATTTTTATTATTTCTAGCCTAAAATTATTCACTAGCCGTAGATGCCAGTTTGGCTTCATGTTAATGTTATTCCATACATTACAGCTCTCTCCTCTCTCTGGTGTTTACCTCTACTATATTGTGCCAGTAAGCAATCATATTTGATTTCATTCTTCATTTTGCAACATCAAACTGAATTTTCTCCTGCTTAATTCATCCTGCTAGCTCTTTTCTGCACTTGTCTTCATTTAAATTAATCTTTTCATGAAGCAGGACTGAACACAGTCATGCAGCTGACGCTTATGGCTGTGCCTTAAACAGCAGACTTGATATCATTTTGATTCAGCTGAAAATACACTCCACACAATTGTAAGATTTTCACTAGGGTTCCTTATCATACAACAGCCAAAGCACATCTTTGACTTCCAGCTAAAGCAATTGATAGGAGCACGAGTCATTTGGCCAACAACAAGAAATGATGTGGTGGGGGAATTTCAGAATTGAAATACTTTATTTCCAGTCAAAATGGCATGTGCTAACCAAGATCTCTCCTTGGTACTAGCCTTCAGAGCAACGAACAAGCCCAGTAAAGAAATCTGTAAAATCTGGACAAAATCAGATTTGCAAAACTTGCCTCTGGCACAACTCTTGAGTTTTGCTTGGCTCCAGGATCCACAATTACCAACCAGAACAGGTAAACCAATGGTTTTGCTACAGTTGCTTTTTGAAGGCAATTTGTGTGGGCTTCAGATGGCATACTAATTTTTACAGTAAATCAACTTGGCAAATGCCATTCATTCTCAAAGTGCTTATTTTACAGACTTGGTAAATGACTGATAAATTAAAAATACAAGTAAAACCAATTGTCCTGGGTTCAGCAGCAGGAGTAAGATTTTCTTCTTCTTAGTAGCTGGTGCAGTGCTGTGGTTTTGACTTTCGGCCTGGGAATAATATTGATAAAGCCGATGTTTTCAATTGCTGGTCAGAATGTTTACCCTGACCAAGGACTTTGTGAGTCTCATGCTCTGCCAGGGAGGAGGAGAAGCCAGGAGGAAGCATGGACAGGACACCTGACCCAAACTAGCCAAAGAGGTATTCCATACCACAGCACGTCATGCCCAGGATGTAGAATGGAGAGTTCCGGGAAGGGCTGGAACACTGCAGGGTGGGGGTGAGGTACCGGTCGGTGTGCGGCTGTATTCTCTTCCTTGTTATTTCCCTTATCATTATTATTATTGGTGGTAGCAGTAGTGATTTGTGTTATACCTTAGTTATTAAACTGTTCCTATCTCAACCCGTGGGAGTTGCATTCTTTCGATTCTCCTCCCCGTCCCTCCAGGAGCGGAGGGAAGAAAGGTGGGGGGAGAAGTAGACTGCGTGGTTCTAATTTACGGCCTGGGCTTAAACCACGACACCAATTCATAGGGAAACAGCAGCCAACACAAGGTCTTCCTTCTTGCCCTCTGCAGAGCAGCTAAGTGGACACAATAAGGCCTCAGATCTTTACTGTGAAGCTTGACTTACGCTCTCTTGTGGGCACTGACAAATTCCTGATAAATCAGAGATTCCTAAAGCAAGTTCAGATTTAACACAAGCGTTACATGTTTGCACCACAGTGCAAATTCGCTCGAGTGGTTTTCATCTCCAGTGCCCAAATACTGGTTTATGGGATTCTCTGCCCATACAAATTAATAGACAGGATCCTTTAGCAGTATCAGATGTGGCTGTCTGCAGTCTGGTACTTGGAGACGGTTTTTGTTATTTATACAGACTTGAATTTTCAAGACAACAGTGAAAACCACCACATGTGTAGAAGTTTTATTTAGGCCTAGCCTATAGATTTTCCTCCTTTTGATCGTGCTTCACTTTACCAAGCACTAAAAGATGTATGACTTTTGTTGCTTCTTTGGCTTAGCTCCATGATTCATAGCCTCTTCTGAGGCAACATTTGCAATGTTCAAAGCCAGTAAGAACAAAGTTTTCTGACTGACTAATAGAAGCTCATAGCCATGGCTCACTCTGGGTAAGACTTCACAGTATTTTGAGTTGGCAGACATGTGCAAGTACTTTTTCCCCCAGTTACACTTGAAAGGGGGTGAATAACTCTAATTTGCCAGCTGATGCCTCAACTTTGAGGCCACCAAGTACAACTGCAACTGTCAGGGCAAAGGTCTTGTACTTTGTGGCTACATTTCCCTCATTGCAAAATACTCAGCAAAGAAAATTCATAACTTTGGTAGACTTTTGAGGGGCTTTGAGCATTAATTGTGTCAGCAAAATCAGGGTTGTCTCCAGGAATGCTGGGGAACATCTTCTTTGAAGGGAAAGGCTTTTACATCTGTAGTGCAGTGAGACAATGGAAAACAGAAGGTTACTGAAGAGCAGAAAATCCTGACTGCTGTGAGTAGCTAGCCCTCCTGCCTTCTGTTGGTTTTGCTGCCAGCCATCTCCTGGGCAGGCAGCAGTAGGGACATAGCTGCCAGCTTTGCCTGAGAAAAGGCTCTGAGATGAAGCTCACACTCACAACAAATGAAATTTCCAGGCAAAAAAATGAACCTGGTCTTCTGCATGTATCTGGCCATTGAGAAATAAATATTTTAAAATTAAATATTGGACAGAACATACTTTCCTAAAAGCAAAGGAAAACCAAAACAAACAAAAGTACTGAATGCTTCTGATATACTCTGCACTGTGAAAATGTAACATGATATAATCATTAGTGTTGGCTCTCACTATAACCTCTGGTAACTAGAAACCCTCTGAAGAGAGAAATAGCGTGCATACAAACTTCATAACCAGGTTGTCTGTACAACCTGAGCATGCAAGCCCCAGTCCAGAAGGCTTTGGTATGCAAAAAAAGGGCTAGTCTCTCAAGAAAGTGCCTTCCAGAAAAATGGACCCAGCACCTGTTCTGATCTTCACAGAGCCCACACCTCTTACCTCCAGTTTTACTTGTAGTCCTAATCCAAAATTTACCAGTAGTCTCTGAAATTAATATACTTAAGATCGACTTAAATAGGGTCGAGAAGAGGATGTTGTTCATAAAGTATGGCAAGCAGGTTTCCTAAACTGGTTGTCACAGTGCTGGAATGCAGACCCTTTCTACAGTAATTTAAAGAAAAACTTTGGAATGGAATTTGGTTGAGATTACTTTATTTATTTTTTTTTCCCTTTTGACCAAGACAAGGCCCCTCTTACTGAAGTGGCAGGAGAACTGGAGGCAGGGGACCCGGTGTGAGACTAGAAACTGCATGACAGCAGTCACCAAGCCAAGAGGACATGCCTTATGCATCCTTACTGGTTGGCTGGCTGTGAAACTGTGATTACCCTAGGCCACGAAGAGTTTTCTTCTGCTCTCTTGCAAGCATTCTCTCTTGCCACAAGATGGGGATATAACCATGGGTTTAGGCCAGGTACAAAAAGGCTTCTTCACCTGCAGGACTGCATCTCCGTGATCCTTGCCCACTGAAGGACCCGCTTAAGTTGCTCTTGCTTAGAGCATGCGTGCTGGCAATATAGGTTAATTAATAAATAATAGCTGGTGGTCTTCCTTGCTGTTATTTGAAGGATGCTTGGGTCTGAAACAATTCTGTTTCTTATCTTTGCTGAAATCAAAACATCTCTGTGATGTAGTTGGCCATAAACCATTTGAGGTCCTTGCAACTCTATGTCAAATTTTGAATCATTGCCACAGTAGTAAGAGGCAAACCTCTCTCTAAAAATATCTATGTGAATTTATGTCACTAAGTAGAGATTAGTGAGCTAATGGTTAGTCAGCTAATAGCTGGCTATTGATTTAGTCTGCTAAATCAATCCTAAACTTACATAAGCTGCTTTATGTTTTGTTTTCAACTTGAAGAGTCATGAAATGCTCACAGATGTTCCCTCCCAAGTGGCCAAGGGGAGAAATCCAGGCTAAAATGTGGCTGGGACAGGCCCTTGCCCTGCAGGTCTGATGTTTAGCTGGCAGTGGTTAGCAGTTTGGCTGACATGAGTAACAGGCTGTTTCATAACATAGCGATGTGCAGCCCCTGAAAGGTTTTGGTGGAAAATATCATGTCATATATATATTTACTTTCTTTATGGTGCTGTAATGAAGCTTTCCATCCCTTCTGAGCTAAGGGCAAGTGTTTAGTATACTCAGCCATTCCTTTAGCCAGCATTTTCTTAGACCTAGCACACATGCAGGGGATTGAAAGGCACCTGAGTATTCAAAATGTCTTTCATCATCCATGTTATGAGATATTACATCCTTTCATCACCAGCTTGAAACCACCGGTCTTTGCGAATAGCTCTAATCACTCTCACAGATCTGATCCAGGATGAAGGAGCTCTACAGAGATCAAATGCTGAAGTGCTGTGATGAAATTTGTGTTTACAGTTATCTGTGGGGGAAAGAAAGCAAATAGGGAAAGGAGAGGAAGAAAATGAAGCTTCACATATCAGAAGCCATACACTTTAAAAAATCCCTTTCCTCTTCCCTCTGCTTCCCCTCACCACATGCAAGGTAGCCATGTATTTGCTTACAAAAGCAAATAAACAAACAAAAAACTACATTAGTTTTAGCTATTTAAAGATGTTTAATCTGTTGACAAGAACAACATCCTGGGGAAAGTCATCCTTCTTTTGACTCCAAAACAGAGTCCATTTTGGTCTAGTGGCAGGAAATGTTAACAAGCAAAGATACACAGAAAGCTGATCAATTTGGAGCTGGTAGGGAAGAAGGCAGCAATTTGCCCAGGTGCTTGGAGAAGTTAGTTTATTTATTTGTTTGTTTGTATTTATTTCGTGTTCTCCAGTGAAGGCTCCCAGAGGAGCAGGATGCTGGGCCCTGCTGCTAGCCCTGACCGCTATCAGGCTGAGCCGAAGTGTTGACACCCAAGAGCCAGCCTCTGCACATTTTTCTTTGTAAGGCAGGCGTAGGCTGTGTTATTGAGGAGTGAAGTCCTCAGAGGCAGTTTGGCTGTCAGGCGGCATTTAGGCAGAAATTGTGTAACACACTTTCTTTCTGCTTTTAGCCTCCCACATACATTTAACAACCACCATGATTTTTAGTATGACTAATGTTAATTGCTGTGATATAGTTTCGGTTTGGGGAGGGGGGGACATTTCTGTGTTGTGCTACAAGCTGGGGTGGCAGCAGCAGCAGTACTCCTGTTCCTGGTACTCTTGCTGTTTTAAAAATGCAGCTTTCCCTGGATCGTAACCTAAATTATCACACAGTCTGCAATGGTACTGTTTCTCAGCACAGCTGAATTAGTAATTAGATCACCAAATCCTCAAATTTCAAACTTTTACACAGGCATGTTTAACTTTGTAATTAGATAAGCCTGAAGAAGCCTGGTATTATTTCAAATAATTTTGAATAATACTGTAATTAGTATGACTGTCTTCATCTCATTGATTCAGTAGGCTAGTAACCCTGCTGCTTAAGTATACATTAATTTTGTGCTCACCTGTTTGATAGCTATTAGGTTTTTCTTGGTTCCTTATACTTATAGATGTATTCTACTGAGCCAAACTAGTTCAGTAATACTCAATTCTTTACATAAATGTCTTGATCAAAGTGAATCCAAGGCCAGGCTAGACAGGGCCTTAAGCAACCTGGTCTAGTGGAAGGTGTCCTTGCCTATGGCAGGGGGTTGTAGCTAGATGATCTTAAGGTCCTTTCCAACTCAAACCATTCTATGAATCACATGCTTTGCATTGCTCATCTTGTTTGTTTGTTTTGTTTTGTTGTTTGTTTGGGATTTTTTTGTTTGGTTTTAGGGATTTATTTATTTATTTATTATAAGAAGAAAAAGATGTCTTGTCACTGCTTTTTGGATGAGAAGTTCCAGTTAGTTACACAATGATAAAGAAGCCTGTCAGCCAGATGCACTGCTCTGGCAGTTTCCAGCTGCTCTTGCATGCTTCTTGATTTGTCTCCTCTTTTCACCTGCAGCTGCCAGGTCTCACACCATACTGGCCACTGGAGTATGCCCCACATTTAGTTGGACTGGCCTTCCCATGAGTGCCCAGGAAGCTGACGGCACATATCCTGTGGCTGGCTATGTAGGCTAGTCAGGAGAGAACAGAGTAACATTCAAGGATAGCAGAGCTGACAGCAGACATTTATTTCACAGCAGCCTGCTTTTATGTGGGCTATTTGAAATGAGTGCTGAATTCTGACGTCGCAGTGGAAATGGTGAATAATAGTCAGGTTAAAGCAACATAATGCATAGCAGAAATAACAGATTATTCACAGAATTGGTGTGAGGAAGTTCCTTTGAATTTTTAACACTACCCCAGCTGTTCTTGCCCTCTGGGAATGTTGTTGCAACATCTGAGGTTAAACGACTTATTTGTAAACAAATGGAAGGGAAAAAAATACATTTTATTTTCCTTTCTTGATTCATTGCATTATTTTATTAGCCTGTCCTTTGTTGTGCATTTACACTAGCCTTTAGCTGTTATGTGGAATTAGACAGTAGATGATGGAGGTATCTCACACAGAGAATATATTCTGTGGCATACCCCCCTCCCCCCCCAAGAGGCAGACATGTCAAAAAGCCATCAAGTGCTTCTTGCACACAGATGTCAACAGTGCAGCTGAGACTACAGGAAACAGCTGTGTGACCAAAGGTAGGTAGGTATGGTATGTCATAAAAGCTAGTGATACTCAACTTGTGGGTCCTATAGACTTCTGATCAGTCTTTCACAATACATCTGCTCTGAGTCCTCATGATTCCAGACATACTCATGACAAGTTGCATCAGTATTCATCCTGCAGTTGTACTGCCCATGCAATCTAAAATTCCTCAGGAGCAGAAAAGAGGAGAGTTTTTTGATGTAGCACCTTAGCCGAAGAACATGAAATAGCATAATGGGGATCTTATACATAGGTGTGTGTTTTTGTTGGTGTGTTTTGGGAGTTTTTTGTTTCTCTGTGATAGGCATGCCTGCTTCTCATTTTTTTGTTTTCTAAGGGTTTTTCTGAATTGCTTATGGGAGAACAGTGAAGGTTTTCTCAGTAGGGTGCAACCTACAGTCAAATACTATAGCTTGTCTTCGCTGATTTCTGTGATTTCGCCAGAAGTACACACTGGTGTTCCCCATTCATCACACCTTTCTTTGGAACAGTCATCCTGTAGGGTGGTGGTTCAGTGAAGGAAGAGGAGAAAGATCGGGATATACAGAAACACGTCTCTCCGGGAAGGGTGGAAAGTGTAGGAAGGAATCCACTTACTTGTGAGCTGGGATTAAGGAAAAGTTTGGGTAAATCTTACTCTGCCCTTCACAGGGAAAGCAGGGGTGCTGATCCAGAAAAGTCACGAGGAGACAAAGGCATTGCGGAAGTTGCAGTCTGATTTCCATTCTTCTGCCATGCAGGAGACAAGTATGCTGGCCTTCAGCTCTCTCAAGACTTTAAGCAAGTACAGAAGTGTCTTTATTAACCTAGAGAAAAGTTACCAGCATGTCATAGCCCCAAGTGCTCTGGTGACTTAACAGAATTGTGACTTTCCCACTGACAATAGCTGTAGTGGTAACATACTGTACTCCAGCCATAATACTGGCCCTGGGGCTGCTGCCACTACTGCTTTGTTTTCTTATAGCATAGTCTTGCTTTTTGTAGAATGAGAATGTACCTGCTGCCTCTCAACATATTTATATAAATGCCTTAATGCCATAGCTGGTGTTCACTGCAGGTTCATGCCTGAACTCTTCACCCCTGAAGTCCCAGGGAGCTGCAGTTTCTCATCATTCACTCTCCAGATTAGTTTGAAACATGCCACTGAGTTATACCGTAAAGCTGCAATTAGGACTAAGAAGAGGAGACCTGTCTGTGATTTATGTGAAAAGCATGTTAGAGGCTTACAGTAAAGAGGAGAAGAGAGGAGGAGGAGGGCATTACATCAGCTCACCTTGAAAGTCTCATGGTGGACTTTAAAGGAAACTCCAATGCCATAGTCTAACTCTCCGTAGTAAACTTGCAGGCTGAGGAAGTAGTCATTTTTGGTTAGACCAGGTTAGTGAGGAAAACAAAAACTGTATATGAAGGAAATTCTGATTACAGTAGTTAATAAAGCGAATGTAAACTCAAACCTGCAGCTAGCATTTTCCCTCTAATGAGAGCTCAGTAAGATGTTCTTCTACCTCCCTTTTTCTCTCCTTTCCTTTGTCCCTGTACCAGAGGTGGGTATTGGAGAGGCATTTTCCAAAGACCTTCTCTCCTACCTCATGCTAAGGCCCTGCTGAGCAATGCCTACATCTGAGCTGATACAGAAATAAACGTGTACGTGCTTTTCTTCCACAAAGAAGGGTAAAGCATTTGAAACACCCACAACTCCACACTTCTGTTCTGAGAATCTTTAAATTCCTAGGACAAACGCTGTTTCCAACCTGCAGTGACCTGGAGAGGGGAGCTGGGGGAATGAATTCCTCTTCCCATGGCTGCCATGAAGTGTCTTGCTGGCAGTCCCTAGCTATGTGGGGTGTCCTCCCCTTCTTTTTTCGCTTTAACCTTTCTCTCATTTTACCGACATATCCCTAGATGGAAAATCATGGGGAAGGGGGGTGGGGTGGGGGTATATTTACACCGTTTCACGCTTTCTGAACTCACGCCAAATATCGCACCGCATGGTGCTCTCTGCTGCTCCCTGCCACATCTGGCTGTGCCAGGAGGCTTCACTGGCACTGGGGTTTTATTTTGCCTCCTTAACTTCACTCCGCGCGCCACGCTGGCCGCCTCTGTTAACCTTTAAGCGTGCGAGGGCGAGACGCGCTGGCGATTTCCACCACAGCCCCGCTACAGTTATTTGGCTGAGGGGGGGTTTTGTGGTGACCTTTCCAGCGGTGGCCCGCTTCTGATCGAGCCCACACTCTCACACAGGCAAAGTGCCTCCTCTTCCCGCTCGGCACCAAGCGGCGGCTGCCGCCTGCCAGCGCCCCGGTGATGCAGAGGTCTTGCCTCTGGCTACTCACTAGCCCGAGGCGCTCCTGAAGGAGATCTCTCCCGCCGGCTCCCGCGAGAGGGGCCGGGGCAGGCCCTGCTCCCCTGCAGGCCGCAGGGGCGGGCCGGTGGGGCGGTGCGCTGGGGCCGGGCCTCCCGCCTAGAGGGGGCCGCCGGGCTCAGCCGAGGCGGGTGCGCAGGGAGGGCTGCGGGAGCTGGCCCAGCCGCCAGTCGGCATGGGGGCCGGGGCGCTGGCCATACGCGTGAGTAGGGGTTGGGCGGACGGGCCGGAGCGGAGGCACCGCTGCCAGGGGAGCGGCCGGTTACCGCCGCCCTCCCCGGGGTTCCCTGCGAGGCGGGGGGAAGAGGAGAGGGGCCGGCCTGGGCCAGTGCCTTCTTCGTCTCAGGCTCTTTCCTTCTCCCTTTATGGCAGCTGCCGCTCCTTGGGGGGAAAAAGTGAAGATTAATCAAGGCGATTCCAAGCTTTTTTTCCCCGCTTTTAACATTTTTTCAGCCAGTGAGCAGCGGCGCTGTGTTATTCCTTGTGTTAAAGTTGTTGGATGAGTGGAAAAAGTGCGTCCTCGTGGCATATAAATAGCTTTTCTCAACTCCAGTCTTGTGTCTGGGTGGCACTTCGCAGATGAAGTCTTGGTGATCAGTAACAGTTGCGCTAATATTTGGTCAAATTTTCCCTACATAAAATCCGAACTTCCATCTGTAAGATCGCATAACATCGACCTCTTTGTTTCGGAGCTGTTTTGAGGGGGTGATTTAGTTTTGATTTTGGTTAGATGCATATTTTGGATAACTGCGTAACTATTTTGTTCCTAGTTAGTGCATCATCTCCAGATCCTGAAACAGGCTCAAAAATTTCCTCCGCTGTTCCTGTGGACATGGGAAATGTTTCTTGGTTCTCTTGTAATTCTAAATTGTGAGTTTCCCCAAGTAAATCCAGCTCTGTTACTCAGGCTTTCAAATGCTGAAACGGAAACAGGCTGGAAACCTGTAGCTGAGTAAGAGTGTGAGGCTAATTGCAGACTTTAATTGGAAACGCTCTCCAAGCATCACAGCTGCTCAGGAACTGCTCGAAGGATTTTTGCTGTCTTCTGAGTTTAACCCAGGCTACGTGATTTTTGCCTTGGCATGGGTCTGCCTGGAGATAAAATCATATATTATTCATTTAATCCTGAATGGGAGTATCTGTTTTTAAAATAGATGTGGTATTTTAATAAGTTAGTCAGATTTTAGTTCAAACACTGATGTGTGTACTGTTTATTGTAAATATTTATAAGGTGATTACAATAATGCTGGTTTTATATATGGCAATTCTGTTCCGCAAATAATGAGACGTATTTATGATATTTATACAAGCAATATCTTTCATAAAGATTGGATAAGTGTTGCATAGGACCTGGGATTATAGAACACACATGAGCTCCAAAGAGCAGTGGTTGATGGGAAAAACACAGCAAAGTGAGTGAACTGCTGGGTTCTTTTATATCTGAAAGGACAATCGTGCTTAATAGCAGCATCTGTGAAGAAGTTCATGTTGCTTACAGACTGCAGTAAAAATGCCATCTCACATATGAAGAGATGTATACCTTGCTAAAATCTCTTAGTGTACTCAGGCACCAAGATTTAGGCAAGAGTCTGAGCACTTCTTTGTGTTACTATACAATATTCTCTGTGTGTAAGGTTTCTACTACCTATTTGTTAATAGAACACAGCAGAAGAAAATTCATTTTTAAGCATCATGCTAACAGTGGACTCCTTAAATAAATAGATTGAACTGCATGGTAGCAGTGAGCCCTGGTTCTTGCAGTGTGATGTCAGAAATATGAGGAAATTCATCAATGGAAAACCAAACGTACAACACTATGTGATGAGTCAGATTCCTGCCTATTATTGATCTTACGTATTAATCCTATATTATGTTATCCCCTTGGGTTGTATTGGCTATGCTTTCATGTTTTCTGTGTCACCACAACTCAGCATTTGAGAGAATGTTGTGCCTCCAGAAGAACCTATGGAATGTGTACAGTTAAGGGTTTATCGTGGAGTGTTTTTTCCACCCCTCTTATTATATGTGATTAGATTACATAGTCCCTTTCTAACCTTAAAACTTCAGCAATTAAATTTCAGACTTGGCAGACACAAAATGTAAAATCTTTCATAAAGATCCGTCTGACATGACAGTGGCCAAAATTAATCCCTAGGGAACAGCATTTGGAATAAAGGTGCAGTGAACCTTCCATGGAGTACTCTCTCGGACTCTTGACAGACATCCTGGAGACAACCTGTACTAATTGTGGTGTGTTGGGACTTTACATGTTTGTGTGTGTCTGGTTGCTTTTGTAACCCATGTGAACTGCATGAATTTTCAGCAGCAGCCTCCTGCGATTCCCAATTACTTGTTACTCTAGTAACAAGTTCACATACAAAAGTGTGTCACTCTCCTGTTGCTAGACTCCTTACACTCTTTCCCTGTGAGTTAATTTTCTAGTTTTTTTCTCGGCTAATTTTTGTTTTCCTACTTCACAGAGTTTTTTCCTATATGTTACAAGGAAGTTAAGGCCAAAACCGTATTCTGGAGCATAGAAGCCAGTTTTGATGGATGTGCTTATTTTTGACTATGAAACCTTCTTAAGCAAATGTGACTAATGCACTTCTTTCTTCTGCTCCTTTAAGCAAAGCAAGTCGGCTGTGAGATTGAAGGAGGACATGAAAAAGATAGCCGCATTTCCACTGAACAAGCAAAAGGACACAACCTGTCCCAAGGTGTTTGGAGTGAGTCTTATGGAGCTCCAGCAGCAGGGACTGAGCAAGAATGGCATCCCAATAGTTGTGTGGAATATAGTCGAGTACCTCACTCAGCATGGTAGGCCTAATGTCACTTTTGCTTAGTAGCACTCTATATAAGACTCTTCAAAGGGAGGAATACATCTTCTTTTGTGGTGCAGGGGCTAAGTGAGGTTGTGGCACTAACCACAGGCAAATAATATTACTATATGTGGTTTGCTTCTTTTTCTTTCTGCCTTGATGCTGAACTTACTTTTTAATAGGGAGTTTATAAAGGTAAACTACAGGGTTATGAAGCAGCACACTCCCATAACAAGATGTTCGGTTTATAAATGGAATAAATTTGTGAATGTTTGTGTCATTTTCTAGTTACAAAACGTTTGTCTTTCTGACAGTGAGAAGATATAAGTATATATAGAGAGATACTCACATGCACACACACACACAATCAGATAACATTACTGAACACATGTTCTTACAGGTTTTCAGATAGATTCCAGTTATTCTTAATCCCCTCAGGGAAGTAGGCAGCCAATTCTTACCTTACGCTTAGTGCTGCAGCAATGAAAATCGTTGTTGAGATGTGGTGTTTTCTGGTGCCCTCAAGATGGCAGTACAGAATGACACATAAGAACACATTTTGTTGAGAATACAGGAATGTAAGCTCTGTAAGCAGTATCTTTTATTAGTCAAGTCAAATGCCTGAGTGCTTGTCCGGTTTCGGTTTTTTTTTTCCCTTACTAAATCAGTTTGTCATCTTGTCCAATAAAATGGACTGTTTCTCTGTACAAGCACTGCTGCATCAGTATTGATTTCTTGGATTGGAAGTGTTCTGTCAGACAGCTGTTGTGATGTTTTCTGAACTGATGAAAACCGTATATATTTTGATCCTTTCAGTGTTATTCTTCTGAAGAAGAATAAGCAAGTCTATAAACACAGTGTTAGAAAAGGCAGGATTTTTTGTGGTGAAAGTGTTCTAGACAAAAATTAATGTACTGGGCTCAGTTTTGGGCACTTTACTGAAAGTTTTGACTCTCAGCATATGCCTAGAATATGATGTTTGGTACTGTATGATTCATCTGGCTTCCTCCATGGAAACCTTCTTCTTTCTGTATCTCCTTCATTGGGTGAAGGTGTCTGGGGTGGGGCATCTGGCCTGAAGTGATTGATACCTTTTCTTTTTCTTTGCAAAATAGTGTGGGCTTTGGTGCTGTTCAAAATACACATTTGCTCACTGAGATTTTCTGCTATCGTAAAGTTGCAGTGCTTATTATGGAGTTACTGCTGCAGTCAGCACATATTCAGATGGTTTTGCTTTGTGATGGTCACAGTTAAAAGGTGAAGTCGGGAGTAGTCGTGTGTGAATTTGGCAGAGGCTGCTCAAGGTAATGGGGTGCTTTCAAAAGTGAAACAACAGAACTGTTTTGTGAAATCTGGACCCTTTTCTGTTGAAATACGTGAATGCAAAATGCAGCTGTCTCAATTGATTTCTGCATGTTGTGACGTTACAGCAATACCACTGAGTTCTGTGATCTCTCAAAAAGTATCCCAGGCCTCAATATCTGATCATGAGTATTTGTTAATTATCATAGTCCAGCTACTTGTCTAGAGTGGGTAAGGGGTTTCTGGGGTGAAAACATTACTTTTTTAAACTGTGTTGTATTAATTGCCCTCCTTTGTATTACTACAAGTCTGTTATTCACACTAGAATATCTGTTTCATCGTATCACTGTGATGTCTTAGTTCAGATTAGTCTTGTATGCAATATATAATTACAGGTATGACGCAGGAAGGCCTCTTCAGGGTAAATGGCAGCATGAAAATGGTGGAACAGTTGCGTCTGCAATATGAGCGTGGAGAAGAGGTGGAACTTGTTAAAGATGGTGATGTGTACTCAGCAGCCAGTCTGTTGAAATTATTTTTGAGAGAGTTGCCAGATGGGATTATCACCTCTGCCTTACATCCCAGGTTCATTCAACTTTACCAGGGTAAGTGACAAGTAAAATCTCCATCCTTCGATGTGCTTTCTTTTGGATAATTTGTTATGCAGTGAGCAATACCCTCTGTTTCTTAGTTTATTTACTTAGTTCTGTGTTTCCTTTGACTTTAGCTCTTACCTGCTCCAAGAGTGCTCACTAATGTGCAGTTCTCTTACAAGAGAATTGTGTTCGGTAATGTCTGGACTATTAATGATTTTCTAAACCAATTATATCTACAGAATATAAACCAAAATTATTAGCTGGTTTCTTTGAGCAAGCTTGTAGACAATAGACGCAATCTCTTTAGGACACAGGTTTGCTTCTGGTTTGCTAGGGTGATTTCTGTCAATTTCATTCTAATGAGCTCTGAAAAGTTACAACAACTTCATCTGCTACTCCAATTGAATATCCATTAGGCCCGAAGCATACAATTGTCTAAGTTTCTGCTTCTCACTAAGTAATGTGATTGCCCATAAAAAAATGAGCTAGTTTGCAAGTAACAGCAAACTTTACCCTTTACTCATTCCCCATTATAGCACACAACCTGGAAGACTTATTTTTCCTTTGTCCCACCTACCCCTCCGCTTCAAGTGGTGGATCAACCATAGGAACAAGCATCACTTCTGCTTTGGAAAATTGAAACATGCACAGCTATCTGTCAGATGATTTCTCTATGTAGTTCACCTGCATCAGACAGTCTGTGGAGGTGTTATGTGGAATAGGTGGTGGATTGCCCTGTTCTTGACCATGTAGATCAATGACAGTTCTTTTCTCTTGCTGCAGGCAGTCGATGATGCTTCTTGCTATCTTCCTGAGAAGCTGCAAAGTGAGTGGATAGATGTTACTAAAGATGTGCATTGTACAGTAAAGCAGGCAAATGTGATGCATGATTCAGAGGAGGATTGTATGCTCGGATATGCATCTCTAGTGGAAGATGGTGCAAAGTTCTCACACTCTTGTCTTGAGGCCTCCCTTCTGCTTTTCTTGCCTGCAGTGATGAAGTTTAGCCATTGCCTGGAAGAGGGAGAACTTGGCTGTGTAGGTTTTTTTTTTTCCCTGTTTGAGGCTGTACAGACTGTTGAGGTGCACTGGAGAAGAGCTCTGTGCCTTCCTCTCAGTGGAGGTGTTTAAGTTGTAATCAGGTTGCATGTAGGCTGTGTAAAACACCTTCCTTGTTCAGTGAGGTTGTCTGGGGCCCAGGGATAGGGTTCAGGAAGTCTTGTGTGGAAGGTAGCAATGTTTTAGAAAGTCCCTTTTTACTGGTCATTGCTGTGCTTTCTTTGGTTTCTTTTAGATTTCACCAGGTCTGACTTATGAGCTGTATTTAATTATGTTCTTTCTCATAAATCACTCTTTGAGTGGAAATTTTGTTTGTTGCACCTTTGTTCTACATCCCTGTCCCCACAAAAGTCAAATTGCCATATTGTACCAGGAACTACTGATGTTCTTTGCAAACAGCGCTGTTTGTGGTAAGTTTTATTCATTCCTGCTTCTCACAGGATGTGCAAAATCCCCCCAGTACTTTCTATGGAAACAAGACAAATATCATATTCTCAGTTAGCAGATTTACCTACAAAGCTTTCTTTTTTCAAATAAAGTTGCTGGTGTAAATTATGAAGCCAGTTCTGCAAAAGTCAGCCTGACTGTGACATGTCTTCATAGCTAAGTTTGCCTGTATTGCACATTAAGCTCCAGTTACAATTCTGTTATAAGTTTGGTTAGGAAAAAATAATATTATTTTAAAAATGCCATATTGGCTGATATGGCAAGGGGAAGGCTTTTGTAAGGTTTGAAGGAAACTGAGGGAGTTTTCATGCCCTAGAAAATACAGCATAAATGAGTTGCTATGAAAGGCACTGATGACTTTTGTCAGGTTCAGATTAGCTTGAGTGATAGTTGGGCCTTTGCTTACAGTTAAACGACCAACCAGCTGTGCATGACTGGAGGAGTAATCTGTTCCCTTATCAGAGTATGTACAAGGGTATTTGTTGCAAAATGGTACCAAGGAAGTGCATGCCTGAGTATTCTTTTTGTAAGCTATGATGTAGGTCAAGCTGTTTCTGAGCTAACTAGTTATTAAAAAATAACTTTGAATCTGGAGCTACTTTGCTGCATGTCAACAGCAAAGGCAATTGCAAGGTTTGCCACAACCTCTGTATTCCCTCCTGTTGAAGCTTTGCATGGGAAATATTTTTTTAGGATTATGTTAAGAGTTACATTGGAATATTTTCTGTGACTGATATCAGCATTTTTTTAAGCCAGCTGAGATCTTGGCCTGAGAACAACACACAGTTACTTCACTTCCTATAAAAATTTTTAGGGAGCGATTCATCTAGTTAAAAATAGCTGAACTAAAACATAAAAATTATGCCTGTATCTGTAACCCTTTTTAATTCTGGGTATAATCTTTATTACCAAACCAAAGAGTAAATCATAGATTCACAGAATGGTTTGGGTTGGAAGGAACCTTTAAGATCACATAGTTCCAACCCCCCTTCCACTAGACCAGGTTGCTCAAAGCCCCATCCAACCTGCCCTTGAGCACTGCCAGGGATGGGGCAGCCCCAAGGTCTCTGGACAACCTGTTCCACCCTCATAGTGAAGAATTTTTTCCTAATGTCTAAACTAAACCTCCCCTCCGTCAGCTTAAAGCCATTCCCACTTGTCCTGTCACTGCATGCCTTGTAAATCTGCCCTTTTATGAAAAAGAGAGAACCTCACCCACTCGTAGTTTGAGAAGTCCATGTAGATGGTTTGGCATGCTGTCTACAGCCTGTGTAATGTGTGAAATGGAGCTCTGCATGCTGCCCCGAAATCCTAATGCATGCCTGTTTATATAAATATTCAGCGTAACACCAAGGCTATGCAGTCCCAGAAAACATCACATAGTGTATCCTAAAGGCTGTTTGGCGTGTCCTGATGTTCTCTTTCTGCCCTTGGAGAAGGGAAGTGGCAGTGGCAGCAGAGAAGAGTGTCCCTTTGTGATATGATGATATCACAAATGATGATGATGGGAGATGTGTGTGGCAAGTACAGGCCAGGGACATACTGACAGTGATCTTTGTGTTGGCCGGTCTCCTCAGGGGGCCAGACAAATATGAAGGCTGCTCCTTGCAGAGAGTCCTGGGGTAAAAAATGTCCATCGCAGTCTCTTTTGTGACTGCAGGCTTCACTGCAGAGCAGAGCTGTGCCTGCCTCTACAAAATGAGCTGTGCTTGCAGAGCGGTGAATGTTTCTTTTGGAAACCTCAGCAGGAAGAAATCAGCAGCTCCCATACAGCAGTCCCTGCTTGATCTTGTTTACTCCTTCTGGCTTTTCATTCCTTATCTTTTATAGCATGATCACTGGCTCTTGAGACATTTGTACATGCTAGGGCACTCTATGTACAGCTCTTATTCCTTTTTACAGGTCACTTGCTTTTGACAAGACAAGTTCCTATTGTACTTTTCCTTTTTAGCATACAAAAAGCTTTCCCATTAAGTGAATTTCTTTTTTTGTTGTTGTTGTTGCATTCCCTGCTCCAGTGGGGGTACAGTGAAATGTGGGCTTATGTCTTCCTTTGGTATTCAGTCTAATTAAGTCAAGTGCAATTTGATCTCTCAGGCTTCCTGACTTGTTCCGTCCTAGAGATTTTATGTATTTCAGTGGGCAGTAGCTAATGCAAGTTCTATCTCACATACCGCCTCTTGCTCACAACCTGCCATGGCTGGCAAGGTTTTGCATGGTGCCTGTGAACAGCCCTGCTAGTTCCAGGGAGAGGGATAGGAGGTGGTGGAAGGGAAGAAGCAACTCCTTTCTGGATCAGAAGGTCAGTTTAGAGAACGCTTAGCAGCCAGCAGCTGTTGAGTTGCATGAACAAGCAGAACCAAAAATATAGACTGTGCTAGAGGATTTTAGAGGTCAAATTTCAATCTGAACAGTGACTGTGAAAATGAATAAATGAGTGTGAAAGGGAATAGATGAGAGCTGACCCTTTAACCATGGTAACTGCAGCAGTGCAGCAAATCAGATTCACAAGATGTCTATGGTTCTCTAGGCTCCTGTGGCATGAATTTAACATTTTCCTTTGGATTTTATTGTCATTTTGGTTTTACAAGGCCTAGTTCCAAGCCAGAGAAATAACTTGTTTTCCACATGCAGAAGA
The DNA here is from genome assembly GCF_963264785.1 of Psittacula echo. Classification (NCBI taxonomy): domain Eukaryota; kingdom Metazoa; phylum Chordata; class Aves; order Psittaciformes; family Psittacidae; genus Psittacula; species Psittacula echo. Next base: position 49,578,828 of record NC_137735.1, on the reverse strand, counting down.
TGTTTGTTAAGCAGTAAAAACTCTTGGAACTGGATTTCTTAAGTGGATGATGACACTCAGCAGAGCTACAAAAGAAGTGAGAGTGCTCTGCTGCCAATATGTCTGAATGAAGCATACAGCTCTGCAAAGTGCCATAATGATGCAGAGTGAGGGGTCGCAAGTTGAATTGTGATGACAGCCTCTTTATGATGAGGACTTCCAGCATTTCTGCTACTGATGGCAACAAGACATGATTTTTATGGGTTTTTTTCCTCTGTGGTAGGATCGTGTCTGAAGCAGATTGCTTTGTGGCAGAGAGAAACTGGAGTCCCACTTCCTCTAGATTGTGGAGGTGGAAAGAAATGCTTTGGTTCTTCCAGTCGCCATGTGAGTGCAGTGGCACTGCAGTGTACAACCTGCTGCCTACATACCAAAGATTAACTTCCTAGGGCATATTGATAGCTGCAGACAGATGGAAGCTTCTCTGTCTGCCCTCTAAGCTAGTAGTATGTAAGACAGCTGAAAGCTATGCAAGCTAAAAAAGTGGTAGCATGACACTAAGCCTTAGCCATTCTTCCTCACCTCACAGCAGAGAGAATTAGCTAGGGCATGGCACTGTTTCACTGCTTCCAGGCTGGAGGTGTTGGGGGTCAGACCATCTGAGACGTGAGCAAAGTAATGACACACGCTTATCTGCAGGTATCCATGCCTTTAGTGATGTTCAGGCAGCATCCTCTGCAGAGGGAAGGAGTAGCACGAAGAGGAGTGAGTTGAAGAATTAGAAGGTGTCCGTAGCATGTCAGAGAAACTCAATACATTCAGAAACAGGATGAGCCATTGGAAAATATATTGCTCTTGTTGTGATCTGTGGGTGTATACTGAAATTAAATGAGTCTGAAAACACCCTTGCAAATGTGTCTGCACCTCCTACACTGTTGAGGCTCCTGTTTCTACTTAATTAGCATTTTAGAGAGGCTGCTTGTCCTTTTCAGTTGTCTCTTGTGCCTCAATAGTGACTCCCTAGTTGAGCTTTGAAGTGCCACACTGCCCTTGCTGGCTTCCTTCGCCCTCTGCCTGTGTCATACTGTGTTCTCTGTTCTCAGGCTGCTGGGCCTAGATGTGGCCTGAGGCTGCTGGTTTTGTTCCCTTCCTCAGCACAAAAACCGCTTTCTTATCCCTGGTTTCAGGCCCTTCCTGGCCGTTCATCTAGTTAGGCTTCTCTTTCAGACCACTGCTGGGATGCTGTCTGTTTCAGATGGCTTCTGGCAGGTCCACAAAATAAAGAAGTGGATGCCTTTGACTCCGCCTTGAGAGCACCTTCCCCTTCATTTTTCTTTTATTCCTTCCTCCTTTGTGTCTGCTGTATTGGTCAAAATATTCAAAAGATCTTCATGTGCTGTGCTTGAAAAGTCACAGTGTGTGTTGGTAGCTGGGCCTATCAGGAAATCTGGCTTGAATACATGCTACTGAATTGCCTATGAAAATCTGGCAGTCTGCTGTTTCCTTTATTGACAGGCTTGTTTGTCTCATCTCAGGATGCTGCAGAGACTGAGGCATATGCTTAGTTTCATACCACCCTCTTTAATCTGACTGAATAAGAAAGACTGCACTTGATAGTCTTGACTTCCATGGGACAGCTTGTACTTCACAAAATTAGGCATGTACATAAGCTTAGGGCTTTGGTACACTTGATGCTTGTGTGTGTGGTGCCACAAACAGCTCTGGTGCTCTAACATTTCTCTGATGATCAGTACCAGCTGAGTAACCCTTAGTGACTGACTTTAAAGTAGATTGAAAAATTGTATAGCAGGTGGACAAAAGGAGGAAGAATGCTCCAAGCAGTTGGTTATTGTGACTCAAGACTATTTCTGCTCTCTAATAGGTTGAAAAGCTGGTTTGTTTGAAGTAATGTAGCAGAGGTACACTTGTCCTGAGGAATGTACAAAGCGCATGGAATACGTGTGTGCATGTCACTCTAAATTCACCACAAGTTGTAATAGTAATTTTTGAAATAAAGCTAAAATCCATGAAATGTCAGCAGCAGAAGAATTAACAAATTAGTTTTTGTTTTTTCATTCTACTGGGAGAAAGGCTTGAGTACCTTCCCTTGCTTTTTCATTGGAAAAGGAGGAGAGAGAGTTGTTTCTCCCGTTTCACAAGGACAAGGAATTTTACGGTTCAGTAAGTAGGGTTCGCTTCCTTATGTTGTTCAGTGTCTCTGTGTCCTTCGATTAGGGTAATTTCTCAAGATCTTATAATCTGATATCAGTCTCTGTTCTTGAAAGTACAGAAATGAACAAAGGTTTGGCTGTGCCCAGTGATAAGTATCTCTGATGTTGATCTGCACCACATAATATATCATGGTTAATGAACAGGGACATCCTACCCACCAAATACAGCTGATGCCATGAGGCAAATAGCTTTTTGCGTTGTCAGAGCACAAACCTGTGTTCAGAATGTTTTATGGCAGTTATTAGCAACTTTCTAGTTTGGAAGGGTTGGAAAATCCTTCAAGAAATGGAAAAGTACCTGTCAATCTAAAGCCACAGTGGGAGACTCAGAGAGGGAATTAGTTCTCAAGGGCATTCCTTAATTAGGTGGTGCGGTGATGGTGGTGGAAGAGGTGCATTTTTCCTGAGAAGTGGCTTTGGCTTTCCTTATCACAACTGCAAGAAATGCATAGTAGAAAACACTATGTGCCAATTGTTTTGTTATCTGACGGGAACTGTGTTAGAAGGTGAATTTTAATGTTCTGCCTATGTGGAAATTAGTTATGTTTTGTTTCTTTAGGCTTCATGAAAAGATAATTAGTAATCAAGTCAGAGACTGTACAGTCCACTTTGATCAGTGCAAGCACAAATCCAATTAAGGTCTGTATTGTTATTCCTTTTAATACAGCCTTCAGAAGCATTCTGCAGAAATAAAAACAATATATCAGATTTCTTACTGTTACCAAGCTGACCAATAAAGTCATGACTGGTTTTATTCTGTATAGCTCTAAATTTTTTTTAAAATAAATACTTGTGATAAATAAGCAAATAAGATTTTTTGCTCATCTGCTTCATGCATATTCAATATTTGGTTTTCCTGAAGGAGCTAATTTCTTAGCTGTAGATGAAAAGGATATAATCAGTTGGTTGAAATGTTTGGTCCCGTAATTTGACTGACATATTAAACTATGGGCTGCTATCATGAAAGGATTCATTCAAGTCTGTGGTACCAAAACAGATACATAAAAATGAATTCTCCAAGTGTATAAAACTTAAAAAAGCTTCTCTCACCGTGCACTGCATGATGCACATCATGTAAGGCAGGAAAACTAAGCTTGGAAGCAATGAAATCCTACAAGTTTAACTGTATGAAGTGGCAAGTACATACATACAAAACTCATTTGTTTCCCAAACTATATACCACAAAAATGCCTGATTGTAAAACAGACATCACATTGAAACTTAATGGTTGAGTTCTCAGGAGACACTTTCAGGTATTTTTATACAGACTGCTAATTTACACAGCTAACCACTTTTCAAAGCATTCTACCCCTGGAATACTGTGCAATCCAGCCGTGGAATACTTCTGGGAAATGAAAAGTAAAAACTAAGGTGAAACTTCTGAAGGGTTTATACATACCTTACACTGTGTTCAGAGCTCTTCCATTCCCACTCTTCTTTCCCCCTCCTCCCAGAAATGCTGGGGAAATGTAAAATGTTCTTTGCTCTTGCAACCCAAGGTATGGAGTGTTTTCTTGCCAGTCTTCTCTACATGCTGTTAGCAGGGTGTACAGCAGAGGCAGCAAATACTTCAGATGCAGCTTGGTTTATTACATCTTCTTAACTAAAAATAAGGTTTGAAGACTGAGCAAGGTTTGGTTTTGAATGAACCCTGGGTGAATCTCCTCACCAAGAATGGTAACATCATCGGAATGAAAAAATACTTTGTTACCCTAAGCGTGGGGAGGAGTTCTGGGAGATTATACAGTATAACAAGGCAACTCTAACATTAGGCCGTGTTTTGGCTCGTTATGGAGTGTAACACTGCCCTGAAAAACTTTTTTTTAGAGGTAACATCCAGAAGAAGCTTGGAAACAGGAGATTTGGTAGAACTGGAGTTCAAGCAGATATAAGTAGCACTGAGTTGGGAATAAACGTGCTTTAATGCTGTTAGCTTTGACCGCTGCTGATGCTGCTCAAGAAAATAGATCCAGTGTAAAGGTGAGCATGAAACAGTCTCAGTGGGGGCCAGAGTGAGCCTCAGGAGAAGGGTGCAGGTTCCCTGAGGAAAATTGAGGGTTCTGGAGGATTCTGTGTCTCTGAACAGAAGTAAGATTAAATTTTAGATCCCACTGGTTGCTCACCCATGTAAGTAAATTGGCAGCAATGTAGAAGCCATATACATATGTTTTTTCTCCTCTTGTTTTTCCTAGATGCTAGAAATGACATGCAGAAGGAAAGTAACTTGAAAGAACTCCTTAAGGAGCTGCCTGATGCTCATTACTGCCTGTTGAAGTATCTGTGCCAGTTCCTGATAAAGGTTGCTGAACATCATGTAGAGAACAGGATGAACCTTTGCAATCTTGCCACTGTATTTGGACCAAACTGCTTTCAGTAAGTAACTTTTCCCCATATGTTAACAGAGAGTGTAATGGACCAGATGGCCAGAAATGTAGCTCAGAACTCTAATTGTCAGGGTGATCAAACTAAGGCAATGACTTGGGCTTTGTGATAAATTTTAGTGCTAAAGCTATTATTTGGGCTGAATGTGAGTTGAGTTGCTCTCCAATCTCCTCTTGATATTTTGCTAAACGGTTTGTCAGTTTTCTATTGCTGTGGGAGTATAATAATGAAAGACCTTCAGATTGTGTAAGTGCAAGGAGACTTGTGATCATACAGCTTTCTTCCTTTGCCATCAGAGAATATGGATGCTTCTCTGCAGAAGGCTTTGAGAAAGGATAACTGGGGGGAAAGGATTCATATGCAAAGACCCAAGTGCTGTCTAATTTCTAAAGATGGATACTGCACACTCGGCAGATTTGACATTGTGATCTGGTGCCTGTCCTCAAGATGCCAAAGATTCTGGGCTCTTTATCCTTCTAGTATATTCCAAAACAGCTTTGGAGGTTATGGGTTTCCACTGGTCTCTTGAGACTTCTTTGTGGACTTGCTGGTTTTTTCTAGTTTCTTTCATTGGGCCCAATTCCTTGGTACTTGGGGTGAAGACATGTCGTACAAGCTAATGGAGCTTGCAGCAGTAGCAAGAACAGTTATTTCCAGGTGCAAGAACACACTTGAGTGAGACTGTTTCTATTGAGTCACTGCTGTGATGCAGTGCACTGTTAGCATCTTCACCCCAGTCTTGTCTACAAGACACAAGCTGGCTGGCATCCAAAATCTAAGACATGAGAGACATGTAGGGAGTTTTGTTCAGTCATTAGTCTTGAAAGATGTGTAATATCAGCAAAAAAGAGACAAGTGAGTTCCTTGTAGCAAATGTCAGATTTGTACTGATCTTTGTATAATGCGTAATGAGACTTAGATTATATTAATTGCCTAATAAGACAATCTCCCTAGGCTTCCTCTGTAGACAGTGGAAAGAAGTAGGCTTCTTTAAAGAGAGAAAACAAATTAAGTTCCTTGTAATGCATTCAGCCCGTTCCACATACCTAGGCTAGATACTATCTGCTCTTTCTTTAAAGGAGCATATCTTTTTTGACTGATTAAGGAGAGAATATGCAGATGAGACATTTAAACCAAAGCTTGTCCTTGTGACTACACTGCTGCCTCAGTTTAAGATGTTGCTTATGGGCGAAGAAGGTGGATATGTCAGGATTAAGCCATTTGCTGTGTTATTATGAAAATATTTAAAAAAAAAAATGTTTTGAAAATAATTGTGTTCCTCTCCAAACGAAAGAAAACTCAAAAGACAGTTATATGTGCAGGAACAAGTGAATATGAGAGTTATTGGAAGCACAATACTGCAAATTTCTGACAAGAAAAAGTAAACCCGTTTTTACAGATTACATTTGTATGGGCAGCTTGGGAATTTATGCCTTAATGTATTAGTAGAGTTAAGAAAAAACAAAATAAGTGAGGAAAAATCTGAGTCCAATGGTTAAATCTCTCTGACTGAAACTCCCAAGTGGATGTTACATTATTTTTAATTTACTTATCACTTTGTTCAGGAAAGTTAAAAAATTAGGTTTGTATGCTTTCTGATGTAGAGCGCAGAGAGTTGCAGTTTGGACTTACCATTGTCATTCCTAAGATGAAAGAAAAACATATTTCTTAAAAGCTGCATACTTGTTGCCTCAATTGATCTTTGCACCTAAGATAGCATAGAAAAGATATAACAGTTTTTGTAAGGTACAGAGCCTGTGTGCAGAGAAGCAGAATCACATCATTCCATTGCAGAAGACTGAGAAAGGCAGAGTTTACTGAAGGTGAAAACACAAGGTCTCTTGTGGCTGTATATGAATGCAGCCAGCCCTGCAGTTGTGACACACATCAAAATAAATGCTCAGGTAGCAAAAGAGGCAGTGAAAGCAAGGCTTGACGCTTAACAAATGGCTAATGCATTTTTTTAGAAGACCAAATATAGAAGACCAAATATATTACAGTTATGGATTTAGATCTTTATTTAGATCTTTATTTGAACTTATTTTCAGTTTCATTATCTGGTAATTCAGCTATATGTTTCATCAGATCTTAATCTTTTTCATGATAGCTCAGGGTTGTGGTCCAGACACAAATATTGTAAGCAACAGTTCAGATACCTGTTTCTCCTGTGTTAGTGGATGCAGTCTTAAATCACTGGAGCTGTGACCATCTGTATCAACAAAGATTTGGGAGGACGAGGAAAGAATTTGCAGCACTAAACTTTAAGCATTGGGCTTAACTAGCTGATTGGCCAAGCACCCAGAGAGATCCTCAGAACACCATTCAGAGCTCCAGAGTAAGGCTGCCTGAAGCCTGTTTGGCAGGGGCTGTCTTGCTACTGGCTACAGGCAGCCCCTAGAGAGACTAGCATCAGAAATTAAATATCAGCAGATGGTTGAAGTGAACACTGCTCTTGCTTTGCATTGTTTGTTCGGAGCAGTGTGTGGGGTGTTTCTCTGGGACAAGGAAAGAATGCTTATCATCCAGCTTGTCAGCAGCTACACTGCTGAAGGAGGAAGATCTGAGATTTTTTTTCTCTTAGAAATTCACTCTCATGTCTATAATGGGTGTCAGAGTCTGGGTAGTTAATGCACAGTGTCAGAGAAGATAAAGCACATCAGCTGATAGTGAAGGATTACTTTCTACAAGGTAATTTCAGTGACATTTAACTATTTAAATATATTATCTCTTGTTTCATAACTGAAGCTGTTTAACAATAGAATAAATCTCACTGTTGGACCACTTTCCAGACATTTAGACTTAATTTTAATTCTTTTCATCTCATTCTATTTTTCTGCATCATGTTCTTTGTGGTTTATCTCATTTCCTAAACTTTCAACCCGTGTTACTTTTATCTACTACTTCCCCTGCTTCCTTGCTTGCTGTTTGACAAACTGCATGGACGTTTTTCTAATAAAAGGTTATCTTGTGCTTTGTGTATTTCTAACAAATAGAAAGGGGAGGAAAGGGCCATTTTCACTTTTTGTAATGAAGTGCAATGTAAGATATAGGAAAATGTAAAGGGCAAGGTCAGACAGTTCAAAAAAGGAAGATATGATGGTTTGAGATTTAGTGCACTGTTTTCTTCCAACTAGAATTGTTCCGATTTATTGTGGTGAAAGCCAAAGGTCAAGTATACAGAGAAATACAGCCCTTGAGGAACAATGAGAATGAAGGTATGGGAACATAAATAGTTGCCTTTTCTGTCACTGAGCTAGGGTATTAACAATTGCAGCGTGATTACCCTTGAAAGAAGTTACTGTCTACTGACCTGAATTTCAGCTCTTGTAGAGAGCAGTTATGGCCTGCTGTGTGTCTCCACTCAGCTCTTCCAGCTTGTGCTGAGTAGGAAAGAGAGGACTAGGTGGGTTTTCTCTCCTCCTCCCTGCTCTCTTGGAGCTGGATATTCAGGGAGGCTGCTGCACTCATCCTGTCCTTTGGTTGGAATGGTAAGAGACATGAGGTTTACTAGTTACAGAGTAAGCCAAGGATCCATTTTCACTCTTTCTTGAAGCTCTCTTTGAAGGAATGATCTGTGTGTATGGTCTCCATCATTCAAGCCCTCACTAAATTGACTTTCTTTCTAACAGAGATTAGGCATGTTGTGAGGGATTGCTCCATCCCCCCTCAAAGTGTCTGACAGGTGCAGTTGAAATGCTAGAGTTAGATGCAGTTACTTCTGTGTGATGACTGTGTAACAGAAGTTACCTGAAGGGTTGTACAAGAAAGCATTAGGTATCTAGAAAAGCTAGATCATCTTTGGGTATGGAGAAAATGTAGATTGTGGGCAGCTGTAGGTATTTCAGAGATTCAAAAAGATTTCCAATGTGTTGCTGAATTTTTAGGAATTAAAATCTGATCTCAAGTTCTACATGAATGTCTTACCTTGGCTTATAGCAGCCTTGGAGCCTACACAGATTGGGTAAAAGCTGAAGTGAAAGTAGAGGGGCTGAACCACAACTCCTCAGTGAATAATACTGGTGTTTGAAACATTATGTGAATGGACTTCTGTTTTCAGGCAGTGCAGTCCTAATCCCACATCAGTCTTAAAAACAAATGTATGTCCAGGATCATGGTCAACATGAGTAATGAAAATTGTTCTAACATTTGTAACTGCAAATTGGAGCATGCAACATAACCCTTCTTACAGGGTTTGTATAGATTTAAAATATTGGCGTTTGCCAGCAGGGTAAAGGAGATGTTTTTTGTAAGAATTCAGTATGCTACACCCTGTGATGCAAGATCAAAGCATCAAGCTTAGTATAAGGCCATAAATGTTCTCATCTGTAATCATGTTAAATACTCATGGATTCTTGCTTCCTCTTTGGGAAGTGGATACGGGACTATATTGTCAAGCCTTTCTGTGATATATTTTTATGTTTTCTTCTTATGTTTCTTTTCTGTTGTGTACTCAGATTCATCATCTAAAGTCCATTGAATGGCCTATTGTGAAATAAACAGAAAATTACTAAGGTTGCATTGCTCTCTTCATAAGTGGAAGCGTGTTCTGGCCTAATTCAATCTTAAGTCTTATGTTTTAGTGGATGTCAACCCCCTGAAGTTTCAGTTGAGAAAGTTTATCTATTATGATCTGTCCTATGTCAGGTGTTATGATATTGCCTATTTAATCTCTTGAATGAAATAGTGATTATTTCAATAGGAAAATCTCAGTGTGTTGGTTTTGGAGCAGGTTTTTTTGTTTGTTTCAGTTTTCAGTTGAAAAACTCGATGAAAGGAAATTACTGCTCTGAGTTGAAAATGTTCTTTCTTCTGATCTGTACACCCAGAATTTAAGTGGAGGAGCAGTTTCACAAGAAAAACTACCATCATAGAATCATAGAATATAGGATATTGTTGGAATAGTAAGTTGGAAGGGGCCCATGAGGGTCACTGAGTCCAGCTACTGTCTTCACACAGGGGCAAAGGTGTTGGACTATGGACTGCTCTTTGTCCCACTTTGTGTAGGTCATACTTGCAAAGATGCCTACTGTCACTGCAATTTTCTGAAAAAAATGGAGCTTTTTCTGGAGCAGAAGATTTTGCATATGATTGAGCCAGTCAGTCAGGGTGGCAGCATCACTTTAACTGCTTTGTGTTACCTGCGTTACCTCATTATGCATCTACTGCAAGTAATGTAGACAAAGATGGAATTACCAAGTTGACTTGGGCTCCTAAATTTGGTGATACAGAAAATAATCTGGACGGGATCTTAAAAGGTAGGCATATAACTATATGCCTCTAGGCAATTATATACCTCATGGGATTCTTCAGTTCTTCAGAAGCTAAGACACTTCTATAAAATCTCTGTAGTGATGTATGTCCTTTCATTTGGTCCAAATTGGTGAGACATAAGTCTTTAAATGATGCAGAGCGTGTAAATGAGTCACACACACTGAGATGAACACCTGCATCAGGTTAGTGTTGCTGTATCTTTAGCTACCTGTTAGCCTCTGATCTTGCAGCAGAATCTGCAGATGTGAATATGAGCCTGTTTTCAGCTGCGTCAGTTTTTGGTCTGGTGTGTTATTACAAATCACTTTCATTGGCTGAAGTACAGGACCAAATTGTGGCCATGAGGTCGCATCTCTTACAGTAACATCTGTTTCGAGGGACAGAGCAGACTGCCTGAAGTTGTACCCATCTAAGACTACTGCAGCTCTGCTCTCAAAATCTTTGGTTGTGCTTGTTGAGGGGCTTGTGGGTGTCCAAGGTATTAATGAAAATCTTTTGTGAGGGCTGGAGAAACAAAAAACCCATGTAGTGTTCCCTGTCCTCTAGGTCCCTTCATTTCTTGTGGGATTCCCTAGGAGAATGGTAAGGTGACTTTGTGGTGCTCCTCTACAAAAGGTACTTGTGCAAACAGCAAAAGTAGCAGTCAGAGAAGACAGAGCATATAGCCCTCAATGGTTTGTAAATTGGGATTATGGTGTTGTCATTCTATGCAAGCTCTCCTGAGAAGCCACTTAAGGAAATGGTAAGATGCATTCTTCATCTCAGACAGGGTGGGGCTGAACACTGTTGGGAATTCATAATGAGACAGGCAGTTACACATAGAAATTGCTGGTTCTCAGTTGTGACAGGGAGCTGTCAGCAGTTGTTGCCTGGGGAAATCAGTTCAGTGATCTCAGACCAGCTCATTACAGGTGGATGACTACATCCCAAGTCCTCCTGGCCCTCATTTCCACTTGAAGCAAGTTTCCCAGGTGTGGTGGTGGTGGAGCCTTGTAGTGATGCCTGTCTCATGCTGGATAGATACAGTCATATTTGAATGTGTTACTGCACCACTCTCAGTAGTCTGGAGGTTTGCTGTCTCATAAGCCCACTCTGCATTTAGCCTGTTACAGCTTGTTTTACAGAGACCCTGAGGTAAGTTCATTTAACTAATGCGTGAAATGTAAGGAATTTTTCACAGTGAGTTAATCTGACCTCAGGTCACTTTAGTTCTGAGTAAGAGTTGTGCCACAGAGCTCTGATGTGGCTTTACGTGTTTGAGACCAGCTTTCTTGAGCATCGCCATGGAGGAAGAACATTCTTGGCTTAAAGCGGTCTAGAAGAACCTAAAAAACAAATGAGCATGGTGATGCGGTGGGTGGGCTAGGGGGCCAGGCATCCTCATGGGACATTGTGCCAAAACGTGAAATACTGCTGGGTATCCTGTTTTGAAATGAAGGGCTAGCAACTTGATCCTAGTCCCAAGTAATGTTTTAACTTTGAGAATGACTGCTTTTTCTGTGCTTTGTGCACGGATCGCTCTGAGCATCTCTCTGGGAAGTGCAGGGTGTCCATGGAATCTAAGGGGGAGACACTAGAGGTGTGCTGCTGTCCCTGCCTGTGCTGTGTATCTGTTCATGACTTTGCAAGCTGCTGCAAGAACTTGATGGTAGTTTTCCAGTTCATATCTCTAAGATGGACCTGAACACATGAACATTTTTTCTTCTAGAAATGACCACAGAAATTACAGGTTTATGCCTCCCTTCTAGAAAATGTGTTTCTGGTAATGAAGCTGGTATTCTGTTGCTGTTTCTGGTGCTGCTGTTGAAGCAGTTCGTATATGTGTGGCTATAAGGGGATGAAGTCCCGCCACTGAGGATTTTGTAACTGGAGTAAGATGTGTGTCTAACTGTAAAAGCAATGCAGTTAATAATGCCTAATTTACATGCAAATTAGACATAAAGAAACCATGACTATGAACACAGTTTTACTGTAATGTTTTAACAAGGCCTTCACAAGAGAACATGAAAAATTTCCAAGGAGTAGGGTGTGGATCATGAAAGTGTGAGAGAATACATTCTCATAGCACTGGGGTTTTCTGGTGAGCTGAAATGAAATCTGTTGATATCACAACTTCTCAGACTAAGGATAGCTACAGTAAGATACTCTTTTTTACACACATTTTTCAGAAAACGCTAGTCAGACTGGTGGATCATGCCATGTGGCAACAGATGGGTTTTAACTTGCATAAATATGCAGGGTGGTGTGTGCTCATAATCTAAACTACTTGAATATGCTGAGCTAAAGATTTATTACAAGGAAAAGGTCACCATGGATAGCTTAGAGAGTATAATAGTCCTTGTCATGATAGAGGTGTAATAACAGGGATTAAAGGAAAAAGATAAATGAGAAACTTTGTAAAATATGCATGTTTAAGTGACAGAGAGGTGGCAATGGGTAAAGAATGTTACACTGTAATTAAAATTAAACAATTCGCACTGCTCTGCTTGGTTACATTCAGAGAGGGGTGATAACAAAGACTAAAGCTGTGAGCTTTAGCCTTGTGTTCTGCATATGCATCTTGCCACACGTATGCAGAATTGTTCCAAATAAGATGTTGGACTTTTCACAGGTTTGATTTAATGATGTTTAATTGACAAAGTGTTGCAGGAAAGGAGACCAAGAAAGTCATGGAATTGTGCAGAAATTAAATACTGTTTGTGTGCTTGGTGGCAACTTTCTAGCCTGGACTGTTCTTCAACCAATAAAAGGTTTTTGGTATTAGCTATTGCCAGTATGGAGGTGTTGGCTGCAGTTCCCAGCAGATGGGGTTTAGGTGAAGGTTCTGCTCCAAAACTCATTCTGGAAGTATCTAGAGTCTTTATTCTGACTTGAACTTACTTTAGTACATTTTCAGTCCATTTCCTAAGAACGAGGTTCATAGGAATGCCAGGCTTTTTTAAGTGGTACCCTGTTTTGGAGGAACACATCAGGAAGGTAACAGTCAGGATTTGCTTGAGCTATCAAGCATGCTCTACTCCATGCCAACTCCAGAACACATCATTTAGCATGGAAAGAGGAATTCCCCTAAATCAGGATGGTTGCATGGCCCTATTCTTTTATTCAGGCCAGTTACTATCTTTTAGTGAATATGTGACAATCTTTAAAGTGAATTTGCCCAAGTATACATGCACATCCATCGGTAGAAGTTGTCCCCCTTTTTTTTTTACTTAGTCTGAGGCCAGGTTCTGCACTACTGAAATCAGTGAGCTGAAACTGACCCATTTTCAGTTGGCAATGTTCTGCAGTGTAAAATAATCCAATTCCTTTAAACTTCAAGTCCTGCAACTCTAGCATGTATTAAATGTTGAGATGACAGCAGTAAAAATTCTCTTCTGGAGTTCACAAAGATGTGTTCTGCTGCAGTGGGATCTTCTGCCTCTTGACATGTAGATGTACTGCACAGAGTAAAATATGAAGAGGAATCAGTAGCATGGAACCCCTACAAGAAGACATTTTTTGATGGCTAATTTCTGGGAGCATCTGCTTTCAAAGCCTTCTTGTTGAAATGCACATCTGGCCCCATAAACTACAGCTACAGGTTTACAATATATAGTTATTTGTAAATTTTAATTTGCTGGTTATAGTAAACAATGGTTTACTTTCAAGTTACATCCCTGTAAAATAGTTCAGATGGCATTTGTTTAACTTTTGAGGGTTTGGGCTGATTTCAATTCTCATGCAACCACTAGTTCTCCTCAGCCAAAAAAATACTTGCAACCTTTTTGTTTCTGGTTTTTTGCTCCTCTAATTCTTTCCTTTCCTTTGAATCTTTCCTGTGTTTTCTGTACCTCATGATCTGCAGTCTCTGCCATCTTATAAGGTCCTTAGAAAATTCACATCCATGCAGCCACTTTGTGGATTATTGAGAGGAGGGTGTATCTGCTGGAAACACTGTACAATGGGGAACACTGGGTGATTGGAGAAATATTTTTAATGGTGAAGATTATTCAGTGATTTTATTTTTGCATTAAAATTTAAGTCAGTTCTGGGCCCCAAAGTCCAATAAAATGTGCAGAAAGCCTACATTCCAGAAGATAATCATTAGATGCTTCAATAAAAATGTGTGCTCTGTTGTGAGTAATATTGATATTTTAGCACATGACAGAGTTGTGTGAAACGCAGAAGGAAGGCAAGGAGTGTAGACTGGAATACAGTACTTCTTCCAAATCAGTATCTTGCCTTTTCATTTGCATATGCCTTTAAGGTTTGTGGCAAGCAGCTCCTGACTCCCCAGGGGCCTCTTTCAAGTGACTAAGAAGTTGCTGTTTCTGCCACTATGTAGTTAGTTATTCTCCTACAAAGTGAAGGTTATGAACCTGTTTTAGATGAGTCTTTTAGGCTATTCTGCAGAAAGCAGCCTCTGTCTCCATGTCTTAAAAAGCCCCATGAGTTATGAGCCTACTTTCAAATGAAATGGCAACTAAAAATTAGACTAAGAAATCTGATGTACACCATGGGGTCACCTGAAGCTGTAAAGATCTTAAATTTCACTTTTAGTGTTCTGTTCAGCATGTGGGCTTTCTTAACTTTTTTACTCATCCTTTGTGTTACCTCTGAGATTATCAGAAACTACTTTTTGGAGAAATCTCACTCTTCTCATTAACAGTTCAGAGCATTTAAATGCCTTGTGCTGTCTATGTTGCAGTCATGAAGACAACTTTTAACAAAGTTGGTGGGAACTCATTTGGTGGTTGCCTCAGATCTCTTCTTAGATTCTGTGGAGTAGATAGTTTGACCAATGCATATTTAGTATTTAGTGTCAGTAAGAAAAACTACAAACAAACATGATAGTGGTTACCACCATAGACACAATCTGCCTTTCCAAGACAAAGTTTCCTGTGCCTGCTAGCAGCCTGTATTCACAACTGAAAAGTTGAGACAATGTGTGCAGGAACTGTTGTATGTTGAGTGCCTGTAACACTCTGCTTTGTATTCTGTCCAATTTTAGCGTGCCCTCTGGATTTGAAGGCATAAAAGAACAGGAGATCTGTAACAAGATAATGACAAAAATGCTGGAAAATTACAATACCTTGTTTGAATTGGATGGTTTGAAGAAGGATGAAGAAAAGCCTGTATGTGAAGAGTTAGCAAGAATTATTTTGGTAAAAGTGAGTGTTTCTAATATTTCATTTTCTTATAACAAATCAATAATGCAGGTTTATTGAAGGCTTCAATTCAGAAACCTTATAGGTAAGTGGGAGGCAAAGACTGTTGTAATAATGTTCTGTGTTATTGATTGGTATCCAGCTCACAACTGATTCTGCTGATAGGCTAATTTTCATTACTAGTCTGGAAATTGATTCTGTTAAATATTTTTATTCTTTATTAGCTATTCCCTGTTATTTATATATTTTATATATATAAAATAAAAATATTTAATATTTAAAATAGTTCATATTATAAAATATTGCATTTATAAATATATATATATTCTACTTATATTTTTATTATATATTTATATAGAATATATATATTATTTATTTGTATATACATAGGAAATATATTCACTAAAATTTACTGGGTTTAAATGAATAGATAGAATAATTCTAAGAAGTACTCAAGCCTTCTGACATGGTAATCGTTTGTGGAGTACGTCAGTGATGATGAACTTTGGTATTTTAGGACAGTATGAGATATTTCATTTGCCACTGTAAAACCTGCTTGTCTTGAGCATGTGCCTGAGTTTAAAAATGGTGTGTTCAGACTCAGAACAGCCATTTCTGAGTGAACTTAAAGAGAAGCAATAAATAGTAGTTACCATTTGAAGAAAGTACATTGGAGCTGTTAAAGTGATGTAATCGTAGAATAGATAGGGTTGGAAAGGACCCTAAGATCATCAAGTTCCAACCCCCCTCCCATGGGCAGGGACACCTCACACTAAACCATGTCACCCAAGGCTCTGTCCAACCTGGCCTTTAACACCACCAAGGATGGAGCATTCACAACTACCCTGGGCAACCCACTCCAGTGCCTCACCACCCTAACAGTAAAGAACTTCTTCCTTATATCCAATCTGAACTTCCCCTGTTTAAGTTTGAACCTGTTACCCCTTGTCCTATCACTACAATCCCTAATGAAGAGTCCCTCCCCAGCATCCTTATAAGCCTCCTTCAGGTACTGGAAGGCTGCTATGAGGTCTCCACGCAGCCTTTTCTTCGCAAGGCTGAACAGCCCCAGCTTTCTCAACCTGTCTTCATATGGGAGGTGCTCCAGTCCCCTGATCATCCTCGTGGCCTTCCGATGAACTTGTTCCAACAGTTCCATGTCCTTTTTATATTGAGGACACCAGAACCATACACAATACTGCAAGTGAGGTCTCAGGAGAGCAGAGTAGAGGGGCAGGATCACCTCCTTCGACCTGCTGGTCACACTCCTTTTGATGCAGCCCAGGATACGGTTGGCTTTCTGGGCTGCGAGCGCACCCTGAAGCCGGCTCATGTTCATTTTCTCATCGACCAACACCCCCAAGTCCTTCTCGGCAGGGCTGCTCTGAATCTCTTCTCTGCCCAACCTGTAGCTGTGCCTGGGATTGCTCCGACCCAGGTGTAGGACCTTGCACTTGGCATGGTTAAACTTCATAAGGTTGGCATCAGCCCACCTCACAATGTCAAGGTCCCTCTGGATGGCATTCCTTCCCTCCAGCATATCAACCAAACCACACAGTGTGGCGTCATCGGCAAACTTGCTGAGAGTGCACTCAATCCCACTGTCTGTGTCACTGACAAAGATGTTGAACAAGACCAGTCCCAACACTGATGCCTGAGGAACACCACTTGTTACTGGTCTCCAGCTGGACATTGAGCCATTGACCACAACTCTTTTGTGTGTGGCCAACCAGCCAGTTCTTTATCTACTGAAGTGGTCCATATATCAAATTGATGTCTCTCCGATTTAGAGACAAGGATGTCATGTGGGACAGTGTCGAATGCATTGCATTTCTTTGGCATCCTTTCTTTTATGTTGTTGAATGTGGAGATAACTTTTCTTCTAGGTTAGTACAGTGCATGTGATAATGCGAACTGCCTTATGTGTTCTCCTGGGTGTGTAGTTTGCAGGTAGGGACTATTAAGACAGTTTTCCTAGACAATCATTAATGCCTCCTTTTGGTCAAAATGCTGCAGTTAGCCTTACCTTACCCAAAGGCAGGGTTCCCAAATTTGGGGTGGAACTTTTAGGAATAAAGTAGTTTTTTACATTGTGTTAAGAGATTAACCTCATGATGTTCAAAGCCATTGGTCTTGATCCAGGTGTTTCTTGATCAAGAGTTTGGAAAGAACATCTGTAAGCAGGCAACTTCCTATACAGGGACAAGAATGCCACAGATTTGTGGAAGGACTGACTTGAATCGGAATTTGAAACTCAATGACAGTTGTTTAAAAGAGTAGGAAAGACATTTTAAGAAGTACAACATTGAACAATGCCCTTCTGTCAGTGCTCTAGTATGCCTTTCTTACTTACTGTATTACAAAATTAGCGCTACTTTTTCTTCTCTCTTTTTCATGGCTTCAGGCTCTTTGGTGCTGAAATCTCAACTGGAAAAACAGGAACCTGTCTTTACTTAGTATTGTGAGACTACTATTTCTCCCTGTAGTCTTGGGTCATGCTTGATGTGGCTTAGGTGCCTGTTGCTTCACATCATTCACTCATAATTGTTCTTTTTGATGTCAACATCAACACTAAATTTTTAATTTTGAGCAAATACCTATAAACAAAGGAGTAGTGGCTCATGCTATCCCATCCCAATATGGGAATGTACCTCCTGTCATGTGCTCAGTCATGTTTACCATCTTCCTGAACTTGCATGACTCCTGGCACTTCATGGTCTGGATATCTTAAGATTTTCCCACACTTTGGTCATAAAATCAGTGGATTATTTAAAGCAGGAAGCACTGCTCTTTTAAAATGAAAACAAGAATATATGGATCATACATGTAAAGTAATGGAAGCATCAAGCTTCTCTTTGAGGAGTGTGATGGAAAGGAGAAATGGCTCAAGTGGAGCAAGTTGCATCTTGTCTACCAAGTTGGTCATAGTTAGGGGAAGGCCACAATACCGTGTAATTCCAGGAGGAGTAAGAGTGTTTCAGTTAGCTACAGATTGTGGCAGTTTACAGAAAATCTGTTTTAAGAAAGCCACAAGTTAGTAAATTTGACGTGGGAAAAGAACCAATTCTGTAGGGCTGTTGGTAGTTAAACTACTATTCTTGCTGTATATGTACACTGTGGAGGCACAGGAACACCTTCACTCCACTTACATTTCTTCTATTCAAAGATTGCTTGGTCTTTGAAAAGGATAAGTTGTACCAGGTAATGAGATTTCTTAGCTTGCTTTCTCAGTGGATCATAATTCAGAAAGTAGGGGATCTGGAAATCTCTTCAAGCTACATTCCAGTCGCTGCTTTGTTCCCAGGACTGTAAAGACTCCTCTTTCTCATTGCTCAGGCATATGGTAGGATTAGTTAGAAATCTTGGGGAGTTTTTTCTTTGGAAATCTCTATGTTAAAGTGCAATTTTCACACAACAGAAAATGAATCTTATAACAGTTTCTATTTCAATAGGAAACTGAACTGTCAGATTCCTGGTGGGTTGACTGGAAGGGCTTCATTAGTTACTCATTTCACCTAGTAGAATGAGATCCTTATGATCTTCCAGGCAGGTGGCCAGCAGGTGGAAGCATAACATGTACTTTATCTGTCTGTCTGTCTATCTATCTATCTAAAAGGATTTTTTTTTTTTTATTATTCCAAAATAAGTTGGGGTTGAGGTTTGTAAGTCTCATTTGCAGCCAGCTATTACTACAGTCTTTCAGACTTTCATCCAAGCTTCAGTTTAATTTCCTAGCCTAGTGAAGGCCTGGAAGAGTCTCAGTCCGTTGACCAATAGGCTCTCTTAGTTAGAGAGAGATGGGTGGAGAAGTGGGTTGAGTGTTCTGATTAGCCATATGCTCTGTGTTCATATTTTCAGGATCACAAATAGCTATTTTTTATAGACAGTTTTATGTGTGAACTATTAATTCTCTGACAGTATATCTGCATTTATCGCATTATAAGTGTCAGGGCATTATAATAAAATGCTTCTGTTTTGCTTTGGAAAAGAATTCCTATGTATATTGATATGGTCCTGATAGATTTCTTTTTTTTAATTATTATTATTTTTGGGGGGGTGAGGGAGGGACACAACCTAAACTGAGTGCTAACTCACATAATGAAAGATTAGTCAGCCCTAAGTTTCAGAATTGGTATTTTATTGTCTTCTTGAATAAATAGGTTTACAAACCCTACAGTAACAACAATAATAATTTTGAACAAGGACCATTCATTTCCAAGTGTCTGAAAGTGGTGTTCAAACTGCAGCTGCATATAGTCCAATGTTATATAGCTAGCCAGTGGTGTATTGTTACAGCTGTAATGAAATAGGACCTTTGCGTAACAGTAATTAGGCTTCTTTAATGATCAAAGATACACAGTGAAGAGGATTTTTATTTAGCTCAAGTGGCAAGGGAAATGTGGGCAGGTAAACTATTATGAGACTCACTCTTGGGAGATTTCTGGAATTACTCCTTCCACTGGTTTCATGTGAAAAATGTCATCTTTAGTAGTATGGTGTGTATTGCTCAGTGTATGCTCAGTGTTATCTTCAAATAAAACATACAGCCTATAACCTGGTCATGCAGGGTTACTTTTTGGTTTTCCTTCTTTTTTTTTTTTCACCTTTTCCCTCTGATGCCTCAACAGACCACTTCTAGTTTTAAGAACCAGTCAGCTGAGAGCACATAGATGTTTGCACTGGAGCACAAGCACTAGCAAGGTGAGGATGTAAGGCTGCTTCTGCTTCATTACATATTTGGGACAGGAAAGCAAGAGGCTTTTCCCTTTCTTCCCCCACTGAGTCATGAAATACGCCTGTTCACCTGATGCAGAAGAGAAAGCAAGTCCATTTATAATATTAAAATGATAATATTTAAATTTAAAATCAAAATTTAAAAGTCAAGTGAAATTATAAACATGCATTTTCAACATTGTGAATATAAAATAGATGCATTCTGATGACCTCTGAACAGACAGGTTTCGCTCCCTGAATTGCTACAGAAATTGGTCTCTTGCTGGCTTTTGCAAAAACTAATGGTTTCCAAACAACCCTTTTATTTTAGATGCAATTAACTTCTTGCATTTTTTTTCCTGTTTGTTTCCAGTCTTCTAACAAAAGCTGTCACTTCGTTTGGGAGGACCAGTTAGCTGAATAGTTCTTTGTACTTTAAATGACAGCAAAAGTGTATGCACTGTGTTCTGCAAGCCAGCTGTTTGATTTCTAAAGAGGCAAGCAATCCACTGTGTATAGCTGCATCTGTTGCTGCTCGGTGTGTGCAAAGTGCCCAGCCAGGCAAGTCCCTAAGTGCATTTTTTTTATGTCACGGAGAGTATGCCAGCTGACTTTGGCAGCACTATTTTGAAGTGAAGATTGAGCATTCAGACCAGATCATTCAGGCATTGGTAGGATTTAAGCCTTTCATCCCTGAGGAGAGTTAGGAAAGGTAAGATAGTCATAAAGTTCTTCATCTTAGCTTGACTTTGCTCCCTTTGCTGTCAATTGCAAAGCTCCATTTCCACTGAAAGTCATAATGTTTCAGATTATTTCTGCCGATGAGTAAAGCAAGATCTTCGAATAAATGTTTCTTTCCTTTCCTCAGCTGTTTTCTCTTAAATACCTTAGCATGAGGATTTAATCACTTGACAAGGTCCAAGAGAAACTGCTGAAAATTCACCAACTCCATGGCTGAGTGTACTCCCTCTATATAAGTCACTCTTCCCTGCCACCTCAGTGCTCTGGCCACATGGTTATATGTTCAGCAGACATGGGAACAATCACTCATTTACGTCAGGAAGAAAGGCATCCACTAGTAATCCATGTTATCGTGCCCTGGCTAAACCTACAGGGTCTAGATAGTTTCCTTTATTCTTCTTTCATGTCTGAGACCATTTTAGCATGGTGTTAATGGCCAGTTTTCAGCACTGGATTAATTCTTTCCAACAGAAGGCAGAAGGAACTGATCGCCTTTGAAAATCTATTCTGAAGGTCTCAGCAAACATGTCACCCAGTATCCCCTTATTTGGGCACGTTATGCCAGTTTTCTCCTGCTTGGGCCAGGGAGCTCCCAAGGCTAGGAGTGGGTTCACATGGAAGACGTGAGGATGGATGGGAAGTGTGTGAGGAGAAAGAGCACCTGTGGAAGTCTGTCTCTGGTTTTCTGTTTAGTATTTCTTTGGCTAGAATTCACTTTGCAGTTGTCCACCAGAGAGCAAATGGGGATGTTTATAGTAAGGGTATTATAGTGATTCAGCCAGAATGACATTTTAAGATGAGAGCTGACAGGAAATGAGCAATATGAGATTTGTAGGGGAAAGTTTATAAGCCTTCAAACCCTTCACCTGTAGCAGACTCAATCTGGAGTGAGGAGGATAGTTATGTTTAGGCTGTGATTCAGAAAGGCAAGTGAAAAATCAGATGATCCTCAAACATGTCCTTGTGTAATTTTGAAATAGCTTTCCAGTGCTTCTAGCTCTGCTGGTTTTGACAGCTCTGTGTATGTATTATTAAAACAAAAATGTTTCTGCTTTTGAAGTTCATTAAAGCATTCACAAGATTCTAAATCTGTCACTTGTGGTGTTACTAAATGCAATCCTGAATATTTACACAAATGCTAAATTGTAAAGAATAATAAATGATTGTGCTTATATTTCTTTATCTAGAATTCCACCAACAATGTTTTCATTCTAACACATTATGAGAGTAAATTTGCTAAGGTTTAGCCCATTTAAAGGGATGTGAGGCATATAACAACTGCCTCTTTCTGTCCTGCTGTCCAGATTTCTAGTATGCTATAAATTTCTTGAACCCAGCTGGCAAATTTTGCAGTTGAGATGCAACTCTGCTTTTACTCTCTCACAATTTTTTTCTTTAAACAAATGCTTAGTGATATTATCATTGCCCCATGATAATATCACATAGCAAAAATGTAGAGAAAATAAGATCCATATGTGTACATGTGTCCTGGTCTGTATTTGCACGTGTCGTACTTGAAATATTTCTCATTCAGTATCTGTTGTTGTTTTGTTTGAGGGGGTTTGTATTTTGGGAAGGGGGGTTTGATGGAGGGGGTGAAATTGTGATTTAGCACTTGGGAGCAGTCCATCTCAGTCAGTACAACAGCATCTTTCAAAAGGGAAGCATCAAAGTCAGCACCAAGGAACAAGGTACAGTAAAATAAGCATGTAAACTCCTGCTCTAGCCAGCTGTTTCTGAGCATCCTTGCTGTACCCATAGGGAAAAAGGAGGTTAGCAGGAAAATGAGAATTTTTCTACTAAGACAAATCTCACAGTTCCTGCTGTTCAGATTCCCCAATGTTTACTCTGTTTCTCATTAATTAGTCATTCAGTTAATCAGGTTACGCAAAATGATCAGCATTATTCCCTCTGTATAAATCAACAGTCAGGGCTGTCTTTGTAAGAAGGACATATTTCAGGCAGTCAGAACTGAGTGAAGAAGTGTAAGACATTTTTCATCCTGCAGGGATTTAATTCTCACTGACCTCTGTCTCTAGCTTCATCTGTAGTACTTTCAGGGTGGGAGCTTCAGAAAGCGTCAGGCTAAATTAATTCTTTTCCCCACTATAATAGTAGTGGAATGCTCACTGACTTCGGTATAAGTCCTATCCATTTTTGAGAAGCCCTTCTTTGAGTACTGTGAGTATAGTTTGTCCAGGACGATCTGGTTGGTACACCCTGATGCATTTATAACATGCACTGCTTTGCAGGGTTTCTGGTGCCCCAAAACTTACTTGTAATAAACAGGGCTCAAGGCAGTCTAAGAGCTACAGGAGTATCTGATGCAAGAGACCAGACACTCTCTATGTGTCTGAATATGTACACTCTTGAAAATATGATCTATCCAGCAGATCCCAGCAGCATTTGACCTTAATTGCTAGCAGTGAACATCTCGGTTTCACTGTTCAGAAAGAGGTCTGTTCTCTCTGTGCTGGAAAACTAACACTATTGACTAGAACCATATAGAGACACTTAGGACTCCCTAATTTACTGCAACATCAGATGCTCCTTTTAAAAGTAACATTGCTGAATTCCATGTGTGAAAAGCTTTTTTTCCTTAGGAGTATTTGGATTTCTAGATCAGAAATGCAATTTAGCTTTTTCAAGACGGAGTATAAGCAAGTGTAATGTGAGATGCAGGTCTGGAGAGCCTGGATTTGTCCCATAGCTAGGTCATGTTTTTCTTTTAGATAGTACTTTTTCTATTTATGAATAGCATTACAGTAAATAGATAAATCAAACTCCAGTTTTCAAAATTGCAAGGGAGAATAGAATGTTCCCCTGGAACGTGTTCGTAGCTCTGTTGTTACTGAACACAATGCACGTTAGGTACACCCAGCAGGAGAGCAATGTTGTTGTGTCACTCTGTAAATGTTTGATTTCTTTTTTTAATCTTAAGTTCTGCTGCAGGCTCCTTATTTGTACCTCAGCCATGAGAAGCTGAGTTGTTTCATTAATCTACTGTATGACACCTTAACCCTGCCAACTAATGTATGATGGTTGCTGTTTTTGGCTGTGGTAGAGTTAATTCTGTTCATAGCAGCTATGAAGCTATGTTTTGGATTTGTGCTGGAAATACTGTTGGTAATTCAGGGATGTTTTAGCTACAGATTGTGGGGACGGGCATGGAAGATGAATGTGTTCACTCAATGAAGTTTTTGTAACCTATTACAAATCCTGGTATTATATTTGATCCCAGTATTTCCAGTTTAAGTTTTTGCAACATTCAGTAACTGGTCCTCCTAGATGGCTGGAGACACATTTTGCTCCTCCTTCTAGAAAATACCAAGGGTTTTCCACAGATGTAGTTGCCAGCATTGAGGTATATCATGGGATTATTACTGTGTTTGTCATTTCCTTTTCTATATTGCAGTCATCTCTAAAAATAATGGATTTCCGCATCTCTGTCTTGCTTTTCTATCGCAATTCATGACCTTTGTACGTGTTTTGTGTCAATAATTGCAGTAGGTTAAGGTTGTACTGAAGCGAAACAGAGTAACCTTTAGCTGTTTATTAAGAGGTACGGTCTCAGGTAAAAGGTCATACATATAAATAGTCTTGGGAGAACAAAAGGAAATGAAAGTGGAGCTGAATAGGGTATTAGCTTCATATTGAAAAGCAGTGATGCATTTTTTGTATACCATGAGATTCTGCTTTTTATTAGTTCTGTCTGAAACAGCTCTGCTGAATTCTGGTTATTAAAGTATAGTGTGATAGCAAGGTAGAACAGGAGATAGGTACAGTCAGCTTTACCCATCTTCCTATATGCTAATAGCAACTAAGACAAAGAATCCTATCTCTAAATTCTAGCTGTTTCAATCTTTGTTACATGGTTTGTTTAGGTAAGAAAATGTTTAACAACTTTGCTAACCTTGTTGCCCTTTCTAACAAGGATGTTTTCATCACTTTCTCGATACAAAATAGAAGGATACCAAATACATTGTTGAGAGATTTTAAATTACTGTTCATGTTAAATAATTGTCTATATTTTTCCTGAAGGTATCTGTGCCATTGAATGATGACTCTGTGAACTGATAATCTCAGTAAAAATTACTTATTCTATCTGGTTAACATTCATGAAAATACCTGTGACCACAACAATTAGAAAATGCCTTTGAAAATGCTCATGCCATCGGCTACACAATTTTGGTCTTAAAAATATAGATTACTTGATACTTTGCATGTCTTATAGAACCTTAATCAGCCATGAGCTATTTTGCGTGATCACAGAGGGGAAGAGATGCCGTATTTTCTTCATCTTGTAAGTAGGAGGGAAAGCAGCTCTGTGATTGCTGTGACTCTTTTGCTTCTGCATTGGCACCCTTGACGGCACTGCTGCATATCACATTTGCACTGCTGTGCTCCAGGGAACTTTGTGCAGGGGACAGCACTAGTTTGGGTAATATACATTGCTCCAGCATCACATGAAAAGGGAGAGCCAGGAACTCTGAAATTCACTGTTTGTTCTCTATGGCTCCTTGGACAGCAGTGTTGTGCACTTTTGTTGTAGCCTAGGGAAAAATCACAGGTGTGACCCTGCTGACATCTACCTGAAGCAGAGGCTGCATTGCACTGTTACATGGGGTGCTGTTGAGAGAAACAGAATATTCCCTCCTCTGTGGTGTACAGCTGCTGACCCAGTAACGAGTCAGCTGTTGCAGCTATCCCTGTGTAATCAGCTAATGCATCGTTTCTGCAAACATTTGCAGCATTGAATTCACTGAATAATGCTCTTAGTGGTTGATCATCGTATATAAGAGTGGCTGTACTGGCTCAGACTTGGGATCCATCTAGCCTAGCGTGCTGCCTCCCACACTGCCCATAAGCAAATGTCCAGGGAGGAGTAGGAACAGGGCAGCAAGGTGTTTCCTTTAATTACCAATTTGTGACTACTTTCACAGACTTTCCTGGGCTTGATGTGGCTTGTGTATTTAGTGATGTCCAAAGCAATTGTCTTGTGTACTCCTTGGACATATGTAAGCTTTTTGTTTCCAAGGTATCATCTGGCAAAGAGTGCCAAATTGCTTCCTCTCACGTGAATAACTGACTCCTTTTTTTATAAACATGGCTTTTACTAGTATCATTGAAGGTCACCCTTTTTCCTCTTTTTTTTTCTTTAACTGAAGGAGATAGTGAACAGTCCATCTTCTCTGTATTACCCATAGCTTTGTATTTCTCTGTCAGAATCTCCCTACAAGCTACCATGATTTATTTTTTTTTCCTAATGAAATATTGTTACTGACATTTTCAGCCTTAATCACTGCACTGACAACAGCTTTTTTTTCTGTCAAAGCCCCTGCGTAGAGTCAGTGAGCAGTCATGTGTGACAGCTCTTCTCTTTTGGGGCACAAGGCCAAATACTTTGATGCAGTAACATTTTGGTGAAGTTCAGAGCTGCCCCTTCTTTATATCAGAAGGGAATCTGACTCCTTGTTTCTATGCAAATGTAATTGTGCATTAGTTAAGAAAAAGCTTCACATTGATAAAGTTAGAGTTTGTTTTAATTAAGGTTGTCTTCTACATATTAACAGCTAACAAAATAGATCTGATGCTTTCTAGTAGCATTAAAACTGAAACTGAAAATCCCACAGGCCAGTTTCCTTTGATTATGCAGTTTGTGAGGCCAAAAAGAGATTAATTACTGAACCAAGTAGGAAAGAGAAGGTGAGCACAGCAGTAATAATGAGATTGTTACAAAGATGTCTTGGAATACCAAATTCTCAACAAAAAAAATGATCCTTAAAATAGACCACAGTGGATAACTTGTTTTTACTAACTTTTTTTTCCTAACTCTTTCCTGGGGTGATTATAATCTTTACACTCTTGTGTTACAGTGTGTTAGTGTGTTGCAAATAAAAAAGACTGCAGATTCACTGTGCAGTTCAAGATGCCTGGGACTAGAGTTGGCTGAGGTTGAAACTTAACAATTTTTATGTCCATTCAACAATTTGTTGAAAACAGTAAAAGCAAGGGTAGTGTCCTGTTCAGTCTGAACTTTGCATTCCAGCCAGATAAGAATGCATGATGCAAGTATGCTGTATGAAACCATCTTACTTATTAATGGCAATGGATAAAAGAACCAGTACAGTTCATTCTAGAAAAACTATAATGAGTAACTGAAGCTGAACTACTGTAGCAAGTATTTTCTCATTCCATTGAAATTTACCAAAAATTTGCCAAGGTTCTCATCCGGAGCCAGTAGTGCTAGCTATTCAGGATGTGGGAGATGAGGTCTTTTTGTGCTAGGGTTTTGTGCTCGGACTTTTCTGCTGATGTTAGTCATCTCACAGTATCACAGTATGCTACAGACTGGAAGGGACCTCAAAAGATCATCTAGTCCAATCCCCCTGCCGGAGCAGGAACACCTAGATAAGGTTACACAGGAATGTGTCCAGGAGGGTTTTGAATGTCTCCAGAGAAGGAGACTCCACAACCTCCCTGGGCAGCCTGTTCCAGTGTTCCATCACCCTCACTGAGAAGAAGTTTCTTCTCAAGTTTAAGTGGAACCTCTTATCTCCCTATAATTAATTCAAGTATGTAATTGAAAATAAATATTTAATTGAAGACTCTCACACACTAATAATCCTGGTCAGTCTGTCTGTCCAAAGAGGTAAACATAAAGAGAAATAAGTGCAGGAAGAGTAAAAGACATTTCTAAGTGTCTCTTACCCTGCCTGTGATTTAGTCTGTTCTTTAAGGATGCCCTTAACCAAGCTAGGAGCGGGAGTACTCAACCACCTGTCTTTATTAGCATCAGTGCTTCTTGTCGTAAAAGGTTATTCTCTTGAAGAATAAATAGGTTGAAGTGTATTCTAGGGATGTACTAATCTTTCTGCATTATAGGAATCTCCATAGCTAATTGGTTTAGAGCTTTTATTGAGGTGGAGTCTCATGCACTGTAAAATTTGCATTTTGTATGACTTGAAAAAATTTGTCAGAGAGAATGATTTTTTTTACCAGCACAGTAGCCTTCCTAAGGAAGAGGACCTGTTTCTTGGGCTAGTATAATTCATGTGATCTAGGTGTAAGAACACTAGGCAGGAATTTGAATGAAGTGATTTCTTTACTGGTTTAGGGTATGGACAAGCCAGCTGTGCTCTGTAGTGGGTTTTGATAGTTATTAGCATTTGTATCAGAGTCTTACCTATGGATTGTATTTGAGGGTCACTGCTGTGTTAACCCAGAGCTAAAAGATGGCCTCAGGCTTTTTGAGCTGTTTGAGCAATCAGAAGTAGTTAGGAGTTTTGATACTGTGGTAATAAATCTCATGGAAAATAACAGTCCATGATTTAGAATGGGCCAATGGATGTTGTTACTGTTGTGTAAGGTTAGGAAGATCTGAAAGTCTCTAAATTTGCTACATTCGCAGATGAAAGCGATTATTAGAAACTTTGCTTTATGCTGACATACTTCTGACTAGACCATTTGCTGATAAATGTTGCCCATCAAAGTCAGGAAATTAAATGAACAGTCTGTGGTTTTCACCTTGATCTTCTAAACTCTTTCTTAGAAATCACTGAGGAAACTTACTTCAAAACCCAATTAACTTCAAAAACTAATTAACCTTACTTCAAAATCCTGTATAGCTGTTGACTCTTTACTTTGGCCCAAGTACTCCTGAGAGTAGAGAATTTCCGTTAGTAACAGTAGTGGGGCCTTATGGTGGGACTTGGTGAGACGAGTGAGTACTCTAGTCTGGGCAGGTTTTGGAGAGACTTTGCTGCATCATTCAGAGTTAATAGATGGGACATGACAGTTTTTCCAGGTGGGATTCTCTCTTTGGGGAGTGTGGGATGGAGAGGTAGCTGCTGGCAGCTGTTGACAGTAAGCAGGACTTGGGTAATATAAACAGTTAGGTCATGCTGATCATTGAGCACACACAGCAGAGCAAAACAAAGCTTGAGCTTATTTTGTATCCAGTATGCTGTACTGGGCAGTTTTTTCTTCATGTGAGAATGGAAAGTATGCAATTGCTAATAAGCCTCACCCCTCACAGCATTCTCTGTAGGTCTGTAATGGTTTAGAAGAGCGATGCTCAGGTAGTATTTCTGCATGGGATACATGTTAGTAGTTTTATGGCTCCAAGTTGATTTATCCCAGCTGTATAATAGCCATGTCATTAGTTTTAAGGGAAATCGGGCTTTAAAGCACAACAGATTTCATCCCATAGTTTCATGAGTTTCACAAGCAACACTAAAATGAATAAAGAGAAATCTCACAGAATTCTCAAAATTCAAAGATGCAGTTATGTTTATAGGTAATTACGTAATAAAATTAATTTTTATGTGAGTACGAAAGTCTGTGTAATTGTATAGTCTTTCTTAGCATAAACACAGGCAGTCATCTGCTTTTTAAGTCTTTGAAAATGTGACTTGACTAAATTTCGACATTTTTAGTGCTCCATGTGGAATGCAGGTTCCTGACTTAAAATACTCACATTTGAAAATTATGACTTACGTTTATTGTTTGGGTTCCAATACCAGAGAGTGGTCTGAGAGTGCTAGGGTTAGATTTCTGAAGATGTACAGTTATTTAATCTCTGCTATTAGAGTTAGGAATCAGTAGAACTGTAGTAAAAAATAAATTGCTTTTTTTTTTTTTTTGCGCTGCAAGTTCACAGGATATTTAAAAACCAAAATATATTCAAAAATGCACTTAATTACTGAAGTGTGACAGTATTATCAGAAATGAACACATGCACTTTCTGTATTTTAAAGGGTCACATCAAACAGACTATCAGTCCTTCAGGAGCTAATATGTAAGAATAAAACACTGACAACAGTGGATTCTCAGCTTGAACTGAGAATCTGTGTTTGAGGTTCTGATTTTGACCCAAGTGTTTGAACCTCAAACACTTGAACTGTGTTTAAGGTTCTGGTTTTGCTTTGTTTGTTGTAAGTTTTCTAAGTAGCCTTAGGAACCTACGTGGCCTGAAAACATGACTGTTAGGCCTGCCTGATACCTTATAGTAGCTTATGTCGTTCAGCTTGCATCTTTTGGTTTAATGGTGGCAAGTTCTTCCCCTTAGTTAAAGTTCCCCTTAATTTGCTAACATATGCTGCAAAGTTAAAGAGAAAACAGCCAGTTTGTAGGAGGAGTGGTATCATCTTGTGCTAATGATTGCCTTGTAAAAACCAGCATGGACTGGAGGACAATAAGGAGGGGACAGGTGGTTTGCAAGTGTTGGAATAAACTGTAAATACAATCTTTTTTCAGAGAACCACAAAAATATACTTGTGTGCACTCTGCCCAGTGCTTGGCTCTAGTATTTAAGGTTAAGAGCTTCCAGGGAGCACGGCGAATAGGGTAGTAATTGGATTATAGAAGGGGCAGTTTGCACGGCAGTTCGCGCAGGCTGGGCAAGCAGGGCTTGGAAGTAATGGTTCTTACACGATCAAAATCTGTAGTGAACAAGGGTGTAAGTGACTTAACGAAACCCTCCAGAAAGGATGTGTCTGTACAGACCCCTTCTTGTGCAGAGTGTTTGAACTTATCAGTAGTACCAGGGGCAGATGACATTTGCCTGAGGTGCGAACAGGTTACTAATCTCTTATCATTGGTGACTGAGCTGAAGGAAGAAGTTGAAAGGCTAAGAAGTATTAGGGAAAGTGAAAAGGAAATAGATTGGTGGAGTTCCACCCTTGAACCTTTGAGGGGGGCCCATCAGGAGTCAGAAGACTCCCATACCTCCAACTGCCAAGAAATAGAAGGGCACCTGGTTGATGAAGGGGATTGGAAATCGGTCTCTGTTTGGAGGGCTAATAATAACATTTCCTCCCAACCCCCATTACCAACTCAGATACCGCTTCAGAACAGATATGAGATCCTGGATCAGGAGGATCTAGAGAGCCAGCTAGATGGTTTAGGAAACAATAATTTATTCAGTGAGCCTCTCAATTATGCTTTATCTGTAGGATGAATTACCACTTCTAACATCAAAAAGAAAAGAAGGGTAGTCGTAGTGGGAGACTCGCTTCTAAGGGGAACAGAGGGTCCCGTATGCCGGCAGGACCCAATCCACAGGGAGGTTTGCTGCCTTCCTGGGGCCCAGATACGGGAGATCACCGAGAGACTTTCTGGGTTGATTAGGCCCTCTGATTATTATCCACTGCTGACATTCCAGGCTGGCAGTGATGAGATTGAAAGGAGGAGTGTTAAGGCAATTAAAAGGGACTTTAGGGTACTGAGCCAGGTGGTTGATGGGGCAGGAGCCCAAGTGATCTTTTCTTCGATCCCTTTGGTGGCAGAAAAATATAATGAATGGAACAGGAGAGCCCACATTATTAACAAGTGGCTCAAGGGTTGGTGTCGTCGGCAGAACATTGGGTTCTTTGACCATGGGACAACTTTTACAGCACCTGGCCTACTGGACACGGATGGGTTGCATCTCTCTGTTAAGGGTAGAAGAATCCTTGCTCAAGAATTGGCAGAACTCATTGAAAGGGCTTTAAACTAGGTTTGAAGGGGGAAGGGGATGCAGCTGGGCAGACTGGAAGCAGGACTAAGGGTAATCAGCCTGGGTCAGTGGTGAAATCGGTGGATCAGCTGAGGTGCATGTATACTAATGCATGTAGTATGAGGAATAAACAAGAGGAGCTGGAAGCCATGGTGCAACAATATAGCTATGATGTAGTTGCCATCACAGAAACGTGGTGGGACGAGTCAAATAGCTGGAACATCGTATTGGATGGCTACAAGCTCTTCAGAAGAGACAGAAAAGGGAGAAGGGGTGGAGGGGTGGCTCTTTATATTAGGGAGGTCTTAGATGTTATAGGTATTGAAATTAATGATGATGAAGTTGAATGTTTATGGGTAAGAATTAAGGGGAAGGCGGGTAAGGCTGATATCCTATTGGGGGTCTGTTATCGCCCACCCAATCAGAAAGAAGAAGTGGACAACTTGTTTTATAAGCAACTGGAGAATGTTTCTGGATCTTCAGCCCTTGTTCTTGTAGGCGACTTCAACCTACCGGATATATGTTGGGAATTTCATACAGCTCAAAAAAGGCAGTCCAGAAAGTTTTTAGAGTGTGTGGAGGATAACTTTCTGTCACAGCTGGTGAGCGAGACTACCAGGGGAGGGTCTGTGTTAGACCTGTTGTTCACTAATAGAGATGGACTGGTGGGTGAGGTGAAGGTTGAAGGTTGCCTGGGGCACAGTGATCATGAAATTGTAGAATTTTCAATACTTAGGGAAATCAGGAAGAACATCAATAAGACCTATACCTTGGACTTCCGGAGGGCAGACTTTGGCCTGTTTAAGAGACTCATTCAGAGAGTTCCTTGGGAAACTGCCCTTGAAAATAAAGGAGTTCAGGAAAGCTGGGTGTGCCTCAAAACAGAGATCTTGAGGGCACAGGAAAAGTCTGTTCCTGTGTGCCAAAAGATGAGCCGACGAGGCAAGCGTCCAGCCTGGATGGGTACTGAGGTTATGAAGGAACTTAGAAATAAAAAGAAGGTGTATTATCTTTGGAAGGAGGGTAGGGTTTCTCAGGGAGTGTTTAAGGAGGCTGCTGGGGCATGTAGAAAGAAAATTAGGGAGGCCAAAGCTCAGTTTGAACTTAAATTGGCAACTTCTGTAAAGAATAATAAAAAAAGTTTTTATAAATATATTAATGGTAAAAGGAAGGGTAGGATTGATCTTTGCTACTTATTGGATGAGGCAGGAAACTTAGTAACTAAAGATGAGGA
This sequence comes from Psittacula echo, assembly GCF_963264785.1. Classification (NCBI taxonomy): domain Eukaryota; kingdom Metazoa; phylum Chordata; class Aves; order Psittaciformes; family Psittacidae; genus Psittacula; species Psittacula echo. The sequence continues at coordinate 49,546,632 of NC_137735.1, read as the reverse complement.
GAAAGCAGAAGTGCTTAATGCCTTTTTTGCCTCAGTTTTCAGTAGGAAGACACCTTGCCCTCAAGATAACTGTACTTTGGGGTTGGTAGGTGGTGTTAGGGAACAGAATGGTCCTCTTGTTATTCAAGAAGAGGAAGTTAAAGAATTGTTGAGGCATCTGAATATTTATAAATCAATGGGACCAGATGGGATTCATCCCAGGGTGATGAGGGAGATGGCGGATGAGCTTGCAAAGCCGCTCTCCATCATTTACCAACAGTCGTGGCTCACTGGTGAGGTTCCAGATGATTGGAAGTTGGCCAATGTGATGCCCATTTATAAAAAGGGTAGGAGGGAAGATCCTGGTAATTACAGGCCAGTTAGTCTGACCTCAGTGCCGGGAAAGTTAATGGAAAAGTTCATACTGAGTGTTATTAAGCAGCACTTAAGAAATGGCCAGGGTATTAGACCCAGCCAGCATGGGTTTATGAAGGGCAGGTCATGCTTGACTAACTTGATTTCCTTTTATGATCAGGTGACCCGCCTGGTGGATGTGGGAAGGGCTGTGGATGTTGTTTATTTGGATTTCAGCAAGGCTTTTGACACTGTCCCCCATAACATACTTCTGGAGAAGTTAGTAGCTCGTGGCTTGGACAGGAGCACTCTTTGCTGGGTCAGTAACTGGCTGGATGGCCGGGCCCAGAGGGTGATGGTGAACGGTGTTGCATCCAGCTGGCAACCTGTCACCAGTGGTGTCCCTCAGGGGTCTGTGCTGGGACCGGTGTTGTTCAATATTTTTATTGATGACATAGATGAGGGTATTGAGTCTTTCATCAGTAAGTTTGCAGACGACACTAAGCTGGGAGCTTGTGTCGATCTTTTGGAAGGAAGGAGGGCTCTGCAGAGAGACCTGGATAGGTTGGATAGATGGGCAGAATCCAATAAGATGAAATTTAATAAGTCTAAGTGCCGAGTCCTACATTTTGGCCGTAAAAACCCCTTGCAATGTTACAAGCTGGGGACAGTGTGGCTGGATAGTGTCCAGGTAGAAAGGGATCTGGGGGTATTGGTGGATGGCCAGTTGAATATGAGCCAACAGTGTGCCCTGGTGGCCAAGAAGGCCAATGGTATCCTAGCCTGCATTAGGAATGGTGTGGCCAGCAGAAACAGGGAGGTTATTCTTCCCCTGTATTTAGCACTGGTGAGGCCGCATCTTGAGTACTGTGTCCAGTTCTGGGCTCCTCAGTTTAAGAAGGACGTAGAAATGATTGAGCGCGTCCAAAGGAGGGCTACGAGGTTGGTGAGGGGCTTGGACCACAAGCCCTACGAGGAGCGACTGAGAGAGTTGGAGTTGTTTAGCCTGGAGAAAAGGAGACTTAGAAGTGACCTTATCACTCTCTACAACCTCCTGAAAGGAGGTTGTAGACAGGTGGGGGTTGGTCTCTTTTATCAGGCAACAACTGATAGAACGAGAGGACACAGTCTCAAACTGCGCCAAGGAAGGTACAGGTTGGATATTAGGAAGAAATTTTTCACAGAAAGAATAATAAAATATTGGAACGGTCTGCTCAGGGTGGTGGTGGAGTCTCCATCCCTGGATGTATTTAAAAAGAGATTGGATGTGATACTTGGTGATATGGTTTAGTCGAGGTATAAGGCATGGGTTGGACTCGATGATCTTGAAGGTCCCTTCCAACCTGGTAATTCTGATTCTGATTCTGAAATAAGATCTCTTGCCACAGCCTGTACTGAGAGGAGTTGTGGAGGTTAATGTTTAATAGGTTCTTAGCTAGAGTTGCTCACTGTTTTCTCACTATATGGATCTGCTGTTCCCTTGGAAGCATTATTTTGTGTAAACTGAATTCATTTTTATACTAAAACATATCAATCTACATATGCTGTTGCAGAATCCATGACAAGCAGTTAATAGTGTGCTATCAAAGGGTTTTCTGCTTTTCATTTACACACTTCTGTTTTCATTTTTCATCTCCATTCAGCATAATGAAAGCAGGTATTGTACTGTGTGATTTCTGCAATCACTGACTGTTGCATGCTCCTCTTAATAGTATTCAGTCAGCAACAAGCCTTGTCCTACGCAAATTGCAGGAATGTTAATTTCTAACCTCCTAGCAAGTTGCAGAAGAATCTGATTGAACACACCTACATGACTTGCTTGAGTCATTTAACTGCAATGACTTGTACTTAAAATTGGAGGTGTATTTATGATGAAGATACGGTGCCATGGAAATGGGAGATAGAAAAGACCTATAAGATCACCTTGAAGATCCTTGTAGAGTACAGAATGTATCTTCTGATTCTTTTTGTAGTTCAGAGGTGAATGCTCCAAGAACAGGAAGTTTATAACCCTTTTTTGCTGTATTGTTACATGGTCTAGTGGAATTTCTAGTGGAGTCTCAGCTTATCTGTATTACCCAGTGTTGATTCAGAGGGCCATAAAAAAACATACTAGTTGAGCTATGCTTGAAAATGCTGCTCCCGCTGTCTTCAAAATCCCTGTGGCCTGAACCTGCTTTTTGTACAGAGTTCATAAACAGAATTCTTTAATGCTGAGAAGGAAAAGCAATTGAAGGGTGGGTAGCTAGAGTGAACCTTGCAGTTGTCATTTCACCTCTTCAAGTTCCTTTGTTAGTGAGTTGGCCATATGGTATTGCAAAGCAGGAGAAATACAGATGTAAAGCTAATTTATTTTCCTTTAAGGATCTGTCCGCACTTTATGGGATATAGTACAGTTCAGGCCAGTGCCAACAGTGTCTTTTAGGCAGCGAATTCTTTCATTGCTGTGTAATCATTGTCATGCTGTGAACAGAAGAAGTACCATACATGGAGAAAGACAGGTTTTTCAGCAGCTTGTTTGAGACTTCCCAACATACTTACATGGACTTCACTGGAGCAGCTCTGAATTCTGGCACAGCTTCATGCTTTTCTAACACAGCAATCCTTTGGCAAACACTTACTTGTTTACACCTCAAACAGTTAGCCAACAGGAAGGAGGGAGGAATGTGATGTGTGCTGTACTGACTTGACTTACCTGTGTTGCCTGGCTTTTGATGGTCTGATTAACATTTGCCCTTTAATAGCACAGTTGATGTTTACAGAGCATTTACTGTAAGATTCTTTCACTGTTGGTGGCGTATTTATTTTAAGACTGTATTGAAATATCAAATGATGCCCATTGTAACTGCGGTAACCTACCATAATTTTTATTGCTCTCACTGTTGTTCTGAATAGGCAGCTGGATACAGACATGAGCAGAAAGTCTGCCCTGTGGGAAACTGAAAACAAATCATCACCATAGTCAGCTTTCTAAGCGCATTGCTACATCTCTCCTCTGTGATCACCTAGCCATATTTGTGCTTCCTTACTCTTGATACCTCTATTGTTCAAGCTGGGCGAGTCCAAAGAAACCAAGTGAATCAAAGGCAGAAATTATTCTCAGAGAAGCAGTGCCTCTGTAGCCGGGTGAGAACTCTAAGATTTGGAGACAAATACTTATGTTATTTTTGCTGTCTGTGGAGATGCTCTGACTCTACATTCAGGATAGTGACTGAGGATTGATTTTTATATTTCTTAAGATGCCATAAGCTTTGCTGCTGCACAGAGGTACTCTGACTCTAGATATGTCCACACAAGGAGTTGGCACAGACCAACTGTTCTGCAGTAATCACTTGAGCTGTAATGCTGACCCCATTTAAGCATGTCCAAAAGAGGATTAAGCTGATTCTTAACACTCATAGTATCCAGTTGCCTTTGTCAGAGCGTGTGACAGAATTCCTGGTTAGTACAAGGTGTCTGCTTTTGAAAGCAACCTCACTACCAGAGCTTCACTTGGTAATTTGAGATATCAGGATGCCTGATACCTCATCAGCATCTATACTGTTCTTGATACAGCTTAAAAGTACTGAAGCTGAAGGATAGCCACCAGTATGGAACAAAGGCCATAAGAAATACTCGGGTATTTGCTGTGGCCAAGCAATGGTAGATCCATCTTTCCAGTCTCCATATGTGGAACAGAAATGCACAGGAAAAGAAGGTAAATGCCATTTACAGTCCACTATCTGGTTTTACCTATGAGGGTTTTTTTCCATGCTTTATAGTTGATGGTGATATTCACACGTGCATAGACTCAATTCCAGAGCATAAGAGAAAACACAGCCAGCCTGATGTGTTAGTGCATTGCCTGGGACTGCAGGCACAGGAGTAGAAAAAGGGGATTTTGAGGTCCTTGGAGTTCAAAAATGAATTTATGAGTGACTTTGCGTATGTGGAACATATGTATGTGGAACCAGTCTTATATGTGGGGCAGATTGAGGTTACCAGCAGTTTTATGCTGAAGCAACTACATAAATGTAGAACAGAAAAAAAAAACAGCAAAGGCTAGACTCTTTCTCAGTGCACTCAGACCATCTGTGACACAAAGACAGTAAATGCCAAACTGTTAACTGATGGGATTCTCTAGGAAGGAGTGCAATTATCTTGTATAGTCCCAGAAAACATGCATAAGGAGTTTGGTATTACCTCAAGAAGAAGGATGTATTTTTTTTTTATTATGTAATCTTCCTTGTATATTGCTTTGAAACTAGACGGTGTATCTCCCTGATATGAAGGCATCCACGCTTATTTTGCTCTAGAGCTTTCTTTTTTTATGTCCATCAGGGAGTCCTCAACATACCTTTCACTGAGATTCCTCACCAATGGATGAAGTTGTCAAATCAGAGAGTTAAACATTTCAGTTTAGTGAACTGGCTGGGTGCTCAGCTGCAGGCTGCTATTCTCTGCCACACCTGCAGAACCCCTGACTTGAGAGTTCTACATCAATCCCACTCCTTCCTCTCCACTTGAAGGAAGTTCACTCTGCCCCGATTCGGAACATTGCCTGTGCTAGATTTCCTTCTGCAAACAGATGCCATGCAGCAGTTGGCAATCACTGGGAGCTTGTTGTATCTTCTGGCTTGAGGCCCATACATCTTGTCACTTTTTGGCCCCCATCCCATGCGTGCTGCATGCTTGCAGCATTTTGACAAAGTTGCCTGTAGAGCTGCACAGGTAGGAGGCTGAGAGGACTCCCTTAGGCAAACTCACCTGGCTTCTGGCAGGAAAGGGGCCTTACGGTGTTGAAGGTTCACTCCAACAATCTCCTTTCGTGTTCCATGGACACTGTCAGGTTTGAAGATTATCTTACTGGTGGGTTGATGTCTTGAATTTTAATGGTTTTAGGACAGGATAGCTTTGGTTCCAGTTGCATCTTTCTGGATTACACAATATTTATGTTCAGCCTTCAGGAAGAATTTGAAATTTGTTCACTGAATCTGCCCTAGTGGAAGCATCTCTGGGGGTTACTTTTTACTGTCCATCCATTCCTTGAGCACCAGAGTGTCAGTTATTTTTGGTAAAGCACTTAATCAAGTGCTTTGATATTTGGAATTGCCAGTTGCACAAAGAAAATAGGCAAATTTTGTTTGCCTTAAATATCAATAACGTGAGTGTTGTCCCAGATCCTAGTAAATGGTAATTTTGCTATTGAAGTATTTGTATGGGATTTTTTTTTTCTTACATGTCACGCAACAACTCATTTACCGTAAAAGGCCTTTTTCACTGGTTGAATAAGTTATATGATATGTCATAGGGAATAGAGCTAGCTAATGGGGAAAAAAACAGGGTCAGTACTGAAGTCTTTTAGGGAGCTTCTACTTGTCATTAAGTCTAACCTTGTTAGTCATACATGGACAGTTCAAACCAAGGTGGTGACTGCCTAAATAAGTAAGTATGGAAGCAGGTAGCACAGCTAAATATGGGGCTTCTCCCTCCTATGCCTTTCTGTATTAGGTGATTCACTGGGTAGGCTGGTTTGACTTTGTGTTAGAGTGGTTTCATGTGGCCTCAGACCAGAATCAGCCATATTGTAGAGATTTTCTTCAGACTTTTCTATTAGCAGTATTACTAAAGTTTCAAGAAACTTGTTTTGGTGGAAAAGTAACTGAGGAAAACTGTTACCATCTCAGTAAATCTTGGTCTATATTCAGAATCCTATCTATTAACTTCAATAAGTAAAATAAGTGTCTGTTGCTCTTCATTTAGATTAGTTCTGTGGATCTAATACAGTTAGAGACAGTGAGTTTATTGTGATTTGGATATCTGCAACACATTAGGAATTAACTTGCTGTTACGGCATTAATTTAAAGCTTCACTGAAAATAGACAAAATTTGGTACAGCAGTTACAAATAAGAAAATGGTTCTGACACAAGTAATTCCTGTGCAATTTCAAGCCCATGGGCTTTGACCATGAGCTATAACAGGCATGACTTTAACTCTGAGAAAGTTTACTGAAACAAGATTATGGGATCCACGTACAGTGAAAGTGACCTAACTCTGGAGCTAGAAATGTGATAACTGTGTGCTTGAATTTTGTAGGCTTTCTGAGAGCATTTGCTAGCTCCCTACCTCTGGAATCATGCAGTGTTAACAAAGTTTGTAAGCGTGTGTTTACTTTCAAGCATTTAAGCAGTTCTGCTGTTTGCAGTGGCTTCTGTCAAATATGAAGGCTGTGGTTTAAAGGAAGATAATGCTCATCTCTTTGAATCCAAGGGGTCTTGACCTCTTTAAGACACAGGAAATTACATAAACAGCAGAACTTGGTTGAACTTTAAATCTTTATATACACTTTAGGATTGCATCAAATTTAAAACTTTTGATATCTGAGTAGGGCGGAGTACAGAGGAGGTGTTTTAGTGATCTAATATCTAAAAATACAAGTAGAGTGACAGAAATCCAAATGTGACAGCGGCATCTGCGCAGATTGTGGGGATGACTGCACTCATCATGACTTTATGATTTCAGTGTGGCAGTTACTCAGGAAAGGATTTGGTTCTTGGTTGTGAGTACAGAAGAGAGCTGGTAGCTGAATTTTTCAAGTATGTGTTATTGCTTATGTTATCTGTGCTGACTCTCTGCAAACCTGATAAGAATTAACAGAGCTATTGATCTTTGTCTCCCAGTGTCAGCTGTTTAGGATGATGAAGCATTTTTTCTTTGAAAGAACTTCTCAGCTGGAATATGCCTGCATGGTTTTAAAATCCGTATTGTAGGTGGTAGATGAAGTGATGAATCAAGGTGGTTTTTAATTCCTTTTTATATTTTATTACTTTTTGAACTGAATCTATGCTTCGGCATAAGCCCATTTTTAGCACTTAGAGCAGTCTCTTGAATGAGGACTGTTCTCTTGCTTTAAGTTCACTCCAAGTTTAGAATCATAAAATAGATTGAGTTGGATGGGACCTTTAAAGGTTATCTAGTCAAATCCCCCTGCCGTGGGCAGGGACATCTTCAACTAGATCAGGTTGATCAAAAGCCCTATCCAGCCTGACCTTGAATGTTTTCAGGGACGAGCACCCACCACCTCTCTGGGCAACCTGTTCCCAGTGTTTCATTACCCTCATCATAAAAACTTTCTTCCTTATATCTAGTCTGAATCTACCCTCTTTTAGTTTAAAACCATTACACAACAAGCCTTATTAAAAAGTCTATCCTCATCTTTCTTATACACCCCATTTAAGTATTGAAACGTCCATTTAAGTATTGACGTGAGGTCTCTCCAGACCTTTCTCTTCTCCAGGCTGAGTAAGTCCAACTCTCTCAGCCTTTCCTCATAGATGAGGTGTTCCAACCCTCTGATCATCTTTGTGGCCCTCCTCTGGACCTGCTCCAACAGCTCCATGTCTTTCCTGTGCTTAAGACTCCAGAGTTGGATACAGTACTCCAGGTGGGGTCTCACGAGAACAGAGTAGAGGGGTGGAATCACCTCCCTGGACCTGCTGGCCTTGTTGAACCTTAGTAGGTTCACATGGGCCCTCTTCTCGAGCTTGTCCAAGTGTGCCTCTGAATGACATCCTGTCCCTTAGGAGCGTCAGCTGCACCACTCACCTTGGTGTCATCTGCAGACTTGCTGAGGATGCATTCAATCCCACTGTCTTTGTCATTGCTGAAGAGGCTAAAGTTAGCTTTTCTGAAGTCCAGGGTTGCAATATTATATTGCCCTGTTTCCTCCTCACATGATACTAAACTCCATGATGTCATGGTCACAGCAGCCCAGGCTGACCCCAACTTTCACATCACTAAGTCCTTCCTTGTTTGTTAGCATAGGTCCAGCAGCACACCTTTCCTTGTTGGCTCCTCCATCACCTGCATCAGAAAGTTATCATCAGTGCTTTCCAGGAACTTCCCAGATTCTTTGTTCCTTGCTTTGTTATTCCTCCAGTAGACGTCAGGGTGGTTGAAGTTCCCTATGAGAACCAGGTTGTGTGATTGTGAGGCTACTTCCAGCTATCTGTAAAAGGTCTCATCTACTGTGTGCTCTTGATGCAGGTGGTCTGTAGCAAACACCCACAAGTGTCACCCTTGCTGGTCTGCCCTTTAATCTTGATCCATAAGCTCTCAACTTGCTCTTCATCCACCCTGAGACAGAGCTCCAGATATTCCAGGTGTTCTCACACACAAAGGGCAACTCCACCACCTGGTCTGTCTTTTCTAAAATGCATGTAGCCATTGATGGCAACATTCCAGTCATATGAGCTATCCCACAACGTCTCTGTGGATCTGTCTTTGATTTACAATGAGATCAAAGCCCTGTGACCGCACGTAGGTCTCTAGTTCTTCCTGCCTGTTTTCCATACACGGTGCGTACAAGCATTTCAGAGGAGCATTGGAGCATGTCTGTTCTCCCAGGGGGTACAAGAGGATACCCTGTAGTCATGTCCTGTAGGCACTTCCTTGGCTGCATGCACTTACTGGAGGTATACCCACTCAACCCTTGTTTTGCTTTGTGTGTGTGTGGTCCTTATAACTCACCCCTTCTTCCACCTTTTACTAGTTTGAAGCTCTCCTTGCCAGGTTTGCCAGTCTGTTGGCAAAGACACATGTGCCTGGTTGAGTGAACTGGTGGAATCAGGTTGGTTAGCTGTCAGGCAACAGGTACATCTGGCTGATGGTCCCCCTTTCTCAGTCATTCAAGAAGCAGAAGTAACACTGATGAGTGGATAGATTAACATGTAAGGTTTGTGGTGATAGCCAGCCAAATTGAGACTTGAGTGGGAAAGAAAACATTTCAAGTTTCCCTGCATCACTCAACCATGCCTAGGTTTTCGCAAAGAAACATGCCTTTTTCTATTCTGTAGAATATTTGTACTGGTATACGCTACTTGTAAGCTGAATGAGCCCTAAGCTGACAAAATACGAAGCTCTTCAAAAGATAATGTGGACCTCTTTGTTTTGGTGGACATCTCTGAGTACCATTTGTTTATTAAGGAAGTTTTTGAGTGAGGTTTCTCTCTTCTCTGGAAGAGTAAGTTCATGCAGTATTAAATAAAAGAAAGTACTGTAAATGTTTTAAATACCTCCTGGGTTGTTTGGTGTTTTTTATGATAAGCTCATGGAAACATCTTTGTCATCGTTTCAACTATGACATTTTAACTATAAACTCAGAGTTAGCTTCTTCAAAAAGTTCTGCATCTTGACTACCTAATTACTCAAATGGGTATAAATTACCCTGATTATTTACATGTTCATTTACGTGTTCAACATAGCTTGGGATGCTGGAAGTTTTTCTTTTTCCTCCTTGAGAAGATGAGTGAAGCACCCAGAAAAGCAAGATGAGCTGTGCTAAGGATATGTATCTTTACTCCATGTCAATGCATATGGCATCTTGGTGTGGAGCAGTCCCTGTTCTTCAAGAACATTGAAAGATTAGAGTCACCATACCACATCAGACCTTTAGAATATATGGTATATTTATCTTTTATCTTTGAACCCAAGAACTTCTGACAGCTCACAAGGAGATGAAGCATCTCTATGATGCAGCGAGTCATTTATGAAGAATCTTGGCTCTTTTATGTGTGGGATGATGCCACTTTGACTGGTCAGCTTGTGCCTCTAGGGGAAAGGTTTTCTTGCACTTTCTTCAACACCCATCATGATGTGTATTTATACTGGTCATAAAACTGACTAGTCACTAATAAAACTGCAAACACAGTTCCTTGTATCTGAACTTTCTGAGACAGCAAAACTTGAAAGCTTAATGCAGGATGTGTGGTGTAATAATTCCTTGTAGCTGTCCACTCTTTGCTGTTTTGATTATCCTTTATTGGGATTATCCCTTTGTCAGTAGCATCTGATACTATTTTACTTGTATTTTGCTGAGAATAAAGATGCATTTTAAATTACAGAGTAGCAGACTTTGGCAGAACCCATGCTTTCAGCAGCTGTAGCCTGTAACTGTAACCTAACAGCCCACAACATAAACATACCTGGTTCAGGCTGAATCTGATCTTTGTCAAATGCAGTTTGGGGTTAGGCTTCGCCAGATGAAAATGTTTCAGGAGACAGATTTGTTCTTCAACCAGAACGTTCCTATTTTTCTGGGTTGTCCTTGGATTTAATGGTGTCATCTTCTGAAGTGAAGCTTTTTATGGATTTACAAAGATTCATGGATTTCTCTTTGGCAGGCCATATGGGTTAGATTTTGCCTGGGACAAAATGTTCCTTTGACACATGCCACACCATTTTAGGCATCACAGTTTACAGCAATTAATATGTTTAGTTAGCTGGATAAATGAGAATGTAAAAGGGAAAATTACAGAATCACAGAGTGATTGAGGTTGAAGGGACCTCTGTGGGTCATCTTGTCCAACCACACTGCTCAGCCGGGATACCTAGAGCCAATTGCACAGGGATTGTGCATGATGAGAGAGCTTTTGAATACCTCCACAGACAAAGGCTCCAAAACCTCCCTGGGCAACCTGTGCCAGTGCTTGGTCATGGTCACAGTGAAAAAGTGTTTCCTTATGTTCAGAGGGAACTTCCTGTGCTTCAGTTTGTGCGCATTGCCTCTGGTCCTGTCACTGGGCACTACTGAAAAGAATCTGTCTGCATCCTCTTTGCCCTCGCCCTTCAGGTATTGGTACTCTTTGATAAGATTCTTCCTGAGCCTTCTCTTCTGTAGGCTGAACAGTCCCAGCTCTCTCAGCCTTTCCTGAGAGAATAGATGCGCAAGTCCCTTCATCATCTTCATGGCTCTTCATTGGACTCTCTCCTGTATGTCCACATCTCTTTTGTAGAACAATGGGGAGCTCAGAACTGGTCCCAGCACTCAAGGTGTGGCCGCACTAGTGCTGAGTAGAGAATAAGGGTCACTTCCCTTGACTTGCTGGTAGCACTCCTCCTAATGCAACACAGGACACCTCTGACTGCCTTTGTGGCAAGGGGCATGTGGCTGACTCATGGTCAGCTTGTCTGCCAGGACCCCCAGGTCCTTCTCTGCCAAACTGGGTAGACTCCAGCACATAGTGGTTGTTCCTCCCCAGGCACAGGAGTTTACACTTCCCCTTGTTGAACTACTTGAGGCTCTTGTCAGCCTGTCAAGGTAGCTCTGGATGGTAGCATGACCTCTGGCATGTCAGTCACTCCTCCTAGTTTTGTGTCATCTGCAGACTTGCTAATGGTATACTCTGCCTCATCATCCAGATCATTAAGGCTAGTTATTTGCCTCCAACTAGAGTTTGTAACAATGATCAAACAAATAAGGAATGAAGTCAGGTTAACTTAATGATTGTTGTTAAATCTGAGGGGGAAAAATTAATAGAAGTGGCTGTGAGCCAAAACACAAACAGAATACTGTTTCCAAAAGTCTTCTTGAGAAAAGCAAAACAGCCGCTGTACAAGATGGTATTTTAATGAATAGGCAATGGCTTTCTTTTTGTTAGTACTTTCAAGAACATGATGAGATGAAAACAACTGCCTTCTAGCTAAGGGTTGTCCTTATCTGGGGAGTGGGGGAGATTCTTCCGCTCAAGACCTTTGTAAACCTCACTTGAATCATTCAGGGGAATGGCTGTTCTGGAGGCAAAATGCAAATGAGGGTGTGCTGCACAGCTAACTACAAACCTCCTACAGTACTTGGTACAGAGTGTAACAAGATACAGCCTGTAGAAATGTGTTACAACATGCAACAAGTTTCCTCAGGGGCTTTTGTTGTTGTTGTTGTTGTTGTTTCCTTTTAAACTAATGCTTGAACTTCTTATAGATTTCTTGTGCGCCTTTGTAATAGCCCTCCCAGGGGGTTCACTGGCTATCCTCCCCATCCCCCGGAGGATAAGGTGGCTCGTTAGGCTGAGCACAAAAAGGGGTGTATTGAAGAAAATTAGAATAGCCTTTATAAGATACTTGTCTTTTTTTCTCTCTCTTTTCTGTCATTTGACAACTAATATGCTTGTCGTCCCAGTATTGTGTTGATAATGAATAACTTATAGCACTGCAGTTTTGCAAGGTATTGTCACTTTGTACGGTATTGCTCTGTCAAACGTCATTGCATGAAACATATGCATGTGCATGTACAAAGAAATCTGCCAAAAAATGATCTCTTGTGAGCTTCACCACCCAAAAAGTGTTTAGGCTGCCTCTGTACATAGTTCTTTAATGTGCTTAGTAAGGAATTCAAATTACACAAGTCTTTGTCTACCCATGGGCACATCTTCATCTCAGAGGCACCCCAGTGAAGTGCTGTTGTTATGATAGTTGTGCAGGTGGCTTTTTCACAGGGTAACTAAAAACTGTAGAATGAGATCAGTGAACATTTTTCCTTCCTACTGTTAATAAAGATTAAAAACATATTACTGAAATGAAAAAATTTATTTAACTTTTTATATATATGGGTTCAAGGAATACATTTTGCTGCATGGAATCGGAGAAAATCTCAAGCTGGAATGGACTCACAAGGATCATCGAGTCCATGCTGCTCAATGTGTTTTTATACAGATGCAACTGAAAGCAGTTTTGCACTGAAACTGAATGTAAGTTTAATTTGGAGATAAGTTGCCATTACTTGGAGACTGTATTGCTAAAGAAATAACTGCAATGCTATGATACTGTTTTCCAAAGCTGTCAAAATACTAGCTTATAAATCATCTGAAACATTGGTTCCTTCCACTTCTTAATGATTTTGAGGTACCCTGGAAATGCAGTGATAATTCTAATTTGAATATGATCTTTCAAGCAGAATTTTCTTGCAGAGCTTATATGTGATTGGCACGCCTTTTGTTGGAAGTGCCTGCATCCAAGTGATCTTTTATTGCCAGAAAATGAGAAGAATTGCAGACTGTACGAAAACTTTTTTTTTTCCTTTTAGAGCACCAGAATAATAAATAGGGGTTTTTTATGGAATTTTCCAGTATAAGGAGCTTCTGTAAATGAGTTTTCATGAATAATTTGCACAGAGGGAATCTGATACATGCTGTTCGGCAGATGCTGCCTGTTTCCTAGTGCTTCTTGTTGCGTAAGGCAGATTTTACTACTGCAGTATCCAGTAGCAAAATTATTTAGTTTTGTTAATTGCAATCTTAAAATCAGGATGCACATAGTGTGGTAGTGGTGGAAAGGCTGGCTTCCTGCTGTTTTCCAGGCTTCAGTTGCTGCTGGCATATATGTTACATCACAGAAGTTGCCCGTTTTGATTAGATCCGCGTGTACTTCTGTAAAGTACTAACATGACAGTGTAGGAGCTGTTTTAGTTTAGAGGTCTGTGCATACGTGTAGTCACCATTTCTTGTAACTCTGGTGAAGAGCTTTTCTGGTGTTCATGGCATCAGCTTTAGCAGGTGGCAGTGAAGTAGCACCAAAGGCCACATTGAGAGATGTTCAGGTGCAGACACGAGATAACTGTCACCTTCAGATACAGAACAGCTAAATGAGGGACTGCAAGTTTTCAGGGGGAAAGAAAGGCTTAACAGCCATTCTGGCAGAATTTGGTGCCTCCAAGTCCTAGGCCCTGCTGCCTCCTGTTGTGAGTCTCTCCTGTAATGCTACCATGTGTAGATCCCTGCCTCCCCTCCTCCCTGCAGACATGGTCTTCCCCTTTTAAATCACAGCACTACTGAAGTTGTGTAGCAGCTGAGAGCCATGGCTTGATGCCTGTGTGCTGTATGCCGAGTTTCCATGGTGTCAAGTCAGTGACTGCTGCAGGCAGTGGGCTGACATAGTATCGATTCAGGCCAGTGGCGGTCCAAAGGTGAGATGTTGACTCCAGGCAAAATGCCCGGTGATGTTAGCAAAGGCAGGATCTCACCAAAAGCATGCAGTCCAGAGGCTGAAGCTGGGAAGCTCTCTTAATGTATCTCTCTGGTTTGCCTTTGCCTCTGGTATATGTGTTATTTTTCAGTAAGAAGCAGCTTTCTGTCCCATGAAACTTCTCAACACACACAAAGCATTAGAACACAAAAGTAAGTGAAACAAAGCATTATGAAACAGGAAGCACCAAGAATTTTCCTAAAAATCTTAGGGTAAGCCAGGTAAGAAAAGGGTTCAAGAGTGATCCAGAAAGTCTGACTTACTGTCCAGCAGATTTGTAGAAACTGCAGCAGGCAGCAGAATTAATCAACAAATGGATAATTGGAGTCATTGCGAAGCACCAGCATTACTTCTTTAGAGAAAAAAATTGTCACAGAGGAGCCAGTGAGCATGTGAATAGGTGTAGTCAATGTAGTGCACTTGAATTTTCAAAAGGTTTTGATAGGATTAGCAAAGGTTTTTAAAGAAGCAAAGATGTCTTGTGTTAAGAAGAAAATACTTTTTAGGATTAATAATTAGAAAGCAGTAAAAATACATGGTTGGTTTATGAGAAAAAGACTTTTTATGGATTAATAATTAGAAAGCAATAAAAATATATGATCATTTTATCAGTGGAGAGAGGGTTCCTTGGAGTCCCTTAGGGAATCTGTGCTATTCAACTACTTCAATAATGACCCAGAAGGAGTTTGAAGGTGCTGATATTAGAAACTTACTCAAGGTAGGAAAAACTAAAAGCTGGCTACAGGGACTTAGAGAAGGCTCCTAATTTACTCTGTAATGGCTGAAAAGAATTACAAGTTGAATTTCCATCACTGTATGGTAACTAATGGCCACAAACCACAAATTATATAAATGTGTACACTGATGAGCTCCAAATTAGATCTTGTTTTCAGAAAAGAGATCTTGATGCTGCTGAAACATCACGAAGCTGTCAGATCAGTAAGCAATTATGAAAGGAAATAAAATGCTGGGTTTTGATAAGAAGTCATCATTAAATCTGCCTACATATATAATGCTGCCTGCAGCTCTGGCTACGGAAGGTGAAAAGGTGTAGAGAAAAGCAGCAGAAAGAATCAAACACATCAGAATACTTCTGTAAAATTAGAGACTATATAAACTGGTTTTTTTTTTTTGTCTGATAAGAGACAACTGCTGGAGTAGTATAAAGTCAAGAATGGTATGGGAAAAGTGAGTGAAGAACAATTATTTGCAAATTCTCATAATTCAGAAACAAGGGAAAGAATATCTGTCACCATATCTAAATACAAATACTTTCTTATATAACTTTAATTAGTGTGTAACAATGTTGTTGTGAAATGTGATGTGAAACTCCCAGCCATAGGATCTTGCAAATGCTAAAAATAACAGTGAACACAGGAGAAAACTGAGTGTAATCACAAAGGTTAGGCTCAATGTTTGCTTATAACACAGTGAACCAGGTGCAACCTCTTAATCTAAAAAAAGCTCCAAAGCACAGATTGCTAAAAGCTGTGGCAATGCATGAGGGACAGACCTCTGAACTTGCTGTCTTTCTCCCCTAAGCATCCTTTATCTGCTGCTGATACTGGACACCTATCTGATGCAGCACTGTCTCCTCTTGTGTTCTGTATGCTTCTGCTGAAAGGGCAGAGCAAGACCCCTGGCTTCATGTAGATGGGCTCAGTGATGCTTGGAAACTGTCTTGGATTTGGGGAGCTGAACTTCCAGCTCTGTGTCCTGGCTGCCTCAGCAAGGAACATGAATACAGAATGTTCACAGTCTAAGAAATTTCCTTCCAGGGCACATGTTGACATCAGTTGAAATTAAAAAGGATAGGAGAAGAGGTGTATGATTGCCTTTACCATCTGTTTCTCTAGCTGTGTCAAGAGGCAAATCAAATTCAATGGGAAGTTTTCTGTGATTCAGAAAATAACTTTCTGTTTATTTTACTTACTCTGCTTTTTTAAATCTTGCTCTTACCTGTGTTCTTTCCATAGACACACCTTTATTTTTCTTTAAATAGTCTTTATCAAACAGAATGTCTGATTCATATGTATTTTATAGTATTATTTCTCACCTTGTCATATTCTTTGTTGTTTATACACTGGTATGGAATGTCTTTTTGTTAGATTATCTGAAAAGGCTGCTCTGTCCTTTCTTCCTTTCATGTTTCATTTTTCTATCTCTTTACTTCTGTAGATGACAAAGTCCACAATGGAAGGATCCGGCCAAACATGTCTAATGCCCCAACCAGGCCTATCAGATGGAATACCTCAGGTCAGCCTCCGATTGACAGATGGTGGTTCATGTTGGAAGGAGATGGATTTAACAGATGAAATTTCCTTCATTAACAGTGATGTGTTTTTCTCCAGGTTAGTGCTCCTTTTTTAATTTGTGTTTGTTCTGTACCTGCACCTCCAGCTCTGAACATTTTGAACATGATGCTTACAAAGTTAGCATGCTGGGGTATAAGGCAGATTAACATGCATATCCCTGTTGAAGCCACACATTCCAACAGGTTCCTTACAAAGCCAGCTCTGTGCTTTAGTTTGCCTTCCCATTATCAATTTTCAAGCATATGAAGGTGGGCTGGTTGGTGAAGGAGTGCAGATGGACAGGACTGATCTAAGATCAGGCACTAGAAATTACACCGAGCACTAGATGCAACCAAAATGTAAGGTGGTGTAGTAGTAGTTAAGCATGTTTGGTCTTCCCAGTTTAGGTCTTAACAGATGGCTGATTTTATTCCTATTCTTAATCCAAAAAGGAAGGGGCTTTTGAGGGTTTTTTCTTTCTGGCAGGAATAATGAGAAGTACTAGTGTTGTCCAGACAAGACAGAGAATAGAGTACTTGTCTGTATATGTCTGAATTCATCTGTAAGAGTCCGTCTGTCTAGAGCATCTAAAAGAGTATCTTGAGTTTTGATTGTTGGCACTATATCAGTGAAGCAAACAGGTAATGGACAGTTTAGTTTGTTTTAAAGTTCTTCACTGAACATTTCGCTGAACCAGTGTATTTTTGTTGTTTTCAGCATATTGAATTGAGTCTATCATTCCCTTTCTTCTTGTGTCTAGTGCAGCGCATGAAGGATTCAGGTTACTGTGGGAAATTGCTGTATGCTACTGAAATATGGGATTGGCCTAATGTGGGAAATAGTGCTATTTACATGTCATGAAACACGACACCACAGCGTCTCTGCATACCAACGCAGAACACAAAGCAGAGGCAGTGCTGCCAGACACGTAACTGAGTGACTTCACTGTGTCAGCAGGAGACGCGTGCTATTCTCAGCACTCACACAGACAGACAGCGCTCACCTTATGAGTTTGCAAATTATGCACTAGCACCAGATTTTGGTTATAATAATGGTGGGATGAGTTAGGAAATGATGCAGTAACACCAGATTTTGAATTGTGATGGTGGTGAAACACAGATGCCAAATCTGGTTTCTAGCCCTTGCAGGCACACATGCTCTTTAACTTCTGCCTGCATCAGCTGTGTGGCTTACTGTCCCCAGGCCTGCCCCTAAGACTCCTGCAGCCAGAAAGCATCAGGTTCATTTACACATCTTCATTAATTCAGGTCATTTTAACTGAGATGAGTGAGGAAACTATTGCCGAAGTAGGTCAGCTGGCAAAACTGAAAAGGCAGTACAGTTCTACCAGCAAGAAAGGGCCCAGCAGTTGGGGCTGGGTCAGATGTTACAGCCTCTTGCATTGGTACTCTGGAGCTTGGCAGAGAGTGTGCCCCTGCCCATACTCCATTACATGTTACAAGGTGTAAAGGGAAATCAAGTTGAAACAAAGAACTTATGAATTTCGTGTCTGGGACGGTATGTGTGACTGATGTACTTCATGAGGTGCCCCAAAAAAATGTGATTCTTTTAGGAGAACAGTCCTCAAAAAACAATTATTTGCTGTAGGAATTCATACTTTCCCATCAATCTGTGATTACTTAGAAGAGTACTGTTGAAGTATGGGACAGTTAGGCCAGCTAGTAACTCAGAACCATGCAGCCACTTGCGCAGGATGTTAAGCACCAAATGAGATGTGTTTGTAATTAGGCAGAAGCCTAATCTCAATGCTCAAGCCTTTAGATGATCTTTCATCTCTGTCTGCATCTCTTATTTTACCTGGGAAATTAATAAGCTGTAGACATTAATTCTTCTGTAATCCCATTTTTTTCGATAGTGCCCTAATTTTCTGTCCTATGTCACACATTTGTACATACTTACTTAACTGAGAATCTGCACTGCTGTTAGCTTCCAGTACCTCTGTCAGTGATCTAGTGCTGCTCCCAAAGAAGGAGTAGATAGTGCTTGCTGTTTTCGATCCTGCTCCAGGATGCCAGGTTATTGGGCAGGGCAGGATGGAGAGGAGGCCCTGGACCATCCCTAAGAGGGAAGAGAGGTCTCTTGCAGACCTAATACACTTGGGGGACAGCTGTCTGTACAACAGTCAGAAACAGATTCTCTGTCGTTAATGGAGTGCTCTGATATATCAAGAGTGTTTTTAAACACGCTGTTGGCAGCCTTGTGTCACTCCTGTGTAACCTAGGCTCACATTGAGATATTACCTGATATCATCTCAGTGCAAGGCTACATTAGGAGTTTTCACCTTTTTCAGCAAAAGGACTCTGGCATCTGACCTAGATTATAAAGTGCTTTGCAAACACGCTACTGTTCTTGTTGAGGAGGGTTGTGTCACAAAGTACTAACAGTTCTTAAATAAATGTTATCATTAATTATACGTAATTATCTGATACATTTTAGTGAAATGACTGTATCTGCTCAGCTATCATATGATCTTTGTTAGAAAAGAATAAAGGTTGTTCTTGGCAATGATAATCATTTGCTGTCTCATGAAAACGCCTATGGTTTGTTCCCTTTCTATGCTCAGATACTGTGATATGGGTGGATTAGAAGAGGGTGAAGGGCTGCACAGAACAGTAGATACAGAACTCCACCTTTAGCAGGCTCACAAGTGTAACAGTGAAGAAATAGCTGCACACAGTAAGCCTGTAAGCCCCCCTCCCCTCCCACAGCTGTAATCTTTAATATATTTTCAGTCCATTTCATTTGATGCTAGAGCAGAGGCCTTTAGGGAGAAAGTGAAAGGTTTCTGGTTGATTAGTTAATTTTGATACTATTTAAAATACCCCTCAGCATGTGTCTTCATACAGTTAACCTTAAAATGAAGATCTGCATACTAAGTAGCAGCTACAGTTACGACTGTGTCTTCTAAAATAGCTTACCAATTCTTTAAACATTGAAATCATGTTATGCCTCCTAACAGGTATGATTCCTTATGGCAGGAAATTTTTGAAGGTGCTGCTGTCATTTGAAATATGTGATACATCAGTAGCAGTCAAAACATAGTGCAGAGCATAAAATCTGTATCACCTTCTGTTCACAAGTGTTATCCTAAGAAAATTGTATTTGTAAAGTTGATATGTTCTTTTTTTCTCACCAGAATAGGTGGATTAACTATATGTACCTATAATCCCCACTAGCACATAATGTATGTGTTCTCTTGAAAGTTGCCTCATTATTACATCTGTATGCCAAGGACAAACTGTTCATTAGGCACTAGCAGGAAACCATACCTGTAATGCAGTGTGAGTAAATCTCAAAACAGTGGAGAAAGAAAGGAAGGGACAGGAGACAAGAGTTCTCTGAGAGAAGCATGAAAGTCTGCAGGCAATATGCAGCCTGATATGTATTTCTGTGAGGCTTATCTCATTTTTGCAAGAGCTCCTGTGGAGAGCTTTAAAGCAGGGCAGCCAAGCTTTCAGACCATAGGAACCACACGCATACTTTACTTGGTTGACAGCCACAAGACCCACACTGCAGACCTCATGAGCCAGAGGAGGCAGCAGCTTTGGGACTAGGTGGAAGGGACCAGCGCTCCCTGGGATCTTACTAGACCTTTAGTGAGAGGGAGCTAGGATGGGCTTGCAGCTCTGTGAAGCTCAGAGTCCCTTTTTGGGTCCCTCTTTCTTTCTGCTATCTAGGACAAAGTCTGCTCAAAACTCTGGTTCAGAAGGGGTATACATAACTGCAGTAGAAACTGGAATGATTTTGGATCTGCCTGGAGGTGCTAAAACTCAGTGCTTCAAATAACATTCAAATGGATTTTACTTCAGGGACAGGATATATTAAGATGTAAGTGAATACAAAGGTAGGAGGGCCTCTTACAAGCAATGCTCTTAGCCTTTTGTGCCAAACTTCATATACAAGCAAAGAGATAGCCTTCAGGCAGGAGGGAAAATGCTTCCTGCAGCCAGGATGTGAGGCAAGGGATCATTGATGATGAGCAGAAATCTCTTGGCTTATGCTGGCTCAGAGGTGCCTGCTGTCTGCAGACTTTTGTTGTCAATGTCCTGGATCTTTTGCTCAGGAAAGGGCACTAAAATATGCTTTGCTGTTGTATATGGCTGTTCTACCTGGAGCTGCATCTCTTTGCAGTTCTGGTACTGTTTTGAAGGAGCATCCCTCAGTGGGAGGGCACCCTGCAGTTTGCAATGCTGTTATATATTGATCAGAGGAGTGCAGCCAGGTACCCTTTGTTGCTAGTAGTGGTCAAGTGCTGGGTTATGGGCGCATGTATGGTAGTCAAACTTTGTGAAAAACATTGCGCAGTTCCCGAAAACCAAAGCTTAGAGCAATGACTGCAGTTGTTCAGTAAGCAGGCTGCCTTCTCCAGTACTTTCTACCTTGTCTTTGTGTGCCAAAGATCATAAATTCCTGTTTGTGGCTGCAGTCACACCTGCAGTGAGATTTGCCAGCACAGATACCCGGTGCCAGCTTTCTAACATGTTCATGTTCTCAAAGGGAAGGTTTGTTTATATCAACCTTTTGTTCACAGAGATCCTTATATCTGGCCTATGTCCTGCAAATCAAGGCTTCACGTGCTGTAGTCGCCTCCCTAAAGTAAGGGTTGGGTTAATGTACCCTGCTGCACCCTCTTAATGACACTCCATGTTCTCGCTGTTAATTGTCGAGGTATAAAAACACATGTATTTGTACACTGAGAAGTTTGTGCTTACTATAAACACTTCCCTTATTTGTTGGCTTTTCTTTTAGCAGCTGCGGTTTAAAACCAAGACAAGCTAAAACTTACTGTTATTATCTGGCATGTGATAAGAACTTGGGTGCCTGTTGTTGCCAGAACAAATTAAGCAGAGGGGGGCTGGTGTTGTTTGCTTAGCTGACTATTTTTGTTTAGGTTTGGGGTTTTTTTGTTTTTGAAGTCTTTCGTGCCAGTACATTCAGTCCCTAACCAAAGCAATAATTTACTTATCACTCAGGAGCCTTGCTGCCAGGTTTACGTAAGGGATTGCAGCCAGGCAGCTGACAAGGCTGCCCTGGACTCTATAGCCATGGACTTTTCAGCAAAACGGCTCAGGAAAGGAGCAAAGGTCTGGAATGAGGCTAGTGAGGAGGTGGTGAGGGCAGTTGCCTTCTGCATCATTCGGCAGCAGCTTCTGGTGGGCCCTGCTCTGAGCCCTCAGAGAGGATTTTCTGTGTGTAAAGTATTATTGCTGTTTGTCACTGTCTCTCTTTAGGTTGTGTTGAGTTAATTTTTCCAAGCTGACTCACTTAACTTTGAGAGTACATTTGTCTCCACCCTCCTATGCAATCAATTCCCTTCTTTCTTGCATTGTGAGATGCTGGCAGTAGGAACTGCCTTACATAATGAGTTGTTAAGAAAAGCATTCAGTTTTCTAAAAAACACAGCCACAAAGAAATGTGATTTATGTGTCTCACCAAGGTAGGTGACTGTGAATGGCAAGTCAGGTGTGGTCTGAGCTCTTCCAGGGTTTTTCTCCCCTGTAGGTAGAGATGTAATGACAGACACAGAAACATGTAATTATGTAGATCTTTTTCCATGCGAGTCACCTGGGTGGATTTCAGTTTACTTTTTCAAGCATGTGCCCTCTCTTTTCCACCCTGCACAAGTTACTCCTTTAGGTTAGGCTTTGTCCATTTCACTATTCAAACCTTCCCTGTTGACCTCTAGCCATATTATCTTTGCCTCTCTATGCAAAGAGAGTGACAAATTATGACTTGTGGGATCGAAAACATTTTGAATCTGATGCCCTGTCATGTGCCACAGAAGCAGAGGTTCATCTTGGAAGCAACAAGAATCATAAATGAAACAAAGATCTGTTGAAAGATGTAGAAAGCAGCACTTTAATGCCATAACGTGCATATGGAAACAAAAGTTGTTCTTTCGGTCCATGAGCCAAGTATATTGGCTTTTCCTGTTTCCTGGGACAGCATCCAGCAGCCTTAAAAACCAGAAAGGAACTACAGTAAGTTCACAGCAATTGTGTAACAAAGCTGAAAAAAGTTACTCCCTTTCTGTATCTCAGGCATTGCCCTCTCAGCTGGAAGGATTCTTTCTTTTGTAATCTCATTCCATTTTTTGTGTCTGCTTTCACTGTGAGGAGAAAGTCCCTTCATCTCATGAGGCTGGTGGCTTTCTGGTACCAACTGGGTCAGATAATGGTCTTTGAAGTGGGTAATAAGGTGCAAACGTCTGTGAAAATTCTAAAGTAATTTTCAAGCACAAGGATCATTGGCCTCTTATGGGAGAACATGCAGTGGATAAGGAATTTAAGCCAGCCCTGGAAATCTTTGAGCTTTCAATATTGGTGTTCACAAAACCCAAGACACCCATCACCAACCTGTCTTACTGCAACTAGGATTTATTTTTTATTATTATTTATTTATTGATTATTGATTTATTTTTATTTATTATTGCAACAGAGCCTCTGTGCTGCCACTTGACATATTCTTGCTGCAGTGAGTAGTTCTCTCTCCTTTAACTTCCTCAGCTTGTCTGTTGAAGTGGCTGGTGCATTGTTCAGCTAAGGAGGCTCAGCAGTGCATGCCTTGTTTCCGGTAGCTTTGCAGAGCAAGCAGTTTTCTACCACCTGAAGCTGTGAGGTGCTCCTTCCTGTGCGGCTCCCCAGAGGGGACCTGGGCCTGCGTCCTGCAGGCAGTGCACAGGAAGATCAGTGGGCAGAGGTCACAGAGTTCTCAGCCAGGCTTGTTTGCTGCTGCCATTTCCCGGTTGAGCTGAAAGAGCTGTACGTTTGGACGCTGTGTTCAGCACGTTGCAGTGTAGGTTGTTGGAGTTCAGCTGAGACTTCCCATGACACACGTGTGTATTTTTAATCGAGGTGGTCAGCTGGCTGACTAATACAAAACGTCTGGGAGTGGCAGGGCAGGGTGTCACTCACTGCTCTTGTCACTTTGCTTGCATCTATTTGCCCCTGAGCTTTTTCACTGTTGTGAAATCCTCCTCTTTCATGGTCAGTGGCCATGAGAGATTTCCTCTCATTTTATCTGTTGAGGAATGTGATCCCAAGCTGACTGATTATCGACAAAGTGCACTTTCTCACACTGGCTCAGTGCCTTCCTCCTGTTCCAAGAGGGTTGCACTTAGGAAGTCTGAAGATAGTTCTGTTTCTGTACCAAAGCTTTCCTTTTCATTCTGCACCTGCTGTAAGAAGTGTATTCGCACTAGGGATGACTCCAAAGAGAAGCCACTAGGTAATGGCAAAGAAATTACTAAAGGCCATTTGGATGTTAATGACTTCCAGTCATTAAGGCTTTGACAGGACTACTGGAAACAGGAGATTCCACCACCGGTTCCACAGGCCCTTTCACAGTTTCCAAGCTCTCAGCATTCAGAAAGTTTGAGTCATGTAGGGAGGGATTAACATCTAGTAAAATAACATTTTTATTGTATTGTAAACCATCCTGCATTATGGTTAGGAACCACCTAACCACCATGAAATGATGACTCTCTTGGGAGCACTGTTAACAGTGCACCATGTTTTATAAAGTTTATAGATGTTTCCTTCAAAAAAAAACCCAAATGAAAACAAAAAAAAACACCCAAAAATTCCAGAAAGTGTCAAATTAGGGGGGAAAAATAATAATCAAGTGACCACCATTCTGAGAGGGCTACTGAGCATCACAGAAAATAAGTTTACTCCAAGCTCTCATTAGCTTTTGCTGGATTTATGCCCCTTCAGTAGAAAAACTTGGATTTTTTGCTGGGACAGTGAAAGGTGGGTTGGGAAGTTGCATGCTTACCTACCCTTTCTCTTGTTATTTTGAATGTTCCTGATAACTAAATACAGGCTTACACTGAGCTTTTGTTTCCCTTCAATATGCACTTTTGCCACTCCTAACATTGCTCAGACCGGCCTGCAGCAGGATAGGAGAGTGTTTGCACAGCCTAGACATGTATGGAGTGGTTAGACTCAAAGCTGATGTTGCATATAAAGGGCACAGCAGTGAGCTGAGCTGACTGAGCCCAGCATCATTGTATCTGGCAGCACATAAACAATAATTTGTGTTTCTTGATGTACTGCACAGCTGGGTGCAGGTAAAAGCCCTGGGACTGGCATGAGAGGGCTGTGCTCCAGCCAAATGCAGTCAGGTTTTAATAGATCTGGTCAGAGTTGTCTTTTAGCCAGGATGTCCTTTGCTTCAATGGCAGATGCATCTTGTAGCTCTAGGCAGAGAGATGGGAGTTGTTCTCATGCAGCTCACTCTTCTCTTAGTGCTTCCCAGCCAGACTCGGTGTCTTCCGCAGAGTCATCTTTTCCCACCACCTCTCTGGAGAGCCTGGCTGGCTGCTGGGGCACTTGTGCAGGAAGAGGACTCCTTTCAGTTACATCATTAGCTGAAGAAGAGGAGCTATTTCTAGGGGGTTTTTCTGGAGGGTAACTTTGCCAGGCTGCCTCTCTTGCCAGCACAGACAGCAGTTTATCTTTCAGTGGAGTGAAAAGCCACGTGCACCAAACATGAATGGCACGTCCTGCTCCTCCACTTTGCTCAGCCCCTTCTGATATGGTAGTTATTTTCAGAAGGCTTGGGATGAACTACAAGCATTTTGGTTGAAGATCCTTTAGAAAGCAGGAAACATGGTGGATGCAGAGGCATGGAGTTCAAAGGATAGTAATTCTGTAGGGAATTAGAAGGATATTTTTGGAAGGTGAGAAACTGTGGAACCAGTGACATTTTTGGTGGGGAGTATAAATAGTGCAGGTAGTACCAAGGGCTCATTTAAAAAAATTTAGAATCTTTTTGCTGAAGAATACTGTTTTCTTCAGTGTTTTCTGTGGCAAACATTTTCATTAGTTTGAAATAGCTGAATTTTTTTGTGCAGACCATTTTATAAGAACAGTGGTTATGGGGAGTGGGAGAAGTTTCATTAGACAATAATATTTAGGAATTGCATTAGGTTAGCAGAGCTTTGGAAAAAGCCTGCTTTGAAAATAACTTGTACATGACCAGACTTCTGTTTGTTTGCTTGCTCTCCCATGCTCTGGCACTTGAACTAAATGGTGCAAGTGAAGAACCTAGTGACCTGCTGCACAGCATGCTTTACCCCGTTCCCACAGCAGATTAGCTGGCACAACCATTCATTATTTGATGCTTTCCCAGAAAACCCTTTAGGAACCTACTCCCAGTCCTCCCCCTTCTCCAGGAGGGAGGCCAAGAAATAATTTCTGGGCTGTCCCATGGGGCGAGAGTCCTTTGGAACAAGTTAAAGCAGCTGACAAGCGGGTGTGGCAGTGCTTGCAAAGGACACTGCTGCTTAATGAAGAGCAGCCACAGTAGCTAATCCAGGTCTCCTGGGAGCTTGGGGTGTCCCTCTTGCTGAGAAATGTGCTTGCATGCTTATCTGTTGGCTGAGATCAGGAACTCTGAGAACCTGAAGCTCTGAGAAGCTTTCAGCTTGCTGTTTACTTTTCGCCTGTCCCAGCAAGTTTAAGGAACAATTGTGGAATATGTTTTCTCCTTAATGGATTTTAACTAGCTTTGTTCGAAAGATAATTTGGCATCCAAGTTATAGGAAGGAACAGAAGAGCAGCAGTGCAAAAAAACCCAGTATATTCCCCACAGATATGCCAACAATACTTGTATTTCTATGCCACTGCAAAAAATAAAAGGGATAAAATGACGTCAATTGCAAGCAACCTGCTTTTTTGGACAAGAGGAGTATTAGTTAAGAAAATGCATAAGGGAGTTCTGCAAATTACATCTGAGGCTTGTGGTTCCTAAACAGAGGCAACTGGAAGTTGTAAGAGCATTAAAAACTTACCATAATCTTTGATGAATTGTATCAGTAGTTCATTATCTTCACCATTTAAAAATGTCTCATTTTTAGTCATAATTTGTCTGTCTTTGACTCCCAGGCATTGGATCTTGTTCAACTTGTGAATACTAAGTAAAATATTAATGTTTCCTGCATGCACAGGCCGTTTTCTTTGAAAAGCACTGAGTGTGTGAGGTTCGGTTCTTGTGTTTGCTTCATGAGTTATCTCTGGGCACTATTCAGGTTTTTACAACCTGCGTGGGAATGGGAATTCCTGAACTGATTGGGGTCTTCTGTAGCAACCACACCAATAGGAAATACAGACATTACACACCTTTTCCGTGTGGTATTCATGTTGCCTCCAAGGACAATTAATTTCTTGAGTCACACAATCACTCAGGGCTTGCACAGAAGTACTGATCTGGTGTGACATTTTGTCCCCCAGTGGTACCCATCATTTTGTATAATGTCCCCACATTTGACTCCTCTGTGTAACTATGAAGCTTCTAGTACTGGCTTACACATGACGTACAAAAAGAACCACTGGTATTATTTTACATTTCCTTTCAGATCATTGATATGAGCATTAAGTGATACAGGGCTTAGCACCAGCCTTGGAAAGTCACTGTTAGTACTTTTACCCCCTTTCTGAGGATCCTCTTTAACTACATTCTGGTTTTGACATACTAGTTGTTCTTTCTTCTCGACTGTGCTCTTTTGGACATGGCCTATTTAATTGCCTGTGTGCTTTGTTTGGACATGAAGGGCTACAGTTTCCAAATATGGTTTCTCTTTACGTGTGACTTGCTTATTTCATGTGTGCACACAAATCTTCTGGCCCTAGGGAGATTTTCCAGGGTGTTTATCATTTATAATTGCAGATGGTTATATGCACAGATACTCTAAAAAGGAAAATGCATGTGTCAATGCATGTATGTGTACATAAATAATAGCATTTGAAGTGTTGTATTGGTGGTATTTTGAAAAGTACATTCTTTAATTTTTCAGCATGATGATATCTTTGCTTTGCGTTTCATGTTTCTGCCTGGGGGAAATTATTGCGTAAGTTAGTAAACACTGTGGGAATACATTGGTGGTATTGAGCAGAACTCCAGCAGCTTAAAAACCCTCAGATTTTATCAGACCAGGCAAGATTTTTTTTTTATTAAGAGTGTCTAATTTGTGTATGACAGTGCAGTGAGGCAAGGGATAACTGCTTTTCAGGAGGCAGACATGGCCACATCCTCATAAAATCCATTATCTAGATCACTTATCTCTCATATCCTCTGGTGCTGTTCGTAGAATCTCTTCTATCGTTGCTTCATATGCTGAGAAAATTACTTGGGGTGCAGCTAAGTATGAAAAGGAAAGAAAGAGGAGAAAGCACTTCAGTAATGATGATTGACAGGACACTTCATTTCCAAACATGTGTTCATTATTTAAACATCAATGGTGGTGGAGAGAAGTGATTATTCATATTTAGTTCCAGCCAGTGTCTTTTTTCCTTTATTGAATCTCAGTAAGAAATTTACAAAACAAATAGTTTGAACCCAGGTGTTGCCTTGGTGTAGGTGCTGAAGTGTGGCGGTATGTGTTGGTACTGCAGCAGCGTGGCTGGGTGCAGCTGGCAAAGGGGGTATTGTTGATGGTATTGTAGCCTGGTGATAGAACTTCGGGTGGGCTAGATGCATGCCCAGTGCCTTGCCTATGGACTTCCCACCCACCCCAGAGAGGACACAGTGGCTGTAGAATCACAGAGTGGTTTGGGTTGCAAGAGAAATTATTCTTTGCTGTCTATTTTACTGAAGTATTAGCAGTACACTAAAGACCATACAGTCAATGGAAAGGATGCTGTGCTTGTTCTGAAAGGGTTTTTTCTTCCCCATTCTTTATGTGTTTGGTGGTACCATAGATAGCCACTGTGGTGCATTGTTGCTGCCAACAGATGACTGGCCTTTCTGAAGAATAGGAATGCAAGAGTTGCATGAAACTTGCAGAAGAGGTTTTGTTTTCCATGGTTAATGTGGGATAGTAAATTTGACAAGTACAAATCCAAAACAAAATGCTGTATAATCTCAGTTTTCATATGTGATAATCCATCTCGAATTATGCAAGTTTAAAAAGGTGTAAGAGGGCCGGGGGAGGGTAGGAATTCCTGCCTCTGTTGAGTAGCAAGTTGGCTTAAACATAAACATCAGTGAGAAGGAAGTGGAATTGTTTGGAGATAAGACTGCAGTTTTCTTGCAGCTTTTGTCTGCCTACTTTGTGCCACAAATATATTGCCTGTGGTCCTACCCATGAGCGGGGGAGGTGAAGAATGAAGGAGTTGTGAGAGGCAGACAAGGAAGGAGAGGAAAGAACTGATACACCATTGAGGGGACTCCAAAAGAAAACAAAAACAAGGTGGATCTGAAGATGCTGATGGGCAACTTTAATGTTCTCCCAGGACATCTGTTTGATTTTAGCATGATGCCATGCACTAACCTTCCTCACTGATGCTAATCCATAAATTATTCTTTCTGGTTATTACAGCATCTGTTTTGTTAGTGAATTCTTTGTTGAGGATCTTAGTACTTTTAAGCTTGTTTTTGCAGGCAGGTCCCATGGAAGTTACAACAAAAGAGCTCAGGTATAAATTCAGAGAGCAGCAGCTATTTGAGTTACTCCACTTCTGTCTATTCAGCAAGCTGCTCTGGAGAATCCTGACTCCTTCCCCATGAAGATGGGTCTTCAGTTAAATGTGGAAAATTAATTTTTTTTTTATTGGCATCGTGATGGTAACAGTTTTATAGAAGTGTAATGAACTGGGAATAACTGTGTGTATGTATAAGAAAAGATTACCCAGGAAGAGGCAATTTAATTTATTATCAAATTGTGAAACAGAACAAGGTGCTTCAATATAAGTTTTATACTGAAGCAGTTTTACGTATCAGAATAAAATCTTTCTCTCATGGTTTTAGTTGCTTAAGAGCACATATGGCGCATTTAATTTAATAGGAAGTCATCAAGATATTCATTTAATTGCCACAGATAAGAGCAGCCCAGTTCCATGATGGCAGAGTGCTTTATCAGCACTGCTGACTTTCCTAAAAAGGGGCCCTGTGCTGTGCTTGGCGTTGACTGTGGCGCAGCAGAACCGGCTCGTACTGAGGCAACGGGCAACAGCATTACTAATACACTTCTTCCAGCCAGCCTGCTGACAGAAGCAAATATTAAACAATTCAGTGTACTGAAGCGGAGCCACTTCTCCATCGATCCCTGTGTCTCTACTCCATACCACTGTTTTCTGAGGCTGCAGCTGCCTGCTGCTCTTGTTTTTGACAGAAAATGCCTCTGCCTCCTCCTGAGAAAGGTCATGATCTGTTCGGCATCCCTGTGAAATGTCTGATACCCTCTGCTAACATGTGAGTGTGCTGTTTCTCCAGAAGGCCCATGGGGCTTATGTTTAATTCCCATGACCTACATCTATATGGAAGCCTATGGACTAAGCTTTTGCCACAGCTTTCTCCCAAACTGGTGCCAGCCCTTGCTGGGGTTGAAGGTGACAATGCTTTTAATATCAACCCTTATTTTTGAAGATTGGCATGCCCAGCTGTGCCAGAATTAGCCTTTTACCACCTAGTGCTGAATTAGGGTTTTATGAGCTAAAATGTTGAAAAGATCCATTCTTATATGTCCCTTTATCAGTTTGAGATTCCCCATCACAGAGCGTGCTGTGTTGTAACTGTCCACAGGGAGGGCAGCCCCAGAAGTGTTTCTGTCCAGTGTCAGGGGAGGCTGAAGACAATTCCTCAGGCATTCTGGGAAGAGGAGGTGCAAAGGTGTGTAATAAAACTTCAGGTATGCTCCTTCATCAGCCACCAAACATTTCAGTGCAGGACTTTCTCAGGGATTGAGTGCTGTTTGTTTTCCAAGGCTGCTGTGTCCCGGGAAGTAGCACACTAGTTGTGTGGGGTTCTTCTGTTACCATTCTTCCCACCCTGAATTTCAACCAAAATAAAATGGTGTGCTTCACTGTTCCACAGCAGTATTTGGTCAGCAGCCACAGATGTAGAAGCTGGAGCACTTGAGGGTGGCCCCCTGGGAACCTCAGTAAAAATAAGTTCAGCTTCTGCAACACTTATCTCTTCATTTCACATGTTAAGTGAAGAGCTCTTGTATACTTCTCTTTGCTGTGTGTCCAAATCAGTTGGCCAACTACACCACAAACCTTCTGAACCCCAGTAGCACCTACTTACTGCAATGCAAAGCAATGGTAAGTTGAAAGGCCCAGTTGTGCCAGCCCCTGTAGACACCTAGATATGGTGAAGGCATGTGTGTGCAGCAGCGTGGCTGAGTGCAGCTGGCAGAGGGATATCATTGATGGCATAGTAGCCTGGTGATGGTATCATAGAGCTTTGGGTGGGCAAGGTTATGCCCTGTGCCTTGCCTATGGGCCTCACACCCACCCCGGAGAAGACACAGTGGCTGTAGAATCACAGAGCAGTTTGGATTGGAAGGGACTTTAAAGATCATCTAGTTCCAGCCCTCTGCCGTGAGCGGGGACACCTTTCACTAAACTGGGTTGCTCAACGAGGTCCCTTCTGTAGCGGGGGAGGTTACGGGTGACTATGTATCACCCGGGGTAACATTTGGGAAGAAGGCCTAGCCGGTTACAGTTACTAGAAGGGATACAAAAGACCTTGTGGGACGTTTTTGTTAAAAGGTTAAAATCCTGTAGGAATTACCCGTCAGCTTGTGGCATTTCTTGCAGGACCAACCGCACGTCCTAAACCTCTGCCCGTTAACCTGTGTTTCGCTAGGGCCGGGCGCGGGGCGGGTGTCTCTCGCTCACCGGCGGCAGGGAGAGGGGCCGGTCCGGGCCCTCGGCTGTGGGGCGGTCGCCGTCAGCCGCCAACCGGGGGCCGCGGCCCCTTCGCCCCTCCCCGGGGCCGAGCCGCGCCGCCGGCTCCCCGCGGTGAGGCGCTGGCGGCGCTGTAGGCGCGGCGACAAGCGAGGCGAGAAGCGGAGCGGGTGTCCCGATGGCCAGCATGGCTTGCGAAGTCATGCCCCTGCAGAGGTACGTGTGCGGCCGGGGCAGCCCCCGCCACCGACCGCGGCAAGAGGTTCTGCCGGGCCCACCGGCCCGGGGGGAGCCGCGGATCCGCCCCTGCCGAGAAGCGCGGAGCTGCTGCGGGCCAGCTGCCTGGGCGCCGGGACAGTGAAACAAGCCTGTTTATTAACGGGGGTCGGGGAGCTCTCTGGTATCCTCATTCGGTAAAGGAGGGGGGGAATCGATGCAGCGCCCCGAAATCCAAGCGCTCTCCTTGCGGGATGCTTGCTGTGGAGTGGGAGCGGCTTTGTACGTTTGTAGGGATTTGGGTGCTCCGGGGCCATCCCCACCTGGAGAGCGGTGGAGTCTCGCCGGCACGCTGCGCCCGAGCAGAGCTCTCCTTCCCGCCGCTTCGCTGCAGCAGGGGCTGTAATGCGGTAAGGGAGCTTAGCCTGTGCCTACTCCAGCTCTAGCTGCCTGCTTCCTCACCCGCCGTGGTCCACAGCAGCGCGGGCGAGAAGCTTCGTTTTCGGGGGAAAAGGGTCGGGTTGTTTCCAGAATGTCGAGACACGCCTCCCTTCAGCACCAGCTGTGAGTGCGTACCTGTGCTGGCATGTGCTCCTGCCACAGTACGGCAGGGAGAACTGCAGTCTGGTTTCTGAAATGGCAGGGCACAGACCCACTGCAGGGGATGGGAGTGTACAGGCTCTTTTCACTGAGTCATTAATTATTTTTTGTTGATTGCTCTTTCAATTCTCAAAATTAAGCACTCCATACCCCCTCTAGCCTTATTCAAAGGGGCTGAATATTCTTCGAGTAATCTAGAGTAAATAAGTAATTCAGCTTGCCATTTCAGCGCTGTGGTGGTGCTGTTTCAGCAGAAGCTGTGGAGCTGCTGCTCTACTTGAACATGATAAAATAATAACTGAAATTGCTGCCCAAAATGTTACTGTCTTGATAAAGCATGAGGTCCTCTACAGATAGATGCTGAGGAAGCCTCTGCAGTAATGCAGTCACAGGGTTCCATGTTGATGACTGCAGAGAAACAAATGTGTTTTGAATGTCTTAAAGAAGTGGTCATAGTCCATCTTTCCTATTTAAAGGACCTGTCTCACATAATATTTTTAACCTTTTTGTGGTCCTGAGGATCTGACTGTAGTATCAGCAGTGTGAGAACAAGTGGTTGTTATTGTGCTCTTGACTGTTCACCCCAGGGGATGATAGGTTTCATAGGGTAGCTCTAATTAGACTCTTTGTTATTGCAAGGATTAACTCTTGCTCAGTTAGAAATACATTTTAAAAGTGAAGATTTTTCTTCAAACTCCAGTTAAATCTTTAGCATAGTACAGAACTGCTTGAGCTTCACAGTTAAAAAAACAATTATTCACAAAACTCTGGCTGCTTTTCCATCTCCTTGATCTATTTTTAGGATGGGTATAGTATACTTTTAGCACCCAATTTTCTTTGGGCCTAATAGCAGACAAGCACACACTGCCGGATTGCTTTACAGTGGCATTCTCCAGGTTGCACTTTTATTTTCCTATTCTTACCCTTGGAATGTTGTCTCCACCCTTCTTAGCACAGAGTTTTGCTGCAGAAGAGGGTCTTGCTGGGTTTGAGCATGTTTTGTCAACTTCAAAAAGGTTATGCCTATTGGTGGTTAGTATCAGCATGGGTAGCAGTATGCTCATGGTTCCTGTGAGGCAGTGCACAGGCTGGTTCTGCTGTTCCAGCTGAAGGCATGGACAACTCACAGCACAGATTCCTGTTGCTGGGTCTAAAGCAAACTAGTGGCAATCTCCAGGTGCTGTGGGTTGGGGTGCTTCCCAAGCTGGGAGCATCTGTCTTCCACTCTCAAGAAAGGGAGTAAGCTGCCAGCAATAATCACACTTGGTTCCCTTCCTGGGCAGGTGAGCTCCCTCCTGTCCATTTCTGCACATGCCCCACTCTGTTCTGCCTTCAGGCCACAAGCTGGCTGTGCTGCACCTGCCATAGGAACCCTCCTGAGCTGAAGGGGTATGAATGCATCTCTGTGTGGCTGATGTGGAAACTTAGGTGAGGGAGAAAGGTTCCGTTTAAGTAGCTGTAACATTTAAATAGCATTTGCCACTAGAGTGGCAAAGTATTATATCTACCAAGGTATCGGTAAGCTGTGAGTCTTGTCTTCCTAAAAATCATATAATGTGCTTGCATATAGTCATATACTATACAATGTCATTTTATTCTATATATAGATGTCTGTGGAATGGCACATGATGGGATATGTGGCTTGCAGGGAGGGTGTGACAACAGGGAACATCAGGGTTATGTTTCATTGCATGGGAAGAAGTGGAAGGCCAAATGTGTTAAACCCTCCACTGCCATAGGTGCTATATTGCCCAAGCACTCTAAAAGGCACCTGTGAATGCCACACAGGTTGCATTACTTATTTTTGAACAACCCATCCACCAGTAGTTCTCTTCTATTGCTAGTAGGCTAACATGTTTTCTGAATAGCATTAGCTTACTCTCATAACCTAGGTTCCTAGTTAGTGCGTTACTTTTATTGGTGCTATGCTCTTATTGAGCATAGTGCTCTTATTGGTGTGTTTTAGTTCATTTATTCTAGCTCGGTCTATTGCAGATTTAAGAAAAGCTGTGTAAAGCTGAAACCTGTAGCACCTGCTTTTGCCAGTGGCATCTGCCAGTTTCTGCAGGAAATAAGAAAGGCAGGTAAACACTTAGGCTTTGTTCATGATCAGTGGCCTCTCATTTTGTGCTTTGCTGAACCAAATGAAGGCAAGAGGAAGAGTGAATCCATCACAAGTATTTCTAGAACGTGCATCTGATAGAAGTAAGGAGCGTGACTGATGCATTTCTAACCAGTACAGCAGCAGTTGTCTGCATGGGCTGTCTCGCTCTTGCAGTCATCACTGGGGTTGTTTGATTTACCTGACTTGTTTGCCTGGGATCTTTCACAAATACCCCTTGTTTTAGCCTGACAACTCTGTATTCCACTGTACTTTCTTGGGGTTCTTTTAGTTGGCTATTTTTTTTTTAATGGCTGCTGTGCTCTCTTCAACAGATTAGTGGGTGTTTGTGTATGTAAAGTTGTATCATAAGTAAGTCTGACTCTTTGGACTTTGCTGTTGCTTCCTGTACAAGGTACTGGGAGTGCTTGACAAGCCCTAGTGAAGTATGTTCTGGAATATGTATGTGAAGTATGTCCTCTGAGGGTGGAGAGATCTGATCGGTTTGTTTGTTTTGGGCTTGGGGTTTTGGTTTGTTGGGGGTTTTTTCTGGTGGAAGAAAGAAGAGAAATTCAGACCTGTGCTGCTTGTCTTCATCAAGTCATATTCATCGCCTACTGCAAAATGTATGTGACTTTTTGGCCTTCCAGCCTCACATTTGACCCACAGCCAAATACTCTCTCTTGTCACAGCTGTGACATGGTGGGTGTAGGAGTCTGTGGAAGCTCTTCCTGCGTACCACTCCTGGGAAGAGGGTCTGATTAAATGAGGAAATTGATATGGAAATTTTCTGCAGTGTTTGCTTCTGGAGTGTCCACCTAAATAAGCAAGAAAATATGAATATTTACCGAAAAACTGGTCTCTTAAATACTCTTATTTGAAGCATGCAAGCTTTTAACAAACAATCCTGAAACTGAAATTGCTAGTTACCTGGTGACAGTTCTTACCATTATAATGCAACAGGTATGTGTGCATTATGCAACTTCACACTGTTAACTTCTGAGAGGAGGTGAGACTTTGGCTGGTACACTCATTCCGCCTCTTTCTGACCCATTTTCTAGTTTTATTCTAGTGAGGACTATTGCCAAACCACAAGTAGAAGGAAAGACACTGCCCTATCTTTCATAATAAGCCCCAACTAGTTTAAGAAGTAAAACAACAAAAGTGAGCTGTTTAACATTGACGTCATTTTATAAAAGATAAACATATTTGCAATCCAGGAGGATAGTGAGTAGAAAATAATTACATCAAATTATGCTGTCAAGGGTTCCAGTAGATTCAGATATGCTAATAGAAATGGAAAATCAGCCTCTTGCTCACAGTGGCATTTAATCAGCAAGAACTTCTGCTCATTTCAGCTTGCTATGGGATAGCCTGTGTTTCCCTTATGTTGCTTTGAAGTAGGAGAAGGCGTACAAAAAGGCTTCAGCATATTTTTTATTCCTCTCTGTCCAGGCAACGTGCTTCAATCTCAGTGCCTTATAGAGCACAGCCTGCACAGTTATGCCTGTGGATAATCAAGTATATTCTCAATGTGTATGGCTGTGCTATATGTTAGTGTTTCCTAGAATTAAAAGGCTCCTGCTCTAGGCTTGGGTATTTGTGCTTTAATCTTGGCTGTGGAAGATAGAACAAGAAATAGCACATGTTCCTTGGAAGTTTGATGGGTCCTTCATATTCACCTCAGCTTGTCTCTATGAAATAGTAATATTGGTATTTCGAATGCCAGATAAAACAGGAGAGAGAAGCTCATGCTCTTGGAAGGCTCCAGGGGATCTCTCCACAGAGATCCCTTTCTGTGACCCCACCGTTACATTGCTGCACACTGATCTTGCAGGCTTAAGACATAACTTAGTTGAGAGACCTTGAGGAAAAGCACTGCTGGAGAAACAGCTTTGGGGAAGATGGCGGGATCCTTTGGACATTAATATTTAAATCAATACCAATCCACCCCACCCAAGTTATTGGAAATATTTTGCGGAGTATGTGAGTTCAGAATAAATAAGCTGGGTTGTCCACCCAGTATTATGACACGTGGTTCATTTGGTTGGTAGCTTATGCAGGTACTTAAGCAGGAAGGAGCTTAACTTGTTTTCAGTGGTAAGCATGGTTAGGTTTAAGTGTGTAACTATAGTGAAGACTAGAAATAAATATCTGAAACAACATGTTATAGTTCTGACTGTAAGATTTCAGGGAAGGTGCTAATGTTTGCATGGATATAACTCTCACAGAGAAATAGCTGTTAGTCGTTTGTTTCTTAGTTACTATATAGAGCATTCTTCCTCCCTCCCCCCCGATTAAGGGTATAGAGCAAGGGTGGTATTGCCTAACAATTGATGGTAAGTGCTGACTTTTAACGATGACCATTGTATCGCCACAATGTTATCATGTTAGATTAAGTTTATGGTTGCTCTTGTATGAGGGGTGGTATTATTCTTCCTTCGTTTGCATAACGTACCTCAATATTTATTTGAAGGAAATTCATTTTGAGTCTTCATTTGAAGGAAGAAGCTTATATTTATTGCCTGCTAGTTCTCATTTGCAAAAACATTACCTTTTACCCACTGCTGTGAAGCACAAGCTATGAGTAAATCATTCTATTGAGAAAATAAGTATGCAATAAATTTTCATGAGCAGTTTCCATCTTGCATTTGTCGCAAGCTTGCAATAACTTTTATGGAGCAATGACGTAGGGAAAAAAGGTGCTGAAAAATTCATGACTAACACTCAGCAAACAGCACTACTGTGGCCTCAAAATTTAGGCTTTCTTGAAGGTGTTTTAAGTGTTGGTAATATTGAATGTCAGAATAAGTAAATAAACAATATTGATAAAATCCTCTACGTTTACAAAAATGGCATGTCTGTTAATCCAAGGTGACACAGTGGTTCTAAATGGTGAGAAGAAGACAAGAGGAAGTTAACTTTGAAGTCTGAAGACGTCGTCCAAACTAAGCTTTCCTTTTCCTTCCCCCAAAAGCTGCATTAGCTTTTGATATCATTAGTAATTTGATGCCACTGAATTTTCAATGCCTTTTTGTTTGATTGCGTTCACATTAGAAGCAGCTATCTCATTGCCTGAAAGAAAAGCATTCTCACTAAAAAATAATTAATTTCTTCTGAAGTCCGGAATATCTGTGGTGGAATAGAAAGCCAGCCATTTCTTTATTTAACTGTTGAGGTCAGAACAAATAGAACCTGTGACAAAGCATTAGGAAAACATGACCTTGGCTGAGCAGCATGACCCTGCCAATGTTTAGGCACTTCATCTCTGGTGCAAAATGTTGACACTTGAGTCAAAGTACATTTTCATGATTGTAAAAAAAAAAGTAATAATAAAACCAAACAACAAAACCCATATTTTTTTTTAATTATTTAGTCAACTTAATGTCCCATTTAACTTTCAAAAAGTGATGTGGAGCAGGAAAGCAGCGGTAGCTTTACAATGGAGGTTCCAGTGCCAGCAAGCTGGGACGGAAGAACTGCTGATAATTAAGTGCAAATAAAACAAGAAGGAAAGACCCTGAGCCACCCTCTGACCTGGGGTGAGAGCTCAAGCCAGTGAGCATGCTGGGACTGGAGTATCCTATATGCATGTAAATAAATTGGGAACTCTGTATAAATGGGTATTTTACAGCTTGAGCTCTGGAACAAGCCAGCAGCTCCCTTATTCTTTCTTAAGGACAAGATGAGACATCAGGGAAAGAAAAAAACACTATCATCGTGTATTTGAGAATGTGATAGATGAACTGTTGCCTGTAACATTCCTGTTCCAAAAGGGGAAGGCAAAAAAAAAAGTAGCTGTGGTTCTGTAATAGAAATTTATGGTTTAACAGTTAGCCTTCACCCAGGCTTTCCTATTTCCTTCTTTAGAGGCAGAAAGGATGTGTTGCGTAAATGCTGTACAATACATGTGCCTGAAAATCCTAAGATGTGCTAACATAAGTGGTGGACGATACTGGCATTCCTTCCAGCCTGACAAGTTTATTTTGTTAGCTTAGTGGAGGTCACAAACATGACAATATTACTTCCTTTGCTCCAAAATCAAGAGAACAAGGTTTTTTTCAGTTTGGCTGGTATTTGTTTTTGTTTTTAGCAAGAAGGAAGTGATCAGATATCTAGGTGTCCTTTAGGAGTGTGAGAAATTTCTTCCCCGAGTATTGCATTAAAGAGCAATTAATTTCTGTTTAATCCCTTGGTTTAGGGGAGCTATGTATATGTCTGAGAAGAAAGAGGCTGCTGTATTTTGCACTCACCTGCTTGGCCAAGTGATCACTGATAGTTGAATAAATAACTAGGTGATTTTTAAGTTATTTAATACCTCCAGTGCCTTCTGGCCATAAGAAATGAGTCGTATAGTTGGAGAAAACTTTAAGGGTACTAAAAAAGCCCACATCTGATTTACTACCAAACCTGTCTGCCTAATGGATGAATTCTTTGCTGAGGAAGGTAGAAATTGGGACTGTGCAAGAGGTGCACATCAGAATGACTTGTCCCCTCCATTTACTGTGGATGGCTGACTTGGTTTGCCAGGTCACTCACTGTGCCAGGTATTAAGCTTTCCATTCTTTCTGGAAGGGTTGTTTATCCTTTTAACCAAAGAGGAATTATGCAGCCTAAGTACAATACAGTTCAATGTTACACATATCTTAATCACTTCTAGCATTTTCTTTTGAAATGATACGTGATAGAAAGGGCTTCCTAGCAATACTAATAAACCCTTCAGTACAAGGTGTTTTAAAAACAAGTAAGCAGTTGTTTATTGATCAGCATAGAGTGAGTGATAGTGACTAAGAAGGTTTTAAACCAACTCTAGCCTGTTCATTGTGTAATATCATCTAATGATCATATATGATTCATATCTTGCACATTTTTCTTGCTTGTCTCTTTTGTATCCAAAACCCTGTGACTAGGTGTACACAGGTTTAAAACGTCTCACACACTTTTCATTTATTTTATTAAACTAATCTGTGCTTGTGTGTATAATATAAGCACATCAGTTTATTACCTTACAACGCAAACAATTCATTATTTCATAAATTATTTTAATTGAAACAGAATCCTTGTGCGCTAAGTGCTTGCAGTAGAACTCGGTAGTCTCACATCTAGTTTGAGGGATTGTGAATTATAGTTGTTGAGCAGGTGGTTTAAATCTATTTTGAATTTATACAACTCGTGTTTCACCTTGCATAGATAAGTCGACTGAGGTGCATGAAGTTGATGAGTTGACAAAAGTGCATGAAATTAGGGAAAGGGGTTTGGGATACTGTTTTTAATGATTGTGGGGTGAAATGGATAATGTGCTTCACTCATCTGCAGGAGATCTTTTTAAAGTTAGAAGATTTTGATGGTTTTTTCAAAAGTCTGGATTTCATACTAGTTAGCTTTGAGCTCTTCATCCCAGATGCAGCTATTGGTCAGTGCTGCACATGTAAAACTATAAAGCACTATTGGATAAGAAAGGTAATGCACAGCTACTATGATTATCAACCATGTGAAATTTTGAAACATGATGATCAAATGAAACTGGTATTTGGTTTCTGGCTTCTGAAGCTTCTTTCTCCCCCATTCCCAGCTAATGTTCTTAAAATATTTGTTTCTCCTCAGTTTCTTTGTATGAGTGGATAGTATTTTTTTGTACAGATAAAAAACTTGCTTGAACTTGTGCAGCAGCAGTTGTGCTTGCTGAGGAAGAAAAGCAAGGAAATGCAGTAGGTTTCAGGTTCCCTGCTGAATACTGCTTTTCCATCTCTCAATGCAACTAGTGGGAGTGTGAATATAAGAAAGTTACTTGGGCTTTTTCACTATCATTGTGCTTCTGTGACTTGCAAGTTAATTACAAACCCTGAAATGAGGAAGGGTTTTCATAGTGGAAAATAAAGCATGTTTGGTGCCACTTTGACAACCACTACTTGTACACAAAGGAGCATTTGCTGTTGTCATTTGTTGTCATTTGAAGTTGCATTGATGCACAGAAATCTTGATGGCACTGTGAACTTTTCTCTGCCTGAGAAAACATGTTTAGTGGTTTGTGTACACCACTGCGATTTGTTTGCATTGAAATTACAAGTACAGCCATTAATATAATGAACAGAACATAGCAGAAAACTTTACCAGCAGGTTTGTGAGTTTAGAGTAAATTCTTTACACTTAAAAATATATATATATATATGTGTGTATTTATTTTTTTTATTTACACTTATATTCTGGAAGTGTAAATAAAGAGATAACTTATGCATGCAAGCTGAGAGGCTGTGCATGCTGTCAGGGGAGAGAGCCTGAACCTGGCAGAGGTACTTACCCATGCTTTTGTTGCAGGTTGTCTTTTGGGAAGGGCAGTGATGGGCACTTCCATGTTTCCCTGCACTATTTCTAGGCAGTCTCCAGGCCATGGCAATTTGTCTCAAAACCCCTGCAGGTGATGTTTGCCTCCGTTCTCGCAGAGGCAACTGCACCATCTACTTTGCTCTCAGCCTGTTGTGCACTGCTCCATGTGCTGGCTGGGTCTCCAAGGAGAGTGACAGCAGCATTCAGTGTTTCCGCAGCAGTGGCCAACTGCAGCTTGCTCAAGCTGCTGAAGACTTGCTTGTGGAATTGGCAGCAAAGTTTCCAGTAGCAGCTGTGCTCCCAGTCTTCTTGGGGAGCTGCTGAAAACTGCCCAGTTGCTGTTGTGTTACGGAGGTGATATGAGTTTTGGCAGACTGCACTGATTTTGGAAGTGTCTTCTCTTCCTTCTGGTCCGTGGTATTTGGTGTTACTCTTGAATCAGTATTTTGGGCTACACGCATGATGTGCTGGAGGGTCTTTTCTGTAGATGTCTGTACTTGTCTCGCTATGAATCTCTGTGTACTGTAGTGGGGGGAGGTCAAAATGGTGCAGAATTAAACCCCTGTGATTTTTCCTGATCCACTGGCTTGCTTCTGTCTGTCTGCCTCCCCAACCTTTCCAACTCCCTTGCATCCTGCCTCCTCATTCCCACAAATACAAATTTGGCATTCATATTTGAGAATCTGCTAGAACATTGGCTGGGCTCAAAATGAGCCATGGTGAAATCTGCAAATCTGCCTCTGGCTATATACAGTGTGAAAGCAGGGTGCTTACCTGGCTGCAGGCCAGTTACAGCTCATCTTGCTGATGGAGCTTCCTGCTGGCTTTGGTGGAGGCTGCAAAAGGTATTTGATCTCCTAGCTACAAAACCCACAGATATGTTACTTTCCCATTTATTCTATGCTTAGAAAAGCTCTTATAAACTGGTAAATAAAAATTCTTCAGGTTTCTAGAGATTAATGGACTCAGGCTGTCTTTTCAAGCTGGATCTACTTCAGATTGCTCTTGAAGTGGTCAGGGTGATTGAAGCCCCCAAGTGACTTCAGTTTGAAGCTGAGCTCACCTCAGCTAGCGCATTCTCCCATATTCTGCCATGCTCTGAACAAGCTCAAAAGCAGTGGATGCCTTCACAGTATGGCAGTGCCCCGGAACCTGTAGTTGAGTACCTGTGGCAAATCGCTGAGCTCTGGTATGGTCCCATGCTGCTGGAACAGTGGGAAAGCAGCAGGGAAATACTTGATTTCCAGCGCCTGTGGGATGTTACCCTTTCTGCTTTTGTTATAGTAATTCATGTAGCTTCCTGTCTTTTCTG
Organism: Psittacula echo; assembly: GCF_963264785.1. Classification (NCBI taxonomy): domain Eukaryota; kingdom Metazoa; phylum Chordata; class Aves; order Psittaciformes; family Psittacidae; genus Psittacula; species Psittacula echo. The sequence continues at coordinate 49,505,021 of NC_137735.1, read as the reverse complement.
CCTTTCTGCTGAACTTCCTGTGCTCTTCAGCAGACCCATTTAAAAGTCCTTCGGGGATGAATCAACCTTAGTAGCATTTCATGCATGCCTGGAAGAAGGAGTGTCCTGCTCTGGAGAGTTACAAGGCTTAAATGCCCTGCAAGGCTGACCATTTATCTGGTTGGAATGATGAGGTGAAATTCGTTTGAACCCCATGTAGAGGCACAGTCTTAACTTGACTTAAACCATCAGTCCACCACACCTTTAAGCTTCCATGCCTCAGCAGCTCATTCTTGCCCTCAAGCAGCATAGGTGTGATGAGCTGGATCAAGGAACAGTTTGGCCACACAGCAGGTAGTTATGTGTGGGCCAGGTAAGTTGACCACTGAAACACCATTTTATCTGGGGAGCTGCGTGCCAGCCGATGGCAGCCCCTGATCTCAAGTCTTGGGAGATTTCAGCGTAGTCAAATCAGCTTTCCCCAGGAGCAGTAAAACTGGGGAATTTATAGCCTCATGCACATACCAATGGCCATTACTTTCGTCTCTCAAGATGTCACTTGTGGGTTTTTTTCTCAAATTTTGCTTTAATAGGCTGGTTGTTTAATTCTGGAACAGCAGACAGCAAAAGGCTCTGGTGGTTCTGCTGGCAAAATGCTTTATTGTTGCTATGGGAATAGTCCTTGCACTGCTGCAGAGCTGTAGTAACTCCTGGCCATCTGACAGGAGATCTGTTACATCATGTTTGTGGATACTGAGAAATGAGTTGGATTCTCAGGGTTTAAGGAATGTAACTTAAAGCTTTCTTCCATGACTACAATTGGAGGACAAAGTAGATATAACTGTTACCTCTGTAACAGGTGTACTGTTTTGCTTTTGTTATATCTGCTTTTTAAGGGTATCTTGAAATGTAAATACAAGTCAGAGCTTCATACTAACTTTAAACAATGTGTTTTGATTTCAGCTCCCAAGAAGATGAGAGGCCTATGTCACCCTTCTACGTGAGGTATTTACTCAGCTATTGTAATTTATTTTTCTGTGTGGGATTGACTCGTTACTGGAATTAAATGTGGGGAGTGAGGCCAGAAATGCTCAACAGACTGTAATCAAACAGAAGATCTGTGTGAAGTTTGCAATTATTGCTCAGCCGGTGGGATGAATGAGTCTTCAGAGATACAAACTCTGTTGCAATTTTTTGTATCTAGAGACGAGGTTCAGGGTTTAATGCCAGTCTTGTAAATTATTAATTAGAAGATAGACGTCTGTTTCCTCTTTTCTTCAGTTTATTGCATAGCTTAGATGCCCGTCATGAGTAGTTTATAATCTGTGGGCACAGGAGAGATTTTTGCCACAAGCTTTGAGGAACTGGCAGCATGTGCTGCCGAGAAAGAAACCAGGAACCAGATGGTGAGTCAGCAGCCCGTACAGCAACTGCTCCTCTGCTGCAGCCCAGAAAGGCAGGGGAGTTGAAAGCAGATAATCTTAAGGTCCTTTCCAACCCAAGTCATTCTATGATTCTATGAGAGTCTCTTGGCCCCTGTTTGGAGGGAATGGCAACTCGCACCGCATTTGAACAAACGGCGTTTCTTGTTTTGCCAACTGGAGGGAAAAGTCACTGCTTGTAAAAGTGGCCTAATTCTGTTGACATCAGTGAAAGTTTGCTCTGCTTGCTTCGGTAGCAGGCTCAATTCCAGTGCTTTCATTTATACTCAGTGGAAGAACAGGAGCCAGGGCAATTAACAGTGAAGGGCTGCAGAGGAGGAAGGGACAGATATTATAATTGAGTTCTTTGATCTCTGCACAGTTTAAACAAATAAAAAGAAATCCCTGGGGTGCTTTCTGTGAGAGCAGTGATATTTGGAATTCTTACAGTGATCTCTGAAACGTGTTAATTCTCTTGCATATTTTCCTGTTTATCTTTGTAGCTTGGGTTTTTTCTTAGAGAATTTTTCTAGCGTGAAGTACAGAAAGCATGCATTTCATGAATACTCTCAGTATGGAGGCTTCCATTAAAACAGTGCAGAAATGTGACTCAGTGAATTAACCTGGTTGTGTGGCCTTGTCTACCTTCCTGTTGATGCATCATCATTCCCTGCAGTGTATTTGTGCAGATATTGCCTAGTCTGTGCTTCAAAAGCTCGAAACTTTCAAGGGGGGTGTTGCCTTTTGTGAGATTATTTTGTAGATGCATAAATTCCCGTCACAAGTTTTCCTTAGTTTTCATCATCAATCCTGTCTTCCCACTGAAAATAGTCCCTCTCTTTCTTTCTGGCTAAATGTGACCTTTAGATGATTGTACACTTTCATTATGTTTCCATCTGTCATACTGCTTCAAACTGTCCCAAACCCTTTTCTGGGTCAGGAAAATGATCCAGGAAAGAGATTGTCTTCAGCTGACCTTGTCGGGCTTGCTGAGGAGATAGCAAGCAAGGAGTGGACCTGAGGAAACTGGTATCAAAACAGGACATTTCTGTGAGAGGGAGCAGATTTGGAAATTTTAAATAGGGATGTGAGCATATTAGGATGGGGAGCAAAGAATTAGTGTGTCCGTTGGAATGAAAGGATGCATTTCCATGGGAGTGTATCCTGCAAATAGGAAAGGAAGAGTCAGGAATAAACGCATAGTTGGATAGTGAAGAAATGGCTAGCCAGAGCAGAGAGAGAGCAGCACACCTCACAGCATAAGGCTTCTTGCCAAGCCTATGTCTTGTACATAATATTGCTTAGACACAATTATTTGTAAATAAAGCTAACAGCTTTTAAGTCTTGCTGCTATTTATCACACATCAGAAATGCGTTCTCCTGAGGTCAGTTGCCAAGTGCAGTCAATTTGGCAGGAGAGCTGGTGCTGGCTGGGCAATTCATGGTGCTTCAACAACTGAGAACTTGAGTGGGTGGCCAGATTTTTCTGTCCCAGCTTTGAATGTTCTAATTGTTGCCCCAGAGCTGTGCATGACATATATAGAAACTGTGTTTCACACCGTGAAAAGAAAGGAGAGATTGTCTGCTTTAGCTGTCTGATGGTCAAATCTATTTGTATTGCTACCAGCTACACTTACATAGTTTGAAATGCCATTCAAGTAATCCTTCAAGTGAGTCATGTATGTGTATGTACAGAGCAGACACTACTGCGTTTATACAGTAGTTCCAAACAGATAATTATGCAACAAGTTAATTAAATGGGAACAAGAGCTCTTTAGCTTCCGAACATTGCATAATACTTGGCTTTTGCCGGACTGAAGGAGCATTGTGTCCCTTCGTAAACGAGTTTTGGTAGGATCAAACCAGAGACTTAATTCTTCGGTGCTGTACCATGTCTGCTAGCAATGGAGATGTTTCCCTTGATGTTATTTTTAAAAATCAGGCAAATGCTTGAGGCCTTAACTTTAAGTCAGAACTGTCAGAATGCCACCAACACACTATTTCTTAAAAGGGACTGATGTATGGTTGTGGATTTGTTTGATTGATTGTTGTTTTTTTTCCTTTGGACATTGGGAAAGTCATGACCAAACATAGAATTAATCACCACTGCTGCTCTGTAGGGGAATAAGCAGTCATTAATAGTATGAGAGTAAGTGGTAAATGAGGCAAAATATGACAGGTTTTTCAAGAGAGGTGATACCAATAAAACCAAATTATTTTTTTATAAGACTTTCCAGAGACAAAGAAAAGCAGTATACCAAATCTGTCTGATGTCAGCAAAATGCTTTGTATCATGCCAGTTGTATGGAAAAAATGAGCATTAGTACTAGACCTTAAAGGTGGGTAGGGAGGGGATAAGACCTGTAGGTATTGCTGGTAGGAGAGGGAGGAGATTGCTGGTAGATCTCCTTAAGTGTCATGGGCTTTTTTTCTTTAATGGCCACTGGCATAATAAAATAGAGTCATGCTTATGATCTGGGCTTATAGCAGAAATTTAGGAGTGCTTGGGATGGGGATGTCCACTGGGAGAAAATATGTGATAGTGAGATATGATACAGGATGACTGAGATTGACATAGAGATATGTAAAGATAAGCATGAAATATAAGCTATAGGATGAAAAGTAATAACATGGGTGATAAAGTCATATATCTCAGGACTAATAATGACAATCCATTACATGAAAGAGGAGTTCTTCACATTTAGAAATGGCAGGGAAAGAAAGGACCTGGGCATACTTGTTCACGGAGGGATGGACAGGGGAGGCATGGGATAAAAATACTCAAGTTGAAGTAATCACATGACAGTGGATATATAAAGTGAAGTATTTTCAGTATAGAGGAAGTATGCATGCCCTTGTACAAGAGTCAGATGAAGCATCATACACTTCAGTAACTCATGTCTCAGTGGCATTAGATTTGTGAAGGTGATTAAAGAAGTGTGGGCAGACCGTGTTACAAAGTAGAGAAAAGAGCAGGGAAAGCTTATTTGATGTAAGAGATGAACCAGATCACACATATTCCACTGGGGGTTTAGGCAGAGAGGAATTGTTTGTTAAGTCACAATACTGATGCAAGAAAAAATGTGTGCGAACAGGCTATGAAAAAACTTGGACAGCAACTAGAAATTTTGTAGCTGGAGCCTTCTTTTGTTAGGCATTGCAAGGTTGAGGTGAGCTTGACCAGTTGGTGAGATCTGGGGTTTAAATCCATTCACCTACTGCTGACCAGGATTATCCTGTCCTCTCTGTACTCCTTGATTAAGACAATTTGTTGATTCAGCTGTGCTCAATACCAGGCAAGGAGGTTTCTGCACTGTTCAAAGAAGAGGAAAACCTTGCTGGGTAATTAATTGTTCCAGGGAGTCATGCCTGAAGGACATTTACATTCCAAAACCTTTGTAACAAAACTTGGTGGTAAAGGGAGTTAAGATTGCTAAAAAATGTGTAATGCTGCTCATTGTATAATTCTATAATAAAACTGTGATACCAGCTGTACTGAGTAATCAGTACTGAGAAACAGTGCACAGTTTCAGGTAATGAAGTAGCATCTGACAACGGCGCTTCCCTGTAAGTACACTTCTCAACGTGTGCCATGAGTTCTTAGAAGACAGGGAACCTACAGACGTGCTTTATGATGGCGTATGTGCCTCAGGTTTGACACATTAGTCATGTAGATGGTTTCAGGAGTTTCTTGATGAGTACATCCTGACATAAACCAGAGTGATATTACAGAGATAAAAAGTCAAAAGCTTAGTAGTGTGGAATTCCCTTGTTAACATGCAGAGGATTAAACTGAAACTGGGATGAGAGCTGATGTCACAAGCAATGCCAAAAATTGCCTCAGATACCCATGAGTGCAGGGCAAAGCATTTTACAGTTTCGCTTGTTTTAATACTTATTTTCCTTTAAGTACTAATATCTTGTTGGCAGTATCCAGTATAGCCAACTGGTTCTCCTTTGAATAATTGTTCTTTGAGACAACTCTCTTTATATAATACAAGTCAGGTATTCTTAGCCTGCAGAATATTGTGTAAGATGGTTTACCCTGTTTGTTCTCAGGTCAAGCTTTCTGAAGAAACTGAAAAATATTGTCCAAATTTCACACCTGCCACCTTCCTGAACACTTCCTCCTTGGTGGCACATGCCATAAAAGATCCTAATGCCCACAAGGGGTGCTGCATCATTTTACAAATCATGAGTATGTTGTGTGATGCATGTTAATATCTTGCATCACTTCAATACTGGCTGAAAATAAACACCAGGCTGCTGCATGCCCTTGCTTGCCGTGTCCAGCTACTGTGTGGGTCTGAGAACCCCCGGGGCATATTTCTTTCCTCTGTAGAGGAACCTCTGCAGACACCGCCACTCAAATTCACCAAGATAAATCAGGTGGTGTGTATGAATCCCCTTCAGGATTGTCTCTGCTCCAAGCAGTAGGTGTCAGTGTGCACCCATCACAAAGGATGATGCCAATGCAAGTCAAAAACAGGAGCCCTGAAGAAAACAAAACAGATGCTTTTAGTGGGGTTAATTTTCTGCATAGGAAGAAGTTAGTGTCAAATATAATTTAAAGCAAGGATAGTTGGATCTGAGCTTGTGAAAGCATAAAGGTGCTGAGAAAACATTGAAAGCGTGTCCTCTGTGTGGTGGAACATCCCAGAAAATAAAAGCACATCTCTATATTTTTAAATTCATTATTTTTGTGTGTTATATACAGACACAGTCCTTCTCTTTGGGGAATGTGTGTCAAATGAAGTAGTTGTCTTAAAATAGATTCCATGTGAGTCTGCAGTATTGCATGTCACAGTGGGCAAGTTATGAACAGTGAACGATGTTTAGACTATATAAATACCTATGGAAAAGGAATTTCCTAGGTCATGGGTTGGAATAATGTATTTGGGAGGACTTCAGAAATTTCCCATGTGAAATGTCAAAGCCATTTAAACGTCCTCTACTTTACTGGAATGGCAAAATGGTTTAAAGTTTCTGCATCTGTTGAGGCTTTCTTACTGTTGTGTTTGGCTTAAAAAAAAAAAATAAAAAGAAAACAAAAAACAAGAACAGGAAAAAAAGTTGGTTTGCTTCCTCAATAAAGGAGATGGATTGTAAATAAATCTTAGCAATGAGTGACCTTAGTTCCATATTGCAACTATGTCTTATCATTTAGGCCATTAAATATGGTCAGGAATTAATTCATTGACTTCATAAATGGAAACCCAATCTGGGAAAATTTCATGCCAGCGAGTCAGTTTACTCTGGTTGATGCTTTTACTTTGCTTTTGTAATAGATGGATGCTGATACATTTTGCTCATTAGTGCCTTAAGTGAAAAATACAACAGGAGAGAGAGTTTGATATGCAGCTCAGTTATTTGCCTGCTGACACAAGATGCTCAGTGCAGATCAAACAGGGTGCAGGTATTGCATGAGATAGTTCTTACTGTGGTGGGTATTTTTTAAAGTTAGAGGGGGCAGAGGAGATTTAATGTGCTTAAAGGTGATGGAAAATACCACCTTCCCATACTTGAAGTTGAAATGAAATGGGAGAAGTGGCTGTGCAATAAGAGTTTACATTACGTGTGAAGCAAGACATTATCCAGACCTGATAGGGCACCTCTTAAGGTGAGCAAGACTTGAGTAAACAAGTTAGACAACACTGGGAAGTGCTAGAGGTCAGACTTCACAATGTGAAGGTCTTAAGAAGCCAGTTCAAAAGTTTATAGCACTTGAAACAGCTATGTGCCTTGATGCAGGTTTTGTGGCTGCCTCTCTGAAAGTAAAATTCCCCCAGCACTGGGAAACTCTCCTGCTGCTTTTTGTCACTCAGGAATAACCTTTAATTTCTGTCGAACGTTGCTATTTCTCAGCATGCTCTGCAGCACTGCGTAGTTTAATAAAGATAACGTAGCTGTGAAGATAATTGACCATGCATATCAGTGAAATGAGCAGGCTGTGAGGGGAAAATAATTAACCAAAACAGATCATGAGTTCCCATTGTCCAGATGATTTACTGAGCAAAGGAGCCCTTCCAAGGCAGCTGCCTGCACAAGCAGGAATGCCAAGCAGGCCCTTCTGGGCATGCCTCACCTCACCTGCTCTGTGAAGCATAGATCCGACAGCAGAATGACTTTGCCACCCAAGAAGCTTGGAAAATCCTGCAGGATGCATCCTGTCTACCTGATTGCTCTTGAGTTGAAAACCTTACATAGCTATGCCTTTCCCTCAGTTTGCTAATGTGCTCGAGCACCTCCTGCTCTGTCCCTGGGCAGGCTTGAATTGAAGCTGCTGTGTAGCTCTCTCCCCTCCACTGTTTGTTTTGGATGTGAACTTCCTCAAGGTAAAAAAAGGTGATGCAGGGTAAATAAAGGATTTAGCAATGCATTTAAATGAAGTAGCAAGGAAAGTTACCTGTTGTGGAATTAAAAAAAACCCTACTGTGTCTGGGAAAAACTCTGATTTTAAATCTCCATCTTATTGAGAGAGGGCTAATAGGAGAGTATTGAAATATCACAGGGCTAAGAGTAAAGTTATATTCAGTATACAAGGACACAGTATTTAGAAGGAAAATACAATAAAATCAGAATGTCAGAGCTTGATTTTATAATCATCCACTCAGCTGGCATGCATCTGTATACGTATCTCCTTGTTATCTGTTGGTAGTTTCAAAATCACAGTATCACTGGCTCTTTGACAGAATCTGTATTGCCTGAGTAGGGTTTTTCCAGATAACACAAAGTAATTGTTATGCAGATAGGCATCATTATGAATTAGCAAGGTTAATGGACTTAAAACTGAGTCAGTACTAGTAAAGCACAGAGTTAACTGAGAATTAGACAACTACAGAATGTATTGAGGTGTTATGAAAGATTCTGGCATTTTACTTAGATATTTTGCAGCTTCACCTTTTGTTTCTTCTTTTTGCTGCTTCTCAGGTAAAGAGGCTGGTGCAGTTTTGGTCATGCAGGTGGTTTGCAGATAGTGACTGTTGGCCTTGAATACCACAGATGGAGTTAATGGCATAAAGTTTTATTCATATACAGTATTTAGACTTTTATTAAGTTTATGTGAAACAGGAGTTTGCATTTTTTCCTGCTGGAAATAGAGGGAAGAGCTGTTTCCTGAGATGATCTACCTTGTCTGATGCATAAATATACCTATACCCTACAGATGTTTTAAAAAACCTAGAATCCAAACAATCCTGTCTACTCCTCCACTACCATTTTCTGGACATGAAAACAAAGAAGAAAAGTGTGATATGAAAGACACCCCTGCTCAGTGTGGATTGCATCTGAATATTGTGAAAATTTAATACAATATTACCTTACTCCTACACATGTAGGAGTGAGCAGTAGTCAGCACATAAATTGTATCTTATAATGTGGTTTAGCCTATCACACTAGCATCTTACTTGCATGTGGAAACAGAGGGATCTTGCAGATTTGTGTTATTTATTTCCTACATGCAGATTGCATGTCCATAACAATAAGTACAATAATATGTGTTTGTATGTCTTCTGTTCATGAGATCATCTGAATGACATAGCAGCTTGGGTGCTATGCAGGTAATGTGGGATATACTGGCATGTCTGTGACTGCTTTCATGCTGTGCCACTGTTCCAGAAAAGTCTGATTTGCAGCTGGTGTTTGGGGTTTGTACTTCACTACAGGAGTTAGGCTGGTTTCTTTGTTTTGTTAAACTGGGTGTAGTAGCCCCTGGTTTACCTTTCTCATCCTCTGTCGCCTGTCTTCCACCACAAGTGACACTTAAACTCAGGAAAGCCACAGAGCGGTTATCATCTGAGTGTGCCGCAGCTTCTTAGCTAGCTCTGTATGATGAAGTGCAAAATATTCAAAGGAAGCAGAGAGGAGAACCTTTGGTTAGTGAAGGGAAGTCAGCTATTGATGGTTCTGCATTGAAACCGTTTGGGAGAAGCTAGTAAAGACTGAAAGCAATGAATGGCTGTTTTGACAGGAAGCATATATTGCATCCAGCCTGGCTTGTATCCTGGCCAGACAGTGCCATTTTATTGGGATGTATCAACCAGTTGTACTGCTAATTCCTCTGCTGATAACAGAGATAAATCGAAATGAAACCCCTAAGCCTATAACTTACTTGACTTAACAAAGATCACAGGAGACATGAATAGGCAAAAAGTGTCACCTTATCTGCAGAGCACAGTCAGTGTAGGGGAAGAAGGGGCAGGATGGGACTCAGTTTGGCAGAGGGACAACAGCTGTGTGAGGTAAGAAGGGCAATGACACCTGCAGTCACATTGTCTCTTCCTGAGCGTGAAAACAGACTGAGGGGAAAGGGAAAGAAGACAGCATACATTTCATTTTTCAAAATGTGAAGCAAAGAGTGTGAATATCAGAGCGCGGCAGGAGAGCTGTGCAAAGCCTGTGTTTTGCCTTTGTCCTCTGTTAATATTTAAACATTCTTAAATATTAAGCCACCTTTCAAGTGTATGTTTTTCAAGTGAGCCTCAAAAGAAAGCCAAAAAAATACACAGCGTGTTGAGGTTGAAATACTTTCCATTAGACTTTGGCCTACTGCAAGGGAATGACAAGGAAATTCTTGAGGATATTGGCATTGCCAAAATGTGCCACGTCCCCATGGAAGTGAAAATTCCTTAAGGGGAAAACTTGCGGCGTGTGCTTGTGGCCTGCACATGCAATTGTTGAGACAGCTTAGACCTTTAAATCTTAGTGGTACAAAGAACGAGAGAATTTAAGATGTTATTGTGATAATTAGATCTAACTTTCTCCTCTCTTTTTCTTTTACACAGTGCCCACGTATCACAAGTCAGTAATAACATTCCTGCTACAGGAGAGTAAGTGTCTCTTTTACAATTTTGTAGCTACCATTTTTTGTATATTGGAGCTTTCTAAAGTATTCATGGTTATTCTCTGATTTCTCTGTAAGGGTTGTTCTTATACAGAGACAGTGTTTCCCAAACCAAAGCATCTGCAACGGTAATAAATCACTTGCCTCTGAAAAAATCTTAGGCCCTTGGTTCTTTCCTCATGCTGTGCCTGTGATGTTTTGGTTAGACAGAACTTGCATATTTAGAGAAGCCATTTGCACTGTGTCATCCTCTTGCTCTTGTTTGCATCCCAGCAGAGGACCTGGCTCAATGCTGCTACCATAACTGGGAGCAGCAGTCTATGAGTTGGCTTCCTTGCCAGAGTTGAAGGTGCCAATGGCTGATGAGTTTGCAGAACTGATTCTTGTCAATACATGAAACACAAACATACTTGCCTGGTTAATCCACGTGGGGTTCACAGTTGTTAAGATCTCTGACTTTTTGGGGAACTGCAGTGTCAGCAGACTTACAACTGTAGCAACTTAGCAACAACTTTTGCTGAATTCTCTAGAATTCTCTGGAGAAGTCAGCCCAGGTAGAGGTTCCCATACTTACAGCTACATGGTTGAAAATTAACCAGCAAATGCTGCAAATAACTTTTCTAATTATGGAAAAAGCACTAGGAGCTATATATGGACTTTGGACAGGCATGTTTGAAAAACTCATTTTTCAGCAGATACTTAAAGCATTGCAAGAAACAGGGATGTACAAAAATGTGATTTGAAATGATCTTTGTGGGGAAAAAAAATAGATTTTGCCCATAAAAATGTCCTCTGAGGGAGGAAGGAAGTAAATATTACAAGAAAATGTCAGGAGATTTGATTGTGTTGAAAGTTCAAGCAGTCTCACATCTTTAACTGATGCAAATGCACAGGCTCCCTTGCTGTGGCATGTGTGGAAGCCCTCTTACTAAGAGTGGGAGTGAAAGCGATCTCACACTAGACTTAAGTCAAGGGTGGCTGTGAGCGCATTCAAAGCACAAGAACAGTGCAAAAACAGAACTCGGAACCAAACCTGTGCTTGGTCATCAAGTTAAGCATATGAGGAGTTTGTAGTGAGGTGCTGTTTGTGTGTTCTCATCTGCCTGCGAGACAGCTGTGAATCACCTTCTTGCAGATGATGTTGCCTCACTGAGCTGGGATTGCACAAGAGACTGGTGTCAGCATGGATGGGTATCAAATACAGTTTTGCCACGGCAAGGAATATTGAAGTGGCGGGTGAAAGTTAGGCACCAGTGTCTTTATTGTTGCAGTAAGTAAAATTAGGTGTTTACTTAAGGTTCAAATATCCCTAGAAATAAAAAAGAGCAAGATGAATTGGGAAGGCTCGGCTGTTCTGAGGGACCTGAACATCAAGATATCTGAAGCTTAGCTCTTTGCAGATGTCACGGCCCTAGGACATTTTACACTGGCTTGCCATCATAATAAAACATAACCCTTGGATACCCTTGCTTTATTTATTCTTGCAGAGAGGGAGCTCCACAAAGTCTCTGAGCTCAATTGACCTTATTTTTCGGCTTGACAGGTATTTAGAGAAGACAATCCGCTCAGCCGTGGAGCAGCATCTCTTTGATGTTCATGGCTCAGGCGGCCAGAGTTCAGAGGACTCTGAATCGGGAACATCTTCAGCCTCTTCTAATGTGTCTGCCAGGCAGAGGAGGCGACACCACAAAGATCAGGAGGAAGCCCGGAGAAACAGAGACATGTATGAGCCTGATTTCTTTGTTTTGGAGAGTGTATTTGATTAAGTGTACCCTAGTTACATCCTCTGATCAAGGCAATGCTTAGTACTGTTGCAAAATACTCTGGCCCTTGACTTGAGTTGAAAGTTCAGAGCAGACTGAATGCCTGTGCAGAGCATCAGTTAGAGCTGAGAAATGTAAAATTTATTAGAGGTCATGGAGTGGGGCGAAGCATGATAAGAATCTAGGGGGTTTTACACAGTATGGTTGAGTTCTTAATTACAGTATTTGGAATTGTTTAATTACAGTATTTGTTGCTTTAGTGGAAATTCGCAAGCAGTTGTCCTATTGCCTATAACTTTCTTTAGATAAAGAAATCGGGTTTAGATACTTTTCTGATTTCCAAATGTCTTCAGAAATGAGATCAAGCCTCATTTTCGTATATGGAGGCACAGCTTATGTCTGGCTTTATTGACGAGACTTGGGCATTGGTCTAAAAGTAGAAAAATCTTCCTTTTGAGTAATCAGAATTTAAGAATTCTTATCCACCCTGTTACACAAAGTTTAAACATGATTTAGTGGTTAATTTCATTAAATGTCTGTCAAAGAGTAAAAATAATACCTGTTTTTCCTTTCATACTCCTCTGCTTGTGGCATTGTACCACTTTGTGTGGTACAAATGTGTTGCCACCACAGCCTTAACAAGCACTTGCCCAAGGCATAGCTATCTTTGAGGAACTGTAACTACAGGCTTTGCAAGGCCATGATCTATATTCAGTGCTTACACATAGTCTAGGTTTTACACACTACTACTTGTAAAGAATGTGTATTCTTGGCTGAAGTATTGGTTTGCTAGGATTTCAAGTTAGATTGCAAAATAACATCTAGGCTCTGAGGGTTTTCTCCTGGGTGCTGAATTCCCCAAGTCCTGTTGGATCTGCACATTCCTATATAAAGCCACTTATATACAGGTGCATAATCTCATGTTAATATTGCAGCCATGTCATTTCACAAAAATTTATCAATGCTACTGTTGTAAAAAAAATCCATAGCTATAAAAATCCATTTACGTAGTGACTGAAAATATGCTGTGAAGATGGACTGGGAAATTAGCACTTGCAGGTCACCAGAGTTATCTGGCAGCAGCTCTGAAGTAGTTTTTCTCGTTTAGTAGCCCTGCTGACAGGCTTCTCAGGTAAGTAGGTCAGAGACTGGCTAGTGTACGTGTTTGGAAGCATATAGTACTGCAGGACTTCTTTTCAACACTGCATTATAGAGCCACCTTTGCACATGGTTGACACAGTTGTTTAGGTTCAGCTGGAGCCAAGGATTTAAAGCACATTGGAAGTTTTGAATGCTGGCTAGGATTCACATTGTTTTCCCTGGTTCCCTTAGGTCAGATTGCTGGAACTCCTTTCCATGAATTATAAAAATTGGGAATTCCTTTCAAAATGTCTTTCAGTTGTCACTGTTGTATTGAATGTCAGTGATTTCATCCCCTTGCCTTGTGATGGATCACAAGAGGATTTGTAATGTCACAAGATGGGACTTCAGACAGGAAGAATGTTTATCACAAAAACACATAGGTGAACTCCCAGGCTTTGCAGGCTACATGCTCTGCAGGATGTGTATATGTAATTGATCTGCTCAGGAGGTTATAAAAGCTTCCACAAAGGCAAATATATTGTCTTAGGAGTTTAATCACAGATTTGTAATACCTTTCTGTATTTCCCTTCCACCAACAAAACCTAGAGGTTCATGATCTAGAAAATCGCTGAAACTTTCTGGGTTTTTTTTCCATGCTGGCACTGTCCAGATACTACAGAGTAGCTGGTTTCTTGTCCCACCAGTACAAATCTAGATAAATTCTCCTGATGTTTGTGAAAGCAGGCTTTGGAGTTGCATAGCACTGTACAAGTCAGCCACACATACAACAGTTAGCAAATGTCCCAGTTTCAATGTCAAGTATAAGCAGCCTGCCTTTAGCCTCCAGCAAGGTAGGATGATAAAGAATGAGATGCGCTGTGTTTCCCCTGTTGCCCTAATGTGTTATGTATGTGTGTTCATTATTGTACAAAGTAGAGAGATGACTACTAAACAGGCCATGAAGAGACAACTGCATGCTGAAGGACCCAGCAGGCTAATTGTGCAGAGCAAGATAAGCCACATGGAGGCTTCTGGAAAACATGCACAAAGCCTGCTAGTCCAGAGAGTCCCAGCTAGTGCATCACGTGGTGACTTAATGCTAGCTGTCCCACTTCCAACACAGCAGCACAGTCCTCTGTCCTAGCAGTTGTGTTGCTGTTGCAGAGATGCATTCCCTTTTCTGTTCTGTGTAATTCCTAAATGGAAATCAAGCATTTAGCTAAAGCACCACTATCCTGCTCTTACATTTAACAATATGAGTAAGGAGGTCGATTATGCAGTGTCATGCATCAAAGGAGATCCTTGGACCACAGCTGTGAATCACTTTTCTAAATTGAAAGCATGTGTCTCAAAGGAAAATATACTTGTATTCTCTATAAAAATACCACAGACAGCCAGGAGCAAGTCCAACTCAATGAGATTCTCTGTGTTGACTTTAGTGGGAAGTGAATCAAGTCCCAAACATTGATCCTCATAGTTTCTCACCTGAGGTATATACACGTGGCTTTCACTCCTCAGTGGGATTTAGCATTGCACCGTGTGTGTTGTTTGCTGCAGTAGGAAGAACCAGAGATACTGGTTTCATAGGGCGTAGGTGATGTTGCTGGAACTGCACCAGTCAGCATAATGTATTTCTCTATTGCTACCATAAATGTAGCGGGAGAGTGTTTTAAAGAAGCTCTTGTTGTAATATCCCTTTTCTTTTTAGGGAAGTTGTCAACAAAGAAAACATTCCCTCTGGATTCAGCAGTCTTGAAGACTGTATTCTAGCTGCTCAAGAAGTAGAAAAATTACAAGACAACAGCTCCGGATATCTTAGTGAAAGGAATAAACCAAAACGGCAGAAATCCAGCACCAAGCTCTCGGAGCTTAATGACAACCAGGACAGTCCTGTGGTAAGCTGACATGCTGCACTATTTGACACCTAAGACGAGAATGGGAAAGTGTCTTTTTAATTTCTCTGCACATCTGGTTCCCTTGAGTAGCCATTTTTGCCTGCAGTACAAGCATAAGTGGCTGGTTTGGACTATGGGGAACACTGGATCCCGCACTTACAACCTTTGTGATGAGGCAACTGAGAAGCTGTATTTCTGCTATGATCCTCTTACTATAGTCATTTTCTCTTTCCACAACTTTTTGCTTTTTTTGTCTGAATTCAGCGAAGCATGTTTGGAAAGAGAAAAAGGAAGTAAGTCTTTTTTTCTTTCAAAAGTCTTGCAAGGGGGTTGAAACTTCAGACACAGTTTCATATGTTCAGGTCAAGTTTATTTTTATATTTCTGCTAAGTTCTGAAACTGTAGATGACAAGTGACTACTTAATAATGAGATTACAAAGGTGTTTTATGCCTTTCCCCTGAAGTCTGTGTGTTACTGCAATTTGCAAAACACTTTAGTGTGTTGATCCAAAAGGTGATCCCTCTAGCTAACTTTGGTGAAGGAGGTAAATGGCACTGATATAACATCCTAAAAATCTGGAATACTGTGGTATTTGCCCAGTGTATTCTTGTACGACCTTCGCAATAGAAGATAGTTTCCCAACTTTTACATGCTGTAGAATAAAACTGAAATAAGCTTTTCTCTCATCCAGACCAGACACAGATTATAGTGTCAGCAGTTGAGAAACTGTACCATGCTTCAATGCAGGGTCTACTTACAGTGGCAGAAGTGCTATGCATCCCTGTGTGTGGCACCACAGCTAGTAACAGTGAAAGCTGTGGGAAAAGACTGTTCTTCCAAGCTATAGGGTGTTTCCTTCATTTGTACGTGAGTAAGTTTTAGAGACTGCTGTGAGTTCTTCTTAATATGATATTGTGTTGGGACTCGTTTTGTTTAATTCACAAAATTGCATTGATCTAGTGCTCCTACCCTCTGCAGAGATTCTAGAGAGAGGCTGATTTGGCTTCCTTTGTGATAAAAAGAATGCAAGTTGCTAAAAATTGTAGGCTGTGCTTAGATTTAGTGTTCAGTATCAGTAACCTTCTCATGTGATACTTCATGAAAGCACAGTGAGATAGACACACTCTGACTCTGTGTCTTTGCTTGCAGCAATGGACTTTAAGACAGGTAAAGAAAGGTCAAGTGCTTACGCTCTTTTTTTGCACCTCTTCTCTGTACTTGTGAAGTGTGAAGCGGTTTAAATGTAAATGAGAATTTGACTTGGGATTTGGGAAAAACTGACAGAAGTGTCTACTTTTGTTGTGGACCTGAAAAACAATCATAAAGTCCTAAAATATGCCCAGAAGAAATGTCCTCAAACCTACCTGTGTCCAGTGGACTTTGCCCCCCATTGAGGGGCAGAGGCTGAAAGGAACATAAAATAGACTAACTTAGCACAAAAAGCACTTTGACCAACATGACCACCAGTGTGCTTCTTGCTTACTTTTCTGCAGAAAGTGTCATAGTGGGATTGTCAACTAGGAGTATTGTTATGAAATAGCATGCAGAGAGCATGATGCTATTCATTTTGAAGGGCAAAGGCTGCTTTTTACATTTTCATGAGTGTGCTTATTTCATACTTGCATTTCAGAAGCTGCCAGCAGGATATGTGATAGCTTAGCTTTCTTTTGGCTACATCTTTACATGTCAAATAATGACACAAATTAGACTACCTACTTTGGAGTATCAAAGGACGTAACCTGCACCTTAACATTTGCTAATAGCTCTTCATCGTGCAAACATGTTTGTGATGTGTCTTCTTACGCACCTTTTTCTAAGCCTTCCCACTTTTCAAAGCCTGAAAGAGTGTGTAGGACAGTGTACGGAAGCTTTCCTCTTAGCTGGCTAATTGCATCTGACTCAAAAGCGTAAGTCAGAGGTGGAAAAACTGTCAGTTCCACAAACCAACCATAAAGTATTAAAAGCTTGTAAATGCATTACAGAAACATGGTAACCAAATACCAGTAGGACTTGAAGAATCACATTAAGCAATGCTGGAATGACTGGGCTGTGTCACCTTATGGGGCTGGAGGTGTAGCAAGTGAGAGGGGGTTGTGACTGCCCCAAGAAGTCTGTGCACGCAGTTCCCGGGGCTGGAGCAAGAACCACATTCCATTCTACGGTCTGACTTGCTCCTATTTAAGAGGGACTTTCTCAAAAAACAGGGTAGAAAACCTCCTGGACATGTGCCCAAAGTGGCAACATGACTTGTCTTCACAGTGCTCTCTCAAGCTCTTAGAAGACAACAACGTTAAAGTTCCTAATGGTAGCCAAGACAAATTTCATAACAAGTTGTCATAACCAGCTGAATTTCTTGCCCTGCATTTGTATTTTAACACAAGTTATCATTAGCTCTGTGCATATGGCACTCTCTTGCATTCTTCTGCCCATTTAAGAGGAAACTAGGGAAGGGTTTGGCTGAGAAGGGAAGTTTTTTCTAAGATAAGCATAAGAAGTTCTGCTGGAAAGATGCTGCAGGTATTGGTACCTGCTCTTTCAGGACTTGCACATACTACAGAATCACTCTCAAGCTCAGCCTGTCTGTCAGTCTGCAAATATGGGAACTGGCAGGGTACTATGCAGCATAATTCTGTTAGACATTTTGAGGTTGTCTGATTAAAGATAAAGCAGTGAGCAGCTGTTGTTTTTTGGCAGGTTGTGGGCAATAAAATGTGGGGTTTGTTTTGTTATAAATGTGCAGCAGGCAGGAGTCTGCTTGTTGCCTTGTTTCTAGAAGTCTTGGTGGATGCTTCTATATTTGATCTGTTTACTGGCCTGCAGCTTGAATCTGTTTCTCTTATGTATCTTACTGCTTTAACATTTACTGTATTACAGAGTATGGAAAGCTTTAGCTCATCCAGGCCTCTAGACAGAACAGGACCTGATGACATGGAAATTTTATCTGAAGAAAGGTGATTTTTTTTTTTTTAATATATATATATGTTTTATTTTCCTTGTGTTTTTAGTACAGCCTAAGAGATCTTCCACCACAGACTATGAGCATGTCAGTTATGCTGCAGAACAGCATTACCCACTGTGTTAGTAGGATGGTATGGAGGCACTATGTATGTTATGTTGGCTGGGAGGTTCTTCTCCCAGCCTGTTAGGAGCAGCACTGAAGATGCTGATGGTGCAGACTTGAAAAGCGATCAGCTGTGAACCACTTGAACCAGCATGCTTCATGCAGGGGACTGCAGGGCCTGTCTCACCCAGCTTCTTGGTTGGGAATCCAGCCCTTTGTGCTTCCCTCCTGCGAGAGCTGTAACAGCCCCACTCTGCTTGCCTGAGGTGACAATTCCCTCCACAGTTCTGTTTGTTAGGAGAGCTGTATTGGTTTGGATTAAGAGCACTGGAATTAAATGACATGTTTTTCATAAATAGCTCCTGAGAGGAAGCAAAAATGCATAGTTTATCAGCCTGAAGTACTGTACCCCAAAGTGTCCATTTACTGAATGAATTAGTAAGTGTGTGGCAGTAGCAAGAATCTAAAAACCTGTGTGTGTAGAAGTCCTGCTTGTTTTTGTTACAAGGCAAGTCTGGTTTTGTATTTGTAATATGTTGGTTTGTTTTTGTTTTGTTTTTTTTTTTGTAGCAAAGAAAGTGAAAACGATGAGGTTTTTTTCAGGCACTCTCAGGTTGGTATTTTTTGGGTTTTATGTTTCAGTTTTGTGGTCTCTAAATGGGCTTTTTATTGAGTAGGAACAAGTAGTGAGGCATATAGTTCTGTACTATTTTGTTTCTCCTAGAGAAATGGTGTTAGCATTTGCTTTTTCTTTTCCTCCCTTCTGCTTTTTATTTACATAATTCAGGGAGCATCTCAATCACTGAGAAGTCCAAAAGCATCTGCTTCACTGCCTTCAAACCCTCCTTGCCAAAAAGGGAAGTGTCACTGAAGTTAGCACTTTGCTTTAAGTAACACGCAGTTCCCTTACTAATCATTGCAAACAGGGTGTGTGACTGGTATCTCCCAGGGTAGTAAGATTAGCTTGTCTGTCTTGATTTCTCTAAAATCCTTTGGCCTTTATGATTTCCCAATGCAGCCTGTTACCTTTGAACATAGGTGTCTGTGATTCATTTGTCTTAGAAAACTGGATAATGTTCTGTTTCTCTCCTAAGGTTGGTAGTTGAGATGGATGTCAGGAGGGGAGACATGGCATTGCGGGTGACAGTTTTTTCCCCAGCTTTCAGTTTCTGCTCAACAACCACCTCCTGCCTTCACTTCATGGTGTTTTTCATCTAACTGTTCAGCAAAGCAAAGATTTAGGTTGGTTTAGGTGAACACCTTTGCAGTCACTGATTCATGTAGGTTTGCTTGAAACACTTCTAGACAGCCAAGCATTAGTAACACTGGGGAGAGTTATCTGAGGCACCTCTCCCTCAGTTGTGCACCCGTTTTAGAGGAGCACAGTAAAACAGCTGTGGACAATGCCTGTTTCCTCGGGCCATCTAGGTGACTGAGGGCTGACAGTATTCTTAAACTAGCCTCCTCTTCGGGTTTTTTTTTACAAATAAAAGCCACTGTGCAGTTTTTGCCTTGAAAGTCTTCATTTCTGATAGGTATTATTTCCATTTAGCAAGAAAGGTAAAAGATTACTTGCTAGCAGCTGGGCTCTGACCAGCTGTGTTGTAGCTGCAGAAGTTCATGGGACACTGAAACATGTAACCTCTGCAAGGGATGTGCAGTGCTGCCTTTGATCGCTGCTCTGACTGGGCTTAAATGAATCTTCTACTTTGCTCCCCCAGGGTCCGTAATCTCCAGTGATCCGGCACTTGCTTGTAAGCTGTTGTGTTTTCCAGAGCGTGGATTTTGCAACACCTTGTCCCTCACGTACTGGCTTGCGTGTGGAGAAGGTGCTGTCACTGCCATGCCACACAATACTCCCATTAAGCTTTTAAATTAGTCTGGGAGAGGTATATTTGAATATGAAATCATCGTCTTAAAGTAAACTCCTTAGCAAGAGTTTTAAAATTTACAATTTAAATTGCAGGAGAAGACATAGCCTTAACCAGAGATTGTATTATATAGGAATTACAAGGTCAAGAAAATGTTACATTCCTGCAGGGTAATTTTACATTCCTTGTCCCTTATAAGCCTTTTGCTTATGGCAGCTTAAAGACATACCTTTAGTAACAAACAGCTCATTCAGGATGAGGAAGGGCAAGGACTTTCTTACTCTCTTTCTCACCCTGTCTCCAGTCTGAAGATGTTAGGAAAGATATTCTGAATTTGTCATAGTTACCAGTTTTGCAGTCTTGGGTCTCTATAAGGCAGTAAAAAAAACTCTAAACACATGTCCTGAGTTAGTTTTCAGTGCTTCTGTAGCCTTCATAATCTGACTTTGGAAGTAGCTAAGCTCCAGGATATAGACTGTGATTTGAAAAACACAGGTTTCTAGTACCCAGGTTTTGATAAAGAAGAGTGTTTAAGCAACAAGTGTAGAGGGGGATTGGCATGACTCAGGAGGAAGGGAGCAGAATGGCTGTGTTCTTGCATCAGATTGTATTACAAAAGGTGCTTAAGGAGGCTTCCTGTTTATGGTTGTAATGGATGATCAGATGTAGGGAAAGCAATCCTTTTAAATAAAATTGGTTTGAATCCACATGTAATTGAAAAGAATACAGCTCCCTGATCAGAATTCAAAGATTCTTCTGTTGCCATTTATTCCTAGCTGCTTGAGCTGCTCTTTATGCTGAATTTCCTTTGGAGCAGGGAGAATATCCCCAAGTTACTTAGATCTGTAGTTACTGGTACCTGCAAAGCATGGGGGCAAAAGCAGCTTCTGAAAAGCAGAACCCAAGTGCCTAGTTTGAAGTTGTTTGTTGGTTTGGGTTTTTTTGGGTGGTTTTTTTTTTTGGTGGCTCTTTATGTAATATCTACAGTACACTGTGACTGTCAGCTGCTACTGAGATCATCATCTTGCTGTCTCTTTGGTTTGTAAGAAATTGAGGGGCATCCATACCTAAAGCACAGTAAGCACAGTAGTTCCCCATACTGGATTTTTGTCCAGGAGCTTGGTGATTAGTGGCATCAGGAAAACAAATAGGAAAATAAGCAGTGGGAATACTGAATTATCTACCACTCTATGGGTTTGGAGCATTAATGCAAAGAAGGTTAAACATCTGCTTTCTTGAGTCTCCTGGGTTTGTATCACCATTGTTTTTCAGAACGCCTGATGATTTATTCATTGTATTAGGGACTGCATCAGTGAGCAAGGAAGGGAGAGTAACTGGCTGTGGGCACAGCACAGGCCTGTTTTTAAACAGCTTTTAAGTATTTCCAAGAACTGGAGTGACTTTAGAAGGAAGAAGACATAGATATGATCTTTCTAATATATCTGTAATGAAAATGTTTACCCATCTGGGAAGTGCCTTTATATCTGCTCCGGATGTCATTTAAGAGCCTTAATAAGTCCAGAGAGTGTACACACCTCATGGAAAGACATTTAAGTGTAATTAGTATCAGTGGTGGTGGTGAGATGGTATTTTCAGGTTGCTTCCTTTGAAATTGTTAAAATGTAGATAGGTTCCTCTCTTCACACTTCTTAATGTAATTAAAAATAGCCCCTATTTTGAAAGTTATTGCTTTATGTCTTTCAGCTTTAAAATACTGTGCTGGCAATTTAAATGCAGTTTATCAGCTGATACAGTTTGTTCTTCAGTAAATGTAGAAGTCTGCCTGTTTCTGGCCACTGACCAGTCTCTCTGTTTGTAATGTATGCTGACTATTTAGATCCTGGCAAGAAATTTGTTACTAGTCCTTAAAGAAATATTTAAGTCCTCCCAACCTGGAAGCAGCTTAAAAGATATTGAATGGTGAATTAGCATTTTTCCACATAGAGCTCTCACAATAAACACATTTGTAATCAGATTTAGTGTCGAACTATATGAGTTATTAGTGCTTGGCAAACTGTCATCTAGTGTTTCCTTTTGTTATAATATTTCAAAGAGGTGATTTACTGAAATGAAAAGGAAATACAAACCTTATACAAATACAATGCACAACACTCTTTACAGTATTCACCACCCAGGTTTTTAGAACTGTAGAACAGCCCAGGTTGGAAGGGAACTCAAAAGATCGCCTGGTCCAGCTTTTCATGGGAAAGGCAGATGAGATTATCCAGCACTCTGTCCAGTCGCAGGGATTGATGGGATTGAATCCAGCTAAAAACGTTTGTATGCTTTATCTGCTGGGCAGGTTTTTTCCCCTTCTCTACATGAAGCTTACTTGTTTTTCTCTGCTCAAAGGGGGAAAAAAAACAAAAACAAAAAACCAAGACCAAACCAACCCAAACACACACATTGTTAGCTTTATGCAGATGAAAAGAATTAAGTGTGCCTTAATGGCATGTATTAAGGCTGTCGACTTAGTACAGTTTGGCCATGCTTCTGGATTCACAAGTAAAATATATCCAAATGTGCCAGTTATTTTCTTTAGGCCCGTTTTCTTCACACATCAGCATATGCAGATTGCTAAATAATCAAAATACCTGCAGGGGGCAAATCTGCATGTTGTCTACCTGCTAGACTATATTTGAGAGAATTATGCCTAAGCTTTTCTTAACAAGATCAAATAGTTTATGTAGTAACGTAATGCTGTCTGTTCGGATAGCTCTGTTCGTTGGTAGGTTTATACATATCACACTGCATGTTTATGTACGTGCTTTGCACTTCCTTTTCCCTCCTGCCCTCTGTGAGGCATTACAGCTGATTTGTTCTAGAGTGACAAAACTGCTCCTGTCATCAAGCACTATCACAGACACGCGCACTGTGTATCTGATTGTGGGAACGGCAGCGATTTCTGCATAAATGCACACAACGTGTGCTATGTGCAGGGGTAATAGTGGTGAGACAAACAGCAGTTGCTTCCAGGTAGTGCTAAATGATGAATCATTTACTTGACAGCATTCTGCTTTTTTTTTTTCTCCCTCCTCCTAAGTCATTGGATGCTTGTGTGAATTATTTGGCTTTTTCCCAGAGTCCACACTGCTTCCAGCCGAGATGCCAAACCCCACTGCCATTTGGATTTGCGCAACACTGCTTTAATACCCAGAGCTCCTCCATAAATAGTTCTGCTCTCCCCACGCCCAGCTAGAAAACAACCACAGGAAATCGGGGAATGTGCAGCCAGCACAGCTTAGCTGGCACTAATTGATCTGAGCCAGCACAGCTTGCATGAGAGCATTCGTGTACGTAGCCTGTGCTGCTTGCTGTCTGCGGCTGCTACCTCAGGAGCTCCAGTGCCTGCTTTTCGGAAGACACCATATTGCTACAGCCTTACAACAGCAGCAGCATTTTTGTTGTTGCTCCAAGGAGTTGTGCTCCTATAGGAAGTGTACGCAGCACACCCCCCCTTCCTTTTCTCCCTGCCTTCCTCCCTCCCTTTTCATCCCAATCAATTATTACTGGAGGCTTTTTCATCTGCATGCAGTTGTCAGGGCAGGCAGTCTCGGGAACTTGCAGTGGCTTTCTAAAGAAGGAAAAATTCAAGGAAGGCAGATGGAAGGATGTTTTTACCAGTGTGAGTGAGCAATTAGTACATAGGGGTCACCGAGCAGGGGATTTGAATTTGGAGCTGGAAACATCAGGGTCTGTTTGTTTGGATCTTTTTAGCTAAAGGCATGAGCTTACTGCTGCTGTGACTGGAGGGGTTTTTTTCCTCCTCTGCCTCCTGAAACATTTTTTCTTTCTCTCTCATTCTGTGGGTGTATGGGAATATAGCTGACTTCAAGTATGAAGATTCAAGAGCATCCAGGCATTCCTGAAAACAAGTTGCAAAGAAATCAAGATGCTGATGAACAGGAAAACAGCTTTGTGTCAGAAGTGCCTCAGCTGGATTTGACAGCACTATGTGATGACAACAACTGGGAAGGTAGGATTGTGTGAAGGCTGGTTGTATGAGTGAAATGAGAGAGTGGGGGAAAATGAGTGGGGTGGGTATATCATGTTATTGTGTTCCCTTGCCAAAAATAACAGGAAAGCAATTTTGTCTGAATATGGAACTGAAAGTTTGGTGAAACTGGAAGCAAAATACTGGATGGGTACTAATTCTATTGTCACTTATAGGAATAAAATCAATTGTTTTATTCTTGAAGTTAATTTCATGTGCTATTTAGTACTGTTAAGTCCCCTAGTGTTTCAGGATAGCTTATTTCTTGGCAGCTGGTCACTCAAGTATTAAGCTAGACTGCCCTGCACTTCAAAGAAACTCTGTATTTCCCAGTCCAGAAAGAACTTCCTTCTTTCTCCTTTTTCTTCCACTTCGCTCAGTGTTTGAAAATAATGTTTTGGATCTGAAAAGCACAGCTGGCAGAAAGGCTGTCTCTCTGCTACTGTGTCTTTTGATGGCTCTTACAAACAACTTCTATGTATGCTGTAAAAAAATCTGATCACCAGCTCAAACAGCAATGTTAAATTGCATGTAGTTTAAGTTATTTCAATACTGTTTCTTAGCTCTCATCTCCAGAGTGCATGCTTGGTTGGCTGTTTGCACTGACTTAAGTGTGGGAAATCTGGGGCAATTCTTTGGGTGCCGTGAACCTCAGTTTCATTTGAAATTGAGATGACTTTAAGGTGTCCAGCACTTCCAGGATCAAATCATTTACCAATTACTGTGTATGTGTACAAGCAAGAATTCTGTTAGTTTGTGCTTTAGGAGTGAAAGAGAAGGGCTTTGACACGGAAGAAACAGGAAAATGCGAGTATGGTATTTCAATAAAGCAAGAGAAGGAAAATGTGTAACTAATTTACTGCTCTAAAAAAAAAATCTCTGAGGCACACTGAGAAGTTACGTCCTCTGCTTCTGCCTCCACAGCATACATGACCTAGTATATTTTACCTTTCTCTCTAGGAGGGAAGTAGTTATGATGCTTTGGGCGTGAATGAGTAAAGCAAACCCACGGCCATGGCTGCCTTTGGTTCAGCCAGGCAACTAGTCATCATGGACAGGAGAGAATTTCTTCACTTGCTTGCTAGGCAGGGATTCCCTGGGTGGTATCACTAAACATGCAGCGTGGCTGATCAAAGGGCCATGGAAGGGCTCCTAGGAGGCCTTGGAAGCCTTATGTGTTTGCTGAAGTGCTAATTAGCATTGGCCTGCAGGGTCTCAGGCCAGGATGAGCATGTCTGTGTTCTCAGAGGTGATGTGTGGCTTCAGCTGTCATGTGAGCCTTTGGAAATAATGACATTTTTTTTAATTCCTGGGTTACTAATAGAAGTCATACGAATGCATGAAAGGGAGTACACAGCTCCTTTCTCTCTGCCAGAGGCTTTCTCATCATATGAAATAAGTTGTACTTCTTTGTAGACATGCTATTATGTTTGGATTCTAGCTTTCCTGCCCTGTAAGTATGACACAGGATTATGAGCATGTGTGACTGTGCTTGAAGAGTGCTGCTGTCTGATTCTTCCTTCCTCTGGTCTGTTCACATGTATTTCGCAAGAGGAGGAGGTGGGCAGTTGCAAAGGAATCAGCTGTCTAGGGTGAGAGAGATGTCTTCTAAAATACATGCCTTCCAGAGTCACCATTTTGTTGGTGCAGATCAAAGAGCAGGAAAATGGTGCCTTCTGTGTCTCAGCAAGGAGAGACTGAGTCTTTCCTAGCTGTGGATGTGAAATCAAGCTTGCAGCAGCTAGGGAGGGGAAGGTCTTAATGTAAACTCTTAGACTGCTTCTGCAGGTAACAGCAGAGTCTGTCATTGAGACTGGCTTTGCAAGGCAGGGTTCTACCACCCATCCACGGCTCTAGCAACCATGGCATCCTCCCTTCCCCTGCCAACCGGCCTGCATCACTCAAACCTTCACACAATTCTTCAGCATCCATGCTGCAGCTCTGATTGCATTCCCAGTGAAAAGGGAAAGGACTGTGTCTCCAAATGCAATAACATTTGGAGGCACAGTGTGAGTTGGTTGTTGCTTTGCTCTAGAAAATTTGGTAGGTCCATCTCTTGGGAAGCTACTCATTCCTCTAGCACATAGCTGAGCTGACTTTTGGGGGCAGGATCCTTTGTATCGTACTGAAGGGGATACAGAGCATCTAGTGATCAGGGCAGCTAACCGCAAGTGCCCTGGGAGAACAATTACAGGTTGAGGAGCTGCCTTCAGCTGTAGCTGTCACTGTCTCCACTCAAATATCAAGAAAAAGAGCCTTGAAAAATGGGCACAAAAATACACAAGACAACCTTGTCGACTGATTAGCTTTTATTTGTCACTCAGGCAGGCTATCCATCGTGTTAAGACCAGAGCTGCCTTAAAAGCCCTTGTTCAGGGGCAAAGATAACTGCTGCCAGGTGAGTTGGCAGGGTACCCCCTACCTTTTATGTTGTACTAGAAGTAACTTTTACTGGATTCTTTCTTTTTTGTTTTTCTAAGGTTCACCACATAGTCAAATCTGTTCACAAGAGGAGAAATTTGCTGTACTTCTTGAGGATGTGTTCCGTTTACTTAAAGCTGAGCAGAGAGAGGACAGAGAAGTTGGCTTCCTGCTTTGTCCAGTGCGTAGGCTTACGCTATGCCATATGCCCACCTTCTTCTTCTGCCTTGCGTGCTACATATAGAAGCACATGTGTAGTAATCATCAGGCTATTGATGTAGTATGCAGGGCATGAACAGTGCCCCAGCCAAATTCAAGTGGTGAATGCTCAGCCTGGGTGCATTTCCCATAGCACAAGAGGATTATTTTACTAGCGTGCATTTCACGGGTGCAAACCAAATAGTTTTATTCTCAGGCTGGGTGCGAACTGAGCTGTTGGTGTGAGCTGGGGTATCTGACTGCTAGGCTTGCCTGCTAAGTCAGTCGGGGCCAACTGAGATCCCTTGTGAGCAAGTGCTTTCAGAGCTACTTCCATTGCAAAGGTTTTTAATTGTTGTGGATTATGTTTGAATCCAGTGCTGTGGGCAAGGAGGACAGAGTGTTCTCTCACAATCCAGTGCTATTGTGCAGATTTCTTACCAAATGTTTCTAATTCAAGCCCAGAACTTGCTATCCTGCCCTCAAGGAAAATCTGCAAGTATGTTGCTCTCCGTGACAGCGGCTGGCCCTGTTAGCAGCTTGGAGCTGAATAGGCAGTTCAGTAAATCGATGCGATGTGTGTGATTGCTGCCTATGTCGCCTGATTTCTGACACTTTAAAAGAAGTTCCATAGATGAGACTTCAAGCAGAGTTTGCAGTAACAAACACGAAACGATCAGCAGACGTTTTTTCTGCAGACGTCTAAGCTTAAAGAAAAAAAAAATAATAGAAATAGAAGTTTAAAACACAATTTGAGTTCTCAGTGTTGAGAACTCAAGTGTTGCAGCACTGAGACCCTGAGGGTGAAGCTGATCTACAAATAGTTTCTGTACTGACTTAATTGATGCTTTCCCATTTAACATAAATAAATAAATAAATAAAATCCAAACAGTATAGCAACAGGGAAGCTGGATTTAGATCTCTCTTTTTTTTCAACACAGTGGAATTAGATGAATCAGTGTATTTGTGTGTAACCCTCTTGGGTAAGAAATCAAAAGGTGATGAAACACAATGAATTTTTATTACCATATGTAGAAAAGAATAATTGCATTGTTTACTGATTTTATTTTATAGCTTTGATATTTTTAAAATGTATTTTTTCATTGTTTATTATGACATTATGTTATAAATAAAACAGAAAGTTGGCTTGTTTCAGTTAGCTGAGAGATGTGTCATCTCACTAACTGAAAAGGCATGGTAGCATTTTATTTGGGCCATTCTTTTTGATCTACATAAATAGGAAGAATACCTGCTGATGTATTCAAACAAGGATGTTTTCAAATAGTTATTTATAAAATGAGTAAAATAGGTGGTTACTGAGCTAGTGAATGTTTTGGGGTTTTAAATTGCTTTATTCACAGCATTATGAGAGGCCTTTAAGAGGGGTCTTTCGACTGGGATTTAATACCAGGACCTCAGGTGTTATAATTAGTTTAGACTCTTTAATCCCTACAGACCTGCTTTGGTTTACAGCAGCTAAGATTTGGCCTCCTTTGTTTGTCAGATGAGTGTGTGTAAAAGCAGTGTTAGCAGCATACATCATCTGTGTGGCTGCAGAGAGGAAACTAGGAGATGCCTGCAGCATTTTGCCAGCTGCACCTCAGGTGGGATGTGTGTGGGGGCACCACTCTGTTGGTCCTGCAGCCCCCAGTAACCCTGTGGCAAATATACAGTGTAATGATAAAAAAAGGAAGGTTTTGTCAGCTAGATGGCTTGGAGCTCATCAATAATGCACCAGTTTCGTACAATTTATCTGTCTTCCTTCTTGCATGATGCAGGATTATTAATATCTCCAGCCTTCTATGCAGCAGGTTGGCAGAGAGGTTGTATTGCCACAGGCGTATGTGTGCCTACAGAGTTCTGCAGAGCAACACCTGGCAGATGGCTGACAGCTTTGTTGAGAGATTAGCTGGTTGTGGGATTTTGAGAGGGAGTGCAGCACTTCTGAAGAGCTGCAGGCTCAATACCAGCATATTTGTCATCTTCTATTCCAACTTAGAAAAGGGGTACCTAAAAGAATCCCGTTAAGAGTCAGACCAAGAAATAGAACATTTTTTCACCCTTTCTGTGCACTAGTACAGCCACGGTATTCCCAAATTATTTATTTTTTTTTATGAAAGGTTGTCATAATGGAAAGGGGGGGGAGGGGAATAGTACATGGAAAGAATGTGAAGATTATTAGAAAACAGAGTCTTCTCTGAGCAAGAGAGATCTGTTCAAGACAAGATGACAGAAGGGTAACTGCTCTGTCAAGTCAATATCAAAAAAAGGTGAAACATTTGCATTCTTTATTGAGAATTTATACTTCAATTAGCAGAAAGGGTAAAGAGTGACAACGTTAATCTTGATAGCAGATACTTCAAACTTGAACCATTAAGTCCGGGGATTTAGCAGCCTTCAGAAAAGGCTCAACACTTTGATGCTATCTTGGATGAATTAGTAACAGAAGATATTATGTATTCTGTTAAACAGGAATCGATTGTTTGTGTACTGTCAGAAAAAGTGTCAGCTTACTCTTAGCAGGTTCCTGTTATATTTGTGCAATCCATCAATTCCAGTGCTCCCAGCTAAAGCACTTGGCACTTGGCCAGTATGAGAGAGAAGGCAGTTGAACTACAGCTCTGGTCCACTTCCTGATCTAATGTAAATAAAATCCATAATTCTACATACACAAATATGTTCCTTAGCTGTGTTATTTTCGGGGGAATTATCCACTTTGTATGCAGATGGTATTTTTCTTCTAAATACTCACAGTCAGCAAGGGAAGGAAGTTACCCATGGAGTCAGGCCTTCCAGGAGCAAGGGTTAACACCAGCTGATTTTCTATAGCAGCCATTTCTTCTGTTAAGTCTCAAATTAGATTTTTTTCTTTTGGGACTATTTTCCTTCTCCTTTTTAACATTTTCTCCCTTGGAATGTGAGTTTCTATTTTGGTGCAGTATTTTGAAATCAACAAAGTAAAAAGTACACATACTTCAGTCTCCGTTAGCTTGCATTAAGTGCTTTGTTGTCTTTGGGGGTTTGATCAGAGGCTCTTTGAGCCACCACAGTTCCCTGAATGTCGCATGCTATCTGGTATATAAATCCACCTTGGGACAAAGTCACATGCATTGTGCATGATTAATAGTGGCTTTGTTAGCTAGTGTAGAAGCTTAGTTTAGCTACTACTAAATATGCTCTTGATTTCTGCTAAGTTTATTCCATTTATGTAAATTCCATGGAGATGTGATTTAACAATTTCCAAGAGTAAATTTTGTTTGGGAGTAAGAGTGTATTCCAAAAACTGGAAATGAAAGATGTCTGCAATAATTGTATAGAATCATAGAATAGTTAGGGTTGGAAAGGACCTTAAGATCATCTAGTTCCAACCCCCCTGCCATGGGCAGGGACACCTCACACTAAACCATGTCACCCAAGGCTCTGCCCAGCCTGGCCTTGAACACCGCCAGGGATGGAGCATTCACAACCTCCCTGGGCAACCCGTTCCAGTGCCTCACCACCCTTACAGTAAAGAACTTCTTCCTTATATCCAATCTGAACTTCTCCTGTTCATTCCCCTGTAACATGTTACCCCTTGTCCTGTCACTACAGTCCCTGATGAATAGTCCATCCCCAGCACCCTTGTAGGCCCCCTTCAGATACTGGAAGGCTGCTCTGAGGTCTCCACGCAGCCTTCTCCAGGCCGAACAGCCCCGACTTTCTCAGCCTGTCTCCATACGGGAGGTGCTCCAGTCCCCTGATCATCCTCGTGGCCCTCCTCTGGACTTGTTCCAACAGTTCCATGTCCTTTTTATGTTGAGGACACCAGAACTGCACACAATACTCCAAGTGAGGTCTCAGGAAAGCAGAGTAGAGGGGCAGGATCACCTCCTTCGACCTGCTGGTCACACTCCTTTTGATGCAGCCCAGGATACGGTTGGCTTTCTGGGCTGTGAGTGCACACTGAAGCCGGCTCATGTTCATTTTCTCGTCGACCAACACCCCCAAGTCCTTCTCCACAGGGCTGCTCTGAATCTCTTCTCTGCCCAACCTGTACGCTTCACTTAACCTCATTCCTGCTAGTCAAATGTATCAAATTTGTTCCTGTTGTGTTATTAGCCTTTATTTTACTACAAGAGATCTTGTGAGGGCCTTCCTGAAATCATGAGTGATTCAGGGAAGCATGCGACACCAAAGTGTCGCAGTTCGGCTGCAGGGTTTGCCCTTCATTTCACCTTCCTTCTTATCAGATTCCTTGAGGAAAACATTTCAGGTATTAGGAACTGCCAAGGTTGAATGCAGATTAGAAAGAACTCATGTTTCAGAAATTAACTGAGAAAAGTGCATAAGCTTTTCAATCTGTGATAAAACAGCTGACAGGCACTTGGGACTTGCATACCTCATCAAAGTAGCCTCTGCAAACCAGGCTTGTATATGCTTCAGTTATCACAACACCTGTGAGAGCTTCTTATGCAAAAACCTCCAGCCATCCCTTTTTAGAGCAACTCATCAGTTTGCATGCAGCACCAGCCTCTAAGCAGAGGCGTGCCATTTATATTCCTGTGCTAAAGAACAAGGGAAGAGGAGGAGAGCATTGTTTGATGCTATGTACAGGCGAAATACCACTGTGCCTGTCATAACTGAATTGTGAATGATCTTGCGCTGTCCAAGTGATGCATGGGAGGGAATACTAAACAGCATGCAATCCATTCTGAGCTATGAAAATGTTAACCTTGTTCAGAAAAGGGAAATGGTGCTTTTTATTCAAAAATTGATAACTTCAAAAGGCCCTTCATGAAAGACGAATGCCTATTCTTCTGCACTAGGCACTGGAAATAATGAATCCACAGCTGTGCTACTGGTCTGGGAACTTTCTATAACGTTTTTGTTTTCTTACTTGACTCTAGAACTATTTGTTAGATTTATAAGTTCAAAGCCTGGCTCTTAAACTGTCTAATCCTGTGGTGCTAAGTAGGAGCATGCAGATCAGCTTAGTAAACTATCTGAACACAAAACATTAGACTCCTTATGGCATCTGGAAGGAGTGATCACAAGATTGAGGCAATCACTTTCTGTGGGCTCCATTATGCTAATCAGCAATGCTATGTTGGGTTTCTTTCTCTCCCACTCCCCCATCTCCCTGTAGAACACTGCTTTTGCTTCCAGCTCTTTAGATTGCCATACTGTTAGGCAGGAAAATTGTACGTGAAAGAGAAAAGGGGGAAACTCAGATCATATTGCCATCATTGTTAATTTACAGGCTAGGCACCCTGTGGAACTGGTAGTAATGTGAGACACGTTTTCCTTTGCAGACCAGAAGAACCTGTGCTTACTCCTTACCTTTGAATTTCCAACAGCAGGTGACAGGGTTATGTTGAAGTGCTGAAGGCTACAGGGAGACAACTAATTTACAGCATTTGTACATCCTGAAACTGAAAAAAATCATCTTGTAATCCAGTTGTCTCTTGTACTGCTGTGTGCCTATAAATCTTTCTTGCCCAGCATAATTTTTTCCTCAAGGGTGCTGGCTGGTGGTAGCTTCATTTGGTGTCAGTCTGTGACAATTACTGACCAACTTTTGGGTGCAGTTTTCTGTTGCACCTAGGAGATTATTTGTGTTTAGTTAGAGTACCCATTGTAGACAAGCAATACTTCGCATTGCTTTGCACCCTGGGCAGATGAAAGTAATGACCCAGAGAATGCCTGACAACAAAGAATTGCAGTCCAGCACAAACAGGTCAGGGTTCAATAGAAAAGTTGCCTGGTATCTGTTGTACATGTAAAACAAAACCAATAAAACCAGCCTTTGTCTTAACTGTTCGCAGAGCCCATCCCTGCTCTTTCCTCGTGGCAGCGAGACGGCTTAGACTCAGATGAGGCTCGCCTTTCCCCTCAGGCCGGTCGCTTAATTCGCCAGCTTCTGGATGAGGACAGCGATCCTATGCTGTCCCCTCGCTTCTATGCCTATGGACAGAGCCAACAGTACCTGGATGATACAGAAGTGCCTCCTTCCCCTCCCAATTCTCATTCCTTCATGAGGTGGGTTGTGATTTGTCTGTGCTGACTCTGGCACTTAGCTGTAAAGGGTTTACACAGTTGCATCAAGCAACATCTCTTTGGATCACGTGCCAGATAGCTGTGCTGTGTTGGGTTCTTGTTGCTACAGATGGGAAACATGCTTTTAGAAAAGTTCTTGGTAAACTACTTATCTGTGGGTTTGTGAATTAATATCTAGGGAGCTGGTGTTGCTGAAAGAGGCTGTTAGAGCATCTTGTGCTGTCGGTCATTACAGAGTAGCAACATAGCATTCTCACTTCTGTGAGATTGGCCTTTATTTACACAAAGTTTAAGTGGCTTGCTCTGAATAAAGATGTACTGTGGCTGTTTGGATAAGCTCTTTCTGCAATCTCTATTCTTGGTAGGAGGCGGAGTTCATCTTTGGGATCTTATGAAGATGACAGAGAGGACCTTACCCCTGCACAACTCACCCGGAGGATTCAGGGATTGAAGAAAAAGATCAGGAGGTTTGAGGAAAAATTTGAAGAGGAGAGGAAATACAGAGTGAGTCTATAGGAATTAAGTATTTGTATGGAGAGATATGCCTGAGCAGCAAAGGGAAGGGACATCAGGGAAGTCTGTCAAACATACGGAAATCTTGAAAGCTTTTATAAGAAAAAATAAAAATTAAAAAAAAAAAAAAAAAAAAGCTGCTACCCCAAAAAAGAGAGTTCATCCTCACCAAACAAATTAACATTCCAAGCATTAGGTGCTATCAGTGCAGCACAAGAGACAGTCTAATAAACTCATAGGATTTTGATCACTGCTAAGACAGTGTGCCAAAAGCACACACTCAGTGTGTAGGAATAGCTATGTTTTGTTTGTTTGCCTATTTAAATTCAGGTTGTGGGAAGCACAGTTGCGTATCTCATTAGAATGATGGTAATCCCAGGACACCAGCGCATTGCAGAGGAGAGAGAGCAGCCGCCTTTACTCCTGAGCGAGGAGCCACAGTCAAGTGCTGCTAAGCAGTAGCAGTGTACTGTACTCTAATTATTCCTGACATGCCCTTCCCATGCACAGAAAGCTTTTTAAGGAACTAAAGCTCTACATGTGTGCATCTTTGTCGGTGATCTAAATCACAAAGGTTTGTACTGAAAGGATCTTTCCTACAGTAGAAAAGGCTGGGAGAAATGCTCAGAGCTTGCTGTAACTTAGCATTTGGGTTATTTTGGTATCTTTGGATGTGAAGTATCCTTTGGTAAGGATACACGCATTCTAGCACTTCTCAAGCTGTTTATGCTAGGCTTCCTCTACTTTGGAGGTGCCCTCTTGTTAGGAAGCAGTAGGCACAAGGATTCCAATGTGCATCTCTCCTTCTGAGCTACTCCTACAACTTAATGTTTGCCATCAACAGTTTTGTGTTTTCTAAAAAGAAGTTAATCTCATAATGCCCCTAAGGGACAGTGTTGTGACAGGCAGCAGCAGTTAAAGCAAGGTCCAAAACAGTCTGGTCAGAAGTATGCAGATGCCATTCAGAAGCCAGTGCCCGTGCTCTGTGCTGGATCCAAGTTCTGTTGTACCTCTTTGTGGCACATGCTTGTTTGAGTAAGTCTCTCCTGTTGGTTTAACACAGATTCAGCATGACTGTTCTTTCCTCCCAGCCTTCGCACAGCGACAAAGCAGCCAACCCTGAAGTGCTCAAATGGACAAATGATTTGGCCAAATTCCGAAAGCAGCTTAAAGGTGAGCAGTCACTGATGCACCTTTGGGGGGCAGCTGAACTCTGACCCATTTAAATCTGATGTTAGGTAGCAATCACATGTCACATTTTAAAAAAGAAAAATTGCTCATCTTCCCCCAAATGTCCCTGTTTAGAGTCAAAACTGAAGATATCAGAGGAGGACCTTGGCCCTGTTGTGCGTCAGCGGAGCAACACGCTCCCCAAGAGCTTCGGCTCTCAGCTTGAAAAGGATGATGACAAGAAGCAAGACCTGTCAGATAAATCTGCCAAGCCTGCCGTGGAAGCAACCCTTGATTCTATCCAGAAGAAGCTTCAAGAAAAACGAACAGAGACAAACCGACCTGAAGATATAAAGGTACAATGTAGAGAGATCAGATTTAGGCCTTTAGCTACACATAGGTAACTCTTGGCTGCACAGTAACTTATGAAAGCCTTCTTGTGAAATGTCTTCTGCATTTTGTCACAAAGTCCACAACGTTTACTCCTGGCTCACTGGCATTGGTTTCTTTCCTCTGTTTTTAGTATCTGATTATTTTTTTTTCCAGAGCTCAGTTTCTGTTGAATGTCATTGTATGTTCTGTCTCTGATCCTTGTATATTCCAAGTAACATTTCTGAATTACTGCAGTGTTTCCTGCCCTGTATTTGGGTATTTCTGTTGTTATTTCCAAAGGCTTTTGACAAATTCTCAGTCTTCCAGTGATTCTGGAGATCAGGTAATCGGTTTCCTTCTAGTTCACTCCACAGCTGAATGCTCTTCTTTGAGGGCATTTTATTGCTGCTCTTCAGAGTTTCACATTGAGCTCTGCTAGCTGCTGTAATCTCTGAGGGTTATCAGCAGGAAGGTCTTTGTGTCTGAGGTTTGGGCAGCCGTGTAAGTGAAGTCCTTGAGTCTGCTGACATGTAAACCGTCCAGTACTTTACAAGAGAGGGGGCACACAGCATTATCTTTGTTTACTAGATCTGCAGAAGATGATTATACAAACAGTGTGTGTTTGGCTCTTTTCTGATAGTGGCAAGAATCCACAGCCTGGCCTTTAAAAAGAGTCTGTGATAGTATTTGGTGCTGTGTTAGGGAGAGAAGGCTCAGTGTCGAGCAAGTTCAATGGGGGAACTCTGGCAAACTTAGGGAAGTCTCCAACTGTCTGCCCTTTTTTTGGCTTGGTCCCCTCAGCCTGTCTGCCAGAGCTTTTCACAGCAGAATTGGCAGAAGGAGACAGTCTGACTGCACTTTAGTTCATGGTAAAGTATGTTTGTGGCAGTCAAAGCAAAGATGACAAGCTTTGCAAGAGGTACTGCAGCTTGTCTCAGATTAGGAGAAAAAGAACATTTGTTTTGTTGTAAAATTTACACTTTGGAACTTCACTGAAAAAGAGCCACCGTCATTAAAAGTTGCCTACCGTTGTTTTTTAAAAGCATACTTATAGTTGTTAAGTTCCCCTTACGTATGTATAATACCTTCATATGCAAAGTTTGTTTTTAATCTGCCTGCATTGTGCAGAGGGTGCCATTCATATTCACAGTCTCTTTTGCAATATAGCTGGGAAAAGAGTACTGGAAAGCAGAGATGAGTCTTCAAAACATTAATGACAAAATGTCATTACTACGGTTATGCCACAAATCAGTATTGAGTCCGGGAATCTAACTCTGGGGTTTTTTTTCTTCTTCTCTCTCTCTGTGCCACTTTTCACAGGACATGACAAGAGATCAGATAGCAGCCGAAAAAGTGGCTCTACAGAAAGCTTTGCTGTATTATGAAAGCATTCATGGCAGACCGGTATGTAAAGCAGTGGGTTTATTTCAGAGTACACCTTGATATGTTTTGTCTGTGGTAAATAATCCAGTTAATGGTCCTTTGATGTCCCAGTCACTAGAACTTCTTGCTGTTCAAACCACACGTGCATCCTCTAATCCACCTCCCTGACCCTTCACAAGTGCTGTTACCAAGGAGTCTATTCTCAGCAAGGTGATGTCTGCACACAGCGCTAGGCTTGGCAGATAGCTGTAGTACAGACCCTACTGGCTAAATAAGTCTGAGTGTGCATTATCGCACTCACCAGGATCCACAAACACCCAGTTTGTGGCCCAGCGGACTCACCAGCTTCCTGAGGATAGTCTACATGGGAATAGTTGTGTGTGATCCCCCACCCAACCAGGAATTTTACAGTTTGCTAGTATTAATGTCTAACTGGGAAGGTAAGTGTGCATAAATTGCTCTGTCTTAGAGGAGCCTGCAGTGTGTTTCTCCTGGCACCTTGCTGTTTGCAGGGAGGCATCTGCACTTTGCTGTTTGCACAACCCTCTTGTGCCAAAGGATTTATGAAACAGTTTGTCTCCTGAGCATCACAGCATAAATTGAGAGGAGATTTCATTCTTCTCCTGAGAAATGAATGGGTTTTTTCCCATGTGCCGATGAAAGCAAAGAACATGAGGTTTCTTGTACATTCAATCTTAACAGAGAAAAATTATTTGTGAAGATAGAAAATTAAGTATTGTGTCCTATTGATCCCTGCTGTGGCAGAGACATAGTGGCTTCCAGGCCACCTCAAGTTGCATAAATCCCTCATCCTCTTTCACCAATGACATTATTATCTTTGCTACCAACTGTATAGGTAAAATAACT
This sequence comes from Psittacula echo, assembly GCF_963264785.1. Taxonomy (NCBI): domain Eukaryota; kingdom Metazoa; phylum Chordata; class Aves; order Psittaciformes; family Psittacidae; genus Psittacula; species Psittacula echo. The sequence continues at coordinate 49,468,151 of NC_137735.1, read as the reverse complement.
TAGTTTCAGAGTGCTGCTAATCCCTTGAGCAGTGGCTTGGGAGCAACGAATTACTGCTTATAAGGAGTACTTGATTAGTGCAGCTGACAAATCTGTCATTCTGCTGCCACAAGGGATTCTGATCTCCTCCTTTTGCTCCTGAATTATTTCCTCTTTTGTCCATTGTTCTAAGAAAGGCTCACTAATTTTTTTAAATGCCTTCATGAAGTGCTAATAATGTATAATCATATATGCCAGCAACTGAAAACAGCAAATTTGTATGAGAAGACATGCAGTTTTATTCTTGTGTAAAATAGAGAAAGGCCAGCGTAACGGAATCCACTTCACCTTCCCTCTCTTCTTCATGAGGCAGAGTTTGCTTTTGCTGCTTTTACAATCACATAAATCAACAGGTGGCATCTTGAAGTAAACTTAATTAAATCTGTTTAAAAAGAAACCCAAGTCCAGAGCCTAGCTTGTCAGTGTATCTTTATTTTTTCTTGCCTTTCTGATGCTTTATTTATACAACTGCTTTTCAATTTGTTTTTAAGTAAGCAGTCTATACCTAGCAACACTGAACTGTATGGCAAGGAAGTCTGCAGCTGATCAGCTTTTGCTGTTCCCAGCTCCTGGCACTGCAGTAGTGGAAAAGTACTGAGAGCTTGAGGAGAATGGGGATAGCTCAGCCAAGTTGTTTTTTTTTCTTAAAGATATTTAACTAAACAAGAAAAACAATGGAGCTCAGATTTATTGTGCAACTGGGTCTTTCTGCACCAGTTAAAGATGAACCTGAAAAGGTGGAACTGAACTGGTTTAGTTAAGCCAAAAATTTCATCTCTGCAGAAATTCTTGAGCTGCTTTAACAACGCAAGCAGTGGTCTGCTTCTCAGCTGCTGCTCTTTTGCCATGTGGAGTGTGCCCCAGTGTTGTGTCAAAGGCTCTATTATTCCAACAGTCCTTTTGCATTTTGACTTTCTCCCAAAATATACTCAGGTTTTGCTGGTATTACTTATGTTTACCTAGTGAGACAGTTTGGCCATGTGCTCAACATTTTCTCTCAGTTAAGAGTGCTGTAAGTCAGTGGTGTAAGTCTGAAAGGCTGAGTCAAGCCCCATATCCTTAACTCCCAATGCCTAAATTAGTTCTCTTTGTTCTTTCTCCATACTGATACTCAAGACACCAAAGTGTGTATTTTAATTTTTCCATTCTTCAACATACCTACAGATTTTTTGCTCATTCCAAGGCTTATGTTTATTTTTCTGTACAGAACATTGCTGTTTATTGACTTTGAAATTTTGTTAATTGAAGGTTTGTTTCTCAGCCTAAGCCTCAGCATAGTCATTTTAAGTCAAAGAGACAGTACGAGCCAACAGTAGTGCTGTGCCTCCTGTCCTATTAACTGCTAACCTAGTAAAGCTAAGAATTATATATATAGATATATATAGGCTACCCAGTTTCTCCAGTTGTGTGCTTGATTGTTTGCAGAGAAATGTCCAAAGTTGGAGGCAACTTGCCAGCCAGTGAAACTGAATGCAGATACATCAACACAAAACGCAGTCCAGAGAGGGCTGAGTGAATTGTTTGATACTTCTCACATCCCTCTAATCCATGAGAGCTGCTTACTCAACGAACAGCCAGCTTGAGGCTGTCAGGTGTTGAGGCCAGACTGTGCTTCAGAGGTGTGGGACAAACAGGCCCTAGAGCTCAGACTGCCCATCTGTATCCCTCTTATCATGCTTCGGGATGTTTGCACTGAACCCAGAAAGGAATCAAAAGGTCTTCCTCATTCTTCCTCCCTATTCATCTGCTCCCAGCATAGGAAACAGGCATAGTTATCAGGAGGAAGGTGTTACCTCCAGATTCTTAGTGTTCATCCCTGCCAGTCCGACTCCTGGCAATACTTACAGCTGTTCTGCCCCTTGCAAACCCACAACCTCTCCTGCTGTGGAGGAAGGATGTGAAAGCTTTAGAAAACGTATTCCAGTGAAAGTCAACTGCAGACAGTTGCTTTTAAAATTTCCTCCCTGTCTCAAGCCCTCTCCTCCTATTTCTGTTATAGAAAGGGAGACTGTACAAAGCTCCCTAGGGTTTACGCTGCTGATGTTGATTCTTGTATGGCAGCCATTCAGATGCTTTGGTGATTAGCAGCAGTAAAAAGCCTTGAGGAAGATAGGCATGACATCAGAATCACTTAAAGCTTCCCCTCATAAGAGCTTTATAATCTAAAGTTAGACAAAAGGTTTAATGGAAGGACAGTCATAGGATGTGGGTCAGACAGTGTCGAATACAAAGAAAGATGATGATCAGGTTGGTTCTGCTGAGTATTTTATTTGCTTGTTTTTTTAACTCTGCTGTAACAAAACATTGAAGAAATAAAACCCAACTTTCTCACAGCTAGTACTTAGTTGAACAGGCCTTTTCTTCCCCACACTAGCTACTGTCTGTGAGGTCTTCCCTTCTCCTGCACAGTCAGTACTGCTGAAGTTTTTGGCCTAGCTTGGATCTGAAAGAAAACCAGAAATGAACACTCGCAGTTTGTAATGCTCTCAAACTGAGGAGGAAGCACAAGTGGAGTTAGGGACAGAACAATGTAAGGAAGGCTTGGGGTGGGCATTACAACATTCTGTCTTCTCTATGCCACGCAGCTCTGGCACCTTCATCCTTCTCAGACCTGTGGTAGCTTCTCCCCAACAAGGTTGCTGGGAGGAGGGGTGGAGGGCAAGGCTGGGGAGTTAAAAAGATGAAGAACTGCTGGCTTGGATGGGAAATCAGGAGGAATAGCAAAGCTGGAAAGTCAGCTTTTGTGAAATCTGTAGTTTCAGCTACCCTGGGAAAGTCTCCATACATTGCAGTATCTAGTCATTGCAGCTCCTTTTTCTTTTCAGGCATCATAAACACTGCCTCTGAGGTCCCAGCCACAAGAATAAGGATGGGAAACCTCATGTTGTGCCTTGAGATGGTAGACATGATTACAAGCACAGACCACTGCCTTTACAGGTCATTTTGTGCTGTGGATATATGATTCCTGAGTTGGTCATTTATACTGTCTGTCTCTTACAGCCACATTACAAGACACACCAAAGCTCAGGTGCTCCTTCATCTGGCACCTGGGACAGGAGATGCAGTGACCTATACAAGCACTTGCATGACCAGTTTCAGGGCTAATGCTGCTAATCTCTCACCTTCATGAGATACCCTTCAAGCCCTCTCTGCCTAGTAGTGATCAGAGGCACATGCATTAAGCAATAGAGTATCTGCTGCAAGCTTCATGGATCTCTCTTCTTTTGCCTTTTCAGGTTACCAAAAATGAAAGACAGGTAATGAAGCCATTGTATGACAGGTATCGCTTGGTCAAGCAGATCCTCTCCAGAGCCAACACCATCCCTATCATTGTGAGTAGAATATTCTTTTGGGGGCTGTTTATTTGGTTTAGAGCTGAGGAAACAGGAATCACCACACTTTTGCATACAACCCAATTGCTAAGGCCAAGTCCTAGCCTATCTTATCACTCAGAGACCAAGCAAATGAGTGAACCAATGACTCACTGTATACTGAAGTTGGGCAAAGCTGGTCAAGGGACTCTGGTGCCCACCATGAGCCATGGGGCACATTTCACCTTGTACTGTTTCTTCTCTTTCCATTGGGCTGCTGCTGGTATTTCATCATCTTGTGTTTGGCTACTGCCTCACTTCCCTTTCCTTATCAGTCCACTCTGACCTGCAGGTCTTCCATGCTGCTTGGCTATGCAGGATTGTATGTCAGGAACACAGACTTGTGTGGGCCTGGGTCCCACAGAACATGCCAGTCTCCTTGGCTGAGAGAAAAGGGCCAACAGTCTCCAAACACTTTGTTTGTATTAAAGAGATCCTGCAAGTGGTGGATATTCCTTCATTCAAGGTGGTGCTTTGGCAAGGAGGCACTGTCACCAGCAAGGAATCCAATGCACCGCTCTAGGGAGCAAATGCACTATGTCTAATTTCAGACAACTTGTGTAGGTTACTTTTAAAAAGTTATTTGATCTAAAAAGCACACACAGAATACTTTTAGCCTGTCTATGGAAAGAGAACTGTTTTATCATGGTTCCCGTTTATTCTGTCTGTCATATATGATCCTTTACCTTTTTTTTTGCTGTTCATGTGTAGTGCTCATGTCCTGGCCGCTTTTCATAGACCACCAGTGAAGCAAGTAGACTGGCACAGCATTGCTCAGTACAATCACACTGAGAATTGGCTTTTTCTGCAAATAGAGGGGGGTCCTGCATTTAAAACAAAACAAAAAGCTGTTTCTCCTTGAATACACAAAGAACTCCCTAAAATGTGTGCTGTGAAGACAGTGCTGGCAATCAGGAAATAACACAAAGTTTAACACAAAGTTCTCAAAACACAGTTCAGTTCCTGTTTAGACACAAAACTGGAATTGGACAGTGGCTGGCAGAGGAGAGACAAGACTGGCTTTCCCCAGCCCCTTAAGCAAGAACAGTGAGAGGCTCATGCAAAGGCAGGATACGTTTGAAAATCCATCCCTACATCATTAGGCACTTTAGTGGGAAATTGGGCTCCTGGAAAGCAAGCCTGTAGAGTCTAGGTGTGCTTACAGCATGGCTCTGGAGAACTAACCAAATGTTGTGCGTATATATGGGCTTCGGGCTGGGGATTGTTTTCTTGCAGCCTTTACTTTGTAGCTCCTGCCCAGCCGGTATTCCAGTATCCAAGCTTTTTCCTTAAAAGTGTTTGGCGATGATGTCCCTTGCTAAGCAACATCCTGAGAGAAAATGGCCCAATGTTTCAGGGATTTACCAGGCATGTTTTTGTCCTTTAAGAAATAGCTTTCTCCTGATGGTCCAGCAGTGAGCTGAGAATGAATGTGTGGATGAGAATGCGCTGAGAGCAGGTGGTGGAGGAGAAAGGGGTTCATAATGTAACATACTTGTTAACACCTGTCACAGGGTTCCCCCTCCAGCAAGCGGAGAAGCCCTTTGCTGCAGCCAATTATCGAGGGCGAAACAGCTTCCTTCTTCAAGGAGATAAAGGTGAAGACCTCCAGCTGCTAACTAATTGCTCAGTTTGCATCAATTTCCCCCTTATACCAATGAAAGAGAATGGTTGATTGATACTTTTTTCCATCAGTGTCAGGTTTTTTGCAGTGTCCTCCTGAAAAATCAGTAGCTGCTTTAAGCCTCGCCAGTTCTGATCAAATTCTTCCCTTGTAGATAAGACTACAGTATTTCCTTTGCACTCTTTTCCACCCTTCTCCTTCCCTCTCTGCCTGCACAGAATAGATTTTATTTTGCTCTTTAAGGAAAAAGATGACAGTTCCCTTTGTACCTTGCTTTTTTCTTGCTTCCCTCCTTTCTTTTAATGACACTAACTTGTTCTGTGGTAGCTTCTCTCACTCCAAAGCTCTGCGGTTTGCACACAGCACCATGGCAAGAATGAGCTCTCACAAAACTAACACTCGCACGTGGAGCCAACTGGGGCACTTGCGGAATCCTTCCCTGCTACCATTCACGTGCTTATTTTATCCAGGGCTCTTTGTCACCACCTTGTGAAGGGTATTTCTAGGCAAGTCACATGACGACAGAATAAAGAACAGCTTGGTTCTGTTAATTAATGCTTAGTCAGATTTGGATGGCAGGATTGTTGTGTTTCTTTCTCATGTTGCTGCGGGGTAGTAAGTCTGGGTGGCTGAAGACTGCTGTGATGTTGGTCCTTCTTCTCCTCAGAAGAAGGGAAGTCAGGTGTTTGACCAGGACATGTAGCATGGAGCTGGGCCCCGGATTGCTTTTTCCCCTGTTACACTGCAAGGGTAACAAAAAGTGCTTCAGCATACTTGGGTCATTTTTCTGTTATCCAGCCAGAGTTTGGTTAATGGTGTAAATACTGCAGACCTCGACATCCAAGGTGGTTTGATTATGAAGCAGTTACAGTAGATTGTATATTAATGAACTGTTCAAGGCATGTATTCATTAAAAGCAGGTTGCAGACTGAAAATGTTAAGCTGCTGTTTGGAGGCTGGTTAATCACCACTGAGCTCTTGGTATTTTCTAGATAACTGTTGGATCGAAAATGTAATAGAGGTCTGGTGGGGGCTGTTTGTGTTTGTTTTTTTCTATTAGCATGTCCTCTCTTTTTCACCTATGCTTGCACTCAGAGTCAAAACTTACAGCTATCAATTATGATCCTTGACCAGTATGGCTGGTGCTGCATTGTGTCAGCTCAGCAGTGTCCTGCAGAGAATACAAACCTTGAGAGATTTCTGACTGAAGATCTGGGTGACAGCCTTAAGCCCTTTCACACTTACATGCCTCTTAATGCTTAACTGGGGCCCTGTGAAGCTTTATGGGGCAGCACAGAACTGCACTCAGAACTAAAGAGAGGAAATTGCCAAAAGGCCCCGAAAGTTACCCCCTGCATAGGTCAACTGTGGGCAGAGTACTGCCTGTTTTGATGAGCCCCTGACACTGTCCACTGTCAGGAGTTTTGGGTTTTGGTTCTGTTTTTTTGAAGCATTTGGAAGAGTTGGATAGAAGGCTTGAAAGGTGATTGGAGGCGAAGCCTTTGGGATGAAGCCTTATCGAACATTTAGGTACAATATCTTGAATATTGTCTGTGTTAAAAAAGTCCTCGGGAAGCTTGCTTGCTGAGAGTGCTGATGATGGGGTACTCTGGAGATTTTATGTTTGTAACTCTGGAAAATTTAAATGCCTCGTGATTGCTTGAAGATCCAAGCAGGTGCAAGCCAGATGGATCTAGTCAGTGAAGATTATTCTGGTTTGAGGTGTAAATGCCAGTGCAGGTTTAAAATAAGATTCGCATATGAGACTTGCTTATAGTGAAGGCCTTAGATGGCTGTTTCTATTCAGGTTCTTGCTAAGAATCTCTTTAATGCGCTCCTTAGTTTTAAACAGCAAAATGCTTTAAGAGGTCTTGTGACAGCAAGATGTACTGTTTTGGCACTGAGGTCTAAACAAGTGAAATTTCTACACTTCTTTTCCTCCCATGGGCTTCCATTGGCAGGAGGCTCACTCCTGAGCTCTGGGCCAGAGTAATCATTGCTGACTTGGACCGTGTGCTGATGCCCTGTAGTGAGGCAAGCGAGATGGGCTCATGGGCATCTGTGGGAACACACCTCGCATGTGTCCTTGGGAGCAGTTTGCCACACTGCTTCCTTTCTCTCCAGAAGTGGAATCCAGAAGCAACTTACTCTTCCAGGAAAGGGCACAGGAGCTCCTCTTTTGGTGCCAGAGAGATTCCCCTAATACAAAGCGTTCCATTTTTACTGCTTAGATTGACTTAGCAAGTCCTCCTCCATGCACAGCAGGATCGGTGTTCTCCTACTGTAGCTGGAGTTGCCCTTACCTGACAGGGCAGGATGACATGCTTGGGGACCAGTAAATATGGTCTCCATTCTCCAGCCTGGACTGAAGTTGTTTGCAGGATTTAAGAACAGTAGGTGACTGCTGGTTTTTATGCCTTCTGTTTAAACAATATCATTTACATTTAGAGAAATGGTCATATCTAATCATATGCTAAGTATTGCTTTAACTTTCACAAGTTCCCTGCAGATTTTCCTGAGATGTATTCAAGCTTCTCTATATCTTTTGCTATTTTTATTATTATTATTACACAAAACTTCTCCCCAGCTAATCTTGTTTTAAATCTTCAAGCCTCCATCTTGGTTGTAATTCTCAGCCTGTTGCTTCGAATTTCATTTTCATGGCCTAGAGCTTTAATATAAAAAGAAAACTCTGGGCAAACACTGATTTCATGTAGATGTATTTGTTTAAAAGTCAGTGACTTTAAGGATTTAATGAGACTCTGATAGGTCCTAATGTTACTTTCTCCCTTTTTGCTTGAAATATGGAAGCCATCTCTTAAGAATAGTTAAACCATTCAGAAGGAATCAGGTGAAAAAAAAGTAAAGAAAATGACTTCTTTGGTCCCAGTAGAGCAATATAGTTTTGCATATGCTTGAAGACTTCAGTGATATTAGCCCTCAAACACTGTTAAAGATATGCATGTGCTTAGGTCCTTCCTGGCTAGAGTTACATAGTTGTAAAGTAAATATATACATCTACCTACATACTTGAGACTTGAGTCCATGCTAACATTGATTACCTTCCTCTAATGCTTATGCCTCATTCCTTATGTTAAAGTTGAAATCTGCCTTCTAGCAATGTCTCTGCATGTCAAACTGGGCCCTATTTCCTGACAATCCAAATGATTTCTGGACAGTGTCACAGGACAAGCCCTACATTTGAGACTGCTGTGAATTATGAATTAGCACAAGTTCTAGCTGCAGTGAGGACTTTCAAATCTTCTGCCTATAGATTTGAACACAGCCAATTCATCAGTGTACTTTGGGGAAATTGCACTGGGCAAAGTGTTTCCACTCCAATTTTTGGTATAGTCCAGCTAAATGATACAGACCTGATGTTGGGAACATGTTAGCAACAGCAGTCCTTTTACAGTGAATCATATCCCACATTTGGACCATTGAAAAACTGATCTGAGCTCATTGATACCACTGTATGAGCATTTGAGGTCTCGGATTCAGCCATTAGAGAGAGCTGTTGAGCTGCATCTGTTGAGAGAATAATTCGTATTTTAACTTGGCAATCTGTATGCTGCCAGGGGTATTTGTAGGGAAACTCAGAGGATGGCTGGTATGCTTTATACAGTATGCATAATGGCTGTAAGTGGTTTTATTTACATCAGAATACATAATGGAACACAGCAACAGGTTGCTAAGAATCGCAGATATTTTTCACTCAGTTTTGTTGCCACCAAGAGTTTGTGGTTGCAGTTTCTCTGACATGCTTTGGGTATAGGGTGTCTTATTAATGGTCTTCTGGTGTCTGTATTGCTTGGCAATTGAAGTGCTTGCTCTGCCTATCCACTTCTTTTCATACCTGTTCCCCAGTGCATGTGGTGAAAGGAGGTACCTGTTTCTGAGAAGGGAAGCAGTAACCTGTTCTGTTACGGGGGTGCTCTGTCCCTCTCTGTAGGAGGAAGAGGAGGGATCTGAGGAGGACAGCAATGTGAAGCCAGATTTAACAATTACCATGAAAACAGATTTCAACGTGCGTAGCTTCTTGGATCAACTAGAAGATGATGCTGACGGCTTTGTTTCCCCGGTGGATGATAAGATGCCATCTAGGGGCAATCAGGATATGGGGCTTTCAAATCTCCATGAAGCATCCATGTATGTTGAATTCACAGGCAACTTCAAAAAGTTCTTTCTTGCTAAGACAGCATTTCATTTGTCAGAAAAGTGTCTAGATTTGGTTTTTTCCCATTTATGATCTGAGTCAGAAGTTTTTGTGTTTCATTTTTAAATGCTATAGACCCTCATATGAAAGGGTTTGGGAAGAAACTGCCTTGTCCTGAAGCTGATGCTTGACTTCTGCATCTTTTGGATTCTAGCACTAAATAGTAGCTCCGCTTCACCAGTGGCAAGCCTTTATAATGAAAACAACCCTGTACTCTACAAGGTTTTTGAGGTTTTGGAGAGGTCATGTTGAACTAGCTTTGCTAGTTTCAAGCAGCTAGGTCTGATACAAACACATGTAGGTGGGTGGCCTGAAGTTTTGACCATTGGATCTTGATCCTATAAAAGTCACAAAAATCAGACCCACCTTCAGCAAGTAAGTTTCATTCAGTGAATTGACCTCCTTAGAGGCTTCAGCTTAAGTCCATGACTGTTTTGCTGAAGTAAATTCAGAGAGCTTTTTGTTGCAAGTAACATCAGACTGCCAGAGCTGCTTGAAGGAGCAGTTCCATTGCTTGGCATACCTACAACCATACATTTGTAGATTCACTCTATGTTTCCTGTTATAACTGTGGACATATGTATGATCCCATTTATATTTAAACCCAACAGCCCTGAACTGTTAGAGCAGCTCCAAGAAGTCAGGGAAGAGAAAAAGCGGATCAGAAAAAAATTGAGAGACTTTGAAGATAATTTTTTCCGACAGAATGGAAGGTAATAATTCCTCACCCGTCTCGGTGTCCTTCAGCCCCTTTCAGTCTGCTTGGCAGCTACAAAGACCTCCAAATATGGAAGGTTACCCCAATTCACTGTTACATGTTGCTGCATCAGTGGTTTACCCACATTTGTAACAGTTGTCCATTAATATGGATTACTTCCCCCTCTCCTCCCCACCAAGGAACTTCAGGGACCACAGCCTCTTTGAAAAGTTTGTCTTAGGACAAGCCAGTGAGAAGCAGAAGTAAAGGAGTGGTGGAGGTTTCTCAGTGATAGACTAACGGGGGACTTTCCTTACGATGTATGTTTAGATTGTGTCCTGTTCTTGCTTGTCCGTGAGGCATTCAGACACTAGTTTAACAAGTATTTCTTCTTTAGTGTGGCTGGCTTTACTGTTCTCAGAAAATGCCCCTCATTAATAGAATGTTTTAATATATTTATACTCAAGTGATCTTGTTAGTTTCCTGCCAGCAGCCATCATCCTTAGAGGTTCTTGTAAAATCACTGAAAACTTAAAAGTTTCATGTAAGCTAAGAGAAATCTAATTAGGTATCATCTTCCCTTTCATGCCTGTTCATGTAAGTGATGTGGTGCCAAGCCAGGAGTAGCTGCATGTTGTTCTGCCATGCTAGCAGGCTGACATTCAGATAGCTCTTTTAACTGTTGTGTGGAGGCTGCTGATTTCAGAGAAGCAGGGCATGCTTCGGATAAGGTTTTGCATTTGGAACCATGGGATTGTGTTCAGCCTCAATGTGCAAGCATCCCAAAAAATGCTTGAGCTGTTTGTTTGCCCTTCTTCTTTCTTTTGTTCCCCTCAACGGACAAAAGTTTAGTTCTTATTCCCTGAAGGGAAGTGGAGGAGAGGAGCTGCTATGTACATCTTGTTGGGGAACAGAGGGAGGCTGTTGAGGAAAGATCGCCTCTCACAGAAATTCTCATGATCTGCTTTCACTCCCATAGGAATGTGCAGAAAGAAGATCGCACTCCAATGGCTGAAGAATACAATGAATACAAGCAGATTAAGGCCAAGCTGAGGCTCCTGGAGGTCCTGATCAGTAAAAGAGATATTAGCTCCAAGATCATGTAAAGGAAAAGATTATTTTTGCCAGTAAACAAAGAGGACAGAGCACCAAATGGACAAATGCGTAAAGTGGATGCAGTGGGAGCCTGGCTGGGAAGAGCGGAGGAGCTCCCTGGGAACTGATGGGCCATTCCCAGAGGTGGGAGGGTGAGGAAAGGTGGCTTTCTCTACACTTGCTGTTGCCCACTCTTTCTCCAGGCCTGATGCCCAGAATGGAGTTTGCCAGTGTAGGAGACATGACGTTGCACTCAGTGACTGCACTGAAGGGATCCTTCTGTTTTGATTTGCTTACAGATCCTGTAATATTTAGAATATCAAAGCCAGCCATGCTATTTTTTTTTCTCTGCAGGATATCATAGCAAGAGGCACAGTAGGATGAATAGTGATTAAATCATCAAATAGCTTCTACTTGCTTTTAAGAGACAAGTGTCCTGACTGATCTGACGTGAAGGCACAGGCCAGGTAGCGCCAAGACTGTTCTCTTGTAGCTACAGTAAAGATTTGCTCAGACTTTTGACCTGACTGCTTGGAGTCCAGCATTTTCTGTTGCTCTAGAGAAATGGTGCAAGAATCTCCGAGTCGTCACCCCGAACTGGTATGACTCACAGTTTTGTCCAGGCTTGAGTTAGGTTTTCTTGATGGCCAATTCAACTGAAGTAGAAGAAAGTACCTGCATCTGGTCTGGATAGCAAAGAAAATGAGCTATGCAGCAAGGTTCTTGCTGGCTTGTTCTGCTTGGAAGGTGATGCTGTAACATTATGACCATGTTTGGGCAATTGGGAAGAAAAGAGGCTTTAAAAGCTTTAAGTCAGAATCCCTTAGGATTTTGGTAGCTGATCAGTTATTTAAGATGTCAAGTATCTGGAAGACTCACCCCATTAGGACACGTGCTTTATCATGTGGTACGAACGGAAGAGTCTAAGCTGGACAGTACATGTGGGTGTTATACATACTTGCTAGCATGAATTTTGTTCTTTTATGTACGCCATCAGACTCTGGGCTGCAGCAATGACACTGTTATGGTGGCAGCAGGCGATGATCTTCTCTTCCCAATGTGTATGGGTGGGATATCGGCACAGAGCGTACTGTGTGGCACTGACAGCCTAGAGCCATGCTCTGCCTGTGGAAAGGGCCCGTGTCTCAGGTGTAGGTTTTGACAATTCAATGTTTTCAAATTCATTTATGAATGAAATAAAGAATCATAGAATCGTTTGGGTTGGAAAGGACCTCAAAGATCATGTAGTCTACACCGCTGCCATGGGCAGGGACACCTTCCACTAGACCACGTTACTCCAAGCCCCGTTCAACCTGGCCTTGAACACTGCCAGGGATGGGGCAGCCACAGCTTCTCTGACTTTCAGAACAGAAAGTCCTGGACACCTGGTTTATGTCAAACAGATGCTGCCTAAAGAAGTGCAAGATGGCAATGTCAGGGATGCAACAAGTAGCTGAGAGCTCACAGTTCTGCAGTAGCAGGCCACTTGGGCTCGCTTCTGACTCCAGAGGCTTGTCTGCATCCAGTCAGCCTCTCAGCCTGCGCTGAGCCAGGGCTTGACCCTGATGTCCCAGAGAGAGCATTTCTGTAATGCTTTTTCTTTGGCATTGACCCCCTGGGGAGCTAATGTGCAGAAGCCAAATGGCCGAGATCAAATACAGTGCCAGTCATCGTAGCCAGGCCTGACGCAAGTCATACTGGAAGAGGCAAAAAGAAGACTCCCAGAACAACTTTCCTCCTTCCTTCTTTACATGTGCAAGTGGGCTCATAAATACATGTGTTTGGGTTGTGGTACTCAGACTCGCCCCCTTCCACTTGCTGTATGTGCTGTGTTAATTCCTTGCCAAAACTGGTGCTGTTTTGGTCTGTTCAGAATCCCATAAACCCTTCAAAAGGCAACCTTCTCCAAGTGGGTTTGCACATGCCCGTTACTAGTCTGGATGGGTAAGGCAATGATGTGTGTTAATTATGAATGAAAGCACTTAGGAAGGGGGCTCCCAGGTTGTTTGCTTGGTTTTAATTTGTTTTACTGATTGCAGAGTTGCCTGTTTTATACACAATCAGTGAAGGCTGAACTTTGTATTTCCGAAGAGTCCTGAGGACTTGTGTGCTGACCTACAGCTTGGCTTTCCAGAGGTACTGAGTTCCCATCACCTGAGAGGTGTGAGGCTCTGCCTCTGCAACACTGAGCCTTTGGATGTGTTAACTGGGCTGACAGATGGGTGCAAAAGCTGCATTTGGAGATGTTTGACTGGAAGGGAAGCCTGACCAGGGTAAACCCCTGTCGGAACACAGGGCAGCCCAGGAAACCAGAGCTGTGCCTTTGTACTTCAGCCTGCTCCTACAGACTCTTCCTGTCAGAGACCATAGTCGGCTCTCCTTAGATACCTTAGGTACTTTGGCTCAGTTTTGTATTGTTCGGCGCAGTTCAGCAAAGCAAAAACATGGGTGGTGAGTGTGTGCCTCAAGCTGGTCTTCATCTGGGATTTCGCTGACTGATGATGGACTACAGCTTGAATCTGGGCCTGGACATCTTTATATGGACAAGAGAAGCAGTTTCTGCCCTTTTTCATAGCCGTACATCTTCCCAGCAGGCCAGGGTTTCCCAGGAATATGTTTTCTCTGCTTACTTTCTAAAGCCTGTTTGCACTGTGTACTGATAAATTATCTGTTTTGCGGGGTTTTGCCCCTGACAAATCTTGATAAATAAATACGTAGGGAACAGTCCATTTTATTTTTAAACTGATGAGATTGTAGCATTTTCTGATGCTCAGTTACCGCTGTTTACATGGTATATTGCTAGAGTTTCGGATAGTTTATATGAAATGTAAGTACAATTAATGCACTTTAGAGAGTTTCTATTTTTGAACTTTGAAAGCTAAAAGAAACAAAACCTTAACCGAGATTGTACATTAAAACAAACAAACAAAACCCCGTACCTAGCCATCTCTCCTTTTAAACTGTTCTTTCCCTATGGCAAAGAAGAATTAAAACCACCTGCCTCATTGTGAAGGGAGCTGCTAGGAAAGACTGTTGTGGAGAAGAAATGAGTTTTAAAATCAGAGTCCTGGAAAGACACATACAAATGGTCAGTGTTCTGCCCTGAGTTTGCAAGATGATGTGACTCCCCTCTCCCAGGCCTGCACAGGAGGCGGGCTCTGAGGCCTGAGCACTAGAATGTTGTCTTTGTATCTCCCCCAGATGATTTGACTCCCCACTAACCACAAATAGCCAGAGAGGATGTTTGCCCTGCCACACGCCTCTAAGTCAACATCTGTGTGTTTTGTTTGATGGTTTGTCTATGCTAACATCAGTGACTATTGGCTGGAGAACATTAAATACAAGACTGTTGTGTTTGAAAAGGTGTGAAGCACTGTACAAAAATGTACTTTATGTGATATAAATAAGCTGTTGAGTGTAAGACAACCTGTTTCCATGTCGCTAGAACAGACTGTCTCCTGTAGGATGGCAGTATGGTCTGTTGGGCTTCCCATCCACTGGGGCCATTTCAGACACGTGTGTCTGTGTGTTACCACACTGTGGTACAGTAAATTACTGCGGTTCAGTTAAATGATGGTAATGATGAATGGGTTGTTGACAAAATGAGGTTGCAAGAATTAAAGATAGAAGAAAAACTTGTTATTCTTACAAGTTGCATTTGGTTTTATTCTGTTTACTCCCAAGTAAACAGTCAAATAATGGATGTTTATGTTCAAGGCAATGAAATTAAAGCATCTTATCTTTTAATCATGCTGCTAAGACATCAGTTGTTATTCCTGGTATGTGCAAGTTTCAGAGGGTAAGAATCCCCTTTGGAGATGTTTGCAAATCTGTGTGACTCATTGGTGCTTGAAGCAAGCCACCAAGGCGAGAGCCAAACTGTAGCCTGTGACTGTTCCCCATGGTACCTGGAGGTGAAACTCATCCCTGTTGGTGGGGTCATCTGTGCCTGCTGCTGGCCCGGGTTGGGGCTGAAGTGGTGGCCAGTCAGCAGGGCCATACCGGGGCTATGCTCTTGCCCTTGCCATCCTGGTGGCAACCGGTGTGGGTTTGATTCATGGTGTACATACAGGCTGTGGAGTTGTGCTTCAGCTTGTGCTCCAGCTTACTTCACTATTTCCATCCCAGATCTATTGCAAGGGCTGCTGGCTGTGGGGAAGGGAATTTGGGTCAAGACTGGTTTCTCTAAGCCAAGGCAGAGGAGAGGGATTTGCTTGCTTATGTGCAGACGGGGAAGTTAATTTTACATTTGGAAACTGTAACAAGTGATGTTAGTGTGGGGTAACACTGTGGAAAGGAAGGCTCACTTCCTGCCTATCTCTGGACACTACCACATTCCTGAAGGGCAAAAAGGCCCTTTATCCCAGTGGGTGCACTTACAAAGCATCTTCTGGTTTGGCAGAGGATGCCTATTCCAGCACTGTCCCCTACATGTGTTGCCGGAACAAATGCTGTTAGCACCAACAGCATCAGCAGAACCAGAGCAAAACCTAGGCCCTGCACTTGTTGCACATCTGGGCTGATTTCACAGTTGCGTGCTGGGAAGTGACCGTGTTCGTGTGCCTTTGGGATGTGGTGCAGTGGTTCATGTGCACAGACCATGCCAGAGCCTGACCCTGTAGCTGCTGGAGTTAACAACCATGTTCCTCACAGGCTGCAGCAGGAGGACAACCCTTGGGATGAGGCGCAAACTTGGTGCATGTACCAGCACTTGCTGGACTCAGCTCTTCACAGTCCTTTGCCATGTGCTTTGTGACACTGCTCTGGCTGCACAATCTGTGTGTAGAGAGAGAAATCTGTGTCTGTCTCACCTAAATCCCTCTCACTCCTCTGCAGTTGTTCTTCTTTGCTGCCTCCGTGGTTCTTTCTCAGGATGGGGTGAGCCGTATTAATGCTAAATGTGACAACAGGCTGGTAAACAGGGCTTACCTGGGGGTTCAGGGTCAGAGCAGCGCTGTTTCTGTGGGGGATTGCCCATGCAAACATTTAAACAGTACAAACAACAACGTTCTCCAGCTGTAAGAGGGTAAATTGAAGAGACAAGTGCTGAAAAAACCCTAGGGAGCTCATTCTCTGTAAGTGCAGTCAGTGAAATCCCAGCCCGGCTGAAAGCCAGCGTTGCTGCTGGGTTTGCGATAGTGCTCAACAGCGCTCCACCATTTCTGTGGGGTTTTTCACAGCCCGGGTGATGAAGTTGGCCCAGCCTCGGCTGGAAAAGTGACAAAGGGCACTTAGAAAAGATAAAAGACTGAAATTGGCGCAGCTACAGCCGAGAGGCAGCGCGCAGAGCTGCAAAGTGTGCGTGGCCCAGGCTGACACTCAGCAGGATTTCCCCTTTCTCCTTTGGGGTTTACTGAAGTGTTGGTGCCTGTGCCCATCACAGCGTGCAGCATCCAAGGCCCGATGTGAGACACACGGATTGGCTGTGACCAGCCCATCTCCACCACATGTGCTTTGGTGCCCCCACAGTAAGAAAAGTCATGGAAAACCATGTAGGAAGCCCTTGCCCTTGGAGCTGGACGTAGAGCCGTGTCTCCAGGTATCAAGAGGGCAGGTGAGTCTCACCAACCTCTCCTGGCGCTTGCAGCACCAAGTGTTGGACACTTGCTGGACCTTCTGTGTTCAGAGTGATCTTTATGCCTCCCTTTGCACACCTGCATGCGGTGGTGAGCCATCTCCTAGTACACAGATACGTGGATATATTCATGTGTGAGTACAGATACGTGAATACACAAGATACACTTGTGCAAATAACTATTGGCTATTTCAGTTGGTTGAGTGCAGAAGCCAGTACAGGGTGGGGGGGGGAAAGGGGCTGTGTCTGACAAAAACCATAATAATCACTTTTTCTCAGACTGCAGTTGCTGCATAAAAGCAGCCCTTTGTAGTCCACACACAGCTACAGAAACCTCAGCAACCAGAGGCCCGTGTCCGTTTACGTGATTTATGTAATCAAGTTTAATCTGAATCTACAGCATCTTTTTTAAGGTAAATGGCTCAGCAACCATTATGCGTACGTTCTGTATTTTGTATCAAACAGGGAAATAAACCTATTTTGAGTGCAGGTGTTTGGTGACCGTTTGTTACACGTGGAACTCTTGCTGCCACGGGTGGCTCAGCTCTGCTCGCCCATGGCTGGGCAGCAGCAACCACCTTGCCCTTGTCCCCATGGCCTTGAGCTGCCTCTTGCCCCAATAGAGAGGAGAAGCCAGGTTGGTTTCACTCACCCCTGCCTTCAGTCAAGTATAACACTGCCCCAGGATGAGGTGGCCAGGCAGGGCCTAAGCTGCATGTGTATAATAGTGTGCACACGGAAGGGGAGCTCACCCTCGCCCCCTCCTTCTCAGCTAAACATGACTGACGTCTGCTAGTGTGAAATAGATGTGCGTATGTGTGCATGAGGTGTAAATATAACTATGCACACACTTCGCATGTATATATTACATAAGAGTATACACATTTCTGCATATTGTGCATAATTACAGAGACATCTACAGTAATGCAACACACGCAATACACTATATGCACAAAACATTAAACACAAAGTATATATTCTATATACACTATTATAAAACTATGTAGACACTATACAATTATACAATACAGATCACAAAGTATACACACTTTATTGTGCTCCTAGAGAGCATATGTACAGGATTATGTACATACACCCATTAATCCTACCCAGCTGCTGTGTGTTTACCTGCATGGCTGAAGGAAAAAGAGAGCAGCACCCTTCCTTCACAAGCTCAGGAATGCTGAAGCCATAAGCCCACATGATGGAAGTCCTGTATTAAACTAATACACTAATGCTGTCCTGCAGTGCTGCAGGTAGCAGGGGCTCCCCAGGCTAACAGAGCAGCCCCCAACCTGCACCCTGCCTATACCTGCAGGGCCAGATAGGAGATGGCAGAGGAGCCTGGAGCACCCTTGGTGGCCTTCAGTGTTGTGAGGTGTGAGGAAAGAAGGAGCAACACGAGGGATGTGGGGATGAAGGACAGGGACTGACAGACTCAGGTCTGCCCTCAGTTCCTCTCCCAGTGAGGACATGCCTGATGGGTTGAGCCTGGACAGGCAGATAAGACTCCTTTTTCTGCTCTGTCAGTGGTGACAGCTTCCCACCACAAACGCAGCCACTCAGTCAGAATTAAACGTCAGATTTATTGCATAATACTGTACTATGTACACACACATTGAAAATAAACATTTGATGTAATTGGATATTTTTCCTCAATGCTGCATTAGAAAGAGGCTGAAGGGCTCCATGTAGCCCACAGCTTGTCTTAAAAAAACCCGGAAGCCTAAAACTTTTTGTTACGAGGTGCAAAGTTCAATACTGTCTATTGAACATGGTGCATAAATACTATGTCCTAATAACAAGTTAATGCCAAAACCACCCTAGGCTTAAAATGAGATTTACATCAAGTCCTGAAAAATGAGGTGGGGGGGGAGGCAAAAGGGGGAGGAAATCATTCAAACTTCATTTAATAGAGGGTGAGACTGGGGTAGGGGAGAGGATAAAGGCTCTCCAGTCTTATAGCATAGGTTTAAGTAATGATTTTGCCTACTCAATACTCCTGTACATTTCCAGTCTAATTCATAGACATTGTCCTTCAGGGCCACCCAGCCCAACAGCTGTCAAGTGAAAGGACTCCTCTCCAACAGCAATATAAAGTGACCCTAACTGCAAAAATAAAGCCAGTCTCCAAAGTGAGGGTTATCCCTCTAATGTGGATCTCATGCCTGTTTGTTTTCTGCGACTTGGTGAGACTGGAGAGCTCATACACGCCTCATATACTCACACACATGTACAGGTGACTCCTGAAGAAAGGTGGCAGTGGTAAGAGCAGCCCCTCACCTTGCATTGGAATAACAGCTCTGTTCAGGTGGAAAAACAGGGCTTGGCAAAGCATAGGTGTCTGGCTTGTTGGCTTACCCAGGTACAAACACAATGCAAGAGATGTACTTTGAGAAACCCGTTACTACAGGTAGGGTTTGTCCTTCCACAAGCCTGAACACAAACCTCACTCCAGAGGAGTGTGAGGCTTCTTCAAGGTGACACTGCTTGGGAACAAAATTTGAGACAAGTGAGGATAAACAAGCAACCCCCTCAACCACCACATTCTCCATGAGAGAGCCTGGTGCAAAAAGAGAGAGCATCCATAATACAGCACCCTGGGGGTCACAAATGACATCCCAGCCCAGTACCATTCACCAAGAAGCAAAGGGCAGAAGGGTTATTTCTATTCTAAGCAAGCAAGAACCAGCTTGCATTTAAAAAGGGAGGAAAAAAGGGTGGGGGGAAAAGAATCACAGCTTTTCAAAAAGGAGCTCACTATTTCGTCCTCAATTTCCATCATAGCCTAAATGCAAGGAACATCAAAATAGTTAAATTTGATTAAAAGGAGAGGTAAGCGTGTGTGTGTAGGGGCAATAAAAGCAAACTACAAGGAACTGCTGTGAGGGCAGTGATGTCCAGTTGGAGGAAAACAACAAAAATGCCCACTGAACTAATTCTGTTCAGCAGATGAGAAAATTCAGAGCAATAGCCTCTCCCTGTTGAAGCCCCACAAAATGATGGGGGAATCAGGCTGAGATTGCATCACCTCAATCTATTATTATTATTATTACTAATTGTATCTTCCTCCCAAAGGTCCTGATCCATTCCCTTACAAAAATAAAGCGGAGCCCATTGTTTTCTTCCTCTGTACCCAAGTCTTTGTGCTTCTCCCACATGAGTCAAGCTAAGCTAAAGCCCTCGTAGTGGTCGATGGCTTGCATCAGCCGGGCACTGAGGACCTCCTTGCTGCTGTACTTGGGCAGGTCCAGGAGGTTGTAGCAGGTATGTGCCACGGGCAGGTACTGCTCCCCACTGGTGGTGGACTGGATGACGATGCGCAGGCTGGACATGCCATAGATGGGAATGCGGTCGCTGCCCGTCAGGAACACTGGGAGAAGCAGAGGGAAGGGTGGGCAGTTCAGGCACCTGAAGGCAAACTCCATCCCCACCCGCACCGCAGGACCCCGTCTGGAGGGGCTGAAATGCTGAATGAACTCCATACAGGGCATGGCTGGCCTCACAGGGGAGGTGCAGAAGAGCAGAGGCAAGAAGCAAGGCCACTGCTGGGTGCATGGATGAGAAAATCCCACAGTACCCCCTTCCTTTAAAAGCTCCCTCTTACGCCCAGGTAGGATAAAACAGAGCAAAGCCAGGGCTTGCTCAGTGGGAAAGGCAGAGGGGGCACCCTCCCTGCTGTCACCCCTCCCAAGCACAGCACCTCAGTGCTGGGACCAGGGTTGGTTCCTCCTTGCTGGAGACCACCATGAGGAGGGGAGGTATCTGCTACCCTGTCACACCAATATGTGGTCTTCATTTTCCTGACACATTACACACTAGCTCCTCCAGTTCGCTGACACCCTATAACTGCCCCATTACTCCTAACAAGAGTGAGGCAGTGCCTGAAAGCTCAGCTTGCAGAAGGAACCAGATGTAGCATGGGCACCAGGGGCTGCTATGAATTCACCGTCTGGCAATGCCAACAGATGGATACTGCATGCGCTTGAGAGAGACTGCATTGGATCTTGCACAACAGATATACCCCAGTGATTCTGAGGGTAAAAACAGACACAGAAGACAGTATGTTTTGTCCCTCTCTTGGTCTCATCTGACTAGCAGATAACTCAGGAGATGACAACCGCTCATTGCTGGATCACCTTCTAGCACTTAATGTAATGTGCCATAACCCTGGAGCTCTGCAGACACTCTCACCTAAGTCTTCACTTTCGGGAGACTTTGCAACACCACAAGATACTTACAGAGGAATTTCTTCTTCTTTTCCAAGGGAAATGCATGGAAGGTTTCCCAAAACATTCTCACAGTTGGGTGTGTTGCAGTGTAGTCTCCCTTATAGATGGCACTCTGAAAACGAAGCCACATCATTTCATCTGGCACTAGAAGGCAAAGACTCAGCAGAACCCAGACCTGATCTCTTCTGGTATCTGACATCAGACAGTTACAAAACGGAGCACAGGATGGGCCAAGGGCAATAGTATGGCTCAAAGATCCAACAAAGGATTCTCCTAGCAGTATATGGAAGAGGCATTAGGCCTCTAGCTATTCAGTTAATTACATGTGTCATGAGGAATCCTGGAGTTTCTCTTCACAGGCTGGACCCTTGGCTGTGCACTTTTTGCTCGTGCAGTGGAGTGAGTTTTACTATAGGGAAGAGACAAAATCGGGGTCTTCACCTTCAGCCTTAGGTTTCCTCCCTAAAAACAGCAGATCACAGAATCACAGAATCCCGAGGGTTGGAAGGGACCTCAAAAGATCATCTAGTCCAACCCCCCTGCAAGAGCAGGGTAACCTAGAGTACATCACACAGGAACTTGTCCAGCCGAGGAAGTCCTTCTCCCTTGTCCTTTCTCACCCTGAATTTCCTCCCTGAGCTTCATCAGTAGCAGGAGAGCACAGTAAGAAACTTTTCATGTGAATGATGGCAAGGTGTACAAGGAGCATTTAAACATGAAGACATCTCATGTCCCAGGGAGCGCCCATCTCGTGCAACTGTACAACCCTGGTACTTGTGGAAAAGAAGTAAAATAGGACAAGAGGGAAGCTTTACCTCTTCCAATTCCTCCCAGTTGTAGTTACTGTTTCCAACTATCATGGCCCTGAGCTCTGTGGGCTGGAAGAGTTCCAGGACTTTCCCACCACACACTTTCAGGAAGCCAGTGGAAAAGGCCGTGTACCACTCATGGATGGAGAGGTTGAAGATGTAATTTACGTAGGCTTCAACAAATTCTTCCCTGGTGTATCGAGAGAGAGCAGGCAAAGGAAAGCACTTTTAATCATATGCCTGAGCAGCAGCACTGTGAAGTTTTCCTGTTTCTGCCTGTAACGTGCCTTCCAAACATGGGTCTCCAACAGGTTCAACCCACTGCCCTCCTCTCACTGAGCTGAGTCACTGCAACACGGACAAAGTACAAGGCAGCAAGGACCATCACGTGCCTGCTTCCTGGCAGCATGGGAGGTCCCCCAGCAGCACAGGCTC
The DNA here is from genome assembly GCF_963264785.1 of Psittacula echo. NCBI lineage: Eukaryota > Metazoa > Chordata > Aves > Psittaciformes > Psittacidae > Psittacula > Psittacula echo. The sequence goes on along the minus strand of NC_137735.1, from coordinate 49,446,058 downwards.
TATATTACCATCAACCCACCCTGCGGCCTTGCATCCAGTTGCCCACAGGCCCAGGAGGGAGCCAGAGTGACACCAAGCACTGGGGAGGTGTCAGGAACAAGAGCTCTCTTCCCTGCGGAACCCACGGCCTGCACAACAAAGATTGTGTTAAGCAGGTATCAGGATTCAGTCACTAGGGCTACGTGTCCTGGCCCAACTCTTGCAATCCTACATTTAGGGAGTCCAGGAAATAACCTGCAGCTCTTCTCAGTCTGCTGGCATCTGAGGTTACTCAGCATTGTGCCCACAAGCAATGACTTGGGACTGCCAGGTTGCTATGAGCAAGCACTCTTCTGGCGACAGGGAATACAGGGTGCCCTGGAGACTACTACTTCCAAAGCCAAGAGCCTCACAGAGCCCTAGTTAGGTGAATTTTCAGAGGCAGCTCCTGCTGATTCTGTCCCCAGTGAGTCTTCGAAGTAGTTCAGCACTTTCAAAGCCAAAGCTGTAGCCTAGAGGCAGACTGAGGAAATGCTGCTCTTGATCTGAAACTGCATGGCCAATTCCCTCCCTCCCTCCTGGCCCCGAAGAGAAAGCCACCAAAAGAAGTCAAGAAACACCCCTCACTACAGAGCAAGAAAATAGTCTTAGAAAGCACAGAAACCTCCTCTTCAGCCTTCACACACTGGTTAAATAAACACAGGACTTGTGCATTTGGAGTACGTGGCAAAGGCAGACAATGACTCCTCTCAGAATGACTTCCCTGCTTTGCTTCAAGGGCTCCCAAGAACAGCATTAAAATAAAACCAACATTCTGCAGCCATTGGCAAGAAAGCTGTGGCAAACCCTGTCTCTGGATTTTGTTAGGATCTTAAGCAACTTTATTCTACTTTCTCTTTCTTAATGTCCAAGCACCACGAGCTGAGTGCAACACTAGAATTCTATTTGTGCAATGGCATTCTTGCCTGACACTCAAAAGCAGCTCACACCTGCACACACCTTAGGGAACACCACAGAATCTGGTATCTCAGCCTCTAGCTGAGGAGGTCACAGCTGAAAAACTATTTTGACTTTCTGGTGGAGGAATTCTCAATGCATGTGCTATGCAAAAGCAGTGAGGGGTGGGTGAGAAAGTAAGAAAGAAGAATAAGGAAGCAGACTGATAAATGTTGAAAATTGGAATACAAAGAGCGAGTTACTTTCCAGCACTTTTGTTTTATTGTCATTTTCCTGATAGTCACCTGAGCATTAGGGAAAGCCAAGCTGATTAAGCACTTAACTGTTGCTTAATATTTCTCTGGCTGTTACGGTCATGAACCCTTTATCAAGAATATTTTATGCTGTGACACCCAATAGGAACTCCAAAGGAGAAGGTAAAATGCAGGCATTTCCTATTTGGCATTTTCCAGTCATTCCTCAGGTCCCAGTGAACCTTCCTCAGGCAGGAAGGGCAGTGCTCAAAGATACACCCCACAGCAAACTATTGAGGCCAGGAGGGCAGCAAATTGGTCCCTGGCCTCTAAATGTAGGGGTGGAGGAAGTCATTAAGCAGTGTAAGGTGAATTGATTGCCATGTCTAGACTTGGATTTAAAGGTTAGCTTGAGTTCAAAACTGTTAGTCAAGACAAAGCAATTGCATTTGGAATGTGTTACGCCAGTGGAGCTGCACACTAGCCTTTCTCCTTAAAGATTTTCTTCTCTGTTGCCTATCCTGACTCAAACAGTTGCAGGAGCTAACCCAGGGGACTCTTCCCAAACATTCACTCAGCTAAAATCTCTGTTCCTAGGCCAGGTATGGCACACAGTATAAAAACGGCCATTTTTGAGTTTACATGCCCAGCCTAAAAACCTGAAGGGTACTATCACTGGCACTGTCATCTTTACTTTATTGTCACAAGTGAAGATTAATCTCCTCTCTATTTATCCAAAGCCCATCTTCTCTTTGCAGGGAGACACTTACACTGCTCCATTTTGGTTTTGCATGGAGGCAGTTATTTAACTGTGTAAGTGCACCCTTTTGGGCAGTAGTAAAGTAGGTAAGAAGGTAATACAGACAAAGCTTTTGTTACAGTAAGGCTTTCGACACAATCAGAACCCTTTAAAATAATCAGATTAATAGGAAATTACTTAATCTCTAGGCTTGCCAGCAAGGTCTGCAACATTACTAGCACAAGCCCCTGACCGTGCTGTTGACTAGTCACTGGATCACAGCGTTTTGCCAGCAGAGAAAGAATGTGAACACTCCTTCAAGTAATAAAGGCATTTGTTGAAATCCAATTACAGGATTATGAGAAGAAAACAGTTTAGCAGCTGGAAAAAAGGCGGGAAATGGTAACTGTGCTAGTAATAGCTCTCAGGTGTTCAGTCAAACAGAAAGGCATCTATGTACAGTAGGGCCTTATGACTGATCAGGGATGGTGGTCCTCTGTCAGGCATAGTCAAGGGAAAGTGTTTCTGGCTCCAGAATTAACAGTATAAACAAAGTTGCCAGGCTCAGTTTTGTTGGTCACATACAGTTCCCTTCTAAACCATCAGGGAGATTAACCTTCAAGGGCTCAAATCACGTTGCAATCTTTATTTAGCACAAGAAAACTGCCAAGGGCCTATAGGAAGGCCTTTTATAGGGAAGATGCCCATCCAAAAGGATGTGGGACATCTTCCAAACATTGGTGGAAAGACGACAAAATCCTGCTTTTTATTCAAGTGCCGCTGGCACCCAGTAACTTCTAAACAACTGGTCTTAGAATTTGTTCACACTGACTTCTACCTCTCTCACATTTCACCTCACATTAAGTTTCTGTGAAACGGCACCTGCCTTCACTGTGCATAACAGCTCATCCCCACATATGCCGCACTTACCTATTGTCCTTCTGCACCATAATTCTATCTCCATCTTCGATCAGGTTCTTCTGCTCTGTCACACCATAGCTTTCCCTGCAGATCTATACAAAACCAGAAAACTAATTTTACCAGAAGTACTTTTCAGGCCATACGCTTGCAGAGAGAATCAGAGTTCTCTTTCACAGCTGATGACCGATATGTGAAGGGTGAACCAGAAAAAAAGGGCATATACAGAACACTTTCTCTGCTTCAAAGGCCTGTGTGCTTCACCACCTTCCATCACTTACATTTGCTGTAGGAGTGGTACTGAGTCTAAATGCGAACTCAGAAAGGAAAAAAGTTATTCTTTTAGGTAAATTTCCTATGAAAAATAAAAAAATCCTGGATTTCACTAAGCCCACATGCTCTGGCAATAAAAAAGACTCCCTTCTTTATCATAGAATCTCAGTAGGTTTGTTCATCCTCCCTCACTACAAGATGGCATGCCCACAGAAAGCTTCCTGCTTTCACCCAGCCTAGGATGGCACCAGTACAAACATATAGATTCTGTACACATAAAATTGGTCACATGGAAAAAAAGCAAAAAGGTCAATTTTCAAGTTGCCATACACAAAAGAGGCTCAGATTTTGACATGCAAGATGAGTTCATTTCAAGGTTTGGGATATCAGTTATTATTCATTTCCAAGTTTTAGCAGATGTATCTGTATGTCTTTATACATTATGCAGCACATAGTGCAAGAAAGAGAGTAAGAATGCCCTTTTCTAAGAAAAGAGAATTCAGGGAAAAATCTCTTGCACTACTTCAACTGTATTCTTTTTTATCATCATTATGGCTTCATTACTTCTTCCTGAATTGCAGCTCTGACTTGCATGAGACACAGTCAGACCCCAGTCTGACTCACTTCAGATTTAAGTTTGATCTAAGAGACTATATGCTGTCATTTACAAAACAAGGAAATGGGAACCACTCTCCTAGCTCAGAAAGGATTTTCTTCATAGTGTGTAGCAGTTTCCTGGTACTTTGTTTTCACCCCAGGCAGGCCCTGGACAGAGATTCAAGAACTCAGACGAAGCTCAAAATGAACACATCACTCAGAACCTGTTAGGGCGTCAGGACTTTAAAGCAAAGACAGTGAAACATGGAAGCCCTACCCTGCCTGAGTCAGAGGAAAACACAGCTTGGAGAATAAGGATGCCATATCTCTATGAAGTTCTAAATATTTGCACATGTTGAGAGACATACCTGATATTCCAGTGTACATCAGGATCGAACTCTTAATTCTGGGGACTCTCCACTGTGCAATAGAAACTATTGCATCTAGGTTACTAGCTAGGAAAAAAAGTACTTTTACTGCCATAGTAGCACAGGAAAGCTGATTTCCCCAGCATGTCCCTGAGCAACAGCCTCTAGCACGTGGTTTCTGAAAGTCTGACCAAGTACACTCACTAAAAATTTTTAAGTTGAAAAGTATTAAGACAGCAAGGAAAATTCTAAATAGCATCAGTATTTCAAGACTTCACCTAGTGATGCCAAAGCGTAACTTCCATTTTCAAGGGGAATTTAGGAATCTTCTCACTGTCTAGTGTGAGAAGTTGGCCACTGACATTTAAGCCACGTGCCACAGTGACAAGGCTATTTGGAAAACCACTCTGCTTAATCTACTTACTAGCTTAGTTTTCATGACCACATAAAAAAGAACAAGCAAGTGACAGCAAAGAATTTTAACATTAACACTTAACATTAGCATGGGGTACGTGCTACAGGCATAGTTTGGAATAAACCATAATACACATGAATAAGTAGATGGGCTTCAACTGTATCATACCAATCACATAGTTGATAAGTTAAATGTGTCTTACTGTAAAATTCAAGCAGAATGTCTCTTCTACATCTTCTCCAGGGTAATCTAAAAGTTGCTGAAGACTCCTACATAACAGGTATGGAAATTAAAAATGTATCAGAGATTCAAGAAGTCATACATCTAAAGGGGAAAAGAAATTCAGCAAAAGCAAAGAAAGAACATCTGGGTAACAGGATTGCAAGAGACTCTCCAAGTCACCTGAAGGGGTAAGAAAGAATAAGACCTCAAATACAAAGATGTTTTATTAAAAGCAGGATAAAGGCTAGACCACATAAATTAGCAATATAGTCCATGCCTACCTAGTACCTTGATCCCCTTTAATGATCCTTGGCCTTAGAAGAGAATTATATTTCTAGTTCTTATTGATTCCTAGATATTTTTGCCATCCCCACACAAAAGTCTGAGGGGAATGGAGAGGGTGGTGGATTATATCTGTATCCCCATTAGGAAGAAAATATTTTGCTATCCTTCAAAATCCTGCTGCTGTCTTCCCAGCATCGTACTTCATTGTTGTTTAACAGCTGTCACTTTGTGCCGATAAATTGGACATCAACTCAGAAGAAAAAAAAAAGACAGCAGTCAGACACTGAGATCTCTCAGTGTCAGAGGGAACCAAGATCCCCATGGAATTAGGCAAAAAGGATTCAATACGCCATTTAGAAAAAGTTATTCCTTCATTCCACTTCCTTCTTTCTGGCATGGAATCAGGTCAGAGTTACACTGGTTCAGGGATGGAAGAGTTCACATCCTACACACAATTCCCATACATCATGACACATGCAGCAGATTTGCAGGAAAGGCTGAGGCTAGGATCTGGGATCATGCATGCAATCACATAGTGGAGGGAGAGGCCCCCAGCCCCTATTTTCAAAGGAGTGTGGTAGGAATGTTTGCCCATGTTTCTTTCTTCTGAGGGTCAGGAAGGCAGGTACAGAGGTTAGAGTCTAAGCAGATGGATCCGGTAGCATGTGGAGGAGAAATCTTACATGAAATTCACCACCCACTTATGTACTTTGTTAGCATCACAGCCCCCTAAATTAATCAATTGCTCAAAAGGATCGGGAGATGTTACATTGAACAGCTTTCACCCAGTTTGGCATTACTTGTTCTCAGTTGGATGTTCTTCTTCCTAGAAAGGCTGCAAGCTTTGGTTTTCGTACCTTCCTTCCGTAGGGGACAGCTCCTTCAAATCCTCTAGGCAGGGCTTCACATTCAAGAGTTTTTTGTACAGAGCCAAGGGAAAGTGAAGGTCTACCACTGTGAAGTTGTATATTGCAAGACCACATATGATGCCAATCAAGTGAAACCAGTTGTGTTCTACAAAACACTGCAAAACCACACAGATAAATCCTTATGAGACTGGTCAATGCACAGTACTCTTTCCTCCATGCACTAAGAAGCCAGCCCCTGCTTTTCCAACTGGGAAAAATAAATAAATAGATTAAATAATACATCAGAGAGCTCCCATCAGGTCCCAGTTTGGTTGTGAATTCCTTGCTGCAGCATAGCACAGAAATGAAGGTTCAGAAACCCAGCCCTATTGCTTTTGTAAGCCATGATTAGTTGTGGAAACAGCAACAGCAGCTTTCCACCTTACCAGCCTTTTATTTCCTTTTTACATACCTCTGCATTTAGACATTAACAAAGCTTCAAAGTTTGCTGTCTATGTACTTCAAGAAAGCATCTTAATGATTCTCTCCTCCCTATTGCCCATTCTATTTTCTATTAAAAGCCTCAGTTTAACCAAAGTGCCAACCACGCAAATACACCAACACAGGTGTTGGTACTGGTTTTCATTCCTTTGCATATGCACCCTTACCCTGGTATGTCAGTCACAGACTGGCTGCCCGTATTTCTTAAATGTTGTAAATATGTGACTCATTTTTAGTGCTTACAGTGACATTATTCTTAGTGTCAAAAGAGTTGTTGTTCTTATAGTATTAACATGAGGAGTAATTGCTCTGTAATACTATGTACAAATTATAGAGTAGTACCATGTGATTTCCCTCCTTGTTAAATGTAACTAATAAATTAAAAAGAACCCCACCAGGGCAGCTACACCTTAAGGGAAGAATGACAACATCATTTTCCATCTTGCTACCCAGGAAGATGAAGTAAAAAAAGGACATAACCCACCACCTCCAGCATAATGCTATCTAACAGGGACAGAACATGCACTCCACACTCTTCCAAACACAACCAACTTTTACTACAAATCATGTTTCTTGCTGTTTAAGAGGTTACTCACATAAAGCATTAACAAGTTTAGACCCTGAAGCTGACAGTGATACATGACTGAATGGTTGATTGCAATTACGTGAACAGCAATGAAAGCACAGAATCTAATGCCATTATGACCTCTCGTTCTGTAAAATAGCAGGATTGTCACATTCACCATCATAAGAGTTCTATAACTGTCATATGCTACTTAATACAAGTTTTGAGATAAGAATAGAGAAAGAGCCAACTCCTCAACAGGCATCATCATCACTGTTCTACTCAAGTTAATGGACCTATACTAATCTACACTCACTGAAAATAGAGCTCGCACTATATTGTGGGTGGAAAATGAGGGGAAGATCATTTCTTTCCCAGTTTGCCACTAACTTGTCATTCAAATGCAGCATATTATTTAAACCTGCACATACAAAAGGCAAGGGCTTACCGTGTCTGAAAACCACAGCAGGTTTGACTCTGGGTAGTAAGTGAACATGCCATAGATGGGATTGAGGAGTTCTTTTAACAACAGGAGGAAAAATTCCTTTGTCACTCCTCCAGCATCAACTGCTTCCTCACCATCAAAGATGACCTGTAGAAAAAGCAGGTCAGTAACAGGGTTGCAGTACTGAGTAAATCAGACATCTTTCTAATTGGGAGCACACATAAAGCAATTTGTCTAACATGCCCAAACCCCCTCCAACCCATGAGCCTGTTTCAGTGCTCTGCTTGTAGGGAGGGAAAGGGAATGGGGACAAATCAGGTATTTTGAAAGTGTTCAACTCCTTATGCAAATCATAAATAACCACTTGTCCCCACAACTGAAGCAGCAACATGATAGCAGCTGCTGAATTTTGTAGCTCCCTCTCAGGGAGACAATGTGTCCTATTGTAAGAGGCCTGATCCTGCAGAAGAGCAAAATAGAGACTGCATAATATCCTAGAAATGTTTCCTCCCTGCCCCTTATACAGTAGGCGCACCAGGAAAAGAGAGTAAACACTCCAGCAGCCAGAGAGGAGAAAGACTCAACCTTTGCACTGATTAGATCAAGCATCCCTGTGTGCTGCACCTATGGAGAAGCCACTGTACACTGGTGAAGTGTTAATGGGAAATGGCTGAAAGGCTGAAGAAATGTCAGCGGTACAAGAGGGTGCTAAAAGACGTGGGGAAAACTTACTTTAAGAGGCTTTTTCAAATCAATGTCTGAATGGATGCTCAACTCCCTTAAAGCATCACCAACTAAGTTACTTCTGCGAACATGAAGAACCAGGAAAGGGCTTCTGGCCAGCAGAGGCTCGAGGGTGAGAAGCATGAAGACATTCTGCAAATTTGCACCATTTATTGCAACCTGTAAACAAGAGAGAGGTGAGAAACAACTGCTGCTCAGCTCCTCTCCTCCTGTGAAAGGAAACCAGTTAATAACTATATGCCTGGTGTTCTTTTTATCCTTATTCTTTTACTTTTGTTTCCCAAGGGTACAAGGACTGCATGCTCACTCTGTACAACAGTGTGTGTGTGTGTATGCCCTCCACCATTCCCCACACCAACACCTTTTGAGTCCACTGATAGATTCACCAGATTTGAGCAACCAAGATACTAAATTCCTGAATATTTTTTTACATTAGGCAGCTGGGTGGGGAAAAGAGGCTTTATTCGTGCTCTTAGAGTCAAGAAACTCAGTGTGAACACACCCTGACAAGAGCCAGAGAGTCCACAAGGGAAAGCAGTGTTACAACCAAGGAGCCTGTTGACAACCACACCTGGCAAGGCATCAGGGAACACTTCACATGCAATTCAAAGCTCTCATCTACATGGGTTTTCTGGAGTCAGGTAAGACACGAAGTCCAGTCAAAGCTTTGACCACACATGGTATACTCATCCTTATGCATTCCCCATACTAAATGGCAAATTCACATCTGTAAATTCAGTTTAAAAGTCAGTTAAAACCTGAGACAGAAATCCATTGGAAACCAAGCTTCCTCCATTCCAGCACTCACAGAAGTACTGTTTTCTTTGGCCTTTAAGTGGTTGTCTTCATAAAGATCCTATCTCTCAGGGCAACAAAACCTTTACCAGCCTGCTGTCCTGGTCAGATAAGGTAGATACCTTCCTCACAGCAGCATGCTGCTCACAAACTGGGCACCTGAAGAGATACCCAAGAGGGTGACAAAATGAAAGCATGAGATGATTCTAGCTTCTGAGTGGTGTAGGCTGAGCCTCCTCTGCCTTGCTGCAGCCTATGTGTTCAAGCAGCCGCAGAAAAGCTAAGAGATGAATATTACATGGAACCAGCACCATGGTGTGATGGTGCATCCCCCCTACTCTCAGCCTGCTTGAACCTGTTCTATGATTTCAATAACTTCTCCGTCTTTGTGCAAGAGCTTGGTGATAAACATCCTTTAATTGTGTAAGGAACTCTTATTGCAAGGCTAAGACAAGGGCAGCATAACCTACAGCAGGAACTCCTATGTGGGAGATGAGAGTGGGGATAATTCCCCTTTTAGCCCTGGAACATTCCTTATCTGAATGCTCTGGGTGAATTTACTGATGACTAAAGCCAACCATCTCACAACTGTATAAACAGTGGTACTAAATGAGACCCTTTGAGCTATTCTGGACTACAGCGGGCTGCATCAGTACCTCCCTCCAAGTGGGATGACTCTCAGAGTGCACAAACTGTTGAGTTTGCAAGAGGATCATTGGCTGATGATGGGACCCGGGCTGATATCTCCACTACTCCAGGCTCAAACCCCTTCTGCTGAGAAATGCCAAAAAAGGCAGTAGATGCAAGTATTCCAGTGATTCTTGAGGGCAAGTTTCAATAGGCATACCTATACACACACACTTCTGTTCATGTGTGTTACCTTTGTGCATCTGCCTATATATACCTGTGTGTGTCTATTGACTTGAACACTCTCTAACAAATATAGTATATCTGCTACTATATCAAATCTATAATACTGTTATTGTTGTGTTTATAGGTGATCAGTGGTTAATCTAATATGTAAGTGTTGCTATGATTAAGTGTTGCTAAATCCTTTAGACATAAATAGTTGACTGAGTCTAAGCCTAAGACTGAATACAGCTGCATCTGGACTCTCTCAACTGATCCTAATTTGATTTTGCCTTTATATGTATTACCCATGCAGTAAGTAATAGGGTAAACCTTGCCATAGAACATGGTTGTGGTTTTGGAAATTTACATTAAAGCTTGTTTCTGACAATACCTTTTACAGTGGTTGTTTAGTTGACCTAAACCACTCCCTTTCATGACACATGGCCATGAGTAACTGTGATGACATTTTCTCACCCTGAGGGAACCTGTCAACCACCAACCACAGCCAACTCATCTCACAGAGGATGAGTCTCAAACGTCAGAAGACTTGGATGAGGGATTAGTGCCCAGTGCTTCACCGCTCTCAGGAGGCATCTGCATGAGCAATGCCTGGCACTGGAAGGTTTACATTGGCACAGAAGCAAGCTGTCCTTGTCACAGCCTGGCTGTCAGCTGGCTGGGCTGCCACCTACAGGGTAAGGGTGCTGGAGCTGAACATCTCTTCAACCCTCACTTCTGCATAGGCAGAAACTTGTAAAAGTGCCCACCTATCTGAAGGCTTGTCTACTTTTCCAGCCTTACAGGTTTCTCTAACAGAGACCTCACCTTACTTTGCATCCTTGGATTATCCTAAATACATAAGTACTCCTTCCCTATAAAGCTTATATTTCCACCACAGAAAGCGGCAGGGAAAATGGGAGAGAGAAACCTTACCTGCATCTGTAGTTCTGCGTCTGTCTGTAACATCTTGGTCTTAGCCTGAGCATCAAAGATGAAAGGATAAGAACAGAGTGTCACAGCATCCTGCAAGAAAGGCAGGCAGATTGGTTCCTATCTACAGCTTCCCCAGCATTTCTTTAAGAAAGAGTAATAAAACCCGCATTTTCTTACCTGCATGATAGATGGTCTGACTTTCTGTGAAGGAAAAATAGAAATATGAAAATCTTTTATTTTTGATTTTTGTGTCTTGTGTTTTTTGGTTCAAAGTTCAAAGGTGACCCAAAGAAAATTTTCTCCTCTTGCACCAACAACCTATTATTTTCCCCCCTCTTAAGAAAAGCATGTGAACTTCCTCCTGAAGAAAACCACAAATCCAATTCAAAACTTGAACACCAAATGTTACTCAGAAGACTAACTGGTACAGAAGCCTGTGCTAGCCTGCCATAGCTGAAACTTACTCTTAGGAAAACAAACAAGAAAACAACCCCCAAGGCAGATACAATATGAATCAGAAGAGATAAGGCCACAAGACAATGCAAGACCACTCCTGCAATGCAAATCATTTCTCTCATAAGCCACATCAATACATTTTTAACTATTGCTGTTACATAAATTTGAGTGGCTATTTTATTGTTCTGCTCACTAAAGTAAGCACAGAGCAGCACTATTTACATGATGGAAAGCAGGGGATGAGGAACACAACACACACAACATTTAGAAAGTCCATGAAAGCACACACAAGAATTCTTGCTGCAGTCAGCTTTTACTCCTGCAGCATCCCCTGGGAGGTGTTTTCTGGTGTTCTCTCGCACTCAGGACTGCTATAATTAACCAATCTCACTGGGTTCCTACACAGCATATTCCAGCCCTCAGTTCAGTTATCTCCTTTCTTACAGATGAGAAAGTGAGGCATAAAAGAGGTGAAGGGTCTTACCCAAGATCACCCAGCAGGTTACTGGAAGAGCCAGGAATAGAACCCACATCTCTTGAGTCTTGGTTCAGTCCCCTAGCCAGAACGCCATACTGCCTCCTCTTACAGAGCAACATTTTAAGATCACTGGCTACATTATTCACAATACCTGCCTAAACAGCAGAAGTAAAGGGTAAAAATTATAATTTTAGAATACAGGATTTGGCTCCTGAGGTCTCAATTACACTAAAAGGATCCAGTGACTGAATTAATCCCCTTGTGCAAGGATTGAATGAAAATCACATGAATAATCACAGAGATTGAAGCAAGCATTAGTTACATATGGTTAGCTCCAGTTCTTCCAACAGCCTTATTTTAAGTCAATTTTGTCAAGCCACCCAAATCTGAGAGGCTTAACATATAGATGCTCCTATCCTGAATACATTTCACTCTCATTAAGGATATTAAAAATACAGATCTACAACCAGAGAGACAAACATGGACAGCTGTATGGCTATACGTAAAACCTCTTACCATTCCAGCCTGATGCAAGAACCACATGAGATAATCCTCCTGAATGTCCACCAAGCTGGAAATCTCAGGGATATAAAACTTATCATATTCTACATGTTTAACCTTCTGATTTACCTAGTGAAGAAAACAGATGTTTTTTAAAATATGGATATATTTATCAGTTTTTTTAGAACATGCAGGTTTGCTTTCATAAAATCAGTTATAGCAGCTTGCAACAACAGGACTCAAAGTCTTGCAAAACCACATGGTCCCTTGTATTGCAGTACAAACCAAGGAAAATCAAGACAAACCTCTTTTTGACTTATTTCAGTTCCCTCTCCTCACCTGGACTACCCAGCACCAACACAGTGGGAGCAGAAAGCATCATGGCACAGGCATTTGGGATGCCACAGTACAAGCAGTGTGGTGGCTCAACAACAGCATTCTTTCCTAGTGTTTGAGACAGGACTAAACAATCTTCAAGTACCTTGAATTCAGGAAAACCACTAACATCTTTCTCATGTGGTGTCTTGGTGGACAATGACACAGCTCACAAGCCAGGACCATAACCACCCTCCTGCCAACTGGCAAAGAGCAGACAAGACTGAATCATCTTGAGGCAGCACATGGTGCCCAGGCTTTCCTCTTACCTTGTGGAGTTTCTCCAGAAGTCTTAGAGCAGCTGTAATGTAGCTACTGAACAGAACTGGGATCAACAGTGTCTTTCTTCCACTGAGAAGGTAAACCACTGCACCTTTGTAGAGGTCCACTAGCCTGAGGAAGTATCTTGGGCACACTTGAGACCACCAATTATCTAAAAAGTAGAGGAACATCAATATAAATCCTGAACTAAAGGCCAGACAAACCCCTAAATGAGGGGTTACAGCTGAAAATAAGGGAACACACCTGAAGATTGATTAAAATAAACTTCCTTATTTCTGTCCTAACTGTAGCAACATGAAAGCAAGCAAATAGTCAGTTAGATACCAAAAACTGGAAAACTGTTTCCTTTCCACTCTCATACAACCAACCACCCCAGCCATTATTCAGCCCTAATCCCTGATCAGTGCAAGAGCCTGAATTCAAGGGGTTTCAACCTTCAGTTTAAGATACTGTTTCAAGTATCTTGCATTCAGGAGTCTGATTTTGTGGGCAAACTGTTCTCCCTCATGAGTGATAAGAATGCAGTTGCCTGTGCAACTCTCTGTAGTAACATATACTTCTCTAGCAGGTGTGAGAACATGTCTCCCTGCATACCTGCACCAAAGGTATGAACTCCCCCTCTTTAGAAACGCTGATTTCTTTCTTGCCAAGGACAGGTAACCCTTACCTCTCCTCTGAAGGGGCACTGACTATTATTTCCTTTGCTAGAACCAATCCACCTGCAAAGAAGAAGCTGGAGCCTGGAATACCATCATGTCAGCTGTTCAAAACAAACACCAATTCATCCTCTTATGTGTCAGCACAACCATAGATTCTGGTAGGCAAAAGTATGAGAATCCTTTACATTTATGTATGCTAACAATCACAGTGAACTATGCTGAGTAGAGAAGGAAATTTGGTTGCAAAGCCTCTTTCAATAAAATATATATATACATATATATATATATATATAATCACTAAACCTCAAAGTAAGTGCAATGGAGCAATATTTCTGGACGTTTGAATGCATTACACAGCATTTTACATGATGATATGAGATTTAGTATAAGACAAATTTAAGAAACAGAGTAAGATAACAAGAAAAGTAATAGCTTAGCAAACATGAGCAACAATCATTAAACAGCGTAAGTTCTGCTTAGCTTAAAGTGAGCTCATAGGAAAAAATATTAGCAGAAATTAGAAGACTGATAAGTGGGAGAAGAGCTGGAGTGCTCAGCTTCGTCACAAACCAACCAATAGGTTTTCCTGCAACTTACAGAGGACAAAGTAACATATCTAGTATGCTCCTCTATTTATCTTATACAGGAAGGATATTCTAATGCAGACAATATCTGATTAAATTTAGAGAATATGATCATTTAATCTTCATGATAAATCTACTTAAACAGAGCCTCTGAATTGTAGGTAAACTAGATAAGGTAAACTAGATTAACCTACCTAATAAGTGTTCTTAGAAAATTCAGATTAAGAATTGTTTTAACTTAGAAGCAAAATATTTCATTCTCATTTATTATCCACACCACCATAAACTTCATACATTTTACGTTCTTGCAACTAACGTCCCATAACTTACCTGCATGACACATTCTTCATTTCCTCATAGTTCATGTTTAAAATTCAAACATTATGTTTATAATTCTTTTACATGGGAACATAGGTTTTTCGGGGGAGGATTCCTTGAGTCCTTTTGGTTCCCAGCTGCTTTATAGAGGTGACTGCTTCATAACAACACTATATCACAAATAACACCCAATTATCATTGCAGCTGTTGTAACAGAACAGAAAAATTTAACCAACACAAAAACATGACTGAAAAACCTGAAGGGAACACTCTGTGTCCCAGCTGGAGACTGAGAACAGTGCATATTTTAAATGCCAGCCTCTTACCAAGAACTTTGCTGGGATTGGTATCTAGGCGCAGAATAGCCATTGCTAGGGGAAGTGTTAATGTGATATAATACTTGGAGTCTTGGAAGGGTGGGAATTCAGGGAGAATCAGATATATCCTCATTGCCTCCACATCTGGTGGTGAGCTAGACAGCTGAGGAATCAAAAAACTTTCAAAGCTCTTCAGTATCTACAGGAAAACAAGACAAAAGACAACAACTTACCCTTTGTGGTAGAGAACCTACAATGCAAATGATGTGCAAAACCTGATGAAACAGAGCACACTCAGAATGGGTGGACTCAACAGCTTTTGCTGATGATCTTTTAAAAACACTCCATAGGACAGGACTAAACTCCAATTTTTCCCAAATGCATGAACATTTGGATAGGTTTTCCCAGGGCTGGCTAAAGGTCAGTTAATCCCTCTTGTTAAGGTCACAACCCTGGTTTAAAAGTCAAACACAGAGTAGGAAAAAAAAAGCTGTAAAAATTATAGCTAAGAAATGGCAGGGGGACGTAAACAATTTTATCCCATAGCTTGCACTTCTGAAAGGAAACTTCCGAGCTAGAATAAATTACACAACTGTAAAGTACACAACTCCTGGCAGGCAACAAATGAGCACAGAGTCATTATTTACAAGTATAACATACACTGAATTAATTTCAGCAGCCATTACAAGTATTAAATGCCATGAGATTAAACTTTTTTTTAGAAATGACTCTTAGAGACACAATCCAAGCAGGTGAAAGTCAGCTCAGGTCAATGGAGAAGTATTCACTGATACCATAAAGGATCTGGCCTGCAGATTTTCAATACAACCCTTCCCCAAAAAGCTGTACATAACAGAGGGACAAACCCTGTATTTCCCCTATGAGTACCCAAAATCCCAGAAGTGTAATACCTGGTCTAGGAGAATGGAGTGCTGAGAGTTCATCAGCTTCTCAAACAGCACCCTGGTGGAGTTCAGATCAATCCCTGGGATCTTCGGACTGGTTTTAAAATGTTCATCAATTCTTTAAAAAATAAAAACAAAATCCCAGATAGGCATAAGTTTAAGGAAGAGACACCGTTACCTGTGTATTGGCATGGTCTGAGAGCAAGCAATGGATACATTCCCTCTAGAGAATTAATGAGACTAGAAACAAAGTAAAAGTTGGAATCTTCACACTTCATCAGTGTCTTTGATTTCCCCAGGACTACTTTACTGACACAAGAGCCAGCCTAGAAAGGCTAGAGTGCTTAAAAAACTATAAAGTATGTATACCTTATGTATCAGGGTCTCCTGTGTTGTCTTCATATATACTACGTTTATAGCAAAATCTGTATATCACACTCAGTAAGAAAGGGACTTGTGATGCGTAAGATGACAAGGACTGCTATAAAAGGGGACATCAGATGAGAGTTTTCAAAAGAAAAGAGGGTAAGATATTCAGAGTAATTTTTTTGGCAATTCCCATCTCAAACTTTCTAAAACTAATCAACAACCCCAATCAAAATTCTGCTGCATTTGAAAGGCTGTAATTTACTCAGGCTACCTGTGTAAGAGAGACAATGAAGACAAGACTGTGGAAGACAATGGTCTAACAGCCAGATGTACCAACACTGTCTAGTCCAGCAGGTAAGTTACCTAGCTCAGCGTACAGAGCAGGATCAGCATCTGTTAGCAGAGGCTTTCAGCACCATTGTCTGCAGTAAAGCTGCACATAGAACCTTGCAGTTGCTAGTAAAAAAAGCTCATTGCTATAATTCCACTGACCTCAAGGATTTCCCGAGTCTGTCACGACTCATCTGAGACTGTGCTGTATTAGGCACTCTGAAGGAAAAGGTAGCTATTAAAGATGGGATACATTTGTCAGTTTGCTGGTGTGACTATAATGACATGAGAAGCTAAACATAGCCTGCTGTAGTAGAACAGCTATTTCTATAACTGGCTGAAAATAGCTCCACAGAGTCACACTGTGGTACAGAGCACTTCAGACTGTGATGTGCAGAAGTAGAATTGGAGCATGTCCACTCACACAGCCGTGGAAAAGCTGCTTTTCCATCTAACCCTGTGTACCACAGTGCTGCATTGCAAGCAGGCCAATACGGTATTAGGATACTGGAGGGATATACTAGAGTATTTCTATCAAGTGCATCGTGACATACAGCTTCACATATAAAGGTACAACAGTTAAAAATAAGCTCTTTTCAGTGCATGGTGGCTTCAAATTTTATCATTCATTTGGTCAAAGATTTCCTGTAGAAGTTAAGTCCTGCAGTAGCCAAGGCATCATTAAAGTGGAAGGAGAACTGCACTGGGATGATGAAATCATAAATTCCACTCATTTCCACATTCAAAGGAGATGACGGGATATTTACAGTGACTCAAAAACTTGGATACCTCAGTAAATATTTTAAACCAACATGACCCAACTCTTCTGATGCAGTAACATGCTGCCTTGACACAAGACTAGAAAAGAAACCACTGGAAAAGTGGAAAATGCAAGGATAATGAATAAATTGTTTCCTTTTCCAAGTTGCTCTTGGAATATATTACTCAAAGATTACTCAGCGCAACTAAGTTTTTCTTCACCTAGCTACAGGTCATTTACTCATCACATCACCATAAAAAATTTCTTCTTCTCCTCCTCCTCATCTTACGCTGCTACCTCCCCAACAATTACAGACATAGCCAACACAAGCCTTCCCAACCCACAGCCTTTGACTCAGCTATGCATATTACATCCTTGTCACCACCTACTGCTGGTTACACCCATTCGAAATTCCTGCTTTTGTAAGCAGGAACACAAAACTTTCCACAACTGACATCACCTAAAAGGAAAGTGCTTCCATGCTGCCCCAGATGTATTTTCCAAGAGCAGCCTGTGTTGACTCCAACTTGCACCAGCCGCCACCAGCTAGCTCAGCTGGGTAAGCGACTATGCAGATACCTGGCACCACTCATTTCCCTTAATGACATATTCCTGTCCCTCTCTTTTGAAGATGTTAACATTAGTTTCATAAGGAAAAATAATAGTTGTAACAATTCCAAGGAATCTGTGCCACTTACAGTACACTTACCATGCACTTTCTTAAACCATCTGCCTTCCTTACTTAGCTCTGACCACCCAGCTCTTCAGTGAATACTTTCTACTCCCGTCTCTTGTCTGATCAGAAAAACCAAATCCCAGTGCAGCAGGAAGTGAAGTAAAGGTATTCCAGTCTACCTCAAGGGAAAGAGACAGTTCTATAATTTTGCCACTTACTTCTTCTCCAAGAAGCTTCCATTCCAGCAGGCAGCTGAGGACAGTATCTGAACAACATTACTGTTTGCAGCAGGAAGACAAAAGAAAACAGAGATGGAGATTAGGAACAGACATTCCAGCAAATCTTTTCAGCTCTCTTCCCTTCCTTCTATGGAAAAACAAATGTCAGGATCACCCCTTAAGAGGCATAGGGGGTAAGTGGTTCATTCAGTTAACATCCCTCTTTGACAGGAGGGATGTTAGCAGTGCCCCCTTCCCAGCTATTCTCCCTTCTTATGGCAGGTACACAGGGAAAGGAATTTAATCTGTCTGTTCACAGGTTCTTGGTGCTTTTCACAAACTCTAAGCACACAATGAAAGACGACTTTAAAATCCATTTCCCACCCACCATTTGCAATGTTCTGAGGCAGCCTCAAATTCTTCTAAGTTTTGCTCAGAAACTCTAACCTGGCAGCCTTGTGACTAGCAACTGTCTTCCCCTTGGAAACGATCAAGAACCACACTTGAAAAGGCTGCTAAATTTCAAGTGAAAGCATGGCACGGAAGCCAACAAAATGATTTAAATAAGACTTTCAACAAAAGGCTTGTCCAGTGCCATAATACCTACTTGACAGAATTAGAACTGTTCTTTTCTAAAAGCTTTTGCCTCCAGACATCTATAGTTTCATCATTTATTAAACAGGTGTAACGTGTTTCATTTATGGTCCGGAAATCATCAGCAGGCAAGGAATTCTGTGAGAAGATATAGATTTCAGCAAATGCAAGGCTTGTAAAACAATTCCTTCTTATCTATAATCTCTGTGTTTTATATATAACTGATAGCTTTCTTAGTGTGGTCTCTGAACAGGTTTGGTCAGGAAGTTGTGGCATCACTAAGGAGTCAAAAGAAACAAAAACAAAAACCAGATCAAATACATTTTAAAATCAGAGGAAAGGAAAAAGAAAATAAAAATAGTTTCCTTGAATGTACCAAAGCCCTCAAACACTGCCATATCTAACCACAGGGTTAGCACATTTATTCCACACCTACTGTCATGCCTCAAAAGTGTACATCAAACACTTCTTGAACAAAATAAGGCAGAAGCAGAAAAAACAATTCAGTACTCAGCCCCCCCATCCAGCATATCTTGACAAGACCCCAGTGTATGTGATCCACTGCCCTGCACTCTAATTGCACAGACCCCAATGCCTGAGCAGAAAATGCCTCACTTTCAAATGCAATGGAGACTGGACTCCACTCCTGCTGATCAAACTTAAATCAGTAACTTCCCAATGGCTCTTTGATGTGCCTCTAAAGGAAGGCAGCTTTCAGCCACTCCTAAAAAGCTGTAAATTCCTGTAACAGCCATCATTGTTGGTAAGGTTTATAAGGCAGAATGGACTCCAAAGCAACAGATCATTTTTGGGAGATATTGGCAAAAACAAAAGATGCTGGGACAGGGAAGCAGACCTGAGAAGATACTGAAGATACTTAATTTGTTTTACCTCATATTCGGAGCAAAGCACAAATGTTTGGTCTCCTCCAGAGAAGATATGTTTAACAATGTGATATTTACAGGCATCTGTTGAAGAAAGATTAAAGGCTGATGAATGCAAGTTCTTCCCTCACATTTGCACTGCACTGTCTCAGGCTTTGTACTATAAGGAGAATCTGGGCTGCTTGAAGGCCATGCTGAAATCAGCTGAAACTCAAACACTGTAGCACTTTCACAGGAAGATGGGTTTCTTTCGCAGGACAATGTCAAGATATCTTTAGACAGCCATGGGTGAAATGAAATTATTTACATCCATTTGTGACTCCAAATCACGCTTAGTACGTACCAGGTTTCCCTGAGAGTTGCCCATTGTGAGCCGCCCAGTGACCCTTGACAGGAGACGGACACTTAACATTGCAAGTGTGCCCTGTTCCCAGCTGGCCTCTTGTTCCACAGCCAAATGCATAGATCATTCCTGAAGAAGGCACAAAGGCTAAAGTGTGATGTCTGTAACAGAGATGGGTAAAAGTTGAGGCCTTGTTTAACAACTAAAAGAAAACAAACAAACAAACAAGCAACAAAAAAACCAAACACAGCCTAAAACTTATTCTCAGTTCCCTTAGGCCAGAAGCTAGTGCAAAGCAGCATCTTCACACTAGCACCAATGCCCAGTTTTTGCCACCTGATGGCATCAGTTTATGAGATGGAGCTCTTTAGGTGGAAGTGACAAAGAGCAGCTTGTGCCAGCACACGGCTGGTATCAGGCTCACAGACAGAATTAGCTTAGTCATTTGCTAAGCCTGTACATATCAAAAGGCAACAACACAGCACGAGCATTACTAACTCTTTTCATGAGTCTCCCTGAATTAAGATGGAAAGGTATCTTTTACCAGGTTACAGCACAGGGAACAGCCCAAATCAAAAAACAACCTCATTCAGAGGGCCTTAAATTAGTTTTTAATTAACTTAGTTTTGACACAAAGCACAGAGAAACAAGACTATTCCCCTTATTTACAAGACTCCATGTCAGCATTAAATTCCAAAGAAAAATGATGACTGCATGCAGGACTCACCTGCCACAAGCAATCTGGGATACTTCACTGCCCATTAGCTCAAGAACTCTTCGGGGGTTCACTTCATCATTCATGGAATCATGTCCCAGTTGCCCACAGGAACCTGCACCGAACGTGAACACCCCTCCACTCTGTTAGCAAATCAAACAGCATATTCTCCATTTAGGGACCTATAACCCAGCAGTATCTCTCTGACTCCAGTCTCAGTATGAGCCCAAGCTTATGCAGAGATTGCTGGAGATTTCCAAAGGATTCAGAAAAGAAACTTGGGCTCTGCTAATGCAGCCTCCAAAGAAGTCTCTAATGGATGGCAAGGTAGCTAACAGAATTATCTTTAGGTATGTCTGCATTAGTCAACGCTCCCCCACCATCACCAGATGAGTCTGAAATCCCAACAAGTTTGAACATGGCTGAGTAGCACCCACTTCCACAATGCTGCACACCCATCTCTATCAGCTGCTGATCAACAAGACTGGGACTTTTTCCTCTGAGCATGAGCTTCTAGAGAACTAATCTTCTACAATGGTGTTTTCCCCACAAGAATCCCAAAGCCAGCTGTTTAATTTATTTTACAGTGGCAAACACTGAGGCACCAAAAAAGAAAGCAACACCTAGGAAAAGGCAGAGGCAGGAACTTAGCAGTGATCTCCCAAATCCTAGCCCTGTCCTCTGTCCGCTAAACTATACACCACTTGGAAACAGCAGGTTTGGAACTGAAAACCTCTTGTAAACGCTGTGAGTTTCATTTAAACACCCATTTGTTTTGACTTGCATTTTATTCTGATGCACAATATCACTCTTTTTATCTTCCAACAAAATGTGATTTTCATCCTTCTCAATGTATGTTTGTTAAACTTTTTT
The DNA here is from genome assembly GCF_963264785.1 of Psittacula echo. Lineage (NCBI taxonomy): Eukaryota > Metazoa > Chordata > Aves > Psittaciformes > Psittacidae > Psittacula > Psittacula echo. The sequence goes on along the minus strand of NC_137735.1, from coordinate 49,424,752 downwards.
CTCATTTTTTCCTAACTTTTTGAGCAGTTCACCTGAGTTTTACTATTTATTACCACAGATTACCAACATCCTCAAAAACAGCAACGAATCACGTTGCCAATGAATCTCATATTATAATGACTGTACTTCCTATTTAGTTTCTTTTACTGGGGTCAGATGGAACATGCCAATCTGTTCTTTTCTACCACTACCAGGTAAACTAAAGCGAAGCTATCAGGTGAGACAGCAGCAAGGCTCCCAGGTTAGCATCTTTACCTTTGTCAGAACTGCTGTGTGTTCCTCTCCACAGCTGATGTAAACAACCATTTGAGACCGCAACAGCTTCACATGACAAGGGGATTCTCGGTCTGCATTGAAAACAAAGAAAATAAAGGCGCTCTTTCAAACACACAAACCTAAATGTTTGAGAACACCACTGGCAGACTGAATTTCAGATGTGGTCTATGTGTGCAACGGAAGCTTTAACAACTGGGGAGGGAAACATGTCCTTGCGTAATTCACTGCTGCTTTTCCCCTCCAATTCCTAAAAGATTTGTCCTGACTCAAAGAAAATTGTCCAGAGCAAGAATGCAAATATGTGGAATCTTGTGTAAACTCATCAGGTACTTAAGAGTTATGAGTGCAGCCTCACTACACCCACCTTCAGCCTCATGCTCCATTCCAGACTCTTCACTGATGACTGCAAACATTTGTTTCCAAAAGCTTGCTTAGACCTTTTCTACATAGAACAATCCTGACACAAGGGAGACACTAGCACAACACACATGACCAGCTGAACCCCAAGGTGCCTTTAAATGCCTAGCCTTCCTTCTGTCTTCATCCTTTAAGAAAAAGATCCTCCTACTTGCAAAGGCCAACCATTAAGAGATGCTTTCCTCCTTACTATGACATTCTAATAATTAAAAATGGGTCTCCCAGGGATAAGCTAAGCATTTCAAGGAGCAGTAGGCACCTCAAAACAGTAGGTATTAAGGGGAGCAGCTGCTTACTTCATACCGACAAAAAAACCCCAAGTTTCCACCTAGAGATGTTGTCCATTTTTTAAGACTTTAACCCAAGGATTTGATAAGTGCTTTCTTCTGGGTGGTGAAAGGAAAATGGCCACACTTGCATGGATTTAGAAACAAGAGCACATTTTTCATTTACTTTGTTTTATATTTTAGCACTTAGATCTTTATTTTGACAGGAATGACACTTATGTCTACAGCATAATTGTTTAACAGGGCTGCAGAATATTCGTGTTTGTAGACTCCGCTGTTCATGTTCACTAAATATAATTCACACTGTCTTACCGTGATTCATAAGTATCAGTTATTTACAACAGTCTCACATACTGAGGGGTAAGCAGAGTATGAACCCTGGTCAACACAGCCCACAAGTAGATGCTTCTTAAATGTTAATTTAAGATTAGCACCATGTCAAAACAAGCATCTCACATACAAACTGCAGCTTTGTTGAAATTAGAAACGATTATATGCCAGTCTACAGATAGATATCTACAGATATCTGCAATTATCTTTCCATGGAAAGAACATGGCTGTTCTTCTTTTAGATCAGCTCTAGCTTACATAAAGTACAACAGAATAGACCTAGAGCATTTCTGAGAGAACACAATATATGTTACAAGTCTTAAAATAGTGTTTCACATTTCTAAAAGTGTAAAGGAAGATGAAATGCTGCATACATCATACGAGTCTCCTTTGCTAAACTGCAGGCTGGTTTTGAGTAATTGCTTTAAATACATTTCAGTTTGTAGGGTGGGTTGTGAAAATGCATCATCCAATTATAGTTACACAAAATGTGAGGTAGCACTTTTCTCTTGCAACATACAGAGCTTATATGCTACTACATTACGCAACATAACATTTACAAATACATACACCTCATCTACTCAACCACGCAAAATAAATTAACCGTGTGCGCTGGGTATCATATCCACACTCAGTAAATTGCCTAGATGCTTAAAGCTACTCAGCAACTACGCACAGACAATAAAGAGGTTAATTTGAAGCTCCAAAGAAAAGCTTTCATCCACTGGCTTTTGCAAAAATTAATGTATTAACATTCACATAATAAGAATGTGTTAACAACAAGCAGAGGAGATCAAGGCTTTTCAGAGCAGTGGTAATATTACACCCAATCTTCAGCCTCCTTTACAAACCTATCTTCAAGTCTGCTGATGGTTAAGCTTCACTGAATGTGGCCACCTGAAAAAACTACCATTAGCCCCGTGGTTCTGGAAAATCTTTGCTCCACACCAACTTCAAACAAAACATGGACAAAGCATTCTTAAGAACAGGAAGAAAGAATATGAGCACTTCCTTATATGTCTGCACGACATTCACATTTAAAATATCTTTCTTCTCAACCTTCCTCACTTCCAGTAACATCCACATGGGGAAAAAAAAAAATCTTTCTGTTCCTACTACATATGAAAAGCCTAAAAAGTCCAAAGACTGCTCTTCTCCTCTCCCCTCCCAAGAGTAGTGGCTAAGGATTACATATCCACTCAGTAAAAATATGTTGTCAATGCAAAAAGAGACACTAGGCCAAAAAAGTCCATCCTTCTTTCAACTAGGAGCGTAATTTTAGTACCTCGTTCATCACTTAGTCCCAGCTGTCCTGAGCTGTTCTTCCCCCAGCCAAACACAGCTCCTGAGAGAGACAGGGCAAAACTGTGGGCTCCGCCTGCAGCAACCTGAGCCAAAGGGATCCCATCAAGAGACTTGACACGTTGTGGACTGGCTTGAGAGGGACATTCTTTGCCCAAGCCCAGCTGACCGTAGTTGTTCTGTCCCCATGTGAAGAACTGGCCATCTGAAACAAGGCAAGAAATAGAACAGTGAGTAAAATCTAGCTGACAGAAAAGCAAGTTAATCAAGATGAACAAGAACCAGTGCTGAGGGCTTTGCAAGCCTTATGATGGGAAAGGGGAGGATGGGGGAGGGAAAATTCAAGCAAGACATTCTTTGCTAAAATAAAAGCATTGTCTGAAGCCACCATGAAAATAAACAGACATGCCAAAAAGTGCAAAACACAGCATCAGACTGCTGTAACGTAAATAGCATAATGAAGTCCACATTGCAAACAGAAAAGTAATAGCCAAGGATAATTTCAATACAAATTAATTACACACATTTTTCTACATCAAGATTAAAAGCTTTTAACTGTTCTGCCATTCACCAGTGAGACAGTGGTGGCCTGTGTATAATGCTTTCTTTGGCAGTACTGGCAAAGCTCTTCTTCAATACTCATGATACCTGATCCATTTTATAGCCTCCCATTTGGCCTGAAAGCAGTTGGGACAGGGATTTCCTTTGTTTATTATGCAGCAATGTGCGATCTTGGACACTGTGCAAAATAACACCACAGATCTTGGTAAAAAATAATGAATGCTACAGTACCTGCTGCCAAAGCCAGGCAGTGCCAATTTCCACAGGAAACCTGCAGTATCGTCTGTTGGTTCAATTTCTTTATCAACCTAAAGACAATGACACTATTTTAGAATAAGCATCCACAAATACAGTGTAATCTTATGTCAAAATTATTATTTCCATTCAGGTATTTGTTCTGCACAGACACATAACCTACGGGTTTGAGACTGAAGAATAAAGTCTTGAGGGTGACACACATCCATACACAATAAATGCAAATCTGCAGAAACCTTTAGACACAATACGCTGCCACAAAGTACAAAGGGTCCAGTCATCTTTGGTACGGTGATAAAATGAGACCCATCATCTGCGAACTGCTTTGGATGAAGAAGTTTTGGTGTCTGCCTCTGCCACCATCTACATGTCCTTGCACTTAGTGCTCTGACACAGGTAGAACACATTAAATAAGTAAATGAAGAAAACTGAGCCCCACCCTGAAGTTTCTGAGCATCACTCACTATACAGAACTACAGCAGGCTGGTTTAGTAGCTTTACTGCTAACAGGCAACACTGCAAGAATTTCAGCGCTGAAGTGCCAGCTCATGCTGTCATACCTTTTCCCCTCCCCCCGATTCTTGAAATGTAGATCCCATCTCAGAGGGACTTCCCAGGGACTGGAACAGAGATAGGTATCACACAGCATTTCTATTTTTGGGTTCTACCTCCCTCTTTGCTCTGTACAAAACATTTTTCATTGAGGAAGCCAAGCACAGTCTGATTTTCTTTTCCATGCCTCAAGCACCCATGGGTAGAAGGCCCATCCTTGAGGACTTGTCTGAGTCCCCACAGGGCTCAAGAAGAACCAGTAAAGAACAGAAAAGGAGGAGGAATCACCCTAACATCCCTACTCAAGAAACGCTCAATTACAGCCCCTCTGAGAGAAAAGAACGTTCCCACTGACTCCAGGCTGGAAGAGGAACAACCCTTGATTCATCACCTCCAGGAAGCTCCTGTAAGGAAACATGAATCTGTTAAGAATTTACCTTGGTACCATCACTGCATCTTCTACGGTGGTGAGGCCCAACTGCCCATCACTGCCGGCACCCCAGGAGAAGAGCTGGCCCTGGTCACTCAGTGCCACACTGTGAGACTCTCCACAGGCCACATGCACGATGTGCTGCCCGGCCAGGGCTCCAATTTGCTCTGAGGAGAACAGGAAACATCTCCAGTTATGGGATTAATTTCAGTGACATCAGGTCTGGGCAAATCTGTATGCAAAGCCATTCAGATGGGTGCACTGATCCTCAGTTTGGTTTTAAACCACTTCCTTCAAGAGGACAGCACCAGGTTTTACTGAGAACATGTACCTGCTGAGCTCTTCTGAAAGCCTAGTTTGCAAATCATAGGAGAAAGGCAGGTACATTCCCCCGTCTACACACAGCCAGCCTCACAGAATCAGGGAAACCTATTGGGTTATTTATAAAATCTATGATTCTATTTAGAATCATGAAATAAGAGCGGTTTGGGTGGGAAGGAACCTTAAAGATCATCTAGTTCCAACCCCCCAGACTTCCCAGCAATTAGGAAAAACCAGACTTCCCATGTTTGAGGTATTTTCAGTTTTGATGTGGGGATTGGCCAGGACCCAGAAGTTGGAAGACCCTGTAAAACATTTTTGACCTTTCACAGCTCCCATGTCCAACGAAGACAAGTCATCCACAAAGCTAATCAACCCATCCACCTCTTGCTTTACTGCTTCATGCGTGAAAGCATGTGTGTTACAACATCCCTGTACTAAATTTGGAACAGGTTTGAACTTATAAACCTACTACTACCACTGTAAGATACTCATAAAAAAGTCCCATAAAAAGCAAACAAAGGGAAGGGAGGGGAAAATCACTCAGTTCTCCGGAAGATCACCCACACTGACTTTATCTTTACATCATGTTGAACAACTGAAGTAAGTTTGACAACCACATGTACAGAGTTTTTACAAAAGGACATGAAAGTCTTGGTTTTCAATAAAGCATTGGAAATACCACACATCTGATAGAAAAATTCTCCACAAGCCAAGCAGAAGCAAAGCTGGTTTCTTTTCTATTTTCCTGAGCAAATACAAATATTCCACGTGGATGAAGAAAAATTTCACCCACCCTATAAGCTACAAGACAGTGATCAGTTTTATTGAAGTCCCACTTGCCTGGGACATGAGAGAGTAGTTACATGTCATTCTATGAAAATGATATCCCACATCAAGGGCATCCAGAAATCATTAACATGCTTAGCAGCAAAACCTGCATACCAGCCAATCTAAATGTCTTAAATAAAAGGAAGGCACCCCTAAGAGGGGTTGCCTTCTAAGTCTGGGAGTCAGAAAATGAGAAGGAGAAGAATCCCTAACGGCTGTTATGGAAGAAAAAGGTGACAATTATTTAAATATGTATTCTAACAAAGGAAAATGCTACCTGAACATGTCATTTCACTCAAAATAATTAATGCCAACAGAGCTGCAGTTTAAAGTAATAAGCCCACAAACATCTAGGAGGGCTTAAGGAGTGGGCCTGCCTGCCATCTGGCCATCCTTTAGGCCTCCTACCATCCAATAATGCCTTTTGCCCTAAAGCTCTTTCCAGCAAGACTGATTTCACCCAGTCCCACTGGCAGCCCTGTGCAAAGACACAGGTTTTGAGGGCAGTAGTTCAATTTACACATGCAGTTTCCACTCTTGGGCCCGTAAGCATCCAACTGCAGCACTGCTAGGCAGCCTGGTTTTGTTCATTTGCATATATAATTGAGGAAGCCTATTTTTATCTGTGAGCTCTAAATAACTAGCAGCTGTATGGGCTGGTGAAGGTCAATCACAAACAACAGACAAGGTATCTCAACAGCACATGGCCATAACCTCTTCCTCTCAGTCAGCCAGCAAGATAAAAAAATACCCATTGCAATGTGCCTGACACATTACCTGAGTTCAGCCAAGTGTGCTTCTGCACTGAGACCTGAAGGTCCAAAACTAAGCCTCTTGCTGGAGAGGAATAAAGGGATAAGGCCATCTTCATTTCCACAGGAAATCCCTTTGATTCATGAACCCATCACTTTGCTGTAAACTTGCTGATTGGGGTGCACTGAGACTGGCTGCTATCCAGAGCACGTGAGCTCTTAAAACTGGTCACAAGCTCACTAGCCTGCCCTTCTTCAAAAGCTGGTCCTTCCACACTGCCAAACACTCCAGAGCACAAGACAGCACAAGTCTGACAAAATGACAAACATGGACAATATGGGAAGCTAGGGCATCCATAACAGAGACCGTGTTCTGCTACCTTCAGTCATGACTGAGCTAATTTCTTCCCTGGGAAAGCAATATTTGCCACAATCAGTATACATGTCTCATTTGCTGTGGAAGGAGCTGCTCCTGAGCCATCTGAGCACCTTGGGGAGGTGACAGAAGACTCCAATGACCAAAGGTCAGCATCAGGATCTGGAAGAGGCAGGACTCTGACCATAGCAGTACTGCAACTGGAAGAGCACCCTGCAGTATCAGGAGGCTGTGGCAAAGACTACACAGCAACGACTTCACACACCAGGACACAGAGAGGACATTCAACAGGTATAGAAATCCAGAGTGCTTGCTTCTGTCCCCACAGACTCCATCTTAAGTTTAATTTGGCAACAAAAACCTGACCTTGCTCTACGCCATTCCAGAGGACTAATAAATACCAACTTGTTTTGAAAGGCTGCCCTGTGTTGCTGAAAGCCTTCTGTTCACCCAAGAAGCAGAGTACAGCCTCATCTGAACTTGCTAGATGACCACAGACAGAAAAAACAAGCCTGTCTTGGAGATAAAGATCTTTGCCTTTAGAAATGTACAATGTATGACCCATCTCACTGCAGGACATTCCTAAGACTCTGTCAATCACAGCTTGCCTGCAAAGTCATGAAGAAATGTAAACACCAAACAGTGTAATTTTTACATGCTCACACATATCTCTTTCCAGAGTGGGAAAAAAGCCAGCCTTCCCCTCAGGCATAGATTGTTCAGACAGTCCAACAAGAGTCCCAGTTCACTGTCAAGCTTGCCAAGCCACCAAATGTACCATCTCTCTGCTAACTTAAGCAGTATTATCAAAAACAGCTGACAGTGACTTCTTTGTTAACCCACCCCTTCCTCACATCAAACTATGAGGTGTTTTAGTACTTGGTATACATTTGTTTTAATTTCCAGAGCATCACACCACCATTATTCATTCCATAGAAAGGATGTATCACTGCACCAGTACGAAGGGTACAAAGGGTGAAGTTTATTCTTATCATTGTGTCTCCAGTAACTGATGAATAGAACCACTCAAATGGAGCTTAACTGGCACAACTATATACAAAACTAAGCAGAACAAAACCCTGAAAGCAACAGGAAGGGGCTGGAGGAGTTATGCAATAGAATGTTTCAACATGTCATAAAACTTACAAAAACCAACCAAAACCCCAAGTTCCAAGAAGTACACATTGACCCAATCTGTTCTTTCTGGAGCCATCAGCTGTCTCAAAACAGCACTAATGCTCAGAAGTAATTTATCAGCTCTTTGTATCTGGTGGAGTTCAGTTTTCATTTCTCTCTTCTGTCTACTTTAACTCGTGGATCTCAACACAGACATATGAAGGTTTGACTTCTTTAGGTCTTAACCTTGTTAGATCTTTTCATAATATACACACTGGATCAAAGAATGAGGTCCAGGCAAAATGCTGCCAGGACAGGCATACTCTGAATGGTGACAGAGCCTGGTTTCCTGAACTGCTCTTGTGCTTTCTTGCCTATCTGTGCTTTGCAGGGACACTCTGGCAACAAAGTTGAAGACAAGAGCTGTATGTTTCTGTAACTCAGCTTTCTGACAGCTCATTTAGCCTCAAGGTTATAAAATGGCAGTAAAGCTGGGACAAGAATGAAAACCCCTGAAAAGCCCACCTTCAGCCCATAGTTTCACTGTTTATAAAAGAGAGCTTGTGCTTTGCTCCCTGCAGTGTTGGAAAGCCATACAAGATCCTCAGTATCTGCAATTGTTGGAAGCACAAACCACTCAGTTATACTGCACTGATTAAAATGTAAAGGCAATGAATGATTAATTAGCTTTCCTAGTAAATCTATCAGAGAGTTGGTATACCCTTTCTATGTATAGCTTCCAGCCACTCGCAAGACAGGTTTTTGCTAGAGGATGTGGCAGAATCCTTCAGCCATATGTGTACTGGGACATACACGAACAGCACCAGATGGCCTCTACTGTCTGAAAATGATGTACAGAAACTATAAGCCCCGAGGTTATACCTTCAGTGGCAGAATCTGGATTTCGTCACTGGTGAGAAGAAGCTGCAGCTTGGAAGAATTTCAAGCGACTTCAGTCTTACCTGGACCCCTGGCCAAAACTCCTCATAGCCTCCCCAGCTTGACAATTATCAACTTGAGCCATTTGCTCATCTTGATTATTGCTGTCTGCTAGGAAAAACTCTGTAAGATAGGTGTCTTACTAGCTTGCCCAGATAAGAAAGAGATGGTGGCTTAAACACGGGAGAAACAACCATGGGCAAGAATCCCCTTGGGTTAAATGCCAGCAGATGGCAAGTCTGAGGACAGATGAGCCAGTTTCTTTGCACTGCAATGCTTGTTATTATAGTCCATATCCATGCTGGGATACACCATGCCTGAAATACAACAACTTAATGCACAAGGCAGCCGGATGTGTAATCAGACATCAATAGCAACCTAAACTTTACCCATATGGTCCTTCTGTTCTAAGCACTGAAAGCCTTGGAACAGGCAAGGATTCGAGTTCTTTAAGAGATGAATTATATCAACACATTAAACCATCTAACAAGGTGACACTAACAGCATTAGTGCTTATGGAAGCCTGATCCAAGAGTCAAAAACTCCATGAAAAACCTGCTGCAACCTACAACAAAATGAGAAAAACACTATGGCCCAGACTTACCATTCACCAGCAATTCATTAAAGCACTTATAAAAAGCAAGCAATCAACAGTGGATCACCAAACTCCCTAACAAGATTTTTATACATTTAATAGGGAACTTCAGCTGACTGCTGATTCCCCAGTCTCCATTGGCACATCACAGAGATGTTTCCACATATGGACATCCTGGCTGTATTTCTAGGCTGTGATGAGCTTCATGAATCCAGTCCTAATGAAGCTAGCTGAGTGTTAAAACATGTCTGAGTTTTAATGAAACTGGAAAAAGAGAAAAACTAAAGAACAGCAACTGAAACTCTTGCAATCCAAAGTACATTAAGTACACCCAAGACTCCTCTCTCCCCTTATGAAGGTTTCTCCTTATTTTGCCAACCTAGCTTCAACAATGTCTTAGCTATTCAGTGCTTTTAACAATATTAGAAGCACAAGTACACTCATCAATTTTTCCAGGAACCATCGCCCCCAGTGGAAGTGTGATTCTGCCACTTGGAAACTGGTAACTGGGGAAGGGAAAAATCAAGCTGTTTGTCAGGACCTTTTTGCTTCTTCCACTCTCCTTTTAGTTTCCAAGAACGAGCCTCTAATTTTCCTCTGCACACTTTCAGCTCCCAAGCACCTAGGCATCTTGTGCTCACAACCGCCACGAGCAAGATCTGGAGTCTGGGGCTGGGAGGAAGAACTCAGACTCTATAAACCACTGAAGCTATCAGGTGCTTTTAAAAACTTAAGCTAACCCAGCCAGCTAAAAATGCTACTGTGGCTTCACTCACACCATCTCTGCAGGCTGTGATTTGTCAGCAGCAACACTGGAGGAAGCCTCAGAGGGAGGAGGCAAGGGCTGAAGGACAGTTTCAGGAACACACCTTTGTGACTGCAGACAGTCTCTAGCATAGCCAGGCGTATGGCACACACAGCACGTAGGCAGGCAGAATCGCCCTGCCCCACACTAGCCCCACAATTTTGCCACCACTACCTTCCTCCTCCTTGCTGAGGCTCTCCAAGAAAGCATCATGTGCTTGCTGTGTCTTGGACTCAGACTATGCAAGACTACTGCACGCAAGTGTGTGAGAAGCATCGTGCTCTGCACCCACACAGCACACAACTACAAAAGCAAACCCCATGGGAAGACCACATCCCCACTGTATGATACCTACCCTCACTTTCTGCCTGCTATTCTCTCCCTCTCTGTAGCAGCCCACCTTATTCTCAAACTTCTCTTGGCGTGGGCCAAAAAGTATGGAGCAAACAGAAGTTTACATCAGTACATAACCTCTTCTTACTTTCAACAACTGAAGTTTATTACATCCATAAAGGAGGCTGGGTTTTACAAGTCCAATTTGCAAATGATGAGGTCTTCCTTTTGTGAACTGCTGCTACACTTGCAGCAGAAAACAGAGCAGTACCAAGAACAGCCTGATTAGAGAGACTGGCAACTGAAGCTAAGGCTCTGACAATTTGGGTACAAAGGAGTCTCACCTGTGGCAGCCCCAGGCTTTGACAAAGTACCATGTGATTTTCAAAAGTACCTGGTGCATGTCTCACTCTGTTCCCCTTTATTTCAATCCTGCACTGATCTGCACGGGAGCAGGACAAAGGCACACTTTCCTGGAAAGCCACACCTGCACAGTGCAGACTCAGTACAGCATCCCTGCCTTCAATGACATCCTCATCAGGTTCACAAACACTGCTTGAAAATATGTTACTGCAAAGCAGTGTGGTGACTGGGAAAGAGAGGTAATTAACACAGTCCTATCAAATATTTATAAAAGCTTACTGATTTTTTAATACTGTAAGATTTGACAGACATTCCAAGAAGAGGAGAGCTGAGTACATTCTGTTTTGGTGGGTTTATATAGATAGGCAGCTGTTTAAAAGGCAGGTCAGGTGTTAAGAGAGTGAGCATCTCTTCACAGCTGTGCTGTAGGAACAGCTGTTTTCTGACAGCAGCCTTAAGTGTCACAAATATTTCATTTCTGAGAAGAAAAAGAAGTTTCATTGAGATCTTTGACATAAATTCTTCTTTCCCATACAGCTTAAGGAAGAGTATCAGGGTGGTTTACGTTGACCGAGTCAAAATCACCACCTAGTTATGCATCTTCTGGAATATTTCATGTCTATAAATAGAACAAGGAACAAGCATACACCATGAGCCACAATCAGACTCAGTCTTTCCATATAATAGTTGCACACTGAAAAACAAACCAATCCGTTTTCCAGGAAAGGGGTCATTGATCCTGGAGACCATTACACACTCTTGTAAGCCTTCAAGATCAAATCATACAAAATGCCTTACATTCACCTTTACCAAGAACTCAGGCTTTGTTACCTCAACACACGTTCCTGTGTGTTTTTATACAAAGGAAACATAGGATATTAAGGCAAGGGAAAGACCACCTGGGCTGCTTTATTGGAAGTGGAAGTAGAATTTTTGTAGTTGGAGGAGCGAGATTTCTTATTTCAGATGTCTATTCATAGACCTCCACCTATACAAAAACCCAGTAACTGCATATCAGCACCTGTGGTTGTGTCACATAACACAACATGAAGACAAGAACAATGAACTTACAGCATCACCAGCCACCAAACTACTAAAATCTCTCCTAGAAGCTGGGATACTCAGCCCTACTTATGCATTCAGCTTAATGAAGTCATCACTTTTGTCCAGCACAGACAACTCATCTGGGTATGAAAAGGTCAAGGCATTATCACCTCCAGCTTCTTTCCTGCCTCTTCCTTTACCTCACCACACATACACAGCTACCCACCCATTTCATCCTGAGCTCATCTTTCAGCTTCAGCATGGTTGCAGAAGAGGGGACAGCCATTGGTGCCACGTACCATACACACACCAGGGTTTCATGCTCCTTCCAAGTCAGGCATATGGACAGCCTTTATCTCTGTTGCACCTTCAGAAAGCCTCCAAATAGTACACACAATATAGGACTAACAAATACGACCAAGATAAATGCAACTTCAGGTTGCTAAACTGCTCTACAAATCCCCAATTAAAGGGCAAAAAGCTGCCCATTCCTACTGCAGCTCTGCCTTTCGAGAAAAGGGATATTAAAATGGTCCGTCACGTCCTCAGTAAAATAGCCTGTACTGATTCTAAAACAGCAGTATCTTGCTTTCCCAGACTCACTGTTCTTTTCACCCTTCAAAGTCAAATCACAAGAGAAATCGGGTGGTTGTAATAATAAATGCGGTTTTAGAGACAGCACTTCAGAGTTACATCTGAGAACACACTACAGCCATTTCAGGCTCAGACTATAAATTTCTTTACTAACAAGAAACCACATTTCTGCTGGTTTAAGGTTCTCCTCAAGAGCTTCACCTCTCTTCAATTTATACCCTCTTAATCCTGCGGTCTCATAGTATTGGTAGGAGTCAGTTATCATCATCCAGACCACACAAATTCTAAAACATCCCACTATAATACATCTGGCACATTCACAGCCCTCCGCAAATCAATACAACACATGCATATTTAAGACATCTAAGAGAAAGCACATCCTTTGATTTTGTTTCTCGTTTGGTCATACACATATTGTTTTTAAATTAAGTCATTTTTGAATCCAGCTTTCTAATTTTGAAACCTAAAATCATCCTGAGGCCCAAATTGCACCAGTGCAGCTGAGATGGACACACCATAACACAAGTTCACATTGCTGCAGTCACTAGTGAAGACATGACAACCTCATATAGCCTTGGTCAGATCTGGTGAGCAATCAAGAGATGGGTACAAATGAAGTTACCCAACGCTGCAAAGGGGTGGCCAGTTCAATATGATAATCTGGCTCTTTTTACAAATAACATTTATGATAGGTGCTGAAACATAAACCGTGGTCTAATCCTTCCTTTATTGTTTTTCCATTTTGAAGTCAGCTACTGCAGGCCAGCACTGAAGGCCTGACCCTGCAAGCACACCCCTCTGTCCTCACATGGCTCCATCCCTCCCTCACACTTGTTCCCAGGCACATCCTCCCAGGCTTTGGCAAGACCAATGCCTTTAAACAGGGCTGCCATGCCTCTGCTACATTTTTCACAGCATGCAGCTCTGCTTTACGGTATAAAGTGCCAGAATGCAAAGCAGGACTTTCCCAGACCACAGCACTTGGAAAGGGTTGCAATAGGCACATACCTCAGCTCCGTGTACCAACAGAAGGACAAAACCATCCCACATCCTCTGTGAAAAGCCTGCCTAGTGGGACCCCTTGAGTTACTGGCATTTAAGCTCCTTCTTCTTGTTTCTCCTCATGCAAAGAGCAGGAGTGCAGGAGAACTAACCATTCTCCTGTCACTGTCTTCCCACCATGAGAGGCACTCAGCCTCACTGATTCAATGCAGCAGCCACACCTCATCTGCAACATGGTCACTTCCACAGCTGCATCCAACAAACACAAGTCTTGCCACCACTCTCATCCTGTGCAACCAGGGCCTCCTGGCTGACTTCTCACCCACCAGGAAGAGGCTAAAAGAGGAAAATCTATACAGACTGTCCTTCCAAGCAGGTCGCACATCTGAATTCTCAGCTGTTAGAGGGTTTATGATTAACAGGCATGCCACAGTGAGCACTAAGGTCTCTGTAACCCCATGCTGAAGTGCAGAAGTGGACTTCTGCTTGAAAAGAACAGCCACTGAGTTCAGAGAAATACAGGTGATGCAGATCATGTAGTGGCTTTTGTTCTGGTAGTTTTTTCCTGCTTTTTGAAAGAGACTGAACATTTCTGATTTGAATTTGATTTTGATTTGAAAGAGATGATATTTCTAGCCCTGCAGTGGTGAGTAGGTAGGCTCCACAATTCACACAGAAGCAATGCTACCCTGCCAATTGCATCCAGAAAGGAAATACGGTGAAAAAGTATGGTTTTGTCTGCTGTATATTACCAGAGGAAAAGTTCAAGGAAAATTTGCCCCCCGACATTTTCCTGCAACTCTGAGACACTAATTACCAAAGCCCACGTTTTCTCACTAGCAGAAGTCAAATGAAGTCCAAATGACTTGCAGAGAATAAACCTCTAGACCAAAAAAACCAAGTTCCACATCTCGGACTCAAGGACATTTTTAAAGCTTTCAAATGGCTAACCACCAGCTAGTTACTTCAGGGTCCTCAAAAGAGCCTTTACCTTAAGTATCCAGGCCTTTGTTCCTCAGAATATGCAGGCACATTCAGACAGAACATGTTTATCTAGGAATCACCACGGATAGTCAAGACCTCATGCCAGACCTGCAGAAAATCAAAGTGATTTCATGGCTGCAGAACTGGAAATATAGATATAGCCACAGAGAATAAATTTGTTTCCTAAAACTATTGCAGTACAAAATTATCACTTCTCATTAGAGACATAATGTATGTTAATACCTGATGCTGCTCAGGAAATTAATGCAAACTCAGACTGATTCTGCAGAACAGTGGGCTCGATACTTCAAAACTAAGATTGCCAAATTGCTTCTCCTAAGGCATTGTCAGAGATTCTGGGAACTCCTAGTACATCGACTTACTGAAGTAGTTACTCTGAGTAACTACTTAAGACAGGTCAGACAGAACCTTTATTAACTATAGTCATGGTGATAGAATACTGGGACAGCATTTCTCCCTCTGCATCCCTGCCAAATGATTGCAGAGACACAAGCTACAGACTGTCTCAGGGAATAAAAAAAAAGACCCAAAACATTTCAGTACTAACAAAGCCAGGTATCCACCCCTGAGAGGGATGAGCTCCTCAAGGAGCTTGCTAACCACAATTCAAATAAGGAATGAAACAGAAAGTAACGTAACAATGTGGGGATATGCTCTTTGTGGACTGGCACACCCAAGTATTTCACCAGCTCGGAAGTGGGAAGCTGGAAACCACCACAGACTGTTTGCTCTTTATTCAAAAGCAACATTCTTTTAGTGAGGATAAACGTCTTAGACATCTTCAATGTTCATTTTACCACTACAATGTAAAATCCAAGGAAAGGGCACTTCCAGAAAATAAACCTCTATTGACTCCTACTCTTTCAATGCAAACACTCCCTGAGTAATTTCTGTTCTCAATAGTGGAGAGGCACAAGAATCACCTTGCAAAGTACTATGTCTGCATTACGCCCACAAGCTCAGCTGATGTGACAGTGAACACACTTTTTTAATTAACAAGTTCCTTTTATCTCAAAAGGAACTTGTCCTTCAAAGGGTCCTTCAAAAGGTGCCCTCTAAAGGACTCCTCCAAGAAAAACTACTAAAACTTCTGCGCCACTGTTTGACGTTTTTGTGAGCAGCATGAATGAGAAGCAAAATGGAATCCTCCTATTACAGATACGTGTAAGTGGGTAGCAGAACAAGAGAAAAAAAAAATCATTATTTGGAATACATAGTAAGGGAAGAAAGGGAGGCAGTCTTCACATAAATTCTCTGCAAATATAACAACTCCTCTCCCACTGGAAGACATTACCTGCAAGTTTTTCAAGGAGAACAGGGTTAGATCCCCTTTCAGTGCACTGTAAAGTCCTAGAATTCACAAGCAGACATGATCCTGGGAAATAACCATCTCTGATTAAACACCACAAACATATATTCTGAAAACACTCATTTTTTTAGCATGCTGGCAGCATATGACTCATGTACATACTCAGATAAGAAGTGTGACAGGTAAAAGGGAGTTTCCTCTTGCAAGCACAGACCTGTGCTCCACCCCTCAGAAGTCACCTAGCCTTCAAAAGGTTTAAGACCTCCTGCATATTTCCATGTCTTGATGTTACTCTCAAGCACGACCAAGCCACCCTGCAGATCATGGTAAGCATGCCTGGAGGGAATAATCAGTACTGTCAGCCCCTGGCATCTCGTGCTGCAGGAGGCTGTGCTGCAGCAGGAGATGTGGCTCACTTCCAGAGCTGGGCAGAGGTCAGCCACTTCCAGCTTCTTTTGCAGGCTAGGCAGAATCAAGCCATAAGGCAGTAAAACCAAGAGGCCTCAACCCACACTGCCTTGTCCAGCAGAAGCTGGAGAGATGCAGCTGCAAGACCCGCAGCTCCAGGCATTTATTCCATTCGCTACCTCAGACAGCTCATGATAATCATCTTTAATTTTCAACAACTCAAGCCCCTGTGCCCCACACATGTATCTCCGCTTCCTGTCAGACATAGCTTCATTCATAGGTCCACAACTAATGGAAAATAGAAAATATTACCTTTGATGTGCATTTCTAGACAGAAGGTGTATAAGGTCATCTTTATTCCATGCAGGGGAAGTGGAGGTGAAAGAGGGCTTGTTTATTCTTGTTCCTATTTACAAAGGCAAACTAAGAAACTCAGTTCCCATTGCCACAAGCCAAAGCAGACCCACACAAAGTAGTGTGTGGGACAGGACTCTCCCCCAGTTTACTGTTAGCATAAAGACTGCTGTGACAGTTCATCATGAGTTCAAAAGGGAAGCAATCCCTTGCTTTACAGTACACCTCTCCCACCTGCCCCAGCCAGCAGAAACCCCATTGTAGGCACAGCCAGTATTGCTTTGTCAGCAGAGAAACAGGTTCTCAAGGATGGTCACAGGCTCCTCAGAGAGCAGCACTGCAGAACCTTTTTCCAGAGTAAATGAAACCCGCAGGATAACTGGGAGTTGGTGTCACATCTTAGTGACAGTCCCTTAATTTAAGGGGTAGCAGTAGGACACCTGAGATCAAATTCAAAGACCATTTTACTTCTATTGCCAAATCTCAGGCTGCCCCTCTTCTACAGGCCTAGTTAAAGGCAGGATTGCCTACTTGCTAAAGGTCTGCACTCCAGCATTCAGGATTCATGAGATTCATTTCCAGCTATGGGACGCCAGTTCTGGGGCCTCTGCACTAGAGTCATGCAGCTAGTTAGGTGATTTGCAGGATGCAATATCCTCATCAGACTGGGCACAACATTCTAAGGCTTACCTTCCTTTTCCTAAGCATCTCATTTATTCCAGAGCCTAAATTTACAAGTCCTCAGAAGATGAACGGTAGGTGTGGACAGAGAGGACTTAAGCACTCTTGCTAATCCCAGCCTCTTTTAGTAATTGTCTATAAACCACTTGTAGGAAAAGCAAGAGAGGCCAGACTCGAGATCAACTCCTAATCCAGCACCATGGACACCCAGCATCCAACACCTACCACCGCATTTTTGAGAGTAAGAGGAACACAGAAGATGCACTGACAGAAAAAAAAGAGTAGTGTAATCAGGTCAGGTTTGCACACAGTACATGGAGAACTGTGGGTACTTCGTACAAAACTCGTATCTCCATCATGCCATAATGGGGTACATTACAGAAGCCTCAAGCCTTACAGACGGTAGCCTGCAGTTTGACAAAAATGACTTATTGCTCTCATTACCCGCAGATGAATACTTATTATATTATGGAAACAGAAATACATGTATCTTTATCACACACCAAAACCAAGAAGTTAATGGAAGGTAATGGAAGTTAATGAATCAGAAGGCAAACATTCAAAAGAAAGTCTGTAAGAAAAGCTTCAGGGATTCTCAAAATACACAAACTGCTCATTCACCCTGGGAAGGAGAGGCACTAGCTCCCTGTGGTTCTGCACACACAGATTCTGCCCACTGGAATACAATAAAGAAAATACAATTTGAGTCCGGGGAACACAAGGTTACAATGACCTTCTTGTAGATCAAGAAAGCATGAGGGGTGAAGGCACAAGTTGACAAGAGATTTCCATGAGGGGAAACAAAATTTATAAACCCTCTTGGCTAAAACCAGGTTTGTTCTCCACAACTGTACTCAAGGCAGATCTCTTCTCTTTGATGTAAACGACAAAATTCCCAGCAATAACTGAACAAGAGTAGGCATAAGGATGCAGTGCAATTGCAAAGACAAAGCAAAGACATTTGTGACTCATGGCCCTCTCTTCCTTTTTATAAAAACGCAACATAATGCCAAACAACACAATCTGCCCTGAGACCATCTGCGCTCGCCTCTGTTTCGATGCATTTCCCAGACACTGAGGAGACCTGTCTCTCCACCCATACTGCTGAGCCTCAGCTTTCCAGAGCCAGCAAATATTATTCAGCATCATTACTGTGTTATTACACATGATCTTCAGCTCTGTTAGCTCATTCACAGCAATCAACAACAAAGCAGCTTCCATAATCTTCTCAGCCCACCAGCCTAGAGACAGTTTGAAGTGCATATAAAAAGCAGATTTACCTGGCTTGCTTCCTTCACAGTCATGCCCCAGCTGTCCTTTTGTGTTCAAGCCACAAGTATACACTTCCCCATCTTCCAGCAGGAACACGGAGTGGTTTCCTCCACATGCCACCTCCTTGACATTTCTGTCGTGAATGAATCCACACACCTGTGGTTCAGGAATGATGACCTGGAGGTTGCTACCTATCCCAGGCTGTCCAAAAGATGAGTAACCCCAGCATAGCATTTTCTCTCTTTTCAAGAAGTCATGTATCCTTCCTGGGAAAGAGAAACAAGGAAGGAGTGTGAGCGAAGCAAGTACTCAACAACTGATTCTACAGAGATAAGCTGCTCAGAGCAGGAGGTGGAAACAATCCAAAAAGGCATTTCCTGCATGACTGCCAGGCTTCTGGACTGCGAGTAAAAAGAGATTGCCAGTGTTACACAGATAAAGAAAGAGGAATCAAGACAGCTCAGGTACTAAGTCAGCACCTTGAACTGGCCATCTCCATCTGGCAGTAGTAGTGTTCTGAAACACAGCAGACCTGAGCTTTTATTTTAGGCAAACCCAGTGCAATGCTTTTTAGACTCACAGGTCCAAACCTGAACTTTTGGAGTTAGAGAGTTATATCCGGGACCACTGCTTGAAGAAATCTTTAAAAATTATCTCAAAAGTGGTCAAATTAGTCCTGAACAGACCGACATGGGTATTTGTGGTATACTGGCCAATGCAGAACTGTTATTTCTGATAAACCCAGATTAAGAAGTATTTTGCTCAACTGAACATATTCTTGCAACCTAAATATGTGTATGTACACATCCTCCCCCCAAGCTGCAGCAAGAATTCCCCAAGAAGCAGCACTTCACATGGAGCAGCACACTGACAGCTTGGCCCCAACAGCTATGGACAGATAACATTAATGCAACTTGCCAGCAGTCAGGTGTTGTATTTTATGCTGCGCCCAGTGAGAATCAGAGATTTCAGAGACATGAGTAACATGGGAAGGGGAGAGCCATAGCAATATAAAAGGCCCAATGAATTACTCAGCCCAAACTTGATAATGACAACAGGATGCTAATACATAAAAGTTGGGGGGAGGGAAAGAGCCCTCATTCCAGAAGAAGCAAGTGAAAGATTTTGGTAACGCTCTCTCATCACTCCTAATCTCAATAGGTTTGGGTTATTTGTTAAACAGGCTATACTAATAAGACACTGAGAACTCTTCTGCTTGAGCCAGAAATCAATTAAAGCTCTTTTGTAAAGGGAAGAAGAAAGAAGAAAATGAAGGATCCGAGATATCAAGTCTTATGTCTCACCATGCCAAGTTTTAAACTAAGGTCATTTACAGCAGCAGCAGCATTTACTATCTTAGCACAGGATCAAAAAGCAAAAGGTAACCCCTGAAGTGCTGAAGGTTCCTCAAGGAAACAAGATTTCTTCCCCCCCTCTGAGCAGATAAGAAACACATGTGTTCAGGTCGTTTCTGAAGCCTGGTGCTAATTCAAGCTCTAGGTATTAGCAATAAAGCCTTTCCTAATCTAAGCAACCAGCATTCATCTCTTACCCTGCTACCCTGGCCTGTCAGTCAGGTGTGAGGCAGGACTGAGCTGGATGGGGAGGGAAGAGGACTGGATTTTCCAGTTATACTGCATCGGTGGTGCAGTTTCCTACCACAAACCATTCTTATTAGGTTCTTTAAAGCATGCTATGAATCCCATTTATCTCTAACAGCCATTGCTCCTTTATAGCATAATTCAATTCATTCACATCCACAGATGTGCTTATCACCAGCCAGCTTCAAAGCACCCAGAAGAAAAAGCAGGAGGTTACAAGGCTCTATCTAGTTAAATCAGTCATTGTGTACACTGTACTTGGTTGCCCTCAGCACGAAAGTCTGATGGAAGACACCCTCTACACTGGCTACACCATTTCCTACACTAAGAATAGGAATGCCATCGGACACAGTAAAATTGCAAGCATGTGCTTTAAATGACACAACTGCTATATTTATAGTGAACTTCATGTTCTGTCTTAAAAAAAAAATAAAAGCTTAAGCAACACCCTGAAGGTGGCAACACAAAGGCCATTTCAGAACTGGCATCTGAAACAGCAGAAATCTGGGACTATCATTTTTCTCAGCCTGGAGAATTACTCTGTCATGAAGATATATGCAGCATAATAGCAGCAAACCTGAAGATCAAAGATCACATTCCCTGCTACTATAACTGGATGTTGCCTCTGAGCTGAAAAGATTTCACCACTATGCAACCTGAACTACAGTGACATTGTACAATATGAGCTAAATATTAATTTGGGATATCTTTCTAAAAGGGCTCCTGAACAATTTGCTCCCCATAGACTGCAGTCATTTTTCCTAGTGCTAATTTCATTTAAAATGCTAAAAATACTTTGATTACTTTCCTTGTGTTCATATTCTACAAAAGGTTGATGTAATGGGCAGGAGGATGTGATGTGATTGGTAAGAGATGGGTTTTCCTCCAGCTAAGACACTACTTAAAACAGGAAGAGTTCAAACTCCCCGTAATTCATATGCACACCAGGGTGATATTCCTCAACCCTCATTCATGCTAATGGCCAGGTTTACTGAAGCACCTTGAACTTTAACAATCCCTATGGCAGACAACGAGGTGTGCCAGACCCTTTAGAAAATCTGGTCTTAACTACCATTTTTTCAAATTATCTCCATTGAATCCCGCCCCACATCCTCCAAATGATAAATCCCTGTGCAGCTCTATTCCAACGAGACAGAGCAGCACTTATCACTCAAGAACAAACACCAGCATAGCCACTTCCCATCTAAGTGTATGGGCACAGCTAAATATTTGCCAGTGGGCTGGTGAGCCACATTTTTAATTTACTTATTTTGAAGACATAGCACATTTTTAAAACCACAACTGTTCTAATACTTTTTTTCCTTCCCCCAGAAAAGCTGCTGCAAGTCTTAATACATGTGTTCAAATAGGAGCTGTGTCCCGAAATACAACAAGGCTTCAAATGACGACTTCACACCCTGTTTCCAATCTGGCAAGGCAATCACTCTTCTTTGACATTAGCAGAGAACATAAAAATTCATGTTACACTGAAAACTACCTCTATGAGCTGTACAACCTCCTTATACTAAAACAGCTATATAAAAAGATTTCTAGTGTGGGCAGGCACTAACACAGACATGTACCTGCACACTTACATATAAAATATAGGTAAGGTATTTTATATCCACTCATCTGAATATTTTAAGAGGGGCTAATTATTCCTAACGCTTAGCTCAATACACCTTAAAAAGCTGAATTTTTATCTTCAGAGGACAAACCCTTAAGGAAGGTGGGACTTTTTTAATGCATCAGTGCATTCAAGTTCTCAGGCTCTTTTAAAAACTGGATTGCAAAAAGCACAGGAGCTGCAGTACTCAATCACATCACCTATTCTGTGTTCTTCACAGATCACATCACAGCCAGCTTGGTATTCAGGTTTTAGAGATAAGAACAGATGCAATGCAGCAAAGCTGGTCATTTGTAGAGACTCCACATATATAGCAAAACAAAAAACAGGGGTGAGGGGGGGAATATAACCCAGCATCCTGAAACCCTGACATTCCAGGAATAATTCACCATCAAATCAGCGAAACATGTACACAGCACAGCTAGAGATAGGAAAATCTCACACTGTGGGGAATATTTTGAGGAAATCCATTGTGGGTGGAAGATCTGCTATAATAAGGCAGAGCTAACATACTAAGAATATATCCTTTGGTGAGAAAATAACCCTGGTGGTTTGGGTAAAATAAAACATGTAAGATCGTGACAGAATGTGTTTTATTTCACCTTCATTTTTTTCTTTTCTTTCTTTTTAACAGCTCTCACGACATACACGGTCTCTTCACAGGATTATACAAACATATTCTAAAGCCATTGCCGCGACCGAAGCAGCACCCTCCTCAGAAAGTTAGTTAAGTAAATATCGTGCTTTCAATAAGCAACACTCAAGATAGAATGCTCTCTAAACAGAGATCAGCCAACTGGCAGGGCATGAATAAACAAGATCTTCCTTCTCTGCTGTTTGTGAGGTTTCAGCTAGCTAACGTGCTCCTTCTATCAGCACTGCCCAATAATGAAGGAATTTACTGCTTCTTTCTGCCACTAAGCCTCCAAGCCCACTTTCGTCTTCCTTTTGCCTCTGTTTTACTCCAACTCAACGTCCAGTGTAGTCCAGGCTATAAGAGCAAGAGAAAGCAAAGTGTAACAGCGAATGAGTTCCAGCAGGAACAGAGCACTTCCATTGCATAACCACAGACCCTCAGCTAGAGGTGTCCCCGGAGAAAACACTTAAAAATAGATGACTGAAACCAGACAAAACCCACACCATCTCCATCTTGCAACCCCAGCAAGAACACCTCCCTGTCTCCACCCCACACGCTCCCGTTCTTGCTGCTGCCGCCGCTGCCCACCCCGAGACCGGCGAATCCTGCAGGGTCTGCCGGGCCCAGCGGCGGGCATGACAATCCCCCGGGGACGTAGGCCGACAGCACCGGCCCCCGACCCCTCCAGCACCGGCCGTCGGTGGCTCCTGCCGCGGCCCCACGGCTGTCCTCGGCTCCGGCACCGGCCCAGGGAGGCCCTGCCCGGGGACGCGCGTCCCGCGCCGGTAGGGTAGCGAGCTGGGGGTGGGGGGTACAGGGGGCTGCCGCGGCGCTCCACCGCGCCGCTCCGCGAACCGCCGCAACCCCATCTCCCCACCACACCGCCTCGATACCAGGGCCGGCAGCAGCCCTACCGGCGGCCACGCCGGGGAGCTGGGCTTTCCCTCCCACGGCACTCGCCGGGCCAGGCCTGACCAGCGCAGCGGATCTGGCGTCGGGCGCACCCCGGCTGGGCTGTGACAGCGTCGAGCAGGGTGTGCGGGACAAGCAGCTGCCATCGGTCCCGGTCCCAGACCCCTGCATTCCCCAGCCTCGCTCCTCGGCGCTCACCTGCCACCAGTCCCGCCGCTGCCGCCGCGGCAACGAGAAAGTCCAGCCCCACGGCACCGCCACCGCCGGCCGGAGTGACGGCGCAGAGCTGCCAATGGGAAGCGCGGGGCGGCCCGCGAGGGCGAATCGGCGGCGGGCGCTGCGCCTCGCCCCGCCCCGCGCTGTCAGTCGGTGGGTCTCGGCCGGTGGTAGCTTCTGCCGCCCTCTGTCCCCCTTCACTGGGTCGGCAGGGCTCGGGTCGGGCCAGGCCTAGTTGCCGGTGCTAAGGGGCTTCCCGGCCTGCTGGCGCCGGGCAGTGACTGCGGCTTGCTTGCCGCGGATGGGAGCGGCAGCTCCTCGGGAACGGTGCGTGGATGTTACCCCGTTCCCAGGGGAGGTCTGCTGAAGCCAAGGCGTTCCTGGGGGCCTGCCCGTCGCCGTTGGAACGCCACGGGAGCCGAGGGACAGCGCTGGCAGGCGGCGAGCACCGCGGATAGCGGGCTCACAGGCAAACCAAGGCCAAGGGTCGTGGCCGCAGGGATCTAGCAAAGCTTACAGGCCAAGCAGAGCAGGCCGAGAGTATAGACTGTAGGAACCAATGGGCAAAGTGCAAGTATCATCGAATTTAAGCTATTCTAAATGAAGATGTAAAGGGAAAGCCAGTTTTCCACTGCTTAAAAATTACTCTCTTGGTTTTATTAAGCAAGAAATATCACTTACTGACACTAATAACAGTCTACCCTCTGCTTTTTTTCATCTTGCATTTTACAGGGCCTCTGGGTACCTGGCAGGCTTGTTTGCATAGGAACTGGTACATCTTATACAAAGTTTCAACCTTAGCAAAATATTTGTGGTTAAAGTATAAATCTCTGTTGGGAGAAAGAGAAGGGGGGAAATAAAAAGAAGCCAATGAGCAAGTAATTATATAGCTCCCAAGTAGTCATTTTCTGATTTTAATGGCATCCATAGAAAAAGACACTGCAAGAGCAATGCACAAGCTGGATCCCACTCAGACCGTCGAAACGCCAGCCAACATTGGAATCAACCCAGCCAGTATTTGAGCAAACCACACAGAGATGTTTGCAAGAGCTCAGGAAGAGGGAAGAGGTCCCTAAAGCAAGTCCAGCACCCAGAATACTCATCTCCCTTACGCTGCACCTCTGGCGGTTGGCAGGGTTTGTGTACTCAGCGTGCAATGTGTCACGTATCAAGTAATTCACCTGCATTTGCATGGATTGTACTTGTTTAGCATAAAAAGAGCTACTCTGTAGTGTAAAATTACACTAATAATAGCTGTGGCATAATAGCATTTACCTAACCAGTGTTACAGGCAGCTTCAAGAATAGCTAAAAGTGTAGAGGAAAAAATACTTCCTTTGTTTGTTTTTTGGTTTGGTTTATTTATTTCATCATCTGGAGACCTTTGTAAAATAGTCAACAAACAGAGGCTGGTTTCCTCTGTTTCTGATTGAGTAATCAAGGACGGGAAGGTACACACAAAAAAAGCAGGGAGGGGAAAGTAGATGACGGAGCAAGGAGTCTCTTGCTTAAACCAATTTTTAACTGGCTACATTTCAGCTTCAAGGAGAACTTTCAAGGCTGCTCCTTCATAAATGGATAGATTTTTAAATGAAGACACCAAAATGAAGGTATTCTGTGTCCCTGCACGCTGCTGTGCACAGCTCCCTCTGGAGGCCTCTACCACTGAGGAATTTCTTCATTTCGGAGGCCTTTATCACTGATGATTTCTTCGTTTCATTGCACCATGAGTCTTCCTCACATGGGGCCAGTCAGGTGCCATCAGGCTGGAGTCCACATCTCCCCACTGGCTAAGGGTTGCCCTAGGCAGGCCCATGGTGAGGCTTGATCTTCACCAGAAGAACATGTATCTCACCATTTCCTTGGTGGGTTAGGTCATCCAGAGACCAGATGAAGACACCCAAGGATGCCAAAACCTGCAGCTCATCCTGATTTCCCAAGCACTTCTCTTCTCCTCTCAACCAGCTGAACAGCAGTCCAATGTTAAGAACCACATGTGCAAGCATGTGGTGAGCTCTCTTGAATGTTGTGGTAATACAAGTTACTACTCACCAGAGTTATCTCCACAAAGGAAGACAGGGTGGCAGCTTCCACCTGCCTTGTGAACCTTCTTCTGGTAGGTGTTTTCCTCCAGAGTCCTTCACCAGGTGCCACTGGTAGCCCTCTGCTCCCATGGGCCATAGCACAGACCTTCTAACAGGGCTGTGCAGAGGTAGCAATGCTTTATGCAGTGTCAGTCCTGCTTGCTGTCAGAGCTTTTCACCATGGTCACCCCAGATCCATCCTGGTCACATCAGCTGCTCTGTCAGGCTCTTGCACTTCTCTACAGGTGATGATCAGATCAGACAAGCGGTCTAAAAAAACATTCCTGCAGCAGGTTCAATATACTTTGAAATAAAAGCAAAGCCTATTTGAGGGCAAATTAAAAATAGCCTTGAAAGTTACACTGGGCTTTAATCTCCCATGTGAGGTTGCATCATACCTGATGAGAAGGAAGTTCCTCCACGCTCTAAATAAACCTATTATCACTTAATCTCTAGTGTGTTGAAATACAAACAGAATACATCTTCTGTGAACTTGCACAGCACAGATCACTCTGGATTTCTGAGCCCTAAGAGAGGCTTAGAAGAACATAAAAAAGGAAACCAGGAGCAGGCTGGTGAAGCTAAGCTGCCATTACAGAAAGCTGTGATGGTGTGGCATCAGCCAAGTGTTGGATGGAGACCTGGCAGCTCAATGGGGACAGCAGGTTGAGCCTCTGCCAGTTCCTTCTTCCCACAGAAATACTCCTGCAGCAGGGTGGTGCCTTTCCTAGAGGATGCAAACATCCCTGTGGTGTCCTGTCTACCACAGGCTGGCAAGGGGGACAAGGGGCCCCTTGCATGGGCCACAACCCCTCACTCCCCTTGGCTGGCAGCTGGCATCCTCCAAGGCACTAGTTCCCTTCTCTATCATCACCACTGCCATGCCACCCACTTTCCCAGTGCTTGAGGTGAGCGCTTCACTACACTGTAACCTAGAAGGAACCTTTCTTTTTGTTAATATGTAACAATGCCCTTTTAATTGAGCTGGAAATGCTATCCTAACAGTCACTTCCAAAAAAGGTTTATATCATCTACTGACATTTCAAAGAGGCAGCCTTTGTGGTCCAATAGCATCTGCATGTGATACCAAACACAAAGTCAAGACAGAAGAGGAGATAAAAATTGCTATCTTTTTCTCACTTTCCATTTTTACATTAACCTAAAGCATATTCTGCACCAAATGTGGAAGAATTTGACTTGTTCAGCCTATGTAATGCATCCATTTGAAATACACTTGCATCAGCCTTTGACTCCTCTTGTGAATGGCTTCCTCATATCAATAAAGATAGAAAACAGACACACTGTCATGCATAAGCAGCTGCTAACTAAAGAACACAACTACAGGTGTGGAAATTTAATCAATCATCATTTAATTCACATAGTAAAAGTCTTCATATATATATGTCCACCAAAATATTTAACACACCAAAGGCAAGAGAAGACTACTGAAAAATGCTTGCCACTGTTCTCTATATTCACACAAATAAAAATACACAGAAAAATACACCTCCTTCCTTTGCATCCTGCCTGACATTGTCAATGTGACAGAATCATAGAACGGCTATGGCTGGAAAGGACCTTAAGACCATCTAGTTCCAACCCTCTGCCAGTGCTATGCATTGTTTCAACAAGGAGCTTCCAGCAGCCCTACAAGCCTCATGTCCACAGGGTTCTGTAGACAAAGCTGTTCTGCAAGCCTAAAATTTTAATTAACAAACATCTCCTTAGAAGATATAAAGAAACATGACAAATATCACAGTGCTAGCACACAAGTCCATTAATGCTTTACAAATACAGCTTTTGACAAAGTCTAGGAATGATAAATCCTCATACTAAGAACTTCTTCCAGACAAGTCAAAGGCCATATCCAGGTGCTGCTCCTTCAATTCAGTTTACAGGAACACCTCTCCCAGCATTATTTGCTCTCCAAGAGAATCTTTCACTAATACAGATTAAATCTTTACCCTAGCTTCCTCTTGCAATGACAACTGCTTAGCATGTACTGGCTGTATGTTTGGTAAAGTACAAACCACAGAATCCCCATTGCTCTAAGTTTACCAATGAAAGAAGACCAGCATAGTGCAAACAGGATGCATGTATATGTAAGTATATGTGGTTATCAGCTTGGTTCCTGGAAGCATGTGAACTAGGATTCTTCTTTCCTAACTTTATAATCTAATAATCAAGTATCTGGTCTAAGCTCATTTTTGTAATCAATACAAAATCTCAGTGAATACATGCACTCAAGTGCAGTAAAAATAAGACAGGGTAGAAACCAGTAAATTGGGATTATTAACAGAAAAATATGACAAGTGATAACCGTCCTGGGTTCAGCAGTAGCAGTCTTTTTTTCCTCCTTCTTAGTAGCTGGTGCAGCGCTGTGTTTTTGAGTTTCGGCCTGGGAACAGCACTGATAACACCAATGTTTTTAGTTACAGAAGGGGGGGAGTGAGCGAGTGGGATGCGTGGGTCTGAGTTACTGACTGCACTTAAACCACGACAGTAACAAAGACTTGTTTTCTTATTTTGCTTTAAAGCACTCCTGACCAAGAGTCAGGACATACCAAAACTTTCATTATGTTCTATGGCATAGAGCAACTTCTTCTTGAGTATTCTTTTATTGCTGTATCTGGGGAGGAACAGAATGTGGTGGCAGGTATTGGCACCAAGATGGAGCTCATCTGGATTTTCTACTTGAGGATCTACAATGCGAAAGTTAAAATATTCCAGTCCATACGCAGGGATTCGATCGGATCCTGATAAAAAAACTGACGGGGAAAAACAAAAACAAGTTAGCAAATTAAAAACAGAACAACCCCCAGCAAGATAATGTTATCATAGGATGAAAATCATAAGGGAAAATTAGTGTTCAAATATGGCTATTTCCATAAGCTAATTATCTGCTTTGCTGAATTTGTACTTCTTGCTAATAATTACAAACCCTCTTCTACTTACACAGATTTTGTGCATGAGAAAAGCCATGCTAGGCTTGACCTTCTACATTTAAAAAGGATGAGCTAGCTTCTGCAATCCTTTGAGAAAGCTAAACTGCTTACATCAACACAGGCTGCTCACACAAGCTGAGGCCTCTGACCAACAGCTGATAACCATGAAAGTAAGGGATAAAGGAATTGCAAGGTTCAAAGTGGTCAGATGCACTCAGGCAAGCCTCAGGGGTTGTGAGGAAGGTCAGAGCTGTACTTGTGCAATTCTTTTTGTCACTTCTTTGTGGCTTTCACTAGGAAATGTGGCAGGGGGTGGGGAAAACGTCAAAAAGCCATTTGGAACTATAGTAGTCTTCATGTGTGAGCATCTAAAATGTGTATTGTGGGGGAGAGAAAAAGGCTAGGAAGAATTTAAAATGCCTGATATATTACCAAGAAACATTTTCTTTTTTTCTTCTGGGAGTTTGTGAAACACAATCCAAAAATTCCTGATGGTTTTATCTAAACTTCTATACCGTCCGTACATCACACTCTGTCAAAGAGATAAAAATAAAACAAGCCCATTAATCCTATTTCCATTTTTATTTACAGCAACAACAGTTTACCAAATAAATTTTATAACTCTGTTTGCAGATACTCAAGTCCTCTTAACCTCTGGAATCTCCTTGTTCATTTGTTTTTCAAAGATTCATATGACAATCCTTGAGCTTCAGCTCGGTTTTTAGTTTCCTTTATTCTTGTACCTGATTTAGACTAAAACCAGACTCAAAACAACAACAAAAAGCAAACACAGAGAAAGTCCCCTGCGCTTCTGTTTTTGTGTTCATAGCCTATGCGCTCAATGAAAGAGCAGGTCAGAAGGAGTTTATGCTCAGCAGATACAGCACAAGTATACTGTGCTTGTATCCAGTACCTTTTCCAGCAGATGCCAGTCGCATTTTGTGTGTCCCTGGAGAACAGTCTGGAGCTCCGCAGGGAGAAACATCTTCCACTTTCTACCTGGGCAGCCTCTCAAAAACCCTCGCATGAAGTCCTCAAATGGTTTCCGTATCGATTCATTTAACACATAATTCACATACAAGTCAACAAATTCTTTCCTGCAAAGATATTTTGAATCAAACAAGCAATGCAATAGCTGAGGTTTTAAAAGGAGAGTTACAGAGAACTTTATTCCTTATTCCTTTATGCTGTATGACCTGCTCTACTGAAAAGACAGTCTTTACTGACAGCAGTCATCACTGCCAATTATTTATTCACTGAATAAGCTGGGAGGATCATCACAAATAAAAGAGATTGCTGGCCACCATGGATTCATTTTGATCATACTCTTTGTACTTCATGTGAACACTCCGGTGAAATCCTATCAGACACTTCACTGTTGCGATGGAATCTAGCAGACCTAGTTGGTGTAAATTCAGCAAAACTCCCAGTAAATGGCCAAGAATTACCCTGAAATCAAAACAGATATTTGCACATCTGCTAATCAGTACAGTTTCACTCTTCTCTCTGTGATGGGGATTTGTTTAGTGACTTGCACACGTAAAATCAACTCAGTGTAAACACTATACTTCAAGCTTCATAACAGACCTTTCAGTCATCCCTCAGACAGGTCCTCAGATCATATGCACAACCCAGGCCACAGAATTTCTCTCTGTCCCCTGTGCTGAAGTTCATAGCGACACAATACCTTATTGACAAATTGCTCCTTTTCTGTTGTACAAGACACTTTCCATATACATAACTAAGCAAGAAACATTCTGCTCATTAAAAAAAAACACCTTACAGATGTGTATTTAGCTGGATTTCCCAGACAAGCTGTCCATATTTCCCTGAAAAAATGTAGTTCAGGGGTATTTTATACACTTGATAGGAATTTCCCTGATAAGGACAGACACCTTTATAAGTACGGATGCCAGGATGTTCAAGGATCCCCTTCTTATCCAGGCTGCTTGCACAAACTGCCAATGTCTGGCACATATGCAGTCCGTACAGTAAGAACCAAAAGCATACAACCTACTGGACCAAGATCAATGGCACAATGCTGACATTCAGTATTTTCTAAGAGTATATGGGGATGGGTATAGATAAGGTATTTTACACACTCATAAAAAGACAACAAGATAAAGAAAACAAAACCAACCTGTTATCCCTAGTGACAGTGATGTTGGCACCATTTTTTTTAAGTTCAACAACACCCACGGAACCTCCTTCTTCCATTATCTACACAAATAAACAAAAACATTAGATGCTATATCTATATATGACAGACACGTGTGCTATATCTATCATTCTTTCTTTCTGCAGGGTCTGACACAGCACTCTTGCTAGTTGGAGTTTACAGACAAGTTGTGGGGTCGGAACTAGATGATCTTAAGGTCCTTTCCAACCCTAACTATTCTATGATTCTATGATTTGCAGTGGATGCTGTCATGCCCAAGTACATGCATGGTATGTCTGAATGGCACAATAACGTCTTACCGTGAAGTTCATGTCCAGGCTTTCAAGGACATGATCACATTCTTCATGCAAAATTCCTTGAAGACTCCTTTCAAAAAACAAAGGGAAAAAAGAGAGGAAATGTGACCACTCAATGCACTTTAAAATTCCACTGAAAACCATCCTTTGACAAGTAGTATTTAAATGCAGACACATACAGAACACCTATATTCACACAGAACCTTCACATATGGCCCTAAACTGATCTATACTCATGTCCCACTACTGCCAGGAGCTAAGGGCAAATGCCTTCACTGCAAAGGATGCCAGCCAAGTCCGTCCTCACGCCCTGTGAAGATAACTTTACACAAAGTTCAGTGGGAAGTGGGCTTGGACCACAGCCTTGCTCTTCCAGATATCAGCTAGTGAGGAATTAAGTGTGGACCAGCAGGATGATCTGGGAGAACTGTTCTGGGCTGCATCACCTCTCAAAGTACTGCAGGCCACTTGATGTTTCAGTCCACTGAGGACATTTTTTCACCTCAACACAGCCACTGGCTCATGCGATGGGGTCCTCCTGTTGTCAGCTGCTGACAGCACTTCTTCAGGAAGACAGGCTTCAGGGGCTAGAAGCTTTATGCTGGTGGCAGCAGCACCTCTCCCTGCTGTATCTGGCTGAGGTCTCCTTGCTCAGCACGTGGCAACCCTGCATGCAGGTCCTCAGATCTGGCACAGCTGCAGCATACGGTAATACTGTGCTTGTGCCCAGCAACATTGTGGAAAATTGTAATTAGCAACTCAGAGAAAAATCCAACATTAGCAATGGGGTGCTTAGTTCATCCAAGCTGAAACTACAGCTCAGAGTGGTTTGAACTATATATTCACATGGAGCAGAAATCTGACCCCTCCTAAGCATGGCTTTTTATTTCGGCAACGACAGCCTCTGTTTGACAGCAACATCCATGCCCAGGACAAGGACCACCTCGGAAACCTGCGGCTACGTCGAATGTAGTTACCACGGGCACCCTGACTGCGGCCCTGGGCATCTCCGTGCACACATCCAAGCTAGGAGACCCGCCTGGGCTGAAGCTCCCAGCAAGCGCTGGGGCCGTCCCGGCCCGTACCGGCCCACATCTGGCAGCAGCTCCTCCAGGTTCTCCAGGGTGGGCGCCCGGCCCAGCAGCTTTTTGTAGAGAGCCCGGGGGAAGGCGAAGGGCGCTATGCACCCGTTATGCAGGGCCATCCCGCACAGCGTTCCGATCCGGAAGAACACGTCCTCACCGCCCGACGCCTGCTTAAACACAAGCACACAAAGAAAGCCGTGACTGCCCCTTCGCGGGAGCACGCTCCCCGCACCCCCCGGGCCGGCCCCTCACCTGACTGGGGAACCACACGAGGCCAGAGGCGACGCGGCGGAAAGCCCCCGTGACGGGCTGGCAGAGAGTCCTGACGGCCACGCTGAAGAGCTCCTGGGACGGCCCGCCTTCGTCCACGCCCTCCTCGTCGAGGAACGACACCTGCGAACACCGAGACACGCATCGCGCTGGGGACAACAGCACGGCGGTACGCGGAACCCCTGTGAGCGCGCCCAGGGCAGCCGGGCCGGCTGCCGGCGCACCGGAAGCGGCGCTGCTCGGGGAGCGGCCATGCTGCGCTGCGGAGGGCGCGGCGCGGCTGCGGTGCTGCGGCGGACGGCAGCGGGCGGCCGCCCTGCGAGCGGCGGACACGGGCAGCAGCAGGACCCGGGGAAGGAGCAGGGCTCAGGGCGGTCTCGGCCTCAGCCGCTGGAGCCGTCGCTGTTGAGCTTCCTGGTGTGCCCGCTCTCCAAGCGGCCGCTGAGGTGAGGGGAAGGGAAGGGAAAAGGAATGGGAAAGGGAAAAAGAAGGAGAATGGGAAAGGGAAAAGGAAAGAAAATGGGAAAGGGAAAAGGGAAGAGAAAGCCCGGTCGCGCTCTCGCTGCCCGCCCCTGCCCTGCTGCTGCCCCAGGTCGAGTGAGAGCGGCTGCCAAAGGGTAAACCCTGGTTATTCACTCCAATTGTTCTCTTGTTTCCCCCTGACTTGCCTGGCCAGGTACGAAGAAGCTACCAACGAGCTCATTAACGAGGAGCTGGGCATTGCGTACCCCATCATCGATGGCATCCCCAACATGATCCCAGAGGCTGCCAGGATGATTCAGAAGAAGCCCCCAGCTGAGGACTTGAAGCAGGCCTGAGGACCCCCCAGCCACCGACCGCAGTGAAGTGGGGCTGATATGGCCGGAGGAGGCATGCTCCCCTCCCTGCCCACGCTGACTGTGCTTGTGCCCCTGCTGTCCCTAGCAGGCTTGTTTTACTCGGCCAGCGTAGATGAGACCTTCCCACAGGGCTGCACCAGCACAAACAGCCTATGTTTCTACAGTCTCCTCCTTCCTATTACGATACCAGTTTATGTGTTCTTCCACCTGTGGACCTGGATGGGGATTAAGCTTTTTAGGCACAACTAGTGCAATGCATTTGCTAACTCCTGGCCTTCTGTAAAGTGACATAGTTTATTTAATCTCATCTGGTATTGCAGTTGGTTTGAGAGAGTCTTCTTCTGAGACTAGTGACTGTCACCATTTTCCTAGTACTCTCTGGAACTATGAAGACCTCGGCAGCAGCCTAGTATTTAATTACTGCTAAGGCAGATAAAGAGAAGGAGTAACAAGAAGCACTAATTACTTCTAGTGTATCCCATGAAGTGTTGTGCATTTGTGGTGGCACTAATGAAAATCTTCTATGCAGTGATGTTTTTTCAAGGAAGAACTTGTAAATGACAGAAATAACTTAATAAACAATGATAACGAGCAGCAGTATGAATCTTCTCTCTCTAAATTAAAAGCATTGGTTTGGTTTTGAACTGATGCGTGTATTGAAGTGCATTTGTCTCACTCTCAGAAGAACATAAAATAAATTGGGCTGATGTTTAATAACAAGATTATCAAGATTAACAAGTATCTCTTGGTAGGATACTAATAATGCAGTCAAATTGATAAGGCCGCTTCTGGCCAAATAATGCTGTGATGCACAGGATGAAAGGCAGTGCCCACAAGAGGTGTATTCAAAGGCTGCCTCCAGCTAAGTGCAGCACTTCGTTGGGGCTCCTTGCACTATCGGTGGAGAGAAACACTGGGTCTAAAGGGCAGCACAGGGCACAAGCCTTATTGCCTCTAAATACATGCCTCCTACAGCTGATGAAGGGGGAAGGAAAGGAGCCATTGTGAATCTTCTCTTAAGTGTACAGGAAGGAAAAGCTCTGATAGTTCTGGTTGGCAAGAAGGCTCGCTTGGAAAGAACCAGAAGTGGCTAACAGGGCAGCGAGGTTAGCAGTTTCTGCTGCAGAAGTGTGCCAGACTGATTGCCCTTGTGCTAGTGACTGACGCTCACGTGGTCCCTGCGCTGAGCTTTGCCCTGAGGCGGGTGCTCTCTTCCCACCCCAGGGCTAGCATTGCGATGCCTGCAGAAAATACAGCTGCCAGAACCTTTGGATTTGCATGGAAATCACAGACTAAAGCGACATGGAGAACAGCAGCGTTATACTCAGCTTTTCATTTCTCTGGCTGGCCTTCTCCTTCCTTTCCCTTCAGACAGCATCTCCATGAGAGAAATGGTTTCTGTGGTTGTGTTGTTTGCTGGCCTCTAAGGTTGACTCCCCAGCCACCAGGCTTTTCATGTAACAGCAAACTGGCCTTTAAAGTAACAGTAACAGACTTTGCCAATTGCCAGTTTCCTGAGCAATCCTATTACCTCAAAGCAACCTCATGGTAAATAGCACTGCCACTTGCATTTAACCTACACCAACAACACTTGATGGCTACCTGGAATAAGTATGTATGATACTGTCCTCCAGCATTACTCTATATCCCTCGTGGAACATGTTTCTATAATAATGTGAGGAGTAGTTTTGTTGTATGCTCAGCAAATACTGAAATCCTTCTACCAATACTTCAGTAACACTGCAAACCAAAGAACACTGCAGCAATATATTTAGAGCTAACAAACAATACAATCTGGTCTCTTACCTCTAAGATCTTCCTGAATTGCTGGGTTGGTGCGTTATTTAAATGGGTCCATATGTCTTGCAGAAGGTATTGTCTTCTGACTGGAAAAAACCACTTTTCATTGCCGTTTTCTATTACGTGTTTCTGAAGATTGAAGTAACAGTCTGTTAGCAGTGTATCAATGTGTGTATTTCTTTTAAATGATAAAAAAAATGCCAACACTTACCTCTGTGAAGATGTTGGACAGAGCGTTGCGTTCTGTAAAATGAATATCAATCTTGTCTTTCATGTCAAAGATGCATGGATATTCAGTCAGCTTCCATAGGGCCATCTGAAATGCAAAGGAAGAAGGGAAAGAATATGTTGATCTTCTCTTGCGAAACCAGAGTTCGGGGTACATGTGCAGACTGAACTGCCAGCCTGTACTCTGGCCACCTCCTGTATCTGAAACATGCCCTTGTCGTGTACACAAAAACTACACCAACAGAGGCACACTTTCTGAAAGCAGCTTCTAAGTGCTTCTGTGAGTGGGAAACCCTGACAAGGGAACAACTAAACTGTCTGTGCAGGCAGACGTTTGTGTTACGGTGTCCCAAGAATGAAACAGAGTGATTTAAATAGCAGCTTCCATAATTCAGCTAAACCAAAACAGGCAGTAAAAGTGTCCTGGATACCCATGTTACGGTATATTCTTAAAAACAGTTGGGTTTATTATCTGTAATACCAAAGGTAGAAACCGGTATACAAAATAATCTAATTCAAAGTGTTACACCTCCAGTGTGATAAGGCAGTGACTTCAAGTAATGTCCTGTGGCTTTTGATTTTATACTGTTTCTCAAACCTCCTCCTCTCCTCTGGTTAATTGGTATAAAGTTGGTAATTAGCAAATGAAGGCTTATGAAAGAATGAGGCAGTGTGCCCTGCAAATTTCAGCCAAGTTGCCAGAAAAAGTGCATTTTTTGCCTACGGAAGCCCCTACTATCCACGTTTCCATCTCTTGCTGCTTCCTGTGATATAGCAACTAATTTAAATAAAACAGAAAAAAAGTGGTTTGTGCTGCTGGCAGGATTTTATACTTACTTTTTTCGTATTAAAGGACCAATACGCTATGATAATCAGTTTCACCTGAGGCACATAGAAGTTATTTTCTTGTACTCTGAAGCCAGTTCTGGAGTTCACCTGCATTGACACACACAATAGGAAAAGGGGCATCAGCAGATTGAGTGGTGTGCCTGTGTGGCAGGACAGGACTGAGGAGTAACAGGGCTTTTTCTGCAAACAGAGTTCTGAGACCCTGCACAGAAGTGGAAGGACAGAAGTGCTATGAGAAGCACGGTGCTCAACAGTGAGTCGTCTCAGAAAGCCATGTATAAAATAGCAGGAAAGCAATTTTCATTTACAATTAAGGTCCCTTAACAGGGCTCCATCAGAAAGGCATATTTCACTCTGAGCATCTTTCATGTTGCAGGACAATCTGAAGTTCCCTATTCATGTTCAGACTTGTTGCCTGGCAAAGACACAATTTGGTGGCGGACAGTGAACATGTAAAGTTCCAAATGATGCAACCACTGACAGAGAAGTAGGCCTGCAGCACTTTGGTGTTTATTTATCTGTATAAATACAGGTTCAAGAGTCTAAATTTTGAGGCCCAAATCTGCATTCTCAGCCAAAAGGATATTAAATTCTGAACAAAATATAACTGCTCTCCCTGATTCATACTAATCACCATGTGCCAGTATTTAAAGGGTGGCTACAAAGAAGATGGAGACTTCCTTTTTACAGGGAGTCTCATGGAGAAGACGAGGGGTAACGGGCACAAGTTACTGCTGGGGAGATTACGACTGGACCCGAGGAAAATTTTCACAATGAGAACAATCAACCACTGGAATAATCTCCCCAGTGAAGTGCTGGATTCCCCAACACTGGGCACTTTTATGATTCAGCTGGACAGGGTGCTGGGACAGCTGGTCCAACCTTTCTTGGAAAAGCATGACCTAGACTAGGTGATCCTTGAGGTCCCTTCCAACCTGGTACTCTATGATTCTATGAAGTGCATGCCTGAGCTCTTGACTTTCCTAAATTTTGAACACCTCAGCAGGAGAAAGGATGTTTGTCAATAAAAATACAGTTGCTGCCCCCTTTCTTCCCATTGTTCAAATGCAGCTAAAGATGATCTAATTCTGCTGTCCCAGAAAAACTCTTAAGTAACAGGCTTTTAAAGCATCACACAGTGTTGTTGTAGCAGCCACGATGTGCCAAGCAGGTGGGTTGCCTTTTAAATGCTGTGAGCAGTTACTGGGGTGAGGAATCTCAGCAGCAGAGAGGAGAATGGGCATGCTACGTAATGGACACCACGTCCATAGCTCTGTACACACCAATGCATGCACTTCTAACATCGCAGAAAGCACACACACACACACGCACACCACTTGAGCATATTTCAAGCTCATAATTTCTACAGAGGGTCAGCCAGGCACGACTCAAGAGCACAATTCCTTCAAAGCTATGCTGCTGTAGAGCCAAAGAGATTCCTGAAGGAATGTCAAATGACAAGGCCCCATCTTCCCTTGTAAGAAGGAAACCCAGAAAATTCAACAAGTAAAAAGGATTAAAATATTCTGACTTGCACTGATACTCATTTAATCAGGATCCAAACACTTTCTTACCTGGTAAAGAATCTGCAGTATTTGCAGAGTCACTGTTTCATGTGGGTGCAGAGTGAAGGGGTCTCTTTGG
Organism: Psittacula echo; assembly: GCF_963264785.1. Lineage (NCBI taxonomy): Eukaryota > Metazoa > Chordata > Aves > Psittaciformes > Psittacidae > Psittacula > Psittacula echo. The sequence goes on along the minus strand of NC_137735.1, from coordinate 49,387,031 downwards.
ACACACATGAGTTCTATCATAAACTGAGATAGGTTTTCCTGAGAAACCCTCTGATATAGAATGACCAGCTCCTTTAAAAATGATGTTTCTAGATTTGACCACAGGCATTCTGTAAAGAAAACAGCTAGTGAAGTATCTGTAACAGGTAAATGCAAATAACTGCAATTTCTGGATGAAGCTGCATTTTCTCTGTTTATCAAATGAACTAAACCAAAAAAAGTGCTGAATTTTGCACTACAAAAATTAGCAAACCTCAGAGTGAGGGTTTTGGGTTTTTTTCATGTGTCTCATTGCATGTTTCGGTTTCTACCAAGAGCATTTCTTTCAGGCTGAACTCTGGAATAAATTAGCAATACTAACTCTTGCTGTTCATCCAAACATGACCAGGCATTCAAATCGTTCAGTCCTATCGTCATAAAATCCTACCAAGAGTTTGCAGGTCCTTTGGCTTGAGCTTTGTGATGGCTTGTGCTAGAAGAATAAGAGAACGGTAAGAGCTGTTGTCCTCTCCCTGCAGAAGGAAAGGCAAGATCAAGTAGACTCTGAAATTTTCAGGTGAGACAGGAGAGGAAGACAATGATGGCAGTAACTTCTCAATCTCCTTTTTCACCTTCAGAGGAAAAAACCAACAACAAAAGAGAGAAGGGTTAAAAATGCGATTATGTTTTGCCAAAATCATTTACAAATTAGTTTGGCATGAAATTCCCAAGTTTCATGAACAAATCTAGAACTCTGCATAGTGAGAATCCTTATCCCAAATCCTTACCTCCTGGAAGATGTTTGGCTTCTTGCTGATCTTCTCATAAAAACATTGCACTTGTGACATGTCTACACCTGAGACTTCTTTGGAAGTTTTGAAGTGTTTGTCTCTATCACGAAGGAAAAAAGAGAACACCAAATGATGTGAGAGCTGGTTTTTGTTGCTGACTGAATAGTGAAGCATCCTACCATCAGGAAATACGTGGACAGTTCAGTCCCAAATCCAGTGGGTGTAATTTCATCTGTTCTAAGAAGATATTCTCGCTCTGGTGTGACCTGATTAATATCCTGTCTTGTGTGGCTGTGCACTGTTAATGGTAGGCTTCCTGTATTTCACCCCAAAATGACTTGCACTTGAATGACAGAAATGGATCCTTTGGGAGCTGTAAAATTGCCTAAAGGTATTATCATCATCTCAAAAATTGTCAGTATAGGATAATCTGCTGGAGCGTTAGCTTCTGTAGCAAATTTCAATAGGACTGGGGGAACAAACCCCTTAATTTTAGCTTTGGCTTTGAAAAATATAGACTTGCTTCTTGCAAATTCAGATACGACTGATCTTCTCTACATACATGGCCTAAAATAACACCTTTTGGTTAGTTTACATGCAGCCAATATGTTCTGTTACATCTAAGTCAGTGCACACTACCTTTTCTCCAGGAAGCTCCCATTAATGCAAGCCTCAGATGAAAAGATCACGCTGATACTCCTGAGAGTGGAAAACAAACCAGAGTTAATCCCTTCAACTTCAGGCTTTTGATTCTGAAAGAACAAGAAATGTGTGTGCGAGTGTGTCTGCACCTGACCACACGGAACTTTTCGTAGCTCCGCTCTTCTTAGCATTGCAGAAGACATTAGTTAGTGATCTTCGGCAAGCCACCCCTGCTCTCCTGGGCCTTGTAAGGGAACCTGCTCAAGGGCCCCACGCCAGCCTGTGTTGCATGCTGGCAGGTGTTATGATGGGGGGTATCTTTTCCTGACATTGGGACACTACCTGGTTTTGTTTGTCATACACAATAAAAGGCACTGTGGCATGGGAGGAACTCCTCCGCAAACGGATCTGTAGCACACTGCCGGAAAATCCATCAAGGGTATGCATTTGCTGGGTTTCCAGCATCTGAAGAGATGTTAGACTTACTCACTACCTGTATTCCTATTCTATTCTTATTAAAGCCCTTATTAAAGCAAGTGATTTGCTGTCAGGCCCTTCCACTGAGATGTGGAATGAACCCTCTCTCTCGCCTTCTCAACAACCACTTTCCGTATGATCCAAACCATACTAAGAGTGGTCAGGGAAACAGTTTAGATCCAAAGATCCAAGATTTTTAAATGCTCAACATCAGCAGCTATAGCCAGACTTGTCCAAAGAAAATAACCTCCCATGTAAGATCTGAAAGAAAGACTACGTAGTCGTGATTCTCAGCCGTAAGTGTAAGGCTTCCCACAATCGTACATACTTAGTGCTTTTAAAAATGGGTAACTAAAGAAGGGATCACTAATTTTAAAAGCTGTCACACACAAAACATTCCATTTAGGGTACTCTGGGTTACAATTTTTGCACAAGGCCTTGGTCTGCAGACCCAATCTTTCGCTGATTTAACTTGTCAGTTCTTCATGAGCTTCACCATTCCCTGCAAGAGGAGGACAGGCTTCTGAAGCCAGGCAGTAAGTCCTCTCTGTTCCTGCAGAAGGGTTATTGAAGGGCTCTTGCTTATCAACATCGGTTTTTCCTGTGTAAAACCTAGATAAGAAGTGCTGGTACAAGACCTTGTCTCAGCTAAATTCTTGAACAGCAGTTCCTACAACAGTTTCCAAAGAATAGTAATTTTTAGAGAAAATCACATATTAGGGAAAAAAACCAAACCAAACCAACACCAGGCTTCTGACTTACTGTTTTATACTCTCCCAGTGTTGCGAACTGGAATTAGAAATCCATTCATCCACTTCTTTATCCTTCAGAGTGGCAATTCCATCCAAATGGGCATTCTGTGGGAAATGCATGGAAATATTGACAAGATTACAGGTCTAGCAGATGGGATTCTTTTTCTGAAGCCAATCATTACAAGAAGATTTCAGCCTAAGTTCAAACAAGTTAATGGTCATCCAGCATGATCGAGATACATTCAACACAGAACATAATATATAACAGATCACATATAACACACAATGTATAATAAACATATAATATATATTATATAATACAGAATGCCTATAACAGATATATAATTGCAATACAAGTTAGTTTCTGAGTAAGCATGGAAAGAACTGCATGAGATATATATATATGAACTTGGAGTGCTAAAAGCAGGATGGAAAATCCAAATGTTTCCAGCAGTAATGTGAACAATGGTAAAGTTAGAAACCATGATCAAATATGCCTATACCTGGTCCTCCTTGTAAAGGACAATACTTTGGTTTCCTCCTGCAGTAATTTCAATCTCCTTTTGTGATGTGCTGTTTTCTGTGAAAGAACAAAATAGATTTTCAAAGGAAGTTTTGAAGGGACAGTCAATATCATCAGAGAGTTTGGTGCACAGATGCGGAACAGTAAACTGAAACTAATATAGATTGTACACATCTGTAATCATCATTACCCTGGCAGGATTTTCCTGTATTCACTGGTATCTTGATGGGAAGTGGTATCAACTGGTTAGGCTCTATCTCATCTTCCAGCTGTCCTTCACCAGAGCCAAATGAATAGACTTTGTCCAAGGAGGGGACATAGACCAGGGTGTGCTGTCTGTTGAGAAAAAGAAAAATGGTCATAATAAGCTAACACCACTGGGCTAGACAGAACAAAATCTTCTGCTAGTCAGAGTGGATAGCTGAAGCTTGTCTTTCAAAGTCCTAACATCCACATATAGAATCCCTTTAACTAAAGTCTGAGGACACTTCCTTACATAAACATTCAGCAATAAAGAAACATATGGACTCAAATTTCCTATACTATCTGCTAATGTTTGTGATTTACCCTGGTTTCAGATTAAAAATAAAGTGCTATACGTTGCTAGCTTCATGCCCTCGTGTTTTTAAAAGTGCACCTTCTATGATGCTGAGCCTGATACAAAGCCCAGGGAAGCTGACAGGAAACTTTTCCTGGGCTAATTCCAGAAAGGCAGAATGAAATCGGACAATTATCACCACTCTTCGGTTCTTTCTAAGGACCCCCAGTTTGTCAAAGCGGATGGGAATTCAGTGACTTTCCCAATGCAAGCTTTTGACAGTCTTTTGCCTTTTGGAGCCCAGTACACCCTTTGTTTCTTAAAACAGAAAAAACCCAAGAGCTTCTAGTGGCTTTTGCAGCTCTCTCCCTTTGCTTGGCATGGGCTGAGGGTTCTGCTTTCACGGGGGTGATGGCAGGAGAGTGGCTTACTCCTGAAAAATGGACAGTATTCTGAAAGTGCTGACCTACCGGGACACAGGGATTTGAACATCCTGGTGGCTCCCTCCCTACTTCCCTTCAGTGATTCCTCCAAGACCTTGACCTTAGAAGTCACGTTATTGTTACTTTCCTACCTTCCGCAGGCAACCTGCGAAACTCTTGCTCCCCACAGCTCGGCCACCACGCGAGGAGTGAGTTCATTACGAGTGGAGTTGTGACCAAGCTGGCCAGCCCCTCCTGCTCCAAAGGTGCACACCAACCCCTCCTTGAAGATGAAGAAACAACCAACACAAGATGAAGAAACAACAGGATCACTCATTATTAATGGCATTCAAATGGTCACCACCAAGCGTGTAAACAAGTAAGATGTAGTATGCTATATGGCAGAGTTCACTTTACATCAAGCCTAATCATACACTGCAATGTCCAAATCATTTAGCTCCTGAGAAAGGCAATTTAACTCCTGCAAATAGCTTCCTATTGCTGAAGAATTTTACACGTATGAGTAAACCCTAGTGAATTAGCTACTGTTCACATGTTCTGAAGTTCCCAATATGCTATAAAAAAGAAAGTATTTTCAGAAAGTACTAAGGTTGAACTGCACCTCTTTGCCCCAGGATTCCCATTCACCATGTTTGCATGCAGCCGAGGGAAATCTGAGAAAGGGATGGTTTTCCCAATAGCTTATTAAGCATACCCTGGGGATCGCCTTCAGACTCAGATGGAAGCAGGTCCGAGTGCCTGCTATCCTAATTGCTAAATGCCATTGCTATCCTAATTCCTAAATGCCATCCTAATTTCTCCGTGCTGACTTCTAGCAGTGTATCTTTTCTTGCAGGGTGAGGTCTCAGACGCTGACTTCAGACTCACCTTGGAGAGGACTGCAGTATGATCTGCCCCACACGAGATAAATACAGCCTTCCAGTGCTCTAACGCTCTGACGTATGATGGGCAGTCCCTATCTGGATAGAAGATAGCACTGATAAAGTGAAAGAGTACTGGGGGGATATCAGCACAAAGAAAGACTTAGAACATTGGGGTGTGTGGGTGTGTGTGTGTGTGTGTATGTGTGTGTGGGTTAGTGATTTCAGTGGTCTCTTACAGCAATTCATGTATTTACCACTTGGTTTTGGGTTGTTTTCTGCCCTCCACTATAACACACTCTTTCTCATAACGTTCTGCCTTTTTCATAGTATCCTCATTTACACTTGGTATGAAACAAAATGCAGCGCTTTCACATCTGCTTGCCAAAAGGTTCTTGGCTTTGAAGTATCTGACCCTCAAGGGTGTGGGCTCATTCAGCTCCCTCCGACTTCAAGTTCTGTCTGAGTAGGGTAACTCTGCTCTCACCTTCTAGGTTTGCAGACAGTGGGTGATTTTCATTCTTCTCTCACCAGGTGTTTACACAGAATTAAAGAAGGCAAAGAGGGATAAAAGTAATTTATTTCATGCAGGACTACCTGGAGAGAGAATGGGAGTGGAAAGAGACCTGAGACATACGGTTTTAAGAGCCCACACTATCCAGCTGGCCACATAAAATGATCAAATTGGAAGTTCTCTTGCAGAAACATAGCCCCTAAATCCCTTGTCCCTGGTTGCCTTCGCTGGTCAGGAAATATGGAACTAATCCAGATATACATTCTTCAAAAGACTTTGCTGTTCATGGTTCTCCAAAGGGGCCTGACAGCCCTGAGGAGCCCCTCACTAACCAGGAAAACACCTTCCGACTGCTGTCTTTCCTTACCTTGTGTGTCTCCGAGTCCCAGCTGCCCAAAATCGTTCTTCCCCCAGGAGTACACAGCTCCAGAGAGTGACACGGCAGCGCTGTGAGCTCCTCCAGCAGCAATCTGAGCCAGCGGGATGCCCTTTAGTCTTTCCACCAGCTGTGGCTGGGGGGTGAGAGTGGCTTGGCTCCCCACTCCAAGCTGTCCATGAGTGTTCTGGCCCCACGTGAAGAGCTCACCTCCTTCACACACATAACAAAAAAAACCGTCTCAGCCTCACCTGCTTCCCTTTAGTCTTTGCACCTTGGGAGTGGGAGCATGAAAATCTGTGCTGTTTCTAGGGACTTAGCTCTGAGGTGAGACCGTCATCTGTAGCCAAATCTCTGTGTTGCTTCTGACCCCTTTGGGGCAGTCCACGCTGCTCATGTGACTCAGCACAGCATGAATAAAGGCCAGGTGTTACCACCTCTAAACCATACTTGCAAGAAGTTCCCAACCATAGAGGGGCTCCAACTTAAGAATAAGCAGGTCTGGTGACAGCAGAGTAGGATGGCCACATCTGCTCTCCACAGCACACCTCTGCAGAGGAGTAGTGCTTGGGAACTGGAGAGAGACAGAACTGCAGGTCCTTGGGTGCTGGGAGGAAAGAGCAGCACTGGCAGCCAGTGCATCTTGTGTCCCCTGTCCACTGCTCATTACTCTGTAGTGGTGTCACCAGCTACTGGAGTAGCTCAAGCACTCCCTTCTGAGAGCAAGTCTGCCATAGTGTGACTCCCGTTTGGAAGAAAAGTGTGCTTGAAAGACGCTACCTCTGGTTAGAGCCATGGCGTGCTGGTCCCCACATGCTATTTGAACAACATCATGGTTTCCTAGTTCTTTCACCAGCCTATAAAAAAAGGAGAAAACAAAAACACAAACAAAATAGACAGATGCTGTGCCATGAGATGAAAGAAGAAGATTCTCTGCTCACCAAGTCCTAGCACATTTAGCATGAATTACATGGAAAAATAGAGGTCACCTGTAAGTTGATTCGTGCTGCTCTTGTGCTATCCTCCTGCAGCAAATCTAACTGATTTGATTGTGATTTGTACCATGGGAAGCTGGAAGAGAATCGGCCTCAGCCCTGGGCAAGCTAACAGAAAATCCCACGGCAAGCTGCCACGCCTGTTTTAGATGACGGTTACCCACACAGCTTAATCAGAAGGTGGCAAGGTTCGGGTGTGCTTGGATCCTTCACCCCCAGTTTTCCAAGCCATGTGTAGTCTGCAAGCCATCTGCATTAATCTGGTCTGTCCTACCGATCCCCACTACACGAGACAAACCTATCCCAAGCAGCTCAAATCCTGGTATTATCCTCAGAATCAGTCCTCTTCTTGCTGGGTTAAAAAGGAAGATAGAATCTGTGGTAACAGGAATGTAATGTGTTCCTGTTCCCTCTCTACAGCAGGCCTCAGTCTCTTGGATGCTACCTCTAGGCATAGCAAAACACATTTTCTGACTGTTACCATCCCTACCTCCGCCTTGTGAAAGCTTCTTACCTTGTCTTAGAGCAGTCAGCTGAAGCTGCAGCCCAGTGTTCAGACAGCTTCCCATCAGGGGAGAGAAGAAGCCTATGCGTTGCATCATGGTTTGAGCATTGCACCTTCTCCTTCCTCTGCATCTGCATGTGCTCTGCACAACAAATACAGACAGGCATGATGGTCATGCTAAGACAGCAGGCACCTCAACCATCTTGGCCCCCTCCCCAAGATCTGCTCTCACCATGAGCTTCTGCTCCTCAGGAAAAAGTGAGACTTATTTTCTCAGACCTCCTGGGGTTTCAGTGTCCTACCCACTGCTCGGTTTCATGCCAGAGGGCTCTCCTGGCTATCACTAAAAGACATTTATCCCTCTCTTAGGCTGCAGTGCCACCAGCTCCCAAGATGATCAGCAGAACGCTAACAGAAGCACACACTGTTACTTTTGCACAGCTGAGGAGTGTCCTGGGGAAATAAAGCCCTTCCTGAGGTATCTGACTGACCCAAGTTTGTCACAGCCTTGGGACGGGATGCCTTAAAGTCAAGAGGTTTTACAAGACACTGGAGAAGCAATGATGGAAAACTCACACATTGACCATTTACAGCAGAAAGAAGTCCCTTCTTGTGTACAGCTGAGGGGCTGCAGGTGCTTTCCTGAACTGGAGGCCCCAGATCTGTTCAGTCACTCACATGTAGCCTTATGGCAGCACAAGTTTCTGAGACCCAGGATGCCCAAGCATGAAAGGTGGTCATCATCAGACCTCCTCCCTTGAATATACCTAATACCCCTGGAAAGAGTTCACCCTTCTCACACCTCCCCAGCTTAATCGCAACATGCAACCAGCGAGGGAAACTCATGCCCTTTCCCCAGCACGATCTCCTTCTCCCCAGCCTCCCGTCTGCAGCTCCCTGGGACACCTTCAGACACTTCCCGACGGGGGACATCCCACCGCTCCCACCGCCTCCCCACCGCTCCCGCGGGCCGGTACCTCCCGTGCTCGGCGGAGGCCCGCTCGCCTGGCCCCGCCGCCCGCCCCGCCGCCGTCGCCGCCGTCCCGCCGCCATCCCCTGCTCGCTCAGCAGCGCCGGGGCCGCGCCGGTTCAAAACCGGGAACGCCCCGCCCCGGCGGGGAAACGGGAACCGAAACTTGGCGGGTGCGCGGCAGCGGGAGGAGGAGCTCGATCCCCCATCCCCAGCATCTCAAAGTCTGGAGCTGGGAAACTCCGACCGCGCTCCGCGGAGCTCCCGCCCCTCTGCTGACTGGAGATGGGGGGAAAGGGGGAACGCGAAAGCGGGCAGATGGGTGCCGGTGTGTTCCGTGCGGAAAAGGCACCCGTTTGACTTCATTATTCACCCTCCTGTGTCCCTCTTTATAGCTTTCTGTAAGCTCAGGAACCCAGCCCGCTGCTCCCGGCACTGCTGCTTCGGCTGGGTGAAGGCAGGAGCAGGTGAAATGCCCGGGTTAGAAATATACGGCTGAGAACATTGGGGCTGTTCAGCCTGGAGAAGAGAAGGCTGCGTTGGAGACCTCATAGCAGCCTTCCAGTATCTGAAAGGGGTCTACAAGGGTGCTGGAGAGGGACTCTTCATTAGGGACTGTAGTGATAGGACCAGGGGTAATAGATTTAAACTTAAACAGAGGAAGTTTAGATTGGATATAAGGAAGAAATTCTTTACTGTGAGGGTGATAAGGCACTGGAATGGTTTGCCCAAAGAAGTGGTAAATGCTTCATCCCTGGCGGTGTTCAAGGCCAGGTTGCACAGAACACTGGGTGGCATGGTTTAGTGTGAGGTGTCCCTGCCCATGGCAGGGGGGTTGGAACTAGATGATCTTAAGGTCCTTTCCAACCCAACCATTCTATGATTCTATGATTCTATGATATCAGCATCTAAAATCCATCTGCTTCCATTCTCACATAACCTCCCCTGTTGTCTGCTAAATCCTCCCCTGCCTTCAATGGTCCTGGAACCTCCCTCCTAACCCCAGGAGAGACTACCCAGCTCTGCCTGCCTCCTGTCCTTTCTCACTGGAATGCGGCATGCAAAGACCATCTTGATGGTGAACTAAGGGATACCCATGTGAATGATGACATGGATCAAAATGTAAAAGCATGTTCATTGTATTCCTAATAGCTTCCACTGATTAATTGATTTCAATCCACCTCAGAAAATTTTATGCTGCTGAATGCGAAGCATTGATTTTGGTGGAGCACTCAAATCCCAAGAAGCACAATATGAATCTACAGATTTGTACTGGCATTCACTGAAATGTTACTGAAAATTCACTACTGAAACACCAGAAGCATTTAGTGTCATATATTTGAATGGAGCAGCCTGTGGTGCACAAAAAACACACACAGGCGCCCCTGGGGTGAAATGAAAATGATGTATGGGAGCCACAGAGGCAAAGCAAGATGAACCTGGGAGCATACAGTGATTGATTAAATATGCCCAGTGAGAAACAACCCAGCCTTGTCTTGCCCAGCCACCTCTCTACACACGCTACAGGGACCTCCTCTGCTTCCACAGCTCATAGGAAGGTCTGGAGATCAAGAAACGCCGAGCTAGAGTTAGGAAGAGACACTAGAGGTCCTTCTGCACCAAAGTAAGAACCAACACCTCCTTGGGAGGAAAAACTGCTCCAAGCAGAGGAAAGGGCACTCGCCTCCTTCTTTGGCACAGAATTTGAGATTCAAAGGGAAGAAAGGAAACGCGTTGGTGTCTTTTCCTTCAGAGCTACATTTTTCTTCCTGCCAAGCACACTGCTGACAGCGACTTCGTGTCAGAAAGGCTTGCCCTGGTAAGCTACTAGAGGTTCCCTAAACACCCTGTGGTTCTCGGCCCAGGAGGTATCAGGACTTCCAACAGCTGACCAATAGGAATCTGGGGGCCCGTGAAGGAGATACATGGCAACCAGACGGAGGAAAGAGGTGAACTGTGTGAAGTGGTTTTTGTAGCTAGAGCTGGGTTTGGCAGATGTGTCTGTCCCTACTTCAGTCACTTCACCCCTTTTTATCACTTCTATAGTGACTTAGCCAGACAAAAACCAAACCAAGCCCCGCCATGTGTCAAATGCCTAGAGCATGGCATAGTGCTTGCTCATGAGGGCAGCCCTTCTCCAAGGAGAAAAGCATGGAACACTTCCAGGGTGAGAAGAATGAATCCAAGGATTTATGCAGGTGCCGTGATGCCCCAGGAGGAATGTCCCATGGTGGGCAGAGAGAGATGAGGAAGCATGCAGCAGAAGCCCATTCCCACAGTGGTGGCAGCTGAACAGGCATGAGCAGATCCATCCATCCAGAGCAGATGTGGGTTCATGGAGAGCTCGCAGCCTCTCCCAGACAGGGACATGGTGACTCAGGGGCCACTCAGTAGGACTTGGATGCTGGCAACCCATACTGGGCAGTGCTGCATCCCCCCATTTCACAGTGACGGACACTGACTACCTCCATCCTTCTCTGCCCCAGAGTGCCAAAGCAGTGCACGCTGAGCCTTGCCTTGGCCTGGACTGCCCCACTCGAGGTGAAGCTCGCACACACTCGAGGTGAAGCCCGCACACACTCGAGGTGAATCCTGCACACACTCGAGGTGAAGCGCTGCAGGCACAGCCAGGCCCGAGAGGGGGAATGAGTGCAAGGGCAGAAAAAAGCACTCTGTGCCACCCCACCACGCAAGGGATTTGCCAGCACCACGATGCTTCGGTTGTTGCACTTTCAGGTCACCGTCCTGACGGCTCAAGCATCATCACCCAGCACTGCTTGAAGAATGTTCTCAGTTTCTGCCGGTGTCAACTTCTCCTTGTTCCTCGGGGACACCTCGGGAGCCATCCTGGGGCAGGTGCCACAAGCCAATATGAAGGAAGGCAGTGGGCAACAGCGCTGTCCCGACTACCTACAAGGAAACCTGACAGACCTACGGCAGCGAGCTGAGCACGGCCGGTGACAAGCACAGGTGGAGGGACCGGCGTGATGCCGTGGCTGAGGGGCAGCCGGGGAACCACACGAACGGGACGGGGCAGAGGTCTGCGATGCGGGGAGGCCCCCCCGCCATGGCGGGGGCCGTCACCACGGCCGGGGCCGGGCCGGGGAGGGGTTTCCCCGCCGCGGTTTACACGCCTGCGGGGGCTGTCGGCGCCGTGCCGTGTCGCCATGTCGCCCTCCGCGCTCCTGCTGCTGCCGCCGCTGCTGCCGCTGCTGCTGCTGCTGGCGGTGCCGGCCCCGGCGGGTGCGGCTGCGGGAGGCTGCGGGCCGTGCGAGGCGGCACAGTGCCCGGCGCTGCCGCCGCGGGGCTGCCCGCTGGGCCGGGTGCGGGACGCCTGCGGCTGCTGCTGGCAGTGCGGGCGCGGCGAGGGCGAGGCGTGCGGCGGTGGCGGCTCTGCGGGGGGACGCTGCGCCCTCGGCCTCGAGTGCGTGAAGAGCCGCCAGCGCCGCAAAGCCAAGGGCGGCCCGGCGCCGGCAGCCCTCTTCCCCTCCGCCGGCGGCCCGCCCGGCGTGTGCCTCTGCAAGAGCCGCTACCCGGTGTGCGGCAGCGACGGGATCACCTACAGCAGCGGGTGCCAGCTCCGCGCCGCCAGCCTGCGCGCCCAGAGCCGCGGCGAGCCTGCCATCAGCCAGCGCAGCAAGGGGGCCTGCGAACAAGGTGCGGGCGGCCGCGGGGAAGGGAGCCGGGAGGGAGGGAAGGTGTCCGTGCTGACGGACTTGACGGTGGAAAAGCCGGTCCCGAGTTCTCCTCGCACTGTTCTGTCCCGTCGGGATGCTTATCTATAAAGTCACGGTGATTTCAGAACCTCCTTAAATGGACTTGAGAGTCCCGAGTGCTGAAGTGCTGCTGGCTAAACTTGGAGTGAGGCTTTAGACCAGCCCCAGAGGTGCAGAGAAACTTTGCCACTCTCTCTTGGATTCCAGCTGTGCTGGAACTACACTCCTTTTCATACTTTGCCTGCAGCTTGCTATTTGGGATGCTGTGACATGGGACAAAAGGGTTGAGCCATCCAGGAGACTGTTTGCAGTCTTCCAGAGAAAAGGGAATGATTAGATGGATGTGGAAGCCACATAAAATGCAGAGCCAACATTCACTGGCTTGCTTTGGTTCAAAATGGAAGCAAGCAGTGACTTCCCTGTAAGCTGCACATGGCTGTTTGCACTTGCAGCATTTCCAACAGGATCTTGATTCTTGCCAAGCTTTTGCTTAGGGATGGTGCTCAAGGATGAAATTGTTCTGCTACAGAGCGTTTACTAGAAATCCTGGCTTCTGAGAGTGGCTGGTAGGGAAGAAGGGAAGGAGGATGGGACATGAAACACAAGCTGCTTACCAAACGTCTCAAGGACATTATTATTGCAGCGCCAATGCTGTTTTGATGAAGGACTGTTTCCATAAACACAGTATGTGTAGGGTCACAGCCTCCTGCTTCTCTATCTTCCCATAACTGAGGCTAAATATGTATTGAAAAAAATGTTTCTGAGACTCCCAAGGAAAGTATGAAAGGCTGGGTAAAGATTGGGCTGTGCACTTTGATTGTAAGTCCGATGATGAGGGTGTTCAGCCTGAAGAAGGCAAGGCCCAGTGGGGACCTTATCGCTCTCTACAGCTATCTGACAGGAGGTTGTAGTGAGGTGGGGGTTGGTCTCCTCTCCCAAGAAACAAGTGACAGGAGAAGAGGTCAAATTGTGCCAGGGAGGTTTAGGAAAAATTTCTTCACAGAGAGGGCGCTCAGGCATTGGAACAGGCTGCCCAGGGGAGTGGTGGAGTCACCGTCCCTGTGAGTGTTCGCAGACTATGCAGATGAGACCCTCAGTGATACGGTTTAGTGGTGGTCTTGGCCGTCCTGGGGTAATGGTTGGACTTGATCTTAAAGGTCTTTTCCAACCAAGTTGATTCTGTGATTCTGTTATTCTATGATGTTGCCCATTAAATGCCTTGCATGGGTTTTCACAAACCTTGTGCAACATTAGGCTTATATATTAGTCAGGACCATTGTGGTACAGTGTTAACACCTGGAGGGAAGGAGCTTCAGTTCTCAGGCTGCTGTGGGATGAAACCAGAGCAGCCTCTCTCCAGACCTCCGGCTAGCATTTGGAAGGAGTCTTTCCTGCCCAGTTGACCCAGGAGCTGGTCACAGCAGCCGTAAAAATGTGTGCTGCTTGGGTAGCAGGGTGGCATCTTGCTGGTTTTGGTGTGGTGCCCCTGCCAGCCAGCCCAAGTAAGCAGATGTGTCTGAGGGATGCTTAAGGTCACGTGTCAGACATGTAGTTGAGAAGAGGACTGTGTTCTCACTTGTCTCACTCAAAGCCACCTGGGATCTTGTGGCAAAAGAGGTATATTGATACCCATATTGTAAGCTACTGCCCCAGCCCTTGGCTGCACTTGCCTGTGTCTGCCCCGGGCTATGTGCTGGCTTGGCCTGGTGGGGCCTTGCCCCAGGCTGAGGAGACAGAGTTTGATGTGGTCAATGCAAACGCGAGCCGCCAGGCAGGATGGTAGGAGACCACCAACCAACCAGCCTCAAACAGCTCACCTGAGACTTTCTCCATCCTCTGGTCATCACAGCAGCAGCTGCTCTGAAGAGGGTCACAGAGTGAGACAGCCACTCCCTGCACAAACTGTGTCCCTTCCTTGGAGAAGGTCCCTTTGGGGTGAAGATGTGCAGCAATACTCCTTTGCAGGCTGTTGCCTGAGCATTGCTGAGCATGTGGTGCCAAGCCACTGGCAGAAAGCTCCCTCATCTGTCAGTCAGCTCTTCTTTCGGCTCCTGTTGCTGGGACTGCTCTGACCCAGCATCTCCGGGAAGGGAGCAGCAGGGACGTCAGCAGCAGTGTCGGAACTGACTCAGCTTCCCTCGGCTGAGTGAACCTTCCTGGTGCCATGGACCTCCTGGTGATACGCATCGCTCCATGGCTTGCAGTTGAGGCAGGGACTCAGCCCACACACGTGTAGACATCTGGAAGTATTTGTGTAGCCCTCAGGGCCTCCTGGCAGTGAGGACTGTTGGGTGGGGAGGGGAGGGAGGTTGTAATCTCCACATGCATTTTGAAACAATGGCTGGAGAGAATACCCATCGCATCAGCCCCGCAGGGGGGAGTATCTCTCCAGATAGTGTCTCTCCAGATAGGAGACAGCACTCTTCTGCGTCTATAAAAGAACCTAGATGCCAGTGGGAGTCAAAGAGTGGAAGTTCTGGCTTTTGCTGTTTCCAGCCACAATTGAATGTGGTCTCAAGGCACTGTTTAGAGTGGGATCCGGCACAGGGAGACCACAAACAGGCAAGATCATTTGTGTGACAGCTTTTACACAGAAAGAAGTCCTTGGGGGACAGGGGACTGGGACTTCTTGCTTATGGCAGACAGGCTCTGAGGGATCTGCATGCACTTGCAGGACTATCCTTTTGGGTCCAAGAGCAAGCAGCCTCTCAAGTCTGAGAAGAGATCCATAAAAACCGTGTTTCCAGCAGTGGGTCCTAACTGTGTTTTTGTGTTTTTCAAGTGGAGCTGAAGAGGGAAGGCTCGTTTCGCATATCCTATTTGAAAGCTGGTCCTCAGGAAAGGAAATGCAGAGCTGTGTCTGTCTGTTGGCCTTTGCTGTCGTCAGCAGGAAGGGCGGCAGCTGGAGATGGGTATCCAGCAGAAGAAGGGAACATATCTGGGAACAGCTTACTGATAGATGCTCCTCCTCACCCACCCTAGTGCTATGGTAAGCTAGGGGTGGCAGGGCAGGAGACAGGACACAGACAGATGCAAATGAGGCAAACACGGCCAGTTTATCCCTTTCTTGATTCCTGTCACTGTCTGCTCAAACCTCACCTCCCAGGCAAGGTAGGCATGAGGCTTAACCACAACCACCTCTTCTTCTGCCTTGAAATACATGCTTGAGACAGGGCTTGGCCAGAAGCAATTAAAGATTTGGGCTCCTATTACCTGGTTAATTGGGGCTGGATTTCATACCCTCTCTCGTGCCTTGTCTCCTTCTCTGTCCCATATGTACCAGGTATTCAGAGGGCCTGAAGGAGGTATACCTGCTGGGAGGGGCAGTCCTACTGATCTGTCTTGGGCAGCAACGTATGGGCATCAGTAAAGACACCTGGAAACAAAGCACTTGCTGGCATAAGGCTTCAGATGCAAGCTACTCCTTCAGACATGCATCTTTACACCATAGATGTATTTCAAATGGGATAAAAGTTCATTAAAACCATATCTGACAAAGCTGACCAAATGCATCTCCAGTTGAGCTTTACATATTCATCACTGTGCCTACTGCAGGGTTTTCTGTGCAATGCTCAGCAGTTTTTGCTTGCTAAGAGATACTGCTCACTGACTGGGAAAAACTTGGATGCTTCATTGTTGTTAAATAGCAGAAGGAAGGAGCCAGTTCTTGGCCCTGCATAATTCGCCTTGACCTTGTCCTTGAGAGTCTTTTTCTGCTGCTTGTTTCCCAGACCTCTCAGATATGATGCCTGTGTTCTTTGTACAAATATAGTGAAGCCATGCAGAAAAGGTATTTCCTTTGCAGCCAAAACTTCCTGCTGGAGGGCCAAGAAAGACACAGTTGAGAAGAGCTTGAGAGGATTGAAATAACCCTTGCTATACCTGCACTTGGCAGGTGCAGGGATCCAGGCAGTCCTTCCTGGAGTGGGGATCCTTTGGAACAGCTGGAAAAAGGCACCCTTCTTGATTCCCGACTCCTTGAGGCTGTCTGCCTGCTGTCGGTGCTGTGTCAGCAGTGTCAGCTGCCTGTGTTTGCACTGGGGAAGCAGGCAGTGATGCCGTGGTGCTCCCGCCTGGCTGGGCTTGTGCTGTGCCCTCAAACTTGCATTCACAGCTGGCTCTGGGTTGGATCCCTACCAGAGAGCCACTGCCTGCATCCCATCTTTACCCCAGCAGCCTCTTTGTAGCTAATCCCGGTGCCGAAGCCAGGCAGGAGATGGAGCTGTGAAGTTTTCCAGCTGCTTTCCAGCATTGTCTTTAAATGGGTCGGCCCTTTGCTCTCTGCCTACGAATATGCATAGCTGTGCTTGGGGCTGCTGCCAGCTCTCGCAGGCGGGGCAGGCCAGCACACATAGCAGAGGCTTGATAGTGGGGCAGGTACAGTCAGGGATGCCGCCCAGCTGTGCACAGAAGTTCAGAAAAGCCTTTTAGTGAGTTAATGGCTTCACTGAGATTAATTTATCAGTGCACACACTGAGGCTGGTTATGGACAGCTAGGACCTGGGGCAGGAGGACCATGGTACCCACTGGCATGCAAAACCAGCTGGCATAAAGAATTACAGTTGCGTGGCTTAGCTCAAGCCAGGCAGAAAAACAACCTCCAAGCACCAACCCTCATCAAAAACCTGGCAGGGATTTTGGCATGATGATCTCTCTGAGCTGAAAAACACCAGGCACGGACTTGTTGCCTAACCAGCACAAGAAAGGAGAAATACCTTCAAGTCTCTCTTATCATTAGCTACCAGCAAATATCTGCTTCAAGGAACATGTCATGACTGCTGGAAATGCTGCTTTGCATTGTTGCCTCATTACAGCCCGAAGGCCTTATGGTTTGAAGTCCCTGATACTTGTTCCAGCAGAGTTGGGATGTCCAGGTGTTGTCAGTCAATGCTTTGTCTATGTTTGTCCTGGGTTCAGCAGTAGCAGCCTTTTCTCCTTCTTAGTAGCTGGTGCAGCGCTGTGTTTTTGACTTTCAGCCTGGGAACAATGCTGATAACACTGATGTTTTTAGATATTGCTAAGTAATTTTTAGTCCGATCAAGGACTTTTTTCAGTCTCATGCTCTGCCTGCAAAGAGGGGCAGGGGAAGCCGGGAGGAAGCAGAGACAGGACACCTGACCCAAACTAGCCAAAGGGGTATTCCATACCACAGCACGTCATGCCCACTATATAAACTGGGGGCAGTTACCCGGAAGGGTTAGATCACTGCTTGGTTGGGCTGGGTATCGGTCGGTGGGTGGTGAGCAGTTGTATTGTCTTCCCTTGTTATTTCCATTATCATTATTATTATTGGTGGCAGCGGTAGTGGTTTTGTGTTATACCTTAATTACAGAACTGTTCTTATCTCAGCCCGTGGGAGTTACATTCTTTCCATTCTCCTCCCCATCCTCGAGAGCAGGGAGGAGGAAAAAGCGGGGAAGTGAGCAAGCAGCTGCATGGTTCTGAGTTACCGTCTGGGCTTAAACCAGGACAGTTCTTTTTGGCGCCCATCATGGGGCTCCAACCCACAATGCTGAGATTAAGAGTCTGACCTAGCCTCTCATGTTCTTGTGCTCTCAATTCTCTCCTGGTGGAAGATGCCCTGTTTCTTGGCTGTCCACAGGGCTTAAAAATGACCTGATTGACTTAAGATGGTGCTTGCCAGCCTCTTGTGGGGACTGACAGCCCCAGGGGCAAGTACACTACCCAAATTCCTGCCACTTTGCCCCAGCAGTGATTTTGCTTTGCTGATGCCTCGGTGTCCCATAAAGCTACGTCTGTGCTGCAAAGGATATCAAGTTCCCACAGGACAATTTTAAGTCAAGAAGCATAAATCACATCTGTTGTCTCAGGCTTTGCCAGAAATATTTTAGTCTGAGGGTGGTTTGTTTGGGGTTTTTTAATCCACTGCCAGAATAAAGCAGAAACAGGGGTTTAGAGGAAAACCTTCTGGGGGATGGCAGACTGCTGTTATCACTGACATTGACTCATCTTCTCCTGATACAACTGCCTTAAATTCAAATGCTCCCAACTCTTTTAGATACCAGAGAGCATAGTTCCCATCTGATCGCATTTTGCAAGAAACTCTTCTGGACTGTGCTTTTTAGTTAGCAAGTGGCTAAGGTTGTGCTAGTTCTTTCATCCCATTCTTCCTTTCCTGTACTTTAAGGATATCCACGTTTTATGAGTGCTTTCTTCTTTCTTGGGGAAAGAGAGATTTAGACAAGTTTTTGCTAAGTCATCTGTGGCTATAAGTGAACTGAATTCCCGAATTCTCCTGGGAAGCTGTTTTGGGTTTCTGGATCAGCTGGGAGTAGGGGTTTTTGCAGCAGTACCCTGCTATCCACTTCTTCCCACTGCAAAGTGTTGCATTTGCAGGTGGATCTTGCCAGCATTTTTGTGCTGCATTCAGGGAGTCCATGGCAGAGCGGAGCTGCACTGATACATGGTGGGGTTGCACCTTTTGTTGTGTACCACAGGGTCCTTTCAGATGGAGAGTGGTGTGGGGATACGATACCTTTTAGTGTGCTCCCAGCTTTCCCAGCACACGGTGCATTGGAATGTTGAGACAGAGGTTGTAGGGCTGAAGCTCTAAGCTGGTATGTTTAAAAATTCATCTGTAACTTTGGGATTTTCCACTGTTGTAGGAAAGCCACAAATTCTTCCTTTGAAGGCATTTAGTTGTTTGAAACGGTTTTGGTTCATTGGAGCTTGAGTTTTTATGGTTACTGTGCTAAAATCTCATTAGGGAGGCTGTTTAATATATTACTTAGCAGCGCAGGGCCTCTGGGAGAGCAGCAGTATGCCAGAGACTATGCAAGCCCCTCCACTGCCCAAGAAGATCCCGTATTTCACCTGTGTCTTCATCCTCAATCATCATAGCATATCCAAAATCACTAGGAAGGAATGATTGCAGATCAGCAAATTCCTCCCTATGTTTGGT
This sequence comes from Psittacula echo, assembly GCF_963264785.1. NCBI lineage: Eukaryota > Metazoa > Chordata > Aves > Psittaciformes > Psittacidae > Psittacula > Psittacula echo. The sequence goes on along the minus strand of NC_137735.1, from coordinate 49,368,029 downwards.
TTTTCTGTCTGGAAAGGCATGTTGTATTCAGAAAAATCCTTTGTTGGGCTGATCTTATTCAGGTTCATACTAAATAGGAGATTACCACGTAACATGTCTAATCAGGTCAGAATTTTGAAAGCCCTCTTTGCTTTTCCATGCATAAACGCTGCCATACCTTGTTTCCATGTCTCCCATCGCAAGCTTTTCGTATTCTTTCTGGGCTTTAGCTCGTGGTCATCCTCGTGCCATACTGACAGGGGATCTAGTGAAACTGAGCCAAGGGCATACAAAGAGAAGAGGGAAGATGGTGGCTCTGGATGTCACAGAGCTTACTTCTGTAGCTAACTCCATAGTGTTAAGATCCTACACCTGGGTCGGAGCAATCCCAGGCACAGCTACAGGTTGGGCAGAGAAGAGATTCAGAGCAGCTCTGCAGAGAAGGACTTGGGGCTGTTGGTCAATGAAAAAATGAACATGAGCCGGCTTCAGTGTGCGCTCACAGCCCAGAAAGCCAACTGTATCCTGGGCTGCATCAAGAGGAGTGTGACCAGCAGGTCGAAGGAGGTGATCCTGCCCCTCTACTCTGCTCTTGTGAGATCTCACTTGGAGTATTGTGTGCAGTTCTGGTGTCCTCAGCATCAAAAGGACATGGAACTGTTGGAACAAGTCCAGAGGAGGGCCACGAGGATGATCAGGGGACTGGAGCACCTCCCGTATGGAGACAGGCTGAGAAAGTTGGGGCTGTTCAGCCTGGAGAAGAGAAGGCTGCGTGGAGACCTCATAGCAGCCTTCTAGTATCTGAAGGGGGGCTATAGGGATGTTAGGGATGGATTGTTCATTAGGGACTGGAGTGATAGGATAAGGGGTAACGGGTTAAAACTTACACAGGGGAAGTTTAGATTGGATATAAGGAAGAAGTTCTTTACTGTTAGGGTGGTGAGGCACTGGAATGGGTTGCCCAAGGAAGTTGTGAATGCTCCATCCCTGGCGGTGTTCAAGGCCAGGTTGGATGAGGCCTTGGGTGAAATGGTTTAGTGTGAGGTGTCCCTGCCCATGGCAGGGGGGTTGGAACTGGATGACCTTAAGGTCCTTTCCAACCCTGACTATTCTATGATTCTATGACTCTATGCTGCTTACAGGTTTCCCTTTATCCATATAAAGTAATTTTGAAGGGAAAATACTTTCCCAGAAACTTTGGAGACTGGAGTGGGTCTATTTTCAGACTTGCAAGAGCTTGTGAGGGTGAACAATGTCTGCCTTTGACTTTGATTTGCTGTTTTGTGGGGAGTGTTCACAAGTGGCTGAGCAATGCAGTGCTTAGGAGGGCTGGCTGGGAACCAAGCTGTTGCCCGTGCAAGCTTCAGCATGTGGTACACAGCTTTGTATATTCATGGTCAGGACTTCCCGTGCCAGAGCGTACCCCATGGTGCTTAATATTAAGCTTATTTTTGCCTTTAATGACGTACCTGTAGCCCCCTTGATATTATCACAAAAGTTACTGCTCTGCTTGCTGGGGTGTGATTAACCTGTGTGTGTGCGTACACCAAGGTAAGGTCGGCGAGGACCAGCTAACCCTGAGCTGTGATAGAACATCCAGGTACCAGTGAGGGTGGGCTAGGAGATGCCGTATCTCTGTCTGCTGTGGATGAGCAGAGAGGAGGTGCCTGGTGAAGGAGGGGTGTTGGGAACAGATGCCAAATGATAGCCTCATCCAGGAAGTCACAGGCTTTGTCGTGTAACCACATAACAGCAATGGGAAGTTCTTTCCAGCTGCTGCTTTTGACATAATGCAGGATGTCAGCTCCCTGTGATCCGCAGAAGCAGCACAGCCTGTGCTTTTCAGGCTCATTTCACCTCTCCTGGGGTGAATAAGCTTGTTGGCTCTGTAAATAAACCCCTTCCCAGGCCAGGGACAGCTATTTGTCTTACAAACAATGGGCAGAGAGGGAAGGAAATGCTTGAAGTGCCTGCAGACAGCAGCTGATCTCCATCAGCAGTCTGTGACTGTCCTCTTGGTTAAGGAGCTCCTGAGCATTAGGGTAAGTGCTGGCAGGGAGCATTCTGTACATCCACGGATCCTATCCATCCACAGTGCTCCTGGCTCAGGAGGGACCCAGAGACCACGCAGCCACATTGGTGGTGGTGACCATTATCATTAGCAGGTGCAACCCATGAGTCCCCATCCTGAAGGAAGCACACGGAGAAAGATTCCCCTTTGTGGGCAGTGCAGCAAACAGAGCAGCAAGGCCTCTAAGATGCAGGATGTAGGATGAGGGCCAGTTGGCTCCTTGCTGGCAGGAATCACGTCATCTGCTCTGCACAGAGTGGGCTTGGTTCCAGCCCTGCTGAGTGCATGGTGGCCTTGCTTCCTTCACAAAGACCCTGGGAGCAAGAGGGGTGACTTGCAGGAGGGAATGTCCTCACATCCTCTGAAGTCTCTGCAAGGCTCAGACATCCCCTGCTGCTCCTCTTGTGGCAGGTTGCCATGCCTCTTGTCCATCTCTGGCTGCTTCAGGGGGCTGTGGGAGAGAGCGTGAGTGGGACCAACTAAGACAGTACTCAGGTGCCATGTACCTGGGTGTCAGCTCACTGTGGTGGGAGCCCAGCTGCTGCATGTCGTGATTTGACCCTCTATCTGCTGACTTCTTGGCCTTTCTCATTTGTTTTTAGTGGAGGAAGAAGCCCAGCTCTAGAGTTTTGGCTGTCTGGATTCAAGTCAAATATCTCAAGAGACAGCACTGACTCTTCCCATGACACTGCTGCATCTCTTGGGATGTGCATTCTTTCCTGACCTCAGGGCCATGCCGGATAGAGGCACAGGCCTGTGAATGCTCCCAGTTCATTTTGCAGCCAAAGGCAGAGTCTCACGTTTCTCTTGGTTAGATGAGGATGTACTTCCTGGGGGAATGGGTTTAAACTTGAACAGGGGAAGTTTAGATTGGACATAAGGAAGAAGTTCTTTACTGAGAGGGTGGTGAGGCACTGGAATGGGTTGCCCAGGGAGGTTGTGAATGCTCCATCCCTGGTGGTGTTAAAGGCCAGGTTGGATGAGGCCTTGGGTGACATGGTTTAGTGTGAGGTGTCCCTGCCCATGGCAGGGGGGTTGGAACTAGATGATCTTAAGGTCCTTTCCAACCCTAACTATTCTGTGATTCTATGATTCCTGAGCTTGAGCTCGGGGCTGCCTCACCTATGTCCAGGCTCTGGCTGTGCTGTGGCTGCTGTGCAGAGCCAGCTGTGAAGCTGTGCAGGCAATTCCCCTTGCTAGGAGAGATGAACAGCTTCTCCTCGACCAGGAGGTGGGCAGAAATTCCCTCTGTCTTTTTCTCTGCCAGCAGTTGCTGTAGGAAAATCCTGCTGTGATCTGCTCCTGGCAGGGTGAGTGAATATCCATGGGCAGGGGAAGTCCCGGCCCTTGACCCAGGGGGAAACTCAGTGGCAGCCAAGGCTGAGACACTGCAGGTAGTGGATTTAGTGGTGTGTTGAATGCTCCCAGTTATCAACCAGGAAAGAATTGAGCCAGATCCCAGGAGAGCATAAGAGTGCCTTAAAATCCATCTGGCTTTTTATGTAAGAATCAGGATCTCTCCATTTCTTTGGTGGAACATGGTGGTCATATGGGGTCTGCTGCATTTCTCCTGCCTCATGGAGAACCCCAGCAACTGGTCATAAATAGGACAGTGTCATACAGGGCCAAACATAGCCTTGTCTCTCAGGGACAGGCCTCAAGCTCTGCCCCAGGAAGGGCACCTTGCATGTGGGGGGTTCTGCATGGCTGGAGCAGAAGGCAGCAGCAGCACTAGGCTATGCTGGGTGCCCATGTGCTGGCAGCTCTTGCAGAGCATGGTGTGAGCTAAGCTGCCTGGGGACACTGGGTCTCAGGAGCTGCCCTGTTGTCCCTATTGTTCTTGGAACACCAGAGAAAGAACAGGAAACGGCCGTGCTGGGGAAGGGGAGCAGGGTGTGTGAACTCAGGTGGCCCCATCATGTCATGGGGATGGCAACACACAGCCCTGCTACTGCGCAGGGCCCAGGCACATGCTCAGGTCCCTGTGTTAGCCCCATGATCACCCCATTGTGCTACGCTATGATTGTACTCAGGGCAACAGCCTCCAGCAGGGTGTTGCTGAGAGTGCAGAGCTGGACATGGTCTGAAGGTACGGATCTGCTCTGGGCTATCAGTGCCCTTCCATAGGGGAAAGGGTGCTGTGTCTCCAACACGTCCCTCTCTTGGCCAGTATGCAGAAATCCATGCCTGCAGCAGCACAACCAGCAACAGGGTAAGCGATGGAATGAAACCCTTCCTAAAACCTGTTCTCAGCTGAGACACTTGTCTGGAATCACACCAGCTGCTCAGGAGTGGGGAGCCACTTCAGCATCCGTTGAAATAAGACAGAGGGATGGCTGATACCCTCTGGCTGGTGATACCAGTGTGGATCTGCCCCTAGATGCCAAGACAAAAAGCTGCCCAGCTCTCTGCTGGAAGGTGTTGGTGCAGTGGGATGCACCTGAAACCTGCTCCCTGCTGCTTGCCAAGAAGGCTGCAGGGCAGGGCAAACATGTGGGGCTGAGATCAGTGCATGTTCAGGACCCCAGAAGGAGCATCAGGACCCCAATCTGCTCTTTTTTTTACAAGGCTGGGAATGAGCCATGGTCTCTGAGCCAGCATATCCAGGGGCTTCAGTTGGGGTGGCCCCAGAGTACTTGTAGGAAATGCCTTCTCCTCGTGGAGCTTAATGGGAGCTTCAGCTTCTGCTTACTCCCTGCATCTTTGGAGCAAAGGGGAAAAGCTGCTGTATTCTTCAAGCTATCAATAAGTGGAAATAAACACTATGTGCTCCTTTGGTCTGCACTTCCTATTGTGGGGAATTAATAGCTGGATTTTGCAAAACAGCCCCACTGAAGAGGGATTGAACAGAAAAGGCCATTCTTCCCTTCCTGGTATATGTCTCCAGCACTTCCCAGCCTGAGGGGTAAACATCTTCAAACTGATCTGCAAAACAGCTCTGTTCCCATCTGATCTTGGAAGCAACTCACTGTTTAACCAGGGTTTGGAGCTCTCTGGGGAGAAGTGGAGCTTTGCATTCACCTGATCCCTTCCCAGCTCCCTCCCAGGGAGAGAGCTCTGCCACCCTCCAGCCAGCCTCCTTTGGCTGAGCACTGCACCCAAGTAGAACAGGAGCAGCACAATGCTGAATTCTGCTAGCCAGCTGCCATAGGCTTTGCTACAGATTGAAATCATGCTGGGAAAAAAGATGCTGCAAAGCTGGCCAGGTGACCCAAAAGAGTGAGTGGGAACCCATCCGGCTTCCCCAAAACCCATCAGAAGTGATTGGTCCCACTTAAAAGGCTAGCAAGGAGACATGCTTGTGGTCACATGGTGCTTAAAAGCATTTCTCCCTTTTTGCAGGACCCTCCATAGTGACCCCTCCTAAGGACATCTGGAATGTGACAGGAGCACAGATCTACCTGAGCTGTGAGGTTATTGGCATCCCAACCCCTGTCCTCATCTGGAACAAGGTAAGGGCCCTGCTAGGAGCTCTTAGAGCATTGCAAACCTGAGGCAGCTGAAACTGCCTGGTAAGCATAAAGGCCATAGCAGATTCCTCCCTGGAAACACTCATCTTTGATGAGTTCTCCCACATGTGCAGTTCTATCCACCCCCAAACATCTGGCTTTGCTTAACCTTTAGTCACTGCTTTCTCTAAACTCTATCTGATCCCGAGGCAGAGCAGGACTTGTGCTTGTCTTGGTAGCGCCTGTTATTCTGAGCACGCCAGGAATGTTCCTTGACCTGCCATCACCCTGCTGACGGCAGCGACTCCGGGGTGTCTGGACACAGGTCGCTCACATCAGGAGTAGGATCCACATGGGGCAGTCCTCTCCCTTAGCTGGCTGCATGCTGGTTTTGGCAGTGTTGGTAATGTCTGGCTTAGAGCAGGGCCAGCACTAGGCAAAGAGGATCCCAGACATGAGGCTGAGAGGCACAGCATAGCCCCTGTGGCCTCTTCAAATGCCACAGGTTTATGGAGATCTGGGTTGGGTCTTTAAGATGAAGCAATACTAGTTTGAGAATACGGCCCAAATATTACTCTGTTCTGAAACAGCAGGCTTTATTTATAGTGCTCCCAGAGCAGACTCTTGCGTGAGCATACAATGTAGGCATATTGTCTCAAGCAGCATTTTCTGCTTATATACAAGCAGATGCCTTGTTTACACTGACTCTCAGTGCTGATCTGCTTTTCGTGCCTCTTCCTCATGGCTGACAGACTGCTTGACCTGGTGATAACAAGGGCTGAGCACCACTTATCCCACGCTCTGCTCTGGGCTCAGAGTGCTGGGGAACGACTGCACTGCTGCTCTCTCACGGATACTGTGCCCACCACAAGGGACTGCCTGGTTTGCTGCAGCAGAAAACTGCAGGGCTGTTGCTGGCCTGTTGGGAAGAGGATAGATGCAGGGAGAGCATCTATCCTCTTCCCTATCATCTAACTCTCATGCAGGGAGAGCCCATTCTAGGAGCAACATGCAGACACTCCGTTCTCTGCTACTGCCACTCTAAAAAGCCTGATCATCAGGAGTCTCTCCAAATAAGGACCACAGTCAGCTCCTGCTGTCCCCACCCACAGTCCCAAGCCGGAAGGTAGCTGGCTCCAGTCTGCTGCCGGCAGCCAAATCCTCCTTGTTCAGCACAGACATCATTTGATGGGCTAAACACTCCCTTGGGAGCACGCACCCAAGTTCCGTGAGACCAAGTTGGTACAGGGCACGTCTGCACACCCCAGAAAGCTGTGCTGCTTTACTTGTTCCTATTGAGGCAGGGGGAATGCAGCCTCAGTGTAGACACTGAAGCATTGGGGTAGTGAGGTTTTAGTACACAGACGAGAAGGTGAAATGCTGGCACTAGAAGAAACTGGCACCTACCACTTGCGTGTGGTACTGTGCAAAACACATTCAAGTAAAAGTAGTGCTGATCTTTTCTGTATGCAGGTGTGGTCCTAACAGTTCTAGTATAAATGAGCCCCAAAACTCTTCACCTTCTCTGCCCTTCTGTTTAGATAATTCGGGGTCAGTATGGTGTCCAGAGAATGGAGCTTCTGCCTGGGGACCGGGAGAACTTGGCTATCCAGACCCGAGGCGGCCCCGAGAAACACGAAGTGACTGGCTGGGTGCTTGTAAGTACCTTGTGTGTGCACAGAGCAGCACAAACAGCACAAATGCAGGTTGCAAACAGCCCACGCACAGAGAACAGCACAGAAGTCACATGGCAACACGCAGGACATCTAAAGGAAGATAACCTGTGTCTCACCCATTGCAGTTTTCCACCTCCATCGCACACAGCAGAAGCGTGCATTCTATGATCGGAGAAAGCTAGGCTTAAGGAAAGGATCTCCTTTCCATATGTCATTACTCTTCTGCTGCCATTATGGGAAGGAGACCCTCACACCATGTCTAGGGAGAAATTGGTACAGATGCAAGGAAGCACTTGCCTGAGAGTAGCACAGCACAGAAGCTGTCAGCTCTCACTCAATAGACCTGGGCTACAGGAGTACCTGCAGGCTAACCAGCAACTGCCACACATCAGGGGGAGCTGCTGTGCATCCCAGTAAGGAACTGGTATGATGGCCCCCAGAAGCAGGGGAGCACAGGTCAGGGTGCTCGTTCCCACACCATTTGCAAAAGCAGAGGTGGAAACAAGGGAAGGGAGGTGGAGACAAGCCACCACAATCTGAACCAGGTTGTTTAGAGCAGACAGAAGAAAGCGTGTTGTCAGCGCGGTCCCTAAGGGTTAACTGTACTTCACACAGTAGATACCTTAAAACAGAAGCATGTTTACCTGTGCACAGGATACTTACTGGGGGGATGCTTCTTTCTCTAGATATCTCCTCTGAGCAAAGAAGATGCTGGAGAATATGAGTGCCATGCATCAAATGCCAAAGGAGAGGCAACAGCTTCTGCAAAAATCCACGTTGTGGAAACTCTGCATGAAATAGCTCTGACCAAAGGTAGGTAATATGGTTGGATACTCTTCAGCTCTTTCCCCTCAGTTTACTCAGTTATTTGGTACAGAAGGACCACCTCTGTTCAGAACATTCCCAGCAAATGTCAGCTGACAGAGCTCTCAAGGGATTTGTTCAGTAATCCCCAAGTGCTGCAAAGTACCGGATATTAAGATACCAAATTAAATCCGCTTTCTGGTTTTTTTTTGGGGGGAGGTGGGTTTAGAAAGCAACTTTCAGTGGTTTTGCAGCCCTAAGTTTGTATTGTCCTGCCCATCTCTCCTGGGAGCAGTATTGTCACAACCAGTCCCAAGGGAGACGGGAACTTCAAGCACTTAAATTCCTCCCAGGTCCCTGTACCTCCTTATTCTTCCTCAGCCTGGAAACATTCCAGTCCCTGCCATTCTCTGTGCATGCTGGAGTGTCACATCAGCGATGGGACAGATAGGCTGCAGCAGGCCTTTAGGCAAGACCTGAAGCTTTTACCCTCCAGCCCTCAGCCATATTTCAAACCCAGGTCCTCTTTGCCAGGCTGCATGCAAAGCTGATGGCAAACCAACAACCCTCATTCCAGGTGCACAAAGAGAATGGCTTAGTACCACAGCCACATGTGCTTCAGAATAAATCCTGAGCTGGCATAGCAACTGTAACCATGCCAGAGGCAGAGGCACTGGGAACAAAGCATCCAGCTACAGAACACTGCTGCCTAAATCCACTTCTGGACATAGTCCTTAATTTTAATCCCAGTAGCTTTGTCCAAACTGTATAGTCTTGATTTTCTATATCCTTATATCCCTGAATAGATGAAACATTTCCTTTAGGAGAACATTAACAGCACCTGGCATTGAAATAAGAACATAAAATGAATCACAAGATTACTTAAGCACAGGAACTTCCTAAAGGTTTTTAGCTAGTCTGCAATCCCTTTTCAAACATCTTATTTATAGATGTGAATGAAACTGAGTTTTACTGAGTTGTGCCATGAGGAGCACACTTATACCCTAGAACAGATGATGTTCACTCCCCCCTCACGGCAACTCTACTGCGAGGTTGTACTACTGCATGTATTGCCTCATGGTTTATTTCTTACATGCACACTGTGTTACAGCTGTTTCTTTTCAGCTGTACAAAAGCTCTCAAGCAAGCATGCCGTAGCTAAGCAATAAGCTGGCAGTCCATAATTAAAGGAAATTGATAATGTTAATGGAACAAACCCTCAGACTCCAAAGCGACACACTGCAGCTAGGGAGTCTGTGTCCAATGTCCAGGTGATCTCAGCACAGAAAAATGCCATCTCTTACCATCCCCCTGCTGCTGTGGCCCTGCAGTAGGGAGGGAGGAAGAGAGGAAGGGAGGGAGGGAGGCGGGCAGGAAGACACTGCTACTGCCCAAGTTGTGCTATCACCCTTGGAACAGTGCAGAGCATAATGTGTTTTTGTTTTTCCACAGATGATGGTGCAGAGCTGTGATGTGAGGACTTTCACTTACGCACAGTTTTAAGTTAGTATTATGGAAAACTGTACCCTCTGGCTTTTTCTAGCTCACTAATCATCCTCTTAAGCCCCTTGTTCTTTGATAACCAATTTGCTCGCAACTTCTTTCACACATACACAAATAAAGAGATTCACAAGTCTGATTACAAATTTTAATCCTATTTACAGGAAATAAACATACTTTTGAAGAGCACATAACAGATGAGTAAAACTCTAGTTTAAATGCAACCTACACAAAGTGAAACAAAACCTGAGCACTTAAGTCTCATCATTAAAAAGAAAAAACAAACCTTTTTAAAGGCTAAACACTCATCATACGAGGTGCAATACTCATTGACATCAGTTCTTGGAAGAGGAGTTTGCAGGCATAGGGCATCCGAACCAAAGATATCTGGAAAGAGATTTTAAAAGGCTTGTGATAAGCACTCCTAAAACATCAACTTCCACCACTCTCTACACAAATAACTTCTTGGGTTTTTGGCTCCAAAGTGTGCCTGAAGTTATGCATTAAAGCCTTTAACAGGAATTGCTCACAGACAGTAACAAAGGAAGAGGAAAGCTGAGACTGCCTGTAGAGGCTACACAGAAGCTATCCAGATCACATTTTTAATGTGAAAACCTGCAGCCAAGGGATATGATCCTAAACAACAGCTATTTAACAAGGGAAAATGTGCAAAGTGTGCCTGATGTGCAGTAAATGTAGTGACGATTTCCAGCACACATCTCTTCAGTAACCTCAAGGCCATTTTAGAGTTGCAACAGTCAGTCCCCAGCACAAGAACAAGCCTATTTAAGGCAACTATTTTTATCTCTGCTGCCACTTTCCCTTGACATAGTTGTGTTACCAAGCACATACTACAGAGCTTTTTCTTCATTAACAACAAAAAAAAGTGCAATACAAAAGGCCTCCCATGGGGACTGAGCTCTGCAAGCATAAATATCTTCATGGGGACTGTCAAGGGCGATGGCTCTGAATTCCTGATTCTGAGATTCACTTCCAAAAATAAGCTCTCAAGTGTCTAATTTTAAAGTCTCAGAAAACTCCGCACTGCAAAACACTTGGAACAGCATTTCCTGCCAAGTGGCACGCCAACGTTGTAAAATTAATAACAAGACATTCAAATTAACTAGGATGCTATAAACACTTAAAACAGTTACGAAACTAAAATAGCAATTGTACTGGTGCTTCTTTAAATATTTACTTCCCTATGCTCCTGTTCACCCGAGCAGTGTTTCCTCTGGCCCACAAAGAGAAACAGTGGCTGATGAAAACCACACGTACCTGAGTTTTGTTACGGCATCCCCGGCATTCGTAGGTGTGAGTTCTTGTGTTTGCAATTGCCATGATGCCGCAGAGATTGCAGACATGGACTTGGTATGGGTCTGAAGCTTCAAACAATCTCTCTCTCAAGAACTGGGCTGCTCCGTGAGCTATCTGGCAGTCTCGTTCCATTTCTCCAAAACGAAGGCCACCATCCCTGAAAAGAGGAAAAAAACAAAACAACTTTTGAGTTCACTGGCAAAATACACCAGTTCTTGCTGGTGAACAAGTAACTTATCAGAAACACCACAGCAGTATTACAAGGTAGAAGTAAAGCTGTGCAGTAATTTAACACCTCAGAATAGTGTTAGGGAGAACATGAACACAGTAATTCATAACTGCTGCACAGCAGCACAGCATTTCTAAAGCAGATGTCAGACAGTTGACAGCCACAGCACAACCACATAGCAAAATGAGGTAAACATCATTCCCTACTTATCTGTGGTAGGTTTAACCTTGGCTAGCTGCCACATGCCCATCAAATGGCTCTCTCACTCCCCGATGTCAACAGGACAGGGGGCGAAAATAAGATGGGAAAAACACATGGGTTGAGATAAAAACAGGGAGATCACTTACTAATTGCCATCACAGGCAAAACAGACTCAGCATGGAAATTAGTTTAATTTATTACCCATTAGAAATGGAGCAGGATGGTGAGAAACAAAAGACAAAACTAAAACATCATCTTCTCTCCTACCTCCTTCCCAAGCTCAACTTTACTCTTCATTTCCAACTCTCCTCCCCTCAGTCATGGGGGAATTACAGTTGTAGTCAGTACATAACAGTTCCTCTCTGCCACTCGTAACTTCTCACATTTTTTCCCTGCTCTAGCACAGGGTCCTTCCCAATGGGATAGTCTTTCAAGAACTATTCCAGCACAGGCTCTTCTGATGGGGCCCACAATCCTTCAGGAACAGACTGCTGCAGCACAGGTACCCCACAGATCACAGCTCCTGCCAGGAGCCTGCTCCAGCATGGGCTTTCCACAGGTTGCAGCATGGATATCTGCTCCATGGGCTGCTGTCAGACAACATGCTTCACCAAGGGCTGCATGGCAATCTGCTCCAGTGGCTGGAGCTCCTCCTCCGACACGGGCGTCTGCAGGGTGGTTCCTTTCACATTTTCTCACTCCTCCCTCACAGCTACTGCCCAGCAGGTTTTACCCTTTCTTAAATTTGCTGATGGGTTCAGCTTTGGCCAGAGTGGGTCTGTTTGATCCAGCTGTAAGTGGTTACGTCCAGCACGGGGCAACAGCTGGTCCTTTCTCAGACAGGCCACCTCAGCAGTACCCCTTGCTACCAAAACCTTGATACCTGCACTCAACACATCATCTTCAGCTGAACACATAAAAATGGATGGCTAACTGGGGTGAGCTAGCTCAGTTCTAGCTGCAAAGTTGAGGCAGTTAATTTTAAGGGCTAAAAACTTCGAAGAAAAAGAAAACACTGTATAGAAACTAATAAACATCCTTACCGAGATCTACCCTCCATCGGCTGTCTGTTAAGTATCTGGATAGGCCCTCTGGCACGAGAATGGATTTTGTCATCTACCATGTGCTTCAACCGCTGATAATATGTAGGACCAATGAAGATCTGTGATGTGATTTTTCGACCAGTGAAGCCATTGTAAAGAACCTGAAGTAATCAATGCAATTACTGAATCACAAGCCCTCCTATCCACCAAACGTATATTAAAAACATTACAGTGAAATGATACTTTGATTATACCTCATTTCCTCTTAGATGATAGCCATAATCTGATAAAAGATTGGAAATCTTCTGCACGTTGACAGCATCATTAAACGGTGTCGCATCACCAATCTCTCCCTTGTTTGCAGACACCTACGGAGGTTTGCAAAAGCCTGTCAGATTTCTGAATTTCTTTCAGACAACAGTAAGCTTTTTCAAGCAGTTTTTACAGAACTTGAGGTTCCATGCCTATGACAGTGCCCTATCTTGCCTTGTTTATTAACTGCACAATTTATAGCAAGATTTTAACAAAGTACCAACAATTTTGCTACTCCTTTTTCTAGGTCACAGGAAATTTTTGGAATAAAAGCAGCATTTTTATAATATATTTTTCTAATAAAAGCATCTTCAAAGATGGGAGAGCACACTGTAATCTGACTTGCTGGACAAAATTTACAGGACTGTAGGTCTTCCCCAAGAAACCTGCTTTTGCTATTGTAACTGGAAAGCAATCCTTGTTTTTTAGTGGATTAACACATACCAGGGAGCAGTATCTTAAAAAAATCAGCCCTGAAGTTAAAAGAAAAATCATATTGCTCAGACATGCAGCATAAAAAATTCTTCTTACCTTCCCCTGGAGACACTCAATCAAGTGACCAATGGTCATACGGGAAGGGATGGCATGGGGGTTGATAATTATATCAGGGGTGATGCCTTCACAGGTGAAGGGCATATCCTAGAGCAGGGAAACAGACAGTCAGTACGTCCCAGAATATCAGCTTTAAGAAAAGCAGTTGCATGGCTTCAAATAAAATCTTGTAAAGCATTTCAAAGGTAATAATTATGACATAAGAAGCAGCTGTGTCTCTTTCTAAACATATTTTAGTGACATTTAGGTCAATATATTGCACATGAGTAGATATTCTACAACTCGCTTAAGGCAGTTCCAATGTTAAGATGATCAGAAATAAAACGTTAAAAAGGCGGGGGGGGAAAAATCACTACCTCTTGCCTGTACTGGATACCGCAGGTTCCTTTCTGACCATGTCTGCTGGCAAATTTATCTCCAATTTGTGGGATTCTCACAGAGCGTACCTGTAAGCCATAGGAAAACATTCAGTTGGTAACTTAAATACGGAACAAAACTGATTAGAAGTAGAAGCACACAAGCCAGTGCTCACCCTGATCTTGCAGAACTTGTATCCTTCCTGGTTAAGTGTTACCATGACCTGATCTACAATGCCAGTCTCACTAGTTCGCAGGAAAGTACTGCAGTCCCTCTTTGTGAAACGTCTGTTGGTGCTTTCCAGTTCATCTTCATTCTCTGGCAGCGTTACTGTTTTGCCAATGATGACATCGTCCCCAGACACACGTACCCCGGGTGCTATCAAACCATCATCATCAAGTTTGTCATAGATTGCATGTCTCATACCTTGAGGGAAAAAGGAAAAATAAAAGCAGGCTCCCAAATTGTTCAGCATATTGGATTTGACGATTGGCACAAATTGAAAAAGCTTGCTTGCAACTTGAGACTACTGAGAAAATGTCTGAAGATACTTCCATGCAAATATCTCAACTGATGTATCCTGCTCTTAATATAGACATTTCTCACACTTCGTATGTTCCAAAATAAAGATTGAACCAGCTCAGCAACACTGTGCACAAAAATCTGATTTAAATACTCAGTCTTCAAACACTCCTGTATCTCACCTTGGCAAGTTTCACGTGTAGGCTTCTCAAAAACTTCCTCTTGGTCATACCCTTTTTTAGACTCCTGCTCTTTGTATGAGCGGTAGAACACAGATCTGAAACAAAGACATAAAGCCTCTGCATCATTCTTTCTAATCTCAATTTCACTATAATCACAATTTTATCACATATTATGCCTCCTGCTACTAATGAAAACCAAATCAAATCACACAACCTTTCCTCTAAAACCTTGTTAATCAGTGACCATCACTGAGGAGGGGAAAACAAAACCAAAAACATCCCACCACACAAACAAAAACCAGTTTCAGATGGCATTTTGATGGCCACTTCTCAGATACTGCCAAAGTACCTATAAATAACATGCTAATTCTTGATGAACTATAGACTTTTGGATCTGCTTGATATCTCATAAGCAGTTCTTATTCCTAGATTATACACATTTTCATCATACCATTCTCATACGATTTTCTCCTTATACCTCCCATTTTGCAAGCGCTTTTAGGCTTCTACTACTACCTTGTAGTGCCACACTCAGTACAACTGAGCTGAAGTGGAAAACTTTCAATTTGTATAGGCTTCTTTCTGGGGCTTTTGTTTGCTGCCTCAGCTGCCAGCACACCAAAGCCATGGCCTTTCAGATAAACATTATCCACATTTCACTGCTCCTGTGCACACAGAAGGTTCTATAAGAGCTTCATGTGAGCTGTAATAAGTCTTAATAGTCCCATACTTATTCTACACTGGAAGGCAGTAGATCCAGGACCCCAAGCATACGCTTCTTGGTCTCAACTTGGACAAAAGAAAATGAACAAAACTAGAAACCCACTGATGAGCCATATAGCTAAGCACAGCCATCTAAAATGTGTAATGCACAAAGTCACATCAGTTGCCAGCTGACCCAACAGCAGTTTCTACTAAGGAGAGGAACATGCCAATCCTTACTGGTAGCAAATGTCATACTACTAAAGACTATTAAAAAGCTGTAATATTGCCATTAAGGATTGTTTATAACTGACAAGAGTTAAATGAAAACGTATTTGGACTCTTTGCTGTTACATTTTTTTTTTCATTTAACCATTATACAAAGAACAGTAAACATAGTAAAGACATAAATGGAAAAGTTGGTAAGCCAGAGTGGGAAGTCAGGTTACACATAGGATGAGCCATTGCTCATTGTTTTGCTGAGATACACGCACTAAGATACCATTTTCACTGTGCTGCTCCCTCCACCCCCATTAAAAATAAAATAAATTGCTAAAGAATTTACAAAGTTTTACCTGAAAAAGCCTCTGTCAACAGCAGAACGGTTCATGATGACAGAGTCTTCCTGGTTATAGCCCGTGTATGACGCAATGGCTACTATCGAGTTGATACCTATAATATGCAGAACAAATACTTTGAAAGCTTGCCCACATACCAGACAGGCATGACTGAATTACAATTTTGAATCACAATTCAAAATAAGCTGTATTCTCTACAAATAAAAAAAAGAAGCTGTTCTCTTTTGGAGATAAAATCTCCACATCCCACACACAAAAACCCATATCAGCAAATACAACTTTGGGTATAAAAGAGTCAAGAGTGACCCCTTGTGAAAAACACAGCAAATACCAATGCAGAAAATGCATTTTTCCAGCGAGATTTTAACAGACTTTACAGATAAAGTAGTTTCACCTGCAACACTAGCAATGTGTTTAGGTGTCCAGCTACAAGTTAATGTTTAATCTATAATTAACTTTTAAATTACATATAAGTGCTAAATATTCAGGTATTCTACATGAAACATTTGTGACATAGTTTAAACAAAGCAGCAGCATTTTTGTTTTATAAACATTAACTGGCAACATACCTGCTGGTAACTCTCTAAATCGCAAGTACTCCATGGAGCGTGTTGTTACAAGGGGCTTCTGAGGATAGTACAACACATGTGCCAGTGTATCCATACGAACATGAAAGTTTGTAATGTAAACTCCCATAGCTTGTTTACCCATAGCAGACTGGTAGGTGTTCCTGGGAGACTAGACAGACAAGAGAAGACCATTATTACGTACATAAACCTCTTCACACATACACGTGTGGGTTTTCTATCAACTTCAAAAGCAGGATGTAAAAGTGATGCACTAACCTGGTTGTGATCAGGGAAAGGGATAATAGATGCACATACTCCCAGGATCATAGATGGGTGAATCTCACAGTGCGTGTATGTTGAACAATACGCCACACCTTTCTCTTGCAAATCATCTGGAGTCATTGCCAGCATCACAGTTTCTTCTTCCAGTGTGTCAATGTACTCTACTACACCGCTGGCCACGAGATCCTGCCAACTGAACAAACAATGCCCGAAATACTCAGCTAACACATCAAATGTGTCTCTTCAGCAGTAACAAGATGAAGGACTTTCCTGGCTTATTACTTCTACCACTGCCTGAATGTGATTTAAATCAAAAAAATAAAAAAAATCAAGACACCAGGCAGAGAAAGCATCTTTGTACTGTACAAAGTTTAAACATTTCCTTCTCCAACCTGAAGGAACCTGGAGCTTCCAAGATGGAAAATCAGACATTCAACTGAGTTTCAGGAATATCACACCTGTAGTTGTTATACTCTCGTTCCTTCAGTTGGTCAATATGCCTTTTCTTCAACAGCAGTTTTTGTTTTTCCACAATTAAAAGGGGTCGACAAATTCTGCCTGCATCAGTGTAGATGCGGATTTCTCGCTCACGAATATCTCTAATCATTGAGACCTGCACAAGAAAGCAGCACCCCATGAGTACAAAATCTCAGCCCAGGATCAGAAATATGGAACACAAAAGAGGATAATAAAGTTCCCTAAAGCAAAGAAGCACTTCAGAAGACTATTTGAACTGGATCCTCTTAAAACAAAGCAAACCAAAACCAACCACAACCAAACAACAAACCACACACAACATCAAACAAACAAGAAAACTCCCAAAAGCACCAAACCCCAAAAAACTCCCAAAACAAACCAAAACAACCAGAAAACCCAAACAACCAATGTGAACTATGTTCAGAAAGAGACTTGCAAAGTAGTATCAAGGCATTATCCTCCCCCCATGACAAAAGACACCCAAACTCGAGAGGTAAAATTTGTACCTCTGACACAATGATGTCCATCTGACGACGGAGCTTCCTTAGGGTATTCATGAGCTGCTCAGGATCTTTGTGTATTCCTACCCAGCAGCCATTAACAAAGATCTTGGTGGCACTATAAAGAAGAAAAAAACCAAGTATTAAAAATACAAATAATAAAGAGAAAATGAAAAAAAAAAAAAAAAAAAAAAAAAAAGAGAAAGCAAAACAAAGAAAAATACAAATAATAAAGAAAAAATAAACCACAAAAAAAGCGCCCTCCCATTACCCCCCAAAAAAAAACTCAAAGCCGTTGAAATGTTGTGCAGAATAAAAAGCTTAAGTCTGTTTAAACAGTTTCATTTGCACATACTCAGCTATTGCTGCTGGAGATATTTCTTCCAGGTTTTCCATACTCCACTCTTCCAAGAATTCCAAAATTGGGGATGGCTGAGACCCCACAGAAATGTAAGCCATCAGGGCTAAGTTCTTCACAAGTCCTACTGCATGACCCTAATAGAAACATAAAGTTCACTTGCATTTCCAAATCAAGAGATTCCCCTAAGAAGATCCGAGAACTTAAAATTCAAGTCCTTATGGACATGGACACAACACACGCTATTTATTAATTACTACCATTCAAAGACAGAGTTAGCTATAAAGCTAAATATTCATGTCAGCACTTTAAAGTACAAATGCTAAGGTGGCTATAAAATGACTAGCAGAGAGAAAAGTAGCTAGGCATGAGTACTGACATAAATACTAGTTTCATTACCTCTGGGGTCTCAGCAGGGCAAACCATTCCCCACAGTGTGTTGTGCAGCTGTCTGGGCTTTGCTAGTTTGCCATCTCGACCAATTGGAGAATTCAGGCGTCTCAGGTGGGAAAGTGTAGATGCGAAAGTCAGGCGGTTTAACACCTGTGTGGAGTAAGGAATTCATTTAGTCAGAGTTGCTTAAAAGTGTTGTTGACAGGTATTCTGATACATTAGAGCAAAGGATCACTGCCCTCTAGAAATGATGCACCTAAACTAAAATAGTTCTGACTTTTGTTTGCTACACTTTTTAGCTCACCTCCGCTAATCTCAGACTAAGTTCAACCTTAAAATCTTAATCATCTAACCGGTGTTGTAATGGCAGAAGTTTTCAGAGCAGGCTTATATCATGGCAAGGCCCAGCATAAACAGTTATCCAAGCAGAGAACTGGGTTTTGTAGTATAGCTTACCCAGATCAGGTAACTAGAATGAATGATACTAGTAATAAACATACTTTAAAAGCTGCATTTTCACCAGGAGGGCTTACCAGAACAATGACATAAAGATCTTTAGATACCTAGTTTGAAAAAACTAAGGCAATTTAGTTATCAGCAGCAAATCAGTATTTACATTCTTTTCAGAGTCTGCTCAAGGCTCCTCAAAAAGATTTATTTTTACAGCCTGAAACATGAGAGTTTATTTAAAAAGCCCCACACACAAATACATCAACATCACACCACCTTGGGACAGCTACAATCTTTGCTCCTTTCCTAACTTTGCTTTCCATAAATTATGATCTCACCACGGCTCCAGACAACAAAACATGCTGGCATTTAAAAACTGTCACCTCCTTCCCTTTTCTGCCTTTATGAGAAACAGGCTCAGTTAAGCACTGTTCTGGACTAATACAGTCAATGCTCCTTATTACTTAACTGTGGAATATGTAACTGTTGTATTACGCAGTGCCACTCCAATTTCTTTAAGCGCCTGTGAAGCACTACAAGTAATTTAAAAAAAGAAATTCATCCTCCCTAAAGATTCCCTGGGACTAGGACTTGACCAGACACACAAGCATATGCTCTAATACAAAAAGTCTTTATAAGAGATAACACCAACAGTTTAGCAGTCCATGCAAAAGCTAAAACAAACCCAAAATGATTAAAACCAAGCCCCAAACCAGACTCAACTATTTGGATCTTTATATGTTTCAGCTATGGAAATTTCCTTTTAAAAATGGTTCTGTTTAACATACAACATGCATAGCTGACAAGCAATATTAAACTTTTCCATGATATGGTTAAAACCACATGTAAACCTGACAAGTGCTACAATGCTTTATTCAGCTGTTGTACCTGAGATACTCCTGCTCTGGCCTGATGAGCTTTCTTCTGGTCACCCCAGTTTCCAGTTGCCAGTGAATACTTCAAACCATCTGAAATAATTCTTGTTTTAATTGCCAGCTCCAAGTTGAAATCTTTCCCTCTGTCAATGAACTTTTGGGCATATATTCTCACTTCCTTTAGCAAATTCTTGAACATTCTGTAGAAGATACCAAGAAACATGATTAAACAATACTATAGCAATTCAGCCTACTCAGCAGTTATGTGGGAAAAAATGTCACTGGCCTCCTGAAAGAAGCAAGGAACTTGTAACTAGAGGAGGAGGGGGGAAAAAAAGCCCAAAATAAATTAACCTGTTTGTGAACATACACAAAATATGCTTCAAAAGAAGTTGATGTAGCCACCTACTATTAGAGGAAGCCTATCCACTTCCTGGAAAAGTTACAATCAGATACTGGAAAAGTTACAATCAGATACAGGCTGTGCTGCCCAAGACTGGCTATTAGACACAACAGAGTACTGTGATCTTTTAGAAGCACAGTGTTGGCAATGCCTCTACCATTAATTATCCCCAGACAAAACATAGATACTATAGTTACCCTCTGAACAGAAAAGCTAACAGTGGTCCAGCAAGATCCAGTCTTTTGTTGCCATAATGATCTCTGTCATCAAGCTCTCTTCTTCCCAGTGCTGCCAGCAACAATCTATGAACCATATACCTAAGCAAATAGAACAGTTTATGTTTTAAACTGACTGCAGACATTCACAACAGAGATTACATGCTTTCACAGATAAAACAGTAAACCGTTTCCTAAAGGCTGACCATTCTAGATCTTCAGGATACTGCTGTCCTAACACAGTCCTCTTCAGCATGTATGTCCTTAAAGGTGAATGACCCACTGAAAGTTTGGGTAACGACAGAGAGAAGTTAATGTTTACGTCCTGACGGCAATGTGTCTTCTGCTACATGTCTGTCCTATAATATGGGCTACATATAAGCTGGTAGAATCAGGTGTGAAAGGCTAAGTCTCCTGATGCTGTAGTTCATCTGCATGCCGATAAGCAGTGATCAAGAGTATGTGCTAATAAAGAGTGAGTTTACATTACAAACAGCTATCTACATAGTAGTTAACCTCTATATGCTGTCTATGCAACCTGATGCAAAGAGAGTCATTTATCACCATCATCACATCTAACTTAAGATCCAAAACATGTTAGAGCCTTGTTTCCTTTTTTTTATTTATTTATTTTGCGTTTTCTCAGTTTCAAAACTAAACCAGTGCCCTAAAGTTTATCACTGACTATCCAGAAGACTGAGGTTAAACACAAACTTCCATCCAGTGCATTCTTCCAGTCACATGCATATTTGTGAATAAAATCTGTATTCAGGGTGTATTTGCAGATGTGTGACAGAAAATACTGACATACCCTAGAAAATAGGCCTTTTTGGTTTCACAGAAGTCACTGACACCAACGTGAGGGAGCATTTCCTTCTGCAAGACTTCTTTAGCATACTTGATTCTCTTCTCTTTGGTGACACCTGGCTTCGCACCTCTTGATCCAATGAAGTTTAGAGCAACATTTTGCTCCTGAATGACAAAAGCTTCATCCAGAGAAGGTTTGACCTAAATGCACAAAATACAGCAAAACCCTGTAGCATCCAGTGCCTGTTGGGGTTGAAGGAAACTACACAGCAGCTTGCTAATTATTCTTTCCAGGAACTGCTAATTACTGATCCAGTTCTTTCTGGCCTTACTATAGTAGCTCTTTCAAGAGCAACAGAAAACAGTAATGGAAGCACATTGGAAGCACATAAAAAACAG
Organism: Psittacula echo; assembly: GCF_963264785.1. NCBI lineage: Eukaryota > Metazoa > Chordata > Aves > Psittaciformes > Psittacidae > Psittacula > Psittacula echo. The sequence continues at coordinate 49,346,827 of NC_137735.1, read as the reverse complement.
TTTAGACTTCATAAAACAGTTCTTATTCAAGTACATTCTAGGCCTGTTGCTGTTTCATGTATAATTCAATGGCAGCAGGTACAAATCAAAGTCAATGGCAGCCGGATAGAACTCGACCATTCCAAATACACATTAACACTTTGAAATTCTCGTTGCACTCCATTCACTTAACATACTCATTTGAATAGGTTGAGGCAGATAACTTTTGACCTTTCTAACAGACAACCTACCAAAACAATGAAGTGACAAACAACAATTGCAAAATGAACAACACTTAGAACAATGATTAGCCACACCTCCACGTCACCAAATATCAAGCCAGGAAATAACACATTACCATTTCCATCATTTCTGGATCTTCAAAATCATATATGATGTGCTCCAAGATGTCCCTGTCAGATACAAAGCCTAGTGCACGAAAGACAATTATGATGGGGACTTCTTGTTTGATATACGGCAAAGTTGCTACAATGCGCTGACCAATTGCGCTCTTCTTCGCACCCTGAAAAGATGGGAGAAAAATCCATACGCTACTCTTAAATGATCTTGCATTTAAATAAAAATGTGTTTCTGGCTTAAGCTCAGCTTTTCTAATCCACAGCGTAAGACTCTCTATTTTTGCAATTATTCAAGTAGTTGCTTCCCCCTCCCAAGAAGAAACAAATACTGTGGACTGCAGATGAACTAGAGTGCCCTAGCCACCAGGAGCAAGAGCATTGTAAGGCTTCTATTAAAGTTACTCTCAAAACATGTTTGGGAATTCCCAAACATCAGTGCAATGGTAAATGAGTACTGACACCTTCTGCTTTTGAAGTTATGAACAGCACTGATTTCTTTTCACAGACGGCACAGTTAGATGTTAAATATGAATACATAGTCTGCAAAACACACCTGCACAATAGCTGGACCACCAGCAAAGCCAGGGTCCCTGCTCCTATTTTTGTCCTTTGTCAAACAACAGGATGTAACTTGTTTTCTTGCTTGTTTTCTAAAATCTCATTCACAGTAATTCTAAAATTATTTTTTAGCCTTGCCCTAAAACCTGCCACAAACTGAATCTTCATTATAGTCCTCAAATGATTTGTCCCTGAGACAGGCATAATCCATGACAAACAGAATCCATTTTAACTTAATTTTACCTTCTTTACAACTTAGCATCAGAAGAAATTTCTTTTCAAAATCCAAGAAGTAAATGATACGATGAGACAAGACAGTAACAAAACTCCCAAAACAATCTTAAACCACGACAATTGTGCCCCAGGGCAAGGGTTATTACTGCTTTGGCATACCTGCCCACCTCTGGCCAGCATGCTAACCCATATAGTACTTGTTGGTCGAGATGAATTTTCCAGACAAGATCTACACTCTCCTGTGTAGGCATATTTTGAATCTTTCTTTGCAAACACATACACTGTGTTTGTAGCCATTTTCTCTTGAGCAATCAGAACCTGTGTTAGAAACAAGAACACTAGTAAATAACTGACAAAAGGGGATGCTGAAAGTAACAAGCACAGTATGTTTCTACTATCCCTCCAGGTCTCTTAAATTTAAGAGCGCTGCACAGCACAAAGTCTATTTGCCAAACTCCGCTGGATCATACTCTCCATTTTTAAAATACAGTATTAAGTAAAAAATACACCTAGTTAAGTTGAAATAACTAAAACAAAAGTCTCTGGGAACACTGTTCTCTACGTACTTATCACATCTGCTAGCTGTGCCGAGACATTTCTGTTAGCTGTAGGCACAACATGGATAAAGCAAGCATTTCACTATCTGTTTCCAAGGCCAACACACTACACAGGCATTTAAATTTAAATGTCAGACCCGATGGTGAAAGCCACATTATGGCTCCAAGTGAAGTACCATCTCACTTAGAGTGTATGCTGCTCTGCAATGTTGAAAACAAAAGAAAATATCTAGAGTATTTAGTATTCAATGCAAAAGAGTTTATGAAACTGAAGGGAAACATGCCTCAGAGAAGAAAAGGTGGCTCAAGAAAGTCCTAACAGAGGACTAAACCCCAGCTTTCTACAGGCTCGCAAGCGCCCTCAGTAACTGTGATACTGGAATAAAAGTGCTTATACTACTGGCAAAACATACAGAAACAAGTAACAAAACTTCCAGTGTCTCTAAAGATGGCTGTGCAAGGCATAATCCCTTACCTTTTCTGATCCGTTAATGATAAAGTATCCACCAGGATCAAGAGGGCATTCATTCAGTTCACAAAGATCACGGTCCGTTAAGCCATTCAACAAACAGTACGTTGAACGTAACATAATAGGAATTTTTCCTATGAAAGTTTTCTGATGCTGTGTCTGTAACTGATCCTCCCCTTCTTTAATAACTGTTTTAGTTATATCTACATACAAGGGGGCTGAATACCTATAGAATATAAACAACATTGTGTTACCTGCCAGTTATTACTCGAGGTTGTACAGAAATATAATGAATACAATTATTCAAGCACTCACTGGGTAAGAAATCCTCCATCATTGCCTGGATTTAACAACTGGACATCAATATTTAAATAGAGCATAATTATTATGTTTTCAAGGCACCGGTAAATTGAAAAAGACTATTAATTAATAATGCAGAACCAGTCCTTCTTTGTGTTTATCTACTACAAAATTCATTCTTACGTAAGGTTTCTCAGCCTGGCCTCATTAGGCATCATAGGTGAGGGTGCTCCATCTCTTTCCCAATGTGTAGGCTTAGAGAGGTAGATTTGTTCAAACTTCAGCAGATACCGGGGCTGGAAAACAAGAAGACATTTACCTGTAATGGAAGAAACATCCATTCCGGTTGTTCAAGAGTGGTCACGGCCCTAGAGCTTAATACCTGATGCTGCCACATGCCCTCAGCATAAGGTATGGAAACAATCCCTCTTCAGATGACTAGATCAAAAAAAGCACTCAAAAGCTTTCCATAATTTCTAAACACCTCTTTAATTAATAAAAATAAAAAGACAACCACCACCACCACCAAAACAAAAAAAAACCCAGAGGAAACTGAGAAGTCAAAATCATTGGCTAGAGAAGAATAAAGAACCCAAGTCTGTCTTCTTCCTATGAAATAGCTAAGAAACAAATCTGCCAAGTCAGTAAATACATTAACAAATAGAATATGCCCTACATACACGTACTGAGATATTGTTTATGCAACTTTAGATAAAACTGCAAGTTTCATGATGCAAAAAGGTCAATCTGTTTCAATATATACAATGACACAGATGACATATCAAACAAGGTGCAGATTGTTTTAAAGCTTTGTTCCCATGCATAAAATATCAAATTTAATAGCTTTGGTTTAATTCCACAGAAATCCTTTCACATGTGAAACCACGGGCATGAAAGGACAGACACCCTTCAGCAATAGAACAATTCTCAAGATCTTTATTTTGCTCCAAGAGCCACTTGCCTCTCAGAATCCTACCTCAATGAGATTTAGAGCATTCAGTCACTTAAAGCAAAAGCCTTGCATTTAAAATAAAGGGGTAAAAGTTTTAAAACAATACTCTTACCAAAGTGCATCTGTGTATCTGGTAGGAGCTAGAACTTAAAAGAAAGCAAGCAGCCACAAAACAGTAGCTTTGTTCATATGTTTCATATGTGTGGTCTCAATCCTGGCACACAAGGGTGTCCAGGCCTTGCATGCCTCCTTGCATGCAAAAGGACCTAGAGATGAGCCACTCCCAGAGCATTCCTTCACAGAACAAAATCCAGGGCAGCAGAGAAACATAAGCAAACCATCAGACCTGCATATATACAAGTAAGGCTTTTTGCCTTACTTTTTCTTCAAGTTCCTATTTCCTATCGTGTCCTTTTGCAGAACAGAAGTTAATACAAAGAACTACAATGCTGCCACCCCAACTAAGTATCTGCCTAGAAGCCAACTGAGATGTCTATTACTAAAACAAAACTTGAATTCCGTGCAGGCGTTTTTACCATATCTCAGCCATAAAGACTCTGCTGCAGCACACCACAAAAGCAACACTTGCTCTAGCAGTGCAAGCTCCAGTGCAGAGGAAAAAAAGTCAGTTTATGGTTTATCTTATGAGTTGTTTTAGCCTTTCTAAAATATATTTTCAAAATCCCAATATTCGAACAGAGATGTGTCAGGGGAGCTTTAGGCTGGATATCAGGAAAAATTTCTTCACTGAAATGGAGGTCAGGTATTGGAACAGGCTTCCCAGGGAAGCAGTGAATCACCGCCTCTGGAAGTGTTCAAAAACTGTGTAGATGAGGCTCTCAGTGTCATGGTTTAGTGGCGGACTTGGCAGTGCTGGGGTAAACGTTGGACTTGATGATCTTAAAGGTCTCTTCCAACCTAGTTGAGTCTATGATTCTGAGACAGGCTCCACTTACCGGTTCTTCCACTTCTCCTGTGGCATGTTGGGCTTCAGCTTGTAAATCAATTGGTGGAGCATCTTCAACAATTCTCTGCACAGACATCTGAATAAACTCATCAAAAGAATCCAGCTGTTGCCTGACTAAACCCTTTTCATCAAAATAGGAGCTAAAAAAGAAAAAGTGCATGAATGAACAAGACAATTTAATTCACATACTTCATACATTAACAAGCTTAAGATGTATTTAGTACAAAACCTCCAAAAGCCATGAAACACAGTGCATACATACACTCGCTTGTAGTGAGTACATACATTCATTTTTCCCAAGGTATGAGTTTCAAACACAGATGCTGAAAAACATTTAACAATTCTCTTACTGCTTGAGGACAGACACAAAAAAGTGCCAGACTTGCTGCCACCTCTTGGCTAAGCCATGACAGTACACACACTCTACTTTGCATTTGAAGAGAAACACAATGACAAACCTCACTAAACGTGGTTTCAGATAAAGTTTTCAATGATGTATGTAAATTCTTTTGCCCTTACTAATTTTCCAAGTTGCTGTAAACTGTGTGCATGCCCCTAAGACAAGGTAACAGATTTCTTATCTTGGATCCCCTCTCTTCCAGCCACATGAGATTCCCAGCTTCACTCCTCCGGATTTGCCTTAGGCTTTGTGTCACCTAGCTTCAACGCAGCACAACCTAACCGCAAAAATAAAAGCCTAACTTCGAAGCCCCACATCTTAACTTTTAATGGGATGATCTAAACATGTCTGCTGCATTAGCTCTGACAGCAAGCTCCTCTACCTCACATAGAATCATAGAATAGTTGGAAAGGACCTTAAGATCATCCAGTTCCAACCCCCCTGCCATGGGCAGAGACACCTCACACTAAACCATGTCACCCAAGGCTTCACCCAACCTGGCCTTGAACATGGTCAGGGATGGAGCATTCACAACTTCCTTGGGCAACCCATTCCACTGCCTCACCACCCTTATGGTAAAGAACTTCTTCCTTATATCCAATCTAAACTTCCCCTGTGTAAGTTTTACCCCTTGTCCTATCACTATAGTCCCTGATGAAGAGTCCCTCTCCAGCATCCTTGTAGGCCCCCTTCAGATTCTGGAAGGATGCTATGAGGTCTCTACGCAGCCTTCTTTTCTCCAGGCTGAACAGCCCCAACTTTCTCAGCCTATCTTCACACAGGAGGTGCTCCAGTCCCCTGATCATCCTCATGGCCCTCCTCTGGACTTGTTCCAACAGTTCCACGTCCTTTTTATATTGAGGACACCAGAACTGTACACAGTACTCCAAGTGAGGTCTCACGAGAGCAGAGTAGAGGGGCAGGATCACCTCCTTCGACCTGCTGGTCACACTCCTTTTGATGCAGCCCAGGATGCGGTTGGCTTTCTGGGCTGTGAGCGCACACTGAAGCCGGCTCATGTTCATTTTCTCATTGACCAACAGCCCCCAACTCCTTCTCTGCAGGCCTGCTCTGAATCTCTTCTCTGCGCAACCTGTAGCTGTGCCTGGGATTGCTCCGACCCAGGTGTAGCACCTTGCACTTGGCATGCTTAAACTTCATAAGGTTGGCATCAGCCCACCTCACAAGAGTGTCAAGGTCCCTCTGGATGGCATCCGTTCCCTCCAGCATATCAAACGAACTACACAGCTTGGTGTCATCAGCAAACTTGCTGAGGGCGCACTCAATCCCACTGTCCATGTCACTGACAAAGATGTCGAACAAGACCGGCCCCAACACTGATCCCTGAAGGACACCACTCATTACAGGTCTCCAGCCGGACACTGAGCCATTGACCACTTTGTACGCGGCCATCCAGCCAGTTTTTTATCCACTGAGCAGTCCACCTATCAAACTGATGTCTCTCCAATTTAGAGTCAAGGATGTCATGTGGGACAGTGTCAAACACTTTGCACAAGTCCAGGTAGATGACGTCAACTGCTCTGCTCCTGTCCATCAGTTCCGTAGCCCCATCATAGAAGGCCACCAAATTGGTCAGGCAGGATTTCCCCTTAGTGAAGCCATGCTGGCTGTCACCAAGCACTTCCTTGTTTTTCATGTGCCTTAGCATGCCTTCCAGGAGAATCTGCTCCAAGATTTTGCCAGGCACAGAGGTGAGACTGACTGGTCTGTAATTCCCCGGGTCATCCATTTTCCCCTTCTTGAAAATGGGGGTTATATTTCCCTTTTTCCAGTCATCGGGAACTTCACCTGACTGCCATGATTTTTCCAATATGATGGACAGTGGCTTAGCAACTTCATTCGCCAGCTCCTTCAGGACCCGCGGATGGATTTCATCAGGTCCCATGGACTTGTGTATGTTCAGGTTCTTAAGATGATCTCAAACCAGATCCTCTCCTACAGTGGGCCTAGGGTCTTCATTCTCACAGTCCCTGTGTCTGCTTTCCAAAACTTGGGTGGTGCAGTCAGAGCCTTTGCCAGTGAAGATCGAGGCAAAGAAGTCATTAATAATCTCAGCCTTTTCCAAATCCAGGGTAGCCAGCCAGGGAACCCACACTATCTCAGCTTCTGCCCATCACTGTCAGGATCTGTAGAAAAAACTGCCAAGAACTAGCTCATATATAACCTAATTCAAGAAAGATTAGCCAGAGCTGACTGTCCATGACCATGTCCAGAAAACTTTTGAATACCACCAACAATGGAGACGGAAACCCTATGACCCCTCTCGGCAACCCATGCCAGTGCTTGATCACCCTCACAGTAAATAAAGTGGTTTGTCATAAGGAGTGAGGCGCAGCATCAGCTGAAGGCCTTGCCGTAGTTACCTCCCACCTGACTGAAAGCAAAGGTAGCATTCCACACTAGGCTGCAAAAGAAAGGATCTCCTTCTGCCTCCAAAGTTTCTCACCTCTGCTCTCAATCCAGACTGCTTATGGGATCACCACCACAGACCTACTGGTTTGCTTGCCACTGCTCTTCTAAGACACCCATAATATACATTTCATGAATGATACAATTAACAAAAGAAACACTTTTCACTCTGTTCCACACAGCATGCCACTCCTTAACAGTCACAAGAAGCTGCATGTCCTGGATATTCATGTCTTGCTAGGAAAACCCTGACATGGTGAAACAGCCAAGTACTGATTTCTTAACATCAGCATCAGCTGTGAGAATAGTGGGCAAAATAATACACTTGGTAAGGAATCAAGGTCACTTCTTCATTCAAAAACAGTGTATCTCACCGCATGTCAGCAGGACCTCCAAATCCCTAAGGACAACCTTGCTGTTCTACTTAAAGCCCTTCCTGTGTGCTTTAGCTCTAAACATGCTAAAACACAGTTTCACAGTATCACAGTATGTTAGAGATTGGAAGGAACCTCAAAAGATCATCTAGTCCAATCCCCCTGCCAGAGCAGGAACACCTAGATAAGGTTACATAGCAATGTGTCCAGGCGGGTTTTGAATGTCTCCAGAGAAGGAGACTCCACAACCCCCCTGGGCAGCCTGTTCCAGTGTTCTGTCACCCTCACTGAGAAGAAGTTTCTTCTCAAGTTTAAGTGGAACCTCTTGTGTTCCAGTTTATACCCATTACCCCTTGTCCTATCATTTTTTGCCACTGAGAAGAGCCTGGCTCCATCCTCGTGACACTCCCCCTTTATATATTTATATACACTCATAAGGTCACCCCTCAGTCTCCTCTTCTCCAAACTATAGAGACCCAGCTCCCTCAGCCTTTCCTCATAAGGGAGATGCTCCACTCCCTTAATCATCTTAGTTGCCCTGCGCTGGACTCTCTCCAGCAGGTCCCTGTCCTTCTTGAACTGAGGGGCCCAGAACTGGACACAATATTCCAGATGCGGTCTCACCAGGGCAGAGTAGAGGGGAAGGAGGACCTCTCTCGACCTACTGACCACCCCCCTTCTAATACACCCCAGGATGCCATTGGCCTTCTTGGCCACAAGGGCACAGTGTTGGCTCATGGTCATCCTGTCGTCCACTAGGACCCCCAGGTCCCTCTCCCCTACACTACTCTCTAACAGGTCCTTCCCCAACCTATACTGGAACCTGGGGTTGTTCCTGCCCAGATGCAGGACTCTACACTTTCCCTTGTTATATTTCATCAAGTTACTCCCTGCCCAACTCTCCAGCCTGTCCAGGTCCCGCTGGATGGCAGCACAGCCTTCTGGCGTGTCAGCCACTCCTCCCAGCTTAGTGTCATCAGCAAACTTGCTGACAGTACACTCAATTCCCTCATCTAAACCATTGATGAATATATTAAATAATACTGGTCCCAGTACTGACCCTTGAGGCACTCCACTAGATACAGGCCTCCAACTGGACTCCGCCCCATAGACTACAACTCTCTGGCTTCTCTCCTTCAGCCAGTTCGCAGTCCACCTCACTACCTGATCATCCAGGCCACACTTCCTCAATTTAGCTATGAGGATGCTGTGGGAGACTGTGTCAAATGCTTTGCTGAAGTCAAGGTAGACCACATCCACCGCTCTGCCATCATCCATCCACAATGTTATTTCCTCATAAAAGGCTATGAGGTTGGTCAAGCATGACTTCCCCTTGGTAAAGCCATGCTGACTGCCCCTCATAACCCTCTTATCCTTGACATGCCTTAAGATGGCATCAAGGATAAGGTGTTCCATCACTTTCCCAGGGATGGAGGTGAGGCTGACTGGTCTATAGTTACCCGGGTCCTCCTTCTTGCCCTTTTTGAATTCTGGAGTGACATTTGCTTTCCTCCAGTCCTCAGGCACCTCTCCCGTTTCCCAAGACTTGGTAAAGATGATGGAGAGTGGTCTAGCAATGACTTCCGCGAGTTCCCTCAGCACCCGCGGGTGCATCCCATCTGGACCCATGGATTTATGGATGTCCAGATTGCTCAACTGGTCCCTAACCCATTCCTCGTCAACTAAGGCCAACTGCTCCCTTGACCTGACTTCATCTGAGGTCTCAGGAGTACAGGGCTCTTCAGGACTGCCTCCGGCAGAGTAGACTGAGACAAAGAAGGCATTCAATAACTCTGCCATCTCTGTATCTTCTGTCACCAGGGCACCCATCCCATTCACCAGTGGGCCAACCTTGCCTCTGGTGTTAGTTTTATCAGCTATGTATTTGAAAAAGCTCCTTCTGCTGTCCTTGACCCCTCTTGCCAGATTTAATTCTAAGGAGGCCTTAGCCATCCTAGCTGCCTTCCTACATCCTCTAGCAGCAGCCTTATATTCCTCCCGAGTGGCCAGCCCCTCCTTCCATGACCTATAAACTCTCCTCTTCCACTTGAGCATACCCAGCAGTTCCTTATTTAGCCACGCAGGTCTCCTGGCCCTCTTCCTTGACTTCCTACGTGTCGGGATGCTCTGCTCTTGAGCTTGGAATAAGCAATTCTTGAATGTCAACCAACTATCTTGGGCCCCTTTACCTTCAAGCAGCCTTGCCCATGGGATTTCCCCTAGCAATTGCTTGAAAAGGCCAAAGTTTGCCCTGCTAAAGTCCAGGGTTGCAATTCTACTTGCTATTGTACTGGTCCTACCACACAAGATCCTGAATTCCACCATCTCGTGGTTGCTGCAACCAAGGCAGCCCTCAACCTTTACAGCTTCGACCAGACCCTCCTTGTTAGTGAGGATGAGATCCAGCAGCGCTCCTCTCCTGGTTGGCTCATCCACCATTTGCATGAGGAAGTTATCATCCATACACTGGAGGAACCTCCTGGACTGTGGCTGGGTTGCTGAGTAGTCCTTCCAGTAAATATCAGGGAAATTAAAATCCCCCACGACGACCACGTCCTGTGACTGTGAGGCTGCTCTCAGCTGCCTGTAGAAGGCCTCGTCAACTTCCTCACCCTGATCTGGTGGCCTGTAACAGACACCCACAACAGTATCGCCCCTGCCAGCCTGCCCCTTAATTCTCACCCACAGACTCTCAACTCGCTTGTCCCCTGTCCCTGGACAGAACTCAGTACATTGCAGCTGCTCTCGCACATAAAGAGCAACCCCACCACCCCGCCTGGCTGGCCTGTCTTTCCTGAAAAGGACATAGCCCTCCATGACTATATTCCAGTCATGCGAGCTGTCCCACCACGTCTCTGTAATTGCCACCAGATCGTAATCTCCTGACTTAACACAGGTCTCCAACTCCTGCTGCTTATTTCCCATGCTGCGCGCATTGGTGTACAGGCATTTCAAGGAGGGAGCTGAGCTCACCAATTTCACCCTAGGATTATAGGAGGCCTCCCAGTCTTCATCAATCCTAGAGTGCTGCCCCACTGGGGCAAAGCCCAGTTACAACCCCATCCCCCTTAGAATCTAGTTTAAAGCTCTCCAAATGAGCCCTGTTAATTCATGCCCCAGCATCCTTTTGCCTCTGTGAGTTAAACCTTTCCCACGTGCCATCATCCGGACTGGAGCCTTATAAAACCAGCCGTTATCAAAGAACCCAAAGCCCTGCCTAAAGCACCAGTCTCGTAGCCAATTATTTATGGACTGAATTTTCCCATTCAGTCCCACATCATCACCGGAAGATGGAGGAACTGAGGAGAAGTTTCACACAGCTAAGCCCACAGCTTCCACAATATGTTGCCAGTGAACTGGATGTCACCTGTAAGACCAAGAGCATCTGTGCTGAAGCACTAAAAACATCAAGTTTCAGCAACTCACCTAATAACAATCCAGCAGGCTTCCTGCCACAAGTCGGGGGTGATTTCATCATCGTCTTCATCATATTGCATATCTGCGGGGAAGCACGACATCTAAAATAGGCCCCAGTCCCCCGGGCTCTCCTCATCTCTGCTCACACAAGGCTGGCACTCAAAGACGCCCCGGCAGGGCCTCTGACCACCCGCGGGCCGCAGGAGCCCCCGGGGGACCCCACCGGGCCCAGAGCGCCTCTACCCCACCGCCACCTCCCGCGGGCCCTGCAGCTTCCACACACCCCTCGCCGGGCTGCACAGGGGAGAAGGCCCGGCGGGGAACGGCCTGCACCGGCAGCACACTCACCTTCGTCCGCGTCGTACATGGTGGCGGCGGGAAGGGCCGCGGGCGGCAGCTGTGGGCAAGCGAGAGACGGAAGGAGCAGAGGGGCTCAGCACCGGAGTCTCGGCCAGCTGCTACAGCAGCAGCAGCGGCGGCGGCGGCGGCGGCGGCGGCGGGAAGTCGGCAGGAAGTCGGCGGCGCGGCGCTGACGCGTTACGTCACGCTGGCATCCCAGTAGGCAGCGGGGGGACCTGACGCGCATGCGCGGCTGGTAAACTTGCTGTTTCCGTCGCTCCTGCTCCGAGGAGCGGGTTCTGCCATGCTCCGCTTGGCCCCGGTGCTCCTGGGTCGCCTGGCCCGCGCGCGGCGCTGGGCGCCGGTGCTGCGCCGCGGGGGCACAGCGAGCGGTGAAGAAGAGCTGTTTGTATTCCCCGAGTACGAGCCGGAGCCGAGTGAGGCAGCGGCAACAGCAGCAACAGCGGCTGCGGCAACAGCAGGAACAGAGGCGGCAGTTCCCCTTCCCTGTCAGGAGCGAAAGCTGGGCAGGGAGCGGCGGAAGCGGGGCTCGGGAGTGGTGGAGGCGGGGAGGCCCGACCCGTCGGTGCCGCTGAGCGGTGTGAGCTGCTCAGGCTGCGGGGCCGAGCTGCACTGCCGCGACAGCGCGGCGCCGGGCTTCATGTCGGCGGAGAAGTTCCGGAGCTTGTCGGAGGGTCCGGACGGCGCGGCGGGGTTGCGCGGAGCCGTGTGCCAGCGGTGCTGGAAGCTGGCTCACTACGGCCAGGCCCTGCGGCTGGAGCTGCCGGCTGAGCAACACCGGCTGGTAGTAAGCGCTGCCCTGCGCCGCCCCCTGCGCCACGGCCGCGGCCCGCTTCTTCTGTATCTCCTCGACGTGCTGGAGCTGCCCGACCCGGTGCTGTCCCAGCTGCCGACGCTGCTGGGCCCCGACGTCCCTGCCGCCGGACTGCTGGTGGTGGGTAACAAGGTAGACCTGCTGCCCGCCGACTCCCCTGGGTACCTGGGGCGGCTGCGGCAGCGGGTGACGGAGGCCTGTGCCCAGGCCGGCCTGCGGGGAGCCCCGCTGGTGGACATCCGCTTGGTGAGCGCCAAGACAGGCTTCGGCATGGAGGGGCTGGTCAGCCGGCTGCAGCGCTCCTGGAAGTGCGCTGGGGACGTCTACCTGCTGGGCGCCACCAACTCCGGCAAGTCGACGCTCTTCAACACCCTGCTGCGCTCCGACTACTGCAAGTCTCGTGCTCCCGATATCATCAGCAGGGCCACCGTCTCCTCCTGGCCAGGTCAGGGCTGCTGTTCTCACTGTTGCAGTGGGGGTCGGGTGCTTACCTCGGGGCTGCCCTCCCTGTCACAGAACCTGTCATCCTGAAGCGTTGCCACTGTGGGCAGTGAGCTGCAGTGCTGTAATGTGCTTTGGCTTGTTGCCTTCCTCAGGGCACCAAGAGTGGGAGGTATGCACGGAGGTTGCTCTGCGTCATGTAGCACTAAGGGGGCTGGTAAGCTAGAACCAGCCTGTGTGCTGCCTTGCCGGTGGGGACAGCACCCGATCCGTGTGCCTTGCCTTGCCGTCTCCCTATCAATCAGGGGTGCATGCTGGTCTAGAGGTGGACTCATGAGCACCTGTAGACAAAACCAAGCTGCCTGGGGGTGGGACGTGCCTGGGGTGTACTAAAACAGTGTTGGCATTAGTTGGCTTTGAGACCCTTTTCACTAAAGTAATGAAAGCACATTTCAAGCAGACGGATGGCTTGTTTTTGCTGCCCTGGCTGCAGAAGCTGATACTATGGGAGCAACTGGCATTCCACCTCCAACTTTGTGTTGCTGGGTTTCATCCGGAAGTTGGAAAAGCAATTTTGATTTTTTTTTTTTTGTTGTTGTTGCTCTTTCTCAGAGTTTAAATGTGCCTGATAGTCAAAGGCCCAAATGTGCCTTCTGTTTCTTTCCAGGAACAACACTGAATCTGTTGAAATTTCCAATTATTAATCCTACGTGTGACAGGATATTCCGAAGGCAGGAGAGGCTGAAAGAGGAGGCAGCAAAAACAGAAGATCAGCTAAGCAGTGAAGAAAAGAAGCTCCTTAATAACCTCAAAAAGCAAGGTTACTTAGTGGGTGAGTATTGTCTGAATAAAGGTATTGCCCCTCTGTCTCAATGAAAATAGTTAATTACACAGAGGACTGTTAGCTCTTTAACGTGCTGTAGAATCCAATTGGTTTTGTCAAGTACTTTCTCCCCACTCTGAACTCATTCCCATTTAATTGTAGAATCACAGAATGTTTAGAGTTGGCAGGGACCTCAAAGATCATCTAGTTCCACCCCCCTTGCCATGGGCAGGGACACCTTCCACTAGACCAGGCTGCTCTAAGGCCATCCAACTTGGCTTTGAACACTGCCAGGGATGGGGCATACACGTTATTATGTATTTATTTTTTGGAAATAAGACCTTTATTTGGTACAGGCGTTGCAGGAAGTACTGCTATGTAGTAGCAATTAAAAATTTTCCAAACTCACATTCAAGTTATTTTGACCAGTTTTTGTTCTCTGAGTAGTTGAGTGCAAGAGCTCCAGCTCCTCCATAAGAGGAATCATTAGTATTTCTTTTGAGTACTTATTTTTCAGCTATTGTTTCAGTAGTATTGCAGAGGTTTCCTCTGTTCAGCATGCCTACCATCAGCATACGCTAAGCTACTGAGCTATTTTGGCTGCAGGTCGCAGTGGTTGTACATCATTTTAGTATGTATCCAAAAGGGGGGGGTTGCCAGAAATAGCCCTGATTTTTCAAATAATGCTGTGCTTGACAGTCTAAAACACGCTAAAACGAAGGCAGCCTGCTTTACTGTAAAAGAGAAATAATGGAGAACTTGTGATCTGGTCCCAGCTAAGGTCTGGGGCTTGAGAAATGCAAAGCAAGAATTACAGAAGGGATTTCCTATCATTTTTGCTTTTGAACACACAAACTTATAGCCATGCAGATCTTTATTACCTTCATATTACTGATGTGCATCCCTTTTCAGCAAGGGAAGGGACAGATGTCCCATTGAAAGAAAGGCAAGTTAATAAATTAATTACAAGGACCCTTTCTTTTTAATCCAGGAAGAGTTGGAAGAACATTTGAACGACAGAAGTCTAGAGCTGTGATTGACTTTGACCCTGACATGCTCTCCTACAGCATAGATGAAGATCCCAAACCTCTTTCTAAGAAGCGTGAGCAAAGGGAGGAGTTCACATACAATGAAGTGAAGGATGCTCGCTGGTGTTATGACACTCCAGGGATTGCGAAGGAAAATTGTGTACGTACTCTGCAGTGCCGTGTTTTGGTATGACAGGGTTTGGGAGGACTGTTCTGCCTTCATTGTGCATGTGGGAGAGTATTTCTGCTGCAGTCCTGGGGTTAGGATTCTTTTGGTTTGAACAATTGTGTTAAAATATGGTTTGTATTTACTTGGGGAGGGTTCATTGTGTTAGTGCCGTTGCGTTTCTGAGTTGTGCATACTGTGATCATAGAATCATAGAATAGTTAGGGTTGGAAAGGACCTTAAGATCATCTAGTTCCAACCCCCCTGCCATGGGCAGGGACACCCCACACTAAACCATGCCACCCAAGGCCTCATCCAACCTGGCCAAGGATGGAGCATTCTCAACCTCCCTGGGCAACCCATTCCAGTGCCTCACCACCCTCTCAGTAAAGAATTTCTTCCTTATATCCAATCTAAACTTCCCCTGTTCGAGTTTGAACCCGTTACCCCTTGTCCTGTCACTACAGTCCCTGATGATCTTTGCAAAGGGACTGTATGACTGTGTCATCAAACTTTCTTTACTTCTGAATGACAGGAAGTAAGCAATAGTGCTGTAAGCAGGTTTATACATGCATCACCCGCTGACGTCTGCCCTTCTTTAGCTCTGCCAGCCTACTGGAAAAGGTGAAACTTAGGAGAAAAACCAGTGTTGTGTAACTGAACCAGATCTTTGAGAAAGCATTGTCCTGAAGCTACCAGGATCTGCAGTGTTCCTGTTAGTAACTCCAGTGCATCAGGCCTACCCCTGTGCTCTGAAGTCAGTGCTGATACAATGCACACATCCAAAAAAGCCTTGTTCTGATTTTTGTTTGCTGTGATATGTATGCAGAGCTGTAGGTCATCTTTTTGAGAAGAAGTACAAGGAGATAGAAAAGCCCTTAAGAGAATGAAGTGCAAGAACTCAGCTGAGACTGCACAGCTCACGTCCAGATGCTGCTTTCATGAACACTGGAAAACTGCTGGTTGTCTGGTAGATGTATTTGCCAGGTCATAACCCGCTTTACTATGGAAATTTGCTCTAGCTAGTGTAAAGGCAATCATCAGCTTAGAGATCTGGTTTGGTAGCTGGAGACGGGGTATGTTCTTCGCCTCCTCTGGAGTTGAATAAATGTGGGGAAAAAAAGGGTCTTTCTTGAATCCAGAAATACTTGCTGCTGTTTCTGATTTTGATTGTCCTTGCTGTGCCTTTGAAGAGCTACATGCTACGTTTCAGATCAGTTTTTGTTCCTGCAGTCAGTGCTCGATCTAAGTGGAGGACAAGCAGATTGCCAAGATCTGCCACATAGGCAGTTATGAGCAGGCTTGGGGTTTTAATACTATTTTGGAAGAAGAAGGAAGGAAAGCGGCTGTTGGCATATGGTGGAATTATATTTTGTCTATAATCCTTGGAGCTTTGAGGGTTTTTTAGCTGCTTCCTCATGACTCCTTCCAAAGCCAGATTTCTGGGAAACCTACAAAAGGATTACTGATAACTCAAATTTTGGTATAAGCATTGTCAAACACATCAGAAAACCTGCACCTAGTAGGGCAAAGTGTCCTCATCTCATGGAAGTTGGTGTTGAAGTCTGTTGGCTTCAAGCTAAAGGTTATCTGCTTCTGAACTTAGGAAATGCATAAGGGGCTCTGGCTGCACCTTGTTAGTTCAGTCTTTTAATGGTGAATTGGTTAATCCTCAATACTGAACTGTTGCAAACTTGTATTTGCATGACTGTGGCATTGGGGGAGGGGCCCAGTTGAAAGCATTTCTGCTGTTAGTTCCCTGTGTTTAGGAAAGAGCCATCATTAATGTGGAGGCAAGTTGTTTCCTTCAAGGCACTGCTTCCTGGGCTTGCACATTGTTTCATAGCTGTGTTTGAACAGTGCTTCTATAGAAAGTGATCAGACCGCTGAGGCAGGGGCACTGCTAGTTAAGTCACTGGCTTTTAAGCAGACTTTGGGGTGGATCCTTTAACTGAAAAAAGTTCTCACCTAAACATATGAGCCAGTTAAGCCAGGAGAAGGAAAGGAAGAGGGAGGAGAGGAGGACAAGCAGCACAAGCATTTGGGAGCCCTCACAGAGAGGAGAGCTTGCTTCACTGTGCTCAGAGTAGGGATCCATGCTGTGTGACAGGCTCTCATACTGCAGTTTTAGTTGTTTCACAGTGTGATCCAGCACTTTCTCTCAGTGTGATATTTGAGGCTAGCTTTGCTGCTAGTATTGATTCTGCACTTTGCATCGCTACCTAAGTGAAGTAACTCAAATATCATAGCCAAAGGTGGTCTCCAGCTCTCCACATGGCTCCACTCATGCTATAAAAACGTAGTAAATCCTGGGTGAGCTTGTTCCAGCGAGACGCAGGATTCCCAAATCTGTGATCAACAGGCTTCTCGCAGCTGTTATAATTCGTTATGGACCCTGCATTGCCACAAAGATTGGTGACATCCCTGCCTGCTCCTGTTTCCTACTTAATGTGTGAACCAGAACTGAACTGTTTTGTTAAATGTTCTTCACACTGCTCTACCTGATCTTTTTGCCTTTTCAATGTAACACCAGCATTAATTTCATTATGCCCATTGAAGCATGTGGAATGAGTTACAGTGGTACCATTTATTTTGCAGGTTTTAAATCTCCTGACAGATAAAGAAGTAAAGCTGGTTTTGCCCACAAGTGCCATTGTTCCACGGACCTTCATTCTCAAGCCAGGAATGGCCTTGTTTTTAGCAGCCCTGGGACGTGTAGACTACTTAGAGGTAAGCGAAGAAAGGATTTTGTGAGCTGCTGCTCCATCACTTATTACAGTAGCAGAGGATAAAAGGTTTTCTAGGTAGCCTTCCCAGACCCTTTTTTTGCTTTTTTTGAGATTAGAAATCAGTTAGAGAAGAAATCTGTTAGAAAAGCACCATGTAAAGTCATAGAATCAAAGAATAGTTTAGGTTGGAAGGGTCCTTCAAAGCTCATCTGGTCCAGCCCACTTGCAGTAAAAGCAGGGACATCTTCAACTAGATCAGGTTGCTGGGAATCACATCCAGCCTGGCCTTGAATGTCTTCAGGGATGGTGCATCCACTGCCAGACTAGGCAACCTGTGCCAGTGTTTTACCACCTTCATTGTAAAGAATTTCTTCCTCCTGTTCAGCCTGAATCTGTCCTTTTATTTTAAAACTATTACCCATCATCCTATCCCAACAGGCACTGCTGAAGTCTCTCCACATCTTTCTTATAGGCCCCTTTCAGATATTGAAAGGCTGCAAAAAGGTCTCCCCAGAGGCTTCTCTTCTCCAGGCTAAACAAGCCCAACTCTCTCAGCCTTTCCTCATAGGAGAGGTGCTCCAGCCCTCTGGTCGTGTTTTGTGGCCTCCTCTAGACCATCTCAAGCAGGTCCATGTCTTTCCTGCGCTGAGGACTCCAGAGCTGGATGCACTACTGCAGGTAGGGTCTCACCAGAGCAGAGTAGAGGGGAAGAATCAACAGTGTACCAGTATGGCAGAGGAGCTCCATCATAGTTGAGAATCCAGAGCACCATCTTGAAAACCAGCTTGGCAGTACAGAGAAGTAATGCCTCAAGAAAAAAAGTGCTATTTGTGAGGATGGCAACCCAGCAGAAACAAACTCTCTTTATTCATACTGTCTTGGGCAGAGCTCTCAGAAAGGAACCTCCTAGGTGTGTTGGTTGGGTGCTGTCAGGGATTCAAGAAAGCACCTGGGTTTGTGTACCTGACAAAGTAGGACAGCAATGCAGGTGACATTTTGCTGGCAGTAAATACCCTCTGCAAGATCAGGCAGCCACAGGGCGTTGTTTGTCATGAGGGATGATTTTGGAGAACCCAGCTCGTGTTGTCACGGTGAAGAAGTGTCACACCATCTCCTGATGAGAGGATCAGGCTTGGAGACACGTCCAGTGCAGCAGGGCTGGGAGGTAGGCTTCATGATATAAGCCTGTTTTCCATGTAACGGTGCCTCCAGCAAGCTGAGCTGTGCACATTTAGGGTCTCAGAGGTCTTCCATTTCTGTCTCAGTGGACTGCTGTATCAGTCTTATGTATCTGCATCGTCCAAAGAAGGAAGACACTTTTGCTCAAATCATGACAGAGGAACCCCAGCATCAGATCAGATTAGATCTCAAGAATTTTTGCACTTGGGTTTCCTAATTTCAGGCTGCTAGCAGTGTTTGTAGAGGTTGCTCCCCTTTCTAACCTTGTTTCCTCTGCATGCAGAAGTTATGAGAGTGCCTGTGGAAATTGCCTCACATTCAATTTTTGCATAGTTTGAGAGCAGCTTGGAACTAAGTATTCTTCAATGGGAGATGCCTGTTAGAAATGTGAAGTGATGGGAGAAGAGGCATCACACAGAAGTCATCCCTCACCTCTCATGCTGAATAACCACACTGAGCTTGTTCTTGGGAATTAAGAGCAAAGATCTCTTGGATGATGAGCTAAGCAGATATGATGGCAGGGGATGCGATATTGGGCATGCTTTGAGGCAGGATGGTGAAGCTCTGGTTACTTCTCTCCTAGAAGCTCAGCTCCCCTGTTTATATAAACTTTCTTCTCTGCAGTGACAGAGGCAAAAACCCCTCAGCCAAGGAAGGAACATCAGTCATACAGGTTGTCAACATGCAGGAGAGAGCAATTCAGGGCTGCTTTTCTGTTATCATAAGTAATATCCTCTTCTTGTTTCTTAGGGAGAAAAGTCTGCCTGGTTTTCTGTTGTGGCTTCTAACCTGTTGCCAGTCCACGTTACTTCCCTGAGTAATGCAGATGCTGTCTACAAGAAGCATGCTGGCCACGAATTACTGAAGGTAAGAGGAGGTGCTGTGGTGGGGTCTTGGTTGCAGATAGGCAGGCTGTCCCACCTGGTGCAGCGCCCTGCCTGGAGCACAACTGATAAGCAGCCTGTGTCAAGAGTTTGGGGCTTCAGCAGTGCATAAGTGAAGATCTGCAGTGTGGAGCCATCCTACACAGACTGCATGGCTGCAGCTTATTTAGGAGAGAGCACCCAAGATGATACATTTTCA
Source organism: Psittacula echo (assembly GCF_963264785.1). Taxonomy (NCBI): domain Eukaryota; kingdom Metazoa; phylum Chordata; class Aves; order Psittaciformes; family Psittacidae; genus Psittacula; species Psittacula echo. The sequence continues at coordinate 49,327,208 of NC_137735.1, read as the reverse complement.
GCAGAGCTCCTGTTTCTAGCATTCAGGCTGTTAAGATTTGCAGTGCTCTGCTCTCTCATGCTTACCTTTTCTTGAGCGGCCTTAAAGTACAGGCAGCTGCAGGGATATTTTCCATGGCAAACTTCAGGCTGGGGTTTCAGAACAGATTGCAGTTGGAAAATGTACCTTTCTTATTCTTTCCCCACTGGATCCTCTGCACATGCCTTCATCTTTGGTGGTGCGACTTTTTCCTTGGTATTGCCACGTACCGTGTAGCATTTACAGACTGATGGAGAATGGGGTGAGCTGTCCTTATCCTGACAGCTGCATCCCTGTGCACATTGAGAACAAGTGCTGTCGCTCACATCAAGGCTGAGTCCTGCAGTGGGCAGTCCACCTTTGCACCTCTGGGCTCCCACTGGGTTGCTCAGGGTGTGATCTTGATTCTGTTCTTGGCAAACCTGAAATAACTCTTGTAGGGTATCCAAGCCAGTTGTTACTTGGCTAACAGTGGTCCGTTATCTTTACTCCCACCTGTGCCTTGCTTACCAGTTTAAGGTAGGAGTGCTGGAGTGCCTCTTGACTGTTAAATCTTTTCTCCATGTTTTGATCTTAGGTTCCCATGGGTGGGGAAGAGCGAATGAAAGAGTTCCCTCCCCTTGTCCCCCAGGACATTACACTGAAAGGGATTGGTACCACTGAGGCAGTCGCAGATATCAAACTTTCTTCTGCAGGTAATTTAGTATTTCTTCATAAGTTCACTTTGCAGGGTCTGCATCCTAGAAACATGGATGGGAAAAGGCCTGTGAAGGGATGAAGCAGTACTTCCTGCTCAGAGCAGGACTGTCACCAACACAAAATCAGGGCAGCTATGACTTTGTCCAGCTGAGGCTTGGTAACCTCCAAGAAAGGAGATTGACAGCCATGCTTGTACAGGATGACCACATTGGAATGTTTTATGTCTGGCTGCCATACAAGTTCCACAGCATCAGGAATGGCTGTGACACTTCTGGCTGTCCAGGTGAGAGGGAAAGGGCCATGGATTGGAAAGCTTCATTATTGTGGTGGTGGTAGTTCCCACCACAGGAAAGAGCTGTGTCTGGGGAGAGTAAGATGTGGCTTTGGGTGCTGCCTTCTATTGAGAAAGGGCCAGTATAACCTTTGAGCTTGTTTTTTCAAAGCAGGCACACCTGGGTAGCTCAGGTTCTTAGCCAGCATGGGGGGCACTGAGTTTGTGTCAGAACCCTCGTTCTGATCCTAGAACTTTTCTCGCTGACTGACTGTTCTTCTTGGCTGTGCAGGTTGGGTGGCAGTGACAGCTCACCCAGAAGAGAAACTGTTGCTTCGGGCCTATACTCCCCAGGGTACCGCGTTGGTGGTGCGGGAGCCTCCCCTTCTGCCATACATCAGCACCGTCAGAGGGGCACGGATCCCGGGCACTGCTGCTTATAGGACCAAAAAACCTCCCTCCCTGGTGGAAAACCTGAAAACCACAGGGAGGGGGTAGCATTGCTCATCATCTGAGCAAGGTAGAAGACAGAACAGCCTCTGGAGAACTTTGTTGCTTGTTGATATTCAGGACTCCTTTTTAAAGGCAGACAGGCATGGTTTTGGAAGCAGGCCTGGGAGGAACTCCACAAGTCCACACCTGATTCGTCTGCTGAACTGTGGCCATTTTGCATCAGTTGAGTGGCTGGTACCTTGCTGTGAGAGGTGAAACAGCTGCTCCCTGGGAACTGCCAGTGTTTCCAAAGTGGAAAGAGGTGGAGGGAGTGGGGAGGAGCAGGGAATGCTCTAGTGTGGGTATGACCTGCCTAGTGGCTTATAGTAATTCAACAACATCAACCAAAAATCAGGTCCTTCAACATCTGGGACAAGTGCAGCACCCTGCTTTTAGACACCAGAAAGGTGAATTAATTAAAAGCAGGTCTGATTATATGCCTGAAGAGGAAACTTTTGCAACTCACTGCTTCATTTTGGTTTCTGTAGCTTGTGTAAAGGTTTCTGAAACTGAGGGTGCAGAATAAAACTTTTCAAGGACACTTCCTCCCTTGTATCCTTTTCAAATTGCTGACAAAGCACTCTTGTGTGGGCATAAGCATCCTGCTAACAACAGCCCCAGCAGGAAGGCTGGTGTTAGAGGAGAGCTTATCATGGCAGGTCTTGACAGCCAAGGAGAGGTCAGGCTGCTGCAGCTCCATGCTGCCAGGTCCAGCCACGAGTGAGGCTGAAGTGCTTTCGCAGGAGGCACAGAGCACACATACCACATACATACACTGCTGGCAACACACATCATAGACACATAGCAGTTAATGCAAACACAGCACCAAGGGCCTGTATGCACAATTGATGTGCGCACACACATGGTGGATCCCTGCAGCTGCTGGGCTAAACATTCAAGTGACACCACTTCCCCAGTTGCTGGTACCTGAAGATGTGAGCCCCTGAAGCCTCAGTTCCACTCCACTTCGTGGTACACAGTCTTGCTACAGCCACACAGCTGGCCAGGACTCCTGGCTGCACAGCCTTGTACTTCGCTAGAGCAAACTGAATGCTCTGACACCCTGAGCTGGCACTTAAAGACCCCCACACCCCTGTTCTCCCAGGCCATTTCATCCTTTCTCCAGCTTCACTAGCTGTGGTTAGATGCATGGTTTCACTCCAGTTGCTGCCCTGAAACCCCAGTGTCAGACCCGTTTTGTTAGTGATCCCAAGAGTGAAATTAAGATGCAAATGAGATCGAGTACTGTAATCGATCAGTTGGTTTATTACAAAATGACAATTATTATAAAAAAAAAGAAATTATTGTAAAAAAACTGGATGGCAATAAGACAGATTGGAAAAAAGATAGAAATGAAGCAAGAATTCAGGGTGCAGAGAGAGAGGGTCATCACCATGGATCCAGCAGTGTCCTGGGGGTCCATAAGTCCTTGGGGAGGTAGTGGGAGTAGTCCGGGGTTCGTAGTCAGTATTGGAGCAGTGTCCCCAAGAGTCTGTAGTAGTTGGAAATGGGTGTCCTCGTGGAGGCGTCCTTCATGGTGATTACCTTTTCTCCCTTACATTATTATGAGTTGGGGATAGTACCTTTGTTCTTAATGTCGGGTATTACATGTTCTTGGTGGACCAGTTTCTCTGGCCTTGCAGCCAGCTCTGCAACTGCACTTGTCTGCAGCAATTCTCAGGATAATGGGCAGCAATTCTTCACACCAGTCCCCAAGGTAAGGGGCTCCTCCCGCCCACCTCTCAGGCAATTGACAGTGGAGTCCCGTTTCAGTTCCTCACACCCTTCTCTCAGGCAATGGACCTGAGGCCTTACCTCCTCCCACCCATCCCTAAGACAGTGGTTAGTGGAATCCCATCTCAGTCTCATTCTAGTCTGTGAGACAATGGAGGGTGGAGTTTGATTTCAGTTCAGTCTCTCGCACCCTCTCATCCCCATATGCACACATGGACATAGAATACAGAGCCCTCACTCAGGAAAGTTAAATTTAGTAAGGATACAGGATAAATTGTGCTGATCAGATACAGGGCATGGCCAGACAAGGGTACCAGCTAGCTGACTGTCTACACATAAGTAGCCCTCTTCATCCCCTTACCCTCTATTTTGTAAAATTGTTCCCCAAAACACCTAAATCCTCCCTTTTCTCATCCTGAAAAAGTCCTGTGCAATCTCAAACTACTCTTCCCCTGCATCCCATGATGTGTCCCACGTCCTTAGACAGCAATCCTCTTTAGCCCAAAAGGTGATGTGGAAAGCTTCATGATACACAGGCTCACAGCATGGTTGAGGTTGAAGGATCCTCTGGAGGTCCTCTGGTCCAACGCCCTGCTCAAACAGGGCCACCTGGAGCAGCATGCCCAGTACTGTGTCTAGATGGATTTTACTGTCTCCGAGGATGGAGACAACCTTCTTGGTAACCTATGCCTGTGCTCTCACCCTCACGGTAAAAAAGTGTTTCAGTTTGTGCCCATTGCCTCAGGCCCTGTCATAGAATCATAGAATGGTTTGGGCTGGAAAGGACCTTAAGATCACCTAGTTCCAACCCCCCTGCCATGGGCAGGGACACCTCACACTTTCAAGAGCCTGGCTCCATCCTCTTTACATCATCCTTTCAGATGTTCATAGACACTGATGATATTTTCCCGAAGACAAAAACTTGTGGTGGTGGGTTTTGCTCCTGGACAGAGCTGCTAAGGGCTCTGAAAGGGGCTCCTTCATTCTTCACAAGTCCTTCAGTTCCTGACTTCCCTCGTGCCCCTGTGCAGGTCTAGACTTGTGCAAATGGGCCTTTGATGGGCTGATGACAGTGATGATGGTCGTGGGAGGGTGTTATTTGGGCTCCCCCTCCCACCTCCATGTCTGTGTGCTCCTATGAGCCTGGGCTGCTTTATCATAGAATCACAGAATCTCCGATTGGTTTGGTTTGGAAGGGACCTTAAAGCTCATCCACTTCCAACCCCCTCTGCCATGGGCAGGGACACCTTCTGCTAGACCAGGTTGCTCAAAGCCCATTCAACCAGGCACTGAAAGCTTCCAGGGATGGGGCAGCCACAGTTTCTCTGGGCAACCTGTGCCAGTGCCTCAACACCCTCACAGGGAAGAGTTTTTTCCCAACATCTGATCTAACTTTCCCCTCTGTCAGTTTAAAGCCATTCCCCCTTGTCCTGTCACTACATATGCCCTTGTAAAAAGCCCCGCTCCAGATCTCTTGTGGCCTCCCTTTAGGTACTGGAAGGCTGGAAGTTCTCCTCAAAGCCTTCTCTTCTCCAGGCTGAACACCCCCAGCTCTTTTAGCCTGTCTTCACGGAAGGGGCTCCAGTTCTCAGATCATCTGCGTGGCCTCCTCTGGACTCGCTTGAGCAGGTCCATGTTTCAGTTTGGATGATGGTTAAAAGTGCCTCTTCCGGCCTGCACTTCAGCTATGTTTAGACATTTCCACAGGGCCAGCCTGCAGAAACCTGTCACCAGCCCCATCTTGCTGCTAAAACGTCATTTCCAGACAGAGCTAACCACAGACTGCCCATTTCACTAACGCTGTCACACAGATACATAAAGTTTTGTGCCTTGAGAAGAACCTGTCTCGTGCTGGTAACATGATTTAATGGGGAGGTAGATAAAACAGCATGAAGGAGAAGCTTGCACCTCCGCTTTAGCTGGGGTTATGCGGAGCAGTCCTAGGAAAGCAGGCCTGGAAAAAGCTAAACTGGGAGGCAGGAAAAGGGTCTGGCTGTGGTCTGTTCAAACCAGCTTGACAAATCCAAACCAGGCGTTCCCTGTAACATTCCTCTGCTGCTGTATGTCTGGAAACACACAACATGAAAGGCAAACAGCTCTGCGTGCAGAAAGACGTGCCTGTGTTACAGCGGTGGTCTTCAGCCCAGGGGCTGGGCGTCAGGAACTGCAGCCAAGGCAAGTGTTTGGTGAAGCAGGTCCCCTGATCTGGGGGGGGCCCTTTCTACAAGCACAGATGGGCTGCACATGGGCTGATGGAGGTGGACAAAAAGGACAAAAAGGGGGATGTGCATGCATGCCTGCAATACCCGGTGTCCTTCTGTGTCCAGCCCAGAGGTGCAAGCGGTGCGCTGGGGCAGTGCAGGGGCTTGGTGCTAGGCCGGGGTTGTAGGGCCTTTGCAAAGGCCGTGCTGTGCCATGAGAGCCCCAGCTGGGGATGAAAATGTGTGCTCCTGGCAGATGCTAAACATCAGCACGCAGAACGTTGTAATGTGGAAGCAATTAGTTCCTCAATGAAAGCACAGACGTGCCTTTTATGAGCTCCCAGGCCTGAATTACACCGGAGCTGAAGACCTGCTCGGAAATGCTTCTCAAAGGGAGGGTTTGTGTCTGGTTTATGCCAGACAGCCTGAAAGGTAACACAGCTTTTACCATGCCTGTGGACAGCAGCCAATTTAATCTCAGCACAGCAGCCAAAAGCAAAGGTGGTTTGAGTCTGTGCAGAACTGAGGCATAAGGAGAGGGCTAGAGAGGTCCAGCCCCTGGGAAAGCCTGCTCTTTGTGGGTGTCTCAGCGTGCACTGTTGAGGATGAGCTGGTGGTAATTTCCTGTGTCACACACTGGGTGCCATGGTGTGGCTGTGGCCACATCTGTGAATTATTCTGTGCCTCAGGTCCCTGGTCCAGCCTCACCAGGCAGCACTGAATCAAGAAGAAAAGGGGAAAAAAGCCCTCAAACCATCAGGCCAGCTCTGAGCGGGACCAGGGCTTAGTGCCTTTTGGAAGGACTGGAGCAGCGTATGAGCCCTTTATTAAAACCAGGACCCTCAGCACAGCAATGGGAAAGGGGCTCAGCTTCTTTTCAGTTTTATTCTGTGATTGCAAGGCTCAGGGATGCTGAACAGAGTGCAAACAGCCAGGCCAGATTAGAGGGCTGGCAAACATGTGCTGTGCTGCCCGTGCTTTAGCTGGGGAGCATGTCTGCAGTGCTGCAGCTGTGTGTATGCTACAAGCATGTGCTCTTGAGATCTCCGGGAGCCCCTGGGCAGTTTCACCTCCTGAGTCCCTGGTTAAGGCACACTCGGGAGGTGATCCTGCAGCTTTGTGACCACCCAAGGCACTGCCGATGTCCCTGTCCCTGGCATCCCCACCAAGGGACCAGTCACCGTCTTCCCACCCTCCTTCGTCTGTTTGTGATGGAAACAAACGCAGCCACGAACCTCATCTGTTCCCTCTCCTGCTCGCCTGTTCTCAGATGGCAGCAGTCTGAGTGCCCTGACCTATACAGGGCTGAAGGAGACCAAGAATGGCTCCTCCATCCAACCCATGGGCAAGGGACAGGTTGTGCCATCTGGCTTGAGCCCAAGGGTGTCAGAGCACTGCCCTGACGTTGCGTTGCTGCAAGTCTGGTGCTTCCAGCAAAGGAGGGAGATGTGGGGAGCTCAGTTTACCAAGCTTAAAAATACAACCTGGCCAAGGGAAGGGTTTTACCCTTCTAGAATTACCTTTTCCTATGTGTAGGTTATACTGTGCATGTACAAGGTAAAGCCACTTGTGTCAGCATGGCGAAGCTTTAAAAACAAACAAAAACCAAACACCAAACCAAACCCAGGCACCTACCCAGCATTTCGGCTCCTTCAGAGCATGAGCAAAGCCTGAACAAGGCAGCTGAATTAAGACATAAGTCTGAATTCATGACATGAGCCCTGTCCCCATGCAAGCCAGCAGGAAGCTAAGCCACCTCCCATTTCAGCAAACTCACCTTTGGGGCATATTGGTGTGCGGGCAGGAGTTCACAGTGGCCTGCAAGGTACCACTGGACCATGTGCCTGTGCTTGGCTACCCAGTTCTGTAAAGAAACAACTTGGCATAAAGCACCTCCTAAGCATGTTTTCAGCCCAGCAGGTTTTATCATGGTTTTCTATCAGGAAAAACTAGCAGTTTTTCTGCCAAGCTGCAAGGGGCTAGTCAGAGATAAGCGTGACCTGACTGCAGGCTTAAAGGAAAAAATGGTTTCTTAGGTTGCCAGCCCACTTGTGTGTTCTCTCATTTCAGGTGCCTTGTCCCCAGAATGCCTTCCCGGGGGTGGGGGACAGCAGTAGCTGGGGTACAAAGGGCAGGGCCTCCTCCATCGATCCAGTTTGAAATCAACTCACACAGCAAAGAGCACCCAGACCCTGCCATTTGTATACCACGCTCTCAGAGCATCTCCCTTGCAGCCCGTAGGCAGGCCTGTGTACCACTCCTGTTCCTTGCCCTACACTGGCTGTACCACAAACTGCATATATGCTGTCTACAAGACTTCAAGGGGAGCAACCCCAAACCTGCCCACACCCAGGCGACGACAGCCCTGCCACCCTGCACAGCACCGAGGCTATGTTCCATGGTAGTGGTGCACCCTGCTCTTTGCTGCTTGACTAACTGCATGGCTCAGAAATCCAAATTCCCATTGACAGACAATGATGACTTTGTGGAGGGTGCATTGCTTATGAGAAAATATTTAATCAAAGAAAAAAGCCATTTCTGGAGCCATTACCCCTGTCTGCAGTCAAGTGCACATGGCATCTCTGTACTGGCTCCCCCAGACCGTGCTGGCTTGAGGTCTGGCAGAGCTCCATCAACTATGCTTGCACTGCTCCTGCCTTTAGTTACAAATGGCTTTCATAGACATTAATAAGTGGGAGACAGAAGCTGAAAGTTCCTTAATAAAGTTTATTTAATCATAACTATGCTTAGGAAAATACACTTGGGTTAATATAATGCAATTTAGTTTAACTTTATACTACATTTTGAACAAAGAAGACCTCTTATACATGTTTTAAGTAAAAACAGGATGTATGATCTGGCTTGTTTTACATCTATTACAAATGCAGAAAAGACTGTCATGCACTACAGTAGAGAGAGCATGAAAAAAAATTACCTTTGGTTTAATTCAGAGTATACAAGTATTGCACTGTAAAAGCATCAAACATGGTGCAACTAAACATCATAAACATGTTTCCATGCCAGCTTACAAAAGTTTGTTAGCTAGTGTAATTTTAGAGGGGAAAAACATATGTACACATAAAACAATTCATAAAACAATTCCATTAGCTATTTGGATTCTGTTAATATCGTATGCACACCACATATCTACACAACTGACATTCAAGAAAACTCTTGAACTTGATTTAATACCTTTCAACTACATCAAATCTGTTGAGATCAATTAAATCTGTTGAAATCCATTAGATTTGTTTGAAATCAATTAAATCTGTTGAAATCAGTGACATTACCAGATCTTAACTGGCCTGTCAGTTGTTAAACACTTCTTTAAATAACTAAAAGTTCCAGCCTAGATCATCAAAATCCAGAAATAGCTATTACAATACAGGATTATGAATGCCTAGCTACCCACTCCTAGACCATTTCTCAGGGCACTTACTCTGAATGCAGAGATTCATACAGCAAAAGCCCAAACCACCGCGTTGCTCCACCGAGGGCTGGCAGTGTAGGGGTGTATCAGTGTGCTCATCTTTCCAATCACATAATGGAGGTTGAACACTCGTACGGGTATTATTGCCAAGAAACATGAAAATGGCAAAACCAACACAAAATAATTTAAGAATATTGAAAAAGTAAAAAAAAAAAAAAAAAAAAAGAAAAAAAAAAAGGCATTGTTCAAAGGGAGATACAGCATTGTAAGGACACCATATGCGGTGGGTTACCTGAGCTGCACCCCCCCCAAATACTCAATATTAGCAACGTCTAATATTTTAAGTACACAAAACGCGTTACATCCTTGCTGCTTTACCATAACATACTCCCAAACCTTGGTCACAACCAAGCAGAGAACTCCAACACAGTTCTGCACCAACATTAGGTTTTCAGGACATTGTTGATGGGTCTCACATAGAAAGAATCAACTTCTTCTTAATATGTTAATAAGTTATTTTCAGTTTCTAATCTTGTGGCAAGAAACAGGAGCGACTGTTGTCTTCCAAGAGTTCTTGTCACATCAAGCGTTGAAACCATGACCACTTCACAGAAATGTGCAGCTGAGTGTCTCACAGAACCATATCTTTGTTTTTATCTCATAGAAAGAGATTTAAAGTCAGTCAACACCATTATTTCCACTGAAGAAGAAAACAGAAAAATGATCAGGCCAGTCCACAAGTTTATGCGAACATAGCTAAAGTCGTTGAAGTCTCTCACCAGATGGCAAAGGCTCTTTGCAAGGATATGAAAGGAGCTATAAAGCCTCTACACAGGACTGGAATTCCCAGCATCTGCTCACATCGCTCATAAATGGTGGCAACATTTATATATAAATGAAACACTATTATGAAGGAAAAAAACATACATCTAAGACTATTACAGCTGGTTGCTTAGGAAAACAATTCAACTAGGCTTACTTTCTTAATGTTTAACATAAATAGAGTTGCAACTTGATCTTCAGTTGACAATGATTGTCACAGCCAAGGTAAGAATTGAACACTATCTAAGCAAACAAATCTCACTATACATTATACAATTTATTTCTGTCACAAGGGATGTCCTCCCGCTCAAATCTTTGGCCTCCTATTACCAATCTCCCACAAGCAGAAGCAATGTAGCATTGTTGCTCTCTATTCATTCAAGGCAGTGGGCTTGTGTGGAGGGGAGGATACTGTGGGGACATGCAGAGAAGAACAGGGTTTATTCCAGAGCTTACATTGAGAGTATTTGCCATAAAGTGCTCAGACAAATACTGTCTGAGCTCTTCAAACCCACTCTCCAAGTAACACCTGCCTCCAAGCTTGCTTCTTTGGACTGACCACCAGAGAAGCTGCCCCCAACTGCTCCCACTGGAAAGGTGGCTAGTGAGAGTGGGAAGAGTGCACGGATGCGACTGGAGGGTTTTGCTTTTCCCCCTGCTGGGATGGATTTTGTTTACATTTTGCCACTGGTTGGCTACAAGCAGCAAGCATGCTATCTCTGTTGTATTGGTCTGTGCCAGAAATGATGTCTGTTTAGAATTAAAAACTCCTGGTATGACATGTAGCCCTGAGATGACGATCTGATCACTTCCATGTTTCTCTCTGCATGGAAGCAGGATGAGTTTAATAAATGCAACCTGAATGAATAAGGAGCACAAATTCCGACAGTTTGTAATGCCAGGTTTGCTGCTTACCATTTGATGTATCTTTATTTGGGTTTTTTTTGTGTGTGAGAGATGTTAGATTTTGATGAACCACTTTGATATTCACTGCTACTGTTCTACTTTTTTTAGGCTCATGAAGTTTGACTGCTATCCATCACAGAAATGAAAACGGAGGGGCAGTGAAGAAATAATAATCATTTGGACTTCCACATTTGGACCATTTCCACCAAGAGTGAGTGTTTTCCTGTCTGGTAATCCCAAACTATAAATTAGACTTTATTACTCTGTATGGGCATCCGAAATAACAGAAGTGGCGTTTTTACGATAAATCCTATTACGTAGTGTTTTGAAATTGCATTGGTACCATTTTGCTCAGGAACTATGCAATTTTAAAGCCAGTCAAAAATATATAGCCAAGCAGTTCAAAATTGCAGCAACTTCATGTACAATGAATAACACCCCAGGGAAGCGAGAAACATCTGCGGTAAAGAGCATCACAGAAAACTGTCCCATGGTAAGCAACGAATCTGAACGTTTTCAAATAATAATAATAATAATTAAAAACCCTTTCACAAACAAAACCAAACATGCATATATAAAGTGTATATGTACTGCACAAGCTCTATTCCTAAAGGATTAAACTGCATAGGTAAAAATCAAAAACAATGTGCAATATTTTAAGCCCTTAAAGCACAATAAAAAAAATAATCAGAAATTAAAAGTAACAGGCTTGCTCCCCCACAACAAAGCCAATTCTGTATCATAGCCATTAAGATATTAATCAAGATAGAGGTTCTTCAATCAGAAGTTGGAAGAACTACTCACAAATTTTGGCTCACCATTCATGCTTAGGGGATCTGAAATGTATGTTCACAATTAAAATTATCTTAAACAGTTACGTTCATCACTAGCCAACCTTGATTTCTTTTACAAAGTGCTCTTTATGTGATAGAAGCTATCCTCCTGGTAGAAAAAACATCAAGTAGTTTAACACTTTGAACATCAAGACACATCAAGAAGAACTAAAAAAAAAAGGTGGGGGGAAGAGGGGAGAGAGAGGAGTTGGCTGCTAGAACAAAAAGCGACTAATGCCAACGGCTCTATAAGCATCCAACTTGTTTATTGTTAGCTACAGTCTTGTTCCTAAAACTCAATTTATGGAAGAACTGCATAAGCTAATAGACTAGAAGCTTATACTGACTTTACAGGACACAGCCTCATATACTCTACCTGCCTTCTCTAATGAAAAGATCCAATAGTTACTGAGTTCACCATTACACAGAAAGTTGTCCAAAATATTTTCAACTTAAAAAAAAAACCCCAAACTAAACCAACAAACAAACCAATGCAGACAACTAAGGCAAACTGTGCTTACAAAAAAAAAAAATCTACAATGTCTGTACATAAGCTGTATAAGATCTTACAAAAGAAGACTCCCCCAAATCACAGCTATTTCTACTCCTGCCCTTTTGTTGCCTTCTCAAGATAATACACATTAACTAAGTGGCGATTGAGGTGTTTGCTGTATTCACCTTCCTTTTTAAATGAGCGGTCACAAAAAATGCACACATAGTTCTCCCTGGCCACGGTGGTGTCAGCAGCTCCTTTTGATGCCTTTGGACTTGTTTCCTCTTGTACGGAGCGAGCTCCATTTAACCCCGAGTCATCACTTCTTTCTGATATGTTGTCACTTATGTCGCTGCCTTCGTGGCTGTGGATGCCCTCGTCCTCATCCATTTCCTGAGATTCATTCAATTCTGTGTTATCCCGAGATGGTAAGGCCAGAGCTACTTTAGGGCTTTGCGTACACCCTTCTGGGGGTGCAGGTACCGGCACAGCATCTTCTGTTGGCTCTGTTGCTGGCAGGCACGTTTTGGTCAGGTCCAGCAGGTCCGAGTTACTCACAGTTTCTGCCACGAAGGTTTCCTCTGGGTCCTTCTCAAGTGCCAGATCTGCTACCACATCCATGAGCACATCCGAGCTTTTTTCAGAAGACACTGCATGGGAAGATTCCTCAGAGCAAGTCTCTTCCCCTCCGTCTGCCTTCCTCTCCTCCTCTTTTTCACCAACAGTGTCTTTGCTCTCTCCTGCTGCATCAGGCATTTCTTGGTCCTTTACCTCAGCTTCTGTGTTTGCATCCTGAGCTGGCAGGCAAAGCTGCCTTGGGTCTTGTATGCAGCCTCCTTTGGTGTCAGTGCTCTCCCCCTTGACAGCATGACCACTGTCATTTAATGCTGCTGCATCAGTGGGATCTTGCTGCATGTGGTTGCTGTCCTCAATGTCGGCCTTCACGCACCCATCTTCCTCTGTGATATTATACTTGTTTGGCATCTCCTCTTCCTCGACCTTCTGCTGATCAAGCTTATTGCTTTTCTTACTATGCTTATTTTTCAGAGCTTTCTTTTTCCTATTTTTCTTGAGGCAAGAATTTTGCTTTTTAGACTCCTCCTCTGGTACAGCATCACTTGTTTGAACTTCCAGGCACTCTCTAGGTTTAGCTTCCACTTTCCTTTTCTTTTTTGCTACTGCTGAGGTATCATTTACCTGCTCTTGCTTTGAGGAGGTTAGTTCAGCCTCTGCCTTTCTTTTGGTCTTCTTTGTTTTACATGTTTTCTCAGTATTTTTCTCGATTTTAATATCCACCTCCTTGTTCTCTGAAGCCGATTTCCGACTTCTGGTTGTCACCTGGCCTGCAGAAACACCGCTCGTTGCCTTCTTTTCCTTGGCCAAATTATCTTTTTTCTCCACTTTCACAATTTTCTCCATTTTCTTTGCAGCTGAATCCCCTCTCATTTGTTCTTTCTCCACTTTGTCACTAATGCTCTCAGAAAAGTCAACTTCACTCTTTTTAGTCCGTAGCTTCACCTTTGAAACATCCATGGTGATGTCAGAACAATCCGGATGCCTGGATTTGATGTGATACTGCAGGTTACACTTTTTAGACGCCGCATAATCACAAACAGGACAGAGGAACTGGCGCGGGTTGACGTGGAGCTCAACGTGCTTTTTGAAATTGCTGCGGTCAGCTGTTTTGTAGTCACAGTGTGGGCAAGTCAGAGGCTTCGGCCCATTGTGAACCTGCCTTGCATGACGAGTTACTTCATGCTGGTTTGAGGCCACATAGCTGCACTGATCACATTTGAATGGCTTCTCACCTAAGGAAGAAAGGGCGGAAGGGAATGATGGTGATTATTAAGTATGGGGGTGGTGGGATAATCACCTCCCACTAATACAGATACAGAAATATGGAACTCAAAAAGGGAAAGAAAAAATTATCCATGCGCCTTTAAAAATCAAGTGAACATAAAAAATCCACAAGTCACAAACACATTCACAAGACACCAAGAACATAATACAAAAAAAAAAAGAGAGAAGGGGTGAGGGCTGGGAGGAAGGGGATCCAAAGCCAAACAAGCAGTAACAACATCACAGGTTCTGGCTATGCATACATACCGGCAGAGATCTCTCTACAGTAATATTAGCAAATGGAATCCATACCCAACTGGTCCATTGAATGCATTGTAGAAAAATGGAAATGTAACATTTGATGAATAGCAGTTTCACACAAACGTTTCAAAAAAGTGTAACTTTACACAGATTTAGCATACTTCATGTTTGCATTAAGAAGGAAATGAGGGGAAAGAAGCTAGCAAAACCCAAAGCATATGAAAAGGGGCACACTGCTGAGAGGATCTTTACCTCTGATAATTCAGTTCACTGTTATGGTGTCTCAAACACATGACACACGGACTGCAGCCTGCTCTTGGCAAGTCAGCCAGATACAGTCCAAAGTCATCATGTTACTACTGAAATATGCATTTACAGTTGTGCAATGACTCTTGCAGAAGTGTTCTGTAATGTTCTCCTTAGTACATGACGCTGCAGAAGTGGCTTTCAATTTGCACATCAAAGCAAATAGGAAAAACACTTGTAGCACAGCTCAAGAGCAGAAATGCTTTGAGAACATCTGTGTGCCTGTGCACATTCAGCTGAGGAATTTGGGATGCTCCTGAACGTCAACCAGCATCTCAAAGCTGACCTGCAGAACTAATGGGTGCCACTTCCCAAGTATGTTGGAAATCCACTTCAGCCGCTTCTGCTCACAGGACAACAGTGCTCTTCCCACCCCTGCAAGCTGCTGCCCCGACACTGCCTGTACTCATGCTGCTTCATTCTCACAAACTATAAAAGGCCGTGCTTCCTTCCTGGCAGCAACGAGGGGGGCCACTTGTTTAAGAGCCTGGATCATTTCATGTCTGTCTGCAGCATCCCTTTATTATCTAAAGAAGGGTTATTTTGATTCCCTATCATCTTTTCTTTCATTCCTTCCCCCCACTTCCTGGTGACATTTTCCACAAGTTTAAGCTTGATGAGCTTTACTGCTCATCCTTCTTGCAAGCATGGACCTTTATCACCTACACTTCAAGGAACAGTTCCATATTGCACAGAGGGTGGACAAGAACAGCCTCTCTCCTACATACACATGAACGTGCTGTTCTAACTGCACAGAGTGCTCAGAGGTAGCTGCAATGGGGTAACTCAAAGAGTTTGTGCCCATCACCTCTATAAATCCAGGGATGTCGTGGCACAAGTAGAAAGGACATGTACCAAGATGGCCAAGAATACAGCTGTGAATTAGGCTCTAAACCACTGTTGTTCACTGTCTGATGTGTGAAGAAAGCTCCAGCATCATTCTGCCTTAAAAGGCCAGCCTGTGAACTGCAGGAGTCCAGAAATTGCCACAGAAAAGGTTCAGCTGTGTGGGCAATGCAGCAAGACATGCAACAGAAGTTATGAGAGCTATTAATAAAACAACCCGAATAGGAAGAGTCCCATGTGCACTCCCATTCCTGCCAGAACAGCTCACACCCTCCTTCCCAGACCTTTTGAGTCAGGGGCCAGATCCCACTCCTCATCCTTTTTGGATTTGAGACTTCCTTGCACAAACAAAGGGAGAGTAAAATGTTCATGAAATGGTTTCCAGACTGAATCTTGACCAAACCATTTGCAAATCTGCATTCAGCCCAGAGTTCAGCCAGAAATTATTTTTGTTTCTGGAAGCAGAATACTTAATTCACTGAATTCTCAAACCAAAATACTGGCATGTCATTTTAAAGCTGGCTATTTTTTAATGGGTCCAAACCTCCCCCATCCACTACAGTTAAAATTGCCTACCTTCTGGTTTCAATTTAAAGCATCATCTGTTGAAATGTAAACAATTATTATTCAGAAGACTCTCACTACTATTGCTAGGATTAGGAATTCACCCAGGTCTGGTCAATTCAGGTATTAGCAAACCAAAAGCACAGGCTGAGATCTACCTGACCTCCCCTACAAATCACAACTGTGCTTGTGTTTGGCATACCTCTGCTGTTACGACTCACAAAAAACCTATTAATTCATTCAAAAGGGAAAAGCA
This sequence comes from Psittacula echo, assembly GCF_963264785.1. Classification (NCBI taxonomy): domain Eukaryota; kingdom Metazoa; phylum Chordata; class Aves; order Psittaciformes; family Psittacidae; genus Psittacula; species Psittacula echo. Next base: position 49,311,237 of record NC_137735.1, on the reverse strand, counting down.
GATGTTTGTAACACCACAGTTTACGACCAGTAATGGGAAATAAAGACTAGTAAAAGTTGCTGATTTGGCTTTTAGTGCCACAAGACCCAGTTACACGTGAACAGCCCCCAAGTTTGCCTTTTTCTCTTCACTGTCTCCCTGCCATAAGCAGATACTATTTTACATCTTTCTGTAATGCTAAGGATTCCCTGAGAATCCCTGGATGAGGTGAAATCGAAAACATTACCAGAGAGTCTCAGCTGATCAAAACTTTCCCAGCTCCATTGATTTGAATTGACTTACATCAGTAGATGTAAGACAAGAATCTGTTCTTGTATCATCACTATGTTATATTTGCTACTGGATCACCAGGACTACGAAACTCAGAATTCACCTTGGGAAGTAAAAGTGAAAGAAAAAGATGCATTCCCGTTATTACTTTTATTAATGGCATTTAGCATTTCCTTAGCAGGTAAAGACCTTCCCTGTTAAAACACGAGCTGAAGCTCAGGCCGTACTGGATGAGATAACATCTCACACAGAACTGGGCAGCCTTCCCTAGGTGGCTCTGCTTGAGCAGGGGGGCTGAACCAGGTAAGCTCCAGAGCTCCCTTCCAGCATCAACTGTGCTGTAATTCTGTGAACCACCCCCTCCTTCCCGAGTCATGCTGCTGCTGCCCCTTACCAACCTGAGTGGGTGCGCATGTGCCTGGTTAAATGGGTCTTCTGAGAGCTGGAATAAGGACACATAGCACATTGATAGGGTCGCTCTCCTGCAAAAACAAACAACATTAGTTACTGAAAACACAGCTGATTCCCAAACTTTGTTACCAAGCCATACACACGAGGCTGTCACGGATCCCCAAGTTGTATTTGAGGGCACACTACTTCTCAGCAAAGCGAGACAGTGAGAAGCATGTGCCCAAGTGGGGCCAGTGCAATATGTCATGCCTTACAAATGAGAGTAGTGACAGGGCAGAATATGAGAAAAGCACATGCTCATGTCCATCTGTGGTCAGATGGTAACCTCAGGCAAAAGGTGGTGGCACAGCCACCTTTAGGAAGTCCTAAGCCACCAGAACTGACTTTCCTACAGTATTTTCTCCCAGCGGTCAAAAGATGCACAAAAGATACAACCCTTTAAGAAATCAGGTATGTTCCTGCTTCATGTAACACCTTACCTGAAACCTCTGTGTTTATTTTGGTTATTCAGCATGGACCTGCATTTGCCAGAACAAAAGCGCAGATAGAGACTGGGTCTCTACTGCCGAAGTTTCATTGGCAGGGTGAAATTAGCTTGGAGCATGGAAAAGCATGATATCCTCCTCAGTGGAACTATGTTGCTAGCAAAAGCTCAAGTGTAGCAGCAACATTTATTTTGAATACTCAATCCCTCTGGCTGCAGAGCTATTGTTTCTGGGGAACTAATGGAAACGAACCTGTCATAAATTAGGTCTCCACAAGGGACAGTTGGCTTGTGTAACTATCAGTACAATGATACTTGAAAATCCTTTTCAAGTGAAGACAAGCCCCAAATACAGGCAGACAGTTTTAGAAATAACATCTGCTAGGCAGGTCCAGATAAGTACCAGGAGTGTTTGCTCCAAACTGCTAGCGCAGCTGAGAGATCTAGGCTGACACGTCTCCACTACAAGTTGTAAAACACTTCTTAGTTTCAGGTGGATACCTCCACCAGAAGAAGAGAGTGAAGTCGCGATGGGAAAAGTAAGTTACTTGTTTGTAACATTTATTCAAGTCATAGTCAGAATTACAGCACAGCATTTTGCTACATCAGTTGAAGCATGCAGCCAATGTGCTCTCCAAATCACTGAGACCTGGACGTCAATAAAAACCCTGCACACATCAATAAAAACCCTGCATACAGACTACTTGCTCACTTTCAGAGGCACAGCTCTATGCGGCAGCACAGACCTTCATCTGCCAGTATGTGATACGAGGCTCCACGGCAGGCCTTTGCCAAAATAGCAGTAGAAGCAGTCTTTGTAATGCAAACTAATCCCACATTTCTTCCTCCCAGCAAACATTTAGACTATCATTCTTGATTAGATCAGCAGTTTAAAGGTAAATTCACCCTAACAACCATAACCTCTTTTCCTTTCCAGTTAAAACAAGACAGGAGATTGGTGCAATACAGTAAGATTAAGTCATGTACCAAGGGAGGGGTAGTCCTTTTGTTACAAAGGTTTTGGTTTTAGATGACTCCTTAAGATCTGAAAATATGTGGCCAAAGGTCCTGGAATATTCAGTCATGTCTTCTTCCCATTACCCCGAATTTCCTATCTCTAAAGTTACCTAAAGTTTAGGAATGTGGAAAACGCTTTCTTTCAGGTATTTTATATAGGGCACAGCAACAAAACACACTAGATCTAGAGTACGAAGAATATGACTAATTTAAAATGCACTGTTGCCAGATGAGAATTAAATGCACGACTACATTATAAGGGCTGTTTTAAAAAAATTCTACTTCCCAAAGGATATTTATTGCAATTTTACAAGCTCACTAAATGCAAAGCCACCAAAAAAACCCCTCTCCACAACACACTTAAAAGACCCAGCCTAGCAAAAGCTGAAGCAGGCACTTAACTATGCAAATGAACAGGCAGACTGACATCAGTAAACAAGTTTAAGATCATCTCTTTATACAGCTTTTCTTGTAATGCCATTAAAAGTTCTGCCTGCTAGAAACCACTTCTATCAAACTTCCAACACAGTGGTAAGCAAGAAAGATCCCCTATGACAACCAAATTAATAATAATAATAAAAACCAGACAGTTCAAAGCTAGGCACTGAACACTATGACTGCCTGAAGTAGAATCATAGAATCAATGAAGTTGGAAAAGACCTTTAAGATCATCAAGTCCAACCGCTACCCCAGATGTCTTATTTACATAGTCCTGCAGTTGATTTTCAACAAAGTTTTCTAGAAACTGCTCCTAACAAGTGAAAAAAAAACCCAAACCCAAACCAAAAACCCAAAATTGAGAACAATGCTGCAGTGTCTTGCACATAATACAGTTCCAGCATCAGCAGTGTGGATAGTTGATGGGCTAAATCAAGTAAAAACTTGGTCTAACATGTCTAAAGAGCATGAACATGCCCAGGTAGATCTATGCCTGGCACAAAAGATCCTTTCTGCAAAGAGACAGCCCTGAACATCTCCAGCTACCCCCTCCTGGGCAGCAGACAGGTTCTTCCAGATGCAGCTTTCGAAGCTGACAAGCTGATGACCATCTGCAGAGTCCTTAAACCATCCCTCTGCCCAAGGTCCCACACACTTGTCAGCAGTCTGCCACACAAGCACTGCCACAAGCTGCAAGGTATCTTCCAATACAGGGTGAGCTCATGGACATCAGCTTTCCAACATGGATAACCTCTACCTGCCTTTCTGTGGTCCGCAAACATGCAGAGGATGGGTACTACTCCCACCAGACAAGGTACTAGCTAGCGTGCAGCCTCTTTCCCTGCTCCTGGTCATGTGCTCTGGCATCAGTATGTGTCTAGTAAGTCGACTCAATTCACTAACCAGCAGGAACCAACCTGGGGAAGAGGAAAGGAATATTCTACTGGCATTTTAGTGAGCTGAATCAACCCAGGATACAGGGAGAAAACTTGAGACTGCCTTTCTCCAGCAGCAGCAGAGCATCTGATCCTGTGAAACCGCACTCTGTATGGAGTCAGTGCTTTAGAAAACTGGATGGCCCACTGAATCCAATTATCTGCAAGGAGGCATTTTCCCACACAGAAAAAGTCAGGTGAAGCACATAGAAGGGGAGAGTAAGAAAAGCATCTACCCCAAAATTATTTAACCTATTAGTAATCAGCAAACCAAAGAAACAAACAACTTTATTCTTAACATTCTGAACCCATAAAACGGAAAGAAAATGAAATATGGATGTATCCCACTCATCTTTATTCCACCAAGCATTCTTCTTAAGTTTACTATGACACAAAGATATTTTGGTATCATTCAGGCAGTTGTTATTAAGTTCAGTACTGTTATGTTAACAGTCTGCAAATACTTTTGACTGTAAAATACGTGTGGATGTTTTTTCTGGGTTTTCATTTTTTTGGGGTTGTTGGGGTTTTTTGTGCGTTGGGGTTTTGTGTTCTTTTAAGGCAATCAATTACACATTAATACTAGCACAAGCTTTTAGCCTTGTGTATAAATACACCTTCCAGTAGCTTATGCATTGTTTCAATACTCTTCCTTTAGCTTAGCACTCTCCCACACAAAATCAGTGTTACTGGAAACAAGGCACATTCCTACACAGTCTGCTAATATATTTGAAAGCTCTTCATCAAGGAAGAACTGGATGAAAAGTCTTAACTTTTTAGTTAAGAGCTAGCAAAAAAACAATTGCCAGGGTGGACTAAGAAAAAAAAGCTGAAATCATAATCACACATTTCAGCTTAATTAATATAATGAAAAGACATGGCAAACCACACAAACCTTGATTGCACAACTATTTCTAAGGAAGAAAAGAGGAACTGGACTTATCCCACATAATTTAACATGCCTCCCCCCTCTTTTATATGAATACAGTTCGCTGGTAAATTGGTCAAGTGCAGTGAAAACAGAGCGCTTCCTCACCAAACACGCTTTCATGGCTAGTTACTGTGAAACTCAACAAGAGCTTTCAGAGATCAGAGGGGGAACCTAATGTCATGTACAAACACAAGCAGAGATGAATTCCAAAGTCGAGACAAATATAAAACAGACAGGCACCACAGCATAGACTCACACTTAGCCATGAGTTCCCCCCATGATTTAGTTTTTCTCCTATTATTTTGTCATTTTTACCTGGTCTTTTTCCTTTTATCTCCCACAACACGCACCAAGAAAACAAACTGGAGGATAAACCACACCATTTTCCCAACACCTCTCACAATCACCTTTGTTTTCTTGTTTAGGAAAACAATATTTAGACAGGACTGATTTTTAAACTCTAAACACCAGTACGTAGGCGTTGTTAAGCCTATGTCCTAACGCATTACAAACCCCAGCAGACCCTCCCAACCCTGTCAAAGATGCTGCTAAAGCATGCTGACGAACACAAACTTCTACACGCTTGAGCTCAAGCCCAGCCCCGAGGCCAGCCCTCCCCTTCCAGACAGCTGCAGACAACTGAACTGAAGCCTCCAAACCATTCATGTCACTGCTGTGACAAAACATGACTTCAAAGGAGAAATTCCCCAGTGTTTTGAGCAGCCTACAATAAAGGGGTACCGAGTCTGGTCAACGGGCTAGAAGATGGTTAGCGAGTCTGCTCTTTCTTCACAAAGCCTTGGCGAGGCGAAAACAGCTTCTGAGAAGCTGCAAGTGAAGTCTGAACTGCCCTCCCGCTTCCACCAACGGGATCAGGAGGCAAAGCAACCATACCTCACTGCCCGAAGAGGTGAGCTGGTTATCACATCCCCTCTTAGAATGGGGTCTCAAGTTTGGGCATGCTTCAGCACTCCCCAAGCAAGAGGCTGGAGAAACTCTCTGATACAAGGCAGGGTATTTCCTAAACCACCTGCAGCCCCAGTTCACAGCATGACAGCAACACTTAAGATCCTCCAGTTCCACCTGGTACAAACCAGAGCAGAAAGGGGCGTCATACTGTTGTTCCTTGAGATTACGAACAGAGGTTAGGAGAAGAAAGGAAATCAGGCCAAAGCCTCCCTCCAAAGCTTCCTATAGGCAAACAGAAGTATGTGTCTACTTCTGTACATTAAGGGGAATTAATTCACTGGGAACACTACTCAACTCTTACTCTAATTTTGTAGATGCTGAAGGGCTCCTTTGTATGTGTTTATCACCTCTTTCTTGTCTGTAATTACAGCTTAGTCAAATTTCAGCTCAGTCTAAAGGCACCATTTTAAAAACTACCTGTGTGATTTAGGCACCTTTTGTCACCCTGCTTGTTTTGTTTTCACCCTTTCATGTTGTGGATCCTGACAATCATCACAACCACTCGGTTGTGGTGCCCTCTTCAAAAACAATGTCTTGAAATTGCTAAAGGTGATGCTCTTCATCTCCTCTTGCGCCTCTGACAGAGATTTTCTCAGTCCTCCAGGACTGCAGACCACAGCTCAAATCAAATCCACACTTCCATGAAGCTACAACCTGGTAGCACCAAGAGAGCAGAGCTTTGTCGAGGTGGAATGAACTTTGCAAACAGAAGACTCTGGGCTTGCTTCATTCATTAGGGTACGCTTAACCATGCTTAAATGAAAAAAAAACAAACCCAAAGGCCTTACCTGTGTGAGTTCGGATATGTTGAATATAATTGTTCTTCCTGTCTGAAAAATAGGAGCACTGTGAACAGGTATACACTTTCCTGGGAAAATGGTTTCTTAGGTGCTTCTTCCAGTGATATTCACTGACAGTAGTATAAGTGCATATGGTACACTTGTAGACTCTCTCATTTTCCCCTGCTTTGTTGTGGTGTTTCAAGTGAGCCAGATAGTGATCGTATCTGTTAGTGTTATAGCCACAACGATCACAACGGATTGGACCCTTAGAGAAATCCACCTCTTCTGCAGTGCAAGAATCAGACTCCTTCACCTGCGCTTGCTTTTCTGCATTTTCTTCCACAAAGAATTTCTTGGCACTGTGAACCCTGATATGATGCACAAACTCCTCTTCAGACTCTGCCTCGTACTGGCAAGGCTTACAACGGAACGGCTTGCTCTTCAAGCTCTTACACTTGTCTTCTGTGCTTTCTGGAGTATCCGGTGCTTCTAATGAGGCGTCTTTATCTGCACTGAGAGTCTTAAGAGGAGGGCAAGCAGCTGGACCTTGGGTTTCCGCACTAGACACTCCAAGGGAGCTTACTTCCATATTTTCAGGTGCCTCACGGTCACTCTCTGCAGCCTGGGTGTCTTCCATACCCTCTCCATCGCTGTCTGAGAAGTTGCTGTCCCCCACTGTTGTCAGTTCTGCCATTTGTCTCTCTTCTCCAACCAGGTAGTCACAGCAGTTGCCATTGACTTCTCCCGTCAAGGCCACATTTGCCAACATAATAAGTTGAGGAGCTGCCAGTTCTGCTTTAGAGAGGTCATGTAAGTCATACATGTCATTGGACAATGCCATACCAATATTCGCGCTGCTAGGAAAGAGGCTGTTCCCACCAGACTGTCCCAGCACTTGGGTTGCCATGGCAGTGGTTCTGTTGGAAGAGAAAAGGCTCACGGGTCAGCACCGAGATACGGAAAAGCCTCCTCTGTTTCTTGCTGCCCAAGCACCCCTCCAGGCAACATGGGAACATTAAAGCACTTCGCTGAGGCCCTGGGGAGGCAGAACCCGGGGCGACGGCGGCCAGGGGTCCCGTTCCTCTCCCGAAAGGGCTGTCCAGTTCCGCCCTCGCTGAGCTGCGGGGCGCCGGGCGGGGGGCAGTGACCGCGGGGTCCCACCCCCCATGTCCCGCAGCGCCGGGGCGGAACCCGTTCCCCCGGGGGCGGCCGGGCCGCGGCAGCTCCCGCGAGGCCCGCCATGTCAGACACCGGGGGCGGCGCAGGCGCCCGCAGGTGGGTGCCGAGGCCCCGCCGCGGGCCCCCGCCCTGCCACCGGCTGCGCGAGGGACCCCGCCGGGCACACGGCCGTCAACAAAGGGGCACGGCCCGGCGCACATCCGCCGGGGGAGGCTGCCGGGGGATCCGTGCCGGGCCGTGCCCCCGCCGCCGCCCTCCCTCCCTGCCAGGCATGCGGCCATTTTCTGCCTGCCCACACAAAGCGGCCCTCCCCGCGCCGCCCCCGGCCCGCCGCCGCCGACGGTGGGGACCTAGCCCGGCCCGGCCGCCCCGCCGCTCCCCCTGCCGCCAGCTCGCGGGGACTCTCGGCTTCCTCCTCCCCTCTGCAGCGGGCAGCGCAGGGCAGCGGCCCCGGAGGGGGAAACAGCTCGGTACCGGCAAGGTCACGGCGGCCGCGCCCACCCGGTACCCGGCGGGGCGAGGGGAGCCGCGGGCCTCCGCCCGGGCCCGCGGCCTCTGCCTGCGCCCGGCCCGCCCGGCGGTGGCATCGCCTTCCGGCGGCGGCGACGAGGCCCAGCGAGCGCCCCCGCGGTCGGCGCGGCGCAGGCGGCGGTCGCGGCTCCTTAGCCGTGGTGCTGATCCCCCCCCACTCCGACGCGGCCCGGCCACCACCGCCCGCCCGGCGGCCGCAGATCAGCCCTGGACAGCGCCTCTCGCCCGGCCCAGCCCGGCCCGGCCCGGCCCGGCTACCCCCGACCTCCGGGGCCCCCCAGCCGTGCCCAACCGCACTCACCGGCGGCGCAGGGCCGCCCGGCCGCGCGGCGGCTGCTGCGGGGCGCGGGGCGGGGCGCGCGGGGAGGCGCTGGTGGCGGCGGCGGCGGCGGCGCGGCGGGAGGCACCGCGCATTCCAGCACACAGCGCGCAGCGGCGGCACCGCCCCGCACCGGCCCGCCCCGCCCCCGGCCGCGGCCTGCGGGGGGCGCCGGGCCTGGCGCCGGTGAGGGAGGGGCCAGCGGGTGACCGGAGACAGGGGCGGGGAAGAACGGGCTGCGGGACGGTCGTAGGTACGGGGGGCCCCGGAGGTGCCGTTCGCTGCCGCCATCCCGGTACCTGCAGACAGGGGTTCGAGCGGCCCGGTGCCGGTGTTGTCCGGTCCTTTGTTCCATCCAGAGAGAGTGAAGCTCCGCCGGCTCTACCTGCAGCATCACCTTCACCGTCCTCGGGCCATCAAATGTTACCTGAATGGCTCTTAACGTGCCTCAAGTAGCTGTAGGACCCACCTCTCCTCGTTCCAGAACAGGGAAGAGCCCCCCCCACCCAGCCTGCTGCCCTGCGACGGGCAGCACAACAGCAGCGGCCAGCCCCGGCCAGGCCAGAGATAAATCCCAGCCCTAAATGAGGATCCAAACCTTGTGTGTGGTTTCTTCATCCCTCGAGTACCTGAGTGGCCCTTTGACACTAATATCCGAAAAGTCACCTCGGGTCTAAGGCTCCTCAGGCTGGGCTGATTTGTAAATCCCAAACCTTGAAGCAGGAGCCAGGGGCTTAATGAGTTGGCATCTCTGTGAGGCTGCAGGAAACCCTCTTCATGCTTCCTCTGGCCAGCTTCAGGGACAGCTTTGCTGCCCAGCCAAGCAGCGGGTGCAGAGATGGGGCAACCGCCTGAACTGGCAAAGTGGGGACTCCTCCCAAACCAGAGGAAGCAAATGGGGTTCTTCCTCCGTACAAAAAAACCTGGAGAAGTCAAACTACATCAGGAATTGTTGAAGGGGTGTAAAGATGTTTTGCCAGCTGTTTTGATGGAGCATATGATGAGCATCCCTGGTCTGCTCCTGTTTAGTCTGTGTCCCAACAGTGATTTCAGCTCAGATGAGCCGAGATGGTGTTGACACTCCTGGGCTGCATCTCAACTTGTGGAACATTTTGAAGCTTCTCCCCGAGATGGCTGAGGGATTTCATACGCCCTCTTCTTCCCTTGGTTTTGTCCTGCTCACCGTTGGTGGTGGCCATGATTGCACCAATCCCCCAGAGGCTGCTTTGAAGCAGGATAGAGGAGCCCATCTTCGAAGCAACCACACAGCATTTAATGTAACCGTGTAGTGCAGGTGCTGAGGCAAGCGGTGAGTAGCAGAGCTCAGGCTGCAGACTGCTGCCTGCTGTCACCTCCAGAAGTGCTTCTGTCTGTGTTTGTTGGAATCTGAGCCCATATCATTACTTAAACTTATGTTCAGACAAACAACGAGATTTTGGGACTCACCCCAGAGTGTGATGACACTGTGGATAGTGAGTAATAGCCTCCCATCCTGCACAGCAGAGGTTTGGGGTGGGCATGGGGCACACGGTGTCACCCTTACGCTGGTGACTGGTACCAACCGGCACATGCTGTTACCCTTCTGCTCCAAACACCACCACGGCTTGGGCCAAGTCAGCTCTTCGCATCTCTGTGTTCAGGGTCTGTTGAAGACCAGTAGTGGTTTGGGTTTTATGATGGAGTTGGGTTTTTTTTTCCAGGAAAGTATAAAAGTAGACTCTTGGCATTTGACTTAGTGCTTTTTTAACCGTCACGTGGCACTTCCAGCTTTCAGAAAGCTTCTGATTAAAACTTAACACATCAATAACCCAACTTTCACTAACACTTCATCTTCTAAAGAGTTTCGATATTTCCCACCTCTTCTGAACAGTTTTGAAACACTTGTTATTTCTTTTCCCCCAAAGACTCGTTCATTGGAAGTTAGGAAATGCCAACTGCGCTTGAAGATCTTCCGAACTCGCCCTGCTTCTACTGAGGTATTTCTGATTCACCAGCCTCCATATATGCCTGCCTGTCATTTTTTGTCATCTGGGAGATTAACTGTAATACAAGTATATTATCTTATGGATTTATATATATTTTTATATATCCATATATAGATGGGTCCATATTTGTATGGATTTGTTTGAAAGAGGTTGCCCTAAAACTTTAACCCGAGGTCCCTCCCCAAAGCATCACGCTCTTGCAGCCTCCATGTGTCTTTCCTCCGATTTCACTGCCCTCAGGATGAATTCCCTTAGATTGGAGTGGGATGCTTGGACCGAAGCCGTGCTCTGCTATTAGCACAGGCTACAGCTCTTAGCTGCTCTTAGCTGATGGAGAAACGTGAGCACACGGGAGGACAGACTTGCATCAAAGCTTTGCCCTTCCCAATACAAATGTGACTGGCTCAGACTACTTGGCTCTGAAAATCCAACCCAACTTCTACTCCAGCTTCTGTGAGTGGTTTTGACATCGCTGTTGCTTGCCCCTCTTCCTGAAGAGCTTGCCTTGTTTGCAGGCAGCTCTTTGCTCAATGCTCTCCTTATCTCAGCCCAACACAAAAGATGCGTTCCCCCAGTGAAAAGCTCCTTTCAGCGCTAAGTTGAACATTGCCCCTAAGTCAAGTCTGAGCCATTCACAAGCCTCCTTAACTCTAGTGGCTGCCCCATCAGATTTATAGGCTAAAACTCATGTTACACGACTCTTTAGCTGTGCCAGCAGGAAAGTGCTGTTAGCTCTCCAGTGCTGTCCAAAAAATCCCACATGTGCACCCCAAGAAATCTTTGTGGCACACGGAAGTGGCTACAGCAATTATTTTGTGGTCGGGATGCTTTCGAGCAGCTTGAATGTAGATAATTCTGCAGTGAATACGTACCCTGGAAGAAACGATCCACATCAAAGCCTGTAATGTCTGCAGAAAAATGCAATAGTAAATAAAAACTTCTGCCAAAACAAGAAACTTGACGTTAAGGGTAAGATGGATTGTTTCCATTCGGGATCAGCTGGGGAGCAGGGAGTTGAAACTGGCTTTGTAATAGAAAGCATACTGCAGTATTAACATCCATCTGCTAGAAAAATAAAGGCGCTGCATTTAGAACTGTTAAAACATTTTAGAAGACTTGAGGTTCCTCAGGGAACTTCGGTCCTTTCCTTTGTGTATAATTTCACAAGTGGATTTGACATAAGTCCCCTTTTAGATTCATTCTCTGCAAGCATATATGGTCTTCCTCGTCTGGTTTTGTGAGTGACCATATTGCTTAGGCTTCTCTGAAAGCTCCGCTATTAATGTTATCTTAATAGCATTTTAAGGTTTATCACTTCAACAGAGATCTCTTTTGCCTTTCAGAAACCAGCCTGACCAGATTTCTCAACTTTGTACTCCACAAGTATGTCAATTTGCTGTAGCTGTCTATGTTAATGTTGTAAAAATGTGTTTATGGTTCCAGTGTTCTAAACAACTTAAATAGTAATCGCTTCCCCGCCAGGAAAATAGACCCTACAAGCGCTTGCTTTAAAAATACAATGTGGTCTCTACTGAGCTTCTCAAAAGCTGTTCAGAGCATCACATGGTATGTATACTTTGCAGCATTGCACTCTGAGAGGACTCTCTTTGGGTGTGAGTGGAGAGGAAGCGCTGCTGCCTGGCTTAGAAAAGGTCCCCATGTGTTTTGTTTTGTGTCATGTGCTACTTGCAACACATCTCCTGTTTGAAGGTCAGAACGAGCCAAAATTTCAAGCTCTCTGCAGCATCACTTGCATTTCAGAAATTCTGGCTTTAATCTGTTTGAGAAATTTTGTTTTATGGCTTTTAGAGTAGGCAGGTCTCATGATGGCAGGAATCAAATAATTGTAGAATGGTTGGGATTGGCAGGGACCTTACAGATCATCCAGTTCCAACCCCCCTGCCATGGGCAGGGACACCTCCCACTAGACCAGGTTGCCCAAAGCCCCATCCAGCCTGGCCTTGAACACTGCCAAGGATATGCCCTGTAAAATTCTCTGGCTCATGGCTATTCCACTGTGGTACCTTTTCCCTTCTTCCGGCATGAAGGTTTCTGCATCTGTGTGGTGAACAGGATCAGTAAAACAACACATCCTAAAACTACTCCAGACAGCTCCTCTTTGGCCAGCAGTGCCAGCTGGCTTATTCCGCCTTGCAGGGTCAGTGAAGTGCCACGTTAGCAGTTCTGCCTAGAAACGGATGTAATGCATAGTCAGTCCGTGGGAATACTGATTTACAGATGGTTCTCCAGACTTAGCTACCTGTTCTTAGCTCTTTGAGAAAAGCACACAGAATAGATTGCATTTGTTATGGTTTTTGCTACTTTCTCAGATAGCAGTTGATACTGTGAACAGGCAACTTTGGCAAAGCCGTAGTTTCGTACATGACCAAATATCACACGCAAAGAAGGCAAAGACTTTTCAGATAAGCACTTACTGAAAGTTATTTTTCTACTCACAGGGCATTTCTCTACAAGCAATCAGGCTTAATATTGCTACCTATTTTTACATAGCCTTTCAAAATGTCCTTTGGCTCCTGACAAACGCCTGTTACCAACTGCTGTGGCTGTGATTTTACCAACTGGTAAATCCAGCGTGCAGGCTGCCACTGCCAAAGCACAAACCTGGCACTGACACATCCTGTCGAGTCCCATTCGTTTCAAGATGCTCTGAACAGTTTAATCTGTGACATCGGGCTTTACACAGCTCCCATTTATGTGATTGGGTTTCCAAATGATTTCAGGCCATAGAAGGGAGATCCGGTAGGTACCAAGTGCTGTGAGAAACCTGCTCTTGAGTTTGCAGCTGGACGGCATGCAGTTGAGTGTCAGGGCCAGGCACAGCGCACCTAATCCTCTGTGGCAATTCCTGGCTTCTAAACCAGACAAAGTTGCCCGAGTAACTGTCTGGAGGGGAGGGTGGTGTTGTACTTGGAATTGCAGTGCCACAGCCTAAACAGGGGTGCAGCTGCAACACCTGAAACTGTTTTTAAAAGCCTTTTTCTTTTGTTATGGGGTAGGGAACAGGGCTCCTGGTGTTTGACAACAGTTTTCTGGGTGAGCAATTGTTCCTTAAGCAACAGCCTGCTGCTCTTTTGCCACTGGCTAATTGACAGCACAGGGATTATGTGTGGAGGAGAGGATGTAATGAGCAATTACTGGGTAAGAAGAAGAATAAGGCAGGGGGAAGGCCCTCTTTAGAAAGAACATGCCCTTGTGTGGTGGGGGCTCAGCTGTTCTAACCACAGCCCTGTCCTTTGGTTTCCCCTTCATTCCCAGCAAGTCAAACTCCATGCTGCACATCTGCTCTCAATAACTCTCCTGCTGGGAAGAGTTTGAGTTCAGAATTTGAGTTCAGAAATTCCACCTAACTTTCCTAAACACCTCTGGGCTTAACCCACAATCCTCTCGCTCCTAGTTCTTACCAGGCTTCCTATGCCCACTGGCTTGGAAGTGTCACTCAGCCAACCCCATTTGGGATGCTCACTCCATCTTTAATTGAGCGCTCTCTTTATCTGTTCCCTCCTTCACTCTTTGCCATAGGACAGGAGCCACTGCCTGTTCTTTCACCTGCTGCAAGCACAAGCTCACTTTCTGACAATGAGGCAATATTTAACTCTAACTCACTGGACGAGCTGCACCTTCCCAGCACCAGGGATGAAAGGGTTCAGAGGCTGGAAGGTTGTGAGGGGAGGAGGGTACCCTAAATTGTGTGGTAAGACTGTGGTACCTCCAGTGCTAGATGAGTTGTAGTAAAAGCATCTTTGCCACTTGGTTTTTCCTAGAGTAGGTGAGGATGCATTTCATTCTGTCAAGTCATGTTTACTCCAGCCCAGCTCTCCCACCTTTGCTGTTTGAACCATTGCAACTACACTGGGGTGAGAAAGTTGAAATCATAGCTTAGATAAACTTATAAATGGTGTGTCCTTTCCACTTCGCCTGCAGTAATTGTTCAGTCAACAGAAACATCGTTTCACCAGCCTGAAATAATCCCTAGGAATCAGTGAAGTGTATGAGCATTTCGCAGGCACATTCTGTGCTTCCCTGGGGTGTTACAGGCTTTCCCCTTCACAGGGCCGCAGCAGTTTCAGGAGAGGTTTCACTGATGCAGCCCCACCAGTACAATACTGGCTAATGCCCAGGTTTAAGCAAGGCCTAACATTTCCTTTAAACAGGGAAAATTTGGTGCTCTGGGCAGAGGAAGTTACTTTTCTATTGTCCTTTCCTTTTCCTGAATGGGAAGCCAGAAAAAGAAACCCTAAACCAAACCCCAAGCTGATAGCTCTAGGTAACAGCTGCCACTTGTTTCACCAGTTCACCTACATGGGTAGTTCAGTCCCAAACCCCAGTTACCAATGTCTCCCTTTTCATTCTTTTCTTTGAGTGTCTCTGCAGCTCATCTTGGACAAACAAAACTCTGCCCACAAGGTAAGAAAGGAACTGGAAAATCCGCATCCTACCCAGCCCTCCCTGCAGGTTGATGGCCTGCCTCCAGCCTTTTGTCTGGGGACCCAGCAGGACCCAGGTTGTGTCCTACTGGTGCCCAGTAAGAGGTTTCCTCTCCCAGCCAGTGCTGGGGTCCTGAGGCACCACTGCAGGATAGAAAAAGCATGCCGGTCCTGTCAAGTCTCTCCTTGCCAGCCAGCCTGCTTGGAGACCTGTACGGTTAGGAGGAGAGGAAGAGAACAGCAGGGATGGCCTAACCCTGCACTGGAATGTATATGGTGTCCTCATAAGCCATGTGCAGACTGGGGGATGCAGCTCCTTTAGCACACCAGAACATCCTCCGATATGTTGACTGCTGTCGCCAGAGCATCCTGCATCATTTTTCAAAGGTCTCTGTTGGTGCCTGTTCCTTGCCCTTACTTCATTTGTCATTCCAGGGCATGGAACATTCCTGTACTTCAGCTGTCTTCATGGGCCTCTCCTGACACGCTGTCCAAAGGTCATCAAATACAATCTTCCCTCACCCACAGCCTCTTGGCTTGGAGGTCTGCCAAGCTGAAGCTAAGTGGTAGCACTCATTGCTCCACGAGGCCTCTCAGGTGCTTGAGCAAACAAAGACTGGAGCAGAACAGATGCCTCGGTAGCACGTTCAGAAGTACTCACAGGTTCCTGCCTGGGACTTGCTGCTCTCCCCTGCTCTTCTCAGGCTGAATGCTGTTAGAGGTGGTTTGCAGTGTAATTCTCTCAGCTGTTGCAGAAAGTTCTGTTTCTGTCAACTTTGCAATGTAAAAGTCAGTATCTGTCCAAACCCTAATTTCCCTTAAGCAGCTGCATCAGCTGAGCTAAAGAGAATGTATTGGTACCTTGGGTAAAACTGGATTACTTGATTGTAGCGTGGTCTTCCTCTCATCACTTATGTTTGCACTATTTCAGCTCTATACACATTCACTGAGTTACAGTTCAATCCCCAGCTCCTTGTTAAAAAAGAAATAAGTCTTTCCACCTGCTATAGACGAGAGCATGTAGAATTAACCATGCAGGCTTGCCAAGGGATAATCACACTGCACTGTGACCCAGGGGGCCTGGCTGGTTTTCTCATAGTCAGGATGAGGATGCAAGATTTGCCTACATCAGGAAAAGAGCACTTCAGTGCTGACAGTAGATAGCAGCAGATGACAATGTTGTGCTGAACAGGATCATTGACTTGAAGGTCAGCTCTGCAAAGCTGTTCCACCTCAACATTTCATCTACATTCATCATGCCTTTCTTTTTCCTTTTTCTCCTCAGCCATAACTCTTTCTGTCTGTTAAAGCAGATGTGGTGCACTTACAGCTGCTAAATGGCAGGAAAATGACCACAGGAGTTGATTGGGAGATGAGTTAAGTCCCATTACCCATCAGCAGCAAAAGATATTTTGGATTGCCAGTAATTCCAGTGCTGACATACCCTCACGCTGACTACCGGGGCACATGATCTAACGGCTATGACCTCAAGGCCAAGCCTCAGAGGACCCCGTACAATGACATCCAAATACAGCCATAGAGCAAAGGCTGCAAAAGAGTCTCAGCACCAGGGAAAGTCAAGGCAAATCCAAAAAGTGAGCAGAAACTCCCTATGTGGTAACCTAAGAGAACCTGGTCTTTCACCAGATGGTGATTATCTCTATCAAACTCCACACTGGATAGTTTGAAGACTGAATTGGGCTATGGCTCAGATGGTCCTCAGAGCAAAAGGTGCCAATACATATCACTGATAATTGTCCTTATGACTTGCTTAGGGATGCAGGATGAAACTTTCAAGCCCAGTAAAATAATCCTGATACAACTGCCATTAGAGCTGCCTTGTGTTTATTGCTGTTGTATGAAAAAAGCAAACAGACAGGACATAGCAAGGCCAAGGCTCCTCCTGCAAGCCTGGCTTTGGCTAGTACAGGTGTAAACTTGCTACCCTTCATCAAGCTGCTTGCTCCTCTTTCCAGTTCTGGCCTTCTCAGCTCATTCCAAGACACACTACTGTGGGAAAGAAACATGGATGCAGGGCCAAGTCCCCTTTCTTGTGCATCATGGCATTTTCAGAAGCATCTGATAACTTTAAACATACATCTACCTAAATGACTTGCAATGGCATGCCTGTGGAGAGGCTGAGCTAGCACATCCTAGGCCAGCTTCCTAGTTATACAGGCCTCAGTAATTTCTAAGGTAGGTTGGAGGGGATGTTTTCAGGTCTTCCCCATGCTGGCAGTTCACTAGTCCTCCAGCTGCTCTAGCCACCAGCTGCCCATACGGTACCCTTGACAAAATGCTTCTCTGACAGAAAGCTGAAAAGTTCCTTTCACAGACACACTGCCCACAAGGGTCAGCTCACAGCCTGACAGTTTGTTCCTTTGACTTCATCTCAATCTACACCAGCTATTTCCAGCTCAATGTACTTTTTGCAACTGCTTGTCACTTCCTTAGCAAAGAAACATTGACACTGAGTGAGAACAGAGGCAACTGTAAGAAGGAAGACAGTGGGAGATAAATACAAGGCTACATAAAGTGAGCCTGCTGATTTTTTTCATTAGCACCAACAAAACACAGCTGCATAGAAACAATGTCAGAAAGTGAAGACTGCTGTCAGCTGCAGAGGAAGGGTGCAGCAAAATATGCTGAGGGATACAGAGCCTCTTCCATGCAGCACTTAACCCTCAACTGTCCCAGTAGGTATGGAAGGAGAACAAGTGACCTGATGATACATTTCATTACACACAACATGGGACAACAGCATTGTCTTCAGGTACAGACTGCACCTCTGAGGCTGGGTCTTTTTTATTTTACTTTTATTTTACGTGGCTTTTGCTCATGTACTTCAGTTTGCAGGCAATTGGGCAACCACTGGTTGATAGGTACTCTGAAAATGCTAACACTAATCTGCTATTACTAAGGAGGGAAAAATACACCACTTGTAATTAGTGGTGAGTAGACAACAGCCTGTGAACAAATACTGCATTTTCAGCTTTTAGATAGCTGTGTAGGCAGGCACTGCTTGTTACCTTCTGCCACCAGTTTCTCTGTGCAACAACTTCTAGAGCTGGAAGTCATGCTACCTGGTTTAACTCCCCTTTTGGAACTCAGTGATATAAAGTGATGATCACAGAAGATTTGTCTGTAAAAAGCAAGCCTAACACAACATACCATCTCTCCTTGCAGACGAGTCTAACACACACTTTGCACCCAGCAAAAAGAACAAGTTGCATTGGCATGAAAAGTCTGCAGAACTAGCCAAGATCTGACCTGGGAGTTGAGTCACAAGATAGCGGCACAGAGAAAGCTTATCTCTGTGCATCTTTTTTTCTTTCATCACATGCTTCAGGGGAAGTCAGCTGTAAAACCAGGAGTTTTGTTCCTGTAATGAGCTTTAACTTTGTGTGAGGATGCAAGCAGTATCAGAGTAGGAGTAGTCCCAGGTGCCAAGTAGAGCTGCAATTATCCTGCAACAGCATTTAACAGTTTAAGCATTTACATATGCCTTGCAACTATGGAGTTCCTGTGAAGATGCTGCCAAAACCCTGTTTAGGAGCAGAAGGAAGACTAGGGCCTTCCAGTCCAGATGTTCAGGGAGTGAGGTCTCCCACAAGTATGAGCTCTAAGCTGCTTTCCACAAGTTCTTTTGATTCAGGAGCCTCGACATCCTTAATCAAGCAAACTCTTCTATCAGAATTGTTTAACCCTACTTTACTAGCCAAGAGGCTACCTATGTAGGCCATGTCTCTGTTCAGCAGCAACACATTCTCAGTATAAGAAGCAGATCCATCAGCTGCTATCTCAGGGTAGAGTTCTGCTGTATCCACAACTGGGAACAGCAGCAGGGATCATAACTTTTGAAAGGTTCAGATAATCATCTTGCAAAACCAGGAACTTGCCAACATCACAGAGCTTTTCTGCAGACTGCGATGTGAAACCCTGATTTACAAGAAATCCTTTGTTTCCTTATCCAGTTCAGTATTTTGTTACTGAAAATCCAATCAATTAAATAATGTTATTCCTGGTATTGGTTTATTTTGTTGAAACAATATACAGTTCACCAGCTCTGTGTCAGGGGGTAAAGGATATTATTACACCATCCAGGAAGTGAATGGTGAGAGATAGGTAACCCTGAAAACCAAACCGTGTCATGCCTGAAGACCTCAAGACAGTGCTTTAAAGACAAAAATACTCCTTGTTCACTTACTGTTTTATCAAAGGGAAGGGCAAAAGTATCCTACAAACAGATTCCGAAACAACAGTAATTTATCAGGTTTATGCATCAAATCACATTTCATGCAGAAGCTATAAATACAAATGAAAACATTGTTTAAAGCATTTTGTAACACACCATAACTTCAGAGCAAACTTCAGCTTCCAACTACCCAGTTAGCAGAAATCCAGTTTCATTGTTAGGTAATTAGTTGGCAAAGAGTATTGACAGTGACAAGTTTCAACCTGAATACACTTAGACATAAGACCTTCACATTTAAAATACATTATTTTGCTATATTTGGTCAAAAAGTTAGGAATTTATCATATACTTTTCCTCATAAAAGGTTAAACTTTCTAACAGGCTTCCTATGTTGATAGAGCAGTCTGTTAATGAAGGCATTTTTTCCCAATACACAAGCAGCTCTGCTCTGAGAAGCAAACCACTATTTTATTCTCAAGTTATCAATTTTATTATGATCTCCATGTTTTCAGTGCAAGCTCTACACTTTGTCATAGCTTCTGCTAATTTCTTAAAGATTTCTTTTCTTTTGCTGCTGTTGTTGCTTAAGCCAAACACTGAACTCAGGCATTAGCATTTGAGCCAATCATTTCTGTTCTCATTAACAGACATAGTTGCTTTTTGATGAGTAACGCTGAAGCCACTTTCCTAGACTAACCATACCTGCTGAATCTCCTCACAGATACACAGTTTGTATCAGCAGAACAGTGCTCTGCTTTTGCTGCAGCAGTTTACATCAAATCCCAGACACAGTATTTTCCCAAGGATGGGATATGCTTCTTAGGCTGCTGCCAGTGTAGAAAAGTTGTGCGTGCACACACACACACTTCTAAGCTGCGTTAAGATTGCCTCTGGAGAAGACCTAGTGGTCAAGCAGCCCATTTCTCACTCTTCTTTCCCCTCCCAGCCCTGAGAAATTTCTGTTTCTTTTCAGCACTGCCTCTCTAGGGCACTGTCAATCACACAAGAACAACATGATGCTTGTCAGAGCCCCAAACCATCATCACAGAACAAAGCAAGGCCTCTCTGCTTCCCACTCTTTGACAGCGCTTTGTTTTAAAAGGTACATTTGGGAAAGTTTACATCCCATTAGACATTCAATTTCCTTTCTCTGCTTAGTCTCAAGGCCTCCTACGTGTTCTCAAGATACTACTACCTTTGGATTAAGAATGCTCCTTCCCTTCTGCAGTCACCACCTTTGATTTACAGTGTCCAGGACAGACTGTTCACATTAGAAGGTTTTCAAAGCATTGCTAACACCCACTGTAAAAGAAAAGTCTGGAGCCTCAATGTGGGCTAAGTGGCTGTAGCCACCCTAGCTTAAATGACCTCAGTCTTCCAGAAAAAGGTCCGATTTAAAGAAGGACCATCTTGTCCCATTTCATGTTTAATTTTTCTTCATAATTTAAACACAAAACCCGCCAGGTCTGCAGAGCCACTTGGGTGAACCCTACAACATGGAGCATCCTCAAATCTGAAATTTTGGCTCCAATAGTCACATAGCACAGATACAAACATTAATGTTAGTTTCTGTCTCTATACATATAGTTTTGCTTTTGTCCACTAAGGTAAACACCCAACACTCATCTGAGTAGCTGACTGCACGTACAGTAATGTTCACAATTTGACAAACAAGAGTAGTTTCAGACAGCAGCACCCCTCAGGTATCAGGTGCCTCACACACTAGGCTTTCAGATGCTCTTTCCTCAGAAATTCTGGATTAAATGAAATTAAGACCAGAACATGAGTAAGCTGCTTGGCTTTGTGGATCCGGCAAGGCTACCAGTGCCACAATCCCTCATGTACAGGCACTGTACACCTGTGATACCCTAAACATTTCCACAGGGAAAGTAAGGAATTCTTAAAACTCTAGTCCTTCACACCTTTTTTCATATCCACTTCTGAAGCCTACTACTAATAAAAAAGTACTAGTACACAGGGAGATTAGTTCAATCACTCAGATGTAATAATGTGAAGGACTTCATCTTCGTTTTGTGCCCCCAAACCCTGCAAA
This sequence comes from Psittacula echo, assembly GCF_963264785.1. NCBI lineage: Eukaryota > Metazoa > Chordata > Aves > Psittaciformes > Psittacidae > Psittacula > Psittacula echo. The sequence goes on along the minus strand of NC_137735.1, from coordinate 49,290,293 downwards.
GACAAGAAAATAAAAATTGTCAGCTCCACCATAGCCTTTCCACAGAGCTCTGTAGCTCTGAAAAGGATAAAGGTGGCAAGTGAGATGAGTTAAACATAATCACATAAAGTACAAAAGCAAGCAACTATGGGCTGAACAGCCTGAGAAATATTCCGTTCTTGCAGTTTAGACAACCCGCTTTCTACAAAGAACATGCTTATACATGTTTGCTAGAGAAGGGCATGGGTAGTGCATGCCAAAGGGGAGAGCCTTAAACTAATGCACCTTGCAGGCAAAGACAAGCCTGACACTGGAGGTACCATGGCCGCTGTAGGCCGGTGGGGGGCTTCATACCCCACAATACTGCCCTAGTTGAACAGAAACAGAAATAAGGGACACCATTACATGCCCACCTGTACCAACAGGTAAAATAAAACACAGGGTGCTTGCTGAACCTCAGCTAACACCAGTGTATTTTTGATAGGTTAAAGTCTCTCTAGCTTCATGAGATTAAAGAGTCTTTTGCCTTACCAGAAGCAGTTCTTGTCCCTGAACTATCTTGTGTGGCATTGCTTGGCTGCCCATTCATTGGAGGTGCAGCTGTGTGATCTGTCCACATATTGTAGTATGGGGAATGTGGCCGTGCTCTGATGAGAAACAGAGGAGAAAGAAGGTTTCATTAGTGACATTATGAAAAATTAAGTAGTTACCATTCCAAACAATGAAACTGCATCTGAGGGGAAACTGTAAGCAGGCAGTTGTTTCAAAGCTGGAAATCTCCCCATTTAATGTGTTAACATGTCAAGAACAAGAATATCCAGTGTTGTCACAATAACAACTGCAGACTTCCAAAAGGAAATTAAACCTCATGCTTCAGGATAAGCAATTCTAACAATTGAAAATGAGGAAATATTTCCCTCTGAAATCCTGACTTTTGATTCTGTCAGACAAGAAAGTAGATTTGACACCTGAAGTTTAAATACACTTGGGCAAATACAGTTACATCCCAGCCACATTAAGACAAAAAAGAAAATATCCCTCTGTTTTGTTCTTTTAACTACTTTGAAAATGTTGTATCATTAAGACTAACATCATGACCTTTGACTCACTGAATCAAATTACTTGCTTCTATGGATATGGAATTTCCTGCCACTGAAGTTTACAAACCTTTCTCTCACACATTCTGACCAGCATTTTCAGGCACATCATTTCAAATGACTGAGAAAAGTTATAAAATAAATTAACTATTTTAAAATAAAAGAAGCCCAAGGTAGGAAGCTTGTTCATACGCTTGGACTTAAATATTCACTTCAGCCCCTAATCTTGAACAGTAAGAGGAGGCTACTGAAATGGGGTGCGTGTGTGGAAATCAAGGAACCAGCCTGTATGTAGATAATACATAAATACAATGCTTAAACACAAGGGACATATTTAAGACTTAAGAAATATCAAGTCAACAAAACCTTTGGGACATAATAACTTTTATCATTCTTAGCGCAGTTAATATAATAAGATCATAGAATCATACAATCTTTTTGGTTGAAAAAGACCTCTAAGATCATTAATCCAAGATACAACCTTTAAACCTCTAAAGCTCTAAAATGATTTTATAGACAATTTCTACTGTCGATGGCATCATCATCTCAGTTCCATCTTACTTGACTCTACGAGATCAAGACTGCACATTAGGCACTTTAGAAATTCTCTTACCTCCCAAGTTTTAGTTCCTTAATAAACAGGCAATCCTGATAATGCTTCTGTCATTACCAACAACCCTCAAACTTTACAGTGGAGACAGATGCTTTAACACAAACTTTCAATGTAGAAAAACGTATGTGGCTATATTTAATCTATTACTGCATTCCTACAGGATTAGACTTGATACACATGCAGTTATTTGATAAACAGAGGAACCTTGTTGAGCTCTAAAGATTCCCTGCAGGAGCACATATTTTCTCTAGTCAAGCCTAAAATGGCAGCAATTGCTCACTTTAAACTGTTTATCTAAAAAGGATGTGTTTTAAATGTTTAAAAGTGTTTAGCAAACATGACCAGCAGATGCTTACTCCAGCACTGAAGCTGCTTTTGAATACTGTTACGTTTTTTCCAAAAATGCAACTCGCACACGACCTACAAGTTCTTTGGAAAACCACACCTCTTGGATTTCCACACATAGGCCATTAGGAGCCTGTAGATTAAAAGGCTGTTAAATTTGACCATACTGAGTATTGCAGAAGAGTAGCTGCCATCCAGGCTGACTTTAGGAGAGATGACACTGATACAAGAAACCCATCTGCAGGTGACTTTATGCTTAATATTATTATTTGTTTTAAGGCAGCTTGAGGATGGATTGTTTAAATGCTCATTTTAAATCTGCAGGCCATTGTGCCAGGTCAGAATAATCAGCTAAAGCGGAACAAAGTACCTCAGTCTTCCCAATTCCTCTTATCCAGAAACATGCTTAAAATGTCTTTGCTGCTGGAGCTATAGATTGCCTCTCAAAATTGTTCTGGCAGTAGGATTTTATGGCTTGAACAATACAGGCCCGAACGCTTAGAAACAATGCAAATGCAGTATATAGCATAGCCAGTAAAAGCTTAAATACATAAAATCTGGTAGCATGCATATTTTACCTGTGACTGCCAGCCAAGTAGCCTAGCAAGCCTCCCGCTCCTAATCCAGTCCAAAATCCTGGTCCTGAATTGGTTCCGTGATAGGAATGAGCCCCAAAGCTGTTGTCACCTTAAATAAAATGAAAATGAGAAACAGATAAGTTAGTGGCACCTAGTCCTCAGGCCAGCTGTTGCAACAACATTCTCCCCTATTAAAAATAATGGAAAATTAGACAATAAACTTGTTCCAGTTTCAGAAGATTCCTGATGAAGCTTAAATTGAAAAGCCCCACAGTTTGGAAAGCAGGAAAAAAACCCACAGAAACAAATACTAATGTAAGGAGCTTCATGTTAAAAAATAGCTTCCACTCAATCTCACAGCCCTGATGTTTGCAAAACATGGCAAAGCGTCCCTGCCTGCAGATTTATAAACAGACAAGTTAGATTAAAAATAGAAAGAAAATGAAGAAAGAATAATCTACTCAAGGTCACAGAGCAGGCCAGAAGCAGACGCAGGAACAGAAATCAAGTAATTAAGACCAAACAGTGAACTAACCACTAAGACACACAGCTTCTAATCTCACTCAGAACAGCTGCACATTTTGAGTATCTCAGTCTAATGGCTAACATTACTTTGTATTGTTTCTGGTACTCCCAGTCTGGTATTTGTTATCAAAAGACACCCTAACTGCAGTCACATTGCAAAGTTCTCATTATGCATGAGTCACCAAGCTTGACAAATACTGCAATGAAACTGCAAGCGTATCAAGTGGGTTAGGGGGGAAGGGGAGTCACAGATTTTTTACATGTGACGTGCATAACATGAGGTTCTGACTCATAATCAAACGTCTTCTTCTGCTCAGAAATTAAAAGAGAAAATACAAAACCAAAGTAGAATCATTTTCTGGTCTAGAGAAAAACACAGGTACAAGAATAAGCTCAACCACAATTTTAACACATAAGGAAGTGTAAAAGGCAAGGACTGAAGGTGACATCAGGGTCTTCCTGAAGAATGCCCACCTAAGTTAAGTGAAACAGATTTTGTATGTCAAAGTTATATGAAGCCTTGTTTATCTTCAAACTGGTGTGGATTGTTTGAAATTATGAAAGATTAAAAAAAAAAATAAATCAGTTTAAGGATACACTGGATATGATGCTGACTTTCAATCTGAATGCATTGGGAGAAAGAAACTCAATGGGATGATGTAACTATTAAACTAAGCTGATTTGGAATAACAACAGCAAAAAAAGCACTTAATTTACTGTAAAACATTATTAATCAGGAAGATGAACTAACTCATTTGTTCAAAAGCACCATGGCTGAACGTTGACTCAGAAAACAGCCATTTCTTGTTGAAATATCTACAGTAAACATCAAGGATCATGTCAAACCACTAACAGAGAAAACGTGGAACTTAAGATAGGCTAGCTAAACAAGTTTCACAGAACACATCCTGAATGTTAAGGGGATTTTAAATTAAGCAAATTAAATATTAACAGCAATAAGTGAACCACATTGCTTTTCATTACCATCTGGATTTTCAAAGACTATTACATTCCTGGAATACATGGACATATACACTCAGAGATGTGCTTCTACTCCACTGCCAAAATCTAAGGCAGACACTGGATTAATGAAGCAGCATAACATATAATGTTTTTAAGCTGGCCCCACATTCAATCGGTTTTCCTCCTCATTCTGTTTGAAATCCAAGGAAAAAATCATTGACAGCAGTTATTAAAAGTGCTGTAAGTTAAGCCTCATATGGCTCCCAATCTGCACTTTAAGTGTCTCGATTTTCAATAATCATCAAGAAAATGTACTTTCAAGGTCCTACCCTTGCTAGATTTCAGACTCCTGCAATGAAAAATGCATTGGTGCAACTAACTGACAAGAAACAGGACAGGAAAAAAAAAAAAGTAACTCCTTGTTCTGTTCTGCCTGTGCCCAGTATGACAGCATCCTGTCTTATGACCAGAGCTTTTAGAAACTAATACAATAATGCCAGTGGCAAGTGGCATGTCCACACTAAGTCACAGATGCACACGCAGCATAGACAGACTGTCTGAGGTCTGAAATAACTACACAGAAACCAAATTGCAAAGTCACTAGTAATACAGAGGCAGAATCCCTTTAATTTTCTGCTGCAGGTACATTCGAAAGTGCTGCACATGCCCTGCACACGGGTATCCAAAAGAGTTATACTGGCACCCTCTGTTGGCCAAATGGCTTGAGCCAACCTAGAGGAAAGCACTGACAAGCATTACTTCGTCAAAAGGTTATATTTTAGTAAACTTAATCCTTGCTATTTATTTACTAGATAGAACCCCATCTCTATCTCACAAAATAAACCAAACCAAACAACTTGTCAGAACATAATCTGAGTTCCAATGCTGTGAGCATCTCATGTGTTCACAGGGTTAATTAAACGAGTTGGTCACACACCAGATGAATCATGTTTATTTCCCTTGGACACTGTGACCTTCTAAGGCAGATCATTTATTAAGTGACAAAAGTAATCAGTTTTCTGGGAAAAGAAAAAGCGTATCTTTTTCTTACAGCAGTCTTGTCACTGCACATGGAATTTCCAACTTCAGATGAAAGGTACCACATGAGCCTCAGACACTGCTTTATGCTCTGGGAGCCAATCTTTCAACCACTGGGACTACACTGAAGCACCTGTTAAACAGGACCAGTACATGACACTTAATTCCATCAGTTGCTTTGTGAATGAAATCAGGGATCAGCAGCCCAACAGCTGAAAGGCCCTTCTGCAAAGCTTTGAAGTTCTTCTTTGGCATGAGTTTGTTTCTGCCTGTGTGAGACCATTCTCTCTTCCGGATTTTTTATGAAAATGATTCTGTCACAATCCTTCTGTTTCTCAGAGCATGAAAAGAACACTTGCAGAGCACAGCGAGATGGATTTTCAAAGGACAGCTTGCCCTGAAAGCCTGTCGTAAACCAAGTTCTTACTTTCACTTTTGAATGAAGAAGAGAACGCACTGCTGGCTGCAGGCTCTGCAGCCAATTCACAGAGGTAACTGCCATCCCACCTGCATTTACTGCAAATAAAACAAGACCATCCTACTTACTATTTTGAGAGCTGCAAATGTCTTATAGCCCTACCTGTGAAGCTGGACTTAAAACCAGGAGGAGGAGGTGCCTGATGACTCTGCCAGGAAGGCCTAGTGAATCCATCACCATCACCAGAACTCTGCTCAGGCTGCTGGTTGCTGAGGAAGAACTTGTATACTCCAAAAGCAAGAGCCAGGAGAACAACTACAAGAATTGCTCCAGCACTAGAATCAGAAGAATCCCTCCTTGACTCATAATAGCTGAAGCTTCCAGGGTTTTTCACTTTCCTTTCACCTTCATCAGTCAGCTCTAGCCTGAACAGCAAACTACAGGAGCCCTTTAAGATGTAAGGATCATCTGGGTAATCATAGCCTTCACAGCTCACTTCGATCTGTCCAAACCGGTGGGTATTTTTCAGGTCTGCTTTGCACTGCCACTGAAAAAAATAGACACAAAGTAAAACCTCTTGCTCCAGGGATGAAAATACCTGTCTGCTCCCCCAGATACGCTCCAAAATAAAGCTGCAATTGCTAACAAAGCATCTAAAAGGCCCCAGGGTAAGAAATTTCTGAGTATTCTTATTTTGAAAAGGACAGGGAATTTGAAGTGAACGAAGACTGTCTTTTAGAATCCTGGAAGTTAAAAAAAAATCCAGTATTTCAAAACACAGAACAGTTACAACTCTGGAAGATCCACTGAACAGGTTTTTCAAGTATCCCTTCTTCAGGCACAGGAATACTTCTAAAAATAACTTGTAGCCCATCAACAGTTACTTAATAAACGCCTGTCCCATGTGAACTGGATGGCAGCTGCAAAAACATAACATGGAAGCGTGAAATCCAGTGGACCTGATGACATTTGTGTCCACATAGAAATCAAAAGAAAGTGGGACAGCCATCATTAGGCATTCATATGCAACACTTTAACAATCAGACTGCAATTATGCAGTTGAATATATGCCAGTTCCTCTGTCTCATATTTCCTTGACATAGCTGAACTTAACTATCACCTCTAACTGCAAGTAACACATTTTTTTGGGAGACCTCCCCCCCCCCAAAAAAAAGTAGTTTCTAAATAATAAATCAGGACACCAGTACCAACTGCTAATTCAAGTTTGACTGTACTTTTGCAAAACTGTGTCAGTTTTAATTACCTTCAGCCTTGATTCCTGGTTAATCTATTAGCAGAAGCCTAGGCTGTAGCTAACAAAACAACAATACCTGACTATTTACCGACTAGTACTGACAAACTAACATGCAAGAGGAAGTCATGCATGCAAGTCTGAAACTTAGCTTTTAAAAGGTAAAGCTGAAGTGACGCAAATATTTATAGCCCCTTCTACTCTAATAAAAATTGGAAAACTATGCAGCAAAATCAAAGCAAAAGCATCCTCTGGGGTTCACAAGATTTTGATTTTCTAAACTCAAACATTTTAACTAAAATTAACAAAGGCTTGCTACACAACGTTTTTACATTAGAGACCTTAGAAATATTTCAAAGCTATACCTACAGCATGAAAAATCCAAATCCAAGAAGTATTTACGTTAAGTTTTAGTTGTTAAAGGTCCTCTAGCAAGAGGCAAAATGAACTGACTCTGGCACTGTCACTTCGGCAGTTGCAAAGTCTAGGGGAAAAGGACTTCATTAAACGTTTAACCAGTTTTAGACAGTTACCTGTACATCATAACCATCCCAACCTTTGTTGTAACACTGAACAACCTCTGGGATGTGGGAGCATCCAGCAGTGCCTCCTGTGCACTGTAACTGAGGGACTGCAGCTGTCCGCCGGGCTGTCGTGTACTGCCCTCTGTGGAGAGTGAGCGCCTGCACCTCCCGCAGCAGAACCTTCCCTGAAACAGGTGGCACAAAGGTCAACATTTGTCCAGATGACACAGAGGCGTCCTTTCAGGACAAGGCTGACGATACAAAGGACACAACGGCGTGCTTGTTTAAGAGACGAAGCCTTCAGAAGCACCAAGGACTCAGAGAGGAACACAGCAGAGTTCCCCGTCCCTTGGGAGGAGATCTGGGATATTCCTCCCAGAATGTACAAACACCGAAGATCGCACAGGGAGATTATTATGCGCTACAAGACAATTTAAAGCGAGCCAAAACCAAGAAGCCTTCCTGGTACAGGCTCAGAGCCTCCCCCTCCCCACACCAGGCCGCCGCTAACCGGCAGAACCCGCCCCGCCGCCATAATGACGGGAGACACGCAAGAAGCAACTAAGGACCTCACAGAGACGCAGCCTGCCCCACGGCTCTCACCGTGCTGGCCCCAGCCCCACGCGGGGCCCGCGACAGCGCAGAGTAGGAGCAGGAAGAGCACAGAGAAGGACCGGGCCTCAGCCGCAGCCCACCCAGCAGCCGCCATAACAGCTCTAAGGTGACTCAACCCTCCCCTCCGCAGACAACACCTCTCATTGGCTGATGCTACCGGAAGGGGCGAGGCAAGAACTTGAGCATGCGCACCGGGCACCACCCGGACACCCCAGCCTGGTAGCCATCAGGGCCAATGGGAGATGAGGGGGCGGAGTCCCGCGGGAGGGCTTCGCGTGACAGCGAGGCATCGGCTTCCCGCGCTTCGCAGACGGGGTGGAGCTGATGCCGCGACCGTTCACGCGCACACATCAAGTAACGCGTGTCACGTGGCCGGAACGCGGGAGGAGACGGGGTGGGACTAGGCTCTGCGCATACGCGCTCTCCTCCCGGCCGCGCCAGTTCCGGTTCCCGGCGCGGGGCCCTCCGCCGGTGCGGCTCGCGGGACGGGCGGCGCCATGGCCGGCATCAAAGGTGCGCGCGGCGCGGCGGAACGGGCGCGCTCCACCCGTCCTCTCTCCCCCGTTCCCTCTCCCCCGTTCCCCACGGTGTCCTGTGCGGCGCCCGAGGCCCTGTGTCGAGGAGGGGAGGGGTGGCTGGGCCTGGGGCCACCGCCGCTCGGGCTGCACCCCGGCAGAGGCCCGGTAGCCGTAGGGGGCCTCTGCCCTGGGAGGGAAACAGGGTTCTCCCAGGGCTGCCCGGGCCACAGCGGGGCTCTGTCTGCGGCCGGGCCGCGGTCGCGTTTACCTGGCGGTGGTGGTCGGTGGTTTCTGCGGCTTATGGGACCCTTCACCTGTGTCGGTTTGTATTCCCGCTGTAGCCTTGATTAGCCTGTCCTTCGGGGGAGCGGTCGGACTGATGTTCCTGATGCTCGGATGTGCCCTTCCTCAGTACAAGTAATGCGCACTCTCTTCCTATTCCTCGGGTTTTGTTTGCATGGCTGTAACTGTGGAATAGTCTTGCTGTTGTAATGATGGACTGATAAGTTATTTGTGGGTGGGAGAGATTTGGGGTATTTTTAGCTTCAAAAAAAAAAAAAAAAAACCAGCCCGGGTCAGCCAGGATTAATTAATTAGAAAAATGAAGGCAACAGAAGTTAAGTTTTACCAGGCCTGGTTGTAAACTGCTAAAGAATGTGCTGCACTAACATGTGCCCGGTGTTGTCCGTCTGGTATTGACAGGCAGATGGCTTCTCCCAACGTAGATAGTGTGTATTACTGGGGAAGTGTTTGCCTTTTCTCTGCCTACTTGGTGGTAGCTGGACTGTCAGTGACTATAAAGTGGGCACTGCACCACGCTTTGTATTGCAGCGTCTGCAATAACTGTATGTGCTTTTGGTCTGCTCATCCCTGTCTTCCTCTTGCCAGAACATACAAAGTAGTAGACCAGAAGCTGAGAAAGTTAGGCCTATGGCTTTGACCCTTTGCAAGTGAATGCTGATTTTAACAGAAAATCTTTTAAATTGACTTACTTAATGTTAAATATTCTGTTACTGGCCCTGTTAGTGGTTGTGCATCGCAGTTCTTTACACATGATTCCCTTTCTTACACCAGCTTGCTTATGCTGCAAAACCAGGGCTAGTGACACGGCCCCCTAGTAAGGAGATCATTATGCAGCTATGCAGCCACACTCCAAACAATGCCATAAGGTTTTATTGAAACAATGAGCAGCTGCATTACTGTGTCTGAGAAATCTAGTATGGTGAGCTGCAAGCAATGAAAGAAAACGTTGCCAAATTTGATGGTGCAATTTTTGTAGGTTTTTGTTGGTTATATTCAGATTAAAGGAAAGCCTTGGTGCCCCGTGGCAGCTGAGTGTTGGGGCTGAGAAGAGTGCTCTGTTCTGTGGATGTGCACTGAAAGCTGACAGGTTAAACTTCAGAGCTCAGCTTGTGTTGTGATATGGCGTTAGATGTAGGCTTGCTTAATGAAGTCATGCTTTGTGAATATCCTGTTAGTGAGCTTTCTGCTGCTGAGGTCAGCTGAAGCTGCTCACAAACTGGTTAATGTCAGCTGGTTCCAAAGAGGATTTGCTTTCTCTGGGCATGTGCCTGCCTGTCCCGAATGTGGGTGCTGAATAGGGAAAACGTCTTGCACTGATTTTTAGGAAGAATGTGAAGTAAATCAAGTTAAGATTAACTTTTCTTCTCCTTTCTTTTTCAGTCAGTACTGGCCACTGTTTGTTCTGTTTTTTTACATCCTGTCTCCTATCCCATACTGCATAGCAAGAAGATTAGTAGATGACACAGATGCTACAAGTAATGCCTGCAAGGAGCTAGCAATATTTCTTACAACAGGCATTGTTGTCTCAGCATTTGGGCTACCAATAGTGTTTGCCAGAGCAGAACTGGTTAGTAATATTTCAATCTATTCTTTTTTTTGTTTTTACTAGAAAACTTTGTTCTGTTAATTACTGAAGGTAAAGCTCTCATGCACTAAGTAATTCTTATAAATACATACTTAAGACGCTTGCTGTGGAAACAGAACAGGATTTCTTGCCTGCAAGAAAAACTAATACTTAAAATGGAAGCATGGCAGAATGTCGTGATTGTCAATAGCTTCACGTGGCTGTTGAATAAAACCTAACAGCCTATATGCAATGCAGAAAAAAGGGGCTAGAAAATAGAGTGGAAACTTAACAGGCAAGTAAAGAAACATAAAAGTGTATAGAATACTTTGAGGGCAGTTTGTTGACCGGTTGGGCTAAAGAAGCATGAATAAACAATTCCTTTTTGCACTCACCGTACATTATATTGATTTTTTTTTTTTCCTAAACTTCTGAGTTGTCATTACATCTTTCCCAATATATGGCTTTTCACTGAAATCCTTTAAAAGATTACCTTGTTTGTGTGCATTTCAGAGAGCACTACTAAGTCCAAAAATCATGGAGTGCTCTCTCACAAAATCTCTTCAGGCAAGAACAGCTCAGAGGCTCAGTTTGAATGCCTGTGAGTAATCACTCTCCTTGGAAAACAGTCACCTCCTGTTTTGTTACTGGGATATTATATAAGTGTTTAAGGCCAGGCTGGATGGGGCTGTGAGAGACCTGGTCCAGTGGAAGGTGTCCCTGCCCATGGCAGGGGGTTGGAACTAGATGAGCTTTTGAAGGTCCCTTCCAACCCAAACATTTCTCTGATTCTGTGATTCTATGATATTTGCAGGTTTAAAAAAAGTCTTACAGCGTGGTCAGCAAGCCTAGCTGGCCTGCAGATGTGTTTGATGCTGCTACATAGCCTTACTTTACTATTTTTGGGTGCTGCAGCGAAACAGCTGTGCCTGCTAGCGAGCACTTTGAGCGTGGCTAAAAGAACCATGCAGTGCTGCTTGGTTAGCTGTGAGTTGGTTGAGTCATTCTGGATGAACCCAGCCTTCTTGGTGTAACTCCAAATAATGAGATGCCACCTTCTTGCATCATGGACCTGTTGCTGAACTTTGTCTAGAACATGACATTAAAACATTACTTTCTTCCTGTCAGTGTTCAGTTCAAAGCACGTCTAACAAAATTCCCTTTGTTCACAGATCTACTGGGGTGCGTGTGCACTTGTTCTTACGGGGAATACAGTCATCTTTGCCACCATCCTAGGATTTTTCTTGGTCTTTGGCAGCAATGACGACTTCAGCTGGCAGCAGTGGTGAAAGGAAGACGAGAGAACTATCACAGGCATCTTGTCATGCAGTGGCCATCCATACAAATGAGAGAATGGGCAATAAAGAGAAGTAGCATAGCAAGCCTCTTGAGTATTCTAGATGCTCCTTTTCACCTTGTTCGTTCTGAGTGTACTACTGTTGCTGACAGGGTTCCTACATTTTTCATGAAGTGGAGAGATGACTGATTTCGTTTTTACCTATGGTACGTTTTTAGGTGCTCTCTTGGTTTAAAATTGTCATCCTTCTGTCCAGTGTTTATGTGAAGCTTTAAATCTGGAACAAGAATATTTAAACATGGTTTCAAAGAGGATTTAAAGTTGTTTGGTTGGTTTTGGTGGGTTTGTTTTTTTTTTTTTTTTCTTTAAGAAATTAAGCATTAATACTGTGTTTCAAAATAACTTTTTTTACATTGTGATTAAATTATATCCAAGCTGAATGGAGGTAAGAGATTGTGCACCACCGTTGTCAATTACCAGATCAACAGATCTTTGCTATGTTTTAGCAGAGGCAAGGCAGGGTGAGGAGTGCCAGCTGCAGGTTTTTCTTCAGCCCATACCTCAGACTGGGTGATGAATGTTGATAGCCTTCATTTCAGGAGAAGGCTGAGGAGCAGGTGGAGTTCTTTGAGAGAAGTCCTCAATTTTAACACCGCTAGCACTTTTACCTGCTTTGTTATTAGTTCTTGAGGGGATGTGATACTCACATACTCTCTAAATGTATTGATGCTATGACATACAAAACTAAAGTGTATTGTAGGGGAAGGGAAAATGATGTTTAAATTCCATTTTTTAAAAAAATATCTTCTGAACTCTTTATAAGTATTGTATGGTTTTGAACTTTTATGTCAACTTTTACCACAAAGATGGTAAAATGTTCATTTATGGAACTACTGGTCTGTGTCAATTTGAAGCATATACAAGGCTATTTCCTCCTTCCCCTTTTTAATTTATTTTATACATAGTATATATATATAATAAAACAGTTTTTCAAATGTAGATTAAAACTTTGTGTTAACTTGCCTAAGAATAATTTTCCCTTTAAATTCTATTTCCTTTCACACAGTGCATCTGAGACATGACTTTTTTGGAAGTCACTGTCTGAACTGTGAGTTCACTGACTGTTTTTAAGTTCTTCTGCACTATTGGTTAGTAAGATTTAATGTTATGTCTGTAACTGTAGCTTGTGTTCTGTAAGATTGCACATGTAGCTTCAAATATTTAAGACAAGTTTTCTGCATACCTCTCAAATTGTCTGGATTTCTCATTTGAAAAAATCTTCCATTAGACATTCCATGACAAGATAGTTGATGAGAGCCAGGTAACCAGGTTTGATTGTACCACATGCAGGGATACACTTGACCAAACCTACTTCTAAAGTATATATTTGTTCAGTTCTTAAAACATCTACAAAACTTACTTTGCATAATTAAAAGCTGACGATTGCTATGATTTAGTTTAACAACTGAGCAGTATGAAAAGGCATGGGTTTTAGGTGTAGTATTTGTATGCGGATGTAAACAAAATGTAAAGCTTGGCTATTTGAAGTCTGATAGTAAGATAGTCACTTAGATGATACACTTAAGGAACTGAAACCAGCAGGTAGGGCAGCAGGGGTGTAGCTACCTACATGTTCTGCTTTGTTAATGTCCTGTGTATAAGAGCTCAGTTTGTGCTGGCAGAGGAACAAATAGGTGCCAAGAAACTAGTGTAGGAGCCAGTCTGTAGCACATGGTCTCTCTGCCACATGTAAGTGCCTCACCAGGCTGCCTGTGATGGTGATGTTTGGAGGGCTGTAGAATCACTTGTTCCATCACCTTTTCCAGTGAGACTTCTGCATCCCTGCCCCCAGCAGAATGGATGCTTCGGACTATCTTCCAAACCAGTGGCTACCTTTGCAGTCCATGTGAAGAAGGAACGCACAGGATTTGTATAAATTGAATCTGTTACCTTTTCTGTGGTCAGGAGCTATGTTTTCCTACTCGTTCTTGTACTGCTAAGCGATCTTCTACACATAATGCTACTCTACAGATCACTGGCCATAAAGCTGACACCATATGTATTGGCCATGCTTTTTTTTGTATGTTAACTGGTTTTTTGTTCTTTTGCTTGCACACTGTGTATGTGCAGTGTTGCTTTGGTTTAAGAGCTAGACACTTGAGAGGTACGATGCTTCCATATAAAATGCACTGAGATGGCATTACCATCCTCTGTAGGGAAAAACTTTGATCAAAGTTTTAAATAGCAATCTTGAGTTCTGTATGTTTCATCAAAAATACTCTAATAAATGAGTATTTTGTTTAAAGTACCCATTGCTTTTTTCTTTCTTTAATGTAGTTTTCAGATAACTCCGTAGTTCTTCCGGGTGGGTATTCATGTCATTTAACTTGGACTACCCCATAAAATGTATAAAGAAGCTTGATTGCCCTGTGCTGCACTAGTTGCACTGAGCTGGCTTTGCTGGTTGTCTTCCACATCTGCACTTTTATCTTCTGTTTGTTTGAATTATTCTGGTTTGTTGGTATTGTTACACAATGTGGTAGGTAAGCACTTTCACCCTCTGATGTATTGAGAACATTGTAAAATTTTATTAGGAAAAAAACAAGCCTTTAATATTTGTAATAATTTCTGAAATTTGAAGACTGATGGGAGTCTCAGCAGAAGAAAGTGATGGGAAATGGTGGAAAATCCTTTGAAGAGGGCAGTCACCTCTTCCACCCTCCCTACCTGCTCTCTCTTTGGTCATGTCTGTCGACTTTTTTCTTCAGTTTATTCCTGGGGCGGGGGGGGGGGGGTTGAAGTTGATTAAAGCGTTAAAAAAAGCTCTTCAGTTATAACACGGCAAGAGAAGCTGAGCTGAGTAATGTGGCAATAACGAAGGTGCCACAGTTGCACACAACTCTCACAACGTCGCGTATACAAGTTCGCTCCTGCTGTCGAGTGTTTGTGCGGAGAAAGGCGGCTGACGGCGGTGTGAGGGAACGCGCCCGCCGGAAAGCTTCGGACAGACCGCAGCTGATGGCGGTGTGAGGGACCAAGCTGTGGGAGGAGCCCAGGGGGGGCCTTCCGCTTCCGGGGCAGCCGCCGGTGCCGCCCCCGCCCGACGTGCTTCTCCTCCCGGTTCCAAGATGGCGGCGGTGGCGGGCGGCTCGGGGGCCGCGGCGGCGCTGTGGAGTGAGGTGAACCGCTGCGGGCAGAACGGCGACTTCGCCCGCGCACTCAAGTCCGTTAACAAGAGTGAGTGAGTGAGCCAGTGTGTGCGTGGCGGGGGTGCTTGTCAGCGGGAGCAGGCCGGGCACGGGGCCGTTCCCGGCCCCCGCCTCATGTCTCTCCAGGCCGGTGTCGCTCCCCGCGGTGCGCTTGGCCTTTTGCAAGGGTCGGTGTAGTGGGGGCGCCGCAGTGATGCGGAACGGGCGGCTTCCGTCTGCCGAGCTGCGGGCGGGCTGCGGGCAAGCGGCGCTCCGGCGCGCACCGCTCCCTGTAGCTCTTACCGTACCGAGGGAGGTGCGCGAGGCAGCCGCCCGGGCCCCGGGAGCGACGGTAGCGTGGCGCAGCCCCTGCGGTGTGCCGAGCCTTCGGGGTTACCGGCGGGGTTTCCTTCGGTGTCGGTGGCGGGAGGAAAAAGGGATTTTCCCCGGGAGGAGGAGAGGCGGTGGTGTGAGTAGGGACCGACTCACTCGGAGTGGTAACTTGGGAGTAAGTCCGCTCTCGTTGTGATAGTTCGGTATCCGGAGTGGGATTGCAGTATAAAGCATGCTATGCCCAAGCTTCTCTCTCCTAGTTCTCCCTCACTGCCTCCTTTGGCAGAAAGTATTAGCATATAAAATGACTGCCTGTGTCGGCCGTGTCGTTCTTGCATGTCAGGCCTCTTTCTTCCTGTGTACGCTTTACGTGGCACTCAGGTGTTGGCACTGTGTTCTCTGCCTGGTAGTGAAATGCCAATGAAAGGTTTGTCTAGGTGTGTACAGCTCCTTTGGTGCAGCTGTGTTCCAAAGCACAGCAGTCACTTTGGGTAAGTTCGTATTTATACTGGATCCTTTATCCTGACAGGATTTGTTTCACGATCTGAGCCAAGGCGAGCCATGCCAGGACCTGTTTAAATTGGCATAACTGCTCTCTATGATGGGGTTTTGCAACTGTAACAGCATTTGGCTTTTGCAGAGCCTTAGTGTGTGTGATAATGAGTTAGATTGCTGTGTTGAAACTGTTTTCCTCTCCAGTACTGCAGATCAGCAAAGACGATGTGACTGCACTTCAGTGTAAAGTAGTGTGTCTTATCCAGAATGGGAACTTCAAGGAAGCCCTCAGTGTAATCAACACCCATATGAAAGTGTTAACCAAGTGAGTTGTGTCTTGCTCTACTCTACAAATATGAAACCACATGTCCTCAGGAACCTATTGCAGCTTTCATGGGGGGAACAAAATAAAGGGGGCAACAAAATAAAGGCCGGGAGGTGCTTAGAGCCATTGGGATTGGGCTTCTCAATGAAGCACTGATTTGTTCTGGATGTCAGAGGTGGTCTGATCAAGTTTAAGACAGTCTAACGTCTCGCTGTTGAAGGGATTGTCCCTAATCTAGTTTCCAGTGATCTTCATGAGCTAATTCTGCTTGCTGATGTTGTGCACCATAGGTGGTACAAGGGGAGAGGACAGATCTCATGGGGAGTGAAGAGAGAAAGGAAAAACTCTTGCTGGTGGCAGCTAGCTGTTGGCTTTGCTTGGCTGTCTTTTCATATTGTTCCCTGGGGTCCTTTTCTTTGCCAGCCTGAAGGTGATGCTTCAGCTTTTGGGGTGTTGCATGCCCTTTGTACATGTTCTCAAATCAGGACCTTGAGGACAACTTCTGTTTGAGAATAAGCCAAGCTTTCAGTTTGTGTCATTAAGCAGACATATATTTATCTTTCCTGATAAAAAGGCACTTTGTGCAACAGCTAGGATGAAAATTGCTACCCCAGACCTTCCTGGCAGCAAACTTTTTGTATTTCAGATAATGCTCTGGAATACAGATAGTTTATTACTGAAATACAACATCTGTATTTCAGATACTCCCAGAAAAGTGTATTGTAATGTTAGTGCAATGAAACATACCCTTGTTTGTGTTCACATCTGGGTAAAACTTAATTACCTTATTCATGAATTCCTTTTTTGCTGGGGTGGAAGGGGGTTATTTGTGTATATATACATATATATATGTATATATAAAACTTGTCTTTTTAGTATATGGTGAGAAGAAGGAGGAGTAATTTCTCTAAATTCAACTGGCTTCGGAGTTTTCCCTCTAATTTCTTATCTTAGCTCTACTGTGTGTCTGTCTTTGCATCCTGCAGAGCAGGGGAAGTGATGGTTCTTGCTCTGTCTTAAAGTTGTCCTCTCCTGCAGTGAGGCTGGCCCACTGCTTTGCTTTAATTCTTAATTGTTCGTTTTCAGACTCCCTGAATACTCAGCTAGACAGATAGTTTTAAATAGGCAAAGAAATAGCTGGTAACTACTATGGACTAAAGGAATCACTGATTAATTTTCCTTTGGCTTAAGTGGTAACTTGGGGATAAGTGGCACAGAGTATTCAAGGCTTGCTTGTTTGATAATGTTTCCCTGCTGGTGTGAGCTTCCTTTGAAGCCAATTTTATCTTAGCGTCAGCAAACCCTTTTGCTGCAGTTCTGCTGGGCTGATATTTCAAAGCAGGTTAATGTTACCGTTGGCTTAGTATCAGGCTGTAAGAGGGACTGTATTTCATACCATTTCACTTCTCTGAGTTGACTGTCTTTGCTGTAATGATATGCTTTCTCCTTAAGGAGTCATATAATGAAGTTTGATATCATTTTACCTTTCAGCATTTGATTCTCATAAGCAGTATGAAACAGGGTTTTGAAAACCATGTGTCTGGAAACACCATCAAAAAAGAACCTCCTGTTTGGGTGGAGCTTTGATATTCCTTGTCTTTTGAACACAAAGTAGGTTTAAGATATTTTCAGTGCTTAACAGATACATAATTCAGTAATCGTAATTCAGTAATCATGTGCTCACCTCTGGTGTTTGGCTCTTCGGTTATGTGTCTGTGACTAATTAGGGCTGCTTAAACAAGTGTGTTCAGGTGAGTGAATGCTGTTGAATGAAGACTACAGTGCATGCCGTCAGCCTTTGTCTTGTTCTTGCAGTGATGTTATTGCCTTTGAGAAGGCCTACTGCGAATACAGGCTCAATCGTATTGAAAATGCTCTCAAGACCATTCAGAGTGCCAGTCAGCAGACAGACAAACTGAAGGAGCTTTATGGACAAGTGGTAATTATGAACTTTTCTTCCTGGTGGGATTTTCATATACTGGATGCCTTGTCCCTCTAACGTGGGGCAAGTATGGGGACAGAGTTTCCTTCTCTGCCTGGAAAGTAAGGAGAGGTACAGTTCCCAACTGCTCCAGCTTCTGTGGAGCTTCAGACTCTTGTTGCTGAAGGCAGAATTGTCACCTTACTGCCACTGAACCAAAGCAATACATTTATAACTTGCTGTCCTTGGGTCTAGCCTGGTAATAGCCATCTGGCTGAGGGGATGGAGGATGGAAGAGAGCTGATGAGGTTTATTTGAGGCTGAGCCCCCTGCTTGCATTAGATACCTGGCAGGAATGGTTTGCAGGGGCTGCCACCTCAGGCATTAGAAGTAAAGCGGAAAAGAAGTTGTGTATCTTCTCTGGTTTCTCCCTGGTAGATCAGAACAGTTTTGTGAAGAGTTGGCTGTCTTCTCTCAGCTGCATGAAACACCATTTAACCTTTCCCTGAGAAAAAAATAAAAATAGAGAGGTTATCTAAGCTGCTGGAAAAGGGCTGTTTGATGGCAAAACTGTGTAAACTGCTGCTTTTAAAGAAGCTGTTTTAGGAATAAGAACTGTGCTGCTTGTGCACAGGTATCTGGTGTCGTTGCTTGAGTCCTTGCAAGTCTAATCTATAGAGTTTGCCCTTAAAGGTAGATGCAAATGTTAGTAATTTTAAAACGTATGATGCTCTGCAGCCCACAGCCCACAGCCCATGGGGAGGAAGGAAGGAGACTGTAGTTACTGGCATACACAGGGAAATACTGTCCCGAAGGCTAATCCCTTCCCCTTCTCAGCTGTACAGGCTGGAGCGTTACGATGATTGTCTGGCTGCATACAGGGATCTCATCCGCAACTCCCAGGATGAGTATGAGGAAGAGAGAAAAACCAACCTTTCTGCTGTTGTGGCAGCGCAAAGCACGTGGGAGAAGGTGATGCCAGTAAGTAAGTGTGTGCATGTATATGTGTAAGAGTGAGATCCAGGGAGTATAGGATATGGAATTGTAGATATTTAACAGGGTAGAAATGTGTTGCTGTCGCTTAATGACTTCTGAGTGCGTTGAAGATCACCTAGTAGTTTTCCCTGTATGGAGGAATAAATGCTGTTATTGTTCACGAGTTATACTTCACCTTTGATCTCTAGGAAACTCATGTTAGTAGATGTCACAACTGAGCAGGAAGTACATTTCTCTGAGCTTGCATTAGGCAGAACACTTGTGACTAGCACTTGCCTGTGTCTCTTTACCCTCTTGTCTTGGTTAAAGCTAGCTGCCTGGATCACCTAGCCATGGTTGGGAATATTTTGGTTCATGACCAAGTGCACATTGTAGCATTCTCATTTCTTCAGAGATCTTTGTCCTTGGAGGTGTGCACAGTGTGCTCAGTGTTGTGTTCAGTGCTGTGGATACGCTTTCTAGCTCTCTAGAGTAGTGGTTCATAACCTGCCCTCCTTCAGTAGCCTAAGTAGTCCCTAAACTCGGGCTAGAGTTTCATTGCTGCCCTGTCAATTGCCTCTGACTTGGTTGTGCAGCTTGAGGGAAGATCCTTTGCACTGACTTATTTGCCCTTTTAAAACTGCCTCTGAATTTACTTTGTGAGGAATAGTTTGAATGTGCATGAAAACTATAGTTTGTGTCCATTATCTGTCAAAACTGTATAGCTTGGTTGGTGTTAATGCAGTTACATTTTGCTTTTCATTCTAGGAGGATTTGGGCCTTCGAGAAGCTACCTACGAGCTGTGTTATAACAGTGCATGTGCACTGATTGGGCAAGGAAAGCTGAATGAAGCAATGAAAAAACTACAGAGAGCGGAAGGTAAAAACATGGTGAGGTGAGAGGGAAGCTTTGTGTGATAGAAGTAGTTACTTGCTCTCTATAGACACAGTCAGAAAGAGGTTTTCAAAACTTACAAACTGACCAGCAGCAGGAACTGTAAATTTTTGTACGGTTCCTTACAGAACTGGCGTTTCTGTAGACACGTTCCTCTGCAGCTCTTTTCCAGACCTATGTGGCATGTACCATCTCCTGGATCTCTTACAGCCCTGGTTGGTGTGCAGTGCCTTTTTTGAAGTAGGAAGTAGTCAGGAGTGTAATCTCTTCTCATAAGCATGATATTTAATATACTCTAACTGCTGGTTTTGTTAGTGTATGTATATATGTAAACATACACTTTAAAAAATAAAAATACTTAATAGTCCGAATTAGGTATCAAATTAGTATAAGCCAATAAATGAACTTTTTTGCAAAGAGGATTTTTTATATGGAGTAGAAGGGGGGGTTTGTGTGTGTTTGAAAACAGAAAAAGCAGGCTGGAGGCAGGGAGCCTTAGGAAGACTTAGCTTCTGTCTGTTCTGATTGCTTTTGCAGATAAATAGGTCAGTTCTGTCCCAATTTTGATGATAGAATAGCAGCTCTCTCATACAACTGGTCTATTAAATATGTGTAATTTAAGCCTATGTAGTGTGATCATAGTCCTTTGGAGAGCAAAGCAAGTGATGTTCTGGTGACGTGTATGAGAACATTAAGAAGTGCCTGGTATGTGTATTGAAAACTGATGGAATTGTTCCCCATAAAGGGAGTATTTCAGGCTTGCAGCGCTCTAAAATAACTCCCAAGATAGTGAGCAGTTGCAGCTGAGTGATCCCTACGTAAAAGATCAGGAGCTATGTTTAAGGAAATATGCTCAGGAGAGAAAATGAGTATGTGACTCTGCTCTCAGAAGGCAGCTCTGGGAGGGACAGTATCTCCTGTGCATTTGATGTTTCTTCCATATCATGTTGTCTTCTCCTTCATGCTTATTCCCATCCATTATCAGACCTGTCTGATGTGCCCTTGTAACACTGCAGAATTTTCAGGGATACATGAAAAAATATATGTTCTCCCATACTTCTAGGTGATTTTTTTGTCCCTAAAGCGTTCTAAATTCTGTTCTTCATTTTGCTTTTCCTTCTAGAGCTGTGCCGCCAGTCGCTGTCAGAAGACTCTGTAAGTTCTAAATATTGCTCTGGAAAGTGTTTGCCTTGCACCAGTGTGAACAGGGGTGCAGTCATGAAGTGTACTGCAGGTAGCAGAGAGTGGCCAAAGCTGCTGTGCAGTATTACCCAGCACAGCTTGCTGCTGTTGCTGGTACCTGCTGTGAGGTTGGGGCAGCAATCATAGTTGTTGCGGAAGGGTAGCTAATACTGTCAGCTGTTTGCTGCTGTACTCTGCGCAGTTGCGTATGCTGGTGCAGGCAAAATGGGTAAAGGTTGTCTGAAGCCACTCTGGGACCCACCCTACTATGGATGAACACGCTGAGTGCGTTGTGGGAAACGGGAGATTTGTAATCACTGATATTTCGAGCTGAGGGGCAGATTCAGGGCACAAGTTAAGGGTATCTTCAGTTTTGTGCAAAAGAAGGTGAAGCTTTCTTTTTTAGACATTTGCTAGCCGAATGCTGAAGCCAGGGAAAGAGAAGTGAGATGGAAGCTTTTTTCTTTTTGCCTTGATTTTCCTTCAGGATGTGACAGAGGAAGACATTGAAGCTGAACTAGCCATTATTCATGGTCAGATGGCTTATATCATGCAACTACAGGGTCGTACAGAGGATGCTCTGCAGCTCTACAATCAAATAATCAAGTTGAAGTAAGGGTTTTTGTAGAACAAATGCTCAGTCTTCCATCTGTAGAGAGACCACTGTTTAATAATGTGCTTTCTACTTTTCGTATCTGCAGGCCAACAGATGTAGGTCTTCTTGCTGTCATTGCAAATAACATCATCACAATTAACAAGGTATAGAATTAACTTACTTTCAATGTAGTTACTGAGTCTGCATCTCTACTTCTGTGGAGAGAAGGGCAATAACCAGGAAAGACTTCTTCCTAAACAGTAGTTAAATCACAGACACAGAGACTTTTTCATCTTCAAGGAATGTAGTGAAATCTTCTCTTGATGTGTGATTTCCCCAGGACCAAAATGTCTTTGACTCAAAGAAAAAGGTGAAGCTGACCAATGCAGAAGGTGTTGAACACAAACTCTCCAAGAAACAGCTCCAGGCGATTGAATTCAACAAAGCTTTGCTGGCAATGTACACTAACCAGGTAGGAGAAACTTATCTGCAGTAAGTAGCTGCAGATTTACTCCACAGGAGTTTGACTAGGCAAAAATGGATATGTAGCTGTTCTGTGGCAAAAGATAAGACCACTTTGTTTAGGTCCCTAAAAGAGCAGACAGTTAATGTAGTGACTTGAGTGTGGCTGTAGAAAGGATGGTTGGAAATTATTAGAAGACAGAAGGGGTGTGGGGGGTTCTTAGCTGCATCTGAAGTGCTGCTAAGAGGACTTCTTCTTGGTTCTGTGTCCTACTTCAGGGAAACCATCACTTCTCAGATAAAACTGGTATGTTAGCCCTGTATTAGGTGCTTATAGAGCTTGAGAAAAGTGTATTCTCTCTTCCCACTCCTCAGGCAGATCAGTGCCGCAAGCTGTCAGCAAGCCTGCAGTCGCAGAGCCCTGAGCATCTTCTCCCTGTGCTGATCCAGGCTGCCCAACTGTGTCGTGAGAAGCAGCATGCAAAGGCTGTAGGGCTTCTGCAGGTAGGTTAAGAAACAGTTGGTCAAGCTCTTTAAACTTGTGCTTTGTGTTCTCCTGTGCTGTTCTACTTAGTTTGTTTTGCCTGCGTTAAATTCCCAAGGGTGTCTGACTATACTGATTTTGGTTTGGTTTAATGCTGCTGAAAAGCATTTACACCCAGCTGAATGATGCTGCTTTTAAATGGGAATCGTTCTCTTGCACCTCTGATTTTTATGCTTGGGAATCTGTAGTAGACATGTAGGGTAAGCCGTGATCTCTGCTGCTGTCCTGCTCTGCTTGCAAGCAGTTTGCAACCGCCTCCTTTTTGGGGCGCGTAAGTGGCCTGGGACAGAAATCTGAAAGGGTGATGGGCCTCTGGCACACTTTGGGGCCCTCCTCAGCTTTGTGCTGAAGCCTGCCTGTGCTATAAGGCTTCCTTTGGCTCTTGCCAGCTTGCTGTGACTGAGCACGAGCAGCAGCCTGGTACCCACACACATGTTGAATTGTTCTTTCTTCTGACTCTCAGGACTTTGCAGACCAGCACCCTGCCAATGCAGCTGAGATCAAGCTGACGATGGCCCAGCTAAAAATTGCACAAGGTATCCAGTGTCCTACTTTGTTGGGAAGTGTCTGCACATGATAATGGTACAAGGGGTTATAAAAGCAGATTTTAGGGCAATCTTTGCTGCAGTCACTGTTGTGACGGGTTGAGAACAGAGATACTTTCAGTTGGGTATTCTATATATATGGCTATGGCAGGATAATGCTTATAGCTTAATGTCTGGATATCCAGGCTTCAAAGGCTTCTGGCAGAGATGCCCACAGCCTTTGTAATAGGGCTGAATCTGTTCTGGGCAGGAAGGTCTTGGGAGTAGTATGTGGCTCCCTGGTGGTACCATTCCTGTATATAGTCAGGCAGTCTAGAGTTCCTCCTGGAAGGGAAGACCCTGCTTGCAAAAGCTTGCTCCTGAATCCTTGCAGGATGTGGCAAGAGCAGAAAGTTTTTTTTGTGTGGAGGCTTGTCCTTTATTCCTGGAAATGGGGGAGGTGTTCCAAGATGCAAATTGTTATGTTCCCGTTGTTTACCTTTGGCTGGAAGTTCACTGGCCAATTGAAGTGTTACTATGTCTCTCAGAACTTGTTCCTCCCTGTGTGTCTTGTAGGCAGTGTTACCAAAGCCTGCATGATCCTGAGGAGCATAGAAGAACTTCAGCACAAGCCTGGTATGGTAAGAAAAACTCAGCCTGAACTGTGTGAGGTTTTTCTCAGGTAGCACAGCTTTGTGCTGCCTGCTCCTTGTTGCCTCTTCGCTGTGGTTTTCATTTGACCTGAGTGTCTGCAGGGATTTTGAGCCCATCTTCCTTGTCTTGGACAAAGGTGGGATTATAATTTGCATCAGGTGGCGTGAACTTAGCCATAGAAGTACTCTGCCTGTCAGCAGAGATGCTCTCTGCCTGTATTCCTGCTCTCTTGTAATCACTCAGACCTGCGTGTTGCCTGGATTTACTTGCATAACATGACTGGAGCAGCTGCTTCCCTGGTATGTACTGTTGGGAAGTTTCTGAAGCAGCTCTAGCACAACAGGCGTTAGGGAAGAAAGTACCACATGTTCCAACCCCACAGCATCACCCTGGTCTGCATGCATGTCCCCATCTGGCATTCCAAAAAGCTTTTGACCTTGAAAATGCTCAAGTGTACAGCATAAGCATCTTGAGCAGAGGCTGACAGTTATGGGTCTGTTCCAATTGCAAGTGCTAATGACCAAAGTAATTTATAGGGGGGGGCAGTTCAGCTCCTTGCTCTGCCTCATCTCTAGTTACAGCTGGGGTGCAGACACACAGGTGGTGTCTGTATCATCTCTTCAGTACTGATTTACTTTTTTAATGGCTATTGGGATAGAGCATGGGGGAAGAAAAAGGGTTTCTAATGAAATTATGTCCAGTGCAAGCAAAGAAAGTGCTCAGACAAGGAAGTTCTTTCTGTGAGTGCAGTCTTGAGCTTGTACTGTAAGAGAAAGACTGGTGGGGATATTTCTTTGGGAGGAACCTAGGTAGGAAAGTCTTGCCTGGATATCCTGTCTGTTGCCACAGCTGGCTTTTAGGGATGGAGCATAAAGCTCACATTGGTGCTGGTTTTAGGAAATGCCATCATTTAACTTCTGACTCTCTGGCTATACAGCTTGTTTGAAGATATGCTATAAGCTGCTCTTGAATATTTGTTTGCAGGTGTCTGCATTGGTGACAATGTACAGTCATGAAGAGGACATTGACAGTGCAATTGAGGTTTTCACACAGGCTATCCAGTGGTATCAGCAATTCCAGGTAAGTCAGAACCAGAGGAGCTAATCTTTTCTGGCTTTTTCTAGCTAAGTCTGGCGTAGCTTTTCCTGTTGATGCATAGCCCCAGCAGCTCATCCAGTTGGGGTTTTGGAGACCAGTGAGCTGTTTTGTGAACATTTGTTTTATCACAGTTTCATTATTTTAGATGTATTGCAAACAGGGAGATCCAGTCAGATTACGAGAGTGGTGGCAATGGGTGCCCAAATGTGGCAATCAGTTCTTCTCCCTGATTAGAAAGCATTGTGGACCACCAAGCTGCCTTGTCCCATGCAGTTCTGCCTCACATGCTGGTGTGGAAAGGTGGCCTGCTTTCTGTGTGACAGGGTGCTAGCTCAGTTCTCTGGGGCCAGGTCTCAGGGGCATTAAAGCCAGCTAGAGCTGGACACTATGCTGTGATAATGAGGAACTAATTATGGCTGCTGTGTCTTTCAGCCAAAGTCTCCTGTCCATTTGTCGTTGATAAGGGAAGCTGCTAACTTTAAACTAAAACATGGCAGGAAGAAGGAAGCAATCAGCGACTTGGAGGAGCTCTGGAAGTGAGTTGGGTGGTTGCTGAACAGATCTCCACCCAGAGACATCTGCAATCTGCTCTGTGCCAGGCCGCACCTGACAATATTGGTTGACTGGTAGCCATGCTTTAGAGTTGCTGTCACACGGGGCTCCAATGCAAAACCATGCTTTGGAAGGAGGAGGGATAGTTCATTTGATCAAAGCTGATACTCACTTGAAAACCTGGTTGACCTGTCCCAGAAGCCTCTTGTGTGCAGCGAAGATTGCTCTGGGGATGGGCATGTATCAGTTTTTCTAGTGCTATATAAACCATGGATGTCTAAATTTTAGTGTTTATTATGCACTTGATGGGACTGGGGGGACAGCACACTGTTAACTTGTCTTTGCTGCTGGGACCTGAGGGATTTTTGCCTTTCTTTGCCTGCTTTATGATACTGTGGAGAAGTGTGCACCTCCCTTTGTCCACATGAGTGATGTTTGGTGATGTGCTGTGGAGAGACCACAGACTGACATGCTTATCTGCACAGACAGCAACTATGCTGTGGCAGGAAGCACTGCATGATGATACTGGTCTTTGAGATGAATGTGTACCTTGGTAACTTGGTCCTTTTTTTTTTCCCCTTACCAAGGCAAAACCCAAAAGATGTGCATACTCTGGCACAGCTAATCTCTGCCTACTCCCTGGTGGACCCTGAAAAAGCTAAAGTGTATCCTTTTGAGGTGGTATCAGAGCAAAGAAAAAGGGGCATTTGGGCATTGGTCCCTTCTATTTCAGCTGTGTGGAGAATTCAGACCCATTCTCACCTGAAAGCAGGCAGTGTCTCCAGAACAGCTACGTATCCAGGTCACGCTGTCTGGAGCTCTATTATTTCCTTAGTTGGTTTGATTCCTGTGGGTTCCAAGACCCTTTTATCTTTGGCCTTCTCTCTGAGAATTGATAATGGAACCAAAAATAGGAGCGCCTCTGTATTTTCTGTTGGAATCTGAAACCTGTGGTTGTAACGCAGGACTGTGCCCTATAAAATGTGGCTAAGCTCTCAAGTGACCCAAAATACCAGGTTCACATACTGCTCTTGCCATCCTGAGCAGCTTTCAAAGGAAGTTGCTGCTTCTTTCCCCGTATTAAAGTGAGGCAGGTGGTGATTAAGCAACTCATCCCAGCTTGTGTAGGAAGTGGGTGAGAGAGCTGGAACTAGCCCCATGGGCCTGTCAGGTGTCTGCATTGCTAACAGGCTGAATTTGTTAAGCTGATATTACCTGTTGCTACCTGGCCAAACCTGGGTGTTTGTCTTCTTGTTTGCCGGTTTGCATCCCTAAACTCTTCCCTTGCAGTCTTAGCAAACACTTGCCTTCCTCGGATACCCTGTCACTGAAAGTAGATGTTGATGCGCTGGAGAACTCCCACGGAGCAACCTACATTCGGAAGAAAGCTGGGAAGCTCACTGGAGACAACCAGCAGAAAGAGCAAGGGTAAAGCGGTCTGCTGTACCTCTGGTGCAATCATCCTTTGGTGTCGCACAAGAACCACTCCTAGTGTGGTGAGGGCATTGCTGTGGAAAGGGAGCCCGATGTCTAGCTGCAAGGAGTTTGAGGTAGCAGCAAACCAAGTTTCGAGAGAGCTGGGAATGGTTCAGCTTTCTCCACGGCTAGTTTTCAGTTGGCTTGTCTGCTGTGTCCGTGCTGTGTCACAGCAGCTGTTTCTCTTCTTGCTTTTCAGACAAGGGGATGTGAAGAAGAAGAAGAAAAAAAAGAAGGGTAAGTTGAGTTTCCTAGCTGTTGACACAACACAGCTCCATGGAGCTCACCAAATTGTTTCTTCAAATAGCCAGCTTTGAGCTCCCCAGGAGCTGGAGCCCTTTGCTAGGACTGGGTTCCAGTGAGCTTGGATCTTTGTGACAGCTTGTTTGGATGAGTCATTTTTCCACTGAAGTGAGAGCAGCACTCTGATAGGCAGCCTCTGCTGGGCTCTTTGCACTTCCTGGCTACTGACTCCCATATGTATCCCTTGGTGATGCCTCTCTAGTGTTAACCCCAGTCTCATTTCCTGGCACTATCTTGTGCAGGAAAGCTGCCTAAGAACTATGACCCCAAGGTGACTCCTGACCCCGAGCGGTGGCTTCCAATGCGGGAGCGTTCCTACTATCGTGGCCGAAAGAAGGGCAAGAAGAAGGATCAGGTTGGCAAGGGGACTCAGGGTTCAACTACAGCTGGCTCCTCTGAACTGTAAGTACCCATTAGTCATGATTTGGGAAAACACTACACTTCCTTCTAAGTTGATGCTGATTATTTGAGCTGGAATCAGGTTTTCCCAATGTGTATGAGGCCTGACAGCAAGATGGTGACTTACTAGCATCTGAGAGAAGGAAGTACTTCTAAAATAATAGCAGTGCAGGGTCCAGTGCTGTCTGATAGTTTCTCTTTATACAGCTGTCTCAGAACAGAAGCATGAGAAGCCTTTTGTGGCAGAGTTGGCTTGAGCAGTGTTTGTGAGGAGGACTGGCACAAAGGTGCCTTTGTGCTTAAGGAGAGAGAAAGCGTGTTGGATTTGCTCTGCCTAAGCGTGGGGGGCTGAAAGGCTTCTCATGTGTGAGCTGTCACACATCTGTTCAAAAGTAAGCCTTGCTTTCATTGTAGAGGACTTACACTATGTAGTAGACATCAGTTAGAAGGTGATTGCCTGCCCTTTGAGGTATATTCCCATCATCCATCAGCCCTTTGATATGTGTTGAAGCTTTTTTAAGATCTCCTTGCAAGATTGCCCTCCCATACCTTACTGGGCAGCTGCTGGTTTTTGCTGTCAGCTTCCTGCAGTAGTGCTACATCTTGTAGGTGGCTGTGAACCCATGTGGTGTCTCTTTCTCTCGTTTCCCTGCAGGGATGCCAGTAGGACTGCCAGCAGCCCACCTACCTCCCCTCGGCCCGGCAGCGGTACAGCTGTGTCGGCCACAAGTAACGTCATCCCTCCCAGGCACCAAAAACCCGCTGGTGCTCCGGCCACCAAGAAGAAGCAGCAGCAGAAGAAAAAGAAAGGGGCTAAAGGAGGGTGGTAGAAAGCAGGACATGGAACCTCCCTCCTTCAGTAGGTGATGCTGGCTGCAGAATAAAGGTCAAAAGCAAGTGCTGGAGAAAAGACACTTGGCATGTGGATCTCTGTCCTTTCTGTGGGGGTTCTGGGGGGAAATGGGCTGGGATAGGCACTGAGATGGGTCTGCTCACAGTCACCTTCCTCACACTTGCTCCCACTGTAACTTCGTGTTGGCATTAAACTGAAATGCAGCCTCTAGGAAGAAATCTGTCCATGTTGCCAAACATTTAAAAGATGTGGAATAATCAAGAACTTCTTGAGATGTAGTTTTGTGCTCCTCCTGCATATATTACGGCCTTTAGCAAATTTATTTGACAATGTGTCCGACTGCATAATGCAAGCATCTCCCTATATGTCTCATTGCAGTCAGTCTCTGATCGCCGAAGAGCACAGGCACAAAGGGTCTTGGGAAACATCTGGGCTACATAATACAGAAGATAATGTGAAGGGGGAGAACAGGCTGTTAAGAGAAAGCAGGGCAAAGTGTGTGGCAGCTGACTCGGTGTCCCTTTTCTGCAATCCTTACTCTAGCAGGCTTGGCAAAAGAAGAGTGAGTTAAACTGAAGTGGCTGGTGGTGGTGGACTAAGTGGAAGAGGCATTGTGCTTCTCAAGTGGAATCTGGTGATCAGGTGGAAGGTGTGTCTGCTCTCCCAACACCCTACAGGCAGCCCCCACGCCTCTCTGTAAACTTCTGGTTTGGTCTGAATGTAGTAAAACCGTTTTCCCATACATGAACTTTCAGTGGGAGTGTTGTCATATGTCAGCCCAAAAGGCTTCTGTCTCTGAAAGAATTTAAAGCAGAGGTCTGAAGAGGGGGAGAGCAAGGAAAATGTTAACTGTGGCTTAAAAAACCAACCCTGAGTCCCTGTGGAGTAAAAATCTGAATAGAAACCAGTCTTTACTACCTTGAGTGTACACTGGGAGCATCGGGAAAGGGGGCTAAATGTGTGTGGTGCTCTAAGTGAGAAGGAAGAACAGAGCACAGAAAACGGCTTTCTGAATGGCTAGCAGCCACTTGGATTAAGTGACTTGTCTGAACCCTGTGCATCCTCCTAGTCAGCAGCTGGTGACTACAGGAGAGTGAGTGCTACCCTGCAGTGATAGGAGGTGATTTGGGGAGAGGAGATACTGGAGGAGAATGCAACTCTGTGTTCTCCAGGTATTTTCTCTGGTCCAACCTGGCTGTAACCGACCAGATGGAAACACTGCCCTGTGGCACTGCTGGAGCCTTGGCCGAGCTGCTTGGACAGTGCCATGTATGGGCCTCCCCCGGAGATGGGTGCCCATGAAGCAAATCCTGTTGTGAGGGTCGAGGGCGGCAGCAGCTGTGCGGCAGCCTGCCTTCCTCTGACAGCAGAAAGCCGCCAGTGGCACCGTTCGCTCTTGGCTTTATAGACGCGGGTTAGTTCTCAGCCTGACAGCCCAGCTGACGGGGGATGAGGGGGAGAGGCCGCGCGTTCAGGGCTGCAGGGGGAGCTGTGCGCACACAGGGCTGCAGGGGGAGCGCTGTGCGTCCCTACGCTTGTCCGTGCCTGGAGCGGGGCGGCCATGGGCGCCCGCCTGCGACCCGCTGCGCTATGGGGGACGGCGCTGGCCGCGACTGCGGGCGCGGCCGTGGCGGCTTGGGTCTGGGTCCGCTTGCGGAGCCGGGCAGCGCCGACTCCCGACTACCCTGTTGCCGCCACAGCCGCCGCCGATCAGGTACCGGGGCCGGGTTGGGGCAGCGGGCGAGGCCGCTGGGCCGGGCATCCCTAACGGGGCCTCACGGGCCCTCTCGGCGGGGATGCGACACCGGGCCGCTCGGCCCTGCCGTCCTCCTCGGCAGCGCGGCGGAAACTGGACCGGGCCGAAGCCGCGCTCTCTGCTTCCCACCCCACGGCAGCGAGCGGGCCGGGGCCGGGGGATGTCGCCGGCGTCCCATGGCCCGACCGGCGCTGCGGCCCTGTACTTGTGCCGCAGGAGCCCAGCACCGTCTCCACCGTGAAGTGGCTTTTGCTATTCTCTCCCCCGACTCCTTGTTAAGACCCCTTATTCCC
This sequence comes from Psittacula echo, assembly GCF_963264785.1. Lineage (NCBI taxonomy): Eukaryota > Metazoa > Chordata > Aves > Psittaciformes > Psittacidae > Psittacula > Psittacula echo. Next base: position 49,259,841 of record NC_137735.1, on the reverse strand, counting down.
CCAGGCCTGCTGAGCGTTGCACATGCCCGGGGTGCCTGGCTCAGCGTGCTGCCACTCGCTTCGCAGGGTACAGGACACGGTAAGCAGATACTGGTGCTAGGCCTGGATGGGGCTGGGAAGACCAGTGTTCTCCACTCCCTGGCAACTAACCATGTCAAGCGCAGCGTGGCTCCCACCGAGGGCTTCAACGCCATCTGCGTCAACACCGAAGAGTTACAGATGGAGTTCCTGGAGAGTGAGTGAACGTGGTTTAGTACTGAGCATAAAATAAGTTCCTATCCTGTGCCCTAGGGATCGGGTTCCGTTGTGCCTGCTCTGATAACATGAAGTTGTGATTATTTTCTCCTTGGAGATTCTGCTTTCCCACCCTGTTTCTTAAAGGAAATGATACACTGGAGTTAGAGGAGGTGTGTGTTCATTTAGCCCTGTTCTCCAGGGAGTTCAGCTCCCAGAGAGAGAAGGATAACAAGCCTGAAACCAGCCCAGAGCAGAGGTGTCCCCAGTAAGCTCTGTGTCGTGATTCGTAGCCATTGTGTGTTGTACAGCTTCTCCTTGGTGCTCATGCCTGGCAAAGGGCAAGAGACAAAGAGGAATAAATAATAAGTTGAAAGAAGAGAGGTAGAAAAGCTTTGTACCTTTCTGTTCAAAAGACTCTTTAAGTGGTGTTTTCTAGTCTTTAATGGCTTTTAAATGTCTGTAGGTTTGCACTAAGCTTTGTGTTGTCCCTAGCACTGATTTTTGGGTATTGTCTGTGCCTCCAGAGAATATCTCCTGTGATGGTTTTGGGGTGTCAGGGCTGTTCTAGGTGCAGCTAGCTGAGGGGGAAGGTGAAGGCCCTGGATTCAGGTCAGTCCCTGGTACGGAGAGTGCCTGCCTTCTGTGGAGGCAAAAGCTGCCTTTTGCTTCCTGCTACTTCTGCACTCTACTGTACCAGTGCTCAACAGGCTCAGCTGGCAGCTAGCCCATAGATGCCCCTCTACCTTTGTCAGCAGGTCTAAAGGAGTTGTGCTGTTCCCAGGTAAGTTTCTGGGATGTGAGGATGAGGCCACTAAGGCAGATACCATTCCGAGTAGTGCTACCGCAGGAGTGTCTGTGATGTCTTGGGGAAGCAGTCTCTCCAGAAATGCTTGTATTCTGTGCCCCTATCATAGTAGGTTCGAGATACTTGTGTCTCCTGCTGGGAGGTGTTTTTTCTTGCTGAGCCCAGAGGAACGTATAGTATCTCTGCTCCTGCCTGGGGATGGCCTGGGCCCAGAGCCATGTACCCCACAGCAGAGCCTGTTGTTTCTGAGTTGTCCTTCCCTCTCTGGTCCAGGTTGGTAGTCACTGAGATGTGCTGTCTGCGATCTGACCCATGGGAAATGAAATATCTCAGGCCAGTTTCAGCCAGGTAAATCCGTGCATGGCTCTTTAATCTGGTTACTTATCCAGTCTATACCATCGCCTAGTCCAGGGGTTAGCAGCCTGTGCTGTGATCACGTGGCACAAGGTGATCAGCAGACAGCAGGGGTTTTATTTTGCTGGCTTAGACAGATAGAAAATCAACATTCTATGTTTTTATTTGTACCATCATACAGAAAAGTGGGTGGTATCTTGCCTCTGGCTTCTGCTGGCTTCCTACTTGTTTGGGGGGGAAAAAAGTGTTCTCTGTGAGGTTGCTGACCCCTGGGTTATGCTATGCATGAATGCATTTAACAAAGGGAGCAGTGGTGAGCCCCCAACATCACAGTACAGAATCGGAGGCATCTGTCCCAAGTATGATGCATCAATCACAGCCCTTTGGCTCCTTTCCACAGCAACAGACTTGCAATACTGCCTGCAGATATGCTGGGACTCTTGAAGAAGAGGCAGGCATGCCCTAGCAGGAAATGATGCTTCCCTTTCTATGTTCTTGAAGCTACTGGATCATTTTTACTTAAGTGAAAGTAAAATTGCTTTGAAACAGAAAAAAATCACAGTAAAAGTTGCAGCAAAAGGGCGATAAAAGACAGCTGACTAGCAAGTCAGTTTTCAAAAGAGCTCCCATGTAGGGCAGGAGAACATTATAGGGAACTCCAGTTGTATTGCTTTGAAAACTCACTACCTTTGGGAGAATCACCTAGACGTTTTTTGCACCTCAGTACTCTTGAAGCCGTGGTTCTGCAGTGTACCTAGGAGAAGACCTGAAGAGTGGAAAACGCATCTGAAATACTTAATATGCTGTTAGCTGTTCCTGCTCCTATTAATCTCACCAAACTCTTTTTGTCCCCAGATGGGAATAACAATCTCGAGCAACTTGCTGCATTGTGCAAAAGCAATTGCTTTTGAAGGTGGACAGTTTTCCTCTGTATCCAGCAGAGAAGAGGTCATGTAAAAATGTACCTGTGCAAAGATTTCTCCCAAGGATTGCCTGAAGGGTTTGCTGGGGCTTGAGTTTTCTCACCTCCTAAGCACCTCTGGTTATTGACAGTATGAAAGCTGTGGGAGTTTTGAACTAGTCCCCAGCATCATACAAACCCAATGTAAGCCTCAGAGCTAAATTTCTTCTTTAGAAATTGTAGGCCTGCTTTGTCTGAAGATGAGGTGGGCATGTGTAGGTGGGTTATGTGGGGACATTCTCCCATGGTGTTTATGGACCTCTTTCTACTCTCCCTACTTGCATGACAGCAAGAAACAACAAGGCAGGAAACAAGCATAAGAAACTGAACCCAGAATCCTCTCACAATAAGAGCTTAAAATGATTTTGTGTTTTGTTCCCAGAGTGTACGCATATGTCTGCATGTAACTTGACTGGGGAAAATAAAGCTATTTCCAGTCTTATATATAGTAGCTCAAATAGTCTGAGTTTTTGGTAACCCAAACACCTTGGGTTTTCAGCCCAGAGCCTGCTATCTGCAGCTGTGGGAGCAGCAATGCTTGGATTACTTGGTGAACCCTGTGCTGCTATCTTCTCTTCCAGTCGGGGGCAGTGAATCTCTGCGTTCATACTGGAAGATGTACTTGCCCAAAGTGCTGTTGCTAATCTATGTCGTGGACTCGGCTGATCATGCCCGACTGCCTGTGGCAAAACAGCTGCTTCATCAACTGATCCAGAACAACTCCACCCTGCCGGTGGTGGTTCTGGCCAACAAGCAGGTAAGAGTTCCCTGCTGCTAGCTGACCTTGGGCTGGCAGCAGCTCTGAAAACAGCAACAGAGCCTTTCAAAGGAGGCCTTATAGCTGGGAGCTGGGGGTCTTTCTGGAACACCTGTTGACTGCAAGAGAAAATAGTCTGAGGTTGAGGTTTGGATCTGCAAAACACAGGTCTTGTGCTTGGAGATGGTGCAGTCAGAACTGTGGGTGGAAATCGTGGTAGAAACTGCTGTAGAGTTGCAATGGTTTGAGGGCTGCAGGAGAGACTACAGTCAGACCTGGAGTTAGGTTTCTGTTCTGAATGTCTGTCTAGAAGTACCACTTTACCTAGCAGCAGCCAAAAAGTGAAGCACCGTTGCTGGCATTCAGATTGTCAGGTTGGTTGCTCCTAAGGCTGCTGCTGAAGCACGAGAGAAGAGCAGCTTTCCTCACAAGGCAGTGCTTTCTCCCAAGACTGGTGCTGTACCTGGGGCAGGATTGTGCCTGTGGTACAATGTCAGATGGCAGAACAGCCCAGGGATTTTAAGCCCAGATTTTCTCTTATGAGGGCTGTGCGCTCACTTCACTCTACCTTGTAACCTCCTAAATTTCTGGTAACTTGGGCATGTTACTAGTAGTTGTGTTACTCTTGAGTGCTTTGGCTTCATCAAACACAGGTGCTACTACTGTTACTATAGGTCCCACAGTCCCACGCTGATAGCTGAGAAGGCATGCAGGGCATGTTTGCCCTGTTCTTGTAGCTCTTTGCTGGGCACTTTGGGCAGCAAGACTTTTGTCTGGCTCATATGGGTAGTGTTACACTGATGTCATTAACACTGGAATAACTAGAAACAGAACAGCAACGTGGGAATAGTGCTGCTACCTCTTGCAACTAATGGTCTCGTTTTTGTTTTGTGTATCAGGACCTTGAAGGCGCATATTGCATCACCGATATCCACGATGCTCTGGCACTGTCTGATATCGGGGACAACAGGAAGCTGTTCTTGATTGGTACCCATGTGGCAGAAGATGGCTCCGAGATCTCCTCCAACATGAAGGATGCCAAGGAGCTGATAGCGCAGCTGGTTTTGGAAGCACAGTGACAGCTCTTTTCCTACAATGTGATCTGTGCAGCTGAGGGAGACAGATTGTTAGTGTATGGTCAGTTTGTCGTGTGGCGACTGAAATGTACAGGTATCTTTTCCTTCTGAGTGTGGGATTCCTCTGAAAATGGTGTCTAGTTGGTAACAAAATCTAATTTGTAGTGATTTCAAAATACATTTGAGAAGTAAGTCTAATATTTAGCATATTTGTAGGGGAAAATGAGTCTCCCAGATAGCAGAGTTAAGAGGATGTGTAGCTTAGGTGGGTTGAGCTGGCTTTTTGCCAGGTAGGAATCAAGCATCCACTCCAGTGGAACAAGGTTGCATCCAGTGAATTTAACCTGGCTTGACGTCTCAGGTTTAAATTGAAACATGTACTCCTCAGGTTTTACAGAACCCTGTTACCAGTGTTGTTCTGTTGAAAACCAGACCTCACTTCTTGACACTGTCAGAAATTTACAGTGCTGCGGTTAGTATTTTTGACAGTTTTTGTTGTTGCTGTGTTAGGGCCAGCCTTTAAGGGAGTGGTAGATTAGTAATCTCTGGAAATTGAGTTGGTTATTGTTTCTTTAGTAGGTAAGAACAAGAAGACAATCGCAGTAAGACATTAAGTGTTTCTTTGCCTACAGGGAAAAACCGGAATGGTGTAATTTAAGGTAGTAACTGGAAGCATTTAAGTTAAATTGGCCCCAAAGGTGGGAGACTCCTCCGTCGGGCTGAGTGGCTTGTTTCAGTTTAGTCCTCAAGCAAGCAGTCTTACTTGTGAAAAACCTGTTGGTTTTTGAAAGTGATTTGTGTTACACAGCGGGAGAGGAAGGATACCTGATGAGTGTCACTCTCCCATTGTCCTTGGAATTACACTCCAGGAATGCGATCCAGGAGCAAGTTCTGTAACGGGCCTGTTCTGCGGCCACATTTACTATATGAACGTTGTGTAGTTTCATCCTTTGGAACAGATGCATAAAGCAGAAAACTTCACCCAAACCAGCGGTCCGGGCCTCATTTACTCGGGCAGGGCGTGAGGCTGGAGACCCTGGAGGGCAGCCTCCCGTAGGACGGACCCTCGCAGACCTCCGCTGCCGGCCGCGTTCTCGTTCCCGGGGATCGCCGGAGGAAGGGAGCTCTCCTCAGGAGCGCTTCCCTCAGCAGCCGTTGCCGTGGCGACGGGAGCGCGCACCATGGCGCCGGCCGGGCCGAGCGCCGGTGCGTGGGGACTAGGCGGTGTGGGGTGGCGGGGGGGTAGCCCCTCCCGGTCAGGCGGGGAGACCCTGTGCCCCGGCCCCTCAGCCAGCCGCGGCGGGGCTCGGAGGTTGCCACGGGGCGGGGCGGCACGGCATGGCGGGAGGGAGGGCGGGCGCGGCGGGGCCCTGGCACCACAGCGCCACCGGAGCGTCTGCCGGGCAACTCGATGCGAGCCCGGCCGTTGCCGCCATCGGGCAGGTGGATCCTCGAAACCGAGCCTGGCTTCCCCACCGCATCTGTGGTTTTCCTGTCCCCGCTTTCAAAGCATGGCGGCTTGTGCTGTGCTGCTGCAGAGTCCCAGTCTAATACAGCCGCTGCCCACCTAGGCCCCCCAGGCTGAGGGCAGTGGTAAGGGGTGAGCTGGGAACAGCCTGCGGGTCAGCAGTACCTGGTGCTCATCCCAAGAGGAGGATGCTGCTGAGGGGACGTGGTGCTCCCAGACTCCCCATCCGCTGGGTGAGGAACACTTCGTGTGCAAATGCATCGCTGTGCAGTGTGCAGCTGCCCCGGGAAGGTGCCAGGGAAAAGCCTTACAAGTAGCTGCCAGGCAGTCCTATCCTGAGAAGATGCACAGACTCCACCCGCCCTGCAATTGTTTAACATTGAAGAGAAGGCAGTCCAAGCTGCGGGTGTTACCAAGCTTTTAAATTCACCTCTTCTTGTCTTTGCAGTTCCTTGTTACCTGTCTGCATGCTCTCATGACAGGTAAGAACCCCCCAGACCTGGCCTCCTGGCTGGGCATCCAGGCCAAGCCCTGCGTCTCTCAGAGAAGGCTGGGTCGGGGATTTACGCCAGGCAGCGAGTCAATATATCAGATGACACTGTGATAAACACACAGAGGAAACGATGCCTAGGCTTGCTGTTCCGCCTGCTTCTCATGACCAACAACATCTGATGAGTCTGGTGGCCAAGCAGTTAGTCCATGTGAGCTCAGGCATGGAGGGTAGGCGTTTCTGTGCCTGGCTACAGCAAGGCTTCCTTTTCCCTGCTGGGAAGCAGGAGTGGGACGAAACAGCAAGGGCAGTCCCCTTATCAGCCAAGTTGCAGAACTGCTCCAGGTGCATCCTGTGCGAGGACACCTGTGTGTCCAGAGCTTTTGCCATGATAAAAGAGTAGAAAATAATAGGGTTTTTGTAATTGGAAAAAACCAATATACTGCTTGACAATTGCCAAGTGAATCGAGAGACCTGGTCTGGATGTATGTATGACTTGTTCCTTGGCTGGGTCATGATGCAAGCTTTGCACAGGAGTGTCATGTGGGTCAGTAAGGCCATGTGCAGTTTGTACTGGGCTTGGCTGTGCCTATGTGGTGGGTCTGTGCCATTGCTGGAGGAGAAGTGAGGAGCCTGCCTGCAGGGACAGTGCCAGCTCTGCAATGTAGCTAGGCTGGGGGGGAAATCTCTGTATGGTAATCCTTCACTCCCTCGCACCTTTGCATGGAAAAGGCTCTGGGGAGCTGCTTGGGAATGAACAGCTGGAACTGGTTTTTGGCTCCTGACATGAGGGCTGCTGTCCTGTCTTGAACTGGTGGCGGGGGGCCAAAGTCCTACAGGCAGTTCCCTCTTTGGGATCTCTTGTTTGCAGTTTTGTGACTGGCGGTTAGGCATGACAGGGAGATACATCAGCAGGCATCTGATGCTCTTAACAGCAGCCTGCCGTTGCAAGGGTCTCTGTGGTGCTGAAGTCTCTGTCAAGCATTTGCTGGGGCTTGGCATCTCAGGAAGGGGTATCAGCCCCATCAGAGGAACCACAGAGGAGTCCCCATAATGCAGACTGTTTTCTGTCAGCGAACACTTCTCTCTGTGTCCCCACTCCTCTCTAGGGCTATGCTGCCTTATTGCCAGATGGTACTAAGCAAGGGAAGCAATGCCCCAGGCTTTCACTTTCTGTGCTTTTTCCATGAGGAGGCACTTCCATAGCTGGCATTCAAGGCCAGGCTGGATGTAGATCTGGGCAACCTAACCTAGTTGAAGATGTCCCTGATCATTGCAGGGGGATTGGACTAGGTGACCTTTGAAGGTCCCTTCCAACCCAAACTATTTGATGACTCTATGTTTTCAGTGCTGCTAGGGCACAGACCATGTATGTTCCTGAGTCTCTGTAGCATCTAAGCCCCTTGTGCTAAACAGACTGAAATAAAATGATAAAAAAATATGGCTTCACCTATGCTCCTAAAGCCCTGTGGGAAGTCTCCATTGTGACTTTGAGCAAACCACAGGAGTGTTTCTGTTCATCTGGGCTCCGGTAGGCTGAAGACATCATCCATCTCCTACCTGCTGGGGTTGCATGGTGTGTTATTAACCAGAAAAATACCTTCCCCCTCTCCCTGCAGTGTTCCAAAGGGACCCTTAGCTGAGATCCCTTAGACGCACTCTTGCAAGAGATGGAGGAAAAGGCAGGGCAGTTCGAAAGTGTGTTACATGGTTTTGAGTACAGCAGTAGCTTCTTTGTGCTTTGTTGGTTTAACTGTTTGTTTAATGGTACGTTTGTCTTTTTCTGCAATTTTGACAGGATACGGGAACTTGCAGAACCCAAGAAAGCAGCTTGTGCAAATGACCTCAGGTAAGGAGGTGCCCATGCAGCCCTGCTCAAGGGCTGGAGATTGATGGGACCTCAGCCAGTGCAGACCCTTTGCTTTTGTCTTGCTACTGCTTCCCTCTCAAGAGCAGGAGTGGCTCTAAAAACCCAGGTGGAGATGTTCAGTGCATGAGGGGCTCTCTTTGACTTGCTCTTTCTTGCTTTTAACCAAAAAACTGGGCTTGATCCAGTCTTGCCTTTGCTGTCCTGTCTGAATTGCTGCACTGAGATGTTGCGGGATAGGATGGTGTAGTGGTGCAAGGAGATTGGACCTCATTGGAGTCACAGGCTGCTGCATCCTGGAAAACACAGTCCAGCTTTAGGAGCAGAGCTGCTGTCAGCATTATGTGGTCAAGCTATGGCTTGACAAGCCAGGGCAAAAGTCTCTTGATAACGTCTCTTCTCCACTATCTGTATGGGTGTCACTGTGCTATGAAAAGGTTCCACAAAACCATCGCCCTGCTGTTCCCTGTCCTGACTACCCTAGTACCCTCTCCCATCATGGCCTCTCTCTTAATGGGGAATGAGCAACTCCAGATTTGCCCTGGGCACAGGAGAGTAACCACTAACGTGCTGCAAAACCTCACCCACTTTCCATGGCACACCCTGACCATAACATTATTATTATTTTTACTGTCATACTTGTGGTATAGCTAGGTGGTAACAGTGAGGCAAGAAAAATGCAGTCATGAAACTCCCCCAGGGATTTCAGAGATGTAATGAAATGACCCTTTTTGCACATCCACTGATAGTTGTAAAACCAGACTCATCCCTTGAAGGCTCTTTTCTTTTTGAGTTGGTAACATTTCTTAACTCTGAACAGTGTGCCAAAGAAAGTGAATGCTCAGGAAACACCAGCGGCACTTTACAGGTGGGGATAGCTATAGGGACCGTATGTGTGTCCCATCCCAGGCAGGGAAGGATAACTCCAGCAAGCACAGTTCACACTTGGGCATGTTCCTAAAATTTCACACCCTTGCTGTTCTTTCTAGGCTTGTTTGGGGAAACCAAGAGACGATACGGACCATCTCACGGCGTGCTATGACAGCTAGACCATCCGCAAGGATACTGGAGTTGGCTAAGCCCAAGAAAGATTTTGGCAAGAACCTGTGCAGGTCAGTAATGTGGTAGCACATCCTGGGGAAGGAGGCAGCTCAGAGGGTGCTGACTAAGCAAAGGGATGTAGTGGGTCCAGGGAAGGGGAGATGCCATCTCCTTTCCTGCCATCGCTGCCTCAGAGGGATTTCCATGCCACTGAGATCCACAAGGCTATACTGGTGCTTGGAACAGGGTCCATCTGTAGCAGGGAAGAAAGCACTATGAGAGTATAGTCACCCTGAGTGCTTGACTTCCAAAATGAGGAGGAACTGGGGGGTGCTGAGTTTTGGTGCCCTTTTATTTCCTTTTACCTGCTTCCTAGCTGTGAAAAGGGCCTCTCCAACATGTGGTGGTTGCTCTGGGTTTGGATCAACTGCCATAAGAGCCAGCCTTGATCTCAGTTTCCAAGCACTTGGGAACATATTCCTCTGCTGTAACAAAAACACCAGTCAACAGCTCTGCTTTGGCATGGCAGCAGAGACATCATGTGCGTGTATGCATGCTTTAATGGAAACGTGTGTGTCACACCTGTGTGTACAGAGGGACCATCTGTCCCTAGAGGGTTCCCTGTCTGTACTGGGGCTGATGCAGCCCAGCCAGGCACCTGGACACAATTAGTGATCCCCTGCATCCTCTTGGAACTTGGCCTAAATCTTGAGGCTGAAGGTTAGGAAGTGCTATGAAGAGAGAAATCTTGCAGCATCCTGCTGGCTAGTAGAAATCCAGGTCTCTTGCCTTGAGTTGAACCTCTGCTGTCACTACATGGTGAAAAACTAGTCCGCGTTTGGATATAGGAGTGAAGAACAATGTGAAAAATGTAAGCTTCAGTGGTGCTGGGCGATGCTGCATTACTTGAAGCAACTGATCTGTATCTTCTGTAACTCGGTTGGAGGGAATGAAGCTCTTTTGGAGATAGGATGGTGGTTGCTACTCTGTAAGAAGTCTGAGAAATGAGAATGCATATTAAACTGTGTTGTACTCCTGGCTTTCCTGTACCTGGAGTGATGTCAAGACATGTGTGTCTGTATTATTCTCTCCTCTGCCACTGTTACCAGTTCAGGGGCCTTCATCCTCCTGAGAGCTTCTGCCTCTGACTAATGGTGTCTGACTGACAGCCCTTCCTGCCTTTCTGCTCACCTCTTCCCTGGGGATGACAGGCATCTTTCAACGGTTGTGGCTGATGGAAAGCTGGATGAGCATGCATTAGGCAAGTGTGAGGAGATCCCAAGATGAAAGGAGCTGCAATGGCTATTCACCCATTGCAACAAAGTGGTTTCTAAATTGTCAGAGCTGAACAAGAGATGCTGCCGGGTTTGCGTTGTGGAGTAATGGGCTGGGGAAAGGCCTAGACTTTGAAAGCAATGCACTGAGGATGCTTAAAAGACAACTCTGCATATGCAAGCAACATTTACCAGGAAATCTCAAGTATAAATGCTCGTTTGTTCATGGCTTTACCATGTGCACTGGTGCCAGCTTTTGTACGAGTAACAGGCATGGTTGTTTAACCAAACGTAGGATACCATCCACCAGAACCAAGTTCTCTGTCAGCTGCCCTTTACTAACCTTTCTGTGCTGTTCCTTCAGGCCCCTCTACTTGTATAGCTGTGGACGGGAGTCAACAATCTGGGAGCATCCCTCACTAGTGGATTTTCGCTTCCCTTCTGATCGGCTGGTGAAGTTGGCTGAACCTAAACAATACCAGGCTGCTTACCTGCTGCAAAGGTGAGAGGCCAGAAAGCCTGTAGGGTTCTATAGGAAGGCCCTTGGGTCTTACAGCATTAGTCCAACTTTAAAGTAACAAATACAGGAACAGAGGATGGGCATAACAGAGGGCAAAATGCAGAACAGGGATTCTGCTGGGATTAGGACATCTGGTCTTTGTCATGGTATGTGTGGGTTCTGCACTGGAAATAGCCACAAGACAAAGCTTCCTTCTACTGCAGCAAATGTGAGACTTAAACATCTCTGCTGCTGCCTGGTTTAACCAGTGTGGGAGAATATCCATGAGTGGTGGTGCTGTGACTCTCTGCTTCTAGACCTCGCACGTCCCCTGAATGGCCTGTGTCACCAGCGGCGCTGAGCTGTAAGGCCTCCCCACGGATTGTGGAGCTTGCCCAGCCGAAGGTGCTACACCCAGAGTTCCTGCCAGCCAAAAAGGTGAGGAGCTGGTTGAGTGAGATTGGATGGGACAGTGATGCAGCAAACTGTCTTGAGTTTTTAAACCCCGTATCCTGCCCCTGGATGTGCCCAGCATGTGCTATGGCGGGGAGAAACTGTCTGGTTCTGCTGGGGCTTGTGATACTGAGAGAAATTGCCTTTTTTGGAAAGAGATGCTGTCTTTGAAAATCTCCCTGCTGAAGGACAGAGAACAGTCAGGCTGGAGCAGCCTAGAATAGTAGGAGAGCCAAGGGAGGCATCTGGGCTGCATATCTCCTGATAAAGCAGTCTGGGAAAGTGGAGAAACCTGATGGGAATGGCCTGTTTAGCTCCTAGGGAATACAGTTGTGTTTTCAGTTGGACAGCTGTGCTGTGTATATAGGGGGCATGAGCCTGCAAACAGTATATAGATTTTAACAGTGTTTTACCAGATTAGCCTGATTTAGAGATATATTTCTGAACTTGCTCATTTTAGGCGAGTCATTGCTTTGGCAGGGGTGAAAGGGCAATCTCAGATTACACTCATTCCATGGCAAAGGCTAAGTTTTCTGGATGCAGTCTGTGGGCTGGGACATAAGGGGGACTGTGCTGGAGCAGGATTTGGCATCAGTAACCCTGTGAAAAATAGGGCAAGATGTCCCATGCTGGAGCAGTAATCACTTTTGCTGTAGGAATGCAGTTAACTGCACCAGCATTTTTACCCTGAAATCTGAGTGTTTCTCCTTAGGAGGGGAAATTATTTGATTCAGCCAGGAAGACAAATATGAAAAACATTACTCTGGAAGAAATTTCTCTGCACTCTCACCTGGCTGCACAGGCTCTGGTTACAGACATTCCTCTCTCCTCTCCTGCCTATGAGTGGGTGACAGCTGGGGAAAAAAGTAATACTGACTAAGACATACAAATCCCAATAGTGCCAAAATTACCTTCTAGTTCAGGTGAAAGAAAACTAATGCATGTTGGGAAAGTGAGAGTGCTGCTTCTTGTAATCATGTCTGCAGAGAAAGAGTGCTGGGTGCTTATCCTTTTGGAGAAGGGAGTGCGTCCCTCTGAGCTGCTGTGGATAAGCTCTGTGTCTGCACATCCCTCCCCCATTCTGTGAACCCATGCAGGTGCCAACACAGGTTACAAATGCTGCAGCCTTGGCCAGAGCATCCTCGCGGATACAGCAGCTGGCAGAGCCCTGGGTCAAGAAGGTGACCTGCTGCTATGAGTACGGCCCTGTTGAATCTGCCATTCGCCCGGTAAGGCGGCATCACCTGGGGCTGTGCATGGCAGGGATGCTGGGCAGAGGGGAGGGTACAGGGGCTCAGTCACTGGGGGCTCTCTTCATGGCAGCCCTGGATGTGCTGTTGTCCATGAGGCTGATGTAGCTGCTTCCAGCGCTGGAGAGCAGTACTTGTCCTCCATCCAAAGCATGGACAGGATCATGTTCCACCTGTGTGTGGTCAGTGGCTGTGAACCTGGATACACTGAGTTGCAGGCTGGTCACCATCAAATGCCGGGAACATATCTGTAGGGACCTTCCTCCCCATTCTTCCACAGGTTTCCAAGTTTGCTCAGGAGGCAATTGCTAGCCCTCGGACCCTGGAGCTGGCTATGGCAAAAAGAGTGCATCCTGATTATATGCCTATGCGGGATGCTGCATGGTCAGTGACAAAGGCTGCAAAGCAGGCAGTGGCTACACCAAGGCTTGTGGAACTGGCGCAGCCTTGCAAAAGGTAGGCGCTGCTTCCTTGCTATGCAGAAATGATCAGCTGTCAGCCCATTTCGTGCAGGCCATGGTACTTTATTGATTTGGATTTATCCAGTGTGATTAAGCCACTGCTTTTCCACTTCCAAAATGTATGGATTTTGTATGGCTGGATGTGTTACTGCTACGCAGACTGTGGTTTAAACAGTGTTTTTGAGGTGGAAGGAGAATCAAAAGAGGGTAAATAGGAGCTTTCTAATTCCAGTAGGAACTACTGGCTGGGACTTTGTAATTATTAGTCGCAATTATAAAAAGCAACCAGCTGACACATGGCACAGTGTAGCAAATTCATGCTGCCCAGCATGATACAGCTGGCCTCAGCCTGAGTTGCAGGAAGAGCTGGGTATGGTGTTTCCAGAGAGGGAGGGAATGCCTGGTGGTAGTGGCTATGGCAGCTGCAGTGAGAGATGGGGCATCCGCTCTCACTAGTGTCCTGGTGAGAGCAGCTGAGGCATGACTGCTTTTGTCCTCCCAGGACAGGGCAGGGCTCAGGTGTAGGTGTGTCAACTGACAGGCAGCTTTGACAGCTGGCCCTGCTCCAGTTGGAATTGACCTGCTCTGTCCTTGCTTCCCCAGGCTTCCTATGAACTTGACTCAATTCAACCCAAATGCCTTCACTGTGAAGGAGTCTGCTAAGAAGGCAGTTTGTTCTGCTCGGATCAAGGAACTGGCTTGTCCGATTAAGCGCTGAACTCCCTCAGAAGCACAGCCCTCTGCTTGTGCCAGCTGTCCCCCTTGGAACATCACTCTGTTTGGACTGTGCTGTGGCTGGAAAACCTACCTGAACACAGCAGCACCCACCAGGAACACTTCTTACGAGCTGCCGCTTTTACTGAGCTAAGCTGGGAAGTTAAATAAAACGGTCATTCCATAAGCACAAAATAGTCACCCAGGAAAAAAAGCAGGATTTGACCTAATGTGGGAAGCCTTTCTCCCAAGGATGAGTTATGTCTGGATTTTATATCTCTTATTTTTTTAGCTGTTATAGTTAAAGAAGTGATGAAACAACTGCTGGGGGAAGCCAGTGCAGGAACTGTTTTTTCACATAAGTGAGTGTGGCAAACCACAGCCAACGGCACACAGCACGTTGATGTAATGCAACTCCTGACACTGGGTTTTTAAAATTTTTGCTAAAGTTTAGAGATCTTCTCAGTGACACTCAAAGTTTTGTGCTTGTGACAGAAATAGAAACACAAAAGGCTGCAAAATTCCAGATCCAGGGCTGGATTTGATAAGGCATGCAGCTTTAGTACAGACTTCGGAAATGCTGGGGTGGCATGTACCTTGAGTTGGCTTGAGTTTGGGGGCCCTTCTCTCAAATGCCTGGAGAATGGGCAGATGTAGCCTTTTGATTTGCATGCATCTTTGGTACAAGTTACACAGGTCAGTTAAATGTCTGCGGTTCAGATACTTGGTTGTGTAACCCTAGGCAGAATAATGGAGGGACAAAAGTTATAAAAGAAAGCATGTGGCAGTTTCACTGCCAGTGTGTATTGATCTTCCCTGTGTTAAGCCGATTCTCCTTCCAAAGGAATAGAGGCAGGTCACCACAAACCACAAGAGGATTAATCAGAGGATCCAGTAAGTGATTCAGTAATCCACTAAGCAGAGGATTTTTGAACCCTTTTGAACAAGGTAAGGTCACTGAGCAACTGTGCTGGTTATTTTTTATCCCATGCATTGTCCTGTACCAGGTCAATGTACCAGAGCTTGGGTTCTCTGCAAAAGCCCCAGCGCAACTACATCCCTTAAGCCTAAGAATGGCCAGATGAGGGTGAAGTCTGACACCCCCACCCATGGGGAACCCCAGCACTACCAGCCTCTGCCACCTCAGGGATGAGGCTGTGTGGGCTGCCATGGATGGACCCATGGAGGTTGCCCACGTCTGTGTGCTATCCCTGTGGCAAGAGGGATACCCCACAATGCCCACTGAGGCTGTCTTTGGAGAAGTGTTGCTCTCCTGGAGGAAGAAATCTGTCTCCTGCCATTGGGGCAGGGAGCACAAGCAGGGACATAACACAGCTCCTCTCATCAAAAAACTCTGGTTTTTTTATTAGTGCATTGGAAAAAACCACCCAAAAAACCAAAACCCCAATTCTTTCCCTTTGATGACTTTTAACAGAAATGTGAGAAATACATTCAAGGGAGGCTTGCCTTGGTCTGATGACGGTGTAGGCACTCAGTTTGCTGATATCCAGAGCTGACTCAGCATCTTGAGCTAACTAAGATCATCTGAGCAACACGTCTCTTTTCCAGGTGCCCTCCTCTCTGGATGGTGTGTATATTAAAGCTAGAATGTATACTTTGCCTTTGAGGAGCATAAGCAAAAGAAATATTTCTCTCCCCTTCTATGTTTGAACCTTTCATGGCAGCTTTTCTGTAAGCCTGGGACAAGGGCATGAGATTGCCTTCCCCTGTGCTGTGTTATTAATGGATGGGAATCACTAGATAGGTTATGCAGCCATCATAAGCTGTATACACACATATATATATAATATTTTTTCCTGGTTATGTACACTTTAAATAAAACTTGTGTTAAATAGCAGGGTATTACTTTGTATCTCAAAACCTATTGCAACAGAAGAACCCCAAGGAAACCCACTCTGAAGAGCTTCACCATCATTATCAGCAGCCCTGGGGATTGGAGCAGCATCCTCTAGTCCCTGACAGATCCACTTTGTGAGGGCAGCCCTTCAGACTTCCTCCACTCTGCCAGGCGCTGCTTGAACCATTTCTGGAGGAAAGAAAACAAAAGAGAAAGAGATTGAGTGCACTGGGCTGAGTGAACCTCTGAATAACCCTGCTAAAGGTGCAGATGTGGTCAGCACATGAGACCAGGTGAAGGAAACTCGTGTTTCTGCTCTCTGAAGCAAGGTGCCGCACTGTTTCTAGGCAGTACAGGCACCAGGAGATCTGCTTCTGACTGAATGGTCTTGTTACTGATGTGTTCACCTCTTTCAGACTCATTTCTCTTGCTCACTTCAGACCTTGACAGCATGGGTAGGTTCTCGTTTTATTGCTGTGAGTCCAAGTTTTTCTTGCAAACAGAGTAAGAAATCGGCTAAGGAGCTGCTGGATGGCATCTGCTTAAACGGCTGGAGCAATGGAACAATCACTGCAGCTCCAAACCCGACAGGAATCACAAGCTGACCTGCTTCAGAAAGGATGACAGGGACAATGCAGTGGCTCTTAGCAAATTTAAGATCAAATAAATTTAAAAAGTGGGTTACAATGATCTTAGTCTTCAAGCAATATGCATGGCTATGGTACTGTGCAGTAACTTAGCATCCCTAGGCCAACTCCCAGAGCTACTAACGCCACTCAAACACAGCTGCAATTTCGAGTGTTAGCTAAAATGCAACTGGATAAAGCCACACTACCTGCGTAAGAGAGAGATAACTCATGTCCCGGGAGCACAGCTCAGCCTTTTGTTTGGGAATGTGCCTGTGATTTGCTTTGTTGCTGTTCACTCTGTTGCTATATTTGTTCATGGCTATTTCTGAAGCTATTGTGGTTCGTAATGACACAACCACGATGCTTTCTACAAAGTGGCTCTCGCACCAGCCCTGCCTTGGACCGCATCCAGTCAGATGATTGCTTGCCTCGCCTCCTCCCAAAAATTTCACTTCCTGCCCTCAACCATCGTCTCCCGTTGACTCACCACCTCTTTGCATCTCAGTTTTACTGATTTTTTTATTAAAATGGCTGCTATATCTAGCCAATAAAGCACTCCAGATGTCAACAGTGATAACTCTCTGTGTTATATGCAATGCAAGCACTTCACAGCTCACCACCCCAGTCTTGATCCTGTCCTTAATATGTCCTTCATCTTCAGATCCCTAGGAGCACCCTGGATTTGTGGAAAAAGATGGCTATCAGGGAAGATTTTTAAGACCTCTCCTGATGTGTCCTGGGCATATCTGGCCTGTGTTTACAACTTGCTTTAGGAAAAAAAGAAATGGAGCAGTGCCATTTCTAAGGAGTGAAAGGTATTTCAAGGGTGCGGCCTCAAACAAGCAGTGGTACCTGCATGTCATTAAAGCATAGTAAAGGAGGGGTCTCCTTTTTCACTCCAGCCAAGGGCTATCAGGGGCAATGGATGTTATAGCAGCATCCTTCCCTGGAACAGGCTAAATACTGGCATTGCCTGCTCAGCTCTCATACCCCTTTGTGTTTGCCCAGGGACAGCCAGGCTTGGCAGCTCTCTGCTGCTAACTTTTCAGTGAGCTGGATTTCCTTTCTATACCCATCAATGCTGCTATGGGTCTAGTAGCTTATAAAATACTTGCATTTAAACTAGCTGCACTGCAACCTGAAGGAATTGTGTAGGAGCCATTTGTTTCTGAAGACCAGGATAGCCTGCAGGTAGTCAGATGGAGCACAGAACTCAGTGTAAGTCTGAGGCAGTGGCAGCCTGTCCCTGTGAAGGGACATTTGGAAGCCCCTGTGTCTCCTCAAAAGGTTGACGGACTTGCCTGACATGCAGGCTTGGGAATGCTAAAGTAGCAAACTGCAGTGAGGGGGAGCGTGCACAGCCTGAGCATGTCCCACAGCACATCCTGCAGTAGTTGTATCTGTCTGGTGTAAAACAACTGTTTTCTTCAGACCACAAAGCCAGCAGTGGTTTGGGTACCCAAGACTATTAGAAATAGGTTGAAAGGAAAAGACAGCACACGTGGGTTGTATATTCAGGGGTTCACAGCCAGCCAGTGACCCTCAGGGTGTGCCTTTGTTCTGGCTGTGGGAATCACTAGCCTGGTATCCAAGCCCAGGATGGGGATGGTGCTCCTGGGTGTGTGAGGGGAGCGCAAGGATCCCATTGGGATGCCATGGCTACGAATGAAGGGGCTGTGATTACAGGGGAAGGGGCTTTGGGGATGCAGGGGCAGGAACATGTGGGGTGCAGGGAGAGGTGGTGGTACAGTAGAGTTCTGTGGGTGCAGTGTTGGGTTAGGGGTGCACTGGAGGTTGCAGAGATGCAGAGAAGACTTGTGGGCATGGTATGGGGTGCAGTAAGGAGTATGCAGGGTGCAGACTGATGCAGGGAGTGCCAGTATGGCACATATGGGGTACAGAGGAGTGCAGGAGAGTTGGGAAGCATGAGAGGTGCAGGAAGTGCAGTAAGAAGCATGTAGGTGAACAGAAGGGTGCAGGGAGTATGACAGAAAGCTGGAGATACGACAAGCAGGAGATGTGGGGGAAGCCTGTGGGACACAGAGGCATGCAGGGGGATCAGAGCTGGTGCCAAAGTAGGGGAAAGGGGCATACACTCACCAGGGTCTGCTCCTCAGAGAGCCCAGTCTCAGCCGCAATGAGGCACAGAGTGGTAGGGTCAGGGTGTTTGTTCACCTTGCAGAAGTTGTACTCCAGGATTTCCAGCTGCTCCTCAGTGGGAGTCACTGGCTTCTCTGTGGCCATCTCCTCCTTGGGTAGGGCTATGGGGCCAGGCGCTGCGGAGAGGGGCCAGTGTCATTGCCCAAGCTGACACCAAGCTCACTTGCTGAGCCCTAGGTTTGCCATCCCTATCCCTACTATCTCCCCACTTGCCCTGGCAGGGCACAGCTCCCTTCCCAAAGGCATGCCAGGGAGCTCAGCTGGGAGCTCCAGGCCCCCAGCAAGCCCTAGGACACACACACAATTTCCCCACCGTGGTGACCACACACCACCAGCGCCCAGCTGAGCTGTCTCACCATCCTTAGCTGGCGGGGAACTGCAGCCCGTCCTCTGCTCAGCGCTCCCCTCTTGCTGTATTTATAGCCAGTGTGAATCCCGAGGGGACAATTCCTGTTTGCGACCGTATTTAGGCCTAGGCGTCGCTTGGGAGTGATGTCACAGCAACGGGCTTGTTGAAGGGGTTAATTTAAAGACATTAATTGAAAAAAGCACTACTTATGCTCTGGGTGAGGGGACAGTGCCTGGCATCCAGCCTAGTTTATTTCTGTTCTTTTTTCCCTTCTTCCCAGTGATCAGGCAAGTCTGTGCATGGGAATCAAAAACCAGAGGATCTTTGGGAGTGTGGGTTTGGACCCAGCAATCACCCGATTTTCCCTCCTGAGCAGTGTCCTGGTCCTTTTCCTAGCAGCATGGCCAGACAACACAAAGCTGGTGATGAGTAGGTGAGCTACTTTGTTTTTACTAATATTTAATGTTATCTATGTTAATATTTAGTGTTATCTATCTATCTATATCTATCTCTATCTATCTATCTATCTATCTATCTATCTATCTATCTAATGTTTGCTAATATTTAATGGTATTTAACGCATGGGCATAAACAGTGATATTGTTCCTGAGCACCACTGAACTGTTTGTTTGGTTTTGGTGTGTAAGTGAAGGGTCAGTCCTTGGAGGATGGTATTTCATACACATCTGTTGCCCAGGCACTCAAGCAAGGAGCCCACAGTCTCCCTCCGAGTAACGTTTGTCCCACTTGTGCTTTGCACATATCTCTGGCAGACTCGGCACAAAAGCACAAGCAAAACAAGACGGTATGCCTTGGGTAAATCCCACACCTCTCTTCTGCATGGCTCCAAGTTTGCCTCTGCATGGCAGGGGGTCGAGCCTGCCAATTCGGTCAAGTACACCACGAGGCGTTGTCCCCACAAAGCATGCAGAAGTCCCTTGTGCTGAATCATTTTGGTGTTTCCGAAACCAAGCTGTGGGGTGTTGGCAGATAGGAGCTGGATGCAAAAATGTGGCCTTTCTTGATCTGCTGTCCTGCTATCCGAGTTGCCTGGCATGTCTCTGTCAGGCTGTGTTGTGCCTCTCCTATGCTGCCAAGGTGGTTCTTGGCCACCTTGGAACTCCTCTGGGCTGTTTGCTGCAGACCAGCCTTGTCTCCACCTTGCAGCCCAGCTTCCCCTTCCCTTGTCTCTTGGATGGAACTCAGGCACCTTCAGCATGCTGCACCCTACTGTGTGGCTTTAAACCCAACTGCTTTTCTGGTTGACAGGTAACTGACCTTCACCCACCTGGTACCCAGGGCTCTCACTTGCTGACAGCGCTGCTGCTGCTGGGGCTCAGCTCCAAAACTGCCTTGCAGCTTGCAGAGAGCCAGCTCTGCTATTCATGAGAGGCTGGAGAGCTCCTCTTCTCTCAGCTTTACCTCAAAAAGCAAAGGTCCCACTGAGCCTTGTCTGCAGGAGGTGCTTTGACTAATGTACTTTGTCTAATAAAAGGATCCTTTGGCATTTGAGTAGGGGCTTATAAATAGAGCAGGGCTGGTTGTGAAACAGCCCAGTCTGTTTGAGTCACTTGGTAAATACCAATTGTAACACAGTGGTTATGAAAGGTCAGAGCACCTCTGAGTGGGATGGAGCAGGCAGGTAGAGGGCATCATCTGCCACTCCTGGATGGACTAGGGAAAGACCACCTTTAACCCCAGGGGCTGCAAACTGAGCTGGCCTTGTCTGCAGAGTGTTGCAGCACAAGTATGTGGCAGCAACTGCCTGAGTTTTCCTGGGGTAAACTCAATTCAGAAACATCCATATCAGAAGAGGTACAACAACAAAGTTCAGCCCTTCACGTGTGTGAGCTGGTGGGGGCCAGGTGAATGCTGCTCACCTGCCTTGGGCATTTGGAGACCTCTGGAAAAGACGCAGGGCAGAAGGAGATCCCCTGGACTTGAGGTGCTGCTCTCAGCACTGTGGCTGCCAGACTCCCCATGAGGCCAAAGTTCAGATGAGGCCAAGCTCAGGCCACAGGTCCTTCCTCTCCTCCTTGATCAGCACCCCACTAAGCCATCTGCCCTTCTCCTAGAATGCCCAGTCACCACAGGGCTCCTCATCACCTTTGGATCATGCATCTAGCCTGGGCCACCACCAGCAACATGTCCTAGTGGTTCATAAAGCATCATTTGCAGACTGCTGCATTAACATACATTAATGTGTGTGCATTGATTTGCATAGGGAACACGTGCTTCAACTTTCATATTACATCTACACAGCTGTTTATTTCTGATAATCTCCAGGTTCCTGAGGCACTTCCCCGCAGGACACAGTATCTTCTACCTGCTGGCAGCTCAGGGTGCCCCAGCACACAGGATGTGATGCTTGACAGTTTTTCCTTGTCTCCACTCTGCTCCTGCTCCCACCTCTCAAGGCTGTGAGATGACTTTCAGGAAAAGCTCAAAAGCCTGGGTGTCCCTGGAGCTCCACATCACTCCATGAGATCCTGGAGATCTTCAGGAGCCATGTGACCCTATGCAGCATGTGGCACCCAGCACTTGGCAGCTCTTGGGTGCTAAAAACTGGGGGTAAATGACAGGACCTGATAGCACTACGAGTCCCCAAATGTCCTGACTGCCTGTACCTTGACCACTACTCACCTACCTCTTATTTAAAGGGAGCCCTGCTTAAGCCCAGACCTGGGACCTGACCTTCAGGCTGCACAGGACCTCTTGCCTGTACAAAAGAGGTGATTTTCTTGCTTACGTTTCATTAAGCCTGACAGAAATACAGAGAATCATAGCTGTTCTGCCCAGCTGCTGGAAAGCACCACTGCTCACTGCCTTTTTTCTGCCTAAACTTTTGCAGCCGTGGTGAAACAAAAAAAAGGCTTTTCCAGTGCAAGTTATCTAACCCATCTGTTCAGCTTTCAGAAAGAGGGGGTGGCTGTGGTCGTCATCTACCCCTGTGAGCACTCCCATGCCCGATGCTGTCACCCCTGGGTGGCACAAGGATGAGAGTTTGGTAGCAGGGAGCTACTCACCCTGGCGGAAATGACAATGCCAGATGCACTGTCACTGTGAAACCACAGCACTGGTGACACTTGCTCTGTCCTATGCATCAAGCTAAAAAGCCCCGAGGAATTCACACCTGGCTCTGTCTGTCTTGGTTTTAGGTGAAGCAGTGTGAAAGCAGCCATCAGCTGAAGCATGCAAGGGGTTCATTGGTTGCTTGGCTCCAGCCAGCATTGCTATGCACAACTTAGTGCTCTTAGTGTGGCTGATGGGGTGTTTAAATGCACCTCCAGGGCCATTTTGAAGAGAGCAGACAAAAGGCAATGGCTGATAGGCGGGAGTTGCAGCAAGAGAAATTCTTAGTAGATATCGGGAAACAAGTCTTGTACGTGGGGACAGGGACCAGAGAGGTGGGGGCACCTCTGTTCTTGGTGATCCCTAAAACTCAGCTGGACAAGGCCCTGAGTGACCTGACCTAGATGTGAGGTAGGAGCAGTGGTGTGGAGAAAGACCTCCCTCTGCCCATGTCCCAGCTCTCCAAAGACACCTTGGGGTTACTAGCAGGGCTCCTAGCTCTGGCCTGAGATGGGAGAGGACATCCCACTGTCTCCCAGCAAGCCTGCCCAGCGCTGCTAGCGCAGTCAGCATTTACTGTCCTGGCAGAAAGCAGACACTTTTCCAGAAAAGACATGCTCTCTGTTTGCTCAGCTTTGCTTTTTGAACAGCAGACACAACAGCTAGCTGGCTGTGCAGCTTTCTAAGGATTTACTGCACCGAAGACCCTGGAAAACTCTCTGAGCAGCTCCTGCCCAAATGATGGGGCCCCATAGACCCTCTTGACCCCTTCCCCACTGCTCTCTCCACTGTCAGGCCTGGGATGCGACTGGAGGCATCATCTGCTCCTGGTTTTTGCTTGCAGCTATTTCCTGACACTGGCAGGAAATCAAAATAGCAGTTCTCAATGCAAACGAGCCCTCCTGCCCTCCCTTGTTCTGCTGCAGAGCCGTGTCCTGTCCCTCGTTTTGTTTGGGCTCCTGCTGTGGGGTGGCTGTGGATAACATCAGCCGGCATGGCGCACAGGATAAGGTGGGACAGAGGCTTTAAAAATAAAACAGACCCTGCCGTAAATAAGGAAAAACCACCTGTCATGCATCCTGTAAACTACCCGTTCAGCCTTTTAGAAGATAATATCTGACAGGAACAAAGCAAACAAGAGCACAGCAGCTGCTGAAGCAAAGGCAAGTCCCCATAGTACCCACAGCCTGGGGTCTCTGCCTGCCTGTGTGCCTCTCTCCCTTCCCTAGGCATGAAGTTTTCCCACCACCACCGCCTGGCTGGATGCTGCTCCAACCTCCTCAGCATCACTAAGATCAGATCAGCTCCTCCCTGCATCCCCCCCAACATCCCCACCTGCGAATCCACCCCACCTCCCCCAGCTCAAAGCCTGTGCTTACCTGGAGCTGTCAGGAACCAGAAGTGAGTAAAACAAGAACTCTTCAGGTCCTTGGGTGACTGCTTAAGTATCTGCGTGTGTGTGACAGGCGGGGACCTGAAAAACCTGCCGCAAATCACAGGAGCTCCCGGGTTCCACAGCCACTCTCTGGGCTGGTAATTCAGGTTTGGCATCCACTCTCCTTGGCAGGGCTCAACGCATGGTTGTACGTGCTGCGGAGCTCCGCGGACCGGTGGCACAGGGAGCCGTCGGGGCTCGTCCCACCACGCTCTGGGCTGGTGGACGCTGTCCTGCCGGCCCCGGGTGAGAGCTGCTGCGGGGCTGCTTTCCTGCAGGGGCACAGGAAGGGTGAAGGCAGGGTGCGGCGGAAACCGTGCTCAGCCCTTCATCTGCATGCCAGCAGAGCCTCCCTGCCCCTCTGGGGGCCCTCTGCCCCACTGCTGCCCCCTTGGCAGGGCTGCCACCAGCCCCCCTGCTGTGGGGAGCCCTGATGAAGCACGGAGGCGGTCACAGCTGTGCAGGGATAGATTCTCACCTCACTTAACTCCCTGCAAAGGACTTGTCCAGGTCTAACTCTCCTGACCCTGCTGTCACTTTAGTCAGCGCTATGGTCCTGTGAGGCCGGGTGAAGGGAGCAGGACCGGGTCCTGGATCCAATCTGCTGCTGCATCCCAAGTGCCTTCAGATACACAGGGCAGGAGATGGGGAGGAGGGCAGGGCATCCTCTTCTGCCGAAGTCCTATACTCTCCTCGATTTAAGTGCCCCGGAGCCTGCAGTTTCCAGTGGGGTGGGCTGGAAGCGTTAGATAACAGCTTAAAAGGAGGAATCTTGTGGGGAGGATCTGATTTTCTCTCAGCTCACAGATAGCTGGAAGGGGACGCTGGAAAAATCAGAGGGGCTGCAGAAAGGGTTCATGAGAAACTGAGTATGGGTTGCAGTGTCTGAGATTATCTGCCAGAGAAAAAGGCAAACTGGATTAAAGAGCTGTGGAACTGGCTGGAGCCAGGGGCAGGGAGCCCAGTCCCTGGGGAGAAGTGGCTGGACTAACCCAAGCAAGAAACCTACCATATGTTTAGCAATGAGCCAAAGCAGTCCTCAAGATTTAGTGGTTTTGTAATGTGGTGTGGGGGAAATATGGGCCTAGCCAAGGGGATTGTGAAGAGATCTGCACCAAGGGGCAGGCAGACCTGTGCCAGTTTTCCTTGGAGGATGACGTTGATCAAGCGAGGGTGCTTTTTATCACAGGGATAAACCTCACTGCCTGATAAACCAAGTGGTGCTGCTCAGTGGCTGCCAGAGGAGGTTCTCAGGAGAAGACTTGATCCTGCATGCCCTGGGCAGGCGCCTGGCCAAAGGGATATGTCCTGTTTATCACTGGTGCTTAGCGACTGAAGCATGGGTAGCAATGGGTGCGGGCAAGCAAGTTGGAAGACGTGTCTGATGGGATGGCTCCAGCAGCAGTGGCTGGAGGGATCAGGGTGCATACAACAGGGCTGGAGCAGACCCCTGCAGCAGGACGCAGCCCTGTCCAACCAGTGTTGGAGGTCCAAGCAGAGGCCCTGCACTGACATGTGCTTGATGGGGCTCTGGTGAGTACTGCTACTTACCTGCCCCATGCCTGTGCTCTGCTCTGGCACCTGCTCTTGG
Source organism: Psittacula echo (assembly GCF_963264785.1). Taxonomy (NCBI): domain Eukaryota; kingdom Metazoa; phylum Chordata; class Aves; order Psittaciformes; family Psittacidae; genus Psittacula; species Psittacula echo. The sequence goes on along the minus strand of NC_137735.1, from coordinate 49,235,040 downwards.
CCACCCTTGGAGACAGGATAGATGGGGAGATATTCTGGCGCAGAAACATTTTCTTGTGTTTGTATGCTGTCTTCTATTTTCTCCCATGCGCGTGGCCTCAAGTACTGCATAATGTGAGTAACTTGGCCCGCAGGAACAGGATCGGCTCCTCTCTTCCCTTGTTTATTGCTGTCAACAGGGAGAAGGTCTTTAATGTGGAAAAAACCCTTTCCCTTAGCCTGTGAACCCAGTCTGGACTTGCACTGACAGCGCTGGCAGCAACGTGTTTCAGGTTGAGACACGCCACTGAAATGGCTTCAGAGGTGCTGGGAGCCCTGCAGTGACAGTGTGAAAGTCACGCTGTGAATCTGCCTGTGTCTGGCTGGCAAATGCTAATGCTTTCCTGACCCTGAAATCTTTAATTCCACTTCTCTTCCTGGGAGAGGGTCTAAGTACTGCTGGAGTTATGCTTCACCTGGCCCCAGATGATGTCCCTTTGTCCGGGGAGGTAGACTAAATAGAAACAAAACGCAGGGTGCATCCAGGCCCATCCCAGAGTTTTCTTCCTGACAGGTGAAGAAATACAGCTGTTGTGATGTGCATATGACAATTTTCCATGACACTGTGGCATTACAGTGACCTGTGTTCAGCATCCCACTCCTCTGCACCCCTCTCACAGAGGCTGGAACATCTTCCAGTGCTTGCACTGTGGCAACATGTTGGCTGCAGACACTTTGTGGGGAGCACTGGACACATAGCTCATGGCCATCCTGGCCAATTGTTGTCCTTCTAATGCTGTATGGAAACAGGATGGGAAAAAACTGAAGAGGAGAGGTGGGAAGCAGCTTGTCAATCCATCATGAGACAATAGGATATAATTCAGGTTTTCTGGCTCATCCATACTGCTTTCTTCTCACACTCCTCAATTTTGCCATGTTTTCCTTCCTGCAAATGAGTCTTAGTACCAGCACCTGTGCTCTGAGCATTAAGCAGACATTTTTTCTTTTTCTAAGTATGTGAGTTTAAAAACGTGTGCTTTCCAGAGACATCCCCCCCGGCAAATGTTAGAGCAAAACCTTCCCTTCTTCCCCTGAACACACCAGTGCAAAACCACAAATGCCATCTTCTGCTTTGTTTTCTAGAGGGTTTTTCCTGACGTGCTTGGGGTTTCTGGCTACTAACCCCCAAAAATGTAGCTGGAAACGAGGCTTTACAGAAATTTTTGGCTTCCATTCAGTTAGAGGAGAGTTTCCTAACCAGCTAGTACTGACTCAGAGTCCAACTCTTGCAACTAATTACATGAGATTTCTACTTGCAAAACTCACTTGCCCCAGAAGAGTCTAAGAGATCAGCTGCTCTGCAGGGTACAGTGAAGAACTGCCTTTTCAAATACTCCAAAACACAAGAACCTTACTGAATCATTGGTCTTTTGATCAGGTTTCCCTTGGGAGAGCAGTAACACTAGCTGCAGCCCAAGAGCCAGCAGCACACAGTGCTCGCTCACATCATGCCCTGGGCAGGGGGAAGAGGAGGACATTGGCACAGGCAGCTCCTTGCTGCCAGCTCCTTGCTGGAGCAGGGCTGCCTGCTGCCCACTGGGGCTCAGTCACTGCCTTGACTGCACTCTGCTTCATGCATTCTCCTTTTGTTCTAGCCGGCAGGGTTCAGCCTGTCTCTCCTCAGCATCAGAACTGATGTGGGATAGACAGACAGGAATCAGATGTGACTTCCAATAAGATTCCTGATGTTCTTTATCCATGGGATACAGCCATGTGGATGGAAACTGCAATGTTTTATTGTTCCTCCAGTTGTTCCAAAACTTCTCAGAGAACAGTGTCATCTCATCGGTATTTCCATATGCAATCTCTGCCCAGGGTACAGTCTTCCTCCCTCCTCTCCCTCTTACTAACCAGATTGTTTTGAAGTGACTAAACCAGGCGATGATACATGCAGTTCCTTGCCAGGAGGCTTTTCAGCAGTGCTGCCATTGCTTGTAGGCAGAGCATGCCCTAGCATGCAGAGAGAGCCAGCAGGGCATCACACGTGTGAGCTGCCCACCGGGCACAGCACAGCGGTTGTACTGGGCTCCTGCACTGGTGAGAGGCAGGGAAGAGGCTAGAGGAAACAGGCGAATCTGCTCTCTGCTCCTGGAGTGTTACAGGGATGCGAAGAGGAGTGAGTGCCCCTCCAGAGATTTGAGTGGCCATGCATTTTTTAGTGAGTAAGCCAGGGAGCCAGGAGGCTGCAGAACATCTGTCCTGGTCTGATCCTCTAGGCTGAAGCTGCCCGCTTTTGGAAGTCCTGACTCAAAAGCTCATACACACCAGTCAATGAAGTGACTTTATCCCTCCCTGGATCAGGGATGAGCTCTGCCAAACTACTTTCATGCCACTAACATGGATAGCTCTCCTGGCTGCAGCGTATTGTCCCAAAGCCCTACCCTAGGGAGAATGGGTGGCCTCAGTGGCTTGGGCATGGGTGCAGAACAGCCTGTATCTGTGCCATTCCTCAACCTTCTCTGTGAGGGACAAGGACCATGCTGTTCCCTGTGCTGTCCCAGGCCGGGCAGCCCGTGGATGCTGCTCACTGTGAGGGGCAGGGAGGTGCCTGGTCCCTGTGCCTGCCCTGCAGCAGTGGTGGCATGCAGCAGGCAGCGGTCCTGGGCTTTTCTGTTCGACCAGTTTGGACGAGTGGCACAGGGCCATGGTGGCTGCCTGGTGAGGCCTTTGGGGCCTCCATGAGGCCGCTGTGGCATTGGCAGGTGACCAAGATGGCTTGCAGAGTGACAGTGAACAGGGAAGGGATGTAGTGGAGACTGTCCCTCTGCTCTGGCTGCCTGGTGTCGAGGAGCTGCCCCGGGGGCCCTGTGCAATTAAAGTGCTTTTCACTTTAGAAGCCTGGGTTTTGCTGCTCTTGGAAAGCTGACAATGACAAAGGTGCTGCAGCTACCTAGCTACTAGCTGCCAGCAGACTTCTGTATGTGATTGGATACGAGGACAGCTGGGTGAGCACCATAGGGATGCACATGTTTGTCTTCCTCATTGTTCTGGCAGCTCCTCTTGCTCCGGCTTTTGGGGCTGTGGCACTGTGCTGTCAGAGGGTCGATTGTGTCCAACATGTCTGGCAGACAGGATCCAGGCTGGAGGAGGATGCTCCTTGCGGACTCTCCCAGGGATGCAGTGACCAGGCTGGTGGATGGGGGTGCTTTCCAGGGAGGAGCAGTGGCAGCAGGGTGCTGTGCTGCACAGGCAAGCAGCTGGAGAGTGTTCAACCCATGGCAGAGCCCAGCGGGCTCAAACAAGCACAAACGCCCCAACAAACCTGAGCTAAAGAAGCTGTACCTGCGCCACTGCCTAAGGAAGTCCCACTCCTGTCTGTGGAGTGTGGTTTTGCTCCTGGTCCTGCTGCAGGGAAGTGGTTTGGGGGACACAAGTGGCTGGTGGTGCCAGTTCCCACCAGCAGTGAGGTGAGGTCTGGGGGGCTCGTGACAAACTGAGGCTGTTTGGACCAGAAGGAGGGCTTCTGGTACTGGTGTGGGATTGCCTTCATGTTGTTCTGAGTGTCTGTCTGCCTGCCTCTCGGCTGGCTGGTGCTACGTACAGCTTGTGTCTGGCTTCCCTAGGTGGGCTTTTCTGCCTTCTTTAAAGACTGTTTCTTGGCTCAGACCTAGTCTTGACTAGTGAGATCTTTTCCAGAGAGGGCTCGGTGTAGGGCTGTGCCTCCTGTTTCTTAAGTCTATGGCCTGGGCACATGGAACCCTGCTCAGGGGGGCAGGCTGAGAGAGCCCACTGGAAAGCTGTGTACCCACCATTGTGCTGCTCCTGATGTCCAACTCTGGCCTGTCTGCATGGAAGGGAGCACTGGACCAGGCTGTCAGTGATTTCCAGAGCCTGCTTCCCTTGAAGTACACTTCATTTAGCACATGGGGTTTTTAGCAAGACACTAATTCTAGTCTATGCTGCCCATAGACATGCTTCGCTGACTTGTGAGTCTAAGCTGGTTTTAAGTCAGGGAAAGGTAGTCTTGAGTTTTATTAACTTGATTTCACTCAACTTGATTTCTCTCCCCTCTTCTATCCCCTTATTGGGTTCTGGCACTGGGAATTCTCTGCCAAAAGTGAAGGGAAAAGCTTGCACTAGCCAGGGTGGCAGGATTTGTCCAAGGCATCTAACTGCTATGCTGTTGCTACGAATTAAGTTTAATTAACTGGATTCCTTTAACTGATGTCTTTTGACTGGGTGGTTTTGTTTAGCATGAGTAGTCACTTAGCATGGGTAGTTGAAGCTGCTGGAGCCTAAGGCCACAAGTGGAGAAAGATGAACTTAATTTACAACCTGTGCTTAGTTATGTAAATGAAAGCCTTGACACCAATGCAAATTGGAAGATAAAGGGATTAGCAAGGAGAAACAACTGGAGTGATAAGAAATTTCCAGCCACCTCCAGACAACAAAAGAACCTAATGATGGATGAGGAGACCCCAGACCAAAAATCACCATTGGACCAAGAGGCATGTGCAAGGCATGTGAGCAGCATATGATGGCTGGGTGCATAGCATGTAAGGGTATAAACCCCAGAATTCGTTTTGTTTTGGATGTTTCCCTAAAGGCAGCAGCTCAAGCTGCATCTGTTCCAATATTGAATTGCACTCTCCTTGACTTGTCACTGCATGCTGTCTCCCTTGGTGCCACGGAAGGAGGTCTCTGCAGCTTGTATACCTCACCCTGGGGCTTGGCCACGCTCATCCTGGTGTTTACAGCAACATACCTCTGGATCCTCTTCAGATTCAAAAAGCAATTGCGCATATAGAGAGAAACCCTGCATGCTGGAGGAAGAGTTGTGCCACTCTTCCCTGGCACATTATTCCTTGGGATGACGAGGGTCCTCCCAGGGGAACTTGTGCTATTGAGCACTGTTCATATTTTCCTGATATGCAGCCCTGGTGCCTGTAGCTCCCCATTTGCAGGGATGACTGCAGGAGCTCCCAGGGCACAGAGTGAAGCCCAAAGCTTCATGCTCTGTTCTTACCAGTCTGCTGGAGGCCTGGATGAACTCCCTGAAGATGTGGATCCCCATATTCCATGCTGAACAACCCTGGATATTGGAGTTGAACTCTTCACCTGCCAGGGGCAGATTGCAGTCATCGTCCCTCCTGTTTGAAAGCCAAATGGAAGCTGCCTTCTCACCGATCCAGCCCTTGTGCCCCATGGAGAGATGACAAGGACACAGAAGAACCCTTCATACTGGGGTCACTGCTGTGCTTTATACCCAGGCCATAAATCGACACAGTAGAGCACAGGGACCTACTCTTTCTGCTCTGCAAGCTCCCCTGGTTTTTGGGAGCTCATTACCCACAGGCCTGACAATGCAGTGACTCTTTCCAAGGTGCTCCCAGCCAATGCCCATTCTGGCACCACTTCTTGGCATTATTATAATTGGAATAATAATAATGCATCTCTTGGCATAAACTCTCCTGGGAAGAGGAAGAAGCAAGGAAATGTCTGTCTAGGTGAGACCCTCAACCAGCAGTGCACTTGAGCTGCCTTTCTGGATTCAGCCCTTGGGGAGTATTCTGCATGTGCCACCTCCTCATAAATCATCTTCCCTTGCCCCCTGCATCTCATTTGCTGAAAAAGAGAAAAAGAGGTGTGCATTGAAGCAAAGCTCAAATTCCAGAGGAATTCATTGAAGTGTCTGGATTTTACAAGCAGGCAGGACAGAAACCTGATGACTTCAGATGAGGCAATGGAGTCCCGGAGTGACCCCACCTCTACAGACACAACTGCGTTACAGGAACTGGATGTTACAGTAATACAGTAAGCAAAAGGAACAGGATGGGTACAAGTAGCTCATGTGTGCCTGCTCATTACTGAGCTGAGAGTGTTCTCTCTCCTTTGTTATGATGTGTAATTGCCGCGTTAGATGACTAGCTCTGCAGCAGTGTCAACTTGGCTGGGTGACGTACCCTTTGTACCATGTTTTGGATGTACCCGCACCACTTTTAGCCAGCATCTGCTTTCAGCCTGGCCACCCAACCCTCTGATGTATCCCATGTTACTGAGCACCACAATGGATCAGGGCTCTGGATACATCTAGGGGCTGCCACGGGCTCAGCAGCATTCCCACAGCTCAGGTGGGTGAGCAGGAATGCCACTGAACCTGATCATTGCAAATATGAGCCATGGGGAGCACGCAATACATGAAGTGCCAGCTCTGCTCTCCATGCCAAGTCTGCTGTTGTACAGGGAATCTGGGTTACCTGGAGGTGGGAACATACAGGTGACTATGTACCCTGCTTGGAGAGACCTGGCGTCAGCCAGGGACTATTCACAGTGTGCTGGGTTCTATCAGCTGCAGTTCAGGCCTGCCATTCTGAAAATCTGGGGGCTTTCCTCCAAGACTGTGCCATTTCTTCTGAAAAAAGTGATTTTATCACTCCTGCTGGCTGGCTGTTGAACCTAAGCGTTCATTTTATGAAGTTTGCACCCAAGGAACCTGAATCCAAGAGATGGGAAATAAAGCAGTAAGTTCAGAGACATTTCTCTGCTGTGTACTGACACACAACACTCCAGATGACTTAGGTGCTCTCCCATAGGTAGTCAGGCCTGTCAGGGTTGTTCTGGTGGTTCTGATAACACCCAGCTTTGGATAGTGTAAGTGCCTGTTGCAAATGCGTTACCCTCTTGTATTATAAATCACAGAATAATTGAGGTGGATGCAGATAGATTGCTAACGGATCCACTCCTCACTTTGACAGATACTTTTCCAACAGAGAGAGAGAGCTCACTTCAGGTGTCCATTTACAGACATCTGCAGCTTGCTGGGCATCCAAAACAATTAGAAGGGACTGGTAGATAAGAAAAAGGACTTCCAGGAAACTCAGGCCATTCCAGGGCAGCAGTTTGAGGCTTGCTGCAATATCCCACAGAACCTATATTGACACTGGCCTATTACTAGATGAGTTCAACACCTCAGTCCCAGCCATATTCTCTGCTCCACAGCAGGATTTTTCAGCCCCTTTGCTTCTGAAACTGGGGAAGGTGGAACAAACTAGCTTAAGCAGGAACAGTTCTAGGTCAACTCTAAATGCTTTTGCATCTGATGTCAAGAAGAAGAATTCAGATCTTCTTAAAAGGTAAAATAAAACAAGTGTATCAGAATCTTATATAATATCTCACCAGCTGACAAAAAAAGCACTTAAAAGGGGTTAATTTTTCCTCAGTGCAAAGATAAGACTCAGTCACAGAGGTGTATTCCTTTTTTCCCCCTGAGCTATGAATGCTCTGTGCAGAATGCTATGCTGCTTCTGTAAATGTTTAGGGTTTAGAAAATGGAGCAACTGCTACATGGCCAGCTGGAAAATCATAAAGCTAAGACAGAGCCCAGTGCAACCCTGTGCGTGGCAATGAATGCCACAGGTTCACCTATGAGGCATCTGCCCATAGAATAGTTTTTACAACATGGTGTACCGCAGGGTCTCTTTCAGCAAGCATAGGTGGGTTCAATGATCAGGAAAAAAGCAAGTTAACTTTGCTAATTCCATGAGATCCTGTATCAATGGCACTAATAACACAGATGAAAAGAAACAGCTCCTAACAGAACTTTTATGCGTACAAATTAGTAATAAAAAGCCTTTCCCACACTTGTGAGAACATGGAATAAAAGGAGGTTTAAAAGGAAATAAATGCTGCCGCCTAGGGAGCAAGATGGGAATTCACAAGTTCAAACCCTTCTGGCTTACCTGCCGCAGGATTCAGACCATGGCTCCCCCAGTTAGACCTCTCCCTAAGGCTCTTGCTCCTGGCTCTGTGCCACCCAGGACAAATGAAGGGGCTGTATGCGGGTACGGGCTAACACTAAACTGGTACCTAAGAGGAAGAGAGAAGTCTGTCCTCCGTCATTATTATTGGCCAACACCTTTGAATAGATGTTCTCCTATAGAGAAAGGTTTTCAACAGCTAGAAATATATTTTGAGCCTTAAATGTTCAGCGGAAACATGATGGGTTTGATATGTTTTTATCACACCCAAGAGAACTTGAGGATCCCCAGTCCTGAAAGACTCTGCCAGCAATTCAAAGAGAGATGCTTTCCTCCTTGTTCAAACCACAGTGCGTTACCACCTCTGTGAACCCTCAAAAGGGTGCCTGAAACAAAGGGGCTGAGCACTGCCAAACTATACACAGCTAAGGTGGGAGCTGGAGCCCAGCTGCCCAAGCACCCTTCTGCAGTCTCTGCTGGGCAGTGTCTGGTGCAGCCCAGGGGACATCTTGTTTAGGTACATTTCCTGGACAAATTTCTTTTGTATTTCCATGTGTGGGAGAGTCGGGAATTTACTCAATTGAGAAAGCACTTCTTATAAAGAACCATTTAAAATGTGACAAGAGAGAGCAAAAGGGAAGTTGGGCAACGTAGCTACAGCAGTTGCAAGAAATTTCAGCATTGTTCCCCCCCAAAAACGGTTTGCCTGGAAGGCGAGTAACAGTAGCATACATGAAAATAAAAGTCAGGTTGAAAGAGGCTTACAAAACCAGGTTGATTCTGGGCAAGTCCTGCTTTTGGTGATTTTATTTATTATTACAAGAAGAGCAATGTAAAAGGTTTAAAAGATAAATAACCTCAAGAGAAAAGAAATACTTCTACCTTGGTTTAGTGGAAAAGTTAATGCCACCTGCCCCAAGGAGCTCTGGGTACCATGACTGCAAGGGTTGTTAGACCCAGTGCAATGCGGCCATAGCAGCATTGCTTACTATGGCTATGGCTTGGGTGCTTCGGCAGGCTCTGAGCCTACCTGATCACCTTTCCCTCCAAGCAGGACACCTCCAGAATCCAGTGACTCTGCTGAATGAGAGGTATCTTGTTTGGGGTAAGACTAGAAAGAAGTAGGATCTGTGACATATACCTGCATTTCTTCACAAATCTTGCTGTCAATATTTATCTGTGGGAATTGCCTCAATTTTTTAGTGTATAGAAAATGAAGTAAAAATGTTGGGGCAGATTTAGTGAGTAATTACACACAGGACTGAATTCACCACTTTTCAAATATGCATAAACCCAAAAAGATTTAAAAGTCGGCTCTAAGGTACATATTAAGCATTCGTATGCTAGGGACAGTGTGATTATAACTGTCCTACATGCTATTTTTTATTTGGATTTGTGTCATTTAGTGGTGTTTACAAAACCAGATTTCCTGAGTTTCGAAAGAAAGTAAAAAGCAATGCGATGCACACGTTTGTCAAATACTGAAAGAACATTTCTACAGCTGACAAGACTGGAGTTGTTAAAATTTGCTTGTAAGCACAATTAGATATCAACGTAGAAATATCAGGAACAACTTATTGTTTCCATCCAGTTGTTAACTCATAGCATAGCACACAACTGCTGTGGCATCTGGTGCAATTTGAAAAGGTGAAGATTTCCACATCTGGATGTGTAAACGATAGCTGAGAGCACACAGGAACTTTCTCAAATGGATTTGCCACCAAGAGAAATTGATTTTCCATCCACAACTGATACCTTGTAGGGAGGCACTGGTCATCTTTCTTTTCCATCCTCATATTCAAGTTGCCACGCGACTGCTTTATCCTAAGCTTCCAGCCCTCCCGTTGTGCCACACAGGACATCTCTCTGTCAATGATTAGTCTTTGCATGAGGGAAATGAAAGCAGCCATGTGCTGGAAGATAAGGATAGATTCAACCCCTTAGAGGAACTAGAAAACAAAAGCACTATTTTTTTTCAGACCCAAAGTCACTGACCTGTGAATGTTCATCAGCCATGAAGTGTGCTGTACATCTCTGCCTGAGCTGCTGCTGCCCAGCAAAGCCTGACAAAGCCATTTGTCTGTGGTCAGGGCTACAGCAGGTGCCATTTGGCTTCAATCAAAGGTAGAAGCCATCTGTGTATTACTAACACAGGGTAAGACAACCCAAATGAAATTAATTTCAAGCAACATGCAGAAAACACATGTCTAGCGGAACAGAAGGGAACAAACATAAGAAAGGCTATGTGCCCATGTGTACAAGTGCTAGGAAAGAACTGAACCCCAGTGCTTGCACACCCGCCCTGGAGGAGGGCCCACCAGACCCGCTCTGGGGTGCACCCTTTTACATGAGTCTTGACTTCTCAGGTTTTGCTTTAATGTTTGCCATGGGAAATAGCTCTTGGATGCCAGCCCAGGGTGGTGACGCTGGTGCCCCACGGAGCAGAGCCCAGAGGGTTGGGGGCCCCAGGGCAGCCTGTGCTCCCTGCCAATGCCCCTTGCACTCTGAAACAGCCCTTACCTGTGGCAGAAGGTGCCCTGATCACTGCCCTCTGCCAGTAGGTAGCAGTAGGGAGTTGGTAGCCACCACATGAAACCCCTCCAGTGGCTTCCCTGGGGTCACTGGCACCTGAGGGCTCAGACCCTCTCAGAAGCAAAGAGCAGTGGCTGCTGCCAGGACTGCCCATGACAGAGGTGCTGGGACCTTCTTGCTCCCAGGTGGTGCTGTGGGAATGGCACTGGGTACCCGTTCATTTCCTTCTCCAAACAACTGAGCTGCTGGTATACAGCCAGCACATCTCTTTCTTACCCTATGATCTGCCTTGCATGGGAAAATAAATTGGGCTTCAGGTTACTAGTGTACTATGGCTATGTTTATCAACATTGGTTTTAATACAGTAACAGTACTTTTAACAGGCAAGATTATTTATTAAGGCAGGCTACATGAAAGGTACATTTAAAGCATTGTTTCCTCAAAGCGCTGAGGACTGTGTCCTCATTTTCTTCAAGAGTGGCCACCTTCCAGATCAGCATTGTCCTTTCTTGGAAATTTGGACATCCTTTTTATTTTCTCTGCAAGTAGAAGGAAAACATTTTAGAAGAGAAGGACTACCCTTGAATGTACACAGACATTTTATAAAGCAAACCTCTTATGTTTTTCTATGTGTTCAATTAAATGCAATGATGCATTTAATTGCATCACGTATGGCAAACATCACCACAAAGTAACCGAATTGCAATGATCTGTGTCACACACACAGAGTGAGTAACTTACCAGAAACAGACTCACTTCAGACTTTGTTACCCATAAAAACCTGATAAAGCTGTCTGCAAATCAGAAGGTTCAAACCACAAGACGAGTCTTGCCATGAGGAGTAAGGTGTCCGTTACAAAGCACTAAAGCAAGTCAAAGTTCCCAGTCCCCAAAGTAGGAACCAGTTCTAATGCTTGCAAATTTTTCCCCTGGAATCCCAGGCTTCACTAAAATTTGAATGTGAGAGAAAGTTGAAGTCTTTATGGAAATTTTAGCCAAGCTTTCTTTAGTTTGGGAACATTAGATTTTGTTTGTTTTTGAAGTTCTGTACACGATACTTTGGGGTGCTCCATTTGCAAATCTCAGTTTGCCAAGCAAGTGCAGATACAAAAAGAAAGTGATGGAATGCAAACTGCCCTAGATCTCCAGTTCAATTCCCTATCTTAATAGAATCAAGCTGGTTTATTCCTCATGAAATTCAAGAGGCTTATGATTACCCAGAAGATGTAGCAATAGTTGTATCAGGAATCTTTTTACCAGAGGGCAATGGAGTGAATTAGGAATATGAAAGGAAAAACCAAGCCCAGCGGATGTAAAACACATGTAAAGATGTCAGGAAAAGTCCTGTCTTAAGGACAGCCCTTGCACTAGAGCCTACAGAGGTTCAGAGCTCAAGCTGCTGTGTCTGTTTCCAAAGAGCTTCTGTTGCTGCCAGGCTAGGCTTAAATTAAGGTCAGTTTTTCCCACTGCTACTGGACACTAAGTATGGAAGAGACCTGGGATCTGCAATTGAGCATGCACTTCAGAATGGATTATATCTAGCTTCAAATAACACCCCAAAAGCCAGAGAGGAAGACCAGCTTTGGTCTTACAGGCTGCAGTGAGAACCAGGATGCGCAAGGTTTGTGCTGCACCTTTGCTTCAGGTGCCCCATGTTATCACAGATCAGCCACAGTGACCTCTCCTGCAGTACTCTGGATGCATGTGGGACTCTCCAGGTGCCCACATGGCCTTGCAAGGCTAACAGAGCCCATGGACAGTCCTCTCTTGGTCATCATTGAATGATGGCCACAGTGCCTTCTAAAAAGTCCTTTCATGGGTTTAAACACGGCTGGAAGTGACCTGCAAGTTGACTGTTGAGAATCACCTAAGTTTATTTAGAAGTGACTGTGTTGTAATTCACTATCTGCCCCTACATCTGTTCCTACATTACCGCATGACACTATATCTCAGCAACTACTGATCCCGCAGCTTGTTTAGAAGGGCAGCAAGATCTCTTTGTTCTCCCCTCCTAAGGAGTGTGATGGAATTCACCTCAGAATCCCTGAAGTGAAATGACCATTGCTTATCACTATGAACACTCTTTCACAGCTGCACTTTTTCATTTTTTAAAAAAATTATTGAATTATTAAAGAATAAAATACCCTCTATCAAATAACAGGAGAGATTTTTCTTCATTTTTAGACAATCTGAGTGGCAAAATAGCATTTTCTCCTAACATTTGGCATGTGAAAGGAAGTACAGGAGATTGGAAAATAAACATTTTTGTAGCAAAAGCTGCCTTTTGGGTGGGATCTTTCATGGGTTTTGGTGGAGGGTGTGGAATAGTCTGGCCTTATATTTAATAGTTCATACAGTGGCACTGTACGAACACTACAAACACCCTCTGAAATACTCCTCCTTAGGAACTACAGAGGTGAATGTTGAGTACTCCCAGCTAACTGAATCCAATATAAGCCATTTACAGGTATCAGGATAAAAGCTGTTGCAAGGGATCAGCAGTTGAGTAGATATAGCTAATGTCAGTAATCTACCAGTTAACTGACTGTCAGGTGAATAATGCGAGCATGTGGCTCACACAGAGGGAAGGAAAGGTTGCGTTAGGCTAGGTTAGGGTGTCAATTAGGTGGCTACCTGTTTGAAAGGCAGAGCACACACTCATTTGAGTAGGTTTCTCCATCGGTCCCACAAACAGGATTGTAGTGCCTTGGGCATCCAATCACGCCGTAATTTTCGCAGTCAGGCTAGGGAAGACAGGTACATAAGAAGATTAAGATACACCTTTGAAACAGGTTACCCATCCGCTTCTGATCTGAGGGCTTCTGAAAAACACCGGCACTTCACGGGAGGCAGCGGGACACACGGGCGGCGAGGAACCGTCCCGAGCGGCAGCCGCAGGTGGGGCTGATAGCAGGCTCTCCAGGGCAGGCGGGTACCGGCTCCGCGGTCCTAGCCCGCGGCTCCGGGCAACGGCCGCCCTGCCCCGGCGGCCCGGCGTGGGGCAGGTGGGATCGCCCTTCCCGGGGACGGCACTCACCGGGAAGCTGGCGACGGCGCCGGGACACGACAGGAGCCCTGCGAAGAGCGAACGGCGTTAACGACTTCTGGTCCCGCTCGCGTTACCCCCGACCTCCCCCGGGGGCAGCGGGTGTCCGCCACCGGTCCCGTCCCCAACCGGCCCGTGCCCAGCACCGTCCTGCGCCGGTTCTCCACCCTGCCCCGGTGGCTGATACCCTCTTAGGTTCCGTTGCCGCGCCCTCAAACCGGTTGGTGCCCGGTACCGGACCAGGTTTCCCCTTCCCCTGGACGGGGCACGGAACAAGCCCACTTCCCCAGCACCGGCTGCCCCCCGCCAGCCCCTGCCCGGCGCAGTGCGTCCTGTACCGGTGAGGAGGGTGGTCAGCAGCACCAGGAGCGGCACCGGCACCTCCATGGCTGCGGACAGACTAACGGCAGCGGGCGGGGCCGCGGGGAGCAACTGCCGCAGCGGAGCGAGGGGGGGCAGAGCGGAAGCATCGGGCGCTGAGGCTGGGGGGCCACTAGGGGCTGAGGATGGAGAGCGGGTACCGTGGGGCTGGGATGAGCCGTGGTCCCACCGGTGGTCTGGGGGAGGGTGCAGGCGCCACCAGGGGGGAGGAGAAGGGATGAGGACCCCCTATTTTGGTTTGGGGATGCGGGGTTAAGGTGCCCGAATGCTGTCCTGTGCAAGAAGTCTGTGCCTGCCCTGCTAGTGGGTCCACATGGGGTCGCTTGTCCCTGTCATTTCCATGGGGAACCCCCAAAATAACCAGCAACTAATCAAGCTGTGCTGCTGCAATGCACAGAGCAACGCAGAAACCTTGCTGGGACCACGCTCACTGGGTGAAAAGGCTGGGATTCCAGCATTCCCTAGGCTTCCTTGGTTGACTTCACCTCATTAGAGCTGAGTGCTGACTGCAGGGTGTCATGGGCAAGATGGGGAAGTTGGATATACTTGTGCAGTGCCATGTGGCTGTTAAGGTCATAGCCTCTGTCTTGTAAAGTGACATGGGATGGCTTGTGCTGAGCTGTGAGTGCCTTCTGTCAAGAAGAAGAGAAAGTTAATACAGCCCCAGTAATAACGCCAACCTGCTTTCATCCGGAGTCATGGGAATCCAGGCCAGTGGGGGCTGGAACGGCTCAGCATGCTGTCCTGCCAGCATGGCTGGGTGTCTCGGTTGCACTGGCCTTCCATGAGCATCTCATCGGTTAGTCCCTAATAAGAGTGGTTAGCTTTGTACAGAGGCTGGTTCTGGAATTGTTTTTATGCAGTTTCCTGAAATCTAGGGTATGGGTTTCTTGTAAAACAGCTTATACTTGTGTATGTGGGCTGGGGTTTGGACACATCAAGTGTTTTGGTATGTCCTGTATAGGTACATGTGTAGGCATCACGCATCCTTCTCACCTCTGTGTCAGCCTCCAAGTCATCACAGAATCACAGTATGGTTAGAGTTGGAAGGGACCTCACAGATCACCCAGTTTCAACTCCCCTGCCATGGGCAGGGACAACTTCCACTAGACCAGGTTGCTCAAAGTCCCATCCAACTTGGCATGTCCTTCTCCTGTGTGTTTCTGAGTGTGCTCTACCTGCCCGGCATCATAGGGAGGTTATTTTATTATCTGCTAAAAATGTTTGTAAGTTGTTTGTTTCTTAAGTTCATTTCACCAGTTAAGTGCAAAGCTCTTGCTTAAAGCTGTGTTTGCATAGGAAAAAAACCCCAGCCACAACAAGCCAAGGAAGAGCTCAATGCCCCAGCTGTTGGTAGCCCAGACAAGCTTTCTCTTGAGCAACTCCAACAGAGCAAGCACAAGATGGATGTGAACTGTCACCATGGCACCTAAGAGAATGGCTGCCTCCCTAATAAAACATTATCCACACTGATGAATTTTCTAATGAGCTAATTACATGCTTATCAATTCGTTGCGCTTGATCCCAGGCAAACAGGGTTTATGGGACCACTTTGGTTTAACGTTGCTGCAGTTGTCACTCCATGACTGTAACAGGAACTCATTCTCAGCCCCGTGTTCCGTCCTGGATGCTTCCCCTTGATACTGAAGAGAAAATATGGAAAAGTAATCTGCAGGTGCTTTATTAACTCTCAGCATGACACTCGTATCTTAACTTGGTGCCAGTCGGACCTCCTCAGTGCCGGAAGCATTTCGTTTCATTTGTTTGAGTTCTTTCCACTGAGAGCATTTAACTTTGCCTTATTTGATTTGAATAAAATTTTAGAGACAGGTCTTTAGAGAGGGGAAAATGAAAGAAATGAGGTTTGAAACAGATGAAAAGATAACTTAAAGAACTTTTCTCCTGGCAAGATGGAATAGCTATTAGAAAATGCACATTTTCTTCCACAAATTATTAAGAAGTGGAGGCGAGGAAGCAGATAATTATGCAGAGGTCTTCTTAATCGCGTTTGTATCCTGTTGACACATTTCTGATATGAAAGCTGAGTCACTGGAAAAGAAAATTGCAGCATTATTTGCATATCTCCTAGAAGTTATCTTCTTGTTAACATCAGGTAGTTGATTAACAAACATGGAAAATAATAATGATCCTAGCGTATAGGCTGCAGGGAGCAATATATAATTAGAGGTTACATCCCTACAGAGAAGATCCGTTTCTGCCTTGTGCTTAGTGGAATAACCCTCTGTGCTTGGAAGCTGTAATTTGTTGGAACGTCAGTCACTATTCTATGATTCTAGGGTTCTACGAAAAGCTTTTAGACAAAAAATGATAAATGCCATTACATAGAGTCATAGAACGGCTTGGGTTGGAAGGGACCTTTAAAAGTCATCTAGTCCAAGCCCCGTGCAATGGGCAGAGACATCTTCAGCTAGACCAGATTGCTCAGAGCCCCATCCAACCTTACCTTGAATATTTCCAGGGATATTTGCCACCTCTCCGGGCAGCCTGTGCCAGTGTCTCACCACCATCATTGTAAAAAATTCCTTCCTTATATCTAGTCTGAATCTACCCTCTTTTAGTTTAAAGCTGTTGCCCCTTGTCCTATTCTAAGAGGCCCTATTAAAAAGTTTGTCCCCATCCTTCTTACATCCTTCTTATAAACCCCTTTTTAGTGTTGAAAGGCCTTCTCCAGGCTGAACAACCCCAGCTCTCTCTGCCTTTCCTCATAGGAGAGGTGCTCCAGGCCCCTGATCATTTTTGTGGCCCTCCTGTGGACCCACTCCAACAGGTCCATGTCTTTCCTGTGCTGAGGACTCCAGGGCTGCAGCTGGCACACAGTTGGCTTTCTGGGCTGTGAGCATGTTATCTGGTTCATGTCCAGCTTTTCATTCACCAGTACCCCTTCTCCTCAGGGCTGCTCTCAATCCCTTCATCCCTTCCTCTCTGATGTTCATTTTAAGTGATTGAGTCCCCTTGTGAAAAACGGAATTTGCCCCACTCTTGGTGTTTCTTGGAAAGAAAATGTGTCCAAGACTTGGAAAGAAAATGTGGACTCTGATATCTTTGTCTTTGGGAATTTCCAAGACTCAGCTGGACAACGTTACAACTCGGGTGATCTACTGTTAGCGGTTGTCCTGTTCCTGGCCTGGAGACCCAGAATTATCTTCCAGCCATCACTGCTATAACTCTGTCTCCATGTCCATGAAATCCATTCAAGAGCTTTCATCTGCTGATTCGTATCACATTTACTTATGTTGCCTAACCTCCTGAAATCAGTGGGTATCAGGCACTGGAAGGATGAAGACTTCCAGTGAAAGACAGCCCAGGAACTTTCGCTACTACCATTTTGCAACATGTCAATACCAACAAAAGTGCTTAACACAGGTATTAAAAATGTGTTTGATAGTGCCTGTCGTTCAAAAAGTATCACCTTTTGTTGGGAAAAAGGGATTGGCTGACACACCTCTGCCAGGACGGGTGTGCCAAAGCTGAAGGGACAATAGTTTGCTATTTGTTGGGTCCTCAGGAACATCTAAGAGGCAATTTCTGGGAGCACAGACATGCCCCCATTGCAGTAGGAAAGGCTTCAATATGTTCCTTACTCTTCTACCTTCTGGAAAAATTGGGTGGGGATCTGGGTTATAAACCTCAGCAGTATTCTCTCTCATTCTCTGATTCATGGAAAACATTTGCATTAGTGGATTAACATCTACTTTGGGCCTCTCCCAGCACCTCAGAGAGTAAGGCCACTGAGCCTAATAAAAACCCGCACTTTTTCATGAAGATGGGACAAGTGGAGAGCTATTTTTCACCATTGAGTGAAATGGAGTCTCTTTGCAAAGAGGGAGTCAGGCTGATGATAGCTTTGCTCAAGCACAAGAGCACCATGGGCTTAGGTGGCAGGGCAAGCTGGGAAGAAGCTAGGAGACACCAGTTCTCAGTATAAATTTAGTTTACAATCTCAAAAGAAAGCTGATCTATCACCTCAACTGCTTAAAGCAGATACAGGGAAAGGTCCAGGTGCCAGGAAGGTAGGGGCTAAGGGACTGGGTTGCTTGCTACCTTAAACTGGAGGATTCAGCAGTGGTATATCCACTTTGCCACAGGTTGTGATGGACGCTGAAAGTTTTGAAGTGAAAGAAAAAAAATAGAGTTTCAGAGCAAGAAAGCAGGTGGCCTTACATAGCATGAAAATTCCCACTTGAATAGGTTCCTGCAGGCTGCTGCAGGCAGGAACGTGGCACAGGAGAAGTCTGGTTATGCATTTGCTCTGGTTTTCTCTTAGCCATGACTCTCGGAGAGCAGAGGCTGGCGAGAAGGATGCTACAGGCATGCACATCCTGCAGTCCCCTATTCATACGGGGAGGATATTTTCATCCACTGAAGGAAGCAGCAGCTTGCCTGTGCTGTCTCAGGCAGTCTGGCGGGGCATGGTGATTGGGCACGTCCCAGTTGCACTCGTGCCATGCATGTGAATCTCTTGCTATAAGTATGGGAGCTTGTCTTTCCACCTGAGTAATTACTGGGGTAAAAGCAAGCGACACCCTTGAAGGAACATAGCAGAGGACAATCAAAAGTGCTTCTGAGGTGCTTTTCAGTACTTCACCACTGAAAGCTTCTTTCCTAAGACACCGGAGGGCTCCCACTTCTGGTGAGACTGGGAATGCCCTAGAAACGGTTGGCACTAGCTAATTGGCCATTTCTGCCAACTTGAACCTCGTACAGCAGCAAGGCAGGGAAGGACAGAAGGCAAAGAGCTGGTTTTCCTACCGTTTTAGTCTCCCTGGCAATGGGGAAATAAGTGAGCACCAAGCAGGTTAATAAGCTGTTGGTTTAAGTCTGGGTTTGTTATGCAGGGGGGGTTGGTTCCCGTTGGCAAGCTGCAACCCTGGCCAGGTCCCAGGCACTGAGCTGTGGCATCACCTCTAATTTTGGTAGACTCCTTCAGGCTGTTTTTGTAAAGGCTGGGTTCAAATGTGCACAGAAAGATGTGGAGGAAGCTCCTCATCTCATCACACTCCCTCGCCATCCTGTCAGTGGCATTCCCACCCCCACAGCAATAAGAGATTGCTCCGGGGGTCCTATCTGTCACACACAGCCCATGAATCATTCAGCTGAGCTGTGCTCATACATTTGCAATCCCACGTAGCCCAAAAGACAGGATCCAGGCCTCAGGGATTCAATTATGTACACACAGCTCAGTCTTTCTTTCCTTGATCCCTCCGCACCCATTCATTTTGCTCCATCTTGTGCTGTTCTCTGCTGTATCAGTCACAGATGGGCAATTTATCCTTGCCTGTTTCCCACATGAACCCCATCTATCACCTGCCTGCCTTTGAAATTAATTTACTGGCTGGCCAACTGCCCACTTTACATCCTTGGCTCCCTCCCATCTGTGTGTAACATGGGGGGTGCTCTCTGGAGGAGAGGGTGAGCGTCTCATGGTGGATGCATTTGCTGCAGCATACTATGGCCCTAAGGAATGTTGCTGAGTTTTAGGGAGCGCAACCCCTAAAAGTGGGGAACAGGCTGTTGTGAGTTACCTGTACGCTTCTGGAGGATCTGCTCATGCTGTCAGTTGTCATCACAGAACAAAGCAGCAGCCTTCATAGAACGGTTTGTGTTGGAAGGGACCTTAAAGCTCATCCAGTCCCAAGCCTCTGCCATGGGCAGGAACACCTCCCACTAGCCCAGGTTGCTCAAAGCTCCATCTTGCTCTCAGTCCATTCTCTGCCCAGCCCGTATTTGTGCTTAGGATTGCCCTGATCCTTGCACTTGGCCTTGTTGAACTTTGTTGCAACTGATGTTTACATGCGCTCACCTCTCCACCTGGTCAAAGCCCCTCTGGATAGCATCCCTTCACTCCAGTGTGTCGACTGCACCACAAAGCTTGGTGTTGCTGACAAACCTGCTGTGGTCCAGGTCGCCGACAAAGATGTTGAACAGCACCAGTCCCAGTACTGACCCCTGAGGAATGTTGCTTGTCACTGGTTTCCCTTTGGACATCAAGCTGCTGATCACAGCTCTCTGAGTGTGACTATCCAGCCCATTCCTTTTCCACTGGTTAGTACATCTATCACATCCATGTCTCTCCATCTCTCTGCCTTCTGCTTGGCAAAGAAAGGTATGTGGATTGCTGTGATACCTGAGTCTTGAACGAGGGCTCTAGTAGTCCCTGGAACCTCCAGAAAGCTCCCGAAGGGGTGTCCTGATGGGCAGAAGTCAACGTAGTCTTCCCTTTCTCCCTCCTCCCAAAGTTTTTGTTTTCTGCTGTAGTTTTGAGCTCAGCTAAGCACATCTATCTACTTGATCTGTCAGAGACAGATTTACAGGTGCTGACTTCGACTTCTGCTGTGTGTGCTAGTTCAAATGATGCATTGCAGAGCAGGGCCACACATCCTGCCAGAGAGGATTGCTTTGTCTTAGTGGTTTGCCCTGGGATCATAACCACTTTGGTGGGAGGTGGCTGGTCCCAGTGGCATTTCTTGTGTCAAAAGCTTTGTCAGAGAGCTGAAACTCTCAATACTGACTCTCAAGGTTGTAAAAACGTCTTCTAACTGCTTAAGCTGTAGAAGGAGACAGAGTTAAGAGAACCTGCCCAGAATGCTGCTCACCTTTTTCTGGGTACTAAGGCTAAACCCTGTAGATGATCTGCAGCTGTAGAGCAACAGCCAGGCTGGTGGGTAGCAAGAACTCTTTTCAGCTGTGAAATTATCCATGGGGGTGGGAGGAAATCTGCTACTTAATCGTCACAGTGCTTGAAATTGAGTTGGTCTAATACTGCTAATAATACAAGCAATACTTGTCTTATTTCTGTATGGAAAGACACTTTGAAAAGTCAGAGGTATCTTCTTAAATGTCCACCTATCTCTCACAGTGTGTGTGCATCTTGCTGCCTGCACCACTGCCAGCCATTGCTGTGGGGTCTGTATTTTCACTAGAAACCTGCCACTGGTCAAGTGAGGAGAACAGCAAAAGGAGGAGGAGGAGGTGGCAAAGCCTGGGGCTCGTTGGAGGCATTTCTGAGTGGTGCTGCTGGATGGAAGACCTGCAAAAGGCAGGAGTGCCCAAAATACTGCCTGCACTTGAGGGTGAGGGAGGTAAATCTCAGCTTTGTTTTCCCCTCACCCTCTTACGGCCTGACCTGGCCCATACTCCTCCGTCACAAAGCTGTGACTTCTTTTGCTCTTATTGCTTCTACATCTGGAGCAGTACCTTGCATATGGGATTTTTCTTGTTAGGTCTGCATTCTAGACAAAGCTTGTTTTTAAGTAGTGTTAGAAATAGTGTTTTTAGCTGCATGATCTCTTTTCCAACAACAAGGGTAATTCTCATGTGTAATAGAAAAATCTCAGTTTTCCTCTAGATTTTCAGCTCCTTCCTCCCCTACAGGTTTGGGGATATTTTGAGAGGCTGAAGGATGAAGAAATAATATTTTCTCTCTTTTGCAGATGGTCCTGTTATTGCAGAGCAGAATGACGGTTACATGAACTGTTCTAAGCTTCAACATGAGAGGCCAAGGCTCCCCAGCTGGTATTGGAAGTATCATGCTTTTGGGTTAGTTCCATGCCCAACAAGCAAGATGAGTTCAGGAGCTGCAAGAGCTTGGTATATTTTTGTCTATTGGTGCTCTCAGGCTCCACTGAGCCTGGGCTTTTCTGATCTGAGGGGCACTTTTGACCTGGTTCACTTAATTCCTTAGTGAGAACAGCCAGATCTCATTAGTGCCTTAGGAATCCCTACTTAGCAACTCTGGCTGTTTCTCCTCAAGAGATTTTAATGAGTTGTAGGGGAAACAAGGGTGCAAGAGCGACAGCTCCTGACCAAATGAATTGGTCCCGCTAAGACATCAAGATTTGGCCATAGCTGGTTAATGAGGTCAGGGCTGGTTGAAAGCGTGAGAATGGTTTTCGCTGATCCTGCTCTGGCTCAAGGAATCTACAAGCTTGTCCTTGTACCATGTGGTGGCAGCCTTGCTCACAGTATGTGCTCTGTGTTCCCTGCTCGCATGACTGGTTTTGTCCGCAACATTTTGCGTTCACACCATTCATCCCATTAGGATGAACGGACCATATATGCCATCAGCTGGATAATACTGTACTGTAACGTAGTGTGTTCATCCCTGCAGCATCAGCAACGTACAACTGCTTCCTTTACTTGCTGTGCTGGAGACAGCTATAACTCAGTATGAATCTGCCCATTCCACTGGGCTGGGTGCTCCAACATGCATTGTCAGTGCCTGTTGAGTGACAGGGCTGTGCGGGAATGAGGATGTGAGGATGTCAGGGGCATGCAAGACCTCACTCAGCCTTTCAGGTCCCTGTGAGCAAGGACTGGTAGCAGGGAGCAAGGGCCATTCCTATCTGACTCCCTTATCTTTTCCCTGCTAATTCACACAGGATTTGTCTGCTCCGTGCTATGTCTCATTCTAAGGTCTGTTTTGGAGGGCTGGGGTCTCTCTTGCTCACAGGTTTGCCTGTGCTGGTGCTTGAGGGGGGGGTGGATACAGGCGGTATTTATTTTGATTGAGCTACAGTGTTGTGTTTGGCAGGGCTTTCCAGCAGCAGCGGCTTAGCAGGTTGTGGGCATACTTGGAAGTGAGTCACCAGGCAGTAATGACGGTAGGAAGAGGAGAACATAAATGCTTTGAGTTGTTCGGCTTTTCCTGATAGGAACCAGGCACAGGGGCAAGGTTCACTTGGAGTGACAGAGAGCATCTAAACTGAAAGGTCACCTGAGGTGATCTGGAGAGGTGGCTCAGCTCAGATCCTCGTTGTGTCCCTGCCACCAGCCGATGTGGAGAATTCCTGGCAGATGCATATGATGTTGACAGGAGAACTTTCTGCCGGTCAGCTTCTCTAGCCATCAAGAATCTCACCAGGCTGATGTGGCTGTCCTAAGGTACATAGGCTTCAATACAGGCTGGCTTCACTAGGAATCATCCAAACACCTCATATTTAAACTGAGAAGCACTTACTGCTGTAATAAAAGTGCCTACATAGAGATTGCAGTGTGCTGCAACTGGTTTGCTCTCCACTGAGCACCAGCAGAAACAATGTGTGTGGTTTGCAGTATTGTTTTATCCCCTTGATTTTGGCTTTCACTGGTGTTTGTGATCAGAGATGCACGTATAGGACAGTAATTAGGCAGGAAGTATTCATAAGCTGCGTTTTGGCAAATGCAAGGTTACTGCTGGTGTTTTCCCTCTGCAGTAAATGCTGGCCAGGTGGCCTAAATGAGAGAGCTCTGTTCCCTCCATGTTTGTTGTGCTTCTGATATGTGCCACACTGGCAACTGGTACCCTGTGGGCACATTGCCATTACCCTGGGGTCCTGCAAAACCCAGTATTCCTCCATTTAGGGACCTTGGTGCTTGCAGGCACTAACCTTGTGATAATGAGCGTAGTAGAAAAACCTGCAGAAAAGACAGGCAGGGGGGAAATAGATGTTGCTCTCACAGCATGTTTCTTAAACATGCATTTAAATTATTTGGAGAGCTGAATCTGAGCTGGTGAGTTTCCTTTTTAGCTTATCGCACAGGAAGGACCCTTTACAACAGATCTGCTTGGTACAGATAGCTTTGGGCTTCAGGTGGAGGCCT
Source organism: Psittacula echo (assembly GCF_963264785.1). Classification (NCBI taxonomy): domain Eukaryota; kingdom Metazoa; phylum Chordata; class Aves; order Psittaciformes; family Psittacidae; genus Psittacula; species Psittacula echo. Next base: position 49,211,746 of record NC_137735.1, on the reverse strand, counting down.
TGGAGTTATCAGATGGATTTGTTGTAGGAACCAAGTGTAGTGCAATAACTAATGACAGGATAATAACAGTATGGCGCTTTGGAGGAGCTACAACTGCTGATGGCAGTCTTTGCATGTGCAAAGGACAAAGAAGTTGTGTCTTCTTACTAATGAATTTGCTACTATTTTAGCATGGAGTTTTACTGCTGGTAAGTGGTACTATGCAAGCTCCTCATACGCTTGCATTGGTTCAGGAGGACCCTGTTTTACTGTGATTCCCAATAGTTCCTTGCGCATTACTAGGTTTATATATCAGATTCTGGAAGCAAACTGGTGGCTAATGCTGAAGTTGCCCCTGAGGGCTGCTGCTATACTGCCTGTAGAGAGGCAAGGAGTGATCTGGCCTGTGGAGCAGCACCCTTGGGTGCATCCGCCATGTGGATGATGAGTCGGGAGGTGGAGGAATGTGGAGCTGAAGCCAAAGTCCCTAGATTGCACCCTTTCATGGCTATATGCTCTGACCTCTTAAAAAGGCCTTCATCCTTGGGTCAGGTGTGCTGCATCTGGGGTGGCCAAGGTACTGATATTCCCTGCAAGTGTTGTGTTTTGGGAATGGTGGTATGAATGAAATGCTGCTTAGTGGCACCTCTAAAAGTGACAATTGAAAAGCATCAGGGATATAGCTGAACCACTCAACTCTGACTTTCTTTGGTTACTTCCAGCTCTGAATCTGGTCAGGTGGTGACCAGTAGCTGCAAAGTTTCACATGCCACATGAAAGGGGCCAAGAAGGGCTGGAGGGAAGTCCCAAGCTCTGCTATACTTCCAGGATGGTGTAGGAAGGGAAGGTCTCTTGTCTGTGCATCTCAGGGTAATCTTTGTGGGTGAGCTGGATGTGCAGCAGTCCTCAAATGCGAACTGATGCTCTGTTTCAGTTGTCTCTTCACTCCCTTCTCCATCTGTGCTCTACATGCCCATTCGCACGGTGACCACCCTTGGCGAGGACACATGGAAACCTCTGCAGTCTCTAGGAGATATCAGCAAGCTTATTCCACAGACAGCTAGCGACCAGACGTGGAACAGATAGTGCAGCAGGAATTCAGGCCTGGGACTATTGCTCAGAGCAGCTTAGGCATTGGTTTCAGTCTCCCAAAATGCAATAAGGGCTAGAAGGGGAATCCCTGTGCTCTGTGCTCATTTGGTGCCAGATCTGGAGCGTGCACCCACCCAAGAACATTGCTGAGAACTAGAGCTTTGCCCAGAAGTTCTGGAGAAATTGAAAACTTTAAAGTGCAGCCTCAGCCTTGTGTTTAATGGAGCTTCTATCACCGCCATCAGGGCGGAGAGGACGGGCTGAGCTTGCAAACCAGCTGTGGGCATCCTCCAAAGCCCATCAACACCAGAAGCCGAAGAAGTTGCCTTGGAAACTGTGATGAAGCTGAAGTTGCAGGGAGTTCCTGGCAGACTAACTGGAACTGCAATATAGATACCATCCCTGATGCTGGCATCAGGCAGATCTCAGCACTCATGGGGATTCTCATCTCAAGCTGGATGTTAGAAAGGGACATCCTAGTGTAGCAGGATGCTAGGCAGCTCTTCAGTTGCGGGTCTACCCACTTTGGGGAGCATGAAAAGAGACAGGGTTCATATCAAAGTACTTTCTCCCCAGGGAAGTAGTTGACTCACCTTCCTTAGTGAGTCAACTGCGCCTGTTCCTGGGTTATGTTATCCTCTTAGAAAGATGAGTGAGCAAAGCAGGTACATTTGCAGCAGTAGAGGAAAAGGTTTCTGCATGGAATGAGAAAGGAGATGGACTGGAAGACCAAGCACCAGATAATTTGCCTCAGGGACAAAGAGAATGAAGCAGGCTACTCACTTTTTTTTTGCCACAGGCTAATTAAGGAATCAATGTAATGCTGGAAACCTCTGAATGCTTAATGGAAAAGCAGCTAATTAATTAACATTACAAATCATAATCATTAAGGAATTAATCTTTCATGAACTTCATTAGGAATGGTGAATGAATGGGTACATGGGAGGAAGACTTTCGAAATATGAATTATGGTTGTTTCTTTCCAAATCACTGCTATTTAGTGACGACACAGAGCAATATTACTGAGCAAACAATGCAGAAGGGAACGAGGCTGTGTAATGATCCCAGCTAGGAGTGGTAATTGATTTGTTTGTTGGGGAGGCTCACAAATTGAATATGGTGTTTGGCATGATCATTCTGTTGCTGGAGATGACCATTTGCTTATGGTAATAAAGGGCTAAATTGTCCGTGACTGTCTGCCTGGAAGGCAAAACTCCTGACTGTGGCTGAGCCTGTGTGTCCAGTTCCCAGGGTTGGCTGTGGTCACTGCCCAGGGACCTCATGAGTTCTCTCATCACAAAGGAATATCATGCAGATGAGAAACACAGTTTTCAAAAGAAGAAAAGCAGCCATAGTGCTTTGTGAGGGCTGTATAGGAAAGAGATTGGAAGGCCTGAGACGACTGCAGTGGTCTGGACCATGAGGCTTCCTTATCTGGCGTTTTCCTAAGGGGTGTGTGCCGGCTCCATCTGGATTTAAAACCTCCAAGTGATGGTTCTCAGGCTCTATGGATCCACCTGTGCATTTGCAGACTGTCACAAACATGTCTCTTATTTTGTGCCTGCATCAGGGATCAGCTTCCCACTGTTTGACCCTCTTTTACTCTCTTCTGCTAAGCAGAGGTCCTTTCTGCACCAGGGTGATGTGAATGTGTTTGGGCTGCTCTCAGCAGTGCCAGGCAGAATTCTAAGTGAGCAGAAACCCTGGCTGTAGTTTGGACAGTTTTCTGCCTTGGTTGATTGGCTCTGTTTCCTGTTCAGTGCTCATTTGAGGATCATTCTGCTAATAATTGTTCTTTCACTTGGCAGTCGGACAGAGAGAGAATTGAGTGAGGCTAAGGGCTCATTTGGGGTGGGGGAAGAGGCAGATCTTACTGGGATTTAGCCTGAGGAGCACATGGCAGTGGAATTACACTAATAGAAAAAGAGGGGACACTGACTCTCTGGTTTTATTTCTGGCGTAGATGTCTAACACAAGGTTCCTCCAGGGACTAGAAAACAACAAATTGGAACCAAAGCTAACAAACACTCTCCCTTTTTGAAATATGACTTAAACTCCATAGTTAGATACACATTGCTATGATAACGCAGCTGTTCTGGCAGCAATTGATAGATTTCTCTTTCAAGAAGCTCCTTAAGAACCTTATTCTCTCCTATTTTTCTTCTTCCCCTCTTTATTTTAATGGATTTAGATTGTTCTGGACACAGCAAAACAGCCCATGTCAGATGCTAACACAGTCAAAGAATAAAGGATGCTTATGGGCACTGCTCTTCACCTAACATTTCTTTGCGTGCACCTGGAGTTAGGCTGCATGTCTGCACAGACATCTGTTTGCATTCTCCCCTTCGTGCAGAATAAGAAGTGTGGGTTTCAGGTGGCAAGAGGCACAGGATGTTATCAGGGCTTTGCTGTTCCAGGCTGTTTTTGAAGGTCTCAGTGCCTTTTGGGAGTACGCAGTGTAAGTCCTAGTCAGTCCCCAGCCTTTTGGATGCAGTCTTGGTACTTGGTCCTTGTGCAATACAGTGATAAGGTATTTGGCAAGAGGCAGTGGAGCCAACCTTTTTGCTGAATAGCGGTAAAGTGGAAAGAAGACAAGCTATTCATGAACCCTGCTTACTGGAAGTCATTCTGATTTGGTGCAGAAAGTCCAGCATAAACATGTGAATGGGCTCTTACAGATTAGGGATTAGAGACCTTTCAGACTGAGCATTTTGTTTTGCTCTGATAATGAGCCCATCTATAAAGTTCAGACTTGTTTCTGGTTAGACTGTACCCCACAGAACTTGCACCTTTCCTAGAGGAGCGTGTGATTGTGGAGAGCACGCAATAGCCGTGGACATTATTTTCTGTGTGATGGCCTGTATGGGGCCTGGGAACCAGCCAAATGCCAACACAACTAACCGACAAGCCCAAGTCCTGTGTAGAATAAAGCAGCACTGATTTCTTCATGCTGGGCTCGCTGGACCTTCGGCAAGGAAAGGCCACTCACTTGTGCAGGGAAGGCCGCAAAAGGCATCAATTCATTAAAATAAATAATCAAATAACAAAATGAGAGCAGGTTCTATTAACATGGGGTTTAGGCTCCTACTTGCCTCTGTGAATTTGGGCTTTAGATCTTAGGCAGAATCAAATGTTCCTATGACTTGAAGAGGTAGACCAGATCCATATGCTCTTTATGGATTTTACTGAAAGAAAAAAGTGAGCGAGTATGTGCTTATCAAGCACATCATTAGGCTAATTTATTACAGTTTCATGAAACTAATTAAAGAGGAACAAGACAAGGATGGAAATAAGGTCACAATTAAGACTAAATCAATAAATCACTGGATTCAGCAATTTAATACAGCAGGTAATTGAACCAAATTAAGAGTTTATCATCAGAAAGAATTACTTTTTGTGTCAGTCCTGTTCAGGGGAAGATAAAGGAGACTTGGTGTTATTTGAACACAGCATACAACTCATTTCCTAGTAGATTGGTGCATTGACTTTGGGAGAACTTGAGAACTTGATCCATCAGAGGCAGAAGCCTCTGTAGGATCTAGGCACCAGCTCTGCTCACAACCCCTCACCAAGCATTGTTGTTCAGTGCAGTGCTCAGGAAGGAAGCAGACAATTGTCCAGAGCAGTTCCATCTAACATGCTGTCCTGCCATATCTCTGTGCTTACATGGTTTTATCTTGGTCCTTATTTCCCTCTTATGGCTCTATGCAAATATGAAAGAGCCTTTTCACTCTCTTCATACAAAGGGAGTAACCAAATCAAGTTGAACGGCAGTTGTAAGCAATGTTCTCTTTTGATCACCCATATTTACTGACAAACTGGGAGAAGCACATACTCAAGAAGAAGAAACTGGACCTGCCAGGTTCCTTTTCTCAAAGCAAAGGTGAAGATATATTGAGAGGTTCCTTCATAGCTTCCAGTGTTGTTGCAGAAACAAATAAATCATTTTGGATGTGAAGCTCTTTCTGGGAGACTGTTAGGAAATGTTGCTTGCTTCCCAGTGTCGTGGTTTAAGCTCAGCCGGTAACTCAGAACCACGCTGCACTTCTCTCACTTCCCCCCCTTTCTCCCCCCACCTCCTGGAGGGATGGGGAGGAGAATGGAAAGAATATAACTCCCATGGGTTGAGATATGAGCAGTCCAGTAACTAAGGTGTAACACAAAACCACTCTTGCTGCCACCAATAATAATAATGATAAGGGAAGAGAATACAAGCGCTCACCACCCAGCCCGACCCAAGCAGTGATCTAGCCCTTCCAGGTAACTGCCCCCAGTTTATATAGTGGGCATGACGTGCTGTGGTATGGAATACCTCTTTGGCTAGTTTGGCTCAGGTGTCCTGTCTCTGCTTCCTCCCTGCTTCCCCTCCTCCCTGGCAGAGCATGAGACTCAAAAAGTCCTTGGTCAGAGTAAACATTACTGAGCAGCAACTAAAAACATCGGTGTTATCAACGCTGTTCCCAGGCTGAAAGTCAAAACCACAGCACTGCACCAGCTACTAAGAAGGAGAAAAATGACTGCTACTGCTGAACTCAAGACACACAATTAGGAGCAGACTTTTAAAGAAACTTGTGTACTCTGTGATGAAATTAAGGGTGTTGAAAACGCATACAGATTTAGTATTAAAATGTTCAACAATATATAATAAAATTGCCAAGCTGGCCAAAAAAAAAAAAAATTAGGTAGAATAATGCAAAAAATCCCTTCATAAATAAATCAGAAACTGCTACAAAAAGTTTTGGCTGCTGAAAATCCTTCCAGTTTGAATTCCAGAAGTTTAGGAAGTTCCAGCAGAAGACTGGAATTCACCAGAATGCCCAAATCCTGAACTCAGAGGTTTCCAGATTTTTTTCACTCCATTGTATGATCCACGATCCATCTACTGAAAACGAACAAATCTTTCAGAACTGATATCTAATCTCTCAATATCTTCAAGGTGGCCTAGTTTCTACTGGGCTATTTTGAAACGTTAACTCTCAGTGTAAGGGACATTGTCTATGAGATTCCCACTATTTTAAAAATAGGTTAAACTTACCTTTAGCTATTTGACTCTATTTGTGGCATTACCTTCTATGAGCTGTCCCTGTCCAGGACCAGTCTGAGGTGACTTGCTGCCCCTTCTGATATTTCTGGGCTTTCTGCTGCTTGTGTCACTCTGTATTCTCCCCATTGCATTAATTAAACTTCATGTGGGAAAGATAATATGTTAACAGTAATAAAGTCCTGATGAACCGGCCAATTCCTCTAGTAGCCAAGTATTAATTTTAAGTGTTTCTCTTCATTAAGAGGTCTTCAAGAATTGCAATGCTGTAGATTATTGTTCTAGAACACTTGAGTTGTGCCCTTACAGCAAATTTCATGCCGAAATGAGTGAGAATGGAGTACTTACATGAGCTGGCAACATTTAATAGTTATGTCCTGCTCCTAGTGACAACCTACTGCTCTTGCTTCATCATTCCCAGACACACTACAGTGGAAGGCTGCCACTGCCCTGGCTGTTGGCAATAGGACGGAGGGGTTAGGAGCGAGCCTTTGTGGTGCTGACAGCTGTGAAACATGAGAAGAACGTAAAAACAAATCCATGATTTTTGTCCCATTAAAAAAACCCCAAATTGTCCCAGTAAAAAAGCAGCTATTTCTTGACTTTTTCAGCCAAGATATCTGAATGCTGTCATGGAAGAAGCCCTGACCTCCTTCAGAGCTCTTTCTGCCTGCATCACACAATTCCTCCCCTTCTGCTTGTGACACCAGAGCAACTGAGACTTGCGCTACCATTCCCATTTGAGACCATCCCTGCAGCTCTGTGGGAGGCAGGATTTGCCTTTCTCCATTTCATTCATCTGACTTCTACCTCTAGAATATCATGCACTCATCGCTGGTGATCACCCACATATTACTACAACTTCCCTAGCAAGCAGGCAGCAACGTATTGTTGGACAGCAACATACTGAAAAGGGTTAAAATTAAAATGAACTCCAAAAAGGAAAACAAAAAGAAAGGAGATCAAAAAAGCAAATTAAGGCTCCAAAATCCGGTGTTTTAAGAAAAATGGTACTCTTGGGTGAAATTGCATGTGTCTGCAAAACTGTCGAGGAGAGGTAGAACCTGTAGCTGGTATTGCATTAGGTGGATGCTGATCTGAGCACCAGCCCTTAAATTATAAGTAGCTCCTTTAATTTCAGCATAGTGAAGATTATTCTAGTTATAAATGAGATCATAGACACAGAGGAGCTGTAGTGTTTGTCACATGTATCTTATTAGTATGAGGCAGATCTCTGAAATAACATGGCCCAGAAGAAGAAATATCCAAACAATTGTTTCCATTTATTCTTCTTCTGCAGCCAAATGTACTAATAAGGTAGAAATAAATGAACTGAATGAACTACAGATAAGTGCCATGTTAACACATCAGAGCAGAGTACTTGGCCCCTATGTCTAGGTTTTCTGAGAACAAAACCAGCTGCAAACTAATCCATCAGTCAAATTCACTTTAATTATGTTTTGTGTGCAGGCAGGGGTCTTTCCCTCTAAGCAGAAGGATAAGAGTCCCTTGCTCTTATAGATCATGCTTCTCAGGAGCTCACGAAGGAGAATGGCGTCGCACTGCTGTTTTACAAATGGGGCCGTGAAGGCAGAGGGAGAAGTGAGGGGATTTAGCCAACTACGGATACTGATGCAGTGTAAAGGAGTATGTGGCTTTATTCCAGCGGTTCTCTTGATCAACGGACTGCAAAAATGCTTGTATCTTTTTGCCTGGTTGTTCAGCTTGCCCTCATGGGCTCAGCTGTTACCTGGCATGGGAGCCTACTCATTGCTTTTATGTTAAAAACGAGAATAAAACACAACACTGTTTCAGAGAAATGTGGGGCAAATGCCTGTGAATTTCAGGGCTCACACAAGTTGCAGTTGATTTAAAGCCCCTGTTTCTGGAGTCCTGTGATTATGCCAGGCTCCCTGCTTGCCATGAAAGGAAAAGAGTGTGTTTGGTTTTTGAAATCACAGAGGAAAAGCTAAACACAGAAAGGTATAAGAAATCTTCTTTCAGGATGTTAATAAACACAATTGGTATGTTGCCTCATGGGAAAATCTTAGCAAAGCTAAGAAGTAAGTGGTAAAGAACATAAAATCAGGAACATTGTTAGAAAAGTCCCAAATATGGGTGCATTTAGAAAACCCCTGTGATTCTGGCAGTGGGTAAGAGATGACATGATTTTTTAGCAACTCCTCTTGCTCTGCTGACCATGCATCCAATGTAGGCCAGGATGCGGTTTGCTCTGTTTTCAAAGCAAGTGCTCTGCCAGATCCTCCAGCTTGGCTTCTAGCATCACCCCTGGGACCTTTCCACCCAGGGCTGCCTGCTGGCTGACAGCCTCCAAATGGTGTGAAAGCTAGTTCTCTTCTCTTACCCCTCTGCTGGGCACGGCTACCTCTTGACTGGCAGCCAACAGCTATCCGAGGAGCCCTCTGTCCCCTGGCGCGGGTTTCAGCTCGCCATCTCATCAGCACTAAGTACCATCCAGGTCAAACCCTGCCTTGTGGGAATCACTGTGGAAGTCAGAGCGATGAGGGAGAGTACACCAACAAAGATTCCTGCGAAGAAGCAAAACCTGTGCTTTGCAAACAGGGTGCTCTGATATATATGTGTGCTGACAGATGGTCTGACTTGAAATACTCTCTCCAAATTCCATTAAGCCCTAGGAAGGGAGCGGGCAGCTAGCAGCCGTGAGGAAGTAAGTGGTTTCTTATTAACCAGCCCCCACGCTTCCCAACCTCTGCTAACAGCAGCTGGTGGAGTGTCTTTTCCGGATGTCAGTTATGTGTCCATCTGGCAGGTACTTTCAAGCCTGCCAAGATGAGTATAAATAGAAGAGCTTTTAGGGGAAAAAATGGCAGACCTCCATTGCAGACCCTGTACGTGCTGTGGGGTCCTGGTGGCTCTTGCTTTAGAACAGATTTGCCATCAATGTTTTAGTACTGGCATGGGTGAGAAAGTTTTCTTTTTCTATAAATAAAAAGGTAAGTAAGTAAATAAATAAATAAATAAATAAAGTTTACTTTTTCTAAGAGAAAATGATGAGGCTGCTGCTGATCTCGGTTTTAAATGTTGTTAAGAATGAGGCTGGAAGCTGGGTAAAAAAGGTTTCTCCTGATTTATTTTTTTCTTCAGAAAAATAAAGACTGATTCCATGCTGGCAGATCAGGATCAGAGTGACTGAGTTGTTTGCATTTAGAGCCCCCTAATGAGGTTTAAAGGAAACTGAATTTAGATTTTATGGGATTTGAACAAGGCTGCAAACAGAATCTTGTATAAGCACCACTACTGTGCAATATTAACAGGAGAGAGGCACCCTGGAAGAAAGACTTTTAGGGCTCCTCTCTGCCCACATCTTTCAGCACATCATCTAGAAGAGCACCTTGTTTTCAGGTGTGCATCTGGTCTCGAACAGACAGGCTATGATATAAATATGTTCTTTCAGGGTACAGACAGGATATGATACTCCAGAAGGTGGTTGTGATCTAGACTACTCCTCCTCTTCTCTACTGCTGTGCTCCTGAAGTACCACACAATTGAAAATTAGCCAATATGATCTCAATGACAACTCAGCCTGGATGATGCTGGTATTTCATACGAGCACAAGAACTGTTTCCTGGCATATACTTAACCAAGCTCCTATATTTAACTGCTGTTTCAGGCCAACCTAGTACTCATGTGGAGAGTAAGAATGAGGATGCTGTATAAGAATAGGGTTCTCCAGGTACAAAGGTCCATCATGTTTCCATCCATACTCACTGATTTGATAGATGCTGTGTCCTTTGGGAGGAGACCTGAGTGCTTCTAGAAGGAAATTATCCATGGATAGACACCTGAACGTACTAACAAGAGGGGCTTATTTGTCTCTGTCGATTAGATGATAAGTTCAGGTGTAGATGTGCTTGTTTAAAGGCTACAAAAATAAACCCCACCACGTCTGCCCCTTATCTTTGATCTCCAGGATGGTAAGAGTGGTGTAAAGTGAATTCTCCACAATGTATGGCTATTCTTACTGTGGTGGCAGTTCCAGGGTGCAAAGCTAATCCTGTGGGCTGAGATTTAGGTGAATTGGATGTGTATCCTTGTGATTTCTCTCAGTTGTGATGAAAATATTTGGCAGGCTAATTTGTGTTTTCTAAAATGGGCTTGTTGACAGCAAGTGCTAAAACCGGGTATATCCTGCAGCTTCTGAGTTTGTACTCTTCCACATCTTTCAATCCAATACAACTGTAAGATGTCCTCTCTTTGTGATTGGTGTAAATCATGTCCATGTCCTACAAAGCCTGAGGATTTTTGTGGAGCAAGTAATGACGCAGTGTAGCGGTGTGATGTGTTTTCAACACTTGCAGTATTACGGAGCACTTTCTCATTTTATGGGAACAGGTAAATTAGCTGGTGCTCACCTTTAGTAATATTTTTTTTTTTGCTTTCTATAGCTCATCTATGGCATTTTATTTATCCTCTTTCTGTACTTAATAGCTGTCATCTCCTCAGAGTTCTTGATACATACGCACCCCTCAAGACCTCACTGTGTTTATTAGGAGCTCCTTTTCCATGTGGGATGCCCATGCAGCTGTTATGCTGCTGGGTGAAAAGAGAAATCCTTCAGCCAGAGAAGGCAAATCGGCGGCTCATTTGCTTACTTTCCGTTTCATCTTCTGGAGGTTGAAGGCATAGCAGGGAGGGGGAGAGCTGGCTTTGCAGACTGCTTGTGAATGCTGCCTGTGTCAGTGGGTGGCAGGAGGCCAGCTGGGTTGCCCTTTGGCAGTGTGGGACTGTAAGATGGATTGAACGGCATGCGGTCTGCATGCTCGAGTGCCCAGGGAGCTGGCTCGGAGGAGCAATGGGGCACGCTCCCAGGCACGCGTTCTCCTTCCATGGATTCAGCAAGCTGTTTTCTCCCGTCTGTCAGAGCTTGCCAGGACAGGATGAATGAAACTCTGGTAATTACTACAGCATGACTTCACTAGAACCATATTGGTAGGGTTCATCAGCAGCTCATTAATTAAATAGTTGCCATGGTGATGGTTGCCCTGGTAGCATGAAAACCTTTCATCTCCTCTCCCTCTCCTCCTCCCCACTTCACAGGGTTTCTCATTCATATTCTTGTGTTTTACATGAATGAAGCCAGAGGGGATCACGGGACTGGGCGAGGAAGCACTTGAAGAAAGATGATGCCTGTTTCCCCACCATGCCTGTCCCCTTGTGGGTGTGAATGATCACTCATCCCTGTCCCTGTGTTTGCTTTCCTCAGGTACACAAAGTCTGCCTCACATCCATCTATTTGCTTTCACTGGTTGCTTACAGCTCAAATCCTGAGCACCTGTGTTACTCTGGGGTCCTGGGGCCAGCTGCGCTGATTGCCAACGGTGCAAGTGAAGGACAGGGCACTTCATTTGCAGCCCAGCTGAGGGTTGGCAGTCTTCCAGAGCTGAGCCTTTGCCCGTGTGGGTTTTCTGTGCTTGATTAAATCACAATATTTCCTCTGGCTCTGAAGCCAGAAAGGGCCATTAAGTCTTCTAGGCTGGCCACCTGCATAGCACACATCGCTGACTCCCACCCAATGCTTACTGCTTTGTGCGTGAAAGCTTCCGGCTAAGCTGATTTCCTTGTCAGAAGATGTCTCATCTTTGTACAAATATTGACAGTGATGGAAAACACTGTGCCCTGTGGCAATCTGTCCAGGTGTTTAAGCACCCCTCGCTGCTAAGAATCTGCCTCCCCAGCATGCATGGTGAGTCTTATTTGGCATTACTTTTCATGGTCTCTGCCTGTGGGTGCTTCCTCACAGCATCTAGCAGCTCCCTTCTTCACACGGAATTGGGATTCTTTCTAATCCCCATAGATGCAGATGGATGGTTGGTGATTTGTCCTGAGCTCATCATTCTGCCCACGTCGCGCTGTAGATATTCAGAGAAGAAATACATCCTCAGTGGATAGCAAGACATGCCTGAATTAATTTTGTAATGTTTCTCAAGTTCAAAGTAGTCAAAGTAATAACAGGGATGTGTTTCAGTACCCGAGAACAATGTTTTCATTGGCCAAAATTGAGAGCGTATGGTATGCAGGACTGTGAGGAAGTACAGTCTGCTGGGACAGTGTCACAGGAACACATAGGGTCACAGAGCCCAAACTGACCTGCTGGGGGTAGTCACTGATGTGTGCTGTCCTTTGAGCCATGTTCTGTGCATGAATTGTTAGGTAGTTTGGACAATCAGGTTCTGGAGACCAACTTTTTCCATGTCTCTGTTTTATTTAACAATCTGGACATTGCAAGTGGGGATAAAATTTAGCCCATGGAATGGATTATCCCTTGTCTGCCTGCTACTGGGCTTCACCCAACATTGTTCAAGGTGTCTGGTAATGGTGATGCCCTGAAGGAGGTCACAGGAACAGAGGAAGCCAGGGGCTGAGCAACATTGAAAAGCTGCATCTTCCTCAATTGCCCCTACCCAGAAGTGTGAAAAACTGTCAGGTCTATGGCATCAGCTGTGTTTTCTCCAGCTCTGATACCCGCCCTTTTGGAGGTGCATGGAACTTGAGAGTGCCATGGGAACGGGACACATGGCAAAGGACAGGACCTGCCTCCGTGGTAGCTCATAGCTGCCGTGTGTGGCTCTGTGTTGGCGTTGCTGTAAAGCTTATTGAGCACAGATACAAGGACAAGCAGAGCCAGATCAAATCCCCATTGTCCTCTGTTCCCACAATACTTTCAGCCCATCTGAGGGTAAAGGAAGAAGGACCCCAGCTGTCTCATTGCTTCTAAGTCCCTGTGTGAGCAGTTAGGAAATGCTTGGCTCTGTGTGGAAAGGCTTCTTGTACCAGAAATGGGAAACCTGACACAGTTTTGGCCTGCCCCTCTGTGGGTTCTTGGTTTCTCACTGTGGTTTTCCTTCCCCTTGAGTTGTCTGCACTAATTTTGTAATAACGGTTAGCGCTGGGTTTTGTAACACAGACATACAACATGCAATTAGAAGTTGCTTTGTGTGAAATAAAGTAGCTCTGAGTCATATTCAGACAAGTGAATTATCTATGATTATTCAGCCAAGAAGGGAGACTGTGGTAAGCAGAGGAATGTGCACACCAAGGGCTACACATCATTATTAGCATTTCCATACTATTGGGAAGCATAAGGAGGAAAGCAAAGCCACACACCATGGCAGGGCTGGTCTTATTGGGATGTCTGTGTATAAACATCCATGTGATCAAGTCCTCATGGGGAGGAACGGGTGATCTTTCTCTGGGTATCCAAAGGATGGGGCAGTAGCCTTGCTAAGCCTATTTCTAAAATCCAGAACAAAACAAAAGGATACAGCATAGATATAAGTATCTTTTAGAGTTCTAAAGTTATGTGAAGCAAATTCTGTATATGGGGAGTTAACCTAAGAGGAGCTAAGGCTTCTTTGAGGGAAGATAGGAGAAAAAATGCCAGGATTTCCAGCACTGTCCTTGTTTGATGCGCTTAGTGGATCTGTCCCTTTTCGTCCTCTGGGAATGAAAAGTCACATCAGGAAGAGGCCACTTGGCTGTGCAAAAACAGCCGGGAAACCTTTTGGGGTGAAAAGCTGCCATCTCTGTGAAACAAGGTGGTTTCTGAGCAGCCTCCCAGCGTGTTTGTTTCTTGCCAGATAAGCAACTGAAGGGCTGTGACTACAGTGAGGGGAGCAGGGACTGGAGGGTGATTTGCATTGCGTGGCAGTTCATCACGGCAGCACAGGGATAACGTGGGCAGGGAGCGTGGTGGCTGCCTGCTTCTCACAGCCGCACACTTGTCATGGGAAGGGTGATTTCTTTCTGAAAGCTTACTGTGAAACTAGAGGTCCTTCTACAAGGCAAGAGCTGTGTACAGGGGGGGGGCTGACCGCACTTGCTAAAGAGCACAGTCCTCGGTGCCTCACTTCAGCTGCCCAAAGAAGTTTGTTTTCCATCCATTGCAGAGAATTGGTTGACCCCTCCTCAGCAAGTCACAAATGCCTCCATCTGTAAAATGACAGTGAGAAATGCTTAATCTTCCAAGATGAATCTAACAGATGCTTCTCCCAGGAAATGAACTAAAGGTTGCTGCTTTGCTTGAGGGATTGTGAGTCAGGTATGAGTCATTTCTCCCTTGAAGGGCATCTGGATGTGCTTTGCTGATAAACACACAAAGAGCACAAAGCGTGGGGTGAAAGGTTATCACAGGAAGGAGAGACTAAAAAAAAAACCACCCGCAAAAAACCTCTGAGATACACCAGTGCACCCTGAACCCTCTTCTGTGGCACACAGGATGCATTAGCTGGGGGTTTTAAAGACGTTGCCTCTCAGCTCCTACTGCATACTAACTTGTAAAAAGCAGACAGGAGCCTTATGTTTGAATGGAATTTGGACATTTCTAGCCTATCTATTGTTGCTGGTGCTTGTTTGCTGCAGGTGCCTTGAGCCCAGGGAGCTGGGAGTTGTGGATAAAGTACAGCTTTAGCTGGTTTTCCACACTAAAATAAGGCGGTCTGAGTATAAATTAAAGTCAGAGCCTCTGAGCGTGGTGATAGCACAGAGCATTTGACACTCCGGTAATTGACCTGTGTGGAAAAAGTCATTTGCAGGGAGTAATGCGGTACTGGATGGCTTTCCAAAGCCATCATAAATGAAGTCAGTGCAGAAATTGCTGACAAAAATTACCTGGCCTTGTGTTATGCAGCTCAGAATAAGGGATCACAGTGATTCTGCTCGGCTTTAGGAAAAGGAATCACAAAAAGAGGCACTGGACTATAAAGAATTGGGTGTAAAACTTGTTTCCAGGAGTAGACCACAACTGTTTTGAGACAATCCTGTTAGCTCAATGGTAATCCCTGCTCCCATAGGACATCAGAGGTAGGAAAGCTGGCTGCAGTAGCAGCAAATTAGCATTAATTGTGCTTCATCTGATGGAGATAATCCTAGCCAAGTGCAGCCAGACGCTGATTTTCATATATTGCTGTTCTGACCATTTGACTATCAAGCTGTTTCTTAGTGGCATACACTTATTCATGGCAAAAGGGCTACAAAAAGCAGCCTAGTGTCCTGTCTTAGGAAGCCAGTGGAGCGTGGTCTGGAGGAAGAGCTCATGGCTTTTACCAGGCTGACACATATACCAGGGAGGGGGCAGACATGCTTGCTAGCACACAAGTCCATTCCCAGGTTAGGAATGAAAGCTGCTCCTTCCAAGCAGAGGCAGGTCAGGAGCAATTACTGTAGGTTCAACATAATTATGCTAATCAACCAAGCAATTAGAGGGATAAGGATGCAGGATGAAGAATTATCCATCCTTTTTTTTGTGAAAAGAGAGAGGCTAGCAATTAACTTGGTTTGCAATGGGAGAAGAAGAGGTGGTGGGGAAGATTGAAATAAAAATCTGGTTGTGTCTAAGGCTTCAGATGTTGGGGGGGGAGGGGTATGATTTTTAGAGTTTGGGCTCATCAAGAGCTTTTGCCTTGTGGCAACATATACCATGGAGATGCTGTTTCTCCTGGCGGCTGCCTGCTCCAGGCTGATGTTGGTGGATGCATGGAGTAATAGTGTTGCTTCTAAGTATTTGTGTTCCAAGAGACCCAGTCCCTGTACCCAGCCTGAGAGAGAAAACTCCAGTTTATATTCTGGGACCAGCCAGATTATAAATTTGGGTTTTTTTTGCAGGGGCGTATAAAGCAGAGCTTTATTTCTCACTTGTGTCATAATAACAACGAGGAGAATGTCAGGTTTGGATCATCTCTTATCCAAACTGTTATGTGTACCCGTGGCCTGTGCAAACACAATACCTCCTGCCCCAGCTATTCACAAACTGCCTTTCACAGTGGCTTTGTGCCTGGCGTAGCTATGGGTTCAAAACTGCCCAGAGAATGGCAGTCAGGCCAGAATGTGACCAGGGTTGGGAGGTTAGTCCTTGTATCCCTGTGCCATGGCAGAGATAAGAGATGCCCTTTGATAGTGTCAGATCTGCATAGCCAGTATGAAGGAATAGCACAGAGAAGAGTATGTTCTGGCTCTATCATCTCTTCCAAAAATGTTTTTAACCTGGATGAGTCTTAACTTGAAGAGCTGAAGCATTTACTGTATCCCTTAGAAGTAAGTTTAACCACATCAGTTACCCTGACGCAGTTAGGGTACCTCTCTCAAGGCAAGAGAAAGCATATCCTTTTTAGAGCAATGGCTATCACTGGATAAAGGACACAGTTTTGGTCCTTCCTCAGGTCTGAAATAGAAGCAGCAGATTTGAAGGTAAATCTGAGCTGCTCAGTATTGAATTAGGTGTGTACCAGCGAGGTCACCTCTGAAAGAAAAAGTATTTGGTAGCTGTGAAATAGAGGAGAGATGAGAGAAGTGGAAGGTGGGGAGGGGTATCTCTGAAGGAAGAGAGGGTTCAGTGTGCCCTTCTGATGAAGATGACATTAGTAGCAGCAGCTTTGCCTGCCTGGAAGGGAAAACCATCTGTAGGCCAGGCCTACAGGACAACGTGTTGGCCTGCTCTGCTTTCTCCTCCAGACCTTGCTGTCACAGCCCGGCTCTGACAAAACAGCAGCAGGGCGGGCTGGAAAACTTCCATGGAAATAGAAAAGCCGAGATGCATTCTGCTCAAACAATGGCTTCCCAAGGCTGATGACGTACCTCAAAATGGTGAATAATCAATCAACCTCAACAGATGAAGGGAGGAAACCAACAGAACTATCTGCTTTTCCTTCTGGCAGGCTCCAGTGCCTTGGGAGATGGCTCTGCTGACTCCTTCAGTTTTCAAAACATGCTTGGATCTAGACAGCAACTTTCCCTGGGAATGACCAGCAAACGCAGGGTGGGAAGCCTGTCCTCCTCCTGCCTGGTTGTCTTGCCTGGCCACCAGCTTAGGTCTCTTGGCACAGGCACCCCCCAGTCCTTAGTCTACGCTTAATTTTCAAAAGCCCAATTGCAAAAAAGCTGGAGGCTGGTGTTTGGAAGTTGGTCCAATGTGATGTCCGTCTCCAGTGCTCTATGGCAGCAAGATACGTGAAATAGTTAATAAATAGATATCAAAATATCAGAAACATGAAACAGAAGAGTTTTCTGGTCCAGTTCTTTCCTGTTGAATGTTTAGTTTCCAGCATATGAAGACTGGAGAATGGTGTAACGTAAATACAGCTCCCTGCTTTAAACATACTAATTCTGTCCCAGGATGTCCCTAAGGTACTTAGCAAGACATGCCAGGGAAGAGGTGGCTCTGTGAATGGGGTGGGTGCCCTGGTGACAGAAGATACAGAGAAGGCAGAATTGCTGAATGCCTTCTTTGTCTCTGTCTACTCTGCCGGAGGCAGTCCTGAGGAGCTCCGTACCCCTGAGGACCCAGAGGAAGTCGGGAAATTGGAGGAGTTTGCCTTAGTTGATGAGGACTGGGTTAGGGAGCAATTGAGCAATCTGAACATCCATAAATCCATGGGTCCAGATGGGATGCACCCGCGGGTGCTGAGGGAACTGGCGGAAGTCATTGCTAGACCACTCTCCATCATCTTTACCAAGTCTTGGGAAACGGGAGAGGTGCCTGAGGACTGGAGGAAAGCAAATGTCACTCCAGTCTTCAAAAAGGGCAAGAAGGAGGACCCGGGTAACTATAGACCGGTCAGCCTCACCTCCATCCCTGGGAAAGTGATGGAACACCTTATCCTTGATGCCATCTTAAGGCATGTCAAGGATAAGAGGGTTATGAGGGGCAGTCAACATGGCTTAACCAAGGGGAAGTCATGCTTGACCAACCTCCTAGCCTTTTATGAGGAAATAACATTGCGGATGGATGATGGCAGAGCGGTGGATGTGGCCTACCTTGACTTCAGCAAAGCATTTGACACAGTCTCCCACAGCATCCTCATAGCTAAATTGAGGAAGTGTGGCCTGGATGATCAGGTAGTGAGGTGGACTGCAAACTGGCTGAAGGAGAGAAGCCAGAGAGTTGTAGTCTATGGGGCGGAGTCCAGTTGGAGGCCTGTATCTAGTGGAGTGCCTCAAGGGTCAGTACTGGGACCAGTATTATTTAATATATTCATCAATGATTTAGATGAGGGAATTGAGTGTACTGTCAGCAAGTTTGCTGATGACACTAAGCTGGGAGGAGTGGCTGACACGCCAGAAGGCTGTGCTGCCATCCAGCGGGACCTGGACAGGCTGGAGAGTTGGGCAGGGAGAAACTTGATGAAATATAACAAGGGAAAGTGTAGAGTCCTGCATCTGGGCAGGAACAACCCCAGGTTCCAGTATAGGTTGGGGAACGACCTGTTAGAGAGTAGTGTAGGGGAGAGGGACCTGGGGGTCCTAGTGGACGGCAGGATGACCATGAGCCAGCACTGTGCCCTTGTGGCCAAGAAGGCCAATGGCATCCTGGGGTGTATTAGAAGGGGGGTGGTCAGTAGGTCAAGAGAGGTCCTCCTTCCCCTCTACTCTGCCCTGGTGAGACCGCATCTGGAATATTGTGTCCAGTTCTGGGCCCCTCAGTTCAAGAAGGACAGGGACCTGCTGGAGAGAGTCCAGCGCAGGGCAACTAAGATGATTAAGGGAGTGGAGCATCTCCCTTATGAGGAAAGGCTGAGGGAGCTGGGTCTCTATAGTTTGGAGAAGAGGAGACTGCGGGGGGACCTCATTAATGTTTATAAATATATAAGGGGTGAGTGTCATGAGGATGGAGCCAGGCTCTTCTCAGTGACAACCAATGGTAAGACAAGGGGTAGCGAGCTCAAACTGGAACACAAGAGGTTCCACTTAAACTTGAGAAGAAACTTCTTCTCAGTGAGGGTGACAGAACACTGGAACAGGCTGCCCAGGGGGGTTGTGGAGTCTCCTTCTGTGGAGACATTCAAAACCCGCCTGGACGCCTTCCTGTGTAACCTCATCTAGGTGTTCCTGCTCTGGCAGGGGGATTGGACTGGATGATCTTTTGAGGTCCCTTCCAATTCCTAATGTTCTGTGATTCTGTGATTCTGTGTGATTCTGTGCTTGCCCCACTGCAGGCTCTGTATACACAGATGCACTCCTGGCTGCTATGAAAGCAGGGCGCTGGCAGCATGGCATGTTTGACGGCCCTTTTTGTTTAGGTGTATTAGGAATCCTTTACCTAGTTCCTAGCCAGAGGACATCAATGCATCTGTCTGGTGAGTGCTAAGAGTGTAGATCAGGGAAAGCTAGCAGGGCGATCAGATCCTCAAGGTTTTCCCCACAAATTACATCACTTTGGCATGGCCAGGGTCAAGCTACCATCAGTAGCATCCTTCTCTGAGCAACCTCATGGCAGCAGTGGAACTGAGAGGAAAGAGGAGAGCTCCCTGTGGGAGCTGCTGAGTGACAGCTCGGGTGGAAGGGGGGATACAGAAGTTGTTCCTCACTACCCATAGTGGCACAAGCAGGCTTTTGGATGTCAGTTTTCAGTGCGAGCGAATGCACAAAGCATTTTATTCCTTGTCTGCTTTCCAGGAAGTAATTGTTCTTCCTTCCTTTGCATGAGGCAAGTAGCACATTGCAGTTCCTGCAGCAGAACAAGTGGCTGGGCAGCAAAGAGGACCTGGGGCCTGGGCATCTGTTTTGCAGGAGATTGGGTCATATCTGCAAGGCTGGCACTGGCTCATCTGCCTTCCCGGCTGATGACAGCTGACAGCTGTGGAAGACAGAGGGAGAGGGGGAGACAGGCTTGATGTGAAAAGGAAGGGAGCTGGGATTGCAAAACCACACTGATGACGGTTTTGCTAGTAGAATTCCAATTCCAAATCTACATGGGATGAATTAAAACCTGAAATGGTGTTTAGCAAACGCGGCTTGCCAGGCCAAATTAGCAGCCTCATTTGTTGCTAGTGGCAGCTCTTTAGAACTCTTAAAGATGGGTTCCTTTTAAAATGTGGCATAAATAGGATGTTTTCTCAACAGTAGCATTTCCTCGCTTGAACATCACAGTAATTTTTGTACCCTTTGGTCTCCCACAGCTGGTATACCAAAAGAAAATGACAGCACAAAACCCAGCCAAGCTCCTTGGAAATGTAAATAGACCGGAACCACTGGTGTCCTCTTAACACAGCATCAATCACTGCTGGGTGCTGAAAATGGCAACACGTTCGTTACAGTCCAGGCAACCATTGCAGGCAGCAGATGGAGAAGGTTTAAGACCTAGTAGCACTGTTTCGGAGGTACGTATGCTTCTCTGCAGGAAATGGAGCACAGATGGGGTCTGCTTTGACCTGCTTACTCAGTAACTGCAAAATCCTTATGTTTTCAGACCAGCTCTGTAATTATCACAAGGCTCTGTAGCATCATTTGGAAACCCTGCACATACCCCTTACTCATGCTGGCTCTTACCTGAGCTTCCTGTGCACCTGCAGTGAAGTAGTAGACAGTAAAGCAAGGCAAGTCCTTAGCTTCTGGTGGGGTCTTCTCCAGAAAAATTAACCCATTTACCTTCTCCAAGCAGACCGTGTTTCCAAAAATAGCGTAGACTCTTGCTGCAGGTGAACTGCTGCAGCTAGTGCCACATCCATCAGCCGCAAGAACCTAATCGGATCCATCCATACCGGAGGATTCCCAAGCCACAGAGACTTCTTCCAGAAGATAGGGGAACAGTGGGGACCGTGCTGGGCTGTCCAACGGAATGGTGGTGATGTGAGATGCTTTGTTCTGATGATGAAGTGTAAGGTGGCTTTTAGCCATAGTATCTTCTGACCAGTGAATACTGGCTTTACCAACCTAAGAGTAAGATGGAGTCTGCTGCTGGTTTCAAGGCAAAGGGAGCAATTCTTTTAAGGAGGAAGGACAGTAGTAAAAACTATGTTGTGCTCTGTTTTGCCTTTCAGGATGGCTTTCATTAGGAAATGAGCGTGGATATAATTTCTTGGGTGTGCCATCTTTGTGGAGAACAAGCAATGATCACTCCCCAGTGGATGGACATACACCAGGCCTGTTTCAGATCTCTCTTGACCAGGTCTACATGACACATACCTCACTGCGTTGCTCTGTTGATGAGTGGGTAAGTAATATGTGATCCTGATGGACACAGGAGGCCAGGGCACAACTGTTTTGAAGGTTATATTGCAGCTGTGGTTATGCCATATGTACACCGTATAGCAACACTGCTTTCAGAGCTTGTTTTATTTGACTAGCTCTAGGGATGAATTTTGATCTGTGTTCAGAAGGACAACACGCTGTTATATTATCGTGACTGCCTCATGTAGGAGCATGCCAATTCTTGGATGTCCTTGTGGGATGTTTGTTTCTCCGCCAATTTCTGTTCCAAAGCTTGCTTTTTCCAAGAACACCAGGTGGTTATTGAGTCACTGCTTTTCAGGTTACCGTCTCTTCCATGCCACGGAGCAGCCAGGGGGAGGTGATGCAGCTGCCCAGAGGAGCTGCTGAGGATTTGTAGTCACTGAAGGCTCCTGTGTACTAGAGGTGATTAAAAGCCGTGGTGGTGGTAATGCAACTGGAGGATCAATCCAGCCTGAGTGGAACCACAGCTTGGAGCAGTGAAAGATTTCTTGCCAGTGTAGAAGGCTATTTGAACCACCTCTGTCTTTTTAAGATGTTTATCATATGTTGCCTACAGGGAGGGTGGTTGGGAGCTGTTATACATTCTTTTCTCCTTTCTGGAGGAGGATCATTTCTGGAGCTGAGGGTCCACTTTCTAACTCAGGGAATAGTTTGACAAATCTTGCCACCTGAAGTGTCACAGATTTCTTCTTCCCCTGAGTATGTCCTACTGCTTCCGCCCATCCCCCTGAATCAAACCATTGTCTGGGGAGTTGATTCCCCTTAAAACAAAATGGGCTTTTTCTCTTTCCCTCCCTCCCCAGCAATATCATTTCTCTTATCCTGCTCTGTGCCTGATCCAGCAAACTTGAGGATTGATTCAATGAAAATGGTGCACAGGACCAGACGTTTCAGGGCTCTGGCCATCATTGTCAGAAGAAATCATTATTTGAGTCAGGCCTTACATCCCAAAACGTTACAAGATAATGGGACAAGTTGGGATGGAGGGGAAGACGCTGCCTCAGCCATTGCCATGAAAATGAAGATGGGTCACAGTGAAAGAGAGGCATACTTGCAGAATCCTCAACCTGTGCTTAGCCAAGGGTAGCAATTGCTGTACACCAGTATGCGGCATCACATTAAAAGCTGGCTGTTGTGAGTCCCTTGAGGTTCTGGCATGTCTTATGCAGCTTTACAACCTATCTAGCATCAATAGCATGAGCACAGTGAGTGAATACATCTTCTGAAAGAATGAATAAGCTCTGTCTTAACCAAGAAACTGTCTCTGTCAGAATTTAGAGGAGATGAGGACATTCATCTGTGTTCAAGACTCCATCCCCACCATTCAGTCAGCAGAATGGAGTGTGACAACACTTTCAACAGGGAAACAAAGATACATTTCATCATCTGGACACTCTGGGATGGTTGATGCACTCTCAGGTCAGGGTACTCTATCCCAGCAGCTGGTGAGAGCCACTGGTTTCTGTCACTCCATCTTCTTCCAGGCATTGCAACTGGCACAGCCATCAGCTCCACGTTAAGCCAGCTGAATCACAAGAGGTCCTGCATGGTACTGGGTGTTTCACAGCCTGTTGGCTGGGGCAGCAGAGGGGCATCCTTACAAAGAGCTACTCTGAGCAGGAAGACATGAATAGTGAGGTGCTCCTCGCCAGGCCTTGTGTATCTAGGGACTTGTGTGCCATCTTCATTAACAACATTTTCCTCAGAGAACTGGGAATGGACTAGGGCTGACTCACCTTCCACAAAATGTTCTGCTTCTAAAATTACATTTACTATGTTTTATCTGAGGAAGCAACTCAGATGTTGTCCAGTGGATGAGTGAGAAACATGGCTTTTCACATGTGGCAGAAATGGGTATTTGTGGTGGGTTTTTCAATGAAACCTCATTGGCTTTAGGTATAACACTGATGGGAGAAGCAGGCTTACAGATTGAGGGTTACAGGGCAACAGCTGTTCTGGGATTTGGTGCTTGGATGTTGAAAGAACTGAACTGAGAGAACTGAAGGCACAGCTTGGAGGCTGTGTCTTTCACAGCCTAGAACTTCCAGAGCTGCCAGAACATGACATTTCTATTGAAGGTGGCATATGTGTTCATAGAAAGAACAATGCCAGGGAGAGCACGGCTCAGCTTCAAAGAGCTATTAAGGTGGTGTTGATACCCAACCCAAGCCGCTTCTTATCCATCTATGGCATGAGAGCACTTTGTTGTGGAGCAAACCTCCCTGATATTTGCTGATCATGCAGGCAACATCAGTCCCTAGTGTGTCACACAGACCTATGTCAGATTTCCCTTCCGGAAGGGCTAATCCGTTCTTCTGCATGGCTACCTGATGCCCTTCTACCATGGCTCTACCCATGGTAGTGCCTGAGCTGGATCTGATGCAGATGCACTCTCTGTCCCTATGTGCATCAATACCTGTGTGCCATTCAAGGGTGGCTACTGCAGCTGAGCAGCTGCTGGCCCACTGGCAGGTGATTCCCTCAGAGCTCCTCTCTTGGAGCCCAATACAGCTTTCCCAGACACAGGGTGGGAGCCAGGCAGGAGTCAGAGCTTGGATATAGATAGAATGAGTTGTAAAGGATGTAAAACAAGCAACACTTGTTTACTTTCTGCCCAGGGTGGACAATACACCTTCTAACCTTCACCTTCCCACGCACTGCCCCTGTCAGGGCTATTGTATTTATTATTGCTATTTTTGCTCCGTCGTTAGAAGACACGATTTCATTGTAGTTATTTTTAATCAGCAAGCTCTGGAGCTTTAGGATGCTACCTGCCAACCTTCTGTTTCAATTAAAATCACACCTTTTTCACGGTATCATTTGTATCACAGTGACAGGCCCGCTCCTGAATACAACAATGGTACATTATGCAGACTTCGACTTCTCAGCTGATGGGAGATAAAATCATAAAGAGGAGTAGGTGAATCATCTGCTCTGAAGCACTGATGAATACACACAAGGCTTTCAGATCACAGCTCTGTATGGTACGAGGCGTGAGTGCAGAAAGGGGAACAATAAGAGATTCAGACAAATCCAGGAAAGCAAAATGACCGTACGTGCTGGTAGGAGGGTGTCTTTTCCTACTCTCACACTGGTCTCCCCTGCCAGAATTGGAGCATTATGACAGTGCATTCACCCTCTGTTGTGGTGGATCCAGTGAGAAAAGCGGGTTGGTGTGACAGGAAGATGGAGGCCCTCATCTCACCACATGGTCACTGTCACCCAGGCCATGCTCACTGTGCCACAGAGTGGGTGAATGCATGGAGAATAAAGGGTGGCTCAAGAGAGGACTCTGAAAAAGAGTTCCTGAGTGCATCAAGACACATGCAGCTTGCAGGGGGGATCAAAATAACAGAACTTCATGTTACTTTTAAAAACACATAGAATTTTTCTTCTTTAAATATTATGGAGATAGGGAAGATTTTTCTCTTTCTCTCCCAACTTTTTCTCTTGCTTCTCTCCCCTCAAAACCCAGGGAAAGGTATTTGCTTGGAGATCTCTTCTGATGTCAGAGAAATTGAGAGGGTGAAAAGATTTCTTGTTCTTTACTTTGCTTCACTTGGAAGACCTGGAAAAGACAAAAAGAAGTGCTGCTTTGAATGTTTGGTTTTGTTCTGTCACTGTCCTTCAAGGTATGTCCTTCAAGCTGTGAGCAAGCTTTGTGAATTTTTACGGAGGAAACAGAGCATTCAGAAAACAAACCTGCACTTTTCTGTATGCCAGATAATATCTCCAAGGCAAGAATCCTTGATAATATCAGGAACTTCTTTACCACTGAATTAGTGCCAAATCTGTTCAATTAAGTGAGAAGTCCAGGAGGTGTCCTGAACACGGTGCCTCCGTGTTTTGTTAGAGATAAGACGCCACATGCCAAAAGGCTCCTTCACTCGGTAGCGTCCCATAAAAAAAGGACATTGAGAAATAGCTATGGCAAATAAAGCTTGTGTGCTATTTAACAGGGTGGGTGCTGAACCACTGGTGGGTGTGAAAAGAGGGGGAGGCACCTTTCTGGTCCAAATCAGCTCACCTGAGCTTCACAAAATTCCTATTGCACAGTCTGAAACAGGCTATTTTCAGGGAGACAAGGACCGACCATTGACTTAGTGCTGACATCAGATTTCACTGCGTCGTGGCTGAAGCACCTGCCGTGGAAGAAGGGTCTGCAAACCAACGTGGAGACTTTGCTGCTTGTTTGTATGTGTATAAATAAAACACTGTGAAGGAACTGGATGCATCACGAGTTTTTCTGTCATTTGCAGCAGTGTAAAGACAATGGACGTGAGTGGTCGTCCTCCAGATGTAAAAGATGCATAAAAAGTCATGACGGTTTTCCTCACTCCATTGAAATCAACCCCAGGGCAACTGATGGAGTTTCCTTTGGCGTAGCCTGTGCTGTACAGAAAGCCGTATTTCTGCTGGGTTGCATAGTCTCTCGGTACCCTTCTCTGTAGCACTGGCTCTCTATAGTAATGTCATAACTCACATTTATTGCAAAACTGCTATTTATATCCCATTAGATTTCAGGGGGGTGATGGGATGTGTGCAGCAGTAAGCAATGTATATTGTCATGGTTCACAAAACTCTTGTGACACCTGGCAAGAGAGAGGAAATTGCATTTTTCCCCGCTGTAAAGCAGCTAAAGAGATGGAAGGTATGAAATTAGTCACTTTTAACATACACTGATCAAGGAAAGGAACGCAAAAATGCCCTTGAAGAAAGACAGAGAAACTGGGCCTAGAGCCTTTTTTTTGCTGGTAACACATGCTAAAGACAGCTCTTGTCAATGGCAGCAGGGGAGGTGGGTATGAGGGGTGAGCAAGAGATGGTTTAGATAGCCAGTCTGGAAGAGACCATGCTCTCACGAAAGCAGCTAAGACCACGAGGCTGATGAGGATTTCAGCACTGGGAAGAGCAGGAAGGGGAAATTTGGAAACAACAGATCTAACGGAGGCTTTCTTGAGCCACCTGGGGTTTTAGTCTCTGGTTGTTCCCAGTGGCAGAGGTACCACATGAAGACTGGAAGGGATGCAGCTGGCTCTGCACCTTCTCTGCTTGGACACTGTCCCTGCAGGTGGAGCAGGTGACCGGTCTGCACAGTGTGTGTGTCCCCCCTGGCATTGTGGATCTGCAGGTGCCAGACTGCCGACAAACCTCCTTTGCACAGGACAAACCTCCTTTGCTGCATCCTCCTCCCTTGCCACCACTGCTGTGCTTTCCTCTGGGTAGCTGTGACCCTGAGACACAGAGGTATTCTGCCCATGTCACTGGTCTGGCGAAACAGGAGAGAGAAGCTTGTGTCTCCTTCCTCTGGGAAACTGGCTGGAAAATCCCAGGCTGGCCTGAGGTTTAGTGTCACTGGAGTGCTAGTAACTGTCTTGGAAGCACAGGAAGATGAGGTGATCACAAGCCAGCACATAGACAAGCGTAAGCACTGTCCTCCATGCACAGCCAGAAACCTGCTCTCTCCTGTAACTCTGCATGCAGAACCACTGAGAGCTAACAAAAAAGCCAGCTTCATCCTTGCAGCTTTTTTTATTCACCCCGCACCCCAGCTTATAGTTGTGCTTGTTTTCTCCTGCATTCAAAGGTTGTGTGTTTGAGATCTCTGGGTGGACGATGATTGCTTTTTGTGCTGAATACAGCCTTTTGGGTTGATGCAAGACTGATTCTATTCATGCAACTGAAGGTGACTTCTTAGCAGTAGCAATATGAAAGGGAGTACAGCTCACCTTGCAGATGGTTGACTAAAATATTAAGCAGTGATTCACCGTTACTCACTGTCTCATCAGCTCATAAATTTAAACAACTCCCTTTTTTATCTTTTTCTTTAATTTAAGGAAAAATAGAAGAAATAAAGCTGTATTACACATAACTATGTGATTCTCTGAGGGGTCTGCTAATAAACTTTTTACTGGCTTCTGCCTCCTTACATTAGTTGAGAACTGAAACAGAGGGAATGGTAAGAATTGCATTTCTATGTTTATAGAACAAAGAGGAATGGTGACATCTCTGGCAAAATAAAGGAATAGAAATGTGAATGCAACTGTTCATTATACTACTGGGAGGATGAAAATAACAGCTGGACACTGTGATTACAGGCAACAGCAAATAAGAAGGTGCTATCGTGCTGTTTCTGGGATCTCTATTAGCTGTCATTAGCCATTGCTCAGGAAACAATTTGTATCCACTGAAATCCTCATTAAAACTTTCTTATAGTTTTCTGCCTGTACCAAACAGGCTCTTCTTTCCTAAAGCACGTCTCTGTCCCCTATGCTGGGCACTCACCACCTCTGTGGCCGTTAGGGACGCTCCAGGCCATAACACCAGCCCTGTTTTTCTTCCCCTTTTCTTTCCTTTCGGAACGTCATGCAGTACTCTGCTTGTAAACCCCTGTTTATGTAGTGGTGGAAGTTGGGATATAAATGGGAAAGCAGAGGTGACAGCCTCTGGGACTGAGGGGACAGTGATGGGCTGGTCCCTTCTTTCTTCTTTTATTGATGTAACCGGATGCGAAAGCTTGTTTGCCTCAGAAAAATGGTGAATATAATCCAAAAGCTCTGGAGAGACAAAGCCAAAGACCTGGGTTTTCCTATTTGTTTTTAGTCCACAGTGAGTTCTCGTGGCTCGGTGTTCAGAACACTAGGGATTGTAAATACATAGAGTGGGAAGCATTCCCTGCCCAAAGGTTGTGTGGTCAGAGAAAAGACTGGGAGAAGACACCAAGACTACCAAGGTGAATGGCAAAGCTAGAAATGTGAACTCCTGGTTCTCAGTCCAGGACTCCCTCTGCATAAACCAGGCAGATGGATTTAACTTCCCTTGAAAGGGGCATAAAACATCCCACACACTGATTTCGTCTGTTCTGGGATCCAGCCTAGAGCATGGGATACTCAAAGCTATTGGGAGCTGTAATAGCTGAATTTGCCCCAGATATGAGCCGTCTCCCAACCACAGCCATGGCAGGTGAGAAAGCATCTCACTTATCGGTGTTTGTGCCTCCTGGGATCCACCCATTGGTCTCTCATGGTTGGACCAGTGCCTGCAGCACTTTGTGTGCCTGCTTGAGAAAGAAAAGTTACTGAGGGACATTTGCAACATCTCTGCTGGCTAATACCAAATTTAGTGTTTTTACTGTCTTGCATCAGCCTCCAGTGATTGTACTACTTGCTTTTTAAGTAGAATTCAAGTCCCATTTTACAAGGTTATTCTACTGCTGTGAGTGACAGCTGGTGGGACCATAAGCATCTCTGTGCTACCAGAGGTAATGTTTACTCTCTACTTCAGCCAAATAAAAGCAGAGAGGGTCAGCCTAAGAAAAGCAGATATCATGAGCACTTTCAGCCATCTGAACTAGAATGATGGCAAAAAAGCGCCAGCATTGATAGCTTTAAATAGTGGTAGTGAGATGAACAGACTGAAATCAAAGCTCCTCCCTCTTGTGCTAAAGAAGGTAGCCCCTATCTTGCACCCACTCTAAGGTGTTCTCAACACTGTTTACCGTTCCATGTAGGAATGAAGCCAGAGTGCATCCAGGAAAGATAACTTGATCCACCAGAGGCTTCTCATGAGTTGTGAAATTATGCCACAAGGCAGCTGTCTTCACCACATCACATCTCAATTGGTGTCTTTTATTGAGTCTTTCCCGTAAATCAAGTCTTATGATAGAGCTGCAGTGTTGTCCCTTATCTCATCATGCACTCATTCTTCAGCACAGGGTAGGCATGACTGGTGCCTTTGCAAAGGATGTTTATGACTATTCCCTTGGCAGCCCTGGGAGACAGGATTTAACTCACCCTGCAGCCTCTGTGGACCTAGCAGTAAACATGATGTGTGAGCATTGGAGAGGGAGTAAACCACCACAGACCTGAGGCTCAGGCTCTCAGGGCCTCTTTCCTAGCTTTGCAGCTAAAAATGACCTTTAATATCACTGTTGTCTCTGCCCTCAGCTCCTCTTTGCAAACCATTACTGTGCGGGCCCTGGGGCTTGTTTGGATGAGGAAGTGTTGCCACAGGCTTCTAGAGAAGTTGCCGTGTTTTTGTGCTCACATCAGCTGCATCTTTCCTGGTGGTGCCTTTCCCTGGTTGAGGTGCTGGTCACCTCAAGCTGTCCAAGGAGCATCATGATCATGCACCCAGGGGTTTTAGGTGCTGAACAGCAGAGATGGGAGAGGGCAGGCAGTGGTAGTGAAAGGTTGCCCACTTCTGCCTTGCTCCAAGGTCCATGCTACCCATACGATGGTAGGAGTTTGAGAGCCATCGTAGAAGTCGCCTGAAGGAAAACTGCCTGGAGAGTGGCTTATTTGCCGCTTGAGTGCTGAGTATGACAGGAAAAGAAAGCACAGTCCTTCCTTTCCTTGTGCTCTCACCTCTGCCCTTAGACACTGTGACAGCCTGGGAACAGTCTGGCTTTATTTTGGTTGTCCTTTATATTTGGCTGTCCTGGTGAAAGGTGGGTTCTGTTCAACCTCTCTGTCCCTTCAGGGGTTCTGTGAAGATTTCCTGCTTTCTCCCACAGAGGGGACCAAAACTGCTTAAGGAAATGGCAGTGTCCCAGGCAACCACACTCAACAATTTCATCAATTAGTCAGGTGGAAACTAGGGAAGAGAATGGGAAGCAGATGCTCTGAGCAGGACAATGCTATGAATGATTGATGCCACCAAAGAGACAGGCAGAATTTATGCCAGGAGAGACCCCAGCCTGGGGGTGAGGTGACTTCCTGTGCAAGAGCTCATTACTGCAAAATAATGGCAGGGAGCCAGGAACGGCTTCCGAGGCAAATGCCCACCCTAGTATTTAGAAAATGATGAGCTATAGACACTACAAAAACATAGCCAGGTTGGCTTGGAAAGGCACAGAAAGACTCAAGGAGAGATGGAGCAGGTGTTACATGCTATTTTTCCCTACCACATGTGACAGTTCTCCTATTGAGCCTAATAAGAATGGATTTTTGCTGCTTCCCAGTCAAAGTTATGGGTAGGTGTGATCCCTTCAAGATGTTAATTTCCTGCCACATTTGTGGTCATGATGTCCTAGCTACTATGTATGACAGTCTGTATGTTGTAGTCCATGCAGACACATCTAACAAGTACTGCCTTAAAGTACTGTCTGCATATGCAAAGCAGCTGACAGAGAGACTGGATTCCTTCTGGGAGTCCATAGGTGGATTAAAGGCTGTAAACAAAATCTATCGGTGCTTTTGTTCAAGCCTTTGTTGAGAATGGTAATGGCAAGGGGAGGAAATCAGGCACAGAGTCTCCAGGTTTTGGTGTTTTCTTGCAGCTTGATCAGAATGAAAATGAAAAGGTCTTGAAGAATGTCCTGAGACAACAAAGTGAAAAATGTCTTGATGTGATTGAAGTTTGTTACAGTAACTTTAAATCTGCTCTTTTTTCTTTGCTTTTAAAACATCTTTTATATTTCTTTTTTTGTTTATTATTATTATAATTAGATTTTATTCCTTTCGTTTCCCTACACATTTAACAATCCAACTTCTGTTTCTGGTGCAAACAACTAACTGGACCAAATGATGAAGAGAGCATTGTGAGCATCTCTTTATCTATACGCTCCACAGCTTTTCTCTGTATGAATTCATATGACAGTGTAGTCTTCCCTTAACACTTTCATTTAAGTGAGTGGTGGAACAGAGCTTTTGCATAGATCAGCAAGAAAAAACAAATCATTTCTTGCTGTAACCATTTGTTCCTCTTACATCAGTAATAAATCCTTCTTGGGAAAGATGAGCTGATGTAATTTATCAATTGATCGTTGTAATGCACATTGTGGTACTGTATTTCACATGTCTGGAGTGCAGACCTCAGCTTTCTGTTTGTAAAAGCAAATGAAAAGATGTTCTCAGTGGCAATGTTGAAATGAGTATTAATTGCATTAAGAAGTCAGTAAGTAAAAGAGCAAGGTTCAAACCATCAGAGTGTTCATAAGGAGAAAAGCTAATCAGAAATGTTAGAACCAGATTAAATCTGATGTCTTTATTAGGATGGATTTGCTGCCTTTAATAATACAAGCCCTATGGCTTTTCCTTTTCTGATATATTAAAACTCCATTAAATACATCTTCCAGCTTGCAATATGGGTAGTGAGATATAAGACATTTCAGCCTTTGATTTCTTTTAGATAATTCATTTTAGGCCTTTCCTTTAGTAAGGAGATGGAAATATTATTTCAAACCAAACAAACTGGATTAACCAGCTTTTCCAAAGCAAGTAAGACCTGTGGTCCTTCCAGGTGCAATCTTCTCTCAGGGGTCTGGGATGCGCAGGGACATGAACATATCAGGTCAGGCTGGTGGTTCACGACGGTTCAACATCACATGTATATCCAGTCCCATGTCAGGAAAAGGGATGAAATGCCAGGACCTCAGCCAGGACAAATTTCAGTGCCACAGTCTCTCTCCTGCCCTGGGACACATTTTCCACCTGATGGCTCAAGCTGCAGTGGTCTCAGCCAGAAAGGGATGATGTGAGGAGCAAATAAATAGATCTCAGGGATGTTCCTCAGACATGAGAGGTTTGGAGGTTGCTTTCCTGAGTTATGGGCATGGCCCAACTTACAGTGGAAGCTCAGCACCTTAATCTCCTTCCCCTGCCTCTCCTTATAGTGTTTCCTACCTGGCAGGGGCCTAAAGAGGGAAGTTAGGACACAGGCAATGTGATCTCCGTGGAAACCAAAAAAATGCCATAAGGCAGATCTTCAACCATCCTGGTCAGCTGCTGCCTAAACCTTGGAGGAGACCTAAAATAGCCAAAGGGCTGGTTCTTCCCCTAGCCAATGTGCTGAGTCTGTTCCCTTGCCTTCTGGGTCAGGCTTGAGCGATGACTGAGGAAGATGTCCTTTCCGAGGTAAAATGACCATCCCCATGTAAGTCCTACACCGGATTGTGAGAGGCGATACAGAGGGTCTTCAGCCCTCCCTCCCATGCTGGCTTAAGTGACAGCTCTTGCTGTTCTGTCTCTGGACACCCAGCAAAAATGTGTGTATTTCTTTCCATCTCCCTCTCTTTCTAGCATCTTGCTAAGGTAACAAACATGTCTTTTGCACTGGTCTGCTGAAATGTGAAATGGCATGGGGTAAGTGGAAATTCACATCAGTCTGAGTGAAGGAAGAGCAGTTAGTTAGATGATCCTCTCCGTTCCTCACTCTCCTGCCTGGCCAAAATGTGAAGGGAATAGTAGGAAGGTAGGAAGGCTGCAGCTGTGCACTGAGATGGGGGAAAGTACTCACCAGAGGACACAATTTATCCATCCCAAAGCAGATGCAAGCAGGGGTAACCTGCCAGACCACAATGCAAGTTTACACAAAATGTGCTTGCTCCTGCCCGTAAATAACTTCTGGAAGTGTGACTGCAGTCTGACACTGCTTTGTTGGTAGGGCTGTGCTAATTATAAGCCACCCCAGTGAGAGAGTAAGGAGAAGGAGTGACATGCTCGCTCTGGTACTGAGAGCCTTGTGACCGGTTTAGTTTCCATTTAGCAACAAACCTTTGTGACACACTTTCAGACTGCAGAAGCTGTAGTTCCTTTGTGGACAGTGAAGAATGTTAAGAGTCAGCTGTGGTTAAGCCGCAGATGGCAATAACAAAAGCAATTATATGTTCATCTCAAGGAACTGTTCATGATGAGGGCTCATACCGACAACTGGGATGTCACAAGAAGGGGCGATAGATGCACACTGCAGAAAGTTGATGTGCTTGGTTTTGCTCTGTGCTGCTTACATGATGACAAGCTTCTCAGAGGAAACACTAGTCATCTCAGCATCAGTTTGAAGCACCTCCTGGCTAGCAATGGGCTCACTTGGATAACTGTGGCATAATCAAGGTCAGAAACATGTCAGAGGAATGCGCCTGTGCACACGCGCACCTACTGCCTGTATGACCAGGAATACCGCCAGAAGCTCCAAAAGTGCTGAACTAAACAAATTTCAAGAATCTCTCTGATTTCCTGAGAAAAGTGATAGGTCTCTATTTCAAATATCATTATTTTAGCTGGTACT
The DNA here is from genome assembly GCF_963264785.1 of Psittacula echo. NCBI lineage: Eukaryota > Metazoa > Chordata > Aves > Psittaciformes > Psittacidae > Psittacula > Psittacula echo. The sequence goes on along the minus strand of NC_137735.1, from coordinate 49,178,643 downwards.
CAGCAGGACCTTGAAAATATGGCCTCATCTGTTATGATCAGACACTAAATGGTTTTTTAAATTAAGAAGCAGTGGTACTAGTCAGGGATTTTTTTAAGTCAGAGGACCTGGCCCTTGAGATACATTAGATGCTGCTCACTTCGGAAAAGCCAGGAAAAGCAAGCATGAGAGAGCAATTACAGTGGCTGCACACTGCCTGCATGGATGTGAACTGCCAGCCGGGCCAGTTTTATACTGTGGTTCTGCACAGCACTAAGGAGGTGGGCAGCAGTTTGGCTTCCTTCCCTGAAAGAGCTGTACTGGTCCAGGTGCAGAAGGGTGCTTAGAGATCTCCTTAATGCTTTCGTTTAAAAGATGGGGTTGATCCGTAGGCAAAACCTTACTCGCTCAAGCAACAATGCTCTTGGTGCATGCCTTGCCCAGGCTTAACTTTTTAGGAAAGGTGCAGCTCAGGTGTGTTGTCCATTTCCCAGAAGGTGATAAGGGAAAATGATGCATTAAAAATAGTCTGACATCTTCCAGACCCTTCCTGCTTTGAAGCAGAATGTGGTATTTGGTAGAAGGATGCCAGCTCAGGGCCAGGCTTCCCTATCTCTAGCTAGAGGTTGCATTGATCAAAGCTATAGTTGTTTTGAGTCAAAACCTCTGTCTGTAAAACATCAAGCACTGGGATAGAGTCTGAAAACAGGTGACTCCTCTGCTCAGCTCAGGTCACAGACAACCACATGTCTTGATTTTGAATGTGAAAAGGACTGTATGTGGTCATGGACATGAAACTGGTCTCAGAACATGTAACTGGTTCAAAGGAGCAATTTTCTCCTGACTTCTGCTGAAGGGAGGTGACAGCTGAGGCAGATGCTTCCTCAGCCGTGGTCCTCAAAAGGCAAAAAGAAGGACATTTAAATAGATGAGATGAATATCCAAGAGCCAGAGTACTGCTCTGCTCCTTCAGTGCCACCCCTGGACTGAGCTCTGCTGACCTTTCATAAGCAGCCAGAGGAACTAACGCTCCCATGGACTTCCTCTTCAGCTGGTGAGGGAAGCATGAGAAGTGGAACATGTTTGTGTAAGAGGTGAGGATGTGTTTGCATCCTCTGTGGACCTGCTGTCTCTGTGTCTGTTTATCTGTTTGCAAATCGTCTCCTCTTTCCCATGGAAAAGCCTTCCATTCAGTTGTGCCTTCAGCAAGTGGAGCAGTGGGGTCATTCACACTGTGAATGGTCTGTGTGGAGAAGGTGTTTGTTAGCTGGGAGATGGCTGCTAACAAGAGTCAGACCTACTTAGAAAAGCAGTTAAACATGAGTGCTCTTTATCTTGGCTTTCCTAACTAGATCTGGGTTGCAAGCTCAATTGTGAGACCATTCACAGCTCTGTTGTGTCTCCAACTGTCCCATCTTGCAGCAGTACCTAGACAGTTCAGGTGAAACAACAGAACAGGGAGTGCTCCCAGGGTGTAAATAAAGAGAAGATAGTTTAGTTGTACAGATGTGAGCTCTGCTGAGCTGCTTGTCCTCTAGGACAGCCAGTGGGGCTTGGCCCATGTTTTTTACGAGCCCGAATAAAGCTACTGGGACTTCAACCCGTGGTCAAGACCTATTGGAGAAGTGATGCCATTGAGTCACACTGCAGAGTCAGCACAGCATCACCTCTAGCTAGAGAGAAGCAGCAACATTTCCAGCATGCTGCAGATTTGGGGGAGGGAGCTTTGGCAGCTGAGACATGGATAGCCATGAGTGATGGTGCAGAGTCCCATGTGCCATCCTCCGGAGGCCCACCTCGGTATTTGAGTCAGAATGACTCTTCTCTTTTTCTTTCCCTTTCTGAGTCACTGACACAGTCTATTTCTGGCTTGTGCTTTTAGGTTGACGAGAATGTATTAAAGAGGTCATAGCTGGTGCCAAGGGATACCTGCCAAGATGTTTTCCGTAACTAGATTAGTCCAGTCGGGCTACACATGGTGATGTGTATACACCGCTGGGAAGTAGGCTGAGGCAAAAGTTCAGCACTGTCTGGGGTCACTGAGCCCAAAGAGTTGGGATGGGGTTGGAACTGCCACCAGTGGTGGAGATTTGTCTGGTCCCCTAGTGTCCTGTCTGTGAGGAGCCAGTGCCTGACATAGTCCCAGAGCCCAGCATTATCCTGGAGAAAGCCTGAGGGAACCCAAGAAAAGTTCATCTATTACGCTACTGCCAGAACATGACTGTGGAAAGGAGGGACTGACTACAGCCGGGTCACTTCCAGGGGAGATGGAGTCTGTATCTCAGAGGAGAAGCATGCAGACAGACTTTTTAATCCAATTACCTCATCTCTTAGATGTGTTTAATTCTTTCCTCCTACCTATCGGGTAGGGGACAAGATTCCACAGCTGGAGGTGCCTGTCTCTTTCCAGGGAATTCTCAATACTGAGCTTGAAGGAGATGGCTGAAATCAAGTGAGAAAGGTCTCAGCCACCCTGGTGTATGAGGTGGCGGCTGTGAGACTCAACACTGCAGCCTGTCTGCAGCAAAGGTCCTGGACAGGAGGAGGACAGGTTTCTGGGACCTGGACTTTTGGAGAGCAGGCTACAGACCCTTTACAGTCTCTGGCACTGAGGCAGCACAGGGCCAAACAGCCAGAAAGAGCTGTCAGAGGTCTCAAGTCTTACTTTAGGTTTTCCTCTTGGCTGCTATTAGATGCAGAAGATGGTGGTACTGGCTGCTTTCCAGGTGGCTGCTTTGTGGGAGCTGAGAAGTTAAAGCTACAAGTAAGGAACATGATGGCCCTGGGAACATGACAGGACCAAGATTGTTGAGAGATCTCTAATTGTGGTGATGTGAAGCATTACTTACAGTGTCTGAATTTGGGCTGATGGCTGTCATACCCTAGCTTAGCACAGAATGCATTAAAAATGGCATTGAGAATAAACTCCAGGCAGTGGAAGATCTCTGTCCGCTCAGGGAATGAGAGGTCACTCCTGATAAAGATATACCTTAATGTGGTGGGCAACGCAGCCTTCAAAGCGGCACTCACTGTGGCTTCCACTCTGCTCCTTCGGGAGTTCAGAAGTGAGAGGCATTGAAGCGATCCGTCATTTTAAAATTAAGTGATCTTTCCTCAGTTCAGGGGGGAGCTTGGAAAACGGCATACCATCAATAAATAGCGAGAGAGGCAGACCTCGGACTGGGCTCTGCTAATGCTCTCCAGCAGTGTATGCCATGGCCTCAGTGTTCAGTGTCAGCACAGTCCTCCCAGTGTATCATTACCCTTGATTCACTGCAGAACAACCATTTTTTCTGCATATCCATTTACAGCAGCTGGATCAGGGAGCTGTGTACATGAGCTGCCTCCTAGAGAAAGAGGACTGAAATTGTTGTTAATTAGGCTTTAACAACAATGAAAGAAGGTGGCTGAAATGTCTGAAAGATAGAGAAGGCAGAGCTGGAAAACATCAGGGAAGGCACAAGATGAGATGACTGGTACGTCATGCCTAAATTAAAGCCAGAACACCTCCTGACCTGCATAGGGGAAGGTCCTGCAGAAGACACCCTTAATTTATTGGTCTATCGAAAATCATTCTCTCTAATGTTAGCTCAGCATTGCTGCCTGCATGCGATGAATGTTCCTGTGTGGCAGCCACATTGAAACGTGGAGGAGCAGATGCTTCCCGGAAGGGTAGTGTTCAAGTGGCGGCTGTGACCCAGTAAGCCGGAGCTGTTCTGGGCTTCCCACTGGGGCTCCACGCCTCAGGGGGCTTTGCCATGTCCCTGCTGCTTTATCCTGAAGCAGGCTCCAGAATAGTGTGGGCTACAAACACCCTTCCTGTCAAGCAAGAAGAGACAAGTGGGGCTGAAGGTCTCAAAGTGGCTTCCCCACCATATTAAGGGACTTGTGTTCTCACAGAGCCCACCAGGCATTGGTTTTATTGGTTTTATTGATGGTAGGAAGAAAGAAAATCATTTATGTTCATTGTCAAAAGCGTGCAATAGAAACACAGCATGCCAAGGCAAGAGCCTTGTCCCCAGCGCAACATACATCTCCTCTTAATTAAACCTTCTGCAGCCTGCAAGCTCCATACAGTCCCAGCAGTTAGCTGCAGATGATGTATGAGGTGACCCATACCAACCCACCCACTCTACACAGTTCTGCTTGCTCTGTGCTGGTGAGCTGCTCAAGAGAATAGCAAAGCCAGACGCAGACAGAAAGACAGAAGGAATTGGTCCCTCCACTGGTAAATAGCTAATTTTTTTAGGTCTGCTCCCTCCCTGCCACTTTGTGTTTGCTAAACATGGGGAAGATTTTCTAGACCCCACAACTTGCCCTCTTGACGTATTGAGCATGAAGAATTCTAACCCATCAGGAGGTTTGGGAATGGCTCCCACTGTGTTTGTACCACTTTTGGATTCACTTTCTTTATTCTGGCCCAGGTCTTCACCATCCAGAGCCTTTGGGAAAACGTGTGTTTTACAACTGATTCCAAGAAAGGAGAGCCAGCTTATGTGCTGTGGGTCAGGATGGGGTCTCTGAGCCATCCAGCCACCTTCACTGGAGCATCCCATCAATCAGAGTTTGGATGAATGCTCCAGCCTGTGCTTCAGTTTGCACCATGTTATCTCCGGTCCTTGTGTCCTTGCTGAAACATATCTGGATGAAGTCCAGGAACACTTTCCAGTTTCAGGCAATCTAACTTTACCTGCAGTAATAATAATAACAATAATTATATTCTTTTTATCATCCCCATTTACTGCCATTCCTAAGATCGAAGCTCCTGTAAGCACCTGAAAGCTGTGTTAATCTGAAATTCTGACTGTCTGAGCAGATGCATTTGGCAGAGTGGTTTCAATTGCAACAGGCTGAAGATCTTAGTCTTGCTGAAGTCTGTGGCTGAGTCTTTGCAGATTTTCATTCATCTTCTTTACTCCATTCCTAATGGAAACCTGCATCTCACAGGATGTAAACAGCATGCCTGATGTTTCTGCTAAATTAAGGCAATTAATTGAACCACTCCTGCTGCCCAAGCAATTTAAGGTAGTTCTTTGCTTTTGTAAGCACCTATTATTTCCTTGGTCAAGTAAAAACATTATTGTGGGAGTGAAGAAAAAGAGACTGCCACTCAGAGAAAGATTTGGGGAAAGAAGATGGAAAGAAAAATGAAGGTTTGAAAAGCTCCCATGGTCTTGCTTTTTGGGTGACTCCACTGGAGCTTAACCCTTTCCTGCCAGTGCAGGTTTTTTCCCATTTACAATAGCATTAAGATTTCATTTGTTCTCCCACTTTTTGAGTGGCAGAAGGAAGGCAGTGTAGCACACCAACATCTACTTTCCTTTGCTATTAGATGCTCAGCTCCAAATTTCGTGAGGTTTGTTGCAGCGTCATCAATTTTACTGTTTTCATACTTGCTTCTTTTAAGCGGGTGCTGATAAAAAACAAAGCACCATTTCTGAAGGCTATGGTAGGACTGTAAAGACTGTAAAGACTAATACCTGCAGAGAATGAATCATCTGCTCAGCTTATACACCTACCCTAGGAGGAGATGAAGCCCATCTGCAAATGACTGCATCAGCTCACTCAATTTGGATGCCTGCATGTCAGGTGATCCATCAGACGCAAGAGAAAGGGTTGATAAGCAAATCTAGTGTTACATGCTTATAGTTGTCACACTGGCATAGTAGTCTAGGCTTTGGTTTTCCTGTTTTCTTTTTGGCTTCGAAGACTCCACCAGCTGTAAATGTGTGTCTCATAGGTGGGGGAAAAATGAAGGGAGCTCTCAGCCCAGGTAGAAGTCTGCCAGCACTGGGAGACCTCAATGAAAGGACAAGTAGCGAAAACACCACCATGTCTTCATAGAGAAAAGGGATTGCAAGTGAGCTTGAAAGCTGAAGCAGTATTAGAACCAGGTTTGTGATCTTGATAACGGTGATCCTTTTTCTTAAGAGAAAGCCACATACTTGGTGCACATTCACAAAACTAAAATAACTGCTTGTTTATCTTCAAACCACAGGTAAAGATGAACAGTAAAATCGAAGTCTCACTTTAGCCTGTGCCCACCTTGTGTGCCTCCATGAAGGACTTCTCAGCTCCTAACAGGCTCCTGGTGCTGTGTGCTCAGCTCACAACGCCCAGCCTGACTCTGGTGCTCCTGATTCTCCCGATTCTCCCCTCTACTGATGAGACAAGATGTGACAAGACCATTTTCTGCACTATGTGCACAATAGCTATGTCTAGGACTAATCCTGAACAAGAATTTAAACTAATGCTAAATTGAAGACAGCCACATGGGGGAGGACAACCACATACCAGGGTGGCTTCTCTGGTGACTTGGACTTGGCTTCAGCTGCAGTCCCCATCCATCATCAACTGCTGCATTGAAAAGCCCCAGTCTTAAAGCAAGCAGGATGGGTACAATTTCTCCAAGGGGATCAAGGATCTCAATAGCAGAGTTAGTGTCCAGGAGCTATGAGGGCCAGCCTTACGTCATCCGTAAAGGACAGGAGCCAAGCATGGGCAGAGGCAGCAAGGCAAGGGCTTTGCAAACCAGGGCCCAATTCACAGTACCCAATCAGTCAGGCCTAAATGGCAGTCAGGTTCAGCCAAGAATGAAGATCATCAGGCAAGTTCATGGTACCAAGACATGTCCTAGGGCAAGTCAGGAAGCCAGCCTGTGGATGAAAGCCCCAACCAATAGGGTCTGTGACGATGTTCAGGCATTGCAGTGGCTGAGCAAAACCACAGCACAGCTCTCAAAGAATTGAAGGACAGGGCTGGGTTTAAATGGAGCCACTGTTTATGATAGAGTATGTTTCTGTGCGTATGGAGTGTGTTTATGTGCACTCACGGCCCTGACAAGTCAGGAGACCTGGCTCACAGCCCTCTTTTTGGGCAACCGGACCATACTCTTGAGTTAATAAACCAGGCAACTTGAAAAACAAGTGCACTGATTTCCCATGTTTATTGATGTGCAATATTCAAGTTGGACCTTCTTTGTGGGTCCCTGTGCATCCCTAGTCAGTTGAATGGCTGCAAGCCAGTTGAGTCATTCCAGGGTAAACTGGTCCTTCTGCAAGTTCAGCGGAAGGACAAGAGAAACTGTTATTGATGTTTTGCTTACCCAGTAATTGCACAGAATACAGGACACTGAAAAGGTGCTAATGAGCAGTACTGGAAGCATTGGTGAATATGCCTGTTCCTTTGGATAGGAGAGTACACTTCCTGAGAGGCCTGTGCTAGCTGTTGGAGGCTAAAAAGATCTTTGCTCAATGAGAAAACCTGCCAAAATTAAAAGCATTGTTCTTCCCCTTCATAAAGTTTTCAGTAGGAAATACCATAGCATCATAGAGAGGTTTAGGTGGGAAGGAACCTCTGGAGAGCTACCTCTAAACCCTGCACTTTGCAGGGTCACCCTGATTGCTAGATCAGGTTGATCAGAACAATTCAAAGTAGAGAAGTCCATCTCTTCCCTTCTCTGGACTTGTGGAATGGCTCTGCATTGCAATCCTCAGAAAGGAGCTGGATCCAAGATGTCAACAGGAACAGGCCTGACTTCAGCATGCTTTTGGTTTATTTATTTTTCAAAAGAGCCAATTCAATTGCTAGACCTTATTCATAATGCAGCTTAACACCCAAGTGTGGCTCAGTCTGATTTGTGACTTGTGTTCTCAGGAAAACCTCTTCCCTTCCTTTTCTTTCCCTCATCCGAATCACAACAAATGAGGGATGCAGCCTCCTCTTGCATACCTGCCATATGTCCTAGGAAGGTTCTATGGCCAGCTCTGGACTGCAGGCAGCATGCAAGGTCTTTGGACCATACCTACCTTGCTGTTCCTGCCTGTGAGCTCATGCCTGTTTGTATTGTGGTCTGTGCATTCCTTCACTGGCCTCCTGGGACCTGAGTCACTGTGCCCTCTCTTAGGTGCAGAGTGATAGCAAAACCAGTGGTGAACAACCAGAGTTAATAATAATGCTTGCCTAAGGTAATTTGCTCCCAAATAACTGTTGAATGAAAACACCCTGTCTGCTAGGGACAAGCAGTGGCTGTGCAGCGCTGTGAGATATAACAACATCTGACAACAGCCGGCCCCTGTGGCAAGCTGTGGGTTTCACCCAGCCATGGCTGAGTCCCTTTTTCCCATGGAAGTGCTGAAAGTCAGTGAAGCAATGCTCTTCCAGTGAATGAATTCCCCCAGCAGCACTCAGACCAGAGTGGATCCATTCCCTGGGTGCTCTCCCAGGAAGTCATTAGCAGCTTGCAGGCAAAGGTCGATCCCATTACCATGGTTTTGTAACACTGCTGGAAAAAGTAAGCTGGTGCCTTAGGAAGGGAGCTGACCTTGAATGAGCAAGAAGGAAAAGCCACGTCTGGAGCTTGTTACTTTGTGGGCTGAAATGTGATTCTGTTGGGGTTCTAATTATGGGGAAAGCAATTTAGGGGAATAAGGTAGGGTTAGAGCAATGTCTGGGAGGTGGAACAGTTGTTTTATCAATGTACTGACTGCACCTAAAGAAGAGCATTTCTGTGACTCCTTAGTATGACTGAAAGACTTATGACTTAGTATCCTCCTCAGTATGACTGAAAGACATTTGGAAAAGGACCTGATGAAGGCCTCACTAATTGGTTTGATGATCTCTGTGCAAGTGTTTGGGCTGCAAGCAGGTAGCAGGCAGTTGCCCACATGAACAGCCTTCAGTCCTTTGGTTGCAGGTAGCTCTCATTTTGATGCCTTTCCTTTAGGGCTAGTGAGTCATTTCCATAAATGGAAAGTAGATTATTTCTACCAGTAGATCCTGGGTAGATGACAAGTGCCCATACAAAATCCGAAACTCAGGGAGGCTATCCAGCTATATGAGTTTTACATTAATGCATGCTCCTCCTCAGCTGGATTTTCCTCCTCTCTGCAGTTTTAGTTTTCAGAGTACCAGTGCTGGGCACTGCAGGTGATTGTGGAGAGGGGAAAGGCTAAGATGTCTCTTGCTGTGCGCCCATTTGCCCTTTTCTGTGGCTTGGGTGGATCAGGAGAAGTTCCATCCCACATAGCTACATGATGTGCAAGGTGATCTGAAGAAAGAAACACACTGTGGTTGATACTCATACAGATTTTAGAGATGGCTTCTGGTGTCACTAGATACTTTCTCATCCAGATTTGAACTTCCTCTGTTCTTCCTAGCAGGATCTTCTCTGTGATGGCCTCTATTAGATGAGTCAAAGCATACCACCCACTTTGATGCAATAATGCAAGTATAAGCTGCTTCCTGCTTAATGTGAGTCCATTTGCTTCCATTTATCATGAATTAATATTTTCTTCTGTGCGGTGAATGGTAGCACTAAGCATACAGCAGGTAGCTGCTAATTTTGTCAGCAAAGCTGGCTGGGGAAGGAGATAAAAGGGGAAATAATGAATCATTGAAGGGAAGAGCTGGCTCAGGCACTGCCACGTTATCATCATGACTGCATAGCAGTGTCTGGGCCCACTCACAGTGTTCAAGGCCAGGCTGCACAGGGATTTGAGCAGCCTGGTCTAATGGAAGGTGTCCCTGCTCATGGCATGAGCGTTGGAACTGGAGGATCTTGAAGGTCTTTTCCAACCCAAACCATTCCATGATTCTACAAAACTGTCTTTCCTTTAAGCTTCTCAGCAAACTCTGGGCTCAAACGAGCTGACAAAGAGGTAGCTCCAACCACTGGGAACCCTCAGAGCATTCCTGACAGCCAAGCCCTGCTTGATTCAGTAGACACAAGCTAATGCAATGGCTGGAACCAGATGTGAAGCAGGTTAAGAACAGACAGGATGTACCTACCCTTATTACCTGGGAAAGATTAAATCCTGGGGCAGCTCATCCTGAATTCATTTCTCTGAATTCCATGCACTGAGAGGAGGTGTCAGTTTCTGCATGATCCCATCAGATGAGATTTGTCTGAAGGGACACACTGTTCTGAGTGAGGGGAGAACAGGGTTTGGCAGCTGACAGAAAGTGGAAGAAAATGAAACACTATTTGGTAGTTCTGGATCACTAAAGGTCTCTGTAATATGAAGGTGAATAACTTGTAGTAGAGTCTTTACCGTCTGGCTATAACATTTTGTAGTGCTGCTGCTATTCATAGAATCATGGAATAGTTAGGGTTGGAAAGGACCTTAAAATCATCTAGTTCCAATCCCCCTGCCATGGGAAGGGACACCTCACACTAAACCACGTCACCCAAGGTTCTGTGCAACCTGACCTTGAACACTGCCACAGAAGGAGCATTCACAGCTTCCCTGGGCAACCCATTCCAGTGCCTCACCACCCTCACAATAAAGAATTTCTTCCTTATATCCAATCTAAACTTCCCCTGTGTAAGTTTGAACCTGTCACCCTTTGTCCTGTCACTACAGTCCCTGATGAATAGTCCATCCCCAGCATCCTTGTAGGCCCCCTTCAGATACTGGAAGGCTGCTATGAGGTCTCCACGCAGCCTTCTCTTCTCCAGGCTGAACAGCCCCAACTTTCTCAGCCTATCTTCATAGGGGAGGTGCTCCAGTCCCCTGACCATCCTCGTGGCCCTCCTCTGGACTTGTTCCAACAGTTCCATGCCCTTTTTATGTTGAGGACACCAGAACTGCACACAATACTCCAAGTGAGGTCTCAGGAGAGCAGAGTAGAGGGGCAGGATTACCTCCTTCGACCTGCTGGTCACACTCCTTTTGATGCAGCCCAGGATACGGTTGGCTTTCTGGGCTGTGAGCACACACTGAAGCTGGCTCATGTTCATTTTCTCATCGACCAACAGCCCCAAGTCCTTCTCTGCAGGGCTGCTCTGAATCTCTTCTCTGCCCAACCTGTAGCTGTGCCTGGGATTGCCCCGACTCAGGTGTAGGACCTTGCACTTGGCATGGTTAAACTTCATAAGGTTGGCATGAGCCCACCTCACAGGTGTGTTGAGGTCCCTCTGGATGGCATCCCTTCCCTCCAGCATATCAACCGAGCCACACAGCTTGGTGTCATCGGCAAACTTGCTGAGGGCGCACTCAATCCCACTGTCTGTATCACTGACAAAGATGTTGAACAAGACCGGTCCCAACACCAATCCCTGAGGGACACCACTCGTTACTGGTCTCCAGCCGGACATTGAGCCATTGACCACAACTCTTTACATGTGGCCATCCAGCCAGTTCTTTATCCACCGAGTGGTCCACCCATCAAATTGATGTCTCCCCAATTTAGAGACAAGGATGTCATGTGGGACAGCATCGAAGGCTTTGCACAAGCCCAGGTAGATGACGTCAACTGCTCTGCCCCTGTCCATCAGTTCCGTAGCCCCATCATAGAAGGCCACCAAATTGGTCAGGCAGGATTTCCCCTTAGTGAAGCCATGCTGGCTGTCACCAACCACCTCCTTGTTTTTCATGTGCCTTAGCATGCCTTCCAGGAGAATCTGCTCCAAGAGTTTGCCAGGCACAGAGGTGAGACTGACTGGTCTGTAATTCCCCGGCTCATCCATTTTCCCCTTTTGAAAATGGGGGTTATATTTCCCTTTTTCCAGTCATTGGGAACTTCACCTGACTGCCATGATTTTTCAAATATGATGGCCAGTGGCTTAGCAACTTCATTCGCCAGCTCCTTCAGGACCTGTGGATGGATTTCATCAGGTCCCATGGATTTGTGCACATTCAGGTTTTTAAGATAGTTTCGAACCAGATCCTCTCCTGCAGTGGGCCTAGGGTCTTCATTCTCACAGTCCCCACGTCCGCCTTCCAAGATGTGGGTGGTGTGGTCTATTGGGTCCTCCTGGCTCCCAAAATTGCTGCATTAGACACTCCAGGTTTGATAATGGTGCCCACACTTTGCCATGGCTTTGGCTGTGTAAAATTATCTTTCACAGAAAGAAAAGGTTTTGTTCCAGGACAAACAAACCCTTCAGCTCAGCCAGAACTGCTTAGAGATAACCACACAATGCAGAGACCATGTGACACCAACCCAGGTCCAAGTCCAACACCTCCAAGCTCATCTGCAAAACACCTTGAATTGTTGCAGAAGTGCAAAGTGTTGATTGTTTTAAACAGCAGAGAAAATCTCCCTCTTCTTTACTTTTATTCCTCCTTATCTACAAGTAAAGAAATCAAGGGGGATAAAAAGAACATCCTAAGGCGGAGAGTTACCATATGCTGCTCTCTGTGTTAGGAAAACAGTATTGAGTCACACAAATAATTTTAGATGTTTCTAAATACACTGTGCTCTCAGCAGGCAGCCTTTCCAGCTGTAATCTTGCCTGCTGCCCTTAATTCTGAGCACACAGGATACTCTGCTTCCTTCCTTGTTGCAAATGAGTCAGAATTTCTCTCTGTCACTCACCTGAGCCAAAAGTTCACCAGCTTGGTGCTCGAACACTAATACAAGATTAGAGGATGTGTTCTCTCTCCCTGGAAAAAACCCCCTCACAATCCCAAACAAAAAAAGTAAGGTACAGTTGTGATTCTGTACTGAAATGTGATAGCTGGGGAACAGTTTTGGCTCTGTTGGTGTAGATGAGTTTAGGATTCTCAGGAGAATAGTTCATGTTTGTATATTGCTGTCTGGATGACAGCAGTGCTGGGAGGGTAAAGGGATGTGCCCTTCGCAGGGCTTCTCTATAAGGTGTAGCAGAGTGGAGACCACCCCATTTTCAGGAGCTCCTCTACTAACAATGCATTTCTCTCCCATCCTGCTTGCTAGAAAGGACGGGACTGCAGACAGAACCTGCAAGTTCTTGGCCGAGTACAGCACCCACACTTCAACAAAAGCTATAACACATACCATGGCTAGACCACAACATACACCTTGAGTATCTGAAGCACAGAAGAGCCACAGGGTGTCAAACACCAATTTAGAGCCCCCTGGATCATCAGAGAAAGCTGTTTCCTGCAATGCCACTGATACGACTTCTTTGATGCATTAAATCAGCACATTTAGGCAATGGAAGCCCAACAGCCCTTCTGTCAATGAAGTAACAGCATCCAAGGGATGATTTTCACATCTAGGCACCTAAATATTTTTAGGAGTCCGTTGTGACTTCTTGCTTCAAAGCACTGAAACATCAAGCAGACCCCAAACCGCGCCCTGGTATGGCGAATAAATTACCTGGGAGAGAAGAGATGACAGCAGAGGACCATGGTGTATGAGGCTCCATGCTCTGGCAGTATCTGTCTATGGAGAGCCCCTCACCGCTCTGAGAAGGACTGGTGACAGAAGAAGAAAGAATAAAAAGAGATAGGACATAAAAGGAAGAAACATCTCTCTTTGGTGTCACCCAAAGGAAACATGGAAGCTGAGCAGACAGCTCAGAAGTACTTATGTCAAGCTTCAGCTTTCGCAGGCATGTGATGGAGGAAATCTCAGCTGTCTTTTTGTTGTTATTGTTAAATAATATTTTAAAGTAAATTTGAAAAATTCTGCCAATCCCAGCGTGGAAAAGATGGAGAGGCCAAATTAAGTCTTAGATGAAGTGATATGCTTGTCCAATTCTATATTTTATCAGATTAGAAGAATTTAACTACTTTATTTTGTCTGTAGAAGTTGGCTAAGTGAAAGCTCTCCCATATTTTGCTTTCATTTGCTGTCCTTCTTCTCTGTGCATCACCTTCAATATAATCTTGTCTACCTCTTCCAATTATTTGACCTAGATGAACCTTTGGTTTTATTTGTATTTGTCCATTTCTGTGTTCGGTATACACAGATCCTTTTTATACACTCAAAGAAAACCAATAACAAGTTAGTTAGAAAAAAACCTGTTATCTAAAAAGCTGTGGTAGGTTTTATTAACTTCATTTCTCAAGGGCAAAAGAAAGGGGAGTGCCAGAGTAAAGATTTGAAGTGAAAATCAAGGAATAAAATGGAGAACACACAAAAATTAGAATGCAAATAAGAGAAGAGTAATGCTAAGGTGCTAAGGGGAAAAGTAATCTCGGGTAATAGTAAGCACTCTCCAGAAGAGTAATAGGATCATGACTCAGCGGTTGTTCTGTCATCAAATGCAAACCAATGAAATTGCAAGAGTGCAGATGAACATTAATGCACAGAAAGAGCAAGATGTCACCAAAGGAGATGGAAGTGCCTCCAAGGGATATCAAGAGCAATTTATTATCGAAAGATGTTGAACTTACTTAAAAAACCACCACTGCTAAATGAAATGTTGTCCAAGTGTTCTCAGGGGAAGGAGGAGGACAGATGTCCAAATGTTCTCTGGGGAAGGAGAAAGACAGATGGCAAACAGACCCAATAGCTCCCCCAGGAAGACTGAAAATTGCTGATGGAAATGACAATGTTGAAAGAGCAGGTGATGAAAAAGTAGTGCATCTGAAAACAGACTGAGTCCCATGAGCAGATGGGACACTGGGCACCTGCTGGCTGAGACTGAAGATACACTTTTGGCAACTCTTTCCCAAATCAAGTGGATCAGATCTTGCCGACACTGTGCAGAATAAACAGGGAATGTCCCTATGGTGTCTACAAGCTCTGTGGTCCTTTGAGGAGAGCAGTGGCGGCCATGAAATTCGAAGGCAGTGTGGGGTGATGTGGCCATCCTTGGTCACTGAGAGTTGGACTGCTTCTTGAATTCCTTCTCACTGCAACTTTGGAAAAAATGAGAACAAATGACTGGAAAAATACTTTATAACCGATACTCTCAAAGAGAGTTTTTGCTAAAATATAAAATATAAAACCTCCTAAAAGTTGGTGGCAAGAGCTGAAATCCTTCTGATCATCTGAAGTGCATGGCAAGGGTATGGAAGGCATCAGTATGAGCTGGATACTTCATATAAGCAGTGGCTTATATGGAGATGCATTCAGTACCAGCCCCACTCCTTTTATCATTGTGCTGACTCAGTTTTCCCATTGCCTTAGAAACCCTGACATCAGGATAAAGTGCTCTTTAGGGAGCAGCACCAGAGACCCTTTCAGTATCTGCCACCCCACAGGGTTCACTCTGAATGCAGAGCTTCCTGTGAGCACAGGTCCTCCTCCAGCCATGCAGCCTTCTGCAGCCAGGGCACGATCAGTTACTGTCCCTGTGACTTGGCCTCTGTGTAAAACCTGCTCTAATCTGCTTATGAACATCTTTGTGTGCTGCAAACCCCTTCATTCCTGACCTCTGCTTGAGATCTTCTCATCCCTCCTGACTGCCTGTGGGGGGAGAAATCTTCTCACTGAGAGCTGTGTCAGCACACAGGGAAAGGAAGTCATTAGTGGCTAAGCTGAAAAGACACCAGCTAGTCCAACGGGTGCTCAGCTTTCTGATACATATATATTCAGAAGAGATTGTAAAGGAGGTATTTTAGTTCCAACACAACTAAAGGGTATTTCTGGAAGTCATAGAATCATAGAATCATAGAATAGTTAGGGTTGGAAAGGACCTTAAGATCATCCAGCTCCAACCCCCCTGCCATGGGCAGGGACACCTCACACTAAACCATGTCACCCAAGGCTCTGTCCAACCTGGCCTTGAACACCGCCACAGAAGGAGCATTCACAGCTTCCCTGGGCAACCCATTCCAGTGCCTCACCACCCTCACAGT
Organism: Psittacula echo; assembly: GCF_963264785.1. Classification (NCBI taxonomy): domain Eukaryota; kingdom Metazoa; phylum Chordata; class Aves; order Psittaciformes; family Psittacidae; genus Psittacula; species Psittacula echo. The sequence goes on along the minus strand of NC_137735.1, from coordinate 49,163,146 downwards.
AAAGAACTTCTTCCTTATATCCAATCTAAACCTCCCCTGTTTAAGTTTGAACCCATTACCCCTTGTCCTGTCACTACAGTCCCTGATGAATAGTCCATCCCCAACATCCTTGCAGGCCCCCTTCAGATACTGGAAGGCTGCTATGAGGTCTCCACGCAGCCTTCTCTTCTCCAGGCTGAACAGCCCCAACTTTCTCAGCCTGTCTCCATACGGGAGGTGCTCCAGTCCCCTGATCATCCTCGTGGCCCTCCTCTGGACTTGTTCCAACAGTTCCATGCCCTTTTTATGTTGAGGACACCAGAACTGCACACAATACTGCAAGTGAGGTCTCACTTTGTTTAAAAAGAAATTCCAACAACTGAACCCCAGCCTGAGTTGTTGCCTAAAAGTTTCTGTGCACTGGGGTTCTGACTGAGTCTGGGTTTCACCAAACCCAGCCCAGCATTACTGCTAATGGAAATGACTCGAGAGAGACATGAGACTGCTCGGAAGCAGAAGACTACTATGCAAGGCCATGTCTCATGTTAGGCATGCAAGGGATTTGAATCAGAGCATCAAATAACAATGGTGAAGTGCTTTAGAGACCAGCTGAAAGCCACAGAGGTGGAGCAGACCTCTTTCTTTCACAGTAAGGTGCTGGTTGGAAAGCTGCTGCACCTCCATGGAGAGACATGACTGCTTTTGGAGTGTAGGAAATCATTCCTGTCTGTATTTTGTATGTTGTGGTTGTTCTCCAGATCAGATGGTGCCTCACAACCCTATGGTGATTTCTTTTGTTTAAATGCTAAAAGTTGTTCTAGCTAGATGTGGGCTGTTGCTCTGACTTACTAGTGAGCTGACAAGATAATGGCTGAGCAATCACTCCACAAGAGCAAACTGTATGGGAACTGATTGTATTACAGTTGTATTATAAGCTGCACTGGTTGCAATGCCTCTTGTTATTATTGCCTGATGCTTCTCCTAGGAACCTATTTTGCTTGCGTCTAACTTAGAATGTCAGAAGTGAAATTCTCAGTGTCACCCTCTGCTTTGGGCTGATTCTTTTCAGTCAAAAGAAGTTCAGTGGCTTCTGAAAGCTGGGGAAAAATTTGTTCCTTGCTCCAGATAAAAAGCAAATCCAAAACTTCCAAGGTTTTGCTGCAATTTGCAGTCTCTCTGGGAGTTGGTGGAAAAACCATCCAAAATCTGTGGATATATAAACTGCTGGGAGACCTCAGCGCTCAAGTGTCCAGATTGACCTTTTTTTCTCCTAGTTTCCATGTAGGATTGGTGGGCAAACCTTCCCCTGTCAACAAACACTGCCATGAACTGGGGCAGATGCACATCATGTGGTGAATGAAAGTATAATCTTGTGGGTAGTTGAAGTCTCAGAAAAGAGACTAGAGTGTTGTAAGAAGGGCCAATGGCTTGATTTGTCCTTGGCTTTGCTCTTGCAAACAGCTGAGTCAGTTGCCACGAAGATTTCAATGCAGGTGGGTAGCTGGCAGGAAAAATGGCAACCCAAAGTCTAAGCAGCAAAAGACAAAGGAGTTGTTCGGATAGCTCCCTGTGCTTTATGGTTTCATCCTTCTCGTTGAGACATGGGCATTAGATTGAATCAAGTTGGAATTACTTTCTTTTTAGTTATCTGCACGGTAACAGCTTCCCAAACCTCCTCAAATGTAGCAGAAAATGCAAAAAGCTAGTTCACAGAACAGGACTAGATACCACTTCACCCCATGCTTTGATTAATATAAAAAATGGAAAACACTTTTAGATTTTATTTCCTGAGGAGTTCTTCTCAATGTGATTGATTCCCCTGTTTTTGAGTGGGTTTGTGCATTATCGCGGCAGTATCACTCACTAACAGATGGAAACATACGAATTATCTCCACTTGTAATGGGAAACAAAATACTCAAGCTTATATTTTTTTTCAGGCATGTTTTTTGTGGGTTTTGATGTGAAGTTAAAGAATGCTGTGATAAAAAGCATTATAAAAAGCATTGCTGGCGTGTAGTAGCCATAGATGTTGTAAAGGAGAGCTGCACACTTTGCTGAAGGGACATCCTTGTTTGTGGCTTCTGGGATGGAAAGCAATAAGCAGTGAATGTCACGTTGGCAACCAAAATACATAATTGGTTTTCCTCTGGCTCTGTCCTACCATTTAATGCACCTATAAACTGGACATGGTCATAATCAAGACATATGCTTGATTTTTGTTCAGTAACCAAAGCAGTTACTGAAAAGCAGCCTGATTATCAAGAGCCATTAACAGCAAATGTTGCATGAAAACAAAAGTCTGTGGAAACACTTCAGTGTTGCCCAACACATTTATGGCTGGTGTGAGAGATTATATCAAGTTAACCTAATTTTCTCATATGGTAAGTCAGTTAGCCTTGAAATCAAGGCAGGTCATAAGCACAATATGCCTTGACAGAAGGTGTTTCGAGATTGCCCCAGGTGACAGCCTCAAGATCAAGTCAGGAATTATAGCACAAGTTAGACTTTTGTTAAAAATATAGAATGGCATAGAACAGAACAGATCAAAACAGAATACTTCAGTTTGAAGTGACCAACAATGATCATCTAGTCAAAATGCCTGGCCAATTCAGGGTTGACCATAAGTTAAAGCATGTTAAGAGGCATTATCCAAATGCCTCTTAAACTGGAGTTAGTGACTGGTCATAAGTGGTACTCCCCAGGTCTCAGTACTGGGGCCAGTTCTGTTTACATCTTTACTGATCATCTGGATAAGGTGATCGGGTGCCTTCTCAGTAAGTTTGCAGACAACACCAAGTTGGGTTGGTGTGATCTGCTAGAGGGAATGAAGGCTTTACTGAGGGCTTGGATAGGCTGGACCAATGAACCGAGGACAATTGTAAAAGATTCAACAAGGCAAAGCTCTGTGTCCTGCATCTGGGGCACAACAACCCTATGTAACACTGCAGGCTTGGGGAAGAGTGGCTGAGAAGCTGCTCGGTGGAAAAGGACCTGAGGGTGTTGATCAACAGCCAACTGAACGTGAGCCAGCAGTGTGCCCAGGTGGCCAAGAAGGACAGCAGCATCCTGGCCTGTATCTGAAACAGTGTGGCCAGCAGAACTAGGGAAGTGATTGTCCCCCTGTATTTGGCACTGCTGAGGCTGTACCTTGAATACTGTGTTCAGTTCTAGGCCCCTCACTACAAGAAAGACACTGAGGTGCTGGAGTCTGTCTAAAGAAGAGCAACAAAGATGATGAAGTGTCTAGAGCACAAGTCTCGTGAGGAACAACTAGGGGAAGTGTGTTTGTCTAGCCTGGAGACACGTAGATGTGGCACCTACTTAGGAACACAGTTTAGTGGTGGACTTGGCAGTGCTAGGTTAATGCTTGGATTTGGTGATCTTAAGGGTTTGTTCCAAGCTAAACAATTCTACAGTTGACAGGCTTGCTGCATTGACTACCACTTGAAGAAGCCTGTTTCAGTGTTTGACCACCCTCTTGGTAAAGAAACACTTCCTAATATCAAGTTTAAAAATCCCCTGGTGCAGCTTTGAGCCATTGCCATGCATCCTGTCACTGAATACCAAGGAGAGATCAGCACCTTTCTCTCCACTTCCCCTCCTCAGGAAGTTGCAGAGAGCAATGGGGTCACCCCTCAGCCTGCTTTTCTCCAAACTAGGCAAACCCAAAGTCCTTAGCTGCTCATCATTGGACATGCCTTCCATAACCACCCTTACCAAAGAAAGAAGAAAAAGTGTAGTTTCCTGCAGTTTGCTGTTAACCGTCAAACTGGAAGGGCTTTACAGGATATAAGGGATAAATCACAGTCTAGTTGACATTTCAGAGTTCTGTTAATAAGTTGGACAAAGGACTGAGGGACTTGCTATATAATTTGTGGGGCCAGATCACAGGAACTTTGACAGCAAGGATTAGGAGCTCAGCATGATCTGTTGAATTGGAGAGAAGCTCTGAAATCAATGAGGTAAAATTTGATAAAAGACAGGTGTAGCACTTTGCACTTCAGGAGAAGTTAAATTCCCAACACCATGCTAGCTGGATGGAATGAAAGGCCTTGTGAGCATGTGAGCTATGTTTTCTTTATGAATGGAAAATAACTGTCTGAGCAGTTCTTCAGGAAAGCATCTGGGGATTGTAGAGGAACACAGACCAAATGTGAGTTGTCAGTGTGCTCAGAGATGCACTAAAAGCATTGTTACCTGTCTTCTAATCAGTGTTCTTGAAGAGGCAAATGACAAAAAACCTGTGAATCAGGAGGAAAAATGTAATATGCTGTCTGGAAAATTCGTCCTCTCATCTCCATTAAATATGAAATTTCCCTTCTCCCAAGATCAGATAACGATGGAATTTCCTTGGCTAACGGAGGTCGGACTAAGTAAACTAAGGATGTCATCACATCTCCCCAATCCTGTGAAATAAAATCACAAGAACTCTTATGAAGTAAATAATTTGCACAGTACAAATAAATGTAAACTGCATCTTTAACAGCACAGATAATTAATTAGTCACAGGAACAGCATACCAATACAGTTTGAAGGACACTTTGTCCAGTGGACAAGTCAAGACCAAACAGTCCTTATGTTCAGCACCAACTCAGATTCTGGTCTTCCTGCATGAATTTCTATCCAACGCAAACCTTCATGCTAACTGAACAGAAATGCATTTCTGTTAAAATTTATGAGCCTTTTCCATCTCCAATGCATTCAAAATTACTATGTTGCTCCCCCTTTGTCTGATGTGAAGCATGAAAAAACATTGGCACCATCTGCTAGAACTTCTTCCCTGGCAAACCGAGCAAAGGACAGCAACAAATACTCAGACCAGAAGACTGTTTGGGGTCTTTGCATCAGCTAACCTGTGTTGTAAACATTTCTGCTTTGGTCAAGCAGAGATGTGTCTGTTGTGAGGACAGCTCCGAGTTCAGCCCTTACTGTACTGTAGCGGGATGGCAAAAACCTATCCAGAGCACCTTCCCACATCGTCGTCTTTCAGGGACGTAAAGGCCTTCACTTGAACCTACCTCATTGCCACCAGAGGGCTCTGGGGGAGCAGCCCAGCAGCCCTAAACAAGGCAGTGTGCCCTCCAGTTTGGACCTTTCAACTGAGCTAAGCAATTGCGAAAGTCTGTAGAAAGGTAGCAGAGACTAGGTTGGCGAGGAGCAGTATGCTGGCAAGGGTCTGGAATAATCCACCAGCTTTAAAACTGCTGTGTCTGCGTAGCTGTTGTTTGTCAGGACAGAAGAATCAGGGTGGTTTGAGTCAGGAAAGCTAGAAGAAACCATCCAGAGTAAAAACCCTGCCTTCTCAGGCCTGATGCTATTTGCTCTGCAGCAGGTTGGCTGCAGATCTCCACTTCCACACCTGAGCCATGGCTTGGAATTTTTATATTCACAGCCTGGACGGCAATGCCACTGTTGAGCCTTGGCTGTTCTGATTCCTTTTCTGCTAGAGGCTGATTTCACAGAGCAGCCAATGCATAGACCAATATCTGGCCAGACTGGACTTCCTCATCATAGCAGGACAATATGCCCTATCATGACTTACATACCCATGGAAAAGAAGCTTATGCTGAGGTGACAGTAGGGTGGACTAGGGAAAGAGGGAAAATGTACACCAGAAGCCAAGTTAGCAGTATGTGTTTGGGAGAGAAAAATATACTTTTTATTTCCCAATCTTCCCACTCCAAAATCAGCAGAAGATTTTATTAGATAAGTGGTTTAAACATGCATATGCCTCTCTTCTTCCTGTTTCTTGAAAACATCAGATGTAATGAGGTAGTAAATTAGGCATTTAGGTGGAGTATTGAAATCAAAGACAACAAGGCCATTTTCTCCCTTTTCCCCATTGTAATTTAGTTTAATTCACTTATTCTATAGTAATTTAAGTAAATGGCTGGGAAATTATGAGCTCTTTGCTGCATACCATGTTGTGATGATGAATTCATTCAGCTTTTTCTTAAATGTCACAGATGGTTACAAATGCAAGCCCAGAATGAGGTGGACTCACTTACTAGAGATGTAGGCTGGAGGAGGGAGGAGGAATTCCTCTCATAGCAGAAGTTCCTCTTCACTCAGCAGACAAATTATTCTCAGACCCTTTAAACAGGTGTATTTGGGAGCAATACCAACCAAATAGGACGTGACCAAAGATGACTGTGGATGTGGAGTTGTATAAGAAAACCTCTCCTGTCACGTACCAAACTAGTATCACAAATAAAGCCATGGCATGGAGGCAGGGGGAAGAAGGAGGGAGTCTTGCACACAAGATATGCTATTGTCTAGATCTGGATCTTAAGACATCAGAAGGTGTTTGGGGAACAGAGGAATAGACAATGTCTCAGGAGTGGCATCTCAAGAAGATCAGCAACAGAATGAGGCCTCTTTCAAATTGCCATGGAAGTTGGTGGGAAGGTTTCCATTGAGTAATTGCCTATTGAATAAAACCTGCAAGGTGGAAGGAAGTCAGACTCATCGCTTGGAAAACTAACCCCCAAATCACCACCTGTCCTGGAGCTGGAACCTTTCCCTTCAGAGGGATGTCCTCTGGGGAGCTCTGTTAAGGGGCAGGTTGGTGAGAAGAAGGGAAGGGTTTAACTCTTCAGCATTTCAGCATCCTGTGTCATTCTGAGAGCTGCATTAAATTGCTCCCTTCTCTCTTCTGAGGTTTTCCTGTGGGTAATTAATTACAGAGAGAATTCAAAGGCCTTTGTGGGTAGTTTGCAACTTGGTGCTATGAGTCAAGAGGAGTGCACTTCAACAAGGCCTGGAATGTGGGCTGGGCTCCGTGAAGCATTCCCAAATTTGGTAGTTTATCTGGATTTGTCTGGGACATATTGTATCCTCTCTGTATGGCCAGTCCATATTGCTTTCAAGGCAGCACATGTCATAGAGCATGCAGCAAGCAAAGAGAGTGTTTGGCAGCCATCACAGAGTCTCAGGGACCTTGACTTGTTTTCATATTCCCCAAATCAATGCAATATTGCAATGTCTTTCCTCTGGCTTGCCCTTGATATGGTGAAGAACAGCAATGCAGAAAGAAAACCATGATGCAATTCTTCTACTTTATATATAATAACAATTGTGACAAGAATATGAAAATCCAGACTTGACATAAATGTTCTCCTTCCTTCCTATTAAGCAAGAGACTGAAGGAATACCTACCCATAAACATCCCTTTGATCTCCAGACTTCACTGTTAAGCCCAAACCTATACAACACGCTAGCCCAGGAAAAGCTATGCGTTTTTAAACAACTGGGGAATTTTGGGCAGGACATAGGTTCATCTCCTTACTATCTGTTCAGAGTCTACTTCTCCAGGAAGTATTTCCTCCTGCTTCTATATAATCTTGTGGCTCCGGCTCATGGCATTACTGCTGTGGAAATTCAAAACACTCGGTGTTCAGCTTGCAGAGGTTTGATCATAACTTGCCAAGTATCCCTTGGGGAGAGGCTCTCTTATTTGAAGAACCTCAGGTCTGTGGGCAAGCTCAGGTTGTCTCAGCAGGAACTGGTCTTATTTGTGGTTTATTACTATGCCAGTGAGCTGGAAGAAATAATGGGTGACTTCAGTGATCAGTCATACAGCCTTAAACAACAAATGCATTGACATCCAGATGAAGTTGAGGGTCCGCTGGCTGATACACATCAAGCAGATATTCAGCTGGATTAAAAGTAGGTTAGTAGGCAATTCACGAGCAGTAAATAGGTGAAATTATGCCAGAAAGAATTCAACAAGCCCCAGTTCTCATCTCCCCGATCACTTGAACGGTGCAGTCTATGTTACATGCATTCCCCTTCTGCCCTGCTTATACCACTGCATAAATCCAGCTAAGTGAAAGTCTTAAAAAAAGAAGGGAAGAGATTCACAAGAAATGCAAGTGAAATAGCACATGTGTGAAGGAAGGAAGGATGTTTAAGGATCAGTGTTAGGGCCTCAAGAGTAACTGTCTTTTGGAGGCTTCTGTATTTTGGTGCTGTATATTGCAATCTGTATAATGCAATATGTGAGATTTTTGGATGTGTTCCCATGTTACAATTGTTGGTCTTGGTCTTCAAATCATGAACAAGAAAAAGAGGTGATAATGGGAGCACAGGCGTAACACAAGAAAGAAATTGGACTTGTTTGTACCAGCTGTCTAGGCTGTCAGAGTCACATGAATTCAGCCAAACCCTGACCAGTATCTGGGCAGACTTGACAGTCGCAACTGATTTGAGCTAGTCGTGGCTGTACTGCTAGCACATGGCAGGGCTCAAGTAAAACCCCAGTTCTCTGTGTCCTCCGGGCTGCCCTTTCACCATGACTGAGCCTTCTCACGAGAAGGCAGAACTTTTCCATCTTTTCCAGACTTGACTCATGATGGGATCCTGGAGACTGCAAGACAGATCCCCAGGACTTCTCGCTTGAGAGTGCAAGTGTGGCGGTCACTGGGGAGAAAGGAGCACAAGACTTGGGCTAAAACAGCAGGAAAAGCTGGTGACACTGGCGTGCATGGAATGGTGGCTGATGTTTGAAGGTACAAGTATAGTAGCTCATATATGAGCCTTGAACCTACCACCTAATTTCCTTTCAAGGATGATTTCAAAAGCCTTTGAATTGAGTGGCATTATCAGAGGGACATTTCAGCAAAGCAGCCTCATATTTTCAGATGTTTTTCCTAAGCTGCCAGGAAGATGGGATGGGAACTTGAATGTGTAAACAACCCCCATGTTAAGGGAAGGTTGTGGACATACGTTGGGCTTACTTTCCTGGGGCATAATTATTACAGATACTTAAGTAGCAGAGTGGTTGCACAATACCTTAATTACCGTGTTTAGATGAAGCCTGTTCATTGTAGGAGTCATACTCTGTGGCTCTACTTTCCCTTCAAGGTGCAATTTGAACAGTCATTGATGAGATGCATGGGTGGCCAGCATGCACTAAAGTTTTCTGTATGGTTCATACAGTTTATAAACAGGTATTCTTCACCCTACCTTTCAAGGCACACCACTTTGTGAGCTCGTGGCCTGTTGTGTAAAAGGTGCCAAACCTTTGAAGTTCAAAGAAGGCAGATGAAGATACATGTGCAATGGGGACATGGTGATTACTCTTACAGGCACCTTTTGGTTGTTTCCTCTTTATATCTGAAACAAATGTGCATCTGCCTATACTTGTACTACTGAATCTGACTGGTATACAAATTGTTAGGGGAGCAGACGGAGATTTGCAGCAAGATTCTGCTGCAATGCACCACAAATATGTCTGATTTCACATAAAGCCCGTGATGCAGATCCAGGAGAGGGGGTACATGGCTTCCCGGGTCTGCAGTCAAAGTTTGCTACTTGGTGCCAACATAACTAGTGGTGAGAGAAGAGCATGGTAGGAATTGGGGTCTATAAACTTCTTCCCTCTGTTCAAGGACTTGTCTCATTGCAACAGCAAATCTGTTGGTAGGGGTGGAGATTACAGTCCTTGTCCCTTCTCATCACAGTCTTCAGTACAATTAAATGTATCAGCCAAAGAATCTCATCCCTTTTTCTATCCCTCATCTCAGCACTGGGGGTGCAGAAACATCTGAGGATGCTGGAAGAGTATATCTGGAAGTGGAAGATCATCAGGTGGTTTCTCACTTCTCAACCTTGGAGGGGAACTGGCCAGAGCCATGTCATAGGAGATAAGGAATTTGGGCAGGCAGATCAATAGCCAAAAAATGAGCAGCAAATGAGCTATGGCCAGCACTTCCTAACAGAGGTATCCATGACTGGAGTACCCGCACTGGACCTCAAGAACTCCAGCTTCTCTCGTTCATGTCAATGCTGTCAGCACAAGTAGATTCACTCAGCCGTGTCTCAGGTTCATTCTGAGCCGCTTAACACCTATAGTTCTGCTGCCTTCTTTGGAGCCAGTCTGTACTCAGTATCCCAAAATGGGCCATTTAGTAGACCACAGATAGGTTAGTTAAGAGTCCTTCCATTTGGGGCCCCTCACTGCGAACACGTCTTCTGGATCCTGCTGCATGGTATAAGCCTAAATAAAATATTACTGCCTCATGTCAGCTCATGCTGTTTGCTCAGCTGGCTCTTCCCCCAGCTTTTTTCCCCAGCTGAACGAATAAACAAAGCCACCCAGTTTAAATGGCTGTGTTACAATTTTTGTCTGAGCAAGAGAACATTTCCCAGTAGCTATAGCCACGTGCACAGGAGTAAGGACCTGTGGCAATTAGCAAGCGTGGGGAGAGAATATTGGGTCATGTTGAGGCAGGTTTTTCAGTAATTGTATAGGGGCAACAATTAGAAGAGGCAGGAGGCTCATTAGATAGGCTAATCCCCCGGAGTAGGCAGTGGATTGCAGAACAGCCATCCAGTCCAAAGGATTGCTCATAGCTCATGGTGTGCCTAAAGTACAGTGAAAGAACCTCACCCTCTTCTGAGGGGCAACTCTTACGGGTGCACATCAACGGTGGGGCTGGGGGAAGCAGTGTAGGTTCTCTGCACCAGGATCCCTTTGCTTTGCAGAAGCTGAGGCCTGTGACTAGAAGGTGCAAAGACTGACATCGGTGCTTCAGTGGTGGTTTCATTTGTTTCTCTTCCCCTCATCCTCTACCCCACAGCTCTTTGCTCTGTGGTGACAATCACAAACTGCAGTGCTGGCAGCTCTCACAAGCAGGGCAGATGCAATCATCTGGGATATGAGAAGCACATGATGTACAAGGAGGTGCTGAGGGAGCTGAGTATGCTCAGCCTGGAGAAAAGATTTGTGTGTAGGGGGGAATGTATCTGCTGCCTGCGTCTGTCAAATGGGGGATTACAGGGAAGATAGAGTCAAACTCTTCTCCACACTTAACAAGCCCTTCAGCTTATGTCCTCATATGCTCCAGACTGACCATCTTGGTGGCCTCTACCAGATTTGCTCTGGTTTATTGATACCTCTTATGCGCTGGAGGGACTCAAAATTGGACACAACCCTTTACTGTGATGCAGTTGGGCTTCATCGCTGTGAGGCACACTGCTGAATTATGTTCACGCTCTTGTCCACCAGAACTCTCAGATCCATTTCTGCAGAGCTGCTTCCCAGTCAGCCGGCCCCCAGCCTGTCCTGGTGCGAGGATAGCTTCATCCCAGGTGCAGGAGTCTGCCCTTGCCTTGATTAAACTTCATAAGGTGCCTGCTGGCACAGTACTCCAGCACATTGCAGTCCCCCTGAATCACAGCCCTGCCTGTTTGCCAGCACATCAATTGCTCCCCTCAATTTGTTGTCACCCTTGAAATTCAAGAGAGTACGCTCAGTCCCATAAATCCATCTGATGAACAAGTTGGTTTATGTACTGCCAGCCCCTAAAAACTCAGGAGGTCTAAAAGGGGTAATAAATGCCTTGAGAACAAACTCAAGCTTTTCTACAAAGTGGGAAAGAAATGTCTATCTTCTGGGGATATTTAAAACAAAATGCTGAGATTTTCTCAGAGCCACAGGATTCTGGGACCTCATGGTTTCAGAGGTTGCAGGAAATACCATGAGACCTCATGACACGTTAACGCTTAAGCTTATGGTTTAACTACATGCCTTCTGGTGTTTTGTAGTTTTATAGTCACCTGTTCTTTCTGGGATTTCTATATATCCCTAATATATTGCACATGGGCTACAGTGATGTGCAGTAGGGTCACAAGAAGGTGAAAGTTGTTTACTGTACTTCTGCCCTGCCCAGAACTGGTTCCTGTGATTTTCTCACAGGACAAGCTGTTTTTATTCTCCGTGGAAGAGCTCTCTGCAAAGAGTCAGTGCTGCTGTTTTGAAGCTCCAGTTCTCTGGGACTCTGGGATCTTTGGTCTCTTTTTTTCTTGAAAGAGACTAATATTATCGAATCATAGAATCATAGAATAGTTAGGGTTGGAAAGGACCTTAAGATCATCTTGTTCCAACCCCCCCTGCCATAGGCAGGGACGTCTCACCCTGGACCATGCCACTCAAAGCTCTTGTCCAACCTGGCCTTGAACACTGCCAGGGATGGAGCATTCACAACTTCCCTGGGCAACCCAAATGGTGCCTCATCACCCTTACAGTAAAGAACTTCTTCCTTATATCCAATCTAAACTTCCCCTGTTTAACCCATTGCCTATCACTATCACTACAGTCCCTAATAAAGAGTCCCTCTACAGCACCCCTGTAGGCTTCTTTCAGATATTGCAAGCCAATGGGCTCGTTCGTACCCCTCTGCAAGAGCAAGATACTGGCTCATTATGAGGCCAATGAGGGATATGCTACCAAGGGCACTCTAAAAGGTGTCTTTGCATGTCCTGAGATGCATTGTCAGTGCCTGTGGCAGTGGCCACAATTAGGCTGCTACATGAAAAGGGTAAGCAGAAATAGTGCTTGAAAGAAAGACATGAAGCGTGCCTTACTTGAACGTTGGAGATTGATCACAGCTAAGTATGGAGGATGATGCTGCATCTATGGATGCTACTGAGCTTTCAAGTGCGTGACTGCTGTGTCTTGCCTGGAGTTAAACAGGCCATCAAATCTGGAGTTGGGGTGGAATTTCAAGTCATATTGACTAGCAAAAGCATGGTTGGTTTAGTTTTGTTTTGCCTTCTATTACAGGGATATGGTCTAGTTGCTAAGCACACATGGGAATTTCACTTATCAAATTCCTCTCCCTTGCACACACCAAGGATATTGGCAATAACCTTCAGCTCTCTTCCTGTCTTCCTAAGTAGGAGTTTTTGTAGGTTTTTTAGTAGAGAATCTTAACCTTGCTGAAGAGGATTAGAGTTGCTCTATGGCTCATGAAGTGCAACCTTGTCTCTCTATCAGGACTGAATGATTCCTCAGTGGTTGCCTCTGACTGCAGGAAGCTGCATTAGACAGCCTGAATCCTCCTGTTAAGTGTTCTACATCAAGCCAAGCAGAGCAAATCACAGTCTTGCATAAAGGACAAGTGCTGCTCTTCTGAACAAAGTTCTGTCAGGAAAAGTTGTGTATTACGGGGTCCTCAAGGCCAAGCCACCAAGATCCAACCCTTGCTGAATTGCTGCAACAGCAAAGTTTTGTCCTAAGCTCTAGACCATTTCTTAGCTGTCTGCTGCCCTGATTGGAATGAAAATTGTAATGGCTTCTAGAACAGATCTTCTCACAGGTTTGCTCCAGATGGAGTAGAAAAAATATGCTGGGGCATGTGTGAGCTCCCTGTGTATCAGAAGAGAAGAAGGTACGCCACCAAGTTGCCAGACTGGCTGTTCCCAGGCTGTGTGCACATCCTCGGTGCCACAGAAAAAGCCCAGATGCTTCTTTGAAAGGCAAACGAGTATATGGCAGACTCCATCTTGTGTAATACCTAATAGAAAGTCTGAGCCACCTCCCAAAAGATGGGTGTCATGTCTCCCCACCTTTGATAAAACATTGTTGACAAATAGCAGGTTTGCCATAATTAGAAGCATAATAACTAGGAAGTGCAGCTCAGAACCAATTCAGGCATCTAACTCTCTCCAGCTGCTATTAAAGCTGATGTCTCAGGCAATCAGCTGCAAATGGGTATTATTTTCTAATTGAATCCACAGCTCCCTACATGTGAGATGTGAATGAATGAGGTAAACACACGTGCAGCCAGCAAAACTCACAGCTGGCTGTCATCCCTTCAGCGCCACTGGCATGGTCCTTATTTATCCCAGAAGCTGTGGGGACCTTGCTACAGTTTTCCAGAGTCCTTACGGTCCAACACGGTTAGCTGGAGGAGCTGCATCTGCTTTGCTTCTGATGGTTTGATTAAAGGCCAGCTTAAGCTGCACAGGGGACTTTCAAACACACACCTATGATGTAAGCTATGCAAGCCATGCAAAAGGGCTGAGCTGGGAAATATGCAATAGCAATTCCAGCATGATAAATCACTCCACTTGCTTTATGTGGTCTTGGCTCCAGCCTTCGTTCTGATGGAGGCTGTCCTGTCTTGCGAAAAGCCTGTCATAAAAGAACTTGCAAGAGACACCATGGTGTTAGAGTCCCAGATGGGCACTGTGGGGATACTAGCAGCACCACACTTGACTTTCCTGGTTGGAGTGCCCCAGATGTACCCCACAGGAATTCTGCCAGTGCATTCTGTATGTGTGAATGGATAGAGGTGTTTTTCTTCTTCACTCCTGGTAAAGCTGTGATGCCTGTGTGGAGTGGGGGACTGTAGGGTCCCCTGACTCTTGCAAGTCCCTCATCCCTTCTAGAAGTGGTTCAGAGAAAAGGTATCATGTCTCTGGTACCCATCAGCATAATACATGAATGTTTGATCAGAGCAAAAGGAAGGATGAAGATTTTGATAGAAGCACGTGGCAAGGCTGCTTCTGAGATTTCATGCATATTGTGCCTTTCTCCCCTCCATGCAAAGTACTTGCTTGAAATGTTAATTGATGGAGGGCTCTCCATTACTCCATACTCCCCAGGTACTCCACTACCTTGTTTAGAAAACGTTTGGCTTTGCTGTCAGCCTGCATTTGTCTGGTATCCATGTCCAACCTCTAGATTCTGTTTTGTATTTGCCTGTAAATTAGAAACCTCAATTGTCAGAAACCTTCTTTCCATGTGGGTGTATGTACAGGCATGAGGTCTCTTTCTAATCTAAATGGATGAACCTCATCACCTCCCATCGAGAGGGAGGCTATCCAGCCTGCATCCTACCATTCTTGCCACTTTTCACCTGGATGCTTTCCGTGAGTCAGCAAGCACTGTGTGACTCAATGAAACCACATGCAGGGCAAAACAGCCATGGACTAAATTCAGGGCTTGCTAAAGAACGTGCAGGTGTTATTCTGGGGATCGACAAACCTTCTAATGATAATACCAAATGGATTCCAGCCAGAAAGTTGTGCTGTGCTGAAGGAAGGTGGGAGGAGGGCCTGGGAGCAATGCAGCAGGATTTGGAAAGAAAGAGTTGGCTCCTTGGAGGCACAGCTTCACAGGATTCACAGCAAGGCAACAAGGAAGGCTACTACAGGGGGACTGAGTCTGTGGGTAACCCTAAATAAGATAGCTGCATGTTGTGGAGGCAACAAACAGTACAATAACCTGCCCCTTGGAGTTGCCTTCTCCAGCTCAGCTGTGAGGTACTACTATGGCTCTGAAACAGCCAGAGAGTCCTAGAGGCAGACCAGCTCCCATAAGGCCTGCCAGGCTTGTTGAAGTCAGAGCACAAGATGCCCTGCAAGCATGAAGCACAATACAGGAATCTACAAGAAAACCCTCCTTATTTTGAGAGAAGCGGGTCAAGGTAGAGAAAGACATACTGAAAAGGCTGGGATGGTGAGATACTGATGCAAAGGGCCTGACGCAATCATCTCAGCACAGTTCCTGTTCCTCCTGGCTTGTGTGAGTGTTTCCTCAGTGCATGAGACATACATTCAGAGGGTGACACCACTCCTTTCTCTACCCTTCCCATGCCCAGGAGCACTTCTGACCGTGAGAAAGTTCTGACATGCAAAGAAGACTCCTGTAACAACGCCTTGCTTGCTGTCAGCTGAAAGCAAGTGACACCCTCTCTAATGACTAGTTTCAGAAAGAAAGCAAATACACAAGGATGCACTCACCTGGGACAGGTGTCTCCCACGGGTGGAATTGGCGGGGCTTTTCAGCACATGTGTTACTAGCTCTGTCACCAAGGTGAGGACACATCCTACCTGGGGGATCAGAAGGGCCTTATGGACCTTCATCCTAGCAGATGCTGCTCTGAATATTGTACATCTGGACACTGCTTGTGTAGTGCAGGTGTGTTTCCCAAAGACTTCTCACTTCTTTGATATAAAGGTGCAAAATTCTTTCTATAGCATCCATAAGCGGGGAATGGAGCAAGAAGTAGCTCCAACTCTTTTATTTCTCCATATTTTCTTGAGGTTGCTGCCCCATAGACTAGAACCAATGCACATACTGAAGACCCTAATGCCCCTTTCCTTCCCATTCCTCCTGCACTTGGCGAATGGCCCCATGGAAGCCTCTGGCTGGCAGAAGCAGAGAGCCACGTTGCACATGTGAGGGTGGTTTGGGAGCCTGGCTCACAGCATCCACAGGGAGTGTCTGCCACTGTCGATAGCACTTCCAAAGAAAGGAGCCAAATCCACCCACATGGGTCACGGAGTCTGTGTCCCTCTGCACATGCCTTCTCTCTCTCCCAGCCCTGGCAGGGCCCTGTCGTTCCTCATGTGTTGCCCTGCATGCTGAGGAGACCCGCCAATGCCTGCCAGGCTCTGTGGATCTGGCTTCAGATCCAAAGCATCTGTCCAATCCAGGCATTCTGGGGGAAGGACTAGGATTCGGGCTCTGATTTGGTTTGACGGAAGGAGTGAGAGTTGCAAGGTCAATCAGAAATCTGCAGATCCCTGTAATGTGATTGAAAGGATATGCTAAAAATAATAAATAGTAATACATAGGGTTCTGGTTCATGGAAAACACAAAACAGAAGAGGGCTTTCTGACCCAATGCTGTGATTTTTTTTCCATTCTACAGACTTCCCATGTTTGTTTTCCCTATAGCCGCAGCTTTGTGGTTCTCTGAGGAAGTAAAATCGTCATTATTTCAGCATCCCCTCCAGATACGCCCGCCTTTGCTCCAGCCTCAGAGGCTGGTGGGCACTTCTAAGACACAGAGAGCCCAGAGTGAATCGCAAGCAACTGAATTCCAGTGTTTATCCATCTTCTCAAAAGCTGAGGCTGTTAAAGAGACCTTTAAGTCCCACTCTGCTGCTCTTCCAGAGATTCCCATGCGGCTTCTCTTGCTTTGGGTGTGGGCTTGAAAGCTCTTCTTTTAGGCAGGGTGTATGTGCTTTTGAAACAAAACTAATAATTACCTTAAAGGTTTAAAGTGCTGGTTTTCTGTCCACAGAGGGTGCCGCATGTACAGAGGCAGGAACAGAGACCGGAGAAGTGGCCAAGAGAAGCAGTGGGATTTCTCCCAGCAGCAATCTCTCCTTCAGAAATTTGGATTCAAATACAGCAATGTTCTTGACTATGAGTTTAAATTTAAGCATCTGGGTCAGCTAAAGCCCTCATGAGCTGCATACATGGCCCAGCAGAGCTTGGAGTGGCATGGCACACTGCTCTCTGCTTTCCAGATAAAGTAGCGCACAGGGCAAGAAAATCCTCAGCATCATTGTATAAAACTATGGAAGATCCCAGCAGCCCAGTTTTCTGGCATAATTTGGCTGAGGAAATATCTGTAAAGAGATGAGGAACTGTCAGCCATGATGCCCAGGGCCTTTGCCTGTCCAGTGCTTCCCCCATCTTCAATAAATCCGCTAGCACGGCAACCAGGAGCAGTTCCTCAAGAGTGGAAGAAAGCAAGTGCTGTTCCTGTCTTCAGAAAGATCGAAAAGGAAGGTGTGTGGAAGTACAGACCAGCCAGCCTCACCTCACCTAATCCTGGAAATAATTTCCTACCCATGAAGGACAAAAAGGTTATGAGGAGTAATCAGCACAGAGTTACAAAGGGAAAATCACGCTTAATCAGCCCAATAACCTTCTGCAATGAAGTGCAGGATGGAGGAAGTTACCATGCCAGCTCCGAGCCACACCACTTGTTTGCATGATTTGTACAACCTTGTGTGGCAGAGGATGCAATGCTGGGAGAAGCCAATCTCAAACCCCAAGGGATGAAACTTGGGAAGCTGGGATTCTGGAGAACAGCTAGTGAAGGGTTAGGCCTTCCCACTGTCCTGGGAGACTGTCTAATCCTGCAGTGTGCAACAAGAATTTAGGGGAAATTTCATCTCTGCTTGGCCTGGACATCAGGAGGTAAGCACCTTCTCAGATGACTTCCAAAATGCCTTAACAAATTCATCAGTCAGCCCTCGATGGCTGTTTGTCTGCCTGTCATAGATGAAAAACCAGCCAGCTGCTGTGTCTCAGTGGTTTTGGTGCTTCTGTTGCAGTCTTTTCTTCCTTTTCTTTCAAACACCTCCTCTCCATCCAGAGGCTTTCCTGAAAAGACGTCAGGTTTTCCATCACTGGAAGGAAGAGAGAGAGCAAGACCTGCACACAGCAGTCTTTGACACCAGCTTGTCCTCTCCTGGTCGGTGAGAAGGAAGTGAAACAACACACCAGGCTGGGGTATAGCCTTCATGCTTGGCACAGAAGAACCACTCGTGCAGGTGGAGGAGAGATTTTCAGTCTGTCCATTTACATCACTCAAAACCTAGAAGCCTCCCTGTTATCCCACATTAAGCAATCATCTGTTTTTGTTTCGGAAGGTCCATCCTTCTCCGGTACCCTGTCCTTGCCGAGCCATCAGCTGGGCACACTGCTCTTTTGCTGACATTTGACAACTTTGGAGCTGAATTAGTGTCTCTGCCCTGCCCTGCCAGCAGCGCGGTAGCACCGAGCACTGCTTGTTGCAGATGCAAGGGAAATGGATGGCACTTTAATTATTACTACTTTTTTCCTGGCTGTCAGCTGCTTGGATCTAGTCAGAACAAGAATGCTGTTACCTGTACTGAATGCCGCGCTGGCGGAGCAAACTGGCTGCTGGTACCTCCCTGCTTCCTCTAGGGAATGTGATCTGGCAGTGGTGGTGCTTAAAAAGCATCAAGCAGAGGAAAGGCAGTGTGAGAGACAGCTTTTGCAAACCAACCAGTGACCTACATTGCAACCTGCTGCAGATACGGAAAGTGTCCAGCATCACCACGGTTAGGATCATGTTCCTGTCTTTTCTTTCACAGACACACTGGTGCACACACAGAAACTTGTTATAATACAGGAAACCATGTCCCTGGCATTTTCAGACCTGCCCCCATCGGCAAATCATAACACATATGACCCCACTCACAGTCCCAGGCATGCAATTCCAAAAGCCCCTCGAACATTTTCAGTGGGAAGGAAATGTTGATGCTTCAGCTGAAATGCCAGAGATATTTCAGACAGAAAAGGGGGTGTTTCAGAGCTAGGTAGAACCATCCCATAGAAAAATCATCACTTTTGACACCCCCCCTCCTCCACATTACTTTGACAGAATAAAAGACAATGAAGGCCATGTTGAACAATGCAGACAGATGGTACCACATTTCTCATCAGGCATAGTTAGTTCCAGTCATGGACAGAACTCAGCCAGGTGACAGCATGCTGCAGCTGAAATCCTTAGATAAAGTAAAGAGGTGTCTGTACCCCCCAGCCTAGACAGCCACTCCAGCCATCAGTCACCTGAAAAAAGGCAGTGGAAAGTAAGAAGCACTTCTCATGCTGTGTGATGGATGCTCCCTCTACAAGGGGGCTAGTCTAGCTCAAAGGTGAGCCTAGAGATAAACTCCACTGATGCATCAGAAGACAGTGCTGGGCTTGGAAAAGATCTTCAAATAAATCAGCCCTGGCTTCTTTTAATTTGGTTGTACCTGGAATGGGGCAGTCACTGCAGTAGTCTCCTAAGGATTCACGAGGTGCAAGTATTTCCATGACTAGTATCTCGGTCATGGATATCTTGCACTCAACCAAGTGGAAAAAAAAGATGTGGAGCTCAGCCAAGTGCCCTTAAAACATATCCTGTCCCCCTTTGGTTAAAACCCCATTCTCCCTGGTTTTTGCACACTGCGGAGCATTCACACATGTTCCTGCCACAGCACTGATTTGATCTGTGTTGACCAAATTCCATGCAAAATCTTGAGGCAAATTCACCTTTTGTTTGTCAGCTCTCTCCATTCCTTGCCTGCTTTTGAATTGAACCCTGGTTTTGAGCACCTGTTATTTGTAATACAACCCAGCTGTTGTCAAGGCTCCTCAATGAACCGAAATGTCTTAATCAAAATGAAGACTAGCATGTTCATTAAGAAGACATGCCAAATTTTAGTTAGGACTTTCATGTAGCACCAAGATTTACTGCTGGACATCGCCATCCCACCATATCCATTAGCTTTGTCTCATTTTGCATTGTCTCTTTTTGAATCTTATCAGGAGAGCAATTTGTGAGAAAAATCTCAAGAAAAGGGTGGCAGAGCTGGCACTGGAGTCCCACTGAAAAAAAACCCAGCGAGGCCTCATGTTCGGGGCAAACGTCGTTCTTCTGACAGTTGATATTGGTGTGAATCAGAGCAAGCCACTTTGATTTCTTGTCCAATTTTCTGATTTTAACTCCTAACTGTCCCTTGCCTTCCTCTCAGGGTTTCTTCTGTTCATGTCCCCCTCCAAAGGCAGAGATCTGGCAGTGGCATGACCCAGATTTGGTGAAACTTTGTGAATCAAAACCACTTCAGATTTCTCAGCGAACATGCATTTGTAAAGGAGCTGAGTAGCCCTTTACATACACCTGAGGTGTCATCAGCACACACAAACACACCCATGCACACCGATAATGCATGGGTACTCACACAGTAATTAGAGACAGCTATTCTCAGATACACAGAGGTTTATTAGGAACAGCAGAAAATAAAATAAACAACTATTAAGAGCAGCCCAGTAGAGCTCTATTAACTCTGCAGGAAATATTTGTCCTTTCTGACAGGATGACAGGTTTACAGTGATATTAAATACAATAACTTTGTCTCCACAACCTATTTCAGTGATAATTTTAGGGCCAAAATTTGGCTGCTTCAATTTAATTTTCTGGCACATTCAACCCCATCCTTTGGGGTAGGGGTGGGCACCTCACAGGTTTGTAAAACTACAGAAGAGTTTAGGTGGGAAGGAAGGTCTGGGGGTCTCTGTGCCCCTCCTCTCCCCAGCACTCTCACAGCGAGGTCAGATCTGATGGTGGATGGTCCCCAGGGGTGGAGATGCCACCATGCCTCTCCAGGGCTGCCATGCTCTCCTGGTGCAGTTTTATTTCCTCCTATCCTGTCAGTGCTTGCCTTACTTCATGTCTTTGCTCTGATCTCAGCTGACCTTTCAAGCATGGGCTATTCCTTTTCCTTCTAGATCAAGCAGCTCTGGCTGGGCTGTCTTTCATCTCCTTTTGCTTGACTTTGGGGAAAGGAACTATGGTGTTGCCCTAGCACAAGGTAGATTGCAGTCCCCATTTACTGGGAAAAGGAGAGGCAGGGAATAGCAGAGAGACCAGTAGTGTGAGGATCTGAACCCAAGATGCAGATTAAATCATCCACTTGCATCTGGGTATCCTATATTTTCCCTTTTGGACAGCTCTGTATATGGCCTTTTCTAATACGTGAATCATCTAGGTATGCTCGTTAAAAATGAGGTCATTTAACTGAAATGCTAAATATGGCCTCGGATACAATTTCTATTTTTACCACATCTGGGTTTAGGACAAATAATTCCCTCCCTTGATGGTGAGCAGAATGCTGCTCAGGACACATTACATGGGAGTTTCTCTATCATTTCACAGAGTGAGCACTGACAGAATATTCACCACTGTTTTGTGTAAGCTGTCCACTACTGCGCTGTGTTTTTCAACAGTTCAAGACCACGTTTCACTTTTGACTGTAAAATAAACCAAATTGCCTTAAAAAACACCGAACAACAAAACCCAAACCAGAATCAAAACAAAAGCAGAGGGGTCTCTTAAACTACATAAAGTTTCGTACACTCAGACCCGCCTGATGGAATGGACAGACCATATCTGACAAAAGGTGACCCAGCAGTCTGTGAGGCCCATGTTAGGAAAGGGAGTTGGGTGACTAATTTTAGATGACTCCTTTCTTGCTCACTCTCTGAAAACACAATGTCCTCTCGATGCAGAAGTCTGCCTTGCTGTCAGAAACGGGTGTGTGTTGCTCCTGGTATGGATGGGCTCTGAGCCCAAGGAGGGGTAGATATCAAGCTAGGCCAATGTCAGACATGCTTGTTGGCTGGGCGGGACAAGTGTGTGATGTCTCTTGAGACGGAGCAAACAAGAGACCAATAAAAGCAACAATCTGACCTAGTGCATGAGATGCATGGGGAGATGCATCCTCAGCACTTTACTATGACCTTTGGGATCTGTCTAGATCACTGGTAGGACCAAGACTGTGCTAGAGCAGGTGCCAAGCAGGAATTAACAATATTACCCTCTGAGAAGAGGTGGTCAACAGGGTCTTAATGTCCTCAGATGTAGACAGATTTTTGCACTCAACAGCAGGAGAGACTTAAATTCAATGAAGGCTAGAACCAGGCAGCTCACCTGGACAGTGGCATTGAAGGAATCACAGGCCAAATTTTGACAAGAAGTTTGCATAAAACTTAATGTCTGGAGCATGTACAGCTTGCTCCCACTGCTGAATATTCTGAAAGCAAACCAAGCTCTGTTATGGAGGTAAAACCTGAGCATCACATCTATTTGCTTCTGTGTGTCAGAGTGCAGATGGGCAATGGAATGGAATGAGAGAACATGGACTTCTCCCCTGCCAAGGCCTGCAGGGTTGCTTCCCTTTAACCACACCAGTTTCCTCTGGCCCTCAACAGGTATCTTGCAGATAAAGGTGATTGAAAGAAGATGCCAAGTAAAGAAACAGCTTGAATGGGTAGAAAGACCAAAAGACCAAAGTGTTGGAGATGTCTTCCTGTGTTGTAGAAGTCACACATGGGCATCCAAGCTCATCATGACAATGAATGATAGAAAGAAATCTCTTTCTTGGAAAGAAATGCCACAAAAACTTTGGATCATGTTGTAATTCTTCTCATTCTCTTCTGCTCTGTGTGTATTTACCCCTTATCTATATACCTGGTATACAGCTCCTGCTGCTGTGATGATAGGCACCTGCAAATGTGCAGATGCAGATGAACAGCAAATCCAGCCCTGCTTCAGGTAACAGAAATTTCCACCCCAGCAACAGCAACTTTACTAATTCGCCGAATCACATTGGCTCAGGATTAATTACGCAAACCATGATAGCACACACGGGCCCTACGAGCTTGTTAATGATTCATGTGCATTTTAGCCTCTGGGAAGGAAAAATCAGCAGGAGACCGGGATGGTGCCTTCAAATCAAAGGTGTCATTCGGGCAAAATGGCATCGCTTTCTTCTCTGCCTCTTCACATTAGTGATAGATCTTGCTCCCGGGGACCTTTCTGTAGGGGTCACAGATATGGTCCAAGATAAAAAGAAAAGTGTTTTGGGTATTTTTTCTGGACAGTTTTGTTTGTAGTCTTATGACATTGCTACTTGGAGGGAATTTTCTTCTTATTCAAGAAGCCCTGTGTAGGTTTGTGGTATTCCCAGATCAACATCCTATGGCCATAGATCCCATGAGACCAGCACTACTCAGTCCATCCATCCTCTCTTCACTAAGGGCCAGGGAAAAATGCCTTACAAGAAGTAAAATCATGGGGCTAGCATGTTCTGATGCTATCTCAGGCTACTGTCCTGACCTCCAGGTGTGTGGGACTGATGGAATTCCTGAAGCAGAGACTCTGTCTTTGCAGTTAATACCCCTTGATGGATTTTTATGTCATGAATTTGTCTCATTGCCCTTTGAACTTGAGTGAGCTTTTAGCATGCACAACATCCTGTGGTTCAGTGCGTCCGTGCTTTAACTATGCACTGCGCAAAGATGTCCCTTCTCTGGAAACTGTCACCTAGTGTCATTTGCTTCTCCCAGCTCCTGTGCCATCCTGGCTCATTGACATGTGAACCAAGCAGCTCTGGCCTGTGTGCTGCTTCCCCCTGTGACTCTCCTCCTGCCTACTCTCCTTTAAGAAATTAGCCACAAGCACACACAAAAGACACTTTGCTGGATCCAAACTTAATTTTATATGGCAGGGAAAGTCAATATATTTTTAAGACAATTGATGAGCTTTGCCAGCTTGGTGCCGGACGTCACTTTAGGTTTGATTCTGCCAGGTGGTAAGAGTCTGCATGGCTCTTCCTTTTGTGGTCCTACTAAGTCAGCTTTTGCAACAGCAATCAGCCTGTGGAATGAACGTGTCCAGGATAGGATCACCAGAATATTTACAGATATTAGAGGAGACAATCTTTGAGCCATGAAGGAAATTGAATAGCAATGAAACATTCTATTAAGAAAAATCTCTTCTGAAAGAAGACCAACTCCTGGACCATGTGTCTGAGACCATACAGAGAGCCCTGGTAAGCCACTGCACTTACAATTTGGCAAGCCACTGCACTTACAATCTCCATAACCATAACATAACATCAGGCAGAGTCTTCACATCCATGGTTTGCTGACGGCAGATTGAAAAGGCTCTTGGTAAGTGATTTTAAATCATTCATAAGGATAATGACTGTGGCTTAATGCTCTTTTTTCAGAATAAATCTCACCCGTTATTGGTGCCATCAGCTACAAACAGCCCCTGGACACTAACTGCAATGCACTGTGTGGTAGTAACATGCCAAGTGCACAGCTGAGCTGCTACAGTACTCTGTCATATTCTCATCAGGTTAGGAGTACGGTCAGGCAAAGAGAAAGACCTGCCATAGAAGGACATTTGTTAACAAGCCCGAATACCCATCCTCTTTGGAAATGTGTTTTTCTGGTGTAGCTCAAATAATCGACCTCCTTGAAGGTGGGTTTTTTCTCTTTCACAGGTAGCCTTCATCAAGTACATTGTTGTCCTCCATGTACCTGGCTTCCTCTCCACCCGTTTTTTCTATTCTTCCATTATCTTATAAGCTGTTGCATGGTTTTGGAGAAAGCTTGTTAGAAGTCCTAATCCATTTACACAATTCAGGAGGCTTTACCATGCTGCTGAAGGTGATTCATCCATCAAATGAACTTTTGGAGCTTTCTGGGGACACCTTCAAGGATCATGCTCTGTTGACCTTTTTCTTATTTCTCTTAGTCATAGAGGAAAGAATGGACCATTACTGCTGAATGTGTCTATAGCTCCCAAGATTAATGTCTCAAAGTGGCAAGAAATTCCTGTGATGTCTTCTAGCTGGCTGCATTATGTATGTATCGGCTGCTCTGATTTTCTTCACATCCTGCAAGTCTGATCTGACCTGCCTGTTAAATCTGATGCACCCAAGGCCCTTTACCAGAATCTGAGAGAGCTGTGCAAGGATAACTCTATTTTGCGGGCTTGGGGTTTAGGGGTTTTAGGTTGTATTTTTAATGATTCAGTTGTTTTTCAAACACGTTTGAGAGTGCTGTGCCGACTGAACAGTGTCACGGGCAGGCTGGTGGTACCTGTGAGATACCCCAGCTTTAGCCAGAGAAGCCAGTTTAATTGCACTAATGAAACTGTCAAAGAAGACTTGCATGGAAAGCCAAGTGTTGGTTCATTGGGTGAGTTTTCTATTGGTCTGAAGGATGCTAAACTAGCCATCTCTTCCAGGCTTGTCTTTCCTGGCAGATCGATGTGGCTTGTAACTTGACTTACAAGCTGGGACTCCAGCGTGAGTCCCATCAACAATGCTGGCCTCTTTGAAGCATGGTTGTGTTTAACTGTGATATGCTAAAGGCTAGCTTTTTAAACATCATAAACCCACTGTCCCAATACAGAGTTCAATACCCTTACACTGATGTGGTGGCCTCTGTTGAAGATCAAGTCCCAGTAGCCCTCAGATGCTTAGTAAATCTAGACTTGATCTTGCTAAAGGTCTCACATGAGATGGGTAATATCGAACAGCCAGTATCTCAAAGCAGGACATCCAAACTCCTGTTGTGCTGATGCAGAGGAGCATCTGCATTGGATGATTCATCTGAACTGTCTTAGGAAGGATGAATCACTGGCTGGCAGTGGCTGGGTCTCTCCCTTGCCTATGACATGAGCAATGGCAGTGGCAGCCTGGGCCTTCAATGTCCATCCTTCAAGATGGACCTTCACTGGTTTCCTGAGACATAGGTTGAACTACCTGTGCTTTGCTGCCCTGAGAGCCAGCAGCAGCCTACAGGTCCCAGCCATGACTTAATTTTAGGTTCTGCCTTGAGGAGACCTCTTCCCATACTGGGTTTTCAATCTTAGGATACAAAGGCACAGCACACCCCAGGGTTTGCAAGGAAGGAGGATAAAATCAGAGAGGAATTGTCAGCTGGACCAACAGCTCATAGCATAAAGAGGGCTCTTTATCTTGCAGAGCCTTTACCAGAAGCTGCACATCTCTAGGTATGGCTAGCAGTCTCCCTGTCACATGCCAAGGACTTCTCTGTCTCATTAGGGAACAGGAACAGGAGGGGTCTTGAGTGCTCTTAACAGAGGATGTCCTTCCTAAAATAGATTGTTTGCCAGTGACGGGTAATGTCTAGCAACAGCTGACATTTAATTCAAGGCTGAGCCATTGCCTGCCTGGGAAGAGCCGAGCTGAGCTCCTGCCAGGTTCTTCTCTCAATTTTATTTTCTTTAATTAAGTGAGCGATAGGTCTCCAGTGTCTTCTTCCTGATGTCTGAATTCATTACCTGTATGTGTGTAGAGTGTCCTGCCTGAGTCTGATGAGTGGCTGGATGTAAAGGAACATTGATAAGAGCCCTGTCCCTTCACTCGTTCAACTGTGAGCCAATGCTATGACAGGGACTGACTCTGCCTGTGCATGGCCCTCAGCTGAACCACCTGACTTTATTTTTCATCACCTTCTTTTTCTTTTCTCTTCTTCCACCTTTCTTCTTAGCTTCACTGCTCCTCTGTGAGAAGCCATCGTAGCTGTGGGGCTCCATACCACATAAGGAGCTGGCAGATGCAATCCTGATTCATTTGCCCTATTATCTTGTTATGGGTTTCTTTTACCGTCTTTATGTCATCTAGCCTACAGAGAAGCACTCCCGTCATCTTGATTCTGGCAGATAGCATACCAGTGATGTCTATCATTACTCTTCCACTATTTTCTCTTGGTCGGGAACAGCTGTGGAAGTGAAGGCCTCTGAAAACTCAGCTTCTTCCCTGTGCACATTTCTGTGCACACCTTTGTAAAGGTTGGACTTGATGATCTTAAAGATCTGTTCCAACCTAGCTGATTCTATGATTCTATGTTTTTTACCTAGTCATACAGGCACACCAGAGCCTAGGCTTCTACATATGGGCCTGGTCTGGAGCACATGGAAAACCAGGGTGTCATAGCTCACTTTGGACTGCAACCCAGAGCAGCGATGGAAAACAGGCTAAATACTATGGCACCTGGAGAACAGTGCTTATTTCATGTTTTAAGTGACTTTTGAATAACAGTACCAACATATCAGTGCAAAGGAAACTAAAAGCCACATCCAGGGGCTGTGACATGTTTTGAGATGGATTGTTTTGAAGATTCTGCATGTAAAAAGCACATCTGTCTCCTTGGGTCAGAACAGACCCTTGCACGTTGATGGTCAGGGTATCAGGGTTACAAAGACATCTTGTGTGTCAAGACAAGACAGGGCACAATGTCTCCATCTGACTTCAAAATGGGGTTTACTATTAAAGGGAAGCAGTGACATGGGACACTTCATCCTTTGAAGGGTGCAGTACACAAGGACACAGCATTGTGCAGGAGCATGAGCACCATTTAGTTCCTCTTAATTCTCCCTTCTGCCCAGAACCTTTAAATCGGTTGCACATATCAATTAAGTACAGCTCACACACCCTATGAGGCAACTAAGTGCTACTTTACTTATTTTATTATGGATGGGGAAACAAATATGTAGAAAGGCTTACTGACACGTGGCTTTAAAACCCCTGTGAAACACAGAGTTCATCATCTTTGCTGCTTCCCCTGGGTCATCCTTCTCCCCTGTTGCTCTTCTGGGTGAGATGGGCTTACTCCAGCACGTTCCCATTGCAAAAGTGCCCGTCTCCAGAGAGGGCTCTAGGTGCTTCTTACATGGCCCTGGCTGAGCTAAGGGTGAGCCCCACAGGGTCTCAGTCACCCATACACAATCTGCTTTTTGTGGGCAGGAAAGCAGCAGCACCCACCAGCCAAGCAGCCTGTGTTAAGGTCTGAGGGTGCCCGGTGAGCACCAGTGTTATTGGTAGGGGCAGAGTAATTGGTTGTACTGATTAATTCTGGGCCTAGTGGGGGTCACATATTAACAATAAACTGGAAATGCCAACTAGGCTGCATTCATGCTTGATTGATGCGGCATGATTTAATTAACCCAGGCTTACATTTGAGCATTGCCCATTAGCATCTGGTATTAAAAACTCTCTGAACTGTCTGAGCTTAGCAGCTACCTTATGGAAGTCATTTGACATCTATTCAGGAGATTTAATTGTGCCATTATGTGCCTGTGTAAGGTACTGAGTGTCATTTAACCATTGCCCTTGCTAGCTGGTTAATTACTAGGCCTGAGTGAATAAGTGTGGGAGCTCACTATATGGTTCTCCATGGCTGAAGCAGAGACAATACCACGTTCAAGATGAATGCCAGCCTGGTTGTGGCATGCAATGGATAAGTTTGGATCTGCAGGCAAAACCTGCTTGTTTTACTGGAGAGGCAGAAAGTATTAGGAGCTGGCATGAGCCGGAGAGGAGCAATGTGTGAAGTAACCCAAGAAGCTTTCCAGCTCCAGGGCTTTTTGGGGAAAGAGGCCAGCACTTAAAATAGCTAAATGAATTTCAACACAGACAGACTATGCCCAGGGAGGGAGAATGTTTTAACTGATGTGTTATGGACACCTGTGGGAATAGACTGCCAGAATGCCTCTTCCCCCTCTCTTTTCTAGTCCTGGGCTCCCTGGGCAAATGAGACGGGTTCGTTCAGTGGGACCGAAGATGCTGTGATGGAGAGCCCGCTTGGAGAATCAGGTAGAGACTCAACGAGCACGGGCAAGCAGAGGGGCCCTGCGGAGGGCAGTTACTCCTGCAGGCAGTCCCGCTCGCTGTGTTTCACCCTTGAGCAATGAGCCTGTAGGAGTGTGTCGAGGCGGTGGCCGCGGCGGGTCTGCGGCGTTACCAGCTGACGCCCACCGCAGCGCAGAACCGGCTCCAAAGCATCCCTGCCAAGCACGAGCGGGTCCTGCCCCAGGCACGTGGAGGAGCTGTGGGTGACGGGTGGGAGCAGGGGCCAGCGTGGAGGTGCTGGATGGTGCCGACAGCCTCCTGCTCGTGATCTGACCCAGCACTGGATGAAGAAACACAGGCTGGAGCTGGCGTGTGCATGAGGGAGGGTTGAAATTTAGGAGGGTCCTGCAAAAGCAGGCACACACACACGTGCCTCTGCCAGGCTGGGCACCTCCTCCATGCATGCATTCAACTCTCCTCCTCAGATAACGTTACCCCTCTTTTAATTTTGCTGGAAGGAAGCATACAGCAATTTGGCAGGTCACAAGAGAGCCCAGCATCTCTCTGAGCCTGCAGCAGCCCATTTCCGGCTGCGGTTTGATCAGGTTTCTGTATTCATCACTGCGTTTCCTGTGGGGGTATTTCTGATAAGCTTTGCACTTTGCATCCTGTGGTGCCCCCTTTGCCTCTGGTGCTCACAGGATGTTCACTGTGCTACGAGCAGCTCGGGGCTGCTAAATCACTTGCCAGAAATGAGTAACTGCTGGGTGCTGTGGGCATTGTCCCAAGGATGGGTGAGTGGAGTGAGCCGTGGCACTGGCAGGCAGAGTGGGCTCCAGCGGCTGGGTGCTATGCCAAGTCAGATCCCCAGCTCCAGGGGCTGGCTATTTAACAGCTATGGCCTAAGGGCCCAGGAGAGCCCTGGGAGATGGTGACTTCAGCCCAAATTTTGCTCAGTCCCTCTTGGGTGTCCTTTTACCTTCTCTGTGGAAGAACCCCACTCCTGCTGCATTCAAGGACACGCTGAGCTGAAGGGTTCAGCCTAGACTATTTATGTACAAAGAGAGAGGCAGAGAAATGCAGGAGGTGGGGAAATAATACGAAGAGAAGAATTATGACCACATTTTCAGATGAACCCCATTCCCTCCTGGCAGGTCCATATATCAGTGAATACCACTGATTTCCTCTCATTACATTTCCAGCAGTGATATTTAACAGCAGAGCTTAAAGTCATCTCCAAAGGGAGATTTAGGGAATTGATGTGATTCCAAAATTGAAGATCGGGGAAAAGCATACTTAATTGACTTTCAGTACAGATTTTTAATCCTCACCAGTGGAAAACCATCATCTTCCTTTGACACCCATTACATTTACATGGGGTTTCCTTGACTTCCTTCTTTTTTAATCAAAGCCTGAATTTTGTTCTGTTGTGCTGGTGTAAACCCAGGCCAGCTTCATTAATGCTCCCACACCTGGCTGAGTGCGGTGGCTTGTATGTCAGTGACCGTAGGCATTGTCTGCACCATCCTGCAAATACTTTGCTATGTACTTTCAGGGGCTGAAACGAGGAGTGTGTTTTATCTTTGTGAGTCACTCGGGAAGGAGCTTCCCAGATGGGAAGCTCAGCAATGTGGCACAGTACTAGGCTGTGACTGGGAAAGAAACCCAGTCCAGCAGTTCAGGTGCCCTGCTTTAGAGGGAAGAGGAGCTTAATAGCACGGATGTGATGGCTCTGTCACAGGCTGCTCGCAGGGTCAGAAGAAAGGGCAGGAAAAGGTCCTGGCACTTCTTGTTTTGTGAAGCTGCAAGTAGCTGCAGGTCACTGTAGGTACTATGGTTGTAGGCTCATATGAAAAAGCCATGTCAGAAATTGTAGTTCCCATTAAAAAAGGAAGAAAAGCCTCATTGTACAGCTTCTCATCTGCCAGAGAAGAGCATGGGAAAAGTCACATAAACAACCCCTGATTTCCAAACAGATACAGTCTCCCACTTTACCAGGGTGCAACGAATAGCTGTCACACCCCCCAGGATCTTGGCGCAGGGAGTCAGGGACACAGCAAGTGCCAAATATTGTAAGCATTTGTGGAGGAGTGCACCTTGGCCAAGGGAGACAACTCTTCGGATGGGAGCCAGGGTGCGGCTGACTCCGGCACCGCTGTGGCTGGGAGGGCTTTACCACAGTCCTGCCTGGATCAGCACGTTTCCAGCACAGGCAGCCCCCCTGCACTTTAAACCTGCCCAAAATCCAGGGGATGGGGCCTGGCATGACCATCAGGCTGGATTGGGGTGGGTTCCTGCTGGGCAGCATGGCCCCACTGTAGGGTGCTGGTGATTATGAGCAGACATGGGCAGAGGCTGGTGCCCTGCATGTATGGGGCACGGGCTCTTCACCATCCCACTGGAACCTGAGAGCACTCCAGGCTGGGTCTCACACCCAACCTCGCCTCCTGGCTTGCCCGCAGAGCATGGATTAGTGCACAGACACCCGTAATTAGGGCCATGTGCACTGAAAACATAAACAGGTTGTTTCATCAGCACCCGGCCCCCAGCCCTCACTGTGGTCGGATGCCTGGGAAGCAGCTCGCTGGGATTCATGGCCTCCTTCTCCCAGGTTTTACAGCCTATGGCCAGGAACCACGTTATTTGCTTGCTGGCTCAGTTGCTCATGGTTTGCCAGGTACTGCAGAGAGCTGAAAGGAGATGCCACTTTATGGCTGCCTGCTGTAGGGGGCTCTGTGCATCCTTGGGGTACACAACGGGCAGTGCATGGATATGAACCTTGTACAGCAGTCAGCAGCTGGCTAGGGAAGGATTTTAAGGCTAACACTAAATGTCCTCCATTCAGCACAAGCGGAGCTGGAGTTAGGTCTGGGATAACCTGTATGTTGCCCCGTGTGGGACAGGTACTGAGCCACAGTGGGCTTTCACAGCTCTAACTAGTCCTCCTACTTTCAGCAGCCACATAAGTGCAACCTTCCCCTTTGCTGCCCCTCTTCAGTGAGTTTCTCCAGAGAGTCCCATTATGCCCTTTGGGGAGGTTTGGGTTTTTTTGCTGCCCTGCACCCAGGCCACGAGGGCCATAGCCATTGGCTTGAGGACTGGAGACTCTTACCTGGATTTGGGATCCTAAATGAGAGACTACAACAAAGCGTGGTGAGAGGCAAGGAAGCCAAGGACTGGCTGAAGGGGACAGGCCAGGCAGGGGCTCTTTCAGGCTCTGCACCAGGAGCCAGGGAGATAGATAGACAGACAAGCAATTATAGCTGGGGACAGAGGAAGAAGCAAAGGGAGGCAAAAGCAAGGCATGATCTGGTTGCAAGGCAAGTCCCCTGCAACAACCTTCAAGATCTGATGTCTGAGCAAATAGGAAATACAAGGAATTGGACATGGAAAATATGATTGGGATGGACATTTCACCCTTGGGAATTTCCCTTGGGCTGTGGAAAAAAACCATCATGACACCACCATGCACAAAATAGAGCAAATGCTGTTTATTTATACTGCTGCTCAGGGCTGTTCCTGTGCCTGGGATGCCGTTTCTGTTTTCTGCCGCTAATCTGTGTTTCTCATCTAACCATTTCAACTGTGGTTCAAAACAGTGCTCCTCCCGGGTTTGGAAAAGGAGAGCTCCATGCTGGACACAGCACTGAGGAGGAGAACAAGCAGGCATCAGAGCACCTCTGAGAGATGCTGGTCCTTTGGGCTGCGCGAGCATCCCGACTGGTGACAGTACCTTTTCATAGATAGGAGTGATGCAAATTAGGAGCAGCCTGCTGAAACCCATTAGCAGGCGAGCAGAACAAGCTGTCCCATCTGCTGTTTATTCCTTTCAGCTTCCCCAGGGGGAAGCCTAACCACAGATAACGGCTTCACAGCCCCGGACCCCCGGGCTCGGCTTGGAGCTGCCGGGGATCAAACCTCCCTGCACCAGCTGCACAGAGCTCAGGCAAGGGTCCCACTAGAGCCTGGATGATGGTGGCCTGGGATGGTCATCATTTTGTGCCTTCAAGGGAAGCCCAGGGCTGAAAAGCTTCCCTGCTTCCAGGTTATTTGACACAGGAGAAGCCCAAAGCGTTGCAGCGCCATGGCTGTGCGTATGTGCATCCTAGAAACAAAAGCTCTGCAGTCAGCCCCGACAAGCCAAAAGTGGGTCAGGTGGAAATGCGGGAGACCAGTGACTCATCCTGTGGTTGACTGGGCAATTTGGGAGGAGGAAAAAGCGGCCGCCTCTAGGAAACGGAATATGTTTCCAACCCTTTCTTTCTTCTGCCCCTAATACTAACTGCTCTTCCACCAACAAAACAATAATGCTAGAGTCAGTTTTTAATGCCAAAGAGCATTGGCTCTCAGAGGAAGCATCCGAGGGCTCAAATATGCCAGCAAGGATGAATATGTGTTTGGGTGGAAAAAAGTCTGCCTCCCCCCCTTCCCTGCCCCACAATTGAGTGAGATGGGCATTAAATTGGTCTGAGTGGGTGGGTATCTGGGCTTAAGCACATGTATTCTCACACCATCATGTGCTGAGGGGATCTGAGAAGCCACACAGCAAGTATAATAGCTGCTCTGGCCCAGAGGCTGCAGGTCCAAAGGAAGGAGGAAAGAGGCCATGCTGGCTGGTGCTGCTCTGCAGAGCATCTCTGCTGGTCCCAGCTTGCCAGCACACAGGGTGTTGAGGAGGGAGATGCCTACCCTGACACCCTGACACAGCTTCTGTGCATGAAGAAGGGGGAGGGCACAAAGCCAGGAGATTACAGCTGCTTGTTAACAGTATTTGCTCAGTACATCAAGCGAGCAGCGGTCATTCTTGGGCCTGGCCAGCCTTCCCTGCTGGGACTTTGTGTCTCATGGCCAGTGGCCACAGCAGCTACCCAACCTCCCTGCCAGCACCTGCAGTCACGCCAGAACACTGCCTGCTGAGAGGTGAACAATGCAGGATGCAGAGCTGCTGGGGGAAACCGGGACAAAGAGGACATTTTGCCTGCCAGGGATTTCAGACTAAGGGATGTTGTGGGAAGGCAGGTCTGCAGCCAGCATTGCTGGGCAGCGAGGAGCAGTCTGTGCTGCTGTGATGGCCAGATGAGGAGGAAGATGGTGTGTTTCCGACAGGGCTGACCAGTGGCTCTGGGATGCAAGGTTGAAAGCTGAGTCTGCCGTGCTTCGAGCGGGTGCTGAGGCGAAGTGGGCCCCCTCTGCTCCCTCCCCTACAGTCCCAGGGCCCCCTTCACCGGGATGGCTTTCAGAGAAGGGGATGTGGCCACCACCCACTTCTTCCTTTCCAAGTGGGTCGGAAACAACACTAATGCAAGACAAATTTCTCCTTGACAGAGAAGAGGAAATGGGCTGATACAAAACCAGTCCGTGCTCGCTAAGCGTGCCTTTGCTCCCCATGCAACAGGCACTGGCAATGCTTAGGCATGTGTGTGGCCTGAAACAGTTCAGCATTGAATTGGTAAGGCTGTGGCAAAAATTCATGTGTAGAAATAAAAACAGTGGTTCATCCCAGTCCCTTTCCCCATGAGACCCTGCCACCACAGGCACATGCACATCAGTGCTTGCGGTATGCCCTGGGTGCACTTTCCTGGGAGGAAGGATGCTCTGCTCTCGTGGTTTTGGTGTTTCCAGGCTCTTTACAATCCCTAGTGCTTTGGCATAGCTATTTTCTTCCAACAGCTCAACCAAGGAAGTGCAGAAGGAAGACAGTGTGGTGTAAGAAATGGACTCTTTCCCCGTTGCCCTTTTCTGATGGACAGGATGGGGTAGGATGAGATGGGACATCTCAGTGATGCAGAGTGGGTTTCCTTGATGGTCCAGCTGCAAAGATGACAGGGACAAGTGTAACACAGGGAGGGGAGGGGGAAATCATCACAACAGGTTTGACTAGAGTTGGAAAGCTCAGCTTTGTCCTGAGACCTCTGCAGTTTTTCCCAAGCACACACAAAGAAGGAGGCCAACCCTCACTTGAGGAAGCAAACCACATCCCTGACAATTTGCTCTCCAAATACAGGGAGGGAGAGTCAGGTAGGTTTTCCCTTGGCCCAGGAATTTTGCGGGAGAAATACCACTGTGGCCATCAGAATTCTTCCGCAATAGCAGTTGTGTGGCCACACCGACAGGAATTTCCCTTGCAGACAGAGCTTTTCCAACGCCAAATGAATGCAATGGAAACCTCCGGAAAAGCCTTCTGTTGGAAATTTTCCTTTCCTCTTCTGTCCTATACCACTCACCTAAGCCCAGGAGGAGTTTTGGGTAGAACTGAAACCGGCGCACGGTGCAAGGGGGTGAAGGGACTGCCATGGGTTGCAACTGCACCTCTGGCTTTGACCTCAGCAGGAGATCCCAGGTGCTAATCCTGATTAATGAGGTTCCCTTAATGTGATGGTCACCCTGTTGAGGTCCCTGCTTCTGGGTGAATTGTTTCGGTTTAGCTTCTTCAAACAAAGCCTCCTGGTTTCGAAATTAGAGTTCGGGTTTACTTCTCTAAGCAGTGCATTCAGGGCTGGGTCAGGTCCACCAGCCGAGTATTCCTCTATTCAGGAGATACCCAAGGATGCTCAGAAGTTGCAGGATGCTCCAAAAGCAACAGCTGGAGCTGGCTTTCCCAGAAGTGGTGCCAGATCCCTTCTCTGCATGAGGAAGCCTGGTAAATACTGCGAAGGATGTGGCTATCCCCAGGGGATCCGTGTGATTACAGACAACCCCTCTCCCCTCACAGCAAGGTGTGTGGGATCAGCATGTGGCAGATGGGGTTCGGGTTTATGGTACTAGAAAGGGCAGTGCCTCCCAAAAGAGCTCCCAGAGGTGGCCCGGGAGGTCTGGAGCAGGCAGCTGTGAGGCCTCCAGTCCCCAGCTGGCCACACATGGCCCCATAACGTGCTCT
Organism: Psittacula echo; assembly: GCF_963264785.1. Taxonomy (NCBI): domain Eukaryota; kingdom Metazoa; phylum Chordata; class Aves; order Psittaciformes; family Psittacidae; genus Psittacula; species Psittacula echo. Next base: position 49,127,790 of record NC_137735.1, on the reverse strand, counting down.
GGGGACTTGGTCTTGCAAACCTTCCCCAAGGAAGCCACGATCTCAGCCCCCAAAGCCTGGCGGTTCCCCATTTTTTCCTTTTGCTTCCTCTTCTGTGCACTCTGCCATCATCACTCTGCCCTTTGGACAGCCCGTGGGGCCGCACTGTCTGTGCCCCTTCCTCCTCCTCACTGCATTTTCCTATGTGAGTCTTTCCTCACGCCCAGCACTGTCAGTCACCACGCTGTTCCCCAGCCTCTGAGTAATGGTCACACCAAGAATACTGAAAGAGACAGAGAAAAATCCTTCTGGTTTTGCCAAAAGAAAATGAAAGAAGAAAACCCAATGGGGAAAGTCTACTCAGGGAGAGCAGCCCGACCATAGCTTCTCCCTGCTAAAATGCACGGGAGAAAAGAGATCCCCCAGGACCTGGCTGCCTTGCAGCACAAGAGGGATGCAGTGTGAGGCTGGCAGAACCCGGTGCCATGGTGCCCACACGTCTCTGACCATGGCAGCAGGTGGCTTTCAGCTGGCATGGCTGAAATGGCTTTTCTTAGCAAGCTTGGCAGTACGCTGGCTCCAAAGGAGGCAGACTATTCATGCTGGCCTCTGCTAGCTGCCAGCTGTCATGGCAGAACAGATGGCCTTGTCACCGGAGCTGTGTGCTGGGGACTTAACAGCAGTGATGCTGAAAACAGGTGAGAAAAGCTCCCATATACCCATTTGTCTCCATACATGATTTGTCCTACCCATACGTTTTGCCCCCCTCCCATGCAAAGCTTGCTGGAGAATATGTATTCATTCCTCTTTGCCTTCAGAAGTGTTGATCTGGCCACTTCTCTCTTTATCATCAGCCACTGGTGAGTGTGTGCCAGCAGCACAAACCAGTCCAAATGTGCGTGGGCTCTCATTTCACACCAAACTCTGCAAAAACACCACTTCCTCTCTGCTAATCATTACACCCCATGAGCTGGAGCTCAGGGCCCAGAATGACAGGACTTGGATGATCAGGAACCTGGGGAGCCCTCACCTCACAGGAAGACTTTCATAAACCATTTCCATCCCCTGAGAAGAGCATGGTGCTATACGGTGTCATTCGCAGAAGGTGATGTCCTGAGAAAATAGTTTAGCAAGTCTTGATGATGGAGAGCAGATGCTGAGCAGAAACCTGGCTGTGCATACTTAACAGCAAACAGGCTGCACAAAGGGCAATGTTTTCCGGAATTAGTTGGGCAGGATTATACTTAAAGCTCATTAGTTAATTCAGGGCAACACAGTTAGATCCCCATATCCAGCAGTAAACAAGGTGCCATTTCTTCTGCTCCCATAGCTGGGGGGCAGATGAGTTTGAAATGACTGTCTCTTCCAGGACAGAACTGGAGAGAAGCAGTGAAACAAGGAGGTGGCAGGTTCAAAGCAAGCCCAAGGAAGTGGCCGTGGCATAATGAAGCAGTGGAACTCCTCGCTGCAGGGTGTTGAACATTTGCATGAGTTCAAAAAGCACCTGGGCCTATTCATGGAGGAAAAATCTATTAGGGGTCATTAGGGACACAGATCCCAGACCCGGCTCAGGAAGTCCCCCAGGCACGTTGCACAAGACAGGAAGAGTTGCCTGGGAAGCGCTGGTTTGCTCACCCAGGTTCATGCTGTTCCGAGGTGCCTGAAGCAGGTTAGCAGAACTTGCAGCCAGGCCATTGATCCGGATGGATTTTTTCCATCTCTGCATTATAGTTGGAGCACAAAAAGCCCCTGAGTGCTCCCAGCATTGTTGGACTTGCTGGGACATCTACTAAATGCGTCTGTTTCGTGTACAGTTTTACTGTTTGTGCTGTTCCTGCTGTTCTACTGCTTACTGTCTCTGCTGCTTGGTGGTTTTCCTTCATTCCTTCTGAGCCAGCACTGCTGGTGCCTGACACCACTCCTGGGGTTGGGCTGTCTGGTTTGGGGGCTCAGACAGTCAACAGGTCAGAGGTGGACTCTGGCTGGGCAGAACACCAAGGAGTGCTTCCTATTCTGCTGAGAGTTTTCTTTCCCCTTTAATGAGCTCACTGGGCAAAGCAGAGAGCAGAAAGAGTGAGCTCCTTTCCAAGGGCACAAACTCGTGCCAGCCAGGCTGTGGCACGTGCCTATCTGTCTGCGTGCCAACTGCTGCACAAGTTGACTTCAGCCACTTAAGCATCTGTTCGGCAGCAGCTTGCCAGCCTGAGGTCTCTGCGGCTTCCCCCTGTCCCTGCTGGAGCTACCAGGGGCTTTATCATGAGTGCAAAACCAGCATGATTAGGCCTTTCTCAGATCAGGTCTTTTATTGCAAGAGACCTCACACTGGCACAGGAAATCACTGAGAACTGATTTGCAGAAGGCTGGAAGCGCTCTCCATCCCAGTTTCACATTCCTTACGGAGGCACAGATATTGCCAACAAAGGTTTCCCACCCACCTGCCCCTCCAGAAGAAGGTCCAGCTCCAAAGTTTAGTGGGGACACTTGGGGTAAAGTCCGTGAAGCCCTTCACGGGTACAACCATCTGACACATTTTGGGTGTGAGTCAATGCCTGATGCACCAAGACAGGAGGTGAATCAGTCACAGGGCTCTGCTGGGGTTGTCTAGGAAAACATCACGGCAGCTGTGATCACTTCTGACCCCATGGGCCATCCACACTTGACCCTACGGCTGCCTCATCTCCGGCGGGGCACGGCAGGGCATGACAAGCCAGAGCCATGTGTCCCTGCTGGATTTGTGTGATCAGGCCGCGGGGGGAGCTGAGATCATCTGTGAGACAGGGAAGGAAGATTAGCCAGAGGCACAAAGGAGCCCCACAGGGATTTCAGACTTTCTCCCCTTCCACAGCCTCCCGCAGACGCTGCGATGCTCAGGTCTCCAGAGGCCACGGCTGCTGGCACAGGGACCCTGAGAGGGACTGTGGCAGAAGCAGTGATGTGCAACTCTTTGCTGTGCTGAGACAGCGCTTAAGGCAGAACCCAGACTGGGAGGCGATGGAGAGGGAAGGAGCCTGGCTTTAAACTTGAACCTGATCGCGAATTTTGTCTCATCGCAAAAATGATATCTGCTTCTCTGCCTCAGCAGCCGTTTCTGGGTTTGAGTCTTCCTTTGGTTCTTTATATACAGTTGCCACTATCTTGATCCCCAGCAGGCATCAGGCCATGCCAACCAAGTTAGACCCACACAGCCAGGGCTGCATTAGCCTAAGCGTGGCCATTTTCATTCGGAACACTCTGCTCAGCAACTTTACACTGAGCAGCACCAAGATCAGGGACAGATATATGGGAACAGGGCAGGTGTGTGCCATAAGGACTCCAGCTACACTTCTAGCCTCTGAACACCTCTGTGTTTAGTAACCGCTGACGATCTTTGCTTCCAGGAATGTATCCTTTCGGTTTTGAAACCCTGTAGACTCTGAGCACACACAGGGTCCTGCAGCAAGGCATCCCCCTGGTTAACACTGCGTGTGAGCTGATGCCCCTCATGCTGGTTTGACCTTGGTAGCTGATGCTTTTGATTCCTGTGCCTTGACACCTGGGTGAACACTCAGCATCTCCACTCCTCGTCACAGGGCACAGTCCTGCTGACAGAGCCTCCGAGGAGCCCTGCTCCTGCCTGGCACACTGCTTGATGGACGAGAGCCCAGGTTCATCCCAGGAAAGGCGGCAGGTTTCCATTCCCATGGTGCCTGCCATTTGGGCCTTGGGTTCAGGAATGGGCGCTATGGTGCTGTCTGAAGCCAGCTGCACCCACTGTGCCTGTATAAGAAGAGGTGTCAAACACAAGTCATCCCTGTATAATTCGGAGGGGAGTCCCAGCTACCGCTGACACAGGGCACCATGCATTTCCACTGCTGTTTCTAAACTCAAACAGGTACCACTGTTATATTCATAGAAATTAGTGGAAGATTCGTCATTCATAGCCTGGTTGTACGAGTCTGACGCTATGTATAAATAGGTTATGGTCACACTTACATAACACTGCCTTATTTATGATCTTAAGCCCAAGGGAGAAATGTCTCTTCCCCAGCCCTTTCTTCCTAGCAAAAAACGTCATTCAAAGCTCAGCTTCAATCCTATCACTGAGGCCGGATGCTTATCCAAACACAGGGAAATTCGAGTGAGGCTTTTCTCTTTCAACTTGCAAACAGTGATGTCCCTAAAGAAGGCAGCTGCTGGGATCCGCGTGCCTGCAACTAAATACTGCACTGGGGCTGTAGAGCTTTCAGGATTGATCTCTGGCTTCACACCCATGTGGGATCCAATGTATGTTAAAGGCAAAATGTCACGGGTGATATTAAAGGTTAAAAATGCCACATCTTTCACTGGCTTCAATCTAGTTTCCAAAGCAGATTCCTTACACCAAGTCTGTCTTGCAGCAAACTGAGAGGAGGGGGTCAGCTTGATTCACAGCTTCACTTTCTGGCTCTGCTGCATCCCCAAATCCTACAGCCAAAGATACTAGTCTAATGCCCACAACACATGAAATTTTGGGGGTTAAAGGAACCTATGTGCTTGTTTTATCCACCTCACTTATGTATCTGCTTTATAATCCATGGTTGTGATAACATGATCATAGACCATGTGTGTCCGGACACCTGGAATGGGGAAAGCTTCAGGGCTTCTGGAGAAGAGGGGAAGATTGAAGATTGAGGGGATGGGCAGAGGGTGCTGATGGGGTCTGACAGCCAGCACAGTGCTGCAGTTGTATCAAATGTGACAAAATGTCAAGGACAGCTCATGCAGATTCTGTTGTCAGGAAGCAGCTTGCCGGGGTGGCTTGCCCTTGTCTGCCATGGTTGTAGAAATGACCCTACATCCAACCTTGGAGGCACCACTCCATTGAATCATGCACTGGAAGATGCTCTGCCCAGGGCACAGCCAGACTGGCTCTGCACCTGCTGGGCCCTGTGTCACGGCTGGTCTCTGGGTCCTGATGAGACTGAGGAGCAAGTCTTCCACATCTGTGGGACCATTGAGCTTCTAAGCCCTTCAGAGCCAGAGTGATGCATCAGATCCACAAGCCCTCACCCACCATCCGGTCCCTGGGAATGCCACCTGCAGCTAACCTCCAAGCCCTGTGGCTTGTGTCTCCTCACAATTTCGCCCCAGGGAAAGCCAGGTCAAAAGGAAACAGCACGGGAACTTTCCACAGGCAACCAAACCTGCAGCAGAAAATGGCTTGGGCCACTTTGCATCCTGCTGATTTGAGTGGGTCCTGCCCTGATCGCATTTGCATGGGCACAAACAGGCTGCAGCTGTTGGGGGACTTGGAGTGCCCTATCGCTGTTTTGAAGAAGGGTTGCTTTTTCCATCTCCTCATCTAGATCAGAGGAGGGGGGCATCCTCTACAGTGATTTATAGCTGATTTATTCTCCTATTTAGTAATTTATAGCTGATATCCTCATGACAATAAACCCTCGGTCTGTCCGCTATTGCAGGGCAAAAGCAGCAGATTATTTGTCCTTCTAGAGATAAAATCTGTAGGGCAGTTCGCTGGTGTGGGAGTATTAACTGAGGCCTGAGTATATAAAGCAGATGTGCCAAAGCTCCGGGCATTTTTCATGTGCTGTCAGAGGCTTTTGGGCTGATGTGTGGGCCTTTGGGGTTTGAGGCAACAAAAACTGCGGCAGGGTTGAGTGAAATGGTATAGTAGGAGGTGTCCCTGCCCATGGCAGGGGAGTTGGAACTGGATGACCTTACCATTCTATGATTCTATGTGCTGCAACCACTTGCAGTCTGGTGTGAAGGAGTAGGGATGAGAAAGGGAGGTGCTTCAGCCCACCTTGGGTCAAATCCGCTTCTCTGTCTCCACTACTTCCTGAACCAAGCACAGCGCTGCTGAAAAGCCCCCAGGAGATGCTCTGCTGAAAGCTAGTTCTGTACGAGCTGCTCTGCTGAGAGCCCACCAGGAGCTGCATTTTATCTGGATGCCCTGGAGGGCAGGGTGATGATCTGGGACACGCTTACTGAAATGTGCTGCCATGGCCCTGGGTTTAAAGTAATGTCTGGGTTGATGTGAAGCGTAGCCATGAGAAGCCAGCACAGAAGGGATGCAGGTGGATCTGAACAGCCACCTATGCTCAGGTACTCCCTTCCCCACCAGGATGTCCCAGGCTCAGCAAGGCACTGCCCTGGAGCTCAGGTTGCTCATGTGCTTTTGTAGCTGAGGGGTTGGAAAGTGCTGGAAATGAACATTTTCCCCTCCTCCACCTCCTTAACCAACCTTGCATAATTTTCCCTTTAGCCTCCCTAGACAGGTTCGTTACAATTCCCCTCCATTAATATGCAAATATGCCCTAGAGGAAAAGAGAGCCTGGATTTATTAACATGAATCTGTTAACTCTGTCGTTGCTGCACTGCCCTTTGCAGACAGGAGGATGCTTCCGCCAGCCTGGAAAGCTGAGAGAAAGACACTATGAAAGGAGAACCGTAACGTGCAGCATGAGGACAGAAAGGAGCAATGACCCCGCAGCACCCCAGCAAGGCTGGGTTCTGTGGATAAGCGCAGACTTGCGAGTTGTTAAGACCTTGATTCTGCCTTTCACTTCTGCCACAGGCTTCCTGCACATGCCAGGGCAAACCACTCAACCCTTTGGCTAACCACTGGGAGCTGCTGGGGGAAGGTGCCAGCATCCTTACCCTGCCATCTCTGCTACGTGCTGAGAGTGGCAGGGATACAGCTCAGCACAGCCGGCTGATCAGGAGGACGGGGGGTATCAAGCTCGTGGGATAACTCCCGCATAGCAAACCCCTGGCCCGTGTCCCAGCCCAGGTGATACAGAGGGAGGCACATCTGCCCTGTGGCAGAGACCTGTGGCATGATGCAGCACGCCAGGGCCCCACGTGTGAGCGCTGGGGCCAGGAGCTGGAGGAGCAGAGCCAGGAAAGCCTGGAGGAGCGCAGAGAGATCTGGGCTGAGCTCAGCAGGTTGCCCACCGAGGGGGAGTCGTGCCTCAGCATTTCTCTGGGCAGGATAAGCCTTCAGATAGCCAAACAAATGGGTATCTATTGGCTGGCAAATTTGCAGCCTGGCTCTAATTTGGTTTCCACTGCCACAGCGAGATGAGGTGTAAATTCCTTTTCCTTAATTCAAGGTACATATTGACATTTAATCATGCAAATATGCACCTCCTTTGGCAATTCATTTTCCTCCAGCTTCTTTCAACAATTGCCTCTTCTGGCCAGGGCCCTATAAAAGATGATTCTTTGACTGTTGCAGAGGAAATGAATGTCTCTTGCTCTCCCTCTCTTTTCTTTTGGTTGGTTGTTTTCCAGCAGGGCATATTTCAGTTTACGCTATGCAGATGCCGACTGACAGGAACATTAGCTTTCACGCTTCTTTAGGTTTGCGAAGTCAGAACATGAAGCCATATGGGCTTCTCCCATCCCCATCCTTCCCCCTTCCCCCAGCCCTTTCTGCACCCCCTGCCCATCCACCCCACGAATTGTGTTGCTTCTTTTGCCTTATGGTTACTGCCTTACAAGCATTTCTGGTGGCGTTTGGTTGTCCCATCATAACAGACAAGGCTAACAAGGTTTCTTTCTCAGCTAACTGCAGCGAGGGAGATCCCTTTTTATCCCCAGTGGTGGATTCTGGCTGGGTGGTATTGACTTGGTCCAGTTTGGGGGCTCTCACCTTCGGGTTCAGCCGGCAGTCTTTGAGCCATCACCATCCTCCTGCACCATGCCAATGCTGTCTTCCTCTCCCACCTCAGACCAGCTTGGTCCAGTCACATGCTGGACCAAGAAGAGAAAAATGAGGATGCCAGGCCCTGCCTCCAAGGATATACGCTCTGTGCCCTTGGTCATCCAATTTTAGTGTAACGGCTGCGGAGAATAGTGCAGTGGCATTGAAGCCGGCAGACTAGATTGTCACATGATAGTGGCAAACATCTCCTGCCCAAGAGGAGCAATGAAACAAGAGTATTTTGGCATCAGCTCGTGAGTAAAGCTCCCTGAGGCATTTCTGATGGTACAGCTTGAGTTCCGGTCATGCTCAGAGAGCATCATTTTCAATTACTTTGAAAGCAGATTCTCAGTTTGAGGGGTTTTGTTTCTGGTAGCACTCTCTAAAGGAAGAAAATGTGTCCCTGGCATGTCACTGGCCATTCAGAGTCTACTTCAGTAGAAACAGGTTTCTTCTTTCCTTGTGCTTGCTGCAGGTTGGAAGCAGAGAAAATCAGCCTTCCACCCCTGCTGCATTAGGCAGCAGGCCCATATAAATTCCTGGAGAGGGTGTATTACGCAAATGGCAGCTATGTTTCCCCCACAGCTCCGCTTAGCTGGCTAAAGGTTGGCACATTTCACAAAGGGTAGGGGTGCAAAGATCAGGCTGACGCAGATGGAGGGCAGAATCCAGCAGCAGTCAGAGAGCAGAGTGTGCGGGAGAGGTAGCAGTGGGACTCAGCTGTAGAACATGTGTGGTAGGCTGTATTCCTCCCAGGTAGGCATACACAGCAAGGTGTTACCCTGTCCAAATCAACAGCTATGGGCATGCAGGGGAAGGAAATTCATACTGCCTGTCCAAAATGCTGCTCTCTGTGGAAAGTAGTGCCAGGGGCAGACGGGCTTGGGTAACCATTGGTCCCTTCACCTTACTCCCACAAGGTCCAGGTCTACATTTGGGCACTGTCAGGTCTCTGGAGCAGATCCACCTGGAACTGGCCAGCATCTGTTCTCAGGAAATGCCCTGAGCACAGTTGTTGGCACTGGGGCTCGCGGCATCGCTTTAGTTTGAAAGCAGCCTGATGGGGACCTGTGGGTGAAATGACTGGGTGTAAGGTGGTGGCTATGGGGAGGGTCTCTCTTGGGGTCACTTCATGGCTGTCAATTTCCCCTTTTGACTTTTAACCAAAAATAGTTAATAGTCATATAGTTAACAGTCAAATACCATGTGAGGAATCAAACTGAAGAGCCCTTCATGGGGCTGCTCCGCAGGCAGGGTGCTGTGGTGTTTTACCGAGCTGTTTTCAGACAGGGACAACGTGGCAGTGGCAGGCACATATAGGGTATATGCCCTATGTGGCACATGTGCTCTATGTGCTCAGTGGCAGGCGCATATAGAGTGGGCTGCTGAGCTCCCTGCAGAGCCGTGGTTGGTGCTAGCCAGCCCAGCCTGGACAGGAGCAAAGAGACAAAGCAGGATACACAGCCGTGTGCAGCGCGTCCCCGGCTATGTGTGTGCCCTATAGCGCGTGTATGCACACGTGTGTGCCCTATAGCGCGTGTATGCACACGTGTGTGCCCTGCAGCCTGTGCATACCCAGCGGGGTACCGGGGTGACACCGAGCACGGTAACGGCGCGACAAAGGCGCGGAGGCAGCGTCACCACCCATTCACACGCACCACCCCCCCCCCCCCACACACACTCCTTGCTCCATTCACAAACCCAGGGCAAACATGGCCGGAGTTTTTTTTGTGAATGGGAGGCGGTGACGTCGCTCGCGCGCGCGCGCGCCCCTTCGCCCCGCCCCGCCCATTCATACCGCGCCGCGGGATGAATGGGCGGGGCGGGGCGAAGGGGCGGGAGCGCGCGCGGTCGCCCAGCCCGCCGCTCCCCCCCCCCCACCTCCTCCCCGGGGTAGTAAAGGCTCCGCCGTCCGCCGCGCGCGGGGGTGCGCGAGTGGCACCGGCAGCAGGGCCCCGCCGCCACCGCGTCCCCCTCCCCTTCTTCCCCTTCCTCTTCCTTCTCCTCTTCCTCCTCCTTCCCCCCCCCTCGCTGCCGGTCCCAGTCCCGCCATGGTGGCCACGGAGGGTCTGCGGGAGATGGAGGGCAGCGCTCTGCGGCGGCTGGTGTGCCGCGAAGAGGCCGGCGGTGGCAGCGGGCGGTGCCTGGTGCTGGACTGCCGTCCGTTCCTGGCCCACAGCGCCGGGCACATCCGCGGCGCGCTGAACGTGCGGTGCAACACGATCGTGCGCCGCCGGGCGAAGGGGGCCGTGAGCCTGGAGCAGATCCTGCCGGCCGAGGGGGACGTGCGCGCGCGGCTGCGCGCGGGGCTCTACGCCGCCGTCGTGGTGTACGACGAGCGCAGCCCGCGCGCGGAGGCCCTGCGCGAGGACAGCACCGTGGCGCTCGTGGTGCGCGCGCTCCGCCGCGACACGGCGCGCGCCGACATCCGCCTCCTCGCAGGTACCGGTGGGGGGGAGGGGGGGGGGCTGGGTGTCGTGGTAGTGCGTGTGTGTGTGGGTGTGGGTGTGTGGTGTCCCCGAGAGGGCTGAGTGTCGTGATAGTGCCCGGTGGTCCCCGAGGTACCGTGCGCGGGTCGGGCCGAGCGGCGGCGACCCCGGGAAGCGAGATGCGAACCACTTTGGAAGCGTGTGTTTGTGTGTAGGGGATCCCCCTCCTTGCCTGAGCTCAGCCCCACGCTGCCAATGCCCCTTTGCAGCGGGCAGAGCCCTCCCCACATGCCTCTGTGTTTGCTCCCTTTGCGACCGGAGCTTTACCCCCGCCGCGCTCTCAGCGCCGGCATGTAGTGAATGAAGTGCCGCGAGTGGTCGTGAGAATTGCCGTGAGGTGGTTGAGGGGAGGGGATGCGCGGCTGGGGCTCCTGCATGAGCTCCGTGGGGGCTTTCTTCTTTGTTTATAGCCTGAGAGTTAATTTGTCCCTTGGTTTACTTACAGCAGGGGTGAGGATGTGTGTGCGGAGTAGCAAATCCATTAGGAAGGTTGATAGATGGGGGAAGCTGGCACTTGTGTTGTACTAGGCACAGTAAAACCAGCAGGAGCTGCTCCAAGGATGCGATACGATGTGCTGCTGCGGGAGCGCCGGCACAGCGAGGGCTGGCTCGGGAACACGCTCTCTGGTCCTTCGCCATGAGCCATCGTGGTGCTGGGAGCCACGCATGTGTTAGGAAACGCTGGCTGTGCTTCAGGGGTGGCCTTTGACAGCTGAGGGCTTCTGGTGTCCCTGTGGCAGGGTGCTTGGGGTTTCCAGCCCTTTACTTTTGAGGAATGGGCTCCTAGAGACTCAGTCTTGGCACAGGAGACTTCTTCCTTCCTTACCACAGAGCTGCTAGAACGGTTGGGCTTTCACAAGAGCCGTGCTAACCCAGCACTGTGCGGGTCCGAGTGCAGGTGTGCCGGGTGTAGGTCACAGCGAAGACCTGTGTGTGTTTTGTGTAGATCAGACTGCGGCCAGGCTCCCTGTGAAACTGCCCTGCTGAGTGCTGCTGGGTGATGGGCAGCAGCAAGGCATGATTCCTGTGTCAGGCAGGGCCCACATGCACGGCCAGCAGCTGCACACCACTGGATGGAGCAGCTGGATGTGGTGCTTGGCCAAACAGGCATTAGAGCTGATAAGGGTACATTGAAGAGATGGCCCTTCGTTTGAAAGGGACGGTTTGCCTTTCCGAGGCAGAAGGTGTGCACACATCACCCTAAGCAGCTCAGGATGGTGCGATGGCCACCCGAGTGGGATGTGTGTGATAGATCCAGGGATTTTGGGATCAGACCTCCTGAAGATAGACATGTAGCAGGGGCACGTGGTTTTGAGTGCTCTTCCACGTTGAACCAGTAGGACCGCAAACGGATGTCAGCTCCTGGAAGCAGAGCCTCTGCGAACTGTCCTGCTCCTGTGGGAGGGACAGTGCAAATCCAGGGATGCACACGCATGTTCCTGCTTCAGGGTGCCAGAGCCCTTCCTTGTGTAGGGGGATGATAGAAGGAAAAGACACTGGGATACAGGCAATGTCTGTCTCTAGTTGCTCAGGATTCCTGGGCTGCTTTGCTGGGGATGCTTACATCCGCTGGTGGTGTGACTGTCTCGTTCAAGGCAGTCTCAGAGCTAAGGCTGGGTAAGGAACGTATGTCCTTGTGTGTGTGTGTGCTCTGGCAAGCCCGAATGCAGGCACAGGACCTGCAGTTGGGGTGAGCCTTCCGGAGCTATCCTGGGAATCAGAGCTTGGTCTAGCGAGATTCCTGTGGTGATAGTTCAACACCTGATTTCTGTTGGTTTTAAGGCTCAAGGTCAGACTCCACAAGGATGTCAGGAGTTTTGATTCGATTTGAATGGGAGAAGGAAATGTCACCTGAAGTGTTTATTTGCAGCCAACACGGCAGTTTCTCTGACCTGGGAAGCCAGTGGGGTTTGCTCTTGTTTTGCCTGCTGTTAGGAAGACCTGAGATCACCTTTGCTTATCCCCCTGGCAGGGGGTCAGGGACACAGCTGCTCTTTCACAGGGCACTCGCCTGTTCGGCTCACACCTGTGTCCTTGAGGGGCAATGGGCACCTCTCTGGAGAGCTGCTTTGCTGTGGGGTTAGCTTCACTGTACCTGTCCAGTGCCAGGGCTCCCCTGACCCATTGTTTTTGGTGAGCTCTGGGCTGGAGGGTCAAGCTGGAAAAGCTGGAGCCCTCCCTGTGCTTTGCAGCAGGATGTATCTGAGGAAGCTGGGAACCGAAGAGTTGTTGGCCTGGGAGCAGCTTTTCCCATTGAAGTCAGAAGATGCTCACATCAAATCCCCTCTCCGTCATCTTTGATGGCTTTGGTCTGGGGTTTTGGCTAGCGGTGTGTAGGGGACTAAACCTGAGAACAGAGACTTTGAGGCAGCCAAGAGCATTGCAGAGCTCTTGGAGCTCTTGTTCCAAGGGAGTGGTGGGGCCTTAAGGATTTCCGGCTGTGCTGCCACTTGCGCATCCCACTTGTGCATCCTGGGGCAGGAGACCACTCTCCATCACTGCAGCATCATCTAGCGGCGAAGGGCATGAAGGGATGCGTCAGCTCCAGCTCCGGTGTTCTGCAGTGGGGTAACGCTTGGTGCCTCTCTCCTTGCAGGGGGTTACGAGCGCTTCTCCTCGGAGTACCCTGAGTTCTGTGCAAAAACCAAGTCCCTGAGCAATGTGTCACCCCCCACCAGTGCCGAGACCCTGGATTTGGGCTGTAGTTCCTGTGGGACCCCCTTTCATGACCAGGTATGTCTAGAAGCCTGGTGCTCAGCTCTTTTGATGGCTCCTTCCAGAAATCCAACCTGGTCCTGCGGGAGTCTCAGTCTCTCCCTGATTCCTGCAGAGCCAGAGCCTGGCTTCCTTTCCTCTGCATGGTGGTCCTCCCGATCCCAGGGTGTTTGTGCTTCCTGGGGAATTGACAAGCCCAGATCTGTTAACCACGCTGGCCTGTTCCTGAACAGGATGAGGAGGGGGAGGACTGAAATGGGTTTGGCAGCCCAGAAGGGCAGCCTCTGCCCACTCTTTCCAGGGCCTGGATCAGGTGCCAGGTTCCTGCGCTGCTAAGGGCCTCCAAGCCATCTGGATGTGTCTTGCCCACCGCTGTCCCCTGGTCTCCCCCACAACTGTTATTTTCCTCTGTAACAGGGTGGCCCTGTGGAAATCCTTCCCTTCCTCTACCTTGGCAGCGCCTACCACGCTGCCCGGCGGGACATGCTCGATGCTCTGGGCATCACAGCCCTGCTGAACGTCTCCTCGGACTGCCCCAACCACTTCGAGGGGCTCTACCAGTACAAGTGTATCCCGGTGGAGGATAACCACAAAGCCGACATCAGCTCCTGGTTCATGGAGGCAATTGAGTACATCGGTGAGTGCTTGTGTCTGTGTGTGTTTCACTGGGAGGGAGGTTCCTGCCTCAAGGACCTGCAGGGTCAGAGGGGACTGGGGTCCAGCAGATTCCAAGCCAGCTGTAGCTCTGGTGGGAGGGAGGTCAGCACCACCTGCAGGTCTGGTGAGGGGTTGGGCTGTGTTGGAAGGGCCATGGTCTCACCTCTCATGCCGTTGCCCTCCAGACTCAGTGAAGGAGTGCTGTGGCCGGGTCCTAGTCCACTGCCAGGCTGGTATCTCCCGCTCAGCCACTATCTGCCTGGCTTACCTGATGATGAAGAAGCGTGTCAAGCTGGAGGAGGCCTTCGAGTTTGTGAAGCAGCGCCGGAGCATCATCTCCCCCAACTTCAGCTTCATGGGGCAGCTGCTGCAGTTCGAGTCGCAGGTGTTGGCCACCTCGTACACAGTGGAAGCCGTCAGCCCCTCGGGGAAGCTGCGGGAGCGGGGCAAGGCCACCTCCACACCCACCTCTCCGTTTGTCTTCAGCTTCCCAGTCTCGGTCGGTGTCCATGCCACCCCCAGCAGCCTCCCCTACCTGCACAGCCCCATCACCACATCGCCCAGCTGTTAGCTCAGGGGCTGAGGCCAGCCAGGCAGAGAGGGCTGGGCATGGAGGAGGGCATGGAGCCCTGTGATACTAAAGCAATAGTGCTGGACACTGCCATTCACCCTGGACTCGATGTCTTCTTTTCGTAGGGAAATTTCTTACCTCATCTTGGTTTTTTTGCTTTGTAATTTTATGTTTTGAAAGCATGAAAGTTGTAAAAGCCACAAACCCTGACACTGTCCAGGCTCTTTGGGGAAGGAAAACAATGGCATACTGGGTTTCCTCAAGTGCCTGGCCTTCATCTCTTTCCATCCCTATTTGATTGTCTTCCTTTTTAAAGAAAGATACAGCTCCCCTTCTCCCCATACTTCTGCCCCTAGCTCATCAGGGTTGAAAAGGGAGCACACCCTCTTGATTGTGCAGCTGTCTTCCCCCTTGCACAAAGAGACATGGGTGTGTGTGGTGGGTGCTGCTTACCTGAGCCAGTTACACTGGGTGAGGAGCAGAGCTGCAGGCAGGGCCTTGGGGCAAGCAGGAGTGGTGGCACAGGGCTGCCTGCAGTCAGCCTCAGCCCTGCCAGTGCCTATGGAAGTGATGCAGGAGCTGGGAGAGGCACCAGCTAAGCCCATTCCTGTGGCTGGGAGGGGGTTAGGACAGGGAGATGCAGTCTTAAATGACTCTTTTTTTTTTTTTTTTCTTGCCTCTGTGGATCCCTGGCTCCCACAAAACTGAGGTCCAATCTCCTGTGTTTTAGAGAAGAGAATGACAGGGTGAGGACAGCAGGCTGGGCTGCTTCTGATCACTCTCTCTGGTTTTCTCCCCACCCATCCCACTACTGCTCTTCCAAAAAAGGCAGGATGGGATGTGGGTGTAATGTAAGAGAGAAGCAGCCGGGTGGAGGAAAGGCTGGCGCAGAGACATCCATCCAGGACCTTCAATCTTCCTCCAGCCCTTCTCCACCTGAGCTGGGTGTTGTTCACCTGTGCAACACTGCTGCAGCCTCCGGTCCAAGCCTGGAGAATGCCTCATCCTCAATCCGCCTGGAGCCGTGTTTCCCCCCAGTCCCATCCAGCACACGAGACGCCTGTGTGGCTGATGTACATATGTATGGTTTGTTCCCTTTTTATTTTCTAGAAATTAACTTTTTATTTATTGCCTGAGGGAGGGAGAAAACAAACTGTTTGGAGAAAATAAAAATAAACCTGTTTTCAACAGTTGTGGCTGGAGCAGGTTTGTGCTAAACCCAAGAGAGAATGGCAGCTTCTACAGAGCAACTGTTAAAAATGTATTTATTGGATTTTAAACTAGTACAAGTATTGCAGATCAGACATTTAGCCAAGCACATTTATAGATCAAACTCGGTTGTTACAGAGATGTTACCTAAAGTCCACCGTGTAGGTAGGCTGAGAACCTGCCCATCGTCTTCTTTGAGAGAGAAGGTAAAGGAGGAAATAAATAAATGATAACCCAGTCCCAGGTAATTGGCAACCAAGAGAGGAAAGACGCAGGGCTAGTTATGAAAACAAGTTATACAAAGAAAGGTCTAAAAACTCAACCCCCAGGTACACTGTCATCTAAGTTGGCAGAGAAAGCAACCGAAAGAAGATGCACAAGCTCATGGGACTGCGGCACAGAAACATCCCCACTTCAATGTCTAGAGCTGAAGCAAGTTCTGCAGCTGTTAAGGAGGAAGTGTCAGAATTACCGTGTGATGCAGGGACTCTAATGGTCTGTATTAGTAATTAACAGAACCAGCATTAAAATTGCCACCAACAGGATCAGTAGGACAGAAACAGATGTATCGAAACCAGTCAGATAATATGACCTGACAGGCATATGTGCTAGTGTAATGGGAAATGCATCTGTTTCTCGTGTCTCCTACTGGTTCCCGGGCTCATTCACTTCGCTTCGGAAGTTGTAACATTTGCTGTCTCCTGGTCCTCTGGGTTTCACAGGTGGGAACACTGCCACTCCATCTCTGCTGCTCCCTGAAGGATGAGGAGAGCGTGCTCTGGGCTGTGCCAAAGCCACCACCTCTGATCATCAGTAGATTCAAGTCTATGGCGGTTCACAGGCCACTCACTACCCAAGGCTAGAATTGGATCTGTACTTACCCACATCTTCCCCAGCAGTGCTGCAGCACAGCTTAAAATGACTGAAGCACGCATTAGACCTTCAGCTTCTGAGAAAGACTAGCAGTGTTCAAACTAACCTGTTTTGTGGTTGCACCCTTCCTTTTACCCATCTTTCTAAATAATCTGGGTAATTCCTGTTAACAGTTCCATATGGAAATTCTAGGTAGTGCAAGTACTGTGCAGGATCCTGTACTGCACTGCAGGGATGCAGGAGTCTCTCGTGAGAAGGTCTGTCGCTGTCTTTAGTTCCTGCAGGCCACGCAGGGGCACATGTTAGCATCCCTCAAGCCCATCTTGCATTCACAGTGAACAGACATTTCCTCTAACCTACAACAAACAGTAGGATCAGCTGGTTTCCAGAGCCAAGGAAGCACCCTTCTCCAGAAGCTACTCTGTCCCCTGTACCATATGCCCCTTGTGTGTCTGCTGCCCACCAATGCCAGCAATGCAGAACATTTTGTGGGGCTTTCTTTTTGCTAAAGTAAGTGTAGAATTTAGGTTTGGGGTACTCGTGTTATCAATAAGCATGGTGTAAAAGTTTGCAGGCAAAATAAATTCCTGCTGCATAATGCAATGGGATTCCATGGCATCACATGCAAACATTCAAAACAAAGGTTAGAAAAACACATTGCTCATTCCTTGGACTACAGACCAATAGTGACTGCAAAATGGTGGAAGTAGCACAAGAGGTTTGTAACAGTCTCTGTGCCGCTGGGATCAGAACAGATTGGCAGATAAAAATAAGGGTGAGAAAATAAGATACAGTAAGGTACTGTACTCTCTGCCTTTAATCCTAACAGAAGTTTTGTTGACAGCATTCAGACTGCTGTGTCACTCTGCACCACGGGCCTGATTCATCTCTCTCATGGAAACAATGTCAGCAATGGAGAGCAGAACCCTCCTTTCTTTGCTACGTGATGAAGTTTCTTTCTGTTTGCCTATTAAGGTCCTGACATTTCAAAACGCTGCCTCAAAGGGACATGGGCAAAAAGCAACAGGCCTGAGAGAGACAACTGTCCCTTTCCCAGCAGACACCATGCTCTGTTCCAGGGGATATAGCTCTTTCTGGAGCCAAGGGAGAGGTGCCCAGGCCTAGCCCAGAACGTTCTTGCATCTTCAGCTCCTCCTGTGCCTCCACTGGTGACTCAGTGCTGCAAATGAACAACTGGTGAGCAGGGGACTGCCCTTCTCAAGGAAGTCAGAAAACCATTTCTCAGGAGACAGCAGCTGCCTGGTTAATAGGGGCATGCCTTTTTTCAGGTCCCATTCTCTAGAATTAGGAAGCATCACGTTAACTCCCTTGGCTGAAGCAGCAGCATCTGTACCGTTAACAACCTGCCAAATGCAGCTCTACCACCAAAACCATCACCAGCTTTCTCATGGGTAACTTTGATACTGATGGGCAGATCCTCACTTCGTTTGAAACTGTAAGAGGAGCTACAACAACATATGCCAGGAGAGGCAGATGCTACTCCCGCACAGGTTTCTACGACACACAGACGCATCATCAGGCCTGGGTATTCCTCTGTGTCTGGTCACAAACAGACAGGAGATCACATCATTACAAGACAAAAACCACTGCAAAACGATTTCCTCACACAGCACCTTTACTCTGCACAGAACATCAGGTACGTTAACACTGGCAGTTCAAAGATACTGGACAGTATTTTTATCCTCTAGAAGTTCAAGGCTGCAGAAGAAATCCAGACTAGCCATTAGGTTCAATCAGCACACAGGAAACAACAAGCAAGAACAGAATCCGGTGCGGGCTTGGTGGGGTTTTCTGGTTTTAGGTTTCTTTGTGTTTTTGAAAGATGTAAAGCTTTTAACTTCCACACCCACATTAACCATTTTGCTCACCTAAGCAGCACAACTGTTTCACCATTTAAAACTATGTCTAACTGGGGATGGTGAGCAAACACGCACTCTCACTGCTATCTGAAACCCTAGTGTAGATAGGCACATCTCCCCACTCCATTATTAGCTAAGTTAAAAACAAACCCAAAACTTTAATGATGAATACAAAGCTTCAAAGCCTAGTGGTGATCTCTGCAATCCTAGCACTATTAAACAAGTAGCCAAAATACAAGCACCCAATTTCATCAATGAAATTTGATTAAAATGACAACTAGGCTAGAGCCTGGCTTGGACTTCGAAGCTACATATTTAATTAGGTCACAAAATGAAGCGAGAACCATAGATCCACTGCCAGCTCAAGAAAAGTAAACCCCAAAGTTCAAGGATTTGTTGGAATATTGCTATTTCTAAGGTTTTCTTTAGAGAATTACAAACAGATGATGTGCAGGTAGCCATATTGCACTAAATGACTGGTTTTACAGTGGGTGAAGTTCCTCTGTGAGGACAGCTTGCTTCAACATTAATGTCTTCATGTTAAAACTGAAATGGCGTGTCTTAATGCTGAAAGTGAAAAGCTCTTCAGGTTTAAGTTCGTTTTATCCAAACACGTCTGCAAACTCCCACTTATGGGGAGCACATCCATTTTTATAAACTAAAAGCACGCTATTCTGTCGTTTCCTTGCTTTATGGGGGATAACACCTGAATGCATGAACTGGATCATCAGATACTAAAAGGTGCTGGTTGATAGGAAAACATATGGCATGTTGTGTTCAAAGGAGCATCTTTTTCTCCAGTTGTTATGTGCTCAACACTGAAGCACATCTCCTGGTATTGGTTGGTAAGGAAAAAAATGAACACGGCTCGGTTTTCAGCCTTCTCTGAAGCTGTCAAACCAACAATAACAAAAAATGTGTTTCTACTTCTGTTAAATGCATATCCTCCATGAGGGGGACTTCTGAAACTGTTTGATGCTGTGCTATGCAATGCTTAAAAATAACTTTCTCTTACCCAGCGAAATAATCCTGGGAACTCGCGGGGAAGGGGATTGGAGTGAATAAATCCTAGCTTTGTTCTCTGGTATATCTGCAAAGAAAGCCACTTGCCCACTGGTGTTTTAAAAGCTCATTCTCATCAAAATGTAAAATCGATATTTAAAAAAATTACTATTTTTTGTAAATCCCTTAAACTCTTCAACCGTGATGTCACACGCAAAGGTGTGACACGAAGCTGCTATAGTACACTCTCCATGACCAGTCTGAAACCCATTTACTGGGTCTCATATCACAGAAGGACATGAACCAGATATGCCCTCATGCATGCAATCTTCTGACTTTTCACCTGCTATCTCCCAGCAAAACCATACATCACTGGAACCAGAGAACGTTTCACAGACTTCATGTACTTAATAGAAGCCTTATAAAACGTTCTTTTAGAGATGCCAGCAGAGGGCATTGACCTGCTTTATGAAGTTGTTCTTCCAAGCCCAAGAGCTGGTTTTACCCTTGCAAACACTTCCTAGGGCTTCCCCCAGAAAACTCACACAGACAAAGCAGTGAACTGACACGATTTGTTTCCACTCTAAAGCTACACTCACTCATATTATCGTTTGTTCGAAGGTGTGCAAAAAAACCCTATATTGAAGAACTGGACCTAGCTCCTTCTCAGATTAAATTCATATTGCATTGTTAACAATTTTAGTCAACCTGACTTTGTGCAAAATATCTTTAAGAAGGTTCTGGCTCAACTTCAGAATACAAAAGGAAAATAAATAGTTGACTAGGATCTCTTGAAAACATAAAATGAATGGTGTATGCTGAAAAGAAAGTTATGGGCTTAATGCAGTTTGCCTGCAAATAAAATAACTAGAATAGTAGTGTCTGAAATTTTAACATGTGAGATGGCACTGATAAAGATTTCTGTTTGCACAATAATGTTCCCAAAGTCTAGATCAAAACAACATTATTTTACACAAAGTAACTGCAGAGACTAGGAGCCTGAGATATGTTATTAAAAGGCAGTCCCTTGTAAACTTTCCTCAAAAGGAGCAGTAGCAGTTGAGTATGCAAGAGTTACTCATATCATATTCATCAAGACAGCAATGCTTCATAAAAGACATACAGCTTATTTCCAGGTTGTTAACAGTTTTATACGATACTGATTTTCTGAAACACGCATCCATCCAGTCCAAGATTGAAGTCACATCCTTCTTCACTGCTCTGTAGCTACTAGGTCTTTTGCTCTGCTGCTGTTGCTGTCTGTGAGGGAGCTTCTGGCTTCACAATCTGGTACGTAATGAGATATTCTGGATAAGCCTGAAAGTAAGGCAAGAAAAAAGATCATTGTTTTATGCAAGGGTATGCTCAGCAAGTTCATGTGTTGGATTTCACAAAACAGTGACCAGGAAGGACACTGCAAGAATAAGTTCTGTGTTCTTAGAGTGCAAAAGAAAAAGCAGATTTCAAACCTAGCCAGCACTAAGTGGGAACTGCTTAATGCAGTTAATACCTTCGGTAATGCACTAGCATAAAGAAAGATTCTTCCATGCAGACACTGCCACAAATTGTGTGCGCAACAGGAATGCACAGTCAGTTACTCTCCTTGTTAGCTAATCCTATCGGTCAGTCAGTGCTTGTAAGTCACTCGGAAATCTCAGATGACCAACACAGTCTAACCCTAAAATGCTGACTTGCCACGTGATGCAAATGCCTTTACTGGCAGTAAAATACTTAGCACATCCAAAACATGTAGCCCCGTCATCTGCCCAGGGTTTTCTGAAGACAGCTAAAGCTGCTGGAGGGCAGGGCCCCATTCAGAAAGAGCCAGACAGACGAGAGGAGATTGGGCAAATAGAAGCCTCAAGAAATCCAGCAAGGGCAAATGCACCTCAGATTAAGTTCTTGTAGTAACATTGCAGCATGGGAAGCAGTTCTGCTGAGAAGGTGCCGGGCGTCCTTGGGTGACAGCAAGCTAAAGCAGAATCAAATGTGTCCTGGCAGCAACAAAGGCTACCAGCATCATGTGGTACATCAACAGCAGCGTAGCTAATTAACCAAGCATAGCAGTGATTGCTACTTATTCAGCACTCACTTGAACACATCTAGACAACTGCATACAATTTTTAGGCCTTCCACTACAAGAAAGATGCCAACAAGCTGGAGCCAAGTTCAGCAAAGGACCAATAAGATAGTCAGCAGGAGAGAGCACAGGGTAAGAAAGAGGCTGAGGCGGATGGGTTTGCTCAGTTCAGAAAAGGAAAGGCTTTGTGGGACCTCATAGCAATCTTCTGGTCACATACGGAAGGCTACTGTGAAAAAAGAGCCAGACTCTTTTCTGGGCTGTGCAGCAGGAGAATGAGATTAATTAAAACACAGGAGGTTCCTACTGGATTTTTTTACTCTGAGGATAATTAAGCACAGGAACAAGCTGCTGAAGGAGGTTGTGAAACACTGTTCTCTGAGGGTCTTTGAGACCTGCACGGTTAAAGAAAGCCCTCAGCAATCCGGTGTGAACTGAGTGTGAACAAGAGGCTGGCCTAGGTGACCTCCCCAAAGCTCCTTCCAGCCTGAACTTGATTTATAATCCTGGAGCCATCCAGAAGAGTAAGCAAACCGCTTTGCTAGACTAAAGGTCTACCTTATTATCTGAGTTATTCAGATTAAAAATCAACTCCTGAAGACTGCTTTGCTTTCAGCTGCCATTTAAGGGTATTGTCTGGCAGCCAGTGACACTGCCATTGCTGGCAATCTACGGGTAAAAAGCCCAGAATCCTCAATATGTACAAGAGACCCAGAAATTCACTGTTCTTGTTACTGCAGTAATGCCAGTAAAACACAATGGGAGAAACAGTGCCTACTGAGAGAAACTACAACTCTTAATAGACTCTAGCAGTGCTGCACAGGAGGAATTAGGCAATTCTGCATGGTGTAAATGAGAGCTGCTCAGTGGATAGACGTAGCATTTGCCGGCTTGATACAGTTCACTGATTATTTCCACATTTAAATGGAAAAAACCCCTACAAATAATAAATCTAATCAACCTGGTTTTCACAGCAAAGTTGGTATGGAAACCAATCGTTCCCTCTCCAACTCTTTGCCCTTGCAAACCCAGTCCTTGCAAACCTACGTACCTGTTCTCCTCTATAGATGACATATTCAGCATATGCAAGTCCATTCACGCTTGGCCTGCCAATAACAGAATGGTGCCCTGGAGGGGCATGAGCCATTTTCATTGTGCTGAACTGAAGAAAGGATTTTCCAAGGGTCACTCTGCAGAAGAGCATTTGTCTAAAAGGAAAAGAGAAAGCATAATTTTCATATATCTTACTGGGAGTTGCATGCTTCCAGAATGACTTCAAACTTGAGCTTATTTCATCACAATTAATTTCTCAAGGCTTTTTGGAGAAACACTTGCAGAAACCAGTTCTAAGGCTGTATAAAACCTGTCACACACAAACAAAAAAGTCTTTCTTGATATGCAGAAGGGAAAACACACACTTTGTTCTTTGTTTGGCCTTCACATGAAGGCCTCTCCTAGTTCATTTTATACAAAACTGTTGAAATATGAAATTGTGTTCCTATCAGCAGGGTATGGGCAGGTGTCAAAGTGCAAAAAGCACATTGATCTGCTCCAGTACAAAACAAAGCTGTGATTAAGTCCTGTTCACCACCTCCAAAATTATCTGATCCATGGTACACTATACTGCTGACCACCACTTTGCACTGCAGTTTTGTTCTGATAGTGCCTGGAGTGTAATTGCTATTTTCATCTGAAGCTTCGTTTTCAAACTTGCTGTTTCAGGCCTCTCTCCTGAGCCACAATTCACTTTGATTTATACTCACTGTATGCTTAGATGTAATTTTTGACCTTTCTGTGTGACTCGCTGCATTTATAACCTTTTATGTTTAGCCTTGACAAATGGAAAACTGCATTTTTCCTGCCATGACCAAGCTCAAGCGGCTGTTCTTTCCCTGCAATTCACCCTGTGCCAGGATCGTAAAAACCAGGACAGCCAGAATTATGTGTAGGGAACAATGCTGGACTCATACCTGTGGCAGATATAACAGGACCTGTCTTTGTGTGTGGGACAGCCCGTTCCTCCCCCTATCCCATACACATATTGGTTGCTTTTTGAGGAGTTCTCAGCGAAGTAAATCCCAGCTCCAAACATTCCTCCAATGTATGCATGTCTTTCATCAAATCCTTTGTGAATGATAGCATTAATAAAAGGAGACCCTGGAACAGAAATGACATGAAATGATACACACTTGTTAAGCTCTATTGTAATACAGGACTGTCTGTCAAGAGGAGCTTGTCTGCCTCACATAGACCATTAAATACCAGAAAGCACACTCAGTCAGCTGGAAGGGGGTGATACGTAGCAGGATGCAGTGATGTGTGGGATTTATCGTTATATACCAAGATCCCACGTGTGACTCATATTTCTTACTCATTTCCCAGAACTTATTAAATGGCTTTCCCCCCACTCACATTTCAGTGCAATTTATCTTGTCAATGCACACCTTCTCCAGCAGTCAGTACTGATTAAGATGGGGTAAGGTGTTAGGACAATCACACCCAAAACCAATCTCCTATGTGGAATCACAGAAAGATCTAGGGCAGAAGGACCCTCAGGCAGCTGTCATTTGTAGGCGCTTCTGGATGCTTCTAGAGAACATCTGGTTGAAACTCATGGTTGGTTTTGATTCCTTACCCTGATGGTTGCCTGAAGCACCAGAGTAAAATGCTTTCACTGTGTGCTGCTCCCCTCTTTTAGAAGATACTCTTTCTCACAGCAATGTAACATCCTCCCAGCAGCTTTACTGGAAATGACTAACATACAGCTTAGCAAAAGAAAGAAAAGTATTTTTTCTCTATTGTAGCTTTTCAGATTGCAGTAACCACACAGACCAACTTCACCACCCCCACACCCCTGCATTTCCAATGCAGAAATACAATTACTGCACAGGATGGTGACACAGCAACATTAACATTGCCTGTGGGTCCTTGGAGGCTGGCTTTTTTTGTTAAATACCAGTACTTATGAATAGATATCACTTCCTTACCATGAAACAACATGCGCTCATTGTGATGATTATGATTCTCCTCTGAGACCTCCTTCTGCCTGTGACAGAATCTCTCCCGCAACTTCTTGTTCACGACCTTTTGAATCTGCAGTGGTACAACAGGCCCAAGCATACTTGAATTGGAATTGAAAGGGAATGTAGTTTGACAGTTTGCATAAATTCGACAGGGAAACGGAGTAAGACATACAAACAGTATAAACAAGCCCCATGGCTGCTCTGCATGCAAGGCTCAAGCCTTTGAAACAAGTTGGTAGCACACGTTTTACAAGGGGTTAAAGCTACGGTGAAAGTGCAGGCAAGAGTTCTCAGGTTTAAGGAAGACTTTCAGGCTCTGTCTCTCAGAGCTTGTAATACCACCAAGAACTACAAACTGCCTGAAACTCCTTCCATCTCTGCTTTGAGCACTGTTGAACAATCTGGGCCAGCTTTCTGAAGCCTGCTGTCTGGCTTAGGTTGAATTTTTTATGAAAACAAAACAACTGCTGAGGAAAGAAATAAGGAGATATGCCGTTTAATCTATCTTGAGATATAGTTCCAGCCATGTGCTCTAATACCACTGTGGTTTCTTATAAAGGACTTCATCTTTGGTTGGGAGTAGGAGGGAAGCAGAGTTTATGGCAGATGTACGATCTACTGGGCCAATTGCAAGGATTCTGCACAAGCTCACTTTTCAAGCAGACGGGTAGCAGGGGTTTGCTGGTTCTCAGGAACTGAGTTCTGTTCTGATACCCTCTATTTCCTCCTCCTCGCAAAAAGGACCAAGTGTACTCTTCCTCAGAAATACAACAGCCCATTTTCTGGTGTGCCAGGGCTTTTAAAAGGTATTTTTCTAGTTGCGAGATGCAAAGGAGGTGGTGTCAAGATCCAAAGTAGGATAGGGAGATAAAAACATCTAATAAAAAGTCATGCTCATGCTTTCCCCCTCACCCAAAATCTCCTTCAAAAAGGCAAGAAAAGACCTACTGCAAAAAAATCCCTGTGCTGCAAAATCAAATACAGAAGTTATAGTCCACTCAAATTAAAATCAGGCTGTGAAACATAAGGCAGGCTCTTCAATATCAGTTCTTCAGACTGCTTTAAGAGCACAAGTGGACACTTCTCCCTAATCCCATGTGCAGAGCACACAGTCTAATTTTAGCATTTAGCACTTGCTGTAACTCTGCTCATGAATATTATCTCAACAAAGAACTTTAAATGTAAAAGGGCAATCCATTTAACCAATTGTGCCTGCTTGCATAAGTACCAACTGATTTCACCTCACAGAATTAAGAGGTTTTGAAACTTACCCTGATGACATTGTACCTGTTGAAGATCCCACCAGCATTTCCACCATCCCGATGCTCCCGGATTGTACTCTGCATCTGCATAAATGAACACAGCTGAATGTTCAGCCCATAAAGCTTGATAGCAAGGCAAAGTATTAATGAAGTATCTCAGTATACCACTGGCAACATGAGTCAACCTTCTTGACCATTAAAAGGTGTAAAAAACCCAACCCCAATTCTCAATTTTGAACTGTTGTAGACTCTTATTCTCAGGCACCCAATGTGCTATGCTGTTTGGCAGTAGAGAAGTTGGATGATGCAATTACCCAACCTTGTAATGAAAATCTACACAGGAAAAAGGAGAATAGTGGCACTTGTTATCAAAATTACACACCACTAGAACACCCGCTTTAGATTAGGAAAAAAAGCAATCTTTGAAAATGAATACACAAAAAGATAATTTTGATGTAATAACAGATGTGTTTCTAATGAGTTCAGTTTATATTTCCTAGTGATAGGAAAACGCTTGCACTGTAGATTTTCCTATTTCATTAGCAGCCCCTGAGAATTTCAACAGTTTCATGGTGTCTTTTCCAGAGGTATTTATAGCTACAGCAACGCTTAGTTACAGCTCAAATAATTACCCCAATTTACTCTGGCAGACAAGTGACCCTTTCTGTCAGAGAAGTTTATAAGAGAGATCTGCACAAACTCCAGTTTACACAGGCACTAAACAAAAGTATTTCAGGTTAAGCTGGCAGCAATCCTGAATATTTAGACTTTTAAAAAGACTCCAAACACTTCCATGCCACTGTGTAGGAACACCACACAAGTAACAAGTGCACAGTAAAATGGAGTTATCTTCCTAACACAACTCTTCGGAGAGCCTCTTTTCTGTCATGATTTTTCTTTCGAAATGGTATCTGCTTGGAGTTTACTCAAATAAAAGAGCATGTGTGTGTGGGAGGCAAAATTACAGTCAATTTTCAATTATCCAAGAGCTGTTTATCTGGGTTACAGATTAACTACGCCACTGAGACAAGAGAAAACAAGCTGGTTCAGAGCCAGAAAAGAGTCTGAGCAGAGAGAATGCCTACAGACTTACAAGGCCTTAATCCCTTATTCTTCATGGGTCCACCTATCTATGGAAAGCTATGGAAACCCTTGCTAAAAACACAACAACAACAAAGCAAAACTGCGATAATGCTAAGTAACCAGAGCACTTAAAAAAAAAAATAGGCGGGACACAGCAAAATAATTTCCATTATTGCTCTATAAAAAAAGACAAATGAAGAGCCCTAAACTTCATGTCTGATCTATACAATTCATACATCAAAGCATATTTTACCACTTTCAACATGCAGCGCATGCTTTAGCTCTGATGGGCTGTAAAGGAACAGAGAAATACACAGCCACTGGAGCATTAAGAAAGGTATTTGCAATACCTCCTCTTCGACAGACTGATACTCCTTATCATCAGGAGCAAGGTCAAGGAGAATGGTCCCCTGACTCACACAGTGGAAAGTCAAATACGGATTGGTGCCTGCAAAGAGAAGGAATTAAATGAGTAAAAATCAACAGGAGAAAACAATAGCAGCTCTATTTGCATTCATCATCATTATTACCCCTCTTAAATAACCCCAGTACAGCAGGAAATGGAAAACGAACACAAGGCAGAAGCACAACATTAAAAAGATAAAGTGCTTCCGTTGGCAGCAGAGGCTTTATATGAGAGATGGCAAATGCATGTGGGACATAATTGCATTTTATTGTTTCCGCTGTCAAGAGAAGCATCTGAGAAGTGTTAGGTAGCAAAAAGCTCCATGAGGTCCATCCTTCAGGATCCAGCTGGCCTGTGGGTAAGTGTGTAGGGCAAATCAATCCAAAAGCTCCTGCCTGGGTCAAACAGAGTCCCTGGAAATGGGCATAGCCTCCACAGCTGTCTCGGGGGTGTCCATTCTCTGGAAAGGCGAATGACCACTCACACTCCTGTATGTCCTCAATATACCCTTTACTTGTCACAATCCACTCAGCCATCAGGTCTGCCAGCCAGTACATGTTCCTGACGTATGGATTCTTTCAATTCCCCGTGACAATGCCTACATTTACAGAAGATGACTTCTGGGAGCCTCCCGTATGCTTAGGCTGACCAGTAAAGATGTCGTATTTACCTTGCTGCCCTCCTAGAAGCCTCTCCACACCTTTTATTAATTTGTGGCGATGTCCGTACGCATTGATCCCAATTTCCTTAAGCTCCTCGTGCCCCATGTCTGCCAACACATCCAGGGTTATCTGGAAAGGCAAAAGACCACAAAAATCAGTTGCCAAACCTGGCCCGATTCCCAAGATTGAAGACCCATCAGTTCAGAAAATGGAATGCATTCATGGTGCAACCAAGAGAGTACATACATATTTTATGTTTTACTGCACTTCTAATTGCTGCCACCTTCTGGCAAGAAGCCTCTCCCTATTACAGGACCATACCCAGCTGCTGCAGCCTGAAGCTGTGCAAAACTTCATTCTCTTCCAGCAATTAACAAGAGCTGGTTCTCACAGGAAGTTCTCCAAAACATTTTTACTTATGTAGGCAGAGGATGCATGGAAATGCTGGGACAAATCTGGGAATATTTTTGAAGCAAAGTTTTACATTGCTGCACAATTCGTTACTTTCACTACACAAACAGAAATGATTATTCTATACGCTTAATAATAAATGTGAAGTGTGTTTCACATCAGCATTAGTATGGTGTGTGCTACTTTTGTGTATATGCTTGGATGTGTACCAAACTCACAGGTCAGCTATGCTAAATCATGCTCAACTATTCCACTTTTTTTGGAACTAATTAACAGTAGGAGGACACAAAACTATTCCTTTGGTTGCAATCTATGAATACATTTACAATCACCTAACATGCTTTTAAATTTCAAGGTCACAGATTATTGGTCCAAGCAGAAAGGTAATAAAACATGATGTCAAATAAACATTTTTTTAAAGAACAGGAGGTAAAGCTAAATAAAGTACACAGTTTTATTCCTATAAAGCAATTGTGCACTGAGGTGATCCTGTGAAAATCAAAGATTTCATCTGGACAAGACAGTTGTATAAAATCTACTTCCAAATTCACGTATTAAACTAGAATGGGAAGCTCAAAAAATAATGGGAAACCATACAAGTTGATTCAAAAGGATCTGTACTGTTTGCACAACTGAACTTGCAGGTCCGCACTCTGTCCGCTACAAATTGAGTATCTTTAATTCAAAAGAAAGCAACTCAAGCAAGGAATTAATAGCCACACTGAACATCTGTCTAATTGAGCAGAAAACAACCTACTGGGACTGCTGTGGAAAAACTACTGAAGACATTCATCACGTGCAGCAGAATGTCAAAAAAATACAGAAGAAATACAGGTATTAGAAAGCATCAGGAAGAGGCTAGAGCCAAGGTGAAGAAGTGCATACAAAGGTACTGCAGTGCTTGGGAAAAGCAGCTTAAGACAATAAACTTAAGTAAGATGAGCTTGTTTTCACCTCCTCACAAGAGGAGCTAAACAGTTTCAAAATGATGAATGAATATAGTGAATCCAATTTGCATTATTAAATGTTATTAGTAGGGGAAGATCTTAAAAACAGGTTAAGAGTTAAAGAATCAAAAACAGAACAAAACCAGCATGGTAAGAGGAGGGTGTGAAAACAACAGGAAAAAAAAGAAATGTGAGTAGAATATAGGTTGGTTTGAGGTTCCAAATTGAAGAGCTTATGCTTCATATTTAAGAAAGAAAAAAAAGCCTATACGGCACTTTAACTTCGGGGAAATACCTCCTGTAATATTTCATGAAAACAGTTGGAACTTTTTCTGTTAGCAACACATCACATTTCATACGTTTGCTTCCTGACCCGTCATAAAATATTAGCAGCAGAGGCCTGGGGAAAAATGACCATCAAGTCCATTCTCTTACACTGGTACCTTTTACTTCCACCACTGTGTCCATCTTGCTCATGTGAACAAATAATCTGTTTAACCCTAACATGTTAAATTTAAGAAACAGCACATAAAATAAAAAGTCTACAATTACATTAGAGGTACTTCTGCTTTAAAAAGTAGTGTAAGCTTGAGAAACTGTTCCATTAGTTGTATTCTTCTCATATATCGTGAATTACTGACAAATCTTCAGTGTTTTGCCCCCATCTCCGAATTCCATTTGAGACTTGTTAGCCCTGCAAAACCTGCTTAGTGCTATAGTCCTAACCTGTTAGCAAATACAGGTTCTGCATTCTCTAGTGTGACTACACCCTAGTAAACTAGATGTTTTATTTCAGCTTACAGTCTAACTGGAAGGTTTCCTAGATCTAACCAAAGTATCACATGCAGTGCTGCAGGTGGTGAAAGGCTTGTCTGGATATGAAGACTGCTGAAGGACAAGTGCAAGTGACATTCCAACCTAACTTTGTTACAGCTGTCATGTTCAAAGTTCACAAGGTGCAAAGTAACTCTCAGAATACAAGCCAAACTGGCAGTCATTATGTATGTATAAGAAAGTGAAAGATACTGGATATCAGAATCAAACAACAAAAGTGATTTTCACAGGTCTCTCCACTTCCCCATAAAGTACCTGGCGACTCATTTGTTGTTTTCTTGGACATACTTGTTTTTCTGTAATGTGAATTTGTGGTTTTTTGTTTCCCTTTTTCAATTAGAGAATGAAAAAATGACTCAAATTCATTAGATTAATCTGTCTTTTAAACATACAGAGATGAGGCTTGCCATTTACCTGTTCTGTCTCAAAGATGTCTCGAAGGTGTTCAAGACCCAGGCTTTTTAGGAACTGGGTAATGTTCATGTCAAGACCAGAAACTACAAGAGAAGAAAGCAGACATTATATCCTATGCATCTGAACTTAAAACAAACAATTCACAAAATAAACTAAAAATCAAGCAATACTACTGATTTGCTCAAAATTCCAAACTCTGATTCTTTTTACAATCTATTTGTCTGTGTCTATAATAAACAATCCACTTCCACATTGTGGGAAAGATCAGGGCAAAGCTCAACACTCTTCCCTCCTCAGAATCAACTATTAAAAAGCTTAAGTGATCTGTGGCAAATACAGGCTGATATTGCAAAGAAAAGGAAAGGAAGGGTGAGTGTATTTTTGCTATGTAATCACCCAGATGCTGACATAAAGCATGCATTCCAGATACTAATCAAAGGGTTTAAAAAGCCTTAGCAAAATCCCCCAGCCACCACAATCATAATTCCTTCATCAAAATAATTCTCATTTGATTTTTCTGTATAAAATCAACAACGAACATCTGGGTATCTAATCAGATCTGCCGTTGTAGTCAGACCTAATCGCTGATAGCAAACAGAGATGAACAGCCAACAATGCTCCTAGAAGAGCACATGAAAACAAGAGCGAGCGTCAGACACTTCAAAACACAGATGACATTTCAAATTGCACAATATTTTCTGGCTAGTCAGAAATGCTTTTCAGATAAAGCAAGGCCTATTGTGATACTAAGCTACTGTACTTCTGGCAATGTAAACTCGTCCAGCAGCAAATGCACCTTCTCCTTCCTTCCTTTCAGTTCCTGCTGCTCCATCACCAGCATTTGATGCGCCTCCAACGGCTAGATCTGCCAGCGGCCCAGTGAGGTTATCTATACTGCTGGCAGCAGAGAGGCAGGATGGCGTAGATGCTGGTGAAATCACAGAGGCACTAACAACAGTAGCTTGAGGCTTAAAGCACGTAGGCAAAGCTTCTGGAGGCATCGCATCTATCAGCAAAGCTCGGATATCATCAGCCTGAAAAACAGAAAGAACATTCAACATGAGGTTATGTTATCCTAAGTCATCAATCTCTGAAATGAATTTTTCTTTGAATTTGTTTTTGTTGATTTCTCTGTTACCCCATTAAAAGGAAAACACCAACGCAGGAATTCATGGTTGCAAGAACATTCTGATTCATTGCGATAGATGAATTGGGTTCTCCCCACTTCTAAAGGTAGGTAAGAAGGTACATCTAATTTTCTTTCTGGCAGAATGACTTTATAGGTTTTAAAGCCAGGAAGAGCAACTTTATCTGAAATCCTTCAAAACCTAGGCCAGACAATGCTACCTCATCATTTCTCTGTCAGGCTTAACTTTTAGTGAGTATTCTGTGCTGGATCAAGGTTTCAATAGAAAGACTACAACTGCCTTTGCTATAATCACATCTTACACTGTTACCATAAAAAAAAGGGAGCAGCTAGAGGAGAAGTATGAACTTAGCTAACAACTGCATTTAGCCTTTGTTGACTAAATTAAGCAGGACCCTCATCTTCAAGAATTCCCTCCTTGCATGTTCTTGTAGAACATGATTAAAACATCTTTATTTTCCTCCAGAAAAATCATATCCCTCATCAGAAAGCAAGTATTCTAGAGCTCAGGTTATTCTTGAGGATATTTCTGGAACTCTCCATAAATCAATAGCCTTAAAAGGTACACTATAACCAGACAGTATCTAAGTTGGTTGCATTATCTATTCCATCAGGTCTGGTTAACCTGGGACATACAAGCTCATGTAACCTTATTAGGCTTTTAACCAGCCACCACTAACAAGAAAGTTTCTGGACGCCAGTTTTAGAAAAGGTTTGATGGCAGATCTTAGAATGTTGTTTTGGAGCTAGACAGAAAAAAGACTGAGGTAATATGTAGGCACTGAACATAATTATCCTCTAAATGATCCCATTCCTCTAAAGACCCATCTGATTTTCCTCCCAGGTTCAAAGAAATCATCACCAACAGGACACAGATTGATCATCATCGGACACATTTCAGAGGTTTATTTCTGACAATGAGGATATTGATCCCAGGAGTGAATCAGATCAATCCCAGGAGTAGAGCAAACATTAAACCACAAGTCACATTAAGATCACAGCCAAAGAAAAAACCTGGACCTATGGGTAAAAAGTCAGACAGGCACCCTGGAGATGCTCATCTCCTTCTAGATCAGCACAGTGAAAGCTGAGGACTGCTGATGTCATGGAGACATAGAAAGCCATTTAATATGCTGAGCAAATCCTTCAGGGCAGCCGTGGCTGGCATGCTAGTGTGAACTTACTGTTGCCAGGTCTAGTGGTGTCTGACCCTCTTGATTCTTCATGGTTGGATCTGCTCCATGAGCTAACAGCAGAGCACAGAGCTGTGTCCTTCCTTTTTGTGCAGCTTCATGCAATGGTGTGAACGCCCATTTATCTGTTGCATTTACGCATGTATTATATTTGATCAACAGTGCTGCTATATCCACATGCTGGAAAACACAAGAAAGTCTTAATCAATGTGACACTGGTAATACATATATTTCCTTTTTCCTGATGGAGGTAATGGTGCTTAGGCATCCCTGTAATTTCTGTTCCATTTAACTCACTTGTGTGCCTCCTGCGTCTATGTAGCAGCACACCTCTTCAGGTACCACTTTATACTGTAGCTCCAAGGCCATCTGTATTTGTGCACTACCAGATCATCCACCAGCACATGTAAAATTGGTATCAGGCACAGAATTATATTTCTGCCAAATCACCCCAAGTACATAGCACGAAGTCCATGTCATGTGCAGGAGCAGACATGCTATCTGATCCAGCATAAAACTGGTAAGAGTTAACTGTCAAATATTTGCAGACAAATTTACAGGGTTTCAACACTTGTGATACTGGAAGCTCTAAAGATCTATGTGTGGCCATGAATGATGGCTGAGCCACCACTTAAATGTCTGTACGAAGAAGTCTCCATTGTACTTTATGCCTGTCTTGCAATTTCTTGCAAGACTTCGCACTCATCTGTGGCAGATCGTTCTTTCTCCAATCATATTAATAGGAGGACTGATAAAACACATTATGTGTGTCATAAGGGACAACTGTCTTAAATAAGCTATAAAAGTAACGGACTTATAACAGCACAGTTCCATCAATACCCCATCCTTTAAGTTTCTCAAGTTCAAATCAGGGAACAGAAAACTGGCAGATAAAAATTTTGGCTGCCTCCGACCAGTGAAATTACTTGTGCAATACAACTAAGAAATAGGAAAGCAGATAGTCAAAATGAGTTACTAGGAGCATTAAACACTGCAATTGTAAGCAGAAGCACAAAGACTTGCCAATAGATTTCATTTATCCTTTCAACGGCAACTAAGTGACTCTCAGCAGCTCTCATAAAAGGGCTTGCTCTCTGAATAAGCATGGTTTGAAAAGACTGGCAATCTTATTCTTCCTCTCTGCCAAACTTTTAAATCAATTGCTGTTCCTGTGACTTTTCTGCCACACGAAACTACTGAGGGACACACAGCATGAAGTGCTGGGTGGGAGAACTGAAGATACTTTGTGAGAAAAAAGTGGTGAAACCTTGCCAGCTATGAACTTGTGAAACCAGTACTCATCTCCTTTCTACCTCCCATCACAGAGATCTGAACGAGCTGATGACAGCTCAGAGAGAAGTGTGGGCTGTTCTTAACTAGATAAGCTGAATGGAAAAGCACCAAACACTGCCTCATTAACTTTTCTGAGAGACAGCAAGGCAACCACATTAGATTGGTATTATGATTTTTAGAAGTGATAATCAGCTTGAACCAATTTCTAACATTTCCTATGCCAGTAATGAATGTTTTGCCTTCATGTAAAATATGTGCTTTTGGTTTCCTGTGCTTGAAAATAAAGAACACAGTCTTTGCAACAGAATAGATCTAAGCAACATCGTGGGAATTTAATGCTTATGGCAGATGCTGATGAACAATATTGCTTGGTATTAGGACTCAGCATCAGAAAGAATTGTGTTGCATTTCCAAACCTTCAGCAGGATTTGGAGCTTTTGTGCTCTTTAGGATACTGGTATCCCAGACTAACAGAGAACCAATGCAAATGATGCAAGCTGAGTTTCATTGATATGCTCTCCTTAAAAACAAGGTGAATACTGTACTTTTTATTTCATTTGGCTCTCAAACGAAAGCAATCCTGGTTCTACTGCAATAATTTTTCCCAGATTTTGCTCTCCTTGTGCCAGGTAATAACAGACATAGCATGTCATGAGACCATCAAAAACCCTACCTCTTGAGCTTCACGTCCTCTGCCTAACTGTAACCACACTGTTAGGAGCTTCTTATGATTATTTGTAAGAGACTTCTTTCTCACCTCATCCACAATTAACAGTTCCTTATAAGCAATCTATCAGGCATCTGTGCAACTGCTATGCACACAGATGCTTCCTCCTATACAGAGGAGGGCCTACCTCATCCAAACGGTTTGAATCAACTACTGAACCCCCACTGCAGTAGACAGCTTGCCCAGGAGGACATCCATACTACAAACTCAGTAGCCCTTCAAGACTTTGGCTTTAGCAATAGTTCCCCACCAGATACCAGCTGTAACAGACCTCCGCTTTGCTGTCATCACCTAGACATGATCCCCTGACATTGTTTTCATCTTCCCATCCAAGTCTTTCAGCAACAATTTGAGGTCTTTTCTGTTTCAACAGCCACCCCAAATTTAACACTGTTCAATGCTCTGCATCTGCTTGCCTGCATAAAAGCTATGTTCAAGTAGTCTTTCTGAACCACAGCTTTTAACTGCTACAACACCTGATTTTGTGTCTGATTTAGATCAGTAGGGCTGCAAACAGGACTCACAATAGCAACTTAGCCCAAGAAGTATTTCATGCCATCAAAACCTATGAAGAAATAAAAACTACATTCACAGCAAGACAGCTGCAAAATAACTGGCCTTGGATGTGACATTAAGGAGTTCCTTGTTGGTCTACTCATGGCAAGAATGCCTGCACTTACCCCATAGGATGCTGCATTGTGCAGGGGGATTAATCCTCCTTTGTCCTGGGCATTAACATCAGCACCATGCTCAAGCAGGTATTCAGCTACTTCCAAATTGTTATAACCAGCTGTAGAAAAGGCACAGGAAAAGAAATCAGGTATTAGGAGAACTAAATTGAAGAAAAATTATTAGACAGAAAAGCTAAAGCAATTTTTTGACTGCAAAAGCTTCTCTTTCCTAGTAACTGTATTACCTCCTGAAATACAGCTGCCATAGTTAACAACTGTCTGTACAGAACAATCCTCTGACATTCTTACTATACCAATCCTGGTTTTGGTGATTAACTTCTGTAGCCCTATCATCAATATACAAGCCTTCAAAACCTGGTGAGTCACCCACCTGCAAGATGTAGTGGTGTTGAATTTCTTCCCTGGGTGTCTCTGCAATTGATATTTTCTTGAGTACACAGCTTCTGCACTCGTGCCAGGCACCCCTTCTTGGCAGCATCCAGCAATGCAGCATCTCCTCGCAGCAAGTCCTGGATATCTGTGTCTCCTTCTTTCACCAAATCTAGAGGAGTGTTCCCATCTCGGTTCTTTTTTGTTGGATCAGCTCCATGCTGGAAAGAGCAAAGTGGAATGCTACTGTCACAACTGTGAGCAGGGCACTGCACATCAGTGTGTCACTATTTTGCCCTATCCATAAGATAGGAGGTGGAGGATTTTGCCCATCTGCTGTTATGAGGTAACCACCGTATAGATTAGTAGGCACATGAGAATAAATTCAGAAGGCTGAGGCTTAAAGCACTAGTCTGCAACTCAACTGTGCAAACCTCAACTCCACAGGCAAGAGTGTTGCCTACCTGCAACTGAAGCAGGTTCAGGAGCATATCCTGCATATAGCTGTACCCTACTGTCACAGCAGGTGCTAAAGAAAATCCAACTGCTAATACCTTGCTGGCCAATCCATCCTTTCTCCTGCAAACTGGCTGGCAAAGGTGCTTTCTCAGCACATCTTTCTGATCTAGAGAAGCCAGGCCCCAAGTTGCACTAAATGCCACTCTGCTATTGAAAAGCACTTATTTCAGAAGAAAATTAGAAAAATACTGATTTCTACACTTTCCAATAGGTAACAGCACCATCTCCAGTGGTTTACAGGTCCTGGAAAGCAGTGAAGAAAACATTTTGGTGGGCAAGTGGATGTGGATGACTGCTGGAGTGTATCTGTGCTGGTAAAACACACAGATCAGCCAGTGATAGGAACACAGTATTGGAGCATATGATGAGGAAGGGAACATACATCTACATACAGCATATGGTGTGAGTCATTTCCACATACAACTTTGTGGGAGGACAGCTCCTTCTCTGTTCACTCTCAGCAACAGTAGGGATAAAAACAAAGACAGATACGGCAGAGGCAGCTGCTGGCATAACAGCTCTCTGGCTGGCCCCTTCAGAATAATCAAACACAGTGGCCCAACCCTTGCCAGCAAGATTACCCTGCCATTTCTCACTGGGTATGCTGGCAAAGCTGGTTAGTGTGAACCACAGGGAATGAGCTGGAGGTGGGGAGAACAGAAGGAATTAACTGCCCTGTTTTTGGAAGCAGTAGAGCAATGCTCAGGGTGTGAAAGGTAAACAGCAAGGGATGCAATATTGATTACACAGAACCAGTTCCATATATACAGTGCTTTTGGGAAGAAAGAGTTCTTTGTACAAAGCCTTTTCAACTGCAATGACTTCTCCAAGATAAAACCTTAGATCCCTTGATTTAAAACTCATCAAAATCAGAACTATTCAAATACTCTCCAGAATAAATACCTAAATGAAGAGGCAGTGCCTCTTGAGACCTTTTCAAAGACATAGAAACAAATGAAGGAAGTAATTTTAAAGAAAGGTGATGAAAAAAGAAAGCCTCTCCAAAATGCCTGCACATTTTTGTTTCCTTCTTCAAGTAAACCAGGACAGAAAGAGCGCATGTCAGGAGGAGTCAAGCTCAACATCCACGGCTCAGCAGAACTGACAGCACTGCCAGCTGGCGCAAGAGAAGCAGCAGGAGAAGCCCTGAGCAAACTGCAGTGTGAGCACATATCCATGGACACCCAGAGCCTTTACAAAACTGTGTCACCTTAGGGGTGAATTTAGCTCTACTGCAAGAGAAATTTCAAAAAGAAAGATTTCAGCACTTCTCTGTTTCCTGTCATACATCCATTCTGGATCCTTCGAACACAAAAAATGGCTGCATCCACAGGGGAATTATCAGAAGACCCCAGATACCTCCAGTGTCTATAAAGCAAGGCTGTGCTTGAGATATTGTGAGCACTCCTAGCTTGAGCTAACATCTGTGCTAGCTGTGTTACCACCACGGCCATCATCGTGCTTGCTTCACAGACATCTCTGAATATCTTCTAGTTTATACTGCAGATGCGTTTCAAACAGATGTGTTACCCCCTCTGAATGCTTTTTTTTGGGAAGCAAATGAAAGAATTCATGAGATAAGAGGGAGATATTGGGGCTTTGCAGCAGCAAAAAAAAAAGTGGATGGGGAAGAGCCTCATCATTTTAAGACTATCCATATCCATACTCCTCTGTGATTCAGAGGGATATGAAGTAAGCAAGACTAAAAGAAAAACTAGGATATGCAAGAAATTCTGCTCTAGTACTCTCTTTACCCTCCCGTGGCAGGATATGACCTTATGTTAAGAAGTCTCTCAAACTCTTGTTTCTCACTGGAAACATGTAGGCATTACCTCATGCTTTTTATAGGTTCTTCCACTAATTATAATGAATATTTATGCATTTCCTCCAGGAGCTTGATAAATTAGACATTAACACTGCAGTTTTAAATTTCTTGCATGCCAGACACCATCTATGACCCACCTTCAGTGACTCCTCTGTAACACACTCTTGCGTTTACAAAGCTTTACTTGGCTGCAGCAACTGTTCCAGAATGGGATGAATAGGATAATGTGGTGATATTTTTTGTTTGCTATTTTTACACAAATTCAGCTTCTTTTTCCAGTTTGAGAGTCTTGTCCTACTTAGCTAACAGCTAATACACGAACTGGAAAAAGTAACTGTACTGATGATCCTTTGTAAGTGAACTGACATCACACAAGAAACCACCTGACAACTGAAAATAGATTCAAAGACACCATAAAGGACTCACTGAATGCAATTAAGTTTGCATTACTTAATCTTCGGCAATAATAAACACATACACATTTAAAGATACATCTAAGAACTCCAGCACATACTTTTAAAAGCAGCTTGCAGATTTCGTATTTTCCTTTTGCTGCTGCTTCATGTAGAGGAGTGAATTTCCACAGGTCTGCCACATTGACAGAAGCACCGTGCCTCACTAAGAGCTCAGCCACTTCGTAGTGTCCGTAAGAGCAGGCATTGTGCAGAGGTACTAAGCCACTAATCAAAGAGAAAGTATTAATAGCTACAGAAAACAAAATCCAATATGCAATCATACAAAGTTCCAGTCGATAGAACTCCCATTTCCACAAGACATTATTGGTATCTTTCAGTCGTTCCCATTTTCACAGCTTTATTTCCCTGCTATTAAAACTTTAATTAAAACTTCATTATCCTCCTTCAGTTTTCACCCATGAGACCTTTAAATACTTAGCAAGCATCAATGTTACTTCTTCCACAAGCAAGTAAAACCAATGCTATTAACAATAGCCAAAACCTAAATTGCAGGAATCTCTGTGTTCTGACTTTGGATATTTGAGTGTAAATTTCAGAAAAGGTATATGGCACTATAAAATAGGTTTGAAGCAGTTGCTAGTAAGCACTGCACACCTGATAGATACACAAAGATACCCAAACATTTCTTTCAGGGAGAGCCTGAAAATTCAGTATTGGAAATGTTTTAGCATTGAAAATTAATTATCCCCACCCTGAACCAATATACTGCAATGAAAGATCAAACATAATGATGCTATTCTATAGGATTACTTTGCAACTAATGCAAAAATTCTGCAAGTGGTTCATATCATTTAACTGAATATTAACTGAATAACTATATAATACAAGCTATCTAACAGAATTAGAAAAATTAGGGGAGATAATCCAGGAATTTTACCCATGCAACTCAAACCTCATTTTAGAACACCTGAAATAACTTAAAGATCTCTTTTAAGCAGATTAAAGTCTCCAAATGGGCAAAAGGGGGAAGAGAAGGATCATGTATTATAGTGACAGAGATGTACTTGACAACAGCTTTGCCAGAAAGCTAAGTATGCCTTAACAGGCCATACATCTCCCTACAGTGATTTCAGGAACAATGCAGAATAAGAAGAAAGAAAAGAGAAAAATTTTCAAGAGAAAAATATGATGGTTACTGCATCCAAAGCAAAATGAACAGAGGGGAGTAGAAGTCTCACACTAATAGAAAGCAGCAGAGCATATCATGGAATGAAATGTACCCTTTATCTTTGGCATGCACGTCTGCCCCATGGTGCAACAGATACTCCACCACCGATACGCGGTTATATCCTGCAGCAAAGTGCAGTGGCGTTGAATGACGGCCTTCCAAATCTCTACAGTTCACATTCTGAGGGCTGCAAAGTTGCTGTGAAGACAAAAGAAGAAACCAAAACCTAGTACAGAACGAAAACAAATCAATAAAAAACCCAAACAAGAACGGTCAAACAAACAAACCCCCAAACCAAAAGAAAACCTTAAACCACCAGCCTAACACAAAATCTGATCCATTTATTATTATACACCAATTTTTAGAAGTTAGGTTTCAGGAAATTTCTTTCCACTTAGGCAAAGTTAAAAAAACAATAGCTGCCTTAAACTTATGACTGAACATACTTCTATAACGAACAAGACTTAGGTGATGGAAGCAGCATGAAGATGCTCCTAATGTATTAAAAAAGGTAAGCCTCTAAATCATCGTGCCAGGAGGCCCAAGGCCATGTAACTTTCTTCAGATATTATCATTTCCAGCTTATGCTGTCTTCACAAATCTACAAATCCTGAGCTTGGCAGTCACAGTTGTTGCTGGTGGACAAAAGTGCTGCTGCTAGAATTTTAGTATGTATCACACTGAAGTTCAAGGTGAGAATGCATGCAGAATGGTCTATCTGCAGGCTCTTTTGCTCATGAACATGATCAAACCTTTCTGTGATGCTGGGATTCTATGGCCTGACCCCTCACCCTCAGATTAAGGATGGGTTAAAATGTGAAGTCTGCTACTCATTAACAGTTCTGGTTGCTTGCCTTCTGATTGAATCATGCACCTGAGGCTTGCTTCTACTAAACTGTGATTCTGAGGATCACAGCATCCACTTCAAAGAATTACAGCTGCATCTGCAATACTGCATCTGAGACCATCAAAGACATGACGGTGTGAAGGACTGGGAGAATGAACAACCCAAAACTCAGAGAAACACCTTAGCACATCTTAAAGCACTGCTTTCTAGAAAAAACAAATATGAGATTTGCCTTCCAATTCTTTACGATTTACCATCCCCCACGCACTACTGCCATAACTCTCATATAGCAGAGGCTTCCACAAGCTTTGCACAGCAATGCAAAGTGGAAAATTAACATGAATTGCTGAAACTTACCTTCACAGTTTCCAAGTCTCCAGCTTTGGATGCTTCTAATAACCGATAATCCACATCAGATGTGCGCACAGGTGTACTTTCTACATAGGGAAAAAGAAATTTCAGGATTACTTAGGATCATGAACTTACATTAACTTGTGCTCAACAATTTCAAAACTGGTGGGGGGAAGTCTCTTGTCATTTGTAAAAACAAAGCTAGAGTTGTGATGTTCAAGCTCATACTACCTAAATGGCTGTACAAGAAGCCTTAGTTTCAGTGTAAACCAGACAGATTTAGACTCTTGACATTTAGATTAAACTCTTGTCAGATTTAGAGCTGACATTATTCTGCCAAATGGAATGTCAATGCTTTGCTAATCCTATGTATGGTAAAAATGACTGCTTCTGCACGTAAGAAATCTAAATGCTCACTGTGACACATTCAAAGTTTTGCTGATGATCAGAAGCACCTTTCAGCAAACTGGATCAGGGCCAGTGAGCAGCCAGTGTTAAACATGCTCAATCCAGCATCTGAATTACAGCTTTTGCACTCTGCACTTGTGATTAGATCTTATACTACAAAGCAGTGAAAAGGGAATGGGATTTCTAAAATGACCCTGGCCACATGGTAAGTGCCTGCAGTTGTGTACTGCACTTCAGAGTAACAATGAGATCAGTCCCTTATTATAAACATGGAGTGGTTAAAAACAGAATCAGAAGAACGATACGTGATTAAAACGAAACCTTAAGAGGAAAAAAGGTATCTCTACAAATTACTGTAAAATAATCACAGGTTGTGGTGTCAAAACTCTTTTTCACCTCACTTCTCATTAGAAATACGGCTGTGAGAAAGGAAGCATGCACTGAGGGAAGAGGAAGAAGGGGCTGGAAAGGAGCAGTGGATTAGCTGTCCCTAGAGCTCTTCAGTGTGGCTCAAAAAGGAGCTGAAAAGGCACTCTTGATTACTTAATTTTTAATAGAAACTGCTTTCTATTGTAGAAGCCACTCCTCTCAAGCTCAAGGATTTATGGAATAGATATTTTAGCAGCGTGTTGCCTGATCAGCGACAGAAATGACTTCCTAGTGCAAAACAAACCGGGCAAGGTGAACTTGGGCTTGTAATCCTCTGTAAGAATGCTGTAAGGAAGTCACTGTGTTGTTGTAATAGGCTAAAAGTATTCTAGATAGACATTCACCAAAAATACTTAAAAGACTTCTTTAAATGTAGAGAGAACTGATATTATGTCCCAGTAGGAAAATGCAGGGATGTGAGAAAGTACTTCTTAGAGACTAAAAGTCCCTGCAGAATCCAGTCAATTCCTGAAGTTGCAATGTAATCTGTAACTGCAGTTTCCACAGGAGTGGAAAACTAGGAGTCATTACAGAAGGACATTAACCTGTCTATCACTTTGATGCAATAGATGATCTTAAGGTCCTTTCCAACCCTAACCATTCTATGATTCCATGATTTCCTATTGCAGTCCTATTTTCTCTTCCTAATGTGTATTTTGTAGCCTTTTGTTACCTCCTTGCCTCCATACTCACTGCAGGACGAGAAGAAGGAAGAGGAAGCGAGAAGCAACTCCTACAAGCTCAACTGTTAGGTGAAGAAAAGCTCTCAGTTCAAAGAAAGGCTAAGAAAGCTCAGGGAAGAGGGACAGTGGCACCTTTAATACAGCCAAAGCTGCCAGAAACTTTCCTTGAGTCTACCTCAGTCCTCAGGAGCAGTTCCACTAGCAAACAGTTAGAATCTATGATCTTAAAGGTCTTTTCCAACCTAAATGATTCTATGATTCTAAGAGATTCAAACAGATGCTGCAAAAGAAGGATGGCAGCAGGAGTTTGAGACAGCTGTTAGTGACTGTGGCAGAGTATAGCATGCATCAAACTCCTGTTGTTGGAGCAGGTTAAGATTTCAGTTCACACCTTCTTCACCTTAAGTTAAGCCTTCCCTTACTCTTTCCAACAGCATCACCACCTCAGTGTCCTGAGGTAGGGATAGGTGAGGCTAAATCCTACACTGGATCCAAAGCTCTGCTCCTTAGCAATTCTTTATTTCTTCTCTCCGGTTCTTGTCTTCATAAGATAGCAAAGACCCTAACTTTGGTGAGGGTAAAAAAAGGAAATCAATCAGAAACACAATCTAATTACTACAGGAAAGAGAAATTTCAATTCCACTAGATTACAACTTGAGTACCAAAAAGCTGCACTGAGCAACGAAATAAAACCAATCTTACTCTTCAAGAGAGCAAAAGTAGCAGCATTTTCTAATAAGCATTTGAAAAAATAAACAAGCTCAGTTTACAAGCTGTCTTATATTACATGGCCATACTCCTATCAGTTGCAACCAAAATCACACGCAGCTAGACTAAAGTGGTATCCACTGGCCATTATGCCATCAGAAAGGTGTTGCCATGACTTTTCTCACAGTTGGGAAGTAGCTCAGCAACCAAGAGTGAGAAAAAAACATCTAATACTATACGCAAAGTATTTTAAGCTGTGAACTCAAGACTCAGGTAGCAATCTCTATCAAGACAACTACAACAGTTTAAAAAAGCATTTCTTTAACCCAATCTTACAAAAATGAACAGTAATATTTGGCAAATAATTTCAGCATTCATTTACTAGCTTTTAAATACAGAAATGAAGCATCAACAACTCTACACTAAATGCATTTTTTCAGCTTTTGAATCTTTTGAACAGCCTTGAACAGTATGACATCTGCAATTAGTCTTCTTAGAAAAGGTAAACAAGTGAAAATGAATTTTTAATTCAGAATCCAATGAGTGTTTTCAGAATCCTTGTAAGTTTACTAGGTTTTTAAATCAAGCTTCTATTCTTTTTAACAGCAGAGGATATGTTTACTTTCTTCTGATTAATAGCTAACCTCTCTCAATACATATACATACAGTCACATGCATATT
Organism: Psittacula echo; assembly: GCF_963264785.1. Classification (NCBI taxonomy): domain Eukaryota; kingdom Metazoa; phylum Chordata; class Aves; order Psittaciformes; family Psittacidae; genus Psittacula; species Psittacula echo. The sequence goes on along the minus strand of NC_137735.1, from coordinate 49,084,090 downwards.
TCAACAGGTAATGCTACCCACGTAACCAGCTACATTTCAGGAGAGGGTATACTTCGAAACAGTCCTTCCTTGCATTGCTGTAAAATGCCTCTTACCTCATTCCCCATCCCCTGTTTTAAGGCAACATTCTTGAAAGCACTGAAGGAAATGTGACATGGATATGAGGATGCCAACACTCAAGCACTTAGATGAAAAATAGTGGCACCTTCTCCAAAAATCTATTCACCTTTTTTAATGCAGGATATAAACAAATTGTTATCTAAACAGTATCTGGAGCCCTTTCACAATAAAATCTTTCTCTGTGCTATAAGCAAGAGATTTTAAGTAATTTTAAAAAGAGATTTAAGTAATTTTAAGTTCAAGCGGTTTAGGAACTATCTGTATGGTTTTGCCAGTAACACTGCCTGTGACTGCTAACATACGGAGTACCTAACAGGGTGGCTCATGAGAGGAAAAAGGTTTCTCACATGTTCGGCAATATTCCAGTTGCCATGGAACTTGTTATCAAAACCACCCAAAACTACCCACATCTGCCTTCCTACAATCTCCCTGCACAGCTCTAAATCCACAAGATGTTTATTTTCTTCCCAGTTGGCATAAAATCACTGAATTGAGCAGGGTCTTTTTTGTTTTATTGTATGGGGGGTTCTGTTTTTTCTTTTTTTTATTTCCTCTTCTGAAAAGTCTCATGCAGTACATACTGTAGATTTGTGCACGCAATGGCAGAAGGGAGGGATGACAAAACTACTGCATGTCTCTTGTATTGAAAAAGAAGAAAGATCCACAGCTGTAAAAGGAAAAGCTGAAGTTCAAATGCATGAGCCTTTATTTTTACCCACCACTGAGAATCTGTTGCACTGCTTCATTTCCCATCTGCGCCGCTGTGAAGCCTTGTAAAGAGATGATGGAAGGATCAGAGCCGTAATTCAGCAAGAGCCGGCAGGTTTGCAAGTGACCTGCTAGCGCAGCCCTGTGCAAGGCTGTTTGACCGAGTGTGTCCAGTGCGTTCATCTGAAAAATCAGCAGCAATATAAAATATTGTTATAATTAAAAGCCTGCACCTGTCCCTGTCTCTAAGAGCAGCAGTAACAGGAATTTTCCGTCATACTAATTTATCTATCAATTCCTCCTCACTGCAACTAAAAAAACCCCCAATGACAAACAGATAAACACTCCAATGTAAAGACAATTTACCGCAGATGCTTTCCTATCTTTTAATAACGCACAGCTAATGTATTGGCATGGCTAAGAGACAACACAGGGTCCCCAAAACAACACTTAAAATAGTGTTCAAGCTTTTGACAAATTCAATTAAGATAAATGTTTGTGCAAGAAAAGCACAACTGTCAGAGGAGAAAGAGGTAAATAATCAACCAAATAATTCAAAGGCCTTCCAGCTTTAAGGAAATTACCATCTGTCATCCTCAGAAGGGGAATTAACAATACTCTCACTACCAAGAATTAAAGCAAAACAATGACGTCAGATTAGGAATTCTATGAAGCGGGGGAGAGGGGGAGGGAAGAAGTTGGATATAAACAGTCCATTTCCTCCTCGCTTTTGTACTTTTACAGAAATGTTAAGTATAATTGGATATAATTCTACTCACTACAAGACTGTATAAACAGGCAAAATGGAGTATCACTTTCAAAGGGTATGATATAATGGAAACCTATTTGTCTGTCAAGATCTAACAGAGTATCTAAATAACTGAAAGTATCTCCATGGGTTCACTATCAGAGAAAGGAAGAGAATAAGACAGAGCTTTAAAAAGCAGAAAAAAACCTTGATGAAAATAACCTTTCAAGCAGGTACTTTGTACCTAGCAGCGATTCATGACAAATTTAAATGCAAATGTCCAAAAGCTTTTTTACCACATTATGAAATACAGAACTACTCCCCATTCTCTGCAAACAGCTCAGAACCTGTTATCTGTTTCCAAGCCTACGGACTGCGGGCTGTGAACCGCATGCATAATCGACTGTTACTGTAAAACCCCACCTTTTTAGCGTCTCAAAATCTTTGTGGTGGAAAAGAACAATGTTTTCACTTGTTATTTCTCACCTAAAATGCAGTCTGCAAATCCTATTACCTTTCCACGAAAACCAGTGAAAGAACATTTTGGGCAAGACATACATTCTGTAATTAAATTTAATTTAATGAGGGGGGTAACTGCAGAAAATACCTACTACCAGACAGGGAAGGAAAAAAAGAAAATAAAGAGTAAAATGCTTGCAAGAAAACAGTATCAAGCCACAGAAAAGAAGAAAGAAATACTTCATAAATAAAGTGGGGTGTGATTCAATATTGTCTGAAATTCTTCTATATCCCTAAACAATTCTACAGACTGATAAAGCAGGAATTTCTCATATCACAAACCTCTCTTGCAGAAAGATGGACAGGAGAACCGTTCTGCTTTCTTCTAACCGTGCTCAGCTCATGCCACTCTAATGGGATTTCCCTAAAAGTTTTGTTTTAAATAAAAACTTACTGCAATCATAAATATTAATTAGATGCTGAATGTCCCAAATCCATCATTTTGTTCAGATGATGATCCTCATCTCTTTCAGGACACCGGATACCTTTCACCACTGATAAGGGCATGGAGAAAAGCAGAAGCCTGGGGCTAGACAGGTTTAGTAAAGGCAGAACAAAATGAGACTTGTGGATTCTGGAAGAAGGTGGTAACTCTCTTTCCCCAAGAAAGAGAATCATAACTAACATCTTCTGTAACACTGAATTCCTGTGTTAAACATGCTTGCGCTGAACAAATTGTGGAAGAACAGCAGCAAGGTATTCATGCTGCACAATTTGATACTGTGTTCCTGGAAAAAATGTTAGTATTCATTTGAAAAGAACACTGGCAGAGTCATCAGATCCATCATCTCACATGTCGTATGCAGGTCTCCTTTCACCCATCTCCAAATAGTTATCTTTGCCAGTAATCGATTCCTGTGGCAGAATATAATGCCAGCCATTTGAAGGAATGCCTGCTTACTCCTGGGACAAAGAGGGCTGCAGCTGACAGAGGGATGCATGCACCAAATGAAACCGTTTTTTTCCCTCAGGAGCAGAATCAGGCTTTGCAGGGCAATTTCATGGGGAATACGCCCACTTTGAGGCAGATCTGCTCTCATCAATCATGCAGCACTGTCTAAAACCAACCCAAGAACATACTGCACTAAGGCTGATGGCAATAGGATTTATTTCGAAATGAAAATCAATTTGAGCATTACAAATTGAAATACAAACTCAGACTAAACTATCATAAAAATCAAACCTCATAAGATGTATGTCTGGGCTAACCGCTGCTCAACAGTAGGTCTAAAAACATACGTCTTTCAAATTCAAAGCTAAAGCTTAAGCTCTATTTGAAAAAATGCAAAATACCCAAGGTGTACTGCCTTACTTGTGTGACTATTCCAGCTGCACTAATCAAAACAAGAGAAATATTCAACTGGTTTCCTTGATAAGCAATGTGAAATTAGAAGGCTGCAGCTCCGAATTACTTTACAGACAAGTTTTCTGCAAGGAGTTAAAAATGACAAATTCGACAGCTGTTATTCCCCAACAGACTGTCTCTGCTCTCCCCACGTTTTAGCATGAAAGCAGCCACTCCGCTGCTCAAACCATAGCATTGAAGGCAGAATGCATTTATCTGGGGAAAAGTGTTTTTCTGGAAAATCCTTTCCATTTCTTTTTCCCCATCCTGGATGGATGCAGTAGAGAAACCAAAATGGTCATGTATCATCAGACACTGAAGGATTTTTTTCCCCTTTTACTGCTGCTGTCTTGGAGCAGCGTACACAGCTACAGCAATATTCCCTTGGCTGCCAGGCACTCATGGCAGTCCAACAGCCGGGACCTATTCAGGAAACCTTTCTAGCAAGACTTTACAAGCTTATCTTAGCTTTCTGTTCATATCAAATGCCCTAAATATCCCCCCCTAATCCTTGACATTACAGCAGCTCAAGATGAAACATCTTCCAAGCACTGAAGTTTTCTCTGCTAGATTGTTCTAGAAGATGTGCATTCTAAAAATCACATGTAAAACTTGCACTCTGCCAGCAGCTCCAGCATCAGAGTATCCTCCTCTGCAATGCAAGTGTTTTAACTGCTCTCCTGCTGTATTTATTCTGAAGACAACTTGCAGTATGCCTTGTGTCTTTGAGCATCATTAACAATACACAGGATAGGAATGAAGAGGCACTGGTGGCAATTTCAAGCTCTGTCAGAAGATGACAATGGAAAAACAAGGTCTAGTTTCACTCTGAAAGCTCCTACATGATACAGCCATATGTTCCACAGTTGTCCCTTTGCATAAAAGCTCAAGATTAATGTCACTGAGTTTGGATGTCTAAGCAGTGAGAAAATAAACCACGCAATCGCAACACATCACCCAGTTTTTTGTGTTGTTAATCATCATAGCCCAGAACCTGCTGCATTTCTAAAGGAAATTTAATTTTTGAATGCTTATTCTTTCCCGAGAAAATCAATATCTCTACCCAAAATGTTGGAAGCAAAAAGTCATACAAACCCTGTTGTGTGCGTCTAGCTAAACGGTGACTGTTTTCAAATCCATGGTCATGAAAGGTTGGCAACACGTGACTCCAACACACAGAAATAATTGTAGTATGCAAATATCTATAAAGCAAGATGCTTCTAGCAGAGCAGAATGAAGCCATTTCTGCTACCATTATGAACAGGGACACTGTTGGACATGACCTTAGAAAGGCTCATTTTCTCTTGCAGATGAATAGTTTCAGCAGTATCCTCTGGAAGCATAACACAGTTAAACAGTATTCATGGCATCTCTGCACTTGCCCAAGATACCAGTGTACTTGCATGCTTGCAGGTCGGTCTTTCCAATAATCATTCCACTTCAGAAAAGACCTTAATCCTTTTCTTTTGCACTGCTAGAAAGCTAAATGTCTTTTTGAACATTTTCAGTTTCCCATGTATCTATACATTCAGACAAGGAGCCACGTATAAGAGGTATCCAACTACCTAGCAATGAAACAAAACAGGATGAAGGCGACTTTTTCCTTAGTTCACCACCTTCAAATGATTTTCTTTTTAAACAAAGGATTTTAACCATCTTCAAAGATACAGTTGTGGCATTTGAAGATTTGTTCATGGGTCTAATATAATAGTTTATGCTTCAGGATTCTTCAAAGATGCTATGCTTGTATTTTTCATAAGGTACTTCAAGGATATCCAACATCAAATAAGAAGTGGTGTGAAATGCTGTTTAACACTGCAGTTCAGACAAACAAGTGAAAACTGGTTATAGCACTTGAAACCACAGATATTTATGACCAACACCCTTAAAGAAAACGCTAGGAAGCCCTAAGGTTTCTCATCTGTGCTTTAGATGTACAGTTGACAGCCAACTTTGCAAACTCAAGTAACAAGTTAGTGTCTTCACTGACCATGGAATGCGTATTGCTTAGATGTAACATGCTGATGTGCAAGTGATGTGCACTAAGGACTTTTTCACAGTTCAAATTACAGATCTAGTCTGTGTTGTCACTGAAGGCCAGCAAAACACACTAAAATAAGCAATTGGTGAATATGGGTTAACTCTTGCCAATACAAATGTTCTTAGAAACACTGCTGTAAAGTAAGTCTAGATCAGCACATTATTTAAGCAGCCCTTCACTTATTATTGTCTAACATGCTTCAAACAGGAAATTTACACAGTGATAAAATAAAGGATAATTAAATCCAGCTCCAAGACAACAAGTCTTCTCTTATTCATCCCAAGCAAATACCCTAAAGCACTCTTTACCATACTTCAGCCCATTTTGCAAAACATGAAAAGCCTCAAGTATGCATACTTCACATTATCTCACTTTTGCTGTCTGACACAAATCACAGCTTCTCCTTATGAAAACAGCAGTTTCCTCTCTTCTGCTAAAACAATCACAAATTATTTTCCGTCTAAAAAGCTTCACATGACTGTTTCCTAAATCCATTACTGGATTTTGTATTTGTGGATCAGGTGTCTGCCTTTTGGCACTGTATTTCAGCAGAAGAAATTTCCACTTTCTTTGAAGCCCTAGTTACTCATCTCTCTCAAATTGTTTCTCTCTACATATAATCAGTATTGGTTTTCAGAAGGTAGATTAAAGCTAACTTATACAGTACCTTTCCTTTGACAGAAGTAATGGTTGCAAAGTAAAGAAAATATGGTAGGTGTCATCCACCCACACTTCAGTAAGCATTTGAGATGGGGTCACATGGGAAATTTTCATTTATTTTATATGGAAAAATAGAGACTGGTAAAAGAACTGAATGTACTGAAAGGGGGTGAGTTGCTCAACAATTGGTTGTGGGATAATTTTATTTCGATATCTTTATTAATGATCTTGGCACAGCAGAATTGTGCTGAAGGGTTACGAATACAAACAATTGCAAGAAAAATACCCTGACGGTCTCTGGGTACTACAAGACTACAGGAAGGGTCTGAGTACTCTTGTGTCATGTCTACCAAAAAGGCAAACATAACCCAAGAACGCATCAGTCCAGCATTTACATTAGAGATATATAAGTGCCACCATATAAGGCAGTGGAGGAATGAGTTCCGTTCCTGTTGCCTGAGCTCCAAGATTTCCTCTGGTGCTAGTGAGGAGAAGAGTTATAAGGATGATTAGGAAATGCCAGTGTTCCTGTATAAGGAAAGACTAAGTGTTTGGGGCTTTTAACCTCCCAAAACAAAGGCTAAGAAGAACCAGTTTGTTCGCTGCAAATAACTCGGCAAAGGAAGCATCAAAATGCAAAAGAGGTATTTGAACTGCAGGACAGTGCTGTCTGAAGAACAAATGGATATTCACTGTGAGGCTGCTATTGCAGGGGGAACAGATTCACCAGCTCACAAGAACCCTCTCGTAAAAATCATGACTAGACAGGATCAAAGAGTACATCTGACTATATCTTATGAAGTAACTAAAATTCAAGGCATGAAGTAACTGAACAGGAAGAAAAAGCTTCCAGAAATACAACAAATGGAGAAAATAAAATACCTGTATCATGCTTAAGGGATTAAAGCTGTCATGTTCTAAGAATCAGAAACAAAGAAATATCAATGTTAAAGAGTGTCTGATGAACTAAATGCCTACAGTCAAAGCATGAGCAAGAGGTCAAATGGCAATATACAAGCAAGACAAATATTTTAGAGTGATTAAATATGCCTAGTTAACTAATTAATACTCTAGAGCATATACCATCTGGGAATGTCAAAATGCTTCGTAAGTCTTAATGACCCACCTCTCATGAAAAGCCATGATTGCATTACCTACCGTTTTACAGCTGAGGAACTGTGGAGACTGACAAAGATGGACCTAATCCATTGCAATATAGAAATAATGCTTAATTTTAACTATGAGTGGTCTCCTGTCATGCACTTAAGTGCTTTGCTAAATCATAAATGTGAATGGCTAGCCACAGAATAACCTAGCAAGCATACATCACGATACAAAGAATGAGTTCTAATGAGCGTCATGTACCTCTATTTGCATACTGTCAATGGGAAAAACAAACAGAAGACACCACTCAACACTGGACCATAGATAACTGTGGGCTTCTTATCACCATCACTCAGCCCACAAATGACCCATGCATCATGATTTAGGAACCCCTGCTTCAGGATATAAAAGAATTACAAGCTATCATCAGAATGTGCTCGTGACACAAACAATAAAATCAGGACATTCCAGTAAGGATAATGTCTTTGAGCTTACTCTTAACTTCGTTACACAGAGCTAAATTTTCAAGGGAGCATTAAATTAATTACCCTACAATATAGCAGACTTCCCAGCACAGAAAGTCCTTCTATTTCAAAGCAGGTAGTACATTGCTACCAATACACTTGAAACTCCAGCACATCCAGTTCAGTGCCTATCCAAATACCATCAGTACTGAATCCCTGGGCAAAACCAAATCCGTAAAGAGATGGTGTATCTATTTCTATGGCAAAATGCATTTTTTTCACTTTTGAGTGCGTATGTATGCTACTAAGAGTGAATCTGGGAAAACAACAATGAATGGTTTTAATGACTATAACTGAGACCTCTGGGCCTGCTTTCCCCCTCCACTGCACTGCATTCTCAAATGCAATTAACTCTGTCATGGTATTGTTGTTAAGCTATTTCATGACACCATTAAAATACCGCAAGTGAATCAGACACTGAAATCTGGCCGTCAGCTCTCATAAAGGCTTAGAAATTATAATTCATTGTTTCAAAATAAAAAGACTTAGCATTAACTATGCATACAATTACATTGCTAGCACCTCCTAGAACGTCAAGACTGACTATTAGATTGTTATTAGTTATATTTCTTAATTTCCAGCTACCTGAATGAAAACAAAAACTCAAAGAGAGTAAGGTGGGGCTCCCATGAAAGCCAAATTATGGAGATTACGTATATTTTAACTAATGCAAATAAAGTACCCATCAAGAAGAGTTTCTGAGAAAATTAAGTGCCAAGTATATCATTACCATGAATGTCAAGTTTACTCCTGAAACTCAACATCATTTTGGAATATTTCTGAAAGATGCATAAACCACATTCTAAATACAGTTACATTTTCCTCTGCTGTACCATGTGTTTCTAAGCAAGCTTCACCATAGACTCACAAATTACTTTGGTCAGCACCTATCAATGGCCAAAGTGCATGGCAAAACAATCTGACCAAGGGAATGAGAAGCAAGAAAGAGGACGTCCAGCAGTAGACTACTAAACTCAACGTCAGCAAACTTAGACATTGGATATTTTCAAGCCAACAAGATAAAGCAACAAAAGGCACCTAGATGACCACATTTATTAGAAATGAGTAGCAAGATTCATTACAAATGAGTAAGCTAGACTTCTAAAGCCTGTATTCAGTTACTTGGAAAGGAGACCTAATTTTCAAATGGGATTCCTGAACATCTTATACTGATACAAGATAAACACACTTCAAGGTTAACGTGAGAAGCACAAGGCGTGCAGAAGAAAAAGCAACAACTATCATTAAAAACTAACACTGTGTATAACCAATACAACCCTTCTTCTTGCCTTTTACCTTAAATATGTGTAAATAGAGTTACCTTCACTCCATGTTTATGCAGAACTTCCATGACATCATTATGAGCTTTTTCAGCTGCAACATGTAAAGGCGTCATGAAACTAGGAAAAAGAAACAAGGGGGGGGGATATTAGTTTAACATTCCTAGTATGACAGAGTCATCTGGAAAATGAAAAACTTTTGGAAACCTACTCTTTGTTTTTCTCATTAACATTTGCTCCTTTCCTGAGCAATAGTTCTGTAACTTGCTTCCTCTTGGGATGCACAGCGGCCACAGCACAGTGCTGCAAGAAAGTAAACATAAATTATGCTTCAACTACACAGCTGACAAAGAGTTTTAAGATCAATGACTCCGTCTCTTAATTACTCTGCTAAACATCAGACTATAAAATTTAGGGCATCCATCATATTTCTGCTGAAGCACATAACATACTGAAAATACAAACTAGTGATCAATGCTAAGTTATTCTACTCAGAAAAACAATTTTAATTCTAAAGCTATTTGCCACTTACAAAAACCCCTATATTAACCCACTATCAGGACAGAACCAGCACATAATGCACACAGGAGGTAAAGACAGTGCTTGAAACAGCCTAGCTTTCTACAGAGGGATTCTGATTAGATTGTACATAACCTCATCTGATCCTGGAGGCTAAGTCTTGCCACTTGGAAATCTCAAGTACAGGCGGCAAAAATTGAGAGGTCACAGTCAAACATTTATTGAACAATGAACCAAAGACATTAATAGAGCTAAAATATCCCATTTTGCCTAGCTGTCTGCAGAATGAGCAGGTGGAGAAGAGCAAAGAACATCACAGGGCTACAAAGTGATCATTACACAGCTAAAGAGGTGCCACATGCCTGCAAGCTGGTATACTCAGGAAGAAAAAGATAACATCACTTCAAATTTCATGCTATCTTTATGTTCAGCCTGTAAATATCCCTTCTCTGTCTTGCTTTTAAGTTCAGGCTAGGATGCCGAGTCCTTCATGGAGAGAACAGAGCATATGGATGCTTGGTACTCAACACAGAATGTTCTGATCACAATCTCAATGTCTGTAATACTAAATATACAGTCGTATGCCTGGAGCTGAGACCTACCACTGTGAAGAAAATGTTCCATTGGAATAAAAGTATAATAACTATAATTGTTTTAATAACACAATCAGTCCCTCTTAAGTTCAACATCTACACTGCATCTGGATAGTGGCTGTGTTCTTTGCCTGCACTGCTGCTTCAAATAATAAGAGCAGGATACTGCCAGGAAATTCTCAGACCTCTGTTTCCATAGCTAATATGGTATAGTGAGTACTATTCCAATCCTGTAAAACCTGTGATATACACCTGGCGTCTATTTCCACAATTTTCCGTACCCAGTGAAGAAAATTTGTAATCCAAGTTTACGAACACAAAACATGAAGGAAGCACTGGGCCACTGGAATAGAATTTAACCCCAGAAAAACCACAGCAACCGATCTAAAAAACAAGGAGGATGATGGCAAAAAAGGAAACAGAAGTGAAACATGAACAGGTGAGGAGTGGCTGGAGGGATTCTGTAATCTACCAGGAAGGAAAAAAATAAAAGTGATACAAAATTATACGATGTTTTTTCTAGAATTTAATTTTTATGTATCACGTATTTGACGGCAAATGATGAATATATTTTCATAGTGTAGAAATAAAACTCATCAAGTAGTACTACCACCACATTTATCATAAAACAAATGGATTGATTGTATAATCTCACCAGTGCAGTCTCATGCGACTGTGGCTGCTTAAAATTAATGATCTCCAAAGCAAGTGTCTTTTTCACTTTGGCTAGGTCTGCCTCTCTGGCTGCTTGCAATAAAGAGTGTCCTTTGAATTCATCTGTTAGAGGAAAAAGATGCATTTCATATTCAGCAACACGGCACATTTATAAATGTTATTGGAGAAAGGTAGCTATGCTCAATTAAGAGGAAATAAAGGGTATTTCTGTACGTCTTCAGATAATAGCTGACCTGGGACACAGAAAATGGTTTAATGAAACCAAACGGACATTCTAAAGGAGAGGGGAAGTGATTCCTTGAGTAAAATCCTTGTAGCTTTTCTTCCTTTTATCCTCCATCCGCTTGATATTAAATGCATGTGACCTCTAAATTAACTATGTGTTCAAGTGAGCACAGTGCTACTGCATGCTCTTTAGAAAAAAGCATTACAGTTGCTTTTCAAAAACCTCATTGTATTCACAATGACAAATAATTCAAGGTAAAGCCTGAATAAATACATTTATAGAATTATATGTATAAATTTATATAAATACATATAATTTGAATATAAAATATTAAAACTCTTAAAGAAAGCTAACCAGCTAAGCATTTGAAGCCAGTCTGCCATAAAGACGAAACAGGTTTTGATAGCAGCTCTATCTTTGCAAGTACAGAGAGGTAATTTTGTTATTTTCAGTGTCACATCTTGTTCAGTTCAGCAACTCGTTCATTTTAGTTTCAAATCATTTTGAGTTTGAAAAATTTCTCTTAAGATGTATGTATGAAAGGTGGGTTAGCAAGAATGGTGTCTGAACATGAGAACGAGAAAGAAAGTAAGCTCAAGCTCAGTAAAAATATCAGTTTTTTTCTTTCATAAGCAAGCCTGAAATACTAAGCTTGTTAAGAGGGGCTTTCTTCTCTCACCCTTTATTTTAACATCTGGTGCATTTGCGGATTTAGGAATAAAAATAAATATAACAACATTCTAGGCTTCATTTCAAACAGAATTCAGATTTCTTTCTAAACAAAGCATTACTCAAAGCACAAGTACAAATAAAACCTGAAATAACAAATAAATGTGATATTATTCCTAAAGTATAAAACCAAATACTAATCATGTTATTTTGGGTATGCAAATACAGGATGTCCCATCAAGCTACTGCCAAATTTGGCATAACACTCACAATTGTGTACACATTTCAGTGGATATTAATGGATACTAATCTTTCCCCACTCCTCTCCAGGAACTATCAATACAGAAATAAAACAAAGTTTAAATAGATGCTTGCTAATTTAAACAAATGGTAATTTGACCAGCCCCAAAGCCAGAAGCATCTCCCAATTTAGCCCAGAGAGTAGAGTAGCAGCTAAAAGATACTAATGCCCTCCTCTTTTCTCCTAGAGCAAACTTTCTGTTGCACATGATCTCACTATCTTGACATGCAAAGAACAGTGACAGTCGACAACCTGACCAGCTGTGACTTTGAGTAGTGCAGGATCATATTCTTAGTGTGTCAGGTGGCTTCTGTGGGACTGGAAAGGTGACAGACAAATCCAAAGGCTTACTTATAATTGAGTTCAGAATGTACTTCTCAAGGAGTTTTCTGTGCCTTCATAATGTTTTGTTTCCATACTTGTATCATGTAATTATCTCTTACAGTTTATCACAATGAGCACACAAATCCCCAATAGAGGCAAAGACAGACAAAGTCAAATTAGAGCTGAAACACTCTTTGGTAAACAGCATAAGGATTTCAAAGACTGCAAAAGAAGGTTCTGGAATTTCCATCTCCAATCCTGCACACCGAAGCTACCTACCTTCTGGAAATAACTCTTTAAGTGGGATACAGAGGCTCTTCTGTATCTTAATTGGACTTGAAGCATAAAAAACACCCCATGATTCAGCACTGCCTTAAAAATTTTAAACCTAAGAAAACCAGGCAATACCACAAACAGTGTATTAGAGGTATCTGCATACTTCAAAGTAAGAGACCCAGCTGCAGTTACTCTGCTGTTTTGCATCTACTTGTGAAGTACAAGGATGCTGGCTTGAAAGAAAAGCACCCCTTTACACCCACTGACAACAGTTTCCACCCTGAAACCACTTACAGGTCAGTCTCTCTCTTAGCTCAGGTGTTGGAGCCATATCGACCGCGCTCTTGCCATGGCAGTTGACTAACGTGGGATCCGCACCGTGACTCAGCAGGAGGGAGCAAACCTCTACGCGGTTCTTGGAAGCCGCCTCGTGCAAGGGGGTAAACTGCCAGAGGTCCATAGCATTCACACAGGCGCCATGCTAGCACAGCAAAGAAAGCCTTGTATTAGTAAGAAACCATCATCAGTAACTAAAAGCTTATAAACTGCCATTTCATCAGAAAAATCTGTTCTGCTCTTATGTATATGAACACATACACAAAAATTCACTATAAAAATACTGGTATGAGCTAGTTTTTAGTAGAACAGATTTTTCCACAGAAAAATTCAAATAAGTGAAGCTCTACTACCTACCCAAAGAAATCAGGTAGGGCAAAAAAGCCCCCACTGATACTGTACCACAGAAAGACCTACAGTTGCAGCCTTCTGAAATGAAATTCTTCTGAAATCCTTCAGGATCTGCTTACCTTAAGCAGCAGCTCTGTAACCTCATAGTGTCCATATGAACATGCATTATGAAGAGGCACAAGACCACTGTATGGAAGAAGACAAATGACAGAATTTACTTAAGCGGCATTTTTACAGAAGGGGGCACAATTTTCTCTCTACCGAGAGATGAACAGAAATCAAATTAAATCCAAAATATTTAAACATTCAAATATTTAAAAATTAAGGTTCACAAACTAATGGAAAAATCTAACCTTCCCAAATAACATGTTAGTTAAGAGTAGCATTAAAATTCTTTTTTGTCCTATGAGGCCACAGATGTTTAATCTACCACTAAAATTAGCATTAATTGGCCTTGAAAAGATCTTTCTTGAAGCTATTAATGGGAGGGGGACTTCCATTCCACATTCAATTTGCTCAAGAGAAGTCATTGTTCTGTTTCTGCCTAAATATGAACTCCTGAGTATTTTAAATGCTATGTGAAAGGCAAAACTCCCCAGATAACGCTAATGTAACTCCTGCGTATATTATGAAGATGTAAAAATGTCCATAGAAAATATCCATATCTAGCAAGAATAAAATTGCTGCTCCAGACTGTGGAATGACCTGATTTTACTCCATGTTTTACAGCACAACCTCTTCAACTGTGCGAGATACTTCTAAGAGAGTCCCTGTAATTTTTGTACAGCTATATTACCGGAGACTATACTTCAAAATGACACTAGTAAAGTAAATAACAGGAATTCAGTCATAAGCGCAAGACAAAATAAAAAAGTCAGGCATTGGAAAGGAGATGCAACGAGGATAATTATTAGAGAGGACAAAATGAGTTTAATTCAAGCTGAGCAAGACAGGCTAGTTATTGCTCAACAAATCTGGATGCCTAATACACTGAAAACAGTAATTATGAAAAATACAAGGTATGATTCCCAGAATTGCAAAATCAACTCAAAGAGCATTAGGGCATCAAGTACTAGACAGCAGGGTAAACTTAATTTTAAGACAAATGCTCTCAGAAGCAGCATTGCACTTATTACAGGAGAGGGAAATTTGTTTGGGGAAAATTTGTCAAACTGTTATTTTCCATCATTACTTTTCTTAATTACAACTTTTGAGTGTACGCGTGTGAAAGAGAGAGCATCCAGCCCATAGAGCACTCAAGAAACCTGCCCTCTTCCAAAATGATCGTCATCTATGAGGACTGAGGCCTTCAAGGTCTCATCAGCAGACAGACAGTGCACCAATCCACTTGGCTGCTTCTGCAGCATACCCTCCCCTTTTCCAGCACATTGTGACTTTGTGCACAATAGCAGTAAGGCAACGAAAGGAACAGTGGGAAAAGAGCTGCTTCCTTGGCTGTGGTCCTCTCTTTGTGAGTAACTAGAAGTGACAACCATTTTGAAGATGTGGCACAGCTCCTCCAGGCTCTTTCTGAAGTGACCCTATTGGAGAGACTCTAACAGGTCTATAAAATCAATGTAACCCAATTTAGTCCCATAAATAATAAATGACATTTATTTGTAGCCTATTCACTTACAAATCATATATAAATAAGAAACAGCAAGGACGAACAAAGCACACACTGATTGTAAATGTGTGATGCTGCTAAAAAAGAGGGAGCTCACTGGGATGTCAGGCATTTCTAAGTATGTTTGGGTTGTTTTTAGGTTTAATAGAAAGGATGTGTATAATTTTTCACTTTTTTCCTTCCCCTCCCCACCCCCTGCTCAAGTTTAACTTAATCACTTTTTATACTTTTCATACTTTCCAGATAGATCATTCAAACCTCATTAAAACATCTACACGGGAATTTTCTACCAAGTGATGCTGAAATTTCAGAGAACTGTGAAATACCTAAAACCTGATTAGCAGTGGTGGGTCTACCTGAATATGTATTATGTGCAGCTTTGCTATGGGTTTTTTTGGGTTTTTTTTGACTTTGAAAATGTGTCATCATGCAGTTCACAACAAAAAAAGCCATTAAGGGTGAATGTACAGGCAAAAGTGCTCTAATCAGTCAATTTTCGAGAGTTTAAGTACCCTTGGGAGTGGCTTCGGAAAGAAAAGAGAAAAAAGGTAAAAAGTGAAGATCTTAATTTAACATCTCTTTTAACACTTAACAGCAGAAAATGAAGATACAGGAAGTACATTAAGTTTTCAGATAGAGACAGAACACACACTCATTAAGATGTTACCTCTATGTACTCTGAATACAAAATGAGTGCCCTTAACCAGAGTCTCAGTTTCTACACTGTTAGGACTAAGCCCTCCTTATGAGACCACCATGAGAATCATAACCTTACAGTTCAGAAACTTATGGCTCAGAACAACATGTATCGTTCCAGATTTCTGACTGCTGCACACTTTTGGTTGGTGTCTTACGTAACTACCATCCATACTGCAAAAATAGAATAGTTTTGCTGCTTCTGTGTTTTGATTTTTGCTGGCAACATCAATCAAGATAGATCTCCAAAGAGCACTAGCTGTGAGCAACAAGTGTTATTGATATTACTTGGAATTACATCTACGTATATATGCGACAAAATGAAACTATAGACAAATTTTTCAATGTGCATTTTTTCCCCCTAAGCCGATGTTATCTTCTCCCCATTGCCTTTCCTAAAATAGTTAGATTAGTGCATGATTTCACAGAGTAGTCTGCGCATGGAAAAAAAGAATAAGGTCTGGAATAAAATTTAAAGGTGTAATAGGAGAGTTAAGTGCAATCACAGCTAATCTGTTACTTGGGCTCTAACATAAGTTTATGACAAACCACGCTCAGACTTTAGAAGCAAATGTCACATTCTCAGCCAGCTATTAGAGATTATGCTGCAATGTGAAATAGAAATAATTCTTCATCTTGATTAATACAAGACCACTGCTGCAAACAGATAATAAATCATTCCATTTTACATACCCTTTGTCCTTCGCGTGTACATCTGCACCATGCTGAAGCAGAAGTTGGACTATTCGAACTCTGTTGTAGCCTGCTGCTAGATGTAAAGGAGTAGACTGTAAAGTAAAACAAAACAGGATGAAGAATGGGAGCCATTCCTGCACTTCCTGACATCTCTTTGCTTCTTTTACACACTGGATCAAGTTATGCTTCCCTTCCGTGATTAGCTAAATAAACAAACACACAGCACATCTATGCCCTTCCTGTTGTCAAACCAAATAAATGTTCCTTAAGGTGGGCAAGAATCCAGGTATCACCCAAGGCAATAACAAGCTCATTATTTCAAGTTAATTTAAATAATGGGCCAACTGTGTTTTGTTTGCTTTGTTTTTCCCTTTTAAATGCTACAATTTAATTAATTTTTACAATGCCAGTTATCTTGGTTTGGGTTTTCTGTGTTTAATTCATGAGCAAATTTATAACCTGCATACTCACTTGTTGTAACAAGTGCACAAGAGGCAGGCTGCAGAACAAGAAATAACGCATTTATCCCATAGCAGGAATGCACCAAACAAGTAGCCATATGTGCTCTGTATTGTGCTGTGGTAAGACACACGGAGCAAACTGTACGCAGTTTGCAGGCTCCTGCAAAATCCATGACTTCAGCAGTAACACATCTTGCTGCATAATAATAACACCACCATCACCTTTCTCCACAGCTAATTTGTAAGAATTTTAACTGACAGCTTTTGAAGCTGAGAACAGTAATTTCCCTTGAAGTTTATTTTAAAAGCTTTTTATTATGAAACAGATTTTGTGTGCTGTCTCAGCCTGAAGGAACTGATTTCTTATACAAATGGGTGATGCCATTTCCTCCTTCCCAAGGCTGAGAATCAGAAGATTTTAAAGGGATCTTTGCTGCAATTTATTTTGTGGCACACACCCAAACTACAAAATTTTACTACAGCAAAACCCCATATGCAAACCAGCTTGAGCACATGGGAGGACTTGCATATCTCACATTATTAAGCCAAGTACAGATTTACTGTCAGCATTAGAACACCATTATACAGTATTACAGGTGAGATCATATTCCACTATTATCAAGATTTAAAAAGCTAAAATCGACACAAATGGTCTCTTCAGTGGTAAACAGCAGCAGGTGCTATATATCCATACACCACAGCAGGTGCTATATATCCATAAACCACATGGATTTCCCAGAATTTAATACTTGTTTAGTATGACCATAACTTGCCCCTCTACTCTGCTCTCGTGAGACCTCACTTACAGTACTGTGTGCAGTTCTGGTGTCCTCAACATAAAAAGGACATGGAACTGTTGGAACAAGTCCAGAGGAGGGCCACGAGGATGATCAGGGGACTGGAGCACCTCCCATATGAAGACAGGCTGAGAAAGTTGGGGCTGTTCAGCCTGGAGAAGAGAAGGCTGCGTGGAGACCTCATAGCGGCCTTCCAGTGTCTGAAGGGGGCCTACAAGGATGCTGGGGATGGACTATTCATTAGGGACTGTAGTGACAGGACAAGGGGTAATGGGTTAAAACTTAAACAGGGGAAGTTTAGATTGGATATAAGGAAGAAGTTCTTTATTGTGAGGGTGGTGACGCACTAGGATGGGTTGCCCAAGGAAGTTGTGAATGCTCCATCCCTGGTGGTGTTCAAGGCCAGGTTGCACAGAGCCTTGGGTGCATGGTTTAGTGTGAGGTGTCCCTGCCCATGGCAGGGGGGTTGAAACTAGATGATCTTAAGGTCCTTTCCAACCCTAACTATTCCATGATCCTACTCTGTATTATTGCTACTTTGCTCCAGTAAAGGATAACTACTTTGGCACCTACCAAGTGGCCTGTGTACCATGGTGAGAACATAGCTTGTATTGTCAGAATGACAGCAGAGGGCATCTCTAAGAAAAACATCCAGGTAACTCAAGGTCATCTAGGGAGGCAGCTATGCACATTTCCACAGCAGAATACTTCAGTACTGTTTATTCTGACAGTTGCCTTGGTTTGGTTACTAAATCCAGTTTTATCAACCTGAAAAGACTGAAACGGACTGCAGAAAAGTCAGTCTATTGAAAGGTCTAAATGCCAGAACTGGAGTAAAACCTAAATGTTTGAATCACTGCAGGATCCTTTAACCTCACTACAATTAAGCTACATCCATTCTTGTCTGCATGCTACTTCTAAAACAACAATGGCAGACTTCCAATATGCTGCATTCATATTAAGCTTTATTAGTAAGGATGTTCTCAATAAAGATACATCAACCCTGGAGTCTTGTTCACCACTTAAAACTATAATGAATTAAGCCTGGACTGCGCATTTTGCACTTCTAAGGTTCTCAGATCTTGTGTTTGCCAAACAGCTTCATTAGAGAAGAAACCCACACCGTTTCACGCTTGTAGTTGCAAGAAAAATTACGTTAAGTGAGCCGCCTACAGACAACTTGTCTCCTTACCTTTCAGAAAGGTGAGCTACTTGCCTTCTCCTCGAGCAAGACCACACAGACACCACAGCCCCACGAATGAACACAGAGTATCATGTCTTCCCAAAACACCAGCACTTAAGTTATTTAGCTGCAGCCAGGCACCTCCAGTGAAGCTGTGTGCTAAGCTGCAGCTGCCCCTCCAAGGAGGAGATAACTGATGCTCCCTGCACCCATCCCTGGAGATGCGCCTGATCTCCACCAGTCTGCATGCTCCGACTCTGCAACTGCAAACTGTCTAACCTGGAGGACCACGCAGTGCTGGAGGCACAGGCAGGTAGAGGGCCAGGGAGACCACTTGACTGAGGGGCAAGGGCAACTGAACACATACATAGGGTGCGCAGAAGCAGCGATCCTGGAGGGATGCTCCCCCTGTATCCAGGTCTGGTGTATCAGAACCTGCCAGCTGCTCCTCAGTTTGGCTTAAAAGGCTCTTATAAACACTGTGCTTACATATGCTTCAGGAAGGAGGAAGAGGGAAGGCCTAACCTCAATGATTTAAGGACTTACTTCCCTTTCTTGAGAGAAAAAGCATTCATTAATGTTACAGATTTCATAGCTGAAAATACCTAATCTGCTGTTACACGCTTGTATGCTGATTACACAAACTAAGTACCTAAAAGATAATGTGCTACACAAACTACTCATTATCTAGGATTATTAGCCCTTAAAAAAAATTAAGAAGAAATAAAAATCAAGTGAATGGTGGCAGTAAAGAGACTTGTGTTTAAAATTCACATGTTGTCTATACAGCAGCAGTAAAGTAGAAACCAGCTATCACAAACAGCAGTATTGTATATTGCACATGCAAGGTATATCAAACTAATCACTTAATATTAAGAAACCAGATTTAATTGAGCTATCAATTAACCCCTCCTCCCATGTGTTGCAATACCTGGCAAGAGACTTATTAACAAGAATCCCTAGAGGGCACTTTCCAAGACTCGCATTCACAGATATCAAGCCAATCACACTGTCTTACTTGATAGGGTAATTAAAAAGAGTACAACTCCACTTTTATTAAGTAAAGTAGACCCTCATGTGAAATGCTCACATTATTTTAAAGTTTTATGGCAGCTGTAATTGAGTCAAAGCAGGTCCTGTGCATTTCTAGGAAGTTCACTGTACACAAGATGGCAATCACTGTCAACCTGTACACCTACAATTCATACTAAAGCAGGTATTTTTGCCTGCAGCCTTTTTTTAAATGTGTTGCCTGGGAATATGAGATGCATTTTTTATTATTAAAAAATGTACACAGAGCAGTTTGTTACTATTTTCATTGAGCCTTAGGTTTTTTCACACTGCTCTGTAACCAACAGCTGATTTGATGATCCCTGTTCAGGGCCAGCTGTCTTGGACCTGCTGTCCCCTGTTCACCTGCATCAAACAAAAGGGGCCCTGAGGAATCACCAGAGCTGCAGGCTGCTGAGCTGCTTTTACTCAAACCAGAAAATTGGTTTGAGCAAATTGCCCACAGGCAATATGGGAGTGCTAGCTCTATGCGCCATCTACTTCCCCTCCTATCTTGCTCAGAGACTTCAGCAGCTCTTACAGTAATGCTGCCACAGCCTCAGAAGAAAGCTGCATTTCCAGATTCAAATTATGAATCTTTATACTGAGGGATCTTACATGAAGCATTATCTGAGTGATCAGTAACAGCTGCAGGAATGGTTTTAAGAACTAATACTCCCTGTTGTTGCTTTCTGCTACCAAAATCTCTATATAATGCTACCTGATAACAGTCTAAATCAATGCATTTCTCTAGTTCTCAAGTTGCCATCCCAAAGACTATTAAAAATCAACAAACAATCTTATCACATACATGATGTCTCATCATACATCTCATTTACAATGCTCTACAGTAATTTAGAGTTATCATAACTTAATTCCATCTTCTATAGGAAGGGCATTCATGCAATAAAGAGGCAACACCCTGGTTTTGAGAGCCAGCTCTGGCCTTGACATAGCTACTCTCCTGTTCAGGAAGTCCCCACATGGATACACACCAGTAAAGGTGGCACTTAGATAAACAAACATGACTTGGCAGAAGATGGGTAAGGACACTTGTATGTTTACTGTTAAGTCCTACAGAACACCCTGCTGACAACGAATGCCAAAAAAAAAAGGGGGGGGAAAGCAGGGATTTAAAAATGTTTCATGTAGGCTTTGATGTGCACGGCTTTGTTACCTTGTCGATAATTATCTTCAGGTTTGGTAGATTTGGAAATTGCAGGCATGCAGCAAATTTCCACCCAACTTTTGTCATACAAAACCTTTATTCTAATCAGATCATACTGCCTGTAGGGAGCAGAAGCAATAAAAGTAATACATTAAACTTCTGTAGTTTGTCTTACAAGCTCCCTTCAAAACAGTGCTGCACCTCCTCCAAATTACGGGATGAGCAGAGAGGTTTCTGATCACAGAAGGGAGCTTGCTTCACAGTTTTGCATAGAACTGCTTGGTTTGAAGGATGTCCTGACTCCTGGCAAAATGACTATTTGAGTCCGGCATACTAAGGAAAAACCTCTGAGCAGGCAAACAACTTTCTCTTCACTTGGTTAGAATTTATGATAGAATCTTTCTGTACAATTGCAACAGTCTGTCTGCTTGATGCTGCTCTCTTACAGAACTCTCTAATGCATCAATCACGAGTGTACATTGGCAAGATATTCTGGATGCGAGTGGAATACCTCCTGTCGCCACTTTATCATTCTGATTAATGGGGTAAGAAAACAAGTTGCAACAACATCACAATCTTAAAGAGACATTCCTGACCTTTTCCACTGTGGAAATGATCAAGCTTTTTCTTTGCTGCTCAGATACCAACCTGCATTCTAATTTTAAGCAGTGTGCCCATCTTACACCTTCATTTCTAGACTCAGTTGTAAGCTTTCTTGGGAACACATCTCACTGACATTTGTTTGTATGGGCATATCATCATATACAAAAAAAACTTTCCTTCTAGAAACACATATTTCAGGTAACTCAAAATTACTTTATATTTGTGCTACAATGCTCTTGCACACTAGGTACTACAGAAATAAAGGTCCCTAACCTTAGCTAGACAATGATGCTTTATAATGAGCAGCATAGGGGCCGTGCTTCTGTATGTCAGCCACATGGCTTGTCAACTTCAGTCATCCAAATTGGGTAACTTCCTTGGTCATTTTACAGCAGTACTGAATTATTTCATTTCATGGTCAACAATAACGCTTTAGGGATAAACTTATAGATGCTGCTACGGGAAAACAAGTTATGTCAGGCTGCTGAGGGTAGATGAGCTGGCTATAGCAAATTCAAACTCCAGAGATAAAGAAGACGAAGAGATCATCTAGGGATGAAAAGCTTCATCTCTGTGAAAGAAAACTACTTTTCTTATGGAAAAAACAAGCAAACAAACATAACCCCAAACAAAACAACAAAAAACCAAACCAACCAACCAAACCAACCAGAAAAAAAACCCCCAAAACATTTCCTAAGGACAAGGATTACAAAATGCCAAAGGAAGATATTTCTCACCCCACTGTGTTTCCAGTGGTAATTTAACTACTTCATCTTCAGAACACAACCAGTAGTACTTAACCGGATTGTTGAACAGAACAGACTTAGCATTGTACATCATGTCATGAATTTCACGTAGTGCTTTCTAACAGCTGAAGGCAGGGAAAGTGAACAAACAGCTCACTAATTCAGAATCTGCAAGCCACACAGTATCTTAATTTAGAGCTCTGGTATGTCAGGTGACCTCTTTGAGGGTTGAAAAAAAATCTGCTGTTTTGAGCTGTAAAACAGTGACAACAAACTCAGCTTGACTTCACACACACATTAATGCCAGGGCAGAACATCACTGGGTGAAAATGAGGATTACATTAAGAGAGAAATACTGCATTCCTTTTCATTCTGTCACTTGGCAGAAGGAGAGAAAAAAGAAGACTGCATTAAAAAGAAATTCTTCCTTGCAATGTGGCCTTGCCTTGACAGGGGGGCTGGACTAGATGATCTCCAGAGGTCACTTCCAATCCTGACGGTTCTGTGATTCTGGCAACTGAACACCTTTCAGAAATGTATTCAGGTACGGCACTACTTGTTATGTGTATTAACATGTAAATATTACATATTACATGTAAATATGTAGTTATGGTATAAAGCACAGAGCAGGTCAGATAGCAGGTATTTAGAAATGTGTACCAGCTACAAAGCATTGCTTTGCACATCACAGGTTGAAGGAACGTTCCTCTCTGTATTCAACTGTACAGAAACCACAGCTGGAATGTCATTTTCTGATTAGTGTTGGACATCTCCAGACCAGGCAAATGTCCATAAACTGAAGGAAAATATAAGAATGTATAATAAAGGTAAAATAGAGAAAATAAGTAAATAAAATGGCTTGAGAGTTAAAAAGCACAGGAAGAGCAGAACAAAGACTGCAAATACACTGACAGAATAAGCTCTCATTTGGAAAAGGTTAATGTGGGTGACAGGCCAGGACTCTTTATTCCTAATTTCCAGTGAGTATTCAAATCTGGTCCCTGGTCCCTCTCAGAGGGCTTTATTGTCCAAACTACTGACTACTAAATGTTTCTCTAGTAGATCTGACCTTTGAGAGACAATACAAATGTCAGGCTGTACCTCTGAATCTCAAGATTGCGTGACAAGGCTTGGCATCAGTTCTACGCATTAACATGGTGACCCTGTTGCACTGCAAGTTGGTATAAGAGTTGACAAAGGAGGAGCAGGAGACTTATGAGAGAAGTTTTTTCAATCACATAGACGCCTGAGGTAGCAAAAGACAGAAAAGATGACAAGCATCGTTTTGCACAGGGCTAGACAAAAAACCAGAGTGTCTTTGTCTCTCAGAGGTTAAAGAAGGAAGAATAGGGAACGTGCTTTCACTTTGCTGCCCAGGAGTTCCTCCTGTTAGCACAAAAACAGTGCCACGACAGAGAAGGTAGATATGTCAAGGCAAACAAGATGTGCCCAAAAGCAGAAGAGGGCAAAGGGCAAGCACTGCAGGATCACACAAGAAAAGAGTTTCATCTGCAGAAGCAAGCTTAGGACAAATGTTTGAAGATAACCATGTAAAAGCCTTATTAAATCCCAGAAGAAGAAAAAGTCTCCCTGCCCAGCAGGTTTCTCCAGACAATGACACTTGACTTTCAAAATTATGGAGATTATCATCGTTGACACCAGGAATACACATCCTTAACCCATGCAGATAGCTCTGAAAGCTGTTCTCTTAACAGCGGCTATATATACTAAAAAGAAAATAACTCAAATTGATAACTTCAGAGAAAAGGAAACAAAGCCAAACCTGAGAGAGCATCATTACCTGGCAGAAAAAGAGCCAGAAAAAAGGCCAGAAGAAAAAGAGATACTGTGAGACAGAAGGCAGCAACCATGTTTGGATTGAACCTTAAAAGCAAAGATCAATGTGATTCACTAGAAAAGCAGGTATAGCAAAGAGATAAAAGTGATCTCAACTCCCCAAATACTAATTAAGAAGCTTAGTTCCCTAACAGCTCCATACCAATTTGCTGCCATTATTTTCAGAGACTGACTTAAAAGCAGAGACTAAGAGGGAAATGGTAAAGGGCTGGAAGAGACACTTGAATCTTCACATAGGAGCACCACATTGACCTCTGATCTTAGGATTCCACAAACAGCAGCTTCTGTAAATGGAACACTAGCAATCCTTCACCTCTTCCTAAACAAGAATTAAATGCAACACCTCCTCCCTCCCCCGAAACTCTTATTTATTTGCACGTATCTTAACCTAGCACCCATTTGGTAAAACAGTTCCACAGGGGATGTGAGCAATATCCCTCACAAACCCATGCTATTCTCAGAAAACTGATGCTTATAAGAATCTCTTCCGTTTCTACATGCTGATGATGAAGGTTTGGCTGGGGGTAGAACTGCCATATGAAATTCTGTAGCTTCTACCATGAAGCAGCATTTGCAGTTTTCCCAGATTCAGGAGCACAGAATAGATCTCTGGCAGCACTCAGTGACATGGGAATACAGATTTTGAGATGGACTGTTAGAGAAACAGAGGAGTATACAGTTTCTTTGGTGACAGTTGCTGGCAGCTGAAGGAGCAGCGGCTAGCTGAGATACATAAAGATGAAATGACAGTGAAGACCCACTCTCTTAAGGGAATGCTGCTAATGTTATTTAAAGCTGAAAGGAGATGTATGCTGCCTTGAAAGATACGGCAGAACACTACACAGGAATTACTTACAGTATCATCGTGTCCAGGATGGCCATTTTTGTTCCTTCTTTTCATCACCTGGAATCTGTCAGAAATGCAAGTCAAAAAATGGACAAGTCTGAGGTGAGGCACAGAGGCATGACAGACTCTTGCTAAGGCAAAGGTAAGAAGAAGAAACTGCCCCTGCAACATTAAGTCACCAGACAGACATCAAGGAGTACTGGCAACTCCTCCAGTACTCCAAGGAGCAGCTGGCAGCATCTGCCAGCTAGAGAACAATCTCATCTGGGCTGCTGGACTGAGCACACTGGCATGCAGAATTTTCTCATGTCAACAGCAAGAGCTTTATTCATTAAATCACATGCTGGAAGCTGTGATTCAAGTTCAGTGCATGGGGAAGAACAGATGCTACTGCTGCTGGTCTGAGCAATGGGGCATGGATAGCCAAGTTTCTGCAGAGGTTTTGAAAGCACCTTAGTGCCAACCAGCACAGTCTGCAGCTCAAGTCTCAACCCATCAATCCCGCCAAATTGCAAGCCACAAATGCTTATCACTCCAGGAGAGTAGGATGAGACAACTTTCTCTCCTCTTCCAGCAGAAATACACACATTTTTATCTGTCCTGTCAGCCAGTGTCAGAAGCTATAGAATCCCATTCTTTAGTTATTTGCTCAAGCTGCTGTTCCCTCTTTTTAATGAAATATTTTGGTGTTGCTCTGGCAGCACAAACAAATGTTAACAAGAGACTCCTCTCCATGCCAGAGACTGGGGAAGGCCTGCATACATTAAAACAATCTGAAGAGGATGCATGCTGGAACACCAGAGAACAAAAACTCTGCTGGCTTTTGCTGTTTCAGTCTCTTCTTCTTCACTTGCTATCAAAACTTTTTTCCTACTACAGTCAACTAAGAATCTGTTATTCCCTTTTCTTCTCATATTTCTTACTACTTCTACCTCTTCTCCCACTCCATCTTTATGTATTTACTTTGCTTCTCCTCCTTCCCCTTCCAACTAGAAACTTTCCAGGCCTCAGTTCATAAGATTTTCACATTATTAAGAAAGATTAAAAGCTTCTCAGAATATACTGACTGTCCCTCTGCTAACATGACATTCAAATCAGCACTTTGCTCATTATATTGAAAGTGGGGTCACAACGAACTCCGTTATGAACAAAACTTGCAAATTGATTGCATTTTCAGCTCCAGTGCTCAGTGTGAAATAAATACTTGTGTCTTTCATTTTGGAATTAAATTAACACAAGAATATAAAATAATTCACAAAATTAAATATATTAAAATGTTCTTTTTGCATTACAGTGATAATTTGCAAATTTTAGAATTTAATGCCTTTATAGTCCAGTCAAGTAGACTTTGCTCTTCCTTTGAAGAGCCTTACAAAATACAGAGAAAAAGGCAGAAAATTTATCTTGTACTTCCTTTTAGTACCACTGAAAATTGAAAAGTTATGGTTATTAGGATATGAATATTCTAAAGAATTTCATCTGTAAGAAATAAGTCTCTTTCCTAAGTAGAAATGCATTGTATTACTTAGAAAATACTAATCAAATAGCCTCAATTTTCTTGTTCAGTGACACATCCATCATCAATTATAATGCCCCATTTTGGCATTTTCCTCCCCTTTTATTGTTCATCTGCTGCCTGCTCACTCAACTCACACGATTTTAAAAATAGTTATGTAAATACACCTCTCCCTGCATCTAAGTATTTGTATTTCTTTTTGTTTAGAACTAAACTGATCACTCTAAATTACCCATGCAACCTGTGAAGTCAATGATGGGGTTGTACTGGCAAGTGATAACTGATGTGCTGAGAGAAATCAGAGGCAACAAGGACAGAAAACAGAAGGGCAGTAAAAGTTGCCCTTTAACAGTGACTATAACGTACTTAGATTGAACTTATCTACAGAGGAAATGCTTGCTAAAACGATCCAGCAGGAGCAGTGGAAAAAAATTGGGAAGTTTTTTAACAATAAGATAGAAGTGGTAGCTGAGAGAATTATGTCCTTACAGACAGCATAAAGACTGCTAATGGGGCCAATACTGGAAACACTGTGCTAACACGTACCTTCTATTAAGAAGAGCTTGATAAAATGAAAGAAGCCAGTGTGACTAACAGCAAACTAAAAGAGATTACTAGATTTAAGAAGACATTATTCAAACAGCTGGATTTACAAGCTGAATAAAAACACAAGGACATGAACTCCAGCAGATTAGAAGTAAAAATACAATTAGGCAGGCCAAACTAGTTTATCAGTGACTAGCAAAAAGAATTCAAACCAGCCATAAATCCCTCTTCCAACCCATCAGGAGCACAAAATCCACCAGACAGTCCAGTGGCGCAAGGTGACGCTAGAAACAGAGCTCTTGCAGGTAAGAAATCACCATGGTGCAACTAAGGAAACACTTGTCATGGTATATATCTTAGAAGAAACATGTGACTCACATACCAGGACCCTGGCAAGTGCACATTTGCCTGTTTATGAGCATGGTGAAGCTTGGTAAATGATCTGACACTAAATTATGTATAAAAGAAGTAATGAAACCAATCAGCAAAATGAACATCAAACTGCCAGGACTGGACTGCATTCACCCAAGAGAACACTGGAAAATGAAAAAGCTGCGTTACTTGTGGTATGTGACCTTCACTTACGATTATTTTGGTACACGAAGAACTGGAAGTTGCAAACCAATCACTGAAATATGTTTATGGGGAACTAAAGGCCTGTGATTTTGTTGTCTGTACCAGGAAGAATACAATATAGCAACAGTTAGAATTAGCGGGCACGTGGATAACAACGACCTGCTTGGGAAAAGTCAAACAGTTAAGGTTAGTTCCACCTCTGAAACTCCTGGAGTTTTCTGAAGCAGTCAATGAGCACATGCATAAGGGTAATCCAACTGACACAATTTACATGGGTACTCAACAGATTTTTAACTGAATCCTCACCAACGGTTTTTGTTAGGTCCTGAGACAGTTTCATGATAGCATGCAAAATAGGAAAGTGTACAACTAAATAACAGGTGTAACAACACAGGGAGGCCACAAAGTACACAAACACCACATTCAAAAGTGAAAAGTGACAAGAAAGCAGAACAGTTTACTTTTCAGTACTTCTCATGCTCACGCGCATGGATTTCAAGATGGAAGCGGCACCAAGGATGGAAATGGCACCTACAGTATTCACCGTAGTCAACCACAGACAGAAATCAAATGTATACAGTCCATGGACTGAGCTGCCACATTTCATCTCAAACATAACCTCAGCAAGTTCTGAGAAGGAAAGGACTCTCAAGAGTGCAGTAGAAGAAACATCATCAGTTCTCAACTTCTGGATGCTCTGTGAGCTGACAGAGCCAAATCCAGACCACAGCATCTAGTTAGTATGCACAAAACATTAAATGTCAGCTCTGCCCCAGTCTGCCAGTTTGACTTGTTTTGTCTTGACAATAGATGGATAATGGCGTAACGCAAGAAGGTGTCCCTGTGGGAAGCTAATCATCAAGGGGAAACAGTCTGGGTATAAAAAAAACTCCACACCTTAAACATATTTGATGGTTTCATGAAGCGCCAATTGACTAAGACCTAAAAAATGAGATTTCCTGATTTTTAGAGAACAGTGCAGAGAGAATGACTGCAGTGTAAACAATTTCCTTCCAGTCCTTCAAGTCACAGTTTCTATCTGTGGACATGACGGACGCAACTTACAAATCTCTGAAGAAAATGGAACCAGGTTAAGAGATACTCACTGAAACTGGTTTGGGAAAGTATTTCAGATCTTGTAACAGAAACTTAGGGCAAGTTTTACATTTTTTTCAAAAGGTATCATCTTTAGCTATAGAGAGGCTTAAGTGACACCACAGCCAGGTCATCTATATGTTACAAAGTCAGAGGTGGGATTCTTGTGTTATCCACTTTGATCATGCCTGGCTGATGAAATAAGATGAGATCATAGCATAAGAAAGAGCATAAGTTGTCACTATTTCTGACATGCAAGAATACCAAGAACTATCTTTTTGAACAAAATGGTGTTTAAAGGCAAAAATACAGATGTGGCGATTTTTGAATGTTCTTTTTATGTGCGCGCTGCTTTGGGCATTTTTGCCCCAGGCATATAATGAACATTATGGCATTTGCTTTGTAACCTTTCTGCAGCACTGAAAAGGTCACCTTTTCACAGTGCTCCATTACCTAGATCCAGGAAGGACCCTTAATTTTGTGTGCAGACTTTGATCTTAAATATTTAACCCAATTACGGTGTATAGCTATAAGTGAAGAGACTACAAAGATGTCTGCATCTGATCTACAGTACTTACTTTCACCACTAAGGCACATATTCACTAAGAGAAGGACTTTATCTTCTTCCCTCCATCAGTCCTCCTAATTACAGCATACACAGAGATAGGCTCTAAGGCTGTGAAGCTCTTCATCCAAATGAAAGTTGGGAACATGGATCATACAAATATGTATTACTGTGGGGCACCATGGTATTGCAGAAAACTGAGGTTGGAAGTGAGCTCTGGAGATCAACGCAGAGTTCAACCCACACCTGCCCTTCTCCATTCAGATACTGTGACTGAGTTTGTACCTGAGGTGGGATAACAGCATATGTAAGTCAGTTGCCATTGAGCGGCTGGCGTATGATGGTCTCCCATGTCTGTGTACATGCCCATACCAATACAGGTCACTGGTAAGGCTGCAGAAGCAGCACAAACAATTGTAGCACTTGCAAAACACAGCAGTCATTGAATATAATAAATAATAAGGATCTTAAATCTGAAAGTTTTAATAAAATAAACTCTTAAAATAACATTTTTGTTTTAAACAGAAATAGATGTGCTCTCCATTCTCCCTCAATCCCCAGAAAATATGCTTGCAGAAATAGAGGAGTGATGGTTCATATCTTCCCCTAAGGCAAGCATATTACCTTGCTATGTCTTTGAGGTATACACACGTAAACACGCACACATAAATAAAGACACACAGCTAGGTATACATAAACCTGTATAAGAACATATCTGAGTCAATATACAGGCATATATATACGCCTATATACTCCTACATTTTTATGTATGTGTCTCAATATACACACTCACACCCCTAGATCTACCTTTGATACGTACGTATTTCATGACACACATTCAAGATTAGTGTCAACAAAGGCTACAGTGTTTAGAAGCCATCACCCAGGGCCAATCTTCTACTGGCAAACAGGAGCTAGCAGAGTAGGTTACCATCATTTGTTTCAGTTACTGCAGTTCCAAAAAGTTGCAATTGTGCATCATAAAACTTCTGGCTCATCTTTGCAGGACCACAAGTAAAGGGCCAAAAATCTGCACATTTCCCATCCACAGATGTGGTTTCACAGCACTTCATTAAAACCAGACTGACATTTTATGCTAGTAAGCAACAAATGAGCAGATTCAGCAGGGGCTTGTCTACCCAACATTTTTGTATTTACTCCACGTGGAGTTGTCTTTTTCTGAAATAAAAAGACATCAGGAATATTTTTTTTATATTTTTAAATTCTTAATTTTATTAGACTAATCAAGGAGAAAGTACTTGTTCTGAACCAAGAATACACATGGTCAATCGTTAATCTAGTTTTAATGCGTAACTCCTTTGCTCCTCTCCTCTGCACAAGTTATTCTTCTGTTGTAGACAAGCCTCGAGACTAGAGACTCTTGATATATCTACAAGCACCTCAGTTCAAGAAGGACAGGGACCTGCTGGAGAGAGTCCAGCGCAGAGCAACTAAGATGATTAAGGGAGTGGAGCATCTCCCTTATGAGGAAAGGCTGAGGGAGCTGGGTCTCTATAGTTTGGAGAAGAGGAGACTGCGGGGGGACCTTATTAGTGTATATAAATATATAAAGGGGGAGTGTCATGAGGATGGAGCCAGGCTCTTCTCAATGGCAAACAATGATAGGACAAGGGGTAATGGGTACAAACTGGAACACAAGAGGTTCCACTTAAACTTGAGAAGAAACTTCTTCTCAGTGAGGGTGACAGAACACTGGAACAGGCTGCCCAGGGGGGTTGTGGAGTCTCCTTCTCTGGAGACATTCAAAACCCGCCTGGACACATTCCTGTGTAACCTTATCTAGGTGTTCCTGCTCTGGCAGGGGGATTGGACTAGATGATCTTTTGAGGTCCCTTCCAATCTCTAACATACTGTGATACTGTGTGATATACCAGCAGAAAAAGCTCATTAAATTTTGGGGAAGATAAAATGTAAATAATATATCACATGTGACATGTATAGAGTATACACAGAGATTCAGACATACTCTTGGATATGACAAAATGCCTTGCACCAGGTATCTGCTCACAAGTCTCTCCTATGAGGAAAAGCTGAGCGAGTTGGGGTTGTTCAGCTGGAGAAGACTCCAGGGAGACCATGAAGCAGCCTTTCAGCTCTTAAAAGGGCCTCTTAAAGATGGGGAGAGACTTTATCAGGGCCTGCTGCGATAGGATGATAGGTGATGGTTTTAAACTAAAATGGGAGATTCAGGCTGGATGCGAGGAAGAAATCTTTTACAGTGAGGGTGGTAAAACAGGTTTTACCTGGGTGGCACAGGTTTCCCAGAGAGGCGGCAGATGCACTATCCCTGGAAACATTCAAGGTCAGGCTGGATGTGGTTCCCAGCAACCTTATCTAGTTGAAGATGTCCGTGTTCATAGCAGGGGGGCTGGCCCAGATGACCTTTAAGCGTCCCTTCCAGCTCAAACTGTCCCATGATTCTAAGTCTTTAGCTCAAATAGGCAGCTTTTGTCCATAAAAAAGTGCTCATTTTCACAATATTTATTTATGTTAAACAATGCTTTTTTTGTATGAGAAATTTTTTTCCGAAAGATGCTCCATACTCACCTGAACATAATCTGCACACCATAAATTTATAGAACAAACAGATCTATAGGTTTATTAGCATTATAGGTTTATTAGTTTTTATTTTTATTACTGTAGCACAAGAAAAACACACAATTTTTTAAAAATTTTAAAATAATAAAAAAACCTTTAAACAAAGGTTTATTGTGTCACTAGCACACAATTTGTACACAAGTCTTGCAATACATGGCATTTTTCTTCAATCCCACAGCTCCCAGAGCGTAGATGATTCTAAGAGAATCTGAAGCTCTGGTCAAGTCTATACAATCAATAACGGTAAAGAAAAAGCTTGTGAAAACATGGATCAATTGTTCCATCCAGGCTCAGAAATCGGAAGGTATTAAACTTTAGGATTTTTCATGAAAACAGCCAAGAATAACTAGAATTTGGGAAGAAGGGCTGCCAAATCTATTTACCAACAGCAAACTGGAGACTCCCCAGTAAGAGAAGACATAACTCACCTGGATCTCACTAGAATTCAAATTCTATTTATCAGTCCTTTGTTTACATGCTGATCAAGGCTGATCTCTCAACAGAGAAAGCAGCAGAGGAAGCAAGAAAAGGACTCTACAACCCCATAAGACAGACTGTTGTTTGGTATCAGAGATGTCTCAATAGCAGGAGCTGAGAGGGCCCTCCATCCTCTCCACACAACACACACCTGCAAGATCTTGTGCAGTGGTTGCTTCAGGCCAAGGATGCTGGTACTCAGCACTGCATTGCAGACCTTCTCAGAGTACATCTTACATCTGTACCCTGCACCCATGACCCTGGATGATGCTGTGCACAAGAAAAATGAACGTCTGTATGGCAGGAAGGAATGGGCTGAATAAACAGCCTAAATGAAACCCAAGAGGCAAGTACGTCTCCTATGACTCAGAGTTTAACGCAAAGGCCTGCTACTGGTATTCTGGCTCCAGGGTTGTCTACATCTGGTTTGGAAAAGCAAAACAACAGCAGCACTGGGGAGGCATACTAACAAGTATTAAGGACTGGTACTGGGAGCTGTTAAGGACTGAAAACTGGGAATAAACAAAGAAAGGGACACCAGGAGCCAGAAGACTACAGTGAAATCAAATGAGGTAGGGCCACATGCGCACTAGGAATGGCCTTGTAATAAATAATTGCCTTTCTTTCTTTTCCCCCATGGGATCACTGCCTCATGATCACTGGAAATGCATTGTTTGCAGGTTCTCTAGTTCACTTGCTGCAGAGATTTCTGCATTTCTAGTTTCTAAGGAGCAAGGCAGGGAGGGAAAGTGCAGGAAAGAAAACAACACAGCTGCGGAGGAACTGCATCCTGTGCTGCCTTCTGGTAGTAATTCCTGCCTCATGCTGAACAAATACCTGGGACCAAGCTGTTCACAGGTAATGCCATGGCATTCTCTGCTTTTCATGTGGTTCATACAAAATATAAATACAAAATGCACCTGCAACAGATCAATGGAAAATATGCAGAATGCATACAAAGCATGCATTTTATTTTACAGAAAAGAGATTGTTCTGTGCTCCAAAGAGCTCAAAATCTCAGCTATCTACTCTACTTCAAGAGATATGAACCTTGAGAAAAAGCAGCAAAATAAACTGTTTGAGTAACTCCTGACCAGAGAAGCTGGGTTCCCTTGCATAAAGGGAAGGTTTTATTCAACTGACACCTGAGTATTTTAGTGCCAGCAGTATCTGGGCATGCATACAGGAGTAGGATATTATATACCAGCAAAAATCCAACCTCCCACTGCTAACAGCTACCATGTCAGCTGGAGGCAGTTCACTTTGGAAAGCTCTCAAGAAGTGATGTGGGAAGTCTGCCTTGTAGAGAAGAGTTCTCATCTGAGTTGCTAAAACCAATGCTTTCTTATTAGCTCAGATACTTCCGTATTTTAAAAATGGAGGCAACATCAGTTTCTTCCTGAAACAGCTTTCCAAAGGAAATGAGAGAGCCAAGAGCTTCAACTCCATCTGCAACCATGATACATTCTATTTTAAATCCATCTCCTGCCACTAACTATTACATTAGGTAAACTGCGGCTGGTAACAAGTCAGAAATCCAGTTCCCATGACAAAATAATACTGCCTTAGCTTCTGGAAGCAGACAGGAAGGAACCCGTTGTTTTAAAATAGTCAAACACGTCTTCTGAAAATTCACCCACAACTGACTCTTGAAAAAGACATCCCCAGAAGGAAAATAAAACGCGTTTGAGGGAAAACAACGGGGGCTGTAAAGCAAGCTACAGAGCCCACATACCTTCGCATAGACACAGACATGTAAGCAGGTGGTGTGGCTTTTAACAGTGTGAAAGTTCAGCACCACATGTTAACTCCAATACTATAACATGTCTTCTAGAAGTCACTCCTTCTACAGATCACATGAAGACCAAAAGGTTTGGCAGAGCACAGAGGCTGGACACAGTGAAATTTCAGAGCCTTTGGGAGCAGGCTTTGCGTTTGGTGCGAGTTCTGTTTTGACAGAGCAAATGCTTTGCAAAGCAATCTAAACAGAAGTGATGTAACACACAAATGGTTACACACACCACCACATCCTAAAAATTCTGTGATTTTCAGTCTCCTGATGGAAAAAAAATCAAAACAAGACTAACTGGCATGAAAAATGACTATTGTATTTCAGCTCACACACTGCTTTCTAAAAAGCAAATAGGAGAGTTTCAGAACAACCCCAATAGCTCTTGTGAAATTTGACCCTTGCATAACACTCATTTGCACACACTGCACCATATAGCTCTGTACTGCACAACTCTGTACTTGTGCGCTATTATTTGTGCCCTCATCTATATTCAACAGGCACATAGCCAACAGTTACTATTAAATCAACCATTACCTAGCTCAATGAAATAGTTGTTTCCTCACGGTATTATTGTTGATTTTCCTTGGTCATCAAAACAAAACCCCATGAATTACCTAAGTCCTTCGAATGCAGGAATGCTTTAGCTGATGTATAAAATTGCTTTCTCTTTTGCACACAGTCCTTCATTTTTCACTCCAGAAAATAATTGCAAGAGTAGCAACAGAGAATGAATTCCCTCTTCAGGAACAGATGAAAAGGTTCAGTAATGTGAACATTTCTACAGTGCTCATAATCTAACCTTGACTTGGAGGGGAAGAAGCAAGTGCAGTTTTCACTCCTATTCAGTCTTTGACCACTATGCTAAACAAACAGAGCAACAGTTATCAGCACTAGCTGTAATGTTTTAGCAGCATGGACTCCAGTCCAGTAGGAATTAGACTTTGGCTATTAATACTTTTCAAAAGGCTACAACCAGCACACAGAATGCAGTAATTCTTTGTTATTTCTAACCTGAGCTGGTTTCAAACCAGTGAGCTACTGTCAGAGTTTTCCACCTTTTTTTATCCATTTTATGAAGCACAAGATGGGGTGTTTGGGAAATCCAGCAACACCAGATGTTGGTATAGTTGGGACAGAGAAGAGATCTGGGGCAGGGGTAAACTTCATACAGCAACAAAGGAAGCGATACTGTATATATCCTGACTATTCTGATATTCACTTCTAGTGCAATGGGTATTAAATAACAAATTCTGGAAAGTCACACCCCAAAGTATGAAAAGACAGAACCACCACCTGTTACACAGGAAAGAAAAAATCACCTACTTAGTACTAGGACTCAATTTCCTCACCTACAAAGCTAAACATTTCCCTTATCAGAGTAGTGCTGGACATCCCAGAAGCATGCAAATCTGAGGAATGCACAGACTGTAGAAGCATGTACACAAGAGGTTATGGATGTGTCCATACAGCACAGGAAGCATGCTGCTCAGAATCTCCGGCCACTTCACAGAGTCTGCACTTCTGGCCTGGCAGCTATGTTAGGTCTGTGGCCTTAAGCTGTGGTAAGTTTGAGGCGTAAAAACTCAAGGGATCTGTAAAAAAATAACTACAAAAAACATCAAGGAATGCAAGAAACAACTTCCAAAATGGAAAATCAGCACAGGTCAGCTGGAGGCAGCTACACCAGCAGAGACTTTATTTACAAGAATGCTGTGCTGTAGGCTGAAAAGCTCATTTAACTTGCAGCACAGCTTAGAATGATTAAACCCAGAGTGATCTTGGAATAGAGGACCTCAAAGCTTTGTCTTACACATACTTAACAGTTACACAGCACACTTGCTACGGAGATTTACTTCAATAAAGAGTCTGTTCATATATGGTGGGGAAAAAACAATTAAAATAGTATCTGGAAGACATCATTAAAAGAAGCTAATTAATATCAATGGCAAGTCATCTTAAAAGGAGCTCATTTACCAACAACCAAACACACACACGCAAATACCAAAGTGTCCACTTTGATTAGCTTTAGATTCTGAGCTTCAGGCATAATTTTTTTAATGCAGAGGTTATAATAATACATAAATATTTTCTGCTTTCTTAATGTAAATTTTAAAAGCTATTTAAATTTTTTATTTGCATGTCAGAGTAATAAATATTCCAGATAACACATCTGTGAGGGCTTATTCCTCTCTATATTGACAGAAATCACAAATCTGCCTTTGGCCTTAAATCAATAGCGATGGGGACTCAATTACTCAGTACAGTATTGCTGTATACCACCATGCTTAATTACAACACAGTGCACTATTAATACCTAAATACAATCTCATTTGAATGGTAAAGTCTTAAAAAAATTAAAAAGAAGGAAATAAAGAACTATA
This sequence comes from Psittacula echo, assembly GCF_963264785.1. Classification (NCBI taxonomy): domain Eukaryota; kingdom Metazoa; phylum Chordata; class Aves; order Psittaciformes; family Psittacidae; genus Psittacula; species Psittacula echo. The sequence continues at coordinate 49,047,473 of NC_137735.1, read as the reverse complement.
GGCAATATGTGTAGTTTTAAAATACGGGGAGATCAGATCTGACACAGCTGGACTAAAAGCCCTTGCTCATTCGCCCGTCCTCAGATTATAAAATTAATTGTTTTAAAAACCTGGAATATTCATAAACTTTCAGCAGTGATAAATGTGAACAAGCAAAAAAATGGCTTCCTTTCACGTAACAGGTATCATATGCCTTACAATTAAGAAAACATTTAAAAATGTGCATTAAGAATAGGAATGTTTTCACATGGAGCTGCTTTTTTTTTTTAATATATAATCAGCAATGACATGTTTTTGAATGAAAATGCAACAGGAACTGGCCTATCTTCATTGATTTCAGTGAAACTGGGCTGTTCCACAGCAGCTCCAGCATGAGCAGAGCTTTATATTATGCTCCAACACATTCCACCCAAAATCAAGAAAACTATGAAGGAAAACACTCCCATGCTTTTTTCTCCAAGAGTGAGATGTACTGTTACACGTGAAAGACAGTTGTTAAGAGATGCAGATTAAGAACATTCTGGTACATGGCTAAAAAAAAATAAAAATAACCAGCATTTGTAAATCCAGCAGTCTAGACAGACCATCATCTTCATGACTAAGTCAAAATCACAGGATCTACTTCTCACTCCGTATGTTCTTCCCTCCTCCAGTTTCAGCCTAATCCTTAATTTAACTCATTCAAACATCCCTGCCAGAGAAAGTCAAAACAACAGCGTCAAATTTAAGGAAATACAAAAGGTGTTAAGCATACCAATACAGTGCCAGCCTGTATGGTAGGGCATTAGGAGCTAAGCCGAACACCAACCACCGCACCTAGACAATGTTCAAGTACAAGTGACAACTTCCCTTCCTTAGTTATTTTATTCATCTGCAAGAGTACATTTTGTTTTTCTTACACAAGGTCTTAAGGTTTCACTTTGCATGTACGCAGGGTCTGACATTTGAAAGACTCACTCAAATCTGTGTCTGCTGGCTGTTGATCTGTCAAAACTGCCAGCACCAAGTACAACAGCATTTAATTTCATGGTGAAAAGACATCACTGGTTTTCCCCCCATACACTCTCTTGGCTTACACACTTCTGGTTCCTAGTATGGTTAAATTGGCCCTCCTTGAATAACAAATATAAAGCAGGTATTAACTTACCTTACGCCCATCACTTGCATGGCAGTTCACATTTAAAGGAGTCAATAAAGCCATCAGTTTTTCTTCATTACCACTCCTGTAAATGGAGAGGAGGTGATTACGGGAAGGGGAGGGGAAAAAAGAAATGCAGAGCTCTTTGCAAAACATTTGCTAAGGAGTTGGATATCAAAGACAGCATACTGAAATTTGTACTCTGCCAGGGAGAGTGTCTGATGGCTACAGGATCTTCTGAACATTTCAAAATCAAGGGTAAACACAGAAAAGAAAATTAAATTTGCAGTTAAGTGAATTACAAAAGATCACACAAAAACATCTCTTAATTTATCTTCTTAACCGCATCTCTATTTCCTTTATGCAATTTTACAGATCCTCTGAAAGCCATTTGCTGAATGAAATGTTCTGAATTAAATACATTTTCATAGTATATGGCCCATAACATTTGAAACAACTACATGGCAATATCCAGAAAATTTTCAGAAGGGTTAACGATCTATATAAAATGGTCTTGTGCTGTCAGAAGGAAGGATGAAAGCATCTTTGGAATATATGACTGAACTTTACACCTTTTGTATAGGCTTCCTTACGCTCTGTTCTGATAAAGCCTATTTTCAAAACACATCCTAAGGTAGCAGTAAAAACCAAAAGGAAAAAAAATTGTATTACTTAAATTGCCCCTAAAAAGAACAGTCACAAAACGATAAAGAGGATTTAAGCAGCTTACAAGGAAAAACTCAATATTAACCTTATAACCACCATAGTGGGGGATTTCAATTACATAAACAGGCTTTTCCATTTGTACCAGACTGTAAAGTCCAAAGAGATTCATGCTAATTAAGTGGTTTGTTTGCATCATTTAACAGAAAGGCAATGATGAAACATTACTGCTTTAAAAATCCCTTTTCCTCTCCTGCTTCTCCCTCCACCATCCCCCAGCCCCCCCAATATGCTTTATATTCTAAGCAGCACTTACCTAGCAGCTTCCAGGAGTTCGTCCTTCTTGTATTCACCTAAATGATTGCAAAATATCATGCTGTTAGCATTTGGCAGAAGACAGATTAAGAAATGCAGTAGGAAGCAAATACAGAATTAAAACAGAAGAGGAGAAAAAAGCCCACACCCCGCTGGGTGATGGAGCTGTGACGTTAGCCAGCTTGTGGAGGCAGCATCACCAGTACCTTGGAGACGGGCAGCAAATTGACGCATCTTCTTGTCCAATCCTCAGATGGAAAGGCTTTCTTCGGACAACCAATGACTGCGAAATCTTGTGTCCAGAAACACAGTCCCGCTGATAACAGCATGTCAGCTGAAGACAATGTCCCCACCCCCTGCCCTATTCAGTATGTCACATTATACTTGGGAAGCATAATAAATTCCTAGACAAAAGCGAGGCAGTGCGGCTTTTTAGAAGGTACAAATTAGCAATCTCCAAAGCTCTCACCTGCCTATTTGAATGGCAATATTAGACTTCAAGTTCTTCACAAGAGCAGTGGTTATTTTACAAAATTCAAATATTATAAAATCAGCCACTTTTCAAGAAAATACGCATTTGAAATAGAAAGCACAGACAAAAGAGCATGAACTCTCCAAGAGATTTTGTTGCAAGACTCTGAGATTACAGATAACTACGAGTAATGTTAAAGAACCATTTACATTTGAAATTCTCAGTTACAATAGACAACCCAGGAGGATTAAAATTGCATTTCAATATCTTAAAAAGAGCAATGAACAAGACCACCTGTGTAAGTAAGACCATATTCTATAAAGCTGAATCATGATGGCATTCTGCAATACAAATGTAAGGGAATTTCAGTTAGAAAAATAGCTTCTTAGCAGCTTTATAAAGCCACAGAGCAGAGAGTATCCTAAAAGGCAAAAGATGCAGGGCTTGAAAAACATACCATATGCCACCTCTGCCACAGGATTAAAGCCTAACCGCAATGCTATAAGAAAAACAGAAAGATGAAGCTGTCCTGCAAGAAATTAAAGAAACCTTTGTGCTGCCTCCTATGTATGTTTATAATAAGCCTCCAGTGAAATTCTCCTTTCAGGGGAGGAAAACTGACGATCATAGAAATGCCACACTGGACTGCAGGTAAACTGGACGGTTCCTCTGGAAACAATATCACTCAACAAAGAGCTTCTCCAGGCTGCAGGAGGAGAGTCAGAGTCCTCATCCATCCAAGCAAACAGCTTGGTACTCCCCCCATCACAGCTCCTCCAATTATCAGCAGAGGGGGACAACAACCACAACAAGGAGCACTGCTCAGCATCTTGCCTTTAGAAAAGGGCAAGGAATAAGAGGGTGAATACACACAGCCACGCACGTCCCACCCTTCTCCCTGGCCACATGGAATTCTCAGACAAAGGCAGTAACTGCATCTCATCATACTGGTGATTTTTCCTTCTACAATGTGTTTAATTGCTTTCTGAAACATACTCAGCTTTGAGGATTCACAACCTGCAGCAAAGAGTTCCACCACCAGACTGCCTCCCACATGATGGGTCTCTTAACAGAGAGCAGTTCTGTGCTGCTGAACCCCAGTGATGGAGCAGATGAGTTCAATGCAAAGCTGAAGAACTGAAATTGGCATTTCAAACACAGGCCATGAAGGTTAATTTAGCTTTTGGAAGAAATTATACATCTGTCTTAACGAAAACTTGATAATGAAACCAGTAAAATGACACAAAAATATGACTGCCTTTGTCTTGCTGTCACTCTTTGACTTCATCAGAGGGGGCTCCTGTCCACCACAGGCAATTGCCTTTTCAAGCCATGGTATATGTTCCTCTTTTTTGACTTTAATGAAGCTAGAATACCGGGCACAGTTGTAAGTGTTTCAGATCAATGGTGAGTGAAAAGCTCTGGCCAGCATGTGAGGAGGAAAACAAAGATACTCTATTACTACAGCATTACTTGTGCAACAATATCAAACAGCTGGATTTCCTGCAGGAGAGTTATTGGCCTGTATTATATCAACACTTTAGGAACCTAATCAGATTAAAAGACCAGTATGCACATTCTGGTTGCAGTGCGTCCAGCAGTCCTAACCAGGCTTTTGAACACTATTAGGTTAGGCAGTTGTAATAACATTTTTCCTTCATGCTCAGTAAGTTGGTACTTTAAAACACAAAAGCACTTCGATTAGCTGACCATCAGAAATGTAAGGCTGTGGCTCTTGGTTTAGAAATGTCCCACTGAATGCCCAAGTAAATTGGTTACTTTTACTAAGTGGTACTTTTTTTAGAAGGTATTTACTGGTACTGTTGAAATTCATAAAAGCTATTCCTGAAACTTGTCACAGCTCTGCCACACTGTACTAGGGATTAGGAAAAACATCTTCTAATGGACTAACTTTACTACTCTCAAAAACCCATCATATGTTCCAAAGTAACACCTAAAATTATGCAGGTGCTTATAGCACATCATCATGTTTCCTAAGAAAGGCCAAGTGCACTTCACAAGACTCTGCTCTCCTGGCTAGGAGCAGGATCAAGGGATAACCCTTGACCACTGGAGCAAACAGCTGGTGGGATGTCACTGAGCAGAGAGGGCTGATGGCATTTGGGAGAAGTGGGTGGCACTGTCTGCAGGCCTGGCTGCTGCTGGAGCAGGCTGTGTTCCCAGCAGAGGGCTCTGCCAACACAGCTAAAGCTGCTTGCCTACTGAGTGTATCAAAGGCCATCCTACAGCATCTGGCCACAGCTACTTCATAAAATATTCATTTGCAAAGCACCTGAAAACAAACCATGTGTGCTTGTGGCAGAAATGAATTTCAAGTTCTGAGCTGAAGTACAGGAATACAGACCATCAACCTCACATAACACTTCTGTAAGAAGACATTCAAAGAATGTCAAACTGTTTGACTTGAACCAAGCTAACAGCATCACTTGAAGAGCTCCTTTGGGCAGGGTAGGATTTACAGTTTTGCAAAAGGGCATCTGCAGAACAAAGCACAGGTAACAGCCTGAATTACTCTTCCAGATCTCTTGGCAGTTACCAGCTTTGAGAGAAAAACATCCTTCCAATCACAGTGTCAACACAGAGGATTTTCAGCAGCAATATTTTGTATAGCACAAAGCCTGCCAGCCAGAGGTGTGAAAGTTAATGTCGTTAGGCCTTGCCACAGAAGACCAAACCTGATATATAAGGCTGAAAACAATTTTTATCTATTTGCTATTTGGCCTCTCTGTCATATTTCAGGTCAACCCATCCCTTCTGTGTTTCATGGGAAGCCCAAACAACACGTATCCACAACACCAGACACATCCTGCCACACTGGAACTTGCCAGGCATGCCTCCCTTCTCTGTATAAGAGAGCCCAGAGTGACAGCCCAGAAAGGCTACCACTTCTTGTCCCAGTAGCCCACAAGGAGAGCACTGAACTTGCTCACCTCCACATGCTGGGTACCCCACAGACAGTCGGCTTGGGAATTTCCAAAGGTGAAGACAGAAAGAGTGTGAAATGGGGAACAGAACTATACCAAAACAGTGCCCCTGTTCCTATCAGATAGCAGGCAAAAGCTGGTACTTAAGCAGAAACTGCTCAGTGTCTGGTGCTCACTGCATCCAATCAAATTCACTGCTTACAGCTTGCTCAGCACCCTTTAAACCATGAATTTCTCTACTTGCTTCCAGCTCCAGATCACACTGCTGCTGCTCCATTTATGTTGGAACTAAGAGGCCACCACTGGTAACTACAGATAATTGGTGTTTCAAAATGCAGCTACCACCAGGCACCTAACCAGCCCGATCTCTGTCCTCTCCCAGGAGAAAAAACAGTTATCTCCCAGACATCTGATTAGCTGCTGTGAACTAGTGACCACAGCTCCACACGCTATGCAGCCACTGCTCTACCTGTCCCTAGCTGCATTTTGCAGTAGCTGATTAGCAGCGCGCGCTTATTAGTTATCAGACATCAGTGGCCACTTGCACCCAGCAGTTAAGCAGATCAGTAGCTGGAAGCTCAATTGAGATCTCAGTAGAAGACAAGAGACCTTGCCTTGCACCGAGACAACATGCTGATCAGCAGCCAGTTTTAATCCAGCCGCAGCAGATGAAAGTAACTGAAAGAAGAGGGCATACTGAGCTGGAGACATACACCAATAAATGCAGGAACATTGTACTTGGAGAATGAAAGACAGGCTGAAATCTTCATGGGCTCCTAATGTATTCCTTTCATTTGCGCTTTCCAGCTTAATGATAAAAGCTGCAGCCAGAAAAGGACAACTAGGCTGTTGCAGCTAGTCTCCATGAGTCCTCCTCTACCATCAACCTGTTCTTCCTACTCCTCATCTTCAGGGTGTCATCTTACTAATGTGGTTACTGGTGCCACATGATTATGTGGTGTTATACTGGGTCACACTGAAAAGCTAAGTGCAGCATATATCAATTCTGGTACTCTGTTATCAATTCTGTTAAAGAGCTACAAACAATATTCTGCCAGTCTACTCCTAGCTTTAATTCACCAGCAACCTTTGCATTTTAAACTTATAAGCCTGTGAAACACGACCATCATATACACATGCATATGAGACAAAAGAAAAATCCCACATTCTGGAAAAAACTAACACAATGAATCAACCCTACAGTGCACTTTACAAATAACTTTCACTGTCTCCTAAAAGTGTTGAAATTTCACCTGAAAAACCTATCTGAATGCATGGCATAATCCAACAGGGCTTTTTCAATGTACCTGCACTAAGAAACAAAGTGAATTGCTCTCCTCTCCCACTCTCCCCCTACATGTCAGCTAATACAGAAACCTATTCGGAGCCAAAATGTCAACCTGGACAAAGCAGGTTTTGTGTTATCATGCCATCATGTGTCAGTTTTTCACAGTGAGGACAATTCCCTAAAAATTAATGTCAAAGAGATTAAACCAAGCCATTATTATCCAAAATAACAGCAGACAACGATGGGGGAAAAATAGATTGAAAATATTTTCAACCATACTGAAAAACTAAGGAGGATGAATAAGGCAGACATCATCTGGGATCACAAATTTAAATCCACAGAATGCTGGTAAGCAGTGAAAAATTTTACACTAGCCAATGGTACCCCACTTTGGAGATACGTGACAAGAGGATGTGGGCCCGATGAACATACCACTGTGGCCAATGGCTGAGGAGAGGAGATTAATGAATATTACAATCACAGAATGGCTAAGGTTGAAGGGAGTCTGGTGGATGGTTCTCTCATCCCGCCCTTCTACTCAGGCAGGCCACCTAGAGCAGCCTGCCCAGGACTGTGCCCAGGCAGCTTTTGAATCTCTCCAAGGTTGGAGACTCCACAACCTCTCCGGGCAACCTGTGCCAGTGCTTGGTCCCACGGAGCTTGACTCATTACCTTTACAGGTGGCCATCTCTTCAGGACCTTTTGGTTCTTTCTTAGCAGCTGCAGCCCTAGCAGCGCTGCAAGTCTGTGGTGAAATCTTGCTCCATCAGAAAACATGGCAACTCTACATTTGACTGACCATGTATAGACTACAGCTTCTTACTGGCTGCCTACCTTGAAAACCTTAATTACTGCTTTTAAAAATACATGTCCCACACAAAGATTGGCAAGATATTAATGAACAGCCCAGCAGAGATTTTTTTTGAAATATTCACAATTACCCAGCAACACAGGGTATATGGGATCTCCAACACAGCAGCAGAGACAGTGGGTATCAGAATCTGGCCTTTTTTTCACTGAAGTGTTCCTGGTAACGTCCCAACCAGGTACTCTGCTAGCACATGACTGCTGGGAAAACAGCAGAGTCCTGATACAGAGAGTGGGAGGGCTGAGAACTTTGTTTTTCCACCAGATCCATTACTTCATTCAGCTCAGCCCATATCCATGCACACAGGTCCCTGAGAACGAAGAGTCTGGACAAAGTAGTGCAGAGAGGAAAGAAGGGCACTGCTACAAAGAAAGCAATCTATGGACCAGAATCTAGGGTCTCGCAAGAAATAAATACTGCAGAAATACATTAAAATACACCTTCTCTCTGACGCTCCAGGACTTCACAGATCTACAAGTGAGCAATAAGCACACATCCACATATGCCATCCTTTTTAATCCACTGCAATTTTTGGGGTAATATTTAAGTATTTAAACAAATATTCAAGTTATAATCAGAGCAAGAGGTTTTCAGTGCTTGTGACAGACTAGCAGTTGACTTGTTTTGATTGTTTGTTTCCCACCTCCTTTTTTTAAACCAAATTTTATCTTCAACGTGGCTACTTTTGGAAGGGTCCAATCATGCCATTAAAATACTCATCAATTCCTTCTTCCCCATTTAACTTTTCTTATAAGTAAAGCAACAGGTGAGACTAAAAGATGGAGTTAAATCAGAGCAAAGTATTTTTACTACCCAAAATGCACAAGCTTGTGGAAAATGACTGCCTGACACAGCAAAAAAATAAATTCAACAATACAAAAGAGGTATTTTGAAATAATACCCTTTTGGGAAAGGGCATTTATAACTAAGAAATACAAGAAACACATGAGAAGGAAACGGAACAGAAATAATAACTTCAGATTTTATTATTATACTCCCTTACATCCCATGTGTTTAGGGTTAATTTCTTTATGCCTCTCGCACTTCTCCACTCAGCTGTTTCACACAAGTAAATGGGCTGATTTTATAAGCTGTCTAATAGGCTTCACCAGGAGCACAGCAAGATCCTAATTTTAAGTTCCAGTCACAGAGGAAAAACACCAAAGCAACCCTAGTATATACAAGAGTAACAGAAAAGCAACGCAGCAAATAATGTCTTCAAAAACAAGTTGCAGACAATAGGGAATGTTACCATAGGGTCTGGTACTTTGACTCTTCCTCTTCTGTTGAGCACATGGATTCAGATTAGTCATTTGTAACAGAGATTTAAAAATTGAAAGTATCTGAGCTTATAGTGAAGTGCTTTTGGGGACATGTTTTAAAGGGGACTGGGAATTAAAGAAATAAGCAAATACCATTTGGTTTGGGCCACAACTCTACCACTGAGCTATCAGCATCCTATCCGGAATAACTTCCAGTTAGGCAGACAGGGCTCAAATCCAGAGCACTTCTGATTTAGTCTTCTAGAAACAGAAAGCAGCATCTCTTTTAAGGCCTGGCAGGAAGCAGCACATCAGGAAATCTGCAGCCTTGCATAGCGCAAAGCCTCTGCCTTAAGTGATGGAAGAGGCTCTTGTCTAGTAAGCCATGAATTCAAAACACATATAGTAAATAAGCATACATAAGAAACAGTGGTTATCAAACGTCATCTTCTTATCAAAGTATAAATTGCACACATTCTACATTATGCAGTTTAGTCACTAAGAAAGATTAGGTGGTACATCAAAATTGGCCTTTGGTGCATGTGCAATAATAGCACCATTAAGTTTACATTTTGCGCATAACATACTTTTGTTTCTCAGAGGAGCTCTTTCCAGTGGTGCTGGTTATTTGTTAAAAAATGCTATCACATTTCCTTCACCATACAGTGGCAGGAAGATGAAAAAGCCCCTTTGTCAGAGGGTTTCCAATTTCTTAACTCTTAAATCATAAGAAACAAAGATGAAGTGAAGTTAATCACAGAATACAGAAGAATCTTCCTGAATGTGCAGTAACAAAACACCCTAAAACTACCCATCACATGGTAATCCATATAATCATCTTACCTTCAAAAATGCTACCAGACCCTACAATATAATCTCTTCTGAAATAATAAGTCTGACAAATCTTCTAAACCCCATTCTCTTCAGTATACCTTTACAAGCAGTTTCAATTTCTTTATATTAGTAGTGCATGCTACTCAAACACCATGCACACATCCATTTTTTATTTGTAGCATGGTAAACATTATTTTCAATACATCTGCGCTATTTCAGAATGCTGTACTTTCCTTGAAGACACAACACCACTCATCTGTCACATTTTCAGACTGAGATTGGAAGTGGAAAAAGAGGAAAAAGAATTACAGGATTTCAAGAGACTGGGAAGAAAATCCAGACATCCTGCAATCAAAACACACTGGCGAGAGGGGGAAAATCTGAAGGGGTCAAAGCTCACCTTTTCAAGTTCAGTACTCATGAGACCTCTTCCGATATACACATGGAAAAGGAAATCTGATTGTGTTTTTTACCAGAGCTTTTGAGCCTTCCCCATCACCCACCCCTTCATGGCTAATGCAAAAGCAACATTCCCATGGCTCTCCCTCTTCCCTTCATTTCTTTTTGCTATCAGCAAAAACAAACCTCCACTGTAATTTCCACTACTCCAGCCATGCTCTGTATTAACAACTAATCAACTTCCATTTTCCCAGCAATTACTTCTTTCTCATTTCTGCTATACATCTGCATATGTATTTTCCTCTGGGATTTCTAGGAAATCTTTCTGGAGGAAGACAAAGGACTAAGAAGCTTTGTCAGAGACTTGAGTACAGTGAAGGTGGATAGACAGCCAAGTAGCATATCCAGAACTGAGCAGGAGAAATAGGCTGCTTCCATATTAGTGCTTCCTTTTTAAAAGGCAGCTCCCTCTCCTGTCCTTCCAAACAATCTCCTCAAGCAATGAACCCTATTTTATTCCCCCAGAATATTCTCTAAAGAGAAACCCCCAAAATGCCCATTTATAAGTGACACAAAGCATAGAATATAAAAAGTAACCCTCAGGAAAGCCATATTGTATAAAAGCAAGCTCCAAAATTATGCTGCATCACCCAATCTTTCTCTGAAAAGAACTCCAGAGTGAACATGAACAGACTAAATTTTGCAGTCTCTCCAATTCTCCCACTGCAGATAAAACACACTTGCAAGCTGAGGACACTGTGTCTGAAAGTCTATACCTGGATTCAAAATTGAAACATTTATTTTAACTAAAAAACCTTATACTCTTAGACACAGCAAACACGACTGATTTTGTACTAACAATTTGTACACATTTAAAGAAGTGGGGGTTCTGATGTTTGCTAGGAAATGAATAAGACACACAAAATGTACATATGTGCCAAAGTATACTATTACCAACTTTAAAGGTTTTTTACTGAACAGTACAATCCTTCCTCTTTCCATCTCAAGCTGTCCCATGTATCCAAACTTACTCTACAAGCTTGAGGAAATGAAAGCTGCAACATTGTAAAAATGCACAGGTGTTGCCAGGATTGCCCTGCAGCACAAGTCCTGGAAGGAACTCAAAGCCAGTTAAATCACTTCTCTACCTCCCAGATAAAAAACACAAAACATTTCCTATGCCTGCTGGGCTAGAGTAGTGAGAAGAAGGAAGGAACTCCTTTATAACTGGAGGAAACACAAGGCAAACCTGTCAAACACACAGCAATGAAATCACATCGCTTTATTTCGGAAGTTAAAGAAATCAATGCCGCAACATTATCTTTATTACCAAGAGCAGGTATCATTAAGGGGGGCGGGAGTCAACTTATTTTAATGCAACACTTGGCAAAGTACAGCAAGTAAATCCTTATGAAAAGAAAGCAAAACAGAGGTAACAGATTTTGTTAAAATGACCAACCTTGTCACTCCAAACAGGAAGCCAATCTGTCAACAGTTCAGTTTAAGTATTTTGAAAAGTATGCATTTCCCCACAACGAAAGGGTGGTTAACAAAACAACCAAACCTCTTTCCCACTTGTATTAAAGTCACATAACTCAAATAACTTTGCCTCACTGTTGCAGGCAAATTTTCCCTCCCCATGCATTTTTATTTGCCAGTTCATGGTCAAAAGACAGTTGGAAAATAAAGAAAAGCTTGGTACAATTTGGGGGAGAGAGGAGACTGCCACATGACTAGAAACAGGGTAAGTGGATGGATATGAAAGTTTAATGCTAGTACCCCAGAATAAAAAGCAGCTGTGTTTGACTTGGAACATACTTCTCCTCCCTTTATCCTTCCCATCAGAACTTAAGGTATAGCAAATACACACTTAAAAGCAACACTTCCCTTTGTTTTGTCTCACTTTTAAAAATAATCTTTAATGCCTTTTCAGAACACATATTTGCACTAGGAGTGATCAGCCACAGTAACTCAGCTCAAGCTTTGCCTGCTCTGAGAAGTCGTGTGGTCTCTGTGTACTCGGGCAAAATAACTAGGGATGTGTTTTAAGTGGAAAGAAAAGTATGGATTTACGTATGATGTTTGGAATGTAGATCTGCAAATGGCTGTCCTCACTAAAAATATCTATTATAACAGCAGTTGGGGGAAAATAAATTTGTTATTTACATTCAGACACTATTTGCTACTCCTGTTACAATAACATACCACAAGATGAAAATACAGCAATAATCAGATCTACTGCTAATACACAGGAGGTTGACTGTGAAGGGTTACATTATTTACCAACAATGAAAGACTAATTACACACTATGTATAACTCAAGTTTTGTAAATATTTTCAGTCCCTTATATCAACCTCATTGTTTTAAATACTTTGCTAGATGAATGCCTGATGGAATAACATAGTTGAATGGACCTACAGTGATCATCTAATCCAACTGCCTGACCACTTCAGACCAAAAGTTAAAGCATGTTGCTAACGGCATTGTTCAAATGCCTCTTAAACACTGACTGGTTTGGGCTGTCGATCACCTCTCTCTAGGAAGCCTGTTCCAGTGTTTGTCCATCCTCTTGGTAAAGAAATGCTTCCTCACGTCCAACCTAAACCTCCCCTGGAACAGCTCTGAACCATCTCCAACATCCTGTCACTGGACACCAGGGAGAGGAGCTCAGCATCTCCCTCTCCACTTCCCCTCCTCAGGAAGCTGCAGAGAGCAATGGGGTCATTCCTCAGCCTCCTTTTCTCCAAACTAGACAAGGCCAAAGGCCCCAGCTGCTGCTCATAGGAATAATAGGATTATACATATGATTTCTTAAAAAAAAAAAAAAAAAAAAAAAAAACCAAACAAAAACAAACAAAAAAACCAAAACAAAAAAAAAACAAACAAACAAAAAAAAACTTGTTGCCCTAAATGACAATATGGTTCACTACAAAGACTGGAAACAGAATAGCACCACAGGAAAAAAGAAGGCTGAAATAGATACTAACTCATTAATTAAAAGCAAGAGCTTTAGTTCACCAGACTGCTGTTATTACGTTTCACCTCTAAAGAAGAGCACTGGTTCTTCAATTTTTCATTTATGCACACAGTTTCATTTCACGCAATACAGAGCTGCCTCTTCAAGAGATACCCTACACAAGGTGACTACGGAAACCAGTCACCAGTTACATCCAGCTTGACACTGTTGATTCCAATAATAGAAATAAAGTGCACATGGTATAAACTTAAGTACCAGGACTTCACTCTCACAGATATATCCATGAATAAAGCACTTTCCAAACCCGATGTTTCCTCTTTGTTGTGGACCAGAAAGGAAACACATAAACTGCATCTATCCTCAGCACGACAGCTCTGCAGGTTTCTGTACAGACCTGCAGTGAAAGGTAGCTTTAATTACATTCTGCCTGACGTGGGAAAAAATACTGCTTTCCAATCTCAGTTACTTCCAGTAATTCTCATTAGATTTCAAAACTCTGCTCACCTCAAATAATTCAAAAACATAATTGGCCAAAAAGTATTCCTACATTCCTCATTCATCAGAACCATGAATGGTATTAAATACCCCCAAGAAAATACATTTAAATGATCCTCTTATTAGGTAATAGGATTACCTGCAGCTCCTAAACCAGCCTATTTTGCCAATGGCTCTATTCCAAGTTATTCTGAGGTACCCTTCATTTTTAACTTCCAAAAAGTGGTATTTTAAACTCCCATTTGACTTAAAATGAAAGACAGCCATGCAAGAGTTAATGCAGGTCCTCTCTACTGTGTCCTAAGTATGAGTTCAGCATGAGCTAACTCAGTAATACCACTCCTTCCAGATAGCACACACCATCAGAGAGAAGTAATACTGTACCTTCCCTACCACCAGCTTCAGATTCCTGCTTATCTGCTTCTGTTAGAGCCCAGTTACTGATTCAGATGGTGAGATCTACTACAGAGAGATCTTGTTTCATGACACTGACTCTTCTTTTTGCCATTCTCTGTGCATACCTCCCCAAGGCAAAGCCAAGACAGTTTGTAAGAGAACTCTGTCTTCAGAGAGCTGGATGATGAAAACTTCCAGAGAAAGGACAGCTCTTGCTAGATCACACTGTGCCATTAAAACAGTTCTAGCATACATGACTAGCATAACATCCTTTACGACAGTCAAAATGGTTTTGGATTTGGATGAAGGACATAAGGCTGAAAAGAAACAGGCGAGGAAATATTCAAAAGGAGAGAGTACTGAAAGCTTATGGTTTTCCTTTTTCTGTTCAACAGTCACATCAGCAGCCTTGAACCCTGTAGGTGGGCTCTCTAGGAGTCATCAAACTACCCAAGACATTAGTCTACCTCTTTTTTGTCAAGACAGTTTTTGCATTCACCATTCTGGCCCAAATAGGTTATGCTTAGATAAGGAAGCCCTCATCATTCTTGAGCATACAGATCATGCACCATCAGAAAACTTCCCTCTAAGAATCAGCGGTGTTCTCTGGCAACTTGAGTCATACTTGGAAGTATGGTACTTTCAGCTAGTTCTTCAAGATGCTGTGCTCCTGACCACTGCAAAGAGAGAATATCTTATATGGGAATGTACAGTCACATACAATAAGAGGCCCCAATGTATACAAGTCAAATTGTTCTTCGTCTGCCTTGCTTTGTTTTTCCAGGAGAAAAACACTCACCTACCATACTGCAGTAGTGCAGACAAAAGTGGGTGTATTCTTGAGATGGAGCCACATTTTCCCTGCCAGTGATGAGGAGCAGGCTTCCCTGGACAGCTCAACACAACTTCAAGAGACAAAAAGATCCACGAGAGGAAGATTTACTAGGTAATTAGACCAACAATTTCTAGAACACTGATGAGAGTTCTCATCTAGCTCCCTGAGGATATCACATCACTTGAAAAGGAATCACTTAAAATACCTAGTTTTCAGATTTACAGGGAAGATCAGCAATGCAAACACAGAAATGTTATTCTCTCCATTCTTAGGCAAGTATTGGATTTAATACATTAAATACATACATCCTGATGTTTTCTAATGATTGTCTTTGCTCTTTCCATCCCTCATTTTATCATCAAGCTCTTTTTTTTTCTTTTTAACCTATAAGGCAAAAAACAATTGCCTTTTATCTACTGGAAACTGGAAAAGTTGTTCACAGAAGAATTTTTGCTATGACTGCTAAAACTTAAATAGAATCTGCACACCTCCCTTCAAATGAAAGGCTGTTTTTCTATGTTCTGTCAGAGAAAATAAATCCTTCACTTCCAAGACAATGGACGACAAGAGACCAATCAGCAAAGCCACATACGAAATAGTCTGTCACTGAGAAAATAACATCTCTTCATTAAGGTCTGCTGTGCCCCATATATTTAGAATGTATAACAAGAACACAAAACTTCAGTTTCTGTACAACTGTTAAATGGACAGCCAGGTTTCTGGATGGTTCTGCTAAACGGCAGCAGTCTCTCAGTACCAGATCACTTTTCAATTTCAGCACAGAATTGGCTTTAACAGGCAAGATTTACCCTGCAGGCAAAGGATAGCTGAAACTTTTAACTCCCTGCATTCACTCCTGCTATAGCTTGGCCACAGAAGGAAGCCCTGCCTGAAGAAGGTTAATTCAGACTGATCACACATTGAAGTGAGACTGCTCTCGACTGGGCTGTGTAACAGTGGATGCAAACGCAGCCTATACCCTGCCTCACTCTTGGGACAGACTAGTGGGAGGCACTTACATCACATGGCTTGGCTCACGTCAGACACAAGCATAGCAAGAGGCGATGATATTGTGGAAGACTGCAGTCAGATGAAAATTGCCGGTAATGGTGCAACTCCACAAGTCCGCTGCTTGTGTACTGATAGAGCTACTTCTGTGCCCAAACTGAAAAAGCAAACTGAATTCTGAATCTGTGCCATGTTCTTGCCATCACACAAAATAAAGTTCAAACAGACAAGAAGAACACTGTATTCTTTAAAGGCAATGAAAACCAAATTTGCAGAGCACAGGAGGTGGACTGTGATGCTCTATGGGCAATAAATAATCAAATTAAGTAATATGCTGAAAATGCTACTGAAACAGCAGAAAATACAGGTTTCATTTCAGAACACAATTAATGCCCTCAGAAGAGTAAAGTGATTGCTTTTTAGGTGCTCAAGAGAAAATACAGGACTATAGAAAGGAAACATGGCATTCAAAAATCTGCACCCTACAGAACAGGCAACTATTTCAAAATACATGCTTGAAAAAGCTATAACGTCAACCCTGTTTTCCATGCAGTGTGCAATGCTGTACTGGTTCATATATAGCTTCTATTCAGAGAAGAGATACCTGACAAAAAGAACGGTATCTATGCATAACAGTCTCCTGGAGATGTCTTTTGTGTACTTTTTTTGGTTAGCAAATTATTTCAAATGGTCCTTATGTATCTAGGCATTTCTATTATCATTCCCCTTCCTTGCACCCTCCAAAAAGCCTCAAATCATTGCTTGCACTCTTTGCACAGTAAAATTCCATGCTTGCCTTCCCCCAGCACCTGAAAAATGATGCTGATCTTTCTGGAATATAATATTTTGCTCTTTTGCCAAGAAGGAAGCCATCAACCACCAGTCAGTATTTCAGCTTCCCTTGGCTTATTCACCAACTCAAGGCTGGTACCTCGCCATCTTAATTTCACTCTTGAAAGATGTTTCATCTGTGAAGTACTACAGATATTTCATTGCTGCAGACAACTAGCTGCAATTTATGGATAGAAAAGACAAGCTACTTTGCGAAGAAATAATGTGTTTTTAATGTTCTACTCATTGTTGCCTTCAGTACTAGGTGAAGATAAAACATCCTTCTCTACTTGGCAGCACTTGTTTTCTTCACAGCACCTTTGCCTCAGTTTTCAACCAGGGTGGAAATACAGAACATGGAGACAAAAGAAAAATAACAGTAAGTATGTAGAAATGGAAAGTGCACAATATCACAAAAGGAAAACAGAGTCCCACCTGTGCAAGAACACTGAAGGAACCAGCACATCATTTTTACTGAAGTCCTGGTAAGAGACTGTGAGAAATTTACGTTGCTAGTTCAGTGCCTTCTTTTAACAGGAGATAATTCAAGCAACTTCAGATCCACATACTTCAACACATGGACTCAACACGTGTACAGCAAGTACAGGTCAGAAACAATTCTCATGGAAAGATGACACACACAGTAAGCAACAGCATCAGAACGGTAAATCACTCCGAACAAATTTTTGATGCAATTACTGATGGTGAAAAGGAAAACACAGGATACTTCATCCAAGCAGTGGAATTATTAGTTCAGATGGGGATTAGTACAGGTATTACAGGAATGCTAAAGAACCTGAAGGAAAGACAAATCAGGTTATCTTTGAAAGACAAACCACTGGGCTGATATTAGGGGGGCAGCCAACTCTACTGTGGCTTCAATTCAGGGGGAATATCTTAAATCCATGTAGTGAGTGGTCTGGCAGGGTACATCACTATGTTAGCCACAGCAAGGTTTCCATTAGACTGAACTACAACAGCGTGGTAAGGAAGAAACAAAAAATGCCAATTAACTCTGTGACCAACTGTGTGACAACACGGGTTTTAGACTTGATGATACAGGATGTTCTCTGGAGTTCAACCTCCTCCACTTCAATTTAAAAAATGTCTTCTGTTACCCTGGTTTTCATCGGTCTGATTCTCAAATGTACAAAAACTCATTTACTCTGCTCTGGCAGTGTAAAGGAATCCTGAAGGTCAGATTTGATGATCTTTTAAGCCACCAAAGTATAACAAGACGACTTCAAAGAAATTAATGAAAAATCAATTCACTCTGTATTTACTTACACCTTTTATCTTCATCTTTCAAGCTTAATTCAGCTCTTTTCCTTTGCATCTGAACTTTTCAAATTTTGCATTTTCTCCACTACTGAGAAACTGTAGATGACAAAATACCTATTCTGAGTCCAAAAAAATAGTATGGTTAGAACACGCTAAAGGATGCTTAACTTGAAGCATGCATGTGAGCAGCCCTGATGACCTTGATATTCTCATGTTTAATGTGCTTTGTTGAACTGCAGCTACAGAGAACAGCTATGATATTTCCTTACTGCAAAACAATCTAACCCTATCTTGCTCTTCAGCTCAACCTGCATTGGAATGAATTCTGGCCTGCTGCCCTGCACTGTGCTGCCATGCACAGTGCCAACTGCTAATATATATCTATTTCAATAAATGTCAGATTATCATTGCTCTCAAGGAAGACAGTAATACCTGCCTATAGTATTTCTAGATCTCTTTTACCTTACTCTGTTGCCTTTTTAGAATGCAGAAGAACCAAGTTTGTGTACTACATTAATCTGTTGTCTAACTTGTATCATTTTTCCTTTTCAGCAAGGCTGATAGAGCAGCACAAACCCCAAGAAAAAGACATGAAATCAACTGCTCTACCTGGTGCCATTATCACAGCCAACCTTCCTCCCTAAAGTGGTTTACACATGCATTGTATAATGGTGAGGCAGCACAATAATAGTAACAGTTGTTCTATCTAAAGCACTCAACATTCTATTGAAACAATAAGCATCTGTGAGTACTGAATGATGAAAATCTGGACTCTTCCTGCATTGCATAGAGCCATATCTTCTTCTAGTCAGACAAGCTAGGACAAGCTCTTCTTTCAACTTCCACATGATAAAGACTTGATTCTGACAGGCAGTTTTCACTCCAAACCACTCTAACCTCTCCTTGTTTGCCAAGAAGGGAGAAGTGTAATTCAACCCTCTGGAGACCACTGCAGAAGGAAAACAGGAAAAGGAACAAAGATCTGTTTCAGATATAACATTCTCAAAGTACACAGAAACATAGAAAGAAGCCATTCTAGAGAGAAGTATGAGGGGCAGGGAAAAGAAACGAAATGGGACAGAGTCAGAGCTAGTCCAGGACAAGAGAAAGAAGGGTTACAGACACATATTATTTTAATAACAAGAGAGACATTAGGAATCCTTCAGGTGAATTAAGGTGTACAGGTATTTCCTTAGCATGCAGCAAACCTTGCTGAATGCCACCAGCATTCATATTTGCATTCAGATTCATGCAAAAGACAAATGCCAGCAAATTAATTCATACTGATGTCATTCCTCAATTTGTTAAAAAAAAGAGACACCCACTAAACTTTGATTGCTTCAACAGTACTAAAAATAGCATGGCAGGATCAAAAGAATTAGGGACAATAAATCAGGCATTAAAGAATGAAAAGGAATGCAACTGAAAAAGCTAATCCTTTAAGAAGAAAGTACCGTTGGTCACACATACAAACACCTCTCCTTATTTCTGCCAAAGGCAGTGCCAATCCCAACATCTACTGTAAAAGTCTGGGTTAGCTCAACGACCTGGAAGAGTTTAACTAGTGGGTTGACTGTAAGGAAAGAGGCTGACAAAGGTGCCTCAAACTTCTGAGCTCTGGTGTATTTACATGAGCACTTTATTCTAGATTTGGTGAGGGCTTTCAAAGGGATCTGTATCATCCTGACTTACTACAGTTTTGTGCATACATTGCATCATTCCTGGACTGCAGCACATGCAAGTCTCTCAGAAAATCCACAAAAGGATGCACTCCAGACCCCTACACTCTTACTTAATGTATGCCAACTGCTAGCAAGTGCTAAGTGCACGACTGGACCAGAGTTACCCTGAACTAAAAAACCCAAACAAACAAAACCAAAATAACTTCAAAAAAACCCAACCCTATTTAATTATTGACCAGAGAGTCAGTAAAGGCTTCTAAGGCTTTGTACTTCCAAAGCAGGGCACTGAACCTGACTGTTGATTAAGCCTATTTGGCAACATACAAGTTTAGTATACTAAAAACCTGACTTGAAAAAAGCAGATATAAGAAGAAAAGGAAAGAATATGGAGGGTGAAGGAACATGAATTAGGCAAAAAGCTACAAGAAAATAGGCTCCAATCATGTAAATTTTGCTGCCCCCATTTCTATAATGCACTTTCCTAAGACTATGAATTTGGGTTAGTTAGAGCAAAGCTACAGGCTAACAGTCAATTTTTTAATCAGGAACCTTCCCACCAGCAGTTTACACGTGTTCCCCAGAGCAGAGGTATTAACAAGAAGCACAAATCTTGGATAAGCACTGCTAATGGCTGTAACTAATGAAAACATCATTTGCAACATTTGATGTTTGTCCTTAGTAGGTGGAGAAATTTTAATTTCAGAAATTTAATTGCCAAAGCACTTCCGTAACAATTACTTAACTCTCTACACCTTATTTATAGTGAATAACTGTATTTTGAATAGATCTTGAACAACTCATGGCCAAGCTGAAGCATTCCAGTATCATTTGCTTTCAAAAGTTTGGTAAATATTATTTAGACTGAAAGCTTGTTGGTGCACACTTGCACAGTCTCCTCAATCTTCTACTGTTTCCACACCTGGAGACACATTCTGGTGTGTAACTGGTACCTTATGGAAGTAAACTGGAACAAATACTTCCTGCTATGGCAGTGAAGTATCCAACCCTCAGCTGTAACCTGGTAAGAAGCTCTTTGGAGGTTTTGCAAATGAGAGTTTCCAGAAACTTACAGTTTAGTCAAACTGAGGTGGACTTCCATAGAGACAGCCAAAGGCACAACTCTGAACCTGGCACAAACACCTGCCAAATATCAAGTTCCTGCTCCAACCATGAATATACTGAAACAATTCAACAGAAATACTTGGTTGCAGACACTGAGAAAACTATTAGGCTCCTACTTTGTTGTCACTAAATCTTTTCTACCCCTGGAACTTTCCAAAACCTGACTAGACATGGTCCTGGGCAATCTGCTCCAGCTGACCCTGCTTTGAGCAGGAAGATTGGACTAGACCATCTCCAGAGATCCCTTCCAATGTGAGCGTTTCTGCAATTCTATGACATCAAACCAGTTTTTAGATCTCAGGTCTCCAAACTGTAAAGTAGGAAAAAAACATGAATCCATTACTTTTGATGGTAGCTTAAACAAAATGTTACTAAATCAATCTCAGACATTTCTGGTTCTCAGGCAGTTTAATTTCTCTGTTAGAAGAGAAAAAAAGGCAAGTGACAACTAAGGAAGAAATGAGATCAAGCAGTTGTTGGACTAAATCATTTCAGTGCTTCTATTTAAGCAAACTTGTCTGAACAGACCCATAGCAAATCCGGATTCAAACAGCATGGCCTGACAACACTTCCTTACTTTAGCTATCAAGTAAGCAAACGAGGACAAGGGTCAAAATCAGAAAAACTGTAAGAACACCACAGCAACAAGAGACAGGCTCAAAAAGAGAAGATATTTTTCAGAAGTGTTTCAAAGAAGATATCTTTGTAGATCACACATTATGCTGGCATGAATCCAGTACAGCAGCCCCATGCCAAACAATGTCTTTTACATGCTCATGATGTTCTCAGAAGGACCACCTTGAGCAAGAGTTAGCTCACTGAGGTCTGATGAAAAATCTGACTTCAATTGTCTTGTAGCAAGAATTCAAATTGACTGGTTTGTGCAGCAAGGCTAAAACATCTACAGCAAGGGGAGACAAAAAATACTCAAAAAACCTCCACCCTGTACAAATCTTCCTAGACTTAACTCTTCTGAATACCCTTGAAGCAAGTTTACCAGGCAGAATACATGATGCAGAGAATCCTTTTAACACAGGGAAAAGGAGTAGTGACCTCTTGGTAAAAGTATGCCACTATATAGAAAGAAGCACAAGCTACACTGACAGAAAACAAAACCACAAACGGTAGCACCACCCTCAGTTCCGTGAGCTGGACCCAGAGAAGAATTCTCTTTCAGTAGCCTCGATGGTACATGAGGTACCTCAGAGGACAATTTGTTTCTCAGGTCAGGATAGTTTGTGACACACTGATAACTATATATTAACCAGTTCCACCTCAAGTGCAAATACACTGGTCTTTGTCTCTCACAACTGGGTTCTCTTCTTAAAATCATAGAATGGTTTGGGTTGGAAAGGACCTTAAGATCATCCAGTTCCAACCCCCCTGCCATAGGCAGGGACACCTCACTCTAGACCATGTCACCTAAGGCTTTGTTCAACCTGGCCTTGAACGCTGCAAGGGATGGAGCATTCACAACTTCTTTGGGCAACCTGTGTCACTGGCTCACCACGCTCACAGTAAAAAACTTCTTCTTCATATCCAACTTAAATCTCTTCTGTTCAGTTTGATCCCATTACTCCTTGTCCTGTCACTACGGTCCCTGATGAAGAGTCACTCTTCAGCATCCTTGTAGGCCCCCTGCAGACATCAGAAAGCTCTTCTCTTGCACTAGAAAAAGCCACAGGGGGTTCCCTCTGTTTTCTGCATCAGAGCATATACCCATTATGAATGGCTCTATAGAGCCATTAGATCCCTGTCTTACTAATCCTAAAAACCAGAACGGACATGGAAAAGTCACAGTAATAAACAGGAAACTGCACTTCCTCAGGACCTCTCATGGAGAAAGAGGGAATAGAGGGACATTTTAGAAGCGTACTTGTTAACTACTAAATTATTCTGGCTATGATGCCAAAAATCCAGAGATTATTAGCTAAAGTACTAGTTCTGAAGCCTCTGGAAAATGTTAAAGACTTATTAGGGCAGGAAGAATGCCAGGAAATAAAATTTCTGGTAAGTAGTTGCACAGCGTGACATTTTCCTTATCCATTAAATGCAGTACTTAAAATCCTCAGGTTTATTTATATTTGCTCTATATGGAGGAGTAGATGCTTTCCTTAAAGTAAAATGTGCTATCTTAATTAGCATAAAAATTGGTTTTAACATTATAGCGGTTTTTGTTTAGATAAGTGTTAACCACCTTCACTGCCGCAATGCCAAGTGAAAGCTAGGTACGTTCCTTAAATGCTTACCTACCTTGTAGCTGGCGCTGTGAAGGAAAACGCAATAGAAATGACTAAAATTCACAGCAGTCAACTATACCAAAAATGATAGCTGCTCTTGGCACACACTAACAAGTTACTATTACATTCTGCATTTATGTCAACTTTGAGGAGTTGAAAGATCATACCTTATATAATGGCACAGTCTTT
Organism: Psittacula echo; assembly: GCF_963264785.1. Lineage (NCBI taxonomy): Eukaryota > Metazoa > Chordata > Aves > Psittaciformes > Psittacidae > Psittacula > Psittacula echo. The sequence continues at coordinate 49,024,232 of NC_137735.1, read as the reverse complement.
GTCCTTCATTACAGCTAAAACTCTCTAGAAAAATCTTATGAACTACTGCAGAAGTGAGATATTTAATTTTTTAAGAGTAGAATATGTTTCTTCCAAGGTCAGATATAGCTTGACAAAACAGCAACATCACCCACACTCAGGAGTAATTTTTTTGAGGGCTCAAATCACAAATATTCCAATAATCTTTCATGTCTAACTTCTGCAGGAGCAAGTATCTTCCAGGACAGATAACAGTGTAAAACAGAAAATTCAATATCCCAGTTTTAAAAGTGTTTCCAAAATAACTACACGTAAAATGTGAAAAGTTGCATGATTTTGAGCCAGAGGAGGTGCATCCATCACCACACTGTCCCCAATTATGATTAAGTTTTAATATGAAGATAGCCACTTGCACATTTAGGCTTTTTTACATTGAGAAAGAAGAGATGAAAAATTTTCTTCACATAAGCATGAAAAAAAAAAGAGATGACATACTGCATTCAAAATTACATGATGGATAGAAGCAGAATGACTGACATATTCACATTATGGACCCAAGAGGCTTTCTGGTATGGGCAAAGTTAAATAACTGAGGTTAAACTCCAGATGGCTGTATTTCAAATTAGCCTGTTGGCATTGTATATATAAAACATGGTACACAGCAGACGTCAATCATTACCGCAGAGGCTCATTCTGTGAGCTGAAGTTCACACTGCCTTTAACAAACTTGAGTTTGTGTGGCTAAAAGGAGACTTCATCTATCTAGCTTTCAAGCTGTACTGGGTGCAGCACCGAGGAGGTGCTCCTCGGGTGGCCTCTTAGAGAAAGGAGCAGTGGTTGACATATTTGCATCTGTTCATTCCCAGAAAGACTCTTGGTTCACCATTTTGACAGGACAGAATATATTAATTCCTCTACTCGTTAGTATTATTATTCAAGACAATACAGACTTCTTTGGATTGCCAAAATACCACCAGCTTCCTATGCTCAATGGCTCCTTTCTCTATTTTCAGGGACATGGAGAAGTGTTTCTTTCTACTAGAAACAGAGAATAAAGACAAAGCCACTAAGTGTCTAAAATGGTATTTTTCTGAAATTTCAAGATAACAGTACTGCCTAGTGATTCTAATTAAACCCTGCTACTTTGTTTTGATGAGCATATTATTTACGGCATGCACTTCATAAATCTTAGGCAAGCCCTGTATTGTTTTCTTCCAGCTTGTCAGGTCTGCCTGCCTTTTCCATGTGTCAGAAAGTAAAATGGTTTCTGGAAGGCAAAAGACACACATAATTTTTAGAGGCATCTCGTCTGGAAACAAGGTGTATCAAATAGAAATGTGAAAAGAAATACAGAGAAGGAATGCAGGGAATAGCCTTAGGATCCTCCTGCCATTTCTAACAAAGCTATGTCTGTGAAAACAATAAAGGCACTGCAGGGAACTGAGGAAGGTGCAGGAAGAGACACCTGGTGACATGAACTTTGCTGTTAGTTTGTTCCTTATTTGGAGCCAAGCACCCTTATCTTCCAAGGTATGGACTTTACTATTATGATCAAATGCTTCCAAGTTTAATTACTGTACATGTAACTTTTTAGTAACTACTGACTTTTAGAGAGCTTTTACAAACTGACTTAGGAGAGCTTTTAGAAATTTGCTTGAAATAAATTATAATTGAGCTGAGGTTTTAATAAGGGAAGTTTCAGTTGATTTGTGGAGGCGGATTATTACATATATGGGTCAATTAAATACCAACACCATTTTATTTCTACTTCTAAAGTCTTCATGCAGACGTCACTGCCCTATGTTCTGTAGAGCCTAGGGCATCCCTCCCACACACCCAAGCTGTCCTAACTCTCTAAGCCACAGCTATATAGATTGCCATTTCCAAAGGAATAAGCTTGGGGTTATGAAAACAATTTCCCAGTGAAATGCTAAAAGGACACTGTTAAAAATCCAGCTTGCTCACTAACACCTTCCTCTTCAACCAACAATACATCTATCTATACATGTATAAAAGGAAGGGAAATTGGAAATGGAAAGAGTTAACCCACAGGCTCTCTTCCGCACCCTCAAAGTGTTTTGTGTTCCTTTTATCTACTTGACAAAAACAAATGAGCCTCCTTACAGTTATTTTATAAAGCAGTTCCTGTCCACTGAGATAGCTTGTGCTTCTTACTACTAATTTAGGCCCAAACTTTACCACCTGCTTCTTGCATCAGCCCTCAAAGATCAAACTTTGCTGACTTAATCACTGAATTTCTGCTGCCACAAGTCATCTTTCAAGCTGTTTAAAAGGACTAATACATGCAGCAGTGAAGAATACATGATTCATGTGACCTAATAAGTTCTTAAAATTATGGGAATACTTTTGTCACCCAAAGCAGCAGGATCTGTGGAATCAAACAAAGCAGCAGAGAAATAAGCTTATTATCCACAAAGAGGGAAGCCTAATCTGAAAACATTTTAGACTAATAAGGTATCAGAACACAGCCTGCTTTTGTTATAAAAAGGAAATTATTAGACTACAGGAATCACAACAGAGGATAAATCTTCTTTTGTCCAAGTTTGGAGTCTTTAAGGAGTTCCAAGGAGAAGTAAAATGACACCGATGTCTATATATCATAACGTATCTATAACAAGTCTCAGCTACATGATCTAAATTGCCACTGAAAACTATTATTCTACTCTGAACCAAAGATGTAGCTACCTTTGTGGGACAGGAATAGAAAAGCATAATGAGAAACAAAGGTTTCTGATAGTTACTATTTATGAAAGATAATAGCATGGAAAACCTACATTCATTCTATAGTCTAATGTTTTTTATTTCTAGTTCTCTTAAGTGTTATGACACAACTGAGTATGATTTATCCATGTATTTCCAAAGCACCAAAAGAGTTTTGCTTGATTTATTTTATAGCTTGCCAGAGGTATGAAAATTTTCCATTAAGAATGTGATATCAATTCAGAATTTTCTATGTTGGTGCAAGACCGACAACAGATTAACTATTATGTTAAAATTAGAATCTGTTCAATGCCACCAACCAAGTAAAGCACTTAATCATATAGTTTTTAAGCATAAGAACAGTCCCATTGCACTACAGGGGAAAGTTACAAAACGTGATTAAATGGAACTAAATTAGGTAAAAATCACAAAGAAAAACATAATTCTGAAAAATCTCTAAAGCCTACTAGAAACAGTCTTGTGAGACATGGATGGCTGAATCTTTGCTGCCAGTTTCTCTTTCATATGTGAAAGAAGTAACCATAAAGAAAGACCACTGCTGATGCATTTTCAAAGGCATAGATGACTTCTTACCTCCCAATGAGGTCACATTTTTTAAAACCACCTCCAAAATGATTACACAGAGGTTTAGCACAAGTCTTAATATAAAGTTCATTTTGGCTGTATTATAAACTTTGAAACTTCATGACAGGCTGATAAACAGCCATGTACAAATGACAAATCTAGTCTCATTTCAGAGAAAACTTCTATAGCCCCGAAAGAGTCTCTAGACAGTATACCCACAGGAGACCGACAACAGCCCCGATACATACTAAAATCTTTTTCCTCCCCTGAAAAGCAGTACTGCATGCATGCTCTGCATGCAGTAAAGATAATTCAGCATAGGACAATGTCCAAGGCTTTTGTGCGCCCATGAATTATCAGAGGTGCCTCCTTATGCTACTCTGAAGAACCACACCCCAAAGTGGAAGAAAGCACTGCAGTGACTGCAGGAGGCAGTGGGAGAAAGCTAAGGAGGAAAGAGAACCCATGTCAGTTCCGAGACTAAAGGTGTTTGAGCTGTGAGGCCTCATTTCTACGGAGAACACAGACAGACATCTTCAAGCCAGGAACTATGTTGGACAGACACTCAGGAAAGGCTGACTCACACAGACACAGCAGGTTTGAAGGACAAGTTCTGCCTTTTCATATCTGAACACAACAGTTTCATAAATCTCCATCAGGAATAGAGCTTAAAGTCATAAAACCTCAACCATCACATTTAAAGACATGCTCTCTACAGCCCAGAAATTTTAACTTAAACTTTTAAAGAGAACTCCCACCATGTTCCTTTGTCCATGAAGACAATAAACATAGAAAATGCAAATTAATGGGGCTGCCTGCTAATTACTCTGATGAGAAATACTGCTTTGACCTGCATTATTCATCTATACCCACATATTATGATTCTCTTAAAATAACAGCATGGGGGGGGGGGGGGGAATCAAACAACTTGCTTTATAGAATCTGGAACAGGGCTTTATTTCTCTACTCACAAGATAAGAGACTACAGCCACTGCCCTCAAGTCACCCATAGTAACCAGGAGCAGAACAGCACCCAGCAAGACCTTCACTGGAATGGTCTCCATCTTCACTCCAGAGATAGTGAACATTAAAGCCCTACTTCAGCAAGCAACATTTAAATGCCTGAATAAACCCCAACTTAACCTCAGGTCTTTCCTGTATCACAGCTAGAGTGACTCAGCATCTGGCAGGATCAAACCCTAAGGACATATGCAAGAGGAAATTAGAAATTTCCATTTAAATGCTAATACTGACTCTTCCCAGCGAAAACTGAAGTATAACAAGTGCTCTCTTGTCACACAGAAACAGCCATGATCGTTATTTAATGCTCACAACAAATAGTTAGAAAGCATGAAATGAAGCTAATAAATCTTCTGCTGAGCCTGACATTTTCAACAAACAAAAGTTCTCAAAGTTCTCAAAAACAGTTCAGTCTGATTTTCTTCATCTTAAACTAAACTTCCCACGTTCTTCAGTCACAGATCCATCTACTGGCATCACGCACTTAAACTAAAAACTGAAACACCCAGCTACTTGAACAAATTTAAGATTTTTCATTTTCAGCTCTACCTAAGCAACTTAAAATACATCTGTGCCCCCAGCATAAAACAAACTTTCTCAAACTTTAATTTCACAGAATTAAAAAGCCTGTGTAAAATACAACCGAGCAATACAGTTCCATTTCAATCTTATACGCAGTATTTCTTTAAGTAGAGATACATGCACCAAGCCTCCACATTCAGACTCCAAACAGTGCAATAGCCAACTGCAGAGGGACATCTAAAATATTTCTAGAAAGAAAACAGAGTCTCTTATAGGCTCAAACTATTCTTTGCAACCCACCCAATAAAGAAAAGGTCACAGATGTTTACTTCAGGTTACCTTCCTCCCCTGCCCTTCTGTCTTCAATTTACCACCCCTTTAACAGAAGTCAGGTGGATGGCCACAGTGTCTGGACACCCGGCTTGTGTTAAGGCATCACAGGCAACATCACATCAGACCTGTGGCACTTGGCCTGTCAATACAGGGCAGTCAAAGTGATGGTGTAAATTACATGATACTAACTATAAGCTTCTTAAATCTCCTCATTCATCTCTGGACAGTTTCGTACAGTACAACAAAAAACTAACCCGTGCCCACATGAAAAGGAAACTTCATTTTAGCTTGCTGAATCAGATCACCTCATCAAATAAGTCAGGTCAATTCCATTTCCATTACATATTTCTACAATTATAAAAGTCCCCTGTGCCCTGAAATTAATTTTGAAAGGCTTCGAGGTAGGTGGTTTAAGCTTAGAAGCACATGAAAGGAAAACAAGTTACATCCAAGAAATTTGACTCTTTTCAATATACTAATTGTAGACAGCGCTAGTAGCAATTCTGATAGCTGCTAGGAAACTAAAAGTTACTTAACAGCTATGATTTAAAGACTAGTTTCCATTGTAATTCTGCCAAATTTGAATCCTGCAGGCTGTAATTCTTCTTGCTTAGCTCAATATAATTTTTTAAATTATACTAGAAGAATTGCACCACATCTACAAGACAAAGAGTTTGTGCTGTCCACAAAACTCACATATAATTTTGAACAAAATACAAAACCTCTTCTAACCTCTTTGGGAAGAAACTTTTATGCCCAGTTATTTCACAGTACAGGCTTGAAATGTGACAGAACACTTAGGTCATCTAAAAGAAGAAATGCCTTGTATGGCCAATCTGTCCGAACTGCAGGCTGCTGAAGATTGCAGCTTGGATTAGACAGGTCAGGGGTAAAGCAAGAAGATACCTAGGCTAATGGGGGACACGAACAAAGGAGAAGGCTAGGCAAAGTCTGAAAAAGGTGATACTACAGGGGTCTATTTATATTAAAAACACATTTCACCTCCAATAGCTGGTTGATTTCCTGTGCACACTAAACTCACCTTGTATTTATGTGCGTTCTGCTATGATCGTATCACATTTTGCCTCTCACAAGATCCCTGACTCACGCTCTGCATTCAGTATATGAATAAGGACAGCACAGCAAACAATCTTATCTGCAGGACAACTGCTTTATTTACTGCATAAATGGGAAAGCACATATAACTGTTAGAAGCAGCAAAGGCAGCATCTCCATTCAGTATCCTAGGATGAAATGGGATACCAAACACACATGCTGTGCTTCAAACCTTGCTATGAGAACAGCAGCATCAGCAAAAGTCTAAGACAAAACCTGGGGCATGGAAGTTTCAAAGAGCTGCAAATAAGCCCACAGAGGACTGTCACAACCTTAAGTATAAATTGTCTGATCTAAGAAAGAATTTTCAAACATATTATTAAAAATGGATTTCCTACTACACGACAGCAATCACAATCTTCAATTCTAGGTTAATGAAGCCACAGGGACTTGAGAACTATCACAACAGTTTTCAAAGAAATAAAAGTTACACAAGCAGTAAGTGATTTTAAAATACAATTTGTACAAAAATTCTTTTAGGCATTTAATGCCTCATAAGGAAACAATGGAAGCAAAATGGAATTTTATTTCTTCTTTCTAAACATTGCCCTAAAAACCCTTGATCATTTACATTAGCAAAATGTAACTCAGGAACAAAAGTCCCTTTAAATCTCAGGAGTACTAAGTACTTTTTAAAGTTTTATCCTTGAACTTAAATCACATCTTGCACAAGTGTAGTAAAACTAAAGAGGGAAAACAAGCTTCTGACCCAGCCAGGTGCTCTGCGCTTGTAGAGAACTGAGGATGCACCCTGAGCCCCTTACTCATCAAGTCAGGAGCACTTCTCATGTGGCCAGAATAAGCCCACTCTCACAACAGCAAAATTGGTGCAGCAGCTCTGCACAGAAAAAGCTCTCAACACAGCCACGCGCTCAGAGCTTTTCTCACAGCCAAACCAAGAGCTTTTGTAAGTACTGACTTTCAACTCTCCTTCACTTTGAAAGAACTGGAAAAAACCTTTCTCTAGGCTACCATATCCCCTCCCAATCAGAACAATTTCTAGATTTACTTTTAGCAGTATTATTAAATTCCGTATACATGTATAGCAAATCTTCTTTAAATGCATGCATTCAAGTCTGACAAAGCTTCTTACTAGAAGACCTCTGTTGACTAAGTGTTTGCAAATAGGGCATGAGAACCATGCTTCTTACTGAGATTATTCCAGTATGACCTTTGAAGCCACATGCATCTGGCTAGGCTAGTTATTTTTAAAGAATCAAATTCTTTAAAGTACAGTAATTCCACAGTTTGCATTGTCCTTCAAACTCAAAAAGAACTCCTCTGGACATGAAGGATGGAAAAATAAAAAGTGGGTTGCCTAGAAGAGGGTGATAGAAAAACTGCAACAATTAAGAATATGAAACATAGTATCTACATGCTATTCAAATAATTTTGAAATCTGGGCATTTAACATTCTCAAATGAGTTATTTTGCTAGCTCAAGAAAAGAAGAACAAAAGTCATACCAGAAACTGTGGTCTACACAGGTGAGGGGAGGAAGAGGAGAATGGGATGTAGAGTCAGGAAGCTAGATAGACAGAGAAGCTGAACCGACCATGGATTCTGGATGAAGAATTTAGAAGACACCTAGGATTAGGAGCTGAGACACACACATACACACACCCCAAAAATAAAAACAAGAACAACCTAAAAAAAACAAAACCAACAAAACACCTCTCCAAAACCCCAAAAAATATAACAAAAAAACCCCAACCTACCCCAATAAAAATCCCATCACAAACCTACAGGCCTAGTAAGAGGCAGAGTAAGGGATGGAGATCTCAAGTAAGGGGCGCACACATGCACGCATGCGAACGTGTTAGCAGGAGGCAGGGATCAAGATAAGAAGCTTAAGGAGGACAAGACTGGGTTCTGAAACTGGGACCAGAAGTTAGACAGCACTGGGCATGAGCTGGTGCTACCAGGTTTAGAAAAAAATGGGGAAAATAGCCTATTTCTTCTACCAGACACTACCTTTTATACAGTGCCTCCTTTAGGGAGGCAGACACGTAAACACATGACTGACTTCAAACCTACATGCTTTATAGCAGGATGCAATGAATCTCAGTTGCTAGCAGAGATGAAACAGAAGACCAAACACCCACTGTTCTTCAGCATGCCAGAATGACACTTCAGACCATGCGGAAACGTTGCTCAGAATCAAGAAGAAGATCCTGTTTCCAAAGGAAATATTTAGCTGCCTTAACCATATATGCAGCCTTTTTCTTCCCTGTCTTGCAACATTCACTCTCGCTTTCAACTTTTGCAGCAAATGAAGCAGGAGCCATGTGGACAATACTGTACTTCACTCAGCAGTCTCAATTCCTCCCCAGTGCACAGCCATCAGTCCTGATGAATGAGGCAGTGGGGAACAGTAAGCAATCTTGTAAGCAGAGTCTGTGTACTAATATGTGCATAAAAAGGTAAAATTCAGATGATCTGCCTCTCCCACTTCCTACTCAGTATATTTTCCTTACACAACATTAACATTCATTCAGATTCATCTGTTCAGCCTGGAAAAAATAGTCTTAAATGTTTTGTCTACATATTCAGAGACCCCACAGATTTCACAGTTGTGAGTGAGTGCCTTTAAAAATTTAAACATGGCTTCACTTTCAGAAGAAAACAGTCCAAATATGAAAGACTGCTCTTGAAGTTACAGCACAAGAGATAAAAGCAATGGGAGCTTTTGCTTGCTGGAATAATCCAACAAGCTAAAAATTTTTGTCTTCCTCACAGACTAGATTACACATTAAAATCAAAGAGGATACAGAACAGCTACATTAAAATAGTTACAACAGCAACATGGCTATCCTACTTATAAACAGAACTAACAAATGAGAAGTTACATCATCTGACATTCTCCAAGGGCAAATTGTGCTTGACATATCAAACCTGATCAATCTGATCATCTCCTACAACCAAGTAACCTGCTCGGTTGATGTGGGATGAGCAGTGGACATTGTCTACCTGCATTTCTCCAAGGCTTGATGCAGTTTCCCACAGCCTCCTCCAGACTAACTCGGAGATTAAAGAAGCTACAGTCATAGAATCAGAACCAAGTACTTCCAAGGATCAGACACTTAAAACCGTGAGTAATTTGTTTCATTTATGATAAAACACATTAGAACATGTTAAATAATCTATCACATTGAAGGAAACATTTAAATTATTCAATTACCAGTGAAAACTGAAGAAATTAGGAAGACTTAAGACAAACTGAGGGAATGGGCAATAAAATGGGAAGACCAAAGGAGTACTGACAAATTAAAACAATAAACATTGCATGCATAATATAAATCATCTGGAATTATACTGGAATCTGAGCCACAAACTTAAGAATTCAGAATTCCTTTAGAGGCTCCCATAAAGCATTTAGCTCTTCTGCAATCACAGAGGTAATAAAAAGCAAACTTGGCTTGAATAAAATTTGGAATTAAAAAATGCCATGAAGGCTATTAAATCATCACTACAGAAGTCAATTGGATGTTATACCACAGCAAAGTGCTCACATCAAGATATGCTATATTGAAATAATAATGCAGTGCTGGAAAGTGGAAGGAGTATCAGAAACACTGGCCACTGACGTGCAACATTGAATGTGCATACATCCAACGCACAGACAAGCGCTGGAAAAGGCCATCCATGGCCCAAACCATTCTAGTGGCACCTGCCCTCCTTACCACTAAAATGCCTCTCCTTTTGCACTGGTATTTACTATACTGTTTCTTAAAGACAGAAGCTACACCTTGTCCAAATGCCGTACTGATGAGTACACTATGTAAGAATTAGATCAATAAAAGGAAAGGGAAAGGAGGCTGGCACCTTCCAAAGTGAAGTGCCTGTGTCTACCCAGAATACCTTTAAAATCTTAAGAGTATCTGAAAGAAAATAGCACCAACCCAGAAGGAAAGAGTTTGGGATTTGAGATTGTCAAGCTATAAAGGTACCACAACAAAAATAAAATGAATACAAACTAAAATAGTTTCTTATCTTCTTTCTAATTTTAAAATGGATGAGTTGTACCTACGATCCATTTTGTCTAACCTTCAGTAAGCTTTCTGAAGTGAAATATCATATTTTTCCCCTCCCTGCAGGCAAGTTCTGCCTAGATGGCAATTCACTTTAAAAAATTTGTACAAATATATTGAATTTTTGCATTATTTTTATATACATAATTTATATTTATATCTGCAAATATATGTTGATATATTATTTTATATATTTATACATTATATACATTTATATATGTGCAAATATGTATTATAAATAAATGCAATAAATAGATTGCCCACAATTATTAATGCTCCCCACAAATTAAAAAGTTGACATGACAAATAGATGAAAACCTGAATCCTCATTAACACCTCTAGTAACCTGAACCCAGCTGTACCCTCACACATGTGAAGCTGTCCTTCACATCCAAAAAACAGAAGTGAGAAATGCTCAACAGACCTAAGCACTTTGTTAAGGACATAATTTCCATGGTAAGTAGGGAGATCAGTCTTGTTTAATTTTGAAAATTCATTCTATTAACAAACAAGACATTATTTCATACCCAAGAAATCACCTTCAATCTGGAGATGCAGCAGTTCCAAAACTTTTTTGTAACCCTTGAAACCAACCTTGCAAAACAGGGGCATGGAGGAGTCAAGAACATATTATCCAAAGTGCCTTCAGCTCCTGCTAACAGCTTTGAAAACCTCTCAAGTACAAAGAACACCATTCATGTAGAGAAAGCATTTTGAAACAGCAGATAATATGGGGAAGTGGCAAAAAAGCACCACTGTGTGAAAAATTAAATAAATCATTCATATAAATCATTAACAATATTGTTGGCTCTCTATGTACTGCACAGGAAAGATATAAAAGGATATCAATGTTTAAAGAGGCAATAAGCAGGGTAAGAGAATAATGAAGACTGATATGACTTGTAGCGCAAAAGCTCCCAAAGGCCCTGTTCTGGATGGGAGTCCCACAGTGCTATGTATGGCAACAAAGATGAGTCCCAATCTCAGAAACCACACACCCAGAGGCAATTAAGCTAAAATAAAATTGACCAGGATATTAATCTGATGTAACAGCTTTGGTTTTTAGATGTGTTATGTTTTTGGAATCTGTACTACCACTTCAGCCTAGAGAAAGAGGGGTTACAATTGTCTCCTGATAACCTCATTCAGAAACAGCAAGAGATGCTAAGGAAGAAGAAACAAAAAATATTCACCTCTTCCATCCTGAAGGGCTTGGCTCACACAAATGCTGCTTATCCTGAAGAAGATGGGTCAAAAAAAAAATCCAAAGCCTGCTTTCCTGTTTAAGCAGGAAAAAGCAGATTCCCCAATTATAGAACTTTCAATTTATTATTTTTTTTTAAAGAATCTGGAACTGGTTGTTTAATTTCTATAAAATTGACTTTAATCTACAAAGAAATTTTCAAAGTCTGTTTCCATCAAAATATTAGCCTTTGATTTGCATTAGGTATCCTTTATAAAATGCACATTTTAAGAGAACACTGTAAGGAAATGGCTGGAAGTCATCCCAGAAACTACTGCATTATATATCCTCTCTGTAATTCAGGTGAAAAAGATACTATACATTATTCTGGATTGGGAGACAGAAAAGAACAAATCATTGTGGATTCAGCATCCAGAAAAGCTTTTTATGCAGCACGAATGTCCCTTTTAAAACACGTACCAAATTCTTCATCAAACTGAAAAGGTTTAATCAATTACCAACAAGTCTTCTGTTCACTTTTGCTAAGATGGAGGTCAAAGAGAGACTATAATCACAGTTCATTTTCAAAGTGATTAACATCAACGCGTGAACTTATGCAAATAATTGGTAAAAAAAGTAGTAAGAGGAACCTTGTTCTCCAACAATCAATACAGTAGCAACATGGAAAAGTCTATTATGGTCATAGACACTGACAGAAAAAGGAAGCCAAAATAACATCATGAGAAAAGCCTTGACAAACATGCCATTTAATGATGCAAACACAGTAACAATTACAGATTGTGCTTTGAGGATCACTCCACTTTTAAAAGCTCTCAATATCAGCATTTCTAAAATCCCACCATTCAACATTAAATACTGTAAAGTAAGTTAATACATCCCACTCATCCTTAATCCAGTAATACCTTTAAGTTTCGATGCACCTAATAGCAAAGCATTGCTGTAGCTAAAGATTATTCAAAGCCAGATAGATACTAAGAAATCCCTTAAGCCCCCTTCCTCCAGAGGAATGAAGCAAGACTTGAAGGTAACAACATATGGAAAATTAATGTGAAAGTAGCAGCCTAACATAGATACTAGAAAGCAGGGTAGCATCCAGAAAAATTTAGCTCTTAATAGAAAGCTTCCATTTAAATGGCATTCAGTGTCAGCTTTTTCAGTTATTGTGCATCATACGGCAGCTACAGCCTGATTCAAACCCTGTTTACACAGCTTGGAGCTCAGGTGCACAGCACAGAGAAAGCTCAGTGTAGCCAAGAGCCACCTTGAGGACAAAGCTGATAAAACCAAAGCCGATTTTCTTGCTAGGAAGAATGAAAACATACAAAAATTACATCTTTTCATGAACAATAAAACACCCAAATAGCAGCAAAAGTGGCTGTGTGCTTGTGTGTTTATATGTACAACCTGGTAACATCCACTGGCTGCAGAAGCTTGCAGTCACTGTATGCTCACGTGAGGCATGAGGGGTGAGGTCAGAGACATAGGGCACTTGCTGCACTTGACAGGACACTCTCAAGAGGGCTGCTTCTAATCCATCTCCATTTGCTGGCTGTGACACATTGCCCTCCCTATTGCCTAAAGCACAAGGTGGTGATCTAGTACCCAGAGAACTCGGTGGAGCCATGGTGAAATCACTATCACAGAACTAAAGTCTTCTACTATCCTCTGAATTTGACCTTTGAGCATAGCCTGAAGAGCAGCTCAAAGCATACAACCCCTAAATGTATACCAAGTTCCCCACAACTAAATGCCAAATAGTTATTAACACCTTTGAGGTACCTTGACTCCCTGGTGCTCTTTCCATCCTCAGCATCTGTACAATTGTACCCATTAGCAGCCAGAAGTCAGATTAAACTGCTTAGCACAGCTAACATTAGTGTTAACACTGTAGGAACGTGTTTAAATTTGACACTGAGTAATTAAACTAAATCATATGTATTTAAGTGCTCTGTTCCAAAGGCACTCTTGGATCACTGCAGAGCTGTAGAAAATTATGTATAACAGTCAGCGCACAGAAGAGAAGATAAGGAAATTTTCCTGACAAAGTCGAGGGAGCTGGTGTACTCTTAACATTGTCTGAAGAAAGAATATGGGTGTTGCATAGCACATAACCTATAAATTAAGCCATCAATAAAAAGAGAGGGAGAATGGGGGAAATAAAGGCAAAAAGAAAAATAGCTATTTCTTCAAATGAAACTCAGCTGCTGAACCCTTTCTATAAATCTAATTGTATGCATTTTAAAATACAAGAATACTTTGTTCTAAACATTCTTTCCTAGATGTCAAAATCAGCACAGAGGACTATGTATTACTTGATACAGATCTGACAGGCTACTATATTATGCTTTTAATGCTTACTGGTATGCTACAACAGTTAATTTATTAAAAAACCAAAGCTGTGTAAAAATAAAGTTGTATCTGTAAAATATTTCCATGAAACGTTTTTTGGCAGCTAATAACCCCTAAAAATGAAAAAAATGGTGGGTGAGAGAATTCTACCTAAAATAACTAATTGGGAAGAGGAAGGAAAGGGTAGCATGTGAATATGCAGCAAAATATTGATCTCTGTAACTGGTAGCAGGTTGTCTTTCAGATCACAGGTACTTTTACAGTTACACAAACGTCCTTGCTTGCTTAACAGTGAAGGTCTTAAAACAATTGACCTGATTTTTATCCCCTTTTTTTCACAGGGGTTGGGGGCTCCTATTCAATACGTCTGTTGCGCAAAATTAGGAAGAAAACACCCCACAGAAACAAAGTGAATACTGAATGACATTATAACAGAAAAATACACCATTAGCATAAGTAGAATAAGCAAACCTACAGCAGCACAGCACATTAACGGCAGTTTACATCAATATGAAATCTGCTAAAAGACAGTTTTAAAATGCTCTTACACCACAGAAAATCCAGAAGGCTTTTACGATGCTGAACTCATACAACACACAAAACGAAGTACAGGTAACATTGCTGAGAGATGTATGCGTCTTACCCGTGAGTACAGCTTTTGCTGAAGGGTCTGCCAGATCCAGCGCAGATTTCCCATCGGTGTTCCGAATATTTGGATCAGCTCCGTGCTGCAGCAGCACTGTGCAGGGAAAGCAGAAACAGTATCTTACCTCAGGTATGCACAGATTATTTACTGTTAAGTGTCTCCTCGGCATGATGTAGGCATAAACACACATTGCACAATTTTCTTTATGTTTTCCTTCCCTTTTTTTTTTTTCCCCCCTCTCTCTTTTTTTCTTTCCCTTTTTCGTTAAGCACTGCAGCAAAGGATCTTAGCAAAGGCTAAGTTGGCAAGTTAAGGTATAGTAAGATCACATGACTTTGCATGATAAACATGAACCCTGAATCTCTTGCAGTACTCAGTTTTGGGTTCCTCCTGACAGCTTTCTGGGAAGCTGTGCATTCACTGACTCCCACTGGGAAGTCTGCTGTGTAACCTGCTCCTGCCTTTACTACCACTACTGCTGCTTGTTACCACTCCTGTTCCTTTTTGTGCCGAATATCCCAAGTCACCCCGCCTCTGTAAATCAGTAACACGCCAGCCTTTCAGTGGCTCATCACTCACATACAAAATCTTAACCACAGCATTCCAGCTTGCCTTTAAGAAGTGTAACAAATAGGGTAAAGATGTGTAGCCTAGTACCCTGCAGTCTGGATATTCAGAGGCTATTATTCTGACCAGTATTTCTTTTCCCTGCTAAGCTTATTAACACATAAAAACTCAAGTACATAAAAATACTTAGCATGCAATATGCAACCATATGGCTAGGAAGGCATTGATACAGCAAATTACCATCCAGAAAAGCTCATTAAAAAAGGAAAACACTATTTCACCTGTAAATGCTTTTGACAAGAAACAACCTAACAGCAATGCAAACCAAACTGCTCCCCCTCCTCAAGATCAAGACATTTTCTACAGAATTGGACAACAAAGCCCACAGCAACATCAGAGGTCTGACGAAAAGACCTCCATTTCCCCAGTGTTGTGCAAAATAAGCACAACATATTACAAATTCAGAGCAATAACAATTTGCACAAGTATGAGTAACAGGACAGTGTACAGAGGTGCAGAGACTCAATGTCAAGGAGAAAAAAAC
Organism: Psittacula echo; assembly: GCF_963264785.1. Taxonomy (NCBI): domain Eukaryota; kingdom Metazoa; phylum Chordata; class Aves; order Psittaciformes; family Psittacidae; genus Psittacula; species Psittacula echo. The sequence continues at coordinate 49,008,616 of NC_137735.1, read as the reverse complement.
CAGCAGATGTTTATGCTCATATGACCACATCTGTTGAGATACAGATGGACAAATATATTCGCCAACACTTTTTGTAACTAAGGGTGTAAAACCACTTGAAAGACAGGATTCTCCAGGGAACAATAACTTTATCCAATCCAAAACAAAAGTAATTACCAATATTACATTACACATATCACTTTAACCAGCAAAAGGCTTTTCAAAAATAATTTTTTTTCCTAAATTAAATTTTTAACTGGTAATTTACTCAAACCTCTTTTATTTTACAATTCTGACTTTAAATGCTTTTAACGGTTTCATATATTTTAACTTGCAGGGCACTATGTTACATGCTTGCCCTAAGCTGAATTTTTACAGAAGTCTGGTGCTTTAGTGAAGCAAATTCACTTATTTTGTGCTTTGCCAAGAAGGTGCAATCTTCCCGTGTTTTTGAAAGGGGATTCAAGTAGGCAGATTGGGCTTCTCCTAGGAGGTTTCTTCTTTGGTAGTGTTCCCCCCATGTCAAAATCAAGAGAACAACATTGAAAAAGAAAATAGAATAAAACCAGCTAGCACGTGCTCACAGAAACTTGTTAAGACCTGGCACCCATGCTTCTGAAGATGCCATCTGTGCCATACATGCTACCACCCCCTTAGAGATCTTACTCAGGGATAGGTTTGACTCTGAGCCAGCCTCACAAGCCAGTCAGGTGCCCTCCAGCGGGAAGTGAACAGGACTTTTTGCAGACTGTTTTTTAAACACAGTAGGTAGTACAGAAAGTAAGTCTGGAAGGAGAGACACACTCGCTATGCCCTCTTTTTATTCTCTAGCACCCTGCTAGTAAGTTTATACTCCAGGGGAGTGGGAAGCCATTTGTCCCAAAGGCAATCAGAGTAAAAGTAAGACTCTAAGTGAGGGAACCAGCAAGTAAGTGTCTATCAAGAGAAAGCAGGCAGTACAAAGTGCTGTATGCAGTGGATATCCAGTATGCACTGGATAAGAAGACAATGAAGGATTCACATGGCGAAAAGCCTGAGACAATGAGCTCGAGGAGAAAACTGAACAAGATGCAGCAGGGAAGAGATAATAGCTCAGATAACAAGTCCAGGAAAAAAGACCAGGAGAGAGGAATGACTGGGATTTGACTAGAGTTTGGAGGTTTGGACTAGCACATGAAGCCAAGCTGAGGTAGGTTATGTTACAAGAAAGCCTCTGAAAAATGAGAAGTAACAGGCATAGAGATGTCCAAGGGATCTGCAACTGCCCGAGCCCAACATTAAAACAGAAGCACAGATTTTCAAGTCTCTTAATACTGCAGTCCTGTGCAAACCCAAGCAAGAACGCTTCCTGGCTACATCTGCTGGCACACAGAGAAGATGACACCACAATACTGCTTTCAGCTCCTCTCCTAAGGATGAACTGGGCTGGTATGGTTAAGATGATTATGCAGTTTATCTGACCTGTTCAATCATGTTAATGAACCAAGAAGGGTTTTGGTATGACTTGCAACATACACTAAAAAACCTGGCATGGAAATCGTATTTTAAAGACTTAGAGAAATACACTAGAAACTTATATCAGTGCTTAAGCTGGTTGCCTGCAAAAACCCTGAATTTGTGATTGCCTGTGGAACATGCACTTGAAGTGGACAAATGAGGTTCAGAAGAAGAACTGGTCAGAATTCAATTGCTGTAACCATGAGACTTATCCTTCTTGCATCTGCAATCACACATGCCACCCACCATAATCTTTCCAGCCTCTCCAACAGCCAAGGGTACGGTCCTGCAAATAGCTCCCTTGTTCAGTCCTAGAGACAGACGTACCCTGTGAATTGAATGCAGTAGCCTCTTGGGAGAAAAAAAACCCAACACCTTATCATATAAATAAAGACTGTATTAGGATGCAGATAAATAAAGGAAACAAATTCAGGTCACAACAGAAGTCTTATTCTTTCATCTTTTCTACTGACTATTTCATTCTATCCTCTCCATACTTTGTTAGTACATAATCTCACAAAAAGCTCTCCATGTGAGCAATGTTGCCATCAACATGAATTAAAAGAAGATATCCAGCATTTGATGTTTAGCCTAGCCGTGTAACGCAGCTGTACTTTTATGCCCCGCAAACCACAGGTAGCTTATAATTGAATGTTCTCCTGCTTGTTCAAAACCTTGAACACTTTAGCCTAACACAAAGTCTCTTCTAACCACAGGGTATTTGAGATTTAGATACAACGCATGTGTCTTAATTTCCTTTTCAATGCACCAGGAATGTGTAAAAATGTCAAGACCGATCTCCTGTTTGAGAAAAACATTCTCTTTATAATGAAACACAACAGAACAAGCCATTGTAGCTAACTATAGCTATTCTGGATTTCAAACACTGCACACCGGTTTTAGAGAATGGTTTCTGAGTAGCCTGGACAGGAAATGTGGCAATAGCTTCTGTCAAGAAACTGCTGTTAACCAGCAAGCATAAGGATGGTGTATGCATACAAACTCACTCCTGGAACGAAGTTAATTAGCACATTTTGATATGCTGGTTTATTTTCTCTGGATAGTGGGGACATTGAGGTTTATTATTTTTCTGTACTACAGGCAAAGCCCTTAATCTAGCAATACCATTATCTATCTGGCTATCCTTGCCTTTCCTACAGACTACACTGTACAAAGAGTATAAAGAAGCTCTTCTTTTAATTGACTCTTCATATTGTATATTAACATCAAAGTCCTGTAAGCTTAACTATAGAACAAACATGAACTGCTATGGAGTTTTATTTTTACTCTCACTGCAACTGCCACAATGCATCACTTTCTGATCTTCACATACCATCTGAAATGCTTTATTTAATTACACTGCTATTATACCAGATCAGTACTGGAGATAAGAAAGGCCACATTCTTCCCACCAAATTAAAGTTACAGTATTGCACAGAGCATGACATACAACCGCAAACCCCTTCACATCCTTGCCAACTTGCTATGGCAGGAGGAATCCTAAAATTAAACACTTGGCCCACAGCCTCCTGGCATAGGTATTTTGAACTGTGAAGCTAACCAACACTCTTCTGGCTGTCAAATTATAAACCCACCAAGAACAAACATTTTTACTTTTAGCAGTTTCAACCTTCACATTTTCACCAGCAAGGTATGGCAAAACCTTCTCTGGTAGCTACACAGCAACAAGGGAGAAATAAGTTTGATTAGAAGAAAAAAAAATAATGGGAGTTTGTCTACACACAGACCATCACCCAAGTACTCAGCCCTTCCTCCTTCACACTGCTCCAGTTAGAAGTGCACCAAAGCAAAACATTTTTGATTGAAAGAAAAATACAATGGGAAAAAGGTGGGAATAAAAATCAGTTCAATTGTTCCAATATTAGGCACCAAAGATCAGAATACTTCTGTTACAGTTTGTCTAGGCCCGGTATCCACAAGCTTCTGAGTATACTTACAGGAATGCTGATGGAAAGTTCACATTTGGTTTCAAATTGGACGCATATAAGTACAAAAAAGGACACATCCAAACCTTTGACTGTTGAGCAAAAAGCAGCAAGATTAACAGGCAAACCATCCAGAAGTATCTGTATTTAAATCTGCCTATTGCTTTTAATTACTTTTCCAGAGTTCCTCAGAGCTCTCTCATCACTGTGTCCCACTGTCTTGCACTTGTGGTCCCTTCCAGCGTATCCTAGCTTTAGTATATACCTTTTCTTCTCACTTTTCAACTTCTCCTCCCGCAGATGATCTCCAAAGGTCCTTTCCAAACCATGTAGCTTTATCTACTTACTCACAAAGTACCAAGTTACAGAGCAAACAGCCTAAGAAAAAGCCCTCCTTTTGACTTACAATATAGGCACTATCTTCCATTTCTCTAAATGATACCTTTAAAGCTGGTCACTCTCTCAGCAACCTTAGGTCCCAAGAACACACATACCTCAGTACTAGTCACATGCACGACATGTTTCAACATTATACTTGACAAGAAACATAATGTGCTCATTTACTTCCATATTCTGAAAACATGTAGACAATACACTGGAATCCAAACTATTCAATTCTTTTCAGCCAATGCTAAAAGGCATCTTCTCCCCTAACTAGTTCTACATGTAAATCAAACCACTGAGGTTTTGAAGCTTTTCTCATGTTACAAGGACAACAACTTCTTGCCTAGAAATTATGCTTCTGTGATTCAGATCAAATAACCCCATTTTGGCAAGTTACCAGACACATAAGCCTTTTTACTAAATGACTTCATATAACAAAAGTTGTAGCACCATACTCTTAACAACATAAAGTTGAATATATGACACACAGCTAACAATATTAACAACTGTATCACTGATTACCTCCCTGAGCAATCCCAGTCTTGGCTGCATGGTTAAGAAAAAGACTATATTCATCTGTCATCGGAATTACAAGGTGAAAATGTGAGAGGCAGTATCACTTCAGAGGCTGCACACAGCTCTAAAAGTTTGAGTGTCACTACTTGACCTGATAACATCCATGGCCTCAAACATCACTGCTAGCTCAGCCAAGAGGAGCTGGAAGAAAAGAGAGGCCCTCTGCTCCTGGCTGTCCCTCTATAGTGAGCCAAAGCTGAATGAAGAGAAGACTATGAAGCAGGGAGGCTAAGCACACTGATGGATTTAGTTCAGAGTCAGGGCAGAGGTGATAATTAGATGTACCTAGGAGCACCACAGGTGGCTTTTAGTAAGAAGAGATGATAACCAGGTGGCAGTTCAGGATAGGCCTGCATTTGGTAGGAAACAGGCAAACACAAAAAAAGCAAAAAGAATGAATAAAAGCAAGGCTAGCAATTAAATCCCTAAGGAAATTTTGGGAGAATACAGTAGAAGTCCCCATGGGTACAAGTTGGACAAGTAAGGAAAAGTTGCAGAACGCTGGATCTCCAGCAACAAAGGTGTCTCCAAACAGTTAATCGCTGAAGACTTCAAAGACCTGCATTACCACAGCTGCTTTGTAGGGTTTTATTGCTCAGATGGCAGACTGACGTGGATCTTTCAGGCTCAGAGCTGCTTTTTTCTGAGGCAAAGGCTAAGGAGGACCTCACTAAGCTGAGAAATTCTGTCCAGCTAGTCTCAACACCCCTCGGACAAAGATGCCATGCAGAACAGTGCTTAACTTTAAGGGGAGATGGGAAGGTACAAACACCAGCCTCCAGGGGAATAAGGAACATCTCTATTAGGATGAGGACAGCACTTTGAGGCAGAGAGCAGAAGACTGTGCAGCCTTTATATCTCCATCCCAATTAAAAAAAATCCAAACACCTATCTTTGAAGGACTGCAAAGAATTGTAAAGCTGCCTGCATGCAAAAGAGCACTCTCACAGGCTACAGTTTCACCTAGACCAGGATGGCAGAATTACCATCCCCAGTGTTATGCTGGCAACAAAGCAGATGAGAAAAATGATCGATTGCCCAATCCAGTTTATCATGCAATGACACAACATGCTCCAGTTGGCACCAGAAAGGACAGTAGAGGTGCTCATGCTGGTGACAAGAACTGAAAAGGATCATTTTGCTGTTCAAGTTAAGGGTATATCTAACATTACCAGCCAAAGTCCTGGTGGGTCAGCATCGGCTGCATGCACTTCTCATCATTTTGTCTTCCCTGCTTCTCTTTTTCAGGGCATCTCAGCTTCCCATTACCCCAGACAATGGCTTTATTCCCAATGAACCAGCATGTTGGTTTTGTTCTTTGTTGGGGCCAGACAGAGCAAGAGACAAATATGCCAACCACAGTAGTATGAAGTAGATGAAGAGGAGCTTACAAAAGCAACACAAGTCCCCACTATTCAGAAGCAAAAAATTGTAAAGGCAATTAGAGTAGCGCTCGCCAACAGCATAGGCAGAAACAAAAAGTTTCAATAGCAGAAGACAGCAGCAGATAAGTAGCGGGGGAAGGTGATGGAGTTCTGAACAAAAAGCCAGGGACTGCAGACGTATTAGGAACCAAGAGGGAATCACCTGCAAAATGCCTCAAAGGAATTACGGCATGTTCCTCTGAAAAGGTCAGTGCCTCTATACCAATGTATGCAGCATGGGCAGCAAAAAGGAAAGAAGCCACAGGAGCTAGAAAGCTATGGTCTAATCACTATCACAGAAATAATGGTGGGAAGGATCACACAACTGGAGTGCTGCAATCAATGGCTTGAAACTGCTCAGAAGGGACAGGCAAAGAAGGAAGAACAGGCAGGTTCCCTCCATGTAGAAAAACCAAACATGGATTGACTCCACAAAGCTGCTTTGAAAAACAGCAGTGAACAAGTTGAGAGTTTATGGGTAAAAATTAGGGCAAAGCCAACAAAGGAAACCTCACGGTTGGTGTTTACTACAGGCTGCCCAAACAAGGGGAGCTTGTTGACGAAGAGTTCTTACTTCAACAACAGGAGGCATCATGCTCACAGGCTTTGACCCTGCTGGGGGACTCCAATCACTGTGACATCTGCTGGAAAAGCAGCACAGCAATCTGTAAGCAGTCCAGGAGACTCCTGGAGTGTGTCGGGGATAATTTCTTAATCCTGGTGACAGACAGCACACCCAGAGGAGAAGCATTAATAGACCTGCTGCCTACCAACACAGATGAACTAATTGAGGATGTCAAGACTGGTGGCAGCCTGAGCTGCAGTGGTCATGCCCTCGTGGAATTCACAATCTTCAGGGATATGGGCCAGGTGAAGAACAGTCAGGGCTCTGAATTTTAGGAGAGCAAACTTTCAGTTGCTTAAGGAATTAACGGATGGAACCCCTGGGAAACTGCTTTCAGGGACAAAGGAGCTGAACAGAACTGGCAGTGCTCTAATGACATTTTTCTTTGAGTGCAAAAGCTCTCAATTCCCATGTGTAAGAAATCAGTAAGAAATGCGGGAGACAAACATAGCTAACTAAGGACCTTCTGGTCAAACTAAAGTGCAAGAAGAAAACACACATGCAGTGGAACCAGGAACATGTATCCTGGGATGAATACTGGATGTGTAGGTATGGGATCAGGAAAGCTAAAGCACAGTTAGAGGTGAATTTGGTACAGGTTGCCAACAATACAAAGGGCTTCTACAGAAACATTAGCTAGAAAAGCAAGACTAAATAAAACATAAGAACTAGTGACAACTGATATGGAGAAGGCTGAGGTACTGAACAATTCTTTTGCCTCTTCCCACATCTCTCAAGCCTCTGAACCTCAAGGCAAGGAATGCAAAATGAAGTCACTCTCATTGCTAAGTGAAGATCAGGTTCAAGATGACCTCAGGAACCTGAATATACGGAAGTCCACAGGACCCAGTGAGATGTTTCCCAAGGTCCCAAGAGAATTAGCTGCAGTAGTTGCCAAACCATTCTCAATCATATTCAAAAAGTCATGGCAGTCAGGCAAATTCCCACTGACTGGAAAAAGGGAAACATCATGCCCACTTCTAAAAAGGGTAAAAAGGAGGACCCTGGGAACTACCAACCAGTAAGCCTCATGTCTGTGCCCAATGAGATAATGGAACAAACCCTCTTGAAAACATGTCAAAACACATGGAAGACAGAGGGAGCTGATTAGAGACATCAAGGGCAAATCATGCCCAACTAATTTGGTAGTCTTCTACGATGACTGATGATTGCATCAGCCAAAGGAAAAGAAACAGATATCATCTACCTCAACTTCTGTAAGGCTGGAACAGGTTGTCCAGAGAAGCTGTACATGCCCAACACTGAAAGTGCTCATAGGGCTTTCAGCAACTTTGTCTAGTGAAAGCTGTCCCTGTCCATGGCAGAGGGGCTGGAACTAGATGATCTTTAAAGGTCCCTCCCAACCCAAATCATTCTGTGACTGTAATCCTGCAACCTGGCTCCTGGAGATAAACTTTTAAAATTTACATGGACTCACTGTCTTAAATGGTTGTTTCTAACTAAAAGAAAGCTACCTCTAGTTTGGCCAAATGGGACATAATCTAGATGAACTCATAGCACCTACATGCATGTTTCATTACCTTGTCATTAGATAAGCAATAACAACAACTGCTGGCGCATCAATACATGCTAGGAGAGCAAGCATTCTATGCAGACAGCTTAGAATATAGCTCCTCGCAGAGGCATTTCTTGCTTAACGACCAAAATGACCATTTGGTTAATCACGGACAGACGACAGCCATATCAAACATCTGACTTTCTTGACACAGATCTGCTCTTTTAAAGGAAGGTTCTCACACATCCATACACTATGGAAACTGTACCAGCCCCTACAGTAACAGGATGCAACTATCAAACTGAGCAGAGCCCCAGCAAAACAAGAAACGGAAACAACGCTTAGAGGTCAGACTTTGCTTCAGCTTAGAGATGAACAATGCTCACAAACAGGCTTCAAGACACCAAAGACACAGAAACAGTCAAAGCAGCAGCATGAACTTACTTGTTACTTATGGTTGTTACTACTCCCAGTAACAACTTTTTTGTTTGTTTGCCTTGAGGGGAGAAGGAATTAGACAAAAATAATATTACAAAGCATCACTTTAAAAGGACTTTATCCTATTTTCATGCAAGCTCTAATTTTTCAGAGCAACTTTTGTCTCAGCCCCATTGTTCGTCTCCAAAGTACTTCTAGACTTTGCTCACCAAAGTTCCAACTTCTTAGCAAGATAGCCTGACTCCTGGTTTATACATAGATTCTATAAACTTTATTTCCCAATACACTAAAAAAATACTTCAATGCATTCTAGAACTAAGTTTTCACTAGATGCTCCAGAGATCAGATTTATCTAATCAAAGTAGGGGAAAAGGATATGAACCAGACAACCAAAACCACAAGCATCATTGCGACAGTCAGAGCTCTTTCAGCAGGATGAGAAGATACCTTTTAAAAAGGCTCCCTCCTCCTTCAGTGACTACCCACAACTGTTTCTCCATAAGTAGGTACATCTTAACTATGATTAGTTTCCTATATGTAGGAAGCACAACACAATTGCTCTCTGGTACACCAAGTTCTGCCTACCAGTGATTAAATACACATAGGGGGTGAGAGAACAAGCAGAAAGTTCCAGAGGCTGTGGGCAACACAGCAGGCTGATGATATCCTTCTGCCCTCAGAGAAAGAGCCAGAGTTGGTAGATTGCTCTACCTACATGAACAGCAATTCAAAACCTTGATCTTGCCTGGTCTTAATGAAGTAAATATTCCTGTTTCCTTTTTTCGACGGAGTACTTTCCAAGTTAAAATTTTCCATTTCAGCTAACAGTGACGAAAAAAAGTACGTACAGGTTATGCAGAATGCAATCCTTTAGTCAGCAATCTCAAAACTTTAGTGTGACTGCAGCTTTTTTGTTGGGTTTTTTTCTTTTTCATCATGCAAGAGATGGCTCTGCCAGTCCAGAACACTCCCTCCAAGCACAAAATCCACACCAAAAGCTATATAGCGTAGAGGAAGCTTTGGGGCTTCCATAGGGAACTTAAGCTTCTAAGTTACAAACAAACAAAAGAACAAAACAAAACCAAAATCTTTAAGCTAGCAAGCAATAAAGGATAGCACACTAAAAATTTATTTAATCCCATTTATTAGCATTCATGAACATGCATTCCTTTTCACAGAATCTCAATGAACCACAGAATGGTTGAGGTCAAAAGGACCTCTGCAGATCATCTGGAACAGCCCCCACTGCTGAAGCAGGGCTGCTTATAGCTACTGGCTAGGACTGTGTCCAGATGGCTATAGGCGGCCCCAGATCCCTCCAAGGAAGGGAAGTCAGCAACCTCTCAGGCAATCTGTGCTGGTGGTGGTCACTCCGACAGTAAAAAGTGTTTCCTGATGTTCAGAGAGAACCTTACATGTTTCGGTTTGCATCCATTTCACACAGGGGCTTAAGAATCACACCTCAGTGTGTTCAAGTAGTCATTTAGAACATTATGTTGTTAGTGTGAAAAATGGAATAGAAAGCATTTAACCAGAAGAGCTTTTTATTTTAAGAAAAACCCCTACACCCCAAAAATACAACCCAAAACACCAACAGTAGCCCATTTGGAGATGGTACAGGTGGAGGCCTTACTATGCAACAATCACACCCCTTTTCCTTCCAGTGACAATTTTGCAGCTGCTTGCTCTCTAAGCATTTAGAATCATAGAATCACAGAATAGTTAGGGTTGGAAAGGACCTTAAGATCATCTAGTTCCAACCCCCCTGCCACGGGCAGGGACACCTCACACTAGACCATGTCACTCAAGACTCTGTCCAATCTGGCCTTGAACACTGCCAGGGATGGAGCATTCACAACTTCCTTGGGCAACCCATTCCACTGCCTCACCACCCTCACAGTAAAGAACTTCTTCCTTATATCCAATCTAAACTTCCCCTGTTTAAGTTTTAACCCATTCCCCCTTGTCCTATCACTACAGTTCCTAATGAAGAGTCCTTCCCCAGCATCGTTATAGGCCCCCTTCAGATACTGTTTTAGTATGCTATTTTGTTGAACACCTAGAAATCTAGGAAGAGGGCCAGGAGACCTGCGTGGCTAAATAAGGAACTGCTGGGTATGCTCAAGTGGAAGAGGAGAGTTTACAGGTCACGGAAGGAGGGGCTGGCCACTCGGGAGGAATATAAGGCTGCTGCTAGAGGATGTAGGAAGGCAGCTAGGATGGCTAAGGCCTCCTTAGAATTAAATCTGGCGAGAGGGGTCAAGGACAGCAGAAAGAGCTTTTTCAAATACATAGCTGATAAAACTAACACCAGAGGCAAGGTTGGCCCACTGGTGAACGGGATGGGTGCCCTGGTGACAAAAGATACAGAGATGGCAGAGTTATTGAATGCCTTCTTTGTCTCTGTCTACTCTGCCGGAGGCAGTCCTGAAGAGCCCTGTACTCCTGAGACCTCAGATGAAGTCAGGTCACTGGAGCGGTTTGCCTTAGTCGACAAGGAATGGGTTAGGGACCAGTTGAGCAACCTGGACATCCATAAATCCATGGGTCCAGATGGGATGCACCCCCGGGTGCTGAGGGAACTGGCGGAAGTCATTGCTGGACCACTCTCCATCATCTTTACCAAGTCTTGGGAAACGGGACAGGTGCCTGAGGACTGGAGGAAAGCAAATGTCACTCCAGTCTTCAAAAAGGGCAAGAAGGAGGACCCGGGTAACTATAGACCAGTCAGCCTCACCTCCATCCCTGGGAAAGTGATGGAACACCTTATCCTTGATGCCATCTTAAGGCATGTCAAGGATAAGAGGGTTATGAGGGGCAGTCAACATGGCTTTACCAAGGGGAAGTCATGCTTGACCAACCTCCTAGCCTTTTATGAGGAAATAACATTGTGGATGGATGATGGCAGAGCGGTGGATGTGGTCTACCTTGACTTCAGCAAAGCATTTGACACAGTCTCCCACAGCATCCTCATAGCTAAACTGAGGAAGTGTGGCCTGGATGATCAGGTAGTGAGGTGGACTGCGAACTGGCTGAAGGACAGAAGCCAGAGAGTTGTAGTCTATGGGGCGGAGTCTAGTTGGAGGCCTGTATCTAGTGGAGTGCCTCAAGGGTCAGTACTGGGACCAGTATTATTTAATATATTCATCAATGATTTAGATGAGGGAATTGAGTGTACTGTCAGCAAGTTTGCTGATGACACTAAGCTGGGAGGAGTGGCTGACACGCCAGAAGGCTGTGCTGCCATCCAGCGGGACCTGGACAGGCTGGAGAGTTGGGCAGGGAGAAACTTGATGAAATATAACAAGGGAAAGTGTAGAGTCCCGCATCTGGGCAGGAACAACCCCAGGTTCCAGTATAGGCTGGGGAACGACCTGTTAGAGAGTAGTGTAGGGGAGAGGGACCTGGGGGTCCTAGTGGATGGCAGGATGACCATGAGCCAACACTGTGCCCTTGTGGCCAAGAAGGCCAATGGCATCCTGGGGTGTATTAGAAGGGGGGTGGTGAGTAGGTCGAGAGAGGTCCTCCTTCCCCTCTACTCTGCCCTGGTGAGACCGCATCTGGAATATTGTGTCCAGTTCTGGGCCCCTCAGTTCAAGAAGGACAGGGACCTGCTGGAGAGAGTCCAGCGCAGGGCAACTAAGATGATTAAGGGAGTGGAGCATCTCCCTTATGAGGAAAGGCTGAGGGAGCTGGGTCTCTATAGTTTGGAGAAGAGGAGACTGCGGGGGGACCTTATTAGTGTATATAAATATATAAAGGGGGAGTGTCATGAGGATGGAGCCAGGCTCTTCTCAGTGGCAAACAATGATAGGACAAGGGGTAATGGGTATAAACTGGAACACAAGAGGTTCCACTTAAACTTGAGAAGAAACTTCTTCTCAGTGAGGGTGACAGAACACTGGAACAGGCTGCCCAGGGGGGTTGTGGAGTCTCCTTCTCTGGAGACATTCAAAACCTGCCTGGACACATTCCTGTGTAACCTTATCTAGGTGTTCCTGCTCCGGCAGGGGGATTGGACTAGATGATCTTTTGAGGTCCCTTCCAATCTCTAACATACTGTGATACTGTGATACTGTGAAATCTTAACTGCTGCCCTACTGTCTGAGCAATTTATGCTTTCATCTATATCCCAAGCTGAAAACTACTTTAAGGACAGCTCTTCATTGCTCAGTCCCAATTTCACTTTTCTCTGAATGAATTCACCTTCCTACTTCAGATTTTATTCAAATAAATGTCAGCTGTAAACCTGATATCCCACTTGACAGATTAAGGGCCCTGCTTTTAGTGTCCTTGAAAAGCAAAAGCAGCCCCCAAGTAAATCAGGTCAACAAGTAGCATCCTGAGAGGAAAAGTAATTGAGGAGAGTTAAGAGAAATGAAAGACCAAGTCCAATCTCCTCCTCCATATGCATGGTGTCCCCCCACGTCTCCCTTCTTCCTGGGCTTGTCATTTGCTCTACTTCCTCCCCACCAGCAGCACAGGGGGACAGGGAATGGGGGGATTTAGTCAGTTCATCCTATGTTCTCACTGCTGCTCTCTCCTCTTCAGTGGGAGGACTCCTCACACTCTTACCCTGCCTCAGCGTGGGGTCTCCCGCACAGGAGACAGTCCTCCACCAACTTCTCCAACGTGAGTCTTCATGAAATGCTCCAGCGTGGGTCCCTTCCATGGCTGCAGTCCTTCAGGAACAGACTGCTCCAGCATGGGTCCCCCATGGGTCACCAGTCCTGCCAGCAAATGTGCTCAAGTGTGGGCTCTTCTCTCTATGGAGGCACAGATCCTGCCAGGAGCTTGCTCCAGAGCAGGCTTCCCATGGGGTCACAGCCTTCTTCCAGCATCCCCTTGCTCCACCATGGACCTCCATGGGCTGCAGGGCGAATGCCTGCCTCACCATGGTCTGCAGATGAATCTCTAATCTGACGCCTGGAGTACCTCCTTTTCTCCTTCTGCACTGACCTCAGTGTCTGCAGGGCTGTTTCTCTCACATATTCTCACCTTTCTCTCCAGCTGCAATTGCTCCCACACAGTAACTTTTTTCTCTCAAATACATTATCATAGAGGTGCTATTGCCTTTGCTGACTGGCGTTCTGTAGGTGTTGTGTCCCAACCCTCCAACCCTGCCATGCAAACCTAACACATTATGCTACCCATTTCTTCCCACTGAATTTTGCAGGGAAAAAATCCTGGAAGTATGTGATTAAGAGCTAAACTGTTAAGATTAAAGAAGCCCCAGCAAGCCAAATAACTTGTGCATATTTCACATAAAACTTGGACCTTGTGCCAATTTTGTAAACTCATCCTTAGTCCACAGCATAGTTACCAAGTATTTGAGAAATACAAGAAGTACAGGAAACCAAGCTGATCAGTCTATGAAATTGTTGATAAAGCTACAGGCTGGCCAGAAGACACTGCCATCCCCTCCTTAAACGCAGCAGCGCAAGTCTTCTCCTATTTAACATTAGGTCCTTGACAAGCAAGCATTCTACACTGCAAAAATCTCACTGTCAGGCAAGATACCATCACTATTGTGGGTCTCATGCTAGAGAAGGGCACATGTTGGATCAGCCTGAGTGTGTTCCTCTCCTGGGTCACACCTGTGTCCTATGCCATCCTTTTATCACCCCAATAAAAAAAAATTGCTGCAGCCAATTCCTCTTGGTTCCCTTGAATCCTTGACATGTAAGTTCAGTATCCAGTACCAGAGGTAGGTCAAAAGCACTGTGCCTAACTATGGAATTACTCGGTACTGCTTGCCTGGACAAGACATCAGCAAAACATGAAGCAGCATGCACAGCAGGATTCACACAAGACACTTCAGCCTTTCCCAAAAAGGATTAGCTTTGTCTAAGAATCATGGTGCGTCTGTATAAACATGGAAAAACAATGAATTAGAGGGGCACAGGAGACTACTTTCACCATGAATCCTAGCTGATGAAAGACTGAAGACCACACAGAACAAGAGGCAAGCGCACAGTATTTTCCTTAGACTTCAGACACCCATAGTTCATTTGTGCACTTCCTTTACATTTCAGAAAGAGAACATTAAAAATAGACACCTTCCTTTGCTCACTATATAACAAATATTTAATTGCATGCACATTTTTTACAAGCAAGACCTTTATATGCCATAGTAATACTTTAATCAATGTTTTCCATTAGACTAAGAAAACATCCGAGAACTCTGCTAGAATGGCCCCATTCATTTATGCCTTAGCAGCTACACATACATCTAGAGATTGATTTTAAACCACATATGAACTGCATTAAGACCATATGGCTCCTCTCAGAAGCTAAAAGCAAATATTGCTACAGTAATCAGTAGCATAGTCTCACAAGATTGAGTATGTCTGCAAGATATTCAGAAAACCACTGTAAACTGGGATGGAACATCTGAAAGCTGTTTCAGTGTCTGCAGGAGCCGTATCTGTTCATTACTCTATGCTGGATAATATGTAACTTCCTTTTTGCCTCCCTCTCAATTTGCTAATAGTTAACATCAGAACTTTTGAAGACATTACTTCCCATAAACATCCTACAGCAAGCTTTCCAACAGTGTTTTGCATACTATCATACACCCTCCTTCGCTGCAAATAACCAGATTGTGATTTAATCAACACTTGTAAAGAAACATCATAAGATACTGACTCTTCTCATTCTTCACAGATTCGCCTGTGCCAAGCAGACAAAAAAAGACAAAAAGACTAATTTACTTGATACCTGAATTTTAGGGAAGAAGAAATAGAATTGGGAAGAAGTTGAAACTCACAGACAGGTTGTAGCATATTAGCTGTCAATACAATTCAAACCTAACGGAAAGACAGATGGCTTTCAAAACATACAGTGTATAAATACCCAGACAAGGCAATCCTCAATTTTCATGAAGTTGAATTTCAATCAACTTTTAGCAATATAAATACCATAATATAAATGACAGCCTTAAGGACTCGTAAGTAACACAGTAACAAGAGAGGTTTTACAAGCCTTCAGCACTACTAGTACAGGATACAAAACCAGTAAGTCATTTTATTGGCATAACCCTGAAGACAAGCCTTTTTCAACTGAAATAATGCTCATTTTCAATCAATCTGTACAAAGCACAGAGTGCTATAAAGTTTACTACGAATTTTGTTTATGAAGAGGATTTTACCTCAGGATTAATCAGTTCAATGCTTGGTCCTCTCACAAAACACTGTGGTAGGACACTCCCACCTTGCATCAATGATCCACTCATTTAAGGCTCCTGGCACTCCAAGACCTTTGTCAGGCACACACGGGTAACTGGCAATGCTCACAGAGATTTTCTTCATAAAGCATCTACCAAAGCAACATGTGCACAGATGCAAAATGCCAGCAGAAAGGATCCCCCAGAACCTTTACAACAATCAACCACACTCTCACTTTGGTAGCTTTTTCCATAACTCCTTTTCCATAGCTCCTTTGAACAGCACTACACTAGCAGACCTGATGCACATAGATGTCACATACTGAAGAGGTATCCTTTACATACAGGCATTGATCAACTTCCCATCTGCCTTTCCACCAAAGTCCACCAAGGAGCACTGCAGTTGCACATGCCACAGCAGAGTATCCTAAACCATTTTCTGTAGTGACTTTAGACAAAAGCCCTGTTGTCCCACACTCCAGTCCACTGTTACTATGACAACAATACTACAATGCCTCTAAATTACCAATGTATGATTTCAGTCACGGGCTCCTCCGTCCCCACCAGCTTCACAGAGAAGAATCCTTATATTCAGGTCCCTTTGAATAGGGAATATGAACTACAGACTTATAAGGAAATATAGTAAGATTCAGCCCAAGAAGCTTTGATTTCTGTGATGAGAATTAACAATTACAAACCGACTCAGCTTAAACCAGTGGTTAGAGGACATGAAACTATTTAAAACCATGAGCAAGAACTCCAGTGAGAAAGCAAAAGCATCTTCCACTCAACCTAAAACATGGAACTTTTATCCTATGGCTGCTATCACGCAGGGTTTGACAAAGACCCCACGAAAAAGCAGTATGAGTAGACAAGCATATTAAGTCTTTGTGCCACTGTGTATGCAGAGGATTTAAACCCATTTGCTACTCAAAGAAGCAGGGTTCCACACACATGCTATCACTCACAGAGCAGAAACAGACCAAACCAATTCATAACCTGAAGAGTCTGATGAGCCTGCTTCCACAACAGATTTGGCTTTGATCAGTGAACATCTGAGTAATAAATATTATTAAGAATAGCCAGGGGTTTTATTCCATGTATCTGGGCAGATAACAGATAGATGCTGTTAACAAGGTCTTAAGTATATTAAATCACATGGTACCTTTGCTCTGTATGTCAATGTTAAATGCAACCAACACACAGGGTAACTCCCCACACTGTAAGGATTAATCTGTGTCACCCTATTGGACAAAACTCACATTTCTGGTACACAAGAACAGTCTGAAGTTCTTTAAACTGTTCTGCAGCTTCAAAAAGGTCAAATAAAGTCACTGTCTTCCCACTGCAAACTCTAAGTAGTCAGTAGCAGAAATGCTCTAACTCTGTGGTCAAAGCAGGAATATTAAGAATCATAGAATAGTTAGGGTTGGAAAGGACCTTAAGATCATCTAGTTCCAACCCCCCTGCCATGGGCAGGGACACCTCACACTAAACCATGCCACCCAAGGCTTCGTCCAACTTGGCCTTGAACACCACCAGGGATGGAGCATTCACAACTTCCTTGGGCAACCCATTCCAGTGCCTCACCACTAACAATAAAGAACTTCTTCCTTATATCCAAACTTAGCCTGTTTAAGTTTGAACCGTTACCCCTTGGCCTGTCACTGCAGTCCCTCATGAATAGGCCATCCTCAGCATCCTTGTAGTCCCCCTTCAGATACTGGGAGGCTGCTACTTCCTTCGACCTGTTGGTCACACTTCTCTTGATGCAGCCCAGCATACATTTAGGGGAGCTGAAGGCTTCGCCAGAGAAATGCATATTTTATCTTAGTCAAAAAGTTGCTGTTAGATGCTTTTCAAGTCATTTAAACCAAACTCAGGTCAGTCATTCAGCATTCAAGAACTTCTGATATAAACAACATAGATAATCTCTAGAGGTTCCTTCCAACACTAACAATTCTGTGATTCTGTGAATAAACATTTTACACAAAGTCCTCACTTGAGAGCACTTTCCAATGAACTTACTAGCCTCTGAATACTGGATTCCTGAGATGTCTCTTTGAACCTAAGCTTCCTTCTAGAGCACCAGTTCTCCAACAGAATCTTTGGGAATTCAGTACATCTCTCCAAACATGCATAACCAGCTCCCAATACATCTCAATTAGCAATATCCCCTTTAATACTTACTAAGAAACTACTGGTCTTTCTACAGGCTTTTGCTAATCCAGCAGCTAAATCTTTAGTCACTACAGTAATTTTTCAGTTAAGATGCTAAAGCCTCTTCCCCTCACCCCCCACCCCCAGAAAGAACTGGCTACTGCACAATTTTGCTCTTTGAGGGTACTTCCTGTGATTTTTTTATTTATTTTCAACTAGTAACATCAGATGCAGCTCTAACTTTTAGAGCAATACAATTCCGCTGCTTGGAAGGCAAAATGCTCTGAGCATTACAAAATCTCAAGGGGCAATAAAGTCATAAATTGTAATAATTTCACTATTTGCTGTACATGCCTTCTTTGCAGTTGAACGATTGAGCAAATCACAACTTCTACAATTCCTTTAAGGTTTACTGTGCACTAGTTGTACCCATAAAATACCTTTCATAGATTTTTTTTTTTAATCCTGCCAGAAGGCTTATCTGCCCCACAGGAAGGGGTCAAATCGTATTCCCAACGTATTTCAGCCTGCAGATATATAATAGCAGAAGGTAATAGCTGATGAATTCTTCTCCTTTCACAGTTGTGAGGAAGCACAGCAGCATGAGCAATGTTTTGACATTATTAACGAAGAGAGCTTTAAATAACAGTGATCCTTATGCTAAGGGGAGGAAAAGGCTGGAAAGCCTGCTAGGTTAAAAAAGTTTTAGTTTACTTGCTTACTGTATCTTTCAAGTGCAAAGAGAGCAATGGAAAAAAAAAAAAAATCAACTTCCTCAGAAGTTCTCTGGTCGAGAGACAAATGCACCTTGACATTACCATTAGAGATTGCTTCATAGCACTGGGGCAGTAAACTCATCATGCCAAAGGATCTTTGCAGGAAATTTTAGCTAGCCCAGTGGAAGCCAGTAAAAGCATTTGTTTAGTGTCATATAAAGTAATTCTTGATGGATTTTTAGCATTGCATGGACTAGAAGTAATTTTTTAAAACTTTTACAGTTTTGTACAGTGTTAAAGGGAGCTTTTCAGTAGCTAGAATTTGGTAATTTTAGGGAAATAAATTAAGTACACTGTATGTTCAGACCCATAAATCACGGCATCACCATAGAAGATGCTCATGGCTTGCATATTTGTGTAGTATGCCCTTAAAAACTAAGCAGATGTGCAATACCTGAGATCACTTCTAGCCTAGCAGTCCTGTAATAGTTTTTACAGTACTTAACTGGAAATCCACCTGGGGAAAAAACACAAAACAAACCCATCAAACAAAAAGCTCTGCAGGAACCATAGCCTCTGCAGAAATACACACAGTGGAGGGCAAAGCAAGCCCAGGCAAAACTGCATAAGCACAGCTTCTGCAAGGCTATTTTTAGCCTTGTTTTTTAACAATGAAACAAAAAAAAAAGTATGTTGCACAAACACAGTTTTAAAGAAGCTGTTACCACCCAGGAAAAACCTTGGAGCTACTCCCATTCCATGTTCAGGAACCAGAAAACCAAAATAGAAATAACATGAAGTTACCCTATAAATTTACGATACCCAGTTTTTATGTCTGTGCCCCCATATCAACCCCTAACCTAAAAAACACCACAGAAGACAATAATTCCAGAATATTTAACAGGATAACACAATGGAAGACTTAAGTTTTTCACAGCTTGGAAAAGAGACATTTGAAGGAAAAAGAAATATAGGCCTATAAAATCACACAGGATATGCAGAGTACAAGTAAAAATGACTATTCACTACTTCTCATGGAAGTCCTGAATGACTTGTAATGAAAGTCATAGACAATAACATTTTGAAGAAAAGGAAGGGTTGTTTTCTTGCTGCAAGAGTACTAAATTGTAAAATTCTCTTGCTACAGAACACCTTCAAAGCCAAAAGTATAGCAGCATTTAAGAAATTACTAGACCTATCTTTTGAGAATTTTGTGTACCAATGGCTATGTAACACAACTGAGATGCAGCCTCCGCTTTGTCAAATTCCTAAACTGCTGATTGCCATGAGAAAGAAGTATACACTCAAGCCATTCGTTAACCCTGAGCATCTTCACTACACACCACTGTCAGAGCAAAGTGAGCTATGTGGATCTTTGGACTGCAGTAGACCTTCAGCTGAAGAAATAGATCATCCTTTCTCTCCAGACCAACCTGCACAACAGTTGCTAAGCTGATACCACAGCATTTCTCCAAACGCTTCGCAGAGTTCACCATTCATTCATTATTCCATGAGTAAACATGACACTGAGGAACAAAACCACTTTTCATTAGCTCTAGAAACAGTTCACAGACACCAAAAATACATCTTCCTGACAGATAAAGCAATCCTAGGAGCCACAAATACTGGAGAACACTTACCTAACAATTGGTTTTTATGCTTCAATATATTTAGTCCAAAAATTGATTCCATAGCAAACAGCACTTTTAAATTGATTCAATTACTTAGCAACTAAACAAATCTGCAGCAGCTAAATATACTGTAAGAGATGGTCAGTAAACCAGCTAAGCAGTGCTTACCATCCTCCAAGATCTCCCACATTTCCAGACCCAGGACACAAACTGCTTAAAAGTGCCACAGTCCCTATTCCTCCCAAACTTGGCACACTTGTATTCTCTGCCTTTAACTTCCAACACTGTCCTACGATTGTAATATGCAACCAGTAAAACACAACAACAAGAAATCCTATCTGTCATTTGCTGGAGTTTCCTGGAGTAGAAGCTTGTACATAACCTGATGAGTTTTCATCAGTTATGTACACTTCTTATTTCCACATAAGCTTCCCAGTTGTACCTATTAGTCTGAACTTGGCTGTACAGCTGAGTCTTCCTAGCACTTTGAATATAAACATGCACACTCCATTCCAAGGCTAGTGCTAGACACAAGAGCATTCTATAGTTGTAGTGCAATCACAACCCAGCTTTCGCTGGACTTCCCACTCTGCTTCAATACCCTGAGTATTCCTGCAAAAAAATCATTATTCCTCAACGTGCTGTACCTCCACACTGTTCAGTTATCCCTTCTCCCTTTCTGACCTGTAAAGTGGCCAAAAGAACAGCATTCTATGCTGGATATGACAAAGAAAAGATGCAAACTTGGGTGGCAAAGAAGAACGGGAGGCAAGAAGATAAAGTGGAAAATTATCTCCCTTTGTATTATTTGAAAGAAGATGCCAAGAATAGGTAGCCAAACAATACAGCTAGATGACCAAATCCTACACAACCTGCTTTTCAGACAGACATCCAAGCTCAGTGATAAATTCTAGGTTATGTCAGGATTTCCAGACACTGCTCTTCACTTAATGCATTTTAAAAAGCACGCCTTGATTCTTTAAAAAGGAACACTCTTAAGAATGTTTGGGAATTTATTTTTTTTTCAGGTTATTTTCTTCCATCATATCTGCTGTAACAGGTATAAATAGTACCACTGTACAAGTATAATCCAGAAAGCTATTCAAGTATTCCTAGTTAGAATTTGTGCCCTAAACAATCATTATTCATTATCCCTATGCATGTGTTTCTTTAAAAGACTTTGAGATAAAAACTACCTTAATATAACCTTAATATAAAAGGCCTTAATATAAAAGTTATATACAAAACCACTGGAAATAAACAGGAACTTGCCAAAAGCAGCAAAACATGCTTGCCCACTAGATGTAAAATGCAACCAAACTCACTGCAGACAAGAAAGGATAGAATTCTACACTCATGTCCTAGCAGGTTTATGGAATCATAAATCCCAAAGTAGCATCATACTACAGTACATATTAAATCTAGTGACTCGTGAGACTGCCTTCAGTAATAACTCTCACTTTGATTGATCAAGTATCTGACTGAAGTACAACACACATAGATATTTGTAATTAAGCTGAGCACAACCACATCATGCTTGCTTGTTTCAAATGAAATAAATTTCTAAAGGATTCCCAGACTCCAATCTGCCTGCAAGTAGTTTTGTGAGGAGAACAGCATCTAGTCCCACAGCTCTGCTCCATGCTGCCAAGGAACCCTACAACTGCAGTGAACAGCAGAAGAGCTTTGGGATTTGATCAGTACCACATACTGAATATTATATATATATATAATATATATATATAATATATATATCTCGTCCCCTTAGTCTAACATCTAGAGTCACAGAACAAATCTGAGCATGGAACACAGAATGAAGTTCTGTGCAATACAAGACATAAATTTGATCCTGTACTTCCTTTCACGAAGGCCACAACTTACTAAATTAGACTACACTTTTAAAGGTATCACCAGTTCTTTGATCATGGAAATCAGATTGAAATAATCTCAAATCACTGCCAGCATTGTACATTAAAATTGATGTACCACAATCTCCCATCTTGACCTGACCTACCCAATCTCCTCCAAAGAGTACCAGAGAGCCTTTAGACAAACCACCCAAAACGATAAAGCTAATGCAAGAACTTGTCCTGTAAGTTATGGAGCTTTCTCTGCTGGACTGTAACAAGTCTTTAAGCAAATAGATATTATCTGAAGTTCTGAAAATTGTGTCTTGTTCTATATGTTGCTGTCCTAGTTTCATCTGTAACTGTTATTTTTCTTCCTTGAACAATCTTATGATCGTAATTTTAACTGTGGTTCCTAAATACTAAGTTTTTCTCTCCATGTTCAATAAAAATCATTATGTTGAGTAGACCATTTTATTCAAGTTACTAGATGTGAGAAGAACTAGCATTGATAAATAAGTTCAAGGAACTGAACTGTTAAAAAAAAAAAAAAAAGTAAAAATAGAAGTTCCCATTTAGAAAAAAAGTGATACTAAGTACACTGAGAAAAACCATAAAGTTAAAGACATCCTGACTGAAGTGCTGTTTATATGTTCTAGACACACTTAAAATGATAGAAGTGTTCAATTTGATTTGAAATTGCTTTGGCTCCAGGCTACAGCACATCCACTGAAGATATATAACCACTGTGAACAATGGTGTCCTGTAACTTGTAATGGAAAGCTCCAAAGGACTTATGTTTCCCCATACTGTATAAAGTGAAAGGTTAACCATCTTTCTAACCACTAAGACAACATATAGAGCAGCCCAAAAAGCAAAGACTTTACCTAGTAAAGCTGGTTTTCTTGAGAACAACCAAAACAGACAAACCTCCATATTCAAACTTTGACTATTGTAATTTAACAGACAAGGAGACTTTACCTAACCTCCTCTGCTTAGTTTCATATGCAATTTCAGCAAGGCTTATATTATAAACCTTGGAAAAGTTAGACTTAAATGACTATCACTATACCCACCTGCAAGCTTAGAAGATGTTATCTTTTAAGAACAAGTACTATCTTTCATCTCAAGTCTAGCCCAATAACAATTACAACTGCACAATACATGTATCTGGTAAGATTTCAATTTAAGAAGTGACAGACACTTACCAATACACACATCTATCTTCCCCTTGATAGCAGCTTCATGCAAAGGAGTGTAGTTCCAATTGTCTCTAGCATTTGGGTCTGCCCCTTGGCACAGTAGCAGACTAACCACTTCAGCATGACCAAAAGAGCAGGCGTTGTGAAGGGGTATCAGCCCTCCATCATCACGAGCATGAACATTGGCTCCTGTCTGTAGCAGGTGCTCTACAACATCCTTCCTTCCAAAACCTGTAAAAGAACATATTTCTGTTCATTCATGTGGTAAAGCAACATGATTTAATATCTAAAACTGTTCACTTAGCCCAGTGTACAGATATCAAATGATATTATTCACGTCCCTCTTCTACTGCTTGGTTCATTTCACCATCAAGTGCAGCTATATTCACCTGCTCAAACAACAGTTGGAAGATCCACTTAAACTCATGACAGAGGTGAACAATGTTGTATTATAAATAGCTTCACTGGCTGCCAGTGTCTCATGAAAAAGTTCTACAATAGGCTTGCCATTCTTTTTCCAGAAAAGATTATTGGGAGATAAAGATGAAATAAACACTGCCTTTAAATTTCTATTACAATGAAATACTTTGCAGACTCCACTGTGGAGATCACAGGAACAGACCTTAGGTTCAAGAGGGGCAGTTTAAGCTGAAACACAAGTGTTCATTTTTGTACCAGATTGTATCTCAAAGGTCAGATTCCATTTCTTATAAACCTGGGGGCTAAAAGCAGTATCACTGGAAATTTTAAAAGCCTGACACTTTAGGAGTTATTGTGTCTTCTGATAATGATGGATACCAACCAGCTTAAGGATGAAAAATCCCATGTATATGAACTATGTTTCTGAAACAGCTGAATTAAATGCTGCAGCAAATGAAACTCCCATCATAGTCCTGCTAACTGGCAGTTTATAGATTGTAGTAACTCCATAGATCACAGATCAGAAACGTAACTAAAAACATTGTTTCTCTTCTAGAAGGCAAATACAAAGCTCAAGGGAAGAGACAAAGAAGTTATCAGTTCTCCCCCAGGTGACCGCAGCAAAATGCTGCTGAAAGTGACGGAAATGGTTCTCAAAAGTCAGTACTCTCCACCGCAGGCAACAACTCATGCACGAAGACTTCATAAATCACAATGTTTTACCCCAGATCAGTAAGTCCCTGGATAGGACCTCCATTCCAACGAATTAAGCCCCCTTTTTACTGCATTAGTCATAGCTATGCAGACTTATGGCACAGAATTAGCATGCTTTTCCCGCAGAGTCCATACGGTGAGACCTCTAAGCCAGATCTAGCAGCTTTGCATCCAAACTAGCTTAATCCAGTTAAGGCTAATGTTCTAACTCAACATCCAGCTTTCAGTCGGATGGCAGGCTAGCCATTCTGCAGGAATTTACAGTCTCCTCAGTGAAGCACAGAGTCCTTCAACATCCTCTCTTGAAGGACATAAGTTTTCTAGAAGCTGACTAATGCTACGGTTAAGGCAAGCACAGACACAGGAAAAAAGCCCCTTTACCAAGGCTTACCATGGTTTGAGTTTCAATGACAATTTAGCAATATCTTTATTTCTGCCTAAAGAAGTATTCTTCAATGAGACTCAAGTGAGCAGGTGGAAGAACAGTCTGGGGAAGACATCATGGATATGCACACAGATGCTCACATCTAGTAGAGAGTGTAGCAGTTTACATTTAGTTAATCCTATATTGTAATGTAGTTCAAGGGTGCCAGTGAGCAAGTACAACTTGGTTACTTTTGGATAGCTATAAGGATTCCTCAGTCCCCACTGTACAGAGCCTTCAGCTGCTTAAAGCACAGATGCTGGACCACTACAAATCACAAGTTAACACGCTCAGATACCAAAGTGTGTTTTCTTTAATACATGGGGCTGAACAGCAGCTGCGCAGCTGCTGCACAAGCTGCTGAGCCATACCAGCTGCCGGGAGGGGCCCACGACCAGACTGGCTCCCCCCTCAGCAATCCAATTTTAGTCCATCACTGCAGATGAGTCAAAGCTTTCTGGTACATTATATACTGATCACTTCATATTAGAAATTACACTACAGAAATGGAAGCTTGCAAATCAAAACTGGTATTATTAAAAGTGATACTTATTTATCATGACAAAACTGCTAACAGAAGACACGTTTTTCTTAACTGAACTGTCAGCAAGGTCACTGCTACTGTAAATCACTGCAGCTTCTAACATGAAAACTGATTTGTTTGTTTGTTCCTGTTATGGAACAGTCAAGGAACATCACCTCTAAGTCTTCAAACAGAAAATGACAGCTTAAATGGGTACAACAGCAAAGGGTATCTGGTCCCACAGCAAAGCTAACAGGCCTGGGGCATAAATACCAAGAAGCAAGCCCTCAAGATTCCCAAGTTTATACTGTTCATTTGACTGGCAAAGGAAAACTGAGAAAGGCATGAATTAGGAAAGGATGGTTTCAACTGAACAGCAAATCAACAGATTTTATTAGCCTTTAGTTTTTATAGACTGAACTACTAAAAAGAGTGCTGAAACTAAATTAGCATTTGCTTTACATGTAATTCTGGTGTCTCGAGGAAAAACCACCTTACAGTGCCTGTAAACCCAGATTCCTTTTCAAGTTATTCAGTGTTGAGATTTTCAGGACTACACACACACACACACTTGTTCAAGGTAGCCCTTGATAAAGGTATCTTTGGAAACGCCAGCAATAAATGCTAACAGTTTTTGGTGAACTGGCTCTTCTGTTCAGTCCTCAAAAAGCATAGTAAAGGTTACTGTGATTTTATCCAACCAGACCACCTGTCTTTCAGAGATAAAAGTGATCAGTTATGGGAATAGCTTCCCCATCTCGACCACAGACAAACATGTAAAAACTTGAATTGACAAAGTACCAGAAAGTCTTTCAAGTGATCACACAATCCAATCTACCAAATTGGTTGTAATTACTGAAACTCCTGCAGCGTGGGGGTCACCTTTATAAAAAAAAAACAGGCACATATCAAGCCATTTGCAACAGATCAAGCACATATAATTTGGTTTAAAATGAAGAAACTAATGTGATGGCATTTAAGATGATTTTAAAAATCTTACCCTTGTATATTTCCAGTGCAACTTTAATTTGCAAAGCCTAGAAGTTCCCAAGAAAGGAACTGCAATCAAAGATCGCCAAAGATGATCAAATAGAAGGTTCCTACAGACAACATCCAAAACCAGAGTAACTATGGAGAAGAGTCACACTTAAAGGCACAGAATGCAGGCTTGTTTTAATGAGGTTCACCTCCCAACTTCCAAAGCACACACATGGGCAGGGTCCCTTATTATCTTTGGCTATTTGACATGGGTAAAATGCACAAACTTTGCCCTCATTTTAGCTTCTTTACACAACTTAGAAGTTTCAGGCAAGTCAGAGTACCTCAGAAAACATATTGTCCAGAAGAGAAAGGAAGCAGTAACCCCATTACAATAAAGTAGTAGCAAGAGAACATTTTTAATTTAAGGGTGAAACATCTCTTAGTCAAACCAAAGAAAAGGCAAAAATTCATAGTGACTGACAGGCTCTTAATTTCTCCAGTCATCTCCCAGAAACAACTGAAGTGGTGAAAGCCAGGAGGACATGGACACAGCTACGAAAGCTTCACATAAATCAAAAGACAGGCACACAATTTGGAGAAAATGCCACTTAATTAGTTCTTTGCCAGTGCTGTATTCCATACCTGTCACTGCAGGCAGAAAGTGAGGGGAAAAAAAAGGCTTTAGGTAGTAAACTGGCAGTTTGAATATTAAGCTAAATAAAACTTTCAAGTGCTGTCAGTCAAGATGGCACCTAGATACCACCAAATGCTTACTGCCAAGACCAGTCCTCTTCCCCTGTCACATCCTGCTCCCAGCCCACAAGGTTGTCCTGTCCCATCTCTTCCTGTGGCATTGAACCTAAGTAAGCAAGAGGCAACAGAGTGAGCAGATTGAGTAACTGATGATAGAAGCAACGCAAGGCAAGCAACAGGAGCATCAGTTGATACCCTGTTGGTACGTGCTGCAGTTAGGACTTCCACATTAAACCTGGGTTCAGTTAGTTAAAAGCTTTCACATAGTAACAACTTACAGACAATTACTAATACTCCAATATGCCACATAAATCATTGCCCAATTTCAAGACTCATTTTCAGAAAGGCTGGTAAAAAAACCCAACCAACTATATGGATTTCCCACCAAAATCAGAAGAATGCTTTCCCCAGTGAGAGCCACACATCAGTCAGTTTGATCAGTTCAAGTACAGCTGTACTGTTTTACCCACTGACCAATTAATGTCACTTGATCAACATAGCATGAATTCCTCCAAATGCTAATTCTAACCTCTGCAAAGCTGCTTAATATGTGCAGAGTTTAATTTATCACATGAAAGACCCTAACTCTCACTAGCTGTTTTTCCTCCTCCTTTCACTTGTTTGCTCTTAAGAACACATTGACTCCAAAAGGAGTTAGATTTTACAGAAGCGCATAATCACAGGTTAAGCACACCTGCAGGTATTACTGTGATCTTAGGCAAAGTAGGGAAGATGCTCTTATTAAATGTAGTCCCACTTGTTACAGTGCTAAATGTAACTCTCAGGAAAATATAATCCCTTGGAGAAGCAAACATCTTAGAGACACATGACCTTTTGAGAACAGTTTTAAACAGTAAGCAAAGGGTGAAGTTCAAGCTAAGTCACTGTACATCTCTTTGCTTTAGTACTGCACAGTCTGATACCAGATTGTCATCTCCCCCCTCAAGACAGGTCTTCCAAAAGCCACGAGGCACTTCTCCCACTTCACTTTAGTTTAACAAAATAAACTGAAGAGCCTTCAAGCTGGCAAAAAAGGCATCTGCTTCCATATTATTGAAGGTCAGAGATTTTGCACTTATATTCTCTTGTAAATTCCTTCAAAGGATTTTAAATAGGCAGCAGATACAAGTATGGCAAGACCACTCAAGACAGCAAATTACCAGCCACAAAGCAAGCTGAAACTTCCTAGGAAGCAATATGCTTGTGACAGTAGAGTTCATGTACTACAAACGCAACAAAAACAAGCAAGAACTTCAAAATCAAGAACAGCAATTTATTAATTCCTCTTTTTATATGAAAAAAAATCTGTATTTTGCAGGATCTGAGCCTGTAAGGCTGCCAGGATGTTTCCTAATTGACTACACAATCTGCACTCTTCACTCTATCCGTATGAATTCAGCCGAAAATTGTTATTATTCCTGTTTTAAGTTGCACAGGGCAGAACTGATCAGTGACTTAGCTTTACAAACACCTGTTTGAGTAAGGTCAGACATCTATCCCATGGTAAGGATGTATCAGACAACAGCAACAAAATGAGTCAGAGTAGTTTAGGAATAATATTTCAAGCAAGGATTTCCTCGGCAGTTTAAACTAACTTGATGTACACTGCACTACAGATGGAGTGGTCAATTCAGGTATCTCTGCATAGAGTAGAAGCCTGTAATAAGTTACCAACTGCTTCTTGCTGCTTCCTGGCTCTTCTTCAAGAACACTCAGTCGCTAGTTACATTTGTTCTGCCTCCTCAGTTCCTTACCTCACACACGTTGAAGCAGCTTGCATTTTTATGATTAATAACTTGCTAGTCGACAAATCAACTTGATCAGCTCTCTTCTGAAACTCTGACCACTGACTCTTCTCCAATTCAAGTGAAATCTCTTTGCCTTCAGGACTAAAGTCATCCAAACAGTTACGTACATTAGCCTTCAAAAAAATATTTTACTCCCAAAAGTTATTACCAGTGATATCAAAAACATGCTTACAGGAAACTACCTCCCCCAAACAGCTTTTTGCCATTACTATAGACCCAAGCAGAAAGAAAACAAAGGAGCATCACTGATGCTCTAACAAATCACCTTAAATCATGTTTCTTCAAGCCTGAGTAGTTTGGGCTGATACCACCAAGAGCACTTCAACTTGTCATCCCAACTCTATGCTTTCCAAAAGCCATTCCAGAAACCTTTACCTCAGTACAGAAGTGGGTATTAACCCACAGTTCAGCAATTACTGTTATTACTCTCTCTAAACATCGGTTAAACATTAGAAAGAGAATAACAGTGAAACTACAAGCATGTGTTGCTTAAGAACTAACTTAAAGGGCTAACTTCATGATTAAAAAAAAAAAAAAAGTTGTTAAACTTCTCATTAAATGGGTGTGGAACTCAACAAGCTTATGATCATGGACATACGAAGAAACTGGCCAGGACTCAGCTTATTTCTATCAGGTCCATCCACCTACTCATTTCTGAAACAGGTCCTGTTACTAATGATTTACCGGCAAGGACTATATCCAAAAACAGAATCATCAAGGTGTCAGCAGCAAATACATATTTATCCTTTTGTAAGACTAAACCTTGTTTCAGAAGTGAAGAAGCAAATCCATCATCAAGCGAGCTCCTACAAATTCTTGCTGGCTCTGAGAAAAAGCTGGGATTTCAGACAAAAGGTCACAAGACTCCTCCCCATCCAGGCGTATTGAAGGTGGAAAAGACTTAGAAAGCCAACCTTGGTATGTGAATGCTATACATGATGACACACACACAAAAAAGAGCCATGAAAGCATCATTGCCAACCTGCTTCAAACACAATAGGCCAATACAGGCAGTCCCACTCAGTGATTCACAGAAAATACGTAGGCTGAGGGCGAAGTCCCACTCTACCCCACGCAAAGTTTACCTAAAATGTGACACATTATCACATAGATTGAAATAGTCCATTAAAAAAAAGTTAAAAAGTCAATAACATACCCCAAGGTGGCGGGAGGGGGAGGTGGGCAGGGATTGGATCTACCTCTCACACAGAACCACCAACTCATTTGGTTATGCTGGCAAAAAGGTATTTTGTTGACTATGTAACATCATCACCAAACGCAGGATTATCAAGCTAGTTTACAAGAACAGACAGCACAGGCATAATAAAATTTTTCAACTAGTGAGGGGCATATAATACAGTAAAGATGCTCATAATCCAGTGAAATCAACAACGGTTAAAGTCTTTCTCAAGGAAAAGAGGTAACAAGTCTGTAGATCGAAGGAGGAGTGCAGGGGAAAGGCAAGAGAGTGGAACAGTTTGTTCTCACACAACACAGTTTGAAGAAGAGAACCATTAACAAAACACAGGATACTCCAGCGAAGAGAGTGGAAAATACAAGAGGAAGCAAGTTACTTTTAATACAAATTAACAGTCCAATTATTTAGTAAACTCCTTCTATTATAACATGCAGAAACTGGGTCTTGCTCAAATAGTTGCTGAGCTACAAACTGCAGGAAGAGTACTTAGAGAAGTATTATATACAAAGAGGGTAAGTGTATAACTCTTTCCTAGATATCTGCTTTTGGCCACCAGTATGGCTAAAGCCTTTAGCCAAACATACCTTTGTTTGTGCCGAGCAGAGCTGCTTTTTTAATTTTTTTTTCATAGTTATAAGCAAGCTAGTTTTCATTGGGGAAAAAAAATGTTAAAGCTCTGAATACTTGAAGACCTCCACTTAATTTCTTCTTTGTATTTTGAAGTCATTCAATCACTTTCAGGCCTTTAGAATCCTCTTCTTGGGTGCCGAGGGACAACATCCAAAGCCTGCACTGATGCCAGGGACCCAAACAACCCAGAATCCACGCAGTTGTTGAGATGCTACTGAGCTTTCCTCTTTCGAAACGCATGTACCTCTATAGAAGAATATCTCAAATCACTTGCAAAGGAAGAGCTGAACACCACACATCCTGAAACACACTCAGAATTTCAAGAGACTCTGCTAGAATAACAGTCCAGTTGGAGGATGAGAGGAAAATAATTCTTTGTTCAACGTCTTCCTGCTCGCAAAAGAGGTCTCTATGACCCCGATATGACCTCACTATTAATTTTTGCCTTATTAATAGCTAACCAAAGCAGGTCAGATTTATGCAGCACACTAGCTGACATTCCAGAGTTGAAAAACCAACTCCCCTTCATTCAAATCAATTGAAAATTCACATATCTCAGAAAAAGAAAAAATCTGGGCAACACTTGCTTCCACTTAATGTGACCATGCACATTTCATTTAAAATTGGATAATGGACAAATTACTCAAACTTCTAGAAAGATTCAGATCTATCCCCAGCTTTTTAAATAATTGATTACAGGGATTTCAGTTCTCACCTCATCCACAGCTTATGTACGAGCTAAGGATTCTGAATGCTTTCAGAAGTCACCCCTTCTACCTTACTTCTGCCATGAGAAAGGAGATAAAGGTGATTTTGAAACTAGAAACCTCACAAAGCTTAAGGAAACATGAACTTAGTGCTTTTTACAAGAAACTAGAGTTAGGGAAGCTGTCCTTCCCTGTTACAGTAAAAGTAACTGCCTGGCACTGCTGTCAAAAAGGACATCTGAGAAAACCAGACTGAGCAAGCAGAAGTCAAGTACTCAGGGGAAAAAAAAATCCAACCAAAACAAACAACAAAACAAAATCCAGCTACCCCCAGAATTGGGAAATGAAGAAGAAATTAAAAGAATTATTCCTCTACCACAGATGACAAGCTCAGAAGCTAAACACTCTCTCTTGTTATTTAAGAGTTTAGCACCCCAAGGTTTGAAAGCAGCAGTTTAAAACACTGCATATTGCAGTATCCAACCCTTGTGCCTTGAGTTAAGGCCATACAATGCACACTTAGGTATGGCTAATAAAAAATGAGCTATTATCCACAACACAGCTTCATATATACAGCAGACTCCTACAAGCAAGCAAGTTTTATTTCTCCTTTCGCCCACAAAGGAGAAGATCAAATCAACACACTTTATCACTGGCAGATACATACTGCCTAAGATCAGCTGCATCCAAACAATGTGCTTACAGGCCATTTCAAAACACAGGACCCCAAGAACTCTGCACTAAGAAATCTGTCTAATGCTATTACAGGTCAAACCCATTTGCACCAGACATACTGCAGTGATTTGAGATAAAGTCTGTATGGTAGCTAAGAAACATCTGTCAATCTAGAAAAACAGACGAATTTATTAGCTATAAGAACTTCATCTGCTGTTTTCCACGTGCTACAAGGAAGCACCTTGCACTGCTATTACTGTAACATCTTACTGACATTATCAACTTTCAAAGTCTTATCCCCCTTAAGAAAGTTTTGTCCATTACTTCTCTAATCAAAGTAGAAGTTACCACCACAGCTTCAGCACTACAGTTTGTACTAGCACAGAAGTTCTCAGAGTTTAAGGGGAAGCAGCAAGGTCTAATTTTAAGTCTGAACCCAAAAACAAGCAGAAAATACTCAAGATGAGCCTTCCAAAACATTAAGAACTTCATGCTCACACATGCAATTGTACCAGCATTATGTTCCAGGGTTCATTAAAACGAAGTCCATCTCCGTATCCCAGAAAGTAACTGTGCATCCACCTGCTTTATGCTTTACTGTTATGCTTTACTGGTAGAGCTCAGGGATCAGAGAATGAAAAGGAAATAGCCCAGGACTATAAGTTCCCCTAGGGGCACTGTGAAATGCCGACTGTACTTTGAAAATGAAAACAAGTTCATACAATCTCAGACAGTATTATCTGACTGAAAAACTGAACACAACTATCCAGAGATCCAGGCAACACTGTGCCACAAAATACTCATTTTTATGATTGATTTCAATAACAGTGCTTTAGAGCCATACACCCGCATTTAACTATTGACCACTCAAAAGAGTCTTGTTAGTTATCTTAGTTTATGTGTACCACTGCTAAAGCTCAGACAAGATCCGTGTCCTTTACGACATAAGGTCTGGTCCCGTAACACTGTGGCTCACGTCAGAAAGCCCTCAGCCTGACCACAGCTCTAGGAATTGTGCAAGTCCTGAGTTAAAGGTAGTGACTTCAAGCAGTTTCCTCATTTTACTTTTAATATGAGCTTCATGTACCCTGTGCCCACAGTGAAGACCACATCCTGTACAAAACATTCTCTTTATGGACTACACTAACCTGTAATAGCTATGTTTGCTAGAAGGTATTGTTTACTTCCTGTTAGTGTAAATAGGTTGTTTAAATGTAATGTAAACTCCCTATTTACTGCTTTTATGACATTATTTCTGATCACAGTGACATCCCATCTCTGCACTAAGAGGCATATTCTCTCTTGGGCACATCTGTAACTTCTACTAAGTACTGCTGTTCCACTTCACCTCTCTTCCCAGCCAACTCAAACTACGAGTGATGCAGAGATCCAGCAGCAGCTATGCCCAAATAAAAGGAAAACAGTTATAAAGTACAAGGCATCAGCTTTGGCTCCTAACAAATCTATATCCCTCACTACGGTCCCCGACTTTCAAAAACTACTACAACACATGTGACTTCAAGCCAACTCTGTCCTGAACTCCAGTTTCTCACTTCCTAAGCACACATGCACAAGTTTGCAGCAGCATATGTGTCAAACACAGAGAAAAGGTCTATACAGTCTCCCGTACACCTCCACGATCTCCTCTCCCACTTGTTTTTCCACTTTATGAGGGGAAAACAAGATTTAACTGCCGCCTCCCCACAATCTGCAATGAAAGACTGTCGGGAAACTGTGCTCACACTTCCTCTCAGCTTAAGTTCTCCCGACACACCGAGATGCTGGAGGGCCCCTCCACGGAGCTAGGGATGCTACTCCTTAGGAGCCAGGTCGGGAGCTGCACCCTTCCCTGTCCCGACACACTCGCTGTCACTGCCCTCTTGGGAACGCGAAGCCGGACGCGACCCAGCCCCCCCCCCGGTCCCAGTACCCACCCGCTGCGAAGTGGAGCGGCGTGGACTTGCGTCCCGCCATGTCCTTGGCATTCACGTTGCCCGTGTCCACCAGGCGCTTCACGCGCGTCACGTCCCCATTGCGGCAGGCCTCCAGCAGCTCGCGGAAGGCCCCGCTCGCCGCGCCCGGGCCCGCCGCCTCGGGACTCTCCGCCGCCGGGCTCGACGCAACGGACGACGATGCAGACGAGGAAGAGGACGAGGAGGAACTGCTGGAGCTGGTGCCCGAGCCCGGCGGGCCCGGGGCGGCGGCGGCGCCCGCCTCCTCCGAGCACTCCGGGGCCGGAGGCCGCTCGGTGTCAGGGGGAGCCTCGCCTTCGGGGCCGGCCAGGCTGTGGCGCTGCGCGGCGGGGGTGAGATCGGCCGGCGCCAGGCTGGGGCTGCGCGGCGGCGAGGAGGCGGCCGGAGGCGAGGCCGGCCCAGGCGGCGGCGGGGGGTGATGATGGTGATGGTGGTGCTGAGAGCGACGCGGCGCCGCCATCTTCCCCCTCCTCCGCTGCCCCGCCGCCCCCCCTCCCGGCCCCCGTCACTGCGGCAACGGCGGCAGTCCCCGCCCGCGCTTCCGCCAGCACATGGCCAATCTCAACGCGCGGCGCCCGGACGTGACGCCCCCCACGTGACGGAGGGGCGCGGCCTCACCGGGACACGCCCCACGGCGGGGCAGCGAATCTGGCCTGCCCCCTGGTGGCTGCTGCGTGCGGCGGGCCGGGGCGAGGAGGGCGGAGCCTTGCTCGGTGTCCGCCCTGCCTGGAGCCGAGTCCCAGCTGCGGCCGCCGGTGCAGGGAGGAGGGGAGCGGGAAGGGAGCGCCGGGCCGGCAGCGCCCCAAGCTTGACCCAGCCCCGGAAGGGAGCGCGGGGGGCAGCGTTCCTCTCCCCTGGGGAGCCCGCTGTCGCGACTGGCAAGCGGCAGCTTCCTCTGCCTCCATGCCTGGAGGGTGGCACCAGCCGGCTTGGTCACGCCAAGGGCTGTGAGTTTAGCCCAACCCTAGGCCAGGAGCTCACCCCGGTTCCCCTCATGCGATCCTCCCGCAGTATGGTGTCCTGTCCATGCAGCTGCTCTCTCAAAGCCACCAAACGATGGCGTTGATAGAGATCAAGCTGATAGAGAAACCTAAGTGAAGTCTGACAGTTCTTCACAAGTTGGTTAGCTAAGCTGGAAGGCTCATTCATTGAAGGGAGGAAAGCAGCTTTGGGTTAACCCTGTTCTCGAGGGCAAGGCAGCCACATGCAGCAAATGGCAGAGAGAGGCAAGTAAGGAGCTCCATCCGCATCAGAAACAGCGACGTGCAGAGGAGTGGGCAGCAAGGCACATGGTGGCTGTCGGTGCTGAGAGTGAGACAGAGAAGTCCAGGGACGTTGGGGACCCAAAGAGTCTGTGAGTCCCTCTGTGGATGGGACAGATAGATCTGAACTGTGTGGGAATAAACAGAAGCATTTAACTAAGGAATTTGGTTTGGATTTGAAAAGCAGCGGGGTGATAAGAACAAAGTGCTTCTGGCTTACTGGTATCTAGGGAGGATATAAACACCAATAACGGATAAACTGTGTAAGTCGGAAAGCTCCAGTAACTGTCACCAAGAGACAAGGTTCACTTACCTTAGCTTTAATCTGTGAGCACAAGGGAGATTCCATTGACAGGAATATCCACAGCAACAATTCCTGGAAGATTTCCAGTACACCAGGTCCTGGGGCTGCCAGCACTGGTGGGGATGAGGAAACTGATGAGGAATTTCTGTTAAGGGACAGAATATGGCTAATGCCAGCCAACTTGTACTGGCAAACGGTTCTGCTTTAGTTGTCTGGCAGGGCAAGAGATTTGGGAAGTGTTTGTGTAGCAATGTGTGATGTGCTGAAGAAATGCTGGGCAGATCTAATGCTGGGGGCACAGAAAACCATGACTGGTGGAGCAGTAAACGAAGATCCATCCAAATGTGCTGGCTCAGTCCTTCTTCATGCCATGGCTTTGAAGCCATGGGCCTTGATCAGGCACTGAGAGAGCTCAGCAAGACTTCCCTGACACCTGAGTCCAAATAGCTGCTGCTTCTCAGTCTTTTTTCAATTGAAAACTCCCAAAAGGACTACCAAGAAGGTAGCTTTAGACTGGACATAAGAAAGAATTTTTTAACAATGAGGGTGGTGAGGCACTGGCACAAGTTGCCCAGAGAATCTGTGGCTGCCCCATCCCTGGTAGTGTTCAAGGCCAGGTTGGAGTGGCCTTTAGGCAACCTGGTCAAGTGGAAGGTGTACCTGCCCATGGCAGGGGATTTGGACCTAGATGATCTTTGATGGTCCCTTCAAACCCAAACCTTTCTGTGATTATGTGAAAGCTGTGTCTGGGAAGGAACAAGTGAAAGGATTAGGATTCATGGTATGAGACCTGCCCATGGGAAAGTGGGGCCTGGACCTGAGTTTCACAGGGTGTAATGTCCAGCAGTTCTGGCAGTGCATCTCCACTTCAGACCCCAACCTTTGGGTGGGGGTCCTTATCGCATTGCAGCCCCCAGTTTTGCCAAGCCTCCACCTTCCTGCCCCACATGTACAGCAGCACTGCTTCCCTTCGGATAGATGTGGCAAGCAGCAGTGCTGTCTACCCCAGTCCCTCTCTTTCCCCCGCCCAAAGCATGGCCAGGATCCCTTCAGGTGCTGCTATCACCATTTGTACATGGCTTGGTGTGCCTTGGGGTAGGTTCATATAATTCCTGCAGAAACAGTAAGCAAAACAGTGTGGGGAATTAAGTTCTGGGCAACATTTCTTCATCCTTACAGGATTTCTACTTGAGGAGGAAGATGGGGAGTAGTGTTCAGTCAACCCATTCCTTGTTCCAAGGCCTGCCACTGAAACACGGCTTCTTCAATTGCTGCCAAAGCAGGAACCTGGGGTTTTACCATCTGTCTGGTGGTGTGGAAGGCAAGCACCCTCCCAAGGGGATGCCAGCCTTGCTCAGTGCTGATGCCAGAGCCCATGCACTTCGCAGCGGCCACAGTGCTCCCCATATCCACTTGCCTCAGTGGCTTCATGCTTCTGTTGAGCTGATTTAGGTTCACATTGTGTCACAAGTGGCTGATTACATTTGCAACTCTTGTCCTGCAAAGCCCAGAGCCAGGCTCTAAAATGTCTTTGATAACTCAGTGTCTTTTACCTGACCCAGGAGAGAAGTGCTTTAGATAGAAATCTTATTAATGATGCAGTTGCAAGGCTCAGTGAAGTGGAGGCGTCTCAGACTTCAGCTGAATAATTAAATGCCATCAATAAGACTTTACAGGGCCACTATTTAAAATTAATAACTTCAAATGCAATTCTGGCATATAATAGAACCCAGTGGAATGGATTGCTGGCAATTTTACAGCCACCTGCCTCTCAGCCCCAGCTGATGACAGCTAGGAGAGGGGCTGAATATGTTTCTGAATATGTTTGAGCTCCGACAAATAGGAAATGGCTCCAAAACCAGCATCCATCCAGAATGCCAGTGCTCATATTTAATGGAGTTCTAGGATGTTGATGAGTAAATCAAGAGGAAGTAAGGAAGTCCTGTTTGGAAAACCACATCTCCTCTGCCTAAGCAGATGGGAGGACAAGGGATCATTTAGGTCTGTAACAAAAGCTGTATTTTCTGAGAAACAAAATCTTCCGTTTCCCCAGAAAGTATCTATCTTGCTCACAACTGGCAGGTTTAACCATGGTGAATGTGCTTAAGAAGTCAAGAGACCCATCCCTGGCTATTTGAAGTTACAGATTTGCACACCTGTGCAAATATACAGTAGGATAAAATGTAAGGTCCACGGGGAAGCACTAGAGCTTTCCTCCTTGGACAGCCTCTGAGCAGCACTGGGGACATTTCTGTGGAGCATGGTTTTTCTAGCTTAGCTGCATTTACCATCTACAGGAGCTCATCAAAGTTTGACTATGTGTTACGTGACTTCTCTCCCCCTCCTCGTTACCTTGGAGAGGCATTCAGCTCCTGCTGCTTTGCGTATTTTGTAATAGGGGTTTTGACAGTCAAAACTTCCCCTGCTCAGGCCAGCTCCTCCCTGGCTGTCCTTGCATGCTGTCAGAAAGATGTGTTTAATACAGGCCATGACCTCTAACAGTGGGTAAACAGAGATAAGTGCTTCTCTTCCTGGTATTTTTCATCTGTCTGAGTCAAGCAGCTGCTTGAAGTGTCCCCAGTGGAGGGATTTGTCCAGTTGTCCTGTGGGAAGCAAAAGGATAGCAGAGTAGCAGCCTTGCAAGTTACACTTGCTGCAGATCACAGAGCAACAGACAGCCTGCCCTGGCTTCAGAGAGGATCTGTAGTGCTCATGGGCATCATGGGGTAGGTGATCCCCAATAACAGTGCTGCTTTCTCTGCCTTCATCTGCACAAGGGAGGAAGAAAATCAGCTGCAAATTTGATGGTGGGGTCAATTTTCCCTGCAGAGAGCTTTTCTTTCTAGAAACATCATCTTGATTGAAAAACTTGACTTTGATAGCGACAGGCTGAGTGGTTTTGCATATAGAGGGCTGGAAATGAAGCCATCAACCTGGCGTCACAAGAGCAATTGGGCAAGAGGGTGGGAGAAGAGAATTACTCTTTCCCCAGGAGGAATTAAATGTGCTGCTTTTGAAGTGGGGAAGGACAGTCCTCTTTTCTGCATGTGAAGAAGAGCTGTTTCCCAAGTGATGTGCAGGAAAAGAAAAGACACAAAATCTGGGTTAGCCCAAATAAAAGAGGTACTGACCCAATCCAGGGATGCTCTGAAAATAAATGAGTGCAAGACTGGAAACTAGCTCTAGATGGGCACAATTTAGCAGCTATCTATAACCTGATTCCAGGGGCAGGATCTGACGCCAGCCACACAGGAAGGATGGGAAGTTTTATCCCCAGGTTTAGTCCCCCTCAGCAGGGCCTGCTGTATCATAAGTATTCCTGCATACCTGTTCCCCGCAAGCCTGAGTCATGGTCCTAGAGCCAAATCATGGGCCCAGATCCCAAGATTGCCTTTGCTAGTTTTGGGCAGCTCCTGAACCCTGCTTGTGGCTGGGTCATGTAGTCATGCTTTCTCCCAGGCCCCTGTCCTTCCTGATCCTTCGCATCCTTTGTTTGGCTTCACCAGCCAACACTGCTATTTTTTTCCCTACCCAGGGTGACCTCATGCTCAGTGAGGCATTTAGCAGGATCCTGGTGAAGGTTTGTTAGGACTCAGAGGGCCTAAAAAGATGATTTTCTCTTGTCTGTTACTGATGGAAAAGACGGCAACTGCACCTGAGCCTTTGTGATCTGTAGTTTTAGAAAGCAGTAAATTAAACAATTTAGTGCGGTGACTATGGCTCCACATTGGGTCAGTTCAGCTCCTCTCCAAATATGAGCATGGTTAGATGCACAGGGCCATCCAAAAGAGAAGGCATTGTTCTTGAGAGTGCTCTCCATAATAAGAAAGATAATAAAAGCTGTGAAACTGGTCGCCCTGTGCATCACTTCCCATTTCAAATTGTTTTCTTTCTCTTTGTAGCTCTGAAGTGATAACTTGCAGCATGCTGTAACAGTAGCTGTTATGCCACGGTGAGAGCAAGCAACCCTCCTCAAGCCCCCAGAGCACTCAGTATTCAGTGCTATACAAAGACAGTGATACTTTTAAACCTTTTGCCACAGCGCATTGCTGGCATTTGTAAAGGGTAGGGTCACACAGCCCAAGAGATGGGAGTGTTCACAGGCTGCCTCGCAGCCCTGCTATAAAACGGCTCCGTTTCCCCCTGCAGCAGTGGTGGAAATTTCCAGGCATATTTCTGATCCCTAGGAGCAAAGCTTGACTGAGGCTCCTGAAGAAGGCAGTGTTCAGGATCTGGCCAGATGTGTGCAGCAGAGGAAACAAAGCACGGCAGGAAGGTGGCAGAGTTGCTCTGACTAACCGGAGGGTCACGGGCTTTTCACGCTTTCCGACACGGAACATGAAAAGGAAGGTTAACGTCTCGGTTTCTTGCAGGGCTGGGTGAAAGAAAGAACAGCCTTCGCCTGCTGCAGAAATGACGCGAGGCAATGCAGCAGCTTCCTCTCACACATCCCGCAGAGAGCCAAAGGGCAGGATGAGCCTAGGGGATATTGTCACACACCGGGGGCCCGGGGAAGCGCTTGCACAGCTGCTGCCTCCCCACCGCGGGCACCAGAGGGGGGCCCCTCCCTCTGGCCGTGCAGACAGGGCTAACGGCTTAAGCCGCGGGCTGGGAGACTCAGGACCGTTCCTGCCCCGGGGGAGTGGCCCGGGCCCGGCGGGCGGGGGTTTCCAGTCAAGCCAGGCCGGGTCGAGGCGGGGTATCCCGGCGCGGGGGGCGGTGCTGGCGGGGCCGGTTGTCTCCGCAAGCGGCGCGGGGCGGGCCGTGCCCGGGTCCCGCCCTTGGTGGGGCGGTTGCAGCATCGGCGGCTACGGCTACGTGCGCGGGGCGCCGCGGCGGGTAGTACCGGTTCGGAGCTGCGGGGAGCTCCGAGCCCGCCGCGGCAGTGGCGGCCGCGCCCATGGCGAGCAGCAGCGGCGGCGGCGGCAGGTAGGGTCGGGCGGGGCGGGGGCCCGCTCCCCCGGCCATGGCGCACACGGAGACCCCGAAGGCGGTGCAGCTGTGGCGCGACGCCGCCCTTCGCGCACGGAAGCTGCGGGGCGGCCCCGGCGAGCCCGAGCCGGACGCGGGGCCGCCGGGGGGGCCGCCAGCGCCCCCCGCCGTGCCCCGCCGCCCGACCCCGGCGGCTGCCCTGGGGGAGCTGGAGGCGCTGAACCTGAGCGGGCGGGGGCTGGAGGAGCTGCCTGAGGAGGTGGGCGCCGCCCTGAGCGGGCTGCGGGTGCTGAGCTTGCGGCGTAACCGGCTGGGCCGCCTGCCCGCCGCCGCCCTCCGCCACCTGGGCCGCCTGGCCGAGCTCGACCTCAGCCACAACCGGCTGCGGGGCTTGGGGGACGGCGGGGCGCTGGCAGAGTTGCGGGGCCTGCGCAAGCTCAGCCTCAGCCACAACGAGCTGGGCGCCGAGGGCCCGGGCCTGCCTCCCCGCCTCGCCGAGCTGGGCCGCCTCGAGGAGCTTGACCTCAGCTTCAACCGCCTATGCCGCCTGCCCGAGGGCCTGGGCCGTCTGCAGCACCTCCGCACCCTCGACGTCGACCACAACCTGCTGCCCTGCTTCCCCGCCCCGCTGCTAGAGCTGACTGCCCTGGAGGAGCTCGACTGCTCTGGCAACCGCCACCTCGGGGCCCTGCCCGAGGGCATCGCTGCCCTCCGCCGCCTCAAGATCCTCTGGCTGAGTGGCACGGGGCTGGCGGCCCTGCCCGAGGGCCTCTGCCAGCTGAGTGCCCTCGAGAGCCTCATGCTGGACGGCAACCGGCTGCAGGCACTGCCCGCTGGCTTCGGCAGCCTGCAGCGGCTCAAGATGCTGAACCTCTCCTCCAATCTGCTGGGGGAGTTCCCTGCTGCCATCTTGGCTCTCCCCAGCCTAGAGGAGCTCTACCTGAGCCGCAACCAGCTCACCCTGCTGCCTCCTGGTCTTTGTCAGCTCCACCAGCTCCGCACACTCTGGCTGGACAATAACCGCATTCGCTACCTGCCCGACTCCATCGTGCTCCTCCACAGCCTGGAGGAGCTGGTCCTGCAAGGCAATCAGATTGCCATCCTCCCTGAGGGCTTCGGGCAGCTTTCCCGAGTCACCCTGTGGAAGATCAAAGACAACCCCCTCATCCAGCCCCCCTATGAGGTGTGCATGAAAGGCATCCCCTACATTGCAGCGTACCAGCAGGAGCTGGCTCACTCTCAGCCTGCCGTCAAACCCCGCCTCAAGCTGGTCCTTATGGGCCTAAAAGATGCAGGAAAGACCTTGCTGAGACGATGCCTCATGGAGGAGGATGGGCAGAGGGAGGATGTGGGAAGTCTGGAAGCAGGGAGCACCCAGCCCAGGGGGTGCCCTGGGCAGCAGGACAATGGAACATTGCCAGTTGGGTGTTGCCCCTTCCTGGAGCCTCAGGGTGCTTCCTCAGCAGGGGTACCTGCCA
The DNA here is from genome assembly GCF_963264785.1 of Psittacula echo. NCBI lineage: Eukaryota > Metazoa > Chordata > Aves > Psittaciformes > Psittacidae > Psittacula > Psittacula echo. The sequence goes on along the minus strand of NC_137735.1, from coordinate 48,966,728 downwards.
TGCAGCAGCTGGAACATCTCCCAGTTGAGCGACAGGACATCCCTTCTCACATGCCGGTTCACCGAGTGAAAGGGGAAATACCGTGCCCTGCAGCATCGGTGCCACTCAGTGCCCCCCAACTACCATCAAGACTGGGGCTGTCAGGAGGCAGCAAGGGCATTGAGGTGATGGACTGGACAGCAGATGCAGAGAGGGGCCTGACATTCATTGTGTATGAGCTGGCGGGGGACCCTAGCTATGATGTTATCCAGTCTTTCTTCCTGTCTCCCGGAGCCCTGTATGTGCTGGTGGTGAATTTGAGTGCCTACATCCCTCAGCACTTTTACCCCTCTGTAGGCTATTTCTTACACTGGCTTGGTTCCAAGGTGCCCCATGCGGTGGTGTGCATGGTGGGAACCCATGCTGACCTCTGTGCAGAGCGGGAGTTGGAAGAGAAGTGCCTGGACATCCATCACCAGATTGCTCAGCAGGAGAAGAGGGATGCTGAGGGACTCCAGAGCTTGGTCCAGCAGGTGGATGAGGCTCTGGGACAGGACTTTGACCTGCGCTGCTCCAGTCCGCACGCTGCCTTTTACGGGGTCTCGGACAAGAACTTGCGGCGGAAGAAAGCCCAGTTTCAGTACCTGCTCACCCACCGCCCGCAGATCCTCTCTCCAGTGCTGCCTTTCAGCTGCCGGGACCGCTGCCAGGTGCATCGCCTGCGGGACAAGCTCCTCTCGGTGGCTGAGCACCGGGATATCTTCCCAAACCTGCACCGCGTGTTGCCCAAGTCGTGGCAAGTGCTGGAGGAGCTGCACTTCCAGCCACAAGCTCAGCAACTGTGGCTTAGCTGGTGGGACTCTGCCCGGTTGGGCTTGCAGGCAGGCCTGACAGAGGATCGACTCCAGAGTGCACTGTCCTACCTGCACGAGAGTGGGAAGCTCCTCTACTTTGAGGAGCACCTCACCTTGCGGGAGTATGTGTTCCATAACCTGCCACGGCTCATTGACATCCTCAACGTCTTCTGCCAGCGGGATGCTGCCGTGCTGCTCCAAAAACTGCTCAGCGACACCCAGGTAGATGAACTGAAGGCCACTCAGCTCCATCATTACGTGGAGGGTTTCTTGCTGCACGGCCTCCTGCCTGCCCATGTTATCCGTCTCCTTCTTAAGCCCCATATCCAGAGCCGGGAGGATCTGCAGCTCATCCTGGAGCTGCTGGAGAAGATGGGTCTCTGTTACTGTGTCAACAAACCCAAATGCAAGCCGTTAAATGGGGCGGCCGCTTGGTACAAGTTTCCCTGCTACGTGAAAAACGAGGTGCCCCATGCAGAGGCATGGATCAACGGCGCCAGTCTGAGCGGACAGTCCTTCGTGGTCGAGCAGCTGCAGATAGAATATAGCTTTCCATTCATTTTCCCACCCGGCTTGTTTGCACGCTACAGTGTCCAGATTAACAGCCACGTGGTTCAGCGGTCAGATGGCAAATACCAGATCTATGCCTACCGGGGAAAGGTGCCTGTGGTGGTGAGTTACCGGCCTGCCAGGGGAGCTCTGCAGCCAGATACTCTATCTATTGCTAGTCATGCATCCCTACCAAATATCTGGACAGCCTGGCAAGCTATTACCCCTTTAGTGGAAGAACTGAATGTCCTGCTCCAGGAATGGCCGGGCCTGTACTACACTGTGCACGTCCTCTGTTCAAAGTGCCTTAAAAGAGGGTCACCCAACCCACACACTTTTCCAGGTAAGGCAGAGCCCAGCTTGCCTTCCAGCCCTCCTGGGGCTTTGTCCCTTGTAGAAGAAAGTCTTACCATGTTGGTCTCAGCTCTATCTCTTTTCTTTTTCTCTTTTTCTTTTCCTTTGCTCTAACTCCCTTCCTTGGTGACTTGAGTCATGGGAGAAAATATTAGGGTAGCTCCAAGGAGACAGGCTTAAAATAACCCTATTCTGAGACTGGGGGGATGTTACATGCCGTTTGTCCGTGCCTTTTCTCTCTGCTTTTTGGGGTTTGGCCCTGGACATTTGCAGTGCCATTGTTGAAAGGACCCTGGTCTGTCTTTCTCCTTGTTTGGATTTGTTTGAATAGCACTGTGGGGTTTTTTTTGTCCTAATTCTCTTTACCCTGCAGCTCCCACTTCTTTGGGGCTATTTGTAAACATAGATAGGGATGCTTAAAGGACTGCAGGTATTCCCTTCTTCCCCCTTCAATCCTTCACCCCTAAACCTGTGCTGCTGCAGCCTCTCTGAATGCAGAAAAGCTCCTGCTGGAAGACAATGGGTGTGTTGGTCTCCATAGCCCAGTGTAAAATGCCTTTTCTCGTATCTGAGTCCTGTCTCTAGCAGGAAGCTTTCCTCCCTGAAGAGAGAGGGATACTCCATGTTCTTTGTTTAAGTGTCTCACCTAGAAGGGATTCCCAGAGTACACCTTCTGGAGCTATTCTTAAGAGCAATTATTTTCCTTCCTCTGTTCCCTTCATCTAACAAAAAAAGCATAGTCTCTGTCCTCTGGAGTGTGACTAGTCGTGGTGCTTTTTAAAGCTTGATTTTACTGCTGGTGTTTTCCAGCAGTATCTGGTTTACTTTGTGTATATGCAGGTACTGCTTCCTAACCAGTGACCTCCCTGCACCCACTCTGGGGTGTGGGAGGGCCATAGGAAATGTGCTCCATTGTGTAGGTCTGCATGGACTCAAAACACTCTGAACTGCAAGCAGTGCTCTAGAAATGTGCATTTTCTTTACACAAACACACACATACGCCTATGTTAGAAGTATGTTGGAACATTCTTTATTTACGGGTAGCCTGAAACTGGAGGGGAACTAGAGTGTGATTTGGATTAAAACAAGTAGTGGTGCTGTATTGGTTCGTAGGCAAATGTGAATTGTAAGGTGTGTTTTGGGGGTTGGCTTTTTGTTTGTTTTATTGTTGCTGTTTTGGGGGGGATTTGTTCAGTTTGTTTTGGGTTTTTTATCTGAGAGTAAGAAGATGCTGTTTCCTCCTCAACCTGCATCCTGGCTCCGTCAATTATGTCTCCCTCTAACTGTGCTAGCTTATGTAAGAGCCAGTAGACTGGGGGGTGGTGAACCCATGCTGCCTGAGTTACTGAGTGGTATACACATGCTGGGTCTTGCTGCTGACATGGTGCTTGGAGTAATGTGATCTGCCTTCCAAAAAACCGTGTGAAAACTAGAAACCCCAAACCCACCACCACAGAACCCCTACAGCAAACAGAAAAACCCCACCAAAATTAACCAGGGCAGCATGCTGTGTGCAGGTGTGACGGGTGGCTGCTGATGTTTTAGGTTTGTGAATAATTCAGGTTTGCAGTTGTATATCTCTTTTTTTCTTCATTTTCTTGGGGAGGGAGCAGGGGAATGTGAGCAGTATGTGTATGTAAGTGTTTTGTGGCTGACCCTTTTTTTTTTTGCCTTGTGTGTAGATGATGCTTTAAAAGTAAAATACAAATAGGAGCTGGACTGTGCAGGCAATTGGTATCTTCGCTGACCAGTGACAGGCAGAGGAAGTGTAAGGGGGACATTGAAATTGAAAGGCCTTTCCTTTGGAATTTGGCTGTGCTGCATGTATTTCCTCAGACATGGGAAAGGATTGCTGTCACCTCGGAGCCAGGCTGGGTGAGCTGGGAAGCGGAGGCACAAGTAAGCAGTGTGTGGTTGGGCATGGAAGGAGCCCCTCAGAACGCCCCTGAGTGATGCTGCCTGTGGAAAGGGGATGTCACTGTTTCCAGCACTCTCCAGAGAAGAAGCCAGGCCTTGCTGCCAGGGACACAGGGCTTAGTATCCAAAGTGGCCCTGCCTCGGGGCAGGGGATGATTTTCTTAACACGAATACTGTGTGAGTCTAGATGGGGAGAGAGTATGTTGAGAAGACAGACATGTTTCCAAGGCCGATTTAATCTGTGGAAGTGCTGAAGAGTGATTAAAGGCTGCAATTTATCAAGAATCTTGCTTGTCCTCTTGGATGATGCTTAATTCTAGCGCAGCTATGACCTGGATTGTATGAAAAATGTGAACTGTGATTTGGCTTGGTTAAAATCTGCCTTTAACCTAAAATATTCTTTGGTGTGTATCTGCTCTGAATAAAAGGCTGTTTAAGAGTCCCTAAATGGCAATTGAGAAGCTGAAGACGTTTTTTTCCTCCTGATTTTGTTGATCAGGAGGTATGCATGTTTAAAGTCATGCTGCCAAGCTTGCTTTCATGCAAGTGAATTGTGGTTGGCATCACTTTTGACAGGGTGTAGGAAAGCGATGGGTCTAATGTTATGAAAATATGTAGTGAGGGAGATATCTGTGTTTCTTTTCTAGCTCTTTCAGCGGAAATCCCTGGCAATTACAACGCTGCTAATTCTTAAATAGGGCTGTGGTCTTGTTAGGACTGCACTGAAGAACTGCTTTGCAGTGTGTTGACCTTAATAAGGGAAATATTTCTGTGGAGACACTGCCAGATTTGTGCTCAAAAATGGAAGTGCAGGGTGGCTGTGTGTCTGGCTGCACAATCTGTGTCGTCATTCATGAAACCGATGGGGCATTCTTTGGTCATCCAAAATTTTCATTAGAATCCCCTTCAAAGAGGGGGTTGGTTGTTGCTGAGTTAAGGATTAATCCTTGCTTTTCCTCCCCTTTCTGTCCTGCATGCACACGCTCTGTAATTTCCATTGATAATACAGAAATTCTCGAAGAACAAGCTAGTGTGTGTAGAAATGGTTAGTAAGAATTGAGATTCTGGATTCAGTCTTCTGAGGGTTTATTGCAAACAGTGAATAAAAGGGATATAAAAATGCCTTGATAGGGTCCTTTTAAGGAAGTTTCTGTGTTTGAAATGGTTTTGTAGCTGGGTGAAGTAGTAACTGAATTGGCATCTGAGCTGGAATCTGTGTGCTTTGAGGCTGGAGTAATCCTCTCAGCTGATAGGTAGTAGTAGATTTTCTTTCTTTTTTTCTCTGTTACGTTTGCACTATATATGAATAAAAGTATCCCTGCTGGGCTAAGAAAGGCATATTTGTGCTTGGAGAGACCAACAAGAATGGTTCACCACTCCAACATGATGAGACCTTGACCGGGTTGTCACTGGCATTATGAAACACTGTGGTTTTGTATGTGATGTCCTTTTAGACCCTGGACTGAAGGGCTTTTAGCTTATTCATGTCCCATAAACTATTAAGTGACTTGGGTCTGGGGGTGGAGGTGATTTGCTATCTGTCTGATAGTAGATGTGTGCTTTGTTTGGAAAAACGTGAGTGGGTTTTCCAAGCTTGCCTTCCTGTGCACCTGCTACTGCTCTGCTGCTGTCTCCTCTTGCCCTGTGCTGGGCTGAGGCTGTTCTACCCTGGGTTTTTCCAGGCTGCGGTCTGTGCAAGGTGTCCTGATGTCCAACATGGAATGCTTTTGGTGTTTGAGGCAGGGGGGATTGTTTGACCAGTGGTTTTCCTTTATTCTTGCCTATGAAGTTGCCTGTATGAATGCAGACATAGGAAAGCTGGAGCCTGTGTCCACTGCAGAAAACTGGCAAAATGCTGTCACAGGCAAGACACAATGATCTGGGTTTTCAGAGAATAAGAGTGTGACAACAGAGAGACAGCCATGGACAAAGATACTGTGTGTAAGTCCAGCAGCCCCTGCCTGAAAGGATGCTGCAAAGCTATTTGGGAAGCTTTGAGAGCATAAACTTCCTTGGTGGCCAGCATGGGGTCAGGAGATGGAAAAGTGGAAGGTCCTGTGATGTGTCATGCTGTCAGGTTGGCCATGCAAGGTGAGGCAGGAGCAGGTGGGACTGGTTTTGTCAGAAGGGCTCAGAAGTAGCTCCAAAATCTGAGCTGCCACTCAGTGAAAGGCTGATGTCAGGTATCTAATTGTGCTTTGTAATTAAATTGCATGGAGCTGTTGGGGTTATTTTTCCGCAACTGCAGTAGAGCAACACCTGCTTGTTACAGAGCCTGATGCTAGCATTTGGTAGCCTTTTATTTTCCTCATTTGAGGGTGGAGTCCTCTTTCCCTGACTTTCAAAGTAGATCCTCCAGCTGTTTTGGGGCTGTGGTCATGCTCTCCTAAAGGCTGTGACTTCAGCAGAGTACTGTGGTGTAATCAGACAGTGGGGCAAGACTTCAGCACACTGTGAGCACTGGACAGGGATGATCTGGGTGACAAGGTAAAGCTGAACAGGGCCCTGTGATTCAGAAGGAGAAGAGAACACACCAGTTGCTGGACTTGGGGAAGCTAGTGTGATTTTGTAGCTCTAGTGGTGATGGTTTAGTTTACCAACCAAAGCTGATTTCTGTGCTATTGAAGTGACAACTGTGAGTGGTGTGACTTGCTGTACATGATATAGAAGCACAGTCTATTTACCACTAGGATTTTCCTTCACATTAAGCTGTGTGTTACGTGGTAAGCACCTGAGGTCCTCTTGCTTGGTGCCTGTGGCTCCAATTTAAACAACAGATTTGAGAAAGAGGAAATAAACATTCTGTGATCTTGGAGGGTGTAGAAAAATTACCAGAGGAAGAGCATGGTGTGCAGTGTGAATGGCTGCTCTGGGACTGTGCAAGGTGGGGTTTAGATGTGGGAGCCAGTCCTTGGGGAGAACTGGAGTAGCTAGCACAGAGCTGGGCTCATGAGGGATGATCTGGCCCAGGAAGACGCAGGAACAGAGGGGTAAACTCAACTGTGGATGCTGGAAGAGAGGCTGAGGCTTTGTGTTGCTGCCTTATAGCTGTCCTGCTGCCTGCAGTTTCTGGTTACCTTGTATTGTGTGCGTCCCTTTGAGTATGTGTGTTTGGGGGCCTTTTTAAGGCTTGTAAATGGAACTTGCTAAAATTACTTGATATTAGGGTGGCAACATGGACATTTAACACTGCTTGAAGAAATCCTCTTCTTTATGCAAAAAAATCCTATGCATTTCTGCTGAAGGAAAGGGTTTCCTGTTACGCCAGCACTGGTACAAAAACGCTCTTCTGGTTTGTTCCTTAACAGCTTGTCTTGCCCTGCCCCACTCCCGCTGGGAGTTGTCTCTGGGCTTTTGGCCTCTGGACTTTGAGCTGCCATCACTGAAGCAGGGAAACACTAGATCTCGTTGGGTAGATCTTTTTTTGGTTTGGTTATTGAAGCAGAGCAGAGTTCTTGGCCTCTGGTGCATTACTTTTTTGTTTCTTTCTGGTTTTGGTTTGTGGTTTTTATTTTTACAGTTGCTGAAACTTGCCCTTGCAGGAAATGAGATATAAAAGAGATGCCCACTGCCAAATGATTCTTTGTTTCAGTGCATGAGAACTACTTTAAAGTTGCTTAAAGTTTTCCCCTCTCCAGAGTCAACTGGTCAAATCAGCTCATCAGGAGCGATTTGTGCTCTGCGTGAGTGTGCTGTGGACACAGGCACCATGAAACCTGAAACGTGCTTTGCTTCCTGCTGTGTGCATGCACCTCTGATGGCAGGGTGTCCCTTTCTAAGGACCCTTAGGTGTGACAGGTTTGCCCATGGAAGTTCAGTTGAGATGTATCATGTGCATTATACACTTGCAGGTACATTTCAAGGTCCTACTCTTTTTGCATCTTAGGAGAGGATGGTGAGAAATCACTATCAGTGCTGGCTCTTTGTTTCCTTTTGGTGATACTGTGAATATGTTACTTGACATTGGGATAGAGCTGTGAAGGAACAAGTATCAGTTTAAAAGCAAAATACAAGTGCATCTGGTAGGTAATTCGCCTGTATGCTGTGGAATCTTTTCACATTTGCATGCTCTCCAGTTAGTGATTTGCTAATAATAGTGCAGGCTAGTTGGCTCTTGAAAGCAATTTGCCAGAGGAGAAGGGAGATGATGTATTTAATGGAAAGTTCTGTGTTGGGTTTGAAGTCATCAGAGTACAGTTTTACTTTCTTCCCTTCATTTTCCTTCCATCTCTACTGACATACAGATGTGGACAACCGTAAGAGTAAGCAGGCTGACTGGTGCCAAACAAGGTCACCTCTTCCTAGGTGAGCCTATGGGATGCTAATTTAAGGATGTGCTATTTTAGGGAGCTCCTCATGAGGATGAGGAGTGGGGGGAGTGCTTAAAGTACTATGTCAATTATAGTGAACTCTGGCTGTGGCGAACAAAATGTGTTGGTGCTTTTAACTAGCTAAGTATGTATGTGAGTCTGAGGAAGTAATGCAGCTGGGTTGTAGGAGTCTCAGCCTGCCTCCTTGGTCTCCTTGCCTGCAGCAGGAGAGCTGATGGCATTCAGGTGACCACAGTGTGAAAGAGCTGTTTCATACAGAGGGTGAAGAGGCCTTGGTGCTTTTAGAAGCTGTTGAGTGGATGCAGTTTACAGCCTGTAATGGGAAGATCACCTCTGTGGATGTGGCCTTTGTTTCAGCTGAGCAGCCAGGAGAGATTTGTTCTCTAGTGGCTTCTTTCTTGGGAACCAGATGTAAGAACTGGGGTTGGGGGGTGGTTTCAAGACCTGTGAAACAACTGTCTGGTTGGCTTTGGGAGAAACTTAATTTGGGGTGTTCAGCCTTCAGCAGCAAAATCATAAGCCCTTAAAGATGGTCCGGCTGAAGTCATATTGTACTTGTGGTATTCTCCTGGCTAAAGCTTGGTCCTGAATGTGCTGATTAGGTTGCCAGCATGGTCAGTGGCAGTGTGGTTTAGGACTGATGCAGTGTCAGTGGTCGGGGTGACTTGCCCTTGGGCAGTGGATGGAGACTAAGTGCCGACTGAGCTGTGACTGCTGGAGTGCCTGCCTGCTTGAGTTGGCTGTGGTTTAAAGTGAAACCTTAATTTAAGGTTTGTTTTTTCACCAGTGGTCATTTTCAAGAGCAATGTGGTCCTCCTGAAGGTGTACTGAGTGGGCTTACTTACTAGTTTCAGCTGTGGCTAGGTTGGACTCTGGGGAGGCATGTGTGAAAGTTGCCTAGGACCTACAAACCTTTACAAGCTAACATTGATTTTCAAATGACAGTTCAGCATGGCGAGCTCTGCTTGAGCCAGATGACAGCTTTGAGGTGAGCTGGGTGCTGTGGTGGAATAGGCCATTAAACAGTGCTTTGTGAGGATCAGACTAAACTGAACTGTGGAGACAAATAACCTTCAGAGCAAAGCAAAGCTGCATCCCGAATCCTGTTCAGACCTGCCCTACTTAGCCCTATGCTGACTCAGAGGTGATGTTCCAGGAAGGAGCTGTATTGTTGATCTAGGCTACATTGAATTGTACTGATGAGATGACAGGAGATTTCTGCTGGCTTTTGTTAGCAGGGTTTCACAAACTTGGAGAAGTGCATCTCTGAAAGGCCCTTTGTGAAAGCAATGCCAGGATATCTTCCCCTTTACCCGGTTTTAAGGTGATACTTGCCAAATGTGCAGTTTAGGTAAGCGTTTTTGTTACATGGGAGGGAACCCAGACCATTCTGGGAGAGGTCCCTCTTGTTTTACCTGGTACCCACAGCTTTCTTTAGAGTTTTCAGGCTTCCCCTGTTGCAGCATAACAGGAAGGAAACAAAGGTAGAACAATGGTAGGACAGGGATTTGTGGGTCTCATGATGTGGCTGATGGTAAAATTAATATTGTAGGTTTATGTCATAACAGAATGTAAGATCATGGCACACTTCGTAGAATCATAGAATCGCTAGGGTTGGAAGGGGCCAACTTTGCTCAAGACTTTCTCTTGGATGATCTGTACACAGTAACTGTCAAGTTTTGGTATGCTGAATTCTTTTTTGAGCACATTCTTTGCATTTTCAGCAGGTGTTTTCATGTCCAGCAATACAGAGTGAGCAGTGGCCTGTGATAAGAGACAGATCCTGCTGTGTAAGAGGGAAGGAGTGTTGATGAGCTTCCTAGAAAAATGAATTTGCTGTGGTTTCCACAGCACCAAAGTCCTACCCCCATATAAGTGTCTTCACATCTAGTAAAGCCCCTTGCTGCATGGTCAACAAGCAGAGAGTGAGCTTCCCGCAGCAGAAGAAACATGCGTTTTTGTTATGTGGCTTCTGAAACCTTATGGTGGGCACAGCAGAACTGCAGGATTGTCCTGCAGCACAGACCAGGGGTGCTGCATGGTGCAGCAGCACACTGCTGCATCAGCAGCTGTTTTTGTAGAGGTCTGTGGCTGACTGTTTAATACCTTTCTCCACTCACTGTGGTCTCTTTTTTAATGCAGCGGTCAGGTATGGATGGCAAGCAATTTTTCTCTGCATAAATAATGTTAGAGAGCACTGTGCAGAGCTGAAACGCACAGGCACAGGATGTACGGTGTGGAGGATGGAGTGACAGGGACCTCTGTCTGAGACTGGCTGTCTGACATCAGTCTTTTACTGTAAGTATTGCTGTTGCCTCTGAACAGTTACATTTTCATTTCTCATTAAAATTGTCAGATAAATCAAGATCAATAAAGAATAAAGAGACCAGTAATGGTCCTAATGGCTGGCGATAGTGATCCTATAAAATCAGGTTGAGGGAAACAGGGGTTGTTCAGCCTGGAGAAGAGGAGGCTCTGGGAAGACCTTATAGCAGTCTTCCAATACCTAAAGGGGACCTACAAGAATGCTCCAGAGGGACTTCTTACAAGGGCATGTAGTCACAGGACAAGGGGGAATGGCTTTAAACTGACAGAGGGGAGATTTAGATTAGACGTTAGGAAAAATTCTTTAGTATGAGGTTGGTGAGGCACTGGCACAGGTTGCCCAGAGAAGCTGTGGCTGCCCCGTCCCTGCCAGTGTTCAAGGCCAGGCTGGATGGGGTTTGGAGCAACCTGGTCTAGTGAAAGGTGTCCCTGCCCATGACAGGGGGGTTGGAACTGGATGATCTTTAAGGTCCCTTCCAATCCAAACCATTCTATGATTCTATGATATTGACCATCCTGATATTTGCATTTGTAACTTTCCACCCTCCCTCTGTATTTATACTGTGTATAATTCACCAGTCTGAACATGTGTTCTCCTCTACTACATTATAGGGAAAAATAGTGTAATTGTGTGTCAGATTGCTAACATTTGCGCTTTTTGGGTTTACATCCTCAACAGATAGTGAGATGCAGCTGTATTTATTACAGTGGGTGATGGGGAATGTTTCAAAGCATTTATGTCCAATTCATTTTGGGTTTTTTTTTCTCGAAAAGGGCTCAGCAGCTGGGGCCTTGTGTATGTGGAAGCAGAGGGAACTTGAGTGGCTACATAAATTAGGTGTCCTTTTTATAATTCCTCTATCTGTGAAGCAGGGAGTGCCTCACAGGAGGAGCGATGACCTTCTTTAGCAGAGGAATTTAGTCATGATGGGACCCGTAGGAGCTGGAGCAGAAGAGACAGCAAGAAGGCAGCTGAGCTGCTGAGCACGTATCTGTCAAGAGATCTGTAGCATGGAAGGCGTCTTGCAAATTACAGCCTCACCCAGGAGTTGCCCAAGGGTGCAGGGAATAGTAAATCCAGACAAGCTGGTGTCAGACTGAGCAATGGCTACGTGGTGCCAAACTCTTACTCAGTGACAGGGAGCTGTTCCTGGGCCCAAATTGGTTTTGAAGAGCACTGTAGGTTGAAGATAGAACTGCTGGCTTGGCCTCTACTGCTTTAATGCAGGCTCTGAGCCAGCCAACCTCTGTCCCACTGTTACCCCTTTTGAGTGACTCCCATGTTGCACCACCGCATTGCTGACCAAGCAGTGATAGCTAAGATGATCAGTGCTGGCTCAGAGCAGTCACCGAGTACTTCTTTGAATGAGTTGGCTTTCCTGGGGAAGCCTCATCTGGGCTGTATCTTCAGGAAGGCAACATGCCAGGTGGCCTTTTCTCTACACTGCCAGGGCATCCCAGGCAGGGAAAGAGGCACAGATTATGCCCTATTGATAAGTCTGTGCTGCTGCAATGAGAGAAGAAGATGGGGGGGTTGTGTCTGTCTTGGTCTGCATGGTGCTTCTTACCCCCTTGCTGTGTGTGGCTGTATTTTTGTACTAGGTTTGTGTGACAAAGTTTTGGTAGCAGAGAGATTATAGGGGTAGCTTCTGTTTGAAGCTTCCCCTGTGTCCAACAGAGCCACTGCCAGCCAGCTCCAGGATGGACCCACCACTGGAGAAGGCTGAGCCCATCAGGTGGTAGAGCATCTGGGATAACAGATTTAAGAAGGGGCTGGGGGGAAAACCCTCTGCAACAGCAGTTGCAGCCAGAGCAGAGGGTGCCTGAAGGAGGCTGTGACCCCGTGGGAAGCCTGTGCTGGAGCAGGCTCCTGGCAGAACCTGTCACCATGGAGAGAGGAGCCCATGCTGGAGCAGGTGTGCTGCAGGACTGGTGACCCATGGGGAACCCATGCTGGAGCAGTCTTGTTACTGAAGAACTGAGTCCTGTGGAAGGGACTCACACTGCAGCAGTTCATGGCGAACTGTCTCCTGTGCGGGAGGCCCCACACTGGAGAAGGGAAAGAGTGTGAGGAGTCCTCCCAGAGGAGGAAGGAGTGGCATAGACAACGTGTGATGAGCCCCCATTCCTTGTCCCCCTGCACTGTTGGGGGTAGGAGGTAGAGAATTTGGGAATGAATTAAGTACAGGAAGAAGGGAGGGCTGAAGGGATGGTGTTTCTGATTTGGCTTTATTTCTCATTACCCTTTTCTGATTTGACTGGTAATATAAACAAATTTGCCCAAGTCGAGTCTGTTTTGCCCCTGATGGCAATTGGTGCATGATCTCTCTCTGTCCTTATTGTGACCATGAGCTTTTAGTGATAGATTTTCTCTCTTCTGTCCAGTTGAGGAGGAGGAGTGATAGGAGTGCCCTTGGAGGGCACCTGGTGTCCAGCCAGGGTCAACCCACCACAATTTTGCAGGCAGAACTGCTGGATGGGGTTAAATGTGCTGAAGTAGAGAGTGCTCGGTGGCAGGTTTCCAAACCAGGGAGTCTGCAGCAAGCACCAGGCCTACTTACACGCATTGTGTAACCGGATGAGTTTTTAGCTCCCTCTGCGTTTCTCTAATTCTTCCTTTTGCAGGCTCCTTCTTTGACCAAGAGAGATTTTCATGCTCTTATTTCAGATAACGATGCATACACTGGGTATGGAAAATTCTATCGTCCATATGACTCTCTCTCGCTTATCAAAGCAGCTAAATTTAGGAAATCTGTCAAAAAAGAGCTTCCCCTTCCTGTGATCTGACATAATATTTCTTGGTCACTGTTATTTTTGCTGTGGAACAGCTTAAATCTATTTTGGTTGGGCACTAAGTGCTGGCTGCAGTGTGAAAGAAGAAATCTCTTTCTGTGAAGAAAGGTGGCTGTGTTGCAGCTCTGAGGGCAGTCTGCTTCCTGCTGACCTTGTGCCAGTGCTGGCAGTCCTGCCCAGCTCTCCTGAGCCCTGAATGTTTAGCAGAGGGTCTCTGGGCCTCCCCACCTTGCTCTTGGGCTCAGGCTCTGTTTAAAAGGGTAGCAATAAGCCCTTCATTCTGATAACTGTTAACCTTTTCAGCATCTTGGAGGTGTAGTGGGTGGCAGTGGTGATAGATTTTAACACCTCCCCACCCATCCTCCAGATTCTGGGAGGATGGTGTAGGGAAGATGCTGTTTCACTGGCGCCAAAGTAGAGAGACAACTGTGCACACGATGGGAGTTTGTGTGGGGATCAGTCAAACCAGGACTGAGCCATCTCAGGCTTGAAAATGCCCTGCTGGAATCATGCCCTGGTGGAATATCTTGAGCTCTTGGTGTCAGGAATATGACAAGCTTTCGTACCTTTTTATTGGTTTTGGTTTGGAGTTGTGGTGGGGTTTTTGGTTTGTGTTTGGTTGGTTGGTTGTTGGTTTATTATTGTTGTTGTTTTGGGCTTTTATGTCTGCTCCTTTGTTAAAGCTGGCTCTGGAGCTTTGAGCTCATATTTTAATATAGCTGACTGCTCCGCTTCAGCTGCTATCTGACTTATTTCCCATTATTGCTTTCACACTGAGATGGGAGTGAAGGCAGACAATGGGGACACTGGGAAGAGATGCTGTTGCTTACTGATTGCAATGTCCAAGAGATCTGCTGAACAAGAATTTATTTCCTTTTTATCACTATTTTTAAAGCTTCTGGTGGATAGTTGTGCAGAAACATTCAGTGGGTGAAGATGGAGGTGATGCAAGCCTTGCTCTGGAACTTTGGTCATCTCCAGGTACTGTGACAGTGCCTGAGGGCTACACAGGGAATGAAGCGCCTGTGTGCTTTGTCCTCCCTAACAGGTCTGGTCAGATCTGTGTACCTGAAGCTGTACTGTCAGGGGTTTTGGGCAGGGAGTCTTGCTCATGCTGGTGACGAAGCCTGTGATCTAGCATGAGTGACATTTTCATGACAGCTTTAGTAAGTGAGAAGTTTGTCATTTCTTAGAGGAGCACGCATGTGCCCAGAGGGAGCCTTACGGGCTCTTCCTGGATTCTGGCACGATCTTAATTGATGCTTGCATGGGCAAGTAATTCAGCTCAGCAAGTGGCTGTTGTGGTCAGCTTTGGAGCTTTGCTAGGATGAGATGCTGAAATAAATGATTAGGAGTTGAGTCTTGTCTGTGTCTTTTCCCAAGCAATGTATTTGGCTTAGCCAAAGTAAAGACCTTTTTTTTTGATGGAAAAAAAAAGTTTGGGAACCTTCTTTTGGGAAGTACTTTTCTCTGTCTTTTGTAACAGAAAGCTACCACAAAGCTTTAGAAGTTGCCTGTTATTCTTAACTTGTTCCTTGTCCTTCTGAGAAATAAATCACATATTCTATGACAAAAGAGAGCCTAGCACATTATGTACATGCACATTTTTGAGTGTCTGCAGTGAAGCCAAACAAGATCTTAAGAAAATGTTGCCAAACAAGGCAAGAGCATGCTCAAGTTAGTGATTCACACAAGGATGTGGTAATTAAAAAGAAGAATAAAATGTAAAAAATAAAGCCCCAAACCACTGGGCTGAAGACAGTATGATGAGAAGAGATGCTTGATGGGCTGGTTTGAGTAGCACAGTAGGCTGGCTCTGAATCTATGACTTGTATTTCTGTCACAGCACTTTGCAGGTGCTAAAAACGTGTTTCCTGTGAAAAGCTGTCAGCTGCAAGCTTGGCTGGGTGCTTTTGACCATGAGAAGCTGAGCAGCACGGCTGTTGGCTCACTGCTTGGCTGCTCCTGCCCTTGAATGGCAGGATGGATGCTGGCCTCTGTTGGGAGGCTGGGCAGCTCAACAGCAGTTCTTGCCAGGCCTCTAGTTCATTGCTAGCATGGCATTGCAAGTTGTCATGTTTTATGGCAGACATATGGCCGGGTTTTAGGTCAGAGGCTTGTCACTCTGTTCCCTGAAGTATTTAATGGCAGTATTCCCCTGAAAGAGGAAAGGATTCTGTGGTTGAAAGCCGTAGAATCATAGAATGGTTTGGGTTGAAAAGGACCTTAAGATCATCTAGTTCCAACCCCCCTGCCATGTTGCCGAACAGCTTCTGCTCTGCAGCTGCTGCCTCATACGAGTCCTGAACATGATTTTGCTTCCCTGGGATAGGAAACCTTGCAGGTGAGTATGGAACTGGGAGCAGCGCGCAGAGCTGCAGCTCTGCTGGAGACAGCATTTTTGCTGCTTGCTCTGTGCTGCTTTATCCCGGTTGCATAATGCAGCGTGATGCGGATAATCCAGTCATCATTACAAAAGGATTTAAAACTCCTTTTAATCGGAAGTCATTTTTAATAAAGCTTCCCCTTGCTTGGAGGACTGTTCTCTTGGCTTGTGTGTTCAAGAAAAACACAGGGAGCTGAGGGAGGTGGGAGGGAACCAGGTCATGGAGAAGGGACACAGGTGCCATTAGATCCCAGGAGGCTACTGGTGAAGTCCAGAGCTTTGGAACATGTTTCCACTAGCACCAAGCATGCAAAATCCTTATGTGTGCAGATAGAAGCAGCCAGCAGGTCTGTGCTTTCTCTGATGTTTCTTTCTCTCACAGAGCAATCTTGCGATGTGGAGGGAAGGAAAGGCTCTTTCTACTCCAGTCTGGCTCTTGCTCCCCTTTTAAACTCTATGTCCAAATTACTGGTGGTCCTGCAGGGCTTCCTGTATCTCAGAACAAACTGGGATGCTGGACAAAGCTCAGCAGAGGAGGAGATGCTCTTTGCTTCTCTTATAATGGCCTCTTGTGCGAGTTTGTGTGTAATTGACCTTATTTCTTCGGTTGTTGTTCTGCCATTTTTATTGTGGAAAGCGTACCATTATAACATGATCTCTGAGTAGCTCTGAAATGTGACATCTCCTGTATGCCATCGTGTTGCCCACATTTCTGGCAGCAGCTGTCTCTTGAGCTGCCACGTCTGCTTCACCTCCCCTCAGAGCAAACCTAGCTGGGGCCTGAACTCCAGTGCTGAATGGCATCCTCCTGGTTCCTGCTTTTCTAGTCCCAGTAGTCCTCACTCTTGGGGTATCTTGACCATATGGTTAAGATCTCCCTGAATCTCTCTTCTTTGATCAGTTCAAGTAAATGGCCAGGAAATTTTAAGGTTATTTCTTCCCAAAGTGGATGCCTCTGAGGGCCTCAGTATTGGGCATGTCCAGAGCATAGCCATCCAATTTGCGCTTAGGTGGGTTGGTGGTACATCTGAAGGAGAAGGAGGGGCCAGCACTGTGTTGCGGTGACACTGGTGAGTAAGTGCCTGAGGGTTATCCACCTGGTGGAGAACTTCCTGGACAAAACCTTTGAGTAATACAGATTTGCATCACAAATAGTTAGGGGGCCAGGAAGGAGCTCAGCTCTGTCCCAGAGCCCCATGGTGGAGCTGGCAGCTCCTGGGAAGGGGCAGGGGAGTAGAGGACATGGTGGAGTGCAATGTTCTGGCAATGCTGCTGCCTCCCTGGGAGGCTGATGAGTTCTTTACAGCACCCAGGGCTTCTTCCTGTTTCAGTAGCAAACGTGTCTACCATAGAAGTGATTTTTAAACAGCAAAGATGGATATTGCAGTTTGTTTTTGGGGACTGAGAACCCCAGACCAGATGGCATTTAATAGGCAATGAACTCTTCAGAAGTAGCAAAGCTATTGTTTCTGAACTTGTATGACTTATTGTTGGAAAGTGTTCCAGTGGCAGAATAAAAAATGGTAAGAATTGTTTTCAGCAGAGGTAGTAAAACTATCATATTAATCCCATAAATAAGCTCTTCCCCTTGGGGAAAAGGTGTCTGTAAGCAAAAGCTAGTTATTGACTTGATTTGCAGCTGTTAGTTGTCACCTGTTGGGATATTAGGGAATGAGAGGGTTCGGAAAAGAATGGTTAAATGATCGGAAATGCTGAGGAATCATTAATAGGAAAAGAAAAAAAAATATCTAAAAGATTAGTCTCATCCCCTCTGGAAAACAGATACAAGTAAAAGCTCTTAATAGCAAAAGGACAGACAGAGCTTTGTTCTTGCCCCTTGAGCAGTACAAAGCCAGCAACTGACTCCAACTTCAAAGACAGCAATTTTGGTAATAACAAAAAATACTTTAAACCAAGCAAAGGAAGAAGATTTGAAGCAAGTGTCTGTTCAATAGGGAAACTCAGGCTCAAAGCTCTGTGGCATGTGCACGACGCTGCCATGTGTACCAGCAGTGCTTTCATAGAAGAAGGCAGCCTTACCCATGAAACCAAGAGGAGAGTTGGCTACTAGTCTCAGTGCTCTGCTTCTCTGATTTCAGACATGTAGATTTGCATAAAGCTGTCTATATCACGCTCTGTCTCACAAGGAGGAAATGCTCGACCTCAGGATGTACTCATGAACCTTCCATGTAAAGGGAGAAAACATATGCAAGAAGCAAGTTAGATCTGATGCCCTTGTAATTATGGAAACTTCTGTGGTCCTGCAGGTTCCTACTCGGCTAAAGCCTGTGGTCAGCACGTAGTATGGTGTTAGTTATTAACTAGCAGGAAGTGAGTAGCAGAAGCACCAAGGAAGCATTTAGCCCCAATTAAGCACAAGCCTAGAATAAATTCTGTGATCTGTATGCATAGATCAAATCCCACAGTAAAGTGGTTTCAATATAAAATGTTAATGGTTCAAAACAGGGATGAGTTCAAGTTGGTTCACTTAACAGGTAAAACACTTACTAGGCTTTGCTCCTTAGACCAGTTGGTGATGAAGGGAGGGGGGGAATGTGTTCCTTTGCCTAAGTGGGCTCTGTGGTTGTCCTGCTGAACAGCGAGGGTTTTGGAGTGCCCAAAATAGCTTTACAGAGAAGTATTGCACATGCATCTCACCTTGAATGATCTGGAAGAGAATACTTACCACACAGGTTTGAAAATACAGCTCCCTCCAATTCAGTTTGCAGAACACACTGAAGCTTTGGGATGGCCCTAAGGCAACAGCAGCTCATGGAGCCAAGTTAATTTTACCCAGGAAGGAGTTTATTTAAGCTCAGGGAAAATTGTTGGGCAGCACATGTACATGCATGTCTTGCATGTGTGTTTTGGTTTGTTCTTCTTGGCTAGCGATAGGTGAAGTTAAAGAGGAAAAATAAAGGGGGTGGTTAAACAGCTACCACAAGGGAAACTGCAGGTCTTTAGGTCCCCAGGTGGACTTTGCTGAACTTCCAGAAAAGGAGTTTTCATGCCCTGGATCTTACCTTCAGCCATGGCATGCATAGACATTTTGTGAGGAAGAAGCAAGCCAACTGGGAAAAAAACTTGTCCCAAGCGTTCTCCCAGCCCTTGTCTATCTTCAGCACAGGGATTTGTCTCTTTAGTAGTTCTTAAAGACACTTTGCCGGTTCCTGGTCCAGTCTCTTTGTGAACCCTTGTGAGCTTCTTGAACCTACAGCCTGGTGCAGCGAGGAGTTCTGCAGCCCGTGTCAGGTGCTGGACCACTTCCTCTGGTTTTTGCCAAGTGTACCTTGCAGTACCTGCGTTGAGGCTGCCTAGTTCTTGTGTTGGAGCAGGCAGAAAATGACCAGGCACTGGGTGCAATACCACAGCCAAATTATTGTGAGGAAAAATGTCTTGCAAGCTTGCCTAATTCTCTAAATTTAGCAGAGGGGCAGGCTGAGGCTTGGCCCTGCCTCATCAGTTTCATAAGGCTGGAAGTCCATGGGACTGACTTTTGTAAGTCCTCCTTCAGGGGTTGGCTTTTCAGGTGGCTAGCTATTAACATGTTGTGACCCAAACACAGAGAGCCAGAGCTGGCAGGATGCTGATCAGTCCTGGTAGCTCCCTCCAGACTTTGATGAACCTGGCCTCTTAACTTTGTCTATTATAGTAATGGCTTTGAGAATGCTTTTAAACTCTTTATTTTCTCCCTTTAGTGGGACCTGCAGCATGTTAATAGTTTGGATGAGAGAAACTCACCATCTCATCTGTGATGGAGGTGTAATAGCTTTGTAATTACTGTTTGGAAAGGTGGGCTCTCAGCTGGTGGGAATTATTTGGATGGGCTGCAGCTGGTAGTGTTTAGTGTCTAGGTGGTGCTTTGCATGCAGTCCTGCCTTGCTGTTACTGAGTGAGGACAGGTTGGGGCTGGCTGCAGCTTTTTCTCCAGCTGATGGCTTGCCTTGGCAGAATGAGAAAGTACTTATGGCAGATATGGCTGAAGGGGTAGAATTAAAAATAACCGAAAGGTAGATTCTGGGCTTGGTTACTCAGTTTCTATTCTGGGATGAGGATAATTCACACTGAGCTCATTACACCATGACTCTCCCTTAAAATGCCCTGACAGTCAATTTTGTTCCATCTCATAAGGTCCTAAAATGTTAATGAGGCAAATCAATTTTTCATGGCTTTGTATTGCAGTCATCTGAAAGTGCTGTATTGCAACCTGCCAGTTCAAGGAGCTTTTTAGATATTATAAGAGCAGCAAAATATTCAGCAATTTGGAGGATGCTTTGTTTTCTATTTCAACTTTTGCTCAGTCCTCTCTCTCATTTTCCTGAGCCTTTATGCTGTTTATGTTTATTTGTGTTTACTTGTCCCCTTTGGTTACTTCCTTTCTCCAGTGTCTGCTCTGGTCACTCATGGGTGGAGGTGGCTTGCACCTTCCCCATTGCACAGGGAGAAGGATGGAGTGCCCAACAGAACAGGTAGAGATGAAGCTGGACAAGGGATGCTACTCATGCTGAAATACTATTTGAGATAGAATGAGTTTGATGGGACAGAGTGGAGAAACGGCATCATGTTCACTACCCCTTCATCTTTTTGGAGTGGGCAGTGGTGTCAAAAGTCACAGCCTTCTCTCCTCATGGCAAGTCTCTTACAGAGGTGTCAGTATAACCTCTCATAGATGCTGTCTGTGCTCAGTATTTCATGAATTGCAGAAAGAGGAGAGAGAGGTTGCATGTGTTATGTAGCCACACTGGTGCTAGATCAGTTACCCGTCCTGGTTTAGGAATAAGATAGCTGTCAACCATCCTTTATTTCTCCAAGCTGTTTATTTCATACTGTCAGAAGAACACAGAAAACCTCAAGCCTTCATGACTGCTCCTGGAGTTATTTTGGGGCAGTCTTGATGATTTCCTACTGCTCTCTTAATTCTGGTTTGTGACTATGGAGATAGGAAGTATCAAATTATGGGGTTTGGGGAATGTGTGGGGTTTTTTGTTTTGCTTTTAATTGCATTCCAGTTCTAACTATAATTAACTTCTGTGTGCCTGAGAAAAAGATAATTAACAAATGTTTTGGGATAAAGGTTTTCCAAGTAGGAAATTAGCCTGGTGGCTCCTTGGGTAGGAGGTAAAATGCACACTGATCTCTGCTGTGGGGAAAGCTGCCTGGGCTTGAGCTCAGCAGGGCACAGCCGCTGCAGTGGGTCTGGGGTTCCTGGCCTGGGGAACTGTGGCTCTAGGTCTTGAACTTGACCTAGACCTGTCAGCTCCAAGCTGAAACACATTCCTTCCCATTTCCAGAGATCCACCATGGAGGTTGTTTCATGTTGCTGTCAGCTGGCATGAATTAAGGCCCTTGGGAAAATATTTTCCAGCGCAGCCAGCTGGAGAAAATAATCAAGGTGAGCTATATACGTGTCCACAGCCAGAGCTGTGAGATGAGGTGCTGGCTGGAGAGGCAGCCGGTGCTGTGAATGTGGTGTTGTTTAACCCCAACCAGCAATTAGGCACCACACAGCCACTCACTTGCTCCCCTCCTTGACTGCGAGTAAGCACTCCTCAGCAGTAACTAAAACATCTCTCTACTGTCAACATTCTTTTCAGCACAAATCCAGAACTGTTGGGTTTTTTTCTACAGTGGTCTCTCTCACTGGGGCACTTTGACAGGCTGGGATTTTTGTTGTTAATTCATTTGCTAGTTTTAAGCTTCTTCAACCACGACTGCAGTGTGAGGCTCATGAAACTTTTATTCATAAGGTGGATTTCACCCTGTTCTGCTCCCTTTTGTGATGTCTCTGCATTCTCATTCCTTATTTTTGTTGTGATTGCAGGCAGGAGAATAGCCTCCAGTGGGAAGAAAATTAAGTCCTAACTTACAGGTCTCTATCCAACCGTCTGTCTCAAGTAGGCCAGGTAGATGAGGTCACTAAGGACTCCAGAAGTAAATCAAGCAGAGTGCAGAGTTCTGACTTTCTGGGGAATATATTTGTGTGTGACATCCAGGCAGTGCTGCAAGGGCCATATTAAATATTCATACTAATACAGAACAGTGTTTTCTGTGTGCAGTGCTTGGGTATAAGGCTGTGCATCATGCACAGCAACATTTGCAGGAAGCCACTCTCTGCTTGGATGAAATGAAGGAGTTGTGAAGACAAGATTTAAGTGGCATGGCATAGAAGTGGGCTTGGTGTGAGACACCATCACTCTGCCAAGACTCCTGGCAGATTTCTTGTCTACTGTAGAGCTGGCTGCAAAGTCCCAGTGTATGAGAGCGTTGCCTGTGCTTACAGCAGAGGGGGAAATGTGTGCACGTGGCTATTCAACTCACCCTGCCTCTGTGACAGGTTTGATCTAACTGTGTAAGTGCTCCAGCTATCAAACCTCCAAGCAGCTAACAGCAGGCAGAGGAGCTGTAGCTTCTTCAACCCTAATCTCTCTGCATGCAAAGCAGAGGGGTGTTCTGGGGCTCTCTTGTGAGCCCTGCTTTCTGACTGCTGTTGGAAACCGAGCATGGGACACATGCTTTTGGTATGCAGGCAGTGTCGAAGTGTTTTGTTCTGTACTTTCCTAAAGGCATGACTGCTGAGTTGCTGTGCTGAGAGATGTCACAAGCAAGGATTAGTCAGAGGAGGCTTGACAGAGAAGCAGTTGAGGCTGAGATGTAAAGTCTGGCTCCTGCCAACCCCACTTGCAGTGGTTGATATCTGAAGGCCCTCAACAAGGAGGAAGAGCGAGTAGAGATTGGAGTAAGAGCAAATGAGCAGTGGGGCTGCAAAACCAGTGGGTATGTGGTTGTAGCAGCCCTGGGGCATGCGATGGAGTGGGTGGGTCAGTACTGAGGCAGGGCAGGATGTAGGAGCAGCTTGGGTATGGCTGCCCCCAAGCAGACTGAAGAAGGAGAAGCAGCACTATGGAGACGGTGTCAGGGTCCTGTTCATCCGCTGCTTGCTGATGGTCCCAGGGGAGCCCAGATGAGGACACATGACAGCATGAAAATGACATAAATGAAAATGAGAAGCACCATCAGGCTGATACTGTGTAAACGCGTTCTCCTGGAGCTCTGTGAAGAGAGGAGGTGGCATGGTAGGGCTGGGCCAGACCAGAACCTCTCACCCCTGTGCCCTTGCTGCACATTGTTGACACATAAACAGGGGACCTTGTGCCACGTAGCAAAGCCATAGCAGTGGGAACTGTGTAAGGACAAATGGTCTGGGTGGGATTTTCGTCTTTGTGTGCAAAACCCTTCTCTCTTTTAGGTAGCCAAGTAGGCTTACAGCTGGCCTTGTCTGGCTGCCAGCATGAAGTAACCGAACACTCTTACAAGTACTCGCTTTTCTTGCTGTCAGCCTCCCTCCTAACTCTCTGATTTGTCATGGGTGTATGGCATTTCACGGGTATTCCCTAAAGGCCAGTGAAGTGTGCTTTGCAGCACGCATGGGTCTGATCGCTGGCATGAGCTCTGAGGGAGGCATCCCTCTCCAAATCGCAGTAAATCACAGACAGAAGGAATAATGTCCATAACTGTGCTTGAACAGAAGTTGTACACTGATGCTTTTCTGTATTCCTGGGCATATATGGCAGCACAAGTGTCTTGTGCACCGAATGCCAGTACGTGGTTGAGCTCTGGCACATGCAGTTATCCTTGTGGGCCTTGCCCTGGTCTGGGAATCCAGCACAAGTGGCTCAAAGTGGGCCATGCCTCTATCTGTTCTGGAATAAAACAGTGGCAGCAAAGAATATCTTACTGACATAGAAATACCTGCTTCAGGTGAGCTGGCTAATGCTGAGAGGAAACAGGTCCTTCATGTAGAGCTTTGGGTATGCCTGAAGGTTTGTTCCTACCTTTGCCAGTGACCACTGACATGTAGCAGTTTCTCTTACATGGCGTGGACAGCATGACTTGCTCAGCCCATCTGCCTGGAGGTGTTTACAAACCAGGTAATGCTGCAGCCCAACCATGGTAGTTTCATTACAGGGTCTTGGTCTGCCTCAGCCTTAGCTTTCTGTGCAGCACGTTTTATACAGCTGTAGAGACCTGTTTCTGTGCGAAAATGCCAGGAGTGTGGCCAATGGACAGATAAAAGTCCTCTGCACCATCTGTGCCATTGTAAATGCAGGGGCAGCAAAGGAGCATCTTCTAAAACATCTGCTGTCTGTTGGCAGGTGGTTTTAACCAGGCTTGGTGCGTGCCTCTCTGCTATCATTGGAACTGGGACTTAGATGCATCTAAAAATCAAACCTTAGTAAGAACCCAGCATTAAAGTGCCTTTGGAAGTAGGGCTCAGGATCCTAAATCAGCTGAATAGTCTTAGTGGTGGAGATTTGTTTCCTGGAAGATGGGATTGTTCAAAGGCTCAGCTGTGTTAGTCTTTAAAGAACTAGCATTAAAAGGCCACGTCAAGACTAGGATAAGCTTCATGGTTTGTATGTGCTATTGCAGGGCAACCTTTCAGAGGGGGCAGGCAGAACTGAGGTTTCCAGTAAAATTTGTGACATGCTCGTGAAGGAATGTGCAATCAGAATACAGCCTGGCTAGGCTGTACATAGGGCAGAACAAGTGCTGCAGACATGGGCTGCTCCAGCTACATTTAAACTTAGCAGTTAAACCAGGCAAACACCACCGCATGCCAAGCACTTGGTTTTTCTTTTGTATCAGTGATATGCTTTGTTTGATCCGCCCTGCCACAGCCCTCAATACTTTTGTTTTTAATCTTTTGCAGTTTGAATAATTTCTGAATAGAAATGTGAGGTTTCTGGAACCTCCAAGACACTCTGGGCTCTGAGAGTTGCATCCAGGCAGTGTCTGAATGTTAGTTTGCTACACTTCTGAAGACTGCATATTGCAATGGATTTGCACTGGCTTTTATTTAGCAGTGTTGTGAAGTATCATTTAGATATGTCTGGTTTAGTACTGTTGTGAGTTTGTGCAGCAAAGACGAGCAATTTGTAAAGACAAGGGGATGAGAATGCTATGGGGGAAAGCAGTGGGACATCCGTTAGCTGGGAGAAGGAGGAATAGGAAGGATGTACAGGTCACCTTCTTCCCACTTGAAGCATGATCTATCTCATGGAATAACTGCAGGAAAAGTCTTTCTTCTGGGGAGCAGCGTATACGTCAGCTGCTCTGGAAATGGGAGTGGGGACAGAGGGAGGTGAGTTTTATCCCAGGGGCAACCTAGCGGGGACAGTAACGCCATGACATGAAGAGAAGTAGGATTGACTGAAGAGGAGTGAGAAGGGGTTTGCCTGCAAATCAGGCATCTATTTAACCCTGCAGCAGTCTCCTCTGCTTGAGAAATCTCCATCTAAGGATTCCTGAAGTGGGATGGTGGAAATGGGAATGAAAGCTCAAGCAGAGAGACCAGTCTACTGCGCTCCTCCTGTTTAAGATCTAATGGATATTAGCCTTGTCTTTAAAGCACATAATGTTGCACTGATTTTATGACTCATCTTTCACAGCGGGTGCTTTCAGTACTATTAGCAATACTGCAGTTTCGAAGTCAACCTGGGGTTGGAAACCTGGGAATCACTGGGCCACGGAGCCCTGTGGCGTACGTGCTTGCTTGTGTGCAATGCTGCTTTCAGTGTGTGACAGCTCACGTAATTGAGGACGCTGCCTTGCAAATTTAACTTTGAATTGCAAATACCATCACGATTCTTCTGTTTTGGGGGACATGTCTGCATGGCTTAAAAGCTGCTCTGCTGCTTCAGGTTTGAGTGTGGGTGTAAGACAAGGGTAGATATTCAAACCAAATATGAATTCAGATGCAGACCATGAGGGCAAACTGGAATTACTGGCCCGTGAGGTGGGGTATCTCTCAGAGGAACTGTGTGTGTTCCCTGCCAAGCTCTCCCTTCTGCTTTCATGATACAAAGTTCTTGCTTTGGAGAAACCAAAGGGATTTAGATCTGCTTTTTAATTAAAGTGGGAAGAGAAACAGTGAGGAGGAGAGGAGGGAAGCAGCATTTGGGAGGCTTCAGGAACGGTGGGGCTGATTGTTGTGCTATTGATGCACAGGCTGGGCAGTACTTCAAAGTGTGATTTCTTTTCTTGTTTTCCTGGAGTGCATGGCAATGACAGCTGGACACAGGGAGATGCTTTCTGATGTCCTTTGCTTAACGTCAGGGGAATTTATTGCAAGTGCATTTTGAACCATGAAAGTCTAAGGACCATCTGTCTTGACTGTTTTAGTGGAAGTGGGGATAGCTCACAGTCGTTGCTTGGTGGATGGGTACAGAGTTTTTGTGTCTGCAGCCTGCTTACAGCTGGCCTGCCTTTGTAAAGGAAGTCACTGATCTAGCTAGCACAAGCCAGTTGTGGCCTGGTGCCTCTGCCTCAGGTAGGTCTGTTTGGCATCAATATGGGCACACTTAGAAAAACTGAGCCCTTGCTGGATATGGATGCTGCCATCCCATATGTGCCTTTGAGAGCTGACGCTACCTGCCAGACTGATGTCAAGAGATGGTGCTATTCGGTGTCTCAGCTGTGGCTGGGCTACGCTACTTTGAAGACATGGAATGTTGATGGCCAGAGAATCTGCTTGGCTGGGGCTAGTCATGTGTAGTGGAGCCAGGAGGAAACTTGAGTTGCTCTGAGCAAGCTGCTGGGGAAGCGTTCCTCAGAGCTGGGCACATCTCTGCACCTGGCTATTCCCTCTCACTGTGCTGAGCTGCATCTTGGCTGGGACTACATGCTGCAAAGGTGCCAGCAGTGGGGAGCTGTGTCCTGGGTTCAGCTGTAACATTTATTTTTCTCCCTCCAATAACTAAAGTATAATATAAAACTACTACTACTAATAATAAGGGAAATAACAAGGGGAGAGAATACAATTGCGCACCACCCGCTGACTGATACCCAGCCCAACCCGAGCAGCAATCTGGGCCTTCTGGATAACTCCCCCCGGTTTATATACTGGGCATGATGTGCTGTGGTATGGAATACCCCTTTGGCTAGTCTGGGTCAGGTGTCCTGTCTCTGCTTCCTCCTGGCTTCCCGTGCCCCTCCTCACAGACAGAGCATGAGAGACTGAAAGGTCCTCCATCAGGGTAAGTATTACTTAGCAACAACTAAAACATCGGTGTGTTATCAGCATTATTTTCAGATTAAAGCCAAAACACAGCACTGCACCAGCTACTAGAAAGGAGAAAAATAACTGTTACAGCTGAAACAAGGACAGCCTGCCAATTTGGCACTTGAACAGCTGAGCTAAGGCATGCATTTAGCAGGGGGATACCATGCGGTGCTAGAGCCCCCCGCTGCTACTGACTCAATACAGATATGGTAGTGCCTCCATTAGGGAGCAGCTGATGGCTGGGAGCTGGGATCTGCACGCTCAGCGGAGTATAGTGTGGCCCAGAGCCCTGACAGGACACAGCAGCAGTCCCGCTGCACCCAAGGAGGGGGATATTAGGGAATCCTCTTGAGTATTTTTACCTGCTTCTAAATATTGTTCTGGTAGCGAAGAGAGGCACCCTGCAGCTGGTCAGCCATCGCAGAACAGCAGGGTCTCTCCAGCTCCTAGCTAGCTCCAGCTTAGAAGTTGCAGTACGGGAGCAATGGCTGGACAGCTACAGTGGCCAGGGTTGCTCAGGGACAGAACAGGTTCAGAAAAAGTCAAGCATGCTTGTCTGTGGCTAGTTTGAGGTCCTTCCTAGAGTTTCTTAGAGGAGAAATGTGTTAAGTGATGCAAAAATCATTCTGAGCAGTGCTTTCAAGCTGTTTTCTTTCAGGTCCATGTCAAAGAAGATGGTCTTGGCAGGGTCCTTGTAGCATTGTTCTGCTTGAACTGGAAGACAGCTGCTTTTTGGGTAGCTTTGTGGGTGTGGGTAGCTGTAGGATACAGATGTGAATAATAAGGCTTGTATCTGTCTCCTGACTTGCTGCTGATGCTGCAGGTCAGCTTCTTCACTTTCATGGAGATGGGATCCAGAAGTTTGCATTCAGTCTGCCCCAAAGCCCAATTAAAACATCTGCTCCTAAAACCTCCATCTCATTAGGTTCCATATAGATGATATGAATCCCTAAGGAGCTCTCAAGTCTGTGTGTGGTGATTCAAAGCAGAGACAGCAATGATGGCAGATGTTACCTGTGTGTGGAGCAGCATGTCTTCAAGCTGTAATCAGCAGGGCACTCACCATGGTTACACGGGTGAGACCTGCTTGGGTTGAAGGACCAGTAAGCCTTCTTACTACAGTGCTCACTTGCATTGGTCATGGATGTTTACCTAGTGATGCAGAGGGGAAGGGCATGTTAAAGGCAAAAATTGCAAAAACTGCCTTGCTTAAATGTTTTCCTTGTTTTCCTCTATTCACAGGAGAACTGCTGAGTCAGCCGAGACCGGAGGGACTGACGGAGATCATCTGTCCCAAGAATGGCAGCGAGCGAGTTAATGTTGCCTTGGTTTACCCCCCCACTCCTACTGTGATCAGCCCTTGTTCCAAGTGAGACCTGAAAGCAGACCCCCATTTCCCTCTCAGTAGACACCAGAAAGCCTACATAACACATGCCCTCACTAAGCAGTTTTCCTGGAAGGGAGCAGCCCCACAGCCTGGGGGCTGCTGTAGATATAGACAGCCCGCTCAAAGGATAAGAGGTACAGTGAAATGGGTTGAAGTATTCCCTCAGCTGTGTTGTTGCTGATGCAAGACACACATAGTGGTCAGGGCAGATAAAGAGATAGTACAGTCATGGGCAGGTTTAGGTCAGGAACTCAAGAGGTCTCTGTGCTCCCCCTGCTCCAAACAGGGCCATCCTCACAGCTGGGTCAGGTTGCTTGGGACCTTGTATAGGTGAGGGCTGATGACTGCCAGGGATGGAGGTACCACCTCATCTCTGGACCACAGAATTACACCTTCTGCTGTGGTTGAACATTTTTCCTTTTGTCCCATCTGAGGCTCCTTTACTACGTCTTGGCTTTCATTGTCACAAAGATGCGCTGCTGGCTGGTGGTCAACATGTTCTCCACTGCATCCAAAGCCAGCTGGATCCCAGGCTGTGGTGGTGCATGGGCTTGCCCTGTTCCAGGTATAGGGTTATGCACTTATCCTGGTTGAATTTCACAGCGCTTGTTGGCCTAGTCCTCCAGCTTGGTGAGGTCTCTGTGGATAGAAGCTTTGCCCTCCTCTATTAATAGTCTGCACGTGCTTCACTCCACAAAGTAGGGAGGTGCTGGGAAAACAGAGCTGTGTTGTGGTGGGAACAAATATGGAACAACATTGACAAAACCAGACAGTGCCTTGGCATCTTGATGCATAGGTTTTCTTGCAGAACAGAAGTGCAGCCGTGATCTGTTCTTCTCAGAGCGCCACAAGGGAATTTGGCAGGGAGCTTAGAGAAGCAAGCCAAGTGTCTTGCTGGTGGCTGTTACTATGCTGCATGTGAATGCCTATTACTTTCCCTTCAGTATCTGAAAGTAGTTTGGATGCTGCTCTCTGTTCAGTATCTTTTCGCCCCAAAATATGCTCATCCTGCTTGAGAATAGCTTCAGTGATGGTGGGCTGTTGAGCTGTGTGTGAAGGTGGAGTTGAAGTGCCCACCTGGGCTGGAAGCAAGATAGATGCCCTGATACTGAGCCACAAGTGGCCATGGTCTGTTCATTTGCTCCTCCTATGTGTGTACTTGTTCCAGCACATTTCTAACCCAAGGCTGCAATTTGTGTTCTACTATGCTGTCAGGCTTTGACTGTGCACTCGTCCTCCTGTCCTCCAGTCTGCCTTCCACAGTGTCTAACAACTGTGTCCCAGTTTTGCAGTCACTGCTGGCAGGAAACTTGTGTTCTCAGAAGGGCCTGTGTTACTTGTAAAGATCTTGCCCTCCCTATTTAGAAGCCTAGAGAAAATTGTGTGTCTTAGATTATTTATCACATGCACTATGAACCCTGCTGCTCGTGCTACATTACGTTTTCTTTATCTTCCAGATAAATCGTCAGTGCTGGTGCCAAAGGTTTTCCACCGAGCAGAACATGGCTGATGCTCTGCAGTGCTCCCATCTCTCCAGTTGTGGAGTTGCATGTTGACGGGGATCGATGGGACTTTGGACTCTGAAATGCTGTGGGGCAGGGGCAGCTCTCAGGTGGGGCCTCGTGGCTGGAGTGGATGCAGTCACCTGGAGGTTTGGGATGACAACGAGGCATGAAGCAAAATGATTGCTGCAGATGGCAGGGTCACTGGCCAGATGGAAAGCACTGGAGATAGGATTCTGTGGACCCGTTGATCACATGTTGAAAACCCATTTGGATCTCATGATGAATGTAAAAATGTTCTTGGTACCATTTAATTCAGACCTGCTTGGAAGAGAGTCTCTTGAAATGAGCTGTAGCAGGATTCCCTGGATTTGTTCCTGGACAAGTGAGTTTTGTGGCAGTTGGACAAGGCTTTGTCAGGGAGGGGGGTGATGCTGTGAAGCCTTTAAAGTTGCTGCACTGCAAAACAGTTGGCTGTGTCCCACACACAGGCTTGGGCAGTAGCTGGCAAAGCAGGAGGAGAAGCAGGCTGGGAGATGTTTCCTGCCTTGTGTGTCCACATACACTATGCCATGAGGTGGTAAGAATGTGTTGTAATCACACAGGGATGCAAGAAGGGCAGTACCTGTGTGCCTGCCACCTGCCATTTCTTCTTTATTGATAGCCACCAACAGCTCATGGTCTGCCATGTCTGGATGCTCTAGATTTGTCATTGTGGCACCCTCCGTATGAGCAGCCAGTAGAAATCTAGATCTGGATCTTAGTAGAGCTACCCAGGCATCTTTGTGTGGAGATCTGGTGAAGCAGCATGTGGCTGTATTGTACAGACTGGCCCTGATCCCCTTAGGCTGACCCTGGCAGCCATACTTCATGAGCGGCCATTCTTTTCTGAGCCAGATGTGGGAAGGGTTGGGAAAGTGCAGGTTAAGCACTGGTACCACAGCACTGGTTTCTCTCTGGACTAGGTGGTTTTGAGGGCTTCTAAGGTGTTGCTGTCAGTTTGTGTCCTATAGCTGAGTGCTGATAGCTGGGCTGTATGAGTCCTGCTCCATGCAAGTACTTGGTTTAGTGTAAATCAAATAGGAGGCAGGCATTTCCAGAGCCAGAATCCCTTCAGCAGATGCTGGTGAAGGTCTGAGAGATGAGGGACTTAAACTCTTGTCCTGTGATGGCAGACCTGGGATGAGTGATACTGGTAGAAGGCAGTCCCCACCTGGATGCAGGCTGCCAGGCCAGTGCAAGACAGTGTGACATGCATCCTGCCAGTACCTGCTGCTGTTGCAGAGGTGACATTCCCCTGGCTTCTGGTACTTCATATTGTCTTCAGTCTTGCGTGCAGGGCTGCAAATAACCCTGTTAGCAGAACTTAACACTGGGAAATGCCAGGCAGAATCCACTCTACCAGGAGATTGTGGAAATCAAACCATTGCTGGGGAGGAAACTGCCAAATAAAAGTTACCAGCTCCATCAGTTTCATGTCTTTTCCAGGTATCATTCCAGCTGGGAGGAGAGCTGGGCTCAGATTTCATTTGTTAGCCTGCCACCTCTGGCAATAGGCATTTAAGCCTTTCTTATGTCAGTGAGAAGCAGTGACTGATTGTGCTTCTGTATCACTGTAGATAAATTAGAGACTAGAAATTTCCTGTGGCACCTGGAGGGAGTGAAAGTGGGGTGAGATCTTTGAATGGTGTCAGGAATAGCGCTGGGAAACTCCCTGAGTCTTGCTGCCTGTGAGGCATAAAGGGCCCTGGTATAGTCAGAACTTGTGTTAGAACATTCCCTGCTATCACCTCCCGTGCTGGGTGGTCTTCTCTTTGCTGCTACTCACCTCTCTCTTTCCATTCTCCATAGGAAGAAACTAGCGATCTGTTGCTGTGATGTTGCGTGGAAGCCACGTTGTAAAGAAACCACAAACTGGAATCCTTTTCCAGCCGGAGGCCTGTTTCCCAGTGCGCCCATCTGGTCTGGGATGCATGAGCATTGAAGGAGTGAGAGGACAGAGCAGACGTCTTGCAGCCTGCTCCTTGGGACCACAGCCCTCCTGCCAGGGCATGCCACCTCAGCGGGAGCACAGCAGTACCTGGCCTGTGCAGGCACTCAGTTGGCACTGAAGCTGTAATGTCGGGAGCGTGGCAAATCAACCTAGCTGGGTCTATCTAATATAAAACGGTGATCGCTCATCCGCCCACTGTTTGGTAACTGGTATAACTATGTTTTCATCTGTGTTTTTTTAATATGCAAAAGCCATTTAATTTTCTATGCAGTTAAAAAACGTCTCCTCTTTGCAACTGCCAGGTGGGAGATCTGTGCAGGAGAACCAAGCCAAGTGGCTGAGAGTCCTTTTGATTTTACTGTTGCTCTCTTTTAAGGATGCATCCTGGAATCCTCTGCACACAGTGTCCCTTTGCTGAGCTCCTGCTTCGTAGACCCCGCTCTAACATCCCTGAGACCCAAGGATGAGGGCCCCAATTTTTTAAATGGTGTAATTTTTTGGGAGTCAAGCCACAAGGAAAAAGGGCTTGAAGGCGGTGCCCTAAAAGCAGAGATACCTGAGTTCAGGGCTTGTATTATATACCTGTTCTTGTCCCTGCTCAGAGTTACTGTAACTGAAACAACTAAGGCCTCTGCGGAGCACCCTGCAGCCTTTACTGACAGTGTGTTATGAATAGGGCAGAAAGGACTGGGGCATCAGTTGTCTCTCTGTGGAGCTGACAGTGAATTTAACCCCTTTGGAATAGAAGAATCTCCTGGTACTAGATGCCTACATCACTCGAGAGGATTGTTCTGGTTTTGCCCATTGGTGTGCAGACCCTTTGTTTGCTGACTAGTTGATTTCCTACTGAAACTGATGCAGACAGGTCTGGAAGTAGAGCTGGCAAGTTGCTTTGCACTGCAGGACTTTTAGCAGCTGGATCATGTCCTGGAGTACCTTGTGTTATGCTCTGAAGCAAAACCTGGGATTCAAACCTGCATCCGTCCAAGTGAAACTCCCAGGATAACAACTTTGCCATCTGCTGGGTCTGTGTAATGTGCGAAATTGCATGGCCCTAAGTAGCACACAAACTTGTTGAGGTAGAGTGAGAGGGAGCCTCAAGGGTGATGTTGCACATCTAGCTCATCTTAGGGCATTCAGGGTACTTGGAGGGCCCTGGCAACTAAAGAGGGTCCTGGGTGATGGGACACCTTTGCTTTTACTGTGCTAAAGGCAAAGAGGTCAGAGAAATATGATTGTTTCCAACCTGCCGCAATGTCAGGATGCATTTGACTAGTCTCCTTTTGTGTTCTTTCTGTATTCTGTCTCTGCTCTGAGTTTGGGGGACTTGGCTTTTAAACAGAACTAGAGACCAGATTGGGATCTAACCTACCTTGTGGTCTCTCAAATCAGGTGGAAAAGACTGGGGGCTGTGGAAGCTTGAGTTATCTCCCTTGCCTCATCTCCCATACCGCAGTTCCACGGTGGCTGTGAAAACTCAATAGTGTATGTGGGTGCTGCTTTTCCAGGAACCCAAGATGTGCTTGGCTGTGCTGTAGCACCAGAAGCTTACATGAGGTTCCTGTTCTTTTCTCTTTGTACCTCTGAGGTAAAGTTTGTAATAGTGGCTCCTTACTCTGAGGAGTCGGATACAGTTGTGTTAAAGGGAACTGCAAATGGTGTTTAGGAGCTCACTAAGTGAGGTGAAAACCCACGAGCTCCCTCCTGCAGGGCCAGATCCCAGAGTTCAGCTCCTCACACGCCCTTTGGATGGGATCTTGGGCTGGCATCCTTGGAACGGCAGCGCGGGGAGGTGGGGATGCTGCACTGCAGTAAGCACAAGAAGAGGCAAGCCACAAGTGGGCCTCCGTGTAGCACTCATCATGCGCTTCATGGCTCAGTTCACGGACTGTAATTGCAGGTATTCATATACTCGACATCACTGGGCAGGACTCTGCGCACACGTACATGCATGCCCAGAAGCACACGCACCACACCCACACTTGCCCACACATCCTCGCCAAAATGACTGAGAATAAAAGTGATCTCAATCTCAAGGGGAGGTCTGGCTCTTTGATTCGGGTTTGCTTTTCCAGTGCCTCCTTGGGCCCTGCCTCTGGAAGGGTCTGCACCTCCTTGTGCATCTGGGGTTTTCCAAATCCGTTAGGAAAATTTGTTAGGAGCACTGTTAGCAAATGACTCACAAGATCAGAATGTATCAGAATGATACAGGAGGTGACACTGAGGGTGGGTGTCTGAGCCCCAGCCACAGCAGGGCAAGGAGGAGATGCTTGGATATTTAGGGGCTGGCATAAGCGGAGGTGTTGGGGTGACCACATGGACTGAAGGGGAATCTGTGTGTGCCTGGGCTGTGGGAAGCACCAGCAAGAAGCTTGATGCACGACAGAGAGGTGTCTCCCTTTTGCCTTCGCTTCCTGGCTGAGAAGGCCCCTGTGCCATCTACCCTACCTGCTTGCTGGCTGCAAGGTTAAGGGCTATGGGGAAGAGCATGCGAGGCAGTTTCACAGAGCAGGAAGGGGATGGGGCCAGCTGAATCGCCCTGGTGGCCGTGTCCTGGCCTCCCAGACCCCATTGGTGTCCCGGATCCACATTTGGGATGCCCTGTGTAAAGTCTCTTTCACAAGGAGGGGGACGTGGAAGCATAAATAAGGCGTCTGTCCAGTGCATCTTTGCCGCAACACAGCCAGAGCTTCCAGAGAGCTGCTGTGACCCCAAACCCAGGAGGCTACTCCGCCAAAGCTCGGGAGGGTATGGCAGGAGCACGGCACCAGAGGTGCTGCGGAGGCGCGGCGCTCGGGGCTGAGGCGGTGAAGCAGTTTCTATCCCAAGGCGGTAAGGCTGCCCAGGGGGGTTGTGGAGTCTCCTTCTCTGGAGACATTCAAAACCCGCCTGGACACATTCCTGTGTAACCTTATCTAGGTGTTCCTGCTCTGGCAGGGGGATTGGACTAGATGATCTTTTGAGGTCCCTTCCAATCTCTAACATACTGTGATACTGTGATACTGTGAGACTGAGCCGCTGTTCCGGTCCCACTACGGAGGAGGAGGTGGCGCCGGCGGCAGCAGGGCCGTCCCACAGCCCAGGGGCGGGCCCCGCGCTCTCCCCGCCCCCCGACGGGCGCCCTGCCCGCAGCCGCCGCCATGGAGGAGCAGAAGGAGAACCGCCCGCAGGCCGCCCCGAATGAGGCATCGGCGCCGCCCGCCGCGGCCGCCCGCCCGCCGGTGAGTGCGCTGTGGCGGCGGGAGGCGGTGGCTGACCCCGCTGGAGCCGGGCATGCGCCCGCTCCCGCGCCCCCGGCCCGCTGCTGCCCCCGCGCATGCGCCGGGGCCGCCCCGCGGCCTTCCCATGGCGACGGGGGTGCCTGCCACTGCCCGAGCTCCTGTGCTCCGCGGTTCCGACGGGGCCTGGCAGGGCCCGCCCGGGTACCAAGAGGGTGCCTCCGTTGCCGCGGGCCCTTCCGCCTGCGCCCGAGCCTGGGGAGGCCTCGGCGGCGGCAGCGGACCCGGGGAGGCCGGCCCCGGTTATGTGCTTGTCCCACAAAGCGCGCGAATAGTCGTTTGGAGTAGAAGTGCCTGTAGTTTGTCATCTTAATTTACTCTTTTATTTATATTGCACATATTGGCCATCTGCCCGTGTGTCTCAATCGGTGCAGAGTCAGTAGCGGGGCGGACAGGGCCTTCAGCAACCTGGTCTAGTGTGAGGTGTCCCTGCCCATAACAGGGGGGGTGGAACTGGATCATCATAAGGTCCTTTCCAACCCAAAACATCCTGTGATTCTGAGTAGTTGAGGTGCCGAGAGGAATCTCTTGATGCTGGTTAAGGTTTTGCCGGCTCATTGAAGGGAACTAACTTTCTCTGTTGAAATTAGGGCACCCATTCAGACGTTTGTCTCTCAGAGCTGCTGATAGGTGTGACTTCAGACACATGCATTATGTGCATATCCCCTTATATAATGTCCCCTTATTCTGTCGGTCGATTTTTAGGCTTCAGTACTGATTTCCTTCCCTGTCTATAAGCTAGTTCACCTGTAGTGTGAAGCAGCGTGATGCTTCACTAAGGTTTGGTGCCAAGATCATGTGTAAGTCTTAATGGTCTAGCCTCTTTGTTTCACCTTAAATGACCTTCACGTTTCTCTTTCTTCTAGGGTAGGCAGCATTGTAGGATCAATGACCAAGAAACTAATGGGAAAAAGTCAACTGCCAGTCCAAATGACTTCAGTGATCCAGTTTACAAAGAAATTGCAATGACCAACGGTTATATCAACAGAATGACCAGAGAGGAGCTCAGAAGTAAACTTGCAGAGTTCAAGCTTGAAACCAGGTTAGGCCAATTTGTAAACCTTTTGGTTTATCTTTGAGAGCAGCAAAGACACAGGGAATGATTATTTTGAAGTTTAGAAGTACACCATAAAGCAAAAAGCAGACACTTCACCAAACACCAGCTGGTTTGTGTGTAGTCTTGGTGCAGCCTTTGTTGCTGGATTCTTGCATGTGATGCTGCTTCATGTGTTACCAGCAATGTGTGCTGCCTCAACTGCTAACACAAAGTGGAACAATATGTAACTGTAGGGTACTTCTCAACACGTGTTTGGTCAAGTAGAACTGCAAGGGTTCTCAGGTGGTGGTGCAGACCTTCAGGGTATAGAAACTCGCTTCAGGACATACATGGTTTTATTTACTGTACACAATACAGATCTGATACAGGCTGGAACCACTGTGGTAATAGGGCTTGGAATTTAATCGATGCAGAGGACAGGTACCTTTAGATGGAGGATTTGCTAATCTGAATAAATGAGGTAGAATAATGAGAATAGGTGAATAGGTTATTAACTGGATGTGTGCTCACTGAGGAGGAAGAAAGGGCTGGGAATATAGAGTGGTTCTTGCTCTGTTGGAAATGACCTGCAACACCCTTTGATATTGCTGTGGCAAAGCAAATTTGGGATGCTGAGAAGAAGGTCAGCTGGGAAAAACAAAGTGTATTGTGTCTATTTGCAGCAGGAATGAGGAGGTAGTAGTGGTGGTGGGGAGTTGGCAAAGTGAGAAGCTAGTGCTCTAGAGGAAGAGGGAATATGAAAGGTGAGAGTAAAAAGGAGAAGTCTGGCTTTCTAGAGAAGACGAGTGTAGGGGAGAGGATGTTGGGAGGGGAGGAAGGAACAGAGGTTCCTTTGAAGACTTGTGTGAGTGGGAAGTGCAGTCTGTCTGCAGATGTTCTGATGCAGAGGTTTTTTAATTCCTCCTTTGGTTAAATGGATTTAACTCCTCAGGAGGAAAAAAATTATCATTATCTGATAGATTTTTTGTAAACCAGGTTACATTTGTACAGCTGTTCAGCAGTTACCCTGATTTAAAGACAGAAAGCAGAATTCAAATAGTTAAGGATGTGTTTGTGGTTTCCTCCTCACTTATTAATTTTCTGTTTGTTTTTATTCAGTTGTAAGTGCAGAAAGCTTTAAACTTTTCTTTTAGCTAAGCTAGACTTACCTTGTCAATAAATCCAGTTCTGTTGGTCAGAATATGTCTACACGTAAACAATAGTGCGTCACCTCAAATGTACTGAACTGAGCAGATTGCCACACACCAATCCTTTTCCTTGGAGTTATTTTGATGGCAGATCATCTCCTCTTTCAACTTCATTTATAAGTTTGATGAAGAAAAAGGTATTTTTCCCCTCCATCACCTTCTGTACCATCTCAAGTTTGAATGAACTGATGGCCATTGAGTTAAACTAGATTAATAAACCAGAGTGGAAAAGACTTATCTGTGTTTGCAGAAGCAGCTGATGTTCTCAAATGCAGCTTTAGTAGTCTGATTCCACTTTTTTCCTTGTGGATAAGTGGGCTGCTTTTCTGATAATACCACTTGCTACAAGTAGCTATTACAGCTTCTGTGATTTCATTTGCAATGTGTAACTTTAAAAATAACTTCCTTGGAAGAGTAAGTTATCCTTGTTTATTCAGCTCTGGTTTGGTACATGGCAGTTCTGGCACCTGCGCTCGCATGTTATAATGTTTATATTAAAAAGATGCAGTAAGTAACTTTAATAACTTGCTACTGTGAATTCATGTGTTGTCCACAAACCTCCTGAAAAGCAGGATCCCAACCAGGAAGTTTTTCTGACAGCTGAAATCTCAAGTACTTTATTTGAATTGAGTTACTCAAGCTTAGTTTTAAATTTAAATTGAGATGAATTTAAAATGTGGATGTTTTAGCTGGATTTTGCATTATCTGTGCCACTGATGCAGAAATATCTCAGGCATCAGTTGCTTCAGGCAGAGGGCACAGGGAAATATGGATGAAGCAGTATTGTGCTTCCATGTCCAGAGGTCGTCTAGGAGCAATCTGCAAAGACTTGGGCTTTGCAAAAGCTTTGGCTGCTGTGTTATTTGGGGATGGGGTGGGTGATATTGCAGCCTCTGCATTGCAGCAGATAATGGATGGTAAAATTGAACTCAGACTTTGCAAATGATCATGCTCAAAATTAGGTTCATAAATGATAAACTTTCAAAGGTTGAACAGAGCTTTAGTTCTACAATGATGGAATACTCAATCACATGTGAGTGTGATCTTTGTCACTTTCCTTATCTCTTTAGAGGAGTAAAAGATGTGCTGAAAAAGAGACTGAAAAACTATTACAAGAAACAGAAGCTGATGCAGAAGGAACCCATTAATAGAGACAGCTGCTATGACTACATCTGTGTTGTTGACTTTGAAGCAACATGTGAAGAAGGAAACCCACCTGAATTTGTACATGAAATAATTGAGTTTCCTATTGTCTTACTAAACACACATACCTTGGAAATAGTAAGTGATCTGATTACTGATTTTTTTTTTCTTCCATAAAGACTTATCCTCTGTGCTTCCTGACATACACATAGAACTTTCTTTCTGTTCCGAAAGCATCTGGAATAGATCATGCTGTTGACTCCCTCTATTGATATGAGGGGCTTTCAGTTTCCCAGTCATCCTGTCCCCCCCCCACTCCTTTCCTTGCCTTCAGATCCACAAAGCTATTTCTAGGACTGAAGGGATTCACCATAAATGAGAATTGGCAAATTCAGTGGTCCTGTGTGAGGCAATCTAGAAGAGACTAATGCAGAGGCCTAGAAAGGTGATTGAGTGAACATTCCTTCTTGTCAGGCTAGACTATATCCACAGTGTACCCACCAAAATGACGGCTGTGTAACCTGATTTTAAACATACTTAGTAGGCATTTGGCAGCCTTGGGTGCTCTGTTCCAATGCAGCCGTCTTTTAAAAAAAACAACTTGCTGTCTAGCTGAAACTGTGACTCTGAAACGGAAGAAGTGCACCCACCTCTGCCTAACGGTTCATTTATCAAGAACTTCTTGAGAGGAGGAGGATTTCTAGTAATCACTGTGGTGCTGCATTAGAGTATAGCTGCATGTATGACTAACTGCAGAAAGAGCATTGTGAACATTACCAAGATTGGTTTATTACCTTTAGAGTAGTAGGAAACACAGTGGGTTTTTTCGCTCTGTCCGAAAGGTTTTGTATAGCAACAGGGGTCTGGGGCTTTCTTCTTCCTATGAAACTTGAATATAGTCGTCACTCTTGCACTTCTCAGTCTCCCAGAGTGAGGTCATTGTGTTTGTCTCTGGCTGGCTGGCATCCAGAGGAGTGTGACTTGTATGCAGCCTCTGACATGTGTGGCCAGTTGCCTTCCTTGAATTACAGTTGAGCCTTTAGAGATACCACCTAAAGAGTTTCAGGCTTTTGTCATGCCTCTCACTTCTCTTGTCCTTACTCATGCTTTCATTTTCCACAGTCTTCCCCTTTATTACAGTCTGTCCTTCTCCCCTCTTACCCACATTCCTGTTTTTTGGTGTCTCCTAGCTGAGAGGAAGGACATGTTCCGGTTGGAGAGCCACCTATCTGTCCCATTGGGAATGGGATGGTCAGTCAGGAGGCTCATGTTGGCTTTGGAGGTGCACACACCTTTTTGCCTCCAGCAGGATGCAAGTAGTTGCTATTGCCTTTTGGCTACAGTCAAGCCCAATAAGTTGCCTTGCAGGCTGTGTAGTGTCCTGTTGCTGAGTGATTCTCTTATTACAGGAGGACACCTTTCAGCAATACGTGAAGCCAGAGATTAATCCCAAGCTTTCAGACTTCTGCATCAGCCTGACAGGAATCACCCAGGTACCTTGCATTTTTGTTTTTTCGGGGGGAAAAAATAGGAAAAAAAAAGATGTGGTGTCGATGTTTTCAGACTGGTGATCTTTCATGGTCATTTTTCTGTAAGGGTTATTCTCTTAATCCTCATTTTCCCCCTTTCTCCCAATTACCACAGAATTGATTTCCCTAAGTTGGTCATTTAGTTGTTTGTAAAGGGCTGTAGGGCAAAGCATTTACTTTGTAATCCATGTGCAGCAAATTAGTCTTTAGCAGAGGAAACCGCATTTTGAACTGCATCGGTTCCTTTTCTAAGATTTTTATTCTAAAGGGTTTAGAGTCTTGCAGTGGCTTGTGATCAAGTGACTGAGCAGGAAGGAGTCTGGGAAACAGGCTCAGAGGCTTTAATCCAAGTTCAACAGCTGACTAACCTTGTTACCTTCATAGATGCTATTTGGAGGTTGGCTCTTTTACTGCCTTTGTGGTGCCTGTTTTTAAGTTCAGAAAAATCTGCCCAATTGTCTGCTTATCTCGGTGTGTAACCTGTTTCTAAAGATTCCTGTGAAGCCCAGTGAGTGAGTGAGTGATTTAGTGAGTGCCTGTATGCCAATAGAGTTCTTACACTTCCTGCTGGTTTGGTTTGGGTTTTTTTATTTTAAAATGTTCCTCACTGATGGTTGGTTTTCTTTGTTCTCTTAGGACGTTGTTGATAAAGCTGAGACATTTACTCAAGTTCTGCAGAATGTCATAGAGTGGATGAGACAGCGAGAACTGGGAACAAAGTATAGCTATTCCATGTTGACAGACGGGTATGTCCTTATGCAACCTTCAGCACAACTTAAACCTGCGAAACAATGCCTAATGTTTGTGAGAGCATTGTTAAATGTGGATCATGACACTGCCATTTTGCCATTTTATTACAGTTTTAGCTTTTGGGAAAATCAGACAAGATAAACTAAACAATTTGAAATGAAGCTTAAATCCATTAGATGGCACTGTTTCTTTCCCAACTCTCTTCATGCAACTAAATGATACTGAATAGACTTTTTATCCTCTTTTATTTTGATTCTCTGTTTACATCTAGCTTTCGTATAGCACATAATACCTGCAAATAACATTGTGCAGTTTCAGTTCTAAGCATCTCCTGTGCTCTCCTGAATCTGAGGTTTCAGAGATGTGTGGTGGTTGTGTTATATCCTAGGTTTGTCAGTGCTGTTGTTAATACATCCTGCGTATTTCACTAGAAAGCAATAATGATTATGCTGTTTATAAAACAAGGAGAAATGGCTAGCACAGAAACGTCTCTGTGTGGCTCTTGGTGAGTCCCACCTCTGACAAGCTTTGTATGTGAGGGATTGACTAGTCCTTTAACTGCCATCTGAACTTGCTCTCTTGCAAGGTCTGTGTGGAAAATCAAGTTCCCTAATGACTGCAGAGTGAACAGATCTTGAGATCTAGATATATCTGTGGTGCAGTATTGTTCTTGTGACCTTAGCTGTGTAACATGATGAAAGGTACTGTTGAGCCTTATGTACTACTGGCCAGGGAATTTTTCTGTATGTAGTGCTTGCTTTTTAGCTGTGAAACATTACTATTCTGTTAATGTGCCTGCTTTCCTCCTCCTTTTGGAATGAGGTATTCAGGTAGAACAGGGAGTTTTTAATATCAGCCATGGTTGTGGTTTAACCCCAGCTGGCAACCAAGTATCATGCAGCCACTTGTTCACTCCTTACACCAAGTGGGATGGGAAGGAGAATTGGGGAAAAACAGTAAAACCTGTGGGTTGAGATAAGAACAGTTTAATAATTACAATAAATATAATAGTACTACTAGTAATAATTATGATGATGAAAAGGGAAATAACAAGGAGAGAGATATAGAACTAAAAGGTGGAGGGGGGAACTCAAACAAACAAACAAAAGCCCCTCAACCTGACAAACAGCAGTGATGCACAGTACAATTGCTCAGCACCCGCTGACCAATACCCAGCCCATTCCTAAGCAGCAATCGATCCTTTATGGCCAGCTCCCCCCAGATTATATACTGGGCATGATGTGCTGTGGTATGGGATATCCCTTTGGGTAGTTTGGGTCAGGGATCCTGTCTCTGCTCCCCCCTGGCTTCTTGTGCCTGTTCTCATGGGCAGAGCATGAGAGACTGAAAAGTCCTTGATCAGGGTAAGTGCTACTGAGCAAAAACTAAAACATCAGTGTGTTATCAGCATTATTCCCAGACTAAATCCAAAACACTGCACCAGCTACTAGGAAAGAAAATAACTCTATCCCAGCTGAAACCTGGACACCTGTGTTGAGGTGAATGGTGCACTTTCATGTTGCTGTGCCTGTCGTTTGTCTTCCGCTGTGCTGGATTAAAAAGGCAGTTCTCTGCTGCTCTGCTACAGTGACAATATTGATACAGAGGGAGATGAATACCAAAACAAAACGGGAGTTTATGAAAAAAGAGCGTGGGGGGATCTTAGTATGACTTCCTAACGCTTCTGTCAAGTAAAACACAGATAAACAGTGGTGTGAAAAATAATGTATCATAGGAGATGAATGGATACATAACAGAAGCTTTTTTAACTAACCCATCTTAGTGACTGGGAAATTGGTTTTTTTGCTGTGACACTTTTTTTCTTAAACTTCCTAAAGATTTGGACAATGACTACAAATCACAGGTCTTTTCAGCTGAAGAACACGTATCAATGAAATGCAATTGTGTCCAGTGTGAACAGTGAAGGCATGTAGAAGCTGTCACACAAGATTGGAGGTGTA
This sequence comes from Psittacula echo, assembly GCF_963264785.1. Classification (NCBI taxonomy): domain Eukaryota; kingdom Metazoa; phylum Chordata; class Aves; order Psittaciformes; family Psittacidae; genus Psittacula; species Psittacula echo. The sequence goes on along the minus strand of NC_137735.1, from coordinate 48,924,391 downwards.
CAGTTTAGATCCGTGTACACCTTAAAAATAAGGAATTAAAATAATGTCATTCCAACTTTAAGTAATATAAGGAACTGTGGTAAATACTGCTATTTGGCTAATTTTTTACCTATTATTAGGTTTCTGTCTTTGGAAGCAACAGTAAATTACAAAATGCTAAAGCAGAACTGGTGCAAGACTGGTTATATTACTGGGCCTAAGTGTGTCTGGAATTCCCCTCCAGAGGAATCCTCTCTGTGAAATTCCTCAAGGAATTTAGGTGCAGTGAAACCTCTGCCATATGGGTGAGATTGCACAGATAGCTGGAAGAGAGGGGAAAAAGGGCTTTATCTTAGCTTGAAGCCTAGAAACTTGCTGGAGTGCAGGCTAGAAGTGCACAGAGTTGTAGTTTCATCTTCTTTCCATAAAGGTCTGGTTTTTCCTACAACTAAGTGCAGTCTTGTTTCAGTAATCTATGTGAAGCAGAGAGATGCATGCATTCCCATTTAATTAGGAAAATTAGGAAATTTAAGGTGTCACTTGCTTCCCCAAGGGCTGCATAAGCATCTCGTTTATTGGCAGTTTTTGGAGTAGACGTTATAGGTGGAGAGGTTGGCATGCTGGTTTTTGTTTTAATCATGCTGGACCTGAAACCATACTCGTGAAAACCTTGCTCATGTCATTATTTGTTCTCCCCATGAGTAACAAATTCAAATTAAAAAATCCTTTACCATAAGTGTAGGAGAAGAGCTTTTCCTAAACTGTTTTCCTTCTATTAGTCACCAAAGAAAAGGCAGCTTTTTGTGCTACAGCTGCGCAATATGTAGAAAGCAGAGCATCTGAATTACGTGTATTACTAATGTTTTTCTTTTTTGACTTTTTAAGATCATGGGATATGAGTAAATTTCTGAACACACAGTGCTGTATTAGCCGTATCAAATACCCTTCTTTTGCCAAAAGGTGGATCAATATTCGCAAATCATATGGGAACTTCTATAAGGTTTGTACAAATTGTTGTTTTCTCTTACAGAAAGATTTGGTTTAAAAGTCTGGAATGTCCTGTTGTGCTTGTCATCTTTACTTGTGTACTATCAAATTACTGTACTTAAGCAAGCTGCCTGAGGCCTGATTTTTAATTCTGCTTCATGCCTAAATCTCACTTTCCTAATTGAAGATCATATAATTTACTGCATTTTGATTGTAATCTTGTTTTCAAGAATCAGATGCTCCACGAAGGATTGTCTAAAGATGACATACCAGTGCTCTTTGATCAAGTTTGACTTGAAGTAGTTGACCTAAAAAGACTCTATTTTGATTTTTTCAATTATTTTTTCTTGTTTTCATGTAATATACTATAAAATTAACTTGCACCACTACCCTCAGATATCTGTGCTTTTGACAGTGTAATGGGAGACATGGGAGAGAAAGATTAGGACATACCTAATGTGGAATCAAATTGCCAAGAGAAAAGTAGCACCAAGTTCAGTGCTGAGCCTTATTACTGCTTTCTTTCACTGTCAGGCTACCATAAAAGGGGTTATTGGAGTTTCTAGCAAATTCCTAGTCAGTCCACACTAAACCATTTGTTTGAACATGATTTCAGCCTAGCTTACAGCCTTCTGTTGAAGGGCTTTTCCATACTTAATGTAACCTTTAGAAAAAAAGAGGTTAACATTTAACAGGAGAAGAGCTTTACTTTGTGCTGGGCAAATATTACAGGGTTATTCCATGTCTCCTTCTATTATTGTGCCTTCCCTGCATAAGCATTTCTGTTGGAAACATGCTGGAACACAGCAGTCTTGTTAGTCCTATCAGCTTTAACCTAGACAGACCTTTCTCTTTTTGCATTGAGCAGTAAGGGTGCTCAATGAAGAGCAATGAAAGATTGTAACTTAGAAGGAATCAGCTTCTTTTTATTTTGTGAGATTTTTTTTTTTTAACAAGCAAATTATTTAAGCATTTATAGTTGTTCAGTGCTTCTGTTTAGCTATTCTGTGCTGCTGTCGAATCTGTTGTTAAGTAATAGTAATAGATAAAATTAAGGACAAGGAATGTATTATAACTCTCCTGTGGAATATCTCACAACGTGCAGCATGTCTCCCCTGCCCAGTTTGTGGGTGTTGTTTTTGGAGTTGCACATTGCCAGGTTTTGGCAACTGTGTAGTCACCATTCCACCTAGCTATTACATCCAGCAGTATGGTGCAATATCCTGGAACTTGTCATGTCCCACGTTCTCCCACCCCAACCACTCCAAGAGCAAACTGAAGTTTTCCTTTAAAGTTACCTTTATGTTTTCCTGTGACCCTTCCGAAGAACAAATGTATAGCAGTTAATCAGAAGAAACACTTGGGTGTTTTGCTGGTGTAGCACTTTGCCACGGGTAAGTCAGTTAAGCTTCCTTGTCTGTTCATGCTGTTTGTCATCCCTGTAAATATGGGTTGCTTTAGGTATTCTTGATCAGGTCTTTTGGTGTTTGGAGGCATCCAGAAGCTTGAAAACCAAAATCTGATACCCTCTGCAATGCCACTTTGGGTGGTAATTCCTTTCATATAAGACTAGTTAAAGCTAGCTAGACCATGGCTTCCACTGTTGCCAGTGTTGGGACATCTTGGACTGGTGCTGTTAATGGTGAGAGGCTCTTGACATCATTCTGAGTCTAGACAAGCCCCTGTTGACTATGTCTCCTCTGTAAAAATGAGAGTGTCTGTCTCACCAAGGTGCTTTGAAGTTAAATTGTTAGTGATCTGTCAAAAGGCAACATGAAAGTAGTATGTGACTTAAGTAAACTTAAAATCTGCATATGTTTCTGCTGCATTGTGTTACATTAAAAAAGACTTCGTACAGAACCTAATTCTTGAATGCGGTTCACTTTCTCCCATTAGGTTCCTAGGAACCAGACCAAGCTAACAATGATGCTTGAAAATCTGGGTATGAATTACGATGGGAGACCTCACAGTGGACTTGATGACTCTAAAAACATTGCAAGGATAGCTATAAGGATGCTGCAGGATGGCTGTGAACTGCGGGTGAATGAGAGAATGCATGCTGGACAACTGATGACAGTCTCCTCCTTGGCCCCCTTAGAGGGAGCCCCTGCTCCACAGATGCCCCACTACAGAAACTAGCAGTACAGAGGTTCTGCCTTAGGAACTGCTCCCAGATACCCATGAAGGACTGTTACAAAGCTTATTGAACAGACACCTCTGGCAACCTGTCTGCAGTGCAGAATCCAGAAGCACCTTAACTGATCATCTCTGTTGAAATAAAGAGTGTGGAAGCTCTTTGCTCTTTGCAGCCTGTGTTACAGCACTTTTTTTTCCTTATACTGATGATCTTTTGCTGTTGCTTGCAACTTACCCAGCAGTAAGGTTGACATGCGGGATCTAGGCAATGTGTTAAGCTTTTAAGAACATGTAATTTAAACACATGCAAAGATCGATTTGGCCTGTGCACAGCTGTTCCACCCCAGCCTGTGGGTAGTATGTATTCGCTATGCGCTACTCTTAATGATATCTAGCATCTGATTATTCATTGCACACAAATAAGACATGGCTGGAAGAACTGAAATAGTGAGTGGTTGGGCTGGCCTTTCCTGATAAGGCAGTCTTCTAAGGGCTCCTGCTGGTAACTTTCTGGGGTTTTTTACGAAGTCTAGAAGAAATGGGAGAATGTTCATCAGTTCTAAAGCAGTAGAAAAGTACTGTGTTGTCTGGGTGTTGGTTTTGTTTTCCTTTGAGGGATATGTTTGTCTGCTTCCATGTTGAATAGAAGAGCTGTGTGTTGAATAAAAATTCCATTAATACGGCATGGTAGTAATCTCCTTTTAACTTGTATTTAAAAAGAGAAGGATCCAGATTTTCCCTTTGAGGATCATATCTCCTATTCCTGCTATACTCATATCTGCGCTTCATTTAATGTCACTTTTGGACACTGTCAGCCATGAGTGAAGTAAAAATAGGTTCAAAACATGCCAGGTCATCAAATTTTTATGCTGTGTGGTTATTACGCAAAACAAACCAAGAAGCTTCTAGTTCAGAGGTAAATACATGCTCAAATATTTTTAGTAACATCCTGTGCCTCTGCCACCATAAAGCTGTGCCTTTTAAGACAATTTTATTAGTGAAGGCCACATCTAATTATTAACAGCGTCTGCTTTTTTCTTAGGCCCCAGATAAGGTGATACTCAAAACAGGCCATGCTGTTAATTTGCTTTGCTTCCATGGGCTGTTAATGAAGTACAGCATCAGTGTGATCAGCTTTGAATTGGAATGGCTTGTTCTGCAATGTGGAATGATGTATTTTGGTTGCTCTTAGTCAAAAAAAGAAGTTAGATTGGTACCCCTATATTACAATTCAGTCATTCTTGCTATGATTTGCATCCAGGAAACAAAATAACCAATTCATAATGAAGCTTTGTTGATAACATTCACTGCTTGGCTAAAACTCCTCCCAGCTCCCCTTGCTCTTCCGGCTGCTAAACTGGATCAGTGGAAATGTGAAAACTTTATTTCAAATTCATGTAAGAGAGAGACGTATTGGTCAAGTCTCAGTTGCTCCATATGGAGGTGGAAAGAGTTCTCTTTCCAGGATTACAGATTTGGACAGCCACAGCTGCTTTAGAATGGTGTTCTTTTTTTTCTGAAAGTAAATACTTTTACTTGCAGGGTTTTTACCTTAAAACTTCGTAAGTTCCTTTCTGTAGTACCATTTGATGTATTTTCAGAATTTATATTTTTTTTCTATTTTATCCTTTTATTTAGAAGGATAAAATCCAGATCTCTGATAGGCTTACTCTGAAAATGCCATTCTTTAGCCCATGTTTGTACAAATTGTTAATTATGTATTTGCTTTTCACTACAGCAACCACACTCCTTGTTTCTGAAGAACCATAGTAATTTACTACTTTGGAGTTACTGTGATGCACGTTCCTATGATAAAATTTAGTCTAGCTCAGCAGATCCCCCCTTGGGTGGGGGCAGTATCATAGACTTTGTCACTAGTCTTTTATACAGGTCTGTAACCAGGTTCACAGACCAGTGAAAAGGTCTGACAAGGAAAAGCTATTATACTGCAAGTTTCCTAAATGAAGAGCTGTTGTAATTTTACATCATTTAAGTACAGAGTTGTTTATTTTTGTTGAATAACTTCAGAAAGATATTTTTTAGATAAGGTTTAAATAATAATTGTTTTCTGTTTACTGCTTGAGTAGTTTTTTATCAGTAAGTTGCAGAAATCTATAGAATTATTCCAGATATTATTTTATCTGAGTTGGATTGATGTCAAGCTAAGCTGTAACTATTTTCACAAAAATGTCTGATTCGGTGACTTGGAAGTGAATTTTATGAATGTTTGCTGATTTATTTGAAATGTAAAGAAACTTATTAAAATAAGTTGGTATTTATTAACATGTCAGGTTATGAATTCACTCTACAAAGCATGAGATGACTCCAGCAGTCCTGGCGGCCTTGGTCTCAGCATGGCCCAGGGTTAGTCTTCTCGGATTGACTAGTAACATTGCTGTGTACAGGTAGCTTAAATCTCACGAATGTGACTAGTTCACAACACCAAGTAACAGCATAAATCTTCCTGCATGGTTTCATCCTAAAGGGGAAGGAGGCACTTGAGGGGAACAAAATGTGGTACGATGATTTTAGTAGTGACACTTGTGTTCAGCCAAACGATGTTTTTTCAGGTTGATCTCGTTTGTTTGTCCACAGAAGCTTGCTGAGTGCATCCCTGCTGTAATGAATGCTTTTATTTATTAGAGGAGTCATCCCATGCTGGAAAAAGTAACTGACGACCATGTAAGAAACAATCTCCTTTTTATGCAGAAAAAACCCATGCAGACACTCTCCTGCTGAGATAGTAAGAGGCCTTGTTTTGTTGTCTTATTTCACATTTCAGGAGCTGTACTTGAGCAACTCTAATGCTACTGCAGACAGACTTTGGAAAAACCACTCACAAACTTTAAACAAAGGAGTTGCAGGCAAATTTCAACATGAGCACTTTCAAGTAGATTTCTTAATGAGTATTTATATGAATATGAGAGGCATTCACAGAATCTTGGGGTTGTGTTAGAGAGGAAGAAAGGTCTCAAACAGGTTAAAGGCAGTAACCTCTCACAGTGAACAAACATCAGAACAAATGTGGCTAGTTGCATGGGGAAGAAGAGGTCACAACAACTTGTAGCCTCCCATCAGACTGGTGCGGTATGGCTACAGGGACAGGTCTCAGCAGGCCAGTTGTCCATAGAAACTGCTCCTGTCTGCGCTTGTCTTATAATAAGGTAATTTAATAATTCAGTTTAACAAGGTGGTTGTTTCCATATTTTGTTGGAAATTAACATTGCAATGAGGAGGGACTGTTCTCAGCAGTGGAAGTAAGTACAAACCCTCAGTTCACCTTGAGCTGAGGTTGTCGTGCCCTTGTAGAGCTCTCGGTGCCTCACTGCAGCCTTTGCTGTTCTTTGGTGACCTTGCAGAAGTAGTGTTTTTTCACCGTGACTTTGCCAAAGAGCAGCTCATTTCTCTTGCACTTCAGTTCCCAAGGCTGATTTTAAGGCCTCTCTTTCCCTTTTTCTTCCATTAGTGAACTTTTGCCTCCCCTGGAAAGAAGTTTGTCCTAGTTAAGATCTTTTTATGCTCTTTTTAATCTGGGAAAACAAACAAGCACTTTCAAAAGAAGTTGGAAGTCTTACCTGACTGGAAGGATAGTTGTCAAGAAACCCAGGTACTGACTGGAGGCTTTTGAAATGGACTAAATGTATACATTATCATTTCTGTTGCAACCAGGGTCATTCTAGCCAGCTAAGACCTTCTAGTTCCCTCTCAAGAGCTTCATATTTGACAGCCCCATGGGTAAGAGTGCAGCATACCACAAAGGCAATATGTGAAGTAGCAAGGTGGTGGTCAGTCAATGCTTCTGCTCGATCTCGTGTTGAGCTGTGGCCTATCTGACCAGCCGTAGTAGGGAGCGGGCTAACACTTGATTTTAGAAGATCTTCCTGCTCATCCAGTGGAGAGTGGGGTGCAGGCCTGCAGGTATGGATGTACACATGAGGATGAGAAGCCATTTCTCTTTCGGGTTCCTTGTAGTTTGGACTTTGCGTGTTCAGAGCCCCCAACTCTGACTGGCTTGTGCCCTCTTTTAATTGGAGGACTCTGTGTTGCGGGAGAAAAGCCTGAAGTAGTTTTGGGTGTGTGCTCCTTAAATTTAAGGAGCATGACTGCTTTGCACCAACTGGCTGCACATGGAAGAAAGGCTTTTTCAAATGAATGACAGGAGTCTTAGACACCTCTTCATGGCAGAGGTGACCTCTGGGTGTGTTCTGATTAGGGATACAATTGCATTAGGGGTAGCTTAGGCAGCTCTCCTCCAAGGGTCTCTAAGATCACATGCCCTGCTCCTGTGATCTTAACTCAGTGTGGTTATGACTGCACATGATAATTGTAAGTCTTGTAATGCTACTTACGGATATATGGTGGTTTGGGGTATTTTTTCCTACTTTTTGGCTCAGTTATTGCTAATCATGGGGTTTTTTTCTGTTTGAAGTGAATGGTAATAATGATCTTGCATTGGTAAAGTACTTGCACTGATTCTGACCTCCTCTGCTTATGTTCCCTGTTTCAGCGATGTTGTTGAAGAGCACACGTAGCCAAATGGACCCAGAGATGTCCCAATAAGCAGGAATTGCTTCATCATGCTTGTGCTCAGCTTTGGGGTGGTGTGCAGGTCCTGGGCTGCAGGCTGGCCAGGAAGCATGACACACCTTCCCAGACAGCTTACATGCTCAGCAAAACACCATGCTTGGGCATCTCTTATTTTCACTTACGACCACAATCATTGTGATTTGAGGGTCTCCTTGCTGTGTTCCTGTCTTTATTTCATAATGTTTCATAGTTTGAATTGATAAGGAGTTGAATACTTATGCTCTGAGTAGCATGAAAGCACTTTATGTGTAATTCAGACGCAGGTATAGCAGCCAGCAGTCTGAGACTCAAAGCGCCTCCCTTTCTCACGTGAAAACACTTACATGCTTGTGATTAATTTCCATTCATGCAGGGCTAAGGTGATAGAGACCTAAAAAGAAGGAGAAATGACATGTTATTAGCTGATTTATGGAGGGTAAGCCACGTGTGTGCTTGTAACTATCAATATAGTCCGAGTGTTTAGTACAGTTGATGAACTTTGATAACAGGCTTTCTGGGATGCTTAATGCCATGTACAGAGGGGTAAAGTGACTGCTTCTGCACTAAGCGTGGCTGTATTTAAGTAGAATCTGGGGGATAGCACGGTCATATGTTGCTGTCCTCCACAAAGAGAGGGAAGATGGAGCCAGCCCCCCAACCTTGTGTTAGTGGTAGCTCTGCTCCAAATGGGAGTCTTGACAAGAGACCTCTTTTCCAAATGGCTCTGTAAAAACCAGTCGGGGGAAGAACAAGGGATAGTTTATACAGTAGTTTTAATCTGCTACTGGGATCACTTTTCTGGGAATTTTCCATGTGTTTTTGGGCACAGACACGGCCATCAGACCAGCTTTACTCTTCAGAGGACTCTGTTTCTTGTTTCTGATAGAGAGCTGTGCTTTCCTACCAGCACAGTGTCTGGCGATGTATTAGCTTGGAAAGTTAAGCCATGTCCTGCCTGAGAGCAGTATCCCCAGAGCTGGTCACCACACTTGGCAGTCTTCAGTAAACAGGCAGCCCTGTAGATAAGGGGCATTTATTAGAGCTGAGAAGCCTGGGTGGGGCACGGCTGAAAAAGAAATCGGGCATCCTTATCCAGCATGGGAGGGAGGTGCTGTGGTGCCTGCAAAGCCCGTCTGTGGGTGTGCTCCACATCTTTGGGAGCAGTTTCCTTCAGCTATCTTGGTGCTTTGTCTCCCCCGTTAAGCCACACAGGCATGTTTCTTCTTCAGACCTTTTCCACACACCTCAAATGTGCTGGTTTACGGGATGGCTTCTCTGGAATTTACTGGCTTGCTCCTTGTTCGTGCTTGTTTTCCTTACATGCAGTAGTCCTTCCCTGACCCTGCTTGTGCTGGTTTTCTAACAGCCGTGTCTGGAAGCAGCTGTACTCTGTGATGTAATCTTGTCTGTGCTGCTGGCCTAACTGTTACGAGCAGCTCCCACAGAAGCCTTATCAGATCAGGGACTGCTGCCTTGTTAGGAGCTTGTATAGTGTGGTGCTGCAGCTCCTCAATACTGCAGCCATTTAACAGATACTAACCGTGTAAGTAAATGGAGAGTCTCTCAGCCTCCTTCACAAGTCATGGCAAAAAGCTTGTGGCAAGTTCTCATGCTTTAATGGTGCTTTCATTCATGCGTGCTTTCATTCATGTATGCTATCACATGTACATCTCCTCTGGGGCTGCTGCCACCATCAGTGATTAAAAACTGTGGTAAGAACAGGATCATTTTGAAACTGAATGCCAGTGCAGTCAGACGTGTGATGGGTATTTGTTTGTATGATGGGTATTTGCTTCTATGCTAGAGCTGTGTTGGTAAGTGTAGCATCATGTTGAGGAGGTACAGTGATGCTTTACTAGATTCAGCAAGTAAGCCTATTCAAAATGCCTTTGATTTCTGGGACATATTGTCGTTAACCTTCCAGTATGGAAAACTTGTGTTAGCCTTGGAAGAAGAAAATAATGGTTTTAAACTTACAAAACATGTTTTTAAAGTTCATATCTGAGGGATTGGGAAGATGAAGAGAGATGCATATGTTTTCAGGAGAACTGGGAAATTTGAAGCACTTTAGAAGAAACACAGTGGTGCTGAGAAAGTGGTTTTGTGCTGTTGAATACCCCAGCATGTGACAGACAGAATGGATTTTGTTTGGAGTAAGATGTTCCTGTGATAGCTGTGTAGCATTTAGTGTTGTGTAGCTGCTTAACACTTTAGAGTGTGGCACCGTGGCGCTCTGGAGGACCTTGACCGGCCTTGCTGGCTGGTTTTGTGGAGCCATCCTAACAGGGGTGCAGGTTTTAGCAAAGTGGAAAGTATTATCAGGCTGAGATGGTGGCAGCATAGAAGAAGTCACTTGTATTATAAATACTACGCCTCAACATATCAGCAGGAAGCTTTCTTCCATAGTTCAGTCATCACAGAGATGGTGATGATCTTGTAAGTTTTGGATCAAGGCTTCCAAAATGAATGATGCTCAGACAATGTGCTTTCACTCTGAAAACAGAATCCCTGTGACAGCCTATGATTTTGTTCCCTGTGGTAGGGAACAAAATACTCTGTGGTGGAAGCATCAGCTTTTGTGTCTGAGAGCTGAAGAACATAGAGCTTGGCTGTGTGCCACTGGGCAAGAAGCTTGTCCAACTATGTTTGTACTGTATATGAAAGGGCTTCACAGCTTAGTGTCTGAGCTGGTGGCTGCAGCCAGGTGGCCACTGCTATGGGAAGTTTTCCATCTGTTCCTTCTCTTCTCTTCTGCATCACCTTTTAAAAATTGCCCCAAATCTCCCTCTATGAAATCTCCTCAAGCACATCCTGCAGCTCAGCAGTTCCTCATGCTCTGGAGTCCTTTGTACATACACTTGTCTCTCTTTTAGAATATAGAAGTCTTGAAAGTGCTTCCACGCACCACCCGTTCCAATCTTTGAGCTCTGGAGCACGTGGGGAATGGACTGAACTGTCTTCATGTGCTCTACAAAACCTCTGTTCCTCCATTCACACCAACTACTCTTCCACCAGGCAGACAACCACTGCTCATTCACTGGTAGGTTTTTGGCAGCCCTAAGTGTCTGTAACATACCTCAAAGAACAACTGACTGCTTTCTGTCCCCATTTTGCTTTTCTGTTCAAGCTTTCCACTCTGTCCTGCACCAGCTGTGATGTTCATGTATGGGTAAAGGTTCCCTTTTCTTTTTCCTTTTCTCCCTCTTTTTTTCTTTTCCCTATGCTGTGGTCCTGACCATGGTGTCTTATCATAGTTCAGCAGCCCCTCAATGTCAAGAATATAACCTCCCAAAGTATGCGTGTTGGGATGAGCCCTATGTTGCTTTAAGGAGAGGGACAAGTGTAGTAAGTTTTATATGCTGTGGTTTACAGCGAAGTTACTAACCTTGTTCTAAAGAGCATGAAATTCAGGCATAGAATTAAATTGCTGTTCAGGTTTATGCAGTGAATAAGGATAGTGTTAGAAATGGAAATCACCTGCCTTGTCTCCTCAGCTGCTGTCTCCCCAAAACCCTCTACTATTTCTTTTTAGTAAACAACATCTTAATGTAGGTTGCCACTAAATGAATTGGCTATGCAACTGCTGTTTTGATTCTGAATGAGGTCTTCTTCGAGACAGGCCCTTGCCTGAGGGAATTCCACTCAAGCTCCTGGTCTCCAGAGCAGCTGGCTCTGCATCTCGTCTCTGGACATGCAGGATATATCTTCTGCACATGCTTTCTGGAGCAATGGAGCATTGCAGTCTGCCTGCCCTGGCCTTAGTCCTGAGGCTTCTGAGAGCTCTGAGTGGATGCAGTCACTTGGCCTGAAAACATAAAACCCTATAGACTGTGTTGTGATGACTGCAGAGGAAAATCAGCAATTGCTCTTCAGCAATTTCATGCTACCAGTTCTTGAGATTTGTAACAGACACATTGATATGAATGGTGAAGGAATGGGAGTGTCTAGAAGCACCAGAAAGAAGGCGTTAGTGGTGTATGAGAATGACAGGTGCTGATGGTACATGTGTTAGCGGGTCACCAAAATTACAGTGCACCTACAGCTCCTTAGAATACCTAGATGGGATGAGCAAGGGGCAGCCTAAACCAAGACAAACCTGAAATTTTAAGGCATAAAAATACGCTGGTTGGATGAGAAAAGAATGGGTGAAAAGTGGTCTTGGGAGCATATATGCAGCCAAATCCTCAGGTTGTGAGGTGTCTGTGGACCACTTTGCACACTACTAAGGCACCAATGACTTACTGGACGGTTGGGATCCCACACGATGTAGAGGGCGGTCTGGCTGTGCTTGGAACCATCCGTCCATAGTCTGCCAGTATGAGGGCAGACTCAGAGGATGGCAGGGGCCTGCAGCGTTCCACTACAAATCAGCCTTGGTGATGTACTCTGAAGGCTACAACCTCGAATGATGTGTCTCGAAAATGGAAAAGGAGCCTGTGAGTCTTTCCAGGCACAGTCTACAGAACATCTCATGGAAGCTAGATGAAGTGTGCATTTTTGGCAGAGTTTAATGGGTAAATGGAGACCAACCATAAGGTTGTTTTCTCAAGGAGACAGAAGAGCTCTTGTTGATTAGAAATGGTTCCCACTTGCTTGGTTTGCCACAGATTTATAGTTTTTACTCGAGTCCCATTTCCGACTCCACTTTGTTTCTTCTTATCTCAGACGAACTTGGCGCTACCAGCATATAATTTGCTCTGTCTTAAGCTCTCTAAGATTTAGACCTGTAGGGCCTGCTAGGGGAAAGGCTGTGTTGCCTAAACATAGGTGTCTGGTGCCCTTTTTTATCTGAGCTGTCTGTATAAAGCCTGCAGATACTATATGGGACCTGCAGGAGTCCTCCTGTGTCCTGAAGCAGCAGCTGGAGGCCAGACTGGAGACCTCAGATTATCTCCAGTAGCACTATTGCTCATACCTATGTGTGGGCACTGGAATGGTGCCCCTGGAGCCAACCAGTGGCCCAGTCAGATTAACAGGAAGAGACAAGTTCCTCCAGAGGATGAGTTGTCCCATTGGTCTTTGCTGCCTCTTAATACAACTTAGCTGGAAGGTAGAAGCTGTGCTGCTGCTGTTGTGCAGCGTATGAGTTTCTACAGACCCTTTGCCAGAGAGACGGGGATTTCAGGCAGCCAGGAGAGAGAATGCAATTCAGAGGCCAAGACATCATCTTCCACACACCAAAGCCTTTGGGAATTGAGGAGCGAAACAGTTTTGTTTGGCTCAGTCACTAGCCTTCTGGGAAGGCTATATGGGAGGAATCATAGAATGGTTTGAATAGGAAGGGACCTTAAAGCTCATCCAGTTCCAACCCCCTGCCACGGACAGGGACACCTTCCACTAGACCAGGTTGCTCCAAGCCCCATCCAACCTGGCCTTGAACACTGCCAGGGATGGGGCAGCCACAGCTTCTCTGGGCAACCTGTGCCAGTGCCTCAGCACCCTCACAGGGAAGAGTTTCTTCCTTTAATCTAAATCTCCCCTCTGTCAGTTTAAAGCCATTGTCTTGTCACTCCATGCCCTTGTAAAAAGTCCCTCTCCAGGATTCTTGTAGGCCCCCTTTAGGGTGTTGAAAGACTGCTATAAAGCCTGCTGGAGCCTGCTCTTCTCCAGGCTGAACAAGCCCATCTCTCTGAACCTGTCTTCACAGGAGAGGTGTTCCAGCCCTCGGATCATCTTTGTGGCCTCCTCTGGACTCACTTGAGCAGGTCCACATCCCTCTTGTGCTGGGGTCCCCAAAGCTAAATGCTCCAGGTGGGATATTATGAGAGTGGAGCAGAAGAGAATTGCCTGCCCCAGCCTGCTGGTCACACTCTTTTCGATGCAGCCCAGCACACAGTTGGCTTTCTAGGCTGCAAGTGCACATTGCCAGGTCATGTTGAGCTTCATGTCAACCAACACCCCAAGTCCTTCTCCTCAGGGATGCTCTCAGTCCATTCTCCATCCAGCCTGTATTTGTGCTTGGGATTGCCCCAACCCATGTGCGGGACCTTGCACTTGGCCTTGTTGAAGGCAGCTAGATCTGGATTTAGTTGTTTTGTTTCTGCACTTCAGTGAAAATTAGTAGAGTTAGCTGCTACACAATTGTTAAGATTGGCATTGCCTTCTGCAGTACTTCCTGATTGCACAAGGGTGGTGGAGGAGCTGACCTTTGTGGAAATCAATTACCTGCCAAGGTCCTCAGTTGCAGACTAGGGTGCTTATCCTCTGGCCTTTAGGAGGTCTTGAACTGATTCAAAGTTGTGAAGAGTCTCTGAAGCATTTGCTGAAGTGAGGAAAGAGTGATGTTTATTTCGTGGTAGTGGTTTGGTGCAAGTATTTAAACTGGAATGAAGGGATTTCAGCTTTTCAGTTTCTTAGAGCGAAATGCTTCATTTGAGATGCCTTGTCTTAGTGCTTTCGGGATTAAGCATCATTCCGTCTCAGGGCAACTTTTGCCTGCCAAACTATCTCTGTGGTTGTCTGCACAAATCACAGAGCCCGAGACTCTTGACTCCTTTCTGCTAGTAGAATATGAAAAGGCACTTCTTGCATGAGCAGGACTGAGCTGCTTCCTGTGCAACTGCATGAGAACAAGTGGAGCAAACTAGAGTGCTAGGCAGGGAACCCAGCCTTGAAAGACACAGATATGCCTTCAGCCCCATCCTTCCTCTTCGCAGAAAGCAGTTTTTTCTGAGCTAAAGACTGTCCCTGTAACAGAGCTCTTCCTCTGGAAAGGTTAGTGCAAGGCTTCAGAGGGATGTGCCTGCAGCACTGATAGCACAGCACTAGCCTCTTTCCAGGCTAGGCACACGCAAGGAAGTACTTTGTTTTGATTATCTAGTCAGGAGAGTTGGAAGTGGCTGGGAGACTGTTGAAGGCAGAAAGGGATGGAGCACTGGCTGCAAACAGAGAGACAGCACTAGAAGTGTAGCTAATGATGGACTCTCATCACAGTCTCCAGTCTGGTTGTCCAGACAGGCAAAAAAAGCCCCAAACCCTCTGGAGAAAGAGAATAACCTCCCAGAGGAGAACAAGAAAAAGTGGAAAATGGATACAAGCAAATACATGCATAAACATCTGCAAAAAAGGACAGTGACATCTACCCATGTGCTTCACAAGCAGAATCGTCCTCCTCCATGGGCTGTATCTGTCTTCTGCCCGTGGGTAGGACGTAGAGGTACTGCATGGATACCACTCTGTTATCTGAGATGTGGTATAACTCATGGCCAGAGAGTTGCAGAAGTAAAGGACTGGCAGACAGCTCCTAGGCTTTTGCATGAACAGTTCCTACCGTTCTGCGTAGCAGACATCTGTAAACAGAAGCCAGTTTGCCCACAGTCTGTTAACAGGTAGCAGGGCTAAGGTTTGCCAGGGAGTTTGCTTGCTATGAATAATTCAACCAGTCCTGCTGCCTTTGAATTTAGAGAATAGTGCTGCAGTCAGAGGCTTTCTGAGCTTGGCAACAAATGCTATTGTGGGCTTGTCTCTGTGTTTGGCCTGAGGCCGGCACTGTTACACAGGTGGCTTTGACCTTGTGTGACAGCATCACTACAAACTGGTCCCCTTTCTACCTGGCAAACCAGGCACAGGTTCTTTCACCAGCTTGCCAATACCGAACTTGTAAAGCAGCCAATGTTACTCTAGAAGAGACTGAAAACAGAGCTGGGTGTGGGGGATGCTGGCTGCAGGCTGCCATCTGAAACACCTTCCCAGAGTTCAGCCTGGTGACACTTTTTCTTCCCCATCACCATCTTACCGTTGGTGGTGCTGTTTGTTCAGGGTCCACTCAGAGCTTAGTTAGCATCCGTTTCTCAGACTCTGAATCCTGTCTCTGTAGGTCACATCACCCCTTTCTTTGCCTTTTCTGATGACTGCGAGACATCCGCTGCCCACAGAGCTACCTATAGGTTTCATTCTAGGTCATCTTCACCCCAATACTGTCAGGCTTAATATGAAAAGGAGTCTTAAGTGAGCTCTAAGGGACTCAGAAAACAAGATTTCACAAGATGGAAAAGAAAGGGACTTCTGAGTAGATTATATGGAATTTAATTCTACCATAAATTCAGCACCCAGAGGCATTTTGGCCAGTGGCAAAGCCTTTCCTCAGTCCATGTTCCTAGGGATCCGGTGTCCACAAGAACACCCTCTCTCCCAGCTGCTGCCCTGACTTCTGTAGACGTTGCCAGCTTTGAGGTGTACCAGTCTGTCTTTCAGAGTAACCACCACACCTCTAACCACAGTCGTAGGTGGTGCTCACCTCCTTCACTCCAGTTTTTGGATGAGCCAGAAAGTATCCTCGATGTGCTGGAGCTACACATCTTCTGTCCTCAGGGGTGATTTCTCCTGCCTACCTTGCGCTCGGGAGATGGGCGCTGGGGAGCTGATTGGTCTCCCTCTGCTTGGCACTTGTAGGGTTGTATCAGAAGCATGGTGTCCAGTTTGAGGACCACCAGAAGAAAGATGTCATCAAGCTGGAGTGAGCCAGGTAGTGGTTATGTGTAAACAGGCCCCCAAAATAATAAGTTGTCAGAAAACCACACTCCTCAGCGGTCAGGCGGGAGCAGCCCTTGAACTGGGTGGTTTCTGTTATAAATGGTGTACGTGTGATGGACAGAGACATGCCTTTCTCCTGAGCCATAACTGCAGGGGAGAGGCAAAGTGTGTGGAAATAGTGCTGCTCCTGTCTTTCACTCAAGGCACTTCTGAGCACCTGGGGAAATGTCACATCGGGCAGGGAGGGTCTGAACACGCTCAGAGAGAGGCAGGACTGAGGAAAGAGTCCTGGCAAGATGTGGAGCTTAACGGTTTTGCTTAGTGCCTACTTGGGGTGCATTACTTGAGATGCTCAGTATTAACTTTCAGCCTTTCCTGAGGCTCCCCAAAAAGCATCAGAGTTTTTCCCAAGTTGCTGGTGCTTTTTGATTTTGTCCAGCCCTAAACTCTTTTCTAAACTTACCAATATTTGATGGTGGAGGCTCTTGACTTGTCTGTGGACTGCTGAAACAGAGAACTCTTGCTTCATTAATATACAGAAATTGTTTTGATCACTAGCAAGGAAAGTATAAGAAAGTGGCAAAGTAGTGCTTATCCTACACATTGTGCAAGTTTTCAGGTATTTGCAGAGATGTATCAGTTTCGCAGAGCCATTGTTCGTAAGAATCAGCTGAGGGTAAATTTCTATGCTGGGCATGCTCAAGACGTCATCCAACATCTGAAAATGTCCCTGGGGTGATGAGGGTCTCATCCTGAGGAAGGTCACTGCATTTTGAGATGTCCTTTTTTGCCAGCTCTGACTGGAGCAAAATGTTGGCCAGTCTTTGGCAGAGAGACAAGCGCAGCTAACAGTGAGAGATGGAAAACACTGATGTAGCTGAGGGCAGCAACCTCCAGAAAATAGGCCCCTCTGGACGCTTGCACCACTGTAGGCATTTTCACAATGGTTGTCCATCGCATCACCCGTTTGCAATAGTTTCTACTTGCACTGCTGAAAACACGCTCTGTTTAAGGATTGTGCTTAACCGAAAATAGCATCCAAGAAGGAAGCTTTGGGTTTCAGGGTTGTTGGGAAATTCAGGGCCAGTCCCTTGTCCATGTTTGTCCATTACTAAGTCTTCCCTTCAGAATTTGTTTTCTTGGTGTTGCCACACAAGGCTGTAGGGCTCTGGATATTTTTGAACACTTCTGAGAGCCTTCTGCTTGAGAAGGCCATCCAGTTCCTGGTGAGCTGCTCTTGTTCTGGGTTCTGCCTAGCATGGTCTACTCAGAGGCAAGCGTTGGACTTGGAGGTGGTCTGTACTCTGCTTGTCCTTAGAAGCAAAGAAAAGGTCTCTTGAGTGGGAAAGCACAGTGAGGTCACCTTGCTCAACTGCTCAGTTAAGAGTGGAGAGCATGTATTCTGTCAGAAGCAAGTCATTGGTTTTACACCTGGGACACACTGTCAGTTGCATATGTAACTCCTTCTTGGGGGTCTCATGTTGTGCGATTATAGTGCTGTATGATGGACATATAGTGATGACCACAGCCCAGCTGTGTCCCTCCTTGGTGTGCTTGCATGTAGCATTGCTAGCCAGTGTTCTGTGGGGCTCTGGCAGTGGGATCACATCTTCTCAGATTTGGGACCAGGACTTCCTTCCCTGTCCTCTTCCTGGGAATGGGCTGAAGGCTGCTGTGGTGGCTGCCAAATGGCATAGGGCAACATGAGCATCCTAGATCTCGTTACTTCCAGCATGGCTTCTCTGCAGTCAGGAGCCAGCAGCGGCAGAAAATCTCTCACCCCCAGCTGTCCTGCACCAAATCACGTGGAGTGTGAGGTCATTAGAGGATTCCCACTACTGGTATGTTCAGCCTTGACTTTTGCTTTGAAGAAGTTGCATGTGTGTTTTCTGCTGCAGCAGACTGAAAGCCTACTGTAGCAGCTCCCTCCCCCCTGTAGGCTTCCGACCTTCCTAGGAGCAGTATTCGATCAAGGCAGATCTGAGTGACAGAAGGGCTACAGATAGGGAAAGGACAGCTGAATAAGCTATCTCACAGCAGCATCAGGGGCTGAGAAACTACCCAGACCTGATGTCCCTTTGCTGCTGGAGGGAGAAGAGAAAGAGAACTAAGCACAAGTGACTGTTTTGTTGGCTGGCTGTGTCAGTGTAACTTTATGGGAGGCCAGTGCTGCTGCGGAAGCAGTGACTGTGGGGTTTGCTCATTAATTTTGCGAATGCTGGCCCCGTTCCCGTGTTTGCATACTTCTCTCTCTCCTAAAGTGCATGTCAGCCAAACATGAAGGGACCCAGTGGAACACGGATCGCTAGCTTTTGCTGTTGTGCACGGCAAAGATGTTTTTGAAGGAAGTGTAGTATGTTTGTTTAAAGGAAAGGGCAAAGATATCAGACTTAAGCTAAGTTGGTACTTAGCCTATTTAATGACTTTAGGGGGCGAACAGCTTTAAAGCATTTGCCTCCTTTGTCAGGCGCTGGCTGAGAAAGCAGCGCATTTGAATGGAGACAGAGTAAATTTGTCATTTTAACCTCTTCTGAGGTCACTGGCTTTCTGCACCCCAGTCTTACAGTCCTTCAGGGTACACAACTAACAACAACAGTGTTTTGGATAGCAACTGTTCATATGGCTTTCACCGGGGGAGGCTGAACTCAGAAACATCCTATTTTTAAACAGGATTTAGAAATGCAGAGGAATGGGGGCAGGGAGTTACACAAGGTTTGATTCCCTATATGGAAGATGGTGAGGTTCTGGCTCCAGCACGGGTCCATCAGATGACTTCACAGGGAAAATTCCATGTCTGGAAACCTTGCCAACAAGCTTAAAACCTGGTAATCATCACCAAAATGTCCACCATGGCATCCACCTCCTGGGAATGCCTTTGCTTCACAGCATTCCTCTGTGGTCATAGTCAGGTCCATCAGTGTGAACTGAGAGCCTGTCACATACCTCTTGCTGCAAAAGCAAACCCAGAGAAGTGGTGCTGGGCCACAGAGCTATCTTCCGCAGTCAGACTGCTCCTCAGTGGTCCTGGGCAGATGTCCAGGCTTCCCTCTTCTCTGCCTCCTGTTTGACCTTCATTCTGCCTGCATTCAGCCATTTGCACAGAAGGCTGCCTGGGGGGGGCTGCACTGGTGCTTTCTGCATGACCCCTTGATCTGCCTACTACTTCTTTCATCCTGAAATCCTTTGAGGTCCCCCAGACTGGGTCTAGACAGTTGGAGACCCCTTTCTGTGGGGCTTTTGCTGTCTGTGGGAGCGATGGCTCCTCTGCACCAAGGCCCAGTGCTGTGTATCCTTTCACATCTTTGCAGGCTGTTGTCTCAACCTCACAAACTCACTGAAGAGATTACACTTTACCTTCCCTGCTTTTCCAGGCTTCTCCCATCCCCATTTCTCAGACCTGTCTGGATCAGTCCTTGCTGTGGAAGGTCTGTGAATCAGTGTTGGTTACCTCCATGCAAGACAGTGGTTTCAGTGCTTTAACAGCATGGCTGACCACGAAAGGTGGGATGGCTGCCACGTGCATCCCACGTCTGCAATGGGCTCTGTTCATTTTATCTCAGAGGAGGGAATAGCTGGCACATGTTCTCTTTAGCCCGTGCCATGGAGGCAGTAAGAAGGAGGGTTGTATCCTCTCCGTCTCCTGGGAAAACCCGAAGAAATCTGGGATTCACACTGAGGGGTAGGACAGGTAACCTGTGAGTGCACAGCTGCCCCTGCCATGAGGGTTAACCGCTGAGGAAAGGACGCTTGCAGCAGCTGGAGAACATACGGCTGCTTTCACCAGAGGGAAGGATTGGAGCCAACAAGCAGTAATAACCCTGCCCCGGGCAGGGAGCAGCTGGCTCACAGCCTGGCAGAGCCCTTCCAGACAGCGGGCCCTGAGTCCTACTGCGATCTTAAAGTCCCCAAGGCCTGGGTCCAACTTTGAAGTCCAGCTTGGGATGCTCTGCCAGCGTTATGAATCAAGAAAGCCCTGCACTCCAGCGCGGTACCAAAGTGATTTTTTCCATGCTAATCCCTCTTTTTGGTTAAAAGCCTCCCTGAAGAGCAAACATGAGGCCTAAGCTGAGTGCCTGGGTTTCAGTGGGGAGAAAGCTGTAGCTGTGCCTTATGCAGGTCAGCCTGCATGACTCTGTCGTGGTAAATTCAGACACTGTGTAGAGAGGAGGTTGCTCGTGCCAAGAAAACTATGGTTTTCACTCTTTTCTCACCCCAGACCAGGATGGGGTCAAAACGAATGTGAATCAAGGCTCAGGGGATACTTGATATTTGGTCTTTTAAAAATCTGGTGGGTTTCCCCGTAACAGAGCCAGTACTTGGCCCAGCCTTTTCCTATGACAGCTTGGTCCTAAGCAACCTCATGTTATTATGGAATCATAGAATAGTTAGGGTTGGAAAGGACCTTAAGATCATCTAGTTCCAACCCCCCTGCCATGGGCAGGGACACCCCACACTAAACCATGTCACCCAAGGCCTCATCCAACCTGGCCTTGAACACAGCCAAGGATGGAGCATTCACAACCTCCCTGGGCAACCCATTCCAGTGCCTCACCACCCTCTCAGTAAAGAATTTCTTCCTTAGATCCAATCTAAACTTCCCCTGTTTAAGTTTGAACCCGTTACCCCTTGTCCTGTCACTGTAGTCCCTAATGGAGAGTCCCTCCCTGGTATCCTTGTAGGCCCCCTTCAGACACTGGGTATCTCATGGGGAGAATTTTTTGCCTCCAAAGTCTAACTGGCTCCAGCAAAATCACAGCTGATTCTGCTGCCATTCATGATCGTCCAAGGAATGCCTTCTTAACCTACCTACAAGCAACTTTGAGAACACTTTATGTCTCTCTTTTGGGGTGTTTCCCATGGGCCTTCTGACTGGAGCTGCTTGTGCTTTCCTAAATGACTCTCAGAGCAGCGGGGTTTGGCTCAGCTAAGCCACAAGGCTATTTTGCAGCTTTATGACAGCTGATGTGACTGTGAGCTGCTGACTGGCTTCTGGTCAGGGTGCGACGCTCATTGTTCTCCTCTTTTCCCCAGGGGAATCTGTTGGGCAGAGCTGTTTGCTGGGCGGATGAGAAACGTGCGTCTTACCTCACCTTGAGGCATCCTCATCTGTGGTTGCTGCTGTGTCTTGGGCTGAGGAGTGACCTCTTGCTAGTTCCTCACTCTCCTCTGTAGAGCACTATGGTGGAGTCAGGTGGCTGTGGGGAGCCTGGGGAGCCCTGCTCTCCTCCCTCGGACCTGGGAGGGCATGCAGTGCAAGCAGAAAAGGCCGTTTCCTTCAGTCTCCCATCCTTTGTGGTGCTGCAGCGTCTCCACCTGCCTTTCTGTCCCTGGGGCTCCTTCTCCAGGTCCCTGCCTCCTCCTGTAGCCCAAAAGCACACCCTCAAACCAGGACAGCTACTTCCCTGGTGGTTGTGTACTGGAAATGGCAGGAGGAAAGAGCAAAGCCACCAAGGAGGAGCGGCATCGGGTTTCTCCACTTTTCCCTTTCAGCCTTCTCCAGCCTCTCCCAGGCTGCCCTTCCTGTCCCTCTGCACGGCTGCCAGTCTCTCCCAGATTGTTGGTCTCTTTCCATCTTCTCTCCATGAAATGGGGGCGTATTTAGCTGTGCCCCAAGGTATCTGCCCTGTGCAGAGCACCTCAGCAGGGTGGACATGTGGATGGAGTCACCACTGAGGATGTCCCCCCTCTTGCTCTAGCAGTCATGGGGAGCAAGTAGTGCTGGAAGCTGTCCTGGTTCCCATGTGGGCAGCTGGGCTTTCCCTGGAGGCTACGCCATAAGCAACAAGAGGCTGGTTCTCTAGGCAGATGTGTTTGTTCTTGAAGGCAGCCTGGCCACCAGCAGATATGGCTGTTTAACCATGCCATGCTCTGCTCTTCAGCTGCATGCTAAACACTTCTTCAAGTAGAGTAAACTAGAGCAGCATCTTCCTTCTGTTCCTGGTCAAAATGAAATGTGGGAAGAAGGATATTTTGGCAAACGCTGTGAAATAATTTCATTTCCTCATAGCACAATGAAATAGAGAGATCTGCTTTTACTGCTGTAAAGCAGGGGCCAGCTGTGGTTTGCGGAAGAGAAAATACTGCTGGGAAGGAGTGTGCCATTGTATCTGCATGGTGCTGGCAGGAAAGAGAGACTCTCAGACTCCACAGAGAAATGGTTTGTGCTGGGTGTATTACCAGAGGTCCATGAGGTGTTGGATAGCAGACTGGATCCTATGGAAAGAGGGCTGTGGTCTGCGTGCAAAAGCACATTGTGTAAAGGGGAGTTTGAAGCTGCACATCTCAATGGCAAGTGAAGGGACTCACTTGCAGTAACTTTCCAGGATTTTGAACATGGCAGGAAACAACAACCCAAGTTGCTCTGGAAGAAAATTAGGAAGGTGGCCAGAAAACAAGGCAAGGAAAGTTACTGAGGTGCTACAGATAAATGCAGCATATTCTGGGGAAAAGGGATCTGAATCTTCAGTCCTGAGGAGGGAGGAACTTCCACGACAGTGAGCAGCTGCAGTGGATGGGCAGTCAGGTCACTGGTCCATCGCCTTGTGTCCACCAGGACCAAGATCCACATGCTGCAGGGGGAAGCCTGCCTTGCTGTCTGCTGGACTTGCTGCCTGCTTTGCCCAGCCATGCAGCCTCTGTGTGCTCCTGTATCACTCTGCAGGGTGAGCTGCCGATGGAGCAGTCGGGAGAAATTGCCCAAAGTGAGCCAAAGGCTTTTCTAGTCTGTGTCTAGGTACAGCAGCTCAGCTAAGTGAGGAGTGAGAATGGTGATGCCTGCCTGTTGTGGCATATTCTGCAGCGGTAGGGTATTGCCACAGGACCCAACAAAGGTTGTTCATAGAAGAAGGAAACACTCTTGGGTGTCCTGCGGTGTTTCCCTCCCAAGAACACCACAAAGCACCAGGGTATGCAGTGTAAAGGTTGAGCAGGTTCACAGTACTGAGGGTTACATGTGCCTCCCCACGAAGGTATGTTGAGTTGCACATACCACACGATGATGGCCTCACCATGAGGCCTGGTGACATGTGGCCTGCAGGTTACGTCTCACCTATTATTAAATAGCCCCGTCTTGATGTCTCTTCGTGATACTCTCGCAAACAATATTTTTCTCCTTCTTCTTGGAGCCAATTGTCGGGAGAGAAGCCAGGCCCTTGGGCAGCATGGCTGTCACGTTTCTCACGTCACGGCATGGCTTGCTGCTCAGCCTGCACGGGCAGCAGGAGCATCCTGATGCTTGGGTACCACTTGGCTGTAGACATCACAGGAGACACCTGGGCCCATGGTTTGGCCTCTGGTAGAAGTGAGGATCAAATGATGGCCTTCTCTATCAGCCGTGGGTTCCCAGAGGGAAACCGAGGTGAAGAGGGGAGACAAGAAGGGGAGTGGGACAATTGAAAGGGGGGATTCTAGCAGGGAGATTGCCAGGGGAGCACAGGGCAAGGGGAAGATGGGAGCATGAGAGAGGCAGAGAGAATCAGTTTCTCTCTGGCCAGGAGAGAATTTGTCTTTACCTCGCAAACCTGTCCTGTAGAGCCCTTTAAACGTTTGATTTATTTTGGGGCATGTGCATTTTCGGTGCCAAACTGTACCAAAAGAAAACAGAACTGCCCTCTTTTTCTCTCTTTGCCTCCCCTCACCGTCTGAGAGACAGGTAACAGTGACCTTCACCCCTTGTTCACCTTTTCTTGGAAGGGCAGTAAGCCACATGTCATGCATGTCAATTTTGAAGTGTATATAAGGCTAAGAGAGGGGCGCAATTATGGAATCTGGTTTAGATGAAGGAAGTTGAACCTGCCCTTGGAAGTAGGTGATTTTTCCAGTCTGCCAGTGATAAGGCGTTGGGTGGGACTCTGTTAATAATTCACACTGTAGACATTAAGTAGTGGTATCAGGTTCCATTAGAAAGTCAGGTGCTGCCAGGTTTTTGCTGCTGAACTAATGGACTTTGGCTGCAGTGCAAACTATGCATTGCCTTGTCAAATGCCTTGGGGCAGAAGCGGTTGGGGCTGTCTCTTCTTTCTGCCAGGCTGATTTGCCAAAAAGCCATGGTCGCCTTGGGAGAGGGAGGCTCTGTCCTTAGCCCCTGCTGGTTAGAAATGTTCTCATCCTACCACTCGAGCAGTTTTGTGCTAGAAGTCACTCAGCAGAGTTGCCAAGCCTGGTTTGTTACAGGCTGCTAGAGGCAGCCATCTCCTACATAGGAGATGGGAAGTTAGGCACAAAAAACCCTTTATTGATCAAAAATCAAAAGTCAATGGGGAGACCTGATTTGTGCCATTCAATTTAGAGAACTTCTTCCTGCCATTCCTACAGATGGAGACCTTGATCAGTGTGAGCTAGGTCAGAAACTGTGCTGAGCTCTGAAATTCAAGCTTGTAGTTTCTTTTTCACCCCTTGCTTACAATCAAGTTTCCCAGCTCCTGCCAGGCCATGCTGTGCCAGTGGTGATGTTTTGGCTAGCTGCTGTGGTTTGCACGTGCAGAGTTGACACACGTAATTAGAAAATCACCCAAAATAAAACACCCGCTCCCTTTGCTGGACTGGTTCTCCCTGGGTTCAGAGGAGCAACAGGAGAAACAAGCAATGAATCCATACAAGAGCCACTAACCTCAGCAGGTCTGGGTTAGATCTCACACAGGAAACAGATTTCATACATAAGCAGATAGAGTTTCACAAAATCATTTCTCAGGGCAGAGCTTTAACTTTAAACTGCTTTAAACTAGCAGAAAAGCAATTTAAGATGAGTGAAGGCTAAGGAATAAAGATTATATTGCTTCTGACAATTCACACAGCTTTGAAGCACAAACAATAGGACAAAATTCATGTTGACATTGCAGAAAATAGCACAATTAACTTGCACTGGGTGGGTCAGAGTTTGTACTGCTGCCTGAAGGCATGGGGAAGAGGCCGGCTGTCGGTGTATCTAGTTCAGGCTACACATCAGCCAGCACATCTCCAATGGGAATGCAGGAAGCTGAAAATGAGCCCGTCACCAAGATGTTTTGTCCTGGGTGAATGCCTGTCCTCAAGGAGAGTGCCACTCAAAAAAAACCATGCTTTAATCTCAGTTGGTTTGGCTTGGGTTCAAAACCAGAGGTACAAATGTGCTTCCTCGGATACTCTCTTTCAGCACATGGGTCACCAGGGTTTGGTATCTGTATTTGCCTCTGGCTCTTCAATCCCTTGCCTCTGGCTGCTGGGTGGGCAGTGCAGCAGGAGATACAGGAGTGATCTGTGGAGGTAGTGAAGAAAGATGAACATGGTGCAGTCCAGAAGGCCCATGACCACCACAGTGCCTTGCTTGGTGGTTGTCTCCAGCACACCAGCATTTTGGAGGGGAAGCCAGAAGCAGGGAGACCCGTGGGTCCCATTTGCCATGTGGAGTGTTCATATATGAATACCACACCTTTGTGCCATGAATCTTTCCCTTGGGTCTTCCTCCCCTGTTTTCATTGAGTGGATGCTGTGTTGTTTTCTAGCACTTCAAGGGAGGAGTAATAGTTTCCATGTAGGCCACTGTTCCGGGAGTACGTGCTCAGCACTAGCTTACTGCATCCATTTCTCCTGAGAGTGCTCTAGGCTGGCTGAGCAGAACATGGTAAGGAAGTGATTCCAGGAAAATCGGAGTCACCATCGGAGGAAGATATTCACAAAACTACCCTTGGCAAGCTGACCGAAGCAGGGAGGGCTGCCTGGCAGGTTAGCCATGCAGTGCTATGAAGAGAGAGACAGCCTGGCCAACTCTACAGCCCAAGGGACCAGGAGTGGTCAAACAATGGAGCTTTTGCTAACTCTGTGGTGTGAGGTTTGTGGCACTGAGATGGGGAGAGCTCTGTGAGCTATGATGGAAAAAGGAGAAACTGTCCCAAATCTGCTGAATAGGGAAATGCCATCCCAACCATTCAGGAAAGAAAAAATAATTAGAAAAGAAATCTGAAGTGCTTTCAAAGTAGCACAATGCCAGAGAAAGCCAGTGCAGAAAGGTTCCAGAGATCTAATTATAGCCTGCAATCAATGCTGCTCTTATCTGTGCTGCTAATGAACATAGATGAGCAGTTTTGCTGCTCCAGGGTTTCTTGCAGTAGAAATAGCAGCTTGGAAATAACTATCTGCCTTACTTGATTAGGGCTTGCTTTGCCTTCTCCCAGTTTCCCAGCCTTTGGTGCATGCCTTTCAGAGACATGGGAGCTGTAGTTGAGGCTGTTCAGAATGGGGTAATCAGGCCAGAACGTCAGGGAGGCTCCAGCACGTGCATATGTGGCTCCATTACTGGCACACAGAGAACCAAATGGTGAGAGACCGGCCTCCCAAGAGCTGGAAAATGCTATCTTTCAGGACATGAAAGATCCCCGAATTCCCAGAAACTAATTGCACAGTGGAAGAACCCTTTTCAGGTGCTAGGCTATGTCTGGCAGCTTCTTCATGGAAAGAAAAAGCAACCATCGCCCTGCTTCTTGAGGCAATGAAGCACAGAGAGCAGGGATCTGTTATCAGATCAGCTGTTAAAGTGCACAGTGAAGTGTTTTCTGGCAAGGGCTGTGCCACGCAACTGCTTCTCCTTTGCACACTCAACAGAAAATAGATCCTGCACCTATGGCACTGGTCCAGACAACGCCTGCCAAGCAAAAGAGAGGCCGCTGCTGTCGTGGAGCAGTTGCCTTCGTGCACAGATGGGGAAGGCCAGAGGCAGTTCTCTGCCATCTTTCCTGTCCTTCATTTTTTTGCTAATAAACAAAGCACAAGCTCTGTCTTGGCCTGGAAGGACCTGCAGCCTTCCACGAGGTGCTTCAGAAGAGTAGGCACTGGCTGCAGTGAATATGATGACCAAAGATCAGAGTGTCCCTGGGTCAGAACAAGAGGGCCTGCTTTGCCAGGGCCTGACTTGGGAACCAGCTTTGCCAAGAACACTCCTCTCAGAGAGCATCCCAAAAACACGGGGTTTCAATTTTCACATGGTTGGTGACGTTTCTTCCCTGCATCACCTGGAGAAAGCTATTTGGATGATTGTTCAACCCCACAGTTCAGTATCTGCACCAGTTTGGAGTCGTCCTGTTCCCTGGGGCTGTATTTACAGCTTGCTCTGCTGGGCTGCAGAGCAACTCTGTGCCAAATGGCGCATCCTCCCATTGCTTTCCTGGATCAGTGGGAAGGTTTGAGTTCCGGAGATCACCAGGGTTCAGATTTGCCAGTGTTTTGTAAACTGCAGAACTTTTCTGTACTAGGAGCTCCCCTTGGTCACTGCTCACCCATTCCTCTTGCTGGGTCATTTGCACCTTAGAAGAAATCTGGCTACTGATTCAGGTTCAGATGGCTTAAGGCTCAGTCTTGTCCTCAGTGCCCCCTTTGTGCAAGATGCTATAAATTGCATCCACTCTTCTTTCCTGTAAGTCCACATCCAAACTTCTTCACATCGTTAAGAAAACAAAGGCAATTCACTGCTGGAATTTGTAAAAGGGAGAAGCAGCCAAGCACCAACACAAGCAGCAGAGCTGAAGAGCAACGTCAGAGCTGAAAATACAGCTCCAAGGTAGCTTATGACCTCCTGTGTATTTCAGAAGAAAAGAGCCTTTGCTTTTGTTTGGCTGCAGCTAGAGCTGGGTGGAGCCTTTTTAGAGTAAGTTGTACAGAACTGGCTCACAAATCTCTGTCCTTGGAGCTGATGCTGGAAGGGTGCTCCCTCAAGTAGGCAGACTGAGTGTCAGAAATGCAAATTCCCTGTGGGTGGAGCGGCAGGGTCCTGCCAGATGGGTGCCTTTTCCAGACTCTGCCAGGTTTCTCATTTGGTTAATTAGAAAGCTGATCTGAGGCCTTGTTGCTTTTCCTGCCCGTGATGGGGGAAGATACTTGTCATTGCTGGGGGGCTTTGCTGTAAGGAGCTGGCTGATGGCAAGAGAAGACGAATAACTGCGTGTGCCAGAATGCCATCCTGCCTCCATTCACCAAAAGGACCACTGAGACAGAGAAGCCCAAGAGGATCAGTCAGGACTGACCTGCAGGTCCTTCCTGGCCCCGTGAAAACCATGGCTCAACTTGAGAGGTAGCTTAGGGGTGTTCAGAGGAGCTGCACCTTCTGCATTGTGGCTGTGCAACTGCAACGTTTGGGGATCTAAGCAGTGCTTTAATGCTGAGCATGAACTTAGCTATACTAAGACAGAGGGAACCTGAGAGCCTGTGCTGGCTCAGCATGGCACAGTGTGCAGGCATGGTGGTACTCTTTCATCTCAGACATTCATCCGTGAGGCAGGATTTCCCCAAGCTGACATACTCCAGCTGCAGCTTTGATGGACTTAGACCATCCAGAACACAGCAGGCAAGAAGAGTGAGTGTTTCTGATGCCTAGTTGTGTAACCCAGCACAAGGACTTGTCCAGGCCCTACAGCTTGAGACCACATTCTCCACTCAACAACAGGAGTCAGAGATGGTGGCCCTGCCACCTCCCTGGGACTTGGGCTTCTCTGTCTCCTCAGTAGGAGTGTAACCCATCCTGTGGCTTTACACAGGGTATTGAGATGACCTGGAGCCATGGCTTCCACATGCATTGTTTTGCTTGGTAAGGGGGTTATATGTGTATGTTATGTGTATGTTTTATGTATATATATATATATATTTGGAGGTTGATTAATGTAGCCAGAATTTGGCCACCTCCAGCTAGGCACCCACAAATCAGCCTAGCAAGCCATCTGTATAAAAAGGGCTATTTTGCCAGTTCTGGCTGGTACTGCTGCTGGACGAGGGGGACCATACAGGAATTACATCTTGTGCTGAAAAGACCCCACTCAATTCATCATGCTTTCTGAAGGACATCCTACAAGACAGCAATGCAGCAGCACAAGTAACAGCAAGCATCCAGAAATGATGCATGTTCTAGTAGACATCCATGAGTGAATAATCCGGGCTGCAGGCAAGTGGAGGGTTAGCTCTACCAAACAGCATGGAACCATCCTAGGGAACAGCATAAAACCTGTTTTGGAAGGATGCACACAACATGAAGCACACCAACCTGAGGGTAACTGTAGCATTGCTTTCTGCCTGTCAGTGGTTCTGCCTGGCTATTGGGAGGCAGGTTGATGCTCTGCTCTTGGACAGGGTGCATTCTTGGAGAGGAGCAGACAGTGTTGCTCCTGCATTACCTGAGACCTGATCTGGCAAGGAAGGGGACAGACAGACCTGGGGGACCACAGCTCAGCTGCTTGCAGGTAGCACGGTAGCAAGAGATGCCTATCTTTTCCCAGCACAGGTGAGTTGCTCCATGTTGCCAGTGTGCCAGAAGAGGATGGCCAATGCAAGCTCCTGGTCCCCCCACCCAGGGAACACCTACATCCTACAGGCGTTACTGTGGCCAAGACAAAGCCCTGGGAGATCTTTCCTTGCTAGCAGACACTGGTGTGATTTCAGAAGGAGATAGTTATGCTTTCTTTCCCAGCTTCTCCAAGGTGGCCAGCTGCAACCATCTCAAACATCCTTGGGTTCTAATGGTCCTAAGCAGCCTGAGACTGCTGTGGGTATTCCAGGTCTCAGAGAGGGCCACCAAGTCAAGTGTGCCTGTATTTGTTGAGGCAACTGGTTAAACACTAAATCCAGTTTGATGCAGATAAGTAAAGACAAAAGCCTTTTGTACTGAACTGTTAACAAATACTCAATTTTAGACTAAAATGGGATACCTATTAGCAGAAATAACACTCACAAGACAGCTTGCCTGAGCAAAAGCCATGTTGCCTTGCGGTAACACTGACACTAAAAAAAGGAAAAATGACTAAAATGCTCTGTCATCCTGCTTGTAGCCCCAGTGAGTGCATCCCTGCTGGCTTCATGGCTCACTGTTTACCAGCACTGAGCTGTTATTGCAGGGCATTTAGAAGCGCTGAAAGATTTGTGTGTAGGTTCATTGCTTGTCTAATGAATCTGTAGACCACCAACTTAAAAGTTAGAGCGTGTCTGCTATAATTGCTTGCTTGGCTATAAAGCATTCAAGCGGTAATTGTTCTGGTCTCTGAAGTGAAGTTCTTCTCCTGCAGAAGCCACTGTGGAGGCAGGAGGGTTCAATGGATTTATTTAGTTTTAGTTTGCCTCCTGTTGTGAGCTGATCTGCTTGGAGACAGCTCCTTGGAGAAAGTAGAGCCGGGCTGTGACAGTCCCCAGCCCAAGGGGAGACCTGTTCCAACATCTCCTACCCCAGTGACCAAGTGTGGTGTTGAGTGAGGGTTGTGAGGTGCCGCTCATAGTTCTTGTCACCACATCACGTATAGCTACCCTGACCTCTGGCTTGCAATGCCATCAAGGACACATTCAGCTAAACTCATAGATGAAGAAATGGTCTGCATTGCTGATGGCCACCCAGATGGCAATAACTCACAGCAAGCAGGGAAATGCAGGAGAAGAAACACCTCTCAGGTGCCCAGGGGAACGCTGTGTGAAAAGGGAATGGTCATAAACCCCTGAGTTTTATGGGGCTGGAGAGGGCTATTATATTTCTTCCTAAAAAAAGTGCCTGTCTCCATAGCACTGGAGTGTCACCACACAAACACTGAGGAATTACACTCCTGCTGATAATGCTCCAGTTTTGTTCTGGCAGGGACCATTAAGATGGAAAGCAGGTGCAGGAGACCATGAGTTCCCTACTCCTGAGTACTGAGTGCTGGGAAGGAAACCGGGGTCTGTTTTGCTCAGGATGACTTTGATGTGTATTCTTGGAAGGTGGGCTTTAGGTCAATTTAGGTCTTCAGCTCTTGACAGCAAGGTTTTCAAGCAACTGTATTGGGAATATGGCTCTGCCATATACTATAGGATGCCTTGGGGGATGCCAAGTGCCTTGCTGTATGCATCTCCATCATCGACGTCATCAGCATCCACATGGATGAGGCCTCGACTGACCTCAGCTAGCTGTGAGAGTGGTTCTGATTGGAGCAGACATCAAGAGATCTCTTCCCACTTGAACCTGTCTACTATTCATTAAATATAAATACATCACCATGGTCTCCAGAAAACTCCCACATCAGAAATAGCTGGAAGCTATAAAAACATTTATGGAAATATTCTCAGCGTTTCACCCTCTTTCTGTGCTCTTTTGAGCAGATTTCTCCTGGGTTATGGAGTTTGAGCTTCCCTCCTCCCAAAACCACAAAGCAGCATTGGAGCAGAGAGGAGATCTGTGACTAATGCATCGTCTCGAAGGGCTTGCCCGTATCCCTGCTGCAGGAGCCAAGTACTTAACTTGGTGACTGCTCTGACTTATCTGTACCAAAGGAACAGCCAGATGCAATTATTTTTCAACAAAGGCACCCTTTTTCTTTTTTTTTAAGCCTTGTAAAATGTCAATAACAAGTCTTTAAAGACAGCAAACTGCCTGGCACAGTACCCCTCCAAGGGGGAGGATAAAGACAGGCGAGGCAGCTTCTCTGGCTGCAGTGTAGCAGAACCTTGCTGGGCCAGAGCAGCTGGTTTGAAGCTTAGCTCCATCAAAAAGAGACAAGGACATAAATATGTTTTATTGCAATAGCTTAGAGCCAGCCGGACTGCCCAGTAGGAGCAAGTCTGTGGAAACACCAGGGGAGTTTCGGAGCATCCCGACCCAGCCCCATGCTGCTGGCTTTAGGGCAAAGCTCTGTGCTGCTCCCAGGGGTGCACGGTGCTCCCGAGAGCTGTGTCCTTAGCACAGCCTCCTCCCACTGCACACAAGTGCCCTTCGTGCCTGCAGACCCCACACAAGCTTGTGGAAGACATCATGAAACCAAACTCAAGCATGAGTT
The DNA here is from genome assembly GCF_963264785.1 of Psittacula echo. NCBI lineage: Eukaryota > Metazoa > Chordata > Aves > Psittaciformes > Psittacidae > Psittacula > Psittacula echo. The sequence continues at coordinate 48,892,505 of NC_137735.1, read as the reverse complement.
TGGTGGTGGTTATACTGGCAGTGGCAGAAACAGTGTTGTGGTGTGTAAGAAGAGAAAAGGGCAATGCCCTGCTATAGGGCATGAGAGAGCCACTACCGAGCAACAGGTAGCCCTGTTAAAAGGGCTTCAAGTGCCTCCAAAGACCTTGTCTCTTTGCGAGCCTCATTTGCTGACAGTTTGTGAAGGAGAAACCAAAGAAGAAATGCTGCCTGCTCCTGGGAAATGATGCGCTCTCTCTTCCTCCCCTCTTACGCTCCTGCTGCCTGCTGTTACCAAGGCAAACACATCCTCCACGGGTCACTCTCCACTTTGAGTGCCTGTAAGAGCTACATTTAACACCAAAGTAAAATTTGCTCCAGCAGCAGAGGACTACCTGGATGCATTTACACTCCCATGGTTTGGCAGCGGTGTTTTTCCAGCCCTCTGCATCTAACCCTGCTGTGGGCAGTTTTTCACCAGAGCATCCCCCATGCTGAGTCTGGCCTGGCAAACACCTAAAGCAAGAATGTGGGGTGCTCATACAGCATGTGTACAGACACAGCAGGCTGAACCACCTTTTGGGATGGAAAGGACTGAAAGGAAATCCAGACCTTGGATTTCCTACATTTTTGCTCACCACCTCCTCACTTTCAGGGCCGTGTGTCTCAGCTGTAGCTCTGCTTGCACTGCTGCTTGGTGCTTGGTTAGCAACAGAGCCTCACTTCCTGATTAAGCAGAGCCTAGCTAAGCATGTGTTGAAACCGGAACTCAAGGACCTTCTCCAATGCATGAGCAGCCTCAAAGAGCAAACTTTCTCAGCCAATCACCAGCCCTGCCCTGGAAGCCAGACAAGGCTGGGGACAGCTCTAGCAGCCCACATTCCCTATCAAGGACCCTCTTAGCAACAATGAGAATGGGAAGAGAGCAGCCAAATCTCACCTGTGCTCTTCCTGAGGTGCTTGGATCTACTTTTAACAAGATTATTAAACACTTTTGACCCTGTTCTGCCAGGATGCAGGTGCAGGGATCCCATACGCTGCCTATAGGACTTGTAGGACAGCATCCCTGGGCCAGTGGGAGATTGAGCTTGGCAGAGGGAGTGGGATATGAACCAGGGGAACACCTGCCCCTTTCAGAGCTGCCCATAGAGCACAGACTTAGGAAACCTGAACCTCCAAACACCTCAACTGAGATCAAGACATCCCAGCCTAATTATTACTGCCAAGAGGTGGCAACAAAACCCCTCAGGATACAGAGGTTTGGGAACCTCAGGGCAAAGGCTGGGGATGCCAGGAGCATTCCAAGAAGTCTTTGCATATTAAGCAGCAAGTGAACAATCACACCTGCCACCAAAGGCCTTATAAATATAGTAATTGCATCATCTGTATCCTCTAGTATGTAACACCTGGGCATCAGGAGAGAAACCCAAGAGCATTCTTAGCTCTTGCACATCCCCTCAGCTGCCCCAGATGTCATTAGGCTTAGCGTGGACTTCCTTATCTCTCAGGAACCAGTGTCACACAGGGTTTTCAGCCACAAAACTGTTACAGGAAAGGGCTGACTGCAGTTCTCTCGCTCATGAGCTTGGACCAGTGTTCAGACGTGAAAGCAGCCCTAGCCAAGCCCCCCAAATCACCTGGAGATGTGCTGGGGCAGGGGCATAACTGACCTCTAAAAATATACTTTTTTCTCCCCTGCAACCAGAAAAACAATCAGATGGGCTTTTGAGAGAGATCTGTGCTGTGGGCTTGATTAAAAGAACAGTAGTAATAAAAGTCTGAAGCATTTTTAATGGAGAAAAGGCAGTGGCAAATGGTTGCCAAGAAAGCAAAGCCCTTTGCCTCATGCTGTTTCTCATGGCAAAACTGCTGTTCTATCTGTGAGTGAAAGATCACACGCATTAACTTTTCCACCCTTCAGCACACCCTTGAGTCTGTGCTGTTCCCTTGCCCAGGACCCAAGCACTCCTATGGGAGGGTGGGCAGCTGGAAGAATCCCACCAAAGACAGTACCACAAGGACTTCTGGGCACAAACCGCAGTGGGTGACAGCCAACACAGGCTCCCCTGAGCCAGAGGAAGAAAATGTCACAGACCAGCAAGAAACACCATGCAATTCCCTTTTCCCAGGTGCATCCAGATCACATACTCCCCTTTTTATAACTCAGTGGAAGAGCTTGCACTTCACTATATCAGCATGCTTGGTTTTGCAATATAAAGAATGGGGGAAGGAACCTGAGAAAAGTAAAGTTTTACCTTACCCCATTGCTGCAGAAAGCAAAGCACCCTGGAAAGACAATTCATCTTATGAAAGCAAGAGACTCAGAGATAGCCACAGTCGGAAGATGCTCAGGTTTATTTCTCTATAGAGCAAAGGCTAAGCTTGATCTCTGCGAGGCTTTGAAGCAAGGAAGTACTGCCTGCATAGCCCCTCAAGCCAGCCTCACCAAGCCCCTGCTTTTTTCCCCTTCCCTCTTTCCAGCTTTCCTTACTTGTAAGTGACAAAAGCCACCCACCTCAGTAGTAGCACCTTCAGGGCATCACCAAAATCTGGTCTTTGTGGTCAAAGCCAGGTCAAATACTGAAACTAGCCCTGGCCAGCATTTACAGCAGAATTGTTCCCTTTCTGCAAAGGGGCATATTTCCTGCCGGTGCTTCTTATTGCAGTGGCAACAGGAACAGCTAGTTTGAGGTGAGGAAGAATCTAGCTTTCACTTGATCTTGGTATTAGAAAAGAGCCTGACACTCCTACTGCAACACCGTTTCTAGCATCCATTACACCCCAGTACCCAGGTAGAGAGAAAGCATTAATCCCAGGTGAAGCCAGGTGGGAAACAACAAGGACTGACCCAAAGTAAACACAGAAAACTCTGAAAAGGCTGCTCCTGGCACTGCAAACAGGGGAAAAGTGAAGAGGAACACAGTGGTTAGTGGAAAACTTAAGAGCACAGAGAGAAGGAACTAGCTCCTCTCGTCCTCTCCATGGCTCCAGAGGCTCTGGAAGCATTTGTGTTGGCAGGAAGGCAGTAGGAACAGGCAGCACTTTCCTGTTTCAGGCAGCAGAGTCCACTGCGGATGTGTGCTCCTCCCCACCAAAGGCCATTTGCAGGAAGCTAGTCCCGTGTGCAAACTGCCTCCTCAGTCCCATGGGTGTCTAAATGAGATGACTGCAAGATACACGGCCAACATTTTGTTCCACCTTTATTTTAACAATCAGATAAAAACAGAGCCATAGTTTTAAAAGAGTCATTACATGGCAATTATAAAGTGCATTTTTCCACTTGAATGTTGTGTACAAAAATATCTTTAAAAACAAACATGCAACACACCCCACAAGGCACTTCCAGGCATAGAGCGAGGAAAGCAATCCCTCACTTCTATGTTCACATTGGCAATGTAAAAAGGGAAAAAGGGAAAGGCCACAAGTAGTATTTTTAAAAATGCTATTGGTCAAATAGTCAGTTCCCAGCCTAGCTTTTACTTATGGCATTGCTCTTCTGGTTTATCTTGCATGTTCCTCCCTAAGCACTCCCCAGCCCCAGCCTGAAAGCAAACAGGCCCCATAAGGAGATACCACCATCCACAGCACCCCAGACATACATGCCTTTTTTCGGCCCACAAACAGCTCTCCATAGGCACAAGAACACGCCAGGAGAACATGACTTTTCTACAGTCTGTGTCTTACAGCATTAACACCATACACTAAAAAGCTAAAAGAAAATCAGTGTCACTCAGACTTGCTTTAAGTTTAAAACAAGGATCAAGCCAATCTAGGCAACAGTCACTTCAAGAGAGACCTGATGCAAATTGTAAGGGCTGACTCGTGAAGCTGTTTAAACAAAGAAAACAAGCCTGATGAGCTCTGGGCTAGCAAATAGAGTTACCACCTTGACTAAGTGATCAGGCACAGTGATGACGTGCATTGATGTTGGGTTTTGAGAAAGCAGCAGTTAAAGGCCAAGTATTCTTCCTGCAAGCTCTTGTTCCTTTTGGCATCCAACAGTGATCACGGTATGCCTTCTAGGTTAGGGTAAAACAGTGTGTAAGTATTTCACACAATAGTCTCCAGAATTAAAAGCTGGGTTTAAAAAGTTAAGTAGCCTAGCCCATTGCTTCTTTCCAGCCCACCCATAGGCTATTATAGGCACCCCAAAAATTATATAAAGCTTATGCACTAGAAAAAGTAAGATTCCTGTGACCTCTGTTTCTACAAACTACTCAGAACTCTAGCTTTGAGATGAGGGATTAAGTTATTTTGCTCAACTAATACTCAAGAAGCTTTGCGAGGCTGCTTGGCACTGCACAAGCTGGCCACCTCACCTCAGCACAGGCCCAGATGACGAGCCACCTCTTTGAGGATAGGGATGGCTCACACCCATGATCTGTTTCATAGCCAGGGTGATGTCAGAATAACCCCACATCTCACCTACCTCATGGCTAGTTTTTTGCACAGGAGGGGCTGCTTCCTATGGACACCAAGATCCAAAGATGGGCATTTACAGGTTGAAAAGTCAGCTACTGCTACAACAGCAAGGGAAGCCCAGCATGTTGATGTTCACCCAGTATAGCCACAGCATCCTTGCATGTGAGCAGTGCCACACCACTAGCTGCCAAACAGTCCATGGCATGGAGTAACAAACCATTAGAAGATCTTTTTTAAAAGCAGTGTCATTTCCAAAGCCTGTTTATCCCAAAACATCGCTGGGATCACACATACCACCCCTTTCTCAGTCAAGGCGCTTCCACCACAGTAGGTACACAGCAGTTACCTTCTTGTAACAGGACAAAGCACAGAGTAGCTATGTGATCCATTTGCATTTAGCTCCTGTAACACCTGAGCACAGCCTTCTGCTTAGGACTCTGGGCTCCAGCCAGACAAAGCTCTGTTTTACAGCCCACAGGAAGAAGAACTGTGTTTTCAGGGCCCAACATGGCCACCAGCTGACTTCAGATGTCCATCAAGGGGAAAAAGCATCATTGATGACTTGTGATTAAAGAAACAGGAAAGTTTAAGAAGTCATTCAAGGCTGTCAACCCACAGCAGTGTTACAAGCACCACGCAGCTACAGCTAATCTCTATTTTAGGTAACAGCATGAGAGTTTTTAGAGATCAGCTGATAAAACAACTGGTGACTAAGCATGAGATCTTCTCCCACAGGCACACAAGTCTCCTAATACGGCAGCCTGTAGGACCACATTTCCTGTCATCACAGTTGCATTTTCACTTCCAAAACACCCTTTCAGGCTCCAGTAGGAAGGACCTCACACTACAAGGATGCATGCATGGATGGTACTCCATTCCATGCAAGCCAACCCCTCTACTACTCGACAAGCACAGGCCAGCTTTGCAAGGAGAGCCCTGCAGCTGCAGTACAGCTCGCTAAAACTATAATAGAACATACTTTGAAAAAGCCTTTTAGCACTAGGCAAGCAATACAAACCGACCACCACTACATAGTCTGGACGTGTGATATAAGCACTGTAGTGTTTCCCAGGAGACTAGCAGCTTTATGGAAGATGAAGGAGTAGCAGCACTGAAGAGAAACATGAGCAACAGCTCCTGGTTCTTCTAGCATCTGGAGAGCCAGTTATCCAAGTTGGGGCACGAAGGGCAGCCCTTTGAGCCATAGACACTTCCCTAGCTATTCAGTCCGCTGCCAGCAGAGCATTCCACAACTGGTTTTGCTCTGAGGCTTATGCAGAGCTGCCCGAAACCATACGTCTTTGTCCTTTCCATACACCTTGCATTCAGATCAGCTCTCAGGCCTGCGGACATGCCAGCAACAGTTAGTCAGTGAGGACTCTGTCCTTGGGTCAGTAGTAAGGCCCTAGCTTCTCATAGCCTGAATAGCTGGGCCACTCAGGAAAGAGGCCATAGGAGCACCGAGGGCTCCCAAACTGGTCAAAGGCACTGCCAAAGTCAGGGCCCGGAGGGGGGCAGGCAGCATCCTGGGCGGATTTCAGTTCTGACCGTATGATCCTGTAATTTGTGCCCCTGTTGCTGTCCCAGTACACCTTCCCATTGCACTCAAAGGAGATGGCAAACTCTACTCTTTCATGGGACTGAATTCCCTCTGGCAAGCTGATGTCAAAGGAAAAGGTGTCCCGATCTGACCCTCCGTACGTATCCTTGACATACTGGCATGGGTAATCTACGAAGTTTTTCCAGGTGTCAAACGTCATCCTGATCTTCACAGCCTTTTCAAAAGCGAGGTTCCTCACCTTCACTGTTCCCACAACAGATCGCTCCTTCAGCATACAGTTTTCAAGGCAGACACAGTCCACCTGGAGGCGGTTTCTGAAGTCCAGGTAGTCCACAGAGGGCTGAACAAAATCCAGGACAAAGCTGTCCCTCTCCACTGTTGTCAGGCCCACAATATCGTTAATCAGCTCTGTGATGTTGAAAGGAATATCTAGTGGATCGTCAAACTCTGAGAACACCTTCACCATCGTCAGAGCGAAGCCCCTGCTGTCTGCAAATGACACCCTCTTCTTCACTTTGTTGTGTGTGAAGGAGTTTGCTGCCTCTTCTGGTCCGGTCAGTACAGTTTTGCTGCTCAGCTGGATGCAGGGCCGCAGTGGCTTGCTTGGCTTCGGAGCAATTTTGCAGGCACACTTGTCTCTTAGCAAGGGTGAAGAGCAAAGGTATAGCTGCATTGCTACATCCACAGCCATTGCTTGTTTGTGAGGAAAATAGTCTAATACTCTGGAAGATAAGAAGGGTCAGTAGATGTTAGGAAAGCATTTTAATGTGACTTTTGTCAGACAAGTGCTACACCACTTCCCCCCAAGTCATCCCAAAGCAGCTTGCTTTCATCAACCCCACAAGCTGCTCAACCTTAAGAAAGCAGGTACTTGCACAGCAAGATTCACAGACAGAGTGAGAAACGTGCTACAGCACAAGTGGCAGAAGCAGAGCCTGCTGTACCTTTGAACAAGATCTGTTCCAATTGCTGCAGGGGTGGAATTACCATTTGAAGACACACACACAGAGGCACTGCTCTACTAGGCTAGCAATAGCAGGCTCCAGAGCAAAGCCCATAGCTCAGTCCTGCTGATGTCCACAAAACCCAGGAACTACCAAATTTCAATGCCACGTAAAGCAGTATTCCTGCTGTACTCTCTGCCCTAAAGGGTATTGGATGCTTTTGTAGGAGTGACAAACTGAGTTTGTGCAAACTGCTGTATGCAACTGACCCCTCCTTTCACAGACCTCCAAATGTCTGATATTTTTAGAGGTTACAAGCCCTCATTTGGTAGAGCTACATACTTTGCTCACTGTCTACCTGAACTGCTCTATCTAAAATGCCTGCAAGTGGTATTGTAAGGATAGCAACAGCCCCATACAGCAGCAGGGTAGAGATTTAGCCAACATTACTCTGCACCCACAGAAGAGCCTTTCTTCCCTCTACTGCACTTTAAAATAGATGTCAGCTCAGATGGCCCCACAGGCTTTACCTCCAGCAGAGTTCACACCTCAAGCCTCCACAGTGCTTGCACTGAGCCCCTGGGAATCACATGTGTAACCACAGGGGTCTGCCAAACATAACTCACCTACCCTAGGTTGACCAAGCCTTTAAAAGCAAGATCTTTCCCTGGAAGGAGCAGGCTATGTGTCCCTCCACCATTTCCTCTCTTTCACCAGTACCAAGCCCATTTCTCCAGGAATGCAACACCATCCCTCTCTGTTCACCCACTATAGAACAGCTCCCACCCACCACCTTAATGGATGTAGCCCTGGACTTGCCTCTGCAGGCAGCGAGGCAGCTCACGGAGCACCATACCTGTCACTCTTGCCCTTACACTGCGGTTAGGCTGAATACCTTTGGCAGAGTCTTTGGCCTGGCTCCAGACAAATTGCTGGACAGATGTATCGCATACATCCCCCTTAAGTCAACTGCATCACGGATGACCTTAAACACAGTATTCCCTTAATAAAAATCCCCCCTCTGGCTGCAGGCCAGGCTCCAACGCTGCTCCCACCACACAGAGCTGGAAGAGCCAGCAGCAGTAGCAGTGACCGCCAGCCACGTGACGCAGCAGAGCACTAGCTGCCAAAACCACGCACAGCCAGCTCTAGTACTTGACTGCTGCCCTGTGCCAAGAAAAAGCAAGACCTGTGCTATCCAATTCAGTGCTTTAGCTCCCCACCCTGCAACACCAACAGAGCAGCTCTGAGCAGGCTTTCAGAGCATCCATTCAGCAAGGGCATCTGCTTATTTAAAGCACATGTGCCGAGGCTTGCTTCCCAACACACCCACCAGCTAACTCCTTCTGCAATGCCTTCTTCAGCCTCCTTTCAGCTCAAAGGCAGCTGTACAAGACAGACAGCAGATCCACCTGTCTGCTAACACTGTTCTGATCATCTCTACCTGGTTTTACCAAGTTTTTATTCACACACACTTCATATAGGTAATTTCCTTCTTTACGTTAATGCAGCCTTCAATGCTTCCCTCTTACTTGGGCCAGTTCCATCTGCAGTGCATCTTTTCCCAAGGAAATGTATTCAGCTGGATTCCCATAACTGCTGAGAAGACAGGTTTCTTAGTAAGCTTGGGTTATTCAAGTTTTTAGAATGAAGAAGCATGAAATAACCAGCGTGATCTGCATCACTTGGAGCTTTTTTCCAAGCTACGAACTATAGCAAGAGCTTTTCATGCCTACCATTTAGGCTGAGCTCTGAGCTTTTGCAGATTGGTTTTTTTTTTCAGCTCATTTAATATTTCAGACATCTTTTTCTGCACTTGAGAATCTGCTGATGCCCACCTGCACAGCCAGCAGAGGAAGGTTTGCCTTTTAATGCTAGCATCGGCTGTCTTGAACTTCAGATGCTTTGAAGGTGGGAGCAGGGAAACACTTCCAAGCACTCACACTGGAAAGGGAGCTCTAGGAAGCAAGCAGTGCAGGGTAAGCAGCCCTATGAAGGTGCAGAGAGTGATTCCTTTCCCCCTCCTCTCAGACTAGATTCTGCCTCTGGATGTCTTCTCATAGCTCTACTCTCTCCAGAAGAGGATCACTGCTCACTCTTCCCTCCTCTATTTCTAGCTAAGGGAAACAAGTCGGAGTAAAGGAACCATTTACAGCCACACTTATCAAACCCCTTCAGTTGCCTCTATTTTGTTTCCAGCACTGCCGGTGAACAGGTAACCTTCTTGCAAAGGGCTCAACACGCAGCAGCTGCTAAGCCAGAAACTTTCAGACGTGATACACTGCTGGATGAAGCAGCGCTCGGGTTCTCTGCCCTCTCCTCCTCTCTGATCAGGGAAAGCCAAGCTGCTTCGAGGGTACAGCCCAGCTCTCACAGTCATTTCCCCGATGGGATGCGTTAATCCTCCTGCAGCCCGGCCCTTCTGCAAACCCGAACCAAGGCGAGCCGACCACCCCGGAGAGGAGACAGCAGGACTCCAGAGAGCCCCAGGAGCCAAGCACGGAGCACCCCTTCCCCCTCGGTAGGAAGCACCGGTCCCGCTCCCGCATACCCGAAGGGGCTGCGACCCCGCACCGGGGGCACCCAAACAGCGGCGAGGGGCGGGAGGACGCGATCCCACGGGACCATACCTGGTGCAGTGCATGAGGCCAGCCCCGACACCCCACAACTCGCCACTGCCCGGGCAGCCCCGGACCCGGCGACTTAAGAGCGACCGCGGGCGCCGCCCCTCCCCGCCCGCCCGGCCAGCCCGCGCCGCAGCCAATGAGGGCGCCCCCAGCGCGGCGCGGGGCCAATCGGCAGCCGGGGGCCCAGCACGCGGAGGGCCGTGAGCTGCGGCGAGGGAGCCAGTGGGGAGCGGGTGGGCAGCGGCGTGGAGTGGGGCAGCGGCGAGCAGCGGGCAGCGGGCAGCGGGCGGCAGCGGCGGGCCCGGCTGCTCAGGAGGAGCTGAGCGGGGGGAGCGGACTCGGTCTGGCAGCAGCAGCAGCGAAGCTGGGGCGGTGGCAGCGCTTCCCAGGTCTTTCTGACTTAAGAGACACTGTCCTCTGCGGGAAGAGCTTGTGAGGTCAGCCCCTCCACCTTTCCCTGAGCGGATAGAGATTCATAGAGTCACAGAATCAACTGGGTTGGAAAAAACCTTTAAGATCATCAAGTCCAACCATTACCCCAGGACTGCCAAGACCACCACTAAACCGTATCACTGAGGGTCTAACCTACACGGGTTTTTAACGCTTCCAGGGACGGTGACTCCACCACTCCCCTGGGCAGCCTGTTCCAATGCCTGAGCGCCCTTTCAGTGAAGAGATTTTTCCTAACATCCAATCTAAACCTCCCCTGGCACAACCTGAGGCCGTTAAGTCTTCTCCTGTCACTTGTTACTTGGGAGAAGAGACCGACCCCCACCTCACTATAGCCTCCTTTCAGATAGCTGTAGAGAGCGATAAGGTCCCCCCTGAGTCCCCACCTCTAGACTAAGCAACCCCAGTTCCCTCAGCCATTCCTCATCAGACTTGTGCTCCAGACCCTTCACCAGCTTTGTTGCTCTCTTCTGGACCCACTCCAGCACCTCAATGTCTTTCCCGTCATAAGAAGCCCAGAACTGAACATGGTATTCGAGGTGCGGCCTCACCAGTGCCGAGAACAGCACTTGTTGCGGAAGAAGATGCCAGCTCTGTGTCAGACCTTGGACGCTAACAGCCCCTCTATGTCCTGTGGAGACATGTGGCTGCTGTGCCACAGTGCAGTCTCCACCCGTCCAGGAAGGGAAGAGTGCGGCTGTGCGGGCATCACAGATAAGCAGATAAGGTCTAAAGTGACTATAATGTGTTCTTGAGGCAGGAAAGACTCTCTGGGCACTGATCTTCTCAGCTGAGCTGGCCTGGGGTGGTGGGGAGGAGGGTTACGCAGATCTTGTGACTGTGGCTCCAGTCTGTGTTGGCACTGGGTGGAAAGCTCCAGGGGATACTCCAAAATCCTCTTTCCAGACAATATTTATGATGTGGAGCAGAAAAAATTACTACCATAAGGTGACTTACAATAGGAAAAAACACCTGTGGGGCCCTGCTGGCACAGAGACCTGCCCTGCCCCTGTCCCAAAGCTGGGAAGGTGCTTCCGACACCCTGCAAACATCTGCCAGGCAAGCTGATGCTCTGAAAAGGATTATCCAGTACCACTGGGACAAGGGGTCTTCTCAGCTGCCCTTCTGTTGCCAGTTGCCATCTCTGCTCCAGAGTCTGCTTCAGTGCAGAGCCCAGCATCCTCAGCCACATGAAAAATGCACGTGGAGCTGGCTGCCCCAACAGGGAAGCAGCTCTGGGGACAAATGCCACCTCCGTGGGCAAGCAGCAGAGGCTGAAAGGGTTGCTGCGGGGTGTAGGTGGTGCATCTGCCTCCTCCCATGGTGGGGACAAGAGTATTTGCCTGGTTTTGTGCCACATGTGGTAACTGCACAGCTGTTACTCTCACCTCCCTTGCACAGCATAAAAGCAGGATTGAAGTGTCAACATTTGTTTTCAATCAACTTGTGGAAACACACACAGAGCTATTGTTAAAGCCAGATACTTCCTGCTGAAAGCTGCCATTTCATAAACTTATTACTCTGGAAGACAGAAGGGTTTTGTTGAGGGGAAAAAAAACCCCCTACCACCATTGTTTTTATTTGATAAACCGTTTCTAGGTATAGGCAGTGATAAGATTTAAAGTTGGAGAGAGAGCTGAAGGATGTGCTCACTGCAGGAGTCTTGCAGACTTACAGTAGTATTTCACACACTGAGGGTATGGTAGGATTTCAGTATGTGCTACTTCGTGATAGGTTATAGCAGGGATGAGAGAGCCATGTTCAGATTTGCTCTGAAACAACAGGCAGAGACCCAATAAGGTGGTCACTAGCCACTCACCCTCTCTGCTCCTGCCTCCCGTTCTCCAGGCAGGGCCACTGCAGCCTGGCTCAGTGGTGCTGACCTTGGGATGCGAGGGAGGTTCAGGTGGAAGCAGTGAGTTTAATGGGATGAGCCCCCAAACTAGGAAGCCCTGCATTTGCTTACAGTTGTCACTCTGCTCTGCGGCAGGTTTCTCCTGCACGTTGCTGGCTGCCCGTCACCACTGTAGTATTGAGGGAGATGTGGTTAGCTTCTGAGCTGGTGGCCAGTCCCCACCGTGGGGGAGGAATGCGTGCGAGGTGTCTTAGGGTGCATTTCTGCCCCTCGATACGAGCCCTGTTTGCCATGAGTGAGGCAGGGTGTTTCACAACTGCTGCTTGGTGTTTGCTCCCAAAGCAAAGGTGGGTGGAAGTCGAGCCAGGGCGTTGTGGCCGGCTGTGGACACAGGCTGTTATCTCTGAGGAGCTGAAATAGTGGCTATATTTAGCTCTGTGCTAGGCCCTTGCACAGTGGTCTTTGTGATTGCCCCACAGCCTTCCACCCCTCCCGCCTTGCTGAGGGAAGAGGCAGAGCTTGCTCCCTGGCATGGGGGAAAGGTTCTGAGAGTGTCTATCGCTGAGGAAGTGGTGCAGAACTGGTCCCATCCATGACAGACAGCCCTGAAATGAAGGTCCCACTCTCCCATCAGCTCTCATCTGGGTTTTGTTCCTGGTTCACCAGGAGGATTTATCCCAGGCCCCTCTGGGACAGAACATGGTGGTTCCTGCACCACTGGGGTTCAGTCCTGCTCCCTTGCTGCAGGAGGGGAGGCAGAGCTTCTCCATCTCTCCTGTGGGGCAGCCCTGCTTCCTCTGCCACTGTCCCTCAAGGACCACCTTCACCAGCAGGCTTGAGCAGGTCCTTGAGGACCCTTCCTCGTCCTGCCACCTCTGCCAGTGCGCTGCTAGAGGCAATGGTGGATGGAGCATTTTCTCCTTCCTGTCGGGAAGTGGCATGCCGCTGTGACAGCTCAGCCTCCCAGCAGCCACCCATGGGGCAGCCCCGGTGGGGAAGGGGAGCAGGGCCAGCGGTGTTGTGCAACGTGTCCACACCACAGCAGGCTGTGGGGCCAAGGCTCAAGGGCGAGTGTTGTAAACTGGTGGAGCGGCTGATGTAACAGCGCTGCCCAGGAAGCTACGCTGGGACTGCTGCCATGGGGCACCACAACCCACACCTGAGCAGCCCCCTCCTGCTACCTTCTTCTCCCTACCATCTTTCTGCCATCCCCCATCACTGCCAGTGGGCACCTCCACACCAAACTGTGGTCCCGGCCCAGGCGGGAGTGTCCAGTGGCATGGCTGGAGGGAGGTCTCCGTCCGTGGCTACTGGAAGTCCTTCGGGTGGTGGCAAAGTTACCACACTGCTTGTGCTTGTCACAGCAGCCCATGGAGGCAGAGGGTGCACACCATGGTGGTGTGCCTGATGCTGTTGCAATGTTGGTGCTTTCTAGCCATTTCCAAATCGCTGACGTTGAGCCAGGCCATGATGCTTGCACCAGGCAGAGGAGGGGGTTTGTTAAAGTCCACCTGCCTGTGACAGGGCTGTGAGGGTAAGCGAAGTCATTTTAATCAGATGTTGCCTCAAAGCAAAAAGCTAAAGGATAAACCAATTTTGGAGTAATTTTGGGCAGCACTGGGGCACTTCAAGAGCGTTGGCCAGGTCAGTGCATAGCCCCAGGAGCAGTGGCGGTTGGCAGCATGATGTGCCATCCTTCAGAAAGGACATATCTGAGCCTGAGCTGGGTATCTGGCTGGCTGTCGTCATTCCTTGTCTCTTCTGCATGTACTGGTGTGTTTCAGTCACACTTGACAGACCCTTCTTAAGTTTCGTGAGCTTCAGAAGCTTGTGGGAGAGACTCAGTGAGCAAAAGCGGAATGGAGCTTGACTGTGGTGGCTTACTGGCCTGTCAGTGTTGGCATCAGCTGGCCAGCCAGCACTGACAGCCTCTTGGCCTGCTACAGTACATTTCATGGAGCAGTGGAAAAAGCTGGGATAACAGAAGTGGAAGAGAGGGACAGCATGACAGAAATCTGTAGGAAACATGGCTTCTCTCACTCCATGGTTCACAATCAACTTGGTCTTAGCTGCAACTATATGCTGAGGCCTGATGTGTTGCTTGGGAGCTCCCTGTGGTCCCAGGACCCCATCCAGCTCCTGTAGGGCCACAGCAAACACAGCTCCGCCAAAGAAAAGAAGTCCTGTTGGTTGATGGGATTCCCCTCTTTTATTTCCATAGGTCTCAAACTCCTGTGGCCATCCCAGGAAATCAAGCAAAGAGCATGGAACGTGCCCCAGTATCAAAAGAAATCCCAGTCAGGCTTAAGGCTCTTGACTGGGCTTTGGGGAGCTGTGCTCCCAGGCAGAGGCCCCACTGCTTCTCCTGGCTCTGTCCCCAGGTAGGATCTTTACCTTGGCATTGCTCCCTTTGGATCTCATATGCCCTTGTGATCAAACACCGAGCAGAAAGTGTACTCTGCCCAGCTGAAGACCATGGCACTTTCACTTCCAGCCCAATGGGCACAGAGAAAATAGTGTGGGGCCAGATGCAAAGCCTTTTCTACAATACTGTGTGTTGTAGAAAAAGACTGGGTATTATAAAACTGTGGGTTTTAATAATAAATATGCTCAGCAAGAGAGACCATAAAAATCCTTGCAAAAAAGGGCGAGAGAATGGGTGCAAATAAATTATTACAAATGCCTTAAAGAAAGCTGCTACCCAGAGAGAAAAAAGGGAATGGGCTTCCAGCAAAGGAAAAGCCCAAAGGGAAGCAGAAGGAGACAAAATGACAGAAGAACAACTAAATGATAGGCAGGAACAACAAAGGGATAAGTCCTTGACCAGGCGTAAACATGCTGTAGAAAATGTTCTAGTGGTGCTAAGGTGAGGCACTATATGCAGGGTACCAGGTTGAAACAACCTCTTCCCCGCAGATTGGGACCCAAGAATGGGCAAGTCCCTTCAGGAGAAGAGCAGTTCCTGCTTTCTCAACATATATGATGTTCTCCAAAGAGAGCTGCTCCAAGACCTTGCTTCCATTCAGCCTTCAGATTTCATTCCTATCTGTGAACTCATAGAGAAATTATAGCAAAAGAAAGCAGGTTGGTTGTCTTTGTGCCCCAAGATTGCACAAAGCAGTGCAACAATTGTGTACCCATCCTTACTGTTTTTTTCTTAAGAGCATTCCTTCCCCTAGTGAACATGCACTGTACAGATGCCTGGCTTCACCTCCCAGGAACTCTTCTTTGTTGCTCTTCAGCTGATGCAGAGAAGCACAGTGGCTTTACACCCCTTCTGCTGTTTGTTTGCTTGAACCCAGGAGTTCCTGGTTGTGCAGATACGATGTTTTAATAAAAAAAGTGTCTGTAAGCAGTACATGCCCTCCTACACGAAGTGAAAAAGGAGCATAAAGACACAGCCCGGACTATAACCTCAAATCCTCCAATTTCGCCACGTGCAGGAGAGGGACAGCAAGGGATGGGCTGGCGTGGCATGGGTATGAAAAGGGATCAGGGATATTTCTATTGACGCACTGATGTGACTGCAGAGACAGAGGGATGCCCAGCTCCTCTCAGGCAGGCTGAATCAGTCCGGCTGCATTGACTGCTTGCCTTGTTTACACCATGCAAGTGTTTGACTGGCTGGGCTTGGATCTGCCTTAGATGCACAAGTTACAGTGAAGCAATGTACATTTTAACTTCGGAGCCCTACAAAGACTGCAAACTTTATTGAGTTGGACAGACATCTTGGGAACCTGTATGTATCCAGCCATGGAAATCAGAGGGCTTATCTTTGTGTGAGAGACTGTGCTTTGCCTGAAAATCATGGAAGGGCCAGGGACTGAGGACTGCACGTAGTTCTTGATGACAAATGCTATCCAAAGCTCCTTTCAGGGGTTCATGCTCTTCAGCTGAGTCTCTGTCAGTATCCAGCCTCTCTCTGCTGCAGCAGAGAATGGTTCGTGCCTCCATGAAGCATTTTTTATTATCCTAAGATTAGTATCAATGAAAGATGGGATCTGTTGCCTTCTGGACTCGCCTATCTCTGTGCATTCACTATAGAGGGAATCTGAAAATCAGCAGGAACAAGATGCCTGACTTTTAAAAGCACCTCAAGCAAGTACCAAAGGCAGTATCAATGGTAAAAGAGCTGAGCAGAGGGTGCTGGGGAAGGAGGTCAGCTGGAGCAACCCCCATCATCAGCCTTTGCATTCTGTGAAAATGTTTTTCATGTGTAAACAGGCCTTTTTATTTGCAAGTTTTAATTTAATCCTAGGGAACAAAACGGTGATATTTAAGGATTTACCCAATTAACCAGAAGCTTGAAGTTTCCTTCTTGCAGACTGCTAGCAAAAATTAGCCCTCTGGGGTTCTTGTGCATATGAAGTTGAACATTAAATGCAACTAAGTAGGTCACTTGAGATCCCAGGTTTGGTGCATACAAATAACCTCCACTGTCTGCAGGTAGCTTGGCACTGTCTCCTTCCCTGAATGCTTAGAATTCTTCAGAGACAGTTCTCTCCCTGCCTCATCTCACAAGACCCGGCTAATCTCATCTGCATATAGCAGGTATCAGTTATGCACAGCATATTTGCACCAGAGCAAGGACTGCTAAACTTGGATTGGATGAGACACACCCAAGGCAGGAATAACTCTGACGGGACCTGGAAAGCAGGCTAGCTATTCATAGGAAGCATGCCCCTGGCTCTGGCCGGAAAGGAAGAAGTCAGGCCATAGGATGATCCGGTAAGCAGCGTTCCAGTGCTGACAGCTGGGAGCAGTGCATGTCCCAGGCGCATGGAGCCTATGAACATTTTTGGCTGTTACCTTCATCCCTCCTCCTGTAGTCTTTGCTCATCTCTTGTTACTGACCTGCTCAGCTTCTCACTGCTGCGTGAGCTGGCACACAGAAGAGTAGGGTGCTGCCAGCCTTCAACGGCAGACACTGGGATACGGCTGAAAACCAGTATAATGAAAATGTAAACCCTTCCCAAAAGTAAAACAAACTTCTTGGTCTCCATCACATTTCCTTGGATGCCACTGACTCCTGAGCAGAAGTTAAAGTGCTAGACGCAAGTCAGGGTGGTGCAGACACAGCAGGTGATGAAGGAGGTTTCTCTTTGTAAGATGGAAGACCAGCTTATAGTGTTCTGAAGCAGGTGGCTTGGGGAAGGCTGGAAAAAAGCAGCAACAGGCAGGGGCTGCAGGAGAATCAGTAAGTTGAAATACATGTGATGGTTCTGAAAGTCATCACAAGTAGGCTGGGAATTGGAATTTGCTGGCTTGCCTGCTCCTGATAAAGGAGAGACAAATCTAGAAGATGTGCAATAGCGCATAGCAGCTGAACATCCCCCATTGGCTGCTGTATTTCAGATGGCTGTTTTCTGAGAAAGGAAGTGAATGCAATATTGCTTTTTCATTTCTTGTGCAAGAGGACAGCAATGTGGGCACCAGTGTGACTTACACATATACGTAGGCACGCGCATACATATGTACTTGCATCAACATGCTCTTGCACAAAGATGCGCATGGGAGGATGTAAGGGTTCAGTGTTATGCTCTGTGCTCAAATAAGCTCAAAGAGCAGAAGATCATCTACCATTGAGCTTTTCAGTTGCAGAGAAAAAAGAAACCTGGCCGCAGGCATTTTGAGCTGTCTTAGGTTTTGATCTTTTTTGACCTCCAGAACTGCAGTGATAACTCAGGTTTTCTTTCCCTTTCCCAAAGCCAAATGCCACCTGATCCCTACTGATAGGCCATCTTTTCTAATCTTTCAAAAATGCTTTGCCCCCACTGCAATAGTCCAGTTTTGTGCAGGACCACTCAAAACTCATAAACACATCAAAACTCATAGTGCAACGCTGAAGAATTGCAGGAGGCACCCAACTATCTGCACTAATTGTTTCCATTCATGTAAAAGTCACTTCAGAACACAAAGTCTCCTGTGACATTCAGGCTCCCAGTGCATCAACAACCTGGAAAAGACCAAACACACTGTTTTCTGAAGCTGGTGGCTGTAACCTTATCATCTGAGACTCACTGTTGTCAGCATGTCCCAGAGACAGGAAGGTGCTGTCACAGGCTGGACAGAGGCTGCTCCATGGAGGACTGCCCCACTTCCTATCCTGGCAACTTTCTCAGCTCTCTTTGGTGAAATTACATGATGTTGAAATTACTTAGAATCATGGAATCAGAGAATGGTTTGGGTCGGAAGGGACCTTAAAGATCATCTAGTTCCAAACCCCCTGCCATGGGCAGGGACACCTTCCACTAGACCAGATTGCTCAAAGCTCCTTCCCGGACTTCAAGTCCAGTCTTCCAGATTCCACTCACTCAAGGTCATTGCTTGTTGGGTCATCCATGGGAGTTCTTACAAGACCTAATGCAGCTCAGGTCATTGGTGCTGTGAGATAGGTTTGAGCTATTTGACCATTTTAGGGTAACATTTGCAGCCCTTGGTCCCCAGCCACTAGAGCTGTGGTTGTGGTAGAGTTTGCTGAGGTAAAGAATTTGCTTGGGTCCTCCAAAAGGTAGGCAAAGTTAGCACAATCAAATCAAATAGTCCAGCACTATTTGATTAACCGCTCAACCCAAGCTGTTTGTGGACAGCCAGGGCCTGATTCAGCCCGTGCAGTGACAGGCTTTGCACCATGGTTGTGCAAGGAATGCTGTGCCACATGTGTAGGACAGAGCTACCCTGGCACGCAAACTGCCTTCGAGCTTTTAAAACCTCTGCTTAAACGTGAGCTAAGGTGGCTATAAATAGCAAACAGTGGCCCCTGGTTAACCCAGGGGCTTTGATCATAGAGCTGGCTCTGTGTGTCAGTGCTTGGCTGCTCTCAGCCCTCACATCAGCTGGGGGCCAAGTTCATGAGTACTCCTGGCTCATTGCTGCCTTGTAGTCTGGGTAATGGGGGGTGGGCATATGTTTCGTTAGGCACCCGTAAATATGAAAGTACATATATATGACAACAAATATGCTTGTACACAACTGCAACATAAATTTGTAACAAAAAATATACAGCATAAATTGCAAAACGACCTGTAGAGATTTCTAATGTTAAATAATATATTGAAAATAAATCTCTGAAGAAAAGGTTAGAGGCAGCTGCCTCAGGGTAGGGAGGATGTTTGACAGCAACATTGCAAAGCAGTCAATGTCCCCATCCGATACAGATGCTACAGTGGACAGTCTATCATGGGCTTCACCACAGCCTATCATGGTGCTGCTGGCCCCCAGCATTTCCTGTCTTCATGAACATGCATCCTATTTATTGAGTGGACTTCCTTTGTTTGGCAGCCCACTTGCCATTGCTTGAAAGAGTCCAGCGCAGAGCCACAAAGATGATTAAGGGAGTGGAACATCTCCCTTATGAGGAGAGGCTGAGGGAGCTGGGTCTCTTTAGCTTGGAGAAGAGGAGACTGAGGGGTGACCTCATCAATGTTTACAGATATGTAAAGGGTGAGTGTCAGGATGATGGAGCTAGGCTTTTCTCAGTGATGTCCAGTGATAGGACAAGGGGCAATGGATGTAAACTGGAGCATAGGAGGTTCCATGTGAACATCAGGAAAAACTTCTTTACTGTGAGAGTGACAGAGCACTGGAACAGGTTGCCCAGGGGGGTTGTGGAGTCTCCTACATTGGAGATATTCAAGGCCCGGCTGGACAAGTTCCTGTGTGATGTACTCTAGGTTACCCTGCTCTTGCAGGGGGGTTGGACTAGGTGATCTTTTGAGGTCCCTTCCAACCCTCGGGATTCTGTGATTCTGTGATCATCTCATGATCAGACGGCATGGTTGTGATATGTCAAAGGCATTGCACCGCACGCCGGCTTTAATTGCCTTTTCCAGGTCATTCCAAAGTCTGAGGCTCTTAAACCATCGTCAGGCTGTGTTCCTCCCTGCCAGGCACTGCCAAGGCTGTATGTGGAGCACTGTGCTCAGTCTGGGTCCCCAGAGCGAGAGTAATGGTGACAATCTGCAGCCACCAGGTTGGAGAGAGTTTAGAGCACATGGCATATAAGGAGAGACCAAAAGATCTGGCTTTCTTCAGCCCAGAGGGGAGATGGATGATGGGGCTGCAGATGCATCTTCTGCTGCCTGGGAGACAGACAAGGAATACAGAGCCAAACCTTCTCAGAATTGTCCAGTGAAAGCACCAAAGCCAACAGGCACTTCTACAGGACAGGGGCCTGAGATAGGTGGAAAGGCTGCCTCTTAAAATGGTTTAGTAAAGGTCTCAAAGCTTTTGCAGATAGGAAGTGGTAGATGAATTCACTACACTGTCTCAGAGCCCTTTAACTAATTTATACTAATATAAAATTGTCATAATCTCTAGGAAGCAATCAAGTATACAAAAGCCAAGTTACCCTAATCGAAGGTAAACACACACATTTCTTACTAATACAGAGGTATCTTACTCTGCATAAAGCAGGTAAACCTATCTGTGGGCTGTGTGCAAGTGATCTGGCTCACAGACCTTTGCCCACAGCATGTGATGTGACTCTTGCACCTCTGGAGATTCCTACCTGCCTTAGCTCCCACTATGGGCTTGTGCTGGGTGTTGCTGGTAGCCACAACATGCTCAGCTGCCATGTGCGCTGTTGTCTTAAGTGAGTTGGGCTGGTTTGTTTCACCGCTCACTCAGGTCTGACTTTCTATGTGAATGAAGATTGTATCAGAGATCCTGTCATCCCATCCGCTGCTAGCATCAGACCACCCTTGTTTTTTCCCATTTGTAAAGGAGGTGTATGTAAAATGTGCAACTCCCTGCCACAGGACCTTGTGAATGCTAAAAACTGAGGCCAGTTCAGAAAGGGACCAGACACATTCAAAGAAGTAAAAATGTCACTGTTGCACATAAAGACGTTTCCAACTTTTCAGGGAATCCTTGATCTGCAAATTGAGCTGCTGGGAAAGTAATCCAAAGAGGAACCACTACAGGCTTGTCCAGCTCTCCTCTTTCCTCAGGCATCTGCCATAGCTCCATACCAGATGGTGCGAGAGGAGATGGGCCACATTTGAGCATAAGGACTCAGAGAAAAGCTTGCTCAGTGTCACAAGTATGTTGGAATTTCTCCCTAGAAATCTTCACAGAAGGCAACATCCCATGGGCAGAGGGACAGCTGCAGATCGAAGAGCAAGGCTGCCCAACTCCTCCTCCCGACCTTAGAGCTCACACGTAGAAATGCTCCTGGGGTTTGCAAAGAGCTTGAAATCACTGTGGGGACAGGTAATGATGGCCATCCTGAGATAATGCTTCCCACATGCTTCAGCTGGAGAACCTGGGCAGCGTCGGTATCTCCAACCACCCTGTACTGGGAGAGCTGGGACTTGCAATGAGGGCACTGGTGAGCACCACTGGTGTAGAATGCAAAGGTGCCTGCCCTGTGGCAGGAGAAATGAGTCTCTGCTTAATAATGAACAGGGCCATGAGTAGGTGCAGCCTGAGAGCCTGTGATTTCTGTGATCTGAGCAAAAAACAGCTCATCATCCAAAAGCTGCTCTGTATGTCAATGCTGGCACCCCAAGTTCTGTGCAGCTGGCTCAGTGCATCGGCAGTGAAGGGCCCAGATGTGGCTTGGTGGCATTTGAGCTCAAGCGCTCATGTGTCTAGAGAAAACCTGATAAGAGTCAGGAATTCAAGTGGTCCTGAAATAGTGATAAGGGCAGCTGGGGAATGCCTCATATGGACACACGGGCTGGGACATGGGGCTCGGTATGCAAGGAGGTGACACCTGCCCCACACACTCAGTGTCACATTTCTCTCCTGAGGAGACTTGCATGGGGCAAGTGACATGTGCTGTTGTCTCAAAGGCACTGTCCTTTCCCTGCCCTACACAGAGCTGTTGGAGGAGATGGACCATTCTCCCAGACAATCTGCAGAGCTTGAGCTGGCCTCCATGGAACCCCTGGGGGATGAGGAGGCCCTGCCTGCCAAGCCATGCACACTGGGCTGCTTTTCTCAGTCCAGCTGCTTGCTGTCAGTGTTTCTTGTTGCTTCCTAGAGAGCCAGGCAGCCCTTCAAACTGTGTGGCATGTGCCCCATGCTTCAAATGCAAAAGCATTGAATGTCATGCAAGAAGTCACAAAGCTTGGTCACAAAGTAGAACCCCAGAAGTTGCACAGCTCTCCCTCTGGGATGTCCCAGGCCCCATGGTGGGGCACAGCCCTCCCTGCTGCCTTCCAAGCTCCTCAGCTTCAACCCTTGCCTCCCAGGGTGAGGTTTTGGAGACACATGGAGCATTCCCATTATGGGTTGCTACTCTGCTGGCCTGGTTTAGGGAACATCACAGGGAGAAGGGAAAAGATGGTTTCTGTAAGTTTCCATGTCTCACAGGACTCTGTGGTGGTGCTTATCATTGTACTGTCCACAGGCAATTTCCTGGAGTCTGGGCTGAAGCTTCTGACCCAAAGCCACTGTAGACACTGGCATCAAAGCCGGGTGGAAATTCAGGGGCAGATCAAAGTCAGGTTTTAGCTCCGAAAACTGGAGCAGCAGCTGGAGTCTCTCTCATGGTTTGTCTTAGCTATGCTGGATGAGTTTTGCTCTTACCAGAAGTTGTGACCCAGTTTCTGTTTCAGTGACCAAGTCCAACAGTGACCCAAGCTCATCCAAAAGAAGCCCCTGAGCTTTCCTGAGCTCTTTTACTAGGTCATCTGAGATATCTTGGTCTGTGGACCCCAGCATGGATTAAAAGCAGACTCCTTTCTGGGGTAAGCTAGGCACTGCAAGAGGCAGACAAGGGCTGGTACCCGGGAGGAGCATGCTAGATAAGCCCAGTGCCAAACAGAGTGGCGGCCAAGTTACCACGTTGCCATGTGATTGTTGGAGACTACTATTTAACCTGTAAGTAAACTGTGTCCTAACCTTACTCTCCCTTTCATCTTGTGACAAAAGAATATTCAAGCTCTGTCCAATTTTTTATCTACAATTATTTAGTTGTTCAATGCCTTTCAGTCTCAGCCCGGACTCAGTTGGGAGGGAAAGAAGATCACATTGAGCACTTGCAGCCAACAAAGACGTGGACTCTGTGGATATTGCGCAAAGTCCCCCGTGTTGGTGGTGGGTGTTTCTTTGGGGTGCTCAGGGCTAATGTCTGATTAGTTCAATCTTGAGTCGAGGCTTCAAACAAACATGTGAGCAAATGCCTTCCAGAAGATGCCTCCAGCAAGCAGCATTGTGGCCTCCCTGTCATCCCTCTGGGGGATGTGAATTTTCCCTTTCCCTTTCCCTAGCTGTCTGGGTTCCCTGGGAGGTCCCTGCTGATCCACCTCAGGCACAGGCAACTGCATCTTAAGCAAGTGCCTCTATGAAGCCTTTTCCTCAGGGTCCCTGTTGGCACAGGGTCTAGTCTAACCCAGACTTCTCCTTTAGGCAGGCCAGAGGATGACAGCGGAAACCCGTATTTGCCTTCTTGTAAATGCAAGAGGAACATGGGAGTCCCAGCTCTGTAGGGGTGGTTGAAAGGCTGGCAGAGTCCATTGAGTTAAAGGGCCTGTTTTGAATCCAGTGGAGATGCAATGTAAACATACTGAAAATCCTCTGGCAGTGATCCTCTCCCCAAACTCTCCCAGAGTTACTGGGCAACCAGCTGCAGACAGTTGCCCAGCCTTCTTCTCCCTTCTTCTCCTGGCTCCATTCTCTCTATCTCTCTGTACCCTGTAGTGGCATTCAAGAGCAAAGTGAAAGAAGGACTGAACATAGCAGTAGGAAGCTTTGCTATCCCCACAGAAGTGCAGGATACTGAGCATGGTCGCGGAGTAAGCTCCAAAAGCCAGAAATGGAACACCAAGGAATTCAAACTGAATCATCTTAATTCTGCCCAGCGCTGAGTTGATGGGAATAGTCCCTCTGCTTCATCTGATGGCAGGACTGTGGTGGTGAAGCGGCGGATCTGAGGAAGGGTCTTGAAGGTCTCGAAGCTCCCTGTTTGTAGGTGGCAAGTATTACAGGCCTTTCCCTGCCTGGCTTGGCGTACCCACTGCTCTCATTGCCAGGGGAGCAGGAGGGGGCTGTGGGGTCTGTGCTGACTGCCGATCATGTGAAGGCTGTGTGCTGTGAGTGCTGCCAGCTTCAGGGCTGAAGTCCCAGCTCCATTCTGCTATGCAGGGTGGTGAGCCCTGTACACGTGCCTGAGCAGCCCTGGAGCACAAAGTCAACACAGCCGCTGCCAGACCTTGAGCTGCAGCTGCAGAGAGGAGCTGCCAGGTTCCCTTGTCCCTCTCAGATGGCTGGGGAGTCAGGCTGACTTCTGTGAAGAAGCCTTCCCCCGGCATCCTGCTGGGGTGCAGCCAGGCCTTGGCGAGTGCTTGATTGCCTCTCGGGCACCCTTGGGACAAAGTGCTTGTGCCCTGCCAGGCTGACATGGCTCAGCAGTGAATGAGTAACACCAGCTACCCCCAGAGGGGCTAAACCCTGGGTGTCTGCACTGACACTGCGCATCTTACTTCTTCACTTCCCTACCCTACGTAGGGTGCTTGAGAAAACATCTGGCAGCTGGTTTCAGGGTAGTCCTGCGTGACCCAAAGCTGCCAAAGTCTCACTTCTGCTGTTTTACCTTTTGCTGCTGGGCCGGGCCTGTTTAAATAGCCACAGTTACTTACCATACCCTCTGTTCCCTGTGCTGTGCTATGCTCTACCCAGGAGGCTGCCTGGGCTTGAGGTTCTCAGGGAGGCTGGGAGGTGCTGGCAGGCTCAGACAGACTGTGCTCCTGAGTGCGTAACCCCAGGGTTATCTGAAAAGCCAAACAGCCTGACAGGTTATATACATACACAGCTAATGGGGGAGGAAGTTTCACAGCCCTTGAGCTTGTCGCGGTTATCTTTCATCTCCTATAGCCTCTATCATTTCCCCAAATTGGAAGTGGGGGCTGTGAGGGTAGATGCTAGTCTAAATGTGTGTTTTCTTCATGAATAAGGCGATCTGCATTCTGGCATACATTAGATATATGGGCAGCCCACACATGCTGAAGATTTTGGGCTGCCTTGTCTTCACCATGATATCTCCACACCACATAGCCTGCTCAGAACAGCTTCTGCCCCCAGTCATATGGGATGCAATGCCAATCACACCCAGCATTTCCTGCATGACAGCATCCCATGCACCTTCCCCATCTTCTTCCCAGCCGGCTCAAGCAGCGCTGCCTGCTTGCATTGGTGTCATCTGCCCTTTGGTACTTCCTAAAAAGCCACAAGGCCACAGGGAGCATGTTTGGCTGGATCAGCGGAGCTTCACTCCTAGGAAGCAAGAGCCCAGCAGTCATGGTCCCAAGGCTCACACGTCTTTGTTTTCCAGAAAAAAAGGTAGCTAGGTCATGCATTCATGCTAGATGCTACAATCTAGGCTGGCCAGGCTCTAGTTTGCAGTAGATGTGCTGCTTCAGCCAGCCCCAGGGGTTCCCAAAGCAATTGGCAGCATCCGCTCACTGTGGGAAAGAGATGTGGTGACAGCCACAAGTCTGCCATTCTCTGCAAAGCTCTCCCTTCCTGGTGTCAAGAGTGTATCCCGAGGGTACTCAGGGCAGGAGAAAATCAAGTGGTTGTGTGGGCAGCAGAGCTAGCAGCCCACATTGCCTTGTTGCTCTGTGTCTTTGGCTGATGGGACTGCAGGGATGAAGGGAGGTCCTGTCAGGAAGTCTCCTGCCTCTACTGGGCTTGATTTTCCTGGAACCAGGATGTACTGAAGACCTTTATGCTTGAGTCTAATGCTAACTCAGAGCTTGCTGCTGCCCTGTGGGTTTAAAAGGTTTTGAGAAAGGGACCCACCACCCGAATGTCCAGTATCAAACAGCCCCTGCTTGTAGGAAATGGGGTTAGACAAGAGTGAGCTGGGAGGAATGAAAGAGGGTGCCACCCTATAAGAGTGCTTTATGTCCTGGGCATAGTTCCTCCAAGGGACAACAAAATGCTCAGCACCGACACTCCCACATTGCTCCGAAGGGAAAATGCGGAGACCGCCTGCTTCCTGAGAGATGGCTGTCAGCACTTCCTGGTGCATTTGGGCACCTCCTGGGAGACTGCCAGTCTCTAAGAAAGGCCTCGCACACCTTAAAAACCAGGACCTCGATAGCTGCTGGGCATCCCGCCTGAACAGACAGCCCAAATTAGAGGAGATGTAAAACTCTTCCTCGGGTTTTCCAGGGAAAGCTGGTAGAGCGTCTTACCAGCAGCCACCTGAGACAATATGAGGTTACAGCAAGCAGTAGCAAGCATGTAGGCGAATCTTTTGCATGTATTCATTAGAAATGCATTAAAATTCTGGCAGTAAAATGAAAGAAAGACTACTCTTGGAAATGAAAACCCTGCCCTGAGATGGGAGACTGGCCTCCAAAGCAGCCATGGCAAGCCCATTTGAATACTTCTTACATGAAAATTGAGGCAGTGCCACAGTCGTGGCTACAGGGCTCTCTCCTCTGCTTGTTTCCCAGCCTCATCCCAGTGCATTTGCTATGGCAGCATTGTCCCATATGTTGAGCTCTGGAGCTCATGTGCTAAATGCAGGAGGTTTGGAATTGGTTTAAATAATGTGTTCAGCTTGATGGGCTGAGCAGCCTCTCTCTGCCAACATGCTCCCTACGTATGGCAAACACGCTCCATTTTTGGCTTCAAGCACACTTTCCATGTCATCATTGCAAAGAATTCAGTGGGCACAATATGTCATAAAGCCACAGACATACTCCAAACCCCCCTGCCACCCCAAAACACACATTTATTTGACATTAGAAGAAAGAAACCGTTTCATCTAGCGGCCACAAAGATAATACTAATTTATCTTGGTTGCTGTGGGCACTAGAAACTTGATACAGCAAGCTCCTCTGTGAGAAGGCGATTGTTTCTATTTTTGTGGGGACTGGTATTTGTGGGATTAAGCAAGATGCTCTGGACACAGCCCCAGCTCCCCTGGTGCCTGCTTTTGGCCAGTACAGCAACCTTTTGCATGGGACTGAAAACCCAGTGAGTGTAAAGCAGTGTGCAGTGCAGTTTGGCACTGCAAAGCTGCCATGACTCATGAAATAAAGCCACAATGCTCCTCCTTCATGAGACTTGCAATCAGTGGGATTTAGGCAGTGTTATTCCAAGGAGGAATACCAACCCTGCCTATGTCTCTTGCTTCCATCAGATCTTCCTGGAGTGCTCCTCCCCTTTGGTTGAGCATTGGGATTTCTCTGCTTGTTCCAGAGGCAAACAGACACGCAACAGCAAAGACTAAATACAGCACATACCAAAGCCCATTGCAAAATGTGTGCTGTACAATCACAAATGGCTGTAGTTGCCTGGGCTGATGCCTTTCTTGCTCCAGCTGCCCACCTACCAGAAGGTAAGAACAACAGCTTCTGGTGATTGGCTTTAGCAGCAGGGGCTGCATGGTGATGCCAAACTGCAGGGGACTGGCTCCATGCTACTGCTTTTCGTCTCTTAATCCTGTGGTCTGGAGGCCTAGCAGGAGAGAGGAAGGTAACAAAAGTCCCTGAGCAAAATATGTGCTTGGGAAAGCACCAGACTCATATCAAACCCAGCCAGTATGATGGTAGAATCATAAAGTAGCTAGAATTGGAAGGGAATGGTCACAACTGTTGGACCTCCTAGGCTAATATCTTCAAGGTGATCTGTGGACAGCCTGATGTTAGCATGCCACTCCTGGAACCCCACACCAAAAGGTGTCTTGTATGCTCTTGTGGTATGAGAAGCAGACAGCAAGGCACGTTCCCCATTGTTTCCAGCAGTGCCAATCAAGAAAGAAGACATGAATAGGCTGTGATGACCAAAACCACACATGCATTTACTTTAAAGCAATTTGGGTCTCCAGCACTTGCCATTCTCTCCCCTGAAGTGCACAGAGCCATCTGCTCCAGTAAGTACAGGTGCTGATGCTGAAGAGCAGCATCCTGCAAGGCAATGGGAGAGCTTTCATGGTCAGCGCTAACCTGGTCTTATCATCTCTGTGTGTGTGTGTGCCAGGCTGAGGTAACTTGGTTGTTTAGCAGAACATGCTCTTGGCTGCCTCTGAAGAGCTTTTGGAGGAGAAGAATTAGCCTGAAAATACATGGCAATTCATTGCATGGTAGAGGCAGAGATGCAAGGAGTCGTCAGGTACATGAAATCCTACAGCTGGGATTTGATGGTGCAAGGTGAGAAGCCTTTGCTCTAGCTGAAGAAGGAGGGTTGGCCACACCACATCCCAGCAGAGCACCTGATCAACAGGAAGCTGTGCAGGTATGTGCCAGCAGAAGGGATACCCTGTTTCACCTACTAGCTGCAGCTCTTGGGATGCCAAGGAATGTATTAACCCCTACCATGTCTGAGACAGACAGACCTTAGGAATAGCTAGGAAAGGAACAAAATGGAAATGTCCCTTGCAGCAGTGCATCTGCAGCCATGTCTCAGATACTCTGCACAACTATGGACATCTAATGCCAGAGGAGAGCACCAATGAGTTTCAAAGGTTTGGGATAGGAACAGGGCAGGGTAATTCAGCCTTGAGAGGACAGATGAGGTACAGCTGTGAGCAGGCAAGGAGAAACTGTCGTTCACCAGGTTAAGCTCTTGTGCATCCTGTTACAAGGAAACAAGCGGAGCTGGTTTCTGCCCACAGTGCAGAGCTGAGAGGAGGAAGTCCTTGCTGTGGAATATTGAGGTTTGCAAGAGTTCAAAAAGGGATACCTTGAAGAAAAAGCCATCAAGGCTTATTAGATGGAGACACCTTGTCTGGCTCAAGAAAAGCTGATCGCTGGAACCTGGGTGAGGTTTCAGGGGGAACTGTGTGTTCTCCCAGTTCTCTCCTCCTTAAGCAACATTTCTTTTTCTTTGTGGCTTTTCCCCTTAATTTTGTTCAAAGCTCCTTGGGGAACAAGAAAGGGAGCTGATGTGTGGAGCACAGGCTGTCCCAGGGTTATAATGCTTTATTGCTCACCGGCAGTAAGATCTGCTGCGATTGCCTGAGAGAAGAGCAGATTGGCCTGTTTTATGGCCTTCTTTGTCTCCGTGCAGCTCTCAATACTGTGTAGAGTCATTAGAGAAGTGACCCTGGAAGCACTGGCAGAGTAGAAGGTTTGCTGTTGATCCCTGCATGAGTGCCTTTATGATGTGCTTCACATCACAGGGGCTCCACTGTCCCCCCAGGTCTGGAGCAATCAAAGTAGGTGAGGTTTTAATGCAAACATTGAAAACAGGTATCAGTGTCTCCAGTGCAATATCATAAGTCGAGGAGCACATTCTGGCCCAGGACACCACCTGTGCTTCTGGCACTGAGGACTGAGTGTACCCAGGTCCCAATCAGCACCATGGAAGGAATGTGCATGGCAGGCTGGACAAGACACCATGATGTGTATGAGCTGGTCCCTGCTCTGACTGAGCCTCACAGCAGTGACCAAACGTAGATGCACCCTTCAGTACATAGAGAAGGATGAAGGATCTGCAGACTGTTAGAAATTAGGAAGCTAAATTCCTTTCTGAAAACCAGTCAAAGATGTGCGAGGAGGAACTGTTCTAGGAGCATGTTAAATAAAGCCAGGCTGCTTTTCCAAGCAATAATGAATCATATTTTCTTGTGAAGTTACATGCATCTAGAGAAGAGGTGATAAAGGCTATTGTTTATCTTGGTATGCCTTACTAAGCAGATAAAAAAAAAAGATGTGATGCTGATGAGTATCTGTGGTGCTGCAGCAATGTTGGTTTTGCAGCTTCTGGAAGAGGAGGGCCTTTTCTCATGATTTGGGTTTTTACTCTGTTAGACGGTGAACACAGCCAAGGGACACAGTGAGAATGTGTCTTTGTCAGGGGTTTCCTGTATGTGTTGAATACAGGATCAGAGACAGGGTATGGGCAAGCAGGAACTTTGAGCTATTAACAGAGGATGACAAAACAGAATGGAAAGGAAGACCTCTGCCACTTCTTTAGCAAAGAGTTTTACTTCTATCTGGGGAAGGGCAAGGTGTGACCAGCTAGTTATTCTGGGGTAAGGGGCCCCTGACTTTTCTGCCAGGTCTTGAGGGGTAGAAACATGTTAATGTGAGGTGGCAGCTTGGTTTAAAGCAGGACTAGCTGGAGAGGTGAGCAGGAAGCATGTGTAACTGTCACTGCTATGAAGAGTGAAGGCACTATGCCAGAAAGCATGGTGAGGCACAGAGATGAGGCCAGAGAAGATAGTGAAGGGTCAGCCACTGCCCATGAGAGCCGACAAGACATTCATAATGATGAATTAAACCTGCGTTCGTTATAAGTGGCAGTGAATACTGCCCCTTATTCAGCCACAACATTGCTTGATCATTGCAGGCAACCTGTGCAGGGGACACTCAGCTGCTCATGAGCGGGTTGCCCATCTTCCCGCACTCTTGGCCATAACCTGCAGCAAGGGCAGACAGCAGCACTTCATATTGCTTTAAATATCATGTCCAGGATAAACTGACCTCATGGACCTGCCTGGCAGGAGGCACATCAGTGGAACAGGGTATCAAAGGACTGGAAGCAATCCCTCAACGTCCATATAAGTATATGAAAATATATATATGCATCTGTCTATATATGTGTACGTATATAGGCACACCCATGAGTGTGTGTGTCACCAAGTGGGAAGCCCCTAATGTCCTACTAGCACAGCTGTCTCCCAGAGAGACCTGCATGCCTGCGACCTTGGAGAGATGCTTCTGCCCTACTGGTGTTGGCTGACGGTGATTTTCCTTCCTGCTCCCAAGGTGGAAAGGTCAGAGCCCCAGAGCCAGGTCACAGCTACCAGGGCTAGGAAACTTCCCCACCATCATCCTTACCTGGGCTAAACCTGGGGATGGCCTTCTGGCAGAGTCTGTATTGCCTTGTCCCACCTCAACGAGGGTCCAGGGAAGCTTTGAGAAGGGTTTTGTGGCAGCCTGTGTGGCTGGAAGGTGGGATGTGTGACGGGTGCTGTAGGGCTGGCTGTGGGCTATGGCATCTCAAGCGGAGGTCCGGATTTCCTTCTCCGTTCTCCCCGGGTCTCACAGATAACTAGCAGAACCTGGGAAGCGCAGGATGATGCTTTCTCAGCAGCGGGCATCTGCGAAGCCAGGACCTTTCTGCAGCTTTCGGCTGCTCCCCAGTGGCGGCATGGAAAGGCTTCACAGGCAGATCCTGGTGGTGAAGCCCTGATGGGAGGTGTTGAAGGGGGACTGTGGCACCTGTAAGGGGAGGTCCCAATTGCCTTCTCCATCTTTCCCCAGGTCTCACAGATAACTGGGCTGGGGAAGAGCAGGATGACAAGGATGTGGGGGAGATACAATCACAAGACTAGAGTTTTCTGAAAATAAGCAAACTTTTTAGACCATTTTGGACACCTAAAGCAGAAGCTTTATTTTTCAGAATCAGTGAAAGAGGTGAAAACCAGGTTAATTTCCTTATCCTGGTAGTTCACTCTCTTTAAAAAGATCTTTGTCTTGTGTTCTGAAACAAATCCAATGAGGGCAAATGCATCAGGTTTCCAACCCCTTCTAGGGTGATGAGAGTAGTGTAGCTCTTGTTGTTACTGCTGACAGCAACAAATTGCTTCCTCAGTACATTCATAAAATTAGTCCTCCAGATGGCCTTTTCTTTCAATTCCTTTCATTCCTTCCAAAATCAACCCTCTTAAATAATGGAAAGAACACTCTGGTAAAGGATGTTGTTTGAGTTTCTTGCCAGGCTGCATCACAGTAGGTGCTAATGTTTCCTAGTTCTCCCCAACAGTGCCTTAGGTTTGTAAACTTACTTTTCCAGAGCTGTCTGGCCTTCAGGAAGTGGGAGGATTTGTCCCAAGGTCTCAGTATTTGTGCTCCTCCTGCCTGTGCTGAGCATCTTGGAGGCTGAAGGTACCACCTTTGGGACCAATTCGTTGCTTATTAAAACACCCACTGAGTCAGATGCTGCCGCCACTGCTGCTGTGTGCTTTGGGGCTGGCTCTGGACGTGTGTGCTGGACAAAGGGGTATAGGTTGGAAGGATGTTTAAGCAAAAGAAAGATAGTGCTGCTAAGAGAAACAGGTAGAAACATGAGAGATTAAGGACAGTGTCTCCAGCCATTTCCTATCCTACTGGCAAAGCATCTGTCACCCACTTTGCAAGGGTGTCCCAGGCCAGAGATACTGGGATTACCTGGTGTGTCAGGGAGGCTTCCAGCACAGGGGCACCTGTGTTTTAGGTTGCTGTGGACCAGATCCTGAAGTAGGAGCTTTTCTTGGGAACAAAGTATTCAGCCTGTGTGTTCACGACTGAAAAAGGGGTTTTGTTGTCTGGGAAAAGCTTCAGCTTTTGAAACTGAAATAGAAAATATCTTTATTAAAATAGTTTGGAATGCTCTGGAACTCTGGTTACAGGAACTTAAACATTAAATGGGATGTTTCCCTGGGAAGAAATAGGTGTTTCATGAAATCCAGTTTTTCTGCTGGAATAAATTTCAGACAGAAGATTGCAGGCAGTTTAGTTTTGAGGACAGATCCACGGCACAAAGTCAAGTAGAACTGTACTTTCTTTATGGGAGCAAGGATGCAGATGTTTAATAACTGATGTGGGGGAGGGTGTCCCACTGAAATACTCTTTTTAGAAACATGACATCCCTCATCTTTGGGAAAAGAATGCTTAAAAGTCACTTAAAGGAACAGGAATAGTTTTTAAAACTTCTTACACCAATAGTGAGAAAAGAATTGATGCGTCATATAGCAGAAAGGATACATGTAATTTTATGTGAACAACATAAAATCAGTCAGACTATTTAATGTGAAACTGCCTTTGGATATTCACTGTACTAGGAATAGTTAAAAGTGAAAATGTTATTTTTCACTATTGGGACATGGTGCTGGACTTTTGTATAGCATTTTGCATGCTGCTGCTGAAGCACAGATTTTCTTCCACTCATCGTTTCAGTGGGAGCCTTTTCCTATCTTCAAGCCCTCCTTAACTTTTGAAGGCAGAGAAAGGAGAACTTAAATGTCACTGAGAAAAGGAAACTTCCTAACTGATGGAATTGTAGTGAAAACCCCAAAAATATACAGCAAATCTCTCCAGAAGGTGGGGCAAAAAAAGCCCAGTATCTCATAGAGCAAAAGCCACTCTATGAGCAAAAGCCACTCTATGTGCATGTGAATGTAATTATGTACAGTGGGCCACTGCCTGTGCAGAACCTGTATGTTCTTCTACCTCTACATGTTTATTTAAAATACTTCTATTTAAAATCATGCTTTTAAAACAATCTCCTGCGTTTTAAGAGGCCGGCCACAGCAGATGTCCTCTTCATCACTGCTACCGCAGCTCCCCAAGCTCATGCTCAGGTGCACAGGGCATTGCTGCGGCACCCACCAACTTCTGGAGCTCTTTCCACAGTGCCTCTGCTGCCACCTGCCTTTCCCAGGCTGCTGCTGCGGGCTGTCACTGCTTCGGTGTTGTAGCTACACCATGCAGGAGTCTGATACCAAGGAAAGGCAAAGGCCATGCTGAATTAAACTGAACGCAAGGACAGGTGGGCAAGGAGAGCCCACTAGTTCCCCAGAAGTGGGAGACTAGGATTTGGAAGTCAGTAAACCCTGTGTTGGACACCTTAGAGGGGCAGGACACCTCAGGTCCTGCCCGAAGTGCTGTCCTCCTCCTTCCCATCACAGAGGTATTGCTCCTGGGGGGTGTCTCTTTGTTCCCTTCCTTGGATTTGCTCCCGCAGTGGTACAAATTCAGTGCCCGGGTGGAGGCTGTGCTGGGCAGAAGAGTATGCTGGGGGTGGCAGAGCAGTACGCTGGGGGTGGCAGAGCTGGGGTGGCCCCTGGAGGTGCCTGGATACTGCTCGGTTGTCTGTCCATCTGTCCTTTCCACTCCCTTCACCAAACACTAGGGACCCCCTTACCTGGTATCTGTGCCCCAGAGATGCTCATCATCCCTGGGACCTGCACACTCAGGTACTCTGCACATTGCCTGCAGAAACCAGTTGCCTGGGGTTGCTGGGAGGCTGCCCCCAGAGAATGAGGACAGCCGGTGAATCTGCCCCCTGGGCTGCAGCACTGGCGGGGCATGTATGAGGGCTGTGCTGCAATGCTGTCAGTGCAGGGGGACACCTAGCACTCATGGGGCACCATATCCTGGGACAAATGGTCTCTGGAGCATCTCCCTTGTGCCAGTGCTCTGGGCCACCTGATAGAGCTGTGCAATACCCTGGTCTTTCCCTCTACCTGACAGTACCTCTGCCCTGAGCTCCCAACTGACTTGACTGTGCCACAGTTCTTCTGGCCCTGTACAGCACACAGGAGGTCATCCCAGAGCTTTCCCTCCCTGAGCAAACACCTCCTGTATGTGCCAAAACAGCTCACAGACAGACAGTGTTGCCAATGAGCGTGTACCCACAGCAGCAGCCACCAAGTTTCAGCTAATGAGCAGCGAGGTTTTGTGGGGAGATGAAAGAGGATGAATGCAGAGCATCCATCGCCAATGCATGTGCCTGAAGAACAGACTGGTCTTGGCGGTGCATAGACACTTCTGCCACTACATGCAGCTGTCTGGGAAGCCAAAAACTTGAGGGACAACACACTGGCAGCTTCCCCAGGGTGTGCAGCAAGGGGCCCGCTACCCCAGTACCCATCTCCTCGGCTTAGGTGATGCTCCTCATCTTTCCCCTGTCAGAGGGGGCTCTTTCCCAGGCGCAGCAGCAGGTGCCTTATCCTCTTGCAGGGCTATTTCCTCCCCCAGCCACTGCCTTTGCTCTCCTTGTTGTGCTCCAGCGGCTTCTCCGCAGCCCTCAAGGTCGAGGGCTACCCCGGCGCCTGTGTTTTCAGAGGGTGCCTCTCGTCCAAGGCTGCCGCTGCCTTCGCACGCGGGCGCTGATGCTGCGGGTCCGGTTCACACGGCCGGCTCTCACAACAACCCCTGGCGATAAGGCAGCCCCCGGGTCAGCGGCTGCGGGCCTGGGGACCCTTCGCACCCGCTCCCCCCCCTCACCTCTCCGGGGGGGTGCGGGCACCGAGCGCTCCCAGCCCTGGCACCGCAGGTGCCCCGCCGAGGTCAGCGCCCCCCGGGCCGCGGGTGGGGGCTCTGCGGGCGGCCCGGCGCAGCCCCCTCGGCGGCGGGGCGGGCCAGGGTCTCCGCCGGCGGCGGGCGGTGCTCGCGGTGCCCAATGGCTGCCCGCGCCCGGGCATAAAAGCGGCGGCGGCGGTCGCGTTGCGCTTCCCTCCGCTGGCCGGGCCCTCCGGAGCACCCCCTTCACATCCCCCCCGGCGCAGCAATGTGCCGCCCCCCGCCGCCGCTCCGCCTGCTCCTCGCCCTCCTCAGCATCCTCCTGCCGCCGTTGCTGCTGTTGCTGCTGGCGCCGCCGCCGCCGCGCCTGGCTGCGACCGCCGCCGGAGCCGGGATCCGCCGCGCCCGTGAGCCGGGTCCGGGGAGGGCGGGCTGGGCTGGGGAGGTCCCTGCCCCATCCCGAGGCGTTGCGGTGGGCGCCCGCTGCCTCCTGGCTGCTTGCTGCTCCCCGCGATGGTCTATGGGAGGTCTCTACGGGCTACCGTGGGTGTCTCTGTTCTCTCCGCTTCGCGGTGATGTAGCGGTCCCTGCCCCCGGTAGCATGCTTCCCACCATCAGGGTGGGAAGCAGCATGGTGGGGGCCTGCATCCTGTAGAGCCCTGTCCGGCTGCCTAGGGAGGCTGGGGGGTCCCTACTTTTGCGGGGAGGGCGGGGGACTAGAGGCAACAGTTCTTCCTCCGGCCCTACATGAGGTCCTGGAGTGCCCTTGGCTGGCGCCAGCCTGCCTCCCGCTGGGGCTGTGCTGGGACTCTCAAGCGGGAATCTGCATGGGGTGGGTGCCGGTGGCTGCGCTGCATGGGGTGGGTGCCGGCGAGTGAGCTGCAGGGAGGGAGTGCTGATGGGTGAGCTGCACGGGGCGGGTGCCGGAGGGTGCGTGTCCCGGCCACCCGGGCTGATCAAGGGCCGGGGTCCCTCTGTCCCACAGTGCCCGCCGGCCCCTCATGTGCAGCCTCACGCCAGGCTGCCTGCGGTGCCAGCTGCATCCCCGTACCCTGGCTCTGCGATGGCGAGCAGCAGTGTCCTGATGGGACGGACGAGCAGTGCGGTGAGCTGGGCAAGCTGCCACCCCTCCCCTGTAGTGGGGTGGCCTGCGGGATCTGCGCTGCATGGACATTGAGGGGCGCTGGTGCTCTGGGAGTGGTGGGGCAGGGCAGGGCAGGGCAGAGGCACCTCGCTGGCTCTGCAAGTGGCTCCTGTGTGGCCCCCTGAAGGGACCCTAGAGTTCCTGGGGGATATCTGGGGCATCGGGACATATTCTGGGTCCCGTGCTGAGCGAGGCAGCACCTCACCTGCCAGAGAATCCTGATCGTGGCTGCTGTGGTCCAGCCCCGTGGCAGAGACCCTTGTGCATTGCCAGAACCTGCCCCTGCCAGGACGGTGGGGGCCCTTGTAGCTGTGCCAGAGCGGGAGGTCCCAGTGACTGTGTGCTGTCCCTGCAGACGTTGCCTGTGGTGGGGACCCCCATGTTTGGCAGTGTGACGATGGCCGGTGTGTTTCTAGCAGTTGGCGTTGTGATGGTGTTACTGACTGCATGGATGGCTCTGATGAGCACGACTGTGGTATGTGGCCTGTGCTGGGGGGGGGGCTGAGGAGTGTGCCTGGGGCATAGGGCAGGTTGTGAGTGCTGCTCTGTTCCCCCAGTGTGCGGGGCAAAGAAGGTGCAGTGTCCTGGCACCCACCACTGCATCCCACACTGGGAGCTATGCGATCGGCACCAGGACTGTGAGGACGGCTGGGATGAGGAGGGGTGTCCCCAGCAGCCATGTCTGCCTGGACAGTGGCAGTGCAGGAACAGGGTGTGCATCATGGCTGAGTGGAAGTGCAATGGGATTGATGACTGTGGCGATTCCTCAGATGAAGATGTCTGTGGTAAGCAACGTGTATGCTCCTCAATGGGGTGAGATCCGTCTAGATCGTGTGTAATGTAGGTGGTATTTTGCCTTCCTGGGCCCCAGTTTCCCTTGGGATGGTGGCAAGCATTGCAGGAACCTGTTAATTCTTTGTGGGACTCTCTCCATGAATCTGGGACCCATGGCTTCCCCTGCGAGCTCCTGACACAAGCTGTGTGTGCCATAGCTCCCTGCCCACCTGGCATGGTGCGGTGCGATGAGGGGAAGTGTATCCTGGAGTCCCTGATGTGCAATGATGAGGATGACTGCCTGGACGGCACCGACGAACCCAGCACGTGCGGTGAGCTGCATGTGGCTGCTGGCACTGCCTGTGTGGCTGGGGCCAGGGGGAGCTGCAGAGCTGTTCTGTGCCACGTCTCACCCCTGTGCTGTGTTCCCGCAGGTCGGAGCTGCTTTGTACGCAACGGGGGCTGCGCGGAGACGTGTACTGACACGCACTGGGGAGTGCAGTGCTCCTGTGGGGCTGGCTGGGTGCTGCAGGCGGATGGACAGAGCTGTGCTGGTAAGGAGAGGTCAGGGTGTGCATGCTTCAGGCACGTGTGGCTTCAGCTGCCAAGAGTGGGGTCTCCCCAGAGCTAGTGCTCCTGTGGGAACACCTGCCTCCAACCCTACTCCTGCCTGCGTGCCATGCCTAGCCCTGCAAAGCCTGAGTCCAGTCATGTCCCAGCAGCAGCTAGTGCATTTTGGGGTTGGGACCCCTGTCCTGGGATCAAGGGATCCAGCCTGCCTGTAGTCCCTGGGGAGAGGTAGTGATGCTGTGTGCTCCTGGCTGCACCTATCCCTGCAGATGTGGACGAGTGCTCCCTGGAGTACAGCCCCTGCAGCCAGCTGTGCAGCAACACGCCAGGCGGTTTCAGCTGCTCCTGCCTCCCAGGCTACACCTTGTGGCACAGCACCACCTGCGAAGTGTCAGGTAGGGAGAGCTGGGAAGCTCGGGATGTCTGGGGGCTCCGCAGTGCCCCAGCTATCCATGGCCCCACTCACTGGGTGACATCCCCCTTGCCCTGGCAGACAACGCAACGCAGATCCTGGTGGCTGTGGGGGAGGACCTGGCCCTTCTAGATGTGCGGACCCAAGTCTATCGGCCCCTGCTCTCCACTGAGACTGAACCCCGCGCCCTGGTGTACGACCTGCTCCGAGAAACCTACTACTGGCTCACAGAGGATGGCGAGCTCCGTGTTCACCACCCTGGGAAGGGCACACAGCCCCTCTACCCAGGTGGGGAGGAGTGAGGTTGCTGGGTGCTTTAGTGGGGCTGAGAGGGGTGCTGAGAGCTGGGCTGCCACCCCAGTCCTGCCCTTCCCGTAGAGGAAGGGGCATCTTGGGTTTTGCTTCTCAGCTTTGAGAAGGGTGGCATGCCTTAAACTGGTCTGTCCCTGCAGATGCTGAGGAAGTGAACAGCATCTCCGTGGACTGGTTCACAGGGCAGCTGTACTGGGCCAGCAGCCACCCTCCAGCCATCTATGCAGGTCTGGGTGATGGCCGGGGCTATGTGACAGTGTTGGGTAAGGATGTGGTACCAGAGCAGCTGACAGTGCATCCTGCTGCAAGGTGAGAAGCCAGTGAGCCGGGGTTGGCCTGGGCTCCTGGGTGAGCAATGTTGGTGCTGACCACATCATGTCTGCTGTGGAGCTGTGGCAGCCCTGGTGTAATGCCATGAAGTGGGTGCTTAGTGCTTTCCCCCAGGTCCCTGTACTGGGTCAACCGTGGGCAGAGGGGCAGAACAGTCATTGCTGCAGCTGGCATGGATGGCTCAAACCGGCGGGAGCTCACTGTGGTGTCCATGGAGGAGCCTGTGGGGCTGAGCCTGGACCATGTGGCTGGCAGGCTGTACTGGATCAGCGAGTACAAGGAGGTAGGGCGGGCGATGGTGAGGTGGGATTTGGGAGGGTGGCCTTGGTTGCACTGTGATTATGGCTAATGCACTGGGGTCAGGGAGCAGTGCCCAGGTCTGGCACACATCCCTGGGCTGGGAGAGGGAAGGCACCACTGTGACCACTGTGCCTGCGGAACAGTGCCGGCTTGTGCGAGTGCCACACAGTCACTGTGCCTTGCCTTGTCCCCAGTCCATTGAGACGCTGCAGGTGGATGGTGGCGGGCGGCACTCCTTTCCTGCTGTCCTGCGGAGCCACACGGAGCCGCTGGGCCTGGCTGTGTTCGAGAGCCGGTTCTTCTGGACCGATGGCATGGAGCTGGTGTCGGCCACCCGGGCCTCTCCCCAGGAGCACGCGGTATTGCTCCGTGCCCCTGTCTCAGCTTTCACTGTCCTACACGTGCTGCAGCAGCCTCCCCGTGAGTACCCTGATAGTACCGTGATACTCTGATGCAACTCACCTGCACCAGTGCAGGACTGGCAGCATCCCTACTGCTTCCTGAGGTGCTGTGGGGGGACCGTGGTGCATCCTGGAGCTCACTGGCTCCTGCCTAATGGCTCTTCTGGTCCTGTGATGAGGGGGTGTTGGGTTGTAACAGAATGGATGTATAAACCTGTAGGAAAGCTGCAGAGTCCCATGGCTTTGAGTAGAGCTGAGCCCTCCTGCCTCATGTGATACTGCTACCCTGCGTGGGATAGCCAGCCATATCCAGCCCCAGGACAGCCCGAGGTTTTGGGGGATCAGGAGAGGCACAAGGTGTCATGGCCAACTGAGCTCTTAATGTTCCCTTGCTCCCAGGGGACACTGCTGCGTGTGCTCCTGGCCTGTGCAGTCACCTTTGCCTCCTGTCCCCTGTGCACCCTCGGGGCTACAAGTGTGCGTGTCCAGAGGGTCTCTTCCTCCTGCCCTCAGGAAAGTGTGCAGGTGAGTGGGGTCTGCGAGGTGGGCTTGGCTGTCTGGGGTGGGATGCATCCCTGTGGGACTCAGAGCGGGGCCATAGGGGGCTATGGCTTTGGTGGGATGAGGTTTGGTGGAAGTTAGAGGGGGTCAATAAGGGGCTGTGGCTTTGGTGGGATGAGGTTTGGTGGGAGTCAGAGGGGGGCAATAAGGGGCCGTGGCTTTGGTGGGATGAGGTTCCTGGCACACATCAGTGCTGTTGCATTTATGCCTTTGTTTATGCTGGTGACCCTGTCTGGTGCCCCTGGGGCTGCACTCACACACTGCTCTCGTACTTCGTAGAGCTGTCCATCATGTATGCGTCGGGGAAGACCATCTCCTTGGTGCAGGTGGGCCCTGGAGCACACAGCAAACAGGTGCAGGAGTGGCAAGAGCCCCTCCATCTGCAGGATGTGGACTGGCAGAGGTCAGTGCTCTACGGGACAGATGACCATGGGACACTGCTGCGTGTTGTGGGACACCCTGGCCGGAGAGAGGCCATTGCGATTGGGCTGCCAGGTAAGACCCTATGGGGTGATGGAGGGCATGCTCCCTTTCCTGGTGCTCTATGAGGCCTGAGGATCTCCTGGGTGCAGAGCACAGCAGTCCCATGGCATCCACCCTGGGGCTGTGCTGAGGCACTGGATAGCTGTGGCGTGGTTTTAGGGGCAGGGGAACCCAGGTGGAGGAGCAGGGTCATGGGACAGTCCCATAACTGCTTGTCTGCCTACTCTTGCCAAGTGTGCTCTGCTCGTGTGGACATTCGCTCGGGGAACCTGTACTGGCTCGCATGTAACCGGAGGGACATCGGGGTGATCCAGGCATCTGACATGTCCCCGCGCATCCTGCACCGTTCTTACAGCAGCATCCAGCACCTCTTCTTGGACTGGCAGAGGGGCATTCTGTACTGGCTAGCCGGTGGACAGCCCCTGCAGCAGCTCAGCCTGGCTGGGGGTGCTCCATGGGATGCATGGAACGAGACGTGGCCTGGAGACCTGCCTGCAGCCATGGATAGCAGAGCCTTCACCTTGCTCTGGAGCTCAGCCCTAGGTGAGTCCTGGTGGTCTGGAGCAGGGAGCAGAGGTGGTCACTATAGGCAGGAGTGACCTACATGCAGCAGGTCCCTGCCCAGGCAGTGTGGTGCTCATGGCTGAGCCCCTGCCCTCAGCTCAGAGGTCCCTGCCATAGCTGTGGGGCCACTATTCGGTGCCTGCAGTCCTCATGGTCCTACTATTCATCTGCCTTGCAGGCCTGCGGGCACTGAGTCTGACCAAGCGGCAAGCAGTCACCCTGGCATCCAGCTGGTCCCATGGCCTTGTGGCCGCCTTCGAGCCATACCTGCTGTCTGTAAATGGGACAGCTCTGCTGCTGTGGGACCGGAGGACGCTGGCCCTTGTGCTGTCCATACCAGCAGCAGGCGTGCAGGGAGTGGTGGCCTTCGTGGTCTCGGAGCCGCAGGCTGGTAAGAGTGGCTGTGGCTGTGTGCCTGGCACTGGTGCTGTACATGATGGGGTTGGGTGGCCTGTGCTGCTCTGAGCTGGGGCAGTGTGCCTGGCTGCTGACAGCCATGTGGGGTGCTCTCAGAGGGCTCAGGAGGGACAGCCCCCCAAATCCAGGCTCATGTTCTCATCCCTTTACCAGTGCTACCAAGCAAGGGGTCTGCCCTGCCACTCCCTCCCCCTGTGACTACCACTACAAGAACAGCTACAAGTACTACTGCTGCTCGGCCCACCACCTCCACCACGAGACCTACGCCAAGGAAGACCACCACCACTGCCCTCACCACTACTGCACCAACCAGCAGGGCTACCACAACACCATCCACCACCAGCCAATCCACATCAACCAAAACCACCCCTGCACCAACCACTGTCCGGACCATACCAACCAAGACCACTACTGTGCGGCGAGCCACCACCAGCATCACCAGCACCACAGCCATCACCACTCGGTCCTTGCCAACCAGGACCAGCACCACACGGACAACTACTACCACCCAGCACCCAACCAGTCCTGCCTGGGTAGTGCCACCTACTTCATCCCTCCCATCCAGCCCTGCATACCGCCTGACCCCAGTCCTCCATCTGTCCTGTCCTCGCACGCATGTGCCCTGCCGTGACGGCATCGAGTGCGTGGCCCAGGAGTATGTGTGTGATGGGGAGAAAGACTGTGCAGATGGCTCTGATGAGGATGGATGTGCCCAGCTCTGTGACACCCCAGGTAGGAGATGTTCTTCTGTCCTCTCTGCTGGGGCTTCTGGCTGTTTCCTGGTGGGTTTGTGGGACAGAACACTGGGAAAGTCTGAGTGTGTGCTGCGCTCTGATGCTTGTGTTGTGGCATGCTGATTTCTCCTGAGCTTGGGACTGGGCTGGAGGTGTTGTCAGAAGGGAACACTGCTGCTCACAGTGACCCTGATATGGCTGAGCTGAGCCTGCCTCAGTTGCTTTGCTTGGGTCCTAGGCTGCTGGAGGTGCACTGACTAGAAGGGACCAAGTCCTCCTAGTTGCTGTAGTGTGGGGCCATTCTATGTCCTGGGGGGGCTAGCAGAGGGTCTGGGCACCCTGGTTGCCTACTGCAGGCTTAGTAAGGTCTTTTGTGTCCCCAGGGGCCTTCCACTGTGCAAGCGGAGCTGTGTGCGTTGGGGCTGGGGAGCGCTGCGATGGGGTGCCCCAATGTCCCGATGCCTCAGATGAGACGGGCTGCTGGAGCCCCACGCAGGAGTGTGCCCTGCGCTGTGATGGTGCCACCCGCTGCATCCCAGAGAGCTGGCTGTGTGATGGCCATGCCGACTGCCTGGACCACACCGATGAGCAGGGCTGTGGTGAGACCTTGGAGCTGGATGGCACAGGGGCTCCTGGGGGGGTGCCTGCCCCAGAGGTGGGTGGACTGGATTTCCTCTGGGTCCAGGAGCATGCACTGCCCTGGGCAACCTGCTGAGTGGCTGGATGGGCAGTACCCTGAGCTGGTGGAATGGGGATGCCGATGGGGACTGTGCCATCACTCAGCCCTGTCCCTGCCTGCAGTGCCAAAGGAGTGTAGCCCAGCCGAGTTCCCCTGCCAGAACGGGCAGTGTGTGGCCCTGGCCCTGCGCTGTGATGGTGACCGTGACTGCCGGGATGGCTCAGATGAGGAGGGCTGTGCCATGCCCCGGCCACTGCTCTGCCGTACAGGGGAGGTGGTATGTCCCCACAGTGGGGAGTGTGTGCCGGAGGCCTGGCGCTGTGACGGTGCTGCTGACTGCATGGATGGCTCAGATGAGCAGGTTGGTGGGGTGGTGGGGACATTGCCTGCCCTCCTCTAGGTCCTGGGAGGGCTGGTGGCCCTGTTCACCTTCTGCCTTTGCAGGGCTGTCCCTGGGAGGAAGGACTCTGCAGGGACCAGCAGTGGGGCTGCTCCCATGGCCATAAGTGCATCCCTGATGCCTGGCGCTGTGATGGAAAGAGTGACTGCACAGACGGCAGTGACGAGGCTGGCTGTGAGCAGCAACCTGCTTTATCACTTTTGTGTCTTGTCCAGGGGAGTTGGGGGGTGCCCAGCACAGAGAGAGGTGGGGACGTGTCTGTGCTAAGGTGAAAAGCCCTGTGTGCTCTTCCCAGCATCTGTGGTGGCTCCAGGTCCTGGGTAGCTGTTGTTCCTCTAAGGCTGGTGGCCCCGGGATTAGGATAGCCTGAAGCCAGGCTACAGGCACAGCTTTGGATATGGCTGCAGTGATCCCATGATATCTTGTGGGAGCAGCTAAGTCTGCCAAAGCTGAGCAAAAGCAGCTGGTGGATGAGGCTCAGGGCAGCATTCCCTGTGTGTCCTGCAGGCCAGCCTGCTCCCTGCCATAGTGACGAGTACCCATGTGGGCTGGGGGCCTGCCTGAATGCATCCTTGGTGTGTGATGGCCAGCAGGACTGCGCAGATGGCTCAGACGAGGGGGGGAACTGCTCGGCGCCCTGCCAGCGGTCCTGTGCTCATCTCTGCTACCCATCACCCCAGGGCCCTGTGAGTGCCAGCAGCCCTGGTCCAGGGGCTTACCCCTGATCTAGCAGCAGGAGGAGCCTCATGTGTCTCCCGAGGGGGGACCCTGACAGCCTCTTTGCCCACAGTGGTGTTGGTGTGGCTCGGGCTATCGTCTGGGTGATGACGGTCTGTCCTGTATGGACATAGACGAGTGCACAGAGCAGGGTGAGGAAGCTTGCAGCCAGACATGCCTCAATACTCCAGGGTCTTA
The DNA here is from genome assembly GCF_963264785.1 of Psittacula echo. Lineage (NCBI taxonomy): Eukaryota > Metazoa > Chordata > Aves > Psittaciformes > Psittacidae > Psittacula > Psittacula echo. Next base: position 48,848,759 of record NC_137735.1, on the reverse strand, counting down.
CAACTGTAGCTGTCTCCCTGGCTACCTGCTAGAGCCTGATGGCCGCATCTGCAAACTCACTGGTAAGACATGAGATGGTCAAGCAGTGCTGTGGGTCCCTGGCACTCTGGGGTATACCAGCAGCTGGTGGGTACCTGTTCCCTCATGCCTGCTGCCAGAGGGAAAACCTTGTAGTCCCATGAATGGCCCTATCCCCTCTGCTTCTGAGGTTCCTCTTAGCTTTGAGCTGATTGGAAGATCCATCTATACTAGCTGGAGAACATGCTGTGCGGTAGGGCCAAGTCCCAGCAGGCTCCAATGTCTGAGAGTGCTTGCATTCACTGCCTGCATGTGCTGAGGCCGTGGGGCCACCAGTGCTGAGCAGTGTCTGGGTGGCTCTGTGTTGCCCCAGGACCAGAGCCTCTGTTGCTGGTGGCTGTGCAGTCAGAAGTGTTGTCCTATGGCCTGCGGAGTGGACGTGAGGAGGTGCTGCTGGCTGCTGACAAGGATCGCGTTGTCTTCTCGCTTGACTATGACCTGGTGGAGAGGAAGATCTTCTGGATGGACCTGGCCACAGAAAGCATCCGCTGGCAGGGCCTCGACTCAGGCAAGAAAGGCACACTGGTGAAAGGTATGCTGTGACAGTTAGCAGGCTTGGCGTCTCTGTGATTGTGTAATCTCCAGGTTGCAGTGGGGTGCCAGACTGTGTCCCCTTGCATGGAGAGGTGCTGGTGGGAACAGGACTGGAAGGAGCTGGAGCTCCTGGTGTGGAGGAGATCTGGGCTGGGAGTATTGTGTCAGAGAGCCACGCAGCTATCAGCACTCACCTCATGGGTGCATTGCAGGTGTAAAATCAGACTGTATAGCAGTGGACTGGCTTGGGAGGAACCTGTACTGGACAGATGGAGCAGCAGGGCAAGTGCTGGCCACTCGCCTGGGGGCTACCTGGCGAGGGACACCAGAGTACACTGTGGTGATGGATGGAGACCTGGACCAGCCCCACTCCCTGGTGCTCCAGCCTTTGGCAGGGTAAGGCTAGGACAAGAGGACATGGGGACCTCCTTGCCATCCCTGCCCTACTTTCCTCCACGGAGTCAGGCAAGAAGCTGGGGAAGAGTTGGGATAACCCCACCTGGGTGCTGTTAGGGCTATGTGACTGCAGCAGGAGACCAGGCACCTTCTCCTGTCCTGGGTGGAGCTCTCGGTGCACCCCTGATGGGATGGGAAGCCCCATGCTGTTCTTCTGGGCTGCCCATGATGCTGCGGCAAGTCCATGTGCTAGCACCTCTCTTTCCACCAGGCTGCTGTACTGGTCAGAGGTGGGGAGCCATCCACGGCTGATGCAGGCCACTATGGATGGGAGTAGGCGGCACGTGCTGCTGGCTCGGGGGCTGGGCTGGCCCACTGCACTGGCCCTCGACGCCCCCACCTGGAGGATCTTCTGGCTGGATGAGAAACTGGGCAGCATCGGATCTGCACATCTGGATGGCACTGGTGTAAAGGTGTGTGGTGGGGCACTAGTGATGGGGCCCTGATGGGGACCAGGGTGAGCACTCATGGCCTCTCTGCCAGGTCCTGCAGCTGAGCTGGGTCCGGAGCCCCTTTGCAGCAGCTGTGTGCGAGGGGCAGCTCTACTGGTCAGAGAGGAAGGCATGGTCCGTGCAGCAGGTAGACAAGGCCAGCGGCAAGAACGGGACTGTACTGCTCAAGAGGCACGGGCAGCCCCATGGCCTCCAGGTACCTACCTAAGGGACCCCTAAACCCTGCTGCGCCAGCCCCACTGGGGCTCCCACCATGCATGGCCCTGCTGTCCCCTGAGTGTGGAGCCACTGGGAGCTGCACCCCCATCCCAGTGGTCCTTGGGCAGCAGTTGCTGTGGTCAAGGGTCTCTCTTGGAGCATTCCTGCTTCACCATCCTGCCCCCAGCCAGGCTGCGTCCCGGCCTTGGGAGCATGGCATGGTGTGGGTCATGCTCAGCTCCACTGCTGGGTGCTGGTGCGCTGGTAGGGCTGGGAGGCTGAGCCTGCTCTTCTACAGGTGATGCACCCAGAGCTGCGCCCCGTGGCCTCTAACCCATGCGTGGCACGTGGCTGCTCCCACCTTTGCCTGCTGAGCGCCAGACACGTTGGGCAATGCCGGTGCCCCACCAGGCTGATGCTGGCTGCCGATGAGACCACCTGCCTGCCCCTCCGCGACTCAGCCTTTGCTCTCCTGGTGTCCCCGGCAGCTGTGGTGCAGGTACCATCCTCCAGAGCCTGCCCTGGGGGCTGCTGCCCTCATCACTGTCAGGGGAGCAGGGTCCACATCCTGCTGCTGCCTCCTTCCCACAGGTCTACCTGAAGGACCTGCCCACAACGGCTGGATCCCAAGGTTTCCCTCCCCACCGCGCCCTGCCCTTGGCCAAAGTGGTCCACCTGACAGCCATCGACTATGCAGTGAAAGACAAGAGCCTGTACTTTGCAGAGGTGGGCGGTGACTCCATCGGGCTGCTGCGCCTGAAGGACTCGGGCCGGCTGTCTTGGAAGCAGGCGGTGGCTGTGGAGGGCACGGTGACATCCCTGGCCCTGGACTGGCTGAGTGGGAACCTGTACTGGATTGGGGGGCAGCCACCCGGCATCCACGTGGCAGCTCCTGGGGGGCGGTGGGCCCTGGCGCTGCTCAGCAAGGGGCTGCAGGGCGCTGCCTGGCTGGCGCTGTGCCCTCGCGCCTCCACCATGTGCTTTGTCACAGCAGCTGGCAACCGCGGGCCCGGTGCTGTCGTGGAGTGCGCAGCCATGGATGGCACCGGCCGCAGGGTGCTCTGGAGGAGAGCCCGGGCTCCCACTGGCCTCGCCTTCGGAGGTGTTGGCACCCGGCTGTACTGGGCAGACCGTGGTGAGTGTGGGCTGAGCAGGGGCACTGCTGGGGGTAGCGGTGGTGCAGGAGCTCGGCCTGCAGGGCACAGCCCCAGGTGGCAGCCTGGAGCCCCCTATGTCCCCACGTCTGATGTCCCCGCATCTGCGTCCTGCAGAGAGAGGCACCATCAGCAGCATCGAGCTGGACGGGTCCCGCCCCCGAGTGGTGCGGGAGGGACTGCATGGCCTCTCCCTCTTTGCCATTGGAGAAGGCTTTCTGCTCTGGAGTACGACCTCAGCCAACGGTGAGTCCATCTGCTGTGCTCTGCCCAGCTCCTTCTACTGCACCGGAACACGGGGTCTCTACAAGCCCCTGAGGGGTGCAGGCTGCCTCTCCTGGGGTGAAGGGTAGGCTGGGGGTCCTCACCTCCCATCCTGAGCACCCTTGTGGAAGAAGATGAAGCGATGCCAATCCCATGTATCTTCAGGATCTAGCAGGATCTGGCACAGCCGTCTGGAGCGGGCTGAGAGCTGGTGGTTCCCAATGGAGCAGGAGTTGGTAGCCATGAAGATTTACAGCCAGTTCTCACAGGAAGGTGGGTCTGGGGCATCTGGGCAGTCGAGCCGTTCCCTGTGGTGGCCATGCTAATGCATGCTGTTTTGGCAGGCACCAACGGCTGCGCGAAGAGCAATGGAGGCTGTGCCCAGCTCTGCCTGCCCAACCCTGCGGGGCGGCTGTGCCGCTGCTCCCCTGGCTACCGCCTGGTGCGAGGGGTGGAATGCACGAAGGCATTGCCCTGCCCGGCCCCACTCCAGGCCTGTCCTGACCTCCAGACCTGCATCTCCAGAGAGCAGGTCTGCGACGGGCACCCCAACTGTGCTGATGGCTCTGATGAGTCTGACTGTGAGTTCCTGCCCGCAGCTGGTGTGTGCAGGGGTCCTGCCTGCCCAGTTTCCCCCAGTTCGAGAAGGGGAGTCTCACTTGTGACTGATCTATGTCCATCCTGCCAGGCCCTTCTCTGGAGGTGGGGACTCAGATCCCCGCGATGGCAACATCAGGAGTGTCTCATGTGGAAGAACAGAAACCAACCTTACCCACAGCTGCACACAAGTCCCTGCAGCCCGGCCCCAGCGTGCCTGCAGCCCCTGGTCCCAGGGAGCGTGGACAGCCCTTCCTGGTACCTCCCAGCACTGGGGAGGTGTTGGGGGCTGTGCCATGCAGCAGTGAGATGTGTAACCTACATGGGGACTGTGCCATCGAGGCTGGACGAGTGACCTGCCACTGTGCCCTGGGCTACCGTGGCGACTACTGCGAGGAGGCAGAGGTGCAGCCTGTTGCAGGACCTATTGCCCTGGGGGTGGCCGTGCTCCTGGTGCTTGCTGCTGCTGGTGTGGGGGCCCTGGCCTACATGCGGAGGAGGGACAAGCGGAGGAGGTGAGCTCTGGGGCTCTGCTGGGACAGGTACGACTGGGGATGGAGAGGGACAGGGTCTGCCTGCCCAGGGGCAGCATGGTGTCCTGAGGCATTCTTGGGGTATTTGGAAAGCTCCCATCACCCTTGCAGGCTACTACCAGGGATTATGGCAGGACCTTGGGATCTGCCCCATCTCAAGGAGGTGGCCATGCCATTCTCAGTTGTATTTTTGTTTTCCTTGCCAGGACCTCAAGCACTGCCTCTACCCGGGTGCTGACCTTGTACCACCGTGAAAGTGATCCCGAGGAAGAGGATGAAGAGGAAGAAGAGCTTCCCCCAAAGAGTGATACCTTTGTAAATGAAGCGTATGATGGGAAAGAGGTGAGCAGCATCTGGAGCAGGCTGTGATAGGGACCTCCCTGCCATTCGAGGGTGCCCCAAGGCCCCCCTGATATGCAGATCCCTCCCCAGGGCATTGGTGCCCACTCCTGAAGCAATATCTGCTCTCCTGCTGGGAGAGAGGGGGGGGGTGCCTGAACTCTGGCTGGTACAGGGACTGTCCCACTCCACCTGTGGCTGCAGCCCCTGTACCAAGGTGTAGGGTGGGCTCAGGAAGGCCAGCTCAGACTCAACCCTGATGCAGCCATCTCTGATCTCTGCAGGAGCTACCAGCCCCACTAAGGAAAGGAACATCTCGCTCTGATACTATATGTTCATAAAGGAACATTGTGCAGCATCTCTGGTGCCATTGTGGTTTGTGTGTGGGCTGGGAAGGAGAGGATGGTTTGCTCTTGCCAGCCCTCTAAGCTCTAGGGAACTTACAGTCCAGAGCAAAAAGCTTTGGGAGGTGTTTCAGGAAGTTTCCAGCTCCAACACAGCCTGTGAACCACTTGAATTTGATCACCCACTGCAAGGGTACATCTTGTGCCATGCCTTAACCACGCTTGGGGCCCCTTCATAGAATCGTGGAATGGTTTGGGTTGGAAGGGACTTCAGAGCTCATCCAGTTCCAACTCCCCTGCCATGGGCAGGGACACCTTCCACTAGACCAGGTTGCTCAAAGCCCCATCCAGCCTGGCCTTGAGCACTGCCAGGGATGGGGCAGCCACAGCTTCTCTGGACAACCTGTGCCAGTGCCTCACCACCCTCACAGGGAAGAGTTTCTTCATTCTGTCTAATCTAGATCTCCCTTCTGTCAGTTTAAAGCCATCCCCCTTGTTCTACCACTATATTCCCTTGTAAAAAATCCTTAAACATTTTTGTAGGCCCCGTTTAGGTATTGGAAGACTGTTGAAGGGTCTCCCAAGAGCCTTCTCTGTTCCAGGGTGTACAACCGCAACTCTCTCAGCCTGTCCTCATGGGAGAGGTGTTCCAGTCCCCAGATCATCTTTGTATCTCTCCTCTGGACTCACTTGAGCAGATCCACATCCCTCTTGTGTTGGTGCCCCCAAAGCTGGATGCAATACTCCAAGTGGGTTCTCACGAGAGTGGAGCAGAGGAGGAGAATCACCTCCCTCAACCTGCTGGTCACGCTCCTTTTGATGCAGTCCAGGATAAGGTTGGCTTTCTGGACTGCGAGCACACACTGATGGCTCATGTTGACCTGCTCATCACCCAACACCCTCAAGTCCTTCTCCCCAGGGCTGCTCTCAGTCCATTCTCCATCCAGCCTGTATTTGTGCTTGGGATTGCCCCAGCCTATCTGCAGGACCTTGTACTTCACCTTGTTGAACTTCATGAGATACATGTGGCCCACCTCTCTAGCCTATCAAGATCCTGTACGGCACCCCTCCCTGCTTCCTTCCCTCTTGATCCACTGTGTCTCTGCAGCAAGGCTTAGCTTGTTGACCAGGGTGTTTTGGGCTTGCCTGGCATAGAAATCTGTCTGAATAGCTCTGCAAGGAAGCTGGATTAGCTCTTGCCCTGTTATTCTGGGTGCTGAGCAGGATTTTTTAGTGCATTTCTGACCTCCTGAGTGTCCCTCACAAACCAGTGAGACCAGTTTTACTGCCTCACACCAAGCTAATGATGAAAGGGGAAATATACACTAGTTTCTTACCCTGTGATCTCTTCTCCCCTCCTCTGAAGTGACTGTGCTCAAGGAAGGAGAAACCTCTTTCAGATTTGATTTTTGACCGTGGGGGAAAAGTCCCTGAGGAAGGTGATATAAAAGCAACCTGTCCTCTTTCACAAACCTTTTCTCCCTGCTTCAGGCAAAGCATGGGGGAGCTGGGTTAGCTGTACCCCCTGGCTCCTAGCCTAGCCTGCCTGGCAGAAAGCCCATAACCATACCACAGCACAGATCCATTCCTCTTCATTTATCCTGCTGTTTGCACAGTCCTGAGTTGAGCAGAGACATGTGGGGGTGCTTCCCATCTGTATTCCCAGCCCAGAAGGCTGCACATTGCTAACCTGTACCTTACTCATGTTAAAGAGAAAGGTCTTTGCCTGAGATTTCCTGCAGCAGTGTCAGACATCCAATTCCAGTGGAAACAATAATGCAATAATTGAGTGGTAGAGCAATAGGGACAGATTGAGCTAGATGCCTCTGGAGAGGGACCCAGAACAAAGAAATCCCTGGGGTTTGATACCCTTACAATCTATGTACCTGTTCTTCATAAGTTCTTCACATGCCTTGCACATGCCTCTTGGTTCAGTGGTGATTTTTCTTCTGGGGTCTTCTTGTTTCTTACTGGATTCTTCCTCTGTCTCCCGACATGCCGTTAGCTGCTCTATCTAGACAGGTTGCAGCTTTGGAAGTACAGGTTTTCCTGCAATTGTTCCTACTCCTTTGTCATCTTGGTTTGTTTCCCATTTTCCCAATTGTTTCTTTACTTCTGCTGAGCAACCCTTCTCATACATGGTTTTTGGGTCTGACAAACCTGGCCTTATGCTCTGGTTCCCCGATTCCCACAAAAATAACATTTTTTGCTGACATTTTCTGTTCTCTTCTATCTCCTGGCCTTAGCCTAAAGCCCCTGCTTGATCTTTCTTTTCCTTGACTCCTACCACCTCTCACTCGCTAATTCCTGGCTAATGCTGCTGCCAACAAATGAATCTCCTGCTATTTTGTGTTCCTTTCTTTCATTAGTTCAACTTTCTGCTTCTCTTCAAGACCATCATACATGAATACAGACACACACAATCTCTTGCAAACTTTCTCTTTGCCATGCTGGCAATCTTGAGTGTGTCATTAAAGTTCTGTGGTGTCATTCCTCTGTATTTGAACAGAGCTTGTTGGAGCCATCCCCAGAAGTCGCTAGAATGCTCATCAGGTCTCTACCTGTATTCTTGTACTGAGCTGATGGTCCTGTTTGCTCCTAGCTCCCCACATACTTTAATGGCTTCTACGAGATTTCAGAGTCATGTCTGACAAACAGCTCAGTCTCATGCCTGATTATAGTCCCAGTCTGGATCATTTGCTGGCTGGGAGTTTCTGTTTCCTTCCATCTGTTGAGTCAGTTCAGCATCCTTATTAATGATTTTTTCCCTCTCATCAGGTCTGAGTACCTCCACAATTGAGATTGTACCCAGGGCATGTGTTAGAAAATAGTTGAGCGTTCTCCCTCAGTTTCAGCATTTCACTTCCCTGTAAGGCCGTCACTAGGATTCCAAGGTTGGTTAGTAAATACATGCAATACAGGTTGGGCTCCACCTGCCACTCCTGGTTGCATGGCAGCAGGATTAGGCACTACATTAGAAGTCAGAGGACAGATTCTGGCAGCAGAGCAGAATCAGAAAACTGAGAAAGAGCATTAGACATAAAAGGTGGGGTGGGACATGTTTGGGGAGTCAACGGCCATGACCACAACTGTTACCCCAGGTCTAATTCCTCTTCCCTTGGCCGGATGCCTCCTTGCCCATGCCCAATTATCCCATATGTACCAACAATCCATTTGACAAGGGCTTTCATCCTCTAAGTGGTGCTGTAAATAAGTGAGTCTTAATTGACTGAATGTTCCATGGGGTGGCAGAATTTCCGAGAGGGCCCCACCAGCTTCCCTAGTAATAAACGGCCATTCCTTCTGGAACAGGGCCACTGCATGCTTTTTAGATAATTGAGCTGTGCCATAAATCTTTCCCCAGTTTTGCAGTACATTGGCCAAGGGTGTCCCCTCTTCTATGCCGAATTTATTCACCATTACCAGAAAAAAAAACCTGTCAGGGAGACACAAGGTTTAGAAGGGACCATCTTGCTTTCTAAACTCCTTCTCAGAGAGAAGTCTATGTGTGGATAGATGCAATCTTCATTACAGAATTAGTCAATAGTCTGTATCTAAAAGATTGTATTTCCTGTTGCTAAGAGGAACTCAAACCCCTTCTATGTGCATCTAATGCTGATCAGGCTGCACACCCATACACAAGCTGCAGCAGTGGAGGGACTCAGACTCACTACAGCACTGTTTCTGGATCTGCTTAGAGAATTTTAACACCTACCCTTTGATGCCTCCTCCTCTAAAGGTCCCAGGAGCAGAATTCACCCAATGTCAGCAGTTAGATGGAGACCAGAGGATCTGGAGGTGGTGGTCTAGGATCCCACCTGGGTCACCAACCTGTTAAGGAAAGGTCTTTGCCCTAGGTTTCCTGCAGCAGAGTGTCAGACATCCAATGCCAGGGGAAAAATAATTTAATAATTGAGCTGTAGATCCATAGGGACAGCTTGAGCTGGGTGCCTCTGGAGAGGGACCCGAAACAATGAAATCGCTGGGCTTTTATACCCTTACAATCTATGTATCTGTCCTCCATATGCCTTGCACATGCCTCTTGGTCGAATTGTGATTTTTTTGTTCTGGAGGCTTCTTATTCCTTATTGGATTCTTCTTCTGTCTCCAGGCAGATTGTTAGCAGCTTTTATCTGGATAGGTTGCAGCTTCTGTTGATGGTCACGGCTTCCTTATCTTCCTGTTTGCACTTGTCTCAGGGACTCCTTTCACATAACTAAGCAACAGTTCAAGACAAGTTCAACCTTTCTAGGTTGCAGCTTGCAGCTTAAGGCTTCAGCAATGTTAGATACTCATGCTAAGCAGAACTACTCATACAAAAGAATACACTTAAAAGAATTCAGCTGACTGAACTTTATTTACAACACTCACGTGGGAACACTGGAGCTACCTTTGCCCAAGCTGCTGCACAGTGCAGGAAGATGAGCTAAAAGCTGCATGGAGAGACTGCAGCCAGGGCTGATCCTCAGCCCAGCACAGCTTTGGCACAGTTGAGGGACCTGAAGCACAGTAGGCTTTTGAGGAGGTTGCAGAGACTCAAGCCAAGTCCTTGGTCTTGTTTCCAGCCTGCTCTGAGGTACCCCAAGAGAAGGGCATGGCTTGGAGGGGCAGGAGCCAGTGCTCCTCTCAGTGCCAGGCAGGCATTGTGCCCACTGCTGTCCCTGTGTTGGGGCTACAAGTCAGAGTCACAAGGCAGGGTGCTCCTCCACTGCTGTCCATGTCGCTCGTCCTCCAACACATCCCAGGGATTGCGGTAAGCCCCAGTGGTGGGGCATGTCTCAGCCTCCAGCACAGGGCTGGGGGGCAGTTTGGGGGCCCTGAGCTTCTTGCAGCAGTGGTGGAAGCTGAGGGCGAGGGCCAGCCCCCCCAAGATCTCAAAGCAGCTTCCCAAGTAGCTCAGCACCAAGCTGTAGCCTACAATCAGTGTGCTGCCAGCCGGTGCAGGCAGTGCCCACAGCTCACGGGTGTACCAGGAGGCAGGCACAAGGCTCAGCAGCCCTGAGAGGAGCAGCACAATCCCTGCCACGCCAGCCAGCGTGTGCCGTGGCTCCTCCTGCCAGCAGCGAACCCCCAGGGCAGCCACCACCAAGCCCACCAGAGTGAGCACCAGCGAGGAGGGCATCATCCCTTGAGCCACTTGCACAGGCACCTGCTTGAAGTAGCCCAGCTCGTCAGCTTGCCCGCAAAGGCGGTTGTGGCTGCTCTGCCGCTCCGTGCAGATGTCCCAGATGCCCTGCTCCGTGACGAGATCAACGGGCTGGTCGGGTATAAGGCTCACCTGCCGCCAGTTGGGTGCCAGTGTGCCCGTGAGAGTCAGCAGGAGCCCGCAGGGGCATAGGACCAGCCCCACGATCATCGCTGTCGGTGTCCGCATGCTGGGGAGGTGGGTGAAGAGGCACAGAGGTCCGCGGGGAGGTCCGGGGGAGCCGGGGCCCGCTGCTCGTCACCCGGTCAGAGGAGGTGTCCCTGGTGCCCCAGCGCTGCTCGGCGCAGGCAGCGGTGCCCCGAGGCGAGGCAGCAGCCCCGGAGCCCCGCAGGGTGGTCCGTCAGCCCGGCACCCAGGCTGTGCCCGAGGCATGGGGAGGTGCCAGCGGCAGGAGGAAGTGCGGGCAGGGAGGAGCCCGGTACAGGCAGGGCTGGCCGGCACCCAGCCCCGAGCGCCTGCACCGGGATCGGGGGCAGGCAGCCGTCACGAGATAGAGTGGGCACTGGGACATCTCGGCGTCACACCGGGGCTGGGCAGCGCTCCGTCCCCACGCTTCCCTGCTGGGGAAGCGCAGGACCCTGCTATAGCTCCATCAATTAAACTATCTACTGGATTAATGTGTGAAAGTCATTAAGATGAAATGCTAGCGGCTCTCACGGTTCGTAAGGACCCCGTGGTATCCCCAAGGCCCAGGAGACCTGCCCAGACCCTGGTCTACGTTTTCATAGAATCACAGAATCATTTATCTTCTTGCTCTTCATCCCAGCAAGCATCTCCTTGGTCCTTCGAAGACCACTCCTGAGATCAGCTCTGCTCTTCCTTTCTCAGGCTGCGCTCAGAGGCCACCAGCAGGGACAGCAGCTTGGCTCCCAGTGAGAAAAGTCCCTGGGATATCCATTGAGAGAGGTACAGGAAGTCACCGCATTTCAGAACCCCTATGTGGGATTTTGAGCCACAAAAGGCATTGATCTTGGGCCTCTGATTTTCATACTGCCAGTCACGCTGAGCCCAAAAGAGGGCAGCATCCTCCGTGTATTAATTTGGGATGATGAACCCCAGCTGATCTGGAGGGCTGGCTGCATGTTGTGCTCCACAGTACCTCTGCACCGCCATGGGGTCTGTGTGGGTCTCTGCTGCACCAGCTGCGCCCCAGCAACCTTCCCTGTGCCTCTGTCCTACAGCTATTCCTGAGTGTTCCCAAAGCCGTGCTGCTCTGTGGGTGCCACATCGTTTCAAGGACAGATAGCGGAACTGTTAAACACTGGATCTCAGCCCAGCTGGAAGGCAGGGTGGATTGGGCTCAGTCAGAGGCCCATGTTCCCAGCTGCGCCTGCAGGGCAGCAATGCTGACAGCCAGTTGTGCGTAGCTTCAGATCAGGGACACCCGGCTTTGTTGTAAGCAGGTAGTAGTTTGCTGAAAATTGGCACTCCTCAGCTAAGAAACTAAGCTAAGGGGTTACTCTCATTAACTTCCACCCTACTCCAGACATGCCAAGCCACCCATTTCTGCCTATGGAGCTGTGGGTCCAACCAACACACCAGCTGCTGCCTGCCTCTTGTGTTGCCCAAGGCTGCCATTTGCCATAGGACCCCAGCCCTGACCAGAGCTGAAAGAGCCTGAAATCTTCTAGTCCTGACTCTCACAGGAGGCTGTATTTTTCTTTCCAGTTGGACATGAGGTGCAGGTTAGGTGTGAGAAGACATAGTTCCCTTTGGAGAGAGGGAGGCAGAAGGAATGGGCTGGAGGAGAGCTGGGTGGCATGGTGAGCCTCGGTGATGCATGTCAGTGCTGTTTGGCTCCTCCCAAGCTCAGGAAACTTTTACCGAGGTGAAAAGATGCAGCTTGGTGGCAATGCTGGCAGGTAAAGCAGTGGTCACCTGTGGACCAGCCAGGCTGAGCTGTAGCTGTGAGTGCATGGGAGCAAGCCCTGAGCCCTGTGTGGCTGACAAGGGCTTTGCTCCCCATCCCAGATGTTTGTGTGTGGGCCATGCTCCAGCCCTGCTGGAAAGAGAGGAATTCTGCATCTTGTCAGATTTGCTCTTATTTTGTCCAGACAGGCCAAGAAACCTAGAGGCCTGCAGCTCAGGATGCAGGGGTCCCACAGGTACCCCCACCCTCGGCTTTGCAGTGCCTGCCCTAGGATGCCTCTCCGTACAGCACCTTCCTCCTCCCCTTGTCTGCTCCCCCAACAATGCTCAGCCCCTCCTGCCCTCACTCCCACAGGGCTGAGTATAGAAGGTGGCCACTGCTTGGATCTGCACCAGCAAGTGGAAGCCGGGTGCTGGGAGCATTGCAATTAAGCACTAGGGTCAGGTTTAACAACCTGGGCTTTTGCAATTTATTAATTATGCCCTGGAGGATGCATCTGCCCTTTGGGCTGGTGCCCAGGCTCCTGACTGGGGTGATGGTAAGCAGATTAGGTGATGTGGCCCTGATGCTGGATGACCTGCCCTGAGTAAACTCGGGAAGGAAACGGGATTAACAGAGCTGTTTCCCGATGCCACAAAGTTATAGATTGTTCATTTCTTCCCTTTTACTTTCTAATGAGGCAGTATGAAAAGCAATTCAAATCAGAGCCTGGCCCTCTCCAAGCTCTGGGGAAGCATTTAGAGCCATCTGGTCTCAGAGATAAAATGGCCTGGCTGCAACTGCCTTCCTTCCCACATTTCCCTAGCTGCTGAGTGGGAAGAGCCACCTTTCTTGGTGTTTCCTACTTCTCCAAGGCTGTGACTTACTTTTTCCTACCTTAGCAGAGTCACCTCTTTAAGAACGTGGTAGAAACTTTATCCAGACCTGGCTGAGTTAGCTTGCGTTTGTAAATTGGAGGAACAGCAGAAGGCCTTGAACTAACTGGAACTGGAAAAGATCCAGGGCAGGGTGGTCAGAGCTTGAGATTGACTACAAAGGAAAAAAAAAAGACTTAAAAAGAAATCCATGGTGGGCTATTGGGTGTTGAGTGGCTGCTTCCAGCCTCAGATACCCTGCGTTGTTGAAGGCTGGGAATGCATTCAGGGCAGTATTGCTGTGTTCAGCCTGTTCCCTGCCTCCCTAGGTGTCTGCTTGCAGCCACTGGTGGTGATGAGACCCCAGACTGGACAAGTATTAGTGTCTCTTACATGTCAGTGGCTCAGTGTAGGATCAGCGAGGATAAGACTAGTCGCTTTTGGGTTAAACCATTATCATACAACTGAGTAGAGCTTGGTGTAATAGCTGGGCCTTTCCGAATGCCAGAAATGGCCACAGCTGGGGAACACATGCACACAACAGTCTCCATAGCTTCCTCTGTAATCCTTAGTGCTTTCGAAAAGTGGCTTCCTGCATGAAGGCAGCTCTGCTCCTTCACTGTCTGCTGTGCTCATGGCACTGAGACCAGTATGGGACAGGGTATGTATTTGTGAAGGGGTTACTCTGACTCCTTCCCCTCACTGCTGCGGGACTTGTCCTCAGCAGCAGCAGGATCTCTCAGCATCCTGTTTGCTGTGTGGGGAAGAGCAGGGGCCAGGGCTGTTTAGCAGAAGCCTGCAGCTGGCAATTCCTGTTTACATCCCACTGACCCTGGGGCTTTGCCTGCATTGTATACAGCAAGGTCCCCCCATACCACCACACTGCCTGCATGTCATGCAAGTTAGATGGTACCTGACCACTTCTTGGGTTCAAAGAGGCCATGATGGACTCTGAGCCATGTGGCATTCAGGGCTGCAGACATGACAAACACAGTGTGTGCACTGTGCCCCACTGGGCTCCCCTGTGCCTGGCAGGTGCCCAGCAGGCACAATGCTTGATCCTGGCTGCATCTTTCACCCTCTCTCACCTTAGGAGAATTCACTTTGCAGAGCACCACGTCCTGCCTGCTGTGTGAGATGGGGACTGACTGGGGATGGCACTCTGGGGGGGCTGCAGTTTCCCCTGGTCTAGCTCCCTGGACAGGTCTACTAGCCACCTGTGTTTGCCTCTCTTTTGTGGTTGAAACCCTGCAGGCTGGAAGCAAAGCAGGATGGCTCCAACAGCCCATGCTGGACTTGTTTAGCATAAGACCTGGTTGTCTGAGCCTCTCCTTATGCCCCATTCTGCAGGAAAGTCTGGATGGAAGGAAAGAGGTGTCTGGATTGAAGGAATTGGCTCTGACTGTTCCATTTTTGCTGCTTTTTGTTCTAGAATTTGGAGTAACGGACTTTGTAAGAGCGCAAAAGGAGGGTGTCCCATTGACAACTCATTGCTTTCAAGCCATGGCCCAAGCAGCGTGTGAGTGCAGCCAGGACACACTCTGCATTGTGCAAACAGCTGCAGTTGCAATGGGCTTCTCCCAGACTGACTCCCAGCTTCCTCCCTGGACACACACACTACTGCCTTTGTGCCCGCTGGGAGGCCAAGGACAAGCCCCCAGGAAAGACAGGGTCCTCCTTGCTATCTAAATGTGGAACAGACATCTGTGTGTCCTCCCCAGAGCATGGGCAGCGGTAGTCGGCACCCAGTATGCGGCTCCATGCTCCAGCTCTGCAGCCTTCAGTGCAAGATGTCTGCAGACAGATTCATTAGCCTTCCATTTGCCCATTGACCTGCCACACTCCAGACTGGCCATGGTGCTGATGGTAGCCTCGAGGATGCACTTCAGAGGGGCTATCGGAGACCAGGGGATGTATTGAGTATGCAATGGTTTGCAAGCCCTGTGCTGTCAGGTCCCACTTTGGGGCTGTGACCCAGCAGTGGCTTATCATGCTCAGGCCTGTGGCTCACAGGAGTCTTGGCTGTTCCATCTGCTCAAAACTCAGCATGAGGGAGCTGCATAAACCCATGCCATTTGGGGGCAGCATCCTGTAATGCCTGCAGGGAGCAGTAAATCCATCAGCGAGTGCTGAGGTTGTTCCCGCTTTGTTCCTGCATCCCAGCTGTGACTCTGAACACTATTCAGACTAGGTCTTGGGAATGAGTTGCTGAAAGCCTTATTAGGTGCCCCCCAGGTATTCAGTCACCCGTTAAATTCCTTCACTTTCAAACTGCTGCACTTGAACTTGCCAGATTGCCAGTGCTGCTTCTGAGTCTTTGCTTTCAGTTCAGAGAATATCTGAAAAGCGTTTTTGCATCTATATCTGTTTTTGTCTGGCTCGGTGCCGGAATGGTTGAGAGCAGTTTGGACATGCAGTCCTCATGATGGGTTTCAGCCAGGGAGAAGAGAGCAGCTGAAGCTATGTCTGGCTGCGTGTTTGTCCAGTTCCTGGGCCACAGAGCTTGGGAGCTAAAGGGCAATGCCAGTGCCCGTGGGTACAGGGCACGTTGCAACTGGCAAGGCAAAAGCAGCACTTCATGTTGGGGTTCATGTAGTTACTGTACATGTGACTCATCTGCGCTTACTTTGATCTCTTGTTGGGCTGAAAGGCCTGAAACCAAAGCACAGATGGCTCATGACTGTGCCTTTATGTATTTTCTAGCAGTTGGGTCAGTTCTGTGGGCCAAACCGCTGGATGTATGGCCCAGGCTGAAGGAGAAAAGGCCTGCTTAAACCTCTCCTCTTGAGAAAGCCCTGGGCAGGAGGCAGTTGGGTTCCATGCCTGTTCTGGGAACTGAGAAGCAGCATGACTTCTGGGCTATGGGAATTTTGTTCTGATAGTTTGAGATGGAAAGATAGTTGTGTCTCTCTCCCATGTTACTCGCTGGTGAACAGATTGCCCTGGTTTGATTCGCAGGAGGATCCTGCCCCCTTTGGAGAAAAGCACAGGACTCTTCCAGGTTAGTCAGGAAAATCTTGCAAAAGAAAGGAAAATCATAGAAAATCATAGAATAGTTAGGGTTGGAAATGACCTTAAAATCATTTAGTTCCAACCCCCCCGCTAACACTTTTCTTCTTGGCAAGGAGTCAGATCCATGCAGCACATCCTGCCTTCAATGTACTTGATACCATCAACACATACTTTTGAGTGGGTCAGTGCATCAGTGGAGACAAAACTAATTGATTTTGGCATGGAAAAGCCAGTGGAATCACCAGCCACAGAGAATGTGAAGTATAGGTACAAGCAAAGCAGGATTAGTCTTGGGTATCTTGTGCCTTCCCTTTTATATCAAGGTAAAATACCACCCCTGTAGACCTGTGCCCTGCGGTTCTGCCACCATCTGCTTCTTTCTAGCCTTGTGTCCCCTTGGGGAAAACAACATTGTGCCTGGACCTGTCATCTGAATGTTTAAACACACATGCATGGCCAAAAAGCCACTGGCATATGGGCTGGGGCAAGAGGAGAGTGTGTGAGGGGGAATATCACCATTTGCCATGGTTCTTATCTTCTCATAATATAAATTCACTGGGTAAACAGCATTACTGGTAGCCCTCATCAAAGGGCTTTCTGCTGCTGTATTTCAAAGACTGATGCTAAATCATCAGGGTGAGGAAGTTCTTTATGAAGTGTAACAGAAGTCCTGCCTTGTCCTAAAATTCCAGGCTGCTTCCAAGCTCCAAGAGACTCCTCTTCTCCTAGAAGGATTCCCCGTGTGCTGCATATATGAAGTGCCTGGCAGGACTTTTTTCCATGAAAGCTCACATGAGCTACAGGATCACTTGGCCCTGGGATATACGGGTGCCCTCACTCAGAGACTGGGAAGCTTAATACCAGTGACAGAAGAAAGCTGTCATGTAGGTGGATGGGATTTTGGTCACCTGATAAAACATGGAGGACTGCAGGATGGGGGTCTTTCCTCCAGGATGGGGTGGCCTGACCATTCTTGCCCTGGGAGATAGGGGAGATTTCTACTGGTGATATAAGCCTGTGCCCCACTCAGATGGGGCATTCTCACTGATGTGGCTGGGTGTTTGTAGCTGGCTTCAGGGCTGCCCTTCTCTGTGGGTGTCCAGGGCAGTCATCCTTGGCCACAACATGTTTCTGGAATCAGCTCCCTCTCAAAGCAGGCAAACCCTGCAGGCTACATGGAAACCTGGTACCCAACAGTATTCCCATCCTGGTGGAGTTCCATTAAGGCTAAGCTATAATGAGAGCAGCTGACCCTGGCTAGCTGCCTGTCCCCATCACCCTTGCCTCTGCTGGCCACTTGGGCAGGAAGGAGAGGGCAGGTAGACACAGCAGTCATGGACAGGGAAAGCTAGGGTCAACCACCTCCATGCCTTAAGTATGAATCCCTCTGTGGCACCAGTTTGGTCCCTAACACTTATTCAGTGATGGGAATAGAGCTGCAAACATCCTTAAAACATGTGATGTGTCCTCCTCTCCACCACTGGAGGAAGGCTTGCTTCCAGCATGTTCCCCCGCCTGGTTTGTGGCCTGTGTCATCCCACGTCTCACTCTTCCCTTGGGTTGGATTGATCTGATTTCAAAGCATTTCACACCTCACTTGATTGAATTTCATCTGACGGATGTCAAATCCTTTTTTTGCCAGGTCTCCAAGGTTATCCAATGAATCTACTTTCTGCTATTCCTCTGGTCTTGTTTTCTTTAACATTATCCACAATTATTTCTGATGCAGCATAGCGTGGCTATGTCCACAATACAGAAGCATTGAATAATGCCAAAGCCATTTTCCTGCTGTTCCTTTCTATATATGTCCTTCTAGTCTGACTGTAAGCCATGAATAGCTCTTGTCACCAGATCAAGGTGCTATTTTTGCACTACTTCTACATCCATCTTTCATCCAGATGGTATTTCCCATTCTGACAAGAAGTATGAACGGGATAACACAAAGCCCTCTATGGAGGTCAAAATGATCACATCTGCTGCTTACCCTATATCTGCTAAATCTTTGAGAGAGGAAATTTAAATGGTTTGGTGTAAAATAGTTCTCAAGAAATCCCAGTTGTCCGCTTCTCAGCTCCCGTATTAGCCTGCTGGTGCCTCTGAATTAATCCTTTGTGCAAGTCGAATTTTCAGGCACTGAATTATGGATCTATAACTTGACTTCAAGCCTTTTAAAAGGAATGGCTCGTTCTGTGCCATTTCCTTGGTTCTGCTCCAGCCCTCCAGCAGTTCTTGGAGAGCGTGGCTTGGGAACTGGAGATGGCTCCCCCTCTGATAATGAGTGTTGCTGCAGCTCATACACATTTCACCTAGCTGAAAGTTCGTGAACCTCCTCTTTCGCAATCCTGGCCCGTTTCCCGACCCCTTTTCTGTTCATCATCATGGCTAAATGCCGGGGCGAGAGCTTGGCTGTAGGTGCTTGAGAGGGAGACTGCAAAGTCTCAGCTAGTTATCTTTTTATCTTGGTGGTTTGTGGAGGGTAATTGATCCCTTCGGTGAGTTATTTGCCTCTAGATTCGACTTTTATGTGAAAATTAAATGCAAGAAAGGCAGCAGAGTCATTAGTTTCTTCCATTTGCTTTCCTCAAATGAACAACAGTGATAGTCTCACCCACTCCTTGGTCCTTCCTCTTCACCCTCCTACAGTTGCTTCTCATGTCCCATCACTAGGTTTTCAGCACACAAGCTATCTTCTCACTGGTAAGCACTCATTGGCAATGAAAACACTGGGCACAGTTAGCTAATTCAGTCTAAGGCCACCTCCAAACATTTGAGCTTTGCTAATTCTTAAATCTTTCCTCTGATCCTCTCTTTTCCTCTCTCCTCCCATTTATAAAAAGCTGCTTGCAACGAATTACTCCTGCAGCACTGGGATTTCAGCCTGGACGTTAGGAAATGTCTCCCCCGAGAGGAGAGGCAGCCCTGGGACAGGTCTTCAAAGGGATGGTGATGGCTTGCCACCTTTGGGGCTTTCTGAGTGTTGGTTGGACAAAGCTGTCTGCATCAGTGTTGGCGATAGTCTGCTTCAAGATGGAGGTTAGACCAGAGATTGTGGAGGGCTCTTCCAGACAATGCTGCCATGAAAATATCCAACACCTTGGGTGACATGGTTTAGTGTGAGGTGTCCCTGCCCTTGGCAGGGGGGTTGGAACTGGATGATCTTAAGGTCCTTTCCAACCCTAACTATTCTATGATTCTATGATTCCATGAACACGTACCAAAGCTGGGTTATTGTCCTGCATCAGGAGCACATCTGCATTGCGCTTGGGCACAACAGTGCTTTCCTTTCGTTTGGCCAGGTGTTAGTGCCCTGTGAAGTGTGCCTATATTGCTCATACGTACAATGGAAACACAGCACGTGCAGAAGAGCTGACCTTGCATTCCTCCCTCAGGCCTGCCACTTTATTTGAAATAGCCTTACCGAAATGTCTGAACTTGCAAGTTTGCTGCTGAGCTTCCTGAGCACCAGAATCTGTGATTTAATAGCCCAGGCTGGGAATGGGTGCATCTTTTCCCATGGCCAGGACTGCCCTGGCTGCCCTGGGTGCTGGTGCCTGTTCCGTTGTTTTGCTGTCTTTGCTGCTTCAGCAGTAATTAGGATAAGGTATAATTACAAAGTTTGCCCTGGGACATATGCAAGGCCACTGAGCTGCATTGCAAAGTCCTCTGTGTTTTCTGCCCTTTTTTGCTCCGTGACAAATGCCTGACCTCTGGTTTAAAGTGAGAAGCTAGTGGTAATGTAGGTATGAGCTGGTACCGTGTTCCTTGCTTCCAACTTCATCCTCCAAATCTTGCCATTCATCTGGCCTCTCCAGAGTAACCTGTGGGTACTCAAGATGTCAAATACTCTTGGCAGTTTTAGAGGCAAACAAATCATTGTAGCTTAGGCTCCTGGTGGAGAAACTAAGGCCAAAGAATCTGGAGATGTGTCTTGGAGGACAACATTTTCCTTGGGAAGGAAAGGTGCTGCCATATTTTGGAGACACTGAGGGTCATCCAGACAGCACCAAGCACCACTAAGACCTTGTCTCTTACTGCCTGGCACAGAGCAGACATGTTTGGAGAGTGGGCAGATGGTATCACCTACAGATGGCTCAGCCTGGCTCTTCAATCTAGCCTTTCACGCCAGTGCCTGCTTTTGGAGGATGGAGCAAGGAGCTTCCTCCCAAGGCACACCCCAAATCTGGCAGCAAAGAAAACCCAGTTTTTCCAGGATTTTCACTGCAGACCTTGGAACATGGTGGCAGTTTGCAGCTTGGTCCCTTAACAAACTTGTGCATGTCTCTGCTAACTACCACCGGTAACTGTTCCCTGGGCCCTCTTATTCACTCAGACCTACCTTGTCCTTGCATGCCAGCAATGCCTCAGGAGCTGGGCAGTTATCAGAAGACAATGAATCACCTAAAACATCCGCTAACTCATTCTGTAAGAGCTCCTCTTACTCACAGCACAAATTCCAGCTCTCAGCTGCTGTGAACATTTTTTACCCACATTAAATTCAGCCTCTCCCAGTTGCATTTTGATCCATCTCCATGAGGGACACGGGCACACATAGCTACAAGACAAGGTCAGCAGCTGGAATCAGGGAGCAAGGCTTTCCTTTCCATTCAGGAAGAGTCTGGTACCAGTTCCTAATGCTTGTTTTTAAAGAAGGTAGAGGGGTTTTGTGGCAGAGGTTCCCTTTTGGTTCTGAGTTTGTCTGGCAGTACACCAGGCAGAGAATTTCACTGGGTGACTGGTGTCTCTAGCCCAATAATGTGCCAGCAGGCTTGTCTTTGCAAGACTGACCTTTCCGAGATATGTTCAACTGGATGTCAGCTATAGCTGCAAAGCCAAACAAGATCCAGCTCTGATCCAGACTCTTTTTGTCTGCCTTGGCTGGAGTTGCTCCTAGACTGCTCCATAAATCACTGCCCAGTGAAAAAATACCGAGGGGGACCTGGTTTGTCTGATGTTGCTCTTGAGAGGCCAAATCTTAACTTAGCAAAACCAGCCCCTGGGAAAGGTGATAGCACAGAAACATGTGTGTCGTCTCACCCCTCCATGGGTGCACTGCTCCAAGAGCCAGTTTGTATGGACACCAGTACAAACCAGCATGCTACAATGCCTATTGCACATTACAGCCTGGCACAGTATCTTGGCATTTTGGCACTCCTGGCAATGATCAAACTGTTGTTTCGTGTCCCTGCCCTGATTCAGTGCTTGTGGGACTCTCACCACACTCTACATGAGCCTTCTCTATAGTGATAGCCACCCAGGGACAGATGGTATTGCACTGTGCTTCTCATCAGTGCTGCTCCAACGTGCAGCGCCTTGTCTCACCCCTGCATGCTGTCTGTTGCCAGGTGCTGCTTTGTTTAGGCTGTGAATACACTCCACAGGGGAGCACCAGCAGCCCGGGGCAGTGCCTAGGAGGAAGAAAGAGGGGATGTCTGAGAGGCAATACAAGAAAGGCTGATAAATCCATGTATGCTGAAGAAGGCATGAGTGTGCACTGCCTTTCCAATACAAGAGCTAGGATCTAGAAAGCACTGAATCTGCAGTGAGTCCCCCCTTGTTGGTGAGTGTGAGGTCCAGCAGAGTACCTCTCCTTGTTGGCTCCCCTGTCACTTGGGAAAGGAATTTATGATCAGTGCACTTTGGGAGCCTTCTGGATTGCTCTACGTCCTGCTGTGCTGTCCCTCCAGCACGTATCATGGTGGTTGAAGTCTCCCATTACAACACCAGGGCCTGTGAAATGAGGCTGCTCCTTTCTGTAGAGAGCTTAATTCACTTGTTCTTCCTGGTCAGATGGTCTATAGCAGACACCCACCTTCACCCGTTCTCCGTTTGGTCCTAGCACCTAAGCTCTCATCTGGTTCCTTATCCATCCCCAGGCAGAGCTCCACATGCCACAGCTGCTCTCTCCTCTGAAGGGTAACTCCCTCTCTTCATCTTCCCATCATGTCCTTCCTGAAGATGCTGTATCCCTCCGTTACACTCTAGTCATAGGAGCCATCCCACTGCAAGATCACACCCTGCACACAGATCTCCAGGTCCTCACGTTTATTCCCTGTACTTCACGCATTACTGTACAGACACCTTAGAGAAGCTCCCCAGCATACTGAGCTCCTGAAGAGGGTTTGGGGGACTTCTCCCTTGCAGGCAATTCCTTGCCTACATGCAGGCGCTGATGGCAACCTTGCTTAAGCCCCATTTCGTTGATTTTGTGATCCCTTCCTGTCACACCACCTGCTCAGCCTTCCTATCTGTTGTTCACTCACAGCGCTGCTGGCTACTTTCCCGTCATTCCTAGTTCGGAAGGTGGCTTTGAAATACAAGGGGTGTGAGCACACAGAAACTCTGACGTTTCCTCACAGACACTCCTGTGCCCATGGGTGTGTGCGCTACCACTGAGCGTGCCCATGAGCTGATGGAGTCTTGCTGCCGTTTTCCTACATTGCACTGGAACAGCTTGCATGCAGTTGTCCCCATTCTCCTGTGAGTACTGCTGACTGCAGCCTGGTAGGAGCAGCAGACCTCCAGGAAGCAGGCAAGTCACTGTCCTGCATCTTCCCACAAATGAGAGAGCCCAAACAGGGTGTAAGAAGGTTTGTTCTCATCCTGGGCACCTTCCTGATACGTTTATGGGGTTGGCCCAGTCCTGCTGAAGGCTAAGTGACTGCTGACTGCATTTAAACAACCCTGCTGCAGGTGAGATGGTGCCTCTGTTCCCTCCTGGGGGTAACTCCAGTAAAAGGTGAAAGGAGACGTGTCTGCAAATCTCTTGCAAATACATCTGAGCTCTGAAATTCACTGATTTTCCCCCAGATAAGCCCCCCTTTGGGATTTATCAGGCTGGGTGCAGCCTAGAGTGGGATGTTCTCTGCACTTGTTGCTCCTAGGCCAATTGCTTCAGCTGCTCTTCCTCAAGTAACTGCAAACACTCAGAATGTGTCAGCACAGGTGCTAGTTGTGCTAAGTAAGATGTTTCTGCAGCAAAATCCGGTCATGAATGTAGCCCTGCATGGTCTCTTTTGGAGTAAGAAGTGACCCTGAAGCTGATACCAGGTCGATCCCCCTCCATAGATGGCTCCAGACTCAAAATCACCTTCACAAATTTCACCACCTTCATGTAAACCTACAGCTCAGTGGTTGTGTTCCCTTGAACCCTGTGCAGGTCTGTGCACTCTGGGGTGCTCTCAGGCTTGTCTCTGCAGGGCAGTAGACGTCAGCTGCCTGAACTCCCCCAGACATCCCTCCTGCAGTCATTTGGGCTGCCTTGCACTCATGTCAAAAGATTCCTTTCTTCCGCATCATGAGGGCTGCTGTCCCTGCCCTGGGACTCTGTGCCTGTGCACTTCAGTCTGTGTGCACCCATGTGCCTTCAGCTGTGTGCCTTGGGTTTGGCTTTCTTCCTTTCTCCCCTCCCTTGAGTCAGGCCACTGTTTTGGAGGTCAAACACTACAGTATCCCCAGGGGTTTTACCAACTCAGACTTACTTTACCCTCTTCTCAGTGCCTTCACCCTCCCTTTCCTGATGGCATAGGATATGCAGGGTTGCAGCCTGCACCTTCCCAACATCCTTCCAGCAGCCCTGGGATGACATGTACCACTGGGGCCAGTTGGCAGGTAAATGGGAACCGATGATCTGGGAAGGAGCTGTGCAAGCTGCTCAGTACCAACACAGATCTCCGCTACCTGGGACACGGAGGTTTTGGCTGATGTTCTGCTCGTGGTGTGAGAGCAGACACTGGAACATCACCAGAAGCTGCCAGCTCCCTTGTGGCAGGATGCCTGGAGATGTGGACTCAGCTTCTTGCTTTGGCCTTCTGTGTTGCCAGGCTGAGTTCAAAGATCTCCATGGCCGGAGCATTTCTCTGTGTGAAGGCAGTGCCGTGCTGTTTGCAGGTTTGGGGGGGGGGGGAAGGCAGGGGGTCAAGGAACGGTGTGTGATACTAAGAAGCAGCAAAGCTGAGGGATATTTGCTGGCTGAGCTCATGGAGGCTTCCAAACCCTCCTTGGGAAATTCCTCTTGGGAAAACACCTCTTTTGTTTCGCTCTGTCTTCACTTTCTGGGATACTAGTTTTGTTTGCCTTTTGTTTACTGGCTGTAGAGGAGTCCTTGGGTGCTATCGGCATCTCTCTGTTTGGGCTACCCCAAGTGCTTTGCCTTATTTTCATACTTTTCCTATCAACACATGTACCCTGGGGCACGGAGAACTCTCTCCTGCCTTCCAGCCCTTGAAATCAGAGCTGGGGCAGACCATTGGTCTCAGGGCTATTAGCACGCAACACAATCAATGGCTGGGGAAATGTCTTCCCTAAGGCAGTGTGTGGAGACAGGGACTAGGTCACAGCACTCAGTAGGTATCCTATAGGTACATGCAGCTCTGTTCCTCCTAGGCCTTCCCATCTGGTCCAGTGAGCTGGCACGTTCCTCTGCTAGCACTCATCCTTTGAGGGAACTGTGTTTGGAGGCTTGCTGCCTCCTCTGAGTCATGTCAAAATCAGTCCCAAATATTCTCTTTGAAGCTCTTCACGCAGCGCTGAAGCAATCTTGCCTTCAAAGCAGTTGCTGGAGACAGGCAGGCTGCTTAAAAGACACTTGATCGCTCTCACATCATGTTCAGGCTGTATTAAAATTTTACTGCGCTGTTTGCACCTCAGATGAATCACAGTCTCTTCTGAAAAGCATTGGGGGCTGGAGGGGGAGAGATGCGTGCGAGGAAGTGGGCTTTTGAAAGGGGTTATTAATGCACAGAGATGTTTTGGTGTCTGAAGAGGCCCTGAATGGCAGCTCTGTGCTTTTTAGCTCTAGGCTCATTAACAGTGAAGAGAGGAGCAGAACACAGGGAGGACGTGGCTGCTGCTCAGGCAGGGATGAGCAGGAGGAGAGGATGTGGGAACAGAAGGAGGTGGGTGCTGCCTGTCTCCCTGAGAGGCAGTTTCAGGTTACTAGTTCAGTGCCTGCCTCCCTTTGGGAGGCTGCAGTACGACAAGTTGTTTCTTGATGTGCAAACAATTAAAAGGAGGGTGTGTGCGTGGGGAAGATGAGGAGAGCAAACACCTCCTCTGGGACCTGGCTGCCTCTGCAGCTGCTCACCTAAGGCACCTCTTGCAGAGGGAGTTTCACACAAGAAAAACTGTGCTGGGGGCACCAGCTGACTTGCATGATGAGGTTTGGAAGTGTGGGAGATCTGCCTTTGGCCTCGGGGTATAAAGGGTATTCCTCTGTCTTTTTCCTGGGCATAGAGTGGGTCTCTTGGATCGTATTAGGGTTTACAGTTGTCCTTTTGCTGGTCCCCACGGTTGCCCTGTAATACTGGAAAGAGGGGTAATGGGGGTGAAGGTGAGGGGGCAGGGGTGCTTTTATTCCTCTGCTAGCAGCATCCTTGGGCATGGGGACCATCTTTGCATCAGTACCTGCCTGCAGGGGGGCAGCGGCCAGCTCCCAGAGAGCTCTGCTTTCTCCAGGTTTGATGCTGTCTTGTGAGTCCTGCAGACTCCTGTTGCCTTGTTTTCTGGAGAAGAGTTTACTGGTCCCCCAGGCAAGGAAGCACATGACTTTGCCTCTTTGTGCTTGAAAGTTCCTTGCCTCCCTGCATCACCCTGGCCTTGTCACAAATAGGCCACTTTCCCTCCTGCTGGCTTGCCTAGCGAGAGCCTTTAACCACCTGGAGAGGCCAGGAGAGGAGGCAGGCATTGGCTGGTGTGATGGGAAGCCTCCTCCTGCCAGCTTGCTGAAGGCTGAGGTGCTGGTAAGGACTGAGCAGCTGGACTGGTCTGCATTTCCGTCCCAGCCCTCAGCACACAGGGCTGATGGCACCTAGTGCCTGCATGTGCCATGTTCCAGTGCAGGGGCTGCCTCTGCTGGACAGATCCAGCACACAGTAGCTGGATGAGAGATGGGAGAAACCCTGATGTTGCTGCTGACAGGGAAAGATGCTTTTGTGTTTCTGTTCACTATCTTTTCACTCCAGAGCCAATAAGCAGAGAAGGCAACTTCCATTTTTGTTTTCATGCTAATTTTCCTTTCTTCTTTTCTTGCCTCAGTGAGCCAAGCACCAAACCAAGGGCTTTATATACCCTCTGGGAGTAAAGTGCCTCCCGAATCAAGCCCTTATTTATTTCTACTGAAGCTGAAATGTGCCATTGCCCTTACCTAAAAGGAGGGGAGGTACACACAGGCCCTGTTCTGTGCTGCTACCACTCCCTCCGTCCTGGTTGATTTACCACTGCCTCATAGCTTGTACTGATGCCTGTCACTCTGCTGACAGCATGAGAGACAAACGCCAGTTTCCCTTGGCCAGAAAACTTGCCTTGCAAAGAAAAAAAGCCAGCTCAGGGCTTTTCACTTGGAGAGAAAAAGAGTGAGAAGAATAGACTTGAAAGCAAATTCCCGTGTTTTTTTGTTTCGGGTGAGAGCTTTTCCCACGCTCCATTGGAAGGAGTGCAAGGAGCAAATGTTTCCCAGTGCTGGTAAACACCAGACACTGCTGAGGAACAAGGGAAAAAGCCAGTCTTATTGGACAGAGGGAGAAATCAGTGGTGTGCTCTCCGACAGTGCCTCGTGTCCATGTGTCCGCTCCTTCCATGGCAATGGATTTTCCAGACCTAGCTATGCTTTCTGGGTGCAGCTGGAGTGTCAGACCCTGGGGTACTCTGACACGCAGCCATGTGGTATTGCAAAGCTTCCCCACAGTGCTTCTTCCGTGAGAGTCCCAGCAGCTGCACTGGGAAGAGGCTGGTGGGTTCCCTAGCTGGCACCTGGAAGGTGCTTGACGTGTGTTTGCATTTGCTTGGCAATGGTCAAGGACCATGAGCTTGCTCTGCGAGACTTTCCCTTCCCCATCCAAGGAAGGCTGGGAAAGCATGTCTGGTTTGCTACATCTCCTGCACAGTTGCTTTGCCTGGCCCAAGCCTTGTCCCTCCCCACCTCCGTGTCTTCAGAGAACTGAAGAATCAATTCACATCTTGCTTTTCGGCAGTGGTCAGCCCTGGCTTCAGGAGCAACCTTTTCCAAAGCACCAAGTGCTTGTGCCCCCCACCCATGCTTTCCAAGCCCATTTCCACACAGAGCTGGTGGTTAGCAGCCGGTCTCCAGCAGGGCGATGCGAAACCCATCCGTGCGTGGGAGAGCTTGCCCATGCAGCTCGCACCCCGGGAACCGGTTCACCAGCTCTGCAAGCGGAGGCCTGTCTCTGGCAAGGGAGTCTCTGTGTCTCGGCACATGAGGGGCTATGTGTCTTTAAAACACCCCGGAAAGGCAGGTGAGAGATTTGAGGGCAGGTTTTGGAAATGAGGAACCAGCTGAGGCTGGGGATGCTCAACTGGCATCCACATGGGTTTGGTTCAGCTTTTGAAGGAGACTGGTGTGTGGGTAAGTTTGGAAGACAGTGCCCATTAAACTGCTTAGAGATGTGGGCCCTGCTTTATCCCAAAGTGGCCAGAAGCGCTTGGAAGTCTGTCCTGAAGAATGCCCCAGCAGCCTGGTGAGCCTAGTGCTTTTCCCTGCTGGTCAAGCAAAGAGCATTCATGACAGCAAAAGCCTTGCCCAGGAGTCCCACTTTCAAATGAAGCACTGGCATCCCATTGCTTGTGTATATTAGCATCTTCCCATCAATGAGAAATCGTTTCCTTCACCCCCTTCTTCTTGCCTTTGGTCTTGCTCATAGAAAGCTGTGACTGGAGCCTGCATGTGCCCGTATCTGCTCCTGCGATCTCCCTTTGTTTGGCTGCCAGCTTTCTGCACCTGCATGCACGCCTGCTCTCCCTCCCCACTGTGGTTAGTCCTTCCCTCTCCTATCCCATGCGCAGGAAAGCGGGTTTTGGCCAGGTCCAGGGGGGAAGGCGGTGTTTGGCAAGGGCAAGCATTCCCACTCCAACAGCAGCCATGGGTGGGATGGAGGGGCATAGGCAGCTTGGTTATTTGTGGATGAAGCACCAGTTGCCCTGTGATTAACTCTCTGGAGGTCCTGCCCACATCTGTCCTGATGAGAGCTGGAATATCCATGCTTCCTTTGCTGATTGAGCCTGGATTGTGTTAGCTAATCCATCTCCAAATCCCCCAGCTGTTCAGAGCTTCATAAGAGCAACCACGCAGGCTGGCTGTGAGGCTGTGCTCGTGTCCTGTTGGGACAGACATTACAGAAACAAAGTGTGTGTGGGTTTGGGGGTTGGGGGTTTCTGCTTGGGTGTTTTTCTCTGGGTGGGGGGGAGTATTTTTTGGCAGTCTGGCCAGCTGCCATCATCATTATCTCCCCATCCACACAGAATATGGTCATAAGAAAAAACACTGTCATCAGTCATGTAGGTGATGATAGGTGATGTAAAGCCAGGGATAGATGGAGTTAATATCAGTCAGATACTGTGTGCTCTGGTGGTCATGCCTGTGCCATGGTGCCCACCGCCAGGCTTGTCCCTTTTCTTGCACGGCTCCCTGGGACAGGCTGGTTTGGGGACCGTGGCCTATCCTGCCCTTTCCCAAAGGATGCTCCCGGTTACCACCAGGCTCCCTCTCACACCAAGTCCCTTGAGTGATGGCAAGAAGCAAGTGAAGGCCTTGGTCAGCATGGGCAGCAAGTATTCGCCACATACACAGGGAGATGAAGCAAACTAAACAGACATGTTTGAGGGCATTCCCTGTCTGGAAGGCACCACAGCAGCCCCCCCTCCAGAGCCCCCGCCTGAATGGCAGGAGGAGATGCTCTGCCACGGTTTTTCTTTTTAAAGAGATGCAGGGACTGAACCATTAAAATCCTATCTATCATTCTTGTTCTCTTGAGCTTTTGTAGCCTCTTCTTCCACCCAAACTACCTCAAGCGGGAGAGGGGACTGGAGCAGCTGTGGGAGCCCCTGGCCATGGCATACAAAGCTCACTTGTTATCGGCACTGTCATATGCCTTTCTGCCTCCTCCCCCCTCCCAGCCCCACCACAACCGCTACATCCTGAAAGCACAAACAGAGCATCCATCAAAAGGGCTATTATCCTGCGATTTCTGAACAGCCACTGTTGCTCTTGGGTACGGAGAACTGAGCTCCCCCCTTGACACAGTCCCCCAAGCAAAGGAATAGCAGAATAGCGGTGCCTGTCGCTGGTTGGCATACTGATTTGCTGCCTGTTGCAGCAGCCAGGGTGGGACGAGGGGCTACTGCCTGCACATGGGGTTGCATTAGTGATTTAGGCCTTCACTTCGGTCCTACAAGGTAAATGGATCCTACTGAGATCACACTTTGGGCCTCTAGATGTTAGCAGTGGGGGTAAGTCCCATGGATGATGGTTAAGAGATCACATTAGTGTTTCATTCTTTATGGCTGATACTTTTAATCTGCTTTTCCCAGGAAAGAGGAGCTGGATTTTGAGCGTTTTTTGAGTAGGGTCTCATGGTATTGTTTTGAATACAAGGGGCACCGATGGCCCCAGGTATATTCTCTTCCTATAGCAAGATGGGGTGTCAGGATGGTGACAGCATCCCCAGGGCCAATGGGAAATCCTGGAGGTAGGAGGCAGGTGCTGCGATGGGCAGCCAGCACCTCTGCTCCGGCAAGAAAGGGAGGGCTGGTGGAGAAAAGGCGCCTTTCAAACAAAGCCATCCCCCTCTGGGGCAGGAGGAGGGTCTGCAGTGCATGGAGGGGCAGTTTCCAGGGAGGTGAACATTGACCAAAGCAGCTTGTTGACAGGCAGCAGCTATTAACATCCCTGGAGCCTGCCAAAGGACAACTCTTCGCTCTTCTGCCAGGCAGGCAGAAGGTTCTGGCACTGGCTGCCCCTGGCTCCATCACAGGTGAATTTCTCTTGCTGCTGATTGCAGCACAGATGGGGCCACTCCTCTTCCACCTGAAATATCTTCCAGCTGTGATACCGTGGGTGAGCTGAAGTCCTGGCAGGGAAAGGAAGATGTCCCAGTACATGGGGACCAGGAGATCTGTGCACCATGGCTGGAAACTAGGATTTGCTCATTGACACAGTGTGGCGTGTAACTGATAAGAAGTGTCACATATTTTCCTGTTGCTGTATTTTTTCAGGTCCCCTGCAGTACTACTGCACTAGCAGCCTTGGGAACAGGGCAGCTTTGCTGGCCAGGAACAATGCAGAACGCATCTTCAGAAAGCTTTGCTCTCTTTGTCCACCCACAGAGAAACTCCCTGTTGGTTTGTGCCTGTTTGTCTTCCTGTTAAGGGGTGTTCTTTTACTGCTGAAATACTTTGAAAACAAGACTCAGAGATGGCCTCACTCCTTCCAGCGAGGGATAGTGCTTGAAGCTCCAGTCGGCCTGAGGTTTCCCTTTGTGCCTTCAGGGTTGCTTCAAGCCATGTGTCTTGTTGCTGAGTCAGCATTCTGGAAAACAATACACTGGAAGATATATGGCTGGCCAGGACACGTGGTTGTGTCTTAGCAGGCTTTGTGTACTGCTTTCCACATGAGAGGGCTTCTTCAGTGCGAGTTTTCTTGGACGTTGAGAAAATACCCAAAATGAACAATGATGGACATTGTACCGGAGAACCCGCGAGACTTTATAGATATGCAAAAAGCCATCACGTCTCAGACCTTGCAGAACAACTGTTTTATGAAGACTCGAGGCTGTTCAATTCTCCACTGAAATCTATGGACATTAACAGGCTGACTTCACTAGAAATCTTCATTATCCCATAATCCCGAGGCCTCTGGCATGGAACAGGTCACACCCTACCTGCGATGAACATCTCAGGACAGTTCACTCAGCAGGTCCAGTGCTGTTCCAGTGTGAACAGAGGATGAATCTTAAACCTGGTTTTCTTTCCCTAAGCTGTCCCTAACTCTTCCCTAAGAGAATGCTGAGAACCTTGTGGCACCTTAGCTGTTAGAAAATTCTAGTGCTCTTATTGAAAAGAACAGAGGCTCTTTTTGAAGTTCCAGGTATGAAATTCAGGCTGCTCCAATCTGGGCAAGTTGACTAAAATTAGCCAGCCCTGCAGACCTCAGCCAGCCTCAGCTGGGTTCTTTCATCCAAACCTTTTAAAATGAGGAAAATGTTGGACGTTTGAGACACTCATTTTCCCCTCTCACCCATGAGATGTGGCTCTGTGCGACAAGAGAGGTTTCTCTCCTGATGAAGGTGCTTCTCAAAGCTTACTCATTAGACTGGGCACTGGGATCCTTCATGCAAAAAGATGCAGCAAATTGATTGCGAGTGGTTTGCTTGAAAGAAGAAGTGAAAGGTGTGTTAAGCAGATGTCTTCATGGCAGTGTGGCAAGTTAAGTGGAGAAGTTCCCGTATTTTCCTGTGTTTCTGCTTACTGTGGTGCCTTTGGACTATTTAATAGCTGATCAAGAAATGAAGGGAGAGCACAGGCAGAGAGCCGTGACTGCGAAAGAGCAGCCAGCGGGGATGTTTGCAAGCAAAAAGGTTTGTGAGCTGCAGCACTGCCAAAATTCCCAAAGGAGAAGAAATTACTGGGATGATTGGTTCCTGAGAAGGAAATTTTTTCTATGATAAGTGCTGTGCATATCGCCAGCTTCTGTTTTTCTATATGGAGCTTGGGTTTCCCATGAAGCAAGCCTATTTGCCTTTTAATCCACTATTTTCCCAGGAAATGTATGAGACCAGGAATGCTTTGTTGAGGTAACGGAGAGAGAGCTTAAGTAAGGAGTGGAGATAATGCCCTGACTAGGGCAGGGAGATACCTGGGTTTTTCCCCCTGGTTTTGGAGAATTTAGGTGCTCAAAACCAGATACCACAGAGGAAGCACTAGAGTGAGAAAGACCACTCCCTTTCTCGCCTACTCCCAGGCACAACTCAGCCACTACAGAGAGCAAAATCTCATCCCCTCCCTTTTCACGATTCCCAGCCCCGCAGGCCAACGAGATTTTAGGATTTTCCCGAGATGCTGTCTGCATTTTTCCCACGGTGAGGGTCAAATCCCGCTTTCCATCCCCGCAAACTTCTCTTCTTTCCCTAGCATCCCCTCGGGCTGAACTTCACCTGGCACGCTCGTACAGGATGAGTGAATGCTTTAGTTCCCAGTATCTTCCAGCTGGGTCCAGAACAAGCGTGGTGTGGAGTGCTGGGGAAGGGCGATGTGCGCCCGCTGGCTGTGCCCCTGCAAGGGGCGTGGAACCCCATGGGGTCCGTGCGAGGCTACTGGGGTATGTGGGTGCCCGCACCCCCCAATGGGGTTGGTACCCTCGGGGGATGCCCCCGGGTGAGCGCTGTCCGCTGGTGCCCCTTCCGGCGGGGTGGGGCGGGCGCGCTTTGTGCCTGGGGGAGACGCGTGTGCTGAGAGCGGTGCCGCCCGCCCGGGCCGGGCCCACTCCGTGCCCCGAGGGGGCGGGACGGAGGCGGGACGGGGCGGAGCGGCCGCTGCCCCCTACCCACGCGGGGCCCCGCTTGCTACTCGCCCGGTGGCGGCGGCGGCCGTGGCCGGGCGCAGCGTGGAGAGGAGCCGAGGCGAGCTCCGCCGCCGCCGCGGGAGGCTGGTGAGCGGGGAGCAGGGCAGCGCCGCGCCGGGGTGGGCACCGGGCCACCGCCTCCCGGGACAAAGCCGGGTTGGGAGGGACTCCGCCACCGCCGCTCGGGGCTGGGGCGGGGCTGCCGGGGGTCCGAGGCGGCGGGGCCGTACCGGTGCCCACCGAGTGTGCGGGCGGAGGGCGGCAGGCGGCGGGGGAGGGTGAAGCCGAGCTGGGAGCCCCGGTGGGCCCTGCCCGGTAAACTTTTCCCAGTCCCGGTGGACGCCTGGGACCGGCCGGCAGCCAGAGCTGCTTGGGCTGAGCGTTTGGGCTGGGGGTTTGGGTTTTTTCTCGCCGAAGCATCCTTGTGCCGCAGCCAGCATCTCTACCTTAGGCAGCAGGTAGCCTTTGTATGGGGCCCTCGCCGGTGCCCCGGAGGCACGGGGGTGCCTCAGACCCAGCTCCTGGCTTTCGGCGCTGGCCGGGGGGCCGAGCCGGTGTTCCCGAACGACGGCGTGCTGGCTTCCCCGCCGGTGTGAGAACACCGCGCCGCCTGCCCCGGCGTCTGGGCAGCGAGAGACAGCGGTTGGCTTAGCTGCAGAAAGGGAAATCCCGGTCTTTAAAAGGCAGTTGGCAGCGCCTATTATTAAACCAGAAGTGAAGAGTTTTTTCTGGCTCGGGTCCCTCCTTTCCTCCCTTTGATTTTTCTTTTTTCTGGGCTGGCTCTTCTCAGGACACTTGTTCAGCTTTGGGGGATGCCGGACACTGCCTGATAGATCTGAGAGGAAACAAAGAATAGAGTATTTTTTTTAAAGGTATTTTCCCAGTGAATAATGTCGTTGAAGGTGTTAGGGTATGTCCAAGAGTGATTTGCTGCCCTTTGGTTCATTTGGACTCTGAAGTCCGTGGAAAAACCTGTCTGAAACAGCCTCTTCCCTAAAAAGAAAGGGGCATGCGCCAATCTGATTTGTGAATCTCATTGATATCCCTCTTTCTTCTGCTCTTTCATGAAACGGATTCCAATTTATCAGCCTGCCAGACAGAACTACTCTGCAGGTACTAATGCGGTAGTAGATCAAAGCCTCTCTTCCCAAAGGTGGCGTCTGAATTCAGGTGATGCTTGTGGGGCCGTGGCTATCCCACCAAGACAGAATACTCACAAGTGTTCTTTCTTTTCGCCATGCAATAAGGTGGCTGTCGGAGAGGCTGGCCAGGGCATCTCCGAGCCCAGAGGCCAGAGGCTTTATTTAAGTGCAGGTTGGTTTAGAGGTGCAAAGGTGTCTGTGGCTATGGTGGTGTTGCAGTATACCTGCAGGGAGGAAGTGCTGAAGGAGCAGGCTGGTAAATTTTGCTCTCGTGCCATCAGGATTGGCGTGTAAAAGTGCCTGTTTGCTTGGAGACCCTCGGGGAAGGAGTCTCTGTTTGCATGGGGGTCAGCTGGCTGGGAGATGATGACCTGAAGTTGGTTAGATGGAGAAGAGCTCTGGAGCCGGGTAGGGAAATTGTGTGCCTGGACACCTATAGCAGCTGCTGCAATTTACCTCATCTAGTTGCATTTTCTTATCTTCCCTAATCCACGGAGCTTTGTGGGAGTCCTCGTCTGAAGTATCTCCAAAGTTGTTAGCTTCAGGTAGCTACTGGCAGAGTGCAATCAGACCTGGCCATGTGGGGAGGGGGTGCACAGGAATGCAGGAATGTCTTGTTCCTGGGGCATTTCCTCCTGGGGAAGGAAGATGGGAAGGGATCCTCCTCTGTAAGTAATCCAAGAGCAAAACGTTTCTCCTCTTGCAGACAATGAATCGTTTCAGCGAGCTAACACTGTTATTCGTGGCTCCTGGCAAACCAGATAAGAGCTTTCTGCCAGGCACTTGCTCAAATCAGTGCCAGCCCCAGCCTTGCTGATTGCCTTTCTCCGTTGCACTGGGTGGGAGAGAAGCCTTTGTGTCTCGCAGCAGTAATCACAGTGGTGCTTCTGGGTGAAGGAAGGTTGTTGCCTGTCCCCTTGGTTACACAGTCGCTGATTCTGGTCCTTGTATCTCCAGTCTTTTTATTTTCCAGAGGGAGGATGTCACTTTGGAGGCAGGAATTTTTCCTGCCTGGCTTTGCTTTGTGGGGCTGTGAACAGCTATTTCCAAGACCTCTTTCCTTTACCCTTGATCTAAACCTTGCACGAGGCTGGTTATGCATGCTCATTAAACAGGGAATTAAATCACATAGGAATGCTGCCTGCTTGATGTCTTCTCTATTACAGAGCTATGCTTAGAAGTCGAGGCTTTTTAAGTGATTGTGTGGGCTTTCGCTAAGTTGTGAAAAAAGCCTTGTAAACAGTAAGCCTTTGTGTAAGGCAGAGTTAGTGTAATTATCACCTGTCTTACTAAAAATCTTCCCATTTTGGGGCATAACCAAACTAATCGGACAGTGTTGTACTTTTCCAGATAACTAGGTGATCCTTAAGAGCGGCTCTGGGGAGCAAACGCAAGATGAGCGGCGGAGGACAGTGCAGAAGACGCAGAGGGCTCTCGGTCTGACCCACGAGGATTTGAAGATGTCTGCGTGCAGTGACTTTGTGGAACACGTTTGGAAGCCTGGCTCCTGCAAAAACTGCTTCAACCCAAAGAGTTCCCATTGGCCGCAAACACCCCCAGACGTAGGAGCTTGTGCCGTGCTCCCGAATGGAGGTAGGACCAAGCCTGAGAGCCCTGCATTGGAAGACGAAGGTGTAAACACTTCTCCCTTCTCAAAGCCAACAATTGCCGTGAAGCCAACTATGATAAACTCAGATGTTTCTGACTCGTGGGCGGATGTGAATATGAATGCAGATCTGTCACAGGTAATGATTAATCCAGTCAAACATGACTTCCCTGTAGTTACCTCCCCTCAGGAGTGCCAGGAATATCTGTTTAAACCATTTCCTTCCCTTTGTTTTTAATTCTGGTCTTGACTCAGGTCTTTAAGACATATATTGGCTTGTCAAAGTACCTTTGGCTGAAGCTGAATGAGCTGTTGCTCACGAAGCATGTGCAAAGGAGCTTAAATATGTGTTGTTTGTTTAGGTACTTCCGGATTGTAAATGAGGATGTAGGTTAAAGTTATTTTCCTGGGGAGATGTACTGGAAACAAGCCCTGTCAGATTGCAGACAGTGCGAACTGGTTCTATGGTCCTCATGGATGAGGAAGAAAGTGCCCTACCTTCCTAGCCCAGCTCTCTGGGGTCCTAAGCTCTGCCAAAGCAGTAATGCCCTCTGGGTATAGCACTGCTGCCAACCCCAGTGCTTTGAGTTGCAATCCAGATAAGTAGTTCATATCCCTGACCAGCTGATAACAGCACTGCCCGCTGAAACGTGGGCTGTGCCACCCTGCCCGCCGTGTAGGTATGCTCTGTCTCCCACCCTTGCCCTAGAGGAGTGTCAGAGCTCACAGCTCTCTTCTTAGCCTCCCACTGGTCAACCTTGCTTTCCTTCTGGGGGTACGGGGCACATGAGCACAGGCTGCCATCACTGGTGAGGTTCGATCTGTGTGTGCGGAGTTGTCCCCAGGCTAAGTGTTGTGCTGTGGGAGAAGGCTCTGCCACCCTGGTATGGGGGGATTGTTTTGCAGGCACGAATCAGGCACTCTGCCTCACCCAACTCCTCCCTTGGCAAGCAGGATAGATCTCCCTCAAACTTTTTTTTGGTGGCCTTTCAGTACCTCAATTTCAATAATTAATACATATAATAATTAATTTCAGTACCTCAAGGGGGCTACAAGAAATCTGGAGAAGGACTTTGTACAAGGGAATGTAGTGATAGTTCAAGGGGTGATGGCTTCAAGCTCAAAGAGGGTAGATTTAGATTAGATATAATGAAGAGTTTCTTTACTTATGAGGGTGGTGAGGCACTGGCACAGGTTGCCCAGAGAAGTTGTGGATGCCCCATCCCTGGCAGTGTTCAAGGCAAGGTTGGAGGGGGCTCGGAGCAACTTGGTCTAGTGGAAGGTGTCCCTGCCTGTGTCAAGGGGCTTGGAACTTGATGATCTTTAAGGTCCCTTCCAACCCAACTCATTCTATAATTCTATGAAATGAAGAGATTTTGGATATATTTCCCCACCTGCTTCCCAGTCCTTGGTGCTGAGCATAGCCAAGTTGCTATCCCAGGATAACCTGTGATAGCCTGTGTCTGTGCTCCGGAGTGGAACTCCAGAGCAGCAGTGTGAAATGAAATGAAAATAAGCAGAGAGAGGTGCAAATATTCCTTCCCTCTGATTTTTTTTTTCCCCTAATTGCACGGTGATTCACAGACAGGATGACAGGTTGGACACGTTTCTGGCACGGAACCCATTGAAAGAGAAAGGAGAGTGCCTTATTTCAGTGCATTGCCATTGATGGTAATACAACGATTGCAGATGCTCCAGGAAATAGGACAAGTGTAGGTTAAGTGGAAAAGGTTGTCAGTAGTTGTTGGTGGGCACAGAGCAAAACAGATGATGAATGCCAGAGGACTTTTTTGCAGAGCTGAGCTGTTTTTATTGTTATTATTATTATTATATTAATTTCTCTTCCATTTTGCCTATGCACATCCTGACAGCGCACTTGTCTCTTTGGCCCGTGCAGGTCAGCTGGGGCATGGTTTCTGGCAAACAGCTCCTTCTGAAATCAGGAGATGCGCAGCGGATCTGCCTTGACAGTTTTGGCAGCGGAGGTGTGAGAAAGCCCTTCCTTCACAACCCACCCAGCGACTGCTTGTCTTGCCGTCCTCCTAGCTACTCCATGGTGGGCTTGCGCAGCTTGGAGAGTCACGTGGAGAGAAATGTCTCCATCCACAGCCTGGTGCTTGTGGGTGAGGTGGGCAAGCAGGAAGACAGAGCCAAAGAGAAGTTTGCCGTGCCGCATCGTGCCCCGTGCCCTAGTCTGTCTGTCTTGAGGGACAGAAGCACTGCAAACCCCAACAGAAACCCTTCTTCCCAAGCCAGAGAAGGAGCAGCACTCCCCTTGGAGGGTGACTGTGGTCACCTCTCCTCCAGCTTTGAAAGCGAGGGGGGCGAGTACTGCTCAATCACGGAGTGCCACGGAGAGCACCCTGTCTCGTGGGAGCCGCGCTGCGTGGAGGGGAAGGGCACCCGGTGCGGGAAGGAGGGCTCCGCTCCATGCGGATGGAGGCAGCGGGATGCTCCCGAGATTCCCAGGCCAAGTGGCAGGGCGGTCAAGTTCACTGACGAGGAGTGCAGAGCTGTGAATGTGGCCTTCTGCATCACGAAAACCCAGGGTGATCATCTCCCCTTTGCCCTGTGTTCAGAGAGGAAAAAGCTGGCTTTCCATGCCGAGCCTGCTGCCCTCCCTGAGAGCACAGGGAGCAGCAATGCAGCTGCCTTTGCTTTGTCCCCAGAGGATAACGACTCACCTCTCCCTGGAGAGCCCTCTGTCACTGAAGGCCCCCGGCCTGAGGGTTCAAGCACCCCTCAGCAGGCTCTGGTGGAGCCGCAGCGTCCTTGTCTTGCTGAGCCAGCCCGCAGTGATCCCATCTATGCTGAGAGCACCAAGAGGAAGAAGGTGCAGCTGAAGACTAGTGGAGGACAGGCAAAAGCAGAGAAGCTGGCCCGCAGCACTGGCAAGGAGCAAGCTGATGGGATATGGAGGGATGGCAGCTGGGTTTTAGGTGGTGAGAAGGAATACCAGGACTCAACTGGCCAGGTGGCAGCCAAGATAACTATAATGACGGCACACACTGAGGATGATCACAAGACAATATTCCTCAGCAGCCCTGACTCAGCAGTGGGAGTTCAGTGGCCATGTATCAGCCCTACTTCCCACCCTGATTTTGGGACTTCATCACCTGTCATTGAGCACGGAGAGATTTTTCAAGCATCTGGAAGTGAAAACAGCACCAGATTTCATCTGGCAGCTCCTGCCAAGGCCTCAGTTACTGAGAGCCCAGCCATTCCCCCAAAGATGTCCCGAAATGGCCAGCCGGGCAGCGAGGGGAACCGTGTGCCCCCGGTAAGCTCCCATGTGGCAAGGCTTGGTGATGACAACAGCCATGATGGAGCTGGTGTTCAGCTGCTGCCAAGGAGCCATACGGATACAGGCACCTTTGGGGCGTCCCCTTCTCTGTGCACTCATGTCAATGGGGTCTCTGTGGAGGAGTCCAGCAGAGCCCTGGCAGGCTCATCCTATGACAGGAGGCAGAAATACTTTACTCCAACATGGACCAAGCAGTGCCGGATAGAGGAGGAGGAGGAGCGGGAGGAGGAAGAGCAGGAGCTCTCAACCCACCCGTGGGCAGTAGGAGCTGAGAATGGAAGAGCTGGGGCTGACCTTGTGGATGACAACCCGATGCTGGAGAACCAGGCTGGGATCAGCAAATCATCATCTTTCTCCTTTGATTTCCCTAAGGACAAGAGTAATGGAGTGGAGTTTGCACCGCCGCCGCCGCCGCCAAAAAAGCAGTCCAGGTACAGCCTTGTGAGTGTGCGCGTGCTGGTCTATTAACCACTTGTAATAGGGATGTTTGCTGCAAGGATTCATTTTCCAGGAGATGCTTCCCATTCTTTTTTGTCTTCTGTTCAAAGGTGGGCTTTCAGGAGGGTGGGAGGTGACTGCACGGCTGAAAAACTATTTACCTTTTTACTCCAAAAAGCTGTCAGATCTTTGCAAGTCCCAGTTTGAATGCTGTGTGTATTTGCAAAAGCCCTTCAGGGCTGCAAGGTGTAGCCTGGGGTCCCAATATTAAAATGAGAACAAGGTCTGCACTCAGGATGGCTGGTGTTTCCCAGGTCAGCTTCATTCTGTCTCAGCACAATTCCTTCTCGTTGAATAGGATAGAAAATCTGGGGTTGTGAGCAGCTACTGTAGGTAGAACAGGGCAACTTCTCTTGGTGCTAATAGCTCTGAAATCCTCGTTTTCAGTTTGGCTCTAATGTCTTTCGGCTTTCAAGGTTAACTCTTGAAGATGCAATTTCCCAGGGAGGGCTCCTTGCCTGCAAGCAGGTAACTGGAGCTTGCCCAACATGCGCTCACGGTGTGCGGGAGCTGCTTGGCTTGAGGCAGCCTCCCCCTCCCAGCTCTCCTGAAGTCAGGTTTGCACGCAGGGCTACCGCAGGCCCTAGAAAACAAACGTGAATGAGGGAGAGCTGTCCATCTGGGAAGGAAGTAGCTCTGTGAAGCAACTGAAAACCCAGGCTTCCGATACTTTGTGTGCATTCAGTGTCTGCAGCTGTGTGTGTCACCAAAAAAAAGGGGAAAAAATGAAAAGGAAATCGGCAAAGAAAAATTTATTTCCTTTCCATGCAACTAATGGACTAGGTTGTCTGTGCATACCGGGGAAGGATAAGTCTCACATTCTGTGGTGTCCTGTATTTGCTTTATTGCGTGTTTTCAGTTTCATTACCTGACTGTGCATTGCACAACAGATTTGACTTCAGCTCCTTGATGTAAAAGTTCACAGAAGAAGGGATGGATGCTCGGAGAAGAGCACCCATGTCAATGAGTCACGAGTGCACCCAGCACTTGCTCTTGGAGTCCATGGTCAAGCTTATGCATAGGCCTCTGTGACTTCCAGGTTGAAGCTGTGGTTGAGTTGGCCTATCCTATGTCTGTTCTCATACTGAATTGTCAGTGTTTTAGAGATTAGCTAGCCCAAGGAACTAGTGTTTTCAGTTGACCAAGTGGTGAACAAATTAGGTTCCTCAAGGAAAGGGAAAAGGTGAATGAGAGGTTTTAGTTCTTAATGCTGGGCTTCCTGCTGTGCTGCTGCATGTCTGCTAGAGTGAGAGGAAGGAAAAAGTCCACAAGCAACTGAGCACACAGTGAGCTTTATTGCCTTTAAAAGCAAAGAGAACAGTAAGATGTGCTTAGCTTTGATCCTGTGATCTTTCCTCCATGGCTGCTGCCACTTGTTGTCTCTTATCAGCCTGTGGCTTGGGGTTGCATTCATCACATGTAGCATTTCAAAGACCTAGCAGAGACGAGATGATGCTATTGAGGCGTAGTCATTTAGGAAATGCCTAGCTGCCTGGAGAAAGTCCTCTGGAACTTAATTCCTTCCTCTATGGAGCAGAGGTCACTGGGTAGGCCAGAAGGGTGGTGGCACTCAAACTCAGCAATATGTTTCCCTGCAACATCTTCCACTTGCAGTGCTGGGACCTCCTTCCACTCACAGAGGAAAGAAAGCCCTCTCTGGGCTGAGGGCAAAGATGCTTCCCTGGCAGAGCTTGGAGTCTCCTTTCTGCTTTCATGAGGGCTGGGAATGGAGGCAAGGGGCTCCTTGATGTGTCAGGGTGTCCCCTTGGCTGGGTGACTTGGACCAGCTGTGCTCCAAAGCAGGAGCATGCCCTGCTGTTGCCTTCCATAAGGAGTTACAACAGTCTGTCCTGAGGGGTGTGGAACGTTTTCTTCTCTTTGGAGGGGCTGTTTCACGCTCCTGGTGTGATCTGGCTTTGCCAACTGTAATGCTGCTTCTGAGTCATGCTGAAAGCATCTGTGTGCTAGAAAGCCTGTGTGAAAATAGGCAGGGACGCTAAGGTCAGGGAACAAGTGGTATTGATGGTCACGATCAGGATCCCTGGCATAAACCCTGCCAAGTGGTTCAGGTAGGTGATGGCATTGTTACCCCCTGTGGCTGTAGGCCATGTGTTGTGCTGCATGTATTTGCCTCCTAAACACCTTGATAGCTGCAGCTGAGCCGTGGGGCACCTTACTTAAAGAGCACAGCCCTCCCTCCGGCTACCAACCCCCTGCACCGCCAGCCCGAGCAGCAGTTTCATCAGATGGCAGGTTTCACAAGACGTGAAAAGCCAGCTGATTGCTTTGTTTGTTTGCTTTGAGGGTGCTCTTGTTTTCATCTCGAGCGTGGCTTCTTTGAGCATGTTGATGCAGGAACCAGGGTGTTGTTACCTGCATGTGATGGTGGGAGGGATGGCTACATGCACAACTGCTTAAAATCACCATAGCAGGATTGCGTTACCCTGGGCAGTCATTGCTTGCAGCTTCGGGTCATGACATGGCTCTGACATGGTGCTGGGGGAGCATCTCCTCTCGCCCTCCTGGGCTGCAGCCAAATGCCTTAAGAAGGGAGGAGATCTTATACACAAAGATAACTCTGAGATATATCCATACTCTCCTAGGCCGGGGCAGTCTGTGGATATGTCCTTGCCTGTAATGGAAGAACTACCAATACTTATGTTACGCTTACGTAGTCCTTGACACAGACAGAGCACCTCAGCACAGCTGGAAAGGCTCCTTTTAGGTATGGATGGAGATGAAGCCAGTGTAGACCTGGTTGTGACACAGTCTTGGGGCTTGGGACTTAGCAAATCAGGGTTCATGTCAGCTGCAGGGAAGTCATGTAACCATCCTTTTTCTTCTAGATCTCAAGGCGCAGCAAAGTATTTGTTTGCATGCTGGAAAATGAAGCCTGCCTGATTGACTTTCCTAATTAAACTTAATTGCTTATTTTAAAGAGAAGGTGCATGTGTGTTCAAGCTAGTTTTAAAGCAGAGAAGGAAAAAGCAAGTCTGTATATTTTGTTTTGTTCACCTTGGCTCTAACAATTAAAAGGAATAAAGTTTTAAGAGGGTAGATTCCTGCCAGGCACTGAGGGAACTCTGGCTTTGCAGTGAGCTTCTCTTAGGATGGTGGAAGGAATGATTTTAGGGATTTTGAAAATTGGCACAAAAAATGAAAGTGATGAATTTGTGCCTGTTTCATCCTATGTAAAGCTACTCTGTACCTCTTGCAGCTGTTTCTTCATACAATCCTTTTTTTCCTGCTTGTTTGAAAGACTATAGATATTTAAGGTTTGTGTGGTCTGAAATGGAATGGAAAGTGAGCTTCATTACAAGAGACTGGAAGGGGAAGATGGTGGCTGGTCTTATTCCAAAAGCTAGGAAGATAGTTGGCTAAGGAAAGGGCTCACCAGGGGAACTGGGATCCCCAGGAATTGTATGTGCAATGATGATTTAAAGATTCTTCGTTGTGAAATGCTCTAGCGTGGCCTTCAGTTTCTTGGCACGAGGAATGAATCTTTGCTGAAATTTATGTCTCTCTTATTCAGAGGGTCAGGCTAAATGATCTTCACGGTTCCTTCTAGCCTGCAAAGCCTTGATGGTAATATATTTCATGCGCCTCAAAGGAAGGAAACAGCGATGCTGTTTTGCATCTCACGCTGTTGGCTCTTGAGCTGGTTTTATCATAATTAATGCCAGCTTCCAAAGGCAGCGCCACAAATAGCTTCTGAAATATGCTGAATGTGCTTGCTTGGGGTAACAAAGGTGTACAGCACGGCACATCCCGACACCTGCCGTCGCTGAAAGCACAACACAAATGAGCGTGAGCTGTGCCAAGACTGCATGTTACGGTGCTGCTGCTGCCACTGCCGCTTTTCGCCAGAGGGATCACAACGAGAGCATTGCAAAAAAACAACCAAGTTGGGAGTTGGATCACCAGGAAAAGAAGCAGGTTTGTTCCTTGCTGGGGAGGTGGTGCTGGCTGGTGGGACTGTGATGTGTTCTTTGCCAGGAATCGGTTTGTGACAGAGCACCTGAGATGGAATATTCCCTGTTCCTTACCATTCCCGAGGCAGCCGTTTCTCTTTTGGAGCTCAGTGTCAGGGTTTAACCTCTAACTAAAGCAGACTGGCCACATGGAGCTGCTGTCTCAATTACAGACGCAATCGGAAGTCATCCATGTCCCAAGTTCTGACCGTCCTGTCCATGACAGTGGATGACAGCAGGGACTTGTCTTGTCTAGGACAAGCCAGATTTTTTACTTTAAAAATAATAAATAATAATAATAAATAAGAAATTGAGTGGAGTCTATTTAAATACATAAATAAGTAAATAAAGAAAATAAAGAAGGGAGGATATGGCTCAAGCAGGAGAGAGAATCACACTCCAGGACAGGGAGGGAATATACCTTTTGGATTCCTCCTGTGTTGCTTTTTTTTTTGTCCAAAACTAATTGGGCA
This sequence comes from Psittacula echo, assembly GCF_963264785.1. Classification (NCBI taxonomy): domain Eukaryota; kingdom Metazoa; phylum Chordata; class Aves; order Psittaciformes; family Psittacidae; genus Psittacula; species Psittacula echo. Next base: position 48,805,526 of record NC_137735.1, on the reverse strand, counting down.
TTTCTCATGCTGCTTCTGCCAGTGGATATCTTTTTAATGGTTGTGATTTATCAGTCCATCTTTTGGGAGAGTTTGTTTCTTTTAAATGAATGTCATTTGCTTTTCTGTGTGGCTCCTATTCTTACCACTTAAAAAAGCGGAGCTGGAAATGAGGTGGTTTGTCCTCTTTACCACATTGGAGCATGCAGTGATTTAATTTTTGACCCATCTACTGTCTTAATTCTGCACCTTACCTGAATTTTCTGTTGCACCTCCAGACTGAAAACCCTTGTTTCAATTTGACCTGCACTACATAAAACCTTTTTGGTACAGGGAGGAGCCGCACAGTTCCCTGGACAGAGCCAGGAGAGTTTCAAAATCCTGCCTTTCGCTCACCTCGATTTTGGTTTCTAAACATTTGCCAGCTGGTAGCATAAGGATAAGTGCAAATCCAAGCCTCAATTGTTGTAAGCTGCTGTATGCAGGTTTTTAACTGCCCTGTGCATCTGGGAGAAGATGCTGGAAAAAACAGCAGCGGAGGGAGGAGGAAGATGTAATTATTCACATTTCGTGATAGACAAGCATATGGTACAACGGTGCTTCCTCTTGTGTAATAATTATGTCCAGCCATGTGTTGTATTTGATGCTGTAATGCAGTCTGGCTTTCTTTCAGTCTGCATTTATTTGGGGAAGGGGTGTCCTGTTCACATTGTCACCAGACCTCTCCCGGACCGTGGTTTGGTTTGTGGCGACGTGTGAGTGGTTCTCTGCTCTCCTCTGCTTCCTTCCCCTGTTGCATGACTTAAAAGCTCAACATCTCTGTTATCTGTTCAGGTCCTGCCATCTGTGCTGAGGGGGAGTGATCCCTCCTGCCAGCACAGCAGGCACAGAAACCCCTGTGATAGGGCTGCAGAGCTGGTGCTCCTTGTGACCAGGTCTGTGAGCAAGGGAGAGGTGCTTTCCAACATCCTCCACTGCTGCTAATAGGCTGTGTATGTGTGGTGGCTGCTGAAATGGAGCAAGGGGGAGCATTCTCCACTCTCCAGACCGCTCTGTCCCTCGCACTTTTGGAAGGTAACCAAGTCTCCATGTCAAATCTCAGGCAGGAAATTCAAGCCGAAGGCATGCCTGGAATCTGAGGGATCCCTGGGGCGGTTACCCCAAGGCACATGTGTTTGCTGCACTTAGGAGAGCCATGCTTTGGTGCCCATATCCATTCTCTGTCTCTGAGAAGTGCAAGGTGTGCAGTCAGTAGTGCTGGAGGCCCACAGCAACATCAGGTAGAACCCCAATCTGTTAGGAAATGCGAGATTAAACACATGGCTACTCGAACATGAATTGTGGGAAAGGCAAAGCACTCCCTGGTGAGAGATGCGATGTGGGGCACGGCAAATGACCCAGGTCCCTTTGTAATGTTACAAGCCCCCCACACTGGTGGGTTTTTGTTTGGTTGGGGTTTTCTTTTGTTTTCTGTTTGTTTTTTGGTTTTTTTTTTTTCGAAGACCACTATCTTTCACCTTCCTTCATTTTAGGCGGGGCTGTGGGAATCGTGTGGAAAGCCAGCTGGATGAAATTGTTTAGGATGAGAAAACTGGGGAACAGTGAACGGGAAGAGTTGCCTGAATTTGCCAGCGCGTTGCATAGAGGATGTTGAGTAATTGAAGTGTATTTAAAGCCACCACAGTAATTTGGAGAGCTGGAAATCCTGTCTTTTTTGGTGACTAGGTTGAGAGAGCTGACTCCTGTGACCTGTTTTTTATGCACTGGCACGTGAAGGAGGCTCTGCTGCTACTTTTGAAGGTGCCATTTACATTTAAGGTGCTGAGATTGGATTTTTTTTAAATGGAGGTAGATTAACCACTGCTACATCTCTCTGGAGGGAAGTGGAGCCCATGGATGTTAGGAAGCTACAGTGGGGGCAATCCCAATGATTCTTTCAGGTTTAAGATGGGTTGATGCTCTTTATTTCCAATCTTCTCTGGTAAAAAGAGCAAGAGAGGAGCATAGCCACCTCTGCCCTTGCTGTCACGCATGGCAGAAGGAACGCTAGTAAAGAAGAGGAGGCTTGTGTTAGCTGTAAATCAGGATCCCGCAGGCTCTCGCAGTGATGAGCTGTTCTGCTTTGGGGTGGAATTTTACTGAACTGGGAGAGTTTGACCCCATCGAGTGTTTTCAGTCATTCTTTGGGATAGTGGCCGGTATGTCAATCTGTGGAGGCTGCAGCCCGGGCTTCAGGCAGCCCATAGGAAAAGAGGGAGATGTAAAGCAGCGATATTTCCAGGCGGCATTAGCTGGCCCGGCTGTAACGTCTGAAACAAGAGCAGGATGTCGTTTAAGCGGCAAACAATTTCTATTTCGGTGTGCCTATTCAGGAACTGCATTTTACATAAGTCACGGCGGCGCGGAGAGGAAACGGGGCTCTCTGTGCATCCGACTTCACCGCGGCGCTGAGCTCAGCAGAGGCAGCAGCCAGCATGGTTCTGGCAGGCGCCGCATTGCTCCCAGGTTGCTTGGAGGAATAGGTGTGGCTGTGTGCGGTGGACCTTGGACCCCGCCAAGCAAAGTCCCATCTCTCTCTGAGTGCGGGAATGGTAAGGCAGCTCTGTGCGTTTGGGTTTAAGTGATGGGAAGGAAACAGAAATGCACCAACTTTCCGGGGGGGGGGGGGGGGTGCGGGCGGTTGGGAAAGGGAGGAATGTGTTAGAAAACCTCTCGTCTGTGCAAATGGAGACCAATGCTGGTGCAAAATCTTCTTTTCTTATGGGTTCAATCGCTTTCTTGGCTCTCCCCAGGTCAGAGAGTGCACCCGCGCAGGTGTTCACCCATGCGCTTTTTACCCCCAAATTACTAAAAGTTTAACATCTGAGAAAGTTATAGGATAAATATGTATCTTTATATATATATGTGGATATTTATATGTGTATACAAAATTGAAGACCAGTTGGTTGCTTTCAACAGCATCAACCATAACAGAGCTAAAACCCTCGGTGTGTTTGTCTCACTTTCCCTCTGTCTCTATCTTCCAACTGTCACTTGTGTGGCGCATTGCAAAGTTCTGTAAATCACGCCCAGGAGGCTTGAGTGGTAAATTCATCACTGGTGCAAGACCAGTGTCTCTGCCGAGTTCTACCTGAGGTGGTTTTTACAGCTTTGCTTTCATCACCGCCTGAATATTTTTAGACTGAGGCTGCTCAGGCAAATGAGGAAGTCTGGCAGAAGTTTCTTCCGGGCTTCTCATGCACTCTGCTCTCCATGTGGTGGTGTGGACATGAGAGTAAGTGCTTTGTCTGGATGGGGAACGAAACGGTTCTCAGTCTTCAAATAGAAGTCGCTCGTGGCATCTGCCGTGCTTGGGGGTTGTGGAAGAGGAGGGATCCCGTGCACGTGAACAGCGTGCCACAAGAAAACGGTCTTGCGCGTCTTTTGTTTGTCTTTCTCAGCAGCCATTCAGCCTCCTGATTAGGAAACACCGGATACCTTCCCGCAGGACAGCTGATGGAAGTCCTTTTTCTTTTCTTACGAGTCTGCCACTAACCTTTTCACATTCTTGATCAACAACGTGTTGAATTCTATCAGCAGATTGGCAGTTCTACTGAAAAAACATGGACTGATAGCCTTCATCTGCTGGATGATAGAGTCTGAACTGTACCAAGCTAGGAGGAGTCTTGGTGCCCTGATGTGCTGCCTGGTTTCAACAGTTTCTGTTGTTTTCCAAGGAAGCTAAAATTAAGAAAATGCAGGGGAAATTCTTTATCTTAGTGAAAAGTTCTGCTTGCCTACAACCAATCACTTGAACTGTGACCTGGCAGGTTACGAGTCCAGTTTATGGTTTGTTTATTTATTATTTAAATAGAAGCTGCATGGAAAACTGTAGCTCTTGCATTAAAAGCTGCATGGTAGGTCCTGAGTTGGGCAGACACTTGTTTTCTGCAAAGGCACTTCTTCTTTTCAGGGTATTAGTTGTTACTGTGATGCACTGAGGAGACAACAGCTGCTGGGGATGGACCTTTCTTCCACTTATGTCTCCACCATGAAGGAACTGGGTTCTGACACCCAGCCTCAATCTGCCCTTCTGTAAAGGGATGAAGGAAAAGAGGGATGTGATGTCACTCCCTTCTTTTGAGAACTTTACTGAAGGCAAACACTGGTGGGTCCCCACTTCCCTGTGATGGTAGCCAAGATGGGATGTGGTCCAGGACCCAACATGTGCTAGGTAAAGAAGTCACACACTGGGGCTGGGTGCTGTTGGCTCAGTGCGCTCTCTCTGCTCAAGCACAGCTGGTTTGGCATGGGGGGCTGGCATGGGGGCTGCAAGCCCACAACCTGCTCAGTGTCAGGGAGATGTGACCCTTGGGTGCCAGAGAAAGAAGAAAAGTGCACAGGAGTGAGCTGCTGTGATGTACAAGGCTGCACAGTGTCTGCATGGATGTGCAGAGACCAAGGCTGTTCTCAGCTTGAGTTTCCGTGCACAAGTGCGTGCAGGATATCTTTTGCGATCTGTCTTCTGATTCTTCTTTTTCCACTCTCTCTAGGCATGCTCTGAAAATGAACTCAAATAACGCTGAGTTGGAGAGGGTCAGCAACAGCTCTGCCGAGAGCCTCAGCCCATCGTTCAGAAGCGTCCACGTCAGCTTCACAGCTGGCTCCAGTGACAGCCTCGACTCAGACACACAGACTGGCAGCGATGGCAGTAAGTGACCATTGGGAGAGGTAGCACTGGACCTGAGGAAGGAGTTACCTCCATCCCGAGGCCCACTACTGGGGCAGCATCCTCAAAGCAGAGATCGTGAGAGTCCGATCACCTAGTTCGCTCAGCAGCCCTTCACCTTTCCACTTCTCCTACCCTTCTGCCTCCTAATGCACTCAAGATGAATGTGACAGAGTCAGGCCAACATTGTGGGCTTTTCCCTCTTTCATTTGGCAAGTGCCAAAATTTTTCATCCTGTAGCTCTCCTCTTCTCTGGATAAAACCTCTATTTGAAAGCAGTTGTAGTTATCCTGCTCATGCTTCATACATTGCACGAGGTCACAGGTAGCCCTACCATAGAACGTCCTTCGTAGATTTGAGGAGTGCCAGAAGGAGTCTTGTGTGAGAAGTGATCTCTCCCTCTCATTGTGTTGCCAGTTATTTCTTGAAGGGGAAAAATCTGCCTGCACTCGTTTAACTGAGATTAAAAAATACTTACTATGAAGTCACTTTTTTCATCAGTGCGTAACTTAGACATGCACTAACGTGTTCAGCAGCTCAGAAAGTATTTCCTTTGCAAAAGCAACCTTCGTGTAGTGGAAGTTCTGCCTTTCCAAGAGCAACAATGTGCAGCAATAAAATTAAGAGCCAGGGCTCTGGAAACTCCATTTTTCCACCGCTAACTTGGAGCCTGAGAATAAAACTGTGCCAGGAAATTGTACAGGGAAAGAAAAACTCACATGTGTTGGATCTTTACTTGCTGGGCACAGAAGCAATTTGCTGTCCAAAGTGATATTGGACAAGAAAACTTCTCTGCCTCCACTAACAGGAGCAACTGTTTCAACTCATCTTGGGAAAGCTGAGTTTTTAAGTGAATAACCCAAATGCAATTTTTCTTGCTGATGCAAGCAAGAAGCTGTGCAGTCACTGAGTGAGGTGAGCTCCAATTAATTGCTTGTGCTGTCAGATGTTAAAATATAAGGGCGGGGGGGAAGTTTTTAAGCCCTTGACAGGCAGAAGGACTCTATGCTGAAGGTGCAGAGCAATGGTAGGAAAGTTGTGAAAGGTTTCTATTAGTTACCCTGTGCTTGGGGCAGAGCCCAGCCCCACGTGAATAAAGGTAAGAGCAGTTTAGCATTTGCTGGCCAGGCATGTGGACCAGTTGCCAAAGTTTCCAGTGCTGACGTTTGTTCCGTAAGACTCTGTCAAGTAAATCTTGCCTCTTGAAACAGGGATTCAGCTGCATGTCCTGGCAGAGATGCTTTTGTTGAGTTGCTTTTGGGCCGCATGCTGAAGAATTTCTCTTGGCTATATCCTCTGTCAAAGCCCCTGGGACTGGAAGTGGCAAGAGATGCCATGCTGAACGATCCCTGCCTGTGGCTTTTGACAGGGTTTTAATGGAGGGGATCTTTCCCATGGACCTGGCAGGGTACGATGCAGATGTCTGGCTTTCACTAAAGCTTGGGGCATGCATCTCTGTTGAGCTGTGAGCTCCACAGTTAACTGTGCAGCCACAGAGCAGCTGGAATTGGAGAGCAACTGGGTGTACAATGCAGGCAGACACCTGGAGCAGGGGCTCAACAGGAGGCAAATAGCTTGGCACCCAGGAACAAGAGCAAGAGAGACGTGTGCCGATTCACAGCATTTCTCACAGAGCTCTTTCTAAGCATGTTGTCAGAAATGGGGTGCCAAAACTGTCTTGCTTGGGAAACTCATCATCTGCAGAGGGTGAAATTGGTGCTGCTCATTCCTGGGGTGTGACTCAACACTGCTGCTTAGGATCGGGTGTACTGCAGCAGGAGTGTACAGCCAGTCTTAGCAGTGGAGGGGACAAACGAAAACGGATGTCATGCTACCAAACTCTGGTGGAGAAGGACCAAGACAGGTCATGGCAGCGTCTGTGGTCTCAGGTGGTGAGCAGCTAGCAGGGTCTGCTGCTCTGGCACAGTCGGTATGGCTTTGAGCTGCATGTGACATGCCAGGACAGGCTGGGAGCTCAGGGATCTGTGCCCCTGCACTTGAAAGAGGTTGTGCATGAGAGCTGGTGAGTCACTAGGGTTGTGATGGAGACAAGTGCCTGTTTCAGGCTGACGTGAAACTGCCCCAGGGCATTCCTGTGTTGCCAGCAGAAAGCTACTGTGAGTGAGGAAGTGCCTGCTGGCATCTGAACCCTCACCAGCAGGATGGCTTGCTACTGCTCTGCAGCTTTGGAAGCTGGGTTCAAAGAAAGCAGTAGGTCCCACTATCTGCTGAGCTTGCTTGGAGCAAAATCCCATCATACATCTTCCAAGGTCTACACTTGCATGCAATATGTTAGGAGAGCTCAAGTTTATCAAGAGTCCTGCCTGTCATTCAAGTGGCATAGAAAATTCCCTGAAATAATTATGTCTCTTCTTTTAATTTCCCCTGCAGACCCCTCCACTCCTTATTCATTCTGTCTCCATGACCTGAAATTATTGCTATTTATTTCAATGTCAAATCATCCTTTTTTTCCTTTCCTTTCCCTTTCTTCCATGACATGCAACTGTATTACCTGTCTCCAGTCTGGCTGGGATAGCTAGCTGAGATGAGCCAGCTATCCCAGCCCAGTCCATGTGCAGATGGCATGTGAAGCTGCTTGGGGTTTAGTGGTGTGTAGTAGGGCCATGCTGCCCTCTGAGCAAAGAGGTCCGGCAATAAGCTTGGGCACAGGCAGTGAGGGGGAGGCCAGATTTTTGCAGGAGGATGGACATTGCCAAAATCCCGAGCCTTGCCCAGTGACTCTTACCCAGTGTGAGGCAGAGAGACAGGTTCAATATTCTGCTTGTGCTGCTCTGGTACGGCTGGAGGGCCAGAGCTGTGTAGCATGAGTCACTATCTCCTTATCACGCTATGGCGCTGAAGCACTGGGTGGCAGCTTCCAGGTGAAACATTCAGGCTGTTTAGAGATTGTCCTTGTATCCGGAGTGCTTCGTTCTTACCTCCCTGTGGATGACATCACAGCTTAAATATTTACCCTCTACTAGCATTTTACTACTGTGTATGCAGCTCCTAGGGGAGCGGTTTGGGGGGGGGGGATGGAGATTTGCATACTGCTTTGCAAACCTGCTATATTAAACCAGATTAAACCCTAACCCCTTCAGTGAAGCTTTGCAGTTGCGAATAGATGAGGACCGTGCGCTGGGGTTAGATGTAACCTGGCTTGCTGCTTTATTCCCAGCCAGGACCCTGGGAGAAGTAGCCTGTGGGGGTGGCTGGGACATGGAGGGGGAACTGTGCTTCCAGCCTACAAGGGACACTCATGCATCTTCTTGTGTGTCGCTGTCTCCTAGGGCACTCCTCTGAGCTGAACCCCTCACCTCCTCCAGCTGAGAGCCAAGTGTTTCCCCCTGTCCCTTTCTTTCCTGTCTCCGCTGAGGATGGTCCCTCCTCTGCCGCCAGCTGCCCACCCCCTCTGCCCCAGAAGAAGACTGTGAGCAGAACAGTGTCCTCTCCAGATGGCTTTTTTGGAGGACAGGCATCTTCAGGTAGAGCAGCTGATGCTCCCAGCCCCAGGCTGAATGTCAGCCACTCCGAGACCAATGTCTGCCTCCGCGAGGAGCCTCCCTTCATCCACCCAGCCAGCCTGGGGGGCCGTCCTGGCGCCTTCTCCTCTTCTGAGTCCCTGGAGAAAAGCTCCAAAGGAAACAGCTACTGGGGCTCAGCCTCTGCTAAGAGCACCGGGGCCTGTGTTCCCAGCAGAAACCTCCAGTCCCTTTCCTCCTCGCAGCTCAGTGTGTCCAGCCAGATGTCATCGGGCTCCAGCCTCCAGCTCCACAACCTCCTGAGCAATATCGACAGCAAGGAGGGGGTGTACGCCAAGCTGGGGGCCCTCTACGCTGAGTCCGTGCGCCGCCTGGTTGCCAAGTGTGAGGACTGCTTCATGCGGGAGCAGAAGAACGAGCTGCACTTCAGCGAGAACAACTGGTCACTCTTCAAGCTGGCGTGCAACAAGCCCTGTTGTGACTCGGGGGATGCGATATATTACTGTGCCACCTGCTCCAAGGACCCTTCTACCACCTATGCTGTGAAGGTAAGCCCCAACTCAGGAGGTATCCGGGTATACCTCCATCTTCCAGTTGGGAGGATGGGGCAAAGAGATGCAGGATCCAAGGCCGCTTGGGGGTCCTCTGAGCTGGGACTGAACCTTTTGAGCTTCTTTTTCTCCCTTTCCGGTGTATGGATTCGAATGAAAGAGTGGGAAACAGATTCAGTGGTACACCTTTGAGACGCACCATCAGCACACAGTGGCCTGTTTTCTCTGCGTGTCTTTCTCACAGGTGAAGTTTGGCAAGCAAAACCCTTTCCAAAACTGACGTTTTCCCCCCGCTGCTTGCAAAGGTTAATTTGGAGTAGTTTTAGTTGTAACAAATGCCATTCAGATGCATATTGCTGCAGAGTAGTAGGGTCTGAAACCCAACCAGTTTCTCTCTAAAAATATCTTTGTGCAAATACTACATTGTAAACTCAGAGGCATTCGCCTCTGATGACACAAGCTGATGAAAGGCTTTTCAGAAGACAGCATTTTTGTCTCTGCCTGCCTTTTAAGTGGAAGGTTTGACCCAGAAACCATGTGAGTGCTTATATGATCTTGAAACTACAGGCATTAAGACACTGCAGATCTCAATTAAACAATGTGAGGCTGACCTAGACGTGCTGTGTAAGGTCAGGTCTGAAATATTTTTCTGTAACTGTGTGAAATCCACGTTTGAAATGGAAACTTGAGGTGCAATAGTTCAGCTCTTTGAAACCTGGATAAGTAAGCTTATCCAGCCTGTTCCATGGACATCCCATGGATTTTGGGTTCTTGACCCATGTTCCTGTTTGAATACAGAGCCTTTAATTTCTATTCTGACTTAACCCTAGGGACATCTCATTGCTGCTTACTCTTCAGGCTGTTTTCAAAACCTAAAGTAATTCCCCGAAAAGCACTGTCAGAGATGCATTAAGCAAAGGGAAAAAAGAAAGAATCTCTGCTGAATCGTTTCAACTATTATGAACCCCAAGGGGATGTTTTAAAACCAGTTCATAGTCTAAAGTAAGTACAGTTAACCCAACGGGGGGGGGCCTGTAAATAACCAGAATGGAGTTAGATGGGATCTTGCGCCAATACCCCTAGTCCAGCACTGAAAGCTGCAGCTTCTTTTGTGTGTTATACCTAAATCCATCGTAACTTTCCCCCTGGAACCTAAGAGTTGTGTGGTCCTTTTCAATCTACGGTTCCCTGTGGCACACCCCCCACCTTTGCTCTTGCCTGCCATGTTAGGTGGGGTTCAGAGGCTCAGCTCTATGGCTGTAGTGCATGAATTCTTGCCAAGGCAGAAACAGCACATTTAGCCTATAAATGGGACCGCACTCGAGTCCCTGCCTGTGATGTGGGCTTACTCTGCACTCTTGGTACACTGCAGAGTGCCTTAACAAGGCCAGAACCAGCCCAACGGGGCCGTACTTTGCACCAGCATGAAGTGAAGTTGTGTCTGTGTTTACACATGTGCATGAGTACACTCCCTGCAATGTTCCTGTGTGCACCCTTCCTTTTGGTAGCTGAAGTAGAGAAAACTGTGAGCCTTTACAACTGGGTGATTCCCAACTGCCCCTCCTGGCTTCTGGTGTAATTTCCTGGCATGCAACTGATCACAGGCCTGTTGTTAAAGTTGGGCTTCGAGACCTCAAAGTGGGCAGAGGGTTTGACTCGAGCCAAGGAGTCTGCTGAGGAGCTGGAGCCAGGGTTTGGGCTATGCACAGCCAAACACAGCTATGTATAAAACAGTTAGAAGGAGCCAGAGTTACATGAACTGGCTTTAGAGGAATTAAGTCAAGATACACTCCACGCCTTGGCTTCCTTCTTCCACTTAACAGACGTGTGACTAAGCCAGCCCCAGGCTCCTCCTTGGAGCTTGCTGCATGGGAGATGCCTCTGGTGCAGCCAAAGTCATGAAGAATGGCTGGCTGGTGAAGATCGCCCTGTCTTTCTTTGGTTGCAGTTACTCTTCTAGAGGCTCACAGGAGTTCCTGCCCTTTTCCTAAGGCTTACACATCTTCGCTATGTGGGGAGGAACAAGCCGGCTTGTTCCACAGAGGGCTGGAAGGCCTCCTCCTTTGGGGACCTTCTGCGCCTTCCTGCACCTCACTGTCCTCATCTGCAGTCTGCCTAGCTCTCCAGAGCTTGTCTTTCCACAAAATAAGCATGCAGCCATGGCAGGGTATTTTTGTTTAGAAAAGCGAGGACAATAAGGATTTGAAATGCCCCATCTCTGCAGTATTGTCTCAGCTGAGTGAATTACCTGCAAATGCCTGGATTGAAACCCTTGCTAGAGGAACACAAAAGCAGCCCACTTCTCCCGCTCCTCTCTATTCTTGCATTTATTTTAACTCGGAGGCAAAATTGATTTCTTGCCCGATTTTGCACACATGCTATGACTGGCAGTGGCACGCTCCAGGGTTTGAAACCTTTTATGCTGAGTTTCAGCCTGTTGCTGATTCCTGTGGGTGAGATATAAATACATCGCTAAATAAAAGGGTGGGGGGAAAGAACCCCATGTATAATAGAAATGCCAGAAGGCCCCATAAGCTAATGGATCCTCCTATAATAAACCTGGGTTTGAGTTTGTTTAGTCTTTAATGCAGTCATAAAGCTAAAATACGGAACAAAATTAAGATAAAAGTCATGTGGGTTTAGGAGAGTCTAGATTATAAAATGCTTTTATTTTCCTTGAGTTTGCTGCACTCTCACCTATTTCCAAGCCTGTTGTTAGCTTCCACTTTCTCTCTGGTGTTTTTTCCCTGTGCTGATAACTACAGCTTGTTGCTGGTTTCCCTTTGCCATTGATCAGGGGTTTGGGAGTAATTGCTGATACAAGGAAGTGGAGTGGTTGAAAAAGATATGAAAGTGGCTCCAGGGACCAGAGAAGGGTTAGGTGGGAAGAAAGTGCTGGAGTTCTCTGTCCACCCCTTGCTCCCTCACTTCAAACAGGGCCACCCTTGCAGCCACGTCACATGGCATGGGGCCTCATCCAGGCAAATGCTAACCGTGATCTCCTGAGGCAGGAGGAGGAGGCAGCACATCTTCTGCCACAGGCTTTACTTTTCCATCTGCAGAATGCCGTTTGGGTTGCAGGTGGGAATCTGGATGATGTCATGATGTCAAAGCTATGTAACCCAGACATCTGGTTGCTACAGGTGGGGTGTTGCAGGACAAGAAAGATCCTCAAGCCATGAAATACTTTTAAGGACTAAAGGGACCAATGTGCACCCGGCTTCTAGTTAGTGATGTCTTCCTTAGAAAATCTCACCTTAGGAACCCATCTCTCAATTTCTGTTCTCTGCCCTGTCTCTGTCACTGACTGATGAGGCTCTTCTTTTGGTCTCTCCTCACAGATTTGTAAAACCCAGGAGTCCAAGGTGGCTGCTTCGTACTGCAGCCCTGCAGTGCCAGTCCACTTCAACATTCAGCAGGACTGTGGGCATTTTGTGGCCTCTGTCCCCTCCAGCATGCTGCTGGCCTCAGATGCAGGGAAAGGCATGCCTGGGGATGGCCTCCATCCCTCCCGCACTGCCAGCGAGCACGACTGTGTGGTGGTCATTACCCGAGAGGTGCCGAGCCAGACCACTGCCGACTTTGTGAGGGACTCGGTGACGTTGCACCAAGCCAAGCCAGAGCTGTACGAACGTCGTGTTTGCTTCTTGCTCCTCCAGCTCTGCAACGGCCTGGAGCATCTCAAAGAGCATGGCATCATCCATCGTGACCTGTGCCTGGAGAATCTCCTGCTTGTCCCCTGCAAGCCCCCCATGAGCTGTGTGAAAGCCAAAGACGACAAACACTTACCCCGGCTCATCATCAGCAATTTTTTGAAAGCCAAACAGAAGCCAGGAACTGGAGACTCCAAACTGAAGAAGAGTCAGGCCCGGCTGGCCCCGGAGATCGTGTCTGCTTCTCAGTACAAGAAGTTCGATGAGTTTCAGACTGGTATTCTCATCTACGAGCTGCTGCACCAGCCGAACCCCTTTGAGGAGAAGGTGCACCTCAGGGAGCAGGAGTACAGCCCTGAGGACCTCCCTGCTCTGCCCAGCCTATCCATCTATTCCCGGGGGCTTCAGCAGCTGGCACACCTTCTACTGGAAGCGGATCCCATCAAGCGTGTGCGGATCACTGAGGCCAAGCGGATGCTGCAGTGTCTGCTTTGGGGGCCCCGGAAAGACCTCACCGAGCAGCCCCTCAGCCACGAGGAAGCCCTCCGCCGCGTGCTTCAGAACTGGGTGGACATGAAGCGTGCCCTGCTCATGATGAAGTTTGCAGAGAGGGCTGTGGACACGGAGCGGAGCATTGAACTGGAGGACTGGCTGTGCTGCCAGTACTTGGCATCTGCTGAGCCAGCCTCCCTCTCACACACATTAAAGCTGCTGCAGCTGCTCTGACCTTGGATGTGGCTCAGAGGCAGCGGAGGACTCCTGATTGCCTTGTGGCTAAAGGTACACAGCCCCTTTGTATGTGAGAGGTTTGAATCTTAGCTGCGAATGCACGTCCAGCTCCTGCCCCGCACTCCAGTGGGAGTGCACGAAACCTGTTCAGGACCCTCAGCACCGTTAATCTGTAAGCAGGGAAAACTGGGAACCTACCCCTATTTTGGGGGATTTTTAGATTATTTTTTTTTTTTTTTGTATGTTAAGTCTGTGGACTAATAAACTGCTGCCTGCGTGTGTGCATGTTCCTAAAGAACCCAGCGTACTGGAGTTGATTTCTGCGCCTTTGGGACAGTCCTCTGGTCCCTGTTCCACCTAAAGCATCAGAGCCTTTTTGCCTGGGAACAGCACCGCTCTCCAGAGTGGGCAGCAGGGATGAACTGCTGCTGCTCCTCCTGGGGAGCAAGTGCAATTCCTGTAATGCTCCTTTGCAAGGGAGAACCAGGAGGGGCTTTCAAATGGGGTTTGGAATCCGTTTGGCTTCTCACTTTAAAACAAAAAAAATGCTGCTTGTTTCTGTGTATCAGCTGTATTTTCCACTGTGGGCAATTCAGTATCAGCTGCCTATTACCTTGGTTGGTTACTAATAGAGCATGGCTTTCCTGTCTAGTGGTTCAGCTGTGCTGGCTGTTGATTGAAAGGGTGAGACACAGCCCAGGATCTGGGCCTGTTCATGAGGATGATGCTGCGTGCTGGGAATTACCCCTTGTAAAATTAATGAAAGGGAAAATCCCCAATTCACCTCCAAGGCCTGGTAGGGGGGGAAGTCAGGACCAGGTTGCTTTGCTTTCCTCATCCCTCTTGTAATTCACCTGTCCCTTGTGTCTAGCATTTATTTAACCCCTTTAGCAACAGATAAACTGGCATGTGAAAGGCCAGTGCCACTGGCCTGTGGCCTGGGAGGGTCTTACTGCTGCAGGTGTTGGAATTAGAAATGCATAGAGCTGGATGTGCTGCAAACTCACTCCTCCAACAGATGCAATGCAAGAGCAGCTTGATGGAAGATGGAGAAGTTGGCCTGGCTCCCTCCAGCCACTTTTCTTCCATCCAGACGTGTAGCAGCCACTCAGCTTTGTAAAGTGGCTGTGGTGCTCCTCGGAGACTGGCTTTACGAAAGGTTGTGGGCTGCTTTTACTCTTCAACCCCAACACAAAGCAGAGATGAACGGCCCTGTGCCTGGCACCAGTTCGGCAGCCCTTGGAGAAGGACACATGAAGAGAGCCAGGCATCAGCTTAGCTGAGACAGGATGTCACTAGCGGAGCTGCTCCCCTCTCAGCTCCAAGCAGGTATAAATTCACAAGCGCTTTCCTCCAGCCTTGATTCACCTCCAGATCAAGGCTGCTCTCTCGGGGGAATTTTAATTCCCCAGGTTTTTTGACACTTCATGCACTTTCTGTGAATCTTTTCCAGTCTTCTCATCTGGAGTATTTTATCTGTTTGGCTATGGTTGCCGCTGATGGGAGGGGATGGGTTCCTTGGCTGGGCACCCATTTGCAATGAATTTCCCCTGATTCCCTCAGGCAGGAGGCTGCGCAGGTCCCTGCCTGCTGAAAGAATGTGGGATGGCTCCAACTGTGGCCGTTGGGGATTTTTGTTATACACCACCTTTCTTGCATCTGACTCTTGGGTCCATTTGCCTCCAGCAGAGGTGGCAGGAGCCATCTGGCTTGGGAACCACTGTCCTGTGGCCCATCCTGAACACATCACCTTGGAAAGTCTGGCCCTGGCTTGCTGCATGTGGTTTCACATGGTTCAGCAGGGTGATGAAACAGCTGGAGAACCTGCCTGAAGGAGCCCAGCATGTTGTTCAGAGATAAGATGTAGCGATGACTCAGTTTCTAAGCATGGAGGCAGGAAGTGTGTTGGAGGTAGCTCTGCAGGACAGCACTAAAGGAGACAGGACCTGGCCATAGTATATCCAAGCTGAGCGATAACGGGGAGATAACGTGTGGGGTGAGTGGCTTGTGAAGTTTAGGCTGGGTACTCAGCAGGACTCAGGGAGTAGCCAAACATCCAACCCACATGAACCAAGGCTGGATCCATTTTGCATGCTGAGTTTCAATTTAGTGACGAACACTGATACAGGTATTGGCACAGGGCCTGCACAGCATGTGACGTTAACGTGCTCAAAATGTTTTCTCTGAAGTTTGGGCACTCAAGACTGGCTCTGGTGTTGGTTCTGGTACCCTGCAGCAGCACAGTACCAGCAGAGCAGAAGCCAACAATAGTCCTGTAGCAATTTCCGCTGTATTATTTTGAGATCTGGTGGGTGGCTTCTTGCTCTCAGGTAAACAGAAACTCTTAGCTCCATGCTTTCTTGATACTTTCGCCTATGGTAGCTCAGGCTTCTTCTGCAGCTTTGGGTCCTAGGCCAACATATGAACTGGAGAAGTCTATGAGGGTTTCTGCTGTGTAGCTGTTGTGGGGAAAGCGACACCTAAGCCTCGGATGAATGCCACAGCTGAGTGTGAGGACTTTGCTGGCTTACTCCCTCTTGCCTGTGCTGTTCTCAGCATGCCATGGGCAGCAGCCCCTCCTTTTAGCAGGCATTCTTGCCCGATGTGCCCAGAGTCCTATGCAAGAAAATAGAGGGGATGGCCCATCCCTCTTCACCATGTGGCAAGGAACACAGCTGACCCTGCACCCTGGGGCCCAAGCAGGCCACCCGCTCAGGGGGAGCAGGGATCGCAGGACATGTCTAATTGGGAACACAGTTTGGGGTCCACATGCCACAGGGACAGTGCTGAGAAGCAATTGCTGGAGGAGCACCACAGACCTATGCATCTCAGTAGCACTGCGGCGTGGGGAAAGGGGTGTCTCTTGTCTTGTGCTGCCCCTAGGCCAACTGCCAGCCCCCTTCCCTGTGCGCAGGCTCCCAGTGGTCCATGAGCACAAGAAGGGTGACAAGAGAGCTCTCTGCCAGTGCCTGCTATCCCCATGGAGGACAAATTCCTAGGAGCTGGGCACAGTTGCTGACTGATGCATCTGTGGCACAGATGAGTTTGGTGGGGAGGTTGTGTGCTTCCTACATGAGAAGATGCTGAGATCGAAAGCCCCAAGACAAACACTGGGCAGGCAGTGGTGCTAGCAGCCCTCTTGCCCAGTGGTCTGATGACCTTACCTCCGTGCTTCGGAGCATCCCTCGAAGCTGGGAGATATCCCAGGTCCAAAAGCCAACCTGGTTCTCTGGAGATGCTGTTATATGAAATCGCTTGGTCAATAGCACTTCTCACCCTGCCAACTCTTGTGTGTAGGGACGTGCCCTGCTGGCTGCACAGATTAGCCCAGGACAGGCTCAGTTCTGCTTTGGCTCCTTGGCAAGCAGAAGCAGCATGAGGCCCTAGGAGAGAGGGGAAGGATGCTGAACTTAATGCAAGTGAGGGACCAGCCTTGGGCCCTTCCTTGAGCCAGCAGTGGCAAGGGAGGTGATTTGTTTTCAAGGCACAATCCTATTAGGAACTCGTTATTCTCTTTTGGTGTTGAGACCAAGGCCAGATGGAGACAGATCTTCTTGTACCTCCCAAGGTTTTGGGACATTTACAATAGGGACTGACATCACTGGAGACCATCCCCTGTGCTGGTTCCCTTCAACCTCATGCCAAAGCTCCTGAGACAAGAGATATGCAGCTCCAAGGACCATGCACAGTAGCCAGTAACGGGGAAAAAGGACTAGGGCTGCATGCTGTTCCCCTTCCATCCCGTTTCACATGATATGCAAGCTGCAAAGAGAGCCAGCTCTTGTCCTGGCATCTCCTTCAGGAGGATGCTTTTCTGATCCTTTTTATGAAGCCAGGAGATCGACTGGTGCTTTGCCTCATAGACAGAGTACCTGGGTATGATCTGCATTGCCACTGGCTGCTGGAAAGAGTAGATGTCTTAGCACTGCCAGGATGATCCTGATTCTCTTGTGACTGAGGTTTTTTTCCCTTTAGCCTTCACAAAGAACAGACACTAACATATGCTGAAGAAGCAATGTTGCTTCTTGGAGGAAAACACAGCAGAGGGGTGAACTAACAGCACAATAATGGGATGGGATGGGATGGGATGGGATGTGTGGCAGGGGTGGAGCTGCTCTTCAGGCAAAGGCGAGATGCCAGGAACAACCCAGACTTTCCAGCACAAGCAGGTAGACCCAGCGTGCAGTGCATCCCAGAACTGGCAATGCTGCTCTGCAACTGCTGCTCAGAGCTGACTCCCCAGTGTGGGTGCTTCCGTGTCTCCCATGCTCTTTGGAGCCTGCAGTGCAAAGCTCATAGGGTAAATCACAGTGGTGATATTTTAATCTCTCTGTGTCAAGATGACCTGAGCTGACAGGGAATGGGAGGAGAGGCTGGAGTCCTCCTCCAACCCTTTGAGAATGAAGGTAGAAAGAAACAGAGCAGCAATCAAATCCTTGTACTTGCAGAGACCCCAAGCATTTCCTCCTGAAAGGCTCAGCCCATCCAACTCCTCCCATGTGAATCTCCTGGAGTTGCCAGGACAGGAATGCTCCAGATGCCCCAGAAATACCCCAGTTCTTCTCCAGTGTATAGGCAGTAGAGCTCTCCTCACTGGGGCAGTGCTGAGAGCTGGAGCTCACCAGTCTAAGGGCACCCTCCAAGTGCCTTTCCACGGAATTCTGAGAAGGAGCATCCGAGTTACTCAGGGCACAGGAGAAAGAGATCTCTTGGCCAGGGAGCAATTTTGAAAGGCATCAGGAAGGTCATTTCTTGCACTCCTCCTCCTCGGCTACAAGTTACGAGTGCTGCCAGCGCTTCCACTGCAGTCCTCGGGGCTCCCTCAGCAACAGGACTAGAGCAAAGAGCTGCTTTAGGCAGAATGTTGCCATCAAGTGGAGGGAGGTGGTCCTGCTCCTCTGCTCAGCGCCACTGAGACATACCTGCATTGCTGGACCCAGCGGTGGACTCCCCAGTACAAGAGCAGACATGACCATACTGGAAAGAGTCCAGCAAAGGGCTGATGATGGTGGGGGCACTGGAGCGTCTCTGATAAGAGGAAAGGCTGAAAGAGCTCAGACTGTTCTCCCTGGAGAAGGCTCAGGTAGGGGAGCTTACCAATATACTGGTAAGTACTGATGGGGAGGAATGGAGAAGGGAGCCACACTGTGCTTAGTGATGCCCAGTGGCAGGACAAGCGGTGATGAACATAAATTGAAACACACGAAATCCCATCCAAACCCAAGCAAATACTTGTGTATGCATGTGCATGCAGAGTGTGTGCTGTGCGTATGTGCTTCTGTATTGTGTGTGTAGAAGTGTATGTTGTGTGTATGTTTTGTGTTGTGAGGCTGCTGTGCATTTATGTGTGTTGTGTGCACAGTGTATGTTGTGTGTGCATGTGTGGTGGTTTTGTGTGTCCAGTGTTCGTCGGGTGGTGGTTCAGGGTGCTTGGCTCCATGGGAGTGCCAAGGCGGCCTAAGAGCAGCCTCAGCCCCAGAGAGGCCCCAGATAGGGTCAGAGGCATGTAGGAGAGGGAAATGTGGGGCATACGAGGGTTTACGGGGCATTGGGGAAGCTGAGGGTACCCAGTGGGTTATGAGGCATACAGGAGGTTGGAAGATCCTGCAGGAGCTATGGAGCATCCAAGAAAAGCAATGTGACACCCAAAGGGTCAGGATACCACAGGAGAGTTTGGTGCACATCCAGGGCATCAGGAAGACCCTGGGGGGTGTGATGAGGCACCCATGGGAGCTGTGGAGCACCCACAAAAGGGAGATCTATGGGGCACAGGAGACGTTGGAGGCACCCTAAGGGGCTATGGGACACCCAAGAGGTTGGAAAAGCTCAGGTTTTTATGAGGCACATGGGGAGCCACGTCCACCTTGGACAGCATTGGGAGCACCCAGAGAGGGGTAGGATCGCAGGGTCCCCCAGAAGCTGATGCCAGAGCCCAGGCCTGTGGCATCTCCTTTATTGCAGGCCTTAACAGAGCCTCCAGTGGGAGGGAGAATCCACATTCCCCCCATGTCAAGCCTCACTGGGGAGGAGCATAGGTGCCAGCGAGGTGCACGGGCAGCCCATCACGGCAGGAGACACGCACGTGGTGCTGGACCTGCAATGCCCGGTAGGAGCACGGGGGCCGGTTGTTCCCCCCGCGCAGGCGGCAGGCTGTGATGCCCATGGGCATCGGGGTGCTGTGGAATCCCGCTGCATCAGGCGCCTGCGTGCAGGCAGCCACCAGCTCCTCGGCCGGAGCGTGCACGAAGGTGTTGGAGGGCTTGCAGGGCCGGCCGGCCGCCGTCACCTGCCGCCGCGCCAGCATGGTCTCGCAGTAGCGGTGTGCCGAGAGCGGGGATGTCCGGGGATGGTCCACGTGCTGCCGCAGGAACTTCTCATAGCGGGTCTCACCCACCGCTCCTGACAGTGCTGCCAGCACCAGGGCCATGCATAGAGCCCAGCCCGCCATTGGCACCTTTGGGAAGTGGGGTCAGGGACATCAGGACTGCTGGAATCCCGACTGGAAACCCCATGCTGGGTGCTCGATTCCTTTACAGGTTCCCCCTCCCATACACCTGGTTTCCTTACAAATCCCTTCAAAATACATGTGGACCCCCCCTGGACACCTGGGCTTATGTGTGGATTCCACCTGGATGCCTGGGTCCCCTACAGAACACCCCATGGACACCTGAGTCCCCTACAGTCCTCCACTCCCCAGAAGCTTGTGTTCCCCATGGATCCCCCCTGAACCCCTATAGATCCACCCCCTACCCCAGCACCTGGATCCCCTACATATCCACCCTTCCCCATTGGATACTTGGGCTCCTCACAGTGCCCTCCCGCAGACACTCTGGTCCCCTGCACATCCCTCACGCGCACCTGTGTGTGTGCCTCAGTTTCCCTTATGGCCTTGGGGTCTCCGGGATCCCTCCCACTCCTCTGCACCTCTTTTATACTGGGCCCAACGGGCAAGGATCCAGGAGGAGGAGCAGGACAAAGAGCAAGGTCCAGCGGATCTATGCGGGCAGCCAGGAGAGGCCCCACTCCGCCTGGTGCCCTCCCCCAAGGTCATTAGGCAGTCATTAACGAAGCACATAACTGGCTGCGGAAGTCCCCTGGGATGCCCCCCGCCCATGCTGCTCTGGACCGTGCATTTGGCCTTGGCCACGTGTCCCATAGAGGGGCAGGACACCTTGGTCCCCTTGTGTGCCCGAAGAGGTACTCGGTTCCCCGGAGAGGCAGTATGTCAGCATCACCTCCGGGACAGCTGTCAGATGCTCCTGCCCCTCGTGCACGATGTGGTATGTCCATGGCTGCCCTGCAGTGCTTCAGGAGCTCTGTCCCTTCCCCCTGTGCCCCTCGGAAGTGCCCCACCATTACCTCACATGGTCCTCGCTGCTCCACTGAGGCAGGAACTAGCAATGAGACCCTTTCCCTCGACCGTCAGGGAGAGCCTCATGGAGTTGCATAGAGCGCGCATCTCCTCCAGAGGGAGAGGCACCACTCTTCCCAAAAGAGCTGGAAAAGCTCTAAGACCAGCCATGATGAACGCGGAGAGTGCCCTGCCCTGTAGTGACATCTCTACGGCTCTAGGGTCTCTCAAGGCGGAAGAACAAGCTTAGCTGCCCCGCAGCTACCGCATCCCCGCCCCACCCTCCCACCTTCCCCCTCCACCCCCTACCCCCCGCACCGTTGGTCCCGTCCCGCAGTGGTACGTCCCGGAGAGGAGCAGCAAAGTTCTCGCGAGAGAGCAGCCGCACTCTCGTACAATCCCGCGCGATCTGGTGGTTCCGGTCTTTTCGTGGCCAGGGCGGGACCATGGCGGTCGGCAAGAACAAGCGGCTCACCAAGGGTGGCAAGAAAGGCGCCAAGAAGAAAGTGTAAGGGCGGCCGGGACGGGGTGGCACGGGGCTCGGGGGCACCGGGCAGGACGTCGCGGCGGCGGGATGCCGCGGATGCGGGGCGGATGGCGGCGGCCGGGAGCGGGCCGCTGCTGTCATGGCGGCGGCCGTGCGCGGGCCTCGCTGCATGGCAGCGGGAAGGGAGGTGAGGGCTGGGGACCACTGTGGGAGCGCGGGTCCCGGCCGAGCTGGGTGTCCCGTAGTCCCGCAATGTGCCCGGTGCGGGGAGCGCTCCCGGCGAGTGGGAGGGCAGTGTCAGGGCTGTGCCCCGTTTCCGGCACCGGTCTATGCCCAGGCTAGGGTGCTGCGAGCTGGGTACCCAGGCCTAGTGGATGCAGCGTGGTTTGCTTGCTGTGGAAGCAGGAGCTCCCGAGTGGTGGTGATGGTACACGCTTCGTTGTATGTGGTGTATTTTGACTGCAGAAGTCAAGTAATGAAATGAGGTATTCGTAGGGAAGTTAAAAAGCCTGTATCGCTTCTGAGCAGTAGCTGGAATTGTAGCGCTGTATAGCTTGTCATTTCAGCTTCATGACGTTTCTGCAGTTCCGTCTTTCTGAAGTAAACTGAATGCTGCCCCCCTGTAGTGGGTAGTGCTGTCACTAGTCACATACTTGCCATCCTGTTCATGTTAAACTAAACTTGAAAGCACAAAGTGTTGCCATTTTCATTCCCATTTCACAAGGCATATGGGGAGGATGTTCTTACTCAGCCCAGTTTCATTTAAGAAAAGTCAGTAAAACGAATCTTGTCTGCTTTATTTAAATTAAGGGTTGATCCTTTCTCCAAAAAGGACTGGTATGATGTCAAAGCACCAGCAATGTTTAACATCCGAAACATCGGGAAGACTCTCGTCACCAGGACTCAAGGAACTAGTGAGTAGTGGGGCTTTATGCAGTAAAGGGAGAAGTGTTTGTTCCGTGCGCTGGCTCCAAGTGAGAATTAAAGAACTGCTGACAAATAGTTTTTACTCATATTGTTATAAACCTGGAAGTTCAAAAATAAGATGAAAGGCTTAATTGCTTGATTTGAATGAGTTTTCTGAAGTTGGCAGAGCGTTTAAATAAATAAGCTTGGTTGCAGGGATGTTAATACAGTGGGCTCCTTGCTTGTCCAGGAGTACCAGAATGCGGCTAGGGTACAGAAGGACACACCTGAAGTTTCTTATGAACTGGTGCTGGGGTAACCTGATGAGATGAGTTTGAGGGATGTCAGGAACTAAGGAGTCATTCAGATTATAAGAGGCAGATGTGGAGACTGGTATAAAAGAGTACTGTGTGCAGTTCTGGTATCCTAAAAATAAGAAAAGGGCATGGAGCTGTTGGAACAAGTCCAGAGGAGAAAGATCGGGGCTGCAGCACCTCCCTTCTGAAGATAGGCTGAGTAAGTTGGGGCTGTTCAGTCTGGAGAAGACAAGGCTGTGTGGAGGCCTCATAGCAGCCTTCAGTATGAAGAGGGCCTATAAGGATGGTGGGGCGGGACTCTTCATTAAGGACTGTAGTGAATAGTCGTTTAGGTATAGGTAATAGGTTTAAACTGAAACTGGGGAAGTTCAGGATAGATACAAGGAAGAAGTTCTTTACTGTGAGGGTGGTGAGGCACTGGAACAGGCTGTCCAAACAAGTGGTAAATGCTCCATCCCTGGTGGTGTTCAAGGCCAGGTTGGACAGAGCCTTGGGCGATAAGGACGTGTGAGGTGTCCCTGCCCATCGCAGGGGGGCTGGAACTAGATGTTCTTAAGGTCCTTTCCAAGCCTAACTATTCTATGATTCCATAAAGACCATCATGTTTGAAGAGACTGAAATGTGAAACTTACAGGTAAAGTGATCTCTAGAGCTGGAATTGCTAACTTCATGGGAGCACAGGTACATGTGTCACTGAATAGTGAAGGCTTTTTGTGTGGTCTGGCATACCTCAGGAAAGGGGAGCATCTGTTAGAAATGCAGGGTGATCCACATAAGAGGCATCAGTATTTTTGGAAGGTCAGCTGTGTAGAATGGTTAAATAGTTGCATTATACTATTCTAGTTTCACTTAAAGTTACAAAGATGAGCATTATTTTCAACTGTATACATGTGAAGTAAAAAAGAGTCATTGTAAACCAAGCATGAGTCGGCCAGTGTTAAAATGGTTAGTTGTTAGAGCTGTACTCAAGATGGTTGTTGCTGATTTAGCTCTGCCGAGCACATGCTTCTCTTTTTGTTATTGTTCATAATTTCCAAATACTTTGTAACCACTTCCATTTAAAAATACCACCAACCCCAAAGCTATTACGTATCCTGGGATCTGCTGTGTACTGGTATTTGTGTTTAGTGCCTGATACAATTACCCTAAAAAGATTCCTCACCAAGTTAACAAAATACATTATTTGGTTCTAGGAGTTGAATTGATCTTGGTCAAGAGGCATATGAACTTCAGAGCTGTGAAGCTAGTGGCATCCCTTACTGTTAGAAACCATAAAATGGAAATTCAGTATTTGATTTGAATAATGTGTTTCTAATGTTAATGAAAGGTTTTCTTTGTTTCGTAACACAGAAATTGCCTCTGATGGGCTGAAGGGTCGCGTATTTGAAGTGAGCCTGGCTGATCTGCAGAATGATGAGGTTGCCTTCCGTAAATTTAAGCTGGTAACTGAGGACGTTCAGGGCAAAAATTGTCTGACCAACTTCCATGGAATGGACCTCACCAGGGATAAAATGTGCTCCATGGTCAAAAAGTGGCAGGTGTGTAAAGCGTGAGGTCTGCCTTGCTGTCAGTGCCTCAGGGAAAGGAGGCAGCCACTGATGCATGTACAGCAGCATTTGCAGTGGCAGCAGCAGATGTTAGTGAATGTCAGGTGGGTCGTGTTGAGAAACCTGTCCGTCATGTTGATGGTAAATGACTGTTTCTCTTTTAGACGATGATTGAAGCCCATGTAGATGTCAAAACGACCGATGGTTACCTGCTGCGCCTCTTCTGCGTGGGTTTCACAAAGAAGCGCAATAACCAAATCCGCAAGACCTCGTATGCCCAGCATCAGCAGGTGCGGCAGATCCGCAAGAAGATGATGGAAATCATGACCCGAGAGGTCCAAACCAATGACCTGAAAGAAGTTGTCAATAAGCTGTAAGCTCTGCCTCTGTTTTATTGGGTTTTTCTCCCTTATAGTTTACATGGTTACTTGTTGGCCAGTTTCCCCTGGGTACTTGGGGATTGCAGGTGCTTCACATAGTGTTTAGCAGGGATCAGGCAAAGTGCCTCTCATGTTGAAAACCCAGCACACTGTTCTTTTCGAATACTGAATCTCTACACAGTATTTGGCTTCCATCAACCGTCATAAATAAGTTTGCATAAATGTAGAATTAGGCCCTCCTGAGGTTTTTCTGTTCATGTTTCTACAGACTAAAATTGTAACTGATCAGTTGAGGCTGTGAATGTTCTGGGTTCTTCTGATAGAAGGACGTTCTCTAAAGTGTAGTTTTTGCTTCCAGAAGTTGCACATTCACTCTCAACATGAGCATGCTTATACTGTATTTCTTCTAATACTGCAAGGAAAATGTTTTGGAATCTAAATGTACTTAAAGAACAGAGTGAAGGTAGTATTGACGATAGAGGCTTCTGCAGAATATTATGTATGCTTAAGAATTCTTTTAAGCCTGTGCTGTTGAAGAAGCAGGAACAGTGTTTAATGTTTTTGGGCTGCTGTCCTCTTGATTCCTCAGGATCCCAGACAGTATTGGCAAAGATATAGAGAAGGCGTGTCAGTCCATTTACCCACTTCACGATGTCTATGTCCGCAAGGTTAAGATGCTGAAGAAGCCCAAGTTCGAACGTAAGTCAGTTACTGCAGACCTCGATGCTCTTAGAGGAGGAGGTGGGAAGCTGTTAGTTAAAAACGCATTTGCTCTTGGAGAATATGTTAAAGCAGCATCATAGGCTTCAATAGCTTCTTTACTACTAGTAAAGAAGCGTGGCCTTCTAGTCCAGTGTTTGGCTTTCAGACTTGAGAGCCAAGCAGGATTCCTGCACTTCAGAGCTTTTTGTATTCTTGCCTGAAACTGCTGCTGAATGCTTAAAGGCTTTGGCTTGGGAATGAGTGATGACAAAATGTTTCGGTCCCAAATGACATGGAATGATTCTATCTTCCCATTTTCTGACATTCCCATATAATGCAGCAGCCTGTTGTTGACTTTACCTCTTCCTTTAAAGTTTAATTTGCAATTTCACGGTGTAGCACTTCCTTCCCTGCTTGTTTTTGTTTGACTGTCAGTTACTGCAGCAGCACCTCCTTGCGTGAGCCTTCTGGAGTGGCCTTGATCATGCCCCCATTGAATCTTCTGGTGGTTTAATTTGTATCTGATGAGCAATTCAGTAATTTAAAACTATTTGAATATGTGCATCTCTCACTGTTTATAACACTTCTTTCTAGTGGGCAAGCTGATGGAGCTGCATGGAGAAGGTGGTGGTGCTGGCAAACCCTCTGGGGACGAGGCAGGCACTAAAGTAGAGCGAGCTGACGGATACGAGCCACCCGTGCAAGAATCTGTCTGAAACTGAAAATGGATGGAAAATAAAAGTTCTAATATACAGAGCTATTGCTTGGTTGCTTGTATTGCTGCTAGACCAAGTTGGCACTGGGTGTGTGCACGGGATTTTCATCAGGTAAAACCCATTGCCTTAATTTAAGTAAAAAACCCTAAACTTCTGGAGATCTGCTTTTCATGACTGGTGGTGTGAGACGGGTAGAAGAAAGCAGACTGTCCTTCTTGAAAGGAGGGAAGTACAATACTAAGGGTTCTGAATGCTGGGGTTTCCCAGGAATTTTGGTCCTCGCAAAAGAAGTCTTGTGGGCATGTGCAGAGGTTGCTGTGGTAATAGGTGCATCAAGGAGGAGCATTGTGCAGGGAAATAGGAGTGCCACACAGGGAAACCTGTTGTTTCTGGGAGTTTAATACAGGGAAGTTTTGGGGATTTACCCATACTGCTTCCTTGAGAATCATGAATGTTTAAGCTTGGTGGCAGTTTGATATGACCTCTCATGGGATAGACTTGGTCTCTGAAAGTCAAAAGGTGTCAAATAAATCTATTTGATAGGGAAGCAGGGTTTTGGGCAGTGCAGAATATGCTCAGGAGCAGGGTTGTGTGTTCAGCCTCTGTGAAAACTGAAGGGTAGGTGTAATCACAGTTAAAAAACCCATGAAACTTGAGGGGGAAGAATTCTGCCATGAAATGGCAAAAGTCAATGTTCAGAACATAAAGCAACTGAAGTGATTTGCTGAGTAATTCTGAGTGCTTTTGCCATCATCCGGTGGCATTTTTGCTGCTTGTTTGGCTTATGCAGGCTTAAAAACTGAAAGCGTGTGTATTTCTGGCTGAGTATTGCGCACTGTGGGCATGTTTTGATTAGAATTGGGCAGCAAACCTAAACCTGTGCTGTTAAATTGGTTGGAAGTTTGTGATTTGAAATCTGAGAATAAAACGGTTTTGACCTGTCTGGGAAGGTCTCTGAGGTAGTGGTAGCTCTTGCAGTCAGCTCTGAAATAGCTTTGGACAAGAAATGAAGGAAAGTAATGAAATGCTACTGTTGCAACAAAGATACTAGGGGGACTTAAGAGTGCCACCCGTGAGGGCTGTACTCTTCCATGTTGGGGACTTCTGTCTTTTCCTGGTTGATAATTCTAGTATGGAGCAAATTGTGGGCAAAATGAAAATATGTTTCGTAATTTATTTGGGAGACTGCAGAGATGGGATGTCATGTTGTGATTCCAAGTTGATGTTTTAATAGGGGGAATGATATTAAAACAGCCCATGACTTACTACTCAGGTAACCATCTTTTTGGACTGTAAATGCAGGCCTGCTCATCCTGCTTTTTAGTTTGTGAAGTGGAAGTGTAGTGAGTCTGTGAAACTGTCACGATGCTGAAACAGGCAGAAGGAATGGTGCCACTTTGAATCTGCTTTACTCTTTCCATCTGTAGTGTTCAGGCAGATGTCATTCTCCTCCAAGAGTCCCACACAGTTAAATTTTGGAAGCCATATATTACACCAAATGTCTCTGCTTCCCAACAAAAATGAGCATTTTTCACTGGAGTTGGAAAACTGATTTAGCACAGGTGGTGGGATTGGTAATCTTTGAACCTACTGCAGTAAGTTTCAGTGCAGGTGTGTACATATGTATCTGCATCAGAGTAATATCTGTCTGCTTTCTAGTAATGGACATGTGCTGCCTGTGCTGTCTCCGCTTGGCAGTAGTTCCACCAAATAAATCCAAAGGGACTACAGGTGGCCTGTACCCTCTGGACTAGAAAAGTTAGAATCTGAAGGAGTAATTTCTGAGAACTTGTGCCTTTTATCTTGCTACTTTTTCCTTCAGCTGTATGTCCGAGGAGTGTACATTGCAAAAAGGTTACTTCAAGAGGATCTGGGGAAAGAACAAGAACTTGCTTTATTCATGTTGGTTTTAATTTGTATTTTGGAACAGCAGTCTGCTGGCATTACCATGTAGGCACTGTGGGTAAATGTATGCATTACAGCATGAGTTCAGACAGGGCAGAAGTAAGCAGGAAGGAGAGTTTTGTGCATCCTCTGTATTCTTTGTACAAATACCAGCTGAAAAAGCATATATGAATAGGAGCAATCAGCAGAGCATGCCTGAGGAACTGCTCATCAGCCCAGGGTCAGCCTGTGCATTCATCTCAAAATGATCTTGCCATGGTGAGTAATGCTTCACTCTTGTGTGATAACCTGCAATGACAGCTGGTTGCTGCAGGTAGCAAATACAGACTGCTGCAGGTCGTAAGTGTGAAACACACCTGAGTCTGAGGGCTGGAATAAACTGTGTTACAGCCATCATGATTCTCTGAGAGGTCTGGACCACTTGCAAAGTGATTGTTGGTTTGGGGGTGGGTTGTTAAGATTAGGTTTTTTTGTTTGGGGTTTTTGTTGCTGTTGGGTTTAAGCAGAATGAGATCCATAAAACTTGTGGAAAGCTCAGGGCTCACCAACTGCAATGCCATTGTGACTTAATTATAAAAATTTTATTGGTTAAATACATTCTTAATTTACAGAGGTACCATAACAAGTTTACTGGACTTAACAAAGATTTATTGAGGACACTTAATTGTACACATAACACAGATGTCTTCCTGAAGCTATCTCCAGAGGGTAGGTCAAACAGAAAAGGTTTTTGATAAATGAGGCTTTTACTATCATACTAATGTATGTGGGGTCTAGCAGAATTTCAAGGCTACAGCTGAAATTTGCTACTATATTGCAGATAGGATTTGTGCTCCACCTCATTCTCCCTTCTTTTTTGCAGATTCTGTACTGTACACCTTAGGAATTTCACGTTACCATCAGTATGCAGCTTCATGGTGACATGAGGAATCAGTCTTAAGAAAATCCCTTCCTGTAAAAGCCGAGCATGGAACTTGTTTCGGTTTTAAGAGCTAGGTTGTAGTAGCTGCCTGCAGTAATGCAAGCAGCCTTTAGGTGGCACTCCTTGCTCTGAAGATAAGGCTTTGCTGCTCTTCCTGCCCTGCATGATAGGGAGGAGGCGGTTCAAATAAAGCAGTGGCTTAAGTCAGGCACCGACTTTAAAACATTCAGTGGAAATTACAAAAAAAAAAAACCCGGTCAATACAGAGTTATAAAAAAGGGGAAGAGGAAATTGAAAAAAAAAAAAAAAAATAGAAAAAGTCAGTTCTACTTTTGAGACTTGTATCAAAATCTTAGAAAACTGCCAGACAAACAGTAAGTAAACATCATACACTTCAGCCTCATCCACCACGCAGTGATGTGGTGGGTCTTGGGAGGACCTGGATATTGTGTTGGTGTGGGCTCTGCTTGGTTCTGCTGTTCTCCTCACACTGAGATCACTGGAGAGTCAGGGACTACAGTGGCCCAGGTCGTGGTGGAAGAAGCCTGTTCTCAGCAGGGTGACCCACTCAAAGCTTGGGGTTGAAAAGCCTTCAGTGGGCTTGCAGGAGTCAGGCAAGCTAGACAGCTTTGTGTTTCCTTGGATTTCTCTAGATAGAGATGGCTGTTTTATTGGAGTAAACAACAAGAACCTTTAAATCTCCTGGCAGGATAGCTTGGGGGGAGTGGGAAAGGTTGTCCTTGGTGGATTTACTTACACTGAAGTTTGATTCCACAGGAGTTCTGGACAGGCTTGCTAGGGATGTTAAAACTGAATAATAAGTATACAAATTGTCATGTGCTATTCTAGAAAGATGGGAACATGATTTATAATTGTTTCTATGTTAATCCCGTTAATGAAAGCAGAAATCCAGTTTCTGCTTAATTAAAACTGATCTGCCTCCCCCAGTTGTGTGAATGGTATTGCTGCAGTTTAAATACACAACATTTCACATTCATGAAGCTTCTAGAGAAATAAAAAAAGGAGTACTAAGGTCTATGTCTGTATTTGCACGTACTGTGGCATAACTATGATTGATTGTGCAGAGTAAACTGGTGCTGAGGCCCTCATGCCTGTGCTACATGTTCCTTGGGCTCACTTAGCCTGTTCCCTGCTGTGGGGGAGTCCTGTGCCTGCTGTGATGGTAATCAAAGTGCAGAGCACAGGGAGGGGAGGGTTGTCCTCACCAGTTTGCTTAGATACTAAATTAAACGCACCCCGATCTTTGGCAGCAGCAGGTACTTGTCATAATACTACACCTCCCATTGGTAAAGTTGTAGGCAGGTATGTGACTAAGTTAAAAGCATCTCGGGATCAGTCACGATGCCTCTAGTTTCCAGTCTCCATTCACCACTCAACTGTTGGCCCTTTTGCAACATGATCTTCCAGACCCACAAGAATATCCTGTAAGAGTATCCCAATACCTAGTGACCTGCATCTCTTCTGCAGTAAAGACTCGTGCTTACAGTTTACTGGTTCCTTTTTGCCATAAAAAAGTGCTGCAATACAGTGAGCAATGCAAGA
Source organism: Psittacula echo (assembly GCF_963264785.1). NCBI lineage: Eukaryota > Metazoa > Chordata > Aves > Psittaciformes > Psittacidae > Psittacula > Psittacula echo. Next base: position 48,775,628 of record NC_137735.1, on the reverse strand, counting down.
GCCAACTGCAGGGTAGTGTTTTCTACTGCAGTTTATCAAAATGTGTTCAACTATTTTGTCAGAAGCCAGGTGTTGCAGAAAAGGAATTTATAGGAACTTCTGGTAATAACATGAAGTTACCTCAGCCATGTCTCCCTTAGTTTGTTGTTCAAGTCACACTGCTGCTTTTCACTAAATGACTTTGCTTGAAGTAACCTCTTGCCAGGCGTGTTTTCCTTAAGGCCTCAACAGACCATTTATAATGATGCTCAGTATAGTCGGTATGTGGTAACAAACTGGAAACTAATCCCATGTCTGCTGAAAGCTAAAACCAAGGCTGTATAATATTCTTCATGTTAAGGACAGGAATGGTGTTACTGAAGTATGTTCCAGTTCTTGAGTGGCAAGTGAAATGCAGGCTAAGCAAAGACTGGCTTTCCACTTTACACGAAGGGGGTGGAGGGGTAAATAGTTGGAATAGTGCAGCTACTGCATGGAGAGGGTCTGAGAAAGCTCAATAAATGCTGTCTGTCACAACTAACTGCAGCTGGGAAAGAAGGGCACAATGGTGCTTGAAGAACAGTGGGCAGTAGGAAAATGTAAACCTATATCTGGAAAGGATTTTGGGGGAAGGAGGTCTAAGATGATTCACACCAATTTGAACATTATTCATTGAGAAGCAAAATACTTAAAATTTTTACTTTTGTGATCTTCCTGTATGAGCAGCTTGGGCTAATAAGAATATTACACAAGGATTTGCTTTGAGTCTTCCCTCTCACCTGAATTAGATTTGATATTTTTCTGCTATGATGTATCAGTTATCTTCCTTATCCTCTAAGCCATAAAACAAGCAGATTCTACTGCTAATGTGGAAGCCAAGCAGTAATGAAACCTGAATATCAAACTTGATCTACATACTGACTTCTGTAATTAGATCTTAAAAAACAGGTTTTAAATTTGGATTTAAAAAAGATTTGAAAGAAGCCTGACGAAGCTTTATGCAGACTTTGTGCATGATAAATATAATACCAGATAGTAAATGTACTAGAATGCTATTTTAAGTTAAAATGGTGTTGCACCACAGTATTTCCCTAGTTGGAAACCACTAAAAACCCTGCTTGTATTTGCTCTTGGAGCATTCATGAAGCTTGACTATATACACTGTCACAAAAGACTCCAATTCTCTTATTTGACTTCAAGATACTAGTATGACTGTCTAGAAAAAGTAGTGCAAAACATTGATAGTCAAAACACACTGATGTCTTTGCTGTGCCTTTAGGATAGAAAACATTCTCTCCTGTGTGCAGGGAGTACAAAGAGAAGCAACACTCATGGTGCTTTTAAAATCTGAACAAAGTTCTTGGGAAACATCCCAGACTTTCCTTGTATCTCTCCACTCATCCAGTCCTCGTCCACAGATTCCAGCTCTGTTATTATCTCACCTGCCTGTAAGAGAAGGAGTAATGTGATCCTGTGCAGCTTACCCTGCAATGCCAACACATGCATAGCTGATGTACTCAGAAGTAAGTAATACCAATCAAATAGAAGTAGGATACGGCCAGTCTCTTCTATTGGTTGTATCTCTGAGATTGTTTGTCCAAACCAGCTGAAGCTTCTTTTAGGGTAAATACTTGTCTATACTGAAAAAGCACTGCTGGGTAACTTCTTGTGTTGCTGAAGCTCTCCAGGCAGGTAGGTACATAAGACAGTTGTCTCACAGGTTCCCTGCCCCACTTGTTATTTGTGTGTTTCCCTGCTGTTATTAGGGTTTCTTTTCTGAAAACACTTCAGCTTTTTTTTCTCTTTCCCTTCTTTTTCCTTCTTTCAATTTAGTCCCAGTATTTCCCAGCACTTGGAAAGTTTCCAGAGGAAAGTGTCCTCTTCCCAGAAGGAAAACAATCATCTAAGTATCTCAGTGTGCCTGTTTAAAATAATCTGCAGCTCCTGTGTGTTTCATCCTTCCGCCTGTTTTCATCATCTCATGCCATACCCTTCATCTGAGGTACTGTCATGGCCCTGGCCTTTCTGCCAGTACCTCTGTTCCCCTTTTCTGCTTTAAAAAAACATCTCTCCTTTCAGCATTGCAAGCAGCTAGAGCCAAAACTTATTATTTTGCTATTTTAGAAGGGAAAATAGCATGTTCCAGCTGATACGCAAAATTTTGGGCCTGCTGTATAAGTCTCTTGTTTCTCAGAAACTTGCTTTTGAGGACGCAGTTAGCTAAATCATGACTTTGAATCCACAAGGGCATGCTCACTGTTTCTTGTTCATGCTTCTTAACACTATCTGGGCATCCACCAAGTATTTAATTTCTCCCCTTGTTCCTTTGACAACTTTGTATTGTGCTGCCCAACTTAGATTTTGCTGTACTAGGTGTCTCTTAGAGTAACTGCTGCTGTAGCACTGGCACTCTTACTATCATCCTCCTTCTTGTTGCTGTCTTTATGGTTTAAAAAGAAGATGTTCCCTTGACCATATCAACTATTCAAGAACTGAAAGTACTGCAAAATGAGGTTGGTTTGTTTCTTGTCATGTCTTCTGGATCAGAGAAGTCAGAGGAATTCTGTACCTCCTGACCTCTTTTCAATGTCTTCAGTGAAGACTGCCAATATGAAACAGAAGTGGTAAGGGCAAAAATTCGTTGAGAGGCCATTATCAAATGTGTTAATATCTATTCCTATTACACGTACTTTGTTCTTTCTTGTTCCAAACCTACTTTCACAGTGGATAAATCTTATTTTTTAGCATTCTTCAGCAGCATAAGACCTTTTGGAAAAACATCTAATAGAGGTACTTACTTTGAAGGAAAGTTCATCTTCATTTTCTCCATGAAAATCATAAAGAGCTTTGGCTTTTCCTTTCTTTCCTCCTACAGACTGTGACAGCTCTACCCTGGCTGCAGAACATGGACAAGACAAGTTATTTGGGTTCGAATGAAATAAATCTGTTTCCAGATTAGTTTTCTGTCGTTCCCATGTTTTCTCCCCACTACTGTGCTACAGGTTGTCCAGACGGTATTACTATTGCTACTTGGTAAATTCACTGTCCTACTGGAATCAAAATCTCTACTGCCATCAGTTCATTTTACAGTACTAACACATTCTCATGGTTTTGCTTCTACAAGGACTAAAATGAAAGTTCACTTGCTTAACTTTCCAATAATGATATCTAGTAAAAGCTGTCTTTTCCTCTTTGTACTTGGAGATGAAGCAGCACTTGGTATGTGCTATTTGCCAGTTAGGTGGAATTTATTTCCTGTCAACTTTCACTCATAGCTTTACTTGCAAAAGCGATGGGAAAAAACAGTGACATTTTATGTCCTCTGTGAAGGTTTTGCCTGCAGTGATCTGGGGACCAAACAGAAGCTTTGGGAGAGCAAGCAGCCTTTGTTCCTTGCTTCACCAAGGGCATTACAATAGATCTGTGCCAGGATGCACCAGTTGTAGTTATTTACAGTTCTACCAGCTCTTTGCCTATGCTGCAGTGTTTTTCTTCAGCTGAGGGAGAACCTGTTTCTCCAGTCATCCCCTGTACCTTTTTGTACCCCTGAATTCCTACTAAAGGCAGCTCAAGAGTCCTGTTTTGCCTGTGCCTAAACTCACTTTAAACCATCCTATAATCTGTATTACCTCCCAGATAACTTACTGACTAGAGCATTATATTGCCATTAGAAAGAGTGGTTCAACACTTACTTAGTTGAGCTTTAAGATATTAAGGACTGCAGTGGTGTGTGGCTTGTTAATGCAATGGAATAGTTGGGTTCTCCCAGAACCCAAATGCCATGACTGTCACAACCCAAGGAATAATGAATTGCCATCTAGTAGGAGCACTATACCTGAACAGATCTGAACAAAAACTGCTGGGAAAATCCCTTCCTTTTCATTCAGTCTTCCTCTATACCACTCTGGATCTACTTGTTCCAGTATTTCGACGCAGTCGCCCTTTTTAAAGGATAAATCGTCTTTGGTTTCTGCTGTGAAATCATGAAGCGCTTCACACCACTGTACTGAGCGTCTGTTGTTCTATTCAAGTGAACAGAAGAAATGCATTAATTTTAGAAGCGTTAATGGTGCCCATAAGCTGATGGATGCTGGTGAAAGCAGCTGTACAGAACACGGGTGTCCTGACTTTCTATCGTACAATAGCGTTGCTGCAGATGTAGACGAGAATGGCATTTCAGCAATTACCACAGAATTTCATCTGGGCTCAGACGCATTCCTTTTTATCACTGATGGCAGGGGACAGGATTAATCAAGTCAAAATTAGACCACTGCAGCAATACTTAAAATAGAGCTAACAAGAATTTGCTTCAGCACAAAGGATAAGAATTTACTGATGTTAATTTGCCAGGAGCTATGAATTCAATCAGTTTAGGCCAACTGTCAGACTTCAAGATGGGACCAAGCAGCATTGTGTGCTGTGGGCGTTGTGTTACATCCAGGGATAAAGTTGTGCAGCTAGTCTGACATTAGAATAGAAAGTCTATGGAAAGCTATGAAAATGCTGTTTAAATTCTGGCCCTCACCCACCTGAGGAAGGGAAGAAGAAACCTCCACCTTGCTCTTTAGTGTTGCTCCCGTACCTACATAAGTAAAACACAACTTAGAATGACAGCACCAACTATTCAAAACCTTACTAATGATAGAGATTTTAAAGTGATTATTAAGAATAGCTTCTTAAGAACTACTATTCCTTTTGGGTTTTTTAATGTGTCTTTTCTCTCTTTCTACCTCCTTCCCGCATTCATTGTCCTTTTGCACTTTTCTCCTATACACATGCAGTACAAAACCATGTTCCTGAAGATTTTTGCAAACATATTCATACCTATTCCAGGCAGATCTTCAATTACTTCCACGAAGTTCAAGGGGAAGATTCCAGATATGCCTCTGAGCTCTCCTTTGGCCCACTCTTCATTTACATAGTCTTTCAGGATAATAGTTTCACCTTCTGAAAAACTGAGCTCATCTTGCTGATCTCCGATATATTCAAATCGTGCTACACATCTTGGGCCTCTGCACAAAAATAAAGAGAGAAACTGACTTGCCTTATTTATTATTATTGCCCACTTAATAATATGCCAGCATTGTCGAAAATATGGATTGATATAATAATTTAAATGACAGAATGCACTGAAGACAAAATGGGTGGAAAATTAGCATCTAGCCCTGGTTCTCATCTCTGCTTTCTGAGGAGGATGAAGGAGCTGGATGCAACTTCTGCATCACAATCCCTGTTACAGTATTTTGCATAAGACCCTATTTCTGTTCCAAACAACAAAACCAATGTCATTTTGTTTCTGGGCTACCTGACCCATTTTATAGTTTTGCCTAAGTGTCCTGATACACTTATGTTAAGAATTTGATGGGTTTTTTGAGCAAGCATCAAATTTAGATGCAATCAAGCATGGGTAGGGGGTGGGTGTTGTGTATTTGTCCCAGATCCCGAATGCATGGAGGTTTCACAGGGGAAAGATAGTTTTAATCTACTTTGACAAACTTCATTCTGTAAAATCCATCCCAGGCATGGGGAAATAACTTATTTATCAATGAAACATCAATGTGTCTGATAAATTTCACATAGTTTGTTGAAATGCTGAAAAAAACCCTACATTTTTCTTCCTTTAAATATACGTAATAATGTAATAAACTAATAATGAAATAATAAGAAATTAAGAAAATTTTTAATCTCTCAGAAATGAAAAAAGTAGTAACAGGCTTCAGTTCTTTATACAGCATCACGGCACACAACCATTGTCAGTAGCTTGATTCTCACCTCTGTCCCCGACTCCTATTTTTGCCAGAGCTTCAGGACAGAGCTAGCACTACCTATTTCTTTCTTAGCTGCAGAAGCAGCTTTTAAAAATAAAGTTTTATTTAAGGCAAGCTCAATCTGAAGAACAAACTGAATTATCCCATTGACACTAATAGTTCTTCTCTCTCCCTGAATTTAATTGGTGTAATGAATGATTAAAAAATCCAATAAATCATCATTGAGTAAAAATAGCACAAAAGATGTTTCTTGCCCACAGATCTTAGTACAAGTGTTTGCAAATTGAAATGAATGTGCTTGAAATATATTTGATAATTTCATTTGGGGAACTTTAGATTCACCTTTATAGTTATACACTTTAAGGTTAGATAGATTTCTCTACTTAAAGTACAGCTATATTCTGTCCCATTTTATCTTGTTCTTTCAAATGAGTGGAAGCCCTACCACATTGTGTCTTATAAGGACACTGGAAGCAAGGCCAGGAGCAAAGAGAGAAGTGTGCAGTGCTGCTCAAGTTCATCAGATCGGTCCACAATCTCTGTAACCAATTTGCATAAAGAATTATGGGAAACGCTCTTCCAATACAGCTCGGAAGAGGAAGAAAAGTGAGTGAAGGGGACTATATCTACATGAACATTTATTATAAACATTATAACATTTATCTTACAAAAATGAAGTGTTCTACCAATTTTTTGAAGCCACAAAGTGAGTTTTTAGGCTTCTTTTTTTTTTTTTACCTGAATATGAAGTTTTCACCAAAAGCTGTCAGTTTTGAGAGCTTAATTTTTAAAATATATTTTGGTGAATAAACTGTTCGCCATACTAACCTCAATGCAGATAATACTTCAAAGTTATCTTCCTTTTTACTTCCTAATAAATCAACATGAAAAAGAAAATGGTATTGATGTGACTCACTTAATACATTGTGATGAACAGGGTATTCTTCTCCTGTTGCCTTCTTCTGGTACATCAATCTAGTAAGACAGCAAAATAAGTAAAATCTTCCATTTCAAGCTCATGGCAACATAAGTACAATAAACTTGGAACCAGTTACAATAATCTATTTTTCAGCTAGGCATCAGCTCCAGTTGTGACCTCCATGTGACACTCTAGTCACTGGCATGCTATGATATTTGATGATATTAATGTAGATTTCAGTTTTGTATGCCTGATTTCTCATTTTCCAATCTCATGCAAACAAGGAGCTCTATTTAATGTTTTCTACTGTGAAACTGATTTGCTGTTTCTACTTGGGGCATGACTGACAGCATATGGGACTGGATGCAACTACATGTTGTTGCATTTAACTCCCAACTTTCAATTGGTAATTGCTCTCTATTATTTACTAGCACAATATATTACAACAGACAAAATTATTGTTTACACTTATCCTGTCTGTGCTTTGGTAGCCAGCTGTCCTCCAAACACAAATACATCTCGCAAATCTCACTTGAATTGGAGAAATACAATTTAGAAAATCAATACATAGATATATCAAACAGACAGCATTCAATGCCTTTATCATAAGAGGACTTCAACTGTATTTTTGGTATCATATCTATGACACAAAAGATATCTGTGAGATGTGTAAGACTGCACGCCTAGAGACCCTGGCGAGGAGCTTTGGGTTACAGTTTGCTATCACATCAGCCAGTTCCCATAAATTCAACAAGAACGTTTCATTAACTTATGTGAAGGACTGGAGATCATGCTGCCTTTTAGGACAAATAATCTTTGCCGTGCTCTTTCTAGAGCAGCTGGCATCTGTGGTGCTCTGAAGGTTCTAAGTAACAACCATGTATTATTGCTGGGTATCCAGACCTAAGCTGTTACCTAGCTCAATACTGTAAACCACACTGTAGTGTATAGTACAGAGGCCTTGTACCAACATCAAATCTGACATGAATGAAGTCCTCAGTAAATCAACCTTCTGTACTGTGCTATTCTTTGACTCACCCATTTTTAATTTTTTTTGAAACAAAAGATTTTTGCACTCAAAGGGTAACCACAACTAAAACAGAAATTTGAAACACATCTGCCATAGTCTTCACAAAGTTCTACCTGTCTGCATCAATGCTGAATTCAACCCAAATAGCCTTTTCACTGTTTTAACATAAAATCTTTTCTCTATTAGCCATCAGTAGTAACAAAAGCCTTTAAATTAAATTGTTGGTCTGTGTAGAAGCAGCTATTCAATTTAGCTAACAGATCTTTCTCATGAAAGCAAATCAAGCATGGTTCCATTATTACTAATGCCAAGTTTAGTTTTTATTCTTCAGAATTTTTCTTAAAATCTTAAACACCATTACAAACAAAACAGCCACACTGCACTCTCTGTTGGTTACCAAATACTTGGTATTGCCCATATAGTGGCAGTGCTCATCTCTGGCAGCTGTCCTGGCTTGACAGAGACACTATCTTTCATGGATCACAGAATACCACATTAGAAGGGACCTCAAAGATCATCTGGTCCAGCCTTCCTTGGGAAAACATGACCTAAACTAGATGTCCCAGCACCCTGTCCAGCCAAATCTTAAAAAGCACCCAGTGCTGGAGAATCCACCACTTCCCTGCGGAGAGTATTCCAATGGCTGATTGTTCTCATTGTGAAAAATCTTCCTCTTGTATTAAGTTGGAATCTCCCCAGGAGTAAGTTGTGCCCACTTGTGCTCTTCTCCAAGTGAAATGGATGCCCATGTGAATGCCCATCCATACAACTTCACTGCATCCTGGTGTCAAGTTTAGCATTCCTCCATGTCCATATGGCTGGTGTGGATAGCCCAAAGGCCCCTTCCAGTGTCACAGAACGGACTTTAATCTCAGACTCAGGCTTGCAATAGATTTGACACAGCTTTTGATGCAGTGAACCATACTGTATCTCTTTTAAAGATGAGGAAGTAAATTAATCGCTACTGGGTCCCAAAACAGCACCTGTCTCTTGCGTGCCATTTACTGTCACATTCACTAACAGGATTGCTTTAAGCTGCTCATTTGCAACAACACAATCTCCTTGCACTGTGCCAGCACCACCACTTGTGCAGCCACTTAGTAAGCCACTTAGGCAAATTGATCCAGCTGGAAAAACAAAAAAATATTCTAGGAAGAAAAATACCATGTTTCATTGGGCCCAACTGTTGCCCTGACCTAGTTCACTACATGGTTATGAAAGCAGTGATTCCAGCACAGTTCAAGGGACAAGAAAATGAAACTGGAAGATTGGGGTGAGGCACAAAAAGCAACAAGCTTACCGAGTGTTGATTCCTACATGCAGCTGTGAACAACTAATCTGCTCTGTAGACCCTGAGAAACCACCCAGGTTAACAAAGAGAATCTGGTAAGGGCCATGATTTTCTCACTTGGCATCAAATGATAGCAAGACAATCCCCATAACACAAGCTGATCCTGCCAAATCAAGCATCTTTCTAATACCATACAAACAATATCTTCTGTCTTCTGTACTGCCAGAGGAAAAAGAGATTATGTAAATATAGAATTTAGTTAAACACACAGGAGCTATAGTAAAACAGAACCAGAAAACAAATGCAGCAGGATCTTATGTAGCAATGAATACAAAGCCTACATACAACTACTTTAACAAAGCTGGCAGGAAATATCCCTGTGCGATTCCCACATTTTCCTCTGTACCACTCAGTATCGATTTTCTCCAAAAGACAAACAGTATCTCCAGAATGGAGTTCCAGGTCATCAGGATGCTCTGTAAGACAGCATCATTTCAGTTAACAGTAGTTGTCACACTGATTTTCTTTAAGTAAAACCTCCTTAATATAAATATCACAGACAAAACCAGAATGGGTTTTCAAAAAGTCTTAATTACACTTGATAAACTAGTTTGCTTTAATGAGAAGACTAGCCCAACTATAGCTAAACCCATGGATGTGAACGACTCTACATGCAGACTTTGCAGGCTGAGCTTCCTCATCATTTTTAAGCAATAATTCCTAATAAAATTCCAATTTGAAAATCTGGGAGTAAAACAAGCTTCCAGAATATTCACATTTGCTTACCTGCAGGAAAATCATGCAGGACTACAGCATGAGGTGCACTCGTGTCAGGAACTTTTGGAGGGTGGCTTGAATCCTGACAACATATAAATACATGTAGTTTATAAATCATGGAAGATACAGATTACGTGCTCTGAAAGTAATTTTGTGACTTCAGACACAATGTTTTTCTGGTATCAGATAACCATCTTTGGAGGCAACGGTTAATATTGGTCACAGAGCTATCGGACTGAATCCTGTATGCCTTTTGCATAACCAGAATACATTTCATCAAAATCTAGTTTTGAGCCAGTAAACTGAAGGAAAGGCATGTAACTTTTCCTAGTGTAGACAAAGCCTCAGCAATCTGTGGGTCAGAAACCTGGAGCGTTGGCATCAACTCTCATTGCAAGGGTTGTGGTCAAATTTTGCACTGTTGCTCAGTACTGCATGCTGCCAGACACTCTTGCGTTCTTCAAGGGAACACCCCAGCCCAACTCTCCCCAGTACACTCATCAGGGGCAGCACATCTGCCCCTCAGCATTTTTGAGGGGTGAGCAAGCCACAAGGCCTTTGCTTACCAGAGGATAACTCTGAGGGGAAAAAACAGTTTTGCTGTGGGATTTTCATAAAGGGAAATTATATCCAAAATGCTGAGCCTTTTTCTTTGTCCCTCCCACTAGGAATTTTTAGACTGTACTGATGACAACCACTGTGAATTACATTCAAAGTAGTTGATTGCATACAAAAAACCCAACCAAAAAAGACCAACATGGACAAAGATAAGGCCAGAATAATATGAATTACAACAGAAACCAAGAGATTGCATAGAAATATATTTCAGCCATATAGGTTTCTGTTAATAATCAAAAAGGCTGCTCAAAGCTGTAATTTATACTAACTATTTAATATTAATCCAGTCATGGCCTAAAAACACGTTAAGTTCTGTAGAAGCAGAAAGAGGAAAATTCTTTGAAGTTCGTATGTCAAAGCCAATTTACTGATGTATCATGTACAGTAAGTACTTCATACAGCTACTCACTTATCTTTTGCCCACTTTTCAGATACTCAGCCAAGGGAGTGATTATCTTCCAATGAGACAGAGGAATTTTACCAGTTTCCTCTGCCTTCTGGCACTCCAAATAATTACTGTTGCTCTGCTAAGGAAGCAGAATGTCCTTGTGCTATGAGGCAAATCATGATTATTGGGTTTTGCTTTGTTAGTTGTTTTGTTTTTATTAAAGAAACACAAGGATTTAATAAAACACTATTATATTTCTCAGTGAAACCTTTAAAGCCTAAAGCACTTGATGCTGTAACGCAACAGAAGTCTTACTCATTAAATGTTTATCAGCAGAAAAAGATGCCTTACCTTACAAGACAGATCTCCAGTGTTCCTGGGAAGACAATCTTCCTTGGCACCTCCATGAGGCACAGGTAGCTTGAATAGAAACAGAGGCAAATAGAAATGTCTGTATTTCACTTCTAAGCACCTGAAATTCACACTGTGAGTGAAAATGGACAGACAATGGAATTGTTCAAACCATCTGCTACAGGTAACTAATTTAGGAGTCCAGTGGAAGAGGACAAGCTCCTTTGGAAGGCATTCAGACTGCTGGTGATATGAACTGCCATTTGAAGAAACCCAGGTGTTGCCATCTGCTTTAGAAGTGTCTCAGCCATCTAACTGATATCATACCATACAGTAATCATGTTTAGCAACACACTGGCACAAAAATGTATTCATTTGTCATGGAGAGCACTGGAGAAACAACCTGGTGGAAAATTTCATTGACGGCAACATTTGAGGGCAGGGAATTACTAGTGATCTGTTACTGAATAAAATCTCATGTACAAAAATATGTCACATGTTTCTTATGCAAACAGGCGTGGCTGCATCAGAGAGGAAGCATCATGCTTCCCTTATCTCTAAGCTGTTCCTACTTTCAACTTAGATACATCTTTCTCTCTCTTTCTTGCTCTTCTGCTCCACCAAGGATCTAAATGCAAGAGTGAAGATCAAAGAGAAGGCAACAGAAAGCTTCCACGTTGTACTGAATGTTGATGTTCATGCTATGGTTGTGCGGGTGCTTTTTTTTGACAACAGCACTGGTTCAAGCAGCCACCAGCTCTGATTGCTGATCAGTTTCAAGTGTCTGGGGAAAGACTCCCCTTTTTATCTGTAATATCGATCCACTTATATTTACTATTCCATAACAACACATGCAATACCAAAAATAAACTATTTTATAATGAAAATGGATGGCATCAATAGGACGAAAATGTAAAGGTAAGTGATATTACATTCCTCACTCTCTGCAGGCTTGATTAAGCAAGGTCAACTACTTTTCAAGTTACGCATTTTGACATATACAGGGAAAACCAATATACGAACACAATCATTTAGCATCTTTTCATGTGCTGCGATAGAATTCAGAACTGGTGACTATTAAAAAAAATCCCCCAAACCCAAAAGGTATGCATTAAAAATATATATATATTAATGATATATATACACAAAAATACACACACATATCTATACTTTGCTTGTATATGCCTTTCTCCATCATTACCTTACAGTACTTATTACTATCTATCAGTATTTTCTAAGGAATTCGATGCTGATAGATGCACTTTGAAAGCCACATCATAGCCTTCCTCACTACCTCTTTCACTACTATTTAAAGCAGCACTGGTTTATGACCAACAGTCTCGGAATATCTCAACTCTCACCATGTATTTATTGTAGAGAGGATGACCTGGTTTAGGTCTAGGAGGTAATGCTGGATCTGAATTTTTGAAGACTGAACTTTTTGTTCTCTTGGGTCCCAATCTGAACTTGCTGGCTTTTCTGTCAGAACAGATGTCAGACGTAGACCGCGAAAGAGCTTCCTTCTGGGAGGAGGTCTTGGCTGCAGAGAGTTTTGGTGGAGGTGGCCTCCCAGGAACACTTCTAGGTGGGGGAGGTCGAGCAGGTATAATTTTTCCATTCACAGGCCTAAAAATCAGGTAAAGTATAAAGGAAATACACATATTAATAAGCCTGCTGCCTCATCCTCCACCACAGCCCTAGCTATAGAATATGCAATAAGGAAACATGATGCGGGATGATCTGGGCTGTAGAGTTTGTAATATCTGAAGCTCTCTGGGAATACATGAACTCTTCAGATACTGGAACTAGAGGATCAAGTCCTTAGATTGCTTGACTACGTATTTCTAAGTCTGCTCACCTCTTTCACTTCTCAACAGCCTGCCAGCTTCCTGGAGAGTCCACTACATAAGCCGGATTTCTTTCAGCAATCCACCCTGAGAAAGAGCTTTGTCTGAAGCTGCCTTAGGATGGAGTTGTTCTAGTAGAGAGCTTTAGTGAAAGCCCTGAGAATCTCTGCTGATGTAGCTGGTCTTCAGCAATAAGACTAGCTCATGCCCTGGGATGTCACTTACCTCAACTGACTTCTGGGCCCCTGCTGAAACTCATGACACATAACACCACTTTGCACTATGGCAGCAGTAGCAGAACTACCACTTTTATGCAACTGATGTCTACTGCTGAAAGAAAGCACTGGTGAAAACACTTGAGTTTTCTGGCAGTGCTGGAGCTACCACACTCTCATTAGTGTGCCAGTAGTTTAGGAATCAAAGTCAGAAACTAGTAGATGTCAGTGGTAATTAATCTAAAAAATCCCCCTTACTAAGCATTGATGAAAAAAAGCTGCCTATAGAGTACACACAAGCCATGATTTTTAGAATCAAAGAGTGTGGCCAAATCAATAATTTGCTAATGAAAAACTCACCTCTGCTATAAACAAGCATTATGTACATATAACTTTGGCTTCCTGTTATTAAGAACCCGAGCACTAACACTATTCCAAAAATACAAAATTGTTTTATTATTAATGGGAAATATTTGGCCATTTACTGCAAGTTTCTGCTACAGTTGTCCCTCTTTCATGTAGTCCAATTCAGCACAACTATTTGCTTACATGAATTCCTCAAGGGTCTGTAAAAATCAAGCACAACAAATGTGCATTAGTGGATCTTTGGAGTCTCCTTCTGACATATTTTGAGTGTCATCCACCACTTGAGAAGACACTAGTGTTCCACTAATGCTCCTGATACTAGTTCTCCATTACTACTTGAGATTGGATTAGTTTTTTCAATTTCAAAAAAATAATCCACTTCTGTTCAACTTCCACCTCTCCCCTTTCCTGGCCTCATCCTAAAGTAAGCTTTTTTAATGTTGACAAAATGGGAGATTTCAGGTTAGACTGTATTAAATCTGGAAACAAACCAACCCATGCATTTGTAACGCAACTCAGCTAAACAGGAAAACTCTAACAAGAAATTCAAATAATTATTATTGCTTACTTTAAAAAAAAAAAAGTAATCCATTTGAGTAGAAAAGACAAAGGACAAAATGTTTACTGCAGTTCCAGAGACTTTCAGGAGAATCAGGAATGCTGCTACACTAAACAGAACAGGGGAAAGCAACAAGCCCATAAGGGATGATAATGAGGTGTTTCTTTGTGGGTACAAGCACACTCTTTCCTGTTAATGAATTATTCTTATTATTGGTAGTCTAAATTTAATAGCTGAAAGATTCTCTTGTTCTGACACAACAGAGAAAGCTCTTGTGTTTAAGCCCACAGATTTAGAGTGCAGATGCTGAGAGAGCCACAGTGGCCTAGCTATTCAATGCTTTATCTTCCTTCAGCTTGTCTCTGGCATTCAGTGGACCTGAATTTAAGGCTGGTCCAGCTACTTCTGCCTCCACAGACCTTCTTTCTTACTGGGTCAAAAGAATAAAAACCCTAAGGTTATCATTGATTCTACATCTTCATAGATATTTTACAGCTGAAGTGAACTGTATAAACTAGCCAGTACTTCTGGGAAGGCACCAGCCCAGCATCTGCCCTTTTCAGGGTGATAGCAACTGCCACCTCCACTCCTTTACCACTCAAACCCAGTCACAAGTGCAAGTGCTGTGGGTGAAAAGGTTAAAGATGCAGAAAGGAATGACTGTCAGCAGCCACTGTACATTAGCTGAAGAGCCAAACAGCTGTCCTCCTATAATCTCCCTGCTCATACCAATAGCATACAAACAAGTATTAATCAGCTAGCAACTTGGTCCTGCCTATTTATTAGTGAGCATACTACCTACCCAAGCCTATTGAGTTGGAACTAGAGTTGGTAGTGTCTACATTGAAACTAACTAACTAGGTAAACTAACTTAGAAACATCACTTTTAAGTGAATCACTGAAGAACTGCACTTACCTTGGGGGTAGTAGAGGATCTAGCTGAGGCACTCCACCCTTTTCTGAATGATCCAACTCCTATAAAGATTCAAAAGAAAAAAGCCATTTCTTTAAGCCTAAGAAACAAAAATAAACTTGTTTAAATGATGCATTTATTAAATTATATCCTACATGCAGGAAAAACAGGAGTTTCTAGAGGTCTGGGAATAAATCACTGGGAATAAAGTGATATGGTGCATTCTAGCATTTCAAAGTCTTGTTGGACACAGAAGAAAATGTAAATCATCTGGGTGACTACCTGAATCACAGCTTGAGTTGTGCATTAAGTATGACCCAGCCCTCTTCTCCTACCTGATGGGAGTCAGGGCTCAAGAGCCAAATTCAGGACAGTCATACAATGTACAATTTCACTGCCCACAGAATTCCAACAGCTGCAGCAGTTACATCATCAATTTTGATCTAACTTTGACAGATGAATAGGCTTAAAGTAGAAAACATGACATTAATGAAACTCACATAGGATAGCATCTTTTGCAAATAACATTAGCTCTCATTAAAGAAGGCATCTAAGTATGTTTCCTAGAGATCTAAAAGACAAATCCTGGTGAATTTTGCTTTGGCACATTATGGTGTTACTTCTCTCAGCTGTCCATCCTGACCCTGCCAGAGATTACTACTCTGTAACAGAGTCAGCAGAAGAGAACATGTGCCATGTCTGAAGGGCTTGGACCACAGTAATAGATTAACAAGTTACCATCCTTTCTGCCTCCTGCTGCTCGTTGTCCTCCCAGTGCCAGAAAGTACTGCCAGCTCCTCTGAACAAGCACAGCTGCTTGTGGAACAGCGTGGTAAATGAGAGTGCTGAATCTGGGTTCAAAAGTATCATTTTTAGAACCAGTAATATCCAATAGGTCTGAACGGCCTTGTTTACTTAATTAGGGATACATGTTCTTGAAACTGGTAAGCAATTTTGGTGATTTTTCATCCCTAGAAAATACCTAGGTGTATTTTGTGACAAAATTTTGACCCTTGATTAATTCCCCAAATTAATGTTCCTGGCTGAACAATCCTGATTAGAAAGAAACCTCCCACTTTCAAGTGGGGATGTTATACCAAAAAAATTCCTCTTCTGTGTGAGAAGGAAGAAATCTGTGCCAATTACTGCTTACAGTCAACAATTTTTACTGTTGTTGGTTAATCGCTTCCACTGACAAACAATACTAGCTTTAGAAGCACAGAAGTTCATATCTTTCCAAGGATAAGATTTGAATGTTTCAGTGGACTTGATGCAGTCTTTTTCTTAAAAACATTATCTGAGGCTTACATATGCCTGTCACAGTAACTTGGATGACACTGGAAAAGTTTTGAGGTTGCATTCTTTAAAATATTATTTAACATCTTGTATTGGACATAATTTTTTCAGCATTATTCAGAAAAGATGGAACCTCTGTGAACAGCCTCTTCAATCAAGACATTTTAAAACCACTTTATCCTATTAGCAGAGGTAGCCACAAAGAAATTTCATGGCAGTTCTCTAGCTAGTGAGGGCTTTTGATTTGACTTTATCTTTTAGTGCCTGTGGTTTCCAAGACTGCCATTCTTGCTATCACAGCACTCAATATTTGGAAATTCTACTGTCATTTTCTAGTTTGTTCTAATTTCCTTTTGTAAATCCATGTCAAAGGGCATATAGGATACACAGCTACAATGCTACAATGTCTACCATTACTAGATGCTCAGGAGCAAGGAGCAGAGCCTTACTTCCCCAAATAGATGGCTCTACTCTGGCTCTAACAGGACCAGAAGAAAACAACTAGAAGGAAAGAGCTGAATAAAGCAAGCTTCATTCATCTACAGAAAAGTTTCCTCTGCTTGGAAATTAGCACAGACACTGAGAGGTACCATGTGTATGGAGTTAAAAAAATACATTTCTAAAGGACTTTGACAGCATTTCACTGTGTAAATCTCATTGGACTTTGAACCACTTTGCAGTGCTTTTGAAAGTAAATCGTAGAATATCCTGATTCCAGCTACTAAATACAGAAAATTGAAGATAGATGTGATCAAAGTTCAGTAAAATCAACAAAGTGCTTTTCAGAAGTGACAGCAGTCTAAATTATCTGATTAAATCAGAGAACGCAATTAAAAGAAAAAAGCTTTATATTTTTGAGTAGTACTTTTAATCCTTTGGTCCTTCAAATAACTTACTTCACGAATGCTTGAGAGTCACAAGAGATCTGTTAACCAAAGCAGATAAAGCTGTAATACAGGAAAACAGTCCTAACTTACCACTTTTTTTACTAGGTCACCACTGTTCTGTTTTCCCACTGTGATATCAGAGGTGTTCCCAATAGGCTTTTCAGCAGGAAGTGGCGGAGGGCTATGCAGGATTTCATTTAAAGCTGTAAAAAACCCAAAAAGTTCCTAAATGAAAGTCTAATTAATAGCTTCTTCACATGAACCAACAATAGGTGAGGGAATGCATATTGATTTGAGGCATTTTTTCGGGAACACAACTTCCTTACTGAAAGCCAGAGCAGCCAATGGGCAGGAACACTTAAAGACTAGTAAAGAAAAAAGGGACATGAAGGGAATATTGCAACTCTGGGGTTAATTTCAGGAGTACCTTCCATCCTGCATAATGGATCTTCACTTTAAGCTCAGGACACCAGTAAATTATTCTAGAGTTTCAGGGTTTCAGCTGCAATACTTGTTGATATAATATTAGATGAGTAGAAGAGCTTCTACCCTTGGGAATGTCAGACCCATGACGGGATACCCTGAAACACCATCACCATCTCTCAGCCACATTTCTAAACTGGCTCACTTTTTTCAGCTGTCAGCTCCTGGAATATCCTTCAGGCTGGAAAACAGCTGAGGGTTATTTCAAGTAACCCTGAAAGATCAGGAGACTTGGATGGAAGAATCTCCAGAAAGGTAAATGCAAGAAAAGAAACTGTTGCCTGCTTCAAAATTCATGGTGACAGAAAACAGAGAAGGAAGCTCTTTGGTAGTCTTTAAGGAGCTAAGCAAATACAGGAAATGGAAGAGGAAGCAGTATAGCTCTTACTAGGGAAGAGTGATGATGTCTTCAGCTTCAATAAAGAACGTAAAAACCTGCTAATTATATGATATATTATACTGCTTTCAAAGTCTCTCCCACTGAAACCTGGGAAGCACTTAGACAGGTTTTGCCAGTATCATTTTGTCTTTATGTACCAATCATTTTGTCTTTATGTATTAGAACCCTGCCATCTATTTTACAATGTATTTGTATACCAAGAATATTAATTTCATACAAAGAACTTCAGACACTTAAGCTCTTCTGACTTCCAGCCAGTCTTGGAGTTATGTAAAAATATATGTAGACAGCATGGATATTTATAGATCGATGACAAAAGAGATTCTATCCAAATGAAAGCATTCAGTTGCTCATTTCATGAAAAGTACTTTCAAAGAAACAACCTGTAAGAAGGAGAAGTGTTGTTTGTTTTTAACATCTCAGCTGCATCATGATGATATAAAACACTGGTGTGATGTTTAAAAATGGATCAGTTCAAGGATAAATCCCTTATTCTTAGAAGCAAGTCACAGTTACTATGTTGGTTTCCTGTGACCACCTGTGACCAAGCACAGGAAAAACAAAACTAGTGCAGTTCATCACTCTACTAACTTAGTATGAAAAATAAAACCAATACCTGACAGTAATTGCAGGAGAAATCTTTTCTAATCATGCCTTACTGATCTATAAAAAGCACGAGAGATTTATTTATTCACGCCACTTCAAATCTTGATATATACAGATGGCCTAATTTCCTTGACTCTACTCTTTACAAGACCATAATTAAAGGAAATAAAGGAAGAAAAAACCCACCCAAGAATTAGAAGGCAGGTGTTATTTTCAGTGATTTCTAAGTGTAATAACTGAAGTGGAAGTTTAATACTTCCTTTCTAATGAAATCTCAACAAAAATGCTAATGCTAAATGAGTGCTTTACCAGAGTTCAAATTCTTAAGCATCCAGCTCTGTCCCCTTTTTGCTGGTGTTTTGGTAGTTGTTTTGGGATATTTCTTTTAGGTTTGCAGTGGTTCCTGGCAGAATTAATCTCCCTCCACACCCAACATGGTGAAAGACCCTTGTACTGCAATTATGTATGCAATTACCTCTTACAAGGTAAATCCTACTGTATCCATGTTATACCTTGGTCCAAGTAAGTGCAACTTACTTTTCTAATTTTTTTAACATCTTACATTTCTACTGACATATGACTACTCTGCTTTCCTGGAACCTGCTTCTGTCCCTCCACATCCTGTTAATCTTCCAGCTACAGCCTCCCATAAAGCAGTCCTTCGCACTCCCCTGATAATTGCAGCTAAGCACAGCATGGGCAGCAGTCTCCTGTGGGAAGTTCCATTACCACTAGAGAGCAGCAAGGGACCAGTTATCTACAAGTTCAAAAGAGAATCCAGCTCAGTGAAGAAAAAAAAAAAAAAAATAAAAAAACTGTCAGGTCTTTTTCTCCTTTTTTCCCCCCCAAAAATGGAAATCATCATTTCCTTTCCAGAGAAGAATTATGTCTTGGGTTCTTTACAGTGATTGTAAATGTATTCTTCCAACTAAAAAAAAACCCACCTTTATTTATGATCAGAAAGATCACAATTAACAGAAAGATTTGTTCTCTTGCTTTATTTTCAGTCTTCTCAATATTTTTAATCATTTCAAATGCATTTCTCACTTATGAAGAGGAAAGGAAATCCTAGTATTTTAGCACTGGGGAGGTGGGGTGAGAACGAGAAGAAGGGAACTGAGGAAATAATGAGAGAAAATCTTAGGAGAAAAGCCACCTGGACATCTGGTTGCTACAAACTGGCTCTACACCTAGTCAGTGTAGTAAAACATGATTTTGAAATACGAGTTTTAAGAGCTATCTCGTGACATTTCTCCCTAAGCTTTGAGGATAAAACATAAGGCTAAAGAGAAGCAAGAGTGTACTCTTGCATACAAAGATCAACACAAAGACCTTGTGTCTCTGATAAATTTCCACTCTGAGATACTCTTGGTGTCATTTGTAAAGCCGTAAAGGATTAGAGGTGAAAGGCATTAGGGATATGGTAGCTGTTAGAAAACTATAGTCAAGACCTTAACACAAAGTTGAACACATCAGGTTTTTGCATCCAAGTTCTCACATGCCATTTTTATCCCCTCAACTGCTACCAAAACACCATTGCTTAAATGGCCACAGATTTCAAATTTCACAAGGGTCAAGGGAAACTATTTGATGTAATCTGTGAAAATTATCCTTACATCCCAACATAGCTGTGTTTGAAGCAAAGTTAAAGACACTAATATTGTTCCTTTGACAAGTGGGGGCTCTGCTCTCAGGAAGTTCTGGAGCAGCAGTCAAACACCCTCAGCTGATGTCAGAAGTGAATTTGACCAAAGGTACAACTCAGTGATATGGTTTAGCTGACAAAACAAGCTTGCTTCTGCTAAAAAAGGTCTCCTCCAGATGTTCCCTGCTGCTTCCCTTAAAAGTCCCCACTGTTTCACCCCTGATATGTATTAGCTCCATAAGGTGCAAGGGACATCAAACGTAGTGCAAAGGAGGGAGCCAGATGAGGTAGCTGGGAGGCAGGGAGAGGGGAACATGACTCATAGCTATTTCTCCTTCCCACCACAGCCCTTAGGTTGGCTCCTTTGTTTTGTCAAACTGTATCGCAAAATTCCTTTGGTAGTTAATACAGCTAATAAACAGCAATTCAACAAAGTAAATGGTGAGTCACAGTTAAAAAGGTTTTCTCAGATTTCTCAGACAATTTGAGAGAAGAACTTACATTTCCCGGGTTTAGCTGGGATTCGGATCACAGTGGGTTTCCGGGCTATAGCTGGTTGAACAGTTTGTTCCTTTGCAGGTTCACTTTTGGTGAAGAACTGAAATGGATCTAAAAGGAAAGAAACAAAACCCAATCCCCCTTTTTAATATTTATTTGTTGAACAAAGTCTCAGTAGGTATTGCTTTCATTATTGAGGACTTACATATTTCGCACACAGGAAAGTGATAATAATAATAAAATCAGGCTGATGCAAATAGAGTACTCAGCTCTTTGCAAATAACATGTCTTTTCTGTACATCTGCATTCATAGTTGACACATAAACATACTCCAGATGCTTTCTGGGATTATATAAGCCACTGAACAAGAGGAACTGCATTGCTTCCTAATAGGGACCTGAAATCAGGATGGCTTTAGGGAAATGTTTTCAAAGCAGTAGCTCTAATATGCAAACATAGCTGTGAACACATTCACAAAAAGTTTTAATCAATAAAATCTTGCCAAAGCTAAACAGTCAGCATTGCAGCAGATAAAATGCCTACAGAAACAAAGCAAAGCAAAACAAAGCATTTAAATATTACTGATTACAAAATGCCTTCGCTGTAGAACAACTAATTCTCTGGAAGATTCTGCATAATACTGTTGATTATAAACTTGGTGTCAAGCAGGAGACTGGTTCAGACCAAGAACTGGAAGCCGTGCCTGAGCTCTGCCCCTGCTTGTATCACTCATTCCTCTACAAGTCTGTCCAGTCATTCCATCGGTAAGATAGGAGCACTGTTTTCAGTGCTTCATAAACTTAAGCACTGGTCTCTTATTAATAGGCATGGGAACATATGTGCATGTAGAAGGCAGCTGTAGAAATACTCAGACATAAATAAAATCCAAATCTCAATGGGTTCTTTTCTCAAGTACACATTCATGTCAAACAGCAATACTTCCTATATATCTCTTCTCTGTTGCTAACTGCCATCTTTTTCTCTGACATTACCAAAAACTGTAGTAAAAAGACAACGCTTAACAGAATTGTAAATACGTGAAGTAGAAACTGGAGAAGGACTCCAGATAATAAATTCTCCATGACACATATCCATAGCCCCAACAACTGAGTTTGATCTCCTCTGGTGGCCTTTTAAGACGTGTAGCTCAATGAGATGTTATTTATGGAGTGTCAGAGTCTCAGAGAGGAGGTATGCTGGGCATCTCCTTAAATTCTTCAGGCCTTTCTATAAAAACATATCCTTGCTCCAAAGTACTACCACACTTTTTGATAAATTTGGAAGTCCTGTATTTGATATAACTTTTTATTCAACACAAAACCCCCAATTTTAAAAATTGTGTAATAATGATTTCTTACAGATCAACGCAAAGACGTTGCGGCTCTGATAAATTTCCACTCTGAGATACTGTCAGTGTCATTTGTAAAGCCGTACACAATTAGAGGTGAAAGGCAGTAGGGATATGGTACTATCCATAGGAACTGTTGGAAAACTATAGTGAAGACCCTGACACAAAATTGAACACATCAGGTTTTTGCATTCAAGTGGACACTTGGATAATATAACACCAAAAATAACATAAAATAGGCCCAAAGTAATTTCAGGGAGAGGAAATACAGTGTCATAATTGAGGTGCTGAATTACAGTGTAATGGACTGCCCTTCTGCATGCACACAACCTGGCAGTCACAACTCCCCCAGCCACTGCTGCCACTTCTCTTTGCAGTCCCCTCTGTCCATGCCCCAGCCCTCCCTCGCTTCTGCTGTCATCAGGCAGCGAAGCAACAGCAGGGACAACATGCTGCAGGGCCTGGGCATGCTCACCCCTGCTCAGATGTCCACCTCCTACTAGCCCCTTGCTCAAGGCTCTGTTTGTAGCACATCCATCACGTACAGGTGTGCCATGGCGGTTTGTGCCATGGTCTTTTTCAAAGTCAAGACATCCACCTGCCTACAGGTTCCCCAGAAATCTGGGGATAAAATCATTAATCAAAGCACCTCAACTCCTTCTGTCAAGCTGCATGTACAACAGCTTCAAGCTTACAGTTCAGGTCATAGAATCACAGAATGGTTGAAAGGGACCTTAAAGATCATTTAGTTCCAACCTCCCTGCCATGGGCAGGGACACCTTCCCCTAGACCAGGTTGCTCAAAGCTTCGTTGACCTTTCAAGGCCAGGTTGGATGATTTGTCTACACCTAAAGGTATACAGACTATAGTTAACAATAAGCTCTGTTACCATCCAGGCAGAAGATAACTCCATCACATTGTCTCCAAAGACACTGGCACACCCAGAAACCAGGCACAGGCAACTCACAATGTTTTAGAAGGTAAGGGTATAACTAACATCTTAAGTTAGGGATTAGCACTAGTCAGTAAAAGGTTTAGGTCTCTTCCATGAAAGCTGCACCAGAGCCAGGGTTTTTCTAGAGGACTAAAACATAGACCACAAGAGGGGTGCAGGCATTGTGGCAGTATGGTCACTACAGGAAACAAAAATCCCATTCTTGGAGCAAGCCTGCAATTGTAATTTTCCTTTTTTGCTTTATCCTTATGTCTGCCAGCTGCAATGCTAACATTTGAATTGAATTAAGACAGATTTATCTAATCTTAACTCTCACGTTGGTGTTCAGAGTGACTTCAGTGCAGCTGAAAAAAGAAAACCAAACCTGGACTTTCTGCTCTTTCAGTTATCTGGCAACTCTATGACAGATTTGAGGAGTGACCCTGGCGAGAAGTAGGGCAGTGGAGCCTCAGTGCTGCACTGGCTTGTTGGGAAGCTAGAGCCAGAGGGTGAGCAGAGGAAAAGTGAGCCAGGCTAAGTCATGGGCTCCTTGCTTCAACCAGCAGACCGTTAGGAAACACGCTGGCACACAGAGCACCTCTAAAGGTCCGGTTCTGCAGAGCTTGAGGAAGTTCTGCACGAATAATGAAGAAACAATTTTCCAAAGCCTCCATCTTATAAAAATATAGACATTGTGAGGCCAAGTGGAAATGCTCTAAACACCCAAAATAATCAATCAGAGATCTGTGTTCCTGCAAATTTACAGGAGATTTAAAATTGCACAAAATTACTGTTTGTCAGCTGTTAATCACTGCTGTGCATAGAAATGGTTTTCTTGACCATTCAGTCATTGGCAGAGGTCTCTACATCAATAAATCTGAGAAGTAATTTTTAGGTCTGAGGAAAGTTATTTCTAAGGCTGAGAAAACCATTCGATGAACCTTAGTTTTCCGCTCATTATCATATGTTCAATTATACTGTTGTCACCTCATAATTAGTTTAAAACTCATTACCTTGTTTGTGTTATTCCATTCCCCAGTGCTGGGTTTGCAGCAGGAATTGGCTGAGTAAACAACTGTGCTGCTTTGTGCAATGGGACTGACAACATATCAAATTTTTATGTTGTTTAACAACAATTGGGCATCGTTTGATCATAATTCACAGAGGTGTGAAACCAGAATTGTTAATATACTCATTTAAAGCTTCTCAGCTCAAGGAAATTAATCTGCAAGGCATTTTTCGTAACACATCAGCAGACTTCTATTGATTTTTTTTTTTTATGAAACTTTTTCAATGATGCTTAATGCCTGTTTCTTCCTTAGTCTCACTTCTCTACAGCTTCTGTTTCAAAGGTTTATGTGATAACATATATTGCTGTGCTTGTTCACAGGAAAGACAAATGAAAGCTGAGTATTCAAATACACTGAATATCATCTCTTTCTTTTACCAGTTTAGGAGAGACGGCTTTTTCCCCCACACACTCTCATTTACCATCCTTGTTTAAAATAAAGAATTGGGAGGTTACAGAGCAAACACAAGGCTTTTCCCATATGAGTAAGACAGATGGGTATCTTTCTGAAATATTTATTGGTAGTCTTCAAGCAAGAGGTAATAAGGCAGTAACAGATACCTCAGCAGCAATAAGGGGAATCTCCAAACAAATCAGATGTGGAAAGCTAAAAGCACAGAATAGTGATATCTGCTGTGAAGATGCTTAGTCCAGCCAGAAGCACTCTCAGTACATGAGAGCTACGTAGTATGAAAGGTGTTGATGCTAACATTACAACACTTGCCACTACAGAAGTACACAACTGTGTCTACTTTCAATGTTTAATTAAAAAACCTAAATCAGCTGTTAAAGGCAAGGCTCACACATTCTCTTCACACAGAACACTGTTATTGGCATCTTCCAGGAACAGATATTAGAGCCAAAGCTCATCAACAAATAGTTTTATTAAAACCTAGCCCCATGAAACTACTCTGGTGTCTGTGGAAGCATGATTAACCCATACTTGGAAGAATATTTTCAACAACAGGTCCCTCCTAGTAATATAGCTGGAGATTCAATGGAAACCTGACAGATGTCATACCAAAGAGGAATGAGGTGAAGCACTGTGAAATGCTACAACCAGAAACCCAATGTTAACTCAGACATTCTAAATCGCAAAAATTATAAATAGACATATTAGGCAGGTATCCTACCTAAATTCCAACATCAGTAATTTTCCCAATCTCAGTTTTCCCCAGTGTTTTCATCACCAAAATTAATAGTTCACCATCCTTAGAGATGCTATTTCTGATGAGATGGAATAATACAGACTAAATACCTTTCTCAAAACATGCAATTTGCAGCTCTCTCTGCAAATAATGGAAAATTGCCATGACCTGGTCACGATCTTTTAATAAATTGCGAAATTAAAAAAGAAAAAGGAGGGGGTTGGGAGCGGGGAGAGAGAGGAAATTAGACGCAGGCTCTTTCAGGATGCAATCTGTGCATAACCTGAAAGTAAGCTGAGGTGAAACTCAGGCTTCTCGGCACTGTCCTAACACTAGGAGAGTAGACCAGGTCACTCAAATAAAAGTAATACAGTATTCAGAAGTAGTCTTAGTATGGCTTCAGACTTAAAACCGGAAAAGAGACAAGCAAATCTGCTATCATAACATTCTAAGATTTCCTTCTCCCCAGTCTACACAGAAGTTTTTCATGACTAGTCCAGTTATTCTGGTAAAGGCTATGAAGACTCTGTGGTTCTGCTTCACTCAAAGATTCATCAGGCCAAGGAGATTTGCTTTACCTGATATGGCACTTTTAGTCAAACAAGTACTTGAGCAGGTTGGTAAAAATCTCTTCTATGTAATAGCCTTTACATATAAGTAGCTTTTCCAATGTCATTGCCAAAGCATTAGTTTTTATTTCTGCACCTGCTTTTGCTGTTTTATCAAAAGCACCAGAGCAGGCACATAGTAATTTCAGAAAGTTTGATCTTGAGGATTATGTTTCCTCAGAGAAACATTATGTGCAGGTGCCAAAACAGAAATTTCAAACTTCTCACATATTAACAAGATTTTTTAAGAAGAGTTGTGCAAAGATTTCAGGAGAAGAATAATTTATCCAGCAATATTTATTGGTGTTCAGAGCAGACAAAATGTAGTGAACTACTTGCATAGGTTTTAGGCATTGCTCGCTATTCAGTGCTGACGTGATATACCACCAAAAAAGGAAGGCAACTCAAGGCCAGTGATCACTAATTCTGAGGAACGAATCCAATCCAAACAGTAAATGATGTTTACAGGATACATGTGGAGTTTGCAGAAGGAGCCTAGCCATCAGTACAACAAAAGTGCACAAACTCAAGTAATGATGTAGAGTTTGAAAGTATATACTCTGGAAAGTATAGGGAAAAGAAATGCTAACAGATGCAACAGAAGATCCAACCTAATGTATTTATTGCAAATGCAAGATGTCCTTAACTGACCAATGAAATATCTGGTCCACAGTGTTAGAAAGTTGGAAAGCAGATAAAATAAAATAAAATCTACTACTAGAATAGCATAATTTCTTGGGCTATTGTAACGCTTAATGGCAATACAAGCTTTTATGGTGTGGAAAACTACAGTGCTACATTGTACACAGAGACAGATATAAGTGGACCTTTTCAGAGCTTTCAGCACTTCTCTCTGAAAGTGCAGGAATGCCCACACTTATTATCTGTGTGTATCTACACGTACAGCTGTTTGGGTCATTGCTAGCTTGTCCGTAGTAGTAAAAGTGATAATAATTACACCGCCTTCAGCACAAAAGGACTGTGTACACCAGCATGAACTATTATGTGAGAGTTTGGAGGCTGTTCCTACATCATTAATCTGTTTTGCTGGTTGAAGTAAGACTAGGATAGTTCAGATTGTGAGAGCCTTCAGGAGGTCTCTAATCCATGAGGTCAGCCATGAGGTCACGTTGTTAGAAATGGGTTGCATAACCTGCTCTAACTTCAAAAACTGCATGCCAGAGGGTATTTGGACATACAGTGGGTGATGGAAAAACAACCCCCCAAACTACCCTGGAGATTAAGAAACACAGCCTTGTCCATTCTTGCCAGGTGAATGGATGTTTGTTCATCAGCAAGAGATTCAAGTGCCCCAAACAGGCAAGCTGGAAATCTCCAAAGCTGAGGACTGGTGATTGAAAGCTCAAAATGTGAAGGGCAAGGAAATGTATAATGTTGTTTAAAATATTTACCTTCTTGCAAGAATTTCACATGCTTTCAGCAAAGGAAAAATAATATTTATAAACATTTCTTTTAAATAAGGATTTTGCTGTTCTTTGACAATCTTTCTGATCAAACGATATCTGCTTTTTTAAGTGTGATTGTAAAATAAACAGATATAATCATCAAAGAATATTAATCATCATTAAGAATATTATTACTTGTGTGTTACCACTTAACAGCATCTCTGGACATGGAACTCAAAAGCAAAATCGTTTGTATTTGACAATCTAAAGGGCTCCTCATCTATTATGTAGCTATGATTTAAAAAACTTCATTTGTTTCCTGAAACTAGATACAAGGCTCTCTCCTGTGATAACAGTGGAGTCACCTACAATCTCCATGAAGGCTCCAATTTCTGTTTACTAAGCAAATATCTGTAACATCTGAAGAATTAATGGATATTGTTACCACTTCTGCTGGAGATGGTCAACCAACAGGACACAGCACAGACCCATACCTCCACTACTCCACCTCACAGTAGTGTTTCTTCAGGTATATCTGTTTTTGTGAGATGTTTAAGCCAAATGGCAGATTAAAATGGATGAGATAGCTTACTCTTCCCTTTGGATGATACTTTTGGTAGTAAGTAAAAAAGGAGACAGGTAACTTTAAAATAACCCCAACAAGAGTAATTTGAAGTAATGTAGCAGAACCCTAAGAAAAGCTGCATTATTTTGGACATATGTCTGGGCTAATCTACAAGTTAGAACTATTTCAGTTGTTTTTAATCTTCCTTCCTGAGGAAGCAATTAAAAACAAGCAGCTGGGCAATATCCCCACAGCAGACAACTTTAGAGTTACTCGAACAGCAGTTTTTCTGAATTGACTACAATGTCACACAAATTCCACCATTCACAGAATCATAGAATCATAGAATAGTTGCCACAAGAAGGAAGAATATATTGAAATGGAGAGCAGCTCTAGTTTGGTTGAGGGCTTTTTTCACTATACAGACAGAAATGAACTTTTGAACTGCGATGAAGTAGATAGACAGATAAAAACAGTTAAAAAATACAGTAGCTATATTACTGTTAGAATTGAAATACATGGATATAATGAAGATAGCAAGAGAGAGCTGTCTCCTGCTGGTAAGGTAAGGCTCTCTCTCAACTACATTTGGCTTAAACTGAGTTCTGCTATACCAGGCATAGAACAACCAGTGAATTTTATGCTCTTTTAGAGAGGGAGAGAAGATGAGACAGAAGAATAACTCTTTGCGTGCAAAAAGGAATGAAAACATTCCAGCACAATCACCTCCAGGTTTTAATTTAAATGTGCTCTTTAAATGCATTATTATCTTATTTTCTTTATCCAAAACAGACATTATGAGAACATTTAGCAAACATGCACGCTATATGCTTTAACATAGCAACTAATACAAGTTATGGGTAAAATCATTCATCTTCTGAAGTCACAGGATTTACACTCAGTTCAACTTGCACTAGGATTTTATTTCCAAGCCTTTGTAAAAATGAGTTAGTGAGAACAGAGCCCACCTGACAGATTACCCAAAGTTTTAACCTTCAGGAGCTGCACAAATCCCTGTTATCAGCTATAAGAGAAATATAAAAATACCCCAGATCCCAATATCACAACTGTCATCAAAGCATTAGCACCTCAAGATTTAGAGTCCCAAACAGATGCCTTCACATTCTAAATAACTGACTTGAAGAGGAGTAGTTTCATTAGGATACAAATGGCTTTGAACATTATCCCTTCTCTGAGTCCAAAATTATGGCACCTAAAACTGGCATCGATTTTGGCTGCTGATGAAAGGAGCAGTTCTACAGATCTGTCATTCCTGACTTCTTCCTGGCACTTCCCTTGGGCCAGCATCAGATACATGAGTTGGATTCAAGGTTCTGCCACAGCTCACCTCTAAATCTCAGAGCTGTTGAGCTTCCAAAGTCCTCACAGACTTCAGCTGGCAGAGTGGATGCCGAAAGCTTTGATAGGGATTTCAGTACCCAGAGTCTCTATTTGCATCAGAATGGTTCCCCCTCTCCATATGGGTAAGACAAAGATAAAATCATTAATGTTTGGATAAGGGCAAGTACTAACAGCTGTGCTGCTGGAGATGCTGTCAAACACTGAGGACACCTATGTGATTGCCTGAGGTAAACTTGGAAGAAAATCATCCAGGAGCTTTGGTAGTTAAACTACCAGTTAAATACTGACAAACTGGTGAAACTATAAACTGTTTTGTTACCAGCACTGTTGATCTTAGCACATATATAAAATTCAAATATCTTTCAATACTGTGAAGATGATAGCCTTCTGTCAGAGGAAGCTGATGCCCTGTATCAGTTAACTAAATTGCTGTGAGGACTCTGAATTTGTTTTGCCTGTTTCACCTTTGCATTCACATGCTTACTTCAACTTCTGCACCCTTCTCATTGTCAACTGCACCTTCTTACTTTTGCAGCAGGCACCAGCTGCAGCAGTGATCGATCCATCCAGTTCTATTTACGTTACAGTCTAATTACCAGATGTGTTTGTGCTGTATCAGAAAAAAGTTAAGTTTTGTGAATGCTGTAATCTGTAAGGTAACACTGCTCTTTGACAAACAAGCTGTTGGAGCTTAGTTTCAAACACCGGTGCATAAAAGCTTCCTTCCTTTCCTACGGTTGCCATAACAACAAGCAGAGTGCTGTCATTTTGCTAAGTGATGACAATGACAAATACATAAGAAATGCAAAGGTCTGGGGAACTGGGAGCAAGATTAGAGCTTCTCTTCCTGCCTTTACAAAACATTTTACTATGGATTCATCTTGCAAGTCCTAAGCCGTTCCTATGGGAACATGAGAAAGTGCTCTGCATTGCCTCATTTTTCAGAAAGCGAGTGTTCTTCTTGTGGATGCTTTGTCAGGACATAGCACAGCGTTAGTAATCAGGAGTACAAGATATGATCTTGAACTCACAAATGCCTCCATAATCTGGAATGAATCCTGATTTTACAGTGTAGAAGTGATAATGCTGTCAGACCTTTCTCTCTTTAGTAGGTAAGAAGGGGTTGCAGAGAAGATGCCATTTTACTGAATGAATAAAATCATGGACAGGTGACTCAAGAAGCCAGAAAACTATTATCTGAATAATTATTCTGTAACCATGAGAAAGGAAAGTATTTTCTTCTTAATTAAATAAAGAACAACAGCTAGGACACCAACCAGAAAGATGGAGACTGGCATTCTTACCACTTCATTGTGACAGCTATTTTTTCAGGTGATTTTCCTTTGGGATCACTCAACTTCTGATTAAAGAGAACTAGTGTTACTTGATTTTTCCAGGTTGGGAAAAAGGCAGTCTTAGTGTACATCACCAAAACATCATTTTCCTTTTCATGCACTTTCAAAAGGTAAGCATTCTCTTTTCTTGCTTGCTACTTAGAACAGTTACATTTTCTCACTGTTTTTTGCATCTATTAATCAAGGTTTACCCTAAATGCACACAAAACAAGAGTCATCTATCACGCTTACAACTTTCTCCTAAACCCATTACATTCACAATGGCTGCTCCATGACTCCAGTCTCCAGACATGACCAGCATGACTCTGTTTCCAGGTAGACACTGTTAGTCATACCCTTCCTTGATGTAAGTACAAACTGCATTTCTAGTCATCCTGTACTCCTGGCTCCTTCACAGCTTGGTACAGCATCTGCAGTGCTCCTGGCATCTGTCAGTTCAAAAGAATAATAGTCTTGTTGAGCTAATCACCTCTCCTGCAGGATCTTCAGTTGCCTTATTTCACTGCTTTCATAAGTTTCCCTGATATCTGTATATCCCAATACACCTATCTTAACAGTTTAGGGCTTTAAGGGAGTTTCCATATCTGTCTTGGGGGTTTTATGTCAATATAGAGGAGAAACAAGAAAACAGAACTGCATCTAACAAAATAATCCACAAACTGTGAAGAAAGCACATTTATTAACAACCATTAATATCGATTCACTGTGACAACCACACAGTATCTATGCTCCTCTTTTCTGAAAACTGAGATGTTTAAAGATAAATGAGGTGTGGTGGGTTGACCCCGGCTGGACACCAGGTGCCCACCAAAGCCACTCTATCATTCCCCCTCCTCAGCTGGACAGGGGAGAGAAAATATGATGACAGGCTCATGGTTTGAGATAAAGACAGGGAGCGATCATTCACCAATTACTGTCATGGGCAAAACAGACTTGACTTGGGGCAAAAATTTGATTCATTGCCAATCAAATCAGAGCTGGATAATGAGAAATAAAACCAGATCTTACAACATCTTCTCCCTGCCCCTCCCTTCTTCAGAGGATTAATTTTAGTCCAGTTTTCTCTACCTCCTCCCCGCCAGTGATGCAGGGGGACAGGGAATGGGGGCTTGATCAGTTCATCACACATTGTCTCTGAGCTCCTTCCTCCTCAGGGGAGGACTCCTCACACTCTTTCCCTGCTCTAGCGTGGGCTATACCTGCCTCCGCAGCAACTTTTCACCCTTAAATGTGTTATCCCAGAGGCTCTACTACCGTCGCCAATGGGCTTGGAATTGGCCAGCAGCGCACCCATCTTGGAGCCGGCTGGCATTGGCTCTATTAGATTCAGGGGAAGCTTCAAGCAGCCTCTCACAGAAGCCACTCCTGTAGCTCCCTCACTACCAAAACCTTGCCACACAAACCAAATACATTAGGTTTAAAAAAAAAAAAAAAAAAGAAAGAAAGAAAAGATTAAAAATCATAGCTACTTCCTTAAACAAGCATTTCCTGTGACACATCACCTGTTTTAGGGCAGAACTCTCCCCGAATTGCAATGGGGCTAGTAAGCCACATCAGGACATACCTGAATATTAAGAGGGAAAAACCTATTGCTATAAAATTTAATGACAGCCCAGCACCCACCTGAATCTTAAACTACGTAGAACAGCATTAGCAAAAATTGACCCCAAGTGTTTAATGGAATCAAACAAGGTTTATGAGAGGGATTTGGCTGTAGTAATTAATCTGTCCATATGAAGTAATTATTTTCACTTATTAAAAAAAAAAAAAAGGCATAGCAAGCATATAGTTGCATGACAATAGGAAAGAGAAAGTCACTGGTGAGATGGACAGAGTATCCCAGTATGTGTGATCACAAGTTTCCGTAAATGCCACAAACATTACTGCTTCTCTAGATGACTAGGTTTCCACTACAGAACTTCTGAAACTCAAATAAATTAGTCAGATTAAATGGCAAGACATACGATATCCCAAGTTCCCCAGAGAGAACTGTGATACATTCTGGAGGTGACATCTAGCATATAACATTAAGGTTTTTGTCATTATTTAGTAATCATGTACTAAATTCAGCACACAAGCTGTGAGATTTATACTTCCTTGGAACCTTCCAAGAGCCAAAATCCAAGTAATTTCACAGTGATCTTGACATAATAGAAAACCAAGAATTTTATATACAAACATAAACCCTGTCAAGACAGGTAGACATAGCTCACAGGATCATACACCTGCAAAGAGTAACCACAGGGAGTTTAAAATAATTCTTACCTGCTGCTGCTTCAGGACTGATGCTATCGTTAACTACGGAAGTTGGACTTAGGGGCAAAATGTCATCATCAAAACTGATCAGATCTCCTTCCACATCTGGTTTATTTTGCAAAGCAGGTGCTGAGGAGTTGGCTGCAGATGACAGTTCCCCCAGAGACTTGAAAACTTTGTCTTGGGCAGATATGGAAGCCCGTGGGGGAGCAGCAATCGGCTTCAGTGAGGCCAAAGAAAGAGCAGGATTTTCTGCATAACATGACTTTTTAGGAACAAGAGGCCTTGGAGCAGGAACAGGAAATTTCTTTTGTCCATCACTGTTCTCTGCAACTGATCCACTCCTTGCATCAAGAAAATCACTACTACTACTTTTAACGAGGCCAGGTTTTGGCTTCTTTGGCAGTTCAGGTTTGGCTACAACACTGTTCGCAACTACTTCAGGTTGAGGCTGCAATTCCTTGGAAGGTGTTGATTTGCTTTCTGTCCAAGCATCCCAGTCTCCTGAAATTCTGTTTACCCCCGGCTTTGGAGCAACTACGGGCTTCTTTGCAGTAACAGGTCTTGGGGCAAACAAACGAGGGGCAATTTCTGGCTTTTTTGTTAATCCTGAGGTATCATTAGTTCCTTGGGATTCAAAAACTTTGATCCTTGAAACAATACTATTTTGGCTCTTTTCTGTACTCATGCTGTCCATTACCAAGTGATTGTCTAGTAAGCTATCATCTAAGACAGGTGACTGAATTGGAGGTTGCTGCCTTTTTGTGGTAGACTGGTTCACTTCCTCTCCATTGTCATTCTCACTTTCAGTATTTTTGACCACAGGTCTGAGATTGCTTCTTGATCTTGGCTTTGGCACAGGACATATCACAGCATTGGGATTTTCTTGGCACCTCTGACCTTCAGGAATTTCAAAGACTATTAAGGGATTCTCATTTTCTGAAGGAGGCCTATTCAGGAGAGATGCAGAAGGCCTAGGAGGTTTAGGAGGACTCTGCCCTGTTAGCATAAAAGAAAAGGTTTCAGTTATCTATTCCAGAACACTTTATTTGTGTTATTGTCTGTCTGCCTTCAGGGTGGTAAACATGATCATTTTCATTCAGAACTTACTGCTGCTTGTGAAACTGCAGTTGTCTTTCTAAAAAGATTAATGAAAAAATATGCAAACTCTAGGAAGAAGCTGGAGGTTGCTGCAATGTGTGGTACCTACACACTGTGAATTCAAAATTACTTGTTAGCTTGCAGCATGAGGGACATGCCAGCAACATCTAGACCAAAGAATAGTACAGTAGCTTCCTCAGCTTGGTTTGCACGCTTTGCAGTCTGAATGTGTAACACTGCTGCTATTCTGATTGGACACCTGAGCTCCTCTGGCTGCAAAGCCAATGTGGCTGAATCGAGCAAAACTTCCCAGATTTAATTACAGTCTCACCATGAATGCAATGGTAGTTCTTCAGCAGAGAGGATTTTTACAGAAATTTATAGCAGTATGTCTTCACAGAAATTTAACTGCTATTCATAGTAAATGCTGCACAGACCAGTAATAAAGAACATCTTCAGGTGACAGAGTCATGTTTTCATCAGTGAGAAATTCAAAACAGCCTCACCTGGATAGCCTGCAGATTCCCAGTGTGTAGGCACACTAGTTTTTACATTACTTCCTGGCAAACGGCTGATTAGTTCCTCTGGGAAGTCAGTTTGTGTTGCAGAAGTAGTGGTATGTCTAGGAGCAGCAGCATTATTGTTATTTGTTGTATTGACTTGCACTTGATTGATTTCTTTTATCACCTGCTCATATGATGGTGGAAGCTACAAAACAGAGATATAAATATTAATGTACATCCAGGTGTGATCCTTTAAGAAACTGAACTAACATGCAGAGGAAAAGAACACTGTCATAGTCTTTTATTCAATGTGATGAAAATCCAAGCAAGCAAAACCACTGCTCTTCTCTAACTTACTGTGCTTTTTATCTTTGTAAAATCAAAGACGCCTCATGTAAGTTCACGCTTACCTCAGCTGGAATATGCTCATTTCTCCTCCACTGAGCATGAGATGAAGCAGAAGGGAATCCTAATCCCTGAGGAGTGACAGGGCTTGCACCTGGAAACCAGGAGGATGACCGGAGAGGTTCAGCAGCAACTATTGTAATTTCAGGACGCCTAGAAATGAAGGCAAAGGAGAATAATTACCTAAAACATTTTAAAATAGTTCTTTTAAGTGTAAAAGACCAAAGATTTCTCAGCATGGGAAATCAAAATAGTTTAGGTCTTTTTGATTTAACCAAAGATGTTTTTTCATGATTTCAAAGTAATTTACCTGACCTTTCTAACAAGCACTTAGGCTTCCACTCAAAGCACCTAATTAAATGCCTAAGCCAAAAAGTAGGTTTATTGGCTTCAGTGAAATAATTTACATGCTTAAAGTACTTAAACACAAGTGTAACTCAATTAGATGGAAGAAGTCTTAGTCTTCACAGGATAATGAGAACTAATCATGTGTTTGCCCTTAGCCTGCTACAGCATGAAAGCAGTAGGGTAGTTAAAACTGCTTCTGGCTGGCTACCTAAAAGCTTGTCTATTTTCAGACCTCTAGGGAAACCTCCCACTGTGCTAAAGTGGGGCAGAGCAAGCCCCATGAGGCCTTTGGGACAGGACCTATTTGCTTACAGCATCTAGTACAACAGGGACCTGTAGGTAGTACCCTTGTTTTATCACCATAACAACAGCTTTAGAGCGTAAGGTGCAGCGATGGCCCATGTTCCTGGACCATGGCCACCAGAGCACCACTGTTCAATCTGGAGTCTCACACAAAATACACTTTGAGAAGTGAGTTCTGTAGGTAGATGAAGCATTTGCTACAGAAGCTCCTATCTGCTGACAGAAAAAAACCCTGCAGAAGCACAACTTCTTGAACTATTGTAAAAAGATTTGTATTTTTCTAAGCCCTCTTTTGAGGGCTAGAGTTCTTTCACACCTGAAGTACTGAGAGACTCAGTTCACCAGCTATCCAGGTTGGTGACCTCCTTTCTCAATACCCTTTGAGAAACTGGAAGGGGGCCTGAAAGTGTGCTTATTTTCATTCTGAAGTGATCCTGTAAATAGGTGTCAGGAAAGTAAAACAGTTCTGCAGAGGTTTGATGGTTGGTTGCATTCTTTTTTTGAGGACACATTCAAAAGTTGATGAAAAAACTCCTCAAACTCTTAACCTACCTTGTGCTTAAGAATCACAATATTTTTATTTTATTCCAAGTTTAATTTATTTTTAAACACGCCAAGGACAGAGAAAACAAAAATACCCACCAAAAACCTAAAGAAGAGAGCCATAAAAAGTAATGCTGTGACACAACGTAACAGGTCTTACAGTAATAATAGTTGCAGTATAAATAACAGCCTCATACCTTCTATCCCTCTGCTGTTCGCTATGGCTAGAGGTCCGAGAAGCTATTTAAATGAAACAGAAGTTTTGAAGAGGTTAAAATATATTGTCATAATAATAAGATGAAGATAGTAGCAGAGCCCTTGTTAATCCACTATCAATGAAATGGAGAACAGACAGCAACCAATCATAAATTCCAGATTTTAGGACTGGCCAAGGTTTTTTTTTAAAAAATTATCTGTCATAAATATGAGAAGTTTTGAAAAGGTTTAGGGTGCAGTTTCATAACCATGTTTAAGTCACTTTATGTCCAAGTTAACACCTGTAGAGGTGATCTTATCCCCTTTCCTCTTCCTTGCCCCATGTTCTTGCATTCTGCATTGTGGTGACCTTAGAGATGAAACTTCTTTTTCTTTAGTTAGAATAGTCCATGAATAAAACAAAAAGAAGTGTTAAACATGTCTGGCTTTGCTTTTGATGTCTGGTTTCCAAGATGTGTTCTTTAACCTGTTTTTAATGTCTCTTTTTGATTGTTTTGGAGAAGGGAAAAGTACTAAGGCACAAAAACTATTTCACCTTTACGGAAAAGGAAAAAATTAAATGTTCTCAGCTAGGAATTTCCTAAAGTTTTATCACTTGTGGATTAAAAGTCAGCAACATTTTATTTTTTTTTTTGTCCTAAACCATGTATTTTAAATTCCACAAAAATAAGTGAATCCTGACCTCTTCATTTTTCTAGTTTTGTCATATTTACATTCAAATAATTTTTTCAATGGCCACATTATATTTTTATTTTGATTTCTTCAGAGAGAAAAGGAAATTACCCAAGGGACAAATTTTTGCATAGCAAGTGCAATTTAGGAAGTGGTAGTCTTGTGCAAAAGCCAAAACTATGCTGTTCCTGTGTCATTGCAGAATCATTAGCTGAAATCGGCATTATACACTTGATTCAAGAGTCGCATAGTGTTTTATCAGACATACCTCTTCCACAGGGCATTTTTGATGTGCACTATTCATGAGTGCTAGAGGAAAAAAAGAAGGGGTTACAGAAAAGGAAGAAGAGGTGAGGAGAACAAACCAAGGCCAGAAGCCATGATCAAATGGATTAGTCATGCAAGTGTAGTGCACGTGCCAGTGTTGGAAGAGAACAACTGTAATGTCTATTCACAATGTAGTGCCTTAAAAAAACTAAAATAAAAGCAGAATTTAGTTCTAGTCTCATGCTGATTTTAACAATGGCTGCTTAGAATTTTCCCTTACAATAAATTAACCATGAAGAATATAACTGAATATGGAAATGTCCACTGTATGGCTCTACAAAAAGCCATTCTAAGAATGAGCAGAGGGAAATCAAATCTCTTTGAATGCTTTATTCAGTTTAAAAATCATGGTTTATTTGAGTCTGTGCTTTTTCCCTTCCAAAAATAACGGGTTACCCTAAGGAGTTAATAAAGATGCAGAGAAGCTAGGATCCCATAATTTATACTCCCACCTATCAAAGAGCTATAGGCAGGCAGGGTGATCTCAATAAGAGGCACACCTTAAAGTTTCGGATATGATTGCACATTCCTAAACCGGTTCTGTACAAATTGTTTGCCTAAAATATGTAAATGAAAATCCCCTACACCACACCTTAACTTTCTTCTTCAGAGATCTTAACACAGCATTGATCAAATACAAACATTAAAGAAAACCAAAACTAACCAACCAAACACCAAACTGACCCAACCCAACCTATTTCAGTATTACTTTTGCAAAGAGGATGGAAGAAAGTTCATTTGGTAAATGTATTCAATACAGCTGCTTGGGGTATAGTTAAATTACAATGATGAGGCCATTAGAAATAAAAGCTAATTAATGAGGGATGGAAAACTGAATTGATAAACTGGACAAATTCTTTAATTTTTCTTTCATTTCCAGATAAATTCTATGTGCTGTTTTCTTCTGTGAGACTCTAAATATACTTCTATTTACTAAAGTTATTAAAACAAATAAGAACAAACTAAAAAAGTCTGAAAGATCTTTCTCCTTCATTATCATAGGCAGAAAAACTCTAGTGAGGCATCTATGTAATACCTCAAACTCCAGATGTCAAGTAAACAATTAAACTCACTCGAAAACAACTGATTTAAAATATTTATATATAAATAACTTTAATAGTAGATATAAATACATCTATTCAAAAGGGCTAACATCCAACCCATCATAAATGTTTTCAGAATGTGCTCATTCTGTTATAAAAAAACCCCAACAAAACAAACAACTAATCTCCCAGGTATTTATGGAATAAAGCTACTTCCATGTACATGAATATTTACTGTAAATATTTATTTTTAAGGACCGTGACAAAGTATTTTCCTCCTTCCTTGACAAAGTAATTTCCTCCTTCCATCAACTGCTCCCCTCCTTTGCTGTCACATTTTTGTTACAACCACACTTTTAGAACATTTTGTTTTGGAAGCTTTTAAATCCACAGTAGGAGCAGAGGTGAAAGCTACTTCATCTTCTGCTCTCATGCATTCATGTGGAGTTCCAACAAATGCTAGGGAAAAGAAAAAATAAACTTTCTAAAAAATACTTGCCCCAAGACTTGCACAGCTTTTATTCCTTTACCATTTCAAAGAAATTAATTTAAATTAAAAAGTGTATGAGAGAAGACATGAATTTTTAAAATATAGCACACAACTGATTTAAAAACAAAAAAAAACCCTGCAGCCATTTTTCTGGCCCTGTGGTCTTTTGATCCTGTAAGTCTGTTCTGCCTTCCCTTTGTGGATTGCCTTGAAAAAGTTTGCTATTAATTTTCTCCCCAGAATTCAAATTATGCCAACTTTAAGATTTCTAAAACCTTTCTTCCACCACGGGAGTCAATGGAAATGTATTTCAGCGCTGGTTTACATACTGACAACTGTTGTTATCTCCTCAACTTCTACTCTAAGAAGTGCTCAGGGTGAGAACAGCTGACATTTGCAGAAGCATATGCTTAGTGGTATTTAAGTAAAAGGTAAGCAAAACAGTTAAAGGAGGGGTGGGAGAGAAAAAATGCAGTGCATAAAATCAACACTTTTTCATCTTAAAACTTTATCTCAGGGGAAAGGAAAAAAATGTCAAATCAACTCGTAACACTGTCACTATTTATTTTCCATTAGCATAAATGAGGCATCTAAACGTGTTTAACCTAGTATAGTGGAATTTAAGCAAGTAAATGACTAATGCTATTACTTACAGATTTTTTTTCCACATATTTCTTACATGCACTATTTAATGGGCTTTATCCAATTATTTTTGAATGTGCAATGGTAAAGGGTACTCAGTTTGTGCTGTATACTTACGCTTCAAATGTTTTTCCTCCACTGCTTCTTCTATGGATCCTACTTTTCAAGTGCACTTAATATGTCATTTGTATTTGAAACACATATAGATTATGGTGCAGGGGGCATTTTAAGCTATGAGATCAAGATGCCTGTATAAGTACAACCACCATTATACCACAAACCCATGAATTATGACGCTACAGGCAAGCAGGTGGCAACAGAAGTCTGACATGCACTTCTGAATCTTTGGAAGAGAGCAGGGCAAGCTTTTAAGGCAATATAGAAGCAACTATAAAGTTCATTCAGGGATCTGTTCAGAGATGCCACCCTGCTGTTAGCACTGAGTGCTTTTACAATACAGACACTGCAAAACAGTATTCATACGTTTCCATTAGGAAATCTGGACAAAATACTGAACAGTTTTGTCATTGCAAAGTGTTTTAAAAACAAGTTTCATTTTGTATTCAAGATTGGAACCACAGCCTCAAACAGATCAAGCCTTGTGGGAAATCAAGCTCCACATTTTTATGATTTATCTATTGTCCCTTCCAGCAGCTGTGAATAAACACAATCCTGCCAATTAACTAATTCACTTAATTCATAGTAACTATTATTAATAGTTTTAAAAGTAATTATATTATTTTCGGCAACAAGAATGTGTGCTAATATTTAAAACCACAGCTTCTTTCAATGCTTTTCTAACACTGGGCTAGACATTTCAACCATCAATTCTATTAAATACATAGACTATTAGACTGAGAAGTTATTCTTCTCACCATACAGCTGCCGATGAATAAAGATTATTCATTATACTACCTCAAGGAGAGCGTCAAAAGTGAGAAAATGCTCCCTCCCTTACCTACAAGGTAATACAGCAGAAGAGCTGACAGAATGGCTGCTTTCAAGAGGCTTGCAGTCTTTGCAATACAAAATGTTACCTGGCTGTGGAGGCCCTTCTTCAGGGAACACTAAATGGATCAGATAATCCTCAAGCCAAAACCAGAAAAAAAAGAAGAAAAAGAAAAAGGAAAAGTATGATTTCACCTAAGATCTGATTTGACTATTTCTAGAGAAGCACAGGTTCAAACTAATTGGAAATTTTCTAAAGAGTTGAAGCTTTTCTCCTGAACTATTTCTTGGCACAAGGGGGAGGTCTTGCTCCTTTTCTTCTGTTTCCAGGCACCTCAGGGAAACGTTAGGTTGTCTGACATTAGAGTTGGGCTGATTTAATGCTTGAATGTAGCTAAAAGAGATGGCGATGCTCAATTCCCTTTCCAAACATGGACTTTTGTCCCCTCTTGAACGAACATTAGCACTCCTATGACCCCACTGTGAGTGAGTTCAGAGTGTTAAATAAAAAAAAAAAAAACAACACACTTTCTGTACAGTTTTTGTCTTTTATTTCCCTGAACCTGCCCACCTTGGGCTCAGATCACTAGCAGCACAGGGGAAGGAATGTGACACCCCCAGCAGCAGTTCCTGCTTCCTGCCTCTGTTTCCCATCTCCAGTTTTATTTGTGCAACTTCAGTGAGGGAACTGATCAAAAATAACCTAGGGGGGTGACAGGGATTCCCTTTCCCATCCCCAGTGAGGTCAAATACCCTTTTCATGGCTGACTGAACTGCTGAGCATCACAGAGGCAGGCATTGCCTGTAGTTTCACTCAAATTTGACAATAATGATTTATGAAGGCACTTTACTCCTTCCTACACCTTTCCTTGGGCTGTATGTTCCTGCCTCTGCACCATTCCCAGCATTATGCCAGCACAAATGTTTGTGCAGATGGGGAGTGAATGAGGTCATGGAAATGATCTGGTTGGGAAAAAATAGGAGCCAAAAGAACCTAGGAAACCCCCAAGCAA
This sequence comes from Psittacula echo, assembly GCF_963264785.1. Classification (NCBI taxonomy): domain Eukaryota; kingdom Metazoa; phylum Chordata; class Aves; order Psittaciformes; family Psittacidae; genus Psittacula; species Psittacula echo. The sequence goes on along the minus strand of NC_137735.1, from coordinate 48,734,187 downwards.
AATAGAACAAAAATGAAAAACAAACAAAACCCACAGCCAAAAATGGCTGCAAAACTGCCAAATGGGAAGCCACAATTTCAGAGTGCATACAAGCTGTTACACATCCTTCATTCAGCCACGTTTGCTTAGGACAGAATGAGAATGGAACAAGCTTGCAGGTTCCTTCAGCATTTTATGGCTGCAGACTTGCTTCTGTGGTCCTGCTCCTTAACGCCATCATATTCTGGAAGAGCAGAGAAATGAGTGAAAACATTGTTCCCCTTTGACTCACTACTGCAGCTCTTGGCTTGCCTCTATTTACTTTCTTGGCACTCCTGTGCATGTTGCTACACTGGCGTCAATGGAAATAGTTTCACTGATTTCAGGGGAGCTGGATTTAGTGGTGTTTTCTGACCTAAAACCATCATAAAAAAATCCAGAGGTAACTTATGAAAAGTTGAGATTAAAAAATTACTTCCAAGCACACTTCATGTTCACATGCTTGCTTTCTCCAAGCAACTGGGCTCACTTTTCTGGATTCTGAGCTGTCAAACAACTGAAACAAAATGGTATTGCCTTCCTATCCAGAATTGTAGTCAGAGACTAAACATTCTTCCTTTTTGGCCACAAGACAGGGAGAGACTTATTGATACAAAGTCATCTAAAGTGTTGTCAACTGGTTGGAAAGCTGAAACCTTGCACATGCCTATCATGTTTATTGAAAATCAGAGATAAACAGCCCACCTAAACTGTGAGTAAGAAATTAAAATAGATTGGTAACTCTGTTAGGCGAAATACACTTTTTCCAGAGAATACCATACTTTTTCCAGATTAATGACAAGGGGAGTTAGGTATTATTCAGGATCCATTTTTAATTTAGGTCTATCCACAGGTATGGTTACTGGGATACAAAGAACTGTGATTTCACATGCAATGCATTGGTATGTGCATGGGGATTTTTTTCCTATTTTATAATCTGAATAATTCACATGGTACTTATATTTCATCATAGTTGTTTACATATTAATATTATTAAGTAGAATGTTATAGGAGCCAGGGCTTCTTGACAAGATTTTTTTTCTACTTGATTGTGCCTTAAAACGAAGTATCACTTGCAACTATGTCTTCAAAAACAGAGATATCAATTGCATAATGATCTTTCAGAAGGCTTCCCAGTTAGATGAGGTACTGGGGCTTAGGTACTCTGAATCAATTTCTCACTCCACCACAAAAGGCCCTCTGTGGTTTGGTGCTCACTGTTTTCCAGTTTCCTATCTATGGCAGCAACAGTAAAGATAAAATGCTGCATTTTAACTACAGCATCACGTAGATTTGCTTTGAATAAAGCTTTCATGATCCTCTTTGACTACCTCCAACCTAATCCATACTAACGAGCCCTTGACTAATAGGTCCAGGAGAAACAAGTCAATAGTACATCCACTTATTTACTTTTCCCTACAGCAGAATCCTGAGGGTTGTTTCATTAACAGGAAATTGAAATCATGTATGGAAAGGAAATAAAAATGAAAAGAAGAAGAGAGATATAGCATAAAAGACTTCAGAAGATTAAAATCTGCCTGGAAATATCACAAGCAGGGAAAGGGAAAGAGGAGTTAAACGATGAAGTCAGGAAAGAAGAGTTTGGACTTTCATTCAAGAATTACAAACAATTTTTTATTTTCCAACAAGAGCACAATGCATGAATCTAATCCTGTCCCCAGTTGCTGTGGATTTCTGCTAAAACAGAACAATCTTCTGTTTTGTAGAGTAAACTAAAAATTGGGCATGTGTAATCCAAGTTCTTCAGAGATGGATCACATCTGTGCACAAATACACTAGTGATAAATAAGAACATGTTAGTAACTGGCAAGAAGGAACAGTCCATCAGCAAAACAGAAAGATGGTCTAATGTGAAGCAAAAGAGTAAGGAAGAAATTACAACCCCCAAAAGCCTGCTAGCTACTTTGTTTTCACATATGAAGTTAACCAGTTATTAAAAACAAGATGTAGCAATCTTACAATAATACAGTTCTAAAAAAAATTAGGAAAAGTAGACTTACATCTCTTGATTGCTGCTCTTATGGATGACAATGGTCCTTGGCTTAATGAACGACAACAAAAAAAATACAACATGGTTAATATCTCAAAGAGAAAACAAGTAAGTAACATGCAGAAATTCCCCATCTATTGTAAAGGGCTTGCCAAGTGCATTTTCCCCTAGGTTGTTATTTAACAGAAACTTTCCCAAAACTCCTACAGTATACAACCATACCCAACCTCTTCTAATGAAAACCAGGTTACAGCTTAGCTGCAAGACTTTGTAAAGATAGAAAGCCAATTATTAAACCCATCTTTAAATCTCAATTCTGTGCTGAAGTTCACATTCTATCTCATCTGTCAGAAAAGCCTGGAGAAGAGCCCATGAGGCTGTGCATATTCTCAGATTATAAGCATTTAATGACTTAACATTCTTGTAAATAAATAAACCTTACGCAGATGAGTAAAAGCCTACAACTCCTTTGCTAAATATTTCTAACAATTACTTAACAATTTATCTCCCCTTTCAGTTGAGATTGCATTTTTTAGGAATAAGTTGGTGGGTGGGGTTAGACATGAGAACATGACCAAAAGCTGTTGATACACGAGCTGAAAAATGTTTCCCTTTGCCAACTCATCTGTTTTGTTGGTAAGACTAAGGTTTCCAACGCCTCTCTTCTGAATGTCTTCTTTAGCAGAAACAGTGGTCCTTACTATTTTCATAAGGTAAAAATCAAAACTAACTTGGAGTTACCATTTTCAGGAACTGTTGCTAGCTTGAAGAACGTGGAATTAATAACCTGCCTCCTACAGAGGAGATTAAAAAAAAGCCAACACACAAGTACTTCAGAAAAGTACTTTTTTGCTGTTTTTTCTTTAAAATACAACGTGTAAAGAACACTTGTGGATGAGAAGCCTCTGAAAGTGCCCAATAGTCTTTAAAAGCTGAAAATAAATAGACTATATCTGGTTCAAATTAATACATTCTCTTAATTACAACAGAAAGGTAATCAAATCTTTTCTGGAAACCTTCAACAGCGGTATAACAGCAGGAATGTTAGTACAAGGAGGGCATTAGCATTTTAACACTGGTTTCACTCTGCCTACAGCAGGCATGCTGCACACCAGTTCTGTCAGGGCTCAGTTCAGCTCCACAGGCACTTCCCACTGCAACTGCTGATGGCTGCAATTACCCCAGTGGGAGGAAGAATAGAGGTATTTGAGGAGAGAAGAAAGAGACTATCAAAAAGGACATGGATGAAAAATGTCCTCCCTCTACAATCATTCTGAAAGCTAATTAAGACTAGAAATGAATGTTGCTCTAACTGTTTTATGAAATAGTTTGGCTAGTCTAGGATAAACAATGCCTATTTGTCTGGTTTCAGAAAGAGTTCAAATGTGGCTTGGCCCCTATCCACACAGCTAGCAAAGCTGCACTAGAAAACATTTCTATCAGTCGTATTTCACTGTGCATTCTCAGCAGAAAAGGATTCTAATTTTCCCTCGAAGTGTCCCATCATAGTATATAGCCTTATCTTTAAGAAACACTTTTAGTTTTACATTCCTCTCAGATGTACCCCAGGCTCCTTTTATAATTCTTTGCAACTCAAGTCTCTTTCTTCTGCATGTTCATTTTTTAAGCTTTATTCTCCTGCTTTTATTGCCATAAATCACTATGATCTTTAGGGTTTTATTTTCATCATATTTAGTACTAGACAGGAAGGAGACTGAAGTCCAGTAACATGGATCTGAAATCTTTTGGAGTGGCAAAAAACTTTCTGTACTCAGAATTAAAGATTTACTGAAGATTTATAGCAGGAAATTAGGAAATCCATAAAGAATACATGTTCAAGTATTCATAAAAACCAAAAGGAACAAGATATTTCTTCTGCTGGCAGAGTGCTTTGATCCATCGCAATTTGCCTTAGAATCTGATGAGCACTTTCAGATATGAGCCGGTATTTTTTGCTAGAAACCATAGGTGTCATCACGCAGGCAAAAAACCATCCTAGCAAAATTGTAGTATGGATATATCAAGAGCAAGGCAGTTCAAGTATGCAACTATCTGTGTAATTTAGAACCCAAGATAACATGGTTCTGTTAGAAAATTCATGAGCTCACAGGCAAAACAAGCTGCTAGGAGATATGTTTTCTTGGTTCACATTTAGCTTACAACTATTTAAGTCCTTTAAAAACATGAAAATGGGAACGGATCCCCCCCAAAAAAAAGAAATTATAAAAGAAGCCCTGTAAAGGAACTGCAAATTCCATACACTAAACCCCACTAATTTAAATAAGATGCTGGTTTTGGGGCACATGGTTATTTTGCCCATACCTTATGCTGAACTAAACCCTCCCTGTTCCACAGGCAACAATTTTTCGCTTCTTGTTCTGTCTTGCAAAGAGAGAAATTAGAAGGTTAGCAGTATCCTCCTCTGCTCCACAGTTAATGACACATTTTTTCTCAAGCCATCCAAATAATTAACCAAATCAAATTTAATTCCCTGTTTGATGAGGTAGGAGCTGCAACAATTACTCTGCTGTATGGAGTCCCTGCCTCTTTCCCACCTCCCCCTCCTGTCCATAAGGCACAGCAATGAACCAGAGCACACACAAAATCCCCGCAGACACACGTTAAGGAAAAACAAAGAGGAAAGAAGTTTAATTCATGTGACACCTCTGATCCTGGTCCTAGTGCAAGTCCCAGACAGTTATATCAGAACACCCGAGGGGACAGTGTGACAACAGTCCCTGGTGGCATGGGGGGACGACACAACAGCTCCTGTGCCTCCCTGCAATATACATAAGCAAAGTTCAAACTTATACTGCTGGAAGAAAACAGTACAGAGAGCAGGAAGTTTCAGAGCATTAAAGGCTCTGATAAACATTAGCTCCAACACCACCTCAGCCATATCGAATACGGAATAAGTAAAGACGCAAACTACTCATCCATCCCCACAAAGGATTTAGCATGCAGGAGTGGACAACCAGAGCAATTCCTCGTACATCTGCGCATATATCCTAGACCTCGCTCACTTTTAATTTAAAGCACAAACTTGGTTTCATTTCCCACTAAGGCAGCAGCTTTGTTGAGCTTCACTTGCCAGCCCCTCAAAAAGGGGGAACTAACCCACCTCAGTTGTGCCCTCTGTGCATCCAAGCAAGCCCACTCAACAGGTTCTGAGGAGATCTGTAAGCTGCTGTACCTATTAAGCTGAAAACAGCTTGGTACTTTGAGTCTGCAGTAATATGAAAAAGGTCCCATGGGTCACCATTTCTGAAAGATAAAGAACCTGGAGTGGTTTGTTTGAAGTTGTTAGACACCTGCTCACTCTTCCTGGCAGGCTTTACTCTGGGTTTCAAGGACGGATTTTCTAAATATAAACACTTGAGGAGAACACTTCAAAAACATCTTTCAGGTCTGTATACTGGGGAAATAAAATTGCCACCAACCAGAGTGGGTAAAGAGCTGTAAACTGTTTAGTGGAGTAAGTGCACTTAATTGTGTATAAACCATGGTCTCCTCCTCATTAGGGGCTCTGCTCTGACACTTGCACTGAGCAGTGCCTCTCATCAAACACAACTCCAGTGTAGCTACAGCATTTCTCAAAGGCCTGTTCCTGCAGGATGACTCCTGATCTAACACAGCAGTGTGCGAGTATCACTCTCCTGAACAGTCCCCACACAGCAGAGGAAGGGAGGCGCTGTTTGGGTGGAATAAAGCTCAAATCACACAGGCTTCTCCCTGTGAGCAGGCAGGGATTTGTGTGTACCCAGAGCAAGGCAGCATTCAAGTCACACACTACCCAAGGAAAGAGGTCAGGAGGTTCTGGGTTACCTTTTCACCCATAGGTCTTTCAGCTGTTTCAGGAGCAGCAGTGGCTCCAGCCCAGCCGAGGGCATCTCATGGACCAGCCAGCTCTGCTGCTGAATGCAAACAGGCAGAGGAGGCCTGAGCTTTACCTGCCTCTAGAGAGCGTAGGCAGTACTGCCTTGTGATTGCTCCCTCCAGCCCCTGAGCACAGCCATTTAAAAGGTGGGGTGTCTCCCTAGGTTATCTACAGCCTTCTACCCTCTAGGTTGTAGTACTGCTTGGGATACAAAAGACATCCCAAGCTACAATCCTGTCTCAGCATCTCTCCTTCATTCACTTCCACTAGTCTCCTACTGGCTTGCGTGTGATTCTCAGCAGGAATTGAGCAATTCTCCAGAATGACTGCTCCTTTTATCAGAACCAGGACCTTTGGTTTCTTTATCATTGACATAAAAATGAATATTCTACAGGAAAACTGACTTTATATATCACTCTAGCCATACACAAAAGCCTAGTGGGAAAAAAAGAGAGTGAAAAATAATGAACAGTTGTTCTAAAAATGAATGTACTGAACTATCTGCTGCCAAATCTCAAAAATTTATCTTTCATGTCATGTTATACAAAGCTTTTTCCAAAGTATTGTTCCTTAAGTTCACATACCTGTGTAAAAGCTTTTAAACATAATTTTAATTGCCATGGATATAGACCTTGTCTTATATACAGCACACAGAGTAAAGAAAGTTAAAATGTTGCTATTTTTAATGTCTTGTGACTTCTTGGAATGCGAGCCAAGAATTTTTAAATTGCTGATATTGAAATGACTGTGAGGCAAAAACACTAGTTTAAGAAAAGGCAAATATTCCCCTCAGTTCCTTTAGAAATCATGCCATTTTTATAACAGGCAGTGTCCTACAGTGTAACATTTAAAAACCCAATTAGAAGACATTATTCCAAACACAAAATGTTTAAAATGTCACCTAAATGATTTCACTGCAGGCTGAGTCACAGAAAAATATCAGTAACCTTACAGTTACATTAAGGGTGGTGCAAAAGATCAGATTTACCACTGCCCTGATAGCGGGCCGAAAATAGATGTAGTAGTTCAACTAAAAAGCTCACAAAGTTAGGACAGAAGAGTCACAGCTATCTCATGTTCATGATGTGGATACGGTAGACAGAATCGTAGTAATCCTATGGATTAAGTGAATGTGCACTGAAAACGCATTCACAGTGATCAAACTCTTCAATGCCTCCACTGCAGAGGACTCCTAGTCCTTCAACTGATACGTGTAAATTAGGTGACACAACACACAAACTCTAGGTGCAGTTTGCCCATTAGTGTAAGAGAAGCAGAGACTGCGCAGCCGTCCCCACGCTCACCACTTCCACCAGCTCTCTCGTGTTAGTGCTGACAGGGTCACAAGCCTGCTGGATCAGCCATGTGATTTTGCTAACAACAAACAATCCCATCCCAAGCATTGCAATTAGTTTTCAGCCAGAGAGGCTGACTGCTCCAGCTGGCTGCAGGGCCACATGAGCACCAGGGTTACACTGGAGAAGTGGTGGGAGCAAACAGGGAGGCTGGGCAATCCTTGGTGTAAGCAGCTCGGCCTCTACTCACAAAAACAAACCTTAAGTCCATGACTCAGCAGCTAACCTGACAGCAAATTACCAAATACTGACTATGCCTCTGGTCAGCTGTTCTTCTCACTCTTTACTATCAGCTAATCCACTTTTTTTTTCCCCTGTTGGTCAGGGTCATCCAGATTGGCTCTCTGGGAGATCAGACAAGCACCAGAAAAAAGCAGCTGGCAGCAGCCTGGCACCACAGTGGCCTCTCTGCAAAATGAAGACATACTCACATTCTCTACTAAAGCATGGGTATTGTCATGGCTCTGCATGTACAGGAGGCTAGCAGAGATACAGTCACATAAGAAATCTCATGCTCAGTACTACAGATCTGGTCCACCAGGAAACCAGACTCACCCTGGTACAACTTTACTTCTCTTGCGTCTAGCCTCAAAAGCACGTAATCCTGAACCAGTAATTAAGTCCAGTGACAATTCAATCCTCATCACTATGCTGAGGATGTCTGCTTTTGCATCACATAATGAATGCTGCAACTGCGACTTCCCGCTGTCTGGACAAGAGAGGATGTAGTTAAGAAGCAGCAAAATCCAGCTGCTCAGCTAATTAAAACAGCTCACGTTAACCAGCAAAGGGAAATCCTTTCAGGAATTGCTCTCTAGCTGTTTCTTCAACCACTTATTACATATTCATGTGCTTGTCACTGTCATACTTTGGAAATCATATTTTAGCAACTGAACCTTCAATTTCCAGGCAGAACACAGGCAGGAAGTCAAAGCAGATCATTGCAGCAGATGGTAACATTTCACACTCCGATTCTCACAGCAAACTAGAAGTCATGAGGCTGCAACAGCTTCCACACTTAATAATGTCCAGCTTAGATATTAAAGCTGGAACACATCTCAATTTTTTTGTGAATCTGAGTCACCCTGAATTAACTGCTTCCTGATCCAGGGATACGGACATGCCAGCTAGACTTCCCCTAGTATTTTCTTACAGACAACAACTTGAGCAGAACTGCACCTTGCCCCTGAAGATGACTGCATGCACACGCCCATTCCAGAAAGGCAAATCCTTAGAGCATGATTCAAGGTATTCTCAGTCTTCATTGTATATTGACTGATTTCAGCTCCCAGTAAGGGCTCTGCTTATTGAAGGCTTTGGCATTCCTGTAACAGCTAAGAAGGTTCATCTGTTGTGATAACCCTGCTAGTATGTTTTGATTAAAATTAATAACTAGTATTTATGCTTTAATGACAATTTAACCTTGGTAGTAAATATTTCTAGCAGTAGAAAGCATCTATAATTTTAATAACAACATAATAGCAAAGTAGCACTATAAATGTAAATGCAAGTATCACTAAATTGTCATAGTGATAGTGACAGGATATTTAGACCCAGCCAGCAACATACTCAAGCACAAAAGTAAGTGTTAAAAAAATTAAGGGAAGAAACAGCACTTTCAGACAAAACAGAGGTAAACTGCAGATTCTTCTGATAGAAATTCATCACCATTAAAGTCTACGTAGTTTCTTTCATTTGCAAATGGGGAAAGATGACAGTGTCCTACTTCTACAGTTAAAGAATAGTTCTTTGGATCAAATATTTGCAGTAGCATTTCAGCCAGTAAATCAAAGCCCTCTCTAGCCACTGGCAGGACATTCTGCTTCCTTCATACATCCCTGTACATCAAATACAATCTGGTGGCTGAATGAGCTCCAGCACCTTTGTAATTGACATCACAGATGAATAAAACCTGGTTTAATCACGAAGGATGAACAGGACAAAGGCATAAAGAAAATCTGTAGATCTGGATACACAGGATTCAATATATTTTTACAGGGCTTTAACTATTATAAAGTATGGATATTAGATTTTCTTCAAGTCGTTTATGTACTTCACAGAACAGATAGGTATGGTTTTGAGGTTTTGTAAAGGGGGAAAGTGGCATGCGAACGTACTCATATGAATAAAAGCATTAATAGTGATTACTAACAAAACAGATAACACTTTACAACAGTGAGTATTTAAAACCCCTACTAAATCTCTTACCTACAGGTCAGCAGAGAAAAGAATAGGGAAGGGACAGGGGTGTTAAATCACCCAAAGTAATGAAAAGATGGGTGTATTTTGCCTGGCCTTTTGAAAAGAGGCTGAGAAGCTTACGTATAGAAACACACCAGAGTGTGGCTCCAGAGAGGAGCAAATGAATTAAAGGGTGCTGACTGCAAGGGTGAGAACTCAGCACAATCCACAGGATGCATGAGCTGGAGGTGAGGAATCCAGAGGAGAAGGCTCAAGTGCTTGCAAGCATACAGACTTCAAAGACTTCAGAGCAGCAATCAAACCAAGGGAACAAGGTATAGGTATTTCTTATTTTGCCTAGATCTGTTTGTTTCCTGTGTAAAAATAATCTGTAAAATAGACATCCATTTGCTTCAACTATTGTGCATTCTTTGAGGAGGAAACTAATGTATGTATAAGAAAGGAGTTCCTGGGGAATCTTGAGGCATCTTAAGACCTCTGGCAGATGGATAATTGAGTCTCAATTCCAAAGGACAGTACCAAATAGCTTCTACACTCAGCAGTTAAGATAGTGTCTGGATCCTGCCTAGTCAGCTCTGAAATACAAAAGACAGTCGTTTGAGAAGCACCCAAAATGTAAAGTTCAACCGAAGCCACAGAATTGGGATTAAGAGAAGTGTTGGACACTAGTGTGACCTCAGTGACAAACAAATCAGCTGAGCACCTTTGAGAATTTCAAAGTATAACAATGGCCAATGCTGAACTATTTGACAAGTCCCATCTCCGTAGGATTTCCATGCTCCCTTAGCCTAATTCAAATTCGTAGGCCATCAGAGTGTGAAATGTGCTGGAGTTCAAGCTTTATCTGAGTGAGAAAACAAAAGGAATTTCCTCATTGTTTTAATTGTAGATTAAAAAATATAGATATGTTGAGAGCAAAGACATTTGTTGTGAAGATACAGTTTGTAAGACAGATGTATTGATACATATGCATAAAATACAGTGAAGTCTTAGCACTTAAAAACAAGAAACAGGAAACAAAAACCTACACTGTAAATGCGAGCCAACAGTCAAAAACTGTGTGCAAGAATATTACAAGGTCATCGTAAAAAGGTTTACTGGCTTCAAACTAGCCATTTATATTAATAAATAAAATAGTTGATTAAAGAAGAGGCAGAAACACTCATTTTCAACTCTCACATATTAAAGCTTCACAAAAGTAAAGCTATCTTCATGTGTGATCACATCTTGTTCCAACGGACTGCTGACTCACCCAGTTACACCCAGTTACACCAGTACACGAGGTCCATGAACTTGTAAGAGCAGCCCTTACTGAATGCATAGTGCACAGACATTGTAAAATAAAATCTTATAACCACACCCTTCGCCAGACCTGTCTTTCCAGCAAGTGCCCTGCATGCAGATCAGTCAAGAGAAATGGCATGTTTGCCTTACACACTCTTCCCCTACCATTTCTCCAAAAACACTGAAATGCTTCCTTTTCTTCTATACCACAGATACTGACGAGCTTTTGGTTACAAAATACAGAAAATGATTTGTCAGGAACTTTCACTAAGTAACAACAAACCATACATCTGTAGGTCTATAGTGTTTAAATATGAACTTACACTGCACCCCTTTTTTATTCATTCACAAAGATCCAGCAACTCTGAGATTAAGGTCAACCAAAGATAGGTATCAAAGTTTACTTTTCAAGTCTTGTAATCCTGACTCTACAAGGATGTAGGTAAGGTACAGTGTATAGAGGTAAAGGTAATATCTTTGTTAGCCCAAGGTGGGCAAAACCAGCCAAGTTTTTACATACTCGAATCTTTTCCAAGTATGAAATAGAAGCATCAACCATCAGAGTGAAACAGATATTAAAACTTATACCTACAAAATCTCCACCTATTTCAAACACACTGCAAAACCCTGATAGGGGGGCACAGCACTGAATTTGCCGTAAAAGCACTCAAAATACCTACCTTAATAACTGAGAGAAGGCCTTTAACTTCTGGGGACATCTTTCCAATGAAACAGATCTCATCTTTGAGTAAGTCACTATGGAAAAATACTACAAGACAAGGGAAACTTCCTCTACCCTCATTCATACACCTTAGCTGTCTTACATCATGGACCGCAAATTATATAGCAAATCAATAAATATGGCAGCCTCTAATGGATGGTTATAGCTTGGAAGAAATAATCATTATCATCACCTTCACCATTCAACTGAATTCAGCTTCAGAAACAAACAACTTGTAGAACAGATTGAACCAGACCTTGACGGAGCAACAGTCATGAAAGATAACTTGCCAAAATATTTCATAGCCACGACAATCAGTGCCCCTCCCTAGCCTGTAGGAATCCCCCAGACACACAGCTCTTTCATATGCTCCTCCATGCACTTCACTCAGTGCACCTATGCTATCAGATAAATTAGACAGAGGAAATGAAAGAGACACTAAGTATCATGCGACTGAAAGAAAAAAAAACAGGGACCAGTGTGGCTACCCTTCTCTCATAAAAACCACTTAATCTCTGACCTCTGACATCTGATCTCAAATCTTTACAGGCTTAGAAAATGACTTTTTACTTTTTTTTTTTCCTAAATCTCCAGTACAGCTTAAAGGCTCTGGATTCAGATACCACAACAGGTAATTTCTGTAACCTCCACTCTCAGTGATGCTCTTAACTCCAAAGGCAATGAATTCTTCCTGTCCTTTTTCTCATATCAGCCAATAACCTTATCTCCCTTTTCCCTTGCTATCATGCCTCTGGGCCTCCAAAAGTAATAGTGACCTTTTCCTTAAGACTGCCTAATTGATTAACACGATCCATTTAAAGCCAGAACAATGGCATTTTGCCTTTCACAAGAAGTAGCAAAGCTACAGGAAATGGCAGCTCAGCCTCTTTACACTACAGGACATAGAAAGCATTATATAAAACCAGCAGATACCAAGTTTGAAAGAGTCAAAAGAGGCTTGAAAACATGAAACATGAGGTTAAGCTGTGGCAGTGCTTGCCACAAAATTTTATGGGTACTAAAGGTGCATACGAATTAAAAAAACATAAATACAGAAACTCCATTGAGCACTATTAAATACCAAGCATCCCCTCTCAGAGGCTCTGAGCCATACAAATCTGGATGCTGACAAAATGCATGGATACTTTTCAATGCACAATTGCTTTTTCCATATCTTCTTCCTTAGGCTTCTGTTTCACAAGTAAGCAAAGATAGAATAAGAATACTGGAATAGGTATGCTCCATAAAGACCACCTTTACACCTGTACTTGTCTTTCAGGATGAAAGGAGTTCACCTGTCTGAAGGTTTTGCCATTTTAACCAGATACTTCAGTTCTAATATGATCAGTTGCCAAGGTGAGTGGCTCTGGTGCTGGCACGATCGGCAATGGAGCACTCTAGCATAATGCAAAGAGGGGTTCCCAAACGGGGGAACCTCAGGGGAGCCAAGAGCCACCAGGAACCCACAGTTCGCACCACAGTAGCAGATGGGACCTGGGCTGGACCAGTAGCAACAGCAGCCAAGCCACTCACACCTATGAAAGAAGGCCTTAGAGAGCCCTAGTGAGCAGAGCATGGCCCATCAGCTGGTTTGTGCAGCAGTTCACACGGAAAGGTGCTGATGCCCTGCCAGCTCCCCCAGGGAGCAATAGTACCCACCCAGCAGAAAGCCATCGCCTCCCTGAGCTCTGCACCCACCACGACCAATGTGGCTGCTCAGCCAGAGCTCTGGTGGGAATACACTGCCACCCCAGTGCCAGGCAGCGGGTGTGCCCCGCTCTTGTGCCAGTATTGGACAGCAGCAGTAAGCATGCCAGTGGAAGGTGTGCCCATGTGGAGGAACTCCTCTGCTTAGTGATAAGAGCTCTGGGAGGAGGGTGAGGAGCATGAGGGAGTGCAAGGGAGGCACAGACTATTTGACCTGTACCCCACCTTCCCGGAGACAGGCCCAACAGGCAGACAGAATGATCCTCATTAGGGACTACAGTGATAGGACAAGGGGTAACAGGTTAAAACGTAAACAGGGGAAGTTTAGATTCGATACAAGGAAGAAGTTCTTTGCTGTAAGGGTGGTGAGGCACTGGAATGGGCTGCCCAGGGAAGTTGCGAATGCTCCATCCCTGGCAGTGTTCAAGGCCAGGCTGGACAGAACCTTGGGTGACATGGTTTAGTGTGAGGTGTCCCTGCCCATGGCAGGGGGATTGGAACTCGAGGATCCTTTAGGGTTAGTCCTTTCCATCCCTAACTATTCTATGATTCTATGACAGGGAAGATTCCCTATCCTTTGTCCACCTGGCTGAATGCAGTGACTTAAGGGATAGGGGGCAACAGCAACAAGTTCCTGTCTGGAGCAGCCGGCGCATCCCCTCTGTGACTGCCCCACCTGCTCAAGTGCCCTTGCACAAAAGCTACGAGGTTCCACAAGTGCAAGGAAATAATGAGGAGGATGATGGTTTACCTAGCATAGAGGTGTCGCCAAGGTGAAGTCAGCCTGTACCCTGCATTAAAACTGCTTCCATAAAAGAAAAAACACAGGTTGCAGTTATACGAGACCCTTTTCTGAAGGAAACAGATGGCTCAATATGCAGACCAGACCCACTTCTTAGGGAAGTCTGGTGCCTCTCAGGAGCCTTGGTTAAATACGAGAAGAGGAAGCTTCCTACCCTGCTATGGTCCTCCGATTATTGTCGATTATTGACTTTTCAGGTAGGCAGCAATGAAGTTGCAACAAGAAACCCAAGAGCAATTGAGACTTCAGGGCCTTGGGATGACTGGTTAAGGGTTCAGGAGCACAAGCAGTTTTCTCTTCTATCCTTCCAGTTGCAGGAAATGACGACGGAAGAAACAGAAAGAGCCAGCATATCAATACCTGGCTATGAGACTGGTGTCCCCAGCACAAATTTGGAGTTTTTGATCATGGGTCAGTTTACATGCCACCAGCCTTGCTGGCCACAGATGCGGTACACCTATCTCCAAGTGGGAAAGGGATCTTTGCACAGGAGTTAGCAGGGCTTATGGAAAGAGAGCATCCTGGCTTGTAGCAGAAATAGTGTGTCCATCAGGACTAGGGAAGTGGTTGTCTCCCTGTAAAAAAAGATGTAGGAAAAATTTCTTCAGTGAAAGGGTTGTCAAGCACTGGAATAGGCTGCCCAGGGAAGTGGTTAAGTCACCATCCTTGGAGGTATTTAAAAGATGTGTAGATGTGGCACTTGGGAACATGGTTTAGTGGTGGACTTGGCAGTGCTATGTTAATGGTTGGACCTGATGATCTTAAAGGTCTTTTCCAACCTAAATGATTCTATGATTCTAAGATAAATCTTAACACAAAAAGACAAATTCTGGGTTAATTTTAAAGACATTTAAAAATTCTGAATATTTTTTTTAACATGAAAATAATCTCAGTAATTTCTATTTTTTGCCCTCCAGGAATGTTAATTATTTTGCTTTATATCTCCATTCAAGTACATCGTTGTTTAGTGCAAAATACCTGTTTAACACCTTCAGCAAAGCAGTTACTTCACTAAGAAACACATTTTGTCAATTCAAATACTAACAGACAAAAGAGAATAATAATACAAAAGACAGTATGGGAATAGTAATTAAAGGAAATACAGAGAACTGTGTTGTCATTTCAGATCTGTCCTAGGTTGAAAAAAAAATGCTGTTATTGACAAAAAGCACTGGTAGTCTGCCTACACTGTAAAATGCTCATTTAACAGAACACATTTCCTTGTCAACAGCCTCAGAAGGAAGAAAACAGATTTGGCAGTAATGCAAATAATCTTCTGTCCTATACAGCAGTAAGGTGTGTTGAGAAAGCCTCTCCTGCAGCTGTCATGACTGTACTTGGACCATGATACTGTCCTCTTCCTTCCTAGCTGTCCAACCTTTACCTGTCAGCACAGACTTAATATTTTAGAAGGGGCAATAGAAACACAATGGTCTTAAAAGCAGTTGCCCAAAAGAAATTGGGTTCTTGGGAGAGGGAAGAAACTTCCTGAATTCATCCAATCATAAAATGATATTAGAATTCTTTGAACTTATACTATATTAATACTAGATGCTGGTGTGTGAAAGGATGGGGAAGCAGAAGCCCAGATAATGGAATAGAAGAATTATAATAGTAAAACCAAAGCTATTGCTTTCGATTAAACATTTGTTCCAAGGAAAAAATATTGCTTAGTATAACACGAGATCACTGATGTACTTCTTTCGCTTGAACTTGATATTATGCTGTAGTTCAAAAGAGAGATTTAACAAAGTAATAATTGTCTGTGGTTGCAACACTATGATTAGATTTGGACCTTCTCTTTAATTAGAAGTCAACCTTTGCCTCAAGCCTCAGGAGATAGGAATGTCCACTATACCCTGAACAGACAACAAACCTCTCATAACAACACTCCCGAGATTCAGATGTGGCTATGCAGACTTACAAAGACCATACTTACACGAATACTTTCCACATTTAGGGTTGTGTGGTCTAATTTCAGTCCTCTGTAGCAAAGGACCTGCCCGTGACCTGCCTTGGTTGCTGCCTCCAAGGGATCAGGCAACATGACTTTTTGTACCACTGAATCATAGTTCTCTTCCTGAAGCTTAAGCAGCTGGAAACAGATGCAAAAGCAGCTCATCCTTGTCTGCACTGAGGGCTAGTACTAGCTTAGGTGAGGCTATGGTTTCTCATAGATAGTCAAAACTAGGTACCTGCAGTGAGCAAAATCCTGCTTTTGAAAAGAGAAATCCCGTGGCAAAATCAGAAATGCAATGTCTCACAAATGACAGGATCAGAGCCTAAAGTACAGCTGTGCAAACTGCACAGCAAGCATTAGACAGAAATACAGTAGGAAGAAAGCAACTAACAATGTGACAGGCCTCACTAGGAATACTTTTTCCCCATGATGTAGTGTGGATGCAACTGTAACATGCTTTGAAAGAGTACTTGATCAATCATTTCAATGCTCAACCTGCCAAATCAGATGCTACTTAAGGTAACCGATTACCTGTACTAGGATGATCTGCAGACACCAAAGAGTAACTTACAACGAAATGACAAAGTAGGTAAGCAGTAAGAAAAAGAGAAGAAAAAAAGCAGCAGTAACAATCACTTCTCTTTTGTGCACAGCCAAGTAAGAGGCCATGGAAACCAATGGCAAACTGAGCTCTCCCACTCAAATTCCAGAGGTGAAGGAAAATGTAGATGCTGTCCTAAACTAGACAGAAACCTATTTAAATCCTATGGGAAATAAACTACAGCTCAAGTATCAGCTCCAGTACTCTTAAAATATCAACATAATTTTTTATTTTTTTTTTCAGAGAGAACCAAGCTACTGCTACTTCTGAGCCTGCAGTGTACATACAACCTGCTGAGTCTCCTTCCTCAGACCTGACACCTATCCCAAAGGCTTCCCTTAGCAGCCCCTCCTCCTCTGTTTCCTTTGATCCTATTACAAATACTTTTGGAAAGAATCCTCTTCCAGCACTTTTCCCATCCATCAGATTAATTTCATGTGCTATTTGTCATTGAAATGTCTTTGTGAGAAGAAAAGAATAATCATACAGAAGTAGAATTATAACCATGACTGATGAATTTGGTCCATCATGTTACTTATTAACAGAGAATTCCAGTTCTCCTCACCTCTTCCATACATCTCAAAGCTGGGTTAAAAGACAAAGCCATATGTTTTCTTTAAAGAGAATTATTGCCATTCTATAGGAAAAATTTGAAATCTGGTCAAAATTGCCTTTAAAAGGAAAGCTCCACGATTAAAAAAACTCGTGATGTGTGCAGTTGTGTGCTTCCTGAAACCACCTTTTCTAGAACTAAGGTCTACCATGGCTGTTTATGCCCCAAACAATTCTAATGCACAAGGAGAGTGGCCTTGTATCTGGATTTTCCTCAGTACCTTCTGCAGGAGTCTCTTCTGAAAGGCAATTGGAAAGTGAAACTTGCTCATGTACACAAGATGCCCAAAAAAACACCGAAATCCTCTGGGTGAAGAAGGAGGGGGAACCTTTTTCTTTTATTCTTTCACCAACCATCTCATTCTCAGCATTATTTTCCATTACGAATTAGCATAAGCATCGGAGGGCATCCCAGACAACGGAAGGAGTTGTTCAGCACACCAAATCAAACAGTCCTTCAAAATTCCCTTTGCAGAAACGAGGAACAGAATGCTCTTTTATTAAAACCAATCCCTCTTCTCTCATTAAGAATAAGCAACTTGGAAGGCTGGCTAAGATGCACCCTTCACAGTAATTCTTTACCACTATCTGTGAGATGAATAGCCAAAAATCCCCAACACAGTGATGAACTGGCAGCATTAAAACAAATACCCACAGGCTCTAGATACCCATACGATCCCCAGTTGCCAGCAACTAAGCTGAACCCATCTGCTATTTATTCCTCTGCTCTACCTGCGATTTTTTTGATTTTTTTTTCCCCTCATTTACACATAAGTATAAATGAAGCAGGGAAAATTAACACTGCAATGAATAAAGTAAACATAAAGATTTATTGTGGCAAAGGAATACACTGCACAAAATTGCTCCAGCTTATTCCACTCCCAAGAGGAACATCTCTGACGTGCACAGCACGTGCTGCTGACCAGAAATACATGATAAACAAAAGACAGACACGTAAGCAGATTCCAATCTCAAATTTCACCATTTTAAATCCATAGTTAACCAGTGGGGTTGCACCATGCTCCAAGTGATTGAGCCCAAAATTTAGCTCTCAGAATGAAAAAAATGGAGCCACATGATCCTACTTTTTAGATACCAACAACAAAGTCACGACACTGAGTCCCTGCTGCCAGCTCTGCTATTGATTTATGTGCAACTTGCAAGAGATTACTCTGCCCCCTCTGCTGAACTTGCTTCATCTGGAAAGCGGAGACACAGCTATTTTTTTTCCCATGGAGCCCACCTTCTGATCCAGCTAACCACATGAGCACTGATTACAGCCCAAAAGAGGGAATGAGATCCTTCCTTCTGGAGTGGCACAGGCTGAACTCAGCTCAGGGCAATCATGAAACTGCACCCCAAGGATTTAGGAAGGAGACTTGACACTTTTTGTTACATAAACTTCTGACCTACTGGGGATGTACAAAAGTAGGACATTACTCTTTTCATTATCTAAGAGAATGCTTATACTAAGAGTAACCTGCTACTCCCAAGCCTTAAAAAATCATAAAAGCTAAATATAAAGAATAAGAATGTAACGGTGAAATGAGCATCATCCCCCAACATTCATTCTTTCTTCTGCACACAACCCTTCCCTTCCAGATGAGTATCAGCAAGGCTCAAAGTCTGAAACTTCAGATCTGTATTACAGCCTAATAACATTGGGTGGATGGGCAAAAGCTTGACATTTGCTTGTGGAACAGCTGCATTGACAAGGTGTTACAGGCATTGCCAGTGGATAATATCAGACTTTTGCATGACAGCAATGAAAAACTATATTTCACGATGTTTGTGGGAATGAATCTGGTCCTTCTGGGTATTAAGTAGTGCAGTGTTTGAACTGAAGAGCTAGATTTAGACTCATTCTTTTGACACTGTCTCCCACAGCATCATCATTTGGAAACCAAGTTAGGACAAGACAGACAAGCAGCCTGTAAGTGGGCTGCAAACAAGTGGGCTCAATCTCCCTCTCCTGGGTGGCTTTCAAGACTTGGCTAGAAAAAGACATCCATTGGCCTGATCTTCCCCCTATGAACAAGATGTTTGACTACATGACCTGCAGAAGTCCCTTACCACCAATGTTTCCACCATTCTGTGATTTCTCAGTGCAGAAGCAGCAGTAGCATCAAAAGTCTCTCCACGCTGCCAATTTGACTAAGGCACAACAGAGAAGTACAGGTCCTCAGTACAGGTACAAGACCACCTCTCACTTTTTTCACATTCTTAAGATATAATTAGACCATTACTGTAATATTTATTAAATATAACTTCACAAGATCAACATTACATAGCAGAAGAAATACAGAAATGCAGAGAAGCCTTCACTAATGGCATTCTGCTACATAAGAAAAACTAAACCCAAAGTAAGACACAAAATGCCGTTCATAAAAATGATAGCTTCATTTAACAGATCCTCACTAAAGGGATCCATAGACCCTTTGATCAGCCACTTCAAGTGCTCCTTTATAAAGGAACAAAAGAAGGGTTGTGTCTATTTGCATTGTTGACTTGATGTATTTAAAATAAAAAAGACCAATTTAGTTCAATCAAATGAAGGCAACCAGCTGTTAAAGAACTTAAGCACATTACAATCAGCAGGCAGACTATATGCCAGTAAAACCTAGAGACTATTTCTAGAAATGAACTAATTATTTTCTTCACCCTCCCCAATTTAAGCTCAAGCTTTCACAGTAGACTCCTAGATTTTAAAAATCAAAATCTCTTCAAGTGATTGATATGCTACTAAGTCTCTCAATAAATTGTTGCAGTGTTTAGCTACCTTCATCCTCTCATCTCCAAGGTCAGGGCAGCTACAGTGAATGATATCACATTACAAGACTGCATTTCAGGAATTTTTTGATTCCTAATCCTTACCCCAAAGAGAAAAAAACCCAAAAGCATAATGAAATTAATCTAGTTCCTTCTATGAGCTTTACTCATGGTTCAGAGATTAACTGCAAATATGTGGATGCCTGAAATCTTCTGTTCTATTCCCATAATATAATTTTTAGTTTGAAAACCTTTAGAAGCAAAAGACTAAAGGGGCTGCTTCTTTTGACCTAACTGACCTGTGTTACAGCAGTGCATGACCTGAAGCTATCAGAGGCAGCAGTGCGTAACCTGACAGTAAAATCAAGAAATAACGATAATTACAGATCACAGTTGCCAGTACAGACATATCTTTAACACTGTCTGAAATACAGCCATTAAAGGATGGTTAGTATTAGGTCATGAAATAAAACATTTTTTGATAAAAATTTAACATAGCAATAAGCATTATTTATATTCAGAGACTGTCTGTTTTAATCTTATTAATGTGCTAATATTTAACAAAAAAATCAGTGCGTGAAAAAGATATCCACAGGCCCTGTTCTGCTACTCCTCTCTATCTAAACTCTCCTGCACACCAGATGGCTGCTAATTGCCAAAAGAGACAAATATGCACTAATGCAAATTTTGTGAGCATTATCTAGTATCCGTTTCCCTCCTTTTAAAACATTGCCCATGCCTTTTGATTCACCCACTCCTCAAATGCCTTCCCAGTGTTGTGCTAGATCCCAGTATCACCACTCAGAACACTACCTTCTTGCAGTGTTTCTTCCACACTAAACATCCGTTAGGCTAGTAACATAACCAGAATGTTTGTCACAGTTCCGGATACCGCTATAAACATGCTTCACCCTGCATTATCTAAATGGTATCATCTTATAATAAAAAGAACTATATTAAATGCTATTTATATACTGTTCTATCTAGAACAGGTTTTTACATGCTTCTCACTGTAAATGAATTATATCCAAGCTATGCTTTAAAACTGTTCCTATTTCATTGTATGTGAGCACTTTATCCCTCATACTGTGGAGACTCAAGCACAAGCTGATCTAGAAATATGCAGACGCAGAAACACGTAAGAACACGGTGTTGGAAAGGACAAGTTTAGATCCCTACAATCAATCACAAGAAATACTGTCATGTGTTTATTAAATTAAGCTGATCATGTTCCAGACTAAAACTTAACCTTACAGAGCCTGAGGAGGCGTTGGTGGTGGTTGGATTTGGGGTTTTTTTCCTCTTCTTATCCCAGTGTTCCACATTTGTGATTAATTTAATCATGACTGCTGGGCAAGAACACACCAGGGCTTTTCATGAAATAAACTTCTACTTCTCTGGCTCTCTTTTGGAAACACCTACACCCACTATTTCATCTTAGGATATCTCCATTATTTTATAGTAAAAATCTTGGAGCAGATTCTCTTGGAAGGCATGCTAAGGCACATGAAAAACAAGGAGGTGGTTGGTGACAGCCAGCATGGCTTCACTAAAGGGAAATCCTGCCTGACCAATTTGGTGGCCTTCTATGATGGGGCTATGAAACTGATGGACAGGAGCAGAGCAGTTGACGTCATCTACCTGGACTTGTGCAAAGCGTTCAACACTGTCCCACACGACATCCTTGTCTCTAAACTGGAGAGACATCAATTTGATGGGTGGACCACTCGGTGGATAAAGAACTGGCTAGATGGCTGCATGTAAAGAGTTGTGGTCAATGGCTTGATGTTCAGCTGGAGACTGGTAACGAGTGGTGTCCCTCAGGGATCGGTGTTGGGACCGGTCTTGTTCAACATCTTTGTCAGTAACATGGACAGTGGGATTGAGTGTGCCCTCAGCAAGTTTGCCAATGACACCAAGCTGTGTGGTTCGGTTGATACACTGGAGGGAAGGGATGCCATCCAGAGGGACCTTGACACACTTGTGAGGTGGGCTGATGCCAACCTTATGAAGTTTAACCATGACAAGTGCAAGGTCCTACACCTGGGTCGGAGCAATCCCAGGCACAGCTACAGGTTGGGCAGAGAAGAGATTCAGAGCAGCCCTGCAGAGAAGGACTTGGGGGTGTTGGTCGATGAGAAAATGAACATGAGCCAGCTTCAGTGTGCGCTCACAGCCCAGAAAGCCATCCTGGGCTGCATCAAGAGGAGCATGACGAGCAGGTCAAAGGAGGTGATCCTGCCCCTCTACTCTGCTCTCGTGAGACCTCACTTGCAGTATTGTGTGCAGTTCTGGTGTCCTCAACATAAAAAGGACATGCAACTGTTGGAACAAGTCCAGAGGAGGGCCATGAGGATGATCAGGGGACTGGAGCACCTCCCGTATAGAGACAGGCTGAGAAAGTTGGGGCTGTTCAGCCTGGGGAAGAGAAGGCTGCGTGGAGACCTCATAGCAGCCTTCCAGTAACTGAAGGGGGCCTACAAGGATGCTGGGGATGGACTATTCATCAGGGACTGTAGTGACAGGACAAGGGGCAACGGGTTCAAACTTAAACAGGGGAAGTTTAGATTGGATATAAGGAAGAAATTCTTTACTGAGAGGGTGGTGAGGCACTGGAATGGGTTGCCCAGGGAAGTTGTGAATGCTCCATCCTTGGCGGTGTTCAAGGTCAGGTTGGATGAGGCCTTGGGTGGCATGGTTTAGTGTGAGGTGTCCCTGCCCATGGCAGGGGGGTTGGAACTAGATGATCTTAAGGTCCTTTCCAACCCTAACTATTCTATGATCTCTATGATCTATTCTAATTCCAGTACAGAAATTTTTGTTACTAGACCTTAAGTCCAAGTCCAAAGACCTGCAAGATCATTTTTGTTCCTCTTTAGATGATGAGAGGGATGGGACATTGTTCTTTTAAGAGATGTATCCCAGCACATGCAGCTTAAGAAGAAAGTAGACAAGATGCCCTTGAGCCACTTTATTTTCTTTTTCCTTTGTCATGAACTGTCCCCAGAGAGAAAAGTGTTGTGTGTGCAGTAGCTCATTATAAAATGGCATAAGCCATAAAACTATCCCAAATGGAACTCAAATAGCTCTGAAATGCTGCCCATGTTACACAAGAAGTGTGCTTTGCACTTTAATTAAAGTCTTGCATACTTCACTATTTAGTTTTCCCTCAGCTCTTACAGCAAGGGGCTTTAGTTTTCATGCAGCTGCAGCTCTTTTCCCAGACATGATACGGCCAGACTGGGGATAAGAATCTGACCCAGCAATTTGTCACCGAAGGGTTATGCTTCCAACTATAATGAGAAATGAACCACAGAGTGTAGCAATATCAATTAGCACAGTCCATCATCTAAGTAAGGCAGGCTGCTCCTGCTTTAGCCTAGAAGCAGCAGCGAGGTGTGCATAAAACCACACTACCCTTTAAACAATGACTTTTCTTCCTCATAGCTCATCCTGGAAAGCAGAATGATCATGACATGATGGCCAGCGAGATTGAAAAGGGAGCAGAAGATACATAATACATGGTTAGAAAGCACATGCGCTACTAGTTGGAATAAAAGACTGTTGAAAGCTGCTTTTTTCTGAACATTATGAGCCACCTACATCATACTGTTAATTTTACTGTGTTTTCCAAATGAGAATTTGGAATCTGTAACCCAAACAAGTGAGGGCAATGTTCTATTGTGAGGGTTGGTCCCCATGTGAAATTCCTGTTCCATGGAAAAAAAAAAAAATCAGAAGTTTCACTTTGCTTTTGGCTCCAAATTAGAACTTCTAAAATACTCCAGACCAAAATGGTACTGGTGGGGAGGACCAGCCAGAAGAAGGGGAAACAGACTGAAGCTGCTTCAAGCTTAACTAAACATCTTTAGAAAATCAGATTTCCTTTGATAATGATTTGGATTTGACATTATTGTAATATGACATGATCTAGTAAAACTTCAGACATGTAGACCTGCATGTAACTGCATCATTTTGAAGAAAAAAGCTAAGCATTTTTAATTACAGAAGGAAACCAGGACATACGGTGATGTCTTACGCAGACATAAGTAATGTAGGTAATCAAAGACAAAAGCAATACTCCCCTGCAACTTAAACATACTGTTGGAAACAGCTACAGTGCTGTTGCGGATACAGGAGGGAAGGGAAAAGCATTCTCTCTTCCATCACATCACACAGTAGATACAACTCATCAACTGTGCTATAAGAAAAGGCTACAGTTCCCTCTGTTCTTCTAGCTATAAAAGCTACCCCACTGTACCGTAAAAATATAACAAGGAAAAAAATCAGACTGTAAAAATCAAATGAAAAGGCCATGTCATGCCAGAAGGCTGGACACCAGGGGCATCCTTTGGAAAGGCTTTTCAAAAAGGAGTGGAAGAGCCAGTGTTAGCTGGTCTGCTCTATCACTTTACTTCATTAAAATCCCATTATCCACCACAGGATATGGCCGAGATCCTATTCCCTGGTGGAGAGTTGAAAGGAAGAGCTTAGAAATAAGGCAAAAGAGAATGAGATTGTTTTTAAAAACAAGAGGAGAGGAAGGAGAATTACAGAAGCTAAAGGGAAGATGTGGCCTTGCAAATCAATATCTGAGAAGTTCATGGGAATTGCTGATGGAAATTCTAAATCCAAAATGTTTGTGCGCGTGTCTGTTTTGTTTAATATCCATTTGTTTCCTTCTCTCTGTATTAAAACCTTAGGTATGATGGTTATGAGTTTATTGGAATAAACAATAAAGTGTTGCTATTCTTGACTGAACCAAGAATTATTTTTCTTGTTACAGAAGCAAACAATCCAAAGAAGCAAAAGTCATGAGAGCTTCTTGTCTTAAACCACAGTTTTACCAAACAACTCTCTATGTGATACATAAACAAGCCTTTAGATTTGAAGTGCACAGAATTACAGTTTAATAAGCCCTGTTAATTCCTTGGAAAATTTTGCCCGTAAGGAATATAAAAACATTACCCTTAACACAGTTATTTTGGTATTTCATTACTGTTACCAAACCAGAGAAGTAGAAGAATGGCATTTTATTTTTCTGGCCAATTTCCTAGTTCATCCCAAACAAGGAAAAAAAATTAGAGAAAAAAAGGAAAAGAAAGGAAGAATAAATACAGAAATATGGTTCTTACCCTGAAGAGCGGCAGTCTGGTTTATTTCTTTCAGAGCGATCTGTGAGAAAGGAGGCATAATATCAGCACGAATGTTGGATGTTCTTTAGCAATAATAGTACAGAAGTCTTAAAAGAACTGTGACACCGTATGACTAGCAAAACCAAAAGCTAATTCTGTCATAAAACAGTTTTTCTGCACTGGACTACTCTGTCTGAGACTAAGTAAAATTACTGCAAGTTTAACGTTTGTTAAAATTCCTCTAGTCAAAACACAGTGTATGTAATGTTTTGTATTAATGCTTTGGAAGCTTCCCCTCCCTTTAGCTGAAATGAATAGGACTTTAGTTTAGGGTAAAAATAAGGAGAGGGAAGAGGAAAAAAGGAAAAACCACAGATTACTCAGCGCAAAAAAATCATTCCGTGAATCACGGCTGGCAGAGTTCCCTGACAGGATGGGAATAAAATCAGCAGTTGGTTGCAGCAACATCTGCAAATACACTGAATCCAGTGCAGCCCCATCATTAACTCTTCAGTTTCTGGGTGTTCTAGATACTGAACCTTTCTGTGCTTTTAGAAAGGGTTTTGTTTATCCTCCATTTCAATTAACTTGTTTGCACTGATGAGACTGACCTGCAAATAAAAATCTAAACAATACAATCATATCAACTCGAACTTATTTTGCTGAACAATTTATCAGTTGCTAAAGCCATCTCTAGATACATTTTGAAAAGTTTTATTTTTGAAAGCTCTGATATGCAAAGTATAAAACACTTCTCATAAGAGTTAGATCCTCATGCAAGCATTACAAAATAACCACTCTATTGTGTTATTAGAGTTCATATATTATCACTTACATTGTAAGTCCAGAATATCTCTTATCACATGAATGTTTGAACTACCTGAAAGAAGCAATTGAGATTTGTGTTCTCCTAAAATACACATATGCTGAAATCAAAGGGGATTTTAATAATTTATTATGGAAAGATCCACCATGCAATTAGGATACTCTGACAGCTATATATAACCTCCCTTGGCCATGGTAATTTTGCTTCTGCTTCCATCTGTGTGTATTTTAAACAGAAGGCTATTTTTCTTGTGTTAGTCAACACTTCACTAAAAAACTTGTCATTACAGAAGAATAAGAGTCTTCCTAAAAAAAATAAAAAAATATTCGGATTGTATTTTTGAGCTTAAAGCTCTTGCATTTGAAATACAATTTCTTCTCTTAACATACATTTGTTTCTGTAGTTTTATTTCATGTACAGAAGAAATATTTTCCTTTCCACATTTTATGTGCTCATTTGATTATGTTTTCAATGAAGCAGTAAAAAATCACTGCATATCAACACTGCTCAAAGAAGCATCTAATGCTTTTTCTATTCACAGGTGCTCCTACTGAGCTCTCATAGCCACACAATGTATAATTTATTGTGTTTCTGACTCACAGTGATCTCCATTTCATCACACCATGCACTATGCTGATAGCTGGAAACAGGATGGTGCAGCTCAAACCAGAGTTACAGCAACAGTTGTTCAAACACACTCAGAAAGGCTTCTTCCATCCTCATAGTTTGTTCATGTAGTTTCCTTACCTGTGAGCACTTTAAAAAACAAGGCAGAACTTCCTACTGAAATCTGTTTGCTATGTGTGGCTTGTTACCAGTGTTCCCTGTTACCCATGCAGCCACAGTCTAACAGTATTCAGACAAAAATCTTCCCACTTCTAAGAGATTGTGGGAATAAACCAGTGAGAAGGAAGAATGCAACTCCCTTTTCCTTTTTGTTTAATTGAAATGTTGAAACGGGAAACATTACCTTTGTTTTCACATATTTTATTTACCACTAAACATAGTGAAAGCACATCACTCACATGTACTCTGGTCTTACTAAAAAGAACAAAGGCAAATATAGTTCTATAAGCATGCAGCTAACATTTTAAAGTAGAAATAAAACTGCTCCTGTTTAAGGTTATTGTGAACTTAATCTTTCAAAATTGATTTAGTATCAAATGTAACAAGAGACTCAAAGAGCTGAATGTTTTAATTTAGTGCTTAAATTCTGCAAGTCGAGATGCTGGCTTGGCACTCATACGAGCACCAATTTAAGTAATGTCACATACCCCTTGAATATGAAAGCCCTGAAGAAACAGGCTTACACCAGAGACATTGTTTTTCTCTGTTTATTTTGCAAGCTTCTTCAAAGTATCTTGTTGCTAAGAATGACTTCAACTGAAAAGTGTGCTCTCACTAGAAAAAAATTTAAGTATAAACATTTAATGCTGTTGAGAAACAAGTGGAAAGTTAACACCCGTTCTGCTGCTTCGAACTACCGGGGAGCTTCCAATGCAGTTCCCTCCCAAAGCAGAGCTTCCTCCCTCCTCTTACCCCCATCCCACGGCTTTTAAAAGATGAATTGGCTGAAGGGAGCAAAGAGGGACACATAGCATTTCCATTTCTGGGAAATACTGTATTTTTTTATCTTAATTATGGGTCTTGAATTGAGCAGCCACCAGAGGGAGCAGGATATCATAACACTCTTCAGGAAAACATGCAGCTGTCTCCATCTCTGTTGGGTTTTGCCCCTGATGGCACAGCAGTGGCTTCATGATGAGAAGTAATGAGATGCTTGTAACAACATTTCTGTAACAATAGCAATCCTCTAGATAAACCAAGCAATGGAAAAGCAGACTTTTACACAGTGCTGGCAACACTGAAGTACAAAATATACAGAGAAGTCATATTCTCACAATAGACAACTGCTGAAAAAGGTTATACACCTTGGCCCAATCTGAATGCGTTAATCCCCAACAAGCATACTTTTGTAAGCCTCCAGACCTCACCAAACGTAGATGCTAACAACTGCAACAAGCAACTTTACAAGGCATCATGTAGAAATGCAATGGATCCTACCATATGAGTATTTTGGTAACATGTGTCTTGACTTTTACCCAGCTAAATGGTACAAGAGTCCCTGTTAGCCAATTGCATCAGGTCAAGAGCCTCACATTTTTCCATTTAAAATTTATCCATTTCAAATCCATTCAAACTAAACTGTGCATTTTCTGGGGAAAAGATCTGCATTTGTGCAGGATTTCTAACACTAGTTGCTTTATTTGCATCGAGATAAGCAGTAACTGCCATTGATACTGCAATCTAAAAAGATTTCCATCCTATTAAGGCACACTGTGGCTCAAAGCAACTCTTTTTTTATAGCACTTCTTTCAGGTAAGGACTCAGAACAATGCAAATTAATTCCACTGTATAGAATCTACTATAAATTTCACTCAATTTTGTTAGAAACTGATATACAACAAAACCCATAAAACTGAGCATTTATTTATGTATTTTAGCATCATAACAGCAGAGTCCCTTATCTGTTGTTTAAAAGGCAGAAGGTTCAAGGAGAGATTAATAAGCAGCTTGGAAGAAACTTTCTTCATTTAGTTTATGTATAGCTTTCCCTTCACTCCAAAAGGCCACAAAACCAGGACACACTCAAATTTGTAATTGTAAAGACAGACAGTTTTTATACTTGCTTTAAATTCTTCAGTATGCTGCTGAACTCCAGAGCAGTACATTGCAGGGAAAGAACCAAAACATTATAATCCCCCCAAATGAAATGACACTTGTCTGTCACTTTTAATACTAAACAGTACCCCAGACTTGCAAGCACAAAGCACCCCTGCAGTTTTTTATAGTTGGAGTAATGCTTTTTTTCCCCACTCTTAAGCACAACTGATACATAGCTCTCAGTGGGAGGACCCCAACACATACGTAAGAATGCATTCAACCTCTGTGGTTGAGTATTTGATCTTGAAGCCTAGTGACTTGTAATTATCCAAAGACCATATTCTTTAATTTGCTGAAGAGATTAACTACAGTCACCTTTAAAGCCTTTTGTGCACTTTTACAATATATAAGAGGAAAAAAAAAAATTACTGAACAACAGATGACGCATTTGCCAGTGCTACATTTGCTGATGATTTGGTTTTGTGAGCCTGAATTTCTACCCCCTCATTCTTGCTCCTATGCTACTCCTGCATTGCAACAGCAAAAGTGTGCATGCATCAGTGTGAACATACGTGCCAGCCTAAGAGTGGGACTGATTGCAGAAACAAGACAGAAAGGAAACAGACTGTGTAAGCTCTCACCACTTCCCAAAAAGGTTCATGTTATAAGAACCTAGACCAGACTTGGCACTGGGAACTGGTCTTGTTCTCAGGGCGTGAATGATAAACAAAATACATACCCAATCAAGTATAGGGAGACACGTGTGTTACCACACTTGTACCTTCTACTAGACTTTTTTTAAGAGGGAAGTTTAGGATAGTGTTCTTTCTAAAGCTCTTTTTGCAAGAAATGAGCAACTTCTATAAGTACAAATCCCCACATCTTCATACAAGACATTAGTGCAATATAATTCTTAGATTATGTACTTCAGGTACAAGCAGACATAAGTACCCGCACACCATCATGATCACAGAAGGAGCAACTGAAGACGAGCCCTAATACTTTTTATTTTTATACTTTCATGAGAAAAATACCAATTGACTCAAACCTTCTGAGACAAAAGGTTTATAATCACAAAATCCCTTTCTTCCTAGGCTTTTCAGAAATGTTAGATCTATGTTTCTGAAAAACATTTCTCTGATGTTGCTAACAGCCAGTAAAACGAAATTAACCATTCAGGAGCATGGTACCGTTTTTTTCTTCCCAAACCAGAGATCTAGCATGCTTGTAGAGACCCTGCATATTCCTCAACTAGACACCAGAGATCAGTTTTATGGTATGTCTGCCTGGCATAGGGTGTTGATACATGACATACAATAAATGCAATACAGTTAGACATGTGCGAATAAACACTGTATTAAAAGACCATCTTATAAGCATTCATACACCATATGCCAAATCCAAATGTATTCAAATATTTTGCTGCTCAGGGCTTTGCCCTGCCTGTGGACCAGCACTAAAAGAGCTTCCAGCTTTAAACACCTGTGCGTACGTACACTTTCCTGTCACAACATGCCCTTTACCACACTAATCAGAGGCACACTTCATACCTGGGGACCTACGATACGCAAAGAGAAATATTGTTGCTGACTGACTAAGACACTCATGATAAAAATAAGAAGAACCATTTTCTTAAGTTTTCTATGGGGCATTTGGCTCGTTTGTTTTATGTATTTTTCTGTTGAATGACAGTTTCCTAAACCTGTGCATTCCTGGCCACAGGCAGGATAATTTGAGGCTATGACTGCAGGGGATATCACTTCCACCGTTTAAGCAATTTCCTTTGACCTACAAAGTACAAAACCATGTGTGGTAGAAACAGCTTTTGTTGTATACATTTCAGATCATTGTTTACACTTTCTGAGAAATCACACCCTAACTTACTACTTTCAAAAAACAGAATCTCCATCTACTATGCTCTGTTATTCTTGGATATAAAACACTCTGCAAATCCCACCCTTCCCATCCTCCCTGCCAACCCAACAATCCTTTCCCATTGGGCAATTAAAAATTTCCTGAATTTGCTTGTCCAAAACAGTATGTTTTTACTGTTGAGATGGCAAACCTCAACAAATGACTCCAATGTGATCTTATGCATTACACACTCAGAAGTGCATAATGGAAGTGCACTGTGGGTGAGACATAGATTCACAATAATTCAGCAGAAGCTATTCCCATTTCAATATTATAGGAAACTAATTCAGCTTTAAAACAAACAAGAAAAATCCTTTCTTAATTATTTCCCCCTGTGAGGCCACTGACAGCAGTAGAGATGATGCTGCTTTCAATTTAGGAATCAGACATTCTGTTGAGTGCAAGTGCAGAGGTCTGAACTTAGAGCAGAACTTAGAGACTAGACGGGATGAAATGACAGAAAGAGAAACAAATTTACTTATTAAAAGACTGCAACACAGCCATAAAAGCACAACCTCTATAAAAATAGAAGAATGTACCAGGCAAACAACAGTTATTTTTTTCCCTTAAGATACCACTGAAATACTCAATAGCTTGTTCTTGGAATATTTTGCAGTCCCTTGTTACTATTTATTATGAAAGAATCTCCAAGTCAGTTACCCAGTTCACATAAACCACCAAGAGAACACTCTTAAACCTCAATGACTTGGTTGCAAATACTGATTTTCTAGAGAAGAGCATTTGAAAATAGCCTATTAACAAAATATTTTCCTCCAGTGACATGGGTAATTGTGCCCAAAAGCCACGCAGAAATGAAAGTAGTGGGAAGACGAATTGCTTCTCACATGCATTGGATTTTTCTTGAGTATCACAAAATGGATTATGCCTCAAAAGGTCTCTTGCACTTTATCATAAAATAAACATTACAAGATCTAGAAACATCATAAAAGGGACTAATTTGAAATTGATTTGTTCAATAATGTTGGTATATACTGATAAATTGTTGCTACCTGAGATAACCCTCATCCATTAGCTTTGAGCACATGCTTAGAAGTTGTGCAACTCATAGTATTCCACAGAACAGGAAGCCCAGCACTTGTTTATTCTTGAAACATGTAATATTTTAATGTATATAATTTCATAACACAGAGATCAGCATCCAAAATTCATTTTTTAAGATGTGAGTCACCTGGCATTCTGAAGACATTTTACTGAGGGGTGTGATGAGTTCATCCACATCTATTTCAAGGTAAGTGTTAAACATCTACCAAATCTCGTTTAAGGAACCTATGACTCCTTTTTTACTGGTACAACATGTGTGCTTGTAAATCTGCATATGTGTGCCCTTTCGTCCTTGATGGCCATCCAGATAGAAGTCACTACCTACAGCTGGATCCCTTGCGCCATGATTCCACCACCTCCTTCAGAAGGCCCACCTGTGTAGTAAATCTGATCACTCAGCCATGCCTTCTGTGTCCATGGGAAAATGAAGGTGTGCAGACTCACAAGACCAACACTAAATTAGGGTTTTACTACAACTTGAGATAGGAATTTGAAACAGAAGGCAAATTCAAACAGTGGGAGTGCACCAAAGCCCCTGGCTAATCCATAAGAGTGCCAAAGATCACCGGATTACCTCAGCAGCCCACAGGTCCTATGTGACCGTGCCAAGGACAGAAAGATACAGTCACTGAACACCAGTGACATTACTTTCTTAACACAGGTCTGCATGCCTAACCAGTGGGGAACATACAGATTTCTTGCCAAGCCCTAAAACTGAAAAAGATAACAATGGTTTACAAAGAGGGAAGATAGGCGGAAAAAAGAGGGGGTCAACAAGGAAATGGCAAGTCACAAAATAGAAACACCACCTGCTGTGATGAAAGGAGGCAGACAACCTCTACAGAGCACAGGGATTTTATACCACTCGGCAAGATTTTCAAGGATGCTCAGCAAAAATAGGTATGGTTCAGAACACACAGCTTGGCATATTATATTCTATTTAAAAATTGAAAATATGGTTGATTTCCAGCAACTTAAAAAACATACAAATCATAGTGAAAACACTGTGGCCTCTCTGTGTACAAAATGAAATCAGTAAGTCGCAATTCCAAGAAATGCCTTACAGACAACCCCTTATATTAGACGCCTACACCTTTCATTCTTCACGTGACCCGTTTACTTCAGACAAAAGCTGACTGCACCTATCTCTGGGCTCCTGAGAAATTACAATATTTCACAGAGCTTTCACATCTGTTTTTCCAAATATTTAGCAACTGTACTTCCTCCTTCTTCCAGCCTCTCAAAACATACACAATAGAAAAAGCAGCTATTATAAAAGTAATACCTTTAGCTGCCTCTAGCCTTGATATCAGACATCATGTCATCAGTCTTCTAAACACATCCATCCATTCAGTTGCCATTCATGAAGCAGTTTTCCTACTGTTCAATGAAAGACTTCAAAAACCATAAAGCAACTTAAAATGACCAAGCAAAATGATGGCAAAGCCATAAACATCCAGAAGCTCTCAAAACAAAGGATCCTGGGTTTACCACAGATAAACCCAGGGTTCACAAGCACTCTGGTAATGCTGGTAAAGACTGTTCCAATTCTGTAGTACCTTGGAGAGATATCTCTCCTTCCACATGCTCCCAAACCTCTCCTTCCCACTCATGTACACACACCTAAAAAGCCTACACATCCTGTCAGAGGCATCCAGCCTCTGTAAATACACTAATAAGTATTTCTACATTGCTATGATGCCAAGAGTAAAATGCCATAATGACACACCTCAATTAAATAGTTCTTGATAATGCATCCACGAACATCAAGCTAGTGGACAGCAATGAGAGAAATGAAACGTGCCTAATGTCATGGCAGCAGCTACCATGCACTTTCCAGAGCTGATACTGGTGATCTACGGCAAGCTTTCCACACCAGCATGGAAAACTACATTTTTGTCATCATGAAGTTATGCTCATGAGCACTGGATACATGAGGTCTGCAGTATTATCCCATCTTATCATTCTGCAATATTTGTCCCATTCTTCCAAGCACTATCTTGACCTGCTTAAACAAGATATGTGTAGACTGCAGCAAGTGTCCTACCCTCAGGAACTCCATTCTCAGGTGAACAGTCTTTGGTTTTAAAATTAACAATTTTTTTAAAATTAAACAATTAACAGAATTGTTACAGTCAGGAGAACCCTGGGTGTTTTGTCAGACATACTTGCAAAGGTTGGCAAGCATATGACAAATGACAAATCTTACAGCATTTGCCTTCAGATAAAATGTGGCACCTGAAAATGCTGTTTTCAAAGTACTAGGTAGAAGGAGAAATATTTGTTCCATAACTTTAACTTTGATCCCAAGTCCCACATTTCTATTAGTTTCTGCACCCTAGATTTACAGTGCAGACAGTTATTAAATGAATAGAGCACACTGATGGAGCACTTTATTATGAAAAAGTTATCAAAATGCTGAGCTTTTTTCCAGGCATTTATGTCCCAACAGGATGAGCCAACAATATTTTAATAATGAATAACATCATAGCACACTGTACAGTCAAATATTACTGTGAATGATTCAGCAGAGATGTGCACAACCTGAACCAATTTTCATGTGCAGATCTATGATATTGAGTGCTCGGGTTTTAATGCAAGTTGCATGATGAATACAAATGTATCACCTGAAGAAAACAACAACTGATATTAATTTTAGCTGATCTCTTCATAATAGAAGCAAAATGTTACAGCCAAAGAAAAAAAAAATCACAAATGGCTTCTTTTATGTATACAGTATTCCATTTAGAGGGTGAGTGGATCAGAAACCCCTTTGTAGGAAATAGCGCTTGAAAATTTACCCCCAAGTTTTTACGAGTGTGAATTATCATCCTCAAAACCATGTTCAAAAAGCAAAATATCAATGAGAAATTTATCATCGCAATTCAAAAACTAACGAATACCCAGTAAAAATACCCACCAGCATGTAAAAGGTAGTAACTGGTTTTATGTAACGAATAATTGTGTTCCTTACTACCATGTAAGATTTGAAGATCAAAAGTGTAATTGGATTCAAATAAGGAATTGAATTTCTGAAAGATAAATCTATTGGCAAAAATATAGCAGGGCTTCTCATATGCATCCTCCAAGAAGTTGCTAAGACATTGACTGCAGGGGAAGGAATCTCTTCTAGAAGTAAAAATCAAATAGGCAATGTTGGTTGATAGTTTCCTGAAGACATTTGTAGGCAATCGTAAGAAAGAGGTTACCTGAGCAGTTGAATCTTTTGTCTGATCCAGTAGGACATTCCTAAGAATATGAAAAGTTATAAAATTTTTGCTCCATGTCTTTTTCCAGTTTGCACACTGAGGCACATGAGAGCTACTACCATGGCCCTGAAAGGGGAGGTAGTACACCCTGTTAGTTATAGAAGCAACAGTGTCAGTCATTTGAAATCTTCTGCATGTTCTGATCCAATCACATTTTCTCTAAAAGCCTGAACAATCTGACTGAAGTGGTGACTCACACACAAAATAAATACAACCTTTTCAAAAGCTTAAGGGAAAAAAAGGCAGTAGGAAAGACACAAACAATAAGATCTGCTGCATTCATCTCCTACTATGGTATGCAAATTTTCAGCCTTGCTTTGAGCCAGCCCTTTGAGCCAGACCCAAACACAGCTACATATAGCCATAGAAAGCAGGTACAGATTCGTTTTGCAACATATGCAAGACTTCATAAACGAATTAAGTTCATCTTTGAAGCACCTTATTTAGAATTCCATTAAGTCTTGCAAGAAGATCCTAAATTGTTAAGTCAGAATGTCAAACTGATATTTTTAGAATAACACATGAAACCCATACAAATCTTTGTTGATTTACAACACCATCTGAAGCAGTTAATGTAACACAGCACTACATCAGATGGTCAATTTAAAAATACCGGTATCTATAAAAACCTGTCTTTCAAAATTCATAGAGTTCAAAGGGAAAAGAAGTTTTCTTCCTGTGTGCTATCAACCACTTAATCTGTGCTTTCCTGCAAAACTTATTTTTGTCCTTCACTGAAGGGAAGGATGCTTGCCAAGCATAAACCACAGATAAACAGACGATACATTGTCTTCCTAAGTTGGCTCTTGGAACACTTCAGTAACTTTGGTGCATGCTGATTTTCAAGAGAACGGTAAAAAAAATCCTGGCCAGCAACAAAGCCAGGGCTTCCACTCCATTTTTGTACAGTTTTAGAACCCGAGTAAGTAAGGCAGGACTGCGCATTGAGAAGGTTGTAGAGGCTGGACTTCTATAGTCTGGCAAAGAAGCTTCTGCAAACCCCTCTCTTTCAGTAGACTTTTCAAGACACAGCTAGACGAGGCCTTGGCTGAATGGCTCTAGCCTTGGCAACAGTCCTGCTTAGCATGAGGCTGGACTAGGTGATCCCAGAGCTCACTTCCATAGCCACAGACACAAAATCATCAAAGCAGAGAAACTAAGCCATGCTAAATGTAAAGCACTGTATTTAACTATAGATAATAAACATCAACAGAAGATTATGTCAAATGGCTTTAAGAGCCATCAAACTTTTTTTTCATACTGCACATATTGTACAAGATACTTGTTGAAACAACACACAGAGAGATATATCAATTTTTAATGGAGAGTCAACACTGTTTCTCTGTGGTTCCCAGATTTTAAATCAAGGTTCACCTCTCAAAAGTAAACATTGGCAAATTTATTTACAAATATTAAAGTTTTTTCTATCTGTAAACAACCACCACTATGATAAAAGCTTCTTGCAATGAGGTTATGATTCATTCTGCCCTTTGCTGCCCATCCTCATTCTTTATGCAACAACCCTGATTTATCATTTGTTACCTTGACAGGAAATGATTGCTTGCAACACAATTTAACAGCATGGTCTTTAGGCAACCTTAACTCAGTGGGCTATTCTCTGGCTACAGACTCACTGCTCCTTATGCAATGATACATTTTTGTGCCTTGCTTTGGCTATAACCTAAACGAAGAAGGTCCATTTCATCATTTACTACTACCATTAATACTTATTTGTAATACTTATTATTATTTGTCCTTCTACAGTTTCCTTGGCTAGTGAATCACCGTGTAGACTATCAGAAGTTACTGTTATTTTTCTTACAGCAGCCTTCATACCTAGAAGAATTGTTTCTTCAGAAGACATAACATTCTTTGTGGTTCAGTCTACATACTTGGCCAAACTGCAAACAGGTTTTTTTCGTGCCACTGACAGCACACTTGAATTTCAAGATCTGTTGGTGAATTTCCACGTATAGGCTACAATTTTTAACTTCTATAAAAGCCTTAGCTAGTATCTTATAGTGACCTCAAGCAAGCTACATTCAAAGCCTATGAAGTTTAGTGGAAACGTGTGCATCATCTTAAACTGGATATGGAAAAGGCCTAATCGGGTAATCTTCTTCATACTTGCATGATACAAGTATCAGCACCAGTTAGAGATTATTACAGCAGAACTACATTATTTGTGCTCCTCAAATGTCAAGTGTTTTACTGTGGTGGTGTCCCAGGCAATTATTAAAACTGAAGCCCTTCAGCCTGCACTGGGACTACAAAACCAAAATAGACTAAATCCCCGGAGAAAGATGGAAGAGAAATACCCAGCTAACAATCAATTCTACTGCTTCCTGACCATCTGAGAAAACTGATCAAATATGTAAAACAAATACTTGCTTACATACTGCCCCCACTCATTCTTTGCTGAATAAGAGACAATAATGGTTACCCCCACTATGGACAAGCAGATCAATTTCCAGATCAGCACTGAAGAACACAGGCATGCAAAGGAAAAAGTTTTCAACTGAACAAAGCTGACTTCCATTCTGTAAGGTGCAGATCTTTACGCTTCTTAAATATAAGATTTAGTTAGAATTTTAAGAACACAGCAACTAACTCTTAGAGTCACCTTTCCCCTAATCATGCTTTCTCTCTGCTCCAGAGTCACCGGCACACCTTGGGAAGTACTAAGGTCAAGATGTTCACGTTATGATCCAGTGAACTCTAGAGGACATGATCACTAAATCAGTCTCAGACTTAAGAATTGTATGAAGAATTTCAGACCATCTTATTCTTTACTTCTTAAGGCCAAACACATATTTTGCATTAACATAGAAACAACTGCTGAGCATTCATTCATTTGTAAAAAGTCCATGATGCCTGCAAATTCATGTTCACTGAATTTCATCAGACACACTATACAAATGTACTCCCATAACCTCTCAGCATGTTGAGCAGCGAAATAGTCAACCTTAATTTGTTATATTGGACACAGCTCATTGTTCTCAGCTTCCAAAACAAGTCAGCACCAGTTTGATGTGGGAGTTGTGGGAGCATAAAGAATTGATCCAACTCTGAACTGGATTTTGTTTTGGAAAAAAAAAAAACCACACCAACAAAGCAAACACCAACAAAGGACTCAGTCGATCAACCAACCACAAATAGATTATTTCACCCATAATCTAAAATTATTTTATAGATTTTAAAAGGTTCCAGAAAAAATCTGGAATGCTACAGAGAAATGAGGGGAAGGGGGTGTAGACAAAAAAACCAAACCAAACCAAACCAGAGATATTTCAGTCAGCATAGCAAAACGTGCAAAATTTACAGCCACTGTGTGGGAACAAACCACAGACAAGCATTTGTGATAAGTAAAACAGAGCAATATTAAATTAAGTTAAAGCCTTGCCTTGTATTATTGACCATCTGTACTTTTAACCACGCAATAAAGTACAAATCCCAATAGCTCTTCATTATGAACCCAAATAAATTTCATTATTGACTTCTATATTGGGCAATTCTATTTTATTTCTAAGTAAAGAAACATCTGCCACATCCATAATGGGCTATTCTTTCTCAAGGAACACTGACCAGAATTCAAAGTGAAATAATACAGACACTGATTATGTTAAGAATGCTTTGTGCACTTTAGATAACATCAGAATACTGAGATATTCCCTCAGCCTTAATGCAACAGCAAGGACACATAATTAACCAATGCAGTTCATAACTAAGATTAACTACATTCACTATAAACTTTCTTGCAAGTTTGCTTATGTTAGTCAGTAGTCACAGAATAAAAAGCTAGTCAGAATGGAAAAGCACACCAGATTAAGGTCCAAAGTTAGGCTGGAGAGAGCCCGTAAATCTATAAGGAAATGGGATTTTAGTTTCTTTTTTTTTTTTTGCTATTGTTGGTTGTTTGGGGTTTTTTTGTTTCCACTTTATTAAAATCAAACTAAATAAAACCACTAAACATGAAAATTCCAGCATTTTCTGTTACTTCCCAGAGCAATAATGTATGTGACAGAAATATTCAACAACAGGGGTAGAAATCAATTATGTTATTTTTCTTATTTATATAGCAGTAAAAAGCCCTAAAGGTTTCCAGCAAGACTGGCTTCCTTTCGCACAGCAAGTGACCAGATAATTCAGTTTAATGAACTCATGCAGCTACTTTTACTTTTCTGAATTTTTAAAGAATACATCCTAGTTCTCCTCCTTATCACTTAGAAAACTATACATGTATAAAAAAAAAATAATCAAATACTCATCATTTTCTCAAAGGGAAAGTCATTTCACTAGAACAGTCTCAGATTTCTCTACTAACATCTTCTCACAGGTTTTCCAGAATATGTTAATTAAAATGCTTTCTTAAATTCAGAAAAACATTTCCATCATCATGACATGCAGTGAGGTAAAAGCAGAAAATCAGACAAGTCACCTGAGCTATCTACAACTGCTCCATGGACAAGGATGGTCCTGCCAATCTCATCTGCTCATGCCTCTAAGTTTTCATTTCCTGCTTTAACATCGGCTCTACCACTTGTCTGGTGCTTAAACAAGCCTCTTCAGCTCATTAAACCAGCAAAAATACCCCCAATCCAGACACAAAAAATGACCAACCAACCAACCTCCCAAACAACCAAATAAACCGCCCCCACATGAGCAGATCTGTAACAGCTTGCAGGCTGCAGTTTCACAGCAACCTAAGCCAAACTAACTTCTTCCTGGCACAGTCTCCTACCTCCCTCCGGCTGCATGTTCCTACCCTTTCCCTTGTGCCAGCTTCAACATTCATCAGAACCTCTACAAAACCATTCCAGACAGCTGAATCAGCAGGCTCCCATCCACTGAAAAGGACAAGAAAAATGGTTCTCAGCTCAGCCAATGCACAAGAACAGGTTGGTGCAGCTTCCAGTGAGCACAAGGGCTCCAAGCGAACCCTCAGCAGCTACTGGGTAGATCAGCCCAGGCTGCCACCAAACCACAACTTTGGCAACTCCACTCACCAGCAGGTCAGGAAAGCAGCAGAGCTGACACATGGAAGAGAGGAGAAGTGAATATCCACAGAAGAGATCACACCTCCAGCAACAAGCTGTTAGATTAGTTTAGCTGGCTTCATCCTACAGTATGTGGCATAGCACAACTGTGACTAGCTTCAAGGGAAAATACTACTTCTTTGTTCCACAGTTTCCAGTGTTCTGGTCCTCCAGTAAAACATCGCTAATTACATGTCTGAGTGTTTAGTAAGACAGAAGCATTTGTGAACTTTCACCTTTCAACTGCCACTTTGTATACACGCCTTATACGTGCAGGACAAAGGTGAACAACTGCCCTTATGCACTTTTGTGCATAAGCTGCCCCTAGCAGAAATTTAAGTTCCTCACATTCACGATTAGTTTAACAGACTGAAATGCTTAAATTGACTGTCTGCAAAGATGCAACTACAACATTTCTTAGACCCTGCAAAAATATCCAGCAGGCTTATCTAACACCTATTTACATTACCATTTTGGCAGTGTAACTGCGTATTACATGCAAAAACAAAAAAAAAAAAACAAGCCCACTTATTTTCAATAGGCTCATAAATTAAGTTGTAAGAGAATTGTCAAATATGGGAAGAACAGCAAACTCATCCACTTTGGGTGATACTCTTCACGGTTGCCTTAAGAATGCTCTGCTGGGAATCTTCATGCGGCATGAAGGCTCTGTTTTCGACTGTAGAGTCTTGCGAACAGATGGAAAGAAGGCGAGACAGCTAAAGCAGAATGCCATTCATTCACACATACTTTACACTACTAAGGTAAACAGTGCCTGGCCCATTTCAGAGAGGGATTGTCAGGACAAGGTAATAAAAGTTTAAAAAAAAGGACACAGGCCCTTTATTACTGATAGCAGCATTGCATTAAAGACAAACTGTGAGAACAAGCTTTGTTCTACAAGATGACAGCAAAGATTTTATTTTTATATATATATATAAAAGCAGCAGAACCAATTGTATGTTTTCCGCTAATAAAAATCTCAAAAAGAAGTACCTTTAAAACCCAGACATCGTGACTAGCAGCGTGAACATTCAGCTATTGGGGAAACCATTCAGGAACTGACACTTGTTTTTTTTTTTTACACCCTTTCACCTAGAGAAGGCAAAACCCTGCACACATGCCAAGCCACAATGGTCTCAACAGGCTCCTGCTAATCCTGCACCTGCCCAGCTATCCAGTGCCATGTGCAGGGTCACCGGAAGCCACAGGACCTGCCTGTCCCGAGTTGTCCTCCCCAGTCCCTCAAATTGCTGTGGTTTTGTCATGTGCAAAGGAACACTCAATTTATTGTTGCTTATGGATGCAAAACCACATGAATTGTATCAGCTGCTATATCATTAAGGTTGCATGAGAATTATACAAAATCGGAGTTAGTTGGAATCCAACTTTAAATACACGGTGTGGCTGATATTGTCACCGGAAACGGCCCTCACAAAAACGATTCATTCTGGAGGGAATTTTATGCTGACAGAAAAAGAAATGCTTACATTCACATCTGAGTGACTACAGGAAGGTGATACATGTGTTGCCCCTCGGTTAACAATGATATCTAAATTATATACTATCAACTGCTGCCAGGGTCCACTGGATTTTGGCGTTTCAAATAAATGCTTGTTGTGACCTTCTAGTCTCTCTATAAAGACATTGCTTGCTCCCAAGCCTATCTCCATGGCTTTTCACGTAGATTGATTCTTGCTTCCTGTTTGCAAGGCCTGCTGTCTATATCCACATGGAGATGGTTACATGTGGACAACTTTGACATCTAGACGTTCCTCCACCTTGGTACTCCCAAGAAAAATCAGTATTTTATTTCCATATGTGGCATCTTAAGCGTCTGGATTTATCTCTGGTGGTCAGCGCATGTCCGTGTCAGCATCAGCTCAGAGAAGGCACGGGCTCCGGGGCTGACCCTCAGGGAGGAGAGCCCCCGGGGTATGGACCACGCCGGCCCATAGCTCGGCTGCACCTGAGGTGACCGTGGGTGAAGCCGCCCGGGTCGGCACACACTGGGGCGGCACCGCCAACGCCACCCAACCCCTTGCAGGGTCTCAGAGCCGGCGACCGGGTCAGGGCTGGCTCAAAGCAAGAGACGCCACAGCCCGCCGCGCCCCCCGCCCCTCACCTGCCGCCGAGCTCAGGGCGACCCTCCGGTGCCTCCGGCCGAGCTCCCGCAGCTCCTCCTCGTCCTCCTCCAGCCTCCAGGCTTCAGCCATCGGCGGCAGGGGGGCGGCTGACAGCATTCAAGAAGCGGGGGCTGCCATGTCCGCTCCCCTCAGCACCGCCGCCCGGGCCTGCCCCGCACCTGCGCCCTCTCCGCCCGCTTCTCCTGGCGGGCTTTCAGCGCGGCCCGCTCCGCGCTCCTGCCGGCGAGGCGAGCGGGGCCGAGGCGGGAGCCAGCGGGCTGGAGCAGAGGCGGCGGGGGCGGCCTTTCCTGCCCATCCGCGGCTCTCCGGCGTCAGCAGGAAACCCGGCGGCCGCCCGGCACCGCCACAAAAGGGGGCGGAGGAGGCGGCGGCGAGGGGAGGTACCTGGCGGCCGCCGCCGGGCAGCGCTTCTCCGCGGCGGGCACCTCGAGGCACCCCTTGAGGCCGGGCTGGGCTCCGGGAGGGTTTGTCATGACCGATGCTAGTTGTGGGGCGTTTGAACCCGAGCACCCTGAGCTAAAGGGGAAGAAGGGGTTGAGGCGAGGGGGTCGGAGATGTTCCTCCCCTAGGGGCGAGGGGAAGAAGGTGGCCGCAGCACGGGAACTGGGTGGTCCATCGGCTGAGAAAGACAGGCGTTCAAACGGCGGCCGGCTGCGATTCGCGGCCAGGAGGATGTATTTCTTGGCGTGGGGTTGGTTAGGGTGGTTTAAACCACTTAAGGAGAAGTAATCTTACGGACACACTTGAAACGGTTGAGGTACACACTTCCAGCGCAGAAGCGATAGGAAAAATCTGGCCGCGTTTCAGGGTGGACAGTTAGAAGTCAGGTGTAGTTTTAGTTTGAACCTTCATATATTTGTTTTCTGGGCCTCAATTGCTCATACCTAAAATTGAAGTTATGTTGCTTCTTCACATCATACAG
Source organism: Psittacula echo (assembly GCF_963264785.1). Classification (NCBI taxonomy): domain Eukaryota; kingdom Metazoa; phylum Chordata; class Aves; order Psittaciformes; family Psittacidae; genus Psittacula; species Psittacula echo. Next base: position 48,691,293 of record NC_137735.1, on the reverse strand, counting down.
TTACTGTAAAACCAAGTCCTAAATGCTTTTACAGATGACTCTATATTAGGCACCGCTAAAAAAGGCATATAAAGAAGTTAAATTCAGATGCAACTTTAGAGCAGGTGAATAAGGTGCAGTAAACCAGTATGTGGCCACAAATTAGACCAGAAAGATACAACAAAACATTGGGTAATCCTAACGTTGAGCAATATCTGTGCTGACTCACTAAGCACCCTCTGGTCTGTCTAGTGAATAAAGCAGATTGTGCAGGTTGAAAAAAAAAAGTATGTGATCACAAAACTGAAAATATATCATACAAATGATTGTCTATGCATTTCTTGATGTTTCACGTGTTGTGAAACATGCTTGTCATTGTGCTTTACTTTGCAATCATTGATCCTTAACAGATTTTTTTTTCCACTGGAAGGTTTAGTGTTCAAGTGGCATAATAGTTCCACTTTGAAGTATCTAAGACTTTATAGTATAAAAGGACATAAGGCCGGGCAAAAAACTGAACGTACAGCAGGTATGCGTTTTCAGAAGCTTCATGCTTCAGATGGGTGGATTGCATGGTAGCCAAAGGATTTCACCTCACAAACTTCAATGCAAGATCAGCATTCTCTGTACATGATCTAAGCTGGATACAGAGTTCCTCAGTGAAGCAGTGCTGCCACAGATAAGCTCCATGGCTGTGTCACAAAGCCTCACCCGTAATGAGAAACACAAAAAGGTAGTTCCAGTGCGAAAAGTATGAGGAAGAATAGCAGAAGAGAGGGAAGTCACTAGTATGTGTGTATTTGAGAGACAGAAGAGAACCTCCTGTGTAAAACAAACAGTATGTGTTGTGTTCTGGTTCTTCCCTGTAGAGCCAAAATACAGCACCTGTGTTCAGTTCCTAAACTCCACTAACCACAAAGAGAAACAAGGACCATCCATTTTCCACTTCAGAATATCTCTTTTTTTTATACTATGTGTTTCACTACTGCTGGCTGGGGGGAAGGAAAGGAGGCTTGCTATCATGTAAAATTACCAAGGAAGGAAAAAACAAAAATATACCATAGAACATATCACAAATTCAAAGAGCCCAGAAAACTGAATTAAACCTTCTTTTGTTGCTGAAATTAATACAGAGGTGTCCAAGCATGTAAAACTGAAAAATACATTTGGAAAGATCCTAGGCCTAAGAAAAAGATGCCGAACAGCTATGTTCCAGCTATGAGTAAGAAAACATCCACCAAAATATCAAATACAGTATAGAAGGATCATAAGTATTTAATGTTGGCAATCATCAAGAGTTCCTTAGTGTTCATAGGGAAAGGCATACTTAGAAATTAATACATCAAGTGAAGTCTCTGGCCATATACTGAGCTCTGCCAGCAGGAAATGCAGTTGGGACAGGGACAAATTTTAGAGCTAGAGGAGCTGTTCAAGAAATGCATGGAACTGATTGAAGACAGATTTCAAGAAAGGAAGAGCTCAAACTGAGAAAGGAAAGAGGAAGAGATTAAACTAAGATACAATCTGTATGTGGATACAAGATTCAGGTAGCAATAACCGACATACTACAGTAAACAGTACTGGAAAGAGTTTTTCAGTACTACTGGAAACAAGTAAAGATTCCCAGCATTTAAATTAAATTCAAGTGCAAGGCAGCACTGCACGAAATACTTGAATCATATTTCTGAAACATTTATTGCAAAAAACATGCAATAATGAGCATTGCCTCCAAAAGGAGTTTGCTTACCAGTAGCTTGAATTCTTCAGGATATGTTTTCTGTAGGTGTATTTATGTTGCCTGTATACCAATGTCACAAGCATTCAAGCTCAGAGGTGTTTTTTAGGGTTTAAATGCCTGCAGAACAAGTGTATGTAGGGTAAGATACAGGAATGTGCAAGACAGTATATTCACATACTCTTCACTCCTCTCAGCTGTAAAATCTGCCAATATGTAACTCTAAGGGATAGAGGGTGAATGTCTAGAGCTCCATTTCTTACAAGTAATTCTCTTCTAGTGAGTACTTGCCAGATGCACTCATCTGTACACTGACTGAGTTGTGACTCACTTGTAGTTTATGTTGGTATTTTCAAGTGATAAACAGCTTTAGGGTTTCCTGTCAAATACAACAATATATTTCTTTATCAGGCTTGATACCTGATAGAGGTGCGTAAATAATGGAGGTACCTAGGAAGGAGGTAGGCTTTCACAAGTCTGCAGGAGCTAGATGGATGGGACTCTGTCAGAGTGCTCCTGAGCAGCAACAGCAGATCTACCTTAGCAGTCTTGGAACAGATCCTGACACAGCCCTTTATCTGGGTAAGCAGTTTCTAGAGGGAGGAGAGTGCTGTGCTTTTGGGTCTTGAGACAAGCAACAAAACCAGCTGGTGAAAGAATCAAAAGAGCCACAGTTGCTGGCTGGTCTAATAATAGCATAGGCCAGACAGTGTAATTTGTGATAATTTGGCTCAGATTGGAACACACACACAAAAAGACTTCTGCTGGTTTGCTGGGCCCAGGGGAAGAAGGAAACAAAGAGGAGGGAGGGATGGATTGGACCCAGCAATTTGAAGTGCAGCAGGAATTAAAGCCATGTGGGAAATTCTCTCCAGAGAGTCAAGGAACGAAGCTTCTCTATTCCTTTTCAGTGAATAGACTGATAGGAATTATGAAACAGAAGTAGAAGGGGAATAAAAAGTGCACATAGGAGCAAGCTGCAAAAGTTTTATAAAAAAGACAAACAAAAAAGCAGCAGAGCACTTGCTGTAGTCTCAGGTAGTTAAGAGGAACACATCAGCATGTGGCATATGCTGCTTTAAAGCCCTTCATGAACTACAATGTATTTGTGTCTTAGAAGCAGGGTAAAATAATTGCATTCTTGTACTTCACTGAGAATCTCTGCTGCATACTATGCGTAGGAATAAAAAGACTTTTGTATATTTTCATAGCTACGCTTCTCCAAGAAAACAAACCTTACATCTCAAAAAGTCTGCAATTTGGTTGTTAAAATCTGGAAATTTCTCACTCAAATCCTACTTTCTCATATTTTCTGTACTGTATATACTTGGACTTTCACAATGGTAGAGTAAAAGAAAGAAACAACTGGGTAAATGGGTCTTTGAACTCTCTGCTGAATGCTTACAATTAGTCACCTTGGCAGTTATTATTTTGTAAGTATTTTGTTCTGATTTGCATCCCTGGAATTGCCACTTTGTTTGGCCCTGCAAAAAGACACTGTTTTTCAACAAAAAATACCAGCTCTATAGAACTGCTTAATTGAAGTCGCCCGTGTAGTCTCAATGTCTATTCAGGTTCTGCAAAGCAGCTGAAGCCTGCAATGAATATATCAGTGTTTGGCTGAGATACAGGAGCCTCAGACCACAAAAGAATGCAGACAAAGGATTTTTTTTAAATGCAAAGGATGAAAAAGAGTGTTTTCAAAAGGGAAAATGTAGCCTTTGGACATGACAACATTATTTTTGTTCTGAGTAAAAATAACACGGATCTCGTTCAACAGATGGATGACGTTGGCAATATAGCCAGCATAGGAAGCTGACATTGCTGGGGGCCAAGATCTGATAGTCTGATCTCCATTTGTGTTCTGATGGTCCATGGGTTTTAGTGTAGCTGGAGAATGACATATCAGGAGCCTGCAGGCTTCCTGAAATGTCTCCAGCTAAGTGCAGGTTCTTCTTGCACTGTTGCAACTGCTTGTGTATCCCAGAGTATCAGCATGACGACAGTCTAATGGTAGATGGTTTTATGATGAGTGAAGATGATTAAAATAGAGGATTATTGAATTCCTTGAATAAAGACCTCCTTATTGAAACACTGGGAAATTACCTTAAGCAAAACTGGGGATTTTGAGACTGCTCTCAATAAATGAGAAGGATCTCTGCATGAAAGCAGCAAATCCAATAATTTCAAAAGACCAAAAATTGGCAGCCAAGTGGGGAACACCTTTTCATGGGAGATTCTTACAGTTGTTAGTTTTTAATATTAACAATTATCAATAATAAACCCCAATAATAATATCAAATAATTTTGGTTACTTTTTCTGTATTCCCACTTTTGGTGACTAAAAGCACCCTTTTCTCTCCTGCCGTGTTAACAAACATCTCCTACTAGTATTTTTCTCTATTGTTAGCATTATCACTCACAGGTTAATAAATATTCTACAGCCTTCATGATTAAAGAAAATAAGGACAAGAAATAGAAAAACTGTGAGGAAATATGGAAAGGAACAGAGCTGGTTCAGAGGTAAACGCTTCTTAGAAAGAGAGGCTGTCAAGACTAAATTGATTCATAGTTTGAGTCCTGAAGTATTCATGTTTACTCTATAACCAGAGAATTAACAGCAGACAGTGTTGATGTTGTGCTAAGTGAGCTGGCAACAGCATGATTTAAGAAGTATTATCATATTGGACACACATGAGTCTAATACCTAGGAACATACAATGCCAGCCCCTGGATGAGACTCCAGCGTTTCTGCTGAAGTTTGCACTTCAGTGTAAAAAGCTGACAAGGGAAAAACTCACAGAAGACAGCAAACACAGTCCTAAAGAATCTTCAAAAGGTGAAGTGGGGTCATGAATTTGTTCATTGCAGTACATTTAGAAGTTTCTCACAGTACTGAAATTGGTTACAGATAGGAGTATCTCTGATTCTTCCATTTGTTCTGCTGCCATGAAACGCACATCAACTGCCTTTCACTGGAAATATATATGACATACAGGTGGATAATCTTCACAGTTCAATACAAAGATTTGTGATCTCCTGTTTTTTTTGTGGTTTGATTGGTTTGGTTAGGTTTTTTTTAACCCATGGTACCACCTGTGAGCATTCAGGCATTCTGTCATGTTTTTCTTATGCTGAACACTGACACAGTTCACATTTACCTGAAGTGTTCACAAAGGTATGTTAATATTCATCAGTAGGATAATTCTGCAATTAAATATTTTTATAATAATTACTACTTTGTGAATTCAGTGCTGAAAAGTTTAATATTAATGAGGTTGTAACTTACATTAATGTGTGTTTTCTAACAGAAGAACACTTTACTAATCTGAAAGTTTTTCAAAATAGACTATTAAAAATAGACTACTATGAGTTTCCAACTTTAAAACCAAATATTTTGATCACTTACAGACATTATTTTTCAGTCATGCATTCAACAACACACAGCTTCTTAAAACAATTTGTTTTTTTATAAAAGCTGAAGAATGGAAAAACAGTTTGAGAGCTTTGATTGAGTACTTGGCTAGGAACCTTGACAAATTTTGGATGGCACCTGCTTATTTGAAGCCAGACAGCCAAACGTGATGCAAGATATAGTACTGTTTCTCAGACATTTATTTTTCAATTTATGTGCTCAGAAGGGAGGGCCTGCATACCTCAGGAGCAATTAAGGGAAAAATAAAAATAGTCCGACATGATAGCATCAGTCCTGTCTCTTTCAATTTTACACAACTTGCACTCTAATCACCAAATGTCAATAGAGGAATAGATGATGACAAGCATTCTCATCATCAGTGCCTCCATACTGGCTTTAAAGAGGCTTGAGGCTTGACATCAACATTCACGTTTGTAAGAACCTATTTTGTTAGGCTTTTAGAGGTCCTGCACTCCAGTTACACCTACTTATTTAAACAACTGTAGTTTCTGGGCTGATAACTCCAGAGTAATCAAGGAGATGCCTACACTATTTACATAGATGAAAAATTGAGCTGCAGAACTATTGTTTTTTCTGACTCTCACTAAGAGTTTCATGTTATTTATACATTGTTACTACAAAACACTCTGGTGGTTTTAGTGTCAATGACCTCTTGCTAAGCTCTTTGATGCTTAGTTTTGTTAGCAATATAGTCCAACAATGGAGGCCTTATCCTACTATTTTACCTCCTTACTTTTTTGCATATACACATTCAATGGGTTCAGATTTTTTATTTCCATATTCACCAACTCTAATCATAGGGTTGCATCATTCAAAAGAAAAAGATTCACGTGATTAAAAAAATACAAATTTGAAGTTTAGAACATGATGTCACAACAGTAACCAAATTTACTCTGTTTTAGTTATGTAAGTGGAAACCAAGTGTCTGCCCAAGTCTGGAGCTCCCAGTGAGGTCTGGACTGATGAAGCAGGTACTGCTGGAAAAACCCTGGGTTGGGTGAACAGTTTCTCACAGAAAACTCACCCCTTACATCGGAGCTTTGCGCTAGCCGTTTTTTGAGTGAGATCTGTATACAACAGTTCTCAGATGAAAACCGAAGCAACTCCGATTTTCCATGAGGCATGATTTTTGAAACCTTTTTAGACTTCTCTCACATCTTTTCTGTAACATTGTATGTCACCACAGTTTCTTCTACTCTTCCCTGATGTATATATATTGTAACTCTCTAGCCTGCCCCAAACTTCTGCTTCCTCAGACTGCAGCTACTCATACTGTTTATTCTTCACAATGTTTATTCCTTTCCTGCGAAAGAAATTGCGCTCTTTCCTCACAGAGAAACAGCCCATTCAGTCCAAATCCGACAGCTGCTTTTTGCAATTTCATTAGCTCAAAGGAAATGCCACATTCTTCAAGGAGCTGCTAAGCAGAAAGCTTTAGGAGTGTGGAAAGCATGAAGGAAAAGCCTGGGTAGGATTTCCTGGGGTTTTACACCATGAAAGGGGGTGTGGGCTATTCCTCCTTTCTCTGAAAAGGCTTTGCTCCTATTTACACGTGTTTTTGTTGTTTCCAGGGCAGGAAGTGGCATCCTGGAATTAGTAGAGCAAAAAAGATTCCAGACACACTCACCTGTGTTTTCTACACTCTTTCTGGCTGTTCCCATTGAGTAACTAAATTATCTTTGTGGACAAAAGCTCCTAAATGCTTATCTCAAGTTAACTTTATCATCCAGGAATTACTTCACAGAAAGAAATCTACTATATCTACTGTGAACTCCAGAACTCCTGTCTAAATGCCAGAAGTTGTTTAAAGGATCTCTACAGTGTTCAATTCCCGATCAGTAAGAGTTCAATGGTCTGGAAAATAAGGAAGAGAGTGTCAGAATCAGTTTCTGGGATGCTTTCACAAAAGCCGAGTGTTCAGCACTGTGCTGAAGCGAGGAACAACCTATCAGTGCTGAAGCAGCTCTCAGAGACAACTTTATTCCACAGAATCTTCAGGGTTGTAACACAGCCTTTATATTCTGAAAATCTACAGATGTGGTCATGCCCCAGATTTGTACCTGGATAACAACTTCAGACTTCCTCCAACTCAACAGAAAACAAGTGAGATGTTCAGATTTAATTAAAAATATAATTAAAACACAGGTTTTGATCCAGAATTCAGCTATGAAATCTACATACACCCCTCCTTTGCCCAGACTGGAGGGGTGCATATAAAGGAGGTAGGTTTGAATTAATCTCTTCTCTGCATTTCATCTGCGCAGCAACCATGGAGTTTTCTTCTGTTGATAGCTCTTGTGAACACAATTATTATTGGTGAAGCAATGATTAAAGACTGAGAATGGAATGCAAAAATTTGCAAAAGGAGAATGAAAAATATGCAGATAAAATCTTAGTCCCATCTCACAGAATTACAGGACATACAGCCTTCCAAGGGGATTAATATGGGTTTATCATCCAGTCCCAGGGCAAGACATTAGGAACGATCACAGCCAAAGGAAAATATATATTGAGAATTTCTGGAGTAAATCGTCTCTTGTTTTACTCTGGTGCTTACACTGGCTGAATGTTGATATACTGCTGCAGCACTAGGGCTCATCTGTCTTTGGATTAGCACTAAAGGAAACGCATTAGTTTGACGGTTGTTGTAAGTGAGCCTTGAGCTTTTTATTTTTTATTCATGGCTGGTTAGGTGTGCAGGTCACGTTCCAGTCTCATTAGTGAATAGTGGCAACTTAAGTCTGGTTATTAATTCTCCAGCGTGGAAATTGTTAGCAACTGAAGCCCAATAATATTGACATAATGTTGGCTGAACCAGAGATTTCTGAGTCTAGCAGGACTTTTCTTTTTGTTTCTTGATGAAAAATGTCTTGTTGAAAAAAAAAAAAAAGTAACTGCTTAGCACTAGACAGGTTCATATGTGCTAACATCTCACCTGGTGTGTTAACAACTGGAAAAGTGACATGCTTGCGTGTTTCCATTCTGATTCTTTTTTTTGGTATTTGTTCAAGGATTCTGAAAATTTACAGGCCTGATTTTTCTCTGGAGAGTTTAAAAACAAATTTAATGAATGAAAACGTTTAAATTACACTTCCTGTTTTCCCTAGGAAGTGAATTTTTGCCTGAGTGTAATGGTTCTTGCTAACTCAAAATACCAAAATATCTTGTATTTGCAGGATGTAATCTCCATCTTATTTGCTCTGAAATACTTGACATACTTAGTCTTCTACTAGCAGAAGTATTGTATTCATTCTGTGTCACTATCAGATCATAACTTTCAGGGACAGCCATGAATTTTCATGATTTCCTAATGCATGACAAAAATTATATGCAAAAGGGCATGAGAGATGGATGATCATCACTGTTAAGATGTTCCTAATATGCTAGTGATCACAGTACCCTGGCATGTTAATGAAATTAACTGAAGCCTAATTCAATTCACACACTTTTTTTCATCGTTGTAATTACTGTAGCACAACTTTTATCTGTGTGACACATTTACATGTGTTTCTGTATATGTGATTGTTCCGGAGTTCGAGGATTTCGGGTTGAGAGAAACGCAACACAATAAAGAATCATAACTAGTTTATTAATACAGGGAAAATATAGAGGTAACAAAAGATACAGTAAAGGATATCTCTGAAGTTTGGTTATCTTAGCAACCCCAAGTACCATGTAATGACGATCAGAAACCAGCTCCGAGAAACATCATCGCAGCGCGAGGTGGCAGGCTCAATCTTAGCGGGTGTCCCCATGGAGGCAACGTTTAACTGGGTGATATGAGGTTCTGCCTCTCAGCATCGCATGAGGTTCAGGCATTTATGCTAACAAAAATGCACACTCATTCTGACACAGGGGGCCAGCCTACATCAGAAGAAGTGGCCAGCAATATCTAGAAAGGTCTCCAAGGGTCGGGACTTTTCCAGGGAGGAGCCAAAGCAGGACCTTCTGAGGAGAAGCTACCACGAACAAACAGTACTTTTCTATTTTTGTGTGTTCCACCACAGACCATTATCTAGCGTCACTGACACAGTGATCATTCCTATTTCCCTCAGTAATGAAGACACAATTCATGGAAATAAGTGAAGATTGACTTCTGGCCCTAGTAATAGAATTAAAGCCCAGAACTAGATAAAGTAAAGCATTATATCGCACAACAGGACAGCATCTATTCTGTCCTGTAATTACTATTAAAATTACTTCTATAATTTTGTATGCCATTTTCCAGTCTCTTCATTCATCTTATAAATGTTACTCATACATATTTTTTTCCTCCTAAAATTTGGCCTCCACTTTTCAAAACCCCTGTAAAATTAGCATTGTGGTTTACCTTTCAATTAAATTCTTGGAAAATCAAGTGAAATGAATCTCAGGCTATTCATGGTTACACATGTTGTTTTTCTTGCTGTGACTGAACTGTTGAGCTGGAGGAATATTGAAATGTCAGCATGCTTCTTGCTTATAAATAAAGAAGAGGCATGTAGAGTGAGTGGTGTCAAGAGGGGAATGACAAATCATGTCCACATATAACCCTATATTTCTTGTGTATATCCCCCATACAGCTCTACCCAATATTGACATGTAATTTCTGCAGTGTAATCCAAATCACGTTCAAAAGATGGACAATTCTTATTACCATTCATCCTTGTCAGGATCACTTGAACAGCGCATGTAACTGAACTCTCCAAGAGGCAATCTTTTTCTGTGCAGTTATATCAGAATACAAATAGTGAGCCCAGAAGAAATAGGAAAAACAGAAGTTCACGGCCCTCCTGAGAAAGAAAACTGAACAGATTCTACTGAGCCAAGTAAAAAGGCTTTAAATTTATGCCCATTGGACTTAATTTTTGATTTGTCTAATGTCTCGTTTCCAGAGTCCCATCACATGAATCTTTATATATTGAAAATATTCTTTAAAAGGCCTCCCAGTTCTCATACTACCTCCGTCTTTAGTCAGCCTGGCTAATACACACATGCTGCTTGAAAGCCTATTTCAAGCAAGAACTTCTGAGACTCACCTTTATTAAAGACTAGTAAGGAATCAGGAGAAATGGTCAGATCAGAAACCATCTACAGGGACTATCCTGAAAAGCTTTTAATTGGTGAAGGACTGTGACATGATCACCAATGAGGACAAGCAGTTTAAGGAACAGGGAGATAGAAGCAAGAGAGCCAGGAAGCAAAGGGTAGCAATAGAAAAGGAAGGGTCAGGACAAACTTGCTATACATTCTAGTTTATTTCTGGCTTCTAAATATCCCAAACACCTGCCAATGATTAATAACTTAATCCAGGAAATAAAATGAATGAAAAGATACTCTGAGATAATTTGTTTTTTTCACAGAAATTCTGGCCTTATAGCACAGTTCGTATGTTTGCACTGTCAACTACACATTTGATTAATTCCTCACTTTCCTCCCAGTTACATTGCTCTTTTGTTGGCTACAGTAAAAAATTGTGTTTATATATTTATTCTCTATATAGTATTTTTTGCACAATTATGAAAAGCCCATATGGTTGACACTGATTGCAAGGAAGTTCTGTGTAGGTTTCATCACAGCCTCCGGTGTCATGTCTTCTGCATCTTTCCTGTTAGTTTTGGGAGTAAGTTCGGCGATGAACTGAAACAGTGAAGACAGAGCGGTATCACCTCAGTGCTTCCTGGCAAGGGAGCCTCATGGATATTACTTAGGACATCTCAATAAAAGTGAAGCAGTTCTTGTGCACTTTAAATGCCTTTGCAAGAGTGTTCACTTTATGCCTGCTAAGATAGTTGGAGTATCCTGGAACTGGTGGAGTCCTTATTGGTGACAGTAAAAAGGTATAAAGAGTAGAAAGGCTGTTTATTCACAGGCCTTTTGCAAAACATGGCAAATGGGAGCTGTCAGAACCAGAACTTCAGCACCAGTTGGAAGCTAGTTCAGACAGCTGAGCAACCCAGGATTGCAGGAGCACAAAGACGGTTTAAAGCTAGTCATGCTTATCCTTCCCTAAGGCTGTGAATTCAGCCCTCCTGCTTCCAGACATGCAGTGTAAAAATTCCCCTGTAGTCCTGCTGCATTGTTTACTTAATTTGGCAGGCTCCCTTCTGCGTCAGGATTGGGTTTCCTCATTTAAAAAAACAGCAGAAATATGAGTGCTTCCTCTATGTTGCAAGCAGGCACAGGCACAGGAGCTTGGCACAGGTATTTCTGCGCACCTATTTTAATCTGATGAGGACATATACTCTAAGGAATTACAATCAAAACAATGGATCCTTTCGGATCAGGCATGTAAGCCCCCACATTATTCACAGAACACATACATGCAGTGTTGAAGCAATCCAATGGAAGAACTATGAATTTTCCGGACCTGCAGATTGATTTAAAGAGATCACATTTATGGGGCAATAAAGCTATTCCATTTCAGTCCTTTGCCTCTTTTCTAACAGACAACAGGGTTGCCAATTTCTGCCAGCTGTGGGAAATTGTGAGATGTGAATATTTATCAATTAGGATGTGAACAGAAAATATTAAAGAATAAAGTTTCAAAAAGCTGTGTTTTGAAGAGAAAGAAATGAACACCCACATAATTTCATAGCAATTTGTTAAATATAAGACCAAAAGGAAATCAAGCCAGCTTCCTGGAGCTGGTACAGTGAAAGTGGCTAGCTTTTTGAGCCTTAGTATACTGTTCACAGAATTTATCACATTCAATTCTTTTATGACAGACAGTATAACTTCATGTTTGTGTGTGATTGAGAGCTATATCAAAATGTGTTCCTGAAGAGTTGTATTGTATTGAGCAATTTTTCTCTTTACACTTCAATAGATTTACTATTGTGTGTATAGTGTCCACAAAATATCTATTATAAATAACAGTATTGGAGATTCACCACTGCCTGAAGGTTGTACGAGATTCTGTGCATATTCAGGATGAGATTTTTGCAGTCAAGACAGCAGAAAAAGAAATTTGAGCTTAATAGCCATAACATGAAAAGTAAAAGAACAAACAGTACAGATAATTGAAGCAAGAAAATCAAGACAGGAGATTATTTCAATGCAAAAACTGAGTCTGAGGTGAGAAAGGGCAGAACACTGGGTTGCTGAATGGGATGCTAACTTCTGTGTCTCTCAAATTATTGTTCATTAACTGGATCTGGCCATGACCTCCACCTTTTTGCAAGGGTAGTAGCAGGAGTCCTGCTCCTTCTAATCTGCTTGTCCTGACTAAACCAGAATATTAGTGAACAGGAAATTCTGTGAGCAACTACATGTAGTAAAATAAAGTGACAAAGTGAGATAGAGTGCCTGGACTAAAGAGTTTATTAGCTTGATTACACCAACACAAAGAGCTTCCAACTCAGACTGGGCCATTTAGATGCACTGTTCCTATGCTGAAAAGCTTACTGTCAAAACAAATATGGAAAAAAACCCAACACGAAACAAAGCAATGACAGAAGTAAAAAAAAAGGAAGGAAATACAATGCACATAGAAACTGCAGTACAGAAAAGTGAAATGGCATTTCACCAGGGATGGCAGAAGCAGGGAATTAACTCTGTCTCTCCAGGGCTTTAACCTTGCTAGTTTAACGATGGTACCCAAGGTCTTCAGTGGCAAAGGACAGGAAAACTGGGAAAACTATATTTGAGTCCTCTAGGCACTTTCTGTTTTGGCACAGCTGGATTCTGGATATAACTAAGTCACCTGGGCACTATGATAAATACACAGAATCTGCTTGGCTTGCTAATTTCTAGTAAACAGAACAAGAGGAAAGGAAGAAAAGGTAAAAGTAGTTACTTATATTTCCCTGTCTTGATTCTAAGGTTGATTTGGTTTTATAGGTCTTTTCCCCTCGTGAATAATTTAGATGCATGAGGAAGAAAAGGTCCCTTTCTCAGGATATAGGGAGTATTAAAGACATTTTTACATTTCAAAAACATTGAGGGATGTTGTCTGTTTTAAACGTATCAGTTTTGGACACCTAGGGTCTCAAAAGCAGAGCCAGACCAGATAGGTGAAAAGTGTACAAATAAATTCAAGCCTGTTATATGATGCCATTGTAAAAACAAAGAAACAGTGGCATTTCCAGAATAGCCATGGACCGTATTTGGAATTCAGCAGCATAAATAATCTTCTGTACAGCTCTGTTGCAGCTTTATTGCAGCCGTATCTGAAATACAGTGCACTGGCATTTCCAGCCATTTAGGAAGAATGCAGAATTAAAATAATGGTAAATGGCAATGAAGTTATACAAAAATTTCAGGGAAAAAATCACAACAATTGGTACAAGTTGGACATTTTAGGATCTCCATGTGAAGGGAATAATTCAGTTTATTACTCAACACTTGAGCTGACTGTTACAGGATCTGGTTTAGTTTGCAGTTCAATTCATCATCTTAACAGTTAATTCTTACAAACTACAGCTAACCCAGCTTTTGCTAGCTGTATGCCCCTGCAAACATAATTTGCGTGTATGCAGACCTGGTATAGTGCCATCCAGCAGAAAATGTGTTGGTGCTTTCTCACTGTCTACTGCTCTAAATCTCACTCTTCAGCCTTGCTGGTAGGCTTGAGTCTTTCAGCTGCCTGTGTTAGGTGTCAAACCCTGCTGCACTGCAGCACTCACTAGGTTTGTACAGGGCACTGATCAGCATTCAAGGGACCTTGATGCTTCTGCTACAACAAATAAGATACAAAGGAGAATCTGGTGCTGCCTGCATCATGCTTCAGGCAGCCTCGCTTTCTTTCACATTCCAGCCTCTAGCTATTTGGTAAGAATCCCTGTTCTTTAAAAATAGTTCCATTATATTGCAATATTATCACTTGCAACTTCAGCATATGGTTTTAAGCCACATCTTTAATGTTGCTGTTGCTTGCACTGACTGCTGTAGAAATACTTTAGAAAATGAGGCCATTTTTAATCTCCTTTTATACTGGTTTAGTTCCCAAGCTGTTTAGAAACTCGAGGTGTTTCTCATCCAACTTCTTTCTGAGCTCCTACTTTATATTGTTTTACAATCCCTCCTCCCCACCTTCTTTCTCAATCTCCTGTTCCTAGTAAATTTACTTGTAATATTCCTAAATGGGGGGCTATAGCTGCGGTATCAGAGCTTCCTAATACATATTACTGTTTGGTTAATTAGGACATTGTCACTGTTACCTTCTTGGCAGAACTGATTAGCACTTTTAACAGCAGATTCTGTTTCAAAACCAAAGGTGCCCAATGACTGAACATCCTGGAAAACACTGCTTTAAGCAGTTTTGTCTCTTGTTCTAATAGTAATCTACATTAACACAAAATATTAAAATGCTGTAGAGATTCTCTGGAACAATGTTAATGGACATGGCCAAAGGTCAGCACCTGGTTTAGCTCATATCAATGATGGATTGTTATTTTAGTAAGAGCAAGCTGTTCAATTTTTAACAACCCTCCTTCCCCTCTGCCTTCCAGCAAACCCAGGAGTGCATACAGGAGAATATTGAAAGGAAAACAGGTAGCAAAAATTTTGAGCTTGTTTTCAAGCGAGCCAATCATTCCTCTTTTATTCACCTGAATGAATGATTTTCCTTTGGTTTGGACTTGGATTTTTGAGATTTCTTTCAAACAGTAGGTATTGTTTATACAGAAAATAGTATCATTTTGAAGCCCTCACTATATTTTATGTAGCAACTGATGGTCACTGACAGGACATCAACCAGGGACTGTGTTCTTTATAAGTTAACATCTACAAGAAATTAGATCTCTATCAACCTTGCAGTTTTCATCTCAGCTTGGGTGTGCTAAAAATGAAGGCAGGAACACATCTCAAGCTTGGTCTTATTCAACTTTCTGAATGGAAACATGCAAAATTGCCCAAGGAGGAGGAGTTATACTATACAAATAAACATTCTCATCCTCTTCAACATAAGGTTTGTCAGTGGAGGGTCTTGACACTGTAAAACTCAAGCTTGCTCAAGGTACTGCAGAAGGCAGATCTGCTATATTTCAATCCTCTCCACTTTTAGAAGCACATATGAAAGTAGTGATTTATATTATAACCTACTAGGCAGTGTATTCTAACCTTGCATAACTCAAAGAATTCTTAATAGAAGTTTAGATGTCCCTTTAACCCATATGTAAACCACTATTTCTACATATAACCCTCTACATTTAAAACACAGTTTGGTTCACTTGGCTTAGTTACAGCTCAAATTCAAAAGCATCAGAACTTCATACTTATGAGGGACACCAGGCATGTATCCACCTATAAACATCCACTTACTTTTCTAGCCAGCGTATTTTGAAAGCATATCCTTTTGCTTTATGACACAAAAGACTGAATATTCTCTCATCTAAAAATCCAGTTCAAAATAGCATTATTTTAGACAGCCAGGTTAAGCAGCACAGTGGTAAATTGCATGTTAGGGTACCACAGTATGCACAGAATTAATGATCAAAAGGATAGACTGTAATGTTTTTAAGATACCAAGCTGGTACATACCTACAGGTGAAATGGTAGTCTTTTCCTTTATCCTCTTTAAAGTAATAATATTCTCATTGTAGAACATGAAGCTCAGATATTCTATCACACATTCCCAGAAACTCCTCCAAAACGATTTATTCAGTGGAACTAAACCTGTAGTTTATGCATATGGCCATAGAGCGGCAGCCTAGTAACAAAAAAAAACCCCAGAAGTAGCTTATGTTGCAAGAAGTGAGTATTTCCTAATGATTTAAGATTGCAACACGGTTTCTGAACCACGTTGAGAGGAGAATAAATGAGGCATGACTAGTCCCTGGAGAGAGAAAAAAAAATCTGGCCTTGATAAAAGCTCAATACTAAGGGGAGGGAGAGGAATGAGGCTGAAAATTAGATGGCAAAGGAGGTCAGATTACGTGCCCACATAAGCAAAGCTGATCAAAGTGTAAGAAACGAAAGATTTGATTTATATCTTACAAATCAAATGCTTTTTCTTCCCTTTGATACAGGCAGTTAGTAGTTCCATCATATATGGAAGCTGGTGGACAGGATTACATTAATACAGATAAATTGTAGTTAAGTGGTTTCACAGACTTTTCATTGATGAAAATACAGCTCAAAAAGCCTCTGAATGTTCAACCACTAAAATGTCAAAGAACAGAATATCATTGTTCTGTTGTTTGCCAGAGTTTTATGTGTGAAATAAGAACAATTAGATCTATCTGCATTAGCCTTTATTTTTGTGTGGAATTAAGTGGGTTTAGCAGTTTCAAGCACACCTGAAACAGTATGTAAAAAAATCACTGAGACTGAGCGTTCTTTGCATTTATGGAAATGAAAATGAGGTTTAACTCCATTAATGCTGGTGGAGATTTAACAGCATGAAATTAATATGAAAAAAGCATTAGCAACAGCAACTTTTAAAGAAGTTAGCTCACAGTGCTAATAAATTATATAGTTCATTATCCTTAAAAACAGAATTATTTTATATGAACCATTTATAGTTTTACTTCAAATAGCTGCAATGATTGAATTCAGTTATTACACAATAAATATCTCCATGCTGTAATTCCTGATTTCTGCATCTGTGAGGTCCACATATTACTGATGTTCTTTGCAGACCAGAAGTAAAACAAAATTGAGAAAATGGAGATGTAAATGCCAAACAATTAGTAATCAAATATAGGCTGCACTATACTTTCATGTGAATAACTTTCACCACAGCAAGCCTGAAAACTACCTATCAGACTGAGATATAATTTCAAAACTGAAAAACACCCTCATAAGAAGTTGAAGAAGCCTTTGCTGGCATACTTGTGTTCCTTCAAATTACCACGTATCTCTTTTACCCACACATATCCATCAGACCTACTTGGTTGACATTCAGTGCTTAGAGAGAACTGGTAAATATAATTCTTCCCAGAGCTGTAACAATTACTCTAAATAGTCCATATGCTGCTCCTTTCTCTTCCTGCTGCTTGCAATAAATTGAGGTTTCTAAAGGATGAAAAAGATAGTGTGAACCTCCAACCTTCTCAGCTTCTTCCTGTATATTGTAACAAAGTCAGTGTCTTCTTTCCTTCAACTTCTACCTCACTACCACTTTGACTGTTGGTACTTCCATGATTTCAATGTGAAAAGAGATGGAAGTCAAGTGCTCTGTAATAGCTTACACAGATGGGTCTGTCCATCTGATAGCTCATCTTCTACGATCACTAATAGTACATACTTATGGGAAAAGGATGAAAATAGCTGAAGTGACCTTTCTCTCCAGCAATAATCAGTTCAGAAACTTTCTGAGCCAAAGCAAGCTCTGGGAGTACTTCTTTTCAATATCAGTTAAAATCACTGGGACTTGTCCTCCATTTTATTTACTCCCTTTTGGACCCATTTTAACTGTTGTTGCCTTATAATGATTGTCTTGCGATGACCAGTGACCTGGCAATGTATTCTGATATCCTTCCCTAGGCTTCAGTTACTATCCCTCACACTACCACTACCTCCTGCTTACTCACTTGCTCTAAACTTTCAACCAGATCACTTCATTGACAGCCCTCTATTGCTTATGTTATGAAAATAACGATGCCACAGACTCTACTGACCAAAATTAATGGCATAAGCATTGAAAGGCCCTGACAGCTGCCTTTCTTAGGAAGCCAGGCATTGCAACTGGCTGTATTGCTGGGCCCAGGAAGCTATCTGGGATCAATGACACAAAATCCAACCAACCGTCACTTACTGGCAGTTCCTTCAGGCAGGGATAGATACTAGGGTCAATACTATTTAACACCTTTAATAAAGACCTCGACGATGGGATGAATTGCACTCACAGCAAGTTTGTGAGTGATAGCAAACTGTAGGGCACAGCTGTTACGCTGGAGGGTAGGGATGTTATTCGAAAGGACCTCTGCATCCTGGATAAATGGGTTGATGGGAACCTCATAAAGTTTAACAAAGGCAAATGCAAAGCCCTGCGTCAGGGAATAACTTTATGCGATAGGACAGGCTGGAAGCCAGGTAGGCAGAAAACAGTTCCGCATAAAAGGACCTGGAAGTCCTATTGGACAAGTTGAGCATGAGTCAGCCCTTGTCTTTTATTGAAGGTACAGAGCGACAGGGCAAGAAGCAATAGTTGGAAATTAGAACTATTTCCCACTAGGTATCAGAAACAACTTTGTTACGATGAGGGTAGTCCAACATTGGAACAAGGGCCCAAGGAGGTTGTGGAATCTCCATCCTTGGAAACATTTGAATCTGCAATGAAAAAAGCCCTAAGCAACCTGATTGATCTGGTCCTTCTCTGATTAGGGTCTTGGCCAAGGTGGCCTCCAGAGATGTCTTCCAACCTGAGTGACTGTGCTCCTGTGAGTCTCTGATTGCTATGATTAGACCCAAAGAGGTGTTTGAACAATAACTAGAAGAAGGTGGGGAACTAGCTACCTTCCCAGAAGAGATCAATTTCTGTCAAAAGAAGCCCTCTTTTGAGTTGCAGGCTCCAGCTAGGAACAGATTAACTGCTATAAAGTCTTTTCTTAAGTGCCTAGGACTCAGTATAAGAAATAGTTTAACAGAAATCTGATCTTGCCAATTGAAACAACCATGTGCTATGCAACTATAGCACTTCAGCAGCTCAGAAGAAGCCTATAGGCTCCAATTTTGTTTTCCTTTCAATTTTAGTATTTATTTATTAGCATATATTTCTGGCTATGCTTGCAACCTGATAAGCAACTTCCATTTGAGTTTCTGGATTCCAGTAAAGGAAATGAAACATTCTGGTTCATTCTCCCACTTTTTTCCTGCAGCTGTATGCTACTTTCTGAGATTATTTTCATGGAATTGGCAAGTTACATGTGTGTGGCTTATTTTGCATCTTTAAAAAAATCGTAACAGAGCCTTCATTACCTTATCACGTAGGAATACCAGCATAGGAATACATACCTACTTTGTGACTGCTCTCTCAGGTTTATGGAGAGATTCATGGAGTTTGAATCCTGAGGTGTTATTAGATCATAGAATCACAGAATGATTTGGGTTGGAAGGGACCTTAAAGCTCGTCTAGTTCCAATCCTCCTGCCTTGGGCAGGGACACCTTCCACTAGACCAGGTTGCTCCAAGCCCCGTCCAACCTGGCCTTGAACACTGCCAGGGATGGGGCAGCCACAGCTTCTCTGAGCAACTTGTGCCAGGGCCTCACCACCCTCACAGGGAAGAATTTCTTCCTAATATCTGACCTAAATCTCCCCTCTGTCAGTTTAAAGCCATTCCCCCTTGTCCTGCCACTACATGCCCTTATAAAATGTCCCTCTCCAGGAGTCTCTCTTCTCCAGGCTAAACAAGATCACCTTGTCATATTTTCTGTGCATCGTGGCTATTCAATGTTTATGGCTTATTTTGTCAAAGCAAGATAGGGAGTTGCCTTGACTAGAGCATGTAAGGCCACATGTGCATTATCCAGTCCCACTCACACATACATGCACACAAAGCATTATGTGTATATTAAAAAATAAATATATATATATATACACACATTTATACTATTCATATACATATATAGACTAAGATGTCCTGGAACCAAGAATAATGAACTAAAAGAAAAAACCTACAGGCTTAGGTTTTCAGCTACACCACAGATTTTCTTTTTAGTAAGGTACAGGCTGACAGCATATTAGCTCTTTGAATATAATGGGATTCCTACTCAGATGAATAATGCAGAATAGAGACTGAAGGACTTCAGACTTTGACATTAGTTAGTGTCATCATTTGGCAGGTGAGAAATTCCCATGGGTCACAATTTTATACATTTATTCCTCATGATTCCACTAATCTCTCCCCTGCAAAGCTGAGCTCCACTACTGGAGCTTCTCTTCCCATCCAATGCAGAAAACTCCATCAATAAGCCTCTAGTGACTGGAACAGATGTTGCTGTTTATTTAATTTATTTATGCTACTAATGCACAGCTGCCAGGGACAACAAATGAAAAACATTGAATTCCAGCAGGATTCCAATTTCCAGTGACTACACGTTAAAGGAGAGTCCCTGAAAATGATGTATTTTTAAGCAAGGGTGTCAAGCTTGAACTTGAATAAGTAATTTCTTATGATAAAGAATCTCAAAACACTAGTATCTGTCAGCTTACATTCTGTAAATATACAAGGTTTTGGGTGTACAAACTATAACTGATTTCTCAGGGACAAGCATGTACAACTCATGCTGTACAGTTAGGCCATATTTCTTAAATTCTAACAGTCCAAGTTCAAAATGAGTAACATTTCATTATGTAATTCACTGTATTCAGGAAACTAACTATGCATTTTTTTTCTTTTCCTTTGTATAGGTAGACAGCAACCATAGGAAATTTTGCCTTAATGAAAGTAAAATACTACAGAATCTCAGTTTGGGGAGAGAAATACAAGGAATAATAGGAAAAGCAGAACAACTCTACAGAAATATCATAAAAAAGGCAGCTGAAAGACAAATTCCCTTGAATTATAATTCTGACTATTTCTAGTTCTCTATTTTGCCTTCAAAATAGAATCATAGACTAGTCAGGACTGGAAAGGACCTTAAGACCATCTAGTTCCAACCCCCCTGCCATGGGCAGGGACACCTCACACTAAACCATGTAGAGACAGCTAAGAGATTTCCAGCAGTGATGGCACTGCCTAACTTTCAGATGCTAGAGTGAAATTCGTGCCTGCATTACTGGTCCTTCATGGAGTGCATGGGCACAAGTAAGTCTCGTACAAAGGTCAGCCAGGAAGTCTCCACTGAGGAGGGAGCTGCTTAGACTTAGCTAAAGGGCTATGCAACATAGAAGGGTGTAACTGCAATTCTGTCCTCCCTGAAGAGTCAGTGTATGAAATAAGGCTACAAATGAAGACTTTAATTTAGTTAGCGCCCAGAGTCTAGGAACTGCTCTTAGAAAGAACTGAAGGAAGCTTTCTTCAGAACGCATATGCTGAGGAGTTGCTGTTGGCCCTAGAAAAAGTACATTAATAGACCATTCGCCTACAAAAAAAAAAAAAAAAAGGAGCAGGGCTTAATATTAACTCAGCCAAAGAAATTCAAATTCACCTTTCCATCCTTGCGTCAGTGTTTCTTACATCAGCTTATACAAAATGGGAAACTAAGGAGTTTTTGAAGCTGGAGTACTATGCTGCAAAGAACACAAGCCTAGGAAAACTAAGCAAGAGGAGCACAATTGCACTAGCTGGCAGCTAGGAACTAGTTCTCAAAGGGAGAGAGAGAGAGTTGAATCCTGGTCTTTGATCCTAATGCTGTTTATGCACTTTATCCAATGATTTTTAACTGCAAAGGGTTATGAACACTTCTTTCCTGCCAGGTGCTTTTGAAAAAATCCCAACAGGATTTTATTTCAAAGAATATATGCACCAACTAATGCTGGTACTTGACCCCAAATCTCCATCAGTCATCGACTGAATTGCTGAGGATTTCAATAAAACTTCCTGTTGAATACCTTGCAGAACAAGTCCCTTCCTTAAAATATGGAGGTTTATGCCTGTGATTTTGCTGGAAGTAATTTTAGAGATTTTGTCTTGACTGTTCTCAGTGTCTTCCTCAAAGTTTCTCTCCAACTGCTCACTCTGAGAGCTTGAAGTAATTAATTTCACACAAAGATTGGTGCTCAGCTTTGCACTTGCCCTGAGTATTTATTTGGCATAAATAAAACCATTATTGGCAAAAAATGAAAAACAATATTTTTAAAAAATTAGGTAAGTGCTTCTCTCAACTTTTTTGTACTTAACGACTCTGACCAGTTAGCCACGCACTCTGAAGAGAAGTTAAGCTACAATGCAAATCATTAAGGACGACTGAGTTTCCAGGAAATAAAAATGTTTTTTTTTCTGTACATTGTGTGCAAGAACTGCAAAGCAAAGCTTTCCTTCTTTGCAAGTCTTATTTCTGTCTCTTATTTCCTCTGTAGAAAGCCACACCTACTGACTTCACAAAGTATCTGACAATGGTGAAGAATCACTTTATTCCAGACTTAGGCAAGGAACAAATAAAGCATATGCAGAGGAACAAAACACTAGTAAGAATTATTCTCTGATTCACTATAGATTTTTTGCCTAGCAGCTGAATGGTTCATGTCCTGTCTAGTATTGGCCTATTCACAGAGGAAATCAGTATTCATACACTCACACAAGAATGCTACTTAATAATGTTTCATTGTATTTTAAGTAGTATAAGAAAGACAGTCAGACCTGTCAAATCTTTCGTTGCCTGTTTTGTCTCTTCATCTTACCAGGTGTGCGGGTGGACAGTAGTATTATTCAGAGACCAGTGGGCTTGTACAGGATGACATTTTCTTTTTCCCTCCCTCAGTAACAATTTCCAGCAGGTACAAATTCATATTAGTTCAGGGGAAAAAGGAAAAAGAAATTCCAGTATGTCTGATTTCACATCTGGCAGCTAGGCTTCATGCACCAGACTGCAGGATTTTCCTGTATCACAGGTAACCTATTTCCCACTGTCAGTACCTCAGTGATTAGAGAGGTGACCTATCAGGAGGACAAAGTAGAAGGTTTTTATGAAAGCAGACAGAAGTGTGACTTAGGGAGGGCAATATAATGGTGAAAACTAGGGGAGATGTTATGAAAACAAAGCAAATACTATGTAGGTATTACTAAGCAAGTGCTTCTCTAAGGTATTTACATAGATCGCATTGTAATTAGCTGGGAGGAGGTCTTGTATCTGAGCCAGCATTCAGTAGTGCTGCTGCGGTCTACTAAAATCTTCCCTACTCAGGAACTGTCGTCATTTCGGTTTTTAAAAGATATGAGATAATTAAATTATTATATCCAGATTGTCAGAGGTGATTTTTTGGAGGGGTAAGAATAGAAAACACGATGTTTTTCACTGTTGATGAGACATGGGTGCAGGTTGTAGGTTATAGAAGAGTAGCTTTGGCTCTGTTTAAATACCATGTTCGCTATAATCACAGTCTGTATAACCAGAAAAGAAGAATAACTCTGATAACCTGATTTTCATTAAATGTGTTATGTAGTCCTTGGCCAAAGCTCCCACTGGACCTTGGAGTCTAACTCGTAATTAGAAAAGGAGGACTGAGCCTTTAAAGAGTCTACTGCTACTCATCCTCTAGGGATATAGTTTTGTTAAATATCCTTCAGCTGTATTCTTAAGGTAAGCACTTTGCTAAGGTCCAGACATAAATCTTCGCTGGCAGGGACAGTTTGGCAAATCTGAAAGAAATCTAGGAGAGACTGAAAATGTTTCCATCCTGCAACACTAGCAGGCTACTGAGAAGGAAGGAGGTTTTGTTTCTGTGAGAAGGGAGGCTTTTTATCCTTTCTTTTTTAAAAAAAGTTATCAATTGTCCCCCTCCTCCCTAAAAACACAGCTTGAAGGATTTACAGCACAAGTTCAGGGTTCAGCACTGTGTTTTCAAAGCATGATGAGAAAAAGAGAGTGTCTGAAGAGGACAAAAGAAAGTTCTCTGATAATGCAGAGGATACATTATAGCACGTGCTTTAGACACATACTCTGAAGCAAAAAACCTCACAAAAAATAGGATAGAGCACAATTGTTTCTAGACGCCTATCTGTTAAAAACCACTTTCGGAATCATACTTTCAGTTTCACATATTCTTTATGTTAATTTATGGTGCCACAGCTCATTCCTGCCCTTGTGCTTCTCCCTCTCTTGTGCCAGGGTAAGGATTTATGTGGTGGCAGGTGAACCAGATCAAAGAACTGATCCATGTTAAAGTTAACCATAAAAAAAGGGGGTTAATTTTAATCTGGATCGGGGAACTGATAAACAGCTGCAGATTTTCTTTGACTGCAACAGGGAAGATGGAAGCGCAGGGAGGGAGAGAACGGGTGGGCGAAGGCAAGATTACTTCTTTTGATAGCAGTGCTGACCTGTGCCACTTTACAGCGTTTGAGAAATTACAGACTACGAGCGGACTGACTTCTGGAGCACAGCAAATTAACTTATTCACAAAATCAGTGTCAAGCCCTTACAATGTATCATAGAAAACCAAATCTAGCTTTAAAGAGGAAAAATATTTTTGTTAAAGGGGCAGTGAACTTATTTTGGTTTGTCTCAGGAATCACTAATTTATAATGGTCCAAGAAATGTGAGTCTTTTTAACTAAATCCTGTTTATATAACTTCTTCAATAAACTTTCTTTTGTTTAAAGAGTTGTCTTGAAACAAGTAAATCAACAATTGCCAGTTGAGATAGATTATGAAATCTTTTCAGATGTTTCTCTTCATCAAACTACAGACACTTAAAGGTAACTTTAATTTCCAATCTGCATATATATTTTTATTAGTTACCAGTCTAGCCAAGTGCTGGGATTCTTCCATGTAAATATAACATCTATCTTTCACATACTAATGATTTTAGAATGGTACTGTATTATAAATTGTGCATTGAAGAAAAATATTTGCAAAACTGTATCTCAGAAAAGCTTGGGGACATCTTTGAACATTCAGGGATAAATGTGGTTTACACTGCTCAGGTGAAACATGATTTAGGTAGAAGTAACCAATGATTTTTCATAAACATTTAAATATGATGCTTTTCTTTCTTTGTGTGAAGGTTTTAGGGTGTGTAGAGACCTTTCTGAAGATTTAATACAGACTTTTTTTTCCTGTTGCTCACAGAATGTGAGGAAGGCAGGCCACAACATAGCATATAACATGAAAGTTGAGGCTGTTCAGCCTGGAGAAGAGAAGGCTGCCTGGAGAAGAGAAGGCTGCATGCAGACCTCATAGCAGCCTTCCAGTATCCAAAGGGGGCCTATAAGGATGCTGGGGAGGGACTCTTCATTAGGGACTGTAGTGATAAGACAAGGGGGAATGGGTTAAACAGGGAAAGTTTAGATTGGATATAAGCAAGAAGTTCTTTACTGTAAGGGTGGTGAGGCACTGAAATGGGTTGCCCAGGGAAGTTGTGAATGCTCCATCCCTGGCGGTGTTCAAGGCCAGGGTGGACAGAGCCTTGGGTGACACGGTTTAGTGTGAGGTGTCCCTGCCCATGGCAAGGGGATTGGAACTAGATGATCTTAAGGTCCTTTCCAACCGTAACTATTCTATGATTCTATGATAAGATGATTAAGGGAGTGGAGCATCTCCCTTATGAGGAAAGGCTGAGGGAGCTGGGTCTCTATAGTTTGGAGAAGAGGAGACTGAGGGGTGACCTTATTAGTGTATATAAATATATAAAGGGGGAGTGTCACGAGGATGGAGCCAGGCTCTTCTCAGTGGCAAACAATGATAGGACAAGGGGTAATGGGTACAAACTGGAACACAAGAAGTTCCACTTAAACTTGAGAAGAAACTTCTCAGTGAGGGTGACGGAACACTGGAACAGGCTGCCCAGGGGGGTTGTGGAGTCTCCTTCTCTAGAGACATTCAAAACCCGCCTGGACACATTCCTGTGTAACCTTATCTAGGTGTTCCTGCTCCAGCGGGGGGGATTGGACTAGATGATCTTTTGAGGTCCCTTCCAATCTCTAACATACTGTGATACTGTGATTCTATGACTCAGAAAATGCCTGTATTCCTCTTCATTTTTAAACAGGACATGTTTATCCTCTAACACCTTTCCTCAAAATCAGCTATTTTTCTAAGAAGCAACCGTAGTATAGGTTTATTTTACTGAGATGACATCTAAATCACATCCACAAAAAATCTGTCTTGAATGGGGTAGCTCAGGGGTCACTTAATTTATAGCAAGCATTCTGTTTTGTTGACAGTGACTTGTTTGGATTTTTTTTAAATGAAACTATTTCCATCCTAAGGATTTTCTATTTGTAGTACACCTGCAACTTGCAGCTGGAGAGTGTAGTTAAATTCTTTGCATAAAGCACACTTCCTAATGGACAACGGACAAGTTGTCTGTTTCGCATATGTTGATATGCTTGGTCATTTTTATCTGCAACAGTAATTTTTTTTTCTGACACTGTGGGCATGTCCCTGGGTCACAGAATGCAGAAGCTTTCTGGAATAACTTTAGAAAGTGAGTTAAACTGGTGACCAAAGTATAAGCAGACATGTTGTTATGTTCTTTAGCTACTGTAAATATAAACTTTGTTGTAATTATTGCTTAAAACTAGAGGCACTGCACAATTAATCGTATTGATGACACAATACTCAAGCTCACAAATGCTGTTAATGAAATCTCATGTTATCTTCACTACTTGCAACTATCCTGTCAGTCAGTTGTGTTTGGGTTCAAGTGTTATACCTCTTATACCTGGGTGAAGTATTTCTTAGAAGCTAAGAATGCCTTCCAAACAAAGAGGGCTGGTTGAAGGATTAGTGAGAGGCTTGTGATAAGCCATCTTTACACTTCTATCTCTTCTGTGTGATAGAACAGCTTATCTAATGATTAAGAGACAGGGATGTAAAGGGACAGCTATCTTCAATTCAACCTAATTATCACAGGAAAAATAATTATGGAATGTTTTTGAAATGCTTAGAGCAGTGATAGAAAGAAGTGAAATAGATGATATCAGCATCAGTAACAGGCTCTGCTTCAGAGGCTCTGTCCTTAATGATCTGCTTACGATGAGATGTTTCACACAAAGGGCATCTTTTATCTGTGTGCTGGCTGATGGTTCCCATGCTTCTGAGACCAAACAATATAAACAGAAGTATCCTTTCAGTTTCTGCTACAGTCCTCTAGACAATTTGACCAAATTCCCAAGCTGGCTTCTACTTTACCATCCTAAGCAGCCACCAAATGCCACCCGTGTACCCACGCTCTATAGCAGCACATGGAAGCTGCTTCCTGAACAAATGATAATACAAGATCTAATGTTGGGAAAGATGTCTCCAACACAGACATGCATGCCCAGATGGTAACAGGTTCTGGATTCAGACTATGAGGAAAATGACACTAGTAGCACTGCTGAGCACCTCTATCATAGTATTTGCAATAAGGAATTATGTGGAACTAATATTTTATCTTGCAGTTCTGAACACAATAATCAATGACATGTCTCTGGAAATGGCATTTTCCCCTTTCCCCTTTAAAGCTTAGATTTAGTTTCAACACGTGTCAAGATACTTTACAAGACTCAATGATTCTTCCAGCCTTTCTAAGTGGAGGAACCTCACTCACATTAGTTTTATTTCTGGCTGGAGTTTTGGATGATGGTTTTGTCTTGGGTTGGGAAATCTTAACTCTGGCATGCCTAGGTGTGAGTTAGTGTAAACTAGTTAGTTAGTAATCTTAGTAAATTATTCTTTAATTTCATGGAGCATTTGGAGAGAATGCTTCCTGAGCTCACAGCAAAACACCACTACACTTGTTAAATTATATTATACATTTATTTAAATTAGCTGTTACCCTAATAGGCCAACATTTATTCCTATTTTAAGTCATTAGTGAAATCACAATCAGTACTCTAACAGTCTGATTAATTTATCTGAAGTCATTAAAAAAGACACAACAGCATATGGAACCATGCTTAACTATTCACCACAGCAGTGTATCACAGTTATAGTGAGGTATTTAAAAATAAGAACTATACAGCTGGTATGTGAAAGTAAGAACTATATGGCTCATATAATTAGGGAATGACCTCTAATTCTAATTTTTAAGTATTATGTGCTATATTTAAAACGGTACTTCTGGCTTTGTGGGTTTTCCATGCAGGAGAAATTGATGGCAGCAACTTTCCTTAGTTACTCACAGGAGCTACATGAGTAATCCTCCCAGAGTATCCAGGCAAATCCAAGTAGGTGATTCCCCCCTGCCCATACCTCTTCAGAAAAGCAGACAGGCCCCAAAGACCAGCGTGCGGCTCACCAAGGACAGAGGACTCCAGACGTGCCCTAGGGAGCACTAGCATTTTCCGCTGGCAGGGAACACCACCCATACCCACTGTATCATCTAAAGAAAAGTAACTATTAGCAATAATAGTTAGAAATTAAAAAGGGTGTGTGTTTATATGGTTTTGGTCCAGGAACACGTTCCTTTCTGGGCTGAGACCTCCTCCCGTGATACCCACAACCATCACCTCGAGAGGCGGCACCGACCGACGCCCTCTCCACCAGCTTAGGCGGGAGCGGCCGTCCGCCAGGGGCCGCGGCGGGCCGGGCCGCGCCTCGCCTCACCCCGCCAGGTCGCGGCTCCTCCCCGCCGCTCTGACTCAAGGGCCCGGCCCCCGCTTACACGAACTGCGTGGACGGTGCCGACTTAGGGCCGCCCGCCATGAGGGGAGAGATGCGAGGGGGAAGATGCCCGCCTTGAAGGGACGGAGCCTCTGGGGCGCTCGGTGAGGGCGGGCTTGAGGGGGATCTCTCCTGGGGGATTAGCGCGGGCCCCGTCTGCCCCGTCGCTGACGGCAACTTACCTAGGCAGTCGCCTCCCTCCCTCCCGGAGCCGGTGGCTTCGGCAGAGAGGGAGCGGAGCAGCCTCGCCCCTCCCCGAGGAAACTTTCCGGCACCGCCCGCGACAGGTAGGGGCTGAGTCCCCCGGGGCGGGAGCCATGAGGGGGTGGCCATGATTGGGCACGGGCCTCGGACCTGGCGGCGGGGCCTCTGTGGCAGACGCGGTCGTTCCCTCCTGGGGTTAGGCAGTGCCGTTTGGTCTCTGCGGCGGGACTGGGTGGAGCGGCGGTCCGGTGCCCCCCGCAGCCGAGCAGCTGCTGTCTGCCTGAGGGCTGCCGAGGGGAGTATATAGGTCACTGGAAGTAATGCCTGCCTAATCCCCTTTATCTTTTTGGGTCGGCTTTTCCGCTGCTGGTTTGTAGGGCGACGTGGGCAGCGTTGGTGGCAAACTTCAGGGAGAGGACCCAGGCTGGGCGCAGGGCTGTGAGCCGGGGAGCGGGCGAGTGCCAAGGTGAGAGCGTGGAATGCGAGCTTTTATTTCGAAGAAGGCTTTTTTTACTCGCAAGTGTGATGCTTTATTTAGTGCCGGGAACTTCTGCTTTGGTCTGTTAGCTGTGTGGCCCTGTGTGGGGGTTGTCAGTTTGGTCCGGGCTTCTGTTTTTAACAGACTAGTAACACTGATTTATTTTTTTTTCGGGACACTGACTGTGTCGCTCACCAAATCACTGAAAGCTATTTTGATATTTTCCTGGGATGCCAAAGGAAATAGAGGTTTCCGCATTTTCAGGGCCCTGGTAACCGGGGAAGGGAGTGTGTCCTCATAAAGCTGTGTTGCTCTCTTTGGTCTTTGAGGCAATGAAGAACAAGGTCATGGGAACGTGTTCTGGCACCCAAGGTGGTTGGTAGTAACTCGGCATGATTTTTGAGTTGCTCCATGTGGACTAATCTGTAGGTGCAGGCAGAAACACACTGTTAAGAGGCTGTGTGTAGCGCCAGCCTGCCAGTGTGGGACAGTTTACCAGGTTGGGGCATATGGCTTCTTATAACTGAGAATTGCTAAGACACACCTGTAGTATTTAGAGATTTTTATTTCTGTCTGATTTCCTCCTTCTCCCTGGGATGAGTGATAAGTTTTCTGATTAGCATTTGCACCTCTCATATGGTAATAATAATAAGAAAAATGCCTAAAAATGAGTGTGTTGTTTTATATGCTGCCATACTACTTCTGAAAAAGGCTTCAGAATCTGGCAGTCCCCTCTCTGCCTAGATGTTTTCTGTTGATTTATGTGAAACTGATGTTGTGCAAGAGTTTATAGTTGCATTTTTCATCTGTACAACAGTGTTTTTACTCCTCCTCATAGCTGTAAGAAAGATTCAGGGCCTCATCTGGTTAGTGGTGAAGCATGATGCTTTTATGTTGTTTTCATTTTCAGAGAGAAGAGGGAGTGATAATAAACTGTCAATTCAAAAAGGTTTGTACACAAACATAGTAATAGTACAGACCTGTGCTTCTCACCTGTGCTGGTTTTACTTCATAATTTCTAGAAGTAAACCTTTTAGAAAAAATGGCGATTGGAAGGGTTTGTAATACTCGACGGAGTGAAGTTGGATTAAGGTTTTCATGTTGTTGATGTTGCCTTACTTCTGCTGTGTTGCGTACAAAGAGCACTTGATCTGAAACTAATCTAAGAATTGGAACCTAATGCTGTAATTCATTT
The DNA here is from genome assembly GCF_963264785.1 of Psittacula echo. Lineage (NCBI taxonomy): Eukaryota > Metazoa > Chordata > Aves > Psittaciformes > Psittacidae > Psittacula > Psittacula echo. The sequence goes on along the minus strand of NC_137735.1, from coordinate 48,661,151 downwards.
CTTCCTCTCTGCCTCTGCTTTAATAAACATGGGAGGTCAAAGGGAGATGGAAAAGACAGAAAACTTTACAATTTACTTTGTAAAGTATAAATAATTGCAAAAGGCAAGATTGTACCAGTGGGATATTGGTTTGAGGATAGCAGTTGTGAAGCTGATGGAACATCCTGGTGCCTTTTTCTGTTATCCATCTCAATCAAGACAAAGGTTTTCAACTGACTTCTGCTAGCAGCTATAGTAATCTATTTCTTGAGCCATGGTGACTGATGGTATGTGCTTTGACAGCTAAGTGAATTCTATTAAAATTATGAAAAATGTGTTGACAAAATCCACAGAAGAAACACAACTCATTTGCATTTTTTTTTCTCTTTTTTTACTTTACTGTATCCACACTGTGTCTAATTATGTGGTGATGATGGTAAAAACCGGATTATCTTCTGTAAGGGTTATTTTAGGTTTGGTTTTGTTGTTTTTGAGTTTGTTTTTTTTTTTTTTTTTCCTCTAAATGGGATACAAAACTTCATACAATCTGAAACCTCGAGGACCAAAATTGGAGACTGCTGCTGACATGGTTGTATTTGATCCTCACACGAAACTTGAGTTTTAGAAATCTAAAGATGTATTTTATTTTCAAGAGATTATACTAATGCATTGATGCCTGTTAAGCTTAAGTCTTTGGATTTACAGACTCACAGTACCATCTGAAGCATCAGTTTCTCCGATAAGCTGTTCATTGAGGGGTTATCAAGATGACTTTGATGTACATCAAGTTTAGAGGCTTTTTTTAAAAAGAATTATTCACAAATACTTCTGTTCCACTCTTGCATATCATTATTTGTTAGTGTACAAATGCTGCTTTTTGATGCTTGCTGAAGGTTTCATTGCAAGGGCTTGTAAAATTTTAATTAGGCTTATGGAGATCTTGTTTAGTTCTTTAACGTTTGAGTTGCACACTTGAGTTTTAAAAAACGCAGGTCTCCACATCCTGGTATAATGTTATTGTATCTAGTAGTTTCTTTCAATCATTCAAGAGAGGTGTTCTCTCTCTCAGTTTGTGCTCTGTGGCTTGTCTAGAGTAATTGGTATGTTTTTGTGCTGTTTGTTATATGCTGCTGAGAACAGGGCTTTTGTGACCTCTTGTTCCAGCCATCCTTTTTTGTAACGGTTTTATAACTATATTTTGCTTTACAGACACTTAAACTCTCAGACTTTCCTGCTCAAACATGCTGACTTGGCACTGTTACCTTAGTTGTCGCCTCTTCTCAGCCTAGTCAGATATTTAGGAATCTGACAACCCAGGAAAAAAGTGTATACTTTATCCTCATTGAAGGAAGCTCCCAGGTAGGGTATTCAGGAAGCTGTTGGCAGAATGGTGCTTTTTGTGTCCTGCTTTTGGGTGTGTTTCAGGTAATGTATTACACAAGAGTGGATGGCTATGCTTAAGGTAAGAATGCACTTTTAGTGGTCTGATAGTGTTTATTCAAGACAAGCAACCTGGGATGCTTCCAGAAGAGGCTAAAAATTCTGCAGTGGTCAAGAGCTGGGACACTGCTGATCTGGAAATTCTGATTTTTCTTCTGTCCTGTTATCAGTACAGCACAGTGGCCAAGTAATGGCTTGTAAGTAGCTGCAAGTATGGCTGCTCTATGATAATTGCTGTACCTTTAAAAACTTACGTGAGCAGCCTCCAAGAAATGCTGCCTTTTCCTGATTGGATTAGTCCATCTGGAAAGTGGAGCTGGGACTTCACTGTGTCATGAGGAGCAGGTCAGTTAGACCTGTATCAAGTCTGAAGACTGGGCTGAATTGAAAGAACAGTTTTGAGTGCACTTGTGAATGCATACAGCAATAAGTGGTTCTGGCATAATTACTCCTGTGTAATATATATGTACACACACCAGTACATTTTAAAGTGTCAATTTAAGTTTGGAGATGCTGTGAGAGTAGCAAAGCATTAACAGCTGAAGTTAGTGTTACACAGACAGAGGAGCTTTTGGGAATACATCTTACCTTGATTTCTGTCTTAGGCATTGATTGTAAGACTTCCTCTTGTTATATGTAGGTATCTTTCAGTAAATGACTCATTGATAGTATGATAAGAAAGCTTTCCATTTTAAATCATGTGGCCAAAAACACTCTCAAAGGTGATTCCAAAGGGCATGTCCAGGTGGGGCAATTCCATGTGGAATGGAAACAGAGCAGGTAAGGTTAAGAACTTGTGACAGTAGTGGTAGAGTCTCGAGGGATGTGAAGACACAATCTAAGAATGTGTTACCTCTGATATCTAGTGGGATTACCTTTAATTAATGGAGGAAAGTTTGGAAACATGACACAAATACAGCTATCTGCATGCAGGAGGCCTGAAACCTTAGTTCCATATATATGTATAACAGTATTTTTCCTTCAAAATCAACTGCCACCTGAAGAGAGCGAATGAGATCCTGAGTTTGTGTAACATGTACTTGGGGCTTTGACTTGCATTATCTCTGAACTAAATGCAGCACGTTTTCATAGCAGTTGTAGAATTTGTCCTGAAATTTATCTGTTTCAAACTGTTGTGGCTCCCCATGATGGGTGGTAAGTTATTGGGAAATCAATGACTACTTTTGGTTGATTGGTTGTTTTTTGTTTTAAGAAAAAGGTCAGATTGCGGGCTAATACTGAACTGCCCACCTACACAGTGATGACAGGCCATGACAATTAATTCTAGTCCAATCATAATTAGCATTGTAAAGGACATGTTATCTGCTTCTGTGTGTGGAAATACATAGCTAGACTAGTGGTAAAAATATCAGGCAAATTCATATCTATTTTTTGCTGTTTAACTGTAGAAGCATAGCCAAATGTCATTATCTCCCCTTGCACCTCTACTGTAGTCTCCAAACAGTATGACAGACACAGTTTTGTTTATTGAAACAGTTGCATGCCTTAGAAGAACTTGTCTGGTTTGGCTTAAGAAAAAATAAAGGGGGGGAAAAGGGGAGGAGAAGCAGCTGTGGCATAATAAAGACATGTGCCAGGCTCTTTGCGTAAATAACTGCTACTGAAAGACACTTGTGCCCTTTATCCTTATTGTAGTTTGTTTTTTACAAGTTCCCTGAATTGTATATTGGTGGAGTGTAGGATTTATTTCTGTGAAAGCTTATATAAAAGTAGGCCTAAGGTAGTGACTGTTCAGTAGTAGTTTAGCTTGCCTGGGGAACTGATAAAATGCTGCCAGCCAAAGAGCTCACAGCTACAAGGATTTCCTAATGCATGTTAAAAAAAAAAAAAAACCCAACCGAATATCTAGCCTTTAAGCTATCAACAAGGTCTATACGCCAGTAAAGTTTTGAATTGTAACTTAACTGTTGGCTGATTTTACTGCACTGTGCTGATAGCTGAAGAGTTGAACTGCTGAAGAATCAATCCCACTTGCATTCGCAAAATCCTTTGTAAAACCTCAGGTAGCCCCAAGAGGGAGGGAAGATAATTCTGTATTTTTGACTTGGTTGTATTAACAATTAACAGTTAATATATTTGTAATAACCAAACATTCTTTCAGATGTGTGGGTTTTGACACACAAGTCATGGAAAATGGCTGTTGTGAAGCCACATCCAAAAAGGAGCATGAGTTTTTACTGAATTGTGTTAACTCATTTTGATGTGGACGGCTCCTGCTCTAAAGCAACAAACCTGAGAGGGAGAGAGAGTTTGGCTTGCTGCTTCACTACTGTACTGGCATTACGTTAAGAATAGTGCTTCTGTAAGCATATACGTCTTGAACTTAAAAGGGAAGAAGGGAGCCAGAGTAGGGAGGTGCTACTGTTATAATTACAAGTTGAAGGTGAAAGATCCCTGGCTTGTTACCTTTTTACACTGGACCCCTGTGCTTTATTAAACATAGCCCTGCTGTTTCCTCCTTGCACATTTGTGACACTTTTACACCTCACCAGTGCTGTAAATATGTTTTAGCACAGAGTCATAAATTCAGGATTCCTGTAAGAAAACCTGTGGAGGACAAAGACTCATCTACCCCTTTGAGGAACTCTCTTGATTGTCAGTGCTGGACTTTGAAGGAGGTGCATGCTCCCAACCACAGTGAGATGTGGATTCATTTTGGAGGTGAGGGTTCTGGTCTTCTCTGCATTTGACTGTATCCCTGAGTGAGGTACAGCAATGACAAGTACTAAGAAGACAAAGATTTTTCTGCAAACCATTAACATCTGCAAAAAAGGGTGGGCTGCTCCTTGTTCTGCTCTGGTGGAATGCCAGTGTCACGGACAGGGAACATCAGTCATAGTGGGATGCACAATTCCAAGTTTCAAAGAAGTAGTGGATGTAGCTAGTCTGTTACTTTGTGGTGGAATTATGCTATTTTTGTTGTTGTTTTTTTTTTTTTTTTTTTTTTTTTATTTTGGTTTTAGTTGGCCATTTTGCCGTTCGGTACAGGGAATCATAGAACACATAGTCAGCAATAGGTGTAACTGCATAATTTCATTTCTTAATGCAAGTCAGCAATTCACATTAATTATGCTTGCCTGCTTGGAATGGTTTCAAGTAAACAATTAGAAAGTTCTTTTTCATAAGAGGAGATGAATATATGAAGTGAAAGTACATTTTCCTAAAACTGGAGGGAGGGGAAAAAAAAAGAAAGGTTAGAGGAAAGTAAACATGGAGGGCAGAAACTGATTTGCCCTCACAGTGATTTCTGGTTTTAATGTTTTGGTCCCAGCAACACAGGGAGACATTAGCATGAACTGGCTGCCAGATAACACAGAGGTTTTATGTATGTCAGTGGTTACATCTGCCTTCAGCAGAGTTTCACTGGCATGATTTTTATGGTGGTGATGTTTGCTAGCCACAATCCAGTGCTTAGGGGTTCTTAACTAGTGTTGATACAGCAGAACACACTGTAGTATTGAGATGGTTTTGCGGAATTTTCCTTAGGCTAAATTGAGCTAGATTTGTTTTGCTTGCGTGCCAGTGAGGTCCTTGGAGTTGGGAAACATCTGTCTTTTCACAAGAACCCTTTTTGTTGGGGGGAGGAGGGGGAGGAAGAAGAGAAAGAACTAAGCCAGTTTAGCAAACACCACATTTATGATGCATGATATTTGCAAGTTATATCTTCTGGAAGTAGTGTTGGTTTTAGCAACTTACTTGCTAGTAAAATGGGTTAAGTCAGAAATGGTACGTCGACCACCCAACATTAATGTATGTATGTTGTATGTATGGACAAAGGTCAAAGTAAGTGATAATGCTCATTGTTAGATTGACTTCTGTAACTGAGGGAGTAGACAGAGTTCTGGGCACACAGACTTTGGCTCAGCTCATAATCAAGTCAGCTCAGTTAGAATAACTGAATTATTTCACTTTTGGTGTTATTATTTCACTTCTTGGTGTAGCTCAGAAGCTATCTGAGCACTTCTCCAGGTATTAATGTTTCTTTTAGTCTTTGCCTAAAAGGAAAAAAAAAATATAAGCAGAATGTGTGGCTTGCGTTTGCATGAACTTTTCCCAACAGCCATCAGTGAAATTCAACAGCGTTTGAATTACTTTGCATGCAGATACATTTTAAAAAGTTGACTGAAATAAAGATGAATGAAATGTTACCTGATTCTTCCTCTTGACAATTTAAAATTCTAAAGTGATATTAATCCCTCTCATTTCATGGATGTTGTATTAGTTTAGGAAGTGATAAAACTAAGTTAAATTTAGTACTTGCTGTGTGTTACGTCATTACCATAGCAGGTACCTATGCACTGATTCATTAGGTGGAAAGTTACTGTTTGATTTTAAGCTAGCAACAAGGGTGGGGGATAAAATTTTGTTGCTTTGGCAGCAAGGCATATTCCATTACTAGTGGTAACCTTTGTACAGAGTTTTGGCAAACATTTAAAGTAACCACAGTTTAGGTATAAAAGAGGCATCAACTCAACAGCAGCATATCAGGAGCACTCAGCACTGGGTTTAGCGACAGCAGATAATGGGATCTAAGTAGTTATTGTTCCAAAGTACATTCAAATATTCTGAGATAAAAATAATATTTATTCAAGTACAGGAATAGTAGGGATATAGCAGATAATGGGAGATATAGCAGATAATGGGATCTAAGTAGTTATTGTTCCAAAGTACATTCAAATATTCTGAGATAAAAATAATATTTATTCAAGTACAGGAATAGTAGGGTCTATGGCACAAGAGAGTTGTAAAGACAGTTGATGGCAAAATAAACTTCTCCATTCTAAATAATTCTACTGAAAGTCTGTTTGAATAAAAAGGAAAAAGGATATTGGTACTGTCTTGGTAGAGGTGACAGAAGGCTGGCAAATCAGGAAGATATTCTGTATGAGGGTGTTTGTAGGCACCTATCAACAGTCATCCAGATGACAGGGTAGTAATCTGGTCTGGTGAAAAGAGTTGGAACCAGGTGATCTCTAAGGTCTCTTCCAACCTAAATGACTCTGTGATTCTGATTACTTAGGCATAATGCCTAGTTAGTGCAGTGGGATGCAGGTTCCTAGTAATTCTTAGAGGACTTTGGTAAAGGTGCTAATTATGAGGAAAGCAGCCAGAGGATAGGCTCTTCTAAGCTTTGTTATAACCAGAAGATATGTAATTTGTGCGAGAGTGAGAAAATGAGAGACTGGGAAGGAGGACTTGTGCTAAAATAGAACAATGGATTTTTAGAAATGCAGACTTCAGATAAGCCTGACCAAGAGAGAAAAAGAAAAAAAAAAGAATCAAAAAAAAAGGGGGGGGGGGGGGGGGAGATTCTTCCTTCAGGAAATTATGTTAATGGCAGAAATTGAAACTATTCCTCCACAAAGAAAAATATGAAAAGTAGCGAGAAGCTGGCTTGGCTACTAATGAAATCTTTAATATCAAACACAACAAGGAGGGAAAGGGAATTCAGGCTGGGTTGCCAGGGACAAGTGTAAAAATAAAGCACAAGCACAGTATAATTAAAATACAATATTCAGAATAGACAACTCAAAAAAGAGTAACAGAAATAATTACAGAAATATAATGTTAGTAAAAAGAAAGACCAGGAAGGTTTGCTGCTGTTTGAAGACTGGAGCGTTGGACAGACAATGCAAACTGAGGTATTTTTTTTTTTCTTCACCTCATCTTTAATACAAGAGACAGGGACTCGGAGGTGAACATGTTGTTCAAGGCAAGTGCCAAAACCCTAAGCTGGTGTGAGGAAGGAACAAGTTATAGAGCATTTAGATAAGTTTAAGCTTGAAGTGTTAAAAAAAGCTATTGAGAAAGTAAGAGCTGGTTGATGTAATCCCTGAGCTGCTGCAGTTATTTAACTCATAGAAGATGCATGTATTACTGTGACAATGAGAAAAGTGCTTATAGTGTCTGTCTTTACAGATATTGGGAGTGGGAAATGGAAATGAGTGTTTGTAGTCTCAGTTGATTAACTTGATTACTTGTTCCAGTATTTTTCTTGTGAATTAAACCCTCCTAAAGCAATAGAAAATGACAAAGAAATGAGGAGTAGCCCATATGATTTTATTTTTAAGATTATACCATGCTAGACTAATACAGTTTCTTTCTCCAGAATGCTAACAGGAGAGGAGCAGTTGATCTCTAATAGATTGATTCTTCTTCATGATAGAAAATGTCAGAACTTTACTCATATTAAAAAATGTCTGGAGGAATTGACTGTGGGTGAGTGCTAAACTACTTGAAAATCACTTTTTGCCAGGAAAGGACTCTTGAGAATATGTGTCATTGTTGGGGTGGTTGGGGTTTTTTTATATATATGGATGATTTAGGTATTTATAGTGGATGACAGGAATAATAATTAGAGCCAACATTGTTATGTAAAACTGAAGAACATCATAGCAAGATCACAGAATGGTTGAATTTTGCCTTTAGAAAACTTGTGTGTAGTGTTTTTTGTTTGTGGGTTTTTTTTTTTTGTTTTCTTTCTTTGCTTTTTTTTATATATATTTTATTTTTTGGGCATTTTCCTCAGGGCTGGTTTTCAGGTTCCAGTTCCTTACTTCAAACACTGTGAGGCTTTTTTAAGGTAATTACTGCCACCTGGTTGATGGGAGCAATGGAGAAGATCAGAAGGACCAAATGTTTCTCCCTGAGGCTTCCTTCAGTAAACCATTAGGACCTTTCTAGTTCTTACTGTGAGGTCCTGTGACTGCATCTCTTGTGTGAGAACAGAGTATACTCTGCAAATAAAAAGGAGTATCTTTCTAGCCAGTGTTGAGGTAGTGTCCAGTTTTAAAGGTGGAATTTATTACTTAAGAAAAAAAGGTAATATAAACCCATTACAAGGATTCTAGAAAGCAGCGGTTAAGAATACCTGGGTACTGAAGGAATGGCTGAATGAACCACGAGCTGTTATTTTAGCTTTGAACAAGAGAACGAGCAGAGAAATGAGAGGGTATGGGGTACTCTACATATTTGTCACAATGATCTGTTTTCTTTCCTTGCTTGCTAAGGCACTGTTGCATTTGAATATATTATCAGGAAAATTTGTGAATAATTTTAAGAACGGGTGATGTAAGTATCAGTGAGTTGTGACAGAAACATGATGGGTATTACCATGGCACAGGGGGAAGGAATAGATGACTTTGAGGTGATTTTTGACCCTTTGGTAAATAGGAGATGCTTACTGTGATGCTGAGAATTCCTTTCCTCCCTACCTCTTATGTCTCGTCTGATAGGGAGGCTCCAGAGGATGATAGTTTTTTCCTTTTCATCTGCATGGAGTAGATGAGTGAGACATAGAACTTCACATTGCTGTGGCTGTTGAAAAGTAGCTAGAACTCCCTGTTATAAGACAGCAACAGGAAAACAAGGATATAGGCATGCCTGTACCCATACTGGCTCTGCAAGAACAAATCCTAGAACACGGAGTACTAGGAAATGTGTTGTGAAGATGCCTAGATTAGCTTCAAAAGCAGTTTTGTCATATTTGTATGGCAGTTTTTCCAAGCCACTGTGGTTTTGCTGCTTCCAGACCTGTGCTGTCTGCTATGCAGACTTAATCAGCTTGTGTTAGTGACAATTTGGCAAACTGTTTGTGTAAATCACTGTATGTTGTAAACAACCCTCTGTTGTGCTGCCTTTGTAGCCTGTGTTTATTTGGGTGTACAAACTCTTTTCCTTTAATTAATTGTCCAGTGACAGCTGGAAAGTGAGATGGCTCTTCACTGTGTGAGATTTCTTGTCTGAATGCTAGGGGTAACAGCAGTGATGTTAAACAAAGGTTTTGATTTCAGCTGGATGGTATTGGGCAAAGCTGTGAATAGCAAAAGAAAAACAAAGATTTGAGGAAGTCCTGCCATGTCAACTGATCATTAAAGCAAAAGCAAATATAGTCATGATTTATAAAAAGTTAAAGTGTAGGAGATTTTTTTTGCCTTTTCACTCACCTAGGCAAGTTTCTCGGGATGTATCATTTCTATGATGTGTTCTTTCTCTTAATTACCATCATGCTTGTATGAAAGAGTGCTAATCTTTGACATCTGTTTTAATGTTTTAAAGTCCATCTGCTGTTTTTGTGAGATTTTGAATGGCATGTGTTGCTAATGGGAGTGTTTGTATTGATTCATAAATCTGTAGGCTGCGGTTTCTGGGGTTATTTTCTTGGGCTTTCACAAGAAGGGCAAAGATAAGGAAGGCAATTTAAATTTCCCAAACCAAAAGGGCATGCATCTTTCATAGCCTGGGTAGTGGTGTAGGTTATAATACATGGGGTTTAATACAGTCTCTAAGGACAACTTTAGTCTCAAATAAAATGCAGTATAATCTGTAGCTCAAACTTAATTGTGTAAAAGAGGATGGCTGGTTCTTGGCTACGCACTTACAAATCCTTGAAAAAGCTTTTGCCATTCTGAGGATGTCCCTGTAGTCTGGCTTAAAAGGAGGTTTGACACACTGCTCTGCTGTGGGGTGAAGAAACATTGAAAAATTGCCTTATGATATTGATGATACCAAGATATAAAGTAGAACATCTTAATTCATGAAGGTTACTACTATGAAATAATTATTTTTATGTGGGTTTAAATTAAAACAGGGGAAGTTCAGGTTGGATATAAGGAAGAAGATTTTTACTGTGACAGTGGTGAGGCACTGGAACAGGTTGCCCTAAGATATGGTAAATGCTCTATCCCTGGCAGTGTTCAAGGCCAGGTCGGACAGAGCCTTGGGTGACATGATTTGGTGTGAGATGTCTCTCCCCAGGCCAGGGGATTGGAACTTGATGATCTTAAGGTCCTTTGCAACCCTTAACTATTCTATGATTCTATATTCTCAAGCTTTTTAATATACTTATAACACACATTTTAGGAGAGAATTTCAGGCTATCCAAGCAATGTAAGCTAATACATTTTTTTTCCCTGATAATCGTGATTTTAAATAACTCTTAAAAATATCTAGCTGTTTGTTGGGTTTTTTTGTGAGCAGTTTGTCTGCTATTTCGTATCATCCTCATTTGTCTCAGTTTTCAGAATTGAGGAGGCAGAAACTTTTTGAGTTCTGTTTCTCTGACACTGTTTAGTTATAACTGCGGTGCTTTAATTTAATTACAGCTTTTTAAATGAAATACAAAATCCTGACTGGAAATTGGAATTTCTTTAGATTATTCAAGTTCTTGGAATTTCGTATACTAGACTAAGTCTTCTTTTGCTCTCTGACCTAAGGTGTGTGTTTGTGGGGTTTTTGGTTTTGTTTGTTTGTTTTTAAATGAGTTGGGAAGCTAAAGGCACTTGAGTTCTGGAAAGTTACCATAGCTTGATGTTAAAGTTTCAGATCTGGATTTTTTTTTTTTTTACATATGTGTGATCAGAGACTCTTTCCATATTCTGAACGCCTTCTCTTAAAAACCTGCATATCATAGAGAAATCATGCTTTTGTAGACTACAGAAGACCAGACCTTTGTGATTTTCTTTATTGCCTCAGTAGTAGTAACAAAGATTCACTAAGTCTTACAGTTGAAGCTGAAACACTGAATATATTAGGATAATACGGCACCAGTCTTATGTGTTATATTTTATTAAGCATATAATGGAAAACATGCACTAGTCAGATTCAGAAATGGGATTGTTCCTCGTATGACTCTTCTTCATTGGGCTTGATTTCAGTCTTTTGTAACCATTTTCAGTTTTAGGCTTGTGGTTCTATATATAAAATGTTCTTTGGGTTGAAGCACACTGGAGTCTTTAAAACAAATGTGCTAAGAGGCTCATTCTTCCCTGTTCCCGGCATTCTGATCACTTGAGGGCCCCGCCATGGGTGCTTCCTGCATACTCCCTTCTCACATTTGTTGGAAACAGTGACATTTAGAGATGCTTGGGGTTACCTACTGTGCTAGACATTAATTCTCACTATGGGTAGGGGCTATTTCTCTTACCTCATTTCCCCTGCCCTTTCTCTTTTCTGTTCCCTGTGATGGACTATTTCATATGTAGCTAAAAGGAAAGAAAAATGCTGGGTTGATCAACTTGTAAACATCAAAGATGAGGACTTCATTTAGACTATATATTTTTTTTATTATGTGTATGACAGTAGTTTTTAAGCTATGCAGCAAATTAAAGAAGATAAATCCAAGAGAGAAAATAATTATTTGAGCTAAAGGACAGCTTGGTCAAGAATACAATTATAGGCCCCACTTATAAATTTACGAAGATAAGTGATACAGTGGAACAAAAGTAGAAAGACTGTATTTAAGAAATCAAATTTATAATCATATTTTTATGACCAGACATAGTAGATGTATGAAGCAGATAGGAGGGGATGTAGTGTTAATTACTAATTATGGACAAAAACCATCCCAACAAGAAAAGAGTTAATATTTCCCCTCATGTAGATTTAGGGAAAAAAAGTTAAAAACCGTATCCTGGGCTGCATCAAAAGGAGCGTGACCAGCAGGTCGAAGGAGGTGATCCTGCCCCTCTACTCTGCTCTCATGAGACCTCACTTGGAGTATTGTGTGCAGTTCTGGTGTCCTCAACATAAAAAGGACATGGAACTGTTGGAACAAGTCCAGAGGAGGGACACAAGGATGATCAGGGGGCTGGAGCACCTCCCGTATGAAGACAGGCTGAGAAAGTTGGGGCTGTTCAGCCTGGGGAAGAGAAGGCTGCGTGGAGACCTCATAGCAGCCTTCCAGTATCTGAAGGGGGCCTATAAGGATGCTGGGGATGGACTCTTCATCAGGGACTGTAGTGACAGGACAAGGGGTAACGGGTTCAAACTTAAACAGGGGAAGTTTAGATTGGATATAAGGAAGAAATTCTTTACTGAGAGGGTGGTGAGGCACTGGAATGGGTTGCCCAGGGAAGTTGCGAGTGCCCTATCCCTGGTGGTGTTCAAGGCCAGGTTGGACAGAACCTTGGGTGACATGGTTTAATGTGAGGTGTCCCTGCCCATGGCAGGGGGGTTGAAACTGGATGATCTTAAGGTCCTTTCCAACCCTGACTATTCTATGATTCTATGAAAAAAAAAAAAAAAAATCTCTGCATGTTATTTAAAGGGTACTTTAACAAAAAATCCCAAACTCTTAGCTCACAACGTTCTCTGAATTAATCTGGTTCCGTGTTGGTGTTAAGTATTTTCTGTTATTTAGAGGCACAGGCTGGAATATGGTTGCATTAAAGCACTGGTGGGACATGTCTTAGATATGGTCTGGAGGGTAGAGAGGTTCCTCTGGCATCATTTCACTTGAGTAAATTGGCTAGTTTTTAGGACAGCCTCTTTGTTTTAAGAGGGGAATATTGATGCTAAAAGACTCTTAAGAGTTTTCTAGTTAACTCTATAGAGAAGCCAGTATAATCATCCATAAAATAAAATGGCAAGGGATCTCTTGGATCATCTAGTCTAGCCTGTACTGAAACCATGTTATATTTGTGATGCATAAACCAACAGTGTCTTCCCATGAGCTCTTAATTTTGTTTATGTTCCTTCAATGCGAAAGCTGTTTAAGGACCTAGTGTAAACTATGAGTTCTTAACCAAAAGTCATGTTTTTGCAAAATAATTGTTTCCACCCTTGATGTATATATATCTTTTAACTTTTGCATGATTCCTTTCAGCATGCTAAAAACTGTTTCAGAATATTACCTCCTTGCTTGTAAGACAGAAAAAGTAACAGCCTCTCTATTTTGAATTAATTTGTGTAGTCTGGAAGAATTTCTGCCAGACAGGTTAGCAGGATGTCTGTAAAATCAATTTTGAATGCTAAGCACTGTGTAAATGAACAGACACCCTTTTCATACTTGCATTTTTTCGTATGTGCGCAGCCTTTTTACATGTCAAATATAAATTTAATATAAATGACTCCAGTGTTGACAGAAAGGTGTGGATTTCTTCTTCTCCTTTGCCTTTGAATGTGTTTAGCTTGTTTAACAAGATGTTGGTATGATGCATTTCCTGTCTGAAAATTGAGATTTGTAATCAGCTTTTTGGCAGCGTAGCCAGCTTTAGCATTCAGTGTCATACCACTTTTTTCTGGTTTTGCATTTTATTATTTTTTTCCAGTGGTTACTTTTTTAGCCAAGAACAGTTTAATTACCCCAGACATATTCAGTGTGTGATGCGCAAGTGTTTTTGAGGTGCAGCATGTATGCAAATGGTTTTGGGTTGCAGCAGTGAACAGGAGGCAGCAAGCAAGGGAAGTGTGGATTTCTTCTGCAGTGGCGTGGCCTCATAGCTGATGATGGCACTGGTGTTTAAGGGTTTCTCACCAAGGTAATGGGGGAAGGCTTTAAACTCTGATCTTGTCTGTGCAGACCTGTCTCGTGCTGTGGAATACGCTTTTGTTACTGCTTCTCTTGTATAATTGAGATTTTATCATGCTGCTGATTTTAAGATGGTTTGTTCCCCTTTTCCCTGTTGTTAAATTGCCAAATTTCATTTAAGTCTTGGGCAGGTAATTCCTATCTTCGTTTATCATCTTCGTTTATCATCTTCGTTTATCATCTTCATTTATCATCTTCGTTTATCATCTTCGTTTATCATCTTCGTTTATCATCTTCGTTTATCATCTTCGTTTCCTGGTCTGTAGTAGAAAGCTGAATGCAGCTGAAAAATGTCAGCTGAAGCAACTTTAATCTAGATTGTCCACCAAATGGAACAGCTGCTAGAGTAAGTTTTTCCTTGCTGACCTGTTGACTTGCTTTAATTGCAGGTAAAGTAAGAGAGTGTGTGTGTGTTTAGTAGGTAATTCATAATAGAATTCTGTTTGCTGAACTATGAGCCTTCTGGAATGCTGTGCTGTGGATCAAAATTGGGCTTTGTGGTATGGATGTCTGTCCTCTGAAAACTGGGCTTGAGACTTCAGTCAGGTAGAGGCTCTAGTAACACTGAGCTGCATTTGGATAATGTGGGCTCTGGAGCATCCTGTCAATGTTTGGTGATTCAGTTCTTGTTCACTACTATACAGTATGCTCCAAGAGGATGGCAGTTGCATAATATTCCTGTGCCAACCACAGATACTGCTTACATGTGAAATAAATATATGGCAATTATCAAATGCACTTTAGCCATCTCTTCGTGCCCTGCAACTTCTGGAAAACAATAGAACATGACCTCCATAACCTCCAAGTCAGTGACAGATTATCAGTGGCATACTGATGAGAACTTCACAGACTGCACACCAGGATTTTCTTGAGTTGGAAAGACTGCTTTGTTTTGTTTTGTTTTGTTTTGCTTCAGAATTGTCTCTGTGTCGTTCGGACCATGGAGTGTGAAATAGTTGAGAAGACTGTCACGTGAAGAATGTACATTTTCTCTTTTTCCTCTGAATCTAACAGGTACTCTCTAAGAAGAGTTTAAGGAGGAAAGACTCATCTTCTCTATGTGTGCTTAAAAATTGAGCATAGAAACTTTAGAAATCATTTTACAACAAAAACTGAATAAGGGGTAGAGGCTCATAGACTTTGGTTTGTCATTGGATCATCTTACTCTGCAGTGAAACTAGTCAGCTGACAGATGAAAATGCAGATACATCTCTTCCCTGACCTGATCTACAAGCATAAGAATCATCTGGTTCTTGATGCAACATCGTACATGTGCCTTTTTTTATTAGATAAGCTATTTTACAAAGTGAAAAGGGCTGAACACTTATGAGTCGCCTTCCCAAGAGAAGCTCATTTTCCGGTTGCAAAATGGGGTGATGAAAGAGCACAAAGGGGGTGTGGTCTTCATGGTTTGAATGTTTCATAGAAGAGTTGGCAGCATTTGACAAGTAGACGTGGATGTTATTTGCAAGATTGACATAAGGAAGTTGTGTGCATAAGAGAAGTTCAGGCTAGCTAGCAGGAGAGAGCCTAATGTGTGGGTGTGAAGTAAGACTCAGATTAGTGCAGATAAGCTTGAAACCTGGCAGTATGTTTGGTTTCTAGAGTTGTGTTGGTTACATCAGGTAGGCCATTCATACCTGTCAAACAAAATTAGAAAGAGGAACAAATAGGAAATGATACTTCATAAACAGCAGGAACGAGTGATTATGGTATACCCAGATTTTCTTTAAAACTAGTTAGAAAAAATAGGACTAGCTGGTAGATATCAACTGAATATTACCTATCTGGTAAACACTTGTGCCCTGTTTGTTATTTTTAAAACTTCAAATACTTGCTTTATGAATATAAACTCCATCTTTCAGCAGTCTTTCATGTAGCATGTGTCTGGTTTTATCCTCCCCTGAAAGGCTACAGTCATTCTTCCAGCTCTTTCTTGATGCAGTTTGTTTGCAGTTCTTGATGCTGACCTGTGAATGGGAAACGGAAGTTTTTTCAAGCTGGAAGTAAGGATATTATTCTTTTCCTACTGATGTGCTTTGTAATGGTTAGGGAGGCATCCCATTTTCTGTAATATATTATGCAAGTTCTCAAAGTATCATATCAGAGTATCTTTAGGAAACTGAGGGGTTGTAGGTACACTGATGCTTGTCAAGTTAAGTATTTATTATGTTATTGTTTCCACTGTCTAAAGGAATTAATTGGCATCTCTGACAATGTAGTAAATCTGTTTTATTAAATGCAAATAATTAAAATGTTTCAGAATGTCCAGCCTTGTGGAGCTCAGCTAGCAGGGTGTTTGTGCAGAAGACCTACATGTTCCCAAGACAGATGGCACTAAAGTTGAAATGGAATTAGTATCACCTTTTACATACACTAAGCTACAACTGATTCCTGATTCTGTAGCTGTACGGAAGCAGCTTTGATTGCCAAAGTGAGTATTTCTTAATCGGTTGTTGTAGGTAAGAGTTGTTCTTTAGATGGTTTGTAGTGTTAGAATTTAATATCTTATTCCATAAAGGCAAGTCTATTTATCTGTCCTGATAGAAAACAAAAGAACAGCAATTGTTAGTTTAAGCTATCTCATCCTGTAACCTTGTTTATAGCAGCGTATAGCTTTCAGTTAGTTGTTTCTCCTGTCCTAACTTAAAATTTATTTATGCTAGTGGAAAGGCAGTACAGTCACTGGTGGTGGAAAGTGACGTGAACTGACAGTGTTGTGAAGTCTTCCTCTCATCCTCAGTAGTTCCTATACAATGCTAGTTCAAGTCATCAATTATACTGGTATGCTTGAGTTCTCCTTGGTTTAGCTAACAGTAGTAATGTTATTTAGTTTGTATTCAGGATTTTAGGATTGTGCTTCCTTTCAGCTGTGTTATTCCTGGGGGAGGGGGAGTATGTGTTCACCACCTCCGGTGAAAGGTTTGTAGGGTTTTGAGTTGTTCTGATTAAAAAAAAAAAAACAACCAACAAAACAAAAACCAAACCAAAAGAAAAAAATCCCCCAAAACCAAACCAAAAAACCAACCCCAAACCCCCCAAACAAAAGCATAAAAACCAGAAATAGAAAAGTTAAAACTCAGACTTGTGGGGAGGGAAGTGTCTTTTTCATTCATCAGTGAGTTTGGTTGTAAGAAGCGATCCAGTAAAAGCTTGGTTGCGATCAGTTATCAGAAACTAATATTATAGAGGAAGATTCTATTCTACTCATGTAAGTAATTTGTAAACTACCTTGAGCTTCACAAACCGTTAATAGAGAAGAGCTATTACATGGTTTACATTTTATGCTTTCATAGGATTCTCTGGGCCAGTTGGCCTACCTGGCGTGGCCTTCTTCAGGAGCAATAGATGTTCTATAAATAATTTAAAGATTTCTTATTTCTACTCTTTTATCACTGTATACTAGTATACAAATTTGCTCTGACATGACGCTGGGGGAGAGGTCTGTAAAGGCCACATCTGCCTGGCAGTTAGAGAGTACAAATGTGTATACATTACTTTATAAATGCATAAGACACTTGCTCTTTCTCAGCTCAAGACAAACAAGAAAAAAATCCTGGTTATATATGATGTAATGTGGGCTATTCATTGTAAAGTTTCAGAGTATGTCACAAAGAACGCTTTGTCCAACCATCTTGACTTACTTGTCATTGCTTGTGTCTTGACTCTAATTAGATAAGTGCATATTTTACCCTGAAGAATTAAGCACAATGTGGGGAAGTTAGCAGTGTGCAATAGGAGATAGAAGAGTCCACCAGCAGGATGAAATAGAAAAGTAAGACTAGTTTTCTGACAGTGACAACTGTGTCTCTCAGCTTTGGTCCCATTGAAATAAAAATAGTAAGTAGGTACCGTTCAGGCTTCACCTTAGTATTAAATCAGCATAAATTGTGCTTGATAGCAGCCATATAAAACCTAAGGGAATTTATGACCATGCTAAATGTAGGAGATTTGGTAAAATCAGTGTTAGAAATTAAGAGATTTTATGATAGTCTGAACTTTTTCCCTTTTTTTATTTTTTATTTTTTATAATAAAAAGTGCTGGTTTTATTTTTATTTTAGAGGAAAAAGTACTACTGTGATGGCAGCAAACTGATCAGGAAAAATTCATGCTAATATGAAATAAAACTGCAGAACAAAATCTCTAAGGATCGGATTCTTAGCTGATGGGATGTTTTCCTTTGTATCATGTTTCTTCATATTCCAACATTTTTTAAAATGAGAGGGTTTTTAATAAAGCTGACTTCATTTTTCCAAGTGTGGATTGTTATTGTGTGGATTATTATTTCAAAATGTAAACTTGGAATAAATGAAAGACAGATGTAAGATACAGTGTTGATGTATCGGTCTGCAAGGATTGATTAAATTGGAAGGCTAAATATAAACTAATTCATTAGATTTTGGTTTTATTTTTGCAGTCCTAAAATATCTTGGGCTGAACAGAAAAACACCAGAGAAACCTTTCCATAGCTGTTGTCAGGCAAGCTTCTTGTAAATCTGACAAGCAATGGAGATAACAACGCTCGATGCATTTGTTGTATATGGAGCAGTGAGGATCAGTGAGGGTTTTCAAGTTGAACTCTTCTTACAGCAGGAGTTGGTGGATTTATGGCCCTTGAGAGAAGGAGGCAGGAGCCTGGTGGAAGTGCAGAAGCTGGGGTGCTTGGTGGCCATGTCTCAGAAATGCTCTTTCAATTTAAAACCAGAGAGGGCCTTGCATGTGATTCACCACGTTTTCCCGTTGGTTGGATTTGGGTTCCATCCCACTGGATGCTCTGACACTGAAATGAGAATTTAAGAGCATCTGTACTGGCTGGGGTCGAAGATCAACTCAGCACGATGGTGTTTTCCAGTGGCAGCTGCATAGGGTGGAATATGTTCATAGTCCAAGTATATAGCAGCATCTCTGGCCATGTGCAATCCATAGGTTATTTAATAATCTTTCTGTTCTGTAAATTCCTTGGGTTTTTTTCTTTTATGAATTTGACTATTAGCTTTTGAAAATCATGTATAATTTTGTACCTGCTGTGGCCTGTAACAATGAGTTCTATAATTCATCACAAATTAGCACTTGTGAAGGAGCAGAGCTGGGAAGAGAAGATATCCAGAGGGAGGAGAATGCAGGATCAAAGTTGTAGGTGTTTAAATCATGTGTCATATACTCATTTTAATTTTTTTAAGGAACTCTGTGTCTGCTTCAGTGTATGTTTCAGGGCTATGAATTGTACATTGTCGTTTATCTCCCTGGATTCTGGACAAATTTTTTAAACTCTGGTTTGCTAGAAATAGAATGGGATCAATGAAAAAGTAATGTCACTACTTCAAGTCTACCATTGGGCTTTCTAAAGCAGTATTTGTGGCCTTAGTTTCGTATTAAGTTGAATGTTGTAAAATCTACATTGAATATTTTTTCCTTGTTGTAAGTCTTCTAAAACAAAGATTTGGACAGTGTAAATATAACATTATTGAGAAGGAATTTTGGAGAAACTTCTTTACTACCAAGATTAGATTAATGAGGTTTCCTGGCAGTGTTTGAGGTTCAAAGTGAAGAAATTGACTGGTAGTAAATTAATTGATCCCATTGCCACATGTGTGCTCAAGTTTACATAATGCAAGCTAAGCAGAATACTTGTTTCATCCCACTTTTGTGGCTCCATTAATTAAAATGAACTGTGGCTTGTCTTAACCAAGGGAAGGTAGAAGTGATTAGATAAATATGATACATTACTGAAGGGCAGTGGTTGCTGGAACTAGCATGTAGTTTGCAAAATTATTTACTATAGTATGGTTTTTGTCCATTCAACTCAAAAGCTTCCTCTTCCTACCAATAAAGTGCAAGTGTCTTACACACAGGCTGTTTTCTTGTAGGCCATTTCCATGCATTATAAAAGTGTGCAGCTGACTACTTCAGTTCCAGGTTTTGAAGCTGGTGTTTTGAAGCTTGCATGGAAACTGCTTTATGAAACTCATGGGGGTGTTTTTGCTTCTCTTCTAGCTGGAACATTACATTCAAGAGGAAGGCAAAGTCTTTCACTGCATTCTAGCTGTGGCACAGAGGCAGTATGTGACAATATGTGAATGTCTCGTTTTGTTGAATCTTTTGCTAATAGGGAAATCTGCAATGACTGCCCTACTGCAGAAGGAGCCTAATCCAAAACAGTATTGAAAACTTGACCTGAAGTCTGTGTTTTCCTAGGTAAAATTGCTGTAACTCATTGACTTGATTGGTACTGCTTTGGGATTTATGTTACCAACATCTGAACTTAAAGTGCAAGAAATGTATAAGTATTTTGTTTCAGTGCAGAACAGTTGGTGTTAGTTTAATCACTGTACAATTAGAATCTGATTGCTTTCTGAAGCTGTTTGGGATCCTTCATATATATAAGAAAGGGATACTAGGAAATAACTTGTTAAGTACCACTTAATATTGATTTTCTTCAGTAGCATTTCTGTCACTTCATAGCTGTTCTTCACGCTTAATGGCTACCCGGTTACACTGCAAAGGCATATAACAACATTATTAAAAAAACCCACAACTGCACAACTCCATCTCAGGATGTTGATATTTAATCATTCCTAGTTTTGCTGGTGAAGTCCTAATGAGCTTTGTTTGAATTGAAAATTTGTTCTCCCTGTGTGCTGAAATTACATTGCTGATCTGCAAAATGTTGTAGATTCTCAAGTGGCCTACACAAAATACATTTTCCACACACCAGCAGCAGAATATTATTGTTGTAGGATGTGCTGGAGGGGGAGCCTTCATTTTAG
Organism: Psittacula echo; assembly: GCF_963264785.1. Taxonomy (NCBI): domain Eukaryota; kingdom Metazoa; phylum Chordata; class Aves; order Psittaciformes; family Psittacidae; genus Psittacula; species Psittacula echo. The sequence goes on along the minus strand of NC_137735.1, from coordinate 48,640,633 downwards.
CCTCATGAAATAATTGTTTATATATACCCTTGAGCAACCAGCTGCAAAAAATGAAAAAGATGAATCTTTTGAAGGTGCTGTGGGGATGAAGATTTTATGTGTGAATTCAGTAACTTTAAAATTTATTCTAAAGTGTGGTCTTTACAGATCTAAGTACTGATCTTCTCATTTTAAAAACAGACTCATAAAACACTCTGGCAGTTACTTGATTCTATGGGTGATTCTATTGAGTAAGTAGACTGCAATATGATATTGGGGAAAAAAAGAAGTGTGGACTGATATTTTGCTGGTTTGTGAATGTCATAGCATCTTCAGTGAATGTAAGAGAACATTTGAAAGCTGGAGTTTGATCGATTGCTGAAGGGCTGTAAATTATGATAGAAGATGAGGGGCACTTTGTTAACCAAGGAAATATTTCAGTTCTAAGCCCTCGAAGGTCACGACATGGGGAGAACTCTTTCAAAAGCCAAAGAAATTTAAATGCTTCTGAAAACAGTTTAGAAAATTCAGCTTGACTTTTTGCTGTTCATGAATGGCAAGACAGAAACTTTATTTTGCTGTTATTAAGGAAGTAATGGGTAGGTGTCATCCCAGGGGGAGTTCAAAAAAAGTATTATGCCTGAGAGGAACAACTTACTTTCTGGCTTCTCTCCTTGTTTTAAGGGGACATTATCAATCTGTTTTACCTTTCAAAATTGTGTCAGCTGCATGGCAAAGTGTATTTCAAGATGGGAACTAAAGTCTTTTTACTGAAGTAATTTTAAATGCATTCTGGAATCAGTTCCCTCCGTACCAAAGATCTGTGAAGCTGGGATAAAATAGGTGAGGAATTTGCTGTATCCTCTATTACTTTTCTTTGTGGACAGGGAGGCATAAGCACAGTCCTAGTCTTAGTTGAGATGCAAAAGAATCTGCTGGCGCCCAAATATTGTATTCAGCTTGGGATAGCCATTGGCTAGATGCAGAGTTGGAGGTTTAATCTTGGAGAAATAAAATAGGATAGCAGTCTTTGAGAAACCAGAATTATTCCAGTTCCAGAGGAGGAAAGGATGTAAAAAGTGTATTTGAAGAAAATAAGGAATTTTTATTAATTTATTTGCAAAAAGAGATTAATTTCTGGGAATATTTTGACTAGTGATCATGTTCAGCATACCTAATGAGTTTTTGTCCATTTCTGCTGGTTTTTTATGTCATGTTTCCATACATCTCCTTTACCCAGTTTGTGTCCCTTACAGGGGCAGAGTGGCTGTCATCCCTGGAAATACTTCTCTTGCATTTGGTCACTTCAGAATAAGGTGGCATCAGGAATCCAATGTCTCCTGACATTTTGAACATGTTTACTGCTAGTAAGTTTAAATTCTTGTAACATTATTTCAGAAGAACTAACATATGAATTACTGGCTGCTAATCTTCAGAATTTGACTTGCTGGTTCTACATATACAGCTATGGTAATAAAAAGTGGGAAATAATTCCAAGAACAGCAGAGCTGATAAAGTCTCTGCCAAAGATGGAAGCTGTGCAGTTCCCCAGTCGTCTGTGTTGACCTCCCCATGCACCCCTTGACTTCTGCCTCTGTTCCAAGGTTGTAGTGATGTGGGCTTTTGACTCTTAGAGCTGTTGTTAAACTGACTTGCTTTGTGAACTGAAGTACAAAATAAACATGCTAAGGTTGTAGGGCAAGGGATAGGATATTCCTTCTGTTGGAAACTATGTACTGTTCTACTGGCTCACCCCATCTTTTGGAGCTATGCTTTTAGTAAAATTTCTATCAGGAACTGTTTTGTCCTGAAAGGATAGAACTGACGTTAGAAGGATAGAACCGATGTTAAGGTGAATTGCTAATCTTTGTGTATTAAAATTCATAGCCTAGAAAGCTTTGTTGTGTCTTTAATCTTAAAACTGTGTGCCTGGGTTCTGTTTTCCTTTCATTGGTGTAAATCTACCTTCATTGAAAGTAAACCTAGCATGCATCTGGAAAGAGAAATCCAGACTGTTTAATGAAACCCAGTTGAAGAAATCCAGTGAGTCAAACCAAGATGAATGAACATGTGGGAAGCAACTGTGGAGAAGAGAATAATATACTACAAATTGAGAAATATAAACAAGTAGAAGGACAGTAATGAAGTGCTTGCACAGGCTAAGCCAATTGCTTAGAGCTAGGTGCCCAACAATAGTTAATTTGAGAGATGAATCTATTGTCCTGTTGCATTGCTTTCGTGAAAGAAACGAGAAAAACTGGTCTGGAACTTTCAAAAGGCAAGGCAGCAGCTGGATCAGTATCATGAATGACCTTCTTCAGAAACTGGGAGGGGGAAAAAAACCAAGCCAAACCAAAACCCAAAAAAATAACCTGACAGCCTTGGAGCTGAGTTGCTGATGCTTTTTATGAATGCTTTGTTTTTTTCTCTTATAATGGAAATTTTTTGCGTTGTTTGCATGGTTATTTTACAAACATGTACTCCAGAAAACCGCCTGAACTGGTATAGGGCAGTGTATCTTAATCTGTCTTCTACAGTGAAGACTGGGTAGGTCATGGAAGTGCATCTGTTCTATGTATATAAAAATATGTGGTGTTCTTTTTTCAGAATATATTGAGTAGCATGTTATGAACAATAAAATAGCTGAGCTTGTATGATCTCTGTTGGCATGTTTCCTTTACTATGTCACCATTAGTGTTTACAAAAGTTCTTAAATATTCTGAAACACTTTGGGCTTTGAATCTAATTGAAACAAGCCCAGTGCTGGATGCTTATTGAGGAGGACATAGACTCCCATGCCCCTATTCCCATCAAACTATAGAATTTATGTATTGTGTGATATTTGTTTTATGTCTTTTTTTAAAAAAAAAAACCCAAAACCCCAAATCTGTCTGGTATTCCCTCTTTCTTGAGCCTCTTGATGAAGATTGCATACAAAAGCAGTAAGCATCTCATGATGTAGAATAACTGTCTTAAAATTATTTTAGGGGGGAGTGGCTGGAACAACTGATCCCTGCAAGTGGGATTCCCACTTACCAAATTCAGGAGTGAGATGATTTCACAGTATTCCTTCACATCAGCATATTCACAGCCTGAGCAGGGTGCACAGCCAGGATGTTATTTGTGCAAGTGATCAAATGACAACTTCTATGTCTCCAAATTGCTTCCCAGGTGGATGTTTAGCAGTTACAAAGAGTAGCCCAATCTGTGATCTTTCTAGGACCCCATTTTTAAAGGAGATCAGTATGCACATTTCCCATCTCCTAAACTGTTTAAGCAAGCATCAATTACAGGCCTAAGTGTTGAGTTTTGAAATACCATTTTTGTGTGAGTCAGGAGAACAGTGGTTAGGTAAAGGCATGTCTGCTGTGGTTAATTTTTTTATTTACCACAACTTTGACTCAGCATCATTCCCTGCCCCTGACTCCTGCATAATGAATAGCAAGAGGGCGTTGACAGAAAAAGAATCTGTCCCTGGGGACGTGCTGTGTTTGTTTGTTGGCACATAGATAATTATTTTCCAACCCTAACTATTCTATGATTCTATGATTTTCTTGCTCATATGTTTACGTTTATACTGAAGGTACTCTTTAAAGCTTCTTGTACTCCTGAGTGTCAGTATTTTTAATCTATCACTATTCTATTGCCATTCATCTATTTTCATGATGCATAGCATAGAGACATGGTAAAAAGACTGAAAATGTATCTTGGGCTGATCGAAAGAATATATTCTGTTTCCGATATGATAAAAATAACCTTGGACTTGCTGTGCTTATACTACATCTCTGTATATTTTCATTATTTTCTTTTTTCTCTTATTTATCAGTTATGGTAAGAAAAATCACTCAGCATATCCCATCTGTATCTTGCATTCAAGGACTTATGCACTTTTCAATAAACTGCATATATGATTCTGAGTTTTGGATAATAGGAAATGAAAGGCGAAATGAAATGGCTACTGAGTTTTTAGAACTGAATAATTCCCTGACCAAGTTACGCAGTGACTTCAAGTTAAAAATTAACAGCATGCTGTACTTGGCATTTTAATAATGCATAGTAAGGTGGGCCCATGTCTGGGGTTTTGTTTGGATGTTGTTGTTGGTTTTGTTTGCAGGCTTCTGGATTTTTTTATTCAGTGGTGGATTTGTTTTGTTGTGGGTTTCTTGTTGTGTAATTGTTCAGGGTTTTTTTTTTTCTCCCTCTTGCTTTGTTGTCTCCTTTATTTCTGTAGGTCTTTTTCCACTGAGACCTTGTGCTGGTTCTGCTTCTGTTGGTTTACTTCTGTTGTACCAAAACCTGTACAAATTCTGCATTTATTGAATTCATGTAAGGCTTCTGCATTGATGGTGTGTGGGTAGCCATGGTGAGATGGTCGCTCGTTCTAACTGAAAAATTGTAGTGAGCAGCTGCCCCTTACTTTACTAAGCTCGCTGGTATCGTCACATCCCAGTGGCACTGGTGCAGGCTGTGACTTTTGTCATGGAACTTAAAATGTTTAGGGGGTTTTGGGGATGGGGGTGTGTGTGTGTGTGTGCAGGGAGGAGAGGGTAAAAAACCCTGACTATTTGTGCCTGGCCTGCTCCTTGATACACCTCTCTTGGATTTTACCTGTTTTATTTTTATCACTCACACAATATGTGCAGCAGTATGACAGGTTGTCTTCAGGAGATCAGACACCAAATGACTGAACAATTTAAAACATTATTCTAGATATACAGGAATTACTGTAAGAAAATTGCCCTGATCATTGTTATAGGTAGTTTTGACAGAGTGAAAGAAATGCATAGATACAAGTAAATCATGACTGAAAAGAGAGGGTCTCAGCTATATGCAGAATATATCTGCATTAATCCTGTTTGGTGAGCCTGGACTGGAAGTTTCTGCCAGTTAGAGCACATGGCAAAAATACCTTTTCATTGTGGGGGCAGGAGGGAAGGGGGAAGGGGAATAGTTCATTGCACTGGGGCGTTATTTGAACTGTGGTATGCAAAGTGGGAAAAGACTGTATTCCTTTTTTAAGTCCTAAGCTTGAGCTGATGGTGCTAAACTTTGTTCTACCTCTTCAGTCTCCCTGCTATGTATGAAAGCACCTGCCAGCATAAGAGGCTGCTGGCTAAGCTGACCCTGACAAAGGGCTCTGTTCCCATCCTGGCTGAGAAGGAGAGCAGCATGTGGAAGGAATTCTGGGTTGGTAAAAATAAAAACAGCTCTGACTCCTTAGCTATAACTACAGATTCTTTGCTGTGGTTGTTTCCTGTAGGTTTTGATGAGTCAATTGAATGCTTAGGATGTTCATGCAAGTTGGTACTGCAACACCTCAGAACCACAATTATCGGCTCTTAACTCGGTTTTGTCTGAAGCTACTTGATACTTTGGCAAAGTGCTCTACAGAATGAGGATTTTGGTAGTTAGAGTGTGTACCTTGAAAAATGGGGTGTGAAAGGGGGAGCCTTGAAGGAAGCGCTATAGTAACAAATTAAAAAAGACCTTTTATAGTTTTTCTATTCTGATCCAAGAAAGGGGAATCAAGTGGCCATTAAACTGAACAGGGCATATTTCCCTGGGTGAGAGACCAAGCCTTGTATCAGAATTATGCACGAAAAAGTAACAAAACACACTATGGGATTCTTGAATATGTTAAAACTAAAAACACTGCTGTAAGATACTCTATTTGTACAGACACTGATACTTCAGTGTTAACGAAACACCCTTGAGGTAGTGACTGTAGCACTGGAAATTAGATGTGCTGCTGTTGCCTTTAATGTCAATAATGTCCTTGTCAGCTGGCCTGCTTGCTGCTTGTTAACCTTAATATGTGAAACTGCACTAGAGCTGCCATTCAGCTCCTGTATGTGCTTTAGTCTGACTTCTAAATTTAACTGAGCCAGAGAAATGGTGTCTTTTTACTTCTTTTGTTCTTATTCTCAGGATACTTTCTGAACTGTCCAAATGTGCTGCACCTGCATTCATATACAATGTAGTAGAGAGCTACCCAGTAATGCACTGCAGGCTTAAATTTGCCTTGCTGACACAGAACATTTTTGGTCATCCAAAAATTAAAATTGGGTACACGCATATGAATTTTTATCTATCCAGCTTAATTTACATGTGATGTGCTTGATAGGTCTACTTGCAATCTGGATGCAAACCCAGCTATAATGGCCCAGGTTTTGTTGTATATACAGAGTAGAATAACATCCTGATTTGAGTAATCTTTTACACAATAAAAACGTTTTTGCTGTAAAGTCATCTTTTACAGGTAAGCAGCACTGAAATTTCACACTTTGCTTTTCTTCTGAGCCTGCTACTCTGTGTAGGGGTTAAGGAATTTCAAGCAGCAGTTAGGTTGGATCACTGGGAAAGCCCCAGTGATCTGCACAATAAGCAAAGAAAGGCGGTGTTCAAGGCCAGGTTGGATGAGGCCTTGGGTGGCATGGTTTAGCAGTTGGCATAGTTTTAGCAGGTGTCCCTGCCCATGGCAGGGAAGTTGGAACTAGATGATCTTAAGGTCCTTTCCAACCCTAACTATTCTATGATTCTATGATTATTGTGCAGTAGGCTTTATATCTGATTAAATAACTTCATAATTTATATTGTGCAAAACTTTTTAATCCATATTGACCATACATGTGGAGTGTCAGTTCACAACTGTGCATCACCAGGTTATCTGGACTGTGCACTATAGATCTATAGCAACCATGCTATAGATCCAGAAACACCAGTTTAGGTGTGTCAGAGTTGGCATGGCAGGGGAGAGCACTACATTGAATCTGGCTCTAATGTTTCCAAAGTCAGCGTGTCTCTGATAATGGTGAAGCCAGTTGTGCCTGACACAGAACCAAAGTTAATAAACAGTTGCTGTACAGAACCACCTTGGGCATGTGTTCCTGGAATGGAAAGCACTGGGAGGCACAGCACAGAGATGTCTGTTCTGCCTAAAGTCAGCTCAGCTTCATTTGCAGTCATTATTAGTTCTTATTCTGCTGTATGAAACTGGGTATCATGTGAAGCTTGCTTAATACTAAGTTTTGAGAAGATTTGTTGTAGTGTAATATAGCACCATGGAAAACATGGGCTTGGTCTGGGAATGGTACCACATCTGACACGTAAAGCACTCATGTTGAAGCAAAGCGTTTTGCATTGCTGTCACTTGGATCATTGTGCAGGAGACAGTTTGGATCAGTAATAGTGGTACTGAGCCAAAGCTAATAAAATTAAGTCAGTATTACTGTGGACTGTTGTTACTTCTTGGGTTCATCTACTCCCTGTTGGCTTGAAAACAAAATACAGGTTTTGTGTTTGGAATTACTTGTGGTTTTTGTAGCAGGACTGACTTTTCTGGTATTTTCAGGTATGAGCTTGGAAGATGGAAGTTGCAGGAGAAAATTCAGCCGAAGTGGAATTTATGATTAGTGTTTGGATACCTCTCTTAATTGCTTAGTGTTTCTATCTAAAATTATCAAAGGCTTATTTCAGACACTTTAGCTGGGTGCTCAATTGTCATAGGAACATTTCAAGTATTAGTGCACATCTTAAATTATTCCAAAGAACCAAGCAGATATCCCCACTGGCTCCGTTGCAAATGTGCTTTAAGATGCTGAATACTTGAAGGTCACTTCGTATTTCTAGCTTGCACTTTATCAGCAAGATGATTTGTAAAATGTAAATGTAGTTGACACCTTTGCCTGGAATTTGAAGGCTTTGCCTAATTCTGTTCCTTCCTGCTAATTTGTCCACTAGTCAGTTGCTTTTCATCTGATCAATTTGTATTTCAGAAGTCATACCAGCAGCATTCATTTTTCACAGACTGAGATATTTCTCTGATACCAGCAGACATTGTTAAACTCATGATCTCAAATGGGATACTGAATGGAGACCCCATGTAAGAGGCTCACTGCCCAAATGTTTTTGAAAAATTAGCTGACTTATATAAGCAGTCAAACTTTTGGCATTCTTTATCATACCTGTGCTCTCCAGTGGCACCTTTCCCTAGTCCAAATATTGGGAACTGTCTGCATAGTCTTGGCTAAGCATGGCTTTTTATGGATGCTTTTGTCTTTCTGTTGTTGTACTGTGCATAGCTTTCAGAACTCTGTTTTGATCCTACATTGTATTCCTATAGTGCTGCTTCAGGGGAATGGATACAACATAGAGGTAGAGATACCCAATTCCTGCATTGTTTCCATAGCAGAGAACTGTCAACTCGTGCTTTTCTTTCTTTTTATTTATTTTTTAATTTAATTTCTCTTACTTCAAATCATCCAAACCCCTTGATACCTCTTGTCTGATTATGGCAATCTTGCAAATTAAGCTCCTCCAATAAATCTCATAGCAAGAAGCTTTCCTAAAATTACTAGTAACAGTAATGCTGATGTTCTAGTTGTCACTGGAAGATGTTTTAGTTAATTCGAAGTGCCAGATCTTATATTGTCAGCTATAAGAATTGTCAGGATGTCAGGAAAACTGTAAGGAGAGATTGGTCCACTAAGATACGCCACTAGCTATAGTTCTTTTTATATTATTTATACTTTATATTATTATATATTTAATATGATATATATATAATATTATATTTTTATACTTCTTGGATACAAGTTGTCATTAAACTGTATGAATTGTTTATGTTTTCTACTGAAAAAGTTATGTTTTTAGAAGTGGTTCTGATAGTAGATTCCAGTAGGACAGAGGATCTTGGAGATGACAAGCAGAATGAAGCTGATTATAACAGCATGTTTCAAAATAATAACTATATTAGTGTCATCTTCAAAAGCTAATGGAATGAAAAAATTGTGGAGTTTTGTTGTGGCGGGTTGTCTTTTTTTTTTTGACTCCTCTGTCTGATAAAGGCAGCCTCACTATTAAATTGTTTTGAGTATCTTTGACTGTTTTATCTCAGAAATGAGATTCAGCTGGTGAATGGAGGGAAAGATTGAGGCTATACAGATGGAGCATTTAGGGAGGATTTCATTCACGTGACAGTGGGGTGTCACTGTTTGAATGAGTTAAGAACAATAAATTATGCATGTCACATTTTTTTTACAGTATGGAATATATTAAGAGGTTCTAAAATACTTAGTAGAGAGTGGAAAGTAAGCTGGATTTTATTGACTGATAGGTTCCACAAGGCTACTTTCTAAAACTTTCAAACCATGCTTTCAAACCATGGTGCTGTTCTCCATGCTTTCCTGGCATTCTCCTGTGGAGAATCAAGTTAGTTCTTGAATAATTCTTAATTAAAACAACTTGCTTAAGAAAAGCAGGCTCTTATTTAAGCAGCATTCTCTCTGGAGAGCAGCGTGGCCCAAACATGTCAATATTTTGAAAAGCTTGTCTCTCAAGATCAAATTCTACATGAGTCTCTGTTACGGTAATCTATTGTTTTGAGGTTGGATTTGATTAATGCTAGTACTATAAAATGTCTTTAAGGCTTTGTGGCATTTTCATGCAAGTGAATAATAATACAAGCATGAGGGTGGAGAAGGGTGTATGCCAGACTTATTTTCCATGAAAATTTAGTAAAGAAAATATATGCAGCTTTCTCTGGCATTGAAATTCTATAAATTGAGCCTATGAAGAATTAAAAAGATCAGAGAGAAAGGGATTTGGTTAGAGCTGGGCTGGGTTAGTTTTGTGCCTAGATCTTTGTGCTGTGACTCTTAGGTTTCCTTTTGGTTGTTTTGAGTTCAAAGAGAGATGTGAAAAAACATTTTGTCGTGGTTTAAGCCGGTCGGCAAGTCAGCCACACAGTTTCTACTCCAACCCACCCCCCCCCGCCCCCTCCCCGGAGGGATGGGGAGGAGAATCAAAAGAATGTAACTCCCTCGGGTTGAGATAAAAACAGTCCAGTAACTAAGGTATAACACAAATTACTACTGCTACCACCAATAATAATAAGAGAAATAACAAGGGAAGAGAATATGATACCACCCGCCGAAAACGAGCCTGACAGAGCAGAGAACGTGCCCTTCCGGGAAACTCCCAGTTACATCCCCGGGCATGACGTGCTGTGGTATGGAATATCTCTTTGGCTAGTTTGGGTCAGGTGTCCTGTCCCTGCTTCCTCCTGGCTTCCTCTCCTCCCTGGCAGAGCATGAGACTCACAAAGTCCTTGGTCAGGGTAAACATTCTGACCAGCAACTGAAAACATTGCCTTTATCAGTATTATTCCCAAGCCGAAAGTCAAAACCACAGCGCTGCACCAGCTACTAAGAAGGAGAAAAAAGTGACTGCTGCTGCTGAACCCAGGACACATTTATGTCCAACAAAAGAAGGGGCTACAGCTGCCAAAAATAAGGAAAAAATCCATGTGGGTTACAAGAGCTGACCTGAGCTGTCCCTTTGCTTAACCTGTCATTGACTCTGCCATTGCACTTGACAAGGGGAGAATACCCCTGTCATGAGGTGCTGAAAGTGCTTGAGGCTTCCAAACTGCTTTAACTCGGATTGAGGATAGCGGTTTTCACAAACCACTTGGATCCCTGCTGTTATCGACCACTTGGAGGAGGTGGCAGACCTTCACCCAGAGTATTGCACCTCTCTCCTAAGTAAATACATAGACTGTTGCAGAACTACAGATTTCTGAATGTGTGTTGTAGATACCTCTTAATATTTCATGCGGACTCTATCTCTTATAATCCCACAATGTAGCATACTATTTTGGGAATGTAAGATGTATGTGAAATGAATTCAGTAACTATCCCAAAAATGTAATGTGGGAAATAATATCTTGGTTTGTCCTGGCCACAGCAGGGCAGCCTTACATCCTATAAATGGGATATATATATAGTTTGTGCTGCTTTCCACAGGGATGGGAATGTGGACGTGTTTTTAAACAAAATTTTTTAAGGTGTGCTGTTCTGCTACAGGCTGTAGACTTCCTCTATGCTTCTCTGCTTTTTTTTCCAATACTGGTGCTGTTGGTTTTTGTCATGGCAATAAATACAGCTCTCTAACATTCAGTTTTTCAGCACATACTCTGCTCTTAATGAATGTGATCATTTACACAGTGTCACTGTAGTATTGGCATGCTAAATAATTTAGTGAGCTGTGGCAGGTAGATAGCTCTGTGGTGTCTATGTTACTATGGCAATATATTTGCTTAATGTAAATATTAATCGTTCTGACCGTATGAATCTCAGGGCTTCTGACATTATTAGCTGTGTTTGGGAGGTGGGAATCAGCATATCTCAAAGAAAAGTTGTTTTGGAAATATTAATAGTTTAAAGATTACTTTCTCCTTTTCATAATTTCTTCTGCTTTCTGACTGAGCTAAGTGATCTATTGATTACAATGAACAGAGCAGAACATTTCTCCCATTTCTTTATCATGAAATATATAACTGTATTCTGATCCTCTAAAAATTCAGCTGACTGAAGTGAAAGGGAATAGGATCTTGAGGTCCATCAGCTTTGCTCTCATTCACAGAGGCAAGGCAATTCAAGAAACATAAGAAATAAAATCAGACTTGGAAGAAAAACTCTGGGATATTGGATCTAGTTCCACAGCTTGAAAATTAAGCTAAGTGTGAGAGGCTTTTCTGTCCCCTTTTTGGGTGCTGTCAGGTATAGAATTACTTAAGAAAGCCCTCATTTGTCTGAAAATTAATGTGTAAGCAATATGTCAATGAAGTATGTTTCTGAAATGTTTATGTAGATTCTATGATTCTAATCTGTTTTTGTGGACCATTTCCAGGGAAAAGGAACTACCTTTTGCAAAGTTGTCTGAAAGGCTAGCTTATTCCTGATTTTGTGAACTATTCCTTGTCTGTTTGATCTGCCAGCTCTCTTGAGGCAACAAGTAGAAGTGGTAAAAGAATAAAATCATTCACCTTTTCTAAGTATGATGTGGCATCACAATTCATCAGTTGATAGTCTATATAAAACTTCAGTCACTTCAACCCTTAAATGATGAATGTACATCAGTACTATTCATAACATTTTATGTACCATTTTAAAACTTGTTACAAGCCTAAACTTAAGATCAATGCTGAAAAGACTTGGCTGGAATGTGCTCCCTCCCTGTTTTTGAAATTTTCTCCCTGAATTGTCTCCAACTGCCAAACATCTGTAATGTAGGAGAAAAAAAAAGCATTACAAGCAGTCTTTTAATTATTTGTAGGGTAGATAATACTGGAGGGTTCTGTGTGCTGCATTCTGACCTCAGTGCTCAGCACCTCTCTGTTTGGCCCATTAACTGTCAAAAAAGAAATGATAAAAAATACAGTAGTAGCCAAGAACAGACTTCTGAGTTCTTTGTGCTTCACAGAAGAGTCTTTGCTGAACTTGCGTAAGTGTTCTTTATTTTTCCTATCTTTGAGATGATAAAACTTTTGCTGTCAGTTTTTGCATGTAAAGTAATGCCCCTTATTGGCTAGGAATACAAACTGGAGTTGTTAGTTGCCTTTTCATAGCACTGTTGCTCACAAATGCTAGTTTGGAATTCAAGTTAACCTAGGAAAATTAATTATTTACCACATCTTTTCCTGACAAGGCTGCCTGTGGGAATACTGTGCTGCTGGCTGTCTGTAAAAAATATAATATGCTTTAGATGCATCTGTTGTTTATAGATGCAGGGAAGTATTGAAGCATTTAGATTCAGAATACCTACTAAGTATTAGCATAGTTGAAAGAGTAATTGGAGCAGCTTCTCTGATTATTCTTTAAGTAAACAAGCCATACTCACAAAATACCTAGGGAAAAGCCACGTGTACTGCAGTACATTGAAGGAAAAAGACTGCAGAGCCACTCTGTCCTCTGTGGAAAGAACCTGTGTAGAGAGAGGAACTCCTGTGGGATCAGGCTGGCAGGACTTTCCCTTGGGGAAAGAGGCTTGATGACTTTGCTTTTTCAAAGTCACAAGTATCTATTTTCAAGACAGTTGAGAGGGATCCTCTGAGTACGCAATGCTCCTTTCCAGGTTTGGCTTCAGAGCGTGACACATGCAATAGGAACCGCATGTAGAGCACGAGGAGTTCTTTTGACATAACTCATGCTACCAGTAGCTGAAAGAGTCTGGTGGAGCTCATCTGCCTTGGTGGTTTTGTGGCACTAAAACCTACCACTGAAGTGGACTGCTCTCTTTCTGGTTTTTTGCGCCTGGCTACAGCATGGACTTGGCAATACAAGTGTATACCAGTGGATTCCTGCAACCAGAAATGCAGTGGAATGCTTCACATCAGAAACATGTTCTGTTTCTGAGCTACACTGCATTTCTTTGCTTCTACTGCTGAAATCTGGCATGCCTGTATTTTAAAGCTGGGCTGAAGAACGTCTAATGAGTTGTATTACAAACTGAATGTTTAAATGGGGTGATAAACTGAAAGGAACAAAAGTACATTCCAAAAAGCAGTTGTGTTTAATGCTTCACACATGATTTGCTTAGCTAGCTTCTTTTATTGTCACACTATAAATGTCTTTTCACTTTCCCCACAGAAGAAAAAATTCTAGTAGCTCTCCAATGCTTTTTTTTATGTGCATAATGAATGTTTTCTTTTGAGAATTACCTTATAATTAAGCAGTGAAGTTGTTCTATCTGTAATGGCTTTATGCTCTTTGTTGTAATTTTTTTTTGTATATTTTACTTTGAAAAGGTAATGATGGCTGCTGTGCAGTCCTGTGCCTTTGATGGCTCTCCTCGTGGAAGGAGAGCTGGTGCTGCTCTTGTGTTGGAATGAGGAGGTCCCAGAGGAACTGTGCATCTTAAGCTTGTGCTTATCAGACATTCTTTTTGGACTGGCACATGACTGACACTGGTTACTGATGATCCATGGATAGCTGGCACATAATTACCCCCTGTCTTGCCGCCATTCCATTGTTGTCACAGGACAGATACATTGCAGAGATTAAAATGGAGAGAATGTTCTGGCCCTTGTCCTCTTATGTTATCTTTAAAAATGGTCGTTGTCCATGTAAGTGCTCACATTAGATAGATGTGGCATAAAAATGTGTAGGATAGTGTAAGGCATAAATTGTATTTTCAGTATCCTTTTCAGTAAGTGGTGGGTAGTTTATAGTAATCTGTGTAGCTTTGACAAGAGATGGTGAAAAAGGTGAGTAAACCCAAACGATTATGGTCTCCAGGGTTTTTTTTTTGTTAATTTTATCAGTACCTCACTGCTTTTTTTGTTAGGAATTAGAGAGTATATGTCAAATGTAACCTCATATGTTGTAGATACAAAAATACTTGCCACTTGGTCCTTCCTGTTACTGCATTAAGATAGACAGATATAATTGAAATCATAGTGACAAGCAGTGTTTACCTACTCTTGCATTGTTAGAACATGGCTTTGGGTTTTCAGAAGAGTCAGGGAAAAGGTGCATGAGTCTAGTGCTTTCTCACAGCATGAGCTCGACAGGTGTTTATTTCCAGGTGCAGAACACTTAACTGCCAGAGCTACAGTAATACTAAAGGATGTGATTCTAATGTGCTACTTGGTTATTATAGTTTAATGCCACTCAGCTTTATAATTAGCTTTACTAGACGTTATTAATAAGTGGGTTTGATATTCAAACCGTGGTGTTGGAGTTAAGTGTGCCAATGAACCTTATCAGTGGAGCAAAATGTAAATTTTAACTCATTTATCTCATTAGTCTTTAATAAGGCTTTGCTTCACAAATCATGGCTGCATCATCTGCTGATTATATCCTCTGATCCTAAGCGAAAGAGCACTCTAATAATAGCCATACGTTGCATGAAACCCTCCCACTGGTGTTCTGAAACACTGTATTTTTCACTTCGTTTAGAGGGCCTTGATTGTGTCTTATCTTTTCTGCACAATGCCAGAATAGAGAAAGGAAGGTGAGAATTCATTACTTGAAGGCCCTGGGTTTAGAAACATTTTGCCAAGTAGGATTTTCTGATGGGGGCTGTAAGTCTTAAGTGTGTTGTCTGAGTCTGGTGCATAGGGACTCTGAGAGTTTTCTGGGCAGTTAAAACAGTCAGACTGTCAACTGAATAATGATGACTTGCTGCTTTAATAATAATCAGGGCTTTCCAAAAGTCTGTTGCTCTCATCTTAAGGGAGAAACTGAGCTGAGTGATTTGCCTTAGGCGCATGTAAAAGGGAAGAGAATTGGAGGAGAATGTTAAGTCTGCTGGCTTGAACTCTTGCATGTAGGCAGTTATCACCATGGCTTGTGATGATGCTCGTGTCCCCAGCATGCAAGTAAGAGGGAATTGAACAGATTTGAGGGAATTCTTCTAGCAAGTCTCATTAATGCTTTTTTTTCCCCAGCAAATTGCTCATACAGGCTTGTCTTAGTCCAAATAAACTTGTTCAATCTATCTAGAAACTTTCAAGCTTTGAAAGTTTCCCAGTAAATGTTTAAGATTCAGTGACTGTGAATGAACATGCTTGGTTCTGGTGTCTGAGGCAACAAAACTCAGTCACTCCACTTGTAAGCTGATTTGGTTCATGTCTGCTTCCATGTCTTTATTTTGAAATATTTACACTAATCTTCTCAGGTTGAGTTCTTAAATGATTGCATCTCTTTCTATAGCAACGTTAAAATAGTACTTCAGATGTATCTGAAACAGTCCATCATGAGAGAATCTGTTGTTTAAATGGTAGCTAGCATTGCAAGATTAATCTCTTTTGTTACCATCCTGTGTTAAATTGATACTTAAAACCTACTGTAGTACTCTTGAGGGATGTGAGATGGGACAGCTGCTGTAGCACTGTATTTCAGTAGCAGAAGCTACAGCCCTCATGGGTTCATAGAGCCCATTGACTGCTTCTGGTGGTAGGTTTGCTATGCTAGTAGTCATCCATCATGATACTGTCGTTTTTTTGCATTGATCATATTGATGGTTGAGGTGGTAGACTGATAACACTGTCACAAGGAGAACTCTCTGGTCTTACCCTTGTCACAGAAAACCACTCATATTGGACTCCCAGTCTTGCTGACTTAGAGGATGGAGAGGCATTGCCACAACCCCATCTGTGCATGTTGAATGTAGCAGGTTTGAATTTTCAAGTGTTAGCAACTTTGGGGACTGGTTCTTTCCATTTAGGCTGATTGTTGTGCTATGTATAATTGCAGGCGGATGCGCTTCTGGTACACTTGCTCCTGAAGAGAGGTTTTCTACCATTCTGCATTAATTTCTCATTAGTCATATATGTTTGGTTTAGTGCTGACTTACTAATAACATCATTTATTTTTAGTTAGTTATTTAGTGCAGTGGCTTGATTGTATGCAAATTCTCCCATAAAGTCAATGAAGGGCCTCCTGAGACATTGTCTCTCAACACAGGAGGTTAAAGTCCTTCATAGTTCAGGTATGCTTGAGAACAGCAGGAATATCTGAATATATGAGTGGAGAGGCAATGTATTCTCAAACAGTATTGAAATGCTTTATTATTGAAGTGGCCATGGCATGAATTATGATACAAGTAAAATGGTGTCTGTAGGGAGAGATGAACTTGGAGATAAAACAAAGTATAGAGATGGCAACATGTCGTGACAGTAGAAATACTGTAAGTTTTGTTCCAGCAGAGGGATAACTGGTAAGCAGTGTAATAGTTTTGCATGTACTAAAGTACTTCCGTAACTGATACATCATAACAAAAAAATGATTTGACATACACTTCCTAATTCTCAGCCTATTTCCCCTTTTAATTGAGAGGTTGGAAAAAATACTCTTAAGTTTGTAATTCAGTGTCAGACCCCATGTCCTCAGGAACAAAGTTGGAAGTCTTACTTCTAAACGTACTATGGTTACGGCTGACTAATGTTGAAGGCCTATGCATACAGACAGACTATCTCACGATCTTCAAACTGTTGCTGCCTTCAGCATGTGCTTCTCCTTTGGAGCTCTGTGACGACTGGTACTTCACCTGTGACTTTGTATAAGGCTCAGTTTGTGATTTTGGATAGCACATTTATTGCTAATTTTCAAGAAGATCATAAAGATAGATTGATAAATTTAGGATGAGGAAAATGTGAGGAGAGGTACTGGGTTTCAGGCATGGGAGATAAAGAGTACACCGCAACTATTTGGGGGGGAAGTATCGGTGTACTGCAGCTTCTGACGCCTGGACAGCCAGACAGAAGGACAGCAGTCGATGTGAGGAGCAGCAGGGTTCCTAAAGAGGTACAGAGACACTCCCTACTTTTGGAGGTGTGCAGGCAAGAATAAGAACAGCATATTATTGGGTGTAACCTGTGCTTTCCCATGCCTGTAGAAGTCTTCTTAGGTGTTGTAAAATTAGATGGGAGAGGCTGTGGTTTCACGTTTAGTTGTCTGTACCAGGAAGGATTCCTGCTAGGGCTGACATCCAACTGTCATCTTTACTAGGCTTTCAGTATTGATCATTCCAAGTTTTTTAAAGTTTAATTAGTAATTAAATTTTATTTTTACCAGTTTCTGATATTTACCTTACCTTTTGGTAGATATTGTTCTCCTGCAACATAGTAAAGTTCCATGTTTTTCACAGCACTCCCTTTATGGTATATAGTCTTCATTTGCAATTTGGAAAGGGCTGTTATTTACCTTGTTTTACCTTCCAGGGTTTGAAAGCTGCTAGTTTATCTTCATTCCTCCCTGGACTAGAAAGACACCTGTATTTCTATTCATGTTTTACCAAGGGTTCAAATGCAGGACTGAAAAGTTATACAGAATTGTTACGAAAGTGTCAGATTACCTGGATCTCTCTTAAAAATTGTTCCCTTGATTATTTAGGAGTTTCTTTTTTTGCATGCTGGCAACATGTCTGAAACAAGTGTTGTATAGACTATAAATGTTTCTTTTGTTGCCAGTGCATTCATATGTCTTATTACCCAGGCAAATATAGTCACAAGAATGCAAGATGCTGTAATGTCGTTCAGTTTCTGGTTGCAGAAAACTGGTGGAAGAGTGTAATGTATTTTCATAGTGGAGTAGACTTGTGTTATGAGATAGGAGATGAAGAATTAATTTCTGTTCTGCATAATGGACAACTTAATATTGTTTACATGACGCAAGTAATTTTATTCCTAGGAAAGTTGGAGGAGCTTAGAGAGAAAAACATCTACCACCTGTATAAAATGCAATGAAACTAAATAGAAATGGAAACATAAATAATGTGGATTTTTCTTTGGTTTGGCTTTTTATGCACTAAGCAGCATAAAAATGCCAACAGTCCACTTTGGCTGTTTACTACCATATATATTAAAAGCAGAAAATTCAATGTATGTATAGAAAGCCATAATCTGTCAAAGTCCATTCAACTTGCGAATCTGTACTAATATTTTTAAAAGGGTGTCGCTGCGGGAGGAGGGGTTGGTTTTTCATGGACCTACGCTCACAGATGGGGAAGTGTTATTTTATTGAGGTTTGGAGTTTGCAATAGGAATTAATATTGAATGAATCTTCTACTTGTCTGCTCTGAGTTGGAATAGAAAGGGAGAGGGAGAAGAGTGTTCCTGTGCAGTTTCCTATGAGACCAAGTAACTGTGGGTTTGTGTGTTGGGAATGGGGAACTGAGGAGACATGATAGGAGCTTGTTTTGACCTTCCCCCCCGCCTTGTTCTTCAGTGAAGTGTGTTTATAGCAACTTGGGGCTCTCTTAGCAGTAGTGTTCATTCAGTGGTTTTTCTCAAATTTGGCAATTGATAGTCATGAAAAGGAAATGAAAAGGATTTTGCAAGTGCTTTTCTCTTTGCCAAGCCTGGAATGTAATTTAGGACAAAGGGAGTTCACCAGCTTCTGGAGCTTTCTCCAAGCTAAATTGCATGTCTGATGCAAACAGTGTTGGTTCACACAGTGTTTCTTCTTTCTGGTCTTTCTTATTTTTTTTAAAAGAAGCAAAAAAACACCAAACCCAACAAACCCAGCCAAAACTACAGAAATACGTTTACATTCAAAAGTGTCAGTCCACTAAATATAATATCTTATCACAACCCTTTCCTAATGTCAAGTGATACATAATACATAGGATGAGAGGTAAAAATGACCTTTCGGATTTTAGTAGCTCATTAATTTTACTAAGTTTGAGGAGTAATTTGTGATGGGCCTCTGCTGTCTTACAGTGCAGTAAAACAGTTGTCCTGAAGCTGTGTAATGATACGTTTTTGCTCATTCTCTTCTTTCATCATGTCACTAAGTGGTTATCACTTCAGCATATAGAAAATAACATTGACTTGGTGGGTAAGTATGTTGGGGTAGTAATTCTCTCTAAAATTAGTAGTTTCAGTTAAAAGTGTACAGAAAGATGACAGATTCAAGTCATCTAGTCAATTATAGTCAATGTACTATAATTAACATCTTGAGAAGTATGAGAGGGTTTCATTGTATGATACATAGCTACCTAAATTTATATATGGTTATAAGAAATTTATTTTTTCCAGGAATAAGGAGAATAATGATGTCCTGGAAGGAGAAATAGATATGCTGCTAGAGTACGTGTTACGTTAACAAGTACGCAATATCTATTCTGTACCTAACACTTTTGATTTCATAGCATATTCTGTCTTTTCTGGACCTTTTAATGGAGAGACAGATGAAAAGAAGTAACGTGCGGATGCGGACAAGAGAGAGGAATTCCATCTGCAAAGTTGAAGTTCTTTTCTCAGTGAAAACTTAGTGACCATCCTCTGGGGAAGCTTGTTGGTTGGTTTGGTTTATTGATCAAGTAATCAGGATAACCTTAATGGTGTTTTGCTACTGGTTCTTGTGCTTGAACTCTATTTAGAACCTGCAGAATCATCTGAGAGTTTGGAAATTAAAAAGAAATGTTTATGGCTTCTTCATCATGAAATGTGGAATGTTTAAAATGTATGTTTATTTGCATTTTATTGTGGATTAGTGCTGAAAGCGTACACGTCTTCCTTAATGTCACTTTGTAGACTTGAGAACATTTTTCTTGTATTTCTTATGCTTATTATAATGAGTAGTTTGACACGTTATACAAATCACTTGAAAAATTGTCTCTCATATTATTGCTGTAGCCATAAAATACATAGCTTAATCTTGTTGTCTGTAATCTACATATGATAATTACAGGTATATTGGTGACTTTTTTCCTAGACCATCTTTCTCTCAGGAAGGTAATATTTTCTAGTCTGTATGTTAGTGCTCTGAAAATAGTTTTAAATCTTCAGAAAATAGTCTTATACTGCTTTGCTGGTCTCATTCATCTGCCTGTCAGGAAAGTTTTCTTGATAGGCAACATAGCAATTTCCTATTAATTTATTTTATGCTTTTAGCTAGAGACACTGTTTCACTTTTCTCAAAAATCAACAAAAAAAGAGAAGTTCCATTCACTTCAGCATCACAGCTTCAAGAAGCGTGTGGTTTTCCTAAATTGTGAGTGTGTTGGGGCTAAGTTTGTATGTGTCACAGGTGTCAGAATTATCCTATAAAGCAAAATGGATGTTGCATATCGCATAGATCATTTTGATTTCTTCTTTCCACTAGCATAACCAGAACTATGTTAAATGTCTGCTTTCTGATGTGTTGCTCCCTCCCACCCTTGGATGGTGATGAATTTTGAAATAAACCCTGTACAAAATCTCAGCAGAAATGCAGAGGTTGACAACAACTGTTTTTCCCCAATAATTCACTTCAATTATGACAAAACAAAATTACTAGTGTAGACACAGCAGCTGATACCTGCAATTCACCTGTAAGTCAAGGAATGGAAAGTAGCTTTCATTCAGTGACATGTGCTGCATACACCCTGTGGGGTTGTTGTCTTTCTCTTTGAAACTTAGTATGAAAGCATATTCACAGTACAAAGTTTTAAACTGAGTTTTGTTTTGCTTGTAGTGCCTGTCTCTCACAGTGCAACACTGAATGCTTTGGTCTGTGGGTCTTGGACATTTTAATGACTTGGTTTTCTGTGGAAACATGTTTTTCTTGGGTCAGCAATTTTGGTGGTAGTTAGGAAAGGCACCAGAAAAGTTAAAGCCTCAGAATTTGTTTCTGTTCAATGACATCTGCCTTCTTTAGTGTATAGGTAGAAATTATTTTTTTCTGTCCTATTTTGGGGTTGTTTTTTTTTTTTTTTTTCCAGTTTAGTTTAAGGTTTTAATATCCCTTTTACAGCAATTGACTGCTAATAGCAGACAAGATAGCTCAGTCCGACTGTGCCTGAGTGTTACTAAGGATAGAGATATCTAGCTTGGATTTTAAGAACCCTAGCTGCTATTTCATTCTCAAATTTTTAAACAACATAACCTGTGTTTTGAACCACTGATTATCACTAGATGTTGCTTTTCTGTATTAGGCCAAATGTGAGAAGATCAAATATATCAGAAAAACAGGTTTATTACATTCTTATCTCTCTCTAAAAGGAACAAGTCATACCCTTAGAATTGCAACCTTTTTTTTTTCCCTCCCTGGCTTCAGATTTATGACCTAGGGATATGAACATGTAGTTCATTCCTCCTGGGACTTTGCAATAGTAACTTTCAGTGACTGGTATGCTCTTGAGTTCCACTGAGATTGCTTATGTGCAAATGCATGTGGTAGGTGAACACATCTGTAGTGTATCAGGTAAATAGAGCCCTCCTTGAGGAGGTCAAGGTCTCTCTCAAGTATCCTGCTTTGTTTAATTACTGTTTTGTTGGGCAATTACTGAGCTTTGGTAATAACGCCCTTTGATGAATCGTTGATCCCATTGCTTGCTCGTTTATGCTGTTACAGCACTGTTGAGCTGTGCTGTCAGATGGGCCTCTTGGCTGTCTTGCTGTGGAAGAATTGCACATTCATGTGTCTGGAGAACCATGTATTTATTTAATGCTGTAACCTGAATCACCTGACATGTAGGGGGTTATAACCATAAGGTTATATAGATCATACAAAGAGGCCAGTGGTACCCCAATTAGCTGCCTGAGTTAATGTGGATATAAAATAAACATGAATAGTGTAGCTTCCTGGAGATTTTAATAAAAATCAGTTGTGGTTTTTAACTGCAGCAAGCTGTAGATGTAGATGACTGTAGATGGGGCAGTAAGATTTTTGTCTCATTATAAAATATACTGCATGTAGTTTCTCATGAGATAGATTTTGTTAGGCAATCTCTGTGGGGAGAAGTCACAAGACATCCTTACTTTCATGTTAGCAGGTTGGATTAAATGCTTGATGAGAACAGATTGATACTTTGATTAACTACATTGTTTTACAATTTGTGGTGACATGTTCTCTGTTGGGCTTTTGAAGCAGATAGCTTTATCGGTGTAAAACATCTTCCCCCAGCCACACACGGAAGGCATAGTGTCTTTGCAGATACTGGGTAGAAAAGATAGATTGAAGAAAGCTGACTAAATGTGAAATGTTTGCTTGAGGTAGACAAAGGATAGGACAATTGGTGGATTGCAGCATGGACACATGAAAACAACAAATGAAGAAGGAAGATAATCATTCATGTAGTTTAAACTGTTCCTCTCATAATCTGCTGGAGCTTTCTTGATAGTAGAGTTTCTGAAGCTGAGTAGTACTTAGCCAAAAAGAGGATCCTCTGTTCCAGTAGCTTTTAACTGCTGACATTTTCTCAGTTGCCTACCACAAGCCTACTGCTCCCCAGTGAGAAAGCTCTAATCCTTTTGCATTCTGGTGATGAATGTGTAGGATCATTAAGGGTGGGGATGTGACTGTTCTTCATAGGCTTTACTTTTGTAGAAAAACTTAGCACAAGCAGGATGAATCCTTTCCTTTGAAAGGATTGATGTCTTCCTTTGAAACACTCTTATTAATAAAAATTTAAATCCTCTCGCTGATCATAGTCCCTAAAGAAAGGCTGAAAAAATTATGCAGAAGGCTTTCTTTTCAATCAAAAACAAACAAATCCTGAACAAGGTTCCTTTTAAGCTGGAACTAAGTCGAGGCATGCTAAAATTTGCCACTCATTTTTCTCCCACTCTCCCTCATCCACTTATCAGAGGCTGCAGAGATGTGATTGCATAGCTATGCCTAAGACCATATAATTTCCCTCTGCTTCCTTGAAGTTGTCTGATTTCAAGCCCGTTTGTGCTATACTGATCCAAGAAAATGTTTTGATATATGCTGTTTCTTTCACTGCCACTGAGGCTTCTTATCCATCTCTCCATTGCCTCTTGTGTTGTGCCCTGTGGACTGGCAGGGTGGAAAGCTTTGACCAGCAGAGCAAAAGCATGAAGTATGTAGTAAGAGGTGCACTTGTGTTTGAGAACCATTGAAGAACTCAGCATCTTAGTGTTTAAACCTTGATAATTAAACTGCAGAGCCTTGTAGCCTATTCTGTGTCTACCTTACTGTATTAGGCAGCGTATCTTTTGTCTGTAAGTTGTACATGGAAGCCCCAATCCTGCAAATTCATGTGCTGTATTTTTTTAAGTCAAAAGTGGAACTTTTGAAAAGAGACACTCCAGTGGGAGTGGACTTCACAGAGGATTCTCTGTTAGGCTGTTCTTCTAGTACACTTTGCAGTAAAATAAGTACTTCTGTGGATTGGGGAGTTCAGCCCTGTAATCAGCTGTGTAAAAAGGGTTGATGATTTACAGACTTCTGAAGGAAAACTGAAAGCAGAAATCCTCCACGAATCCAATGAATGGGTCTCAATCTCATCATTAATCTAAAGCTACCCAGTGCAGTTGTAGACTGCTGCTTTTTTTAAAACTGGAAATGAACCGAGTTGTGCTGAGGTTTTCTGCTCTCTTCCTCTTTACTTACCAGAGGCTGCACAAACACCGTTACAGACCTGTGTTTGTGACTATATAACTTTCTCTGCTGCTTAGGGAGTGACTGGTGCCTGTTAGCATGTTTGTATATGCAACAGTTAACCAGATCTGCAGGAAGAAAAATTGCAACCAACTAACCAAGCCTACATGGAAAGGTATTTAGTATGAAACCAACATGTTTTATGTAGGTGCAAATCAATTGCTTAATTTCAAAAGCTGTTGTCTGGCTTGACAGAGAGTATAAGAAGGTCTTAGAGGAGATCATGACTTGTCACTTTGAACCTCAGTTCCTCCTCTCTGTGATGTGTATGCTGATGCTTCTTGTTCCACATGAGGATTGTTAAACATACAAACCCTTGGTAGTAGGGGCGGTTACCTTGTGTAGGAGAAGAGGGATTAGAGACAAAAGTGTCATCAGTATAGGCAATCAGAATCGTTCTAGAAGGCACGTATAGGTGGACATGGCCTTGTAATAGGGTTAAATGACTGATAGATAAGATATGGTTGATTTGTGGAAAGCTTTACCTGCTAAGAAGGTCCTGTTACTGTGTGGCATTGCCAAAGTGTTAAACTGGACAGTGTTTTTTGGAAGTAGAATTTTGAATGGACTGCAGGAGAGGTGCATTTGCACTTGTCAAAGCTGTCAAATGGTGGAATAATACCTTGATCAGGATTTAGCAGAGAGGAAGGGCTAAATTATTGTACAATTTTAACCATGAACTGATTAAAATAAACAATTGCTTTTGTTCTTAGTGGCCTCAAGTTCACTTCTACTCCTTCCTCCATGAATAGGTGCTTTATAAATTATTTTCTCACCTTTGGACTCAATATAGTCATCTTATTTGTCCTGTTTAATTGAAGTTAGTTTTACTTCACAGGGAACAATGTGATGTCGCAGTTACTGTGGCATATTTGGTCTTGCAAAATGATCAAGAAAACCTACTAATCTGGTAGCAAAATCTGCTTACCACAAATATAATGAATACACTCTTTCTACTACTACTATAACTAGAGCATGTTAACTTTAGATTGGTATGTATCTTAAAAGATAGTATCTCTTCCAGTTCAGTTACTTTCCTTTTTTAAATAGGTACATTGTTTTTAGGATCTCTGTGACCACTGCAGCTGTCAAAAGCTTTGAGCTTTGTATGCTTTCTGAAACACTATTACAGAGTTTGAAGTCTTTGAAGCCTACACAGTCTATTAGTGCTTAGGATGCTGGAATTGCCTTAGTAATACAAAGATGCTTTCCAAACTGGAAATATTTGCTTCCTTAAAGGAGCTGATTTGATTTTAGAAATATGGTGGCATATTGCAGTCTGTCTTGTTACTTTTAAATTAGAGATGATTAAAAAGCCATAGTATTGGCTGCTGTGAGGATAATGTTCGTGTTCTCTCACGACTCAGATTTCAGATCCAGTAGCCGGGCTAAAATGCAAGTCAACTTAGCCCTCATCAACTTAATGTTTGCTGCAGGCAAGTTGTTTTCAGCTAATAATTTAAATTTAGCATTTTTGATCTTCATTTGATGCTTTGTACAGTCTGTTTATGATGTCTTTGTGCAGTAGGAGTGAGCATTCAGAATGAGCTGTTTGATTTGAATTTTACTGAGGTGCTCTTTTTTGTCACCAAGGGATGAATGATCTTTTTTGTCATTCTTTGTTATTAAAGATGTAAACAACTTTATTCTTGTGATTGTGTGTATGTGCAGTATACTGTCAGGTTTTAGTTAGAGTACATAAATGCTGGAGCTGAATTTGCTACTTTACAGTTTGTCAGTCACATAATCCCAAAGATCTTTATCAAGCAATGTTGTGGTGTTTGTACCGGTAATAACAAGCATAGTAAATAGACCAGGCAGGATGCATGCAACATCAGCTTGAGGGAACCTTCCTAAAAGTCTTCTGTGGATGGAAGTATAGACATTTTTAGAGTTAGTAACACTGAAAGCTTTTGCTCTTCTGATCTAGTGCCATCTAACTCTGAAAAAGATCCAATTTGAATCATAATGCTGGCAGTTATTAATCACCTGTGTATCTGAAAACTCATGGTGGTGTAATTTGAGTGTGCCCAAATCGGGACTTGGAAATAGCAAGAAGGTCTTAAATATCTTGGATAAATGGGACCTTAGAGGACTTTATGCAGGAAATGGTGGGACACTTTCTTGTATTGAAGACTTCTTTTGCAGGGTCTATATCTGTTTATATATCATAGCTAGACTTAGGATATGTGTAACTGTGATGTGGAGGAAAAGATGTCCATGCTGTAAGTGCAGACTGTAGCAGTTAGCTGCTTAGGCAGTATGCTGTTAACAGAGGCAGCACTTGAGTGCTCAGTAACATGGTGGTGGTTATAAATTCTTACACAAATGTAACTAAGTAGCACTTTTGTGGAAAGTGAGCTGTCTTATTGGACACACAAACCTAACAGTGGCTCTGTTGCTGGATCTCTTGTCATCTTGCTGTATTTTGAACCTGTGGTGAGAGATGTACCACATGTGTTCACTTTAAGTCTTTTCATAGCTGCAGAGAAGTAGGGCTGTATTTCAGGAATCTATAATGACCAAAGCACCAGTATGGAACCTCTACCTCCAAAATGTATGTTTAGAGAGCTACAAGATAGAAGTAGTCATTTAAAAGAGGGTCTGTCTCATTGGGAGTGATTGAGTACTCTCTTGAAATTTGTGGAGTCTGAGGTTGGGGTAGGAAGGATGCATAAGGGGAAAAGAAAATTGCAAATGCTGGGGAGGACAGAGAATTAGAACAGATTAGAGGAGAAGAGAGGGTAATGGGTTAAATAGTTTTGGATTGCCTGTGTGATGCATCCTAGAGCTCTGCATGCAACTCTAGAGTCTTATATCACTGATCTTTGTTTTTTATCAGCATTCCTGAAGAAAGCCATAATCTCCCCTACTGTTGTTTACTATCTTAAATAGTGGAGGCTGATCTGAAGTTTCTGATTCTATCCTTGGCATCCTACTGCTGTACTGCTGACAGAATTTGTCATGTGATAGCTAGTTGTGTAATATCAGTTTAAATTCTTAAAAAAAATGCAGAGTCTACATTAAAACAACCTCTAAGTTGTAAAGTCAAACAACTCGTAAGTTCCAGAATTGGGCTTGCTTCTGCTTTTCTAATTAAGTTCTCTTGCTGCACCTTATGATACCATCTTTAATTACACAATCACATTAGTTTTTCTAAAGCTGCTTGCTTCACTTCATGTGCAGGACAGATCTGCTCAAAGGGTAAATCAGGGCCGTGTAATGAAGGACACCTTTTGCCTGGAGAAGTCTGAACTTTTACAGAAATGGAAAGATTTCTGTTTGAAGGAGGGGGCTGACAAAGAGGGAGCTGGCAGTAAGTGGACAGGTGATCTGGAAGAATAGGTTAGTTAAATATTCCTTTGGATTATTAGGTCTGGTATTAGGCAAACTACTTAAAGCATTAGGCTTATTCTAAATGGTCTCTGAGCATTCATCTTGTTTTCTGAGTGGTTTTTGGCAGAAATGTTGAGCTCTCAGAGCTGCAGGCACAAATCACCAGAAGCTGTGCATTGCACATACAGTGGTCCCTACTGTTTTAGTAATGATAAAAAAACCACATCCTAGGCCTCTGGAGTTGGGTTCTCAAATCCTTGCTACTCTGATCCTTGTTTGAACACGTATATACATATAACATGTATATAGAACATGAAAAATATATATAGGTTCAGGGGAATGCAGAGCCATCTTCTGCTTTTTGCTTGTGTTAGAAATATTAAAGTTGTACCCTGTACATTTGTGTACATTTTGAAAATGGCAAATGTTTGCTGCTGCTTTTAGGACAGGCTGTAGGTTTTCCTGTGCTAACAGTTTCAAGAATATAAGCACATGCAGGAAGCAGAGATCTGTAGAGAAAAGAATTTTATCTTTTAAGATACATGCAGAGAAATATGTGTTACACTGGTAAAGAATTGCTACATAGGCTGTGGCAACATAGAGTAAAAAAATTCTTCATGTGTTTCACTAACCTGATGAATCCCAGAGGTCCAGGGGCCCTGGGATGTTAATGAAGACTGATGAAAAGGAGAGCACACCAAAATGCAGTCTCGTATGGAAATCAGAACCTGCTATGACTTACATGAACTGTAGGAACTTGCAGTGCATTTGTTGTCTTCCTAAATAATTTGTACATTGGTGTTGTGGAGATATGGTTTGGCTGGAGTTTTGGGGGGGTTCTTTGTTTATTGCGTTTGGGGGTTTTTTTTTGGGTGTTTTGTTTATGCTATGGCCCAAAACGGAATTCAGTTAAAAGCCTAATTCATTTGTAAAAAGGAGACTGAAAATGTAAAGCTTGTGGAGGAGGAAAAAAAGGGAGGATCACGACAACTGTCTGACATAGATATAGGTGCTTGAGGGGATAATATGTTCTCTTAAGCCTCTCAAATATCTGGAAGATATCTGTCTTCGTTTCATTTTAACTTTCCCCTGCAGGTGTGCAACTACTTTGATACTCGGATATCTAGGATATTAAATAATGGATGAAAAGAACATTTCAATGTTTGGTCTTATTCTCAGAGTCCTTTAATATGACATCTCAATTTATTTGGCTTTGGATATATGAAGGTTTTATCTTTTATGTTGTTTGTAGTTACTTTGGTATTGATACAGATGCATCCTTCTACTTGCATATGGTGTTCTGCAGATATTTTCAATGGTTTATGATAGGATGTTGGCCAGAAAGCTTTAAGTATCTGTAACTATATCTATTCATGGAAATATTGTTTTTAAAAAATAGGGAAACAACCTGTACTTCTTTTTTCACCTGTGTAGTCTATACAACATTAATTATGAAGTGGCTGTGAAGAGACATGGTCAGATGGCAAAAATGTCATAATGAAGAATTGAAAATGTAGTGACATGCATAAAATGCTCACTGCATGAGCTTCTGTTATGTTTGTTTATTACAGTAGCATCTTAATTCTTTGCTGATCTCAAATGTTTGAGCATTAGAAGCTGTTATCATGAGGAAAAAATTGAGAAGATGGTCCCATATAATATGCTTTAAAAAGTTCTATCTTCAAACTGAATTAAAAGAAAAAAAGGTTTTATTGTTCTCTTTAAGTATATTCTTTTCTGTTATACACTGCTATTTGATGTGCATAAGTATATGTGTTTTGTTTTGTTTTTTTAACAGATTTCTGTGGATACCAAAGCTCAAGTCACAATGCCAGTCTCATCAGGATGCTTGAACATCTGCAGCTAATTACAGGACTTTAAAAAGAAATTCAGCATGGCCTAGTTGGCTTCACCTTTGGAAAACTTATAATGTCCTCTGGAACCAGTATCAGCAAAAATCGCCAGGCTCCGAGCCTGCAGGGTGTTGACCCAGAAACATGCATGATAGTGTTTAGAACTCACTGGGCACAGGTAATGTTAATTAGTTTTATTGATTTGAAGTAGGTTACATTAATAGGAATTTGCTTCATTCTTTCTTTGGGATAATGCTGAATTGCAAAGGAACAAATGCCCTTAATGCAGAATGTAGTAGATGACACTGAAACCTTCTTAAAACACAAAGGTAATTGACTTTTCAAGGTATGGTTAGGCTTTACTAATCGCACTTTGAATTTTCAGATTTACATCTAAATGGAAAGTGGTAGTACATGGTAATTTCTCATGGAATGCCTAGATCTTCTTACTGGCTTTTCTAGTGATTCACAGTGACTTGTACCTTGTTGCAAACCTTTGTGCTTCCTTTCCTTATGCTGCGTAGGGCTTGCTTAGCTTTTATGAAGTATATTTGATGCGTGGTGCAAAGCTGTACGCAGTGTTGTTTGTTATGGATAAATGTAGATTATGCACTTCAGCATATTCCAGAAATTGTTTGCATGTCATCAGGAGTATAATTGCTTTTAGGCAAAGATGTTTTGCTCTGAGCACCACAATACAAGGTCTTTTTTGCTGCAGTAATATGAATAACTAACGGTTTATGTAAAATTGATTTCTGTGCTGCTGCTTTTGCTGGTTTTCGGCCATCCTGAGAACAAGCTAGATGAGTGGTGGTATTTCTGAGGTGTTTCTAGAGTCAGAGGAACCATCATTCAAAACTCACCTTTTCTCACTTAACTATAGTGATACTGTCATGTTAGGGGAGCCGCTAGGTTCCTTTGTGTTTTTGTGGCAATTAGCCTCCACAAAAAGGCTAAAAAAGTAGCTGTTTCACAGACAGCAAGCTTCATTGATTGTGTGCAGAACAGAATTTAATCCAGGGGTGTAAATTCTGGGATGACAATTGTTACTCAATCCTAAATCCATATTGAATGTTGCAAGTGTACGTGGGTATCGGTGACCATTTGGTATCATGTGTTCAGTTCTGGGCTTGTCATTGCAGGAGAGATATTGAATTGCTGGAGCAGGTCCAGAGAAGGGCAACAAAGCTAGTGAAGGGCCTGGAGCACAAGTCTGATGAGGAACGGCTGAGGGACCTGGGGTTGTTTAGTCTGGAAAAGAGGAGGTTCAGAGGGGGCCTTATCGCTCTCTACAGCTATCTGAAAAGAGGATGGAGGGAGGAGGTGGCTGATCTCTTCTCCCGAGTAACAAATGATAGGACAAGAGATAATGGCCTCAAGCTGTGCCAGGGGAGATTTAGATTGGATATTAGGAAAAATTTCTTTCCCACAAAGGTAGTCAGGCATTGGAAGAGGATTGCCCAGGGGAGTGGTGGAGTCACTGTCCCTGGAAATGTTCAAAAGCTGTGTAGATGAGGCCGTCAGTGATATGGTTTAGTGGTGGACTTGGCCGTCCTGGGGTAAAGGTTGGACTTGATGATCTTAAAGGTCTTTTCCAAGCTGGTTGATTCTATGGCTCTATAGATGTGGCCAGGAAAGATTAGCTTTGTGGGCTTCTGCTGCTTTTACTACTGCTGATCATCTCATGATATTGACACTCTTGAGCACAGTTACTCTGGCTGAAGAGCAGGCCTTTTGATTTCAGTCCTCTGTGACAAAGAAACTTATTCCAAACATCACTGAAACTCGATTTCTGAAGGCTGAGGGAACTTAGTTTATCCATACTTCAGAGAACCCCAGGTTTTCAGCAATAAGACAAGTGGCAAACTTAGGTATTATTAATATTAAAATATTAAATATATAAAGTATATATTATAATGTAAAATATTTTCTTAGTGAACAAAAGCATTGTTTTGGCCTCGTCTATGCCAAATGTGATAATCTCTGATACTAAATTTAGAAAGTTTGACAGACAAAACCTAAAAGCATAAAGAGTTTGCACATTTTAAGTAATTTTAAATAAGGACCTTTTTTTTTTTTCCTCTTATGGAGTAAGTGAATATCTTTTAAAAAAGCATTTAAATAACTGATGTGCCTTTGTTTTCCTTTAGGTTGTGAAGATTTTAGAGAAGCATGATCCTTTGAAAAACACTCAGGCAAAATATGGGGCAATTTCACCTGATGAGGCCAGCACTGTTCAGAACTATGTGGAGCACATGCTTTTCTTGTTAATTGAGGAGCAAGCAAGTGATGCCTCAATGGGGCCTATTCTGGAGTTTGTGGTCTCAGAAAACATCATGGAGAAGCTTTTTCTTTGGAGCCTCCGGCGAGAGTTCACGGATGAGACAAAAATCGAGCAACTCAAAATGTATGAAATGCTAGTAACCCAATCTCATCAGCCTTTGCTGCATCACAAACCCATCTTGAAGCCTTTGATGATGTTGCTGAGCTCCTGCTCAGGAACAGCTGCTCCAACAGTGGAAACAGAGTTGGTTGTCCTCTTGAACCAGCTCTGCTCTATAATAGCCAAAGATCCCTCCATTTTAGAACTGTTTTTTCACACCAGTGAGGACCATGGAGCTGCCAATTTCCTTATATTTTCCCTGCTGATTCCCTTCATCCACCGAGAAGGAACAGTAGGCCAACAGGCCCGTGATGCACTCCTTTTCATAATGTCTCTGTCTGCAGAAAACAACGTTGTTGCAAACCACATAGCAGAAAACACCTACTTTTGCCCAGTAAGTTGTTCTTGGTTTACTTGATCTTCTAAACTAACTGTCTTCCCTATGCTCTTCTCATCCTTTTCTGTCATTTTTTGTGAAGATGTGTTGCAACACATTTGTTTCTGCTAGCAGCTGTTTCACCAATTGTAATGCTGTTTAAACCAAACACAGTCTTGCTCCTTGTTTCTATACCAGTGTCTTGTGGGTTTGAGTCAGGACAAGTGTTTTTGCAGTCACACAGTGAATTGAATTGGGAAACTAGCGTAAGTTATAGCAGAACTTGATGGGAGGGAAACCTGTTCTGTCTTACTTTAAGACCCCTATGAGATTCTGGGGGTGAAGGGAGTGAGAAATAGGAACAAGGTGTTCTGAGGCTGTTGTTTCTGGTGGCAGTTCTAGTATAAGCAGGCTGTGCTTACCACACTACAACATCAGTTCAAAAAATGTGTGAAAATAGTGTTATAGAAATGTAATATTTTTGCAAGCTAAAAGGGAGACTTGATCTTTCTCACAGGATTAGACATTTCTATAGCCATCTCAGACAAGCTACCATCTTGCTGTGTTGTACTCTGTTACAACACTTGGTAGTAGTATTGTGTTGTTACATCTGGCAGATCAATCTTACTACATGAATAGAAAACCTTTGCTGTTAAACAAGTAAATAATATAAATTGGCTAACAAAGCTTCCCTACTGCAGTTTCAAAGCTAAAGCAGAATGGATATGACAACACTTGCTTCTTAATGCCTTATCAGAAAAGTCAGTTTGAGATGGATGGGTTCAGAACCAAATATTCTGTGGGAAAATAGCTCTGATGTGACAGTTTTTGGACTGAGTCTTTTATGTTCTGTGTGGCTTGCATTCTAGTTTAATGCATGCCAGAATAATGGAGGGCAGCCTTACAAAAAGCAGAGAGCTTTAGAGCCAAGAATACTAGAATTCCTGCCTTAGGCATTAGTACATGACAGCTATTCTAGCTGTAGGTTTCCATTTTCTCTGAGATTGGAATGCCCTTTGAGCGGTGGGGCAGAGCCAGGTTTGCGGGCTGAAGGAGGCCTACAGGTTCTAAAACAAAACTTCTAATTGGTTTCCTTTGTCAGTTGTAAATATTGCATTGAATTTTTTTGTGTTGAGAGACTCCAGTTGACCTTGTTTAATAGATGCTGCTGAAGAATATGAACTTGATTCTCAAACTGTCCCTGAGACAGATGCCGTTATTAGATCCATGCTGTAACTTCCATAATTACATTTTCCAATTAATTAAAAAGAAAAAAGCAGCCTTTTTACACTGAAGATAAAAGCCAGCTGCATTAACCTTCCAGCAGCAGGGAGCCATGATTGACAAACATTCTAATTAGGAAGGCTTCTTGTCAAAATGTGCTAAAGTCAGACTTCCTGAACAGTAATGAGACTGGCCTGAGTTTATAATAAAACTTTAATGCAATGCCATAGAATTACCTCACTAGCACAACATCTTCTTTTGAATTTGAGTGAGATGAGCTGAAGGAACAGGTTTTTCTCTGGTGGAAGACTCTCTAGGTGTCAGTGTCATTGCTGTATAGCACTCAAACCAGTGCAGATGTGGCCTCAGCTGCTCTGCAAAACAGCTACTGCAGTCCTCTTCTGATAGGAGTGGCATTTTAGTGGCACTGTGTTGATGCTATCTTTGATTCTGAGGCCAAGGTGATTGGTAGCATATAGGGTTGTCTTTACTATGCCTTAATGCGTAGTATAGACGTCTGCTGGGATGGGGTGTGACCATAAATCTCTGCTGCCACATATGCCTGAATCAGTGTTAGATCGGAGCCAAAGTGAACCTGAACGCTTTCTTGGTACTTTTTTTGAGCTAACTCTGGTTAACAGCTTTTTAAAACTAGGTTGTCTATAGTATTCAGAACTGTAGGTAAAAAAAACTATAAAGAAGGAAAGGGGACTGGCT
This sequence comes from Psittacula echo, assembly GCF_963264785.1. NCBI lineage: Eukaryota > Metazoa > Chordata > Aves > Psittaciformes > Psittacidae > Psittacula > Psittacula echo. The sequence continues at coordinate 48,607,090 of NC_137735.1, read as the reverse complement.
GTAGTAATTTACATCACTAACAACTTTAATGCAGAATGTGTAGACAAACTGTTAGGCAAAGTTTTCTGGTTGTAGAGAGAATTCTGCCGTATTGTTTTTGTCATGTTTTGACCCTCAGGTTTTCTGAATCTGAATAGAAGATGTTGTCTGTTTAGCATTGTAATAATAAAACAATGTTTCTAAAGAATTTTGAGCAGGATAGCACCTCAGAGTGTCTCCCTAAACTTCGTAAATACCTCACAGCTTAGGAAAGCAAGTATTAAAGCAGGAGGAGGTACGGCTCTGCAATTTCCTTGAAAAGTTGAGGCTGCACAGAAATAGAAAGACTATTGATGTGGGAGGAAAGGAAATTATTATAGGGAAGAAATTGGCCATTGATTATATTATATATATATATAAAAATATTATATATATTATATTAGCAATTGTTTATATATTAACAACACATTTTAATCATATAGTATTTCTGGGATTACAAATCAAGTATCTTCTGTGAGTCAAGAGAAAGTAAATAAATCAAGGAGACTGGTTTGCAGAGAGACTCACAACTCAATGGAGAGAGAGAAACTGCTGGAGATGCTTGTAAATGAGCATGTAGGGTTGACATGACAAATATTGGGAGAAGTTTAAAAGGACACTGCTCTGGGTGAAACTAAAAATAAAACCGATCTTGCCCTTCCAGGATGTGAAATCATTCATTTTCTTCACTCTCCATTTTTTTCGTGGGTTGGTTTGTTTGGGTTTTTTAAAAAAAATGGATGTCTATAATTTTACTGATTAAAACTCCATAACATAGTCTATACATGTGCATTGCTTTATATGCCAGCTTATAGAATGTGAAGAGTTCTGTTAGTAACTTGAAATGGTAATCCTGCTTATACCATATACTTCTATGAAATTTTTCAAATACTTTTTACCTAGAGAGAAGAAATTGCTTCCAGTGGCTACTCTCTGTCTTACTGCTTTGGAAACAGAGCTTCACAGAGCCATTTGTTTTGTATTTCGTAGCAAAAATAAGAGCTTTTTAAACTTCGCAAATTTTAGCAGCTACATGTCACTTCTTTCTTCAGTAACTCAGACAAACCAAAGAATTACTCACTTTAAGACATTGACCGATTCCGAATTCACTGTTCCTCTTTGTGGAGAGTAGTATGTTTTGTTCAAAGTAGCTTTCTTGTGCTTAGGGACTAAAATTCCGTATGAAGGAAAAATGTGGATAGTACTCAGCTCTGAAAATCAGATTGCTTACTGAGAGGGTGAGTATGTGTTTGTGAATAGCAATTACATTTTAAACAATGGAAAATCAAATATGCATTAATTAATGGGTTGCAAAACAAAAGAAATTTAAAGTTTGCTCTTCAGTATTTTTTCCTTCCTAGAATTATCTGAAAACTGGGTTTTTAGAGTGTAAGTGTGTGTGTGAGTTATATACAGATAGTTCTATAGGCCTAGTAGGATCTTCCTGACTTTCCATTTTGAGCTTTTCTACCATTGGAGAGAGAAAAGGAAAAATAATATTCTGGAAGAGTCTGATTGTACAGAAGAAACTTTGCTCAACAGGTTTAGCTTCTTAGTTTTTTAACATATCCCCAGCATCTTTCTTTTTACATCTATGTATACATGTGTATATAAAAAAAGTAGCACAGTGTGTTAAAGCACTAAATTTTCCACAGTATTTCCCCCCACCACCCTGTCCCCTTTAATGTTTGGCTTAATTATGTATGCCAGAATAAACCCATCTTCAAAATTTAGGAATGGAAACCATTCAGAAAGCCAGTCTTTGCCTGACTGGATGGGTTAGCAATTATGATCGATTATGCTTGTGTAGGATCAAAACCTGATTGCCCCTTCTGTGAACCCTTGGTCTTTGACCTGTACATTGTCAACTGTTTGTTTTCCAATTAGTAAGACATTTGTATTTCATCTGAGCTTTGACTGTCTAGCCCTGCAGATGCCAAGTAGCTCTTCATAGAAAGAAGAGTCTGTTGAATGAAAGCTTAAAAAGTTTCCATCAAGCTGAGTCTTAACATTCTCATAAAAATGATAATCACCTAAAAAAATTATCCTAAAGTCTGAAAATATTTAGAATTTTTCCATCTTCAAATAAGCTTAGTATTTCAAAGCCTGGCCTGAAACTAGCAGCACTTTAGATATATTGAGTAAAATTTCAAAAACCTTTTTGGAAATACGCTTTTTTAAATTGCAACTAAGAATGCGATCTTGTCCTTTAGTGATATATTCTACATAAATCATCTGTAAACCTTATAACATTTTTCTGCCATTATGTTCTCCTAAATACCAGCTCTTGAAAGAAGGATATATGGAAGGCTCTCTAAAATATTCATGTCTTTCTGCCACGGCCCTCTTTCAAAAGGAAATTAAATTAGTCTCAACACTCTCTGATGTTACTAAAATTAGTAAGAGAAACCATTTTTGGCATTTCCATTCAAACAGATGAACAGTTGGAAAGTTAACTTATTTCTCTTCTGTTTTTGAAATACAGGTGTTAGCAACAGGACTAAGTGGCCTCTATTCATCTTTGCCTACAAAGTTGGAAGAAAATGGAGAAGAGTGGCACTGTCTGCTGAAAGACGACTGGCTCTTGTCACCAGCCCTTGTACAGTTCATGAATTCCCTTGAGTTTTGCAATGCTGTGATACAGGTAATGAAGCAGAGTTGGCCTACCCTTTTGAAGTAGTAGGTTTTTTTATATATTCTGCAGAAGTTTGTAATTGCAGAGTTTATTTACTGTTAGGAATGGCATAGAATTTTTAAAATACACTAAAATAAGTTGCTTATAAAATGCCTGCTTTGTGCTATTTGTCCTGATTATAAGGATGAATTAAGATGTTTTTTGTTTTCAGGTGACGAATGTTTCAAATGAAAGCAGTAGATTTATGTGTTTGCTTGATATTTCATATGTAATTGGGAGGATTTTCTGGGTTAAAAAAAAGACTTTATTGCATTTTAATACCAAGATACTAAAAGTAAATTGAATGCCTTCACAAATGAGAAAATGTAGTTTAGTTTTTATATATTTAAGCACTGAAAAACATTCTGTGTTTCTCTAAGCCCTCTTAATGGTATCTAGAAGAAAATAGTCTGTTTGCCTGTTCTCAAGTACTGCATAAAGAAAGCTTCCCAAGCAGAATCTAGGTCTTTTCAAAGAAATATACATTTGTTTTAGATTGGCCTATTTTAGAATCATAGAATCATAGAATAGTTAGGGTTGGAAAGGACCTTAAGATCATCTAGTTCCAACCCCCCTGCCATGGGCAGGGACACCTCACACTAAACCATGTCACCCAAGGCTCTGCCCAACCTGGCCTTGAACACCGCCAAGGATGGAGCATTCACAATTTCCCTGGGCAACGCATTCCAGTGCCTCACCACCCTCTCAGTAAAGAATTTCTTCTTATATCCAATCTAAACTTCCTCTGTTTAAGTTTTAACCTGTTACCCCTTGTCCTGTCACTCCAGTCCCTAATGAAGAGTCCCTCCCCAGCATCCTTGTAGGCCCCCTTCAGATACTGGGAGGCTGCTATGAGGTTTCCATGCAGCCTTCTCTTCTCCAGGCTGAACAGCCCCAACTTTCTCAGCCTATCAATTTTGATTCCACTTTCTGTTCTTAATGATTATTTCTTGATTACTTTTTTTTTTTTTCCTCTGGCTTTGATCCATTCCTGGTTTTTTTTTCTCTGATCTGAACATAAACTGAGATTTTTGTGGTTTTGTATTGTTTTTAAGGCTGGTAAATCCTATAGAAACTTTTGTCCAGTATTTCTTGAAAACATGATACAAATTCTAGAGAAACTGGCGGTTTATGTGTTACTTGAAGAAATGTGCTGAATAAGGTTGAAAATTTAGTCACATTGATTGTTAAGTAGAAGATATGTTTTTATGAGATGTGCAAAATACAGTGAAGCAACTGATTGACTCTTAAAGCATTGAACAGGAAAATAATAGTAGCTGTCATTCTTTAAATGCAATATAAAGATTTCTAACATGCATGTTTAAACATGAAGAGGAGACAATATTAATTTGGTGTCTAAGCAGAGTTTTTCTACAGATCTACATTTCCAGGAGGTCATATTTGATACCTTCTTAAAAAATTGATATAAAGGTTACCGCAGACAAATTAAAGCACATATTATTTTAAACTTAAAATGGTTAAGGATCTTCAGCTGACAAGCAGAAAGATCAGTTTCTGACTGCTGCTTGAGTGTGTGTAGTCTTTCCTCAGCTGAATTAAAACCTCAGTTACTGCAGGAATTTTTGTTCTGTGCATGGAATGGTCTTCATGGATTGGCTTGTTCTGTGTTGAGCTAAAAACTTTGGCCAGACATTAAAAAGGGACAATATAGCCACTTACTAGTTTTTTTCCTGGATCACAGCAAAGGATGGGTAACCCTTCTTCTTTCCCTTTCCAAAGCAAAGGTTAGACATGAAAGGAGGTCTGGGAAGAGCTGCAAGTGGGAAAATGTATTTGTGGCCACATGTAGGCTGTGACATTCCAGTCTCTGTGAACTTCAAACAGAATATAATAACTTACAGTGCTTCTGAATGGAGTATTTTTTTTCTTTCAAATGCATGAACTGGTGATGTGTTCTCTTTGTGAAAGCAAAATGAATGCTTTATTATAAAAGTAAATTTTTTGCTTCTAATAACAGTTCATTTCTTAAAGCTCTGAACCAACCTATTGAATGAATAATGTAGGTCTTGTTTTAATTTCTGTTTTACAGTGATTGGGAGAAAAGCATGCGAATAATATGTTTTTACCCTATAGCTAGAGAGTGCTTTGGTTTATCCAGTCTTGAGCCACAGGAAAGGAGCTGTTCTACTTTTCCTTCTTGTAGGAGGACGAGTTAACAATGGCAAATCCACCTTCAGGTGACCCTGACGAGGTTGCAGGAGCTAAATTTAGACTCTCAAATCTTCCTTTGATGCATGGGTATACACACTTTTCTGTCCATCCATTCATCTTTGTCAGCATGCCGGGAGATTGAAAAGCCCTGTTCTCTTAACTTTGCCAGGCTTACTATAATTAAACAGAGTTTGTGTATTTCTTTGAGGAAGGATCTTTAAGAACTTGAATCATAGTAAATGCTGGTAGGAAGGGTAAGTGAACATGTCTTGTTAAATGGGAAAGGGTTTTGGTAGCGGTTAATAGCAGTGTGTACCCTGTCTTGTTTTAAATCTCACTGGAACTGTTCTTTGTCTTTCTCTCCCCCATCCTTTTAGGTGGCACATCCGTTGATACGTAACCAGCTTGTCAATTACATTTACAATGGATTTTTGGTGCCAGTAATGGCTCCTGCGCTCCATAAGGTCAGTGGTGTATGCAAGCAGAACAGGACATAGTAACAGGCAAAAAGCGTTATGGATGATCTTTGTGTAAAGATACAATTAAATGTAGTGTCAGTAGTGACTTCCATATAATTAAGTAAGATTCTAGGCTAACTTTCCATCTTTTTATTCTACACTTTCTATTTACACTGTAGTGAGTATTAAGCAAGATACAGGTATTTCTGAAAATGTTTAAAATTAAGTGAAATGAAGAACCAAAATATTTTTGTTGCGCTAGGCTGACATATCATCTAAAAGCAGTGACCTTTTAGGCAACATGTCATCATGGCAGACATGTTTCCAAGAGGATTATTGTTTTCCAAATGAACATTTTCCAAAAAGAAAATGCCCACAAGGAAAATGTTCAGTCAGGGAATATGACGCTAATTTTAGCAAGGTAGGTATTGTCCTGTAGTTCCTCATCACAGTTGGTAAAGCTACTTTGTAAAGTAGAGAAGAAGTGGAGTTTGGTATGAATTTTATAATGTAGTAGGGTACAATTTATGTTGCTTTGGAGAAAAAAATGATCACTTTGAATTTTTGGGGTTATCCTTTGGCAAAATGTGTCACTGATGTTGGTGAATTACCTGGGGTTTTTTTGTTTTGTTTTGTTTTGTTTAATTTTTTTTTGGGGGGGTTAGACTGCCGGAAACTGCATTTTCAACTGTTGCAGAATATGTCAATTAACAATCCTGATTGCCCTGTGAAAAGAACACCTTGTATGACGAGAAAAAGTAGGAATTGCGGAGAGTAAAAATCCAGCAGAAGGTGCCAGGAGAGGACTAATAAATTACTTTTTGAAGGTCTACTAATTTTACTAAGCCTGCCAAGCAGGAAGCAATGCACCTGTTCCATTTTCTGAGAGGCCAAGGAAACACCGAACCCTGCTTTCTAAGTCTAGAACTTGGCAGTGGACACAATTCTTCATGGTAAATAGTCACTTACCAAGAAAGTAATAAGCAGTATAGAATCTCCTTCAATGATTCGGCAGACTTCAAACGTTTAGGAACTTGGCAAAGGCTGAAATGAAATCTGGCTGTGATCCAGATCAAGCTTGTAGTCATCCATTCAGATAGTTCACCTCTTTACCTGGCAGTAACTTTTTATATTTCTGTACCTTGACTTAATCCCTTGTCAAGACTGGAAATTGAAAGTGAAAATCTACCCAGTTTTATTTAGGTCAAGGTTATGGATAACAAGGGTGATAGTAGCTGTGGGATTCTAGTCTTAGTGGGTACCGGTTTTACTTCTGAAGCACTTAAGACTAATTTTAAGTTGCTTTGAATAGTGCCATTTTTTTATACCTGGTTAATGCAATTCTTATTGGTGAGTTAATCTGCTATTGGATTGATGATTTCCCTGTTACTTAAATCATATAAAGCATACTGTTTTGATGACTATTTTTTCATGCAGGGAAAATTTTGTTGAACCTCATTTATGTGCTCTGAAATTAGGTTTCTCTTAAATGGAGACACACATGAGTTTCAAGCCTAGATCTTTCCTGAACCCCGACATTGTTTGGTGCCTTGTGCTTCCAGTAATAAATATTTCCTTGATTAGCATTAAGTTTGACTTTTTCCTCTTTAAAAAATAATTACTTATGTGTATAAACTTCAAACGCATTTAATGGAGAAGATGGATTGCACCATCTAGTGGATCTGACACTAGGCTCTCGCATATCTGACAGCAAACCTCATGTATGTCCAGTTTCTTTAAATGTTTCCTAACCTGACCCCCCTCCTCTAAGGTAAGTCTTCCTTGCTCTGGACTTCCACTCTTCTCTTAAGGACCTGGGAATACCAAAGGCAGATCTTGCCAGTAAAGACCAAGGTGAGGAAGGAATTGAGTACTGAGGCTTTTTCTGTGTATGTTGTCCGCAGGTCCCCTTCCCACATTTAGCAGTGGGAACACATTTTTCATAGTCCACCTTTGCTGTTGTAGCCGTTCTTCAAGTCCAGCTGGGCTTTGGCTTTCCTAATCCTTTTGCTGCGCACACAGGCAGCTTCTCAATATTCCTCCTGGATCATCTATCCCTGCTTTGTCTACTGCTTTTCGTGTTTCTGTTTTGTTAGGAGCTCCTAGTTCATCCATGCAGACCTGCTGTCGCCTTTCATTGACTTCCTTCTTCTCTCCCACCCTAAAACACTGGAGTATCAAACAAGACTTTTGGTAGAAGTAGTATCAAAATTTAAGTAAGCAGAATTCCAGTAAAGTAGATCGGAATTTCAGCATGTGGTCCAAAGCTTTGAGATACGTATATGTGTGATCTTGAAGTGTCAGCTTCAAGTGACACCTTTATGGAACTGTGTTACACATTTATGGAACTGCGTAGTAAGCTCTGCCTTTTCTTATTTTTTGCAGATCGTCTCCCTATACATACTTACTATGTACAGTTCCTTGTGTGACTGAAGTGGTACAAGAATGTTGAGATATGTCTCTATGAAGAAGTCATGGGGTGGGGAGACCAACATATTTTGGTTGATGTGATTTTTTTTTTTTTTTTTTAATTATTGCTCTTTATTTTTTATGGTGTTATCTCAGGAAGATAGTATGGACTTGATAGAATAATGTGGTAGTTCAGGGTTTTTCCAGTTGAGGAAGTTTCAAATTGATTGGGCTAGCTAGTTGGCTTGAAATAACCTGGTTTTCACACTGAGCTCTGTGAAGGTTATTTATATAGCAGATTAACTGCACTGTGCTTAAATAACCCAAACATTCTCAAGTTGTAACTCCCTAACTTCATTTCTCAAAGATAAGCATCCTATATATAGCATGTTCTTGTATATTTATACCTGGCCTGTACTAGTCTTGTCACTTTGTGTGGGTTATTCCACCTACATGTGTAACGAGCGGTTGACGAATACGTATCTCAGAAGCTGCACATTGCTGAAGGCATAGACAGATCCCTATGTACTATGTAGCTAGGGATACACATGAACTGACTGTGCTGGGTAGCCCTGTCTTGTCCTTTAGCTGTCTGGATTTTATTATACTTTTTACAAAAGAGTTATCTCCCTTCTGATATCTGAGTTTCGTGAGACATTGAAAAAAGTGAATTAATGACATGCTTCAGTAGGGTTACACAAGGTCACAAATCCCTTGTTTCTGCCAAAATTCAGTTAAAACCAGAAGGAATAAAACACCTTGTCTGTAAAGATATAGAGCTAAATAGAAGGTTAATTTGGTAGTTTTCTTTTTGTAGTAACAATCCATTATTTAATTTTTTGCCCAAACCTCCTTTTGTCTTTTGGGTATAAGTGTCTGACCAGATAGTCTTAATTTTCTTAATAAAGACTATCTGGCAAACTCTGTTCTTTATTTTAGGACTGGCATTTTTTGATGGCATGTCAGTTAAATCTTGAAATTAGGCAGTTGTGTATGTTCTTCCTTAGATTTTGGTGCTAAGGAAAAAAATACTTGAGAAGGTATAATTCTGCTCAGGCATGAAGCCATACCATTAAATTTCTGTGACACATTTCATTGGCTTTTTCTTGCTTCACTTTCAAAACTAACATTTTGATGCTCTATCAAAAAAATGTAAGGTCTTCTGGGGCCAAATTGTACATGGGTCCAAGTAATCAAATAAAACGAACTTTCTCTTCAGTAAAAGCCTAATTTAAATCCCAAAGTGAATCCAGAATAACCGTATCAAAATCTATTTTACTAGTTCTGCTACAGGCCATATTGCCTTGTTTTAATCTTTTTATATTTGTTAGCAGAAAGGGTTTATTTACCTGATTTTTTCAGGTAGTTGCAGCACTACTGTAGAAATCTGAGTGAAATCCTTTCCAGAAGGTCTTTAATACATACATATTTTGCAGTCAAAACCATGTGCTAGATAATTAGGAACCACACTGTGGTGTACATATAAATATTATGCTATCTTTGATACAACTCTGATTGGTTATATACATCTCTTTACTGTAAATGCATATGATTTAACTTTAATTTGGCATTCAGGGAATTTGTGTGACAAAGATAACTATTTGGAACATCTGGAGTGTTTCTGTAATTTGTGTTATTTCAATTTATTGAAGATAGTGCTGAAAATTTGACAAATTATGTGCTAAAAGCAAATTTTTTATGTCTTATCTTTTACTGCTTTACTGCATCACATTTTATTGCTAACTATGATATAATTATTTTTCTACTTGGAAGGTTTTGATCTGAATAATGGAAAATTGTACCAGCTTTTTAGTGTAAAATGTTGCTGTTGGCCAGGTGAACAGAACTGCTCTGTGGAAGCACTGGCATGGTCCTGTCAAATAACCTCTGTCAAATGGACCTCAATTCTGTTGTGTGCTAACCCATCTAAACGCAAACCCCTAACACAGTATGCTGGTCTGATAATTCAATAGTACTTGCTTGATGATTACAAAGCTCAGCTAGAGGGAAATAACCTGTAAATTATGCTATACAGATTAGAAGGAGCATCTTTATAAATATCCCACAAGACTGTCAGTTTCCATTTAGAAATAATACCATCTTTCACCACGCTGAAAAGCACTTGGACAGCTGCTGTTAAAAGGCGTAAACCAAGTATACTGGTAAACTTTGAACAGTCTCATGCTTTGGAGAAGCCCATTAATAGCTGCAAAACCTAGTTTTGCTAGCTATGGAGTGGATATATGTTAAAGGTGCCTTTCAGTTTTGGCATCAGACACTGCAGTTGAGTTGAATTTTAACCTGGTATAAACTGAAGCAGTTTATAAATATAAGCTGGGGGAAGTTGAAGCAGTTCTGTTGGTCTGGTTTTCCCTGTGTGCAAACTTCCTCTGTCCCTGATCCCACTTTTCCCCCTCTCCTTTGCCAGGAAAACTGTTAATATGGGAAACTGATTGAGGTTAAAACCCACCTTTATTTCCTGAATAGTTTTAACCTGAAAACAATTCACTGTGCAGTGAAGTGAAGCAGGAACCCTTTTGACAGCATGAGCAGGGGCCAAGAAGTTGAAAATGAATAGAAAACAGAAGAGCGTGGGAATGGTTGGATTTTGTTTATCAGTGAAGTGGGCTTATTCAGATTTAAACTACTCGTGGATCTAGTGGTTAAGTTCCAATAAGAACATTCATGGTCTCTTCATGGGCAATATGAAATCCTTACAGGAAGGGAAATGTGAAGGGCAGGAGGAATCATGATAGCCATATTCCTGTAAGAGTGCATGAAGCTGTAAATTAGAAATATATTGTGTGGATCCCAAGGGAAAATAGCCAGTAGTAAAGAATCAGTGCAATTGGTCTAACACAGCGAGTGTAATATATTAAACTGAAGTTGCAATGACAGTAATTTCTGCCTCTTTGCTGTTACTTGGCACAGTGACTTATAAAAGCTGGATCTCTTTACTGTGTTCTGCCTCACCATCTAATCAGTCATCAGAGGAAGTGAGAAAAGATTTGCTAAAAATTATTACATAATTAGAGAAGGGTATTACAGGGCTAAAAAGGGCTTTCTCTCTTCAGTAATCTCTAATCAAATATCTGTGTGGCTATGAAGACTCTCGGGTAGTCCCTTCTGCAGCAAATTACACCTTAGGAATATCTGTAACAACTGATAGTTGTATAAAAAAAACATGTGGATGAGTTTTTCTAGATGGTATCTTTAGACAGGCATTTAAATTTGTATGTATGTTGGAAAAAGAAAAATCCAGAAACTTCTAATTGTTACAGCTGCGAATAATGAAAATAAAAATGATAGAATACTGGTTGAATTAATACAATGGATATGGACTTCTTTTTTTTTTCCTCAGTTTTCACTTTCAATCCTACAGTGTTATCCTAGGAGCAGAGATATCCCTGGTCTTTACCATGAATACTAATGCAAGGGCTGTTGCTGGTGAGCTTTTATTTTTGCCAGTTTGGCAGTGGTGAATTTAATATTATTGAAATACCTTTATCAAAAATATAGCTTGAAATTTACTTATTTAACAAAGGGCTTCTCTAGAAAACTACCATGACTTAATTTAATTAATTTCCCTTTGTTTTGCTATTTTTCTTGATACTTGAATTATCAGAGGTGAAAAATTTTCAAGTTAAGTATCAGGTTTGTGAATATGTGTAAGTTTTGGCTTGCTTTTTATCATCCTTTCAAAAATGGTTGATTCTGAGTGCTAGCTAAAAGCTTACTTGGACGAATTACACCGTAATCAGTGTTTACAGTGATCTAAAGTTTTTATAAGCTGCCTCAAGATTTGACTGTAGTGGACATGCTTGACATGGTTAGTAAATGTTTTGTTCTCTGGAAACATTTGTTCTTTTGTTGTTTACCTAAGTACTGCTTTGAATTTATTAGAAAGGATTTCCCTACTTCCCCTCAAATCTGTCTCATGAGACATTAACTTAAGAAGAGACAAGCAGCAGGGAGTCAGAATGAAGCTTAATAGCATGGATTTTGGTATCTTAGAAAACAGAGGTCTTCAATAATAACTGCACAAATGAGTCTCATAATACTTGATGTATTATGTATAATGCAATCTGTAGAAGAGGTGTACAGAGTTAAAAGGGGTCTTGCCAAGGCTGGGTTTTGCCTAGTGTAACTGATTTCTCCAACCTAGTTAATTGCAAAAAAAGTGAGCTCCCTAGAGGCTCATTCAGAGCAGGCTTATGTATCCCACTGAGTAAAGGGAAAATGAGCCTTGTGGACCTAAAATCAGCCTTTTTGAATACTTCTCTAGATGCCTCAGATCCTCAGATTTTGCATTTAACGTCAGATCTGGTAAAGGGGAGAAGCAAGCCAGAACTCATGTTGGCAAAATAAGATGTAAAAGCATGGATGCTCACTTGCCAGCCTAGTTAATCTTTTTTCCTAAGCTGCATACATTTCAAATGCCAAAAAGCAATATTTTTGTTTGATTTGCACTTGTGAAGAAGCAGAAGGATGATCTTTGTGCTGGTCTATATGGACAAGTTGCACACAAAGGCACACTGAGAAAGCACTGGAAATTCTAGAACATGATAGCATTAAAATTGCTTGTACAGAGTTAACTTGCCTGCTTTGCATGTTGCACAGTGAGCTGTGAAATAGGTCCTAGCTTCATTTGTTGCTAAAGTTTGAAGGAGGGTTGTGGATGAGATAAGTCAGGGTGTTTTCATTGGAAAATTAAAAAAGATTCTTATAAATCCATTTAAATCTTGACAAAACTTAGTTGTTTTCCCTCTTTCTCAGAAAATGTTTAAGCAGGTTCAGCAACTTCTTTTCCAGGAACTAAAAATCAAGTGCAATATGGCACCCTCCACAAAAGAAGACCCTCAATACAGAGAATTTAGATTTAACAAGGTTATAAGCAACTCCGTTGTGAAATATTTGGGCTTCATTACTAATTGGTTGGTGCTTCTACCTCTGTTTAGTGGTATCAGTGAAGTGTGGTTTAAGATAAACATGATTTCCTTTCTTGCCTAGTCCCCAAGCAGTCAGGAGCACTGAATATGCTCTCGGAATCAAACATGTGCTTACTTCAAGTAGTCTCTGGCTGGCTTTCTTGTGCTCTTTGTTTCATTCGTGATATGCATTCTGAAGAGCATTTGGGTTTCTCTCACTGATATGAATGTAAGATGAGTTGTCCAAAGAGCACTGGTTCTAGGAAAAGGTCACTGCCCTTGTGAACCCAGTGGCTTTTCTTGCTTTTATTTACAGCTTCAGTATTTTAGATATAGGCCCATTCCTCTGCTGTCAGCAGACATCTGTGAAACCTGCAGGCCAAGAACATACTTGCTTTTCCCCATAAAGGATGAAGGAGAAGTGACACAGAGACATGAAGATGTATTATGTCTGTCTGGCCTTTCCTTGGCAGAAGGTCTAAACTCTTCGATGAACTGTATGCTGTCATAATGATGTCACATGATGGATTTCTCAGGCTTTGCTTTTTACAGCTTGCTGCTATCAAAAAAACAAACAAAAAAAAGCCAGTTCTCAGGGCAACAGTCAACAGCTTCCATCAGAAAGCCTACAAGTCCCCACGCCTTTTGGCTATCGCAAAAGAAAGAGAAAAAGAATCTTGGCTCCAAGTGGAAACAATTTCCTTTGTTTCACAACCCTGGCTTATTTCCTGAGCAGGTTTTTGGTCGTTGAAATGTGGCAGTACTCCTGGAAAAGTATGGAAAAGTGTGTATGCTTCTTTCTACTCTCCTCACTGGTGCTCGCTCTCTATAAGGTCTGCAGGCTGCATACAGCATTCCTATGTTCTGTGTAACCAGCCAGAAGGAGCCTGTGATCTTAAATGCTTTAAAGAGAACATTTGCAGCATGACATTGCTGTGTACGTGGCTAACATGCAGCATAATAGAACAGGGATTTGAATATTTACAGCATGTTACGTAAATGTTGCCCTTCTGAGAATTTTCTCAATCCTCTTAGCTCTGAAGTGACAGCTTTGAATTTTTTTTCTTCTTCTTTAATAAAATCAGTCTTTTCATTTATCCAGCTAAGTTTGGTAAACAAAGGATGTTTAATACTTCCTTTCATATAGCCAGATTCTTGTGTTTAAGGGTTTATCTTTGTGCACTTAAGCTTATTATGTTCCTGGGTAACTATTTTTAAAAAGCTGACTTTGCAACAGCAGGACATGGTGCAGAGGTGGCCTTTGGAATTTTCTGTGCTTTGTCAGTGTATACTGTGAATAGGATCCAAAGGATTGCAATAAGGAGAGAAGTGTGGGTTAGGGTATGCAAATGTCACGTGGATATTTAAATTGCATTTTGATATACAAATAGTCAGTAGATTTTGGTTTGTGTGTGTATCTATATACATACTCCTCTTAAAAATTGAGTAAGATGAGGAATTGTGCTGTGGGAAAATAAAAAAAAAGGAAAACTGAAAAAATTCTGGATAGCTATAAGGATTTTCATTTGTTTAAAGCTCTAGAACCATGAGTTTGTACTGTGCTTTGTGCTTTGGCATTTATTTGTTATAAAATGATAGATGCAGATATTCACAACAGCTCAAAATGCTTCTGAAGGATGACAGAAGTGTGATGCAAAAGAGATGATATGGGCTGAAAGGTGGTGGGGAGCTTGTAGCGTGATTTGCTCTTCATATTTCAGTATGTGTGAGTTTGAGGTGTCAGTTGGGAGGAAGTTTTTTTTTTTCCTGGGGAAGCAAGACAGATAAGAAATCCGTTCAAAATGCTCATGAGCCATTCAGATGCATGCTCTTTGCAAATTTAAAAGCAAAGACCTCTATCTGGTTTTGTGGCAGTGTTATGTATGGAGAATTTAGTGTTTGCCAGGTATATAGTTGCAGAAGATGAGTGGGTATTTTGTGTTTGCATTTACACTATTTTTGTTTGCAGCTGACTGTGGAAGAGGTGATGACTACCACTGCATATCTGGATCTCTTTTTGCGTAGTGTTTCAGAGCCAGCCCTCCTCAAGATTTTCCTCCGGTTTATTTTGCTGCACCGACATGAGAATGTGCACATCCTAGATACGCTTACTAGCCGAATCAACACACCATTCCGGGTAAGACGAGCAAGAAGGAAGTTCGGGTACTCAGCATGGATGCAGGTTAAATATTTTAATGGGAGATTCTATATATTCAGTTGGTATCTGTTTAACTATGAGTCTTCTCCCCCCCGCCACCCAAATGTGTGATTTCTTCTTGTGTGTGTGTCATGACATTTAACTACCACTATACGAAGTTGATAAATGTGTGAGGTGGTTTCACACAGACAGGAAATGGGATAGAGGGAGATGAGGGCTTTTGGAAGTCTGGATTCTCTTAGAAGATTAAAAGTATTCTGGATACTGCTGAATTTGTGCTGCCATAGATAACTCATCCTGGGACTTATAAACATATTTGTGGTGAGGAGTATTTTTGATCTTTGGAGTTTTGCCAAGCAGCAAGCCTTTTCAGATAGCCCCTCTGGGAGATGATGGGAGCCCTTGTAAGGATGTCTCCAAATTGATGCAAATTGTGAATTGTAGTATTGCCAGTGTATTTCTCAGGAATCAAGTCTATATTACTGTAGCATGTTTACTTAACTGTCATGTTGCCTGCCTTCTTTGATTAAAAGAAGGTGCTTTCTTGCCAAAGTTATCAGATTGCTGCTTCCTTTTCTTTGCCTTCACTCCTGTATGTAATAAGGTTTATCTCAAATTTGCACCAAGCCCCTTCTCAGCCTAGGCACAATGCATCACAGTGGCTGGAGAGCTTGTTGACAGAGATAGAGTTACCTTTGCTAACAGTTGGATCTTCTGGCAGAGAAAATGACTACTTGTTGCAATGGACTGCTCTCCTGAGCCTTGCTTGTCTGGCAGTCTTGGCTGGGTCTTGTGTGATGCACAGCTTCATGGATGAAATAAGAGTAATGTTTTAGCGCAGGTACAAGAGAAGCCAGAACACCAGCATGTGCATTAAATTTGTGTATTAGAGACAGTAGATTCATCTGAAATTTGTTTTGAAATGTGAGTACATGCAAGTGTAGTTATATGCTGCTGCTACTGCATCCCTGAGATGGATTAACTCTGAAAACCGAAACAGCTTCTGTCAACAAAAATGCAAATGCTGTTGTCTCTGCTAATCATTAATTACTGTTCCATAGGCAAACACCATGGGAATTGTAAAGAATTCTGCAGCCCTGAGCAATTCAGAATCTCAGCCAAAATGATTCGGTGATGCTAAATGAGTTTTCTGCAGTATAGCTTGGCCAAGTGCAAAAGGCAGAGCTGCAGCCTTCCGTGTGTTTCTGTAGCACAAAAGCTGCATACGTTATTATTGATAAAAATACTTATTAATAATTCACAGGGTTAAACATATGTACAGACAGGTGGCCAAAAGGACTTGTAAAAATATGATCCTCTTTGTCTCCTGGCGTATTTGAAATCTTTTCTTTTTACGAAATACAGAAATAGACGAGTTGTATTTGTTCAGTTGATTCCTGATTTGCAGTATGGTTGCAAAGACAAATGAGTAATGTTTCCCTATAACTGCATGAATTTTCTTAAATACAGGAACGTTTAAGGCAGTAGCAGGTTTTTTTGAATTCTCACAGAGTGAAAAAGAGTTAGGCTTGGCTCTCACTAAATTTTGCAGAGGAAATGAGATTTTCTGTTTTTCCTTAATGTCCCCTGGCAAAAATACACCTTTTGTACAAGGATCTGACTTCTTCCAAAAGGTTGTTGTGAAGCTCTTCAACTCTGCCCCCACATTCTATCAAGTGAACTCCAGTCCTGGTTATTTCTTCCTCTCTTGCTTTTTTACTTGCCTCATCTATTTCTGTGGACATGAGGTCTTTCAACTAGGTGTTAGCTCCTAGTACAAGCATTGGGCAGCGGTGGCAGGGCAGCAAGTCTGAGCTCTGATTTGCGTCACAGCAGGCCAATTCATGAGCATTCCCCATTTCTCTTCTCTCTGCTTATTCCCTTTCTTTTGTTCTTCTGTGGGTGTTCTTCTGACCAAACTAGGGAAGGTAGCCAAAGAAACATTTGCTCTTCAGAGGCTAACTGAGATTCGCTTTAATTTTGCCATTTAACTGTTTCACAGAGATACCTACTACACAAGGAAAAATACATGTATGTTCCTGAGCTAGAGCAGAGCATTTTAACAGTGGGAGTAAGGGGAGTGAATGCAGAGGAGGAAATTCCATACTGTGGAAGAGAAGCTATGCCCAGGCAAGATTTAATCATAAATGAATTACAAAGAATGTTCAGTGACTGAAAATATGAGGTAGACAAGTATCTGTAGCTTTTTGCTGTATCTCTTTTTTTTTAGTTACTGAAAAGTGCAAATAATTCCCCATATTAATTATTTTTATTTACATAATATAGGGAGAGGCAAGATTTAAACACTGACTTGAAACTTTAGGAAAGGGTCAACTTACACTAAATAACTCTCACAAGAGTCAGCCTGGTCCTGGTGTCTGAGCCAGCTGTGAGATACTGTTTCCATGAACAAGCAGCACAGGAGAATGTGCCTGAGAAAATGTGCACTAAGAGGCAGGGGGGTAATGGCACAGTGGCCTTTGAAAACCAGCAAAAGCTTACAGCTCATGCTTCTACCATTTTGGGTACAACTGCAGTCTAGCAAGCCCCTGGCAGGTAGAAATGTAGTATATGATAGCTCTGGAGGTGTTGTATGCCTAATTAGTGACCAGCAAAGCCCGTAGAAGTCCATGTTTCCAGTCTGTCCTAAAGCCAGTGAAAGTGGGGTGCCTGTCACAGAATAGGTGTGATTTTTGTCTCTGCTGAGCGTGACTCCTGCAATACCTAGTTTAAGGTATATTTGATCAGACCTTTGCCGGAAAGGCAAGCATGCAATTCCAATGAGGAATCCCATTTTTCTTTCCTTTCCCCTGGTCTCAGAAAGAATCTTCATGTCTTACCATAGTTCCCAGCTGTTCAAGTGAGCTGTAAAGAAGGGATTGTGAATGCTCCATATGGAGTAGATTCTGACAAGAATTACTTGTTTAGTCCTGGTCTGTGTCAGTACATTAAGCTGTATTTATAAAAGCATTCAGCTTCTTAATGTGGAGAACACTGATCATTCCTTGTACTTAAAGCAACAGAAACTTGAAATGGTTTATAACTTTTCTTTCAGAAAAGGTATGTAGTTGGTTGAAATTCTACATCAGAGGTAAAATCTAACAAGCTATCTTGGAAACTACAGGGTTCAGTTCATGCTAAAATTAATTTAATGAATTTGAGTAACATTGAAGACTGGTAAATTACTGCTTTTTTAATAGCTTATTTAAAGGAAGATTCTGGATTGTATCTGGTTAAAATGTACCATGTTATGTGTATAGCTCTATACAACTTTAAAAAGAATCCCATGGAGTGCTTACAAGATGAAGTATGATACTAACAGTGTCTTACAAAGCATGATGCTCTGGCAGAGCCATTTCGTAATGTAGTATGCAGGGAAGATTGGAAAGGTACAACTTCCAGGTCAAAAACTGACAACATTCATCTTTTTTCAGCTCTGTGTGGTCTCCTTGGCATTGTTCAGAACTCTCATAGGCTTGCATTGTGAAGATGTGATGTTGCAGCTAGTTTTAAGGTAAAGCTCAAACTCCTTTTTCCACTCTTCATTCCAGTTCTGGGACACACAGTCTCTGCCTGTGGTTGCAGAGCTGGATGAGAGTTTCTCCAAGAGAGCAGAAATCCAAGGCACTACAGAGATAAGGATATTTATGATCCTGACAAAAGTCTACCAGACCTGAAGAAGTGTGATTTATGTCTTGTGATCTTCAGAGCAGGAGATTTTTCTTGTGACTTATTTCTGTAGAAGTGAGAGAAGAGAAGCTGGGAATATATTTATCACTTCCAAACTGCTCATTCCCTGCTTTTTAATGTATAATTCTTCTCTCCTGCATGTTTTCTCTAGTGTATTATACACTGTGATACAGCGCTATATATTTGTTCGCAGCTTCTGCCTTCTTTCCTATTGTTTTCCACCTCTATGAGTCCTCTCTCACTGAGAATACTTCAGGCTCCTGAACTGCTGTAGGTAAATTGTTATATAATGTACTAAATGCATTGATTATTTTTGCTTTTAACTGGTGGTTCTATGCATTGCTTCAAAATACTTACCATTTTGGTGTGTGTATTAAATAAGAATTGGTTATTTAGTTGGAAATATTGGTGTAACTGAATTTAGCACTGTAGATCACATGAATGGTTCAGATGCTCTCTGTCACTCCATGCACTGGCATTAAGGTGAAATACTCTGTAGCTCTGGCTCATGTGTCTGGGAGTGCTGTCAGGACCTCAGTGAACTCAAGTTGCCACTCTAGCAGCAGTAGAGTGCTGTATTTAATCTTATTTTTTGTTTATTTAGGGAATCCTTTAGAATTTGTTTTCATTTGAAATGGCAAAACATCAGTTCAGTTAACACTGAGGCTCTTAATAAAGTGCTCTTAAAAAGTTGAACAAAGTGCTCGAAACATGTTCAACACAAGGCTGTGCTTCCTCTCTTCCTTGTACATCCCATAGCTCCCCTGCCTCAGAGTTCAGTCTTCATCTACTGCAGTAAAACACCTTGATGACCCTTCCTTTGTTTTTGCTGGCTGCTTGCCTGGCAAACGTGAACAGCTTCTCTCTGAATTTTCCAGGAAAACAAATAAATTGAGGATTCTGAGACAGAGCTCATTCATAGTGGGACCAAACCACTCTGCTGGCATTTGACATCTGCCCATCCCACACTTCCTCTATCCCTTCTTACAGCAAGTTTGTTCTGACCTGCAAAGGATTGTTCACTTCCCTGTTCTGATGCAACTGATCTCCTATGTCTGCTTATCTTGACGGTTCCCCATCAAACCATAGCTTCGCAATATAGGAAGCCAGAATTTTATGCTCTTGAGAGGGTATCGCTGTGAAGTTTATTATTACTGTTTCTTTTAATCTGGTGAGGGCAGGAAGGTGGGAATGGTATTTTGTATGTTGTTGCTTTCTCTAATGTGAGAAGAAGATGTGGTAACGCTAGACACTGTTGTTTCAGGTATCTGATCCCATGTAACCACATGATGTTGAGCCAGCGTTGCGCTGTGAAAGAGAGAGACTGTTACTCTGTGTCTGCTGCAAAACTGTTGGCCCTGACACCAGTGTGTTGCTCCACTGGGATCACCTTAACAGTTGAAAGCCAAGGAAAAGATTATATTCTATGGAAAAAAGCAGCACAAACTAAAGGTAATTGACGCTCAGGGGAAGGCCAGATCATGAACTGAGTTTGATTTGGTAGCATGCAGCTCATGGGAGGGGAAGGAAATGTGGACAACAAAAAGCATGGCCAGCCTGGACAGGAAAGCTGCTTTAATTCTTGCCATGTGTCCAGGTTTATTGAAACCTTTTTTTAGAATCATAGAATCATAGAATAGTCAGGGTTGGAAAGGACCTTAAGATCATCTAGTTCCAACCCCCCTGCCATGGGCAGGGACACCCCACACTAAACCATGCCATCCAAGGCCTCATCCAACCTCGCCTTGAACACCGCCAAGGATGGAGCATTCACAACCTCCCTGGGCAACCCATTCCAGTGCCTCACCACCCTCTCAGTAAAGAATTTCTTCCTTATATCCAATCTAAACTTCCCCTGTTTAAGTTTGAACCCGTTACCCCTTGTCCTATCACTACAGTCCCTGATGAATAGTTCATCCCCAGCATCCTTGTAGGCCCCCTCCAGATACTGGGAGGCTGCTATGAGGTCTCCACGCAGCCTTCTCTTCTCCAGGCTGAACAGCCCCAACTTTCTCAGCCTATCTTCATAGGGTAGGTGCTCCAGTCCCCTGATCATCCTCATGGCCCTCCTCTGCACTTGTTCCAACAGTTCCATGTCCTTTTTATGTTGAGGACACCAGAACTGCACACAATACTCCAAGTGAGGTCTCACGAGAGCAGAGTAGATATCTAAGTTGAATATGCATTTTTGGAAATAATGTACAGGCATATAACAGCAACTTTTGCTGCTTCAGTGTGTCAGTGTTGTTTGAAAGGCTGAATGTGGGCTGGTCTCTCAGAAATCTCAGAGTTACAGCTCTGTCTTGGCAATACGAACGAGTCATGTATGTTTATGAGCAAATCTCTCAATCTTCATGCTTTGGTCTTCCTGCTTTATGGGATGGTTGTGTCTAAAGACTCCACCTGCCATGTTTTAGTGAGTGCCTTGCTAAGAACTTTTGATATATTACTCATGGTATGAATAATCTTCTTTACTTTCAGACTCTGGTAGACGCTCTTCTGAATCTACCTGCATTGTGGAATATGGAAGAGCCGTGGACCTCAGCTACTTGCAGTATCTGGGAGAAGCTCAAGAAGCCATCCTTCAATGCCTGAAAGATTGTAAAGTTTGGTCTGCCTTGTATGATGGAGTAAACCCTGATCCAGACACCTTTATCCAAACGCTTGCTGAGGAGAACAATACAGATGTAGAACACCCCATGTTTCGGCTCCAGCAAAGGACACCTAGCATGTGTAGCTCCTCTCAAACAACTTTTAGTGAAAAGATGCAGTTGGAGCTAGAATGGGATGATAGCTATGACACAGGGATTTCTCCTGGTTCTGATGTGAGCTCACCACAACCGTATGATGATCTGGGGAACGCAGAGATGCAGCCACCTGCAGAGCCACCAAAATACATCCAAGAAATGAAAAAAAGTGCCATCATGCTCATCAAAGGATCTTACATAGAGGAATCAGACTTTCAGGATGATATTATGGTTTACAGGTTATGTGCCCAGAAGGATACTCAAGAGGATGACAACTCCAAGGAGAAAACTTTAAATACAGCCAGAGAACATAAGGTCCAAAGCCAGACTGTAGTCAATGGGCCTCTTGCAAAGAGCCAACTGGAAATAGACTTGAATGAGCACAGTAAGAGAAATTCAAGCTTGACTCAAGGTGTAATGAAAGAACAGATAAACCAGAAAATGATTGAGATTGATCCACAGCCAGACAAAGAGTTGAAGCTTTCTCCTCAGGAGGCAGATCGTAACTTAAGTGTAAGACTGCTGAGCACAGATGGTGAGGATTTCATTGCACAGTATGACAAAATTATTAAGGAACTGGATCCAAACAGTACAAGCTTGGAGGAGCAGCAGTTGGATACTCCTGACTCTGTCTCTCCTGCAGAAGAGGAGGAAGACTTTGAGAATTTCTCAGCAGACACCCCTTCTGCGGAGAGCGTGTCATCTCCCTTTGGACCAAAGGAGGATGTCTCTCCTAAGCATGCTGCAAGGAGCCAGAGTGCTCCATTTACAGGTGGAATGTCCTGTTAATGACATACGTAACAAATACAGGAAGGCATGTTGATTAAAGGTGTCCAAATGAGATCACACTCTGCAGCACACAGCACAAGCACAGAGCAAGGAACAGTCCTGGCACTAAAGAAAGTATAGCCCAAATAGCTGAGACTGGCCCAGGAAGAGTGAGAAGTCCAACATGAGAGTAGAGCAGAGCAAGCAGTGTGGTGACAGCAAATGGTGGTGCTCAGGGGTCTTTTTGGTTGCCTTTTTCTTTTTTGGTAATTGTTTAAAGTCTTGAGCGTTTGTTTGTATGTGAGCACCCCATCACGCTAGAGGAAGCTTTTGCAGTTGAAATGGAATTAGAGTTACTATTCTAGTGTACAGAGCTCAGGTAAATAATCTGTTTTTCTGGTGGCTTTCATCTTTGGGTGCTGTGGATGTGGCATCACGTTGCCTTTTCCCCTCTCTGCTATTTCCCATTTTAGCACGAGGTGGCAGCACTTGTGCCAGGTCTGTACGTGCATGTCTCTCCATGCTCTGCCCTGGCACCCTGTTCCTCCAGTGTCAGGTCAGCCCTCGCTGTTGGGATGTTTTTCTGTTTTGTGCCAGGCAGCATTTTAAGCTTGGTCTCCGCAGACTTACCAAGCCATTCAGGAATGACAGTGCTGCCGAAGGTTAGAGTGGGCTTGTGATCTGTATTAGTACATCTTGCGCAAAGGTCTTCTGGTCTTTAATTGGGTTTCCTAGATACCACAGTCATACAAATAATAAAAAATGATAACGTATCTAGGTTTCCTCATGCAGAACAAAACCTCTATAAGATGGCTTCTTGTACATTTGAAAGGAGGAGGAAAAAGCGTTAGTGTCCTTTGAAATGAAGCCCTTTCTGGTCAGCTGTGGCCAGCGTGTCTGGCACTGTTTCTTAATTGAAAAATTCAGCCTGTTTTTCGATCAGTTTGCTATTTTTGCTTTGGTGACAATTTCCTGTAGTACCAGAAGCTAATCACATTCAAACCTTTCTGTTTCCTATTATCTGCTGTCAAGTGCAGCTCAAAAATGTTGTTCCTGACTCTTGTTCTTCATCTGATCCTCCCTCTGTTCCTTTCCAAAAAACCCACAACAAAACCACACAAAAAACCTCACCCACCCCAAACCCACAAAACCCCACAACCAAGCAGAACAAAACAGTAAAAACAAACATGAAAAGCCTTGCTGTTTGCTCCCCATCCACATGTTTTACTCTCATACCTTGCTTTAAAGAAGATCTTCGTGATTGTAAGTAAGGAGGTACTTGTAACAATGTCTCAGAAATGTTGAGATTGCCGTGTCTTTCAAATGCAATAATATATTTAATTTGGAATGCTGTATTTGTATATGTGTGATAAGGATTTTTGGTTGCTTTCACTGTTTTGAGATGCTGTCATGGGATTGTGGGGCTTCTCTGCAGAATCAGATATCAGACAGAGGCTCCCAATAAGTGTGCAAAGTACTCCCTTCTGGTCTACGGATCTATGAAGAAAATGTCCTATGCCTGTCTATGTGCAGTTTTCCCCTGAGCAAGGAAGAATGTGGTGTTCAGGAACAGGAGAGCTTGACTTCGTGGCCACATAAAGATGCACAGTCAGGAAAATAATTATTTTTCTGACTTCTCATCAGTTTACCCTGTTTCTTTCAAGGCTTGAAAACTCCGATTCTTGTCCCAGTCATTTCATGGGGGGAAAAAGTCACTCTACCACTGAGAAATTTTTGGATGTATTGGTATCCTCTGTTGCAGTGGCATACTGCACTTGTTACAAGTATTTAGCTTCAGCTTTACCTGCTTAGCTTCCAAGTCTGATGTAGAGGAGAGAAACAGTGATGTCTTTCAGCTCCTTCCCCTGACATCTCTTTTGATACAGTAGTGTTCCCACTGCACTGTGGTCCTCAAGAGCTTTGTGGAAATGTCTCCATGAACGTGAGACGGGAAGCAGTAGGTTATGTAGGGACAGGAGAAACTCTATCTCAACACAATGTCTTGGGGTTTCTCCACTGGGTATCCAGGCAGGTGGGATTCCTGTAGGATGTGATGTTAACCTTCACTCTGATGGCCAGCATGGTGGTTGAAAGGTAGCAGTCACGTAAAGCCTTGTCAGCACCGGCCCTCCTTCCTTTCCTCTTGTGAGTGGAGCTGTGTGTCATCATGATAAATGAGTCTCAAGGGAATGCTTGCTTTGTACTCATGCTTGCTATAAAACATGATAGACTTCAGCCTTTAGTGAAGCTATGTTAGGTGAAGTAGCAACGTACGCACTTCTGATTTGATCCATACTGTTGTGTTTGCCCAGAATTTCTTTAGCCTCTGCCGTAGTTCACAGTAGACATATTAAACTGGGCTAAATTATAGCCAAGTAGCTCAAACATCAGCCATTTTTTAGCTGAGGGGAGGTGGGATGGGGTCGGATTATAGCCAGCTGCTTGACCCTAGAAATGCCTGTGGCATGCATCTTGTGCCAGGGACAAGGGTGGCGTATTCGAAGCTAGCAGTGCTGTATAACATCACTCAGGGATTCTTCTGCATGGTTTTCCTAGCTTTTACACAGCCAGAATAGTGTGGTGGGACCGGGTGTGGGACAAGGGATGTTTCTAAGGCTTTACTTGTGTTTAGATCACTTGTACAGACTGCCTCAAGCATCTCACCAGCTGTATAGTCTAATGATGTGTAGTATTTGGTTAAAGTTGTGCTCAGCCTTGCAAACATTTCTTAAGCTTGAGCACTAGGGGTTTATGTACTTCCATGGTAAATGCTTTTGTACTTCAGCAGTTATCCTGCAGCAGGAATACACAAACTAAAGCTATTATTTATTGGTGACATTTATATGATAAAGCCTACGTCTACCAATAATTTTGTTTATAAATCTATTTTAATGTCTTCCCTGCTTTGTGTGACTCTTTGCAGTGCTGATGATGCTGTTTCTTGTGATGTGAACTATCAGAGATCTTTATTTTTATGTTTAGAGTAGAATGTTTGTATTTCCTTTAGAACACAGGGTTTTTTATAAGAAAGCTAGCTATAATTTCTTTTGCCCAGTCATAGAAATAAGGTACAACAAGAGTAACAAGGGCAGATTCTGTTTGCATTGAAACTAGTGATACCATTCCAATTAAATTCAGAGGGAATAGAACAGTAGACCATAAGGTACTAGGCTAAGTCCTTACTGGCACATTTAAAGAGAATAGTTATGCATGTTAAATGTGCCGTTAACGTGAACTGGTTGGCTAGCTAGCAAAAGTACTTCTAATCACAAAGCTTTTACCACCTCTGTTAAGTGTATTTTGTCTGTTCAGATACAGTTTGGTTTTTCTCCCTACTGGCTTTAATTAGCGTGTGGGAGGTCTAATTTTGTTGGTTCCAAATGCCTGTTTCCTGGATTTTCTTTCTGTGGAAACAAAACCATTGATTCCTTCTTGTTCTTCTTTTGCAGGACCATTCATCAGCGTAGTGTTGTCAAAGCTGGAGAACATGCTGGAGAATTCCTTGCATGTCAATTTACTGCTTATTGGGATTATCACTCAGCTGGCAAGTTACCCACAGCCTCTTCTTCGCTCCTTTCTGCTCAACACCAACATGGTGTTCCAGCCTAGTGTGCGGTCACTTTATCAGGTATTTGACCACAACTGTTAGCCGTACCTATTGGAACGATATTTTTGGTGTCTCATTAAACCTTACGTTAGCTCTTTCTAGTTCCACCTGTTGCTTTTCCACCTGTCTGAGAGCCTCTCATCTCATTTCAATGTTTTAATTACATTTATAATGAAACTGGAAAGGAACTGGAAATTCTGTATGACCATAAGTTTTGTCATAACTCTATTTTAATGCAGCTAGAGAAAGCCTGAGTGTTCAGTCTGTGGCTGCACTGGGAGTGAGGCAGGAAGCAGTGATTGTTATCGTTGTTTCGGCAGGTGCTGGCATCTGTGAAAAATAAAATCGAACATTTTGCTTCTGTTGAAAAAGACTTCCCAGGTCTTCTCCTGGAGGCCCAGCAGTACCTGCTTTTTCGTGTGGACATGTCTGATGCTGCAGAAGAATTGCTAACCAAAGGTAAACATTAACCACACTCCAAGGGGTGCTGGGTGGAATGACTCACCAGTTACCTCTCTCTTTTTCTGATTAAATGTAGGTGTGGTGTGGTGTGAATATCATCAGCCAGATGCATCTTTCTGATTTTAAACTGATGATGCCCAGTAGGCTACAGTATATGGATCTATTTGGATATTCTTTGCTCTTTAGAAGCTTTTATTTGCTATCTGCTAAACAGAAAATGTCTTTTTAAAGGAGTAACAAAATTAGCTCTTGGCTCACTGTCAGTTTGGCCATAAACAAACTTGCTTTCAAGGCATGAGGTGAGGTGGCATACGTGTATGATTTCATTTTATTTTTAGCCTGACCTTCAGTTAGTCATTGGTTCTTTTTTGATAAATGTTTGAGAGAACAGAAGTCCAGAATTAATTGATTTCTGCAACAACTGAATAAGGCTTCATGTCATGGTTTGGGCTACTACTGAAGGAGATTAATATTAGCCAGAAAACTTCTAATATGCTTTTTTGAATGAAACCCAAAGCAAAACAACAACAAAAGAAGGGGTGTGTGTGTGTGTGTGTGTGTGTGTGTGTGTGTGTGTGTGTGTGTGTGTTAAAGCCAGAACACTTCGAGAGCAGTGGGGAGTTAAACAGATATCATTCCAACAAGCTTTCCAGGGGACTTCCGTAACGCCTGCTGTTTCTCAAGCAAAGTGCACACTACACCTGTCTAGAGTGTTACCAGGATTTATACTGCCATGGGGAAAGGTAGTCAAAATAAGCAAAATGAAGAATCTTAAGGTCTAACTAAGAACTTTCCAGATGCAGCCAGGCAACTAATAGAGTTGGGGCTCAGCCATGAGGATGTGATTGTTCTCAGCTTGCTGTTGAGCAGACAGTGTTGGGCACAGGTTTCCATTAAAAGCCAACTTCCTACATGATGGGAATGCATAAAATTTGGTGAGAGCAGTGACTGCAGTGATTAAGAGCTGACTCATCCACAGGGTTCGAGAGAGGCTGCACTATGGATGTGTGCTTGCTCGTCATTAGGAGTCATTAATAATCACCCTCTGCCATTAATAATCACTCTGTGAAGATGTTGATACTTTTCTTGGGTTTCCAGAGGTATGGGAAGCAGAACTTCTATTGTGCCATTTTAGTCGTGTTTTCATTTTCAAGGCTCTGAATAATAATATACCTAGTCAGCAGGGGCTATGTTTCTAAGGCTTGCAGTACATCTAGTCTGTAGAATTATGATCTTGCTAAGGCTCTTTCTCAAAGAATTAGACTGTGGAAGGTGCATTGCCATAAAGGAGCTGTTCATTGCAAACATCAGTAGCATTTTAGGCTCTACATTCTAGTGCCATAGATTAGAAAGCCTTACACCTAGATGGTACCATAGGTAGCATGTGGGGATGAGATTAGGAGGCAACACTTAGAGTCGTTTTTTTCAGATGCTGGCAATAAGAACTTTTATGTAATGCATTCCCAATGGCATTTATTTATACTTCCTATTTTACATCAGTTTTCTTCCATGGACTTCAGAATTTGCCAGGTTGACTCATGCTGGTCATTATTTAGGAATTCAAAATAAGACTGCTTAGTCATCCTCTTGGTACATTTTCTTCTGTGTTGTGACAACTCCTGCAAAGAGATGGAGAATAAATAAATGTCTGGATAACTGCAGACTTGGTTCCCCACAAGACTGGTGATGTGAGTCATTAAACTGTAACCCTAGGGTCAAGTTGGCTCAGTTGTCCATCAACCCACTGTAGTTCTTTATATTCATTAAGAAGTTCAAGGTAGGAACAGCTACAATAATGCTAAATGAAAAAAGTAAACAAGGAATTCCGTAGAATTATTCACATTAGCTTGAATGCCACCTTTGAGCATCGTGTAAACTGGCTGTCCTCTGGGTTATTCCCCTAACCCCCCAAATGGAAGTGGTGAATAACCCCGAAGTTTTAAGTACAAGTCTAAGCATAACTGGCCTCCTACAGAATTCACATCTGAAAAATGGAAGCCAGGTTTACTGGGGGACACAAATGTAAGCCACGGATATTCCAGAGCATTTCCTTTCTCTTGATAGCAATGGTCTCTGAATGTGTTTGAGCAGAAAAGGATAATTTGTTATTTTCTGCTCGCAGTAGTATGTGGTTTCCTTACATAGTAGTTTGGGTTCTGATTAGATATGTAGAGCTGCCACGATGTAGATCCCATATGAAATGCTGCCCCTCTTTCATGTGTGTAGGTGACACTATCTCCAAAGTACTCAGTTTCTCAACTGTGTGATTCAGTTTGCACCCTCACTCTAGAAAGAAGTGGACAATCCTGGTCAAAGAGAAACATCAAATCTCTGGTGTCTAGAACAGCTTTCTGTGTTTCTTCCCCTCACCATCACACCACCACCACCACACCCCCCCCCAAGCAGATAAATGTAAATCAAAAGGATTTTTAGAAAAAAGTATCAATTTGGATGCTTTTTGAAGGGAAGAGTTTAAAAACGAGTAATCTGTGACAGTATCCTCGCATTCTAGTTACATTGGCTAAACTTTTAAAAAGCTTAAGATATTAATTATGGAACGTTTTGGTGTTAGAAAATCTAAAAAAACAATCTTCAAGGGAAGCTCAAAACTTTGTCTTTTCATTGTAATTCATAATTTAAGTTGTTTTCCTCCCACAGCCAGACTTTTCCACAGCACTGAAATTCCTGTACTGTGTCTGTAGTAGGCATTTGTAGAATAACAATATGAATGATTGATAAGTCTGGAGTCAGAAAGGTTTTTGAAACTCCAGAAAAGTACAACTCTGTTAGGTGATTAAGATGAACGTTTCTTTTGAGTATTTGGAAACGTACAGTAATCCCACAGTGCTTCAGGAGAGATACAGGACAAAAGTGCAGAGGTGTTGAACAAAGGGTTTGCTCTGCTGCATTCGGTGAGGCATTCATCTACTGGTCCTTGGTCCTCACACTGGCTGCTTGGAGAAGTTTCAGAAAATGGGTGCTGTAACCTGTTGTTTTAACACAAACTTCTTGCACTTCAGAGGCAACCTCTTCTTCAGGCAGCAATGTAGTGTTGGCTTATCTGCAGTGAGTTAATCTGACAGTCCCTTATGTTTTTTGATGATTACTTACACAGCTCATGAGAACATCCACTTGCAAGTTAGACAGGATTTTGTCTCTCTCTGCTTCTGGCCTCAATGATACCTTGTGGCAGTGAGTTCTGCAGGTTAATTTTTCTTTGTACAGTATTTATTTCCATCAGTGTTACATTGTGTCACCTTTTTAGTTTCTCTAAATTAATTATCATCTCATTAAAGCTCTGTTCTGCTTCAAGTTGAAGCAAGGAGCAATTGATTGACATTTAAGTGCTGCTGTTACTGTAATTCCATGCGTTCTGATGCTTAAGCCCTGATCCTCTGAACTCTGGCAGCAGAGATCAGATAGCAAAGCACACAGTGGTTTTCGAGCACCTTTTTCTTACTGTTTGGCTGCTTTACAGGGAGTTGAAGGTAAGTGCAGTTAGTGGGGGCCACAGCTGTAGAAAACTCAACTTTTCAAACGTTTTTTCCCTTAGTTTCAACTTGCTTCAAACTCTCACGGTGATGTGGTAACTCGGCCTCAAATCCATTTGCACGATGATTCATGGGGAGAGGATAGAGAAAGAAAGAGAGAAGTAAAGCCCAAGCTGTATTTTAATCTGGGGGAGGGCTAGAGCATAGTATCATTTAAACTGAGACAAACATGCTGGGTCTAGATGGGTAGATATTATCTACTATTTCATAAGGTAAATCCATATTACTCTTTCCCTTGACTCCTCTTCTGCCCACATATTTCTGTCATCAGAGCTGGAACTGAATAATGTATAACCTAGGGAAAGAGAGCTAATAAAAAATGCAATAGAATCAGGCCATGTAGAGCTTTAAAATGTTGGATTAGCAGAGTATCTCCCTGCATGGTCTGGGTACAGCAAACTAGACCTCTGAACCTAACCCTCCTAAACTGGATTTGGACACTGTGCAAATACCAGGTATGCTTAATATACTGAATCTTTTTGTTTTCCTTTTTTTTCCTGTCCTCTTCTCTCTTCTTCTTTTTCCTGGCTTTAGGTAATATCCAGCACAGCAGCAACACAGGGAAAGGAAAGAACTTCTCTGAAGCTCACCCAGCGGTACTCCAGCCTTTCCTGGTACAGAAAAGAAAGAAAGGCCTGGCTCATCCCAGCCTTCCTGCACACGTGAGGAATGCTGCACTTGCAGCTGCCCTCTTCCCGGAGTTCCTGAAGGAGCTGGCAGCTCTTGCCCAGGAACATTCCATTTTATGTTACAAAATACTGGGGGACTTTGAGGATTATTATTAGTGGGGTTTTAAAATGTGTTTTAAGAAAAGCTTTTGGAGTTCAAACAGGTTTTTAATGCAAAGCTGCTTACAAAAGAAGGTTGTACTTCAGTAATTCCTGAAAATACTTGATTTGGAGGGGGAAGGAGGAGAGATAAGGTTATTCCATGTTACCTTATATTAGGCCTTATAATTTCCCTCTGTGCTATGTAACTTATTTCAGAGATTTCTGATACTGCTCCTACTGCAGGTCCCTACTTTATCTCCTCCTCTTTACCCAACCACCTTCTTTAGTGTCACTGAATCCTGTTGAATCTCTGCGATGGACACTTGTTGGTTGGCTACAAGAGGCAAACATTTTAGCTTTTTCTGTTCCAGAAATTCTCTTCTGGATATCTTGTTAGAAGAAGTTTGGAAAAACATTGTTCCCTGGGGACAGTTCAGAGTATAAAAACATATGCAGAATCTGCACAAAACCCCTTTATGTGAAGGGTTGTGCTGCTTCATGTGTTTGTCCTGTTCCCCCTTCCCTTCCTTTTCCCTGAAACGGGCTTCTTACCAATTCACATCTAAAGCCCTTTTTAACCAGCGGCTCTGGTTTGTTGAATTCAAGTGATCTTACGGGTGTTAAACCCATGACTAGCTGAAAGCAGGTGCTGGACCCTACACATACCATATTGCCTTATGTTACAGACAGATCTGCAGCTATCAGCTGTTGGTCTTTGAAGTCAAATGAACTGTGTAAGTGGATGTGGATTGCAGACTGCCTGGAATTCTCCTTGCAGTTTCTCAGCATTCTTTGATAACTACTGCATTGCTACCTAAACTCTCCAGCATGCCTTATTTAGTAAGATTTGCACAAAGTACAAAACAAAATATTTTTATGCAAGCTGTAATTAGTATGTAGTTTAGTTTTATGCTTATTTTAATAAGCTAAAGAAAGGTATTTAATATCTTTCAGTAGTATTAGAAGGGCAGCAGGCTGGTTTTTGTCTTTTTTTAATGAAAAAGGTTGGCTTGCTCCTGAAAGCTGTTCTGGTTTATTGTTATGTTTTTAGTTAAGGGAAGGTTAAATACTGTTTGTTTACTTTTAATTTAGGTGTTGACTTTTCCTAATATTGCACTTTTGGGATGGTGAGGGGAGGACCAGACTATTCACCAGCTGTAGAAAAGGAAGGGGTAACAGGGAACACTGTCTGCTGGTGACTAACTGCTTGAGAAAATTCTCTTCTGAGTAATGGCCTTCATTAGAAGAACCTAAACATGATGAATTGGTGCATCACCATGGCATTTTGTCTTATCTTAGTAGCATAATTGTGCTTCCAGTGCGCTGTAGTTGGCTACGTAAAGACGAACTTAGTTCAAGAAAGCCTTAAACCCCTTAGTCCAGGAAAGAAACTCACCATGACTCCAGGAAATCTGAAGAAACAGAAATCAGAAATAACACTGGCATATCTTAGTTCTCCTCTTCACTGTAATTATCCTGTAATGTGGGATTCTCCACTTAATCGCATCCTGAATTCTGAAACATGCTTTCTCAGAGGTTGCAAGGGAAGAGAACACTTAAAAAACAAATGCACTCCAGCAGAGTCTAATTAATTACAGTTAAATTCCTGTGGGATCTGCAGTACAATTTAAGCTCCTAAATCCTTTAGATGCTTCTGCAAAGTTTACCTTGAATCTCCAAGCTGTGAGATGCATTCATTTTGTCAGACTGCTGTAGGCTATTCCAAGGAAAAAAAGTAATCCCAAAGTGTACCTCTAACAAAATCCTCAGATCTTCTCTGAGTCCATCTTCACTTGGTTGCTGTACAGTCTTCCTTCCACCATGGCTGGGGGTAATGTTGCTTCCTAGCTGACTTTCTGGTTTGCTTTCGCTTCTAACTTTTTTAGCTTTCTAGGCACCATTGCATCAGCCTCCTGTAAATCACCTACTGGCCTCCACATAGCCCTGTTTCACCTCACAAGCTTCCTTGGAAGCTGAAGTCAAGGCTCTAGGGTTTTCTCACATCTTAGTTGTCAAGGTTTGAGAGCACTGTTTCTTTTTTCCCCTGCATTGTTGCTATAAAAGGCTAAAGGGCAAATTAAGGTTTGTTTTTTGTTTTTTTTCCTTAAAACTTGTTCTGGGCCATAGTGGGTTCTTTCCTTGCTCCCCCATTCCTGCTCCCACTATTAGCAGTAGCATCGTCTTTCATGCTGGACTCACAACATTGTGTGTGGAAAGTGTTTTAGCTTTGTGGATGTGGGGTCAGTGCTTGCTCTTCTCCTCACCTATTCAGGTAGGAGCAGTAGACAAAGTACCAAGTAAGTGTGACTTTTAGAGGTTCGAAAACATATGCTAAATTGCAGAAGGAATCCAATCCTTTTTCTGAAGGACTTTTAAAAAAGGAATGAAAAAGAATTTTGGTTTTCTTTTTTGTAAAGAGAGAGTTCTGCAGCGCCGTGCTCAAGGCAGGCAGGTTACAGTGTGAACACTCCCTTCCCTTGTTTTTATCCTAAAATAAGAATCTTTATTTGCTGGGCAGAAGAGATTTCTTTTGAGACTGTTAATTTTAACTGGTGCTTTTGACAAATGCACAAAGTCATGGCAGTTTCAGCTCAGCAGGTCTATTAAGCTACATGGGGATTTTAAAATGTGGACTGCTCAAAAAAGCATCTGTAAATTTGAGGAAGCGGAGGATTTACCTCATAAGCTGCAGTAGAGCTTAAGCTCTACATCCAGTAGGATAAATTCAGCCTTTGAAATCTGGAGCTGTGTGGAAGGCTTCTTGCTGAAAGGTCAGAACTGTGTTTATGTGCTGTGTTCCCTTGTGAATGGGAGATCTGTCTGTCAGCTCCCCAAAAGGAAGAGGTGGGTGAGTGCAGTGACCCCGGCTCTGGGCTGGAAAAAAGGTGATCATAAGTGTAACTTCATGTTACTTGGTTCCTGAGCGGGATCAGACCTGTAGCTAAGCCTGTGCATAACGTCCAGCACCCAGCAAAAATAAATGTTGTCAGGAATTGCATCTTCCTGTCTTCAGGAACCTGTGATTTAGCTTTAAAATGTTGGTCTTTTGAGATTAATTACCTCCGTGTGCACAAGTTCTTCAGCCAAATGCTTGCTTAATAAGCTTCTTCCCTCCAGTTAGATAATGTGTACTCCCATCTTGTACCAATGATACATCTTCTTCCAAAAAGCCTCTGTGATCCCAGCTGTGTATCAGCCAGTAGATCTCCATGGTGGACGTGATGTTACACTGCTCCTTCCAGGAGTGAGGAAATGCGTGTGTGTGACTAGAGCAGTCCCTCTTCAACACGTTGTCTCAGCATCAGTCAGAAGTGAGGTGTCTTGGCGTTGGCAGATCTATTCCAAAACCCGCAGGTGGTGGCTCAGTGATACCAAAGTTAATTTCCAATCTCCTGCTCGATGTTTCATACTGTGAATGCCACATTTCCAGTGATGTAGCCTTCAAGTGTGTTTTTAAGCTATTCTGGTGCAGCAACAAATCCTTCCAGCAATCTCAACCTGCTATTTTGGATTGTTTTGTTTTTCAGCCTGCCTAGAAAGGCAGCACTTTGTTTTCTAACAGTTGTAGCTGTTCGCTTTTACCTTTGACCATATTTGGATGACTTCTGGGTTAGTCTCAGCACACAGACACACATGGGTTTTGTTAATTGCGCTAACACACTAGGCAACTGTCATTCAAAACACCTTCTCCTTTGCATGTGCTGATCTTTGGACAGGTTCAGTCAGCTGCAATTCATGTGCTGGGTTCTTGGCCTTGCTTACTGCCTGTTTATGGTTGTATTCTGGGCATTTTCCTTACAGTTGATCTTTTCCATGTGTGCCCTGGAGAAAACTCTGGTATTTCAAATGAGATCAAGTTGTTGGTGTTGCAGTTTTGGATGTCCTGGTTTGGATGTCCTTTTCTGTCCTGGGAACCCCTCTGACCTTGGTTTGGAAGAGCATATAAGAGCTTCTCTTCTCAGCTGTATTCTGTGGAGATGAGAAAATTCCCAGCGGCAGGCACGGGCTGTCCCTCCACCAGTGCACCCAGGTACATACTTCAGAGCATCCAGTTCATAAATGATTTAATTCCTCTTTCATGGGGTATGTCACCTTTGTGAGAAGTCTGATGACTTCAGTGGTGGTGTGGTGCCATACGTACCGAGTGTGTTTGGTTTTCAGATGTGATTTGATCTTTTTAGGAAGGTGGGAGAAGACACAGTGTGATGGGAGTGGACCTTGCTATCATCAAGGGCTATGCTTTGCAGTGAGAACAGATTGCCTGAACAGCATTTCTGCCACCAGTGCCTCTCTAATTGCTCTTTGGCCTGGGCACAATGCCGAAGGGTCTGCTTACTCCTTCAGAGACAAACATTTGCAAACAAATGTACTGCATCCCGCAGAGCCCAAGGGTTTTGGTTCAAGAGGTTAAGTTCTATTTACCAAGAGAAGTGTACCATCTAGCACGGCGTGTACGCATTCACTACCCTTTTGTGCTGTCTGCTTAGGCCTCGCAGAAGGTTTCATGCTTCAGGAAGGGTTTTTAGCTCCTCTGAGCAGCTCTAAATCCTCAGGGTTGGGAAGAAATGGATGAGGGTCGTGCGATTTGGTGCAGTTAGATTATGTCCCTGTATCATTTGAATTTGTAGCCACAGCTCCTGTTTGAGGGCAGCTTGATTTAATAAGCAATTTACTGTGCTGTATTTACTGAAACGGCTCTGTCATGCCTCCAGTTTTTATGTTGGCTCCTATTATATTTGTATCATTTAAACTGCAGCTGTGGTTATGAGTAGGATACTGGGATTTTCTTCTTTCTCGTCTTTAAGCTCTGACTGTTGCTGCTGTGTCCAGACCCGATTTAGATAATTACAGTGTGTTCTTCCTTGCACCTTTTGAGCATTATCAGCAGGAACAGTGGGTACATGACATGGGCTGTGTATGGTAATGAGCAAACCAAAGGTAAAACACGGCAAATGAGCAGGGGGCACTTGCCTCTGTGTGAAACACAGTGAGAACTTAACACTGGTGGTGCTCTCATTTATTGGGGACCAGAAAGAATAAGCTCACAGGAATCTTGAAAAATGAGTATGGCAGTGCCCTGTGGTAGCTGTCCTGCTGGGCAGCACTGCTACGTCATGGCTCAGGCCAGACCTGTGCAAAGGAGGGTAAAAATTGCTCCTTGTCAGACTTGTATAAATAGGTGTTTGGCCAAAGGAAGGTGGTGCCAGCCGACTGGTCACAGGCAGCCTCATAGAGTGCAGTGCTGTATCAGTGATTTTGCTGGCGGTGAAAGCCCAGCTCTGACTAAATACACTTCATTTTTTTAAGGCCCCCCAGCTTTTCTAAACATGTTGTGGCCCAGCATCACTGTGCTCATTTGTTATGTGCTCAGTTGGAAGCCTCTTATTTATGAATAGGAACATTACTTGGATTCTCAAATATGTAGGTACTTAAAGTGGCACTTTGTTGCTGACTCTGCAAATCTGCTTTTTGTTCATTGATTATAATGGCTCTTGTGTGGCAGCTGGATTAAATTAAGACTGAAGTCTCTGGGCTAAAAGCCCTGAAGGAACTTTTGTGCAAAGGCTGCATTTCTCAACCAAATAACTTTCTCTGGTGCTTCGACAGACTGCCCGCATACTATTATGTATTGTGGACTAAATACCTGCAAACTTACTTACATTTCTGATGAAGCTAGTTCCACAGCAGCTGTATCTTATTGTAGCCTACTTCAAAAATAACTAGCTTGGATTGAGACCAAAAAATGATGTGGATGAGTCAAATCTGAGACAACTGAACCATGTCCAGCTCAGTGCTGCTGTGTCAGTTTGGCTAGAGCTCAGACGAAATGCCATCTTGTCCTCCAACGAGAGGGAGTGGCTCTGGGTCTCAGTATCCCTTGCTGCAGCTTGAGCCAACACCTCACTTCTATTGAGATGTCTCTCGGTGTCCAGCTGCAGCTTGGGGTTGGAAAATCTGACCAGTGCCTGCCACAAAACTTGAGTCGTAACATCGGGCTTTGAGCTTCAGTTTGAAAAACCTAGTGACCAGTCTGAAAAGGTGGCCATTCGAGCTTTCCAAGTGAGAAGGTGAAACATAACTCTGATGGTTATGCCTGCTTAGTGGGTGTAAATGTTTTACATAATTAAAGCTGTGGCTGACATGACTGTATGTCAGGAGAGCTTTTCCTTTGTGCTTACACGAAGTGCCCATGCTTGGAGGGAATGTTCCCTGCAGGGAAACGGTTGGCCTACAAGTGCTCCTGTTAGGATTAGCTCATGGTAGTACAACCTCTGCAGCTCTAAGTACTGAACCCACCCCTAGGCCTTTCTCCAAAGCTGCGACGACAAGGCAATGGATGTGGCATGGAATAATTGGTTGTTTGTGTATGTGCTGGGGTGAGCTTCGATCTGGCACAGCTGTCACCAGTCTTTTTTGGGGGCAGAGCCACTTGCAGAGTGAGAGTGAGCCATTTGCAGGGTCATGAGCTGGACCTGACACACAGATAAAGGGTTGGAACTGCAACGGTTGGGGTCCCTCCGTCCATGCGTGTCTGCAGTGCTGCTGCAAGTGCTGCAGACAATTGTGAAGCGCCTGTACACCCTATGGGAGGCCTTAAGGGTCCAGGACTAGGGTTGTCCTAGAGGGAACACTGCGTCCCAGTGCACTCTGGGACCACACACTTGGGTCACTTATGAAACTCCACCTTTTCCATCTCTGTTGCCTCATGGCAGCACCTGAGCATTTCTATAGGCTGGCTTTACTGCAGGTAAATTTAGGCTGTATGGCTTGACACGATGTGGATGCTGGAGCCCAGTCATACGAGAAGGAGCACTCCCAGTGGCTTTGTGCTCCCACTGCAGGTATCCCTAATTATGGATAGGCTTAGCCCAGGGGCTTTTCTAGTTGGAAGTTAACTTTGCCATTGCAATGGGCAGAAAAGAACTGGCAAATTACAGGTCATGGCAACAGGATTCTGTATTTCATTGCCTTCCTCAAACTGTTTAGCAACAGAATTCTGTCTGTGTGTACATTACCTGGAAGTTCACAGCTTCTGAAGGGACAGGGATGACTTGCATTCAACAACCAGCCCCGTGCAGATACACTTCTGAGCATCTGGGTCGATATATTTTGACATCCTGTCTGCTGTAACTTGGTTTTATATAGCTGTTATGGGAAGTAGCATCCAATGAACTTTGGAGCATTTGTAAACGGCGTTGCAAGGAAGATACAGGCAACAATGGCAAAAAGACCAGGAGCATGCTGTTGTGTCTTCTACCTTGCACAGCTGGAGTTGAGTGAAACCCAGTTTGCTTTTCTTTACATGAACAACCCAAACACTCTACATGGTGAGCATACACCCAAGGCCATAAATCACTTGGAAGATGCTGCTGAGGTCAGTGG
The DNA here is from genome assembly GCF_963264785.1 of Psittacula echo. Classification (NCBI taxonomy): domain Eukaryota; kingdom Metazoa; phylum Chordata; class Aves; order Psittaciformes; family Psittacidae; genus Psittacula; species Psittacula echo. Next base: position 48,569,295 of record NC_137735.1, on the reverse strand, counting down.
CTGTGACAATGTGTAGGTAGGAGGGTGCTCGGAGCAGGCAGAACACGACAGTAGAGTGAGACCGTGTCACTGAGTGGAGTGGAAAGGGGCGGCAGTGAAATTGCAGCGTGAAGCTGTAAATTTTTTAGTTAAGGTTCCTATCATAGGCTTCTATTTTTAACACAGTTAAAATTTAACTCTGCAGCCAAGGCTGAGTGCTAGAAATTCTTTCTTCACGACTTGAGCATTGCCAGCATCTTTATAGACAACTTTCTTCTCCTCTTCTGCAACCTCGGATATAGGATACTTCAGCTACACAGGACACTATCATCTCTCCACCCTCAGGAGTGATCTAAGTGACTCCCAGCCACAAGTAGAGTAGAGGAGATAGATTGTCGTGACAGTGTCTGGTGTCAGCTTTGAATTTGTGAGCGTATTCCTTGGTTCGTGGATGGTTGCTGCTGAAAATGTGCACGAAACTGTCCTCACTTCACCCTGCCTACCGCTGGTGCACAGATGGCATCGGCAGTCAGCAGCTCAGGGAGCACTGCTGTAGCTAAATACAACTTGCAAGTTGGGGTCAAAGCCTCAGTCTTAATTCCTGGGTTCCCAGCCACGATAGCACCACACTTAAAGCAGCCTCCTGGTCTGCAAAATATTCTGACATTAAATGCTTCATGGTCAAGCGTTGCCTTTTGTCTTGCAGACCCACCTGTCCTGTGGGTGTGTTTTAATTTGTCTTTACAATAGCAGATAGATACTAAATTCCTTGTGGCTGCTGCTTCTGTCTTTTAACATGCTCTATCGACTGCTACAGAAATAGAAACAAAAGTGGTTTTTGCACAGTACTCCACAAGCAAACTCTGTATTTAGCATTTGCCTTTAGCTCCATTTAGGACATAGAGGAAGATGGTGGTTGTATTTTAGCTTCTTTATCAGGCTCTTGGCAGGCAAAAAAAGATCCGGTGTTCTGGCTGTAGGGGTTTGATCAAACTGGTATGAAGTGAGTGATGAGCCCCTTGATGCTGCTGCCATAGTGGGAGCTATGTTTGCTGGCCCTGCTGAGCCTTCCCAGCACTAGGCCCTACGCTGCCAGCTACCGCTGCTCTGGTAGCTCCACACATTAAGAAGATTCATTGTCTTGATCTCATTTGACTCCAACCACTTTTGTTTTTTTCTCTCAGAAAGAAATTTACATTTTGTGTGCATCTGCAAAAGATTTCTGTAAAAATTTCAGAAGTGTTTCATGACATAGTACAACACTGATAGACTACAGCTGCTCTTTCCCTTCCCTGGAACGGGAAGGATATTACAATTATCCCTTTTTAATGTTTCTTGTTATCCATTTTGTCTGACAGGTGGGGGGCAAAAATAAATTGAGATTTATAGTGAATCAGAGACACACAAAATGGTTTGGGTTGGAAGGGACCTTAAAGCTCATGCAGTTCCAAGCCCCTGCCATGGGCAGGGGCACCTTCCACTAGACAAAGTTGCTCTAAGCCCCATCCAGCCTGGCTTTGAACACTGCCACGGATGGGGCAGCTGCAGCTTCTCTGGGCAACCTGCGCCAGTGCCTCAGCACCCTCACAGTGAAGAATTTCTCTGAATATCTAATGTAAATCTCCCCTCTGTCAGTTTAAAGCCATTCCCCCTTGTCCTGTCACTTCATGCCCTTGTAAAAAGTTCCTCTCCAGATTTCTTGTACCAGTAACCTTTAGGTACTGGAAGCTGCTCTAAGGTCTCCCCAGAGCCTTCTCTTCTCCAGGCTGCACAACCTCTCAGCCTGTCGTCATAGGAAGACATCACACAGCTTGGTGTCATCGGCAAACTTGCTGGGGGCGCACTCAATCCCACTGTCCATGTCGCCGACAAAGATGTTAAACACGATCAGTCCCAATACTGACCCCTGAGGAACACCACTTGTCACTGGTCTCCAATTGGATATTGAGCTGTTGACCACAATTCTTCGAGTGTGACCACCCAGCAAATTCCTTATCCACTGAGTGGCTCATCTTTCAAATCCATGTCTCTCCAGTTTAGAGACAAGGATGTCATGTGGGACAGTGTCAAATGCTTTGCACAAGTCCAGGTGCGTGATATCGGTTGCTCTTCCTTTATCCATTCAGAGATCTAACATGCTCATATAGACTCTACTCGTAACATAGAACCTGGCTCATGATTTTTAACAGATTTTGTACCATAGTAGCAAAGTGTAATTACATAGGAAACAAGGCCTAAGAAGAGGGAGCCATTAAAAAAACCTTTACCAGCAGCAGCCATGCTACAGGAGTGGAGATCCCTCCTTGTTTTAAATTCAGCTTTGTTTACTACTCTTCCAAATCCATTATTGTTTTGCTTTCTCTTCTTTAAGAGGCAGCCACTACAGCAGAGGGGCAACAGCCCATCAGCAGCAAGGTGTGCAACACAAAGCATTAATCCTGGAGTACCACGTTTTGGAAACAGCTCCTGTTTTTCTCAGCTTGAGGGTGTACCTTGAGATTAAGAAAGCCCTAGTGCCTTTAGTTTTGTGGTTGCCATGGCAAGAGTTGAACACAATTCCACCATTTAAAAGTTTGCTGTATAATCTAAAGCTTTATTGATGGAACACTTAACTGAAAGCTCACACCACTGTAAGTAAAAAATGGTACTTTTTGCTCATGACATGAAAAGTGATAGTAAAAACCTTTGTGTGAAGGTCGGGTCAAATGAAAATCCTGGGGGAGGCTTGGTTTGGGGTTTTTTTAGGGAGTTTTGGATGTTTACGGGTTTCTTTTTGTTGTTGTTGAAGGGTCACAATTTTTGACTGAACCCATGTTACTGCTTTTTGTCACTTGTATGACATTTGAATTGTAAAGTTATTTTTATGTGAATCATGGGTATACATTTTAATTCATTAAATGTATCTGAAAACCACAGGGGCTTATTCCCTATAACAGGAGTCCACACTTGAACAGTGAGTCAGTTTACACAGAACTGTCCTCCTCAAGCCATACACTGGCACTACTACTCATGAGGATAAGCTGCTCATGAGGATGAGCAACCTAGTTACACCTAGTGTTGCAGGCACTGCATTTGCAAAAGGTGACTGTAGCCCAGGGCTGTATGTGCTGCACTCCTGTGACAATGTCTGCCCTGCAGGCAGAACCTGAAGGACTGTTCTGAGGGAGCACCTCTGAGGTCTGAGACAGATGTGATCTTTAAAATGTGCAGCTTAGCAGCCTCCAGAAGGGATTTAAGAACTTCAGACCCCTGGTACTAAATGGGATTTCTTTCCCTAACCACTGTAATTGTGATAGGCTGCCTCTAGTTGTGTTTCCTGTTAATAGCTTGAGCGCCTGAAGTGAGTTGGGGCTGGGAAGTTAACACTAGGACCCTGCCTTTCTGTGGCTGCATAAAGCTAGAGCTGAAAACTGGAAGGTATTAAAAAACCAGCATGAAACACTCCTCAAGATCAAATAGTGGAACAGACCCTGGACCCCAGCTGAACCCTGCTCGGTTTTGGTACACCAGCTGCATGTTCAATTCCCTCCACAAAGTGCTGCAGTTCCAGGTGAGAGCAGAAAGCCACGTGCCAGAGAAGGGAGCAGCTCCGGGCTTGGTGTGTTTATAGCACAGGGTCAAGTCTCACCAGCAGAGGGAAAATCAGACTGGCAGAAGCACATCTGCTGTGCTGAACCTCACAGGCCAAAATGGAACGGGAACCTCAGAAGGTCTCAGGCACACATCATTGGGCCCTCTTCAGAACTGAAAGAGCTGTGAGAAGGCAAAGCAGATGTTTGAGTACATCACAAGGTGAAGGTGAGCAAACGAACTGACACTGAGTCTTAGATGTAAGCACTTGCATCTGTTTGTGGCATAAGTCTTGAGCACTGAAGCACCAAGTGACTTCATTCTTCCCTCATCCCTCAGAAACCAGGAAGAATGACAGCAGTAGACATATTTACCCCTTCTGCTATGCACAGAGACACACATGATCTTAATACTGCTGTGGTTTTTAATCATTGTCACATCTGTGCTCACACTAACAGTGTGCACCACTGGATTTTGCATTCAAGATGGGTGAATGTCCCTCCTCTGAAAAAGGCAGCTAGGAAAGCCAAGTTGACACTTGATTTATTACGAAACTAACCAATACAGCTTCAGCTCCCTGCATACTCCCGGGCACTCTGGAAACTTGTTTCCATTAGCTGTGAGGAAATCACATCTCTGAAGGCCACACTGATGCTAGGGAGATGAAAATGACCGTATCGCCTCCTGCTGTTCTCTTTCTCATCTGCCTTTGGCTGTTGCACCCAGGGAAGACTGGGCCAGGCCAGGCCTTGCCACAGTGCTACTTGAAGTATAAGCAGCCATTCTGATGCTACAAGAGGAGGCACCGAAGTTCATTTGCAGGGAACCAGACAGAATGAAGTGCATGTCTTGTGTAGACACTGGCATGGGTTTTCCCTCTTGTGGCTACCCTAACAGCTTCTTCTCTAACAGTTGCTTCACCAGAACAGGATTGGATCGTCCTTGGGTTTTCCTTTGTACCAGGCCGATTAACTTGTTCAGAACTTTGTGATTTCCTGCCTTGATTGCCATAACCTTTAAAGAAAAAAAAAAACAAAGACAGACACCACTGTTACAGGAAAAGCAGCCAAGGTATGACTGTTCTTGTCCCTTGGACCATGGTGGTAAGTACTGTATTTTGGGCTAAGGTGTTATTTATAAAAACTGCCTTCAGCTTTGCAATCAGCTCCTGCTCTGCTCCCACGAGACAGCAGCAAGTCCCTGCGGAGCAGCAGGGCCTTATGACTAATAGAAAGATCTCCTCTTATTGAAAAAGTCAGAAAACACTTTTGGATTTTAACAGTGCCTGCAACTTGAACAGCGATTTCCTGGAAGAGAGCCAGAAAAACGAGATGGGCTTCTCTTGCTAATAGGATCTACCTTTTCACTCAATATCATGCTCAGTTGTAACAAGTAATTTGCATCAAATCTTACTCTGTTTGATAATATGTGAGGTCCTTCAAGCACACACGTAGGTGTTTCTGTAACTGCAAGTTATTTCCTTTAAGCAAGGAATCCTTTGCAACACAGCAATTAATTAACCGATCAGAAATATGACCTCCTAGCAGACAGCTAGTGTTTGATGCACAATCACCTACAAAATAGCAATGGCCATGTTTAAAAGCTAAGTAAAGACAGTGAAAAAAGCACTGGAAATTTCAGCTTTCTGGGCATTCTTAAAGGAGATGCTACTGCTGAAAGACAAGCACCTGGCCTTGTGGCAGGGAAAACATTCTCTGCATTGTCAATTACTGGGCAAAACGTGATAGCTTCAGTCCAACAGGAGGTCATATTTACAGATACTAAGGGAAGGATTGTGAACATATGAACCACCAACTGTGCCAGCCCCAAGCACAAATGCAAATATTGCTACTAGTCATGGTATACAAATTATTGGCAGACTAAAATCTTCTCTGAGCGAGAAGGACTCGTCACTCCCGAGCTATGAGAGATTACCTATATGGGGCAAAGGGCAGCACAATCCAGGCGCTGCATTTTCATGAGGTGCTCAGTGGTGGCTTGAGCAACTCTTTGTAAGTTAGCACATTTTAAAGGAAGTTACTATGAAAAACACAGTGCAGTTCCCTTCCTCCCCTCATCCCCTCCAAGTATGGAGCTAATGCTATTTTGTAAGGCAAGCTTTTGCAGCAATTTGAAGCAGTGTAGTACAGGCCTTCAAGGCAGCTTTTGCCTTGGTGGAAGAATCGCCTGGAAAAAGTTAGGGAAGCAAGGTCATTCTACTGCATTCAGCTTGACTAAAACAGTGGAAAACAGAGAGGAATTACGTTCTTGGAGAAAGCATTATTATTGAAATGGGAGTGCAGTTATGGACCTTCAGCTTCTGTACTTCCCAATCCATTCCAATGCTCTTTCTATCCAGGCTGAGAACACAGCAGCACTTTTATCAGGCTCTGCAAATGAGTCAGCCTGATGGAGGTCATGCCGACCTACTGCAGGCTCATTTTCTTTATCAAAAGCTCTTGCAGAGCTGTTAGCATCCCCTAGTGAGATCTGGGGTGGGTGGTATTGTTCTCAAAAGATGCTAATGGTTTTTTTTCCAAATGGCAAATGTAGCCAGACAATGTTTATATTACAAGGAAGCTATTCACTTCTGCTTTTACATTTTCAGTCCAGAGAACATACAAGTACTCATTTTCATTTTGCTTTTTATAAGGCGGATTTTAGACTCTGTCAGGATCCCTTCCTGCTCCTCCCCTTCACGATAAACAAGTTTGTTTTCCCTTTTTCCCAGCTCAGACTTTGTTAGACTGATAAGCGAAGCAGGCTGCTGCGTGTCCTTGCAAGGAGATGGGGAAGAGCCAAACCCTCATCTTCCCGTTTGCAGAGCAGAAGGGAAGCAGCTCTGGAGCCACCGCTGCCACAGGGTCCGGCTCTTTGCCACCCCACACTGTGAGAGCCAGCTGGACTCCTCTCTTTGGCAGTGAAGGGAGACAGGGACATGGGGAAGAGACAGATGCAAGAAAAATTTTTGCCTTGCCAGCCTCTAATTCCATAACTAATATATTCCTTGCTGGCAGGTAGTTTCAATCTCCAGCTTTGGAACAGTTTAACAGTGTTGTCCTAATATCACAAAGGATGACGTAAAAATCAGAGTGAGGTGGCCGGGTAGCAGGTCAGGTTAATGGTGGTACAGGGCCCTGCAGTTTTCCTTCCTGCATTAAGTTTTTATGGTGTCTCAGAATGACTTAGCGCATTAGCCAGACTGGTAATTTCTTCTGCTGATCATTTTGTGCAAGCTTCAATTTTTAAAAAAACACTTGGTAAAATAAGAAAGGAGAAGAAAAGGCTGATAATCGCTCAGCGGCAGCTTTACTGCTCCTATACTGGCTCTACAGCTCAAATGCCAATCAACAGGGGAAAAAAAAGAGAGACCATTTTACCCCCCTTTTTAGTGCCACATACTGCTGTAGAGCACAAGCTTCCCTCCACCATCATAATCACCTCATTTTCTTGTCCATCAATCACCGCCTGGCAGATCTGTTCAAGTGCTTCTTGATCCTGTATCAGTTCAAGTTTCTTTTCTTTAACAATTTCAAGAGGCGTCTTCCCTTCTCCTTTCCACAATTCCACAAGCACCTGAAGGCCACAGTGTGTAGCAGAGGTCAATGTGTGAGCAAGGTTGTTTACATGCAGTATTTCAATTACTGATCCAAGAAGCCAGGTTTTATTTAAAGCAACAGCAGATTGTCTAAATGTGAACAAACCCAAGATTTAGTTCTTGCTGAAAGGACTCTTGCATTCTCCCTCCCTTCCTGCTCCCTGAAATAAGACAAAGCTTTTTCACTTACTGCATGATCACAGCTTAATGGTTTGCAGCTGGTGCTCTGCAGCCTACCACAGCACCGGGGGCTGCCTGCTACCACCCAGTGCTGGTACCCTATCTCCTCACAGGTGTTTCCTGAGCACACCTCGCTGGGAGAGGGGGTCACCAGGGATGGGAGGACTGTCACCAACTGCAGGGCTGCTCCTCTGGCAGTACTCATGCTCATCTCACATGGTTCACAAGAACTGCCTGAGAGCACTTAGCAAATGCATTTTCATGAGCAATGTCTCTGCCCGGGAACTGGCCATTAGCTAACTGTTGTACCAAGTCCAATCCCAGGTAACTCACCCCATTACCAGTCCTCATCAGCAAGCTGTAATGAGGGTATGTATGACAAAACAGAAGAAAAATAGCACTGAGCAGAATGAATGCAGCAGCTCCAGCCCACCTATGCATCACCTCCAAGTACTGGCTGGCTGGGCGAACCCACGCCTCTGGAATAATCACCTGTGAATGCTAGTTGTTTGCCTATGCTGCAGCAGGGCTATCTCCCTGGAATAAACTGGAAAGAACAGAACATTCATAAAAAAACAATTTCCTTGGGCAGTCATTCTCTGTATTCACTTTGCTGTTATTTCAGAGCTGTGGGAGGAGAGAAAGAAAACCCTTATTAAAGCAGCTGCTTGTGCTCCATCCTGAGCTGAAGATGTAATTTTATGTTTGGGCCACTTCTTGGATACCAATATGGAAATGGATGTCATGGCAAAACTCAGCATTAAATACTCACTGTAGGACGAAGAGAAGCCTGGGATAGGAGACAAGAAGGGGCATTCAAACTGCATGTTAAACCATTAGCAGGGCAGCAAGACAAGAGAAAATGAAGCATGTGGGATGGTAGGGCAGGGGGGTTGGAACTAGACGATCTTAAGGTCCTTTCCAACCTTAACTATTCTACGATTCTATGGTATCTTAGCTTATCTTAGCTATCTCAGCAATTTTCTTCAGCACAGCAAATTTTCTGGTACAAAAGACCTTCAGTTAAAGAATTTCATAGCCACAACAGGTATTCAAGAACCATGCATTGACATAATTCCTCCAAGAGGAGATCTGTCTGCCAGCGGCACCCCAAAGCTTTTAATGGGATCTTATCATTCTGCTGGAGCCCTTGAGAGCAGGCATTGAAACGCAGCTGTACTGTGGCAGCTACATCTTGTTTTTTCCCTAGGAGGGTTAAAGGAACATCACAATATTAAATTTACTGATAAGCAGCCAGATTACATCTGCTATAAGTAAAGCTTTCAGATGTTTCTGTCTAAATAAATCAGTGCAGTATATGATGTCTTTTCCACTGGATCTTCCTTCTAATGCAGTACTTAAAAGCCGTCATGCCAGTGCTACCTGGAATACCTGTAGAAAGAAATACATCCAACAGAGATTCAGCCTTTCTGCAGGCTGGTTATTTTCATTACATTTCATTGCTGCCCCAGGCAGCCCCCTCTTGCTCCTTCCCTGAGGGACCTAGCAGGAAGTATTCTGTCCTCAAGGCCTCCCAGGGCATGGGGACTGCACATCACCCCTCAGAAAGAGCCCTGTCCTCTTTGCACAGCACAGCCCGTAGCAAAATGCCCTGGAGAACCTGAAGTGTTGCACAAATCATGGGCTGGACAATGAATAAGCCATAGCGCTCTCCTGGAAAAAGGCAGATGGGATTTTTAGGATGGGTATGTATTCAAGCAGGATGCCATGGGTTGCAGGAGGGGAAAATCAGCAACAAAATCTACACAGCCGACCATGGCAGAGTTACCCTGGAGCAACTCGTACATCAGGCTGGCTTAGATCAGGGGCAGGACGGCTTGACAGCCAGAGATCCAGCTCTGATTCCTTGCTATTCCTATGCCAAACACCTCTTGGCATGGAGAAAAGCTTGCCCATTAGAAACCTTGAAGGGACCAGATTTGCCCTGTGACATCTGCATTGTGTGTACTTTTCAATTTGGTTACAAGCATCTCCACTTGCTAGTAGAACAACAATGTTATCAAGGCCCTTGCTTGTTTACAGGTATATAGGAAAGCAGAAAGAGATGTGGCCAAGACCTGTCAAAGATGCACTTTTAAAAATGTGTTTCTCCACTTGGCAAGGAGTATGAATCTAAAGAAAGCAGTTTAAAAAATGATTTCAAGTCATTTACACAAACTGCCTGCACCAGAACAGGAGGAGCAAATGATGAAGTCTCCAGAGCCAAAATGAGAATCTCAGGCCTCATTTCCATTACTGAAATCTCAGTAGTTTCTACTATTGATTCCTACCTGAGTGTGATTAGAGTTTAATGATGTTCTGTGGTCTCTACATACACAGGCATAGCAAGCAAACCACTGGTCAAGATGAATTAATCAGGACTTATACGTCTGGCTGCCACGGGCATCATATCAAACATTTTGCAACCAGTGAATGTGCCAGCTGACTGCTGTTCCTGAGAATGCTCCAACTGGAAACCCTATCTGCAGTGATTTGCTGCCAAGGGTGGGAGGGAAGCAGCAGGCAGTACCACTTGAGTCAGTCCTGGGGGCATCTCTCTTTTCCAGGATGGAAATCTCAATGTCTGGCAGTTGTCCCTCAGCCTCTGACAAAAGTGAGGGGCAGGCTGGGTTCGGTCCTCCAGATGGTGGAGCCGTAATTGTCAAAGCAGATGGTTCTGTTTAGGTTTGTGTACTGTACTCATTTCCCTATTCTCTACTTTAAAGTAGGCGGTCCAAGGGTCTGTTGAAGTTACTCCTATGTGTGTGACCTATGCAACTGCAGACGTAAAGAAGACCTGTGGTCTACTCCGCTCCATACCTTGCTACAGATCCCCAGAGAACACACAAGGGTGTCCAAATGGAGTTGTTTCATCATATCTCTCAGCAGCAGGGGCAAGTTTCTGCTTCCCTGCTGCAGGACCCAGCCTCCTCCCACAGTGCCATAACTCAAAGGCAGGCCCCTTATACCAGTAACATACCCATTGCCAGCCCTGCAAACCAGGACTAGGGCCCTATATTGGGCATGGTCCCCACCACATCAGGCTGGTTTCAGCCCTGGTGAGCAGCATGGGCACCTCCCACTGTGAACTTCAGAACGCCTATACAAGTCTCCAAACCCAGGACACAATCACTCCATCACCCTACACACTGGCAGAGCTGAAGCTGTTCCCCTCTGCACAGGCATGCGAGTCTGGAGCTGCTTCAGAGACCTCTGGAGCAGGATGCTATATTTGATGGCAAGTTGGGCGTGAGCTCTGTAATTACCTAAGTGGTAATTATCTAAGCACACAGTGCCCTTTCCTTGACATATGCATCCTACCATACAGTGTTCTGTGTCTATAATCAGTGTTCACAGCTTTCATCTGCCTGTGTTTTAGTGCCTTATACAACAGAGGCAGAACACAAAACCTCTTAAAAAATTTAAACTGTTAATAGCTTCCTGCAGCGAGCATGTATGTGTCTGCATGTCTGTGCACTCACCCCATGGAACCCTTCCATCCTTTCTCGTTGGATCTGTCTCTACCGCTGCAGTTTGTTCCCCACCCCAAGTGCTGCAATTCATCTGCCAGTGTGTATATATAGCCCTCTCTGCCCTCAGGCCATCCCCTATCTCTGCCTACTGCTGAGAATTGTTATAAACATTTGTTATTCTTCTGATATCCAGGCAACCAAAATACTTTTCTAAATGTGGCAAGGTTTCTGCAGTTTGATGGGATCACTCAGTGATGGCTAACAGTATTGTTATTTCTATGTCCGACTTCAGAACACTGAGCACAATGTGCTCATTGCAAGGATTTGGTAATTAAACAAGAAAAGCATCTCTGAAATTCCTGACATTTCATAATCTGTCAGAAGCGCTGGCACACAAATATATCACAAGGCAAAAAACTCCCGTAGAAGAGCATCAGTCCCTGTCTCTACCTTCACAAGGAAGCCCAGAGTTAAGGCTGGAGTTCTGAAGCTTCTCTTCCAAATGCAGACACCAAACTGATGGGTGTGCCATAACCCCGCAGGCACAGAACTGCTCTGCATGCCAATGCTTTTCCTATTAATACTTTATCTCCTTTTTGAAGCTTTTACTTTTCCAAAATTTCCAAATGCACATGCCTGAAGTCAGGCACTTAAATCCTTATTTATGACACCTGTCATATGCAGCTGGCTATTCACAGAAGCAGACCAACAAGACCAACCTCAGTAAGAACCACAAGCATCTCCAAAAAAGAAAACAACAAACCAGGGAGTTCAGATGTCTCCAACTAGGGCAAAGAGCTACATTTGCAACAGTTACACTCGGTTATAATCATACTAAAAGCCTGAACCGACTTCAATGCTATCAAGTTGTACTTTGATTAAATCAGTATGTGCTAAAAAGATGGAAACCTGCCCTGTGTATTCCAGTGCTAAATGTTTGAAAGCAGACAAGGCAAGTTAAGTATCTTCATTAAAATTTTCACTGATAAAACACCTGAGAAGAAACACTCACCTAATGTATTCATCTACAGGATACTAATTCATTTGAAAAGACAATGCATTCCACATAAATGAGCTGGCAACAACTGAAGGTGAACAACAGATTACTCCCTATCACAAAAACCCTTCAGATTTTGTTTGTAGGCACACCATACCCATCATAAGCAGTTCACAATTTTAGATACAAATCATCAAGCTGCTTTTTCAGACCGTCCTAAGCAAGATGACATTTTAAAGGATGGAGAAACTAGCTTTCCCATTCGCACTTGCTTGAGAGGTCCATGACAGCCCTTGCTCAAAGAAGCAGGAATAAAAGAAAGGCCAGACCTCTTCACTTCTGACTCAATGGTACACCAATAGCAGAACTCTTTCTGTGACTATACTCTAGCCTTTTCCACATGCTAATGCTTAGGAACATAGACCTTACTCTCCCCTTAGTACCTAGTAACTGACAAGTCTTAGCTTAACTGACTCTAACTGTGAAACTGAGATCTAGTGTCCAGTCTGTTCAGGAACAAGATTACTTAACTGACTTCAGTTTACATTGCTTAGATCTACTATTTGGTTTGTACCTCCTTCTAACACTGGATATGCAGATGTATCTGTAAGATTATATACACGAGGCATTTCCATCTATATAGTATACATACAAAATTTACCGTTTATCAACACTCAGAAGATTTCCTTTAAAAGCAACTGATGCACTGTCACACACTGATCACAAGATTGCTACATGAATGGAGTAAGCAGCCACAGATTCAAGGTACAGTAAAATCAGGAAGGTACTTACCTGCTTGGCTGCTGTAGAAGATATGTCCTTTTTTTCTAGAAGGTTCAGAAGGTCAGCCAGGGTAGAAGAACTGACTGGGCTAGGGAAAAAGGGGACAGAAGTTACTTCACAGAGTAAGGCTAAAGATCACACAGTTTAGTAGACACACTCTACCCAGCTTTAGGATTGATAGCCTGACTATTTCTTACCATTGCCATATTCCAAAGAAGGAAGACTGATTACTGCTCTTAACTACATGGTCCTCTTCTCTGCAAGATAGTTGGTTAACTTCATTCAGCATGACAGTGTCAAGACCTACACAGTACTGCACCTAGCACAATGAACTTTATAGGTAACTAAAGCACAAGTGAGCAACGGAGTGACACTATACTATCCATGACACATGAGGAAAGGATCACTTTTGTTTCACAGCTGTAGTAATCAAGAAGCCTGACCTTTCCTTTACTGTAAGGGAATGTTGGTTCAAATAACTGAGCAGGTCATTTAGAATCCAGCCGACCACTTTCTTTGGCTTCATCTGGGTATGTTTTACCACATTTTCAAAGAATTCTGTTAATCCATCTTCATTCTGTTTAAGGAAAGTTAAATGCAGCAAAAAGTTACCAAGTGCAAACATCATTAACTATACAATTACATTTGAAGAATAAATACTCAATCCTATAGTAAACTTGGTTTTGTGAATCCACTGCAAAGTCAAAAGACTTTGGAGGAATTTTATTAGTGTAACAGCAAACAAACTATGTTATGCCTAGAACAGGTACACACAGCTTACCTGCCCGCCTGCCTGTTTCAATGGTGCTACCAACAAATGAGTGTGATCTTCCTCTTAACTCCTCCCTGAAATTAGCATCTCGGGATAAGCTTTCTCATCTTCTCATGTGTTTTCAGTAAGTATAATGCTAGCAAATATAATGCTGCCAATCTAACAGGCTGCCACGCTACCTTTTACCAAGAAGAGACTTTTCCTGAAACTGTCTACAGATATTTCACTCAGTCTTGCAATCACTTCTATTTATTTTGGATTGAAGGAATAAGTTTAGCTTGCGTTCACCCTTCAATGATATGGAAAGGTGATAATGTAAGAAGCAGAGTTCGATTTTTTTTTTTTTCCTTCAGAGAAGCTATGTAGGCTTTCCCACAGCACCCTAAATGCTCAGAAGATATGACAGTAGGGGATTCAATTTATAGCCCAAGTGAAATCTGAGATTGTTTTTAGAAGAACAGATACTGCACAGTCTGTTGAATGCTGTGGTGTTTGTCATCAAGGCAGTGATGGATCTCTAACTGTAGCACAGAACTCATTAGGTCTACAGAAGGTTGAAGAGATAGTAAGTGGCACCTCCTACCTTTTCAAGGAGGAATCCAAATCCAGCATGCCACTGAACTTCTGCAGTGCGTGGCATAAAAACACAGGGGGACAAGCCAGCTCTCAGAAGTTGAGAGGTAACAGTTCAGAGACAGCCAAGGAGCTATTCTAAGTATACTGTCATCGCAAGAAAAACGTTTCCCAACCACATACTGACTGCAGGCAGATCTCTGAACAATTCTGAGCAAAAAGAGTTTAGGTACACACTATACCAAAGCCTGACCTTTCCCCTCAAACACCTCACTACCAAAACAGTCTAATTTGCCTTGGGTTTCAAAGGCAATTTATCACCATTGCAATACAGAGTTCTAGACTTTCCTCCTCAAAACTTTTACAACACAAACTTCCAACAGCTCTAGACAGCACATTGTGATGACATACAGCTTTTGAGAAGACTGCAGACTACTGTCCTCTGTTCTGTGAAACAGAACAAAATGTACTTAGAGTAATGGCTGACATGCTGTAAAGCTGGTGTGTCAAAAATCAGACCCCTCCCCTTTACCTTGAGACCATCAGCAAAGAAATCGAGTTCTCATCCTAGGAAAGCCACTGAGGTCTTCTGTGAACCAAGGTAAACCTTGTAAATCATGTATCTCCTCCTCGTTATCCATCTAATACGCACAGACACAATTCCCTTCTTTTTCCAGTGTTCTTATAAATTTAACTAGCAGTTACTTTGTAATCAAATTATGTGAAATTTGATTGTGAAATTAAGGCTAAACAGACTAGAGCAACAAACCTGGCTAAAAAAAAAGCCAGGCACTGTACCAAAGTACAGTAAACTCGATTAAAAACTCTGTGTGTGTCTGTGTGTTAAGTGGTATAGCTAAAATGATGCATTCCTAAGTACTGTACTCTAAGTCACCTCAGGATTCAATAGCGCAAACACACAATGATTATTTAAACAGTGGGTTCCCTTCCACAAAACCACCTGTCTAATTTATGTAGGAAAATGAGCAAATATAAATGCTGGTTTCTTTGCACGTGCTGCAGAAGGTTTTACAAACACTCCACACAGAGTAGGTCTAGCTACAACATTGAAATGCACACAAAAACAATATCTGCAGCTGCCACGTGGCTGAACACAGGCTATGCAACTCTGACACAGCATGTCCACACTTCCATCATGTGTAGGCTAAAGAGCCTATCTCTAGCAGTGGGCACATGAAGATCTCTGCATATCAACAGCCTGGCTGGAGCTATGGCTCTGACCCTGCTGCAAGACCTTTCCAAGTCAAGGACAACATACTCAGCATTAACATTTTAATCACATGATTTCCAGGCAGCAAGAGCAAAAAAGCCCATAAATACTCAGACTTACACATGCTGCCAGGTTCCGAACCCCATACTCGCTACTTGGGCACATAAAAACATACTCCTCAAGATTCCTTTGCATTTTAGGTTTTTAAAGGGACTGTCATTTTCTGTAGCCAAAGAGTAGGAAAACCCAGTGCTTGACTGAAATGAGTGAGGCAGAATATCAAAACACCAAAATGACTGACAGGAATGAAACATTTTTCTTATTTTCTTGTCATAGTAGGAAAAAACATAGGCATAACTTCATTATCTTCCATTTCTACACACTGCACTAAAACTTGATTTTAGTTTGTTCTGCGTTTTGGTCAACTTCCTTCATGCCAAGTTGACTTCAACCACCAACACACACCCTCCTATCCCTTGTGACAGACCTGAACTGTAAACCACTGCACGCTCCAACATGCTGGTTTAAAGGAATACTAAACTTGACTGTTCTTCCTAGTTCTGAATAATGTATTTTAATCTTCAGAGCAGGAAAACCAGAAATCTGGATCGCAGCTCTGTGTTTGTGATCCAGACCCACTTGGTGCTCCCATTACACACCAAATAGGCTGCAACTTTCTCACTGGCATGAAACCTGACATACCAATATTTCAACCAGATGCAAATTTCTTTTTTAGACGTGGTTTAAAATTATCATTTAATAGTCCTGAAATGTCAAAAAACTGCTGGAGGAGTGATTTCAGATGTTTTTTTAAACAAGTTTAAAGCAATACATAATCTTACAGAATACCCCAGGTACAATCTTTAGGGGCTCTGTATCTGCAATGCAAGCTTATGCTTTTAAACACCAATAATGTTTCCCAAAGAACTGAAGGAGAAAACTACATCAATGTTCACAAATAAAATGTCATTTTCTGCTTTCTTATTCCCATTTGCACCATCACGGTTCCCACAATAACCAACTGTGAGATAACAACTGCTGCAAAAATGTGAGAGATTGTTGGGGAAAAGAGCCCAGAAAATCTAGCCTAATAAAGCAGAGAAGCGGAGAAATTAAAGTTCAAACGTTTTCCTACAGGTTCTTGTAAGTTCTTTAAATTCTAAAAATAAGCTTAACTTCACCTGCACGCCAACATGTACAAGGACAGCATGTCATAAACAAAATGGTCAAAATCATCTTTTACAGCATCCCACTTTTGCCTGTTCAAAGGATCCACCAACATAACTGTTCCACCACAGCAGGAAGCCAAAGCCCAAGTGGAATGGCCACTTTCTAAGTAAGCAGAGGAACAGTAAATGCATTGGAAGGCCTGGAATTCAAATGAGAAAGGAATTCAGATTCAAATCAGACTGTTTTTTTCCCAATGCTTTACTGTAACAATTGATCTACTTTTTGGTTGGACCTCCTCAGATCTCAGCATGCTTTTTGAAAACAAACCATAGACATTCATGTTTATGCCAATGCATCTCACTTTTTGACTCAATAGGAAGCAAGACAAAAATATAGTAATATCATCACTGGCAAAGTTGTCCAAGATCCTTCTTGACTGAAGTATTTGCCAGCCTACCAGTTTACACAGCAAAGTAGGAATTGCATGCAGAAATCGAGTACTCAAATACTCTGTAGACTGCACAGCTCAAAGAATTGTTTATTTACAAATAAGAAATCAGACTCAGAAGCTTCATTTATTTTCACAATTTATATAAAACTGTCAAAAAATAGCAGTTTACACTTAAGAAATTTCAGCCATAAAGATATGAATAGGTAATGCTCCCCTCCCATTTCAGTACTTTCTGTACTGCAAAGCAGGAGGTCTCAGATTCTCAGTACTGCAGTACCAATAGGCAGCTACTGTATGAGAATAAATCTCATGAAGCAAGCTCAGAAACTAACCTGCATGCTGAAGTATGGTATTGTTTCATTACAACTTTGAAGTGTAATCCTTTCTCTAACAAGTTGGCACAGCACAGAGATTTTATATTTTAAGAGTTGTCCCTCTATCACTGCCATTTATTTAATGAGCACTCCTGGGCGCTCTAACCTGAAAGAAAACTCATTAGATTTGTGCATCTGGCCCTATCAGCAATCTCCTGCAACTTCTGATGTAAGCTTAACACAGCAACAGACATACCGTTTTCAGATGAATTAAGGTTAAGTAGTCTCCCAGTGAACAAGCAAGCAACTTTTATGGAAAATATACATGCTGACATTCTAATGCACAATAAAAGAAGACCCACAATAAAGAATGTGTTCACTTCATGCATTCAAATGGATGCATTATCCTACTACAAGCTGAATCCTACATTTCAGTTTGGAGCTCATTAGTTGTCTTATGTGTTTCAAAAAGGGAAAAAAGGAAGCTAAAAGGAAAAAGCAAAGGCAATAGTGGATTTCAGACATCTGGAAAGAAAGGGCAGTTGATGAGGCAAATATATAGGTGTAGGTGATAACTTCTTCTGACTCAGCAGAAGTCATCAATACTAGCAAAATTGAAATGGGCCAAGAAGTGTGTTTGATGCCAAGTGAAAGGAGTAGGTGTACTGGGTCTGGCTGGGATGGAGTTTATTTTCTGAAGAGGGTGCTGTGTTTTGGATTTGTGACTAAAGCAGTGCTGACAACACACTGGTGCTTTGGCTGCTGCTGAGCAGTACTTGCTCTTTCTCCCCCTCTGCACACCACAGTGAGAAGGCTGCAGGTGGGCACAAAGCAGGGTGGTGACACAACCTCGACAGCTAACTCAAACTGACCAAGGGTATATTCCATGCCATATAATGCCCTGCTCAACCAGGAAAACTAAAGGAAGGGGATTTTTGGGGAAGTAGTCACTATCACGGGTAGGAGACTGGTTGTGCATCACTCTACTTGTGGAAGGCGGTGAGCGATGGCATTCACATCACTTTCAGGTTCTTCCCTTCTTCTTTCCTTCATTTATTTATTTGTCTTCATCTCAAACTACAAGTCTTCTTGCTTTTGCTCTTCCTATTCTCTTCCCCATCCCACCAGCAGGGAGATGAGCAAGCAACTGTGGTGCTTAGCAGCTGGCCAGGGTCAACCCACCACAGAGGGGGAGAAGAAGGAAAAAAAGTCAGAAAAACAGGTTCAGGACTCATCTACCCTTCAGAGCTCTGTTTATTTTTATACGTGAGAAATATGTTGATGTGAAAAAAACCCACATGCATGGACAGGAGTACTGGCTGCAAAATCACATTTTGAAATAGAATGGTAAGAACTACTGACACCTCTCAATGCTATCTCCGCAGCCTCACAACTTTAAGAGACTTCTGACTCACCTGCCCACCTAACACTGAAATATCTGCAACTCACTAAAATAGCACACAACCACAGAAGCAGTTTTCCTAACAGCTTTCTTCAGAAGAAAGAATCATTTTTTTTCTGTAGAATCAGCTTCTGTACAAGTGTATTAAATAACAGACACACAAAGGAGGGATATTATGTAGTTATGTGCACTGCTGTCCCCACATTTCTAGTCAAAGGAAAGGAACTCCTCCAGAGGGCAATTTAAAAGTACTTACAGTTCCACTCTGAATCTTACTCTAAAGAAGTCCTTCTCCTGCATCCACTCATTAAAGAGGTAACCAAAGCAGTACACTGTTCTAGCTTAGCTGGCTATATGAAATGTCTAATCTTGGGTGAGTATGCTAAACTCCCCACAAGAATTACCACTGGCAAACAGAGGTGACCCAGTTTGTATTTAAGAAGTTGAAAGTCCTTCAGAATAATTTTGGAAGTTATGACATTTTGCTGTCACCTCCTTATTTACCTGTATTTGCCACATCCTTTGCTTTCTTCATCCCCTCTTCTGAACCTATCCCCAGTAAACTGCATTGTGAGGTTGAAGATGTACAGCCACTCAGTGTATTTACCTAAGGATAAGTCTGTGTTTTTTCAAAACAATGTGTAAGCCAGATCAACAGGCACATGAAGCTGAAAGACTGAAACATTGGGGTTTGCTCCTGTAGTCAGGAAAACACATCTACCAGTCTGTTAAATACTGACAAGGTGCCCAGCTTTGCTCCACACCCAAAGGCAAGAGAAGCAGGCACCTGCAGACGAGGGTTTTTCAGCAGGAAGTTGTATGTTTGCTGTAGTCAGTCACGGGTGCATCCATGTGTAGACAGAGAAGATCAATATTAAATAATAGTTATTTGACTGCACCTTGCATGAGAAACACTTCTAGGTGCACCGTGTATGGTTTCTTTTCCTCACCATTCATGTATATAGCTTCAAGATACATTCAGTGTGTGATTTGTATCTCCCAAATAAAAGCATCCATAAGAGCTGACAGCTGGTTTATATGACAGTTGTTAATCTTTTCAAAAACCATGCAACTTTTGAAGTTTCTAGGCTTCTTTTAGCACTTGATCAATAGACCTACCAATAAGGTGAAGCTGTGTTCAGGAAGAATCCCATACTGTTCAACAAGCTTTGCTCTCTTCACACTGGGGAGGTCAGGAAGTTTCTCATGAATCCAGTCAATATTTACCACTTGCTGATGGTTCATATTAGCTGGCAAAGATTTTGTATCGTACAGAATCAATGGAGGAAGGTTTGGCTCTGGCATGAAGCTAGTAAAAATGAAAACATCCGTTATAGTTATTTTCAGTCAGAAGCTAAACAACAAGGAATAAAATGTATGTCACAAGTTCAGATTTACCTGGAAGTTGTATTACTTCTTCAACTAAACAAAATATTAAAAATTCATGACTTGCTATATCGCTGTTAAGTAGTGAGAGAACAGCCTCTGCAAAAGCCTCTGTTTTCTTTGATTACTGAAGAGCTGATGATGGAAAAGGGGTAATTAAAACACTTCTGCACCCAAAATAATAATAAAAAATGCCAATAAACCCCGGAAGAATAGATATGGGAACAACTCACTCCTACTGCCAGCAACCATGAATTGTGGATCTGAACAAAACCAGGAGTGGACTGGCAGGGAAAAACCCAGATTGACAGCCAGTGGCCAGGATTGATCTGGGCAGGTTGTAACCTTTTTCAAGACTAACTTCAAAAGTCTTTCTGAAATCCCATGATGTGCTAAAAGCAAAGTCACTGTGCTCAGTAGGGTGCTGCCACAGAACAAAAGGCTCCCTTAAAAAGAAGGGCCAATTCAAACCACTCAAATAACTGCGATTGAAGCAGAAACCTCACTCTTACACGATCAAATGAGGGGTTCAAAAGTATCAGAATAAAGCACATGGGGCACCCTCTACATTAACTATAATAATTTCTATTTCAAATCTGCCTAAACATAGATCTTAAGTTCAAAATACCATGTGCAGCACTAAGTCAGGAAAAAAAAAAATTAAATCTCAACCCCCCCCACAGTTTAATACTGATAATAATCTTAGTACTAGTAATAACCTTTCTGATCTTTATTTGAAATATCTCAAACTCCCCAGTTTTGCCTAGGTGTTAATGAATCTTCTTTTGTATTTGTTTGAGTAAGTCTTGTCAAATAAGCCTCATGCCAGCGCTTACCATAATAAGGGATTCACAGAATTATCACTGACTTTTCTGATGCATTTCTACAATCAGTAATTTAAAAAGTAGATTTTAAGTTTGTGGGATGTTTTCAAATCCTTGCTCTGCTCTAGTAAGATCAGTGGTAGAATATACGTAGATTTAACAGGAACACAGATACAGCAAAGCTGAGAGGCTCTGAAAGTTCTCCTACAGAACTATAATTCTCCAGCTGGGAAGTGAACTCAGGGACGGGAAGACTGTCTCTGGGATGAACAGCTAGGGAACTACTGGGAGGAACAGCACTAAAATGATTCTAAGCATGGGAGGGGGCAGGCATGCACAGAGCAGGAGAAAGAGTGCCCAGAGAGGTGAACTATGTCACTCTTCCCCTCCAGACACCACTGTGACTGCCTCCCATGCTAGGGCACCAAGCAGCTGTGCTGCTACTTTGCAATACTTCGCCAGCAGCTTGTTCCCAGCGAACCTTGTCTCCTCACCCTCTGGCTAAATCCTTCTTGGGTGGCTGTTTATGATTTGATAGCTATCACCTCACACTGGTGAAAGGCAAGAAGTACTTAGCAAGGTTAACATCTTCATTAGGTCTACAAAGACCTTAAGGCAGAAACCTGCCTATGAATGCTGACACACTTCAATAGTAGTTAGGATTTTCAAAGAGCGACTGTGATCTATGATCACAGAATTTAAGCACAGAGAGGCAGGGCCTGCTATCTGAAAACCATTTCCCTTGGTATTTACTTAAAGAGGGAGCAATGCTTAACTCCAAATATTCTTATGTTTTATGTCAGGCTTTCTTAAGAATACTCTTGTACTGGCCACAAAGTAAACCTTCAACTTACCCACTCTGAGCTACACACTTAGGTTGGGAAAGGTCTATGGGTTTAGCAGACATGAGACACAGTTCTAGATCTGAACTGCTCCAACTAGCACTAATTTTGATGGGTCTCTTCCCCTTCCAGTGGAAGGTAAATTTCCAATATATACTCACTGTGCTATCTTTACATGCTCATTAAACTGACTACACTTAAAGAATGATCCCCTAAATTATCAGTTCTTGAAATGTTAACTTTATTTGACAAAAAAATTACCGGTAATCCTGTTTTCCTTCTTTGTCTCTCATTGGTACAGTGCACCTAAAATAAAGCCAAAACAAGTAAGATGTGGTAAGAGGTACACCACAGAATTAGTTTTATGGCAAAAACTTGCCTCATGAAGATCAGAAAAACTTCTCAAAGCCACTTCAAAGAATGTGCATAAGTAAGAGGACAGTTATTTTCCTGCTTGACGTTAACAGTCTGCTGTGAAAACATCTTAACTTTAAGAAGAGATTACTATCTGTGAGAAGACTATGCTTGTGAACATTAGCTTTAGAAGAGAGAAGTTGAGCAATACCACATTACCTCTCCTGATCATGTCACTAGGTATCCATGGCACTCTAAAGCTGCTATTTCTGATGTTCCTTCAAAATAAAAACTCACCCAAGCTTGGAATCAAAGGCTCTTGTTTCATTCAGAATTGTTCCTCCATTTTCAAGTTCTTCAATTTGCCTTTGTATTTCATAGTCTGACAGAAACAAAAGAAAAAGGAGTAAGCTTATTATACTGCATTATTAGCTTTTGCACACTCCAGTATTTCATTTTTCACTGCTATGCAGTAACAGAATAAGTTTGTTGTTTTAACCTTAATGAAATCAACCACAGTAGTTACAGGCAGAATTATCAGTCCCTGTCTCTCTCTCCAGAACTGTTTTCTTCTTTGCAAGTTTTCCTCATCGTCTTTCATTCCCTTTAAATAGAAAACATTTTCTTCCAGGCACTGCAGCCAAGCCATACATTCCTAGTGACCTTCCAAATCACCCAGATGAGTTTTCTTTTGGAGATGCAATAATCATCTCATCTTGCTCATACCCAACCTCCATCTGAACTTCATACACACCACCTACCATACTCAGTGGAAAGCAATCCTCTACACTGGAGGATACAAAGCTACTGCTAACATATTTCAATAATAAACATGCTAGGTATGAATCATCTGCTTTATTCTTTTTGCAGGCAGAGGGTTACCTCTGTAACAAAACTGCAAACTAATATGGCTGCTATCCCCAGAGTACCCCATACTAAGATTTATTCTGTCAGGAAGCAGCAAGAGCAGGGCTGCTCCACAAGGAGGGATAAGCCAGGAGCCGAGGGTGACCACAGCACAGGCAGAGCCGTTGATATCTGGGTGCAGTCCCACTAATCTGAACAGCATGGGCAGGGGCATGTGCTACTAACAGGGTTCACTGACAGTCTCAGTCAAGGTGAAGGAATGAGCTGGGTCTCGGCTCCATCCACAGAGTGCAGTCAGAAGCAGAAGGAGGTAAATCCAGAGACAGCATTGCGAACAAGACTACAGAAAGTTCTACCTGGAGACAGGGCTGAAACCTGGCACATATGTGACGTAGCTTAGACCAAGTCTGAAGGCCCCAGCCTGAGCTTAAATGGAACTCCTGGACTCACAGTCAAGGTGCATAGAAGTGAGACCCAGGTAAAGCGGGTCAGGGCATGTGAGACCAATTTCTGTGCTCTAAGGCTGACATATTTCATGTCAGACCACATAAAGTGTCTACAATACTCTTTTAATGAAGCAACCATCATTTACCTACTGCTTTTGCCAGGAATCGTATGCTATTGATATTCTTCACTTCAGTCCTCACTCCATAAGGCTCTCCAGGGTGATGCACAGAAACATTGGCATCCACTCTCAGCTGACCCTCTGTAAAAGGAAATTTGATCAACAGAATAGCCTGTCCTGTAAACTAGAGTAAAAACTTTGGCATGCATTAATAAACTGCATGTTATGTGCAGAGCATTAATAGCTTCTGTATGTGCAGAAAGGAGTACCAACCACCTCATCAGAGCTTTCTCTTTGTGATTCCACCTCAAGCCACTGCCTCTAAGAATTCAACATTTTCCTAGAATAATGTTTTGGTTTTAATTACTGCTTATAATTCCTCTCGGAGAAAACTGGTGCAGTTGCAGTGGTGCAGTGCAGCACAGATCCTCTAAGCCTTACAGTGAAAAGAAGCTTCTGATTCACATCTCTTGAATAAAGGGAAGAATTAGACAAGCAAGTGGTGGATTGTGAGCTTCCATTCCTCTAAAACCAGCAAACCCCCACACTTTTGGAATTACCATTTGATGGGTACATATTGCCCTAGCACGGAACACAAGAACTTACAGTTATGTTGAACAGATTTACTAAGGTGTTCTTGGAAATTTACAGCTCAGGGACAAACAGTAGTAGCAGATTTTTTTGTAATTTTCTCCCTCTCCTCCAAGAAACTGCAGTTCCACCCCCACCCCCAATTCCCCTGGTTGCCAAAACCTGAAACTGAATACAAAGTTTTACATAAAAGCATCCTGCACTTTTAGTCCAAAATGGACTAATGTGAAATCTCTAAACTTGGAGATCTTTAATGACTCAACCAGAAGTAACTCATAATTGTATCTTTCCCAGTTTTGTCCCTCTAAAGACATCCCTTCTGAAAAGAAAAAGCTTGCCACAGTATATCAACTAGCAGGAATAAACAAACAGGAGAGGTTGTATTAAAAAGAATCATTATTTTTCCCATACTGCACAGTGAACATGTGTAGCCTTCCTCTTTTCTAACTTTATTTCAAATACAGATAAAAAGAAACAAAACACTTCCTGTTTAGATGCAGCAGCACTATTAAAGAGAGGGTGAAATAGCTCAGAGCTAAACCTGTGAAGATGGCTACAGCTTCAGAATCCTTTCCAGTCAATAGATGTAAATTGACTAGAGGGGTCTTGGTACACTTTGCAAAAGCAGGCTGGATGATAGCACACTAATTTCCTCTCATAGAGTCTTGCCAAACATGCAAATGAAGGACAAAGGTGCTGGAATAACCCAACATCTCTTTCAAGAGAAGTGTTTTGCATGTGCTCCCTTTTTGGGGTGAAATGAGTACTTGTTCCAAAAAAGGAATAGACTTGTCCTGCCCTTGCTTCATTTTGAGACATGACCTCCTTCTACTTGGATGTAGGTGTCAGTGTGACAAGACAATAAAGTTAATCAGGCATAAGAAAGGAAAGCCAGGCCCCAAATATTCTTAAAAAAGCTTTTTTTCCTTTAAGCCCACTTTAAGCCCAGCTTCTTTCACTTTGCAATGAAATAATCTTTTCATCTGTTAGTTGTAATGAAATAACACCTGATAAAACTGGGCACTGAACACACAAGCAAAATTAAGGTAAAAATATAAAACCTTTATCTGAAATAAAGTAATTATGATGAGGTAAGACTACAGTAGAAAGCCCCTAAAAACACCACCTTAAAACCAAAACCAATCAAAACCAAACCAAACAAAATTCCAATTAGTTTTAAAAGCCAGCTATACTGGAGGAAAAATATTTCCTGAACTGGAATTGTCCCCTGAAGTCAGAAATCTCACTGTGATAAAAGATATGATAGTGCAATTCCAATGGCAATCTTAGGGCCAAATTCAATAGCAATAAAGGAGAGTATGCATCTCCATGAAGGCCTTTGAAGCAGCATGCAAACTGGCTGCTTAATATTAACAGCTGTGCCCCATTAGACATGTGTAACACTAGTATTAGAAAAGATGCAGACACATAATGTCTAGCAATTATTATTTCCCCCCATATTAAATTAGATTTGCATCGCTAGCAACATTTATTGGATCCCATTTATTAGGTGATACATAGACCACTCTGACTCGTTTCTCACTGTGGACTGAATTTGTTGCCAGAACAGTGAGGCCAACTGTCACAGGCAAAAATACAGTTTACATTGTAAACACTAATAGGCAGCTGATAATTGGGTGTATGTGTGAAGGGGATGAATACCCAAAGCTGTTCTTTTAAACTCTCAAGCAGAAGCCTACTATTTGCTAGCTGTAATCATGGGCTGGTTGCAAATTTTGGTAACATTAGGACTGAGCAGAAGTGGTATGACCTGAATCCTCCAATTAATAGAAGAGGAATATGAGACAGAGTTACCAGTTAGGAGGCTGATCACATTCTGTGCCTCTGCACATCACTTATTGCAAAAATTGGGGCCTTAAGGTTCCAAAAAGAAGAGCTGATGGCAAAAGCAGGGGTTCCCACAAGAGGAAGTGGCTCAGAAAGATAGTAGCAATCTTGGCTAAAGCAATCCTGAAGGTGGGGAAGGATCTCAAAGATCTGAGAGATGTGTGGAGACAAATGCCTGTGGATGCCGAGTGACACTGGCCTCTTAACACCTGATGCTGGTATCTGCAAACCTGCTGCACAGCATGAACACAATTTTCTGGCCTATCTCCCCAGACCAGCAGTGATCTCCCTAGTAGTAGTACAAGTTGAGACCTAGTGAACATAATGTTGGAGGGGAGGAAAAGATAGTGTGAAATGATCAAGTAGGGTAAAAGCTGCAGTCTTGTTGGTTCTTAAATTAACCCCAGCACCCATGTTCACTATGTACTGTCATTTACTCCCTCTCACCCATGACACCAGCACAAGTTTATTGCCTACATCACCCTATGACTAGCTGAGACCTGCCACAACTTACAAGATGATCGATGCTCCCACTATATTGTCCCATCCTGTAACTTCAATATTCTACAACTAATCCTTAATACAGATCTTCTGTGCAACAGTGCTACAGCAAGCAAGTTGAGGACAGACAGGGAAAAACACAATCCTTACTGCTTAGGCTTATCCTGTAAAAATATTGTGTGAGGCAATATAAAATCTAGCACTGCAAAGCTCTGCAGACAAAAGCAGGCCCATACGGACACCTGAAGCATGGCAGACATTAGGACAGGCCCTAAGGATTGTAAAAACAACAGACAGAATAGCAAAAGATAGAAAGCAAAATAACCAGAAGCTGCAAAACTCCTGGAAATGCAGAGAATTATTGGTGACAAGGGAAGATGCCCTTCCCCCTTCAGTACCTGCCATGACTGCATGGCTGCTCCCAAGCGTTTGAAGAATGAGCTGAAGCTCTCTGACTGCTGCAGCTGCTTCTTCCCCACAGCACATATCAGGCTCCATGACAACCTCCATGAGGCCGACTCCTAACAGGGAAAGAGACAGGAGAGTTTCAACAACAGCTTTTGATCTTGGCATATTAGAGTGCAACTGGCTAAACACATGAAAGCACTTGGGCTTTTTCTGAGCTAAAAAAGCAAAAAAATAAAAAAAAAAGCCCCAATGCATTATTCAGTAACTCTCACTATGGGCCTAGCTGCAGATTGCTATAAAACTTTTCCTTCTATTTTTTAAAGGAAACCACAAACAACCTTCCACCCTTTGATGACATGTAGATCAGAAGGACACAATCCTCTCCTGCCTTTCTCTAGAAGAACTCTCATTTAAGGCCAATCCAATTCCAGATTCAAATTCATTTATCTTGAACTAATTCTGGAACAGACAGAACTGTAAACAGATGTAGTCTAGCTTTTAGCTTCAGTATCCAGCTTTCAAAGAACATGAGCAGCCACAGCCCTTAACTTCAATGGACACTGGAGCCAGTTAGGCTAGGCCATCTAGGCTGCGACCCACGTTGTGTGCTAATTTAGTTCATTTTGTTTAGAATTTCAAAGTTTAAAGAGAAAATCTACATTTCTTCAAAGCTAATCATTACAAGAAATGCCTGACTCATGCACTGACAAACTCTAACAGCTGCTCCTTCCAGACACAAGCTTGATTCATTACATCTTTGATTTATTTATTTATTAATAACTGCATACAAAGAGCTAAAATAGCTGAGTGTCTTTATGTGACTGATGCACAGTTTTCAGCAAGCTGCAGCCAACTGATTTCTAACTTGCTACTGGCAATTGACATCAACCAATAGCAATGAGAAGGCCAAGTATTCCCCTGCTTCGAGTGTAATGGTCATTTTGATGAATTTTTATTGTCAAGGACATCAGAGTTATTATTTTTCACCTGTTCCCTGCCACCCATTCACCTTTCATGACTCATCTTACACAGAAAGGAGAAAACCAGAAAAATAATGCAAGCCTACCAGCCCTATTCAAGTCAACAAGAGTCTGGCTCCTTGTGTCATCATGAAGACTCTTCCCACTGTCTTGCTCCAACTGAATTTGTTTAATCCTCACAGTTTTGGTTACCATCTGGCTCATTTTGTTGTCTGTGCAGAGACTGTATGACAAAGTTCCATTCACCGCAATAGGAACTCTTTGCTGAGTGATCTGATAGCCAGCCTGTCAACAAAATTAGATTTATAATCATATAAAACACTTTCTGGAAAGCAGCAGCATAGCCAACTGCAAATATTATAGACTAAGAACAAAACTGAAAATGCAACAACTTCCACAGTGACCTATGTAAAAGAATAGAACATGAGCACATGCAAATTCAGGAGTTAATTTGCTTAGCTGGAAAGGAAGCAAGGTAGAAGATAGGTATAGAATTCAACATAAGTGTGAGAATTTAGAAGTCTAGAAAAAAATAAAAGCACTTCTCCATACAGGCAATGCAGAAATAATCAATAATCAACTGCACAACTACTTGCCAAGCATTACATAAATTTCACTGACGCTGCCTGGGGACAGGAAATGGACTGGAAGAGGTTCTTCCATGCCTGTGGTTCTGTGATCATGTTAAATCTTGTCTGAAGCCAGTTACTGTACCTTCATCCCCAAACTGGGACTATCACTTATGCTCCCACCAGAATGAACATCCCTCTCTACCTGTCCAGAGCTATATTCATCAGAGGGGAGCAGAGGGAAGCGTGGGGGGTGGCTAATGTGTGTGGAATCAAGAAAATGAGAAAAACCAATTTCATTAATGTAGCAGTTTAAAAGATAGAGACCACAATCCCACATAAGGCACAGGCTGATAAATGCCACCTCATGCCTGGCACTCCAAAGGGGGAACTACTATCCAGAAAAGGGGTTGCCAGTGGCAAGGTATTGGAATGCTTGCAATGATGTGAAAATATAGAAGTGAAATCAATTACTCCGCTGAGATAGGGACCCCATTCCTTCCTCCTTCCTAGCCTGCTCATGCCCTCACTGGTGAGAATTAAACAAAAAGCCTGCCAGATTTTAATGAATTGGAACGAACTTTTGCATGTTTTGCAGGGACGATGAGCTTACTCTAAAATGTAGATAGCGACAATACATTAGGATGGAGAACAATGGTCTGCTCCTGTGAACAGCTCTATTTATATATGCAATGAAGTGCATGACCTTCTAGCCATTATCACTATAAAGAAAACTACAAGAAAAATACAGTAACTGATTCTCTGCAACCTATGCTAATTGCACAGCTCTTCCCTTCTCCTAAAATATCTCATTAAAATTATATTTTTTAAGAACCTTAAATTGTGAGTGACAATAAATAACAAGAATCCCATTTTCCATCCAGAGCCCCATTTTCAGGAGTAACAATAATCCCATTGTCAAATGACTCTAAGAGCCAGATTTATTTTATTTGTTCTATATAGCTCATTAGCCTAAACTCTGCATCTTATTATAGGGTTCCTGACTCGACTGTTTCACAATGAAATTCAGGTTGGGCAGTTAATTGTCAGTGCTTAAACTGCAGAAGTCAGCCAGTAGAAAGCCAGAATTACATGTTTCAAGCTAGTAAAATGTGTCAGCACCTCACTGACCAAATTTCCATGCTTATCTGACCAAACGATCCTCTACTTCATGTATGCAGACAATGAGAGCCCACTTGGTGCTGTACACACCTTATTCCACCTCCCTTTCTCCTCTAAATACATGGATGTGGTTTCTTTCCTATGACAACATCCTTATATATAGCTTCTATGCTGCAAATTGTTAGCAATAGACAGTACAGGAATATGCGAGATAGCTTTCAGTTTAACAGCTGAAGCACCAAAGGTGCTTTGAAAACATCTCTGTGATGTTTTTGGTGTTTCTTTATGATGTGTAAAAGAATTCTGAAAGTAATGTTTATTTCCTGCTATTTCACTTTTTTCTCCTTCAGGTCTGGAAATGAACTTTAAGATAGTTTTACATGGAAAAAAAACCCAAAACAAACAAGAAAACCCAACATACTGGCAATTCAAACTAGTAAGTCTGCATTAAACATTCCCAGAATTCTATGATTCTGGTTCACTACAGAGCCCCCAGCAAAAGGGCCTCTTAATGGCTTACAAATATTAGGAAAGTTACCCCCAGAAACTAAACCAGTTAATTACATCAACTTCACAGAACAGCCACAAGCTCCTAACCTAGAATAAAACAGAGCAGAAATCTCTTTCAAGATCCAGGTCTCCAGTGCACAAGTATGATGTAATTCTCTTTCTAATGCAGGAAGCAATTGTATTTGAACTTGTTTTGTGCAACTTCAGAATATCTGCCACAAAACAGTGGAAGAGAAAGTAATTCTGTTAGTAATACAGCACCTCTACATGTTAATTTGGGACCTGAGAAATCTCCCACTCTGCTTCTCAGGATGTCAGGGACACCTCACCTAAAGAGAGGATAAGCTAAAACACCTGATCTTTCTCAGATAAAACAGAAATAGGTTTTTTCCTTTGATGTACTCATCAGCTCTTCACCCCAAAATCAGGGGAAGTAAAACTAGTGTGGTCCCTTTGACAGATTAGGGTTCAAATGAACCTTCAGTACAAATAATCTGACAAGGAAAAAAAAAAGAAGTTTAACATTAGAGTTTTCATTTCATTAAAATAGAAAAAAAGGCTCGAACTGCTGCATCCTGCTGCAATGACAGAAGTCAGGTTCTTAAATTATTTCAATATTTTTACATCCATATCAAGTGTGTCAAAATGCACTTGACTTCCAATGACACTTTCTACGCAACATGAAAACTACCAACGAACCACACTGCAAATACTCAGTTTCTCAGGTGTGGGTTTTTCTCTTTTTTGTTAATTTCGTGGAACTACTGAGAAAAATTTAAAGGGAAATTAAATATTTCTATGTCCTAAGCACACACAGAAAGACACTGTTATGTTTATACCACTGGAACCTGTGTTTGTTATACATTCACTTTAAATGAAGGACTATTATCAGGCTGCTTTTACCCTAACAGACAATTAGTACTAAACACCAGGAATGGAGAACTTAAGGGGCAAAGCAGCTCCAGCTCCCAATTCAATTACATTAGCTCCTGGAATCGTGCAGCTAAGCAAGGAGTTAGCAATCAGAGCAATCATATTCAATCAGTGAGCACCAGGGTGCAGCTGCCTATTCATCAGGGCACAGTGCAGCATCCCGTTGGGGTGAGCAGCACACTGACTGAAAACAGAAAAAGCATCTCTTTACTCATCCCCTATTGCCATCTATGCTCCCAACCTGTCCTTTCCTACAGTCGTAAAGGGACCAGATATACTGCATACTTACAGGCAGATCTGCATAGAAATAGTGTTTTCTGTCAAACAAGGACCTCTTGTTTATGCTGCAATTGAGCGCCAGGCCCGTCATCACTGCTGCTTCTACGCATCTTCTGTTGATAACCTAAGGAAACATGACACATGGCTTTGCTCAGATACTCAGTATGTAACGAATTTATATCCCACACACTGCCTTATTTGGAGCACATACTCAATTTTGCTTCCCTTCAGCCACCATTAGATCTCCTTCCTTGAGTGGGTAGTTCTTATTCATCATTAAAGTTGTGATAGCTACAAATCTGCAAAGCTTTAAGAGGAATAAACAAGCCATTCGATCGTTTTGTCATGCCACATAAGGAAGTGTGCACTGTTCTTTCTTGCTACTTTTGCAAACATTCCAGTACTTCTGAATCTTCAGGAGTGCAAGAGACAAGTCATAGCAAACAATAATTGAGTCATAACCAGCTGTCAGCTCATCCTAGGAACTGGAAACACTAGAGATTTGCATTAGGGACTGCAGTACCATTTCTGTAAAAACCTTAGAATCCCTGTAACCACAGAACCACAGTGAATTCATGAGTATCTACATATAGATTTCAATGCTTTGATTAACCATGATGAAATTAAACACACTTTCATGCTTTGCTAAAACAGAATTAGAGACATACTGATTGCTCCTATGCTTACAAGTATACATGCATTTCCAGTACCCAGGTAAACCATAGGATTAAGGTTCCTGCAGTATGCCACATGATCTGGAGACCCAGCAAGACCTTCATGAAGAAATAAAAGAGTTAAATGCAGTTTCTCATCATGGATTCATGACTGTCAGTGCCCCAGCAGCGTCAGGATCCAAAGGAGAAATAAAATGCCTCTCCAAAAAGTACTAACAAGCAATGTTTCAAATTTATGTGGTGGTTCTTTTTTCCAAATATGCTCTCTTTAACAGTTGGTTTAACTAACATCAAATGGATAAAACTGAAGACTGAATTTTTCTTAGTACAGTATTTTGAAATAAGAACAGAACTTTATTCATCTTATTCTGCACTGTACAGCTGCCAAGAAGTCAATTTCCACCATTAAAAGGACACATTATGTAAAAGGATCTAGATGACTTCATCAGCATTGACCAGAACATAAAAGGCTTAAATAATGTTTTCTTCAGGGTTTCTGATGGTATTTACTTTTTATATTCTCCAGCCTGATTTCTGAAAACAGATTTCTGATTCCTGAAAACAGATTAAGCAGCTGTACATTTCCCATGATCCCATGTCTTCAGCTGGAAAAGGAATCTCTTTGCTTTACTCATCTAATACTTTAAAAATCAAAATAATAAGAGAAGATATGAGAAAATCTTAATGAAGAAGAAGAAACTTAAAAATTGCTTATACATATAAGGAATTAAATATTTAAGACATTTAACGAGGGAACTTCCAGATCTTTAGTGTGGCTATATATGGCTAAAAGAGAACATCATCTGTTTGGCATATTTTAACAAAAATTTAAAAGATACATAAAGCAAATTTTTAATGAGAAACAAAACAAACAAACAAAAAAGATCGATTTCTCACTGCAATACTGAGCCACAGCAAAATGAACACAGTTAGTCCTGACCGCAATTTAAAGCAAAATTGGGAATTAAGAAATCTTAATTTATTTCAGTATCATGGCTGCAGTTCATTATTTTGTAGATGCTCCTGTTTTCAACAATGCTTCCAGGCAGTACAGACACATATTTTTTTAATGTTTAAGGAAGCTTGTAACAGTCAAATTGTTCAATGTTTAAAATACTGTAATATTTCTAAATACATGAGCAAAATTTCCTCCTACTAAAGTCTCCTGACATGATCCCGTTTAGCTTTACAAATTACAGAGGACCATGCCAGTCAGCTTTTTAACAGCTAGTTACCAGAAACACAGTAAGTCTCCATAAGGACTGGCAGACTCAGAACACCAGTGCATCAAGCAGTGAGCTGCTGTCTTGTTACGTTTCCTGATGGTGCAGGGGTTGTGACTGACTGTAATCAGAGAACAAGACAAAAACCCAACTCCCGAGTCACAGTCAGAGCCTCATAGCACATTCTTCAAACACAGATGGAGTTTAGTTAATGATTACACTACAGCTACTGCCCCTGACCACTTGCTCTTCGATTTTTGATTCAAGCAAGGCAGAGTGTATCTTATGCATGGCCCTAAGGGATACTACTGTTTTGAGGGGAAGGAAATAATTCCCACACATGTATAACTTATACCAGTGGAGAAGCTTTTGCACTACTGCTGCTGAACCATTTTAGTGCCTCTGGGGAAAAAGTGGCATAAAAATGTGAAGTACTGACTATTTTCTATGTAGTATTACTAATCATTTAGATGACTAATGAGTATGTGTCCCTAGTGTACTGGGTCATACTAGCCAAATCACTGTATATGCAGCATTACTCATTCAGCAGTACTACTTTCTGTGCTTCTTTATCGACCTCTGTGGTGACAGAAGGCATTGCAAAACAGATCTTTCCCACTATAGCATGAGATGTCTACCATGCCCAACCTGCTTCCTCTGCCCTGTTTGACCAAAAAAACCCCAAACAAACTCAAAAGTTGTTTAATATTGCTCCATTTCTGAAGTAACTTCTACTACCCATTCCAGTGATCAAGGCTGTGCGCATAAAGCACAATTGTTTAAGCAAACGACTACTTTTCCTTCAAATAAGCCTAGCTTTTCAAATAATGTGCAGTGATAAACATCAATTCAGCATGTGAAACTTCCCATGCTAATGACCTAGAGTAAGTCCTCCAAGCTTGTTTATGCAGTAAGCTGTTATTAAGTCGACAGCTTTGACTAGCACCAAAGATTTAAATTACTAGCTTGAACTGACAAGCTGCCAGTCTGGTATGTTAGCAAAGTGCTGGCCTTGAAAGCAAGCTATATAGTTCCTGCAACAGCTATGGACAAAACACAAGAGCCTATGAAGCCTTCTTAAATATTTCTGGTTTTCTAAAATGGAAGCATCTCTTCTAGGCATTCAAAGGAAATGCTAGAGAGCTATCCCAACAGGCAATGTAAATTGTTTGTATTGGAAACTCACGAAAAACCTTAACAATGGCATCACACCACCAGCACCATTCCCATTGTAACTACACTATCCTGCTAGAGCACCATGGTAACTGAAAGACAAATGAAAGAACAATCCAACCAAGATGTTTCTTTTTCTGATACTACCTATTCTTTACATCTAGCTCACAAGTGGGAAGACTCCTTTTAAAAATTTATCAGCTTTATTTGCAAGGTCAGTTTAGTCAAGACCTTCATTTTAAATACAAGACTATTCAATAGCTATACAAAACTACACACAATAACTTCAATGACACAAATTCCCACCAAAAGCAAATTTTAACAGCAGGTTTACTTCTTATATTAACACATTAAAGAAAGCTGCCCCCCTTTTGAGGTGAGGATATATGTTCCTATATATAGTAAATGATCGTTTTTACATTTTAAAGAGAGTAGGTATGCAGCTTCTTCATTTGCTAATGTGTACTCTATAGGGTAACTGAGCAGAGTGGAAGAAGAAACATCTGGATTTCTCTCCTGGAAAAAGTTCATTTCTGCTACCTTTTTTTAAAAATAAACCAAAACAACAAAAACAACACAGTAACAAAAACAACACAGTAACAAAAACAACACAGTAATCTTTGCCGTAACAATGGCACCCAAGAAACCTTACTGGTGGAACAAAGTACGCCTTGCACTGAAAACTAAAATCAAAATAATTCCCCAGAAATTTTAAGGTTTTGATTCTAGGTCACACTCATACTAATTGGCCATCCTAAGACTTTCATTCCTAATTATAATCATGAGGAAATCAGCATTAATCAGATTAACTACAGGATTGTTTATCTAAGAAATACATAATTTTAGCTCCTTTTCATTCTAAATAACAGCTAGAAGAAGGAAGCAGTGCAATGTACTTAACCACCTCTCTGTAGCCCAGGCAGTAATCTTTAGAAACCTCAACAGATATATCTAATCATACTTTCCAGTACTCCCCTTTCATATTGCTCTGATTTTTATTTGCTTTCACTAATAGATCTATTCAGTCTTACTATTCTTGCTGTGTTAAAGTAGCAACTTGCTCCAGTATATGGTTCTTTGAAGTGCAATCATAAGTTAAACTTCAAAATAAACTACTCTTACATCTACTCAGTCCAAATGTAATCGTGACTGTTCAGTCTGACACTGCAGATGAGTACTTCAA
The DNA here is from genome assembly GCF_963264785.1 of Psittacula echo. Classification (NCBI taxonomy): domain Eukaryota; kingdom Metazoa; phylum Chordata; class Aves; order Psittaciformes; family Psittacidae; genus Psittacula; species Psittacula echo. Next base: position 48,533,970 of record NC_137735.1, on the reverse strand, counting down.
TGCAGCATTCTTCCTTGGCATTCTCCCACACAGAAAGAAGGGCGTAACTGCCTTGTAGCTATGCATGTACATAATGTACATTACAATAAACGAAGAGCTAGCCATTTCCCAAATGACCCATTTATTTCAATAGGTATACAATCAGACTCCCATCCTTCTAAGCATACAGCAAAAATGTAAAAGAACAAGCCAACCTAAGACTTATCATTTGTTTGGTCCACAAATTGCTCACATCTTTCAGAAACTGAGGTCTCTAACTGCAGGGGAAAGTCCCAAAGGCAGCCAGCTTCAGTATTCCAGTGTTCTCAGTGTCTTCTGCATTACAGTCCAGCCCCCACTTCTCAGCATATTTCTTGCCCTAACATGAGTGTTATACTCTTATCCCTAAGGAAAGGCGCAAGACAATAGGGGAGGAAGCACCAGACATTTTAAATTAAGATCTTAGATTAATAGAAAGAGATTCCAGTTTAAGAAAAGAGAACAAAATGACAACTGAGAAGCTGAAGCAGCAAAGGAAGATTAGCTCAGAAGGCATTAAATATACCTCAATATATTTTGTAACTTTATCTTTCTACAGTCTGGTACCAAAGATGTATGCTGGTACACAAAACATATTACTATTCCTGACCTTGTCCGTTGGCAGAGTGGTGATGCAGGACACTCATTTAACTCAGATCTTAAAACCAGGCAACTCTAACAAAAAGTACTCAGTTCCCAAACATGTTACTTTAGGTGTACTCAAACTTTAAGAGGACACACTCTTTTGAAGCTCAAGATCTAGTCTGTGAGCTCATATCACAAGACTTAGAATTGGAAGAAGCATCTTCCAGTGTCAGTGATGACCAGGAAAATTCAGCAGCAGTAGGAAGAAATGCTGACCCTTGGGAGTAAGAAAAACTGTAAGGTATCACCAGATATAAAGCTGTTCATATACTGAATGATTTCTAGGTTTCTCAGCCCTTTGAGACAGTGGTTCCAAAAAAAAAAAAAAACCAAAAACACAACAAAAAAACCCAACCAAACAACAACAAACAAACAAAAAACAAACCCAAACCCAAACCACAGAAGGAAAAAGCCATTCAGACTGCATGGGCAATGTGCTCAACCATCTCCACTGAATAAGTCTATTTTTTTGGGTGGTAGGAAAGCAGCTAATCCAGTGGTATTGCCGCAAACCACCGGTTTTCGTGTCTCAGATCACATCATCAGTGGCTAAAAACAAATAAACTTCTACCATGCATGCAGAACTGGTTCCAAGCAGGAGAACCCATAGGGAAGACAGAACAATGCAATAGTGATAGTCCATGATATCCATAACCAAACACTGTGTGTTTCTATGCTGTTCCCATCAAAAAGTTCAGTATCTCTCTAACATCCATGGCCTCCATGCTAACAGCAGTTTTCTGCGTCTGCCACGTGGCTTTTTTTTCACCTGTCGTAAGGATGCTCCCTCTCTTACGCCAGTTGAAATTTAAACCACTGCTAATGCCATCTGATCCAGGACAAGTTAAATACAAGAAGATCCAGTTACAACCCTTCACTGTTTCTTGAGGTAGGGGACTGAGCAATGGCCAAAACCTAAGTTACAAAATGTGATCAAATCCAAAGTCAACCAGAGCTTTGAGGTGGACCGTCTCAGACCTTTTTTCCTACACTAAGCTCCACAAAAAAAGGCTTAAAAAGGCTTTTAAACAACACCTGTCTTCTTCAACATAATCTTGATTGTTTAACTTGTTAAATAGAGAAAATTCGGAGCACTTGAACAAAACAGAGTTTATAGACCAACTCCTGCCCTCTTGATCCTTGCAGATGGGCCTTTGCTTATAGCCTTGGCGAGGGCCAGCTCTGTGCTTTTCTGAGTTGTAACGAATTCTGACCATCTGACCACATACCAGTGTGTATCTTTGATACACACTGACCTTCATTTTCTATCACAGAATCACAAAATCACATAATACTTTGGATCGGATTTCTAAGTCTTGGCTACCTGCCCTCTCTTTCTTCTTGGAGTCTTTGGGTGTCTGAAAGCCTACACTAAACACTAAACTCTTCCACCCCTTGCTCTGACTCCCTCATTCATTCTCTCTCATTCTATTTGCCATCTTCTGAAACACCATTATTAGTTTCCCAGAGAGGCAGCCATCTTTCCATCGCTGACCCAGATCTCTTAAGAGAGCACAACATACAAATTGAGAGTAAACAAGAAGTACTCGATCAAACATAGAGACAAGAATATATTAATTCAGGAAAAGAACAGGAGACATAACGCAACAAGTCTTGCAAAAATCTATTAAGAAAGCAAGCCAAAATTATCTGCTTTTTAACAAAGCTGTTCTGGAACAGCAGAACTAATAAAGACTGGTTTCCCATAAACAGTTGCTTTAGTTTGCTTTACTTAAGCAGTAACCTCAACACTCTCTCCTCCACGATTCCCTCAACTTCTCCCCATTCACCAAACATCTCAAATAGAGTATAAGAAGTGTCACAGGTACCCGAACAGCAATGTCCAAATAAAGCTGAGATCAGTGGAGAGACTCAACTGCCAATTGCCTCTTCATGTGCTTGCTAATATATTCCCAAAAAACCCTACAAATCTGATTTTTTGAGATTTGGCTGAACTTGGCAGAACTAGAGTTTCTGCACAGAAAACAATGGTTGCAGTGGCAAAATCTACATATGTAATTAAGAAACACCAGTTGCAGAAGGCTACATAATCCTCACAAAATCATATATAGTCATATTTAAAGTGGCTGATAATCAGAGAGAAGACAAAGAAATAAATTCATTTTACCCCAGGAACCAATTACAGCCTAATTACATCAAGATAAGTTTCAAACAAAATACATAAACCTGGCAGATATGCAACATTACACACAAGACAGCTAACCATGAAGGGAACAAAGACTCAGTCTACAATTATCTGTCACTACTGTTGGACAATGTTTCCCTAAATACCTTTCAATGAAAAAACTCTGCAAAGAAAAAAAATTGTTAAGAAAAACAAAGAAGTAAGATGTCAGTTCACTAAGGTAAAATGCCAAGAAATTGGTAAAACCATGATTGTTACATAAACTTCTGCTTAACAGAGTGCTGCTTTCATACACATATATACAATATACTACCTTGGATTTCCACAGAGGAAGTCACCTGAAACCAGACTGTTTTTCTACAGGCTGACAGAAGATACTTAGAATCATAGAATAGCTAGGGCTAGAAAGAACCTCAAGATCATCTAGTTCCAGCCCCCCTGCCATGGGCAGGGACACCTTACTCTAGACCATGTCGCCCAAGGCTCTGTCCAACCTGGCCATGAACGCTGCCAGAAATGAAGCATTCACAACTTCCCTGGGAAACCTGTTCCAGTGCCTCACCAGCCTCACAGTAAAGAACTTCTCCCTTATATCTAACCTGAACTTCCCCTGGTTTACTTTGAACCCATTACCCCTTGTCCTATCATTACAGTGCCTGATGAAATGAATTCAATCAAACATTAAGGATGACAGAGCATATATAGTGATTGATAACAGAAGTAATAAAAATTTGCCCCAGAAAATCAACTGATGGTTCAAATTTTAAATAAAGAAATTCTCAGTCCACTAAGAAAAACTATGGAAAAATAAGCTAGTATGCCCATTGGCAGCCATTTCAGACTGAATCCAGAAAGAGGGGACACTGATCTATCTAGTTTTCATGTAATGGTTGTGCTGTCCAGAAGTATCAACGATGGCACAGTAACTTCAGTAACAGAACTGTGTGAAATAAAGGAGATACTGCAAACTCCTGCTCCCCACTAAGAAGCAGAAAAATATCTGATAGAGCAAAAGATAAAGCAATAAAAACAAAACCAAAAGGAGATAAGAGAAAATACATCGCTAATATTGCTGTTGCATTGAAGAATATACTAAAATAGGTGATAGCAAGATGTTTTATCAACTCAATGCCATTCTAGGTGGCAAGTTTACATCATCTAGAGGGACCTGTTAAGGATGAACAGGAAAACCAACAAGAACAACAAAGAGTGCTCAATAGTTACTGAGGTGCTAAGGAGACAAAGCCCTACAGGAATTGTTAGCCTTGACAAAAAGATTAAAACACTCAGAATGAGTGTCAGAACTTCTCACAAATAAACAACACATAGCAAAAAGCAAGAGAAAATCTTACAGGGTACTCCTTCAAAGCTTGAGAGAAGAGCAACAAATGTCACCAAACACATCAAAGCACAAAAGCAGAGGCATCTCTAGAAAAATGGCATTTACAGTTAACTATGAAATAAAGTTGGGCTGAGCAACTGCAGTAACTGAGGAATTAGAACACTTCTCAGACCCCAGTGAAAAGGTCGAGGTCCAGAGGTAACCCTGGGACTGTGAATGATCCTATGAATGAGAAAGAAATTCAAGGAGGAACAACCTGTGCTGTAACACAGCCCTGAATGTCACCTACCTCATCTTACAAGGACCTCTCCTGAACAGTACAACAGCATTGACCTGATTAATAGCTTGAAATTATGCAGGTAGGCTTTAATCCATCAAACACTCAGAAATGTAAGGGTCTATGAACTGCAAAGGCATTCTCAGAGAGCAATGGTTCGAAAGCCTACTTTCCTCCTGTAAGTTTTGGTTTGTTTTTCTGTTTGGGTTGTTTTTTTTCCTCTAAATTATGTGGAATTTGCTTTTCAGAGGCTTGCTGGGACTGTGTGAGCAACAAAAACTGTTAACCACTGATGATACAATGTATGTTGCAAACCAAAATATTACCAGGAAAGAAAAGGACTGCAACAGAAAGGTAGCACTGATTTCTAAGCAAGTATCTCCTTTTTCACCCCTAAATACAATCACTACAGTTTTACTGACAGAAGTAACAGGCAGTTAAAGTGAACCCAGACATAAGTAAACGGTTTAAAATAATCAGGAACTCACTTTTTCCTTCGGGCACTGCCACTAATTTATTTTTAGAGGAGAGCTCATGGATATAACAAGCAAGACATCACATGGTCTCAAAGAAGAGAAGAAAATGTATGTAATGGAAGCTAAACCAACATGCATATGAAGATAAGAAGACTGTCCAGTTCCCTAAGAAACGTGTGTGCAACTGAAAATGTAGTTATCAAAAGTCATGCTAAGAAGCAGGATTTTTGCAAATTTAAGCAGTACAAGAACAGAGTAAATTCATATGCATGCCAGCAGGAATGCCAAAACAAAACTGAAATCACAAGTTAGTAAGGCAGCTGTTGCAATCACCAGATTTAACAGACATAGGATGCAAAAAAAAAATCTAGTTTAAAACTGTATATATTCTGGTCTCAAATGCTGTTTCTATTCCAGTATGTATAGCTGACAGACAGATCCAGCAAAATCTCACACAAACCTCTCAGTGCCTTCAAAAGCAAAGGCATCAGGTAAATTCTGTATATTAATCACACTTAAAATTAATCATGAAATTTGATAATCTATCACACAAGACATCTGGAAAAACACCAGGTATCTGCCACTGCCAAGGACAGATGTGTCCATATAAGAAAGGGACCTTCTAAAGCACCCTCTACACACCAAAGCTGGATATTATTACCCTTGTAATGTTCCTGGGCAGCTATCTCAACAGCACAGCATTGAAAAGTGGTGAAGGCAACAGCACAATACACGTGCTCTCTGTTGCTGTGCAGTGTTGCAGTGACATTCATCAACTTTGGAAGAAGCCAGAGTTTGGAGTTCAAGTTGCCAGTTGGTGCAGTACCAGAAGGAACAAGGGTGAATAGCTATTCTAGCCCTGCTTTCTTCCACGAAAAGGCATATCTGGTTGCTCAATTGCCATTATACAGGTGAGAGAAGATACAGTAGGACCAAAATGCTTCCTTCTACACTATTTACAGAGAGAAAACCAAAGAAATTTAAAACAATAGGATATGAAAATCTCAGTACAGGACAGCAGCAATGAGTTAGCTGACAAGCCCTCAAGAATGTCCAGTGGAACAGGAAAATATTATGTATTAATATAAAATCATGCATCTCATGAGATTCTACAGCAATGTTCCACAAAGATTTTACTCTGTTTCTTCTGAGGTCAGAAGTTATTTACCTTTTCCTCATTAGAAACAGCCTGATCATTACCAAGTCTTTCAAAAATTCTACCTTAAAAAAAAACCAAAAAAACCCAAAAAAAAGAAACAACAAAAAACCTCCATGCTATTCACACTGAAATTCAAATGCATGAGAAGGTATCAGAATTTTCAAAATACTTAAGACTGTAGGGCTGACATTCAATTCAAATCTTATTAATTTAAACCTTGGTTATGTAAATCCTAGATTATTTCTTTGTACGCTTGCCTACAAAGGATTGCCTACAATAGGATGAGGCTTTCACTTTAGTCATGCAGGAGACAAACGTAAAACGTGCATCTTTTGGTGTGATTAGCCACAAAGGCTAAGCACAGACAAGAAGGTTTCAGACTTTAGCTAATAAATCTACCATCTTATTTCAGTGGCTGAGCTATAATTAACCTCGATCATGAGAATAGATAATCATGGATTCTCCTTCTGTGAGCCCAATCTTATCTTTATAGCCTTTATGAAGATTCACAGAATTTTCAAAGAGGATAAATCAGACTGGGAATTCAACCACCTTTAGGGATCCTCAGAAGAGTGTTAGATAAACCTTCATGCATGATGCACACGTGTGGCTAAAATTTCCTTTATAACAGGTCCCCTGAAGACAGCAAGCTAAGATCATTGCCAAGTCCATTTACCAAGTAAAAAACCCCAGGCCTTTGCACACTTCATTACACAAATTGTAATGTTTGTAGTCCAAAGTAATCTGAGTAAGATGCTATCTGGTCTAGTGGTGAGAGGCTCCATCACCACAGGCCACAAAAAAGTGTGCAGAGCAGCACAGGATGAGTCTCACTACTTCAAAATCTATTTTCATAATCAAAGCTTTGCCATATATTTTTTTTTTGTGTCTCATGCAAAACAGCAGTGCACCTGCATAGCTATTTTTGCCAGTAGCTGTCTCTCAGAGGCACAACAGAAGCATAGTGAAACGGCCATGACACTGACAGTGTGATGGTCCTTCTAAGGCCTACTTGCAGCAGAAGCATAAAATAAGCTGTATTACAGCACTGGAAGAAAATACAAAGAGGAAAGAAAGGACTAAATACATTCATCTAGTTTTCTCTCTCCTGTGCAAAGGCTCACGCCCACACTCATTAATGAACCAGAAATGTATAGCAACCACAATAGCTCCCTTTAGCACCATTCTTTCTGGTCCCATTGTGAGTCAGCAAATTCTAGCATGGCTGTCTATCACAACCATCTCATAGCCTCACAGTAAATTTAAGTCCCTATGACAGTGAAAACTGTCCCTATAGTTCTCTGTTCCTAACAGCAGTTACTCTGTGCTACAGACAGCACAACTACTGTACTAAAATTTTGCTCCTATTTTTTTTTTCCATTTCTCAAAAGAAGAGTCAAAAAGAAAGGCCAAATATTCACCTAAAGAGACTTATAAGGCAATAATCTTAATATTTGTTAAAATGTTTTTGCCTTTTTTTTTTTTTTACAAATACTTGGAAATTTTTTAAAATTATCATCTTTCAAAATCCACCAAAATCCAATTCTATTTCAGATACTATTGCCACGTACAAATACATAGAGTTATTTCAAGAAAACAAGCCAAACTGATTGATTCTAGAACAAACACTGGTTTCTAACATTCACTCCTGTGCAGAAAGAACAAGGGGAAAATAAAATTATGATTATTGAGTGGATTTCGTATCACATTCCAACAGGCTAGAACATGTATTTTGTAACATTTGCTTTCAATTCTATTTTCACTGGTGCTACAGTGAGAAAAATCTTTCTTCTCTTTGTATAAAATAAAGTAGCTGGGAGAAGCTAACTTAGCATCACTACTTTAAAATTAACCTAGCCATTCTGCTTTTTGCTTCTTACACGCAGTTATATACTCTGCCAAAGCCCACATGTGCTGGGCTTTTCTTACAAAGGTCATACCAAGCCCCATTTGTAAAGCAGTTTAACAGAGGAAAAGGCCAAATAAAAATACTCCCAGATAAATAGTTTTGTACATAAGAATGAAACTCTATATAAACACTCATTTCTGTTCCATGAAGAACAGTTTTTCTACTTGACTGAAGACAAGCAATTCACAAGGATTTTTGTGCATTAACAGAACATTAAGTAGAAGATCTAAAACTAAAATCTTAAACCCTTTTAAATGTTGTGACTATTGACTCCCTAACCTAGTCCTGTCCTCAAATGAAAGAATCTCATTTTCCATGCTTAAGTCTAACTAGACTCTTCTAAAACCAAACAATTGCGTAAGATTCCCATTCCCTCTGGAAAATTTTCACATAGTTAGATCTGAAACTCAGCCCTAAATTGCTACTGAGACCAGAGTGAAGCCCAGCATCTAAACTTCACTTAGATTTCAAAACTTTGCAAACACAGAATGAATATCATAACTAATTTCTCTTTTTAAGGATCATATGTCATACATATATCAAGACTTTAGAAAACCAGCCATAAGTTAATTCTCAATTCCAGAATATTATTTAAGGCTGTATTATGGTGATGAAAAACTTCCAATACATTAAAGAGTTAATATATACCTGCAACTGGAATTCAAACCTCCAATCTCAGTGAAACACTTTTGCATTAAATAATTTGACCCCACTATCATCTCTGCATGCTTGTTGGATGAGGTAATGCTAAGTCTATTCAATATCTATTTTCACTGTACAGTAAAAGCTTATACTTTTAAAACTATTATTTTTATATTAAACTTGTTAGATTCCCAGAAAATTCTACAGCAGCACTGCCATAGCCATCACAGTTATAATTCGGCTATGACTTCAAAAATCTACTATGCTGTGACTAAGAAATCTCATTGCTAAGTGTCAGCTAGCTATTCTGAGTTATTAGTCCACAATATCTCACAGAGATAAGATTTTGTTTTGTTAATAATTGTTTTGCTCTGGAAATAGGAATGGTTGACACTTTGTTCAACATCTTTGTCGGTGACATGGACAGTGGGATTGAGTGCGCCCTCAGCAAGTTTGCCCATGACACCAAGCTGTGTGGTTCGGTTGGTACGCCGGAGGGAAGGGATGCCATCCAGAGGGACCTTGACATGCTTGTGAGGTGGGCTGATGCCAACCTTATGAAGTTTAACCATGCCAAGTGCAAGGTCCTACACCTGAGTCAGAGCAATCCCAGGCACAGCTACAGGTTGGGCAGAGAAGAGATTCAGAGCAGCCCTGTGGAGAAGGACTTGGGGGTGTTGGTCGATGAAAAAATGAACATGAGCCAGCAGTGTGTGCTCGCAGCCCAGAAAGCCAACCGTATCCTGGGCTGCATCAAAAGGAGCGTGACCAGCAGGTCGAAGGAGGTGATCCTGCCCCTCTACTCTGCTCTCATGAGACCTCACTTGCAGTATTGTGTGCAGTTCTGGTGTCCTCAGCATAAAAAGGACATGGAACTGTTGGAACAAGTCCAGAGGAGGGCCACGAGGATGGTCAGGGGACTGGAGCACCTTCCGTATGGAGACAGGCTGAGAAAGTTGGGGCTGTTCAGCTTGGAGGAGAGAAGGCTGCGTGGAGACCTCATAGCAGCCTTCCAGTATCTGAAAGGGGGCTTACAAGGATGTTGGGGAGGGGCTATTCATCAGGGACTGTAGTGACAGGACAAGGGGTAATGGGTTCAAACTTAAACAGGGGAAGTTTAGATTGGATATAAGGAAGAAATTCTTTACTGAGAGGGTGGTGAGGCACTGGAATGGGTTGCCCAGGGAGGTTGTGAATGCTCCATCCTTGGCGGTGTTCAAGGCGAGGTTGGATGAGGCCTTGGGTGGCATGGTTTAGTGTGGGGTGTCCCTGCCCATGGCAGGGGGGCTGGAACTAGATGATCTCAAGGTCCTTTCCAACCCTAACTATTCTATGATTCTATGATTCCCTAAATCGCAGACTTGCTACTTAGGAAGCAAAGTACCTCCATAGCAAGACATTCCAAATGGCAAATGACAGCTACATAAACAAACATGTGACAAAGTAACATCAAATGGCCACTTCGAAATCTAAGATGTTCTTCTCTCATAGGATTTTAAGTATCTCTCATATTTAAGGAATTTCCTGTATGGCATACTAACCAAATTTCTCTGGCCTCGAAGAAATACCGCAATTCATTCAATATTTTGAAGTGACACTCATTTTTTTTTCCTTTGCAGAGTATATCAAGTATCTGTAGTGATAACTGGGGAATGAGTAAACTGAAAAGAAACAGTATTAGGAACCTTATGTTATCAAACAACCAGAAAATAGAAAAATATGTCAAAGTAGTTCTATAGTTAAATCTTGGGAAGAACAAAACATCGGAAATATACTCAGAAGTTGTCTGACATCAATCCTACTGTAAATTAAGTTGAAGCATAACTTACAGGTAAAGTTCCTGGTAAAGAAGCATCAAAGAAAGATACCACAGAGTTAGGAGGTGCTGCAAACTGGACTTGGGACCCAGAGAAGAGTTTTGAGTTGGAACTGATCTGTGCATGAATTTCCAGACCAACAACTGGTACCCATGGAGCAAGACTGAAAAGGAAAGAGAAGAGAAATAAAATTTATATAAAGATGACATTAATCACCATAAACATCTAAAAATACAAGAATTTAAAACTTTTAATTTATTCTTTTAATAAAAATTAAATTGTAATTGTAAAAAAATGTAAATGATGTTGCAAATACATCTAATTTATGGCAATGGCAGCAGTTGCGCCGCAATACTCGAGAACTGAGAAACTGAGACTGACAATATATAGAGAGAACTGTACAGCAAAGTGTCTTCCTTATATACAGAAAAAAATGCCATAAAAAAGAAACATAATGGTCTGAAACTTTTAACTTTCACTTACATGAGAAATCTTAAGAGAAATTAATGAGGCAAACTTGCATGCTGGATGAACCCTAATTTGGTATCTCGTGAAAATCACAAAATCATCATAAACATGTATTACTTCTTAGGTAGTTTGATAAGTCTCCAAAAATCATTAGCATAGTAAATTATGTATTCTTTGTCAGCTAGCTGCATGCTAGGAAAGGTGGCTCTGCAGAGCAGTGTTAGTAGCATATTAGCATAAACATTAGTAATCTGGTAATAGAGAAATCATAATTTCAGCTAGAGAGCTACAGTTCTCTGAACATATTCCACAGAATAAAGCTTCTCCATATCATCTGAAAAGTAATTGCCGTTCTCACATCCATAACCTTTATATGGACAAGAGAAAAAGGTCACCTTCACAGTATGAATTGCCTGACAGTTTCTGTAAGTAATTATATGGCCTTGTACAAATAAAGTGGCACAAATAATATTTCAGTGATGAAATCACATTTCTATGGCAGACTACTTCAGCAGTACAAGTACCCAGACAGCTATAGGAGATAAGCAAGCTATTGAAAAACATCAAACAAATACATCAAGTAGAGCATTCCCTTCAAAGGTGAACATTCATTGCCAAGATTTTACTTCTCTGTCTGCCCTCCAACAGCTGAGGACATCCCCATAAACACCAAACTACTGATGCCACTTAGATCACTGCTTTACGAAGAAAAATATTATCATAAAGGATTATGGTTCAGATGTTTTAAGGATTTAATGTATTTTCTTTTACTGAAACACAGTATTTTCTTTGGTGTTTTCAACTACTCATAAAATTGCCTCAAGGCTTAGGAAAAAAGTTGGCGGGGGGGGTTGTTTGTTTTTAAAATTTTGGAGGCAGATTTATTTCATTGTTTCCTGCATTCTTGAGAAATTCATCCCCATCACATCACAGCATTAAATTACATTTTTCGCTTAATCAGCATGTTGGGTTACACTCTGATAAAAGACTTGTGCATCAGTCCTTGAGTCCTATTAACAACACTCATGCGAAACCTGGAGTTCCTTGCCTTGTTTGCTCAAGGTTTATGTTTATTTGTGTCTCTAAAGAATCAGCAGCATACTTCTGCCCCTTTCCACACAACTTCATTAGATGATCAGCTGCGCAGACAAACCTGAATCTCACCAGAGAACATGAAAGCTTGTACAGGCCATAACTTAAAGCTGTGGGAGAAACAAAATGCTCTATTCCAGGCACACTGTCAAGGTTTCACAATTCTCCACTGGAAGAGAAAGCTTCTTTGGACCAGAATAACCCTTCAAAAAAATACTTATGCAGACTGATGCATGGTGATTATGCTCCAAACACATGAATGCCAACGCTTCCCAATTCGCTTGCATCGCGTCTGGCTCTTACCACATGTCAAAGGAACACAGGACTACCGCTAAGACAAACACTATCTGGAGGGCGTTCAGGAAGAAGGTAACATAAACGCGTGCTGAGAAGCCCCTGACATCCTGCTCTCGTACCCAAACCCGGAGGTCCGAAACCGCCTGCAGCTACACCCTGAGGAGAGCGGGATGCCCCAGCTGAGAGCCACCTCCACTGGCCCCTGTCCCGCGCCGTCCCGACACCATACCCGCTCTTCCCCGCCGGCACGGCCGCGCCTCTCGCGCTACCGGCAACAGCGCGCTGCCCGCTGGGGGAAAAACCTCCAGCTCCACGCTGCCACACCTGACACCAAACCCCACCGCACCCCCGGACCGCCGCAGCCATTTTCCTTTCTCCCTTCCGAGGGTCTTTCGCAGCGACCTCTGGGAAGTGTAGTCCTGCGCGCCGACAGGCTGCGCAGAAGGGGTCGTGCCAGTGGACTACAACTCCCGACAAGCCCTGCTCCCGGCTTCTTCGCGGGCGGGGCGGGGCGTGTCCCCATGCACCGCCTGAGCAGGGCCGTCGAAGCATGGAGGGCGGGTGGGGGCTGGGCGTTCTGACGATGTAGACGGTGTGTGAAAGGTGCTGCTGCTGTTTTAGGGTAGAGGTGGGAGTTAGGTGCTTCCACACACTTCGTCGCCTTTACTAGGTGCTGTGTGAAGACTGACTCCACGCGGGTTGTAGTGAACGTGTGACTTTTGTCCCTCACCTTTGCTGTGGAAGGGCCTTCCCTGCATTTGCTGCTGAGTGTAATGGCAACTTGTTACCAGGCAAGTGTAAGTCCTCCTCATGCACAGCTCTCTGCTTACCTTCTGCTGGAGATGTGTTGCCCCCAGCACCTGAAAACGCATTAGTGTGGGACACAACAGCACTACAATCTGAGGAGTTGATACTTGGTCTGCAGGTATTCTGCCTATCTTGAGAAAATCAACACCTGTCCTAGAAATGCTGGAGCAAGAGACAGTAATTGCATTTGTGTCTTCCTTTTAGCTGTTCAAAATGTTTTATGCTCAGGTCCTCAAAAGAGATGTGTGTGATTTTCCTATGGGTTCACACTGATAAGAAACCAGCTGCTGTTTTAAGAAGGTGTTTTTGCAAATCTTTGAAGTGGAATGATACAGTACCATGCAGCTGAAATCTTGGCTCTTGGTTCTTAGCTCTGTGCATGTAGAGCAGCAAGGTCCAGTCTCTGCAGGGCCTGGGGGTGTTAGTGCTGTACAAATACATGGTAATAAAGAGAGCTGTCCAGGGCATATGCAAACATCTTAAATGCTGTTTACGCAGCTACATTAAACAGACAATAGAAATAGCAACCTTCTGTTCTAAGCCACAGGCCTGTGGAGCTTAAATGGGAATGTACATTAGCTGATGGTTATGTCATCCTTGCTCTATGTCAGCTACTGCTAATAGAAGCTAATCAGTTACAAACATATGAGTAAGACTGATTTTTTTTCCAGCAGAGGACGGAGGTGCATATAAGTGTTTGACAGTATCTTGCAACCTTTATACCCTCTTGTCTTCCCAAGCTCAAATATATTTGAGATGCTGAGTTGTTCGAGGTCATGTAGAAGATAATTTATCCAACTAAGAAAATGTTTTATAATGGTTTTTACATAGCACTAATTTTTTAATATATTTATAATTTAAATTAGTTAAATTAATGCAAAGTTCTTTATAAGAAGAGCTAGATGAAAGGTAACTTCAGCAGACACTGATCTACAGTTACTTGTACAATATAGCTTAGTTTAATTAGCTTGTCATATTCCTTTTCTTGGGGAGTATCACTGCCTTGTACTTCAAAGTGTGACCAAGACAAAATTCCTTTCCAGTAAAGAACTAGCCACAGGTCATCTTGGACATGTTGAGAAAAATGAACATTGGAGTGACCCTTTTCTTTCTCTTCTGTTATGGACCTTGTCACATATGAGGCAACCTGATGTAAAGCTTGTATAGCAGTCTTCAAGCCAATGGAATAGGTAGGAGTTTCTGAAAATTCTGGTATGAAGAAACCCCCATTGTCTTCTGGATTTACTGGGGGCCCATGCAGTGGATTGTAACGAAGAATGTGTTTCAGGCTGAAGCTTTAGTTTATGATTGTTATTTTGGCAACAATTTTATTCCTTTAACAGTTGTACTCCATGAACCTTGAATTTAATTATGATTTGATACTTTGTAGGGATTGATAGATCATTTCAACCCAGCTATGAGGATAGGCTCAGAATATAGCACTAAAATGTTTTTACTGGTATAAAAATGATAAGTTTCCAGTGTCTGAAGGGGGGCTATAAGGATGCTGGGGAGGGACTCCTCATTAGGGACTGTAGTGATAGGACAAGGGGTAACGGGTTAAAACTTAAACAGGGGAAGTTTAGATTGGATGCAAGGAGGAAGTTCTTTACTGTTAGAGTGGTGTTCTCATGATGGGTTGCTCAGGGAAGTTGTGAATGCTCCATCAATGGCGGAGTTCAAGGCCAGGTTGGATGAGGCCTTGGGTGACATGGTTTAGTGTGAGGTGTCCCTGCCCATGGCAGGGGAGTTGGAACTAGATGATCTTAAGGTCCTTTCCAACTCTAACTATTCTATGATTCTATTATTTTAGTTTAAGTCCATTCTCCTGATATAATAGAAGATTTCACAAATAATCACTAAGAAGTTAAAACCTCATGAATATTAAAATCATGTCACTTAAAGCCTTACTCTGCCTTGATTACACAGACTTCTGCCCTTTGTGCATATTATTTAGAAAGGAGTAGACAACACAGTGGGTTTGAAATCTACTTTCAGCATCCCAAACTGAAACATCTTTTAGCTTTGTGGGTGTTGTTTTGCATAGAAAGGAGGATTGGAAAGTGCCATTGTTCATGATTTAAATTGTCTCAATGCTATTTTAATTCCTTTCCCAGAAAAAAAAAGAAACAACTATTAGAAAGACCTTTGTCTTTGCAGCCCTATGCCAGTAACCAAGTAGGTAATAAATGAAAGCTCATGCATCCATATACAGGAAGCTGATCAATCACAGACAAGCAGAGAATAATTGCCTTTCCCAGCAACTTACTCTGAAGTAGGAAAGGCTACATATTTGTTCCTTATATACCCTGGGCAGCGCCCTCTACTTTGCAGTGTGTTTATACGTCATGCTGTGGCCTGGAATGGGAAAATATCTCCAGCACTGCATAAAGATTTGTGTGATGATAGTTAAGTACTATGTAGATTTCTGTCTTAGAGAGGGTAGACCCAGGGGGCAGTTTGCAGAGTCTGAGTTTCTTGTTACTGCAGGAATTTAACCAATGCCTGAGAGGAAATTGGAATTTGATAGAAGACAAAAACCAAACAGCATATCATTTAAGCCGTAAACATGCACTCTGACCCATTTATTTGAAAGAAGGTCTCCTTGAATTTCAGTTTATAGGGTCTGAGTTCTAAACTCTGCTTTCTTGCAAGCATGTTTAGCACACATGCTTAGTCCTTTTGTGGACTGTGAGATCTCCTTTTGGTATAGCAGGGAATGGGGTATTCAGACTGGGGTGTTAGATACCTCACAGGTTGCCTGCAGTGTCTTATTTCAGCATGGGAAATAAGGAACAAGAGAGAACCTCTGTTAGATTTTGAAGCAAAGGGTGTGGCTTTTAGAAGAGTAAATTTGTAGTCTACCAAATAATCAGACATTGTCCTACAGGGAAGAGTAATGAAGGGGATTGTTAAGTTTGGAAGCAAACTATGGTAAGGGATGTTTTCAAACTTTCAGGCCCCTAAGATCACCGGTGTACTTTGAAATACTTTTTTTTTCTCTACAGGTATAAAGTAAATTTTCTTCTTTTTCTGCAACTTTCAAATAATAAGGACAATGATTTTCAGCCTGGACTACTGATTCAATTTGACTATCTACCAGTAGTAAGAGATGGCAAATACAAAAAAAGTGTATCTGATCTTGCAGTTTGGAAAAGGGTATTTCTCTTGACCACAGGAGACAGTAGCGAGCTGATAGAGCTGCCTTGTATGAGCTGCTGTGCATGTGTGCATGCAGTGATAGATTGGGTGATATGGAGGGCCTCATGGTTTGAGAGGTTTGTATTAAAGTGTGTTAATGTACAAAATGGCATTAATGTCTACTGACAGGCAGGTAGTGTGATTTTATTTCATAAAAGTGCTATTACTCAAGAATCAAAGATAAATGCTAGACTTGCCTAGAAAGAACTACCACAATAAATATGCGTGCACAAGCAATTTCTGTAAACACTAATGGAAATATAAAAGTAACACATAGATACTAATATTGCTGTAGAAGGTGAATTCACTGTTCCTTGGAGGCTGTGTTGTGAGGAGAGAACCTGTATCTTTGGTTCAGCCGTGAGAAACCCTTCTACTATGGGTCTTGTGTTCTGGTTTTCACACGGCATGGCTTGCCTGGGGGTGCTGCAGTGAGCAAGTGACTGCACCTGTGATTTGAATCAGGTGTTGGCCATCTTGAAAACTAGCACCTGGGTACGCTGAACCTCCTTGTGTTTCAGGACACTGAGTTAGTTGGCAGCAAAGTAGTTACTGGAATTACTGTAGTTGGGAAGTCTTACAGCCCATTCCCTAAAGACAAGAGTAGTCTTAGTCTGAGGGAGTTCAGCACCACTAACTTTGTCTTATGGTGAGTACTACTTATAATCCTTATTAAAGTCTTAATTTTTCAGTGTGAAGTTCTGCTGTTATAGGCATAAGCGGTTTTCCTAGTGCATCACTGTCATCTTGGTGGTGTATCTTGACTAAATTAGTAGAAAATTGATATTATGAGCCTATGCTACCTTTGGTACGATTTCCAGCCACCTAGGGATTAATTTCTTTTAGTTGGAAATCAGTATGACTTTCTTCTCGGGTGGTCACTCCTTTTGGTTTGGACCTGTTATACAATGTTTTCTAAATGCTTGAGTTGTAATTCAAAATTAGGTTTATATTTCGATACAGTTCAGTTTTTTTGGAACATGTTTTGGTGGTGGTTCTTATAGTTTGTTATTCAAGCAATGGGAACTGCATTTGGAAACAGCAGAGACTAGGCAGGAGAGTCTATATTGGAGAAATGTCTATAAACTTACTGTATGAATCTCATGTGTACTGTCTGTGAGGGAGAATGCTGAAGAAGGTGATTGATAATATTTCAGCTGATCTGAGATTTACTAGTAATTATGTCCAATTGTCTTGGTATCTGCAAGAAAGCCTTTAAAATGTCTCTCTGGCCTTTGGTTTTCACTTTACTCCATAGAGTGAAGAACAAGGAAGGATAGAGAAAGTGGGTAGAAGTGAGACTGATTTGTTCCTGTGTTTTATTACTTTTTGCATTGCATTTTCATGTGTTCTCATTCTTCTGTTTACAATTTTCAATTGAAATTTCAAAGAGCTGAGGCTTGTTACTTCCAAAATTGAGTCACAACTCTTGTTGCAGGCTATCTATGACTTACGTAAAGTCAAGGATATAAAATTTCAGCAGCATATGGTTTCACATAACCAGTACTCTAACAAGAACTTTCTCTCTTGACCCCAGGACGAGGGAAGAAACTAAATGCTGTTGTACAAAGTACAAAACTAAATCCTAATCTTTTGCTTCTGAAGGTAGCCTGTCATAGTCTTGATGCTTGTCCAAGTGTCTAATTTTAGGCAAGCTATACCTCCCAAAGTGCACTTGAGGTATATATTGTCTGTATCCTTTCAAATTGTTTATGGCTTCAGTTTTATAAACCCATTTGTAAAATTCCAGCTGACAGCCGAACGCCAGGGAAAAAATAGACACAAAGATCTGTGCTCAGCTTTTTAAAGAAGAAAAAGTTCAGTTGAATAGTCAAATCGGGAGCACGCATCAAAGTGTTTTCCTTGACTAAGAGATGGTATTAATGATCAGCAAAACCTTCAATTATTATTGACTTCTCTGTCACGAATAAAGTGAAGGAATTGTTTGAAAGAGTTGTCAGTGACATAAATGCTTGGAGGTAACCAGTTCTAATAATGACGTTAGTTTAGTCTATAATTAATTTTTTAATCAAAACCAATCTAAAGATAGTCTCAAGTGTTATATCCTGTCAAGGTGCTGCTTGTCAGAGACAGATTTCTTAAAAATGTGAGATTACTTGTGGGTTGAAGCCAGTTCTAAGAGGTTATATTTAAAAGTGCTTCAAGGGGCTGCTTTTATTGTTCTTGGCAGTAAAGGCTGTTTTTAATTGTCTGAAGCAATAAGGATGTGAACTAAAACTGTTGACCAGATGGAACTTTGTGATTAATTAGTACACTAAAAGCACAGCAGAAATGTAAATGAAGGAAAATACTGCAGATAAATGCTCCAGGTTTCAGATTTTGAAGTGAGACAGCCCTGTCTCCCCTTTTTTTCTATGCAACAACACGGACTTACATTTTGCTTGTTTAGGATTGATTTATAAGGGCTTATTTATTTTCAAGGCTTTTTGTATATTCCTTGCCTTCAAATATATCCACCTATACGTTGCATTATATGTCACTCACGTGAGCTTGAAGAACACAGTTGAAACCATTATCTATCCTGCTGGGTATTATGTCTTTGGGATGGTTTTTTTTTTTACTTACATAGTTGCACTGCTGAGCTCATCTTCCCACAGTGCCTGGGGCATTTGAAGCAAAACCTGGTTTATGTTCTGCTTTTGTTAAATAAGTGATAAAATGTTTGTGGTGTGTGGGTATTTGGTTGGTATCATCATCATGTGTTGTGTGTTCCCCCTCTTACCCTCATACTGTATTTATGCCATATCTATGTGTTTGGTTACTTTTCTTATGGTGAAATAAAACAGTAAACGTTGCTTCCTCCTGAGAATGAAAAGATGACGGCAGTGCCCTTGAAATTATTCATCCATCTTGCGGTTTAAGTAATACTTATTCCTTTATGAACACCAGTCACATACTGAAGTGATGAATAAAATGAAGAAGAAAGTAAGCACTGCTGTTTAGTAGATTAGATGGACGGGTGCTGTTGGGTTGGTTTGGGTTTTCTACCCCTGTAGACTCAGAACGACTTACTGCTTTGCAATCCTGGTTATGATTTTTCCATGGACCTGGTAAAGATAGTGTGTTAGTGACAGGCGTTAACTGAGAGCTTGTGAACAGAGCCATATTGTAATAACCTGGAAAAATGAGTGCTTTTGGGTACAAAACAGGCAGAACACAGAGAAGCAGCACAAAACGTATTTCCTGGTTTGCTACTTGTGTAGCTAGTCTCCTAATGGAGAGGACTGCTAACAAAGTTGAATTATTTCATCTTGTGTCATTTATTCTGTCCTAGGGCTTTCTGTGGCACCATCAGTTCATGTTGACTGGTATGAACTGCTGCCCGCCAGTAACAGCGGTTTATGTCACATAGGCTGCTGATTAACCAGAATCTTTTTTTCTTTTGTTTTGAATTTGTGACCTAGTTGCTCATGGGATAATGTTGCCTCATTGAAGACTCTTAGGGTGGTGTTTTGTTCATATTATATCACAGAGCTTCTATTTCATGGAATTATAGAATGGTTAGGGTTTTTCCAGCCATTGGTATTTTCCAATTTATTATTTGGAAAAAGTATGAATAATTGTGCGATCTTATGGTGAATAGCTGTATTAAAGCCATATGCCAGTGTATAAAATACATTGATAACAGAATACCTCTCTTACTATTATTTTAAAGGTAAGGAGAAGAATTAAGTGCTGTGTTTTGGGGGGAGTTGTGTTCTTTGTGGGTTTTTTTGTGTAGGGTTTTTTTTGTGTTTTTTTAACATCATCTCAGATTAGATAGAGTTCTTCCATTGTGGAAGTGAAATCTCTCTGTAGAAACTTTTATTAACCAATCAATCAGTAACTGCTTTGGGACTGATGTGCTTCAGCTTCAGTAACTGATTACATCATCTCAGATTAGGTGGAATGCTTCCATTATGGAGCTGAAATTCTCTCTGTAGAAACTTTTATTAACTGATCAGTCAGTAGCTGCTTTGGGACTGAGGTGCTTCAGTAACTGATTAGTAAATTGCAGTCTGAAGCCAGAATGCAAGAGGAGGTGTGTGCTTTGCACATATTGGGGCAGTGGCTCATTAAGTTTTAATAAATTGGGTAATCTTTGAAGTTTATGTTTCCTCTTTGCCTTGTCCAGTATAGTAACACGTGCAAGGAATTCACTACAAGCCAGCAGCAGCACAATATGTTTTGACTGCATCAAAATGCTGCTTCTATGGGCCTTGCTCGAACAAAAGTCTCTGGAGACTTCAGTAAGAGTTTGGGATTGATCCCAAAACTGCTGCTAAAGCAAAACTGAACAAAGTAGCATGTGTTAGGTAACTGCAATAATGCCTTTGCCTAAGGGACTTTAGAGGCACACCTTTCTAGCTTTGCCATATACCCTTCCCTTTCCTCTCTAAGTATTAGCATTAATAATATGGTAGCACAGCTTTCTGTCTGCTCTAGTAGTATTTTCTCTCTCCTGGTGCTTAATGTAGTGGCCTAAGTAGTTATAATGGCATAAGAATGCACTGCTGGCTTCTGTTCTAACAATCTTTTTATCTCTCTTCTTTTTCTGCTACTGTATAGATTAATGAATATATAAGTGATTGCTTTTTTTAATCAGGGTAGTGTTGGTATGAGAAGTGATACTCTACCAAGTCACTAGACAATTTGTATGTTTTTAATGAATGCACAGAAGAACCTTTCTGCTAGGCCAGGTATGCAGAGGTCACTGTGTATTGGAAGGCTCTGTGATGTACCTGGCCTCAATGGTGTGCTTTGAATTACCGCTGCCTGTGTTACTGAGATGGAAATACAGTGAGACACTATTTTGAGTAGATATACAGCTGCCTTATGCATGGCTGAGAGAAATACACCTGTGTATCAAGAGATTTTATTTTTCCAATTACTATCTGCTATCTCATGGCACTAGATAGGAACTAATTCCAGGAGCATTTTATTACTGCTATATGAGTTGTGCAAAGCTTACTATTTCTTTTAGGTCCTGAAAGGGAGAAACTTCCTCTTTGAGTCCTCTTCCCCAAAGCATATCTGTTCTTTTCGTAGAATGTTCCGAAATGTGGAATTAAGCATTAATTGGAAAAAAACGCTGCACAAAACAAATGGACAGAAATGAAAATAAATATCACTACTGGCACTCTTGCAGTGATTGGAAAACACAAAGGACAAGAGCGGTACAATAAGCTGTGTTCTGAAAGGTGTAAATATGGACATACTGTATTGTAAGTATGTGTATGTAGTGTTTGGTAATGCAAAGTAGCTTCTACTCTCAATGAAAAGGGGTAAACCACCTTCCATGGTAGTTTCTTTGCAAATTCTGATCTCTTGTAATTACACAGTCTTGTTTGTGGTCATGTTTACTTGGTCTTTTCCCTCCTAGTATCTAGATGTTTCATTTTAAAATCCATTTTTATTGTTATACACAGAAAGCAAAGACATATGTTTAGTCAGGGTGATTTTACTCTAACTTAAGAAGAAAGAATGAGAAAATTTCCATGAAAAATAGAGTCTGTGTATATGCTAACCTCTTCAGAACTGAACACAAAAATGAATCTGTTGTCTCCTTGTACCAAAGAATGCTTCAAAGATTTGAAAATGTGTGGTAGTAACATGGTAAATAAGCAGCACATTGTGAATTTATCTTTCAAAGGCCAAGGAATAGCTTAAATATTCTTTTAAATTCTGGTTGATATAAAACATATCCAGTTGGATCATGTATAGGGTAATTACTTTTGACAAGTTAATTTTGCAAGTGTCCAAGTAAGCTATTCATTCATAGCTTATCTTTTCACAGTGTGGCTGTATTCACTTGGATGTTCAGGCTTAAATTTCTATTATGTACGTAAGTATGAATCCAAATCCATGTGATGTGAATTCATTGAGTTCAGAGCCTGAACCCCCCAATCCAGATCACTAGACTGGCTTAAATTAAGAGGGGGGTGAGGTTTTCTGAATTTTTTTTTTTTTTTAATTTTTTTTTTAAGTGGGAGTAAATATTTCTTAATTACCTGGCTTCTATTTTTTTTTTTTTTTTTTTTTTTTTAAGCTGTAAAGATTCATTTTCTCAGTTTCTCTTTAAATTCACTTAATCTAAAATCAAGTTTAGGGGGTAGCTTCTCATGAAGCCATCAGACTTCCAAAGCTGGGACTTTAGATGGAATACCAAATATCGAAATGTACCTTTGAGTTAGAAGATACAGAACTACCATCTCTTATAAATGTTATAAAGTAAATATGAAGCAAATATGGAATATGGCATCTTTGAGATCACTGGTTTGCACTGGGTATTTTCGCCTGATAATGGAAGCTGTTGATTCACTATGGTTGGTTGAAATGGAAGTAAACCAAGTCAGGAGCATACTGTGATTATTCAAGGTTCAAGGGCATCTGTAGCCTGCTTCAATCAGTCTGGTGTTTGTTTAGGAATGAACTAATATTGTGCATTAAGGATGGACTTTGGCCTCTAGAAGCTCTTTAAAAAAGAACTTTAAAAAATTAGTATCCAGTGCATATCCTCTGAGTGAGCAGAGCAGGATTAGGGAACTGCTGCACCATTAATCAACCCAGTGATTATACCAAACTGAAAACTCAAGGGACCAAACTTACTAGGCTCTAGGCAGGTAATTTACATGATCTGCCCTGGTATTAGTGAGGCAAATTCAACACGATATATAATAGTGATGGTAGCTAGTGTTTCCTCGCTGTCATCTGTTCTGTTTTTTCCCTTGCAGAGAAATGTCTGTAGTGGAAATGGGACCACATCAAGAGCATTAGCTGAACCTTCGTGATTCTTGGCTGCTGGCAGAGAAGTTTGTAAATTGCAGTTCTAAATCCCTTCTCTGAGGGGAGAGATTGAAAGAAAGAGAGAGAAGCATATTCATCACAGACATGACAGAAAATCTAGACTAATGCTTTCTCTTCCCCCCCCAGATTGAGGCAGACATTGATTTAGGTGCACATACACCCCCATTTTCTGATTAAATTCAGATGAGCACTCACACACAGACTTGGGTACCTACATGGCTCTTTCCAGTCAGGACTATAGTATTTCTGAGTTCGTTCCTCTGTCTGTTTTGAAAACTTAAGCTATAAATGGATCTTGACAGCAGGTTTTGCTGCTCAAGATTTGCTGGGATCAAGATATCGGGCTGTATCATTCCCTACACATATCTATTCTGCAACTCTGACATTGATGACTGTTTGAACACAATGAAAGCCTAGCTTTCCCTTGCATGGCTGAAAGTCACTAGCGTGAGAGGAGGGGCAGGCCAGGCTAGAACAGCATATGTAGGGAAAGAAAACTGGAAGTTTTGAACATGACTTGAATTTCCAGGGCTGACAGGTGAGCCCAGCAGATTGATTACCAAGTTTCATCAGTGCCACCCAGCAATATCTGTAAGCAGCAGTGATTCTTCTTCCCAGACTCTTCAAGTTTGACTTTCTCAGAGTCTTTGCACTCTGTAGAGGACCCTCCACTATAATTTACCAAGTAGCTCAGGATGCCAAGAAACCCCATTTCCCCTAGGACTTCAGAGTTTATGTCCATCCCATGCGCTGCTATTTAAGTACCTCTGACCTAGGCTTCCTAAGCATGGCTTGTCTAATACTATATATCTACCTACTTATTAAACCAAACAAAAAAATCTGACCTTCAGTATTTGTCCACTGGGCTATTTCTATGAGATTAATTTTGTAAGAGATAGCTGAAAATCACTTTATATATTGGCTTTCATATCCAACTGTGAAATATCTAGGGGATAATAGCAATATAAATCTTCCACACAGATCTTACAGCACTGTCTCTCCTCTTTTTTCAGCACAGTTACAATAGGTCTGGGTTCAGGTTCACATTGTTCCCTCTTGCATCATTGCTTGTACGTGAGAAAATAACTGCAAAAAGCAGTCTTCCAGGGTATGCCTCTGTTGACCGCTGTTTTGGTGCAGATAATGTGGTAACTGCTGACCAATAATACAACACGTACCAGTTTTAGTGTAAATACCCTTAGCTGAGGCAAGAAAGCTTCCCTAAACTTCATTCTGATGACAGCAAAGCAGCAAACAAACTCCTGTGCCCTGAATTTTAATGTTGATAGCATTAATGATGTAAAGTAGAATGTTTTGGAGGGCCTTCGAAAGAACTTTAAACCCATGAGGATTTTCCAGGTAAGAAGCATGTTCAGACAGCACAGTTGTGAGCAGATTGTCCCAAAGTTGGTGTGAGAAAGCTGAAGAGGTGGTTAAGATTTTGGATAAAGAAATAAAGGAGCATTCCTCTGAGTGTTGGCAATGCAGGATTTCAGAAAAACTGGTTAAGTACCATTTCATTAAGATGTAATTTAAAACCAACCTGATGCTCTTCTAAGTTATAATGGAAGTTAAATTGCTTCTCAGCAGTCCTGTATGTTAGCAAAGTGCAGACGTGGCTGAATATTTTCTTCCCGTAATCAGAGGCCGCAAACAGAATTGTGGTGTAGTTGAAGCTTGGTTTTTGTCAATGCTAGTTTAAATCAAACCTTGGTGGAATGAGGAGGATGTCATTACAGCCATATGAAATGATTGTAGTCTAGGCTGGTATCCAGTCCGGAAGGTCTGTTCATTGGGCAGAGGATTTTCTGAATGGGCTGCACCTGCTCTGCTGCCTGGTAGTAACCGGGTGAATGGGGTACCTGATGTCCTATGGCTTGGGCTGCTTCCTGCTTGGACTACTGATTTGCCACAGCAATTATTACAGCTGTAATACAGTAGTTGTGTATTGCATGATTTTGATGTCTAGATTCAAAGATGTTTTAACCTTCAGTTTCAGAGTTTGTTCATGTATTTCGTAAATATATTAGTAAAATTTAGTATTCTTATTTTCTATCTTATGTCCTTGCACTAGTTTTTAATCTTAATTTCATTAGTTATATATTCATTAGTATAAGCAAACACTGAAGCTGGATTCATTATCCATGTAATGGATGGTGAAATGAAAAGTGCAGGAAAAAATGCTCTCTAGAGTATTTAAGCGAGGGGATAGTCTAGTTTGCATATTGGGACAATTCAGGCTAGCCAAACACTGACTGGCAACCCATTCCACTAGTTTGGAATGGAGATGGGGAGGGGCAAATACAGTCAGCAGAGAAAATGTGGTTTATTGAAATGTGTGTGTATGTGTATATATATATGCACATTATATATATTGTATATTTTATATATATATTAGATAATGTATATTTTATATATATATATTATATAATATATATTATATATCTTATCTATTATATGTATAGGCCTTTAGGAAAATTCCTTAGGAAAAGGGAAATGAGTGACATACCTGTTCCTCCCTTCTTATGCAAGATGGAAGTAAATGGCCTTTTAGAGTCTGACCCAGTCTGAATATAGTCACCATGTGAGTGTCTACTAGGGTGACAGAGGCATTGTCACCTCTATTATCAGGTCTTGGTGTAGGCAACTTTTACTATATCTGCTGTTTTCTCCACCTGTATGCCAGATGTAAACACTATTTCTCTTGCAGAGGATGAGACATGTCCCTGCATTGATGTATTGGCATAAACCATAATAAGAGTGTAGGGTTGTGCTGATGTGTGGGACTGTGGGGAGGGCTGGCTGAGATATGGTCATGGTTTTGCCATCCTGTCTAGGATTCCAGTTGTGCTGCTTGTACATTTGCTCCAGCAGTAGAACAAACTGTTCATCTGTTTTGTGCTTCGACATAGGCATGTGAAACTAATGGCACACTCATGCTTTCAGTTCAGTGAGATTGAGGTGTAAATTACTACTCATGGATATGTTGTTTCACTCTGTCCTTTGCAAAAGTAGATGAAGTTCCAGATGTTGATAGTAGTTTTTGTGTTGAATTGTTACCTCATTCCATAATTAATCTCAAGGTTGGAGGAACAAATATTTTGGGTCAAAACCTTCAGTCTTCACTAACCTTGATAATTCCTCAATTCCACGAATAGTCCCATACAATTCATGCTTACAGAGACTATTTACTCAAATGGACACATACATCTTAAGCGCCTTTTTTTTTTTTTTTAATATATTTCAATGCAGTAAGGTTTAAAGATGAAATAAGCATAAGGTAGCAATCCAGCTATAATATTGATTAACTTGTCATGTTTGTCTGCATAATTGCATGAGATTTTACAGTGTTCATCCTACTGGAGCCTGTAGGCATCCTGTTTGTTGTTGGTTCTTACTGGAAGATAAAATTACAAAGCTAAGAGGTTAATCACTGCAGTGGTGAACAGCTATTTTTATAAAAAGAGAGACCCCCAGAGACTTCTTGCTAGTGCGCTACGCTTCAAATAAAATTATTATTTGTACTCTCTTTCCCATCTGCCCCCATGCTTTATTAATACTGCTGTGTTACCCATTAATATATCTTTTCATTCTCTCCCTCTTCTCTGCCACCTCCTCCTTCAGCAAATAAATATTATATTTGCTAAATTATGTCTAAGGGAGGAAAAAATTTATAAACGTTTTGAGAAGGGAATCAGGTTATGTTTGGTATGCTGTGATTTGTTTGACAAATGAATACAGAGAAGGATAGGGCATGCAAATATCGCAGTGTTCTTGCTTTGTCACTTTTTAAATTTCTCTTAATTTCCTTTATTTCAGTTCCCAAGCACGATTAGTATGTGCATGTATGTGTCAGGTGCAAGATGATGTGTATGTCTTCCTAGAATTTACAAGCTTTTCTAATTTTTTGGAAGAGAGAAATGAAACAGTACATTGAAGAAGTTGACAACTTTGATGTATTACTTCTCAGCTGCAGTAATGCATATCTTTGGTTTAGGAAGAATATTCCCAGGCCTTTTCCAGCCCTCAAGAAGCCTTTACAGTGGATTGTACTTCCTAAGAGACTCCTTTTATTTGTTAGATTACTTTTTTTTTCCTCTTGCAAATTCAGGTATTTTGTGTAGGAAAACTAGCCGTTGTTTTTGAGTCCTCAAGCCTGACAGTTCTGCTTGCAACAGCTTTCAGTGAGTGAATGAACATTTGCGCTAACCTAGGCCATAAAGTGGAAATGGGCTAAAATGGGGAGCAGTTACATGCTACAAAACAATTTGAAAAGGAGAGTATGCAAACAATCCGAGAATATTCTTGGATCACAAGAAATCGTCTATGTCTGGGCCTGTACTCTAGCGGTGTTCCTGGCAGGTGTTTGTCTAACCTGTTCTCAAGGACCACCAGCAAGCAGTAGATATTTCCTTCCCCACTATCTTCACTAATGCAGAACTGTTTACCACAGATCTCTTTTTTGCTGTGATTGACTACTACTTCGTGTCCTGTCCACAGTGGATGGGCAGAACAAATGAATCCCTTCCTCTTTGCAGCAGTCCTTTATAATACGTTGTGACTCCTACTAGTACATTTCCATTTGATCACTTAAAGCTAAATAGTCCTATTTCTGTCTTTCCTCATATCTGATATGTTTTAGGTCCCAGATCTCCCCTCTTCTCTGAACTCTCTCCATGTAGTCTCTTTTTCCTGAAATGTCATACGCAAATGTGGATTCATAGCTTAGCTGATGTATTACTTGTGCTGAATAGTTGTTTCACTTTCAGCTTATGTTCATG
Source organism: Psittacula echo (assembly GCF_963264785.1). NCBI lineage: Eukaryota > Metazoa > Chordata > Aves > Psittaciformes > Psittacidae > Psittacula > Psittacula echo. The sequence continues at coordinate 48,506,086 of NC_137735.1, read as the reverse complement.
CCTACAAATGGCACATCTGCTTTTCTTTTTGTATGGTACTAAACCAAAGAAATATGAAAGTATTTATTTCATATTTGTGATTCAATGTAACAATTAGAATCTTCCAACAGAACTGATACCTAGCAGGCTGTTCTCCACTGTGTGTTTTGAGCAGTTAATTATTCCTGCCTAAATGTATGAACTTGACATGAACACTTTCCAATTACTATTAGAAGTTATGTCATTTTTCTTAACAGACTAATTGTTCTGCTTAAGAGAAGGCAGGTTCTACCTCTTTCCCTGTAAAAGATACGATAGCAATGCAGAAATAATTTTTATGATGGTAATTGAAAAAATGAGGTGATGGTAATTGAAAAAAATTAGATGGTGAGCCAGTTTTCTCTAGGGATTTTTTCTGGGATTTAATGCTGTTGTAGTTCATTTGACTTCTTAGTAGCACATTAAGATTTCTCTTTTGAGTAGTGTGGGCTTTTTTCTTTGTTTTCCTACTCTGAAATAGTTGGAAGAGGAGACTTGTTTTGAAAATCTGTCTTTGCAAACTTAACAGTGGCCTTGCAGTCAGAGGTGATGATTGCAAAATTTCTGCCATATGGAGCAATGCCAATAGAGTTTGTCCTGTCAGATCTAAAATTGTCTGTTAGGATTTCAGACACCTGTAGAATTTTAGGGATACAATAGTCTTTTTAGCTAATTTTTCTAATTTTAGCTAATTTCATTTTCATAATGTTCTCTTACAGGATTGAAGTCTGAGTACACATTTGAATGTTAGAATATGCATGTGCTAAAAGAGTTATTTTTAGAGACAATCCTTTGTATGGAAAATAAATTGAAATTATCTGTGAAGAGGACTCTAATGGACTGGAGTTTGTGCAGGAAAGGAAGCCCATCTGCCTGAGGCACTTGAACTGCATATGATAAATGGGTTGTAAGACCTCTTCTGTCTAAAGTTCTTGAGAAACCATCACAGTGCAGCCTAGCAATTATGGTTGACTAGACGGAAAGAATATGACCCCCTCCCAGATCATAGCATATATAGACTTTTTTCAGAGGATCGATTTTAGAAAGAAGAGCAGCAAGTCTTTAATACCTTGCTTGGCTTTTGGTTTTGGGTTTGGGTTTGGGGTTTTTTTTTTGTTTTTGTTTTTTTTTTTAATCCCCCCAAAATGAAACAGAATACCCCACCACAAAACCCAGAACACAACCGAAAAAACTCTAAAGAAACTAAAGAGGAAAGACTGAAGTGGTGGCAGTTGTCACAAGTCTGGGAATGGTTCAAAGCTTAAAATGTTTTCTCCTTTCTCAGTAACTTAGGTATTTCCATCAGCATTCTTGGTCACTGAAAGACTGTCACTTTGAGACCTCCATAGGGACCAAGATTTGTGACATCTTGACTTCCACTGTCCACTTGATCCCCAGATCAGAGATGGTGATTCAGGCTCAGGACATCATGATGAGGATTATTAATACTTACTGTTTTGATCCTTTGGATTTTGTTAAAAAGGAACTATGGCTGTGGTGAAATTCAGTGACTGATTTGCATCTATTGTTGCATAATTGCAACAATAAACACTGAGGTGAGATGCAGTAAATTGCCCTAATAATGATTTTTAAAGCACCATCTGTGGCCTGATACTTCTGGGTCTTTAAAATTGATGTTGTTCAGAAATCTGTTGTGGCATACAGGTGGCCCATTTGGTATTTGCCTGCTAATCTGTATTTACTGCTAATCATCAGTAGCCTGTGTTGGTGGGGGATACCTCCACTATGAAAGACAATGGTACTTGTCATTGGGTTTGGAACAGAAGCTCTCCTCGCAGGCTATAACACAGTGTTTTATTTTGATTGTCAATTTCCCCCAAGACCGAGTTTCCTGAAAAGGGTGAACAATAAGCCAAATGCTCATTATTTGGCTTCATGTATTTGAACACAACACAGCAATCTGATATAATTGATTCAGTTCTACTAAGTAGCATATGATGATGTTATTTTAGGTGCACTGTACAGGGAAAACAGTAGGAAGAAAAACACTCTAGTGTCATGTCCTTATCTAGTGACCTTCAAAGCTGACTGATCTGTATTACTGAATCTTAACACAGAAAAAACAAGAAGAGAAAAAACAAACAAAAAGAGCACCCCACTCAGTGCCCCAAACCAACCAAACCCCCCCAGCGTTCCAATCTATTAAAAGCAAATCATGAGTCCCCTCAAGACTTTAGTCAAAGTTGATATCAAAAATCCACATTTAATTTATATACTTTTCATCCCTCAGCTCCTTCTGCTAGCTTTTATTTGTTTATTGGGCCAAAATCGGCACAAATCATATTGCCTGTTCTGTGTCAGTTTTGCAAGCAGAGCCTTATAGGTTGGTGGTAGAGTAGAGGAAGAAATAAGTTCCTATGCCAGGGAATTTGAAAGACATATTAGCACTTGACTGGTTATCTTTAAAGTGAACAGTTTAGGATGAGTCTTGCAATCAGTAGTTGTCCTTGCTGCTGAAGTGAGAAATATCACCAAGAAGAAATATCACCAAGAAGAAATAACACCAATATGTTATGCCCTCAGCTAAACCTTCCAGCACCTTAAGTTAGCAGGTCCTCTCACAGAAAGCCTGCCACTAGGAAGGCAGAGAATACCTCATAGGGAAAGCAAGCTTAAAATGATAATCTTACAGCATTCTTGTGAAGTGGCAGTACTTGTCAGTCAAGCTGGCATCCATGCAAAACAATGCATTGAAGTGCCAGGCTGAAAAGTGTAGTTAAAAGACAGGAGCACAGTGTGGCCAGAGCAGAATTTCCAAGTAATGTGTGTTAGAGTATGGCACATAACTATATTATCCTAGTATTTTGCTATTTTAGCATTTCCCATGGCTTTCATTTAGAAAAGCAATACTTTATTCTATTGATATCTTACCTGTCACTGCTGAGCACTTAACTGTAGTACCAGCCACAGAAATGTATTTCTATCATATGTTAAGGACTGGATTTTTACAGCATTAAACTGAAGATGAGTATTGATATGAGCTTTGAAAAGCTTCTTTCTAGTTTGGCTAGGTTTTCTTATTTACAAGAAAAAGATTTAAAAATAATTAAAAAAGAAGCTCACCTGGTATTTGTCCAGACCTTGTTGCTGACCTATTGAAAACTGTGTTTTGAAGATGCTCTATTAATACTAGTTAGAATTCATGTTGTATAGTCCCTGATCAGTTAGGACCTGGTTACTGAATGAAGTCTTCCCCCACTCTCCCACATATGCCTTAAGATACTGAATAAAATGAATGATAGGTCCAGACAGGACAATAAATTCTGAGACCTATAAAACGAAGTATTTTAGTAGAAGATATTTGTTCATCTATATAATTTGAGCCCCATTGTACTACTTACAGTGCCTTTCCTTCAGACACAAAAGCTTACTCCATATCATTTTTATTCAGAAAGTATTTCAGATTCCACTGGTTTCTGACCTCAAGTTACATTTTGACTTGTTTATGATAAAGCTTGATCTGGTAGTTTCTGAAATTAGTATGCTATTAAAAAGGATGAATGTGATTGAAGTCTATAACAAAAACTGATGGGAAAAAATTAAGGATTAGCAAAAGCAGGGTGAACTGTTTCACAGAAATCTTTATTGCAGATAACCTTAGTTCATTGAAGAATAGGAACTATGGGAAATAGCATTAAATCCTACAATTTTAAGCAATAAGTGCGGAAGATTTTGTATAATAATGTCTTTAATCTTAAGAAGTTTTTTAGCTGATTTCAAGTGTTTATGCAATGTTTAATTTCATGTCTTTTGCTATAGGCTTGAGCCAAACCCCTTTAAAGTCAATGAGAAGATAATATTTCACTTTTATGTCAATAAGCTCTGGTTCCAATACTATGACTTATGAAGCTCTGTGGAGTTCTTATTATTGCACTCTACTGATAATACATTAGCCATTCAAGTAGCCAGGACTTTAAACAGATTTTGAAAAATGAAAATCTTCTCAGCTTGCACACAAATTTGAATTTTTTTTTAATGTTTTGCCTTTCTTCATAGAAATGTTCCTTGGGTGTTATCTCTACCACTGCGGATAATGCAAATGTAGTATCAGGCAACACTTTAAACTTCAGTACCTGTCTCTATTATTTTATGTGAAGATTAAATCCTTAGCTCACATGTCCATGCTTGTTTTTGAACATAGCCTTATTAGCAGTCTGTAACTCGAGTAAAATCAAAAGAAGTGGAAGAAGGAGAAGACTTGCAAATACTCAGATGTAGAAGGCCTCTCTTCAGACTGATACTGTCATGTTCAGAACAGCTACGTTTTGTAAATAGGTCCTTTCTTGAACACCTTCATAGTGCTTGGTTCCCATGCCTCAGAGTCTTCTGAAATCCCCCACCTTTATGAGAAGGAAATTATTCTATTGAAGGAATATTGCTCACCATCAGATCAAGCTTCAAGACACTAGCAACCTGTTTGTATACATAAAAGGTGTATGACTGAAATCCAGGCTGTAGCAACATTCCTACTAATTAGTTCTTGTCTTCTGCAGCAGGTGTGTTATTTTCCTGGATTGCTGTTTTGTTTTTTCACATTTTCTCTTGTACTGTCCATGGTGATGACTACTGGTGAGAATATGTGCTGCCAGTCTGTCTATTTCTTGTTTGATTTGTCTCTTTTGGTTTTTTTTACCACTTACTACATTTAGTGTTCAGTAGATGGTCTAGTAGACAGAATCTCATGCTTGTATTAAGTCAGTCCTTTTACTTCTAGGTTAGTGTTTCAAGTTCACATCAGCAGTGATAAGCACTAGTATCACCTTGTTCTTCAGTAGCCAGTGTGAAATGTGTTAATGATTGCAGTGATGTTTATAATGAATATACTGGATTGCTGACCAGTAGCTGACTGCTGACTGCAGCTGGCATATGGGGTGGGCCAGACGAGAATGGGAAGTGAAGGCTACTCTACCTTTCTTTTGTCACCTGATGTGAGCTGCATTCATGCAGTGTTTTTTCTATGCCTTAAAAGAACTTCTATGCAGAAGTTCAGCTTTCACAGTTTTTATTCCGTGCCACTCAAGTTCAGTACAATTACACTGGAACTACTGTTTTTGGAACATAAAAGTTTTATGCTTTGTAAAATTTTTAATGCTAGGAACTTCCGTGTAATTGTGTCTACTTTAGTAGAAATCCACAAAGCTTGGGAAAAACAGAAATCCCCCCATGTATGACACAATCCAATAACTGCAGTGTGATAATATCCATTGCGTGTAATGTATGCCTGCTCATACATGCTGCACACCCTGCATGTATTTACAGTCCTGGCTGTTCCTCTTCTAAGCCACTGTATAATGCTTGCACAAAGCTATTCCTTGGTGCTTTGAAGGACAAAGTAAATGCAGCTTGCTTGCTTGAATGAGAAAGTGGTATTTCCACCTTACTTAGGAGTTCTTGCTATGCAGGGTAATGGTTTAAGTTGACCAGATCCTCAGAAATGAACAGAGAAGGTACATGGTAGATATTAAGATGAGTTTACAGTAGTGATCACAAAACCATTTGTAAACTGCACCATAGCAGCTGCCTAGAAGAACAAAATTTCATGTTCTGAATGCTGTATTAATTTGAGAGAAAGCACGGAACTTTACTTCTTTGTTCCTTTGTATGATATAGAAAAGGAACCTGTTGTTCCAAAAGTTGGTTTGTTTTGCTAGGAGGAGAGTTGGGCGAGAGAGATGCAGAATTTTGTGCCTGTGTTAGAATTTCATGACAGTATGTAAGCAGTTCTATCTCTCCTCAGCTGTCAGTAGCTTGGAGTCTTCTACTTTGATTAGACCTGTGACTAAAAAAAATTACCATAATCCACTGACAGGCATGAAGAAAGCCATAATAAGACTGATAACAATGTGTCAGTTAAGAGGCTATTATATTTTACTGCCTTACTACAGCGGACTAAAAACCCATTCAGACTTACCATTGATATAAGTAAAGCCTTTTAAAAATCTGCTGCCTGCCCTAGTCTTAATAATACTTATTATGCCGATGGGAGACAGAACTAAAATATGCACCTGTTTACATGAGCGTTTAGATGTCGACGGTTTTACTGCAGGCATACTACCAAGTAGCTACAAATAGAGGGCCTTGAGTTTTTCCTTCCGTAAGAAGGAAACTTACAGATCTGGGCTAGAAGAAGAGTACAGAATGAAATGTGTGGCTTTGAAATGTTATGTGATGACAGCTCAGGCCCGCAAAGCCCTTTTTGTGGCAACTTCACAGGATACTAGATACCTGTGAAGGGAGACATGCTCTCTGCTTCAGTGTGTACTCCTTTTTCCTGTCATCCTTTACACAAGAAAGTTTTCAGAGTAAGTCAGTAGCAGGGTTTAGGAGGCCTTATGCAGCTGGAGCTTTTACTGTACTTTTTTTGTTCTGTTTTGGGGTTTTTGTTTTGTTTTGTTTTTTCTTACTTTCTATTTCCACTGGAGATATTTTACCTGGCTGTCGGATTCAACAGGCCAAAGTTCAGTATTGTCAAAAAAATTTGTGGTATTAGCTGTCTGCACTTGGGGTGCAAAGCAGGTTGACTGGGGACTGTGTTGATCCTCTTGTGTAAATCAAGCAGCTCTAGAACACAGATTTGCAATATGATTTTCCTGATGTCCAGTAGGAATCACCAAAGATTACAAAGACTAGGGGTCAAGACAGCTTGTTAAATCATCTGCTACTGCCAAGAAAAATGTAGCTCCATTAGCATTGTCTCTCTTCTAACAACCCATAGCCTCTTCATTGAACGGAAGACCAGCTCCTTCCATTGCGCCTAACAAATCACATTCTGTAGGCTGTGACCATCTTGGTGCTGGATGTTCTCAAATTCTCCGTAGAATCATAGAATAGTTAGGGTTGGAAAGGACCTTAAGATCATCTAGTTCCAACCCCCCTGCCATGGGCAGGGACACCTCACACTAAACCATGTCACCCAAGGCTCTGTCCAAACTGGCCTTGACCACCACCAGGGATGGAGCATTCACAACTTCCTTGGGCAACCCATTCCAGTGCCTCACCACCCTAACAGTAAAGAAATTCTTCCTTATATCCAATCTAAACTTCCCCTGTTTAAGTTTGAACCCATTACCCCTTATCCTGTCACTACAGTCCCTAATGAATAGTCCATCCCCAGCATCCCTATAGCCCCCTTTCAGATACTGGAAGGCTGCTATGAGGTCTCCACGCAGCCTTCTCTTCTCCAGGCTGAACAGTGCCAACTTTCTCAGCCTGTCTTCATAAGGGAGGTGCTCCAGTCCCCTGATCATCCTCGTGGCCCTCCTCTGGACTTGTTCCAACAGTTCCATGTCCTTTTTATGCTGAGGACACCAGAACTGCACACAATACTGCAAGTGAGGTCTCACGAGAGCAGAGTAGAGGGGCAGGATCACCTCCTTCGACCTGCTGGTCACGCTCCTTTTGATGCAGCCCAGGATACGGTTGGCTTTCTGGGCTGCGAGCGCACACTGAAGCTGGCTCATGTTCATTTTCACATCGACCAACACCCCCAAGTCCTTCTCCGCTCTGAGTCTCTTCTCTGCCCAACCTGTAGCTGTGCCTGGGATTGCTCTGACTCAGGTGTAGGACCTTGCACTTATCATGGTTAAACTTCATAAGTTTGGCATCAGCCCACCTTACAAGCGTGTCCAGGTCCCTCTGGATGGCATCCCTTCCCTCCGGCGTATCAACTGAACCACACAGCTTGGTGTCATGGGCAAACTTGCTGAGGGCGCACTCAATCCCACTGTCCGTGTCATCGACAAAGATGTTGAACAAGACCAGTCCCAGCACTGATCCCTGAGGGGCACCACTCATTACTTTTCTCTAGCTGGTCATTGAGCCATTGACCACAACTCTTTACATGTGGCCATCCAGCCAGTTCTTTATCCACCGCGTGGTCCACTCATCAAATTGATGTCTCTCCAATATAGAGACAAGGATGTCATGTGGGACAGTGTCGAAGGCTTTGCACAAGTCCTGGTAGATCATGTCAACTGCTCTGCCCCTGTCCGTCAGTTCCATAGCCCCATTATAGAAGGCCACCAAATTGGTCAGGTATGATTTCCCCTTAGTGAAGCCATGCTGGGTGTCACCAACCACCTCCTTATTTTTCATGTGCCTTAGCATGCCTTCCAGGAGAATCTGCTCCAAGAGTTTGCCAGGCACAGAGGTGAGACTGACTGGTCTGTAATTCCCCGGCTCATCCATTTTCCCCTTCTTGAAAATGTGGTTATATTTCTCTTTTTCCAGTCTTTGGGAACTTCACCTGACTGCCATGATTTTTCAAATATGATGGACAGTGGCTTAGCAACTTCATTTGCCAGCTCCTTCAGGACCCGCAGATGGATTTCATCAGGTCCCATGGACTTGTGCACATTCAGGTTCTTAAGATGCTCTCGAACCAGATCCTCTCCTACAGTGGGCCCAAGGTCATCATTCTCACAGTCCCCACATCTGCCTTCCAAGACTTGGGTGGTGCAGTCAGAGCATTTGCCAGTGAAGACTGAGGCAAAGAAGTCAACTTCAGCCTTCTCCAAATCCCGGGTAGCCAGTTCTACTGGTAGCTTCTGGAGAGGGCCCACGTTGTCCCTAGTCCGTCTTTTATTTGCAATGTACCTATAGAGTCCCTTCCTGCTATCCTTGACATCCCTAGCCAAGTTTAATTCTAACTGGGCCTTAGCTTTCCTAACCTGGTCCCTAGCTTCCCGAACAACATCCCTGTATTCTTCCCAGGCTGCCTGTCCCTGCTTTCACCTTCTATAAGCCTCTTTTTTCCTTTGAATTTTCCTGAGCAGCTCCTTATCCATCCAAGGAGGTCTCCTGGCCCTCCTGCTGCACTTCCTTCTAGTTGGGATGCAACACTCCTGAGCTTGTAGCAGGTGATCCTTGAATATCAACCAACAGTCTTAGGCCCCCCTGCTGTCTAGGGCTATATCCAATGGAACCTTACTCAGCAGGTTCCTGAAGAGGCCAAAGTCTGCTCTCTTGAAGTCCAGGGTAGTGAGCTTGCTGCACACTCTTCTCACTGTCCTGAGGATCTCGAATTCGACCATCTTGTGATCACTGCATCCAAGGCTGCCCTGGAGCATCACATTTCCAACGAGCCCTTCCCTGTTGGTGAGCACGAGGTCAAGCATGGCACCTCTCCTTGTTGGCTCCTTTATTACTTGCAGAAGAAAGTTGTCTTCCACACAATCGAGGAATCTCCTGGATTGCTTGTGCCTGGCCGGGCCTTCCCTCCAACAGATCAGGGTAGTTGAAGTCCCCCATGAGAACAAGGGCCTGTGAGCGTGAGGCTGTTCCTACCTCCCTATAGAGCACTTCATCCACAGATTCCTCTTGATCAGGCGATCTGTAACAGATCCCCAGAGTAATGTCCCGCATAGCTGTTCTCCCTTTAACCTTGACCCACAAACTCTCTATTGACTGCTCACCTGTCCCCAGAGTTCCATAGTCTCCAGCCTATCCCTAACATAAATAGCAACTCCCCCTCCGTGCCTGCCAGGCCTGTCTTTTCTAAAGAGCCTGTAACCTTCCATTCCGACACTCCAGTCATAGGTATCACAGAAACATGGTGGGATGCCTCCTATTATGTCATACCCCTGTAGACGTGCACACATCTCTAATTCCTCTTGTATGTTCCCCATGCTACGGGTGTTTGTATAGAGGCATCTGAGCTGAGCTCCAGATGAAGCCGGCTCATTGGCTGGAGCAGCTGGAATATCTCTACGTTGCTCCGAGCATTTATTATAGGTGCTGGCAACTGACTGGGAGTGTTGGGATGGAATGATGCCCCCCTCCCCCAACACATCTAGTGTAAAGCATCCTTGACCAGTCTGGCAAGCCTCCTACCAAAACCACTCTTCCCTTTGTTGTCAGACCAGCTCCGCCACCCCCCAGTAGACCTGGCCTACTAAATTGAGTCCCATGTTCTAAATACCCAAACCCCTGACTATGGCACCACCTTTCTAACCATTTATTAACCTGCCAAATCCGCCTAGCCTTTTCAAGGTCCTCCCCTGTATCCTGGAGAATTGATGAAAAGACAATCTGAGCTCCAGAGCCCCTAGCCACTTCTCCCAGGGCTCTGTAATCCTTCTTAATGTTCTCTGGGCTACTGCTATCGTATCACTAGCACCCACATGGATCACTAGGAGTGGGTAATAGTCAGTGGGACATACCCACCTAGAACTGGGCACAGATTCCTGATGCTTTACCAGCCTTCTGTAGAGGGGGATAACTACTTCCCTTGATTTGTTGGCCATGCTTCTGATAAAGTACTTGGTTTGCCTTAGTCATTATTAATGAACGAACATTGTAGCTCATATTCAGCTTCATGTCTCTTCTGTCTCACAGATTCTTTTCAATAGGGCTGAAACTTATCCAGCTGCTTCTCAGCATATATAGCATATACATATGTTGGGTTTTGCACACCAGGTGCAAAACTTTGTGCTATTCTGGGTCCTCATTGTTGCTGCTTGACTCTTACTGAGCAATAAGGACCTTAGTATTAATCCCTGGCGTACATTTCTGACTTTTGACTGCCAGCCATTGAGCAGTCGGTACTCAGCCGTATTCCTTGAGCCCAGCAGTCCCAGCCTATTTTCAGCCTACCTAATAGTCTGTTCTTCCAGCTCATACCTCTTCAGCTCCCAAAAACCTTACTAAAATATTTTTTTTCCTCATTGTTTCTGCATCTTGTATTTCTCTCCCTTCTCTTCATCTGTGAATTTCATCACTTATTTAGAGAAATTGAAAACAGTTGGTCAGAAAGACTGACCCTGTTTGCAGGTTGGTAAAACCTCTACGTTATATTACGTTGCTACTCCTCCGCATGAAAGACAGGGCTTTTTTCAGGAGGGTTTAACACAGTTTTTCAAAAAGGTGTGGAAAAGGGGGGAATTTGTGACACTTCTCAGGTGAATATGCTAGAAGTAGAGGAGCTCTTGTCAGGCTTTCTATGGATCAAAAGATCTCAATATACTTCTGTCATTTCCATTCAGCCATGCAGTTTTAAAGAAGATTTGAGAGAAGTGGTGATAGATGGTAGTAAATATAATAGTGAGACTTTTGGGCAACCAGAGATTTATTTCTTTTGACTAGAGGAATCAGTCCACCAGAAAATGTCTTAACCCAGAGAGGTTGTAAATGCCCCATCCTTGGAAACATTCAAGTTCAGGCTTGATGAGGCTGTTGAGCAACTTGATCTAGTTGAAGATGTCCCTGCTCATTGCAGAGCTGTTGGACTAGGTGACTTTTGTAGGTCCCTTCCAACATTTTTTAGGAGTCTACTTAGAAAACGTTTTTAATATTGACAAGCAGAGTGTATTATCTGTCTTTGGGTTGGTGAGAGTCTTGCACTTTCCCTGCAGTGGTTAGTAGATTCCCTTGTCAGTCATGTGTTAGCAGGCTGTTAATTGAGGTTCTACTTTCTTTCTTTTAATGCACATGTGCATGTGGAGTAATAATGAAGCTCACACAGACAAAGAAATAATAAGGATCAACAGTTGATGTTCTCTTTGCTAAGGGCATTGTCATGGCTTTTATATAGTACGTAGAAAGCACTGAATTTGTTTCTTGTACTTCCTGTATCTTCATCCTGTCCTTCTCAAAACCATCCTAATTCATATCCATAATCTACAAAAGCTTTCATTGTTTTTAGTCCTCTGTCTCTTACAATCTCATTTTTTGTAGGTTTGATTTCTGAAATCAAACCGACTCACACCGACTGGATGCTGACAAGATATGGAAGTATTCTGCGATTTCCCTGATGAAACTAAAATCTAGATCTGCAATCTGCTTAGGCCTGTCTGTACACCTGTTGAAGGTCAGTATAGCTGAAACAGAATTCTTAGCCTTCCCTCCCAGTCATCCTCATCCCTTTCTCTTGTATCCCTTGATTATGCCAGCAGCTTTTCTTATAGGCTTGGCAATGCAGTTTTGATCCACTTGTGTCAATGATAAATGCTGCTCTAAAGATAATTTCCTTAGCTCTGTTTGACCTTTGTCCCTTCTTCCCTTGACTTCATCAGCTAGCTACATCTAACCTGTCACATTAAATATAAGTTGTTTGCCTTTTTTTTTTTTTTGTCAGGGCTTTTTGTTCTCTCCCACATCTGCATTATTACACCATTTATTTCTGGCATTATTATAACATTATTTCTGTTTTTAGTTGCCAATCACCATAATGCACTTTAAAAATTTTAACACTTTTTATTTTTAAAAATGCTATAATTTATTTTGTAACCAGGTGCACAGTTGCAAACTGTCCTCCTTCAAGGCCCTTCTAAAAAGTTTCTTTGCTGTGCCTATCAGAGGTTACCACCAGGTAAGCAGCTGTGTTATGCCATGACCACTGTTCTTTGTGATGGCTGATGTTATGCCATTGTTTCTTTGTTTTTCTTCCTTTTTGTAATCTGCTGTCTCTTATTCGAGTTGTGGTAGTGGACTCTTTTTTTCCTTCTTCATCTTTGTTCATACAGTGTTAAAGAGAATGGCCCGAGTTGCACAGGTGCAATGGTAACACTAACTCAAAGGGACAATATTGATGACTATGTCTTTCTTTTCAATCCATAAGCCACTTATTTGTGTACTGTGTTTGCAAATCTCCCAGAGAATAGAGTCTGCATAAAACAAGTTTATTTGACATTTTTCCTTGCTTAAGCATTCCAGCTGTAAATTCACAGTTAAAGCAGAGAAGCATCACGTGTGCAGCTTCTGCTCTCTGGTCTCATTAGGAGCTTTGGTACAACACTGTCTTCAAACAGGTCAAATTGTTGGAAAGTCTTAGTGCATACTTTTCATATGGTGTGCACTGAAAGAAACACTTGTACCACTTGCACCCATTGCAGTTTGGAGTTTCTCTTAATTACAAGACACATTTTAACATCTCTGTTTCTGTATGAGCCCAGATGCTGGCAACAGCTAGTCAAATTGTTTGCTGTCTGTTGGCCAGCATTATCTCATTTTGCAGACTACAAGAGAAAGTGCAACGGTATGTTCCAGCTGCAGATGTGGCACTTAATGGGAGCCTATAAAATGAAGCATTTCTGGAAGGTATATTCCTCAGTTGCTGAGTAGTTTCATGCTCTTCTTTGAGCTCAGAATGTTACGTAAGTGTTCATCAGATGCTTCAGTTCCATGACCATGTGTGCTGAGTGCAAGCCTATTCGGTAGAGCTTTATTAGAATTTGAGTCTGTTCTCATTTTACCCATATGCAGTAGATGAGTAGATGATAGATTTTCACCAAGCCTGGGGTAATGCAAGTCTTGTATTAGGTCTTATTTTTTGTCTAGAGAGATTGATGGTGGAAGAAGCCAACACTTGCTGATTTAAAGGATATGCTTTGATACTCTCCCATCCTTCTGTGTGTGCTGTTTGCTGTTTGAGATTCTGAATTTTCTGAAGCACTGATGGAATCTCTGGAAATTACTCCCTGGACTGCAGGTGCAATTATAATTCAAATGAAATGATGGTAGTAAGAAGAAGACTTGATACATGCTGACTGTATGTAATGCAGCAGATGATAGCTTGATATATTTGCAGTACTGGCCTTTCTGTATTGAAATTAAAGATTTACATTTTTTTTGTTGCAGGCTGCATTTTACTCTGTGTTCAGAATTTCACACTTATCAAAGCTTAATATGAGCAAATTACAATGTTGTCATTACAGTGCAATTTGAAGACTTCTTCCTGCTTTGGGGTTTGTATTTTCCCCTCTCTTCTTTCTCCATTCTTTTTCTTTCTTTCAAGGTCTTTTCTTTTGTGCCTCTGAGTGTGTGTGGTTTTTTATCTCTCACTGATTGCTTTTGGATCGAAGCACCAAAATATATTTATTTTTTAATAAAAATACTGGAATTTATCTGGGTCTTTTGTACTCAGTCTTTATGTAGCCTTCAGTGAATGTGTCCATGTATTGAAATGAAAATAAAATTCAAATGTGTGTTCTGCTTTGGCTGGAATGCACTATGTCATTATTACATTCTAGTTTTCATACTACCCGTGATTTTTAGGGGCTGTGACAAGCTGCATATTAGCTGCAAGAAATGTATACTGCTATCATCATAACTCTTCTCTGCTTTAAGCTACTACATTATTCTTCAGACTTTTTCTTGCACCATATAAGCTCTTGGAACAGCTTTTCTTTGAGCTTTTCTCTAACCCAGTCACAGAACGCTCCCCTCATCTTTGTGTGCTTGACTCTGCCATTAGCTAGATCTTGAAAAAGCAGTGGAAATGTCTTTGCCTGTCCCTAAGCACCAAAATCACAAGTCTAGACTGTTTTGAGTTTTGTGTTTTAACTGCACTAGATCATTCAAGAGAGATGGAAGGAAAGAAGAGGTCCTACAAGCAAAAAACAACTGTGAGGAAAAGTATTATGTGTATGTGTATGGATCAGGGTTTGTTCGGTTTGTTCTTTTCAGGTGTTAGTAAATCACAGTCCAAGAGGAGCATATACATGGGCTATAGAGCATAGGTATACTTTCAAAACAAGATGGGAAATCTGCTTCTGAATCTGAATCCTTTCTGTGCCATCAAATGACCTTTGAGGTATCAGCTGGGCTCAGCAATCCCTGTGTGTGTTCTGCCCCTCTTTGCACATCCTTTGTTGTTAAGTCCTAGAAGTCTGTTCATATCTTTGATATTCCTTGAGCTAGCCCTTTCGTTGCTTCCAGCTGCCCAATAACAAGCTTGCCAGAGCAGATGCTCTGGCTTCATTCTTGAACGCATATTCCAGATACTTCTTTTTTGAATAGCTCTGGAGATAAAAGTTGTCGGACACTACTAAACTTCAGCATTTGTTGTCAGTTAATTCAGTTTGATTAAATATCTAGTATCTCCCAGAGGTATTTGATTTCAAAGGATATTTACATGTCACTCTGTCCTTCCATTGTATTTCTTTATCTTGCATTCATATGCGAGATGAATGTTTGCAGTTCAGTGTGTGGGTAATGGCCAAATGAGGACTGACTATGAATTCAGCTGTCTGTTTGTGACTTTATTTCCTCTGCTCATTTCCCGTAGCTTTCATTATACTTCCAGAGTACAGGGATAACTGATATTTTGTATTTCTTTGCCTCCTAATACTGAGAGACAGCAGGACACCATAGTTCTTGGCACTAGCTCTGTGGTGTTACATGAAGAAAGGATTTGATTCTTTAGGATTTTTTTTTTCTTTTTCATTTCCTTATTTATTATTGAGGTGTGTTAAGAGGCAGAATTGCCACTAACCTGTGGCATTGAGTGTGATGAATAAGCTTCTGGAATATCTTTCTGCTGCATTAACTTGGCTGCCTTCATGAGGGTCTGCCTGTCAGTACGCCATGGCTTTGCAGTTGCACGTAGATTCTCTTGGTGTTTCAAGCAGGAAAATCAAAGCTTACTGGCATGTTTTAGTCTCCGAGCTATATCTGCAATGCTTTTGTGTAACAGTCACTTTTCTTCAGTGTTTGGCGAACAGTGCATGTTACTGCAAATGGGAATGACATTCCGTACATGTGCAGTAGCAGCTGGAGCATGCCACAGCTTCACAGAGGTAAGGCAGCCTGGCATGCACTCGAGGGGAAAAAAACCTTTCAAATCCAAGTGCGTTTTGAGGTCATTAATGTGTCACTGGCAGCACTACAGTTAGAGGGGGCCATTTAATTAACATTAATTGCTCACAGCTCATCGTGTGGCTCATGAGGGATTTACTGAAAAGCACCTCATAAGGTACACAGCTTTGAGGGTAGTGCATCTTCTCTCATGTATCCAGCTCCGTTTACAGATGTTTTTTCCATGCGTGAGGCAGTGGTATCAGTATTATTTTTATTTGCATATTATTAGTGTGTTAGTCTTCTGGGTTTGTTTGTCTGTTAATTTTTAAATAGCAGGAGAGTAGAATGTCGTTTGCAGAGAGCGAGTGAGCAGATTTATCAAGTCCCTTATCTTTTCTCTCTCTTCACCCTCCCTTCCCCTTTGTTCACATGCTCCTTTCAGCTCATTTTTGTATGGGTGGTTTTATTTTCTGATAGAGACTGCATTTTTTTTCCCTTATTGCAGCTTGTTGGCTACAGAGAGGAAGAACTGACAGGTTTGAAATAAAGGTAATGATAGGTAATGGGTCATATAACTCTGCCAGTGCAATCAGAGAAAAGCACTCAAAGCACTTCCATATGATAGCTCCAGCACAAAATAAAGTTAGCAGGTTAAGATGAAAAAGGAAATTAATGGTCCAAGGGAAGAACTTTGCTGTTTTATTACGAGAACTAATGATCTTCTAGGATTAGGAATGTGCTTCTTAATATTTATTGATATCTTAATCCCACCTGTCTGCTTTTTACAGCCCTTCAGATGTTTTCCTATTTTGATTCCTATTCTGTAACTTTCAAGTTTTGGACTTGAATCCTACTCTGGTTGCGCAGACCTCTGAATAGGTCTGATGGCCCAAACAGGACTGACTTTTTTTTTTAATAGCAGATTTTTGGTTTTTATTACTGTGAAAAGTAACTAACAACAGTCTGTAGCTATGAAAAAATCTCTATTTTGTCACATCTCCATGTCATGTTTTCTATTTTTTTCAGTGAAAATGGGCCATGTCTGTCTGTATTTTTTCCTCATAACTTTCATTGTCCTAAAGTGTCAGCAGACATATGTAATAACATCCTTTAAGTGTAGCAGTGTCTATTTATCAGTGTTTCACAAACCTTTCTTTTTAGCGTAGCCTTTTGTCTTTGCATTGTGTTCTATTATTTTTTAAGAGGACCAGTTTGTATCTGAACTGACAACCCTGCAATACTTTTACATGGCTGCATCCCAGATCTGATTGCTCTTGTTGCTCGTATCATTTGTCGTGTTATATCTTTTTTGGACAATGCAATTGTTGAAGAACAACCTTAGAACCAAGGTTTTATTTCTACATGAATTATTTTTGTGCCATGGTGATCCATGATGTATAATAACTAGTGCAGCTGGTTGTGAATTTTCCAAGTTTTAATAAAAATTATCAAGCTTTTAAAAGAAATGTGTAATAGGAAAGAGACCTTTGCTTTAGAACAGAATTGGGAAACTCACTCTAGAACCTCTGAGTAGTTAGAATTGGGTTTAGGGTCCTTGGTATGCCTAGTTTAGATGAAGAACTTGCATTTTTGGTGTCATACACAAATCCCAATCACTCCAGTGGTGAGAACAAGAAGTTTCCTAGAGTTGCTTCTTCAGTGGATATTGACTATTAATCAGGTAGGTTAGTGTTTCTTGTGCTATCTAGGCTTGTTTTCTTTTGTGGCTTTAAACTTCAAAGAGCCTTAGTTATATTCTAGTGTACTTGATCTTCAAAGAACTTGACTGACTTTGGATTTGATACTATGTGATGCCAAACACATCCTGTAAGGTGTTGAATGCTTCTGTTTATACTTGCACTTTCACGCTAGCTGATCCTGTTACCTAATTAAAGAATTTCCTGGCTGGATCTCTTGATTATAAAAACAGTTCACAGGCATTATACCTCGTAGATTCTAATAAATGCCTTGTACCATTTCCTTTTTAATATTTTTTTTAATTTGCTAATATGTTGTCGTAGACTGTTTGTCTCCATTTTTTTCCCCCACAAGTAATGCTTTTCGTTAATGGTCATGCTATATGATTGTTCCACTTAGCACATATTCCCAGACCAATTATTTTACATTTTTCTGTGCTGAACTGCATTTGCCATCTGCTAGCCTAATTACCTAAATGATCCAAATCCTTTGGAATCTGATTGTATTACTCTTCATTATTTGCTCTGACTCCAGATTTTCAAATGATACTAAAATTAGAGATCTTGTCATGATTGCTATTCTGTAAGCCAGTAGCATAGGTGATGATTTGACTAATGTTAATAAATATGTGTAACACTTCCCTTGTAAGTTTTAAAGGTAAATTTTGCCCTCAGACTATATTGGGTCTCCACGTATTTGATCTTCAAGGACATGTACAGTTAGGTTTGATCCTGCAAGGCACTACCATGTATTTCAAGGTGCTGAATGTCTCCCATTTATATCAATGCTGTCTAGATTATATGAAGCTTATAAACTGATTCAGTTTCATAGTACCTCCAGGGGAGTGGATATTTCCCTTCTGGGGACACTGAGGCAGAAAGATGTGACATGTCTAACACACAGGATGTGGTAGAAAGCAGGTAGAAAAACAGGTAGATCTCATGTCTAGAATTTGATTTATCAGTCAATCATCTGTCATAGTATTAACTGTAAATCTTGTAACAGTGTTTTCCTTATGACTTGCCAATATTCATCGGAAAGGCACATGCCAACTGTCTGTTTAAGGAACATAAATGTCAAGTAGGTTAACTTCCATATTGATGAATGTGTAATCTTATCTGTAATTCATTATTGATTTGATTTTGAAAATTGATTTTGTGATAGGTCTAACCACACTTGGCAGTTTTGCAAGTTAAATTAACTGGAGACACCTTATAGAGCATTAAGATACCTCGCAGGTTAGTTAATATCCTAATATGACCAAAATATTTGCTGCCAATGAAAACCTGTGCTTACACAACCCTCCCCCCCCCCCCAACAAAACCCAATCCAAATCTCCCACCCCATAACCCAGACTGAATTGAGACTCTCTTAAAAAGTCAAAGCTTGCAATAATGATCTTCAGCTTTGATAATTTTTCAGTTCTGTTTTACACTATTTAGCATGGAATCTGAATATTGTACTTGTTAAGGAGACTTTCTGGCTTGCTTGGTGCTCTGTGTGGAATGTACTTTTCAGGCTGGTATTTCACTGTGGAAAATAGTTGCCTCCCTAGTTATCTTAACCATCACTGCTGAAATGCAACAGTATTGGCAAACCTTCATATAGATGTAGCTTATTAGATTCCATAGGGATTGTAAGGTATTCTGCCAAAATGTTGTTTTCTGTTAAAACTGAGTAATCTTAGAAGAATTTGTGTTAAAATATCCCATTTAAAAAATAAGTCACACTGCATCTGATTGATAGTCTTTACATGGTAGTCTCCATGCCCTAGCGAATGACTGTATGGAGTTCCTCCTATGGGTTCCTTATGGTTTTCTTTTATATAGGGTGTGCGTGTTTGTATGGTTGAGACAGTGAGTTCAGATGCGAGTATGTGACTGTGTATGATTGTGCATGCACACTGTTCAAAATTGGCACCCATATATAGGTGTATGTGTATCTGTGTATCATGTGGGCATGAACTGTGGAAATGAGCTTTAGGTCTAGTCAGCAGTAGCACAAAATAATTGCCAAATTTCATGATTACATCTCTCATAAACATACTGCTTTTCTTTTGTGATGATGCTAACTGCCTGCTCATGCAAAAAAGGCTTCTCTCCCCGTCTTTAAATCCACTTATTTGTATCATGAGGAAGGGAAAACACATTTAACCCTCCTCAGTGTCCACTCTTGACTAGTATTGCCTAATTTTAGAGGAACTTACTGACTGGAGAAATTCCCTTGGCAAAATGCACTCCATCCCCTGGAGTAATAAATCATGGATTTACAGAGCAGAAGCTATTGTCACATAGATCTAAATATAGCTTTTGTCTTTTAAATGTTGTCTTAGGCAGGTTTCAGGAGGTTGAATGATGTCTGGCATTTTGTACTGTCACATTATTTGTTTGCTTTTTCCTTACCCATGAAAAAGATAATTTAAAATCTCTACCCAGTACATTGCAGTTTTTCACACAATGGCACTACCAAGTTGAACCAGCAGAAAAATTACCTGTTCTTGCCAGATGTTAGGCTCAGGAGGATGGCTCTGGGGCTTTGGACCAGGAAGTCCAGATAAAGCCCATTTTTCTCGTATAAACAGAAAGCAGTAATGTACAATAGAAAGGCCTGACATTCCTGTTAATATAGCCAGTTTCTGAAGTTTTAGTATCTTAGCCATGTTGGGTTCCTTCTGATGAGCAATGTGTATGTGAAGTGGATTCTGGCATCTGTGTTGGTCAACAGCCAAAGAAAGTATTTCCAGTCATGTATCCAAAGAGCTCATGCTCCACAGTTCCACTGTGTACCAAAATACAGGGGAATATTTGTGTACAGGAGCCTCGGAGATCAAGGCTCAGGATCTGGATGTGCATGTCCTCTTAAAAGCAATGTGGTATTCCGTACCCCTCCATATCTGCCTTATTCTATAAAAAAGCAATTTGTAGTTTCTGGGGTGACCTGCAGGCACATAATTGTAGTTTTATGGAACAAAGAATGAAAACACAGGCTAGATCGGGCTGCACAGGTGTCTTTTATTTAATTAAGCCATTTTAGCTCTTAGTTAGAAATGCTTCCATTTTATTTGAAACTTGAGCATATTCAAATATGATAATATTTTAAAAATAATGAAAGTTTGCAGAGTGAAGCACTCTCCAAATCTTCTCATCATTTTCTAAAATTCAATAATCTGATATACATCAGCAAATAAGAAATGAAAAAGGGGTTGTAACGATGAGAATTTACATTTTCTTTGTTCTTAAATATGAATCATTGAGAATATAAATGGCCTTTACTGGATTGAAATTTAAGATTACTCTAAAACATCTTTTCTTTTTCATGTTTTATCTGTGATATCCCATAGATTGAACAATTCTTGAACTGATTTTTTTTAAGCCAATTTTGCATATAGTTGTTACAGGGCATCAAGTCTTCCTTTGTTGTCTTGGGTTGCGCCGTTTTCCTAAATCCTTCCTGCTGCTTAGAATAAAAATAAAGGAAAGAAGACATTAAACATGTGTAGGAGTTTATTTTCAGAGCCATTTTCCCTATAAATAATAACATTTCTCTTAAACAGTGTTTGTTATGAATGCATTGTAGGTTTTGTTACAATCCTAAATTTTATTTAACTGCTGGAGTACAAACAACTACTCACCCCAGTGAGCCTTATTACAGTTATTTAAAAAAACAATGTGTTAAAGGAACTGAGATGTAGTATAACAGTAGTGCGATGGGCAGTTTCAGGTGCTGTAGTGGGTGTACATAATAAGGTGAGCTGAGGACACTACATGCTTGAATATCTGGTGGACTAAAGAAGTAGAAGTTAGTTTCCAAGGTACTCAGTGCATGCATCTTTGGGTGATGCCAGTTATGGAGAGGTAAAATTTTCCTTGTTTCCTAGTAGGAACTGAAGCAGTAACTGTTTCACAGGAATAGCTCCCTCCCCTTAATAAATGCATAATTTTCCTTGTTTCTCAACCAGAACGCTTAAAGAGTAATTATGTGTTATGTGTATTTGAACCACTGGCTCTAGGCAAATTGAAGCTGGCGTTTTAGAAAGAGGACAAGGCATTATAAACTCCTGACTTATTTTACTGCCCATAGCTATTGTAGCTTAGATCATCTAGTCAGTCAAGCAGCAAGTGCGCATCACAATTGAGTCTAACAAACAAACAAAGCAAATGGATGAAGCAGCTGATAAGAGAGAAACACTGGAGAAAAGAATCACTCTTCTGAAGGCTCTGCCACAGTTTTATTAAGGAAGTAAACACTGTTGTTCATTGTTTTTTACTTCTTTCTTCAAGCATAGCTTTTGCAAAGCATTCTGCTGTGTTGCATCATCTCACCAACACCACTGCCAAGAGTATTCATATATATTCAATCAATATTGTACCTATAGTTTTTGTCTACTGGATCGAAAGCCAAAAAATGACATGGGCATAGTATAATTCCTTCTGAGCTTAAAGGAAAGGTCTCAGTCTCTTGTTCAGGAATTCATTTAATAAAGAAATATATTTGTCTTGATGACATGCCCTTCCTCCTAATAGATAAAGCCAGATCATTCCTCTCCATAAAGGAGTCAACTAGGATTTGGCTGTATAGGTAGAGAACTGTGGAAAAATAGTAATGTTTGCTGCTCCTCCAGGTTAAATTTCTGCCTACTAGTTCTCAATAAATGCTGACCTGTTTCTTTCATGTCCTGCTTCTATGGGTCTTTCTATTTTTTCCCCACAAGGCACTACAGCATTCAGTTCCACTGAATGTGATTCAGAGCTGTGCTGCATGGCTAGACTTTCTAAAAATTTCTTCATGAAAGAACAGAACTTTTTGTTCAGGACTCCTTGAGCTGTGTGTAATTATCATATGTGCCCTCACAAGGTGAAGTTGATATTGATATCCATATAAAGTGCTGCCTGATTTTATGAGTATTTTTGGTGATGGCTGCAGCAAGTTTTATAATAGGAGAAGAGGCTTCAGTTATGGTGAGACAAAATTTTTCAGTTTACTTGTCCCATTTGCACTGCCTGAAATAGAGCCAATGATTGAAGTTGCTATGGGGGAAAAATGTCCACATCTTCTAACAACGTATCAGTGTTTCCTCAGGTGCAGGTAGGGGCAAGTATCTGAGCAGTTCAGGTGGCAAAGCACCAGAACAGGCTCCCCTGGAGCATTGCAGAACCTCCCTCTCTGGAGACATTCATAACCCGTCTGGATGCTTACTTGTGTAACCTGCTCTAAATGGCCCTGCCTTGGTAGGGGGCTTGGACTAGATGATCTCCAGGGGTCCTTTCCAACCCTGATAATTCTGTGATCTTTAAGGTCCCTTTTCAACTAAAGCCATTTTATGATTCATGATTCCATTAAGCATAATAGTAACCAGTCACTTCTTGGGTTGAAAAAGATTCAAGAGAGGGATCTTCAGGAATCACCATCAGTGAGTCAGGGAAGGAGATAAACACTGAAATATCCAGGAGTGCCGTTGTTGAGCTTGTTTCAGCAGTCAAATGTGGTGTGCTAACGGTGAGGAATTTCAGCAGGCCCTTATGAAACAAGGGGAGAGGGGAAGGTTGGCAGATCAAGCTTCAGAATAGCTAAAAGTCATATAATGCATTTAGGTAAAAATAATCTAAACCATACCCACACAATGCCATGCTCAGAACAAGCAATAACAACATGAGGTATATCTCAGGGTCAGTTGAGAGATTTCTGAAATTGTTGACCGAATGTGCAGTAGCAGCAGCCAAAAGAATCAGCAAAAATGGGGGGACATTCTAACAAGACAGAGGGCATAATCTTGGCACTATGTGAAGCCCTAGTATTTTACACAGCAGGCAGTGAACTTCTGGAGCATGCTGTAAGGAACTATATAAGCAATTTCAGCAGGTTTGAAAGAGATTAGACTAAATCACGTGCAACAGGTTAATAGCTGGATGCTGGAGGATTAGGCAGGGATATATCCTCTCGCATCTCTAATGCAACACTTTCTGATACTGGGGGAATATTAGAGGAATGGATTGCAGTCAGTGTCAGGTTTGCTTGTTGTTTCTGAATAGCATCCCCTAACGTCACCTGCAGGGACAGAATCCTGGGCTAAATGATCTGATGAGGTGGGGCAAGGCAACTGAGGCTAAGGACTGAACAGATGGGCCACTAAGAGATGGAAAGGAGGAGTATTAATAGGGGGCTGGGAAGCACATGGTATGGTGGGCAGGCTGGTGGGAAGTAAAAGAGGACTGTTCTGAGTTTGCAGGGTGAAAGGAGAGGGAGAAGAGGTCGTCCAAAGATGGGAATGTGTGCAGCAGAAAATGTAGCAAACTTACCTTCCTCAATAAGCTGTGCATAGTGAGCAATGCTTATTAGTTCCTCTGACATATGGAATGAGTCCAATGAGGTCCAAAATGTGAGGAAGAACAAAGATGCAATGTAGTAAATCTCTAAGCTACTATACAATTTTTGATGCATGGGCATGATAATACTTCAGTTTGCCTAGAAATGAAAAAAAGTAATTTTTAAAGTTGCATTGCTACTGCTAAGATATTAGGACTCATAAATTATTCAGACAGTTACTGTAGCTTAAAATGTATTTTTTGTAACCTGCGGTAACTGACAGTTGCTGTGGCTTTTGATTGATACAAAGGTGAGGAAATACATTAGAGGCTTAAGCTTCCATGTAAGTAGTATAAAAGCTACCCTGGCTGAAGATATGTGAGAAACCTACTAAATGCTACCAAGTGAAGAAAATAAACCCCAAACAAAATATGACAGTAGTCTGAACTTCTTAGAGCTGACATTTCTATATCTGGTTCAACTTGAGATGTGAAGGAAAGAAGTATTACAGCCTTCAGAAGGCAGGTCCATGAAGCAGAGAATCAGATTCTCTAGAAGCATGTGATGTAATAAGTAGTTTCTTGTCTGGGCCTCAAGCAGGCGTACTGAACCTCCTAATAGGACTTGTCTGTGCTAGAGCACACCTGCTATATTACAAATCCAAGTTAAGTGATGTTCAGTACTGCACCATGCTGAAAGACTCACAAGTTCATGTTAATGATGGCATTGTCAGTCCCTCACATTTAGAGGCAGAACATATACTGGCTTGGTGCTTAAGTTGTTATGTACGCTGTCAATATAAAGTGAAGCTTCCTCCATTTCTGAACTCACAGCTTCTCCTGAGTTAGCTGGTGTGGTTTTTTTGTTAGCTAGTGTTACTGGCTTTCTCAGGTTTACACTGTGAAGTGCTTTTGATGCTTCTTATAGGAGCCCTCTCTGGACCACATAACTAAGTGATAAGACTGACATTCATGTGACATGCTGCTATGCCATACACATCTTGCAGCTTCATTCAGGTTCTGAAGTTGTAATTCTCTTTTCCTGCCTCTGTTTACTAACTTTATTTTCACAGTCCCCCTCAATTTAGCTTGTCTTCCTTGATCTTGTGTGTTCCTTGTATTATTGTGAATTGCATATGCAATTACAGGACGTTGCTTCTCTTGGAGGCCAGGGAGAAAGAAGCAAGAACCCCAGAGCACTGCCTATTTTCTGTGAGAATGTGTGACATTGTCAGTCCTTGTGGAAATGGTGTGAGTAGGTGGGGAGTGTCTTTTGTCTATCTCATCCTATCAACAGCTCTGGCAGTTCTCTGCTTCCTGAGGAAAAGGAGCCATCAGAAAAGGAGGTCATACTCTTAAGTAATAAAAAAAAAACTCCTACAGGGCCCTGCTCTGTGGGCACAGTGTGTCCATCAGTTGAAGCCAGTAGCTGATGTCTTTCTGGCCCACCTGTGCAAATAAAATGTGGGAGTTCATGACAGGAAGCTAGTTACATTCAGCAGAACAAGTGAAGGTCTCTGACTCCTGAAGTTTTGAAGGTGAAAAGCAAATGAAGAAATATTCTTTTTCTTAAAGAAATATAAAAAGAATACTAAACCCCCACAGTCATCTATAGGCAGTGTCTTCTGTTAGGGCTTTAAATTCAACAGGGGCTGCAGTAGATTTGTGTTTCTCTTTTAAGTCATATCAGAGTGATTAATGGTCAACATAATATTTTCTAGATGCTTCAGTCTCAATTCTCTGCTCAGCATCACCACTGGGGATGAAGTTTGTTCTGAGGTCTTGGACCAGATCCCAAATATATGTTGGAGGATTTTAAAGTTTACTCTCCTACTCTTGAGGCCACCAGGAGCAGTGCTGGAGAAGATCTAGAACATGCTTGGGGTTTGGACATGTCTCCAGTGTCAAATGCAGTATGCTGTGACGTGCCAGCACCATGCCATGAGATGCCTTGGTAGTGGAAGTCTTTTATTTTTTCCCAATAGATTTAGAACCCCTGTGTATTGCAGTAACCAGGAACTGCTAAGTAAAGCAGCAGTTATTATTCTAACCACTAGTATTGTTAAGCTGAAATTAACCAAATCCAGGTGGTGCAGTGGCTAAAGTCCTAAAACTCTGTCCTTCACTTCTGCCAATATTTCTGCATAAGGAGCTTTGTTGGGGTCGGTACTGCAGGGAGAGATTAAAAAATGAAATGCTAAGGTATTAAGTTGTAAATAAAACTATAAACTAAGGTTATGCATGAAGGAGAGACTCTAAAACATTTTTTTGTGCCTTGTATATGAATTTTAGTCATCACAGACGTATATGGGATGCTAATAGATGTAAGCAAACTCTATTAAAAAATAGATGAACTAAAAATTCTGTTTTCACCCTATAAGACAGTATATATAAGACAGTTCTGTGTTGAGGAAGCCTTGAAGAATTAGATGTTCTTATCTCCCTTTTGTCTAGATTCCTGCTATGGAATAGATGGCAGTGGCCCACGCATTTCTTCACTACAGCATGGGGCCCATGAGCTCCTTCTGGCGCAGGGGAGGGAACAGGGAAAAGCTCCTGCAAGGGCAAAGACAATTAGAGCGCTAAAAGTAGTAGGTTGTGTGTGAGGGATATTTTTTCTTTTTCTTGGTCTTTCTTAACTGCTAATAGTAGATTCTGTGGGTGTACAACTGCTGACAGCTACTTATAAACAGTGCTGCAGAATTCTACTATCCCTGCTGCAAATTTTTGGCCTGTTGTGCTGTAATTTCAGAGCTTCTGTTTTTGTATATCCAATTATAGATCTTATTTTGGTGTTCAGATTTCAGCAGGTGTCTATAGTAGGCACAGATCTAGCTGATTTTTATATATAAGATCAAAAACAAGTGTCAGAGACAAAGCTTGGTTGTAAACAGATTGTAATTTAGTCCCTTTATTCCTGTTAAAAAGAAAAAGCATACAAATCCTTATAGATTTGGACCCCTGAGAACAGAAAATTTAAAATGATACACAAACTACCTGTGTGGCACACATACACTAACATTGCAGATATGTAAGAAATGATAAACAAGAATAGTGTTGTGTGCATAATCTCATGAACTGTTCTCCACTAAAGTCATAATTAACTGTCTGCATGCACAAAGCTGCCCAATAATGTTTCCTAGCAGCACTTATCATCAAGGACTTGGCATTAGGTTAGAATGGTTTACATGGAGCCAGTTAGAAATCGTAATTTTCATCAAACAGTACAGTACTTTTGTCTGTTCTGATTAAGAACCACACTCACTTTCTAGCTAAGATGCAGTGACAAGTGTCAAAGCAATTTTTTCATTTAACAAAATATTGAAGCATCAGTGCTACTGGTTGCAAACAGGGGAAAATCATGGTACTAATGCAGCAAAAAATGGATGGGTGTAATAGTCATCTCCATAGCTTGTGATTTTTTAACAGTAAATTTGAAAGCTATGTAATTTGAATAGTTAAATGATCTCTTTTCTGCCTCTGCCCCCACTCCTATTAGAAGGGAAAATGATCTCCAGTTTTGTGTTGCATCCTATATTAGCTAAGTAGTCAAGGAAAATAAATGGAAAGAAATCATAATGACATTTCCAATGCTGCATGCTAATTCAAAGACAGAACAAAGAAATTAAAACATTTTTGTAAATAGTTCAAAGGTAATCTCTCTAGTGATCATGTAAAATTTAGACTTCAGCATGAGCACGCTCATGGAATGCCTTCAGATATCAGCCCACATTACAGTCTGCTATTTAGTTTTGAATGAATGTGTCGTGACTAGAAGTTTAAGTGGTAACTACAGATAAGATTGAATGCAGCACTTTAATGATATCCCTTTTCAAGTTAGCTGCTGGAAATATTTTCATTTAATTTGCTGAAGTCCATTGAGAATATAATTTTATTTTGCTTTACATAAAATTAACAAACTTGTGATGTTCAAAACCCAGTGCCAGAATCTTAATTGAAACAGGCATTATTAGGGTTTTTTTTACAGTCTTAAGCATGTTGTTTAGAAAAGCAGCATTCTGTCTGAAATAATTTTATCTTTGATCTTTAAATATTGAGACAAATTCAGTTGGAGTATTTTGCATGTGTTTCAGTTGTGTAGAGTATTTGGTTTTCTGTGCTACTCTTTCAATATGGTGTTCCGTAACACCAGTAGTTCAGAAGGGCACCCTTGCTGGGCTTTGTCTCAGCACATTCATTCTTAATTTCCACGGAGGGCAGGGAAACTGGTTTTGTTAATTCTCCAAAATTTTAGTAAATCTGACTTGAATATTGTATTTCTGTTAGTGGTAGTAAGATCACTTCAGCTCAAGCATTTTAACCTTTATAAAGTGCATGTCTAGCTTCTCATCTGTAGGAGTGCAGAATTGGCGTGGTTTCACCATGCAGAAATGGGATGTGTGGGAGACAGGAACTGAAAGCTAAGATCCAAAGATATCAAAAGAAGGATATATGTATCTTTTGTTAATAAGAACTCAAATCTGAAATAGCATCTTCTTGATCCTGTAAAGGACAGGAGGAAAGCAGTGAACTGAGATGGGGAGAGCTGGCACTGCATTTCTTCTAGTCCTTTCTGTACCATCCCTTGAGGTAGATGTAAGGTACGGACTTGGGTTTGCTCTGCTCATTCACAGAGATGGCCACACAAGAGCTTGGTTTGGTGTTAATATGCCCTGTCTTTCGAACAGCCTTTTGAGGACATTGTGAAAGAGCTTACACAGATCTATACAAGTTCTTGTAAACAGGTCCAAAAAAAGGAACCTGTGTCTCTGTGTTTTCTCCATGAACAGAGATACCTATGTATGCTGGAGCTGGGAAGGGGAGCTGAGGCTGTGAGACAGATCTTGTAGTTTTCATTCTTAATATAGAAATGCCACTACAACTGAAATAAGTATTAAGGATTTTTGTGTATGGTTTTCAGATCAAACTCTTTGAAGAAAAGTGTTAAATCTACATACATTCTACATTGCTTCAAGCCCATATAACTGTGTTATTTCTTAAGTCCTGTTCCATTTGTTCCTTCATACTGTATTCCAGAATATTTTTGAAATGAGGAATAAGGATCCGCTAATTTGCAGTCCTTACTACGGCAGCTTCTTTGGGCTGCATCTTCCAAATAATCTGAGTAGCAGTTGACATATGAACCTAGTTGGCGAGGATGCCAGTGTAGCTACATCTTGACTGTGATGCTAAGTAATACAGTGAAAGTGTTTTCTTGCTGGCCAACTTTTCATTGTATTTGCCCTAGGGTCACATTCAGATGGCTTTAAAAGAACATGGAAAGTAAATGGAAGTTTGAAGACAGCTAATTATTTTGTATGTAGATAGGATTTGATTATGTATCACTAATATCTTTATTTGCCTTCAGTATTCTATATTAAATGAAAAGGTTTGCTGTTAGAAGAAAACTGAATAAAACTCCACCAAAACCGAACCCACCCCCAAAATACCCACTTCAACCCCCTAGATATTTTCCAAATCAAATTCTTCCCAGGATCACAAGCAGATAAAAATTCCACTCAGATCTGTTAGGAGAAAGCAGTTCTAGAGACTGGACACATCTTTCTGAGTTACCATTCAAACCCAGGTTCCAAATGTTTTTTACAACACAAGGATGTTTTGTGACTGAAGTTGACCCTACATCTCTTTGGAGGATATAATCTCCTTTTTCTGCCTTGTTATATATTTCTTGAATTGTTCAAAGCATTAAGAACTGAATGCTGCACACTCCCTGATGGTAAACTGCAGAGCCTTTGTGACCCTGTATGAGGAGGAGTCTGAATTTGGAATAGTGAAGCTATGATCTCCAGTGTGGAGCAAGACTTGTACTGCTGGCATGCCTGTCCACATCTCTTTCTGAGTGAAGTGCTCAGTGTTAGCTCTTGGAGGAAGTGAGTGGCCTCAGAAAGAAAAAACCCTCTAAAAACGCCAACTGGTTTATTATGTTGGAGTTATTCTTTCACCCAATCATAAAAAGGGCATTAAGGTTTGGATGTTCTTAAATTCATGTCTACTAGAGCTTTTCTGAGCAAGTGGGTTGATCGGTCTTTACCATTGTAGATCTTAATTTGATAGGTTGGCTACCCATCTTGCATTCAAGGGAAGCTCAGTGAGGTATCCCGATATGTGATTACAGCCCTCAATGTACTATTTTTGCAGGGGCCTGAGGTTGACTACATTACCTATCTGGCTACCCACTGGTAAAAAGAAGTCGTTTATCCTAGTAACTTAAGAAAGCCAGCACTGTTCTATGACTTTCTTCTCTGAAACTTCCAGAACTTCTGTTGTGCTAGAGCAGGAACAGTTTAGCAAGTCCTAAAATTTGTGTTCTCCTCTCCCCATCCTTCCTGGGTAAAAAACAGATCTGTCCTTCAGATTCTCACTTGTTCCAAGACTTTTCTTCTAGACGAGTAACGGTAACCTTTGTAAAAGGAAACACCTTGCTGAAGTTCCCAATGAGAACCTGAGAACATGGGAACCCCAGCAGAGTAAAAGATCCCCTGAAATAGCCTTTTGCCAGACTTAGGAAAGTAAGATGATTGTGTGAAAAGTGCATGAAAAGCCTGGATGGGGCAGAATGAAAGGGAAAAGTATGAGTTAGCACCAGGAGCAGTGAAAAGAAGGGGAAATTGCAATGTTCGTGTTTCCTGGCTGACTGGTGATAATGGCTGAGGATGCAAAACTTTCTTGATATGACTACAGAATTTATATGGGTTTGGCATAAGCATATGCTGCTGTTGAACTGAGACCAGCACATGTATTACATTATGACAGAGAGGCTGCAGTTAAGAGTTTTTGGGAAAAACTATGAACAGATATATATACATTTCATAGAAATGGATGTGCTGTCCTGTATGTTTGGATTTGTGTCAAGATGGCTGCAAAATTGTGTTACTCGGTTTATAGCTGTGAGGTTTCCAACACCATAATTGTAGTGATGAGGAGGGGACATTAAAATTAACTTTAGGCAAGCCACAAATAGAAGATGTTTTTAAAACGCCTTTTGTTTTATAACAGTACTGTAATTTTGGAGAGAGTATAGCTTTTAATAAAAGCAGTCTGTCCCCTTCAGCTGTCCTCTGTTAAGGTAGGAAAGCCTCCTAATCTACATGCTGTGGGTTCAGTACCAATTTGAGCATTTCCCTCATTGCTGCAGCCTGAGATAGTCTCGTTCAGCACAGAGTATCAAGAGGTAGCTGCCTATGCTGGAATTGTGGCAACAGTGAGAAAGGCCTTTCATCACAGGTGGGAAGTGGCACATAAGTGAATTTTGTGGGTTCCCCAATATGTTGCACACTGAATCTCAAGAAGATCCTATTGATAGTATAGACTAAAGAAAAGATTATCTTTAGAAAAGATAAACTAATTAAAACCAATAGCTTTACACCACTGTGATCCTCTTCCATCTGACAAATCCTTTTGTGAGAAAGAGGCTTTGATCAATGTCATCCTTATATATAATGTATATAGTTCTATTTCTAGCTGTGCTATTTTCCAGAAATATTTCTTCAAGAACTACACCATACAATACTGGTTTTGGCTTTAAAATTATGAATATTGCTATTTTAAACTGTAGAACTGTGATTCATTTTGATAAGCTGTGATATCTTTGCTAAATGATACTTGAGTGCATATTCAAATTGCTCAAGAATATCTTGTTTGCTGCATGGGAAATTGAACTCTATCTTTCTATCAAGTACATGCAATCAAATACCTAACCAGGTCGACATTTTAGCCTGCTTGTACAGCGTGCTCTCTGCTGCAACTCTAGGGTGAGACATTCTCCACCCGTGTAGCAGCATATCGTTGTGTTAAGCTAGGTACAGGGGGGCAGGAATTTGTCTTGCAAAATATTCTATTGAACTGTATTGATTTCTCATTTAGCTGCATTGGGTGTTCATCCTGGAAATCCAGATAGGTTTCTAGTTGCTCAAGAGAAGGCTTATTAGTATTATGTTATCTAATGAGGGCATATAGCCACCGAGGGTTTATGCATCTTTTATGCACTCTGAACAAACCAGAAAATTTATCTGTAAGAAATAATGAACAGCCTAGCAAAGTAAATCATGGAGCTTGTTAGGCTATACAATTAAGTTAGTTTTCAGGTTTTGGAAGGCAGAAATGAAAAATCGATTATTAGTTTGATTATATGTCTGTGTGGTAAACCAGCTGTGTACTTTGAGAATCTGCAGTGTAAGATGAAACAGAAGAAAGGTATGATTTTGAAACCTGATGAATCAGGTTACATATATGTGGCCAGAACCTCTAGCTCCACTTGATCTGGTCTCTGATTCAGGTCTTGTCATTATAAGATGACTCAGGAGTTCCAGATTTCTGCTGAGGACTATCATATGAATATTAAGGTAGATATCATATGATCATATAGTCTTCCCATGTATTTCTTGAAGGCAGTGTTGGCACATCTTGGAAATGCTCTATTACACTAGCTTCTCCGGCCTTGGGGCTGGGCCTCTAGGCTAATACCCTTGCTTGTCTCTATTTCAGATGATGTAAGTATCAATAGTGGTTATGTGGTGACTACTTTTTAAGGCAGGTCAGACAGCTAGTGATAAGTTCAAGCTAGAAAAAGTGTTTTTTGAAAACCAAACAAATAATTACTCTTCTGGATCATAGAAGGTCAAAATGGTTTGTTCTGAGTGTCTAAATAAGTTGTTTGCAGAAAGAGGGTGGTGGTACACTTGTATTGCTCTCTGAAATCCATGAAGAATATTTTCCATTCCATCTTCTGCATTTTTCTTCACATGGTTTCTTTGATCCTTGTTGCAGAGTGTTCCTGATTATCAAAGTTAGTGCCCAGTTGTGTATGTGTATGTGTGGGAAGAGGGGAATGTTTCATTCACTGCCAAGGTATGCTTTTATGAGTGAGAGAGTTTCATTCTGTTCCTAAGGACCAATTGGATGTCACATCAAACAGGACATGCAAATTTTCACATCTATCTTAATTGTAATATAAGAATTCTGACTCTGTCATTTG
Source organism: Psittacula echo (assembly GCF_963264785.1). Lineage (NCBI taxonomy): Eukaryota > Metazoa > Chordata > Aves > Psittaciformes > Psittacidae > Psittacula > Psittacula echo. The sequence goes on along the minus strand of NC_137735.1, from coordinate 48,473,536 downwards.
TCTTAGAAATGCCACCAAAAAAGTAGTAAAACTGAGGCATGTGTTATAACAACATTGCAAAATGTTCTGGTGTTCTTTCTCCATAAAGTATGCTGAGGAGATTTTGACAAGAAATAGTGGGAGTCTTGCCTACAGTTGCAGTATTAGTCATGTAATGGCTATAAAAAGTAAATCTTTCAGTGATATTCTCTTCTGGATTGGACATTACCCAGTTTTTCTAGTTTCAGGTTTGTGTTAATATTTGGGAACTTCTAGTTTCTTGGTCAAACTTTGCATTTTAGGAACGGGCTTGGACTTTACCCTGGCCATGTTTGCAATGAAAAAGATTTTGTTTATTTAACAAAAGCTTTGTTGCTGTTGATTAAGAATCATGCTATTCATTAAGAATCATAAAACTAAGTTGCTATGTTTAAGAATACTTCTTGTAAGTACTGCATTGTCACACTTTCATCGTCAAGCATATAGAAAGTATCAGGTAGATAGACTATTGGAGCAGAGACAGCGTTAGGATGGGTGTTGGGGAGGTACAGCTTAGTCAAAGGCTGTGTATGTAACATGCTGCATACCTCTAGAGCTATGGACATATTTGCATTGCTGTGCTGTTCAATAAGGAAACTGTGTGGATTTAATGGTGCTTTGAATCTCTCTTATATGAAAGTTTGTATATTATAGCTGCCTCAGGCATGATGACAGTACTGGCAGTAGATTACGAAGATAATTGCACAGTGAAGCTTAATACAAGCATGGTGCTGGTATAAAACAAAGTTGGTCTTGTAAAATGTGGCCTTCATAAGTCGATGCAGTGGAAGTAAAAGGACAAGCATGAACATCCAAGTCTGTCACTAGCAAAGCAAGTAAGCTGCGAAAGGAAAAGCAGTGTCTTGAAGAAAAGAAGGAATTAGAGGATACTGCTGAGAATTTTAGACAGGTGGAATTGCTATCATATATTCATTAAGTCCACAGACAAACCTTCTCCAGCATTAGTTTGATTTCATTTTACACAATCAAACTGAATTTCACTAGCCACTGATGGTGTGGCTTCAATAGCTGGCCAGATGACTCTTTCTCCTGCCAAATGCATTCTCGTCTATGGTATCACCATCTGCTACTTTAAATGGGAGAAGCATTGTTAACATCTTTTGCCAGATGTGGTTTAAATCTCTCACTTATTCTGTGACAATAAAAGTGCTTTTATAGGCAAGTGAAGGTGTATCAGACTTGTTTTGTATAGCTGAGATAGTTTGCAAGGTTGCTACTTTTGAAAAGAAGCTGAAAAAGGTGATTCCTGGACAAAGGTGATAACGGCACATCCTATTTACCATATACTCATAATCCCTGCCAGGCAGTATAATCATAAAATGTTTGCAAAGAGTTCACATTTAAGACAGAAACTTTTTCAAGTAATTGAATGGAGCTTATTGAATGTGAAAATTTCATTCTCAACTTTTTTTCTTTTTTATAGTTTAATGTGCAGACTTAAGCCAGTATGTACATTCGAAATTAAAAAAAAAAGCAAATACCACTTTCTCAATAACAATTTGTAAAAAATTAAATGAATCCTGCAGGTTTATCTTATTAATTTCCAGATTAAAGAGCTCTTAGATTTCACTGGCTGTGCATTCATAATCTCAAGAACAAATTTTTGGCCATTTCTAGCCAGTTTTTTCACTTCTCTTACCCTTTGTAAGCCGTTTTTGTCCATTTCTAACCCATTTTTGGCCATTTCTAGCCCACTTGAAGCCATATTTGGCCATTTCTGACCCAATTTTGCACATCTCTAACCCTCTTTAGGCTTATTTTGACCATTTCTAACCCGTTCTTGGCCATTTCTAGCCAACTTGAATCCATCTTTGTCCATTCTAACCCTTTTTTTCCTAATTTCTAACCTTTTTTTCCCAAATTCTAACCCTTTTTAAGCCAATATTGGCCATTTATAACCAGTTTTTGCTCTTCTCTGACCATTTTTAAGCCAATTTTTGCCATTTCTAGTTCACTTTAAGCCCTCTTTGTCATTTTTCCTACCCATTTTTCACATCTCTGATCTGTTTTAAGCCATTCTTTCACACATCTCTAACCCTCTTTAGGCTTATTTTGACCATTTCTAACCCAGTTTTGCACTTCTCTTACCCTTTTTAAGTCATCTTTGGCCATTTCTAACCCATTTTTGTACATCTCTAACCCGTTTTAAGCCATATTTTTCAGTTTATAACCCATTGTTGCACTTCTCTAACCATTTTTAGGCCATTCTTGGCCAAGTTGGGGCTGTTCAGTCTGGAGAAGAGAAGGCTGCGTGGAGACCTCATAGCAGCCTTGCAGTATCTGAAAGGGGGCTATAGGGATGCTGGGGATGGACTATTCATTAGGGACTGTAGTGATAGGATAAGGGGTAATGGGTTCAAACTTAAACAGGGGAAGTTTAGATTGGATATAAGGAAGAATTTCTTTACTGTAAGGGTGGTGAGGCGCTGGAATGGGTTGCCCAAGGAAGTTGTCAATGCTCCATCCCTGGTGGTGTTCAAGGCCAGTTTGGACAGAGCCTTGGGTGACATGGTTTAGTGTGAGGTGTCCCTGCCCATGGCAAGGGGGTTGGAACTAGATGATCTTAAGGTCCTTTCCAACCCTAACTATTCTATGATTCTAAATTCCTTTCTTCCTGGGTTGTTTCGGGAGGTTTTTTCTGGGTTTTTTTTGGCTGATTTGTTTTTTGTGGTTTGGTTTGGTTTTTTGTTTGTTTTTTTTTTTTTTTTTGTTTCGGTTTTGGGGTTTTGGTTTTGTTTGGTTTGGTTTTTTGGCTTTTATTTTTATTCTATAGCTGAATTTCAGATTGATGCAGGGCAGCACTGGTTTTGTTCATTTTCACCACTGTGACTTGGGATAATTGCTGAAAACCCTGAAATGAAGCAGCCTTCAGTATATGAAGGAGGCCTGCAAGGAGATTTAGAGAGGGACTCTTCATCAGGAACTGTAACGATAGGACAAGGGGTTTAAACTTAAACAGGGGAAGTTCAGGTTGGGTATAAGGAAGAAGTTCTTTACTGTCAGGCTGATGAGGCAGTGGAAGAGGTTGCCCAAAGAAGTGGCCAGGTTGGACAGAATGTCTGGGGTTAGGCATCGCTGCCCATGGCTGGGGAATTGGAACTAGATGATCTTAGAGTCCTTTCCAACCCCAGCCATTCTATGATTCTAAGTTTAAAGCTGGGCTAATTTAGGAATGTGTTATTTTAGGTACATGATCACATCACAGTCTGAGTGTGTATCCCACATGCCTCTCCCTTCAGTTCCCCAAGACGAGTCTTTCTAATACTGAGCTGTGTTTTTCTGAAAAAAAAAAAAAAAAAGCCGCCTACTTCAGCATGCTCTAGGTTGGATCATTAGGCTGATAAAATGGAAACAAACACATAACATGCTGTATACTTAAAATATAGATAACATGTCACTCTTCTTTAGTGTGTAGGACTTTCTCTTGTTTAAGACTCGCGGGAGTCTTAAAATAGTAAAGTTTGGCAAAAGACAGGGAAACGTGACTGCGCAACTAAGCTTAGAAAGGACACAGGTTTTGTGTTAACTACAGTGAAAGCCAAACACTGAGTATCAGACCATAAATGAACAATAAATGTGATCATTAATTAGCACACTGGTTTATTTCCTACTTAATTTGTCACCTCCCTCTTCATGTACTCGGGGGGGAAAAATCTAATACTGTAAATTCTAAACAAATAATGTCCAGGCAAATAAAACTCTCCTATGACTGGTGTTTATAAATCATTCCTTCCAACACCTCATCCCCTCCTTCTCTTCCCCCATATAGTTCCTCCTAGGAACTCTGAAATCATGACTGTTTTGCAAACATGCTGATGGTGAAAGTAATTATTCAATAAACCATTTCCAGTTTCATCTCTTTCATTGATCATGCATAGAAGTTATAAAATTGCTTGCTTTGGTGTGTGTTGTCTGAATCCCAATTGCCACTGTGTCTATTAGTTGGTGGTAGTCTTTTTGGGATAGTCTTCATTCTAGCTAGTTTAAATTCAGCTTATTCCATGTATAGCTGGACCTCACTTCTAAAGAAACTTATTTGTAGTATATATACCATACCTAACCAGTATTTCTACCCAGGAGATACTTAGTTTTATTTTATGTGCAAATGACCCTTCAGGATAAAGATGAAATTTCTTGGCAAGGTGCTGGATATCTTAACTGTTTAATTCCGTACAGAGGAATAGGCTTATATGATGCAGTTCAAGCTTTCTGAATATTTCCTTCGTGTTAATAGTCTAAGAAGACTTGAGTCCATAGAAAACTACTGTCCATGTTACAATTAGTGTTTTTGTCTCTAACTTTGAGAATCAGAAGAAATGCAATTATGGTGATTTGAAATGTGGCTTCAGATGCTGTTTTCTCAACTGATATGTCTTCCCATACAGTAATGGCAATAAGCAACTTAAATAAGCACACACAAACAAAAAATAACAGGTTGTGGGGTTGGGTTGGTTTTTTTTTTTGAGACCAGAAGTTATTAATAAAACACTGATGTTTTTGCATTAGGCAGTGCGGAGTTAATGACGTTTCTTTTGGGGGACATGCAGACCGCACTTTTGATAGAACTTATATTTTGCTGTCATCATTGGAACTTAGCAGGCATAGCACTACACAATCAAAGCTAAAGTGCAACTGATTTTAGAGATAATAGTTTGGGACTGTGCCAGTGTATCATACTAAACTTTTTTGTGATGATTTGTTGTAGAAAGGTTTATAATCTTGAAAGGTACAAAAAGTACATTGGTTTGAGTAGAGCTGTGAGAAACATATGCATTACGTGGTTCAGAAAAAAGAGGTTTATGGTCTGGGTGAGAAAAATAATCTCTAGGAAAATTAGTTTTCTGCAGTATTTGTAAATTAATAGCAGGTTGGGCTATGTAGTTGTGTATGCACAAAACTAGTGTTTTTCAGCAGGTGAAGCTTCAGTCTTGAAGAGGTTTAGGAGAGCTGTATGTGTGAGGAAAAAATAATAGAGTTCAGTCACTTATGCTAGTAACAACAGGTACTACTTTCCCTAGGAAGAATAAAAACTGTGTCTGAAAAGTGATAACTTTGAGAGTTTAGGAGGTTGGAAAAGGAGGATGGCTATCTCTATCTTTAGGCTTCTCAATTAAGTTCATTCTCAGTAGTGGCCATAAATTAGTTAGTAGATGGAAAATATTTACTTAATTGATCACTGTGGAATGGATTGGTTATACTAGTCCGTTTCTTGGAGAAGAAGTGTCTGCACTAGAAAAAAATTATCATCCTTACTGGTACTAATTTCTGTCCTTGTTTTCAGCTTCAGCAGAATTGCCAAGAATGAATTGGTCACAGACTGATTAATCTGCTAAGTCCTGAACACAGTCCATATAGATTAGGATTCCAAAATGTTACTGTGTCACTCTGGATAGAAGTTCAACTGCCTTGTTGCTGAGGAAAGGATTTCAGAGCTATTAATGAACTACCTCACACGAGTCCCTGAATGTAACTGTAAGTTCAGTTTAATGTAATTTTTATAGTTAACTTGCAATATAGGATGCAGTATACCCACTTTCAAACCCCAGATGTTTTCTGTTCACAAAAGCTCTGTTACATGTAAAAATAATGAATTAGAGATGTTCAGCCTGTAGCAGTGTCTGGCTTTAGCATAGTATGGCAGGGCAAGCAAAACTGTCTTCAGTTGAAGCCCGTTAGCACTTCCACAAGTGATGTGTGTTTTATAATTTTTTTTAATTTCCAACAGCAATGGCATTTGAAAGGTTTATGTTCTGGCTGGTAAACGAATTATTATGTCTGATGTCAAAACACTGGAAAAATGGTGTTGTGCAATGTCTATTGCCTAGGCAGTTGATGGAACAGACAATAACCAAGAGCTGTAGTAATGGGTCGCGAAGTATTTTGGAGGCTGCCCAGTCCTTTACCCATGTCTTTCACTGTTGTGTACTGAAAGTAAACGAAACTCTGATGGGTTCTAGCCAGCTCATTTCTCCTCATGTGAGAGATTTACTCTGCTGTCTTTGCAAGGTGTTTGTTCATTCTTTTCAATATCTGTAAGACACATGGAAGGGGTTGATGTGATTCAAAAATAAATAGGATTAGCCAAACCATGAAAACTTAAAGGATTTGTGTGGCACTGGAAAAGGGCATTATCAGCAATGAAAAATACTCTTAGTTTAACTTTCTGTAGCCACAAGGATACTAAAAAAGCTCAGAGTACAAAGTACCCTGACTTACTTGCAATACTAGTTTTCCTTTTAACCCTTTTCACTCTTGATGAGTTACAGTAGGCATTCCAGTTTGTGACCTGGAGTTATTTCTTTGCCATATTTCTGACAACAGCAAGGAAGTCCATTTTGCTTTTTATCTGCTTGATAAAGAGAAGGCCATGTTAAGGTAAAGGACTATCTTGCATTTCAGGAATTACTGAGTCTGTAAGGACAATGTTACAATTAAGATATTGGGTTGAGATTCAGGAGAATTGTTTTAGTACCTGACTGACAGAATTCTTGTGTGAATTTTGTTTATCACGATTTTCCTTGTCATCAAGGAGAGGAGAGTGTCTCATTTTGCTAACACTGCTGTTCCTAGGGGAGCATGCTGAAATATTAGTATTTCTAACAATTCTCACATGCTACAAAAGGGATCCTTTAAATATCTTTGGAAATACTGACTCCTCGTGTGGTCATGACAGTTATCCTTTATTGCCCATGATGGAACATCCACATTTTGTCTCTAATAAACACGTAAGAGCTGTGCACTGGCAAGGCGCATACTAAAGGCTGTAAGTGTTGGTATAAGGGATTATGTTTTATGGGCTGTACCTGTCACATTGGTACATCGCCTGTACTTAGCAATCTTACTAGAGGCTTCAGGCTGAATGCTCAGTTGAGTTACTTTGTGGATGTCCTCCTTAACTCCAGCCTTTGGTTCTTTCATGGAGCCAGCCACTTCCAGGAGGGGTTTATCTTCACAGACATTGGAGTAGTTGTAGCAGTAAATTCTGGTATTTATAGCATTGAAATCTATGTGCAGGCAGAGATGATTATTCCTTTAGCTCCAAGATTAAAAGGCTCAGGCTCAGAAACAAATGACAAATGTGGTCATAAACGCTACAGGTTAAGGTGGTATATTGCAGAGGGAGCATAGAGTACTCGTGTACAGGCCTGGATCCCAAGAATTAACCTTGTCTGGTTTGCCCATTGGAGAATGACAAATCTAAGGCTCAGCATCCACTGAACACTAATATAATTTGTCCTGAAAACTTATTGGTCCATAGGGAAGACTTCTGAGGACTGATGTCTTTATTTCAGCTAACCTTGTGTTTATATTGTCATGAAGTACTTGGAACACACACTGCATGTAGTTTATTTTTCCAGATATTCCAGTTCACTATTCTTTGTGCATTAATTTCTGACTGTCTGTATTTATATGCATATATACACTACTGTCAAAAAAAGTTCTGCAGTCTGCACTGAGAGACATTGTTGCCATTTAGTTTTAAACCAAGCCAGTGGAACAATAGCCTTATAGATTTTATTTTGTGAGCTGTTTATGCTTTGCCTTTTGCTAAAAAGCTTAGCTATATGATATGAAGAGTTGTTCAGAATTGTTTTTTGATATCTGACTTGTCAAAGAAAGGAGGGGGAAGAGCTCCTCATTGCACGTGCGCATGAAAAGATTCCTGAGAAGCAAGAAGCATCATGAAATTCAAACAGTGCTGTAGTGTTGAAGATTTGTTTCATTTTCTGAGAAGAGCAAGAAAATATTTTATTCCCTAAGGCTGAAAGGCACAAACAAGTCTGGGAAAAGCAGAGTTAGCTACATTTCTTAACCAAAGAAGGGTAGCGGGTGTGTAAATTTCTCCTCTCCTGGCTGTCCTGTTGCTGTGTGCTCACAGTAGGTACAGTGATCAGAGTACAGTATTTATACCTAGTACAGCAAAATCAGTTAGGGTACTGATTTGCCTGAAAGTTCCATATGTTCCAAACTAGAAAAGCCACAAAAGTTTGTTGGTTTTCTGATTAAAAAAAAAAAAAAAAATCAGTCCTAAACAAGCATAAATGCATAAGCAACAATCTTAAAGGATGTTTATAAAAAGGGATCTTCAATAAACTTGTTTTATACACAGCTCAAGACTTCAGTTCCTATTGATATTAGTGAAAAAACTTGCTTTTGGAACAAGGATCTGGCCTAGTACCTATTTCTGTAATCAAATCTAGGAGGAAAAATGAAATGCCAAATTGTGCAATAATAAAAGTAATTCATGTTCCCTGCTCCTTATTCACTTCTGATAAACCTCTTGCAGAAATATTATGTGCTGCTATATTTATAATCCTCCTTAAGATGTATGTAAAAATTCTGTACTCACAGTAAGGACAGTGTGTTAATATGTAGTTGAGGTACAAAGAATTCTAATGTTGATCTTTATTTTTCAATTTGTGAGTGCTGGAAGGCAAGTCAACTGAAAAGAACAAAAGATTATCTGGGATCAAAACAAGCAAATAAGTGTGTTGGAAATTGAATTAATCCCCTGCCAATTTGTCTAAAAATACTTAAACTTGGTTACCTCTGACTCCAGAATTTTGAGAGATCATTCAGCTGCTGATGCAATTGAATTTAAGCATTTGGATTTTAAATTACAACTTTTTTTAGTACATCTAATTGGTAGAATTAGAAAATATAAACAATAATGGGGGAAAAAAACCCCAAACCAAAACCAGGAACAAGGATGCACTTCTTTAATGCAGGGAGACAGAAATTTATAGAACAACCTCTTCTGAATGGTGACATAAATTTCTGATGAGCCATAATGTAATCCCTAGCAAAGGTTCTTGCTCCTAGTGCAGAGTCTATGTAAAGGCATGAGCTGAGTGTTTATGTGAAGCTCTGTGTAGTAGATGTATAACTGCGGTGATTTAAAAGGAACATTGAAATAATTATGCTCTGAGGGCACACTACTCTGCTAACACTACTTGCAGTGCAGAAGATTAGAAGAAGAAGAAGAAAGTATCTCCTGCTTCATAGATTATCCTTACCTTCATGTCACAGCTGAAGTTCTGGTCCCAGGAGGGAAACTGCCTGCAACTACTTTGAGTTAATAACTTTGATTTATATTGGTCATTCAAGAATTAGGTCCTATGTAAGACCTTCTTTCCTCTTTAACCCTAGTTGTGTGCAAAATGGGATGAATTGTAAACACAATCTTCAGCTGTGTAATGGCTGGCATGGGGCAGTGGTGCAGAAGTTCCATGCTAGTTCTACCCAGCTCTACCAGCCTTGTTCTGGTCAATGAATAATGAGTAATCTATAAAGTTGATTGTGACTTTAGCTATAGGATTAAGTAGAAGTATTTTGATTTTGAAGCCATACCCAGATTATTTTTATATCTATGGATGGGTAAATAAGATATGAGGTAGTTCTGGCCTTTTAATCTTAAAGGTATGACTATCATCTTAATAAAAAATTAAATTTGTTAGGATATGTCATATTTGTAATTCATTGTATGGCCATGTTTCATTTTTGTTATTTATTTTAGTTCTACTACACTTTTGGTCTTAATTATGCCAACAAAAATTTAGAGAAAGTCCACTGGAGTTAACACTATACTGAAACTAACTACACAACTGTAACTGAGGACAGAAGATGTGTTTATTTTTGTCATTTTCCTTGCCTCATAGGTATACAATATACCATCTGAAAACAAACAAACAAGCAAAAACCCCAACCAAAACCCCAAATCCTACAAAAATCCCTAAAAAAACCCCCCAAAGCCCAAAAAGAACCCCACAACCAAAAAATGCCCAGAACCCCAGAATCTATCTCTAAACCTGACTAAGCCCTGAAAAAACCTACAAAACCCCTAAATACTCTGGTATTTGGATCAAAGGGAACAAACTGCAAAGCAATTAGTAATAGGATTCTGAAGTGTAGTCTCTTAATCTAAGATAGGCATGATGCTGTTTTCATACAGTAGCCAAGCTGAGATGCATTGTTGTTCACTTCTGCAGTCAAGGCAGTACAGCTATGTTCTTGCACTGGAACTTTGGCTTACAAGAGACATGTCTGAGGAACTACTCCTGTTGAACTCTCATTGAAATAGATTTTAGCAGTAATGTATAATTTTATTAATTAAAGGCAAAATTAATATGTAAATATCTCAAAGGTGGAAGCTGTCCACTCAAGTTTAAGAGATCAATCAGTTATGAAATTATTGAGCTAAGAGGTGAAATCTGTTACTTACAGTGGCCTCAGAATTTGAACTGAAAATTTATGCACATTTTTAAAGATCCTTAGGGAAAAACCAAACCAAACCAAAAATACAACAGATCAGAAGGTCTGACTTCTGTTCTGAGTGTATTAATAGGAAAAAAAAAATTAATTCTGTTTTATAAACATGGATGAAACATACTTATAAAAGTAATTTTTACCTCTCACCCACCTTGAAGAAAAACTATGCCTCAATGATCTTAACGGGTTATTTTTTTTGGTAGAGTTTTTGAATTGTGTCAGTGAGCATGACTGTGTGTGATCTGCTTAGTGCAACATGCTGAGATTCTTCAAATGTCTTTTGTAAAGAGCCCTTATAAACAGCTCTTGAAGAAATTAAGCTTGATGAAGTAAGTGGAAAGGTCTTCCTGTGGATGAATAGTTACTTAAAGACAGGAAATTAAGTTGAGGTAAAAATAGTCAGCTTTCACAATGGGAAGAGGTAACTGTTAGAGCCTTCCTTCAGGCACTTTGATTCTGGGATTTTGATATTTAACATATTTGTGAATGAACTGGAAAGGGGATGAAATAAAAGGACACTTAACTATACTTAACTGTGAAAAACATGCAGTAGAACTAGAGAGAGTAGGTGAAGGGGTATATGGAATTGTTTTTACACAAGCAGAGACTGAAGAGCGTAAGACTGCCCTTCCTGGCAAAGAGTCAACCCAAGAGAACATGTTACAGACCTGTAAAGTTAGGAAGAGAAAAAGTTATGAGGGAAATATCACTCGTTGTTGCCCATAGCACAAAAATTAGAAAATTGTCAGATTGAACACTTAAATAAAAGGAAGTTTTAATTTATTTTTTCACATGACTAATTAATTTTTTAGATTTCATAAATTGTTGGAGGATGTTTTAAAATTCAAAATCTATATACAAGGGTTGGAAAAGGTTGAGACAATTTTAGGAAGGGCTGCCTGTTGGGTGATATTAAACATGATGATCTAGAGCAAACATACTACTCAGAAAAGTCTCATAACTAACTGCTAATGAAAATAAATATTTTGGGGTGGCTGTTCTTGTATCACACTTAAAAGGGACTTAGGTTTAAAACTTAAAAGAAACTTAGGTTTAAAAGGAACTTAGGTTCCTTTTAGATTGTGTTTGCATGTATTTCTCCCTGCAGGAGTAATTCAGAGTCTCAGCACTGCTGCAGTGTACAGAAGTTGTCAAGTTACCTCAGCTTTCCACTGGTTGGAACTACTACACAATGCAAACAAGAGTTTTAAAAATTGTTTAAGCCTATGTAAGTAGTTGTTCCTGTCATGATTGCTGTGTAGTATTGTTGATACTTTCCGTTGCATAGTACTGGAGTAGTCCCTGCTTATTACATGAATGCCAGATTCCACTGAAGGAACATACATTTAAGGAACTAACAAAATCGTAGATGGCAATAATGTCACATACAACGCAATGATTTTTACAGTTGGCTTTTCCAGACCCTGAAATATGTAATATTTTTCAGAAGGATTAAAATAGCAGTATCTTCTTTCTTTTATCTGCCCCCACCCCTCTTATCTTTTAGATACAAACTTAAGACCTGAACAAAAGTCTCAGACTATAAGGAATATGCCTATGGATATGAACTTTTTAGGGTCAAGTCTTACTTTAGTAGGGGAAAAGGCAGAAACTACTGCATTGGTGGACAAAATGGGAATTTGGTGTGGATTAAGAAAAAGCGTTTCCTTTGGCTTAGGGTAATTACAATGCGATAAGTAAATATGAAGAATTGCTACTCTTGATCACGATGAGAATATGAGAATATGCTTCCAATGTGCCAGTCTCCACACAGTGCAGAGCATTCTCTCCTGCTCTGTGGTTTGCACGATGGCTGATAAGGGAGGTGATGCTGCCGTCTCATCTTGGGGGTATTTGTAAAGAGAAACAATTCCGTTAGGTTTTGCTGAAATTTAACCTATGCCCTGCTATGGTGCAAGGGTGGTAAGAGAAATGATGTGCCCACCCCAGCTCTTCTATTGCACTTGAGCAGGTGTTGTGAGCTCTTATTGAGTAAGAGCAGCCACAAAAAGCAAGGCTTTACAAACTTGTGACTGGAATTCTGACATAGTACTTATGTGACCCAGGACTCCGTGGCTTCGGGTGGTTGTGGATAAATACTAAGCCGGAATTTAGTTTTTTATATTCAGATTGTATTCTGATGTATGGTAACATGTGAGTGCTGGGACTCTGTTAATGAGTTTCAACAAGTGAAAATTAATTGTTACATTTTATTTTCCTTGCCCAGGCAAAAGGTGAAGGCAATTTTTATGTTGGAAAATTGCAATTTAATCTTAAAAAAAACCCCAACAACAAAAAAACACTGCAACCAGCCAACCAAAGACAAAAAAGCAAATCCCCACCATCACCCCACACGCCCCCCGCCAAAAAAACCTCCAACCACTAAAAAACCCAACATAAAGCCCCAAACCAAACCCTTAGGAGAATGTGCTCCAGACAGGATTTTTTTATTGTGTGCTTAGCATCGCTAGCCATAAAATACTTCTCCCTGTGGATCTTTACAGCAGTGTGAAGTTGCCTAGGGTACTCTTGATGTTTTTGCAGTCATGCCTGCAGTTTCTGCCCATGAGCTTATCTGCTGTGTTTAAAGCAAAGATGCAACCGTGGCTTTCATGCAATAATTACTGAGTGCCATAATGTTTCCTTAGAAGGCTACTGAAATTTATGGCGTGAGCTGGGCTAATGCTAGCATAGATGCCAGCATGTCAAGAGGCAGCTTAAGCACATGCCCACCAGGCTGTCCTGAAAGCTCTCAGGCTTCCAGAATTTGGGCGCATTTGTGAAAGTTCTCTAGTATAGTATAGTAAGGCAGGGTAGGGGAATACTATTGAAAGGCTTAATTTTCTTGGTATGAAGGATACAAAAGAACTGGAAATACAAGGTGTAGTTTGCTAGGTTTTTCTCTCCTCAAATATTCCAGGTTTTATGCTTTAAAACAGAAACATGCGGTCAATTTTGTGTGTCATTAGAATTAGGGATTATAAGGTTGAGGTTTATTTTATGTTGCTGATTGCAAAAATATTTGAAATTAAATCCTATGTTCTTCCTTTCATATTGTCTCTCACCTTTCTAGGTAAATGAAAGTAAAAGTGTTCAACCTTCAGTCAGTAAAGGCTGAATGGGGAAAGGGAACAGATTGCAGTGAGCAAACGTAACACCTTGCTATTAAATCACTTGATTTTGAGAGTAGGAATATCTATTGCTAGTTTAACAGGGTTCATTGGTTTGAAAATGATTACTGTATTCTAAACCATCTCTAATTAATTGAAACTTGAATCTGTCATAGCTTTTTTTTAGATTATTATTAAAATGGCATTGCATTTGTGTTAAAACATCTGTCATTTTGTCATGTGTATGAATGCTTTTTCCTAATGGTCAGCTTGTCACAGTTAATTAATCTTTAGACGTATGAACAGTCATAAAGCAGTGTGCCTTTGAAATGTATGTTTCTAAACACCCATAACTTCAAACTCTGAAGAGACAATGCACTCACTAGATATTTGTACTACAAAGCAGACTGTAAACTGCCTTCATTAGCTTCAGGCTGGGGGAGCATGCAGTTTTCTGTGTAAAACACTTCTTGCATTTACTTTCCAGTTTGCTGAATGCATGTAGCTGGTTTCAATTCCTTAGTTTTTAATCAGAATGTATAATTGCATGAATCGATTTCCGGGCTTTAAGGTTCTTTCCTGAGCTCCAGAAAAAAAATAGTCAATGCTGACTAGCATTTTATTTTTGCATGCCTCAGTTTCGCATGCCCTATTTGACATCAGATAGCCCTGGCAGTCCTCTAAAAACAAAAGGAGTGCATTAGATGGACATCAGGTTGTCCCCTCGACCGCTGACCATCTGTAACAATTTGGAAATACTATGAATTTACTCTAGAATCTGTTTAGATTAATTGGAAGGGTATGGCAACTTAAAAAATTTGGACTTGTACCCAGACCAGACAGAGAAATCTGACATTAGGTTTTTCATTCAGACTTTTATCTTGGTTTTAAGTTCTTGATGTTCCACACAAAAATCAGTATAATGCTGACGATATATATGGGACTCATCTCGCAAGGCTGCAAATGAGCTCTAAGATATGCTGGACCCCCTTGATCCTTGTTTATTTTAAGGGAATCTGAAGGATATTCAGAATCCTGCAGGAGATATGTCATTCCCCTATTGGATTGGGCTCTATGCTATAAAAGAAGATGAACCCAATAGAATAAGTCCATTAATAAGAAATGATAGCAGATGCTATAGCAAGTGTCTTAGTTGCCTGATATTTTTGCAAGAGGCTTTTTCTACCAAAGGTAATTTGTGATGTCCTATACTCTATTCATCCTCTTCTAGATAAGGTGATTTCCATTTCACAAGAATTAATGCTTTAGCATATAGGAACTAGATTTTATTAAAACTCTCATTATGGTGTTCTGAAGAATAGGTAATTTCAGGGCGATCAGAAGCTAGCGGTAAATGTATGTCTAATGAATTCTATTCACTTTCCAAAAAACATAGCAACTTACATGTCTTAAATTCTAAGATGATTCTCCTTTTTTTCAGTATAATAGTCCCAGTAGACTTTTAAAAATATTAATAGGGATGGAAGAATTACACAAGGGGTGAGGGCTTGAATAACTGATCTAAGCTGCTGACAAGATGGTCTTTGGGTAGATAGGTAGCATTTTCTTTTGTAAGAGTATTCTAAATTCCAGTAGACAATATTTCATTGATCTCCATATTTTTGGGAAGAATGAGTAGCTAGTGCCTCCTAAGCCACCTTCTCTCATTTTATAACCTAGTAGTCTTCTGAGTTTGGGATTCTGTATGGGCACCTGACACAGAGTAGGGGATACAGATACCATTCATAAGATGAGGGAAATGCTTAGGAGAGCTATATAATCTGTAGCATCTTCTCCCAGAGGTGAGGGAGAGTATGCTTTCAAAGTAAGGGAGTCACTAGGAGAGTAAGTAAAGTAGGCCTGCATGACATGGGAGATGGGCATCTGAGGTGGTGTGGAATCAAAAAGCCTGCATGCCAACAGACCTTTTTCTAGCAGGTTTTGCTATTAGGTGACTTGGGAGAGTTGTGGCTGAAGGGCTGATCTTTGGGTCTTTCACAAGAGGTCCTTTCAGTCTCAAGAAGTTTAGAGAAAAAGAAGTAAAGACATCATACAGAAAATGTGGTGAAATCTATCAGTGGCCAAATATGGGGGTGTTCCTGAGGCCATAACTCTGTGTGGAGCTGCTGTTTCCCAGCATCTGTCCAGCATTTTACAGTCTTTTCATGTAATACAGCTATCCCTTTCTCTGAATCAAGCATTCAGCCTCCAGCCTGACTGCTGTATAGGAGATCCATGACAAAATTACAGAACACGTGTAGCTAGTTTTATGAATCAAGCTCTAAGCTCTCTTAGAGCTCCATGTACACCCTAACAAGCAATAATACTAAATGTCTTGGATATGAAAACAGAGTAAACAAACATTAACAAAATGGAGTCCTGCTCTGATAAGTACATGGTACATTACATTTGGAAAATGAGACTCTCAGGACCAGATTCTCCACATCTGATTTAGACCAGCTCCAGCCTCATTAACTAACATGAATTTACACAAGTTCTGTAAAAATCTGAATCTAAAGTTATGGATTTCTTCCCTCGTTAGGGATGATTTGCAAACCATGTTTCTTTTATTTCCTTATGGGAGTTTTATTCGCATGTGGGATCATGGTGCAGGATTCTGGCTTGGCCTTGAGAAAAGTGAAGAATCTGCAGCTTGCCCAGACCAGATTTAGTCCGCAGTCAAGGAAGCTCATCAGCAGCATGATGACTGAGAAAAAAGTAGCTAGCTGGTAAATAACTGGGAGATCCTCAGGCTGTCTTTTGAACGCTGATTTTGAACGGTTACATCATAAATGCAGGTTTTCTTATAGGCAGTGAAGGTTCTTTGAAATCAGGATTTACAATAAGCAAACTAAATTGTTCTGACTCTGCAGAGGTAAAGTATTAATAAGGCCCATATGATCACTATTAGATGTAGCTATAGGTTGTCCTGTAGGCTGCCCAAAATCTCAACAATTATTTTTTTGTATGTTGTGGTTTGTTGTTAGCTGTGAACTATAGAGTACCTGGCAAGATTCTTAACACACAAAAGCATGACACAGTCTATAATTAATGTATGTGTGAATGCATCTCTACTCATCTAGCACCATTCAGGCTTGCATGTGTACTTGGCAAATGGAGGTTTGTGCATTAAGCAATATATGTATCATAGAAACAGTCAGATTGGGAGCTTCCTCTGCAGGTCAAATGGTCAAACCTGCTCAGTGCAGGGCTGCTGCAAAGGCTAGAACAGGTTGCAGAGAGTCTTGTTCATTAAAGTTTTGAGTATCTACAAGAACAGATGTTCCTCACAACCCTGGACAATGGGATCTAGGGCTTAACTACTTTTCGTAAGTATGCCTTTGTCATGGTTTAAGCCCAGCCAGTAACTCAGAACCCTGCAGCCACTTGCTCACTCCCTGCTTTCTTCCTCACCCCGCTCCCAGAGGGGATGGGAAGGAGAATGGGAAGAATGTAGCTCCCATGGGTTGAGATAAGAACAGTCCAGTAACTAAGGTATAACACAAACCACTACTGGTACCACCAATAATAGTAATGATAAGGGAAATAACAAGGGAAGAGAATGTAACTGTTCACCACTCACCGACCGATACCCAGCCTGACCCAAGCAGTGATCTAGCTCTTCTGAGTAACTGCCCCCAGTTTATATACTGAGCATGACGTGCTGTGGTATGGAATACCTCTTTGGCTAGTTTGGCTCAGGTGTCCTGTCTCTGCTTCCTCCCGGCTTCCCCTGCCCCCTGGCAGAGCATGAGACTCATGAAGTCCTTGGTCAGAGTAAACATTACTGAGCAGCAACTAAAAACATCAGTGTTATCAGCGCTGTTCCCAGGCTGAAAGTCAAAAACGCAGCACTGCACCAGCTACTAAGAAGGAGAAAAATGACTGCTACTGCTGAACCCAGGACAGCCTTCTTGAGCTGGGGGTAGTAACGGTCTTAAATTTAAACCTAAATATTTTAGGACATTTTGCAGCTTCTATCACAGTATCACAGTATCACAGTATGTTAGAGATTGGAAGGGACCTCAAAAGATCATCTAGTCCAATCCCCCTGCCAGAGCAGGAACACCTAGATAAGGTTACACAGGAATGTGTCCAGGCAGGTTTTGAATGTCTCCAGAGAAGGAGACTCCACAACCCCCCTGGGCAGCCTGTTCCAGTGTTCTGTCACCCTCACTGAGAAGAAGTTTCTTCTCAAGTTTAAGTGGAACCTCTTGTGTTCCAGTTTATACCCATTACCCCTTGTCCTATCATTGTTTGCCACTGAGAAGAGCCTGGCTCCATCCTCATGACACTCCCCCTTTATATATTTATATACACTAATAAGGTCCCTCTGCAGTCTCCTCTTCTCCAAACTATAGAGACCCAGCTCCCTCAGCCTTTCCTCATAAGGGAGATGCTCCACTCCCTTAATCATCTTAGTTGCCCTGCGCTGGACTCTCTCCAGCAGGTCCCTGTTGACATTAACTGATCTTTGAATTCATTTATTGTGAGTTTCGGTAAGGAACGCGTAAGACTGACATATTTTTTTTTTAGTTGTCATGCAGAGATTGAGGGGGAAAAGCCCAATTATTTGACAAAAATTTCAAACTAAAATTGGAGGTGACTTCAGAACAAATATCCTTGTTCTGGGTCCTCTTGAACTTGAAGCTGGAGAGCATGACTTTGAAACTTACTTTGCTCAAGCCTATGCCTGCAAGAAATAAGCAAGGGGAGGAGTAAATCTAGTATGGTATATGATATTTCAGCTTGTGTCAATGTTGCGGCTTGTGAGTGGCTAAACAGTTTTGTGCTGCAAAAATGTTGAGCAGTATGTTGTGTACTGCAATATATTGCAGATCTTAAAAACAAGTGATACACAACTACAAAAAAACTCAACTGCCGTCCTTATGTTTTTGTCTTTGCATGGGATTTAGAGGGAACAGACCTATGATTAAATCAGCTGCTGATCTGAACAGCTGGAAAGGATAAAACCATGCAAAAATAATGATTTCTCTTGCTAAAATAATGTTTCCCTGTTATGATACATTTTAAGTGTTACGTATATAACTCATTAAGTTGACTATTTCTCTCCAAGAAAAGTGGAGAAGGGCTTGTGTTGCACCTTTTATTTTTATTATCTCAGGGATATCGTGGCTGCCAGCTTTGTCCTGCAGTGTAATTTGGAGGCTCTTCTTAATCTCATTAACTGATCACAGTCTCCTGGGCACATTCTGTGAGTTCATCTCACTTTTGATTCTGGAAATTCCTTTGAGATATTGAAATGATAAAGTGCTCTGGCCTATTCTTTTCAGAACTTTATATACTACCATCTGCCACCATGCTTTCTTAAAGTAGCTAACAGTTGCATTTTTTGCAAGTACGTCTTTCTTAATTGACTGCAGTTCTGCGCAAATCCAGATTCTGACAGAGTTTTCTGTGCTTCCTGTTGAAGGACAAGTTGTCTTTAGCAGAACTGTATACAAATAATTACAACACAGAGGCCTTTCACCCCTTTTTTCCTTCCTTTAGAGATATCAAGAAATACGCTCCCTGAAAGTGATCTCCTGAGGTCTGTGTGAATCTGAGGAAATTGCATGAAAGATTATGATGATTTGGAGGAAGTATTACATTAGCTGTGTCTCTTTTTCTGCCCTTCTCTCTAGCACAGCACATCCTATTGAAGCTAATTTGATAGAATAATCCTCTGTCCTAGAAAACAACTCTATCTTGGGAAATTAACACGGAACAGTTGGTCTAGTGGAAGCTGTTACATCCTCAGATGGGTTTTCCTTAGTTCTGGTAATCTTCGGAAAAAAGCTAGAAACAGCAAAGATAAGATTTTTCTCAGTTGTTTCATAAGTACTTAGAATTTTGAGTTATGAAAGAATCCCGCTAAAAATGCTTTTGTTCATGTGATGTTTCTGTAATAGGATCAAATAATCCAGTATTTCAGAGACTTCACTAGAGGAAATTCCCAGAAGTGCAACCTTTGAGCATCCCATAAACTGCTGATTTTGCTTCTAGTTTCCTGTTATGAATTCTCTAGCATTTTTAAAGTGTATATAGCTCTTTTTGTGTAGGGGTTTTGGCTTTGTTTTTAAGAATCACATATATTGAATTTGGAGTTCAACTCTTAACTTTAAAAAAAAGAAAAAATCAGCTTAGGTTTTAACAAAGCAGAGGTTCTCTCACAATTGGGTTAAAAACATTTTGACAACCCAGGCTGGGATTCGAGGTTATTGTAAAATCTGGAACTGTGCAAGTTTTGACGAGGTTTGATAGTTTGATAAGAACACTCTAAGCACTTCTGAAGTTGCCCACACTTTATATATTTGACACAAAGGATTTTTTTTTATAAGCGGTATTTTCCAAATCTCAGCTATGTGTTGAGAGATTAATGAGAATTTTCATCTTTGTTGCTGGCATATTTGTTTGCCAGAAGTACGCTGGTTTTCCTTATTAGCAAAATATTACTGATACTCCTATTAAAACAAAAAAAAAAACCACTAGGTGAAAACACCTAGTTACACAGAAGAGTAACTGTTGGTAACAGTATGCTGATGCTATCCTTTTGTCTCTGTCCTAGTTGGATATGGAGGGAAGATTCCCTGTTAGTTATCCTGAAAGAGCTTCCTTTCTCTGCTGTTTTTTCCTGGTATCTCTGGGGAAATGAGAGTATTGTTAGTGTAGTGGAAGCCATATAACATGTATACATTCTATGTAGTGGAGGTGTTTCCTGGGTACAACATCTGACTGAAAACTAAGCAGCTGTCACAACCTCTTTAGTTTTCCCTGTGCCAAGCTTCTCTCCGTGTAGGAGAGACTATGAACAACTTCCCTTCTGAGAAACAAACTTCAGTGAAGATTTTAAGTGTTAATCTACCAATTTATTCAAGAGTGTTGTAGTTCCAAACCCTCACAAAGCAAACCATCTGTGGGTGCTGCTGGTTTCTGGGCAGACTTGGATGGTTGTTTGGCAGCTGTGGCAGTGACATTAGCCCTTGGCTGACAGTGCTGGGTCCAGAACTCCAGCCTTGAGGGTTGGTATGTGTGAAAGCTGTTGAGTAGAAGGATGTAGAACTAGTCACTGTGGCCAGATTACTTCAGTGGCTCATATTCATCACTGTAGAAATGAGGCAGGCTCAAGCTCCGGTAAGGAGTACATGTGTACAGTACACTGGCACTGAATATCAAACAGGTTTCTTACGTAATGTGGCAGACTTCTTGTCACTTTGTTCCTGGTGTGACATCAGGTCAGCTACGTGTATATGTTTGAAGAGTGGTGCCAAATATGAGACTGGGGGGACAGTGAGGCAGAAGGGTAACGGGAAGTGCATGTTAAGGAATCTGGGCTGATTGAAGGTACATACTGGAGGGTGCTGAGTTTCTTTTTGTCTCTGCAATATTCCAACAAGGCAAATTTTATGATGCCCTGAGCGAGATTCAAGGGCAGCACAGCATGAGCAAGCAACAAACGGGCTTTGAAAGATACCTGGGCACTGTAATAGGATAGTGTAGGCACAATTTGTTAAAATCCTCATATATTCCCGTATGTGTATCAGGAAGAGGGAAGGAAGAGTACCTAACAGGAAAGAAATCTGAATCTGGAAGCTTTTAAGAAGTCAACTGAAGCCTCATAAAATAGGCTTAGTGTAATTTACCTGCCAATAAAACTTCTGAAGTATGTCTTTCCCAGTCTTGTAGTTAGTCCTGATCTCTACAACTTCATTAAATCTTTCAAGAAAACTTAGGCTTTTGTGGAGAGGTCATTTTGGAATTAAGATGGAAAATTCTTGCTCAAAGAAACCTACATAGAAAGACCTTTTCCTCCTAAGTTTCCTATTAAAAAAAATTCAGAATCATCTACAGTTTGGGTAGAAAATAGTCTCCAGAATGACCATGTTGCTGCTTTTATAAGATCCAAACTTACTATAGCTAGAGGAGATTGACTACAGAAAATGTTGTTAGTTTTTCAGTTTGGTGCTTCTGGATAGCTTGTTTGACTACTTTTGGTATTTTTTTTTATTGGTCCATCCATGTTTTACTGTCAGGGTCTTTCTGACTGATAGCATTACAAGAAGGAAATTATTTTGAGGGCAAACTGAGGTGGGTAGTACTGTGACGGAAAGGGAAAGATTCTGACTGCAAAAATTAAGTCACACAAACTAGCTGAAGGACTCTGGGAGCTGTCACAATACTTTCAAGGCATAGTTTGACCAGATATCAAATTTTATTGTGTTCCTTTCTAACTTATTTAGAATTTTTTTTTAGTATTAGTATGAATTAGTTAATTAATTAGTATTAGAAGTTCCCTGTAATAAGCCCTAAGGGAAGCTTCCCTTGGGGTGTATTTCTGCCCACTGTAATACTTTCACAGTGCAAGTGTAGATGCATGATTGCAATCTTCATTTATGACAGGATTCCATTGTTTTAGCTTTAATGAAACTACATTACAACTATTTGACAATATTAGGGCTCATTTAAAAAATGTATTGATGATTAAGTGGCAAATACCACTGTGTCTTTGGGAAATCTGTCTGCAGTGGTTACTGTTTCCATTGCCTTTAGCACATTCATCAAAGGGATAACAAACAGATAATTTTTTGAATTTTAATGGAAAAATTGTAGTGCAGTCATATGGCATTAAAATTCAAAGGTCTGTAAATAACGAATTTTTTCCGTGATGGTTACTGTTTCCCTATCTTTAGGAAAAATAGCATCTATATGTTGTACTTTGTTGCTAACAACATACTTTAATATTTATGAACTGCCAGTTTTCTATAAACAAAGAAATTTGGTAGTTGTCACTGTAATGGCTTGTTATTTATATGCTTCTAAATTTTACAGAAGCAGAATACTATTAGTATATCAAATCTGAACTAACCAGAAACATCCTCTTTCACTATTACATTGAACACACTAACTTGAAAGCTACGGAAGTGCTGTCATATGGCCTGTCACAGGAAATGGTCCACAAGCCTTGGCTCAAGAGAGTCTATTGGGACTACGCGTGTATATGCAGGACATCAGCCTGCAGGCAGGAAACAAATTAAAGAACCAAGGCTTTCTGTTCCAGCATGATTTCTTATCTCAGAATGAATGGAGTCATTGTGGCAATAACTAGATTACCGGGTTAGAAGATGGGTCTCACTGCAGTCATGTAGCCCCATTTTCTAAGAGGAGTTAGTGTTTGGATTTTATGTATACTGCTGGTGTTTTGAGAGGCCTCTGAACATGCTATAAAAAGACTTTGATTCACTTCCTCTCGAGCTGAGTGTGTTTGGACACTGCGACATTAATACATACAAGTATTTGTGATTTTCTAAGTCACTTCCAAACCTTTTAAATCTATGAATGTCCTAGGCATGAGCACTTGTTCTGAAACTTCAGTTCACCTCTGAGAATTAAGATTTATTTGATTCAACAAAATGGAATCTGAGGGGTGTAAAGTGAACCTTCAACATTTATAGAGAGAGTATTTTAGCTGTCTCAAGGTGGTTTTGTTTTTGTTTGGTTAAATTACCAAAAGACTTGTAGAAGCTCTTCATTGTTTCACAATGGTATCTGTGTGTATGTTGCTATGTGCCCTTTTTGGAACTTGCCTGAGTGATAATAAATATATATGCTCTCTACATGAACTGTTCCATCACTTTACTCAAGAAATGTCCAATTCAATGTTCTAATCATTTTTGCCTCTGGACGAACAGCTGAATCATTGACTCTGTTCTTTTTGTAGATGAAGAAAGATGTAGTGTTGCTTCTAATGTACAAAACGTTGACATGTACTGTCTATTTTGTTACTGAATAGCTTGCTTCTCTTCCTCTCCATCTTTCTAAATGTAGCTCCTTTGCTGCCACTTAAAAGGATGCTTTTACAAAATATGAATTGTTCAAATGAGAGCTTCTGAATTATGTTCTGCAGGGCCTAATTTTTAGATGTCTGACATGTGAAAAAGAATCCAGTCTTTAGGAGGGGGCGTTTAAATCACCTGAAAAAGGGTGCAGGAAACAGAGAGGAAGAAGGCATTTCTGAAAGACAATGCAAAGAAGCTCACATGTGGATGTTATGAGGCATCTAGACTAAATAGAAACCACTGTGATGGCTTCTGTCTTTATCTTCACTCTGTCTTAATCTTCATTCTCTTCCAAAGTCCAGCTGCCTGCCAGCTGCCCCAAGAAAGGTGCTTTGCTTTCTACAGACTAGAATAATCTGTTGCGAGCAGGTTCCTGCCAGTCACTTTTGGTCCAAAGAGTTGAGAAAAAGTGTCATTTTTAAGCTTTTAGACAGGAATTGAAAATCTACACCGAGGTGCCTGACTGTATTTTTAGATACCTAAAAAGCTGTGCAATTCTGACACTTAGTACCACATTTTAAAACCAAAACTTCAAAAAGGCATTTCTGACCATTATGCTATTGGCTTAACTATAGACAGATAAATAAGGGTTCATAAGGTCTGAAATGTAGATCTTAGAAACAGAAAACCATTTAAAGCTGTCAAGACAATAGGTTTAATTTTCATTTTTTGCCATATTTACCTATGTGATAAAAATATATTTACCTTAAAAACCTGTGAAGAACAGTCCACATTGTGCAAACAGTTGCATTCTCTTTGAGAATGAAGAAAATGTCCATTTGCTTCTATTTCCTCCATAGTTGCATGACCTTTATGTATTTGGTAAATTAGCTTTCATACTAGTTTGCAATGCATTAGAATATGAATAATTTGAATTATGATGCAGAGTGTCTATGCCAATGAACTTGGGTATTCTATAATTCATGCCAAAATTTGATTTCTAGGGCTTTGGCCACCAAACTGATGTCTGGCCAAATTGTTGTATTTTGCAGAGCAGTTTTTTAAACATAGGTTGCCATATGTATTCAGTGATTCTTCTTTTAAATACTGCTTTAAGACTAAAGAAGCAAACCAGGAATGGAAGAGATGAGAAACCAACCAACCAACCAAACCAAACCCAAAAAAAGGAGGAAGAAATGCAAACAAATACAGGGACTGTCCCATATACGTGCAGTGAAATGTATATACAGTGAAATATATATGCAGTGAAAATTCAGGTCATCACTAGCTGAACCAGTGAAGATTGCATCTGTGTAAAGCATAAAGTTGCTGTGTGGTTTGTACGTGCCACTTGATTTTGGTGCAGGTCTACATCTGTGTCAGGTCTACACCTGACATCTGTTGGAGAGATGGTACAGCCCAGCACAAGTAATCCAGGAGGTTCCTCAATTGTGTGGAAGACAACTTCCTTCTGCAAGTAATAGAGTAGCTGACAAGGAGAGAGGCGATGCTTGACCTCGTGCTCACCAACAGGGAAGGGCTCGTTGGAAATGTGACGCTCCAGGGCAGCCTTGGAT
Organism: Psittacula echo; assembly: GCF_963264785.1. NCBI lineage: Eukaryota > Metazoa > Chordata > Aves > Psittaciformes > Psittacidae > Psittacula > Psittacula echo. The sequence continues at coordinate 48,448,765 of NC_137735.1, read as the reverse complement.
GCAGTGATCACGAGATGGTAGAATTCGAGATCCTCAGGACAGTGAGAAGAGCGTGCAGCAAGCTCACTGCCCTGGACTTCAAGAGAGCAGACTTTGGCCTCTTCAGGAACCTGCTTAGTAAGGTTCCATGGGATACAGCCCTAGAGGGCAGAGGGGCCCAAGACTGTTGGTTGTTATTCAAGGATCACCTGCTACAAGCTCAGGAGTGTTGCATCCCAACTAGAAGGAAATGCAGCAGGAGGGCCAGGAGACCTCCTTGGATGGATAAGGAGCTGCTCAGGAAAATTCAAAGGAAAAAAGAGGCTTATAGAAGGTGGAAGCAGGGACAGGCAGCCTGGGAAGAATACAGGGATGTTGTCTGGGAAGCTAGGGACCAGGTTAGGAAAGCTAAGGCCCAGTTAGAATTAAACTTGACTAGGGATGTTAAGGATAACAGGAAGGGACTCTATAGGTATGTAGCGAATAAAAGACAGACTAAGGACAACGTAAGCCCCCTCCAGAAGATATCAGGAGAACTGGCTACCCTGGATTTGGAGAAGGCTGAGGTTCTTAATGACTTCTTTGCCTCAGTCGTCACTGGCAAAGGCTCTGACTGCACCACGCAAGTCTTGGAAGGCAGACACAAGGGACTGTGAGAATGAAGACCTTGGGCCCACTGTAGGAGAGGATCTGGTTCGAGAGCATCTTAAAAACCTGAATGTGCACAAGTCCATGGGACCTGGTGAAATCCATCTGCGGGTCCTGAAGGAGCTGGCGAATGAAGTTCCTAAGCCACTGTTCATCATATTTGAAAAATCATGGCAGTCAGGAGAAGTTCCTGATGACTGGAAAAAGGGAAATATAACCCCCATTTTCAAGAAGGGGAAAATGCATGAGCCAGGGAATTAACAGACCAGTCAGTCTCACCTCTGTGCCTGGCAAAATCTTGGAGCAGATTCTCCTGGAAGGCATGCTAAGGCACATGAAAAACAAGGAGGTGGTTGGTGACAGCCAGCATGGCTTCACTAAGGGGAAATCCTGCCTGACCAATTTGGTGGCCTTCTATAATGGGGCTACGGAACTGACGGACAAGGGCAGAGCAGTTGACATGATCTACCAGGACTTGTTCAAAGCCTTCGACACTGTCCCACATGACATCCTTGTCTCTAAATTGGAGAGACATCAATTTGATGAGTGGACCACGCAGTGGATAAAGAACTGGCTGGATGGCCACATGTAAAGAGTTGTGGTCAATGGCTCAATGTCCGACTGGAGACCAGTAACGAGCGGTGTCCCTCAGGGATCAGTGTTGGGACTGGTCTTGTTCAACATCTTTGTCGATGACATGGACAGCGGGATTGAGTGCACCCTCAGCAAGTTTGCTGATGACACCAAGCTGTGTGGTTCAGTTGATACGCCGGAGGGAAGGGATGCCATCCAGAGGGACCTGGACAAGCTTGTGAGGTGGGCTGATGCCAACCTTATGAAGTTTAACCATGACAAGTGCAAGGTCCTACACCTGAGTCAGAGCAATCCCAGGCACAGGTGCAGGTTGGGCAGAGAAGAGATTCAGAGCAGCCCTGCAGAGAAGGACTCGGGGGTGTTGGTCGATGTGAAAATGAGCATGAGCCGGCTTCAGTGTGCGCTCGCAACCCAGAAAGCCAACCGTATCCTGGGCTGCATCAAGAGGTGCGTGACCAGCAGGTTGAAGGAGGTGATCCTGCCCCTCTACTCTGATCTCATGAGACCTCACTTGGAGTATTGTGTGCAGTTCTGGTGTCCTCAACATAAAAAGGACATGGAACTGTTGGAACAAGTGCAGAGGAGGGCCACGAGGATGATCAGGGGACTGGAGCACCTCCCATATGAAGACAGGCTGAGAAAGTTGGGGCTGTTCAGCCTGGAGAAGAGAAGGCTGCGTGGAGACCTCATAGCAGCCTTCCAGTATCTGAAAGGGGGCTATAGGGATGCTGGGGATGGACTATTCATTAGGGACTGTAGTGATAGGATAAGGGGTAATGGGTTCAAACTTAAACAGGGGAAGTTTAGATTGGATATAAGGAAGAAGTTCTTTACTGTGAGGGTGGTGAGGCACTGGAATGGGTTGCCCAGGGAGGTTGTGAATGCTCTATCCCTGGTGGTGTTCAAGGCGAGGTTGGATGAGGCCTTGGGTGACATGGTTTAGTGTGAGGTGTCCCTGCCCATGGCAGGGGGGTTGGAACTAGATGATCTTAAGGTCCTTTCCAACCCTAACTATTCTATGATTCTACTCTTTGTATGTGAGCTCCTACTCAGACATGGGTACCTCATCCATAGTTCTCAGTGCATTCAGTCTGAAACTGTCATTCAATGGCTTTTAGGAAATTTTGAACGAGTTTCAATGAGTCAAAGGCAGAGTCAATAGTTGTTCAGATGCCAGAGGTTCTTGCGATGTATAATCATTCCTCTGATACGCTTCTAGAAAGGAAGCCTTGGTGAATGACAAGCATTCAGTATACTTTGAGATGCAACTTCTACTAGAAGTGCTAAAACAGAGGAAACGGCTGAAGTGGGAGGCTGTAGAGTAGGTGTTTTGGTAATATTAGCAGTAAACACTACCATCAGCTTTGATGGAATTACTTAAAAGAATTAAATTTTTCTCCTCCCCTAGCATGGAATAACCAGGTTTGTGCACAGCTTTGGTGTGCTGAGCACCAGTGGTGGTCATGACTTTGATGCAGATTAGTTAACTGAGTGGTTCTGAATCCTTTCATTAAGCAGCAGTGACTATAATCCTTTTGAATGAAGGTGGCTTTCATGTATTGGAATGAAGAATTGTCCAAATATACTTACATGGAGGTGTCCTGTATTTTTTGCTTGGCTCTGTATAAGGAAATTAGATCTGGCCAAAACTGCACTGTGTATTTTTCAGTAGAGTGAAGTAAAATATTTCACAGAAATTGCTAGATACTGATGGATTTGCCCACACACTTAAAAATGTGGATTGAAGTACTAGAATCTTAGATGTGAGGTGTACTCCTTAGGGTCTTGTCAGCATTGGAAGTTCTTATGCTGCCACACTTGTCAGTGGACCACAGCTATGTCTCTTACGAGGCAGCGAATCCTGGAGTTCCCACAAGTATCCCCTAAGAGATGAGCAACAGGCAAGGACACTGTGTTAGTTTATGGGAGATATAGTCCCATGGGAAGAAATGAATTTTTTTTAAATAATCAAAACACATTTTTTTTCTATCTTAAAAAGGATTAATGTAATTCTAAAAATACTTTTTTATAAGTTTTTTTTCTTAAATGTTTTGTTATTTAATACTTCAGATATAAATTTCTTGTTTTCTGTGTTATCTTAAAACAAAGCTGTCGTGGTTTAAGCCAGTCGGCAAGTCAGCCACACAGTTTCTACTTCCCCCCTTTCTTCCTCCCGCTCCTGGAGGGATGGGAAGGAGAATCGAAAGAATGCAACTCCCATGGGTTGAGATAAGAACAGTTTAATAACTAAGGTATAACACAAATCACTACTGCTACCACCAATAATAATAATGATAAGGGAAATAACAAGGGAAGAGAATACAACTGCTCACCGACCAGTACCTCGCCTCCACCCCGCTGTGATCCAGCCCTTCCGGGTAACTCTCCGTTACATCCTGGGCATGCCTGGGCATGACGTGCTGTGGTATGGAATACCTTTTTGGTTAGTTTGGGTCAGGTGTCCTGTGTCTGCTTCCTCCCAGCTTTCCCTTCTCCCTGGCAGAGCTTGAGACTCACAAAGTCCTTGGTCAGAGTAAACATTCTGACCAGCAACTGAAAACATTTGTTTTATCAGCGCTGTTCCCAGGCTGAAAGTCAAAAACACAGTGCTGCATCAGCTACTAAGAAGGAGAAAAAATAACTGCTACTGCTGAACCAGGACAAAAGCTTGAAACAAACCCTTGTTCCCTGTGTGTTGCTGTTGCTGGTTTTTTGTTTGTTGGGTTTTTTTTCTTTAGGAATAAAAAAATAAATGTCAGTTACAACCTATTTCACTTCTCACTAATCACATTTTCTGACAGCAAAATGTTCAGCTGGGTTACTTCTAATCAGTCTGGCACTGTCATCTGTTAAAGCATCCCAGACTGTAATGGAGAGTCCCAAAACTGTAGTCTCTAGAGATATCTCTACAGTTTTTCTTTTCTAATGTAATCCAAATATTCAGTAAAAATTAAAGTTGATGGTCTTTGTTTGGTTTGGTTTCTTCTCTTTATGATCAGCTTTTACTTACCTGTATCCATAGAGCTGGATTCATATATCAGCTCTAAACCTCTTTAAACTATGAATCAGAGTTTTGATCAAGCTGCAAACATAAAGAGGCAGAAGTGTAAAGTATTTCATTCAGTTGTTTGTGGCTTTTTTTTAATAACAGGAGCACAACATTTCAGAATAATAGTCTCATTATTAGTGTCAGCTAGTAACCTAATACTGAACAGCCCTTACAGACATTTTAATTCAAAAATTAAGATCAGAGAAAGGAAAAAGCAGAAGTTACCATAGGCAGGAAGAAGAGCTACTGAACTTCATGGATCTTAAAGGGAATGAATTCAAACTTTCAAAGAATTCTGTTTTGTAATAGCAGTAGGGGCTTCTGTATCAATTCTTTTTAAAGCTGGATGGGAACAGACTGCACCATCAGCTTAGCCAGAGGCCCTTAACTATCCTTGATCTTTATTTGCCAGAGGCTCCTAATCATCCTTGATCTTTTTTTGACAGATAAATGGCCCATACCTTGGTTCTTAAGCTTTGTTTCAAACTTTGAGAGAAGGGGGGAAAGTACAGCATGCTCTCTACTTTGCCTAATACACATATAAGACGCTTTGATCTAGTGAAAATATATAGTGTCAAACAAATCTCTGGAAGGACCTTCATAAAGAGAGCTGACCTGACTATGCATTGTCCTAAATTTCGCTAATAAAAAATACCTCTGTACCAGCACTGAGCAGTGCTGTCAGCTGGGCTGAGCCCGGCCTCCCTGCAGAGGCAGCACTCCAAACCTGTGTAAAATGGCTCTTTTCTATTTATTCCTGCATCTGCAGGATGCCTTTGAATTTTGGCTAGATATAATCAGCTCACTTTTTATGTGATTTATGTCAAGCAAGTAGTCAGATACTGGTTGTCTTACCTCTACTTCGGTGCTGGGGCTGAAGATGGGCACTTGTTCTTTTCCAGACTCATTCTTTTCAGCCTCAGACAGGAAAGGTGTAGCTGGCGTGCATCCTGACACTCATTTCTCTGTACGTGTGACCTGTTCCATTGTGCATGTTTGTTGTGTAAAGGGAAAATAAGTATTATAGCTCCCTTTTCATGCCTAGGTCTTTTAAAATATGGAAATTCCTTTCAGCTCAGTGTGAGGGATCTGACAGTGCCTTGCTTGAAGAAGGCTGGAGCCGGCTGTGAGGCTCCCACAATGAGCAATGACTTCTGTGAGTTTAGTGGTACTGTAATTCTTGCAGGTTCCTTGTTAGTCTCCTTTATACCTGTAACAGAGCTAAAGTATTAGTCACAGAAACAATGCTGTCTAGCTTGTGGTTTGTTTTTTGCCAGCTCCTGTTTCTTTTTCTTCATTTTTTAAATTTTTTTTCTTTATTATGTGTCTCAGTTGATCTTTTTCACAAAGGCCCAGCTCTATCTAAAAGCTGCTGCTGCTCCTGCTAAGAAAATATGATTTTTCCACTTTAAAACACAGGAAAATAATGGGGGTGGGAGGGGTGAAGTAGGGAGTGTAGGGGTGAAGGGGATGGGGGAAATGGCTTACAGTTTCATAACTGCAGGCTTCCCAAATGCCAAAGCTTAGCATCTTCTCTTTGAAGTCTGAGTCATGGCTGACATTCTTCAGTAGAACGTCTATTGCCTCTAGTAGAAAGCTGCAGCATTTGCTTTGATTTGGATACAATTTTCTTCCTTTAGATTAGTACCTAGAAATAAATTCTAAAGACCAGTTAAAAATCGTGTTGGGTGGAAAATAGTTTTAATAACCACTTTTGACTGCAAGTTAAGACATTGTGCCGTTCTAATGCACAATGACATTGTTGCTTTAGAAGAGATGCCTTACTTAAGGGTATTGAAACCTTTTCACTGTGTATGAGATAGCATCTGATTCTGTAAAGTTAGTTTGTTGTAATTAATTTGAATAAGCTTAGTTTTAATTCTGGTATAGCAGTACAGAAGGGGTATTATATTTTAGGGATCTGTGTATTTTTAATGTTACCTTAAAGAATCATAATGTGAGGTTTTGCTGATGTAGTGGTAGAGCATGAAACCTCCTAGGTTTGTTTGTGTATTTTGCATGGTGGTGAGAGACGCTACTCTTAATGTGCTGGAGTTAGCCATGGATCAAGAGCACTAAGATGCATAAGATTCAAGCTATCCCAAATCCTCCCTCACAACTTCATTGGAACATTTCACTTGCCTCCCTCTATGCCCTTGAATAACTGAAAACTTACTGTTTTCACTGTAAGTCCCTGCTCAGAAAAGGAGATGCCAACAGAGCAATGTTACCATTATTTCTGTTTGGGAGAGACAGACATTTTTTCTCTGAGAAAGAAGCCATGAAACCTCTTGATCTGAAGACCAGGGATTTCCTTTTAAAATAAGTGTTCTTGTAGATGGTATCTAGCAACTGAAAGGGAAAAAAAGCCAAGGATCCATATAGTGTGTTCAACATATATGTAGCAGCTGTGTATGTAGGTGGAAGTGGTTGCAGGTTTGCTGTGATTTATGCCAAGGGCTTCATAAAGCCAAGATGCATCTGATAACATTTCTCCACATGTTTAGGAAGAGATTTCAGCAATTGTTGTGTGAACTGAAGTAAACTTTATTAGGTTTTTTGCCTACCACTGAGACACATTGATCAGATGAGGAAACACTTTCCAGAGAAGTGTGATGGGGAGATTCTTGTGTGTGCTCTCAGTATTTCCAGATACAAATCCCAAAGGCAAGGCCTTCTATTCCTTTGTGGTAAGTTAGAACAGAATTCATCTGTGGCTTTTGGAACAAGTTTATATAAACTGAAACCTGCCATTTATGGCCTCTCCATCTGATATTCTCCACAATACGGTGGAAAATATAAAAGCATTTAAGTGCTCTTTGGGGTTTTATGCTGCTGTGCCAATTTATTTTTTGTGGGTGTTTGGTTTTGTATGCTATATGGTTAAGTTGTATGAAATATATGACTAGGTTATGTATTCAAATCTCTTTGTCTTTGCTGAGGGAGTGCTTAGCCTCTGGTTTGATTGTGTAACCAAACATGTATTTTTTGAAATTCTAAATGTAGTGATATTAAGAAGTATTCTGAAATGAGAGTCTTACGCTTGGGGTAAAGCTTAAGTCTCTAGGAAGAAACCTGAGTTTCCAAGAACTAGTTTTCTCCTGTTTTTTCTCCTAGTTTTCCTGTAAAACTGTGTCAAACCTTTGAAAATTAGGTCTTAAAGATCCATAGATGTGATATAAGTATGAATGCCTGAAAAGCTTCTGATTAACAGAGAAAACAGATTTCAGTTAAGTTTAGGTGTTCATCTTGAACATCGCTTTACTTGGGCTTTGGTGCTTGGTAGGGCTGTCCTAATACAAAGCCGTTGGTAATAAGGGTACTAACACAAGCCTTTAAGGTAGGGAAGGAGAGCTTCTGATTGTCCTAGTTATGATTATTTCAGCCTTACTGTGGTGTAAATTAATCCTAAATTGTCAACAAAGAATTGATGCGAACTTGCCATTGCTGGCTTCTTGCTGATTCCCACCCAGAAAAGGCTTTTAGAAAGAGGAGGTAACTGCAGACTAAGCAGTACGATATTTTGTCCAAGCATCACTAGTCTAAACCTCTTTAATCCGTAGAAGTTTCAAAGCTCTTGAGAATAATTCTGGGGTTTAAGTAGGTGGGAGTTTTGTTGGTGGATTGTGTTTTCTGAGTGTTTCTAGTTTGTCTTTTTTTTGAAGGAGGAGAGAAAGGGGAGGGGTCCATGTTTGGGTTTGTTTTGGGAGTTTTCAGAAAGTGTCTTTGAGTTAGGGCTGTTTGTGATTCTTGGCTTCTCATACCCTGAAAGTAGACATAAACTGGCACTGCTTTTGAAGGAGTTCCCAGACAGCCCCTTGTCTGTACATAAGCAAATATCTGTGGGGCTCTGCAAAATACAAGATCTCAGAGTTGATCTGGATTTAAAAGCTAAGATGACAAATATCTAAAGATGTGTATTTACTTCAGGGCAGCTCCCAGGTCCTGCTCATGATCCAGGATGCATGTGCCAGAAGAGAGGCAGCTGCGTATGGGGAGGGAATGCAAAAGGCTGTGAGCGGGCCTTTTGTTGATAGTGTTGACTTAGGCTCACGTAGGCTTTAAGGTGTCTAAAATGTGCATTGAGCTGGAAATTACCTTCCTGGAAGAAAACAGAGGAATTATAGTTATCTAAAATCAGAAGGGTCTAGAATCAGTGAAGATCAAATCATTCAGACTAAAGGTTTTCTTCATCCAAGAAAGCTGAAAAGGTCATGTGGGAGAACAAGCTGAGATTTAAAAGCTTGCATTTTGTGAATCCAGAATGTTACAGTCATGTTTAGATCAGTGCCTGGGTTTTTCTGAGTGCTTATCCTAGTAGAAAAGGTATTCTTTTGAGATGGATTTGGTGTCAATATTTTGAGAACAGTGCAGTTGTCTGTGACAGGCCTGCTGCTAAGCATATAATTGGCAATCCATTTCCTCTCCCTCATCATAAGTACCTCTCTTTTTATGGAATGTAGCAATCAACATCCTTAGAAAGCTTATAAAAAAACCTTTCCAAAACTTCCTGTATAACAAAGCTTATACATTTTCTGCAGAAGGCTTCATGCACTGAGAATGACAAATGGATTAATGTATATTATATATATACATTAATTTATGTATAATAATTAAGTTATATTATATATAACTAAGTAGTTATCTTTCTATTTTTGTTAAATACTAAGTTTGCTAAAAATATGGTTTTAAATTGTTGCAGCATGGTGAATTTGACCTAGATTTGTCAAATTTTGCAGATATTTCCTGTAAGAGAGGAGGTGGTGAGGTGTTTCCATGCTGATACTAGGTACTGTGCTCCAAGTATTCCCTCGCTGATGCCAGGGAAAATATGTCTGTTCGTTTGTGACTCTGCAAATAAGTCAGAGGCAGGTATCATGGAAGCAGCGGCATTACTGACCTGTGCAAACTGTAGTGATCAAGCACATGACTGCTTGACAGATATTCCGGTCAACTCTGACAGAATGATTTTTCTATCTTTTACAGCTCTTTTTTCCCCCCTGTACCCTTGCAAATTCTTTCTCTCTACCACTTTCATCCCCTCCAAAATAAGCCTTTATTCTTTCTCTATTGGTCCTGATTTTGCTGATTTTTATACACACTGGGGACGCCATTGCCCAAGTAATTTCTGCCACCATTAACAGTTCCATTAAAGCTGGTACCCCCATTCTGTTGTTATAACATGTTACTCATTTCTGCCATTTCTCATGTTGTTATCATGCTGGTGTATCCTCAGGTCAGGGTTACCTTTGCATGCATTTTATGTTCTCCTTGATATGAGGAAGCTATGGCAGATTCTTAAATTCCAAATGTATTATAGTATAGTATGTTCGGGGTGGACTACTTATTTGCATCCCTCAGTAGTGACAGTGGGCAGGCTTTGGAGAAAGAACAGAGTGACAATGCTGCCCTTTGTGTATGCAGTGGATCAAACACACAGCAAGAAAACAAGTTCAGTTCTTTCATCTACCTTGAGGGAGTTTGTGCTTGTATCTCTTACTGCTGTGGGAAATGCCCTATCCCAATGCAGTAAGGAACTTGGAATCAGTGGAGACATGCACATTATTCTGCTTCACAGAATCATGTGCTCCCTGGGATCCAGCTGGAATCTAGAAGAAGGAAATATGTAGATATCTACTTTATGTATTTTTCCACACTGGCTGTCAAAAGGAAAATCTGTTATATGCACAATCCTAGGTGTCTCTTGCCAACAGTAATTTTCTACCACTGAAAGATTCTCCCTACAAAAGAGGAAATTCCAGGGGGCCAGATACCAGGAGTTGCAAATTACAAAAATGCAAGGAAGCTGGAATGTGCCCAAGAATCTGGACTCTTTCTAGTATTTGGAAATTCATATATTCCTAGCTGCTGAGACTTGAAAATGGAAACAGCAAAGAGATTTGAAACTCATAGTATGCACTTCAGAACAGTGCAGAAGTGGTAAAGAAACACACAAAGATGAACATGCATTTATGTTCATCTTGAGTGATAGAAGAGAGTGTCAACAAAGTGTAAGTCATTCTCTCTGTGTTTAGTTCTGCTTATTATGTGTGTTTGAAGATAATCAGTTCCAGCATAGATAGAAAGTGAACGTAGACTCTCTTGTTAAATCCAAATTATTTTATTCATAGCTTCAATATAGAAATAGGGAAATGTGAATGTCAATCTCAAAATGCCTATGGCTTAAGAATTACATATGTAGGAATGTGTCGCACAGTTGGGATTATTCACCTTTCCCACTCTGTAACCGTTTATAATCAGTGTTAAGGGAAGGAGGCTGTTCCAGAGGGTGGTTTAGGGCTATTCAGGCGTTTGGGATTATTTCCTAAACTTAACTCGCTGTGCACCCTGGAGGACAAATACCTTCCGAAAGATTAATTTCTTCCCTTTGGTCTCTTCACTTCCAAGTGTCCTAGTTACACTGTTTAAACGTTTCGTGATCAGCACAGCAGAACTCTGAATGCACACTTGTTTTGTGGGTTAATAATTGCACATGTGCTTGAACCACCCGAAACCATAACGAGTTTCAGGAGTTTGGAACTCCAGAAAACAGAGACGAAGCTTAGAATTAAATTTAAAATTAAATTAGCCTTTTTTTTTTCTTTATTTAGCAGTAACAATAATTGATCACTCATGTCTTGTGTAGCCCGTTTGTGCCAAAGAAATGCTGTCAAAATAAATAGGAACAGTAAGCTTCCAGATCTGTTTTCTACTTTCAAGCAAAGCAATTAACGACTCCAGCATAGGTACTTTCACATTGTTCACATTAAGAAATGGTGGAACAAGAGGCTATTAATATATGAGAAAAAGGCTATTGCTGTGAGTGCTTCCTTGGGAGTTGATAAGCAAGACAGAATACTGTGACCGTTGTTTTTTACCAGCCTGGCAGTACTGAAACTCTTGGTATCTCTTAATTTCCTCTGTATACTTAAAGGATAATTAATTCTTTGTAAATATATTTTGTCCTGAAATCTTTTGGCATTAATATAAGAATGTTCTACTGATACACTAAAAAAGCATATTAATTAACGTTATTCCCATCTGGAGGCATGGCTGCTAGATGTTTTCTAAGGCTACTAATATAAAATATGGTTGTTAATGGAAAATAAGACCAGGACAAAATAGATTATCCCTGCCAATCTGTTGAAAGTTCTGAAGTAATTTGTGTCCAGAATTTCTTGGCAGGAAAATCTAGAGGTAATCTCAGCAATGCATCTCTTTGCAGCTGTGGGATGCAGAGTGTAGTGCCAGGTTTCCTAGCTTTCAAATGTTCTTCTTCAGACATTAATTTCTTGGGATATGGACACAAACTGCCATTTCCCATAATGTGTTTGCAGATATGTTCCATCTCCCTATTTATCTGGATAAGGATTGTCTCTGCTGATGGTACTTCAAGTATTTCTTGCATCAATTCTGCTGATCTCAGGGGAAAAATATAGAACCAGTAATGGTAGCTAAGTAAAACAATAGTTTCTATTAGTTTAAAATTATGGAAAGAAAGATCAATAACAACAAACCCCAAACAAACAAACACACACACACCCCCCCCAACAAAACCACCTTCCTATCTCCCAAATAAAAAAAATCCCCCAGACAAATAAAACCAGTCCCAATTTTTCCACAAGACCTAACTAAGCTAATTGATTACTTAAGTGTAAATACTTGGAGTATTAGGTCTGGAGTGCTAGATACTCTCCTGTTGCAGGCTTAGACTGTAACTTAGTTGGAATTATGGTAAGATGTTAATGGCTAAGGTTGCGTTTACCGCAAAAGAAAGGGTTTCTTTTGTAAGTAAGTCTTTGCCACATGTGTTTACCTTAGGTTTCTTACTCATGTAGATCCCACTGCAACCCACCACAGACATTTTCTGCTGTAATAAGTTGCAACAGAAGTGCTACAGGTGTGAAAGCAACGGCTATGGCTGTTGTGTTGGCTTTCAGCCACTGCAGAACTTTAGAGGATTTAAAGTCTCACAAAGTTTTCTCTTTTCTAAACCCATATCCTGTCGATCCTGGCGAGTGTGGAAGTGCATTTAGGAGGCTGCAGCTCCTTGAACTGTTCAAGGGTCCTAACTATTGTCGTTAGAGGCAGGAAGAGAATTCTTTACTTTCTGCCTTTCTCCATTTATCCCTCTTTTTAGATCATAAAGATTTGAGTCCAATAAAGAAAGTGAGTGACTCATGACTATCTCCCTTTCCTAAGCCTCTTAAGAAGAGAGATGTGCGGAAGGAAAAAACTACGTGATACTGTTACGGAATTTTCTACAGCTGAAATAGTAATTCCTTGAACAGCTACACTGTATTTTCTTGGTAGAATCAACTTATTGAATCCTTTTCCTGATTTTCTCTCCCAGCTGAAGTCCATTGCATACAAGTTAGTTGTTACTTTTGAGACCTTCAGAGCATCTGCTTACCTGTCTACTGTACTTCATTTGGTTTTGAGGCATCTGTTGGCTGGTGATGCTAGTCTGTCTTGTCACTTGTTCATTTCTACACAAGCACCTTTCTGCTTTCTTCCAGAGTGTCTCTTATGCTTGGAAGATGCTTCCTATAATTGTCCACAAAGCTACCTTATCATCACATTTCAAATCCTGTCTTAAGTTCTCTGTCAGGATGTCTAAAACCTCAACAGTAATTTTTACTCATAGAACTGAGTGTACTGCTTATTAAATGGAGCAATCAGTTGCCTTACTGATCTTTGAACTCCCTGGTCATATGCTTCTTGTCTTGTAGACTGCAATTCTTAATCGTAAAAGTGGTGTGCAATATCAAGCATGTTTGATTCTCATCAAATAATAAGTATCAAATAAGAATAAGATTCTTCTTGTCTATTAACAGAGTTTTATAGTAGTATGACGGTATAACAAAACTAAAAGTAATCCCAATTTCTACCGTGTTCCTGCTCTGGCTTGGATGCCAGATCCATGCTTTGGAAGCTTAGATGTATCGTGATTTCCATCGAAAGTGTCAAGCCATGTAGCTAGTTAGTTAAGAAAGGGACTTGGTTTATGATAGGTCTTTTAGTCTAATGCTTTCAAAATAGAACAAGGTAATTCATTATGTCATTTGTGGAGTAACTGGGGTTTAAATTGCATAGATGTCACATTCATAGTTACTTTGTGGGCAACAGTATGGATGCTGTCTTTACATCCCTAACTATTTCTGATTTCTTTCTAACTATTTGCCATTTCTTTATATTGATGAATTCTGATGTCTTGTTCAGCCCTACTTTTAGAAATTATAATTCAAAATACACCATTGTTAGTTTCCAAAATCAATAGTATAAAGAATATTCACAGCTAAGACTTGTTTCTTTGTATGTAAGACTTATTTTAGGGTAAGGTAACTAGAATTGGGTAACTACTATATAGACAGCCAACTAAATACTCAGCAAGTTGGTGAATAACTTGTATTTTCTCAAATTCATTACATTAATGTGAGGGTTTTATCCTTGCACTTCCCTTCAAGTTTCATCTTTGTAGTGATAGTGTGGAGATACTTTAACCTCTTCTGCCCAAGTCTTAAACATGGGGCTAGGGAAGTGCAGAGTAATGTATGGCCAACTTTCTAAAGACTGTCTTTTAAATCTCTCTGTATTAGAAACAGCCATGGGAAAATTCCTGAGGATGGGAATTCCAGATAACTGAAATACTGGGACAAGTAATTTTGTCTTTGGGCTGTAGTAAACAGGATATATGATATGATACTATGCTACAGTACCCTTAGCTATTTAGCCAAAACATCCACCAAAGCAGCCTTCACTGTTTGGATAATATTTCATCAGCTTACAGATGAGTAGCACAGCTAAATATATGGTGAAATGGAAGACCAATTAAAACAGATTAATTCAATTTCCATCTATTACCAAACAGCATAGGAAATTAATCTTGTATGTGTTTATTTGCCACCATAAAAAATGTTACTAGTCCCTAAAAAATGCCATTATTCCAATAGTTACTTTTTTTTTTTTTTTAATATATTTGGGAAACAATTTCTTTTTTTACATTTAAACTAAAAAAACAAAAAAAAAAAAAAAAAAAAAGGGAAGGAAATCTTTCTACTTGACCTCTTAAACCATGTCACCTGAAATAGAACAACTACAGGGTTTTTTTTAATTGAAATTTAACAGCTTTAGAAACTGTTAGTTGATATGGCCAAATGAAGTAGTTATTACAATGCTGGAATGTTGTGATATGGCATATGTTAGATACTGATTGACACTATCATGTGTTTGAGTAGATACCATTCCTTACAGCACAGTAAATTCTTCAGGTGCAGAGACCGTTAAATGATAGGGTAGCTGAGTCTCAACAATATTTAGGGAGTATGTAGAAGTAAAGTATGAAATTTGCATGGCTGTTCACTAGTGATTTTCTGGTGTGTATTGAGTGTCCTCTCCCCTGATTATTAACTGAATATTTATGAGGCTCACCAGGGTTGCTTCTGAGTGCAGTCAGGTTTACTGGTGACAGCTAGCCCCTACTTAAAGCACTTATTATTACAACTAACATGCCTTGACTTTCAGATCCTAGGCTAAACGCGTAGGTCTTGCAGTAAGCAGAAAGCATTTAGTATGTTTTGAGATATAATGCCCATAGAAACTCATAAAAGTAGTCATATTGGGGTATTATTTTACATACCAGCAGAGACATTTTTGTGACATGAGACACTGCTAGGACTGCCACTGCAAAGGCAACAGAGTGCCATGCCTTGTGTTGTAGTTGCTTCATGAGTGCTGGCATATATGACCTACTAGCGATATGTGTGCAGTGGAGTTTGTGCTCAACAACTGCAACCTTCTGGTTGCAACTCTTCATTCTCCTTAGATGTCTCTGATAAATTCTGCTCTTCCCTATTACTGAACTCTTTTTCTTATTCACACCCTTCAGGGAACAGAGGAAGGGAACAGATGAGTGAGGAAGAAAGGGAGCCCTTCTTTTCCCTACATTTTAGCATCTGTAGAAGGGAAACCTTCCAGGCTAGGAGAATACCATGAAAAAACATTTTCTGCTCAGGAGAAGGAGATCACTTGTAAGAACTAAATATTTCTTATTTCTTTTTCTTTTTTTTTTTTTTTTAGATTTCAAGGAAGCAATAGTAAAACTGTCAAGCATGCTTCATACTTAAAAAAGAATGTGGGAGGAGGTAGTAACCGAGGGTTTTTTCTGAGCATTTTTTAGATTTGGGTTGGGGCTTTGGTTTGGTAGTTTGTTGGGTGTGTTTTTTGTGTATCACTTTCCTCTTGAAATTCAGATGGAATAAGTAATAGGTAAATTCGGGGCTGGCAAGCTTTGGAATACTGAGGAAAGGGTTTCCCACATACAGTACAGCTGGCAGAACTGCTTCCTGTAGAATAAAAGAGCTTCAGTGTCTTCCATTGCGTATCTCAAAAACTCTAATGAACTCTGTACTAGCGGAACTGGCTAATACAATTTGTGTAGTTAGATTTCTGCTAGCTGACATAGAAATTATCCTCTTGTAATCTTATTCAGTGCAGAAAGGACAGGATTGTCATCAAGTCATATGATACTGTTTGGCCATCTCTCTGCATTTCTTTTTGCTCTTCCTCCCAGTCCCTGTTGTACCAGTATGTGCCAGGAAACATTGCTGATCCATTGGATTACAGTGGTTTTAAAGAAGCATAACTGAATAGATATCTATTAGTATCAGCCGATCCTCATTTGTTCTGTTTTCCTTGCACTGCCATTGCAGCAGAGACTTTTGAATATAATTTTTCTAGCTATCAATTCTTTGTTGAAAAAGGTTCTGTGCCTCAGAGTGGGTCTTAGTCATGTTGGTGACTTAAGCTTTTTGCTTCTTTGACCAAAAGACAAGTGAATCTTAAGATGTTTCCAGGAATAGATTTCCTTCAAATGAGAATTTTCAAAATTGCTTTCCGCTGATACGGGGTTCATGAAGCAATCCAAACAATATTCCCACTAAAAAGCAAGCTCTGAATTCTGCTGTATGAAACAGTAGGTCTGCAGCACTGCAATGAAAAATATTGTTTAGGCTTCTTAATAGCTTTGAATGCATATGGTCAAGGTTAAGCTGTGTGGCAAATGTTTTGTTGGTATGAATTACGAATTCTTCATAGAATCTTGGAATGGTTTGGGTTGGAAGGAACCTTAAGGCTCATCCAGTTCCAACCCCCATGCCACAGGCAGAGACACCTTCCACTAGACCAAGTTGCTCAAAGACGTGTCCAGCCTGGCCTTGAACACTGCCAGGGATGGGGCAGTCACAGCTTCTGTGGGCAACCTGTGCCAGGGCCTCACCAGCCTCACAGTAAAGAATTCATTTCTTATATCTAATCTAAATCTCCTCTCTGTCATCTTAAAGCCATTCTCCCTTGTCATATGACTACATGCCTTTTTAAGAAGTCCCTCTCCAGCTTTCCTGTAAGGCTGCTGTAAGGTCTCCCTGGAGCCTTCTGTCCCTGGAGCCTTCTCTAAGCTGAACAAGCCCAGCTCTCTCAGTCTGACTTCATATGGGAGGTGCTTCAGCCCTCTGATCATCTTTGTGGCCCTCCTCTGAACCCGCTCGTACACGTCCACATCCTTCTTATGTTGGGGTCCCCAAAGCTGAATGCAGTACTCTAGGTAGGGTCTCATAAGAGTGGAGTAGAGGGGGAGAATCACCTCCCTTGACACCTGGCCACACTTATTTTGATGTAGCTCAGGATATGGTTGACTTTCTGGGCTGCAAGTGCACAGTGCTGGGTAATTCTGATATAATTTTCATTGTCATCATGTCTTCCAAGCCAGTCTTCATTCAGTGGTAGGTTGGCCTAAGCCAGCTGCCCACCCAGATGCTCTCTGTCCTCTTCCTTAGCAGTAAAGGGGGAGAAAATAGGGAAAATATTCATTGGTCAAGATAAAGATGGGGAGATCACTTACCAGTTGCTGTCAGAGGCAAAGCAGATTCGACTTGGGCAAGAGTGATTTGATTTATTGCCACTTAAAATAGATGTGGATAGTGAGAAACAAAGACAAAAATTAAAGGAACAGTTCTTCCCCCACTCAATTCCCAGTGCAAGGAATGGGGGATTGCAGTCAGTCCATAACTGTTCTTTTCTGCCACTCTTTACTCTTGCTTTTCCCCTGCTCTGCTGTGTGTCCTTTGCAAGCCATAATTACTGCTAGGAGCCTGCTCCAGTGTGGACTTTCCAAATGCTGCAGCTTGCTCCAGGGAAATATCTATCTGCTCTGGCATGGTGGCTTCCATGGGCTGCAAGGCAATATCTACTCTTAGCACCTGGAGCACCTCCTCCTCCTCCTTCCTCTGACACTGGTGTCCATACTGCTGTTTTATCACTTTGTCACTTCCACCTACTGTTTTATCCCCCCACCCCTCCAATTCCTGTGCTTGTCTGGTATTTTTGCCCTTTCTTTTACATATTTTCACAAGAGGTCCCACCAGCTCGGTTATTGGGCTCAGTTGTGTCCTGCAGTGAGTCTGTTGCAGAGCCATCTGGAACCAGCTGTGTCAGGCATGGGGCAGCCCCTGTTTTTTTCTCATAGAGATTACCCCTGCAGCCCCACCCCATTTCCAAATCCTTGCTATGTACACCCAATACACCAACAGTTAGTCTTCATCTTAAGTTTAAAGGTGAAATCATGCCACTGCTAAAATATATCTGTTATTGAGAATCCTTATACTGAGTATGGATATGCAAATCAGATGTTGCAGCTAGGCTCACTATACAAAGAATGTTTTGTCAGTTCTCCTAAGAGTGGGAGTGGGAGCTATACTGGTTTCATTGGCAGCCCAGGCCTTTAACAGGGATGGAGAAGTTAATGCATGTTTTCTGTCATACAAAAATACCTGCTAGAATAGTCTTTTTTTTTTTTTCATCTTGTCTTACAGATGGCAAGGATGAGTTCATGTAGGAGGCTCCTGGTGGTAGTGAAACTGCAGTTAGACATGATGATCTTACTGAATTCAGGGCAGGTTAAGAAGATTCAGCCCTGACTGATCAGCTTCCATGACTGAACAGGTAAATGTTGTCCAATGTTATTCTGTCAAAATAGTTCAGAATATAAAATCTCTTTTACAATATGTCCAAGCTAACCCAACTATTTCTGGAACAGCCAGGTTGGGAAGTGACTGAAGGTACAGTTGTGCCAACAGATCTGAGAAAGCTATACTTTCCATCAAAGGAGATGGTGGGAAGGAGGTAGAGAAGGTGAGGAGCAGCCTGAGGAAAGCCTGAGGGTGATCAGCATTAAATAACACATCTTGATAGAAGGCGTTAAACATTCAATTACTAGTCATTTCTGGTGAGAAATAGATGAGAGGCAGATGACATTCTGTGATGGAAGATAGTACTCCAGACTACTGGCTGAATTGACAATAAGTAAAACTATGGGCTGTGGTTTAACATTGATTACAGTATTGATAGAATCATAGAATAGTTAGGGTTGGAAAAGACCTTAAGATCATCAAGTTCCAACCCCCCTGCCATGGGCAGGGACACCTCACAGTAAACCATACAAAATAGTTGTCAGATGTTAGTACAGTGTTGGTCAGAAAAATTCTCATTGGAAGACTGTATGC
Source organism: Psittacula echo (assembly GCF_963264785.1). Lineage (NCBI taxonomy): Eukaryota > Metazoa > Chordata > Aves > Psittaciformes > Psittacidae > Psittacula > Psittacula echo. The sequence goes on along the minus strand of NC_137735.1, from coordinate 48,429,937 downwards.
TCTGAGCAATCAAGAATGGGACCCCAGAAAAATCACTTTACAAATAGGATTCATGCTATGAAACTGTGAGCATGTCTAATAGTAAAAACAGAAGGGAAAAGCGAGATAAGAATAAGGAATACTTAGGCTACAGGTAGGCAATGCTTCATTCAGAAAGTGGTATGCTGTCATCATCTGCTAGGGGGAGAGCTCACAGAGCTGCATTTCTCAAGAAAAAGAACAAGTAATGGGGTATTTTGGTGTAGCTGTTGTCTTAGCACTATTCTGCAACTGTCGTCACTGGAAAGTAAGTGAGGTGGAAAACATGAGCAGACCAACCACAGCCACAAAAGACAGTCTGTACTGCTGCTGAGTTGTCCTTGCTCCTTTCCCATGCTGGTGACGTATTCCATTCATCTATCTCCCACTCCAGGTTTTTTCTCGTTTTGGTTCCCCTTTTCCTTCTCTTCATGTTTCTCCTCAGTACTTCTGCCCCCTTTTCCTAAATAGAACTGTTGCTCACCAGTAAGTCAGTGTTGTATAATCTCTAATTGTTGCTTTCACTGTGTCTTTCCTTCTCTACTCTTGCACTGACATTCATAAAGCTTTTGCAAAGATTCAGTTACATATTATGGAACAAGCAGACTGTTTCTTTCATAGTATTTTCTGAAATGTGTGAAGGGAAATAAAGTTAACCTGTGTGTCTGTGTGTTGTCTATAGATTGTTTCTCAATGCACTTTATGGTACAGTGTTTAAAAGGCATGCAGGCTTGCCATTAAGCTTCTGACCATTATCTTTACAGCTCATGTCTGCACCAGCAGAAATAGAGATGTTGCATCACCAATATCCTATACATGGATATTCAGCAGTATGGGAATGTGGGTTTCAGTTCCAAGTATTCTCATTTGCTGCATCAACAAACAAATGTAATTCCTAAAAGAAACACTTCTATGGATGTTGGTATCACAAAAATAGTTGGTTTCACTACTGCAAAAAAGAGTTTAGTACTGATAACTGGTATAATATTGCGCAGTAGGCTCAGACTGAGGCTTTCTTTGGTGGATTCCTGGAGCTAGTGGAACCGCTTATACAAATGTTCATTTAGTGTGCCGCAGTGATGTGGGAGCATTAACCACTTGCTAAGTCCTACATCTGTGGAGGAACAACCCCAGGCACCCATGCTGAGTGCTGACTGGCTCATAGGCAGCTCTGCAGAGAAGGGCCATGAGGTCCTCATAGATGGCAGGCTGGCAGCCAGCAATGGACCTTTGGGGCAAAGGCAACAACAGCATCCTGGGCTGCATTAGGAAGACTCTTGCCAGCAGGTCAAGGGAGGTAGTCTTTACTCGGCACTGGTGAGTCATCCCATCTGGAGTGCTGTGTCCAGTTCTAGGCTCTCCCCAATACAAGAAAAATACAGACTTACAGGAGTGAGTCCAGCAAGAACAATAAAGATGATAAGGGACTGGAGCATCTCTCCTATGAGGAGAGCCTGAGAAAGCTGCAACTGTTTAGCCTGAGGGACAGAAGGCTTGAGGGGATCTCATCAAGATATGTAAATGCTTAATGGGAGGGAATACAGATGAGGGAGCCAGACTCCTCTCTGCGATGCCCAGTGATACAAGTGGCAGTGGGCACAAGAAAACAGTTTTTTACTGTACGGGTGGTTAAACACTGGAACAGGTTGCCCAGAGAGATTGTGAAGTCTCCAGCCTTCTTGATATTCAAAACTCAGCTGGACACCTCCCTGAGCGCCCTGCTCTAGCTGACCCTGCTTGAGCAGTGGGATTGGACTAGACACTCTCAAGAGGTCCCTTCCTACCTAAATGATTCTGTGAATACAAATAGAAGCAATAATTAGCCTGAGTTTTGGGACAAAATCTTTGGGTTAAAATGATGTAGAGGTTCATGGCAGAATAGGTCAGAACATATCTCTGAGCAGCCAGTTTTGTTGCTCTTTGTATACAGTTAATTTAGTAGTCAGTCTTACTTCTTTTATCCTTCATCCCTTATGTCTTTACTGCATTCTGATTTTTGTGCCAGGAAGGAAAAATCCTACTATGAAAAAAATAGTGCTAGAGCTGAACTCCTGCAGTTTAAGAAGGGAAAAAGTAGTGAATGGGGGAAGGGGAAGAATGTCTGGCACAGCTGTTCCCAAGAGCTTTTTCTCACCTTGAGTAGAGCTAATAAATATGACAAAAGTATTAAAGTCTTATTCATCTTTTGATTTTAATGTAAGGTTAAATGTATCTAAATGCAGATGTTTTTATCCAAAGACTTTTATGTTTCAAGATAATTCACTGAACTGTGAATTGCAGAAGGTTTTAAGACTCTTGAACTTAGGCGAAATGCAGAAAATTTCTAATTTCTGAGTTTTTCATCTCGACATCTTGAATTGTTTTTCAAAGAAGAATCATCTTGAAAAAAAAAAAGAAAAAGAAACAAAGGGGGGGGGGCAGGAAGGGGAGAAAATGGAAGCAAACAGAAATTCAAAGAACTTGCCCAAATTCCAAGGGTGCATGAATGGTAAAGCCAAAACCAGAAAACTGATTACCAGACTCCAGTGTGGCTCATTCTATTTGATGAACAGGTTTTCCTGTCCTCTTAGTACTTCACCTGCTTTGTTCCAAAGTAAAGATGAATCTTCTCTGCCCTCACATGCTATGCTCTCAGAGTTAATATTTCTCCTAGGATTCAGCCTCTCAAATATAAAGGACATTCTTGTTCCTGTACCTTTGGTGTGGGGAACCAACCACCTTCTTGCTAACACAATTCAGAGATTAATGTTCCTAAGCTGTTCTGCAGTAGAAAGGTAGAAAGAAGTTTTGTCAGCCTGCTGGTGCTGGAGCTGGGATAATGATGAATATTTAATCTCTTTGGCAATTTTAAATCAATCTCCCTTATTTGGAGGGTTAAATGAGCCTTTTCCTTAATTGTTTTACTTATCCTTTGACCAATTTTTAATATTTGAAGGTCGTCTTTAATAAAAGTGAAGAAAAATTCAAAACAAGTCAATATGAGTAGTAATAAAGAATGCATTTAGAAAATGTTGTCAAAACAATTAGACTTTTATGGGGTTTTTTTAAGGTGCTTTTTCCCCCTAAGCTATTTGATGAAATTGAAATTAAATTGAAAAAAGCCTTGGTGTTACTAAATATCACCTGGGGGTGTTTTTTTTTATTATTAGTATTAATTATTTATTTACCTCATGAAAACAAATTCACACAATTCTATTTAACTTACTGGCAAGAGTCCTGAAAGACTGAGTACTTCAGAGAATGTCAGTCCTGCTGCTTTGCTTGTTCCCTCATTGTTGATTTTTGACTTCTGCAGAATGGTTGTGACACCAAGAATAAGCACATCAATTTATCTGTAAAGGTGGAAGGAATCAGTGACATACTTCATTCCCTTTTTGCCTTTTAGAGCAGGACATGCTTGGCTTTTGCCTTGCCCCTTCAGTGGTCTACTTCTTTCTACAGCCTACCTTTTTCTTTGAAGAACAGGAATGTTGATACCACTGCTATGATAGTTATACACCACAAACACAGTTTCTATGGAGAGAGGGAGTAGCAATAGTAGTTCACTTCTTTTTTTCTTTTTCCTCTTTTTTTTTTTTTTTTCCTCTCTACTGAGTGAAGAGATTTCCGGGGATTGTGAGTCTGGTGTTTGGGAGTTCTGTTTAGAGCAGGCTGGCAGGTTTCCCCTTTTGCTCTTCAGGTTATGTAAGCCTCCTATTCCTTTTGCAGAAGATAGCAACAGTATTGATTTACTGCTCCAAGTGTTTGGGTGTGATTTATGACAAGGAACATACCATGCAGTATTCAGGATGGGGTTTGATATCCTAGGCCAGGCAAAATAAGTGGAACACTTGCAGGGCTGTTTTTATTGATCACTGTACGTATTCATCCAAAATCTGATCCTAGCACTCATTTAGAACTGGAAGAGTGCAAACAGTTATGAAAATCCATTCTATTATCAGACTGCTGCCTTTATTAAAAACACACAGAAAAAGAAGGTTTATGCCCTTTTCTGCTTGATTCTTCATGTGCTCACTTTCTCCTTGGTGCAGTTTTTGTGTGTTCCTATGGCAGGTTGTGGTCCCACTTCTGCTTTCACCTTGGCTGTTTCCAGCTCTTTCCTTTCATTGGTGCATCTCTGAATAAAAGGTGCTGAACACCCTTGGTTGTCCTTGCCACTCCTCCTCTCCTCCCCTTCACATTTCAGCTCAGATCCTGAAAGGCTGGCCACAAGGGAAGAGACAGAATGGAGACTGGAGGAAGAAGGTTAGGGTGGAGGAGAAGGAAGAAAATATATCTTCCTTTGTTTTTTGGCAGTAATGCCGTTTTATGCTGCGTAGTTATGTAGAACTACAGCCTGAGAGTCCAGTTCTTTACTAGGAAAAGCTACAGTATAGAAGAATGGCATCATATTACTTTTGTAGTATAAGATTAAGGTGTACAAAGCCTGATCATACAATCATAGAATCATAGAATAGTTAGGGTTGGAAAGGACCTTAAGATCATCTAGTTCCAACCCCCCTGCCATGGGCAGGGACACCCCACACTAAACCATCCTGTCATTATGTAGTATAGAGTTGGGCAACCTGGGACTTCTTGTATTTGATACACATGGACTATTTCTGTCTGATTGACTCAAAGATGAAATGATGTTCAAAGAATTGTCTTGCATAGTAGAGAGAACAACTGAAATTTCTAGCACAGAAATAGGAAGGAGGGGAATACATGGTTCAAGCTGGCTTAAAGAGATCAATCTAGGCAGGCAAATCCTACTAAGGCTGATATCTGAGCTCTCTTGTTTCATCTTTTTTCTCTCCCATATTTTCACATTCATAGAATCATAGAATAGTTAGGGTTGGAAAGGACCTTAAGATCATCTAGTTCCAACCACCCTGCCACGGGCAGAGACACCTCACACTAAACCAAGGCTCTGTCCAACCTGGCCTTGAACACCACCAGGGATGGAGCATTCACAACTTCCCTGGGCAATGATTCTAGTGCCTCACAATAAAGAACTTCTTCCTTATATCTAATCTAAACTTCCCCTGTTTAAACCCGTTACCTCCTGTCCTGTCACTACAGTCCCTAATGAAGAGTTCCTCCCCAGCATCCTTGTAGGCCCTTTTCAGATACTGGAAGGCTGCTATGAGGTCTCCACGCAGCCTTCTCCAAGCTGAACAGCCCCAACTTTCTCAGTCTGTCTCCATACGGGAGGTGCTCCAGTCCCCTGATCATCCTTGTGGCCCTCATCTGCACTTATTCCAGCAGTTCCATGTCCTTTTTATGTTGAAGACACCAGAACTGTACACAATACTCCAAGTGAGGTCTCACGAGAGCAGATTTTGAATTAGTATTCTAAGCCTTATTAATCATTAGCCTCCATGTGCCAAGATAGTAAATTAAAATCTGTGGGATAATGTTTTGTGTCATCATTTCTATTTTTTAAGGCTGATGCCGCCACAGTATAGGTATGGGATTCTAAGGGTGGAAAAAAGGGAATACAGCATGTTTATGCTCAGACTAAACAGATGTTATGCACTATATCACATTGTCTTGGAGCATCCCCAAACTCTTCCATTAGGTAAGGCATGAGTTACCCTTTCCAAAACCAGGGGGGGAGAAGTTTGTATAACTCCCTCAAAAATCTTGTTGTTTTTTCTTTTTTGTTTGGTTGGTTTGGTTTTGTTTGTTTTTTTTTTCCATTTGAGCTACCTGAAATGTTACAACCTGTTTTTATTCTGTAAGAATTTGTGAGAGGTAGTTGAAAAGCAAGAAATTGTTTGGGTTTTGTTTTGTTTTGTTTTTCCACAGATTTTCCAGCTAGTGTTATGTGGTAGTTTAAGCCCAGTTGGTAGTTCAGTACCACACAGCCGTTTGCTCACTCTCCTGCCTTCCTCGCCCCACTCCTGAAGGGATGGGGAGGAGAATCGAAAGAATGTAATTCTCACGGGTTGAGATAAGAACAGTCCAGTAACTAAGGTATAACACAAATCACTACTGCTACCACCAATAATAATAATGATAAGGGAAGTAACAAGGTAAGAGAATACAGCTGCTCACCACCTGCCGACCGATACCCAGCCTGACCAAACAGTGATCTAACCCTTCCGGGTAACTGCCCCCAGTTTATATACTGGGCATGACGTGCTGTGGTATGGAATACCTCTTTGGCTAGTTTGGCTCAGGTGTCCTGTCTCTGCCTCCTCCCGGCTTCCCCTGCCCCCTGGCAGAGCATGAGACTCATGAAGTCCTTGGTCAGAGTAAACATTACTGAGCAGCAACTAAAAACATTGGTTTTATCAGCGCTGTTCCCAGGCTGAAAGTCAAAAATGCAGCACTGCACCAGCTACTAAGAAGGAGAAAAAATTATTACTACTGCTGAACCCAGGACATGTTACTATTTACTCGGTTATTGTCTTCCTACTGACAGCCTACTGGCAGTGTTTTCTTTCCCCAGCTGCCTTTCTAAGCCTTTCTAATCTTTCCTTGTTGCACCTTTTGGTCTGTCTGATACCCAACACTAGTCCTTAAAGGTACTATCAGTGTTTGCTAATTGTATACACAACTTCATCTAGAATAGTAATATTGAAATTGCATTTCATATGTAACTGGAATCATAAAGGGAAATGTGCTATGGTCTTAACTTCAGTTAAAAGACTTCTGAAAGGCTGTATTGACAACTCTGATATCAAATCTGTGATCTTACATCCTTATAGCAAATGTCAGTTTTGTTTATGTTACCAATTGAGGATGATAGGTCCTAGGACATATTAAAAATGAGGTTCCTAAAAGAAATATCATATTACGGCAGCATGATCAAAATCTATTTTTAAAGAGTGTAATATATCTGAATATTGGGACACAATGTACCCATCAGCTCATACTTTAAAAAAAAAAACCAAAACAAAAAAACCTCACAAAATTAAAACCTTCCAGAAGGCATGAGAGGCATTGGTCATATACATGGCTATGTTTCGGGGGTTTTCTTCTTAAAAATAATAGTTGATTTAAGCAGAGTAGTTAATTTAACTACAGTGTTGAATTACTGATGCACTCAAGTAATAGTACAGATCATGATATGGAGGCAGAAAATTAGAAATAAAAGGAATGTCACATGGACCAAAGGTGACTATTATCATTGTTGATTGCCAAAGAAGTACGAACAGGCTCTTCATGATGTGGAAGCCAAGCAGAAAGAGGCAATCAGAGGGAGTAGTTACGTAAGAGTATTTAGCAGCACATTCAGTTTCCAGAGACAAAATTAGAAGCGCTAGACAGTTCAAAATTTACCTCTGCTTGTCAACTTTCTAGGAGGACCATATTTCAGAGGGTCATTTTAATCAAAATGAAAGGCACATGCTATAAGGACAGCTTTGCTGACAAATAATTAAGATGAATTACTAGCATACACTTGTCCCAGGTGCCTTGTTGATGTCAGTTTGTTGGAGGCACTGGGAGGGCTTAGAGTATATGCTTTGCTCTTCAAAAGCCATTTACAGTCCAAGTTAGCCATTCTAAGTAATTGAAAAGAGCTTAATCCTAGAGCTGTCACTAGGCATTATTTTCAGATTGTCGACACTTTTACATTAAAACAGTTTATATGTAAAAGTTAATAAGGAAACAGGAACTAGAAATGAAGAATATTTCATTATGTAAAACAATCAAATTTTTTGTTAGAACAGCCACATTTTCTGTGTTTGGAAAAGGCAGTGGCATTAAAAAATAGAACCTCTAAGTTGGCTCCACTGATAAGCTTTTATAATATTTATCCAAAATAGTTCTGAATGACTATTCTTTTTTGGACAACAGCTGGTGGACCTTTAGTCTTGCCTGCATACTGTCTAGGTTTTGATGTTTAGTGGCTGCACCTACTGTTTTCCTCCCTCTCATCCCCCCAATTCAAATTTATGTTGACATATTTTTCTCTGAAGGCAGTGAATATTATATTGTAATTAGCTATGGAAGCTGGGATATTTGATAGGTATTAAATGACAAGTTTGCCACTTTTGAATATGATCATCAGTATGCGGCCACTCCTGAGAAAAGATCTCATTGCATCTCCATTTAGGAACAAGAAAAAGGGTCATTGTAGCTGACTTGTGAATGTCTCTGGTGTTTTAACGATTTAACTCTTTACCCAAACGCATGCCATCAGACTTACTCAGTAGATTAGCTATGAGTCAGTATTAGAAACCCCTGCTTTAGAGGAAGACTTCAGATTGGTATGTATGTCTTTTCTTGTACTGTAAATAGCACAGAACAAGAGTAAATATTTCACTTGGAACACAGTAGTTCTCTTCTGTCTTAAAATTGGCCATGTGAAACTTTTCCTCTTGGAGAACGGAGGAAAATTAAAGGTCTGTGCAATCCAAATAGAGTTGCTAAAAGTATATAAGTAAGGACTTAAAAAAAAAGGTACAAATGAGTTTCTAGGAGGATGCAAAAGGAAGAGATTGTGTGTGGGAGGTATGTGGTACTGTACAATCATCTTTATCCTTTGTTTTACATCCATTAAGATGTCTTTTTGCCATGGTATTCTAAGGTTTGTCTGTTAACTTGTTGGAAAAAATGCTGTATCCCTTAGTATTTACACTGGCGGATTCTTGCTCTTTGCCTTCAAATCAGAGCACAAAGGCAAGCAGTGAGAGCATAATTCCAACGGAAATTGTGATGCTGCATGGGCTGGAAAAGGGGCTTAGGGCTCACTGTGGTTGTTGTTAGTTATGTGGAAATGTGTCTGCTGATGAGGGATCAAGGGAAACATTTGACAGATAGGACCCTCCCTTGGAGCATTCTGCTTGCATCTTTCATCCTTATGCAATGAAGTTGCAGTACATGTATTTCTGATTTCCCTTCTAAATAAGAAATGGAAAGTGGTCTGTCAGGAACTGCTGAGTTGTTTCTGATAACTCCAACCCTATGGTAATCATAACTCTGGCACGGTGTTCCTCCATCTGTGTGGAATAAATGAAGATGGGAGGGGGTGGGGGTGGTGATGATAACAATGCTACAACATTCACCGTAAGCAAGATTTCTTTGACATACATAGTGCACTATTGTGGTTAGTTAGTCCTCTCTGTGGTGCAGTGTGGTTAGTGTATCCTGATGCAAGAAATGACTGGCAGGGAGTATTTACCTGCCTTTCCTACTATGGTACCTGAAAATTCTCTGGTGCTGTTCTGGCTGTGCTGTCTGTATTATTGCTAGATTTGTTCATAGCACGTTAATTTTCTACAGGGGACAAACTTCTGTCTTCCTCAGAGATGCACTGGGGATTATGATTCTTCATACAGAAGCTTTTAGCTTCTGTTTGTCTGCCTGTTTCATTCACAGTGGGAACTAATGTTTGTTGCTGTATTGATGATCACCTTTGGAGAAACTGAAGTCCAATAGCACATAGGAGAAAGGAGCACAAAGGGTAATAAATTCTGTTACATTGTTTTATTTCTTGGCAAACAGAAACTTGACTGTTTGCTCCCTTCTTCATTGAGGCTTAACAGAGGACCTTTCTGAAGTTATGGGGAAAGTAAAGTATACCTTGGACAAAGGAAATTGTGGAGAAAGCATTCAGCATGGTGAGAAAGTGATGCTTATACTGCATTTGAGATAGAATGGAATGCAAAGACCAAACATTTGATGATGTGAAAGGCTATGTATGAAGTGCTATTACTGTCACGATGATGACTGAATGCATGTTGAAATTACCTTTACAAGAATAGCAACAGATGGTCTCTGTATCTTCCCCTCCTACTCATCCAGAGCTCTCAAGGCTGCATTCTTAATCAACCAAAAGCAGGCATCCCACACCCATGCCGAGAGGAATAACCTAAGCATGCAAGCTCTGCTTTGAATTAAATGTTAAAGGCATGTACCCTCCATTGTCAGGTAACAAGAATTAACAGTATAATGATTAATTCAGTTATAATTCCGTCCATCTACCCTTATGTCCTGTTATTGAAATTCCAGTGTTGCAAACAAAATTCTCATTAAGTGCTAATGATTAGAATCATATAACTCTTTATAGCATATTGTCAATAAATACATACACACGTTCTTAAGTTGGAATCTTTCTCTATTAAAAATGCACTGCCTTTTAGGGAGTTACTTGAATGTGGAGTGAAAGCAAGTTAGGCTGTAGCAGGACTTACAGCTGTAGTTACTACTCCTTCCATTATTGCAAGTTGTTATTGGCTTGTATGATTGAAATTGCTATAGATAAGCATGCAATAATATTTTCACTGTCACCATGATCACTGACTGAGATAAAAGCTTGGTGTTCTATTTTTGTTCAGGATAGGGAAAAACAAGAAGGGGAAAATGGGGGGAAAGGGCTTCATGTCTTGCAATGATATGCAAGAAAAAAAAACCAATTCCAAGCCTAAAGCAGGCCCACAGATACGTCAGTGATGACACACAGCGCTGAGAGGATTTAGTGTTAAAGGGACGCCTGTTAATTTCATTTGCAAGAGAGAAGAGGAAGCATGCACATTCAGGATACTTGTTGTACCATTTTTTAAATCAAGGCCATCTTTTTCTCGGTGGTAAACGTGAAATGTTTTTAAAGGCCAGACTTAGCATAAAAATCTATTGGTTGCTATGGAGACCACTTACCACACAGGACTGCACTCTGTGTTCAACTCTGTGATTTTCTCTATTCAAAGGTTCGGCATTGTCAAAAAACAAATTAGTTTTTCAGTTGTTTATTGCCAAGTTCATTATGAGGAAGGTAATAAATACTAAGGTATTTTATTTGTGTGTGGATAGGTGCCATATGTGAATTAACCAGGGCACTATTCCTTAAATTTGCTATTTTAAAATAATTATAGCAAAATTGGCTATTGTTAGGAAATAAAACAGATTTTGATAGTTCTGTGTATATGAATATGAAGCAAAGCAGGTAGTTGGAAGTCTGATCCTAACAAAATTACATGGTAATAAGGCTTTTCACACCTACACAGCACTTGGTAATAAAGCACTGAAAGAGAAAGAAAGATTAAGCCCTGCTAGACTTAAACTTTATACCTGAGGTGCATTACTTCTCTCTTTATGAAAGGAAAGGTGAGTTCAGGACCTAGTGCACACTGAATTATTCATGCTGTCTTTTGCATCTCAGCTCTTTAGGGTTGAAGCAGGTAGGGGTTGTTATTAGCAGAACCACAAATCTTAACTGGGTACAGCAGTTCAGTGAAAACCTGTTCAGCTGCTTCTCCTGAAGTGTTTTTATAGTACGTTTTCTGCCAAACTACCTACCCCACCCACCCCAAAAAGAACTCATCCAGGGAGGAGGTACAGAGCATTTCCTCTATTTGAAGCTGAGTGTCATCAACACCTCCTGAGATCTGGGTGAAAGTGACAATTCATTGAAGTATCAAGGGAGGCCCATTTTATTACCTAAAGGTATTTCAAAGACAAATTGCTGTCAGCAAGTCACCTCACTTTTTTTTTTTTTTTGTTTGGTTGGTTTTTTTAAATAACATTTTAGTCTAATTTCTAATTACTTAAGGAATACATGAGTATGTTACCTTTAGTAGTTAAAATTTGTTCCTGTCACCTCCTTGGTACATACTGGAACCTAGTGGGCCAAACTCAGAGCTGCTGCAAGTGACTTTAGAGAAATTCTGGTGCTGCTTTCAATGTGTGGTCTCACTCCCATTATAGGCTAATGATAATACTCTAGCACAGCACAGTCTCAGCTCAGCCCTGAGCTTCCTGTGTGGATTTTGTATATTAAAGTATTCATTTGGCTTCTGGGTAGATTTTGTGTAGTGTAGGTTTTCTTTGGTTATTTTGTAGAACAACTAAATATGTGAAAGGATACCTGAGATACGGTGATTTCTGGTGGTCATTTTTAGAAATTCTGCATTTGTGAGTAATGCAGTAAAGTTTGCTTATTTGCAAATCTAATTTGTTGCCCAACATTTGTGTGCATATGAGTTATTTAGAAGATTCCACTTTTCTAGGCAAACCGGTCTTCTACCAGATAGCAACTGTACAGTGTCAGGCCCTGATAATTAACATGTTGCAAACATGCAATTAAGACAAATCAGATTGAAACACATAAGAAAAATGAAAGCATAATTTAATTCCAGCTATTGTCAGTCTCTTCAAGAATTATTATGCAGTTGGCCTCCTCCTGTGCAGCTCTGTGTTTTAGCGTAGTGTGCACTGTTTCACACTGCATGCAAAGCAACTAGAAAAGAAATGAGTCTTTAGAAAGGAATGCTCCAGTTTAAACAAGCCAGTGGGGGCTACTTACGCAAAACTAACTGGTGACACTATGTTTATAGTAATAGACAATGGTATCTGACTCAAATGGTGCAGAAAACCCATGCTTGATAAGCCTACACTGAAAGCATCCTGTTATTTTTAATAATAGAAAACTTCTTTCCCTTAAAATAAGCTTTTCATTTTTCTTGATAAGCCTACACTGAAAGCATCCTGTTATTTTTAATAATAGAAAACTTCTTTCCCTTAAAATAAGCTTTTCATTTTTCTTTGTAGTCAGGATTTTGCCTGAATTCTCCTGTTAACATCTTGCCTGTGTTTTTTCATTGGTTCCCTCTGGCTTCTCCAGACAACTCAGCAGGAACCTGCTTTTCCTTCTGTGTTCTGCCAGAGTTCATTAGGGTGCCATAGACTGTTAATAAAGCAGAAATTTTCACTGATCACATGGAATAGAGTAATATTGTCTTTAATCAAAAGTAAATATACTAGGAAGCTGTCCCTATCTGCTTCAGCTCTCCTCCTCTACTTCAAAAGCAACTTGACAAGGGGCAGAGTACATACAATACATTGTTTCTAGAACTACTTTTTCAAGTGAATGGAGCACTCTTCAAAGGTGCCATCATGTACACCATGAAAGAAGTAATCCCTCCACTCACAGAATAGGGAGAGACCATTCAAGATTCACATACAAAATTACTAACTTACTAACATGACCTGAACAAGGTATAAAGCAGATTTGGTTTGGTTGTTGTTTTGGTTTGGTTTGGTTTTTTTTCTATTTGTATCTGGAATGCTATCAAAACTTTTACAGGATTCATGAATAGGAATCTGCTTCTTGCCATGTTCTGCAGTTCTCAGTCTCTTTGATGAGCCTGAGTGCTCTCTGAAAAAAAGTGTGGGCTTGGTTTAATACCACTAGCTGTACTCTAGGCTCTGCAGAACATCAGTGTTGTTGGCAACACAGTGACAGGCATTGGAGATGGAAGGTTGATATTTTCAGTACTTTTCAAAATGAAAATCAGCATGTAGTTGAATTTGGATGTTTCACTTGGGTTTCACTGTGTCCATATGTGATCATAACTGCTACTTATGTTGAACATTTTTCCTGAATAGAAGCTAAGCAAGGAATTCATGATTTTGTTTATAGTGCATTATATTTATAATTAATTCTCCTCCTCTTCTGGAAAAGCATAAATGAAAAATGTGATACCATTTTTAGACTAGAACTTGTTTCTAGAAGTTAGTTCAGTGCAGTATTCATAGGCTTTGTAGTGGATTCTGTTTGCAGTAAGTACTAAGAACAAAGGAACTCTTTAAGTTCAAGAGGCAGTGTCTGCTTTCAATAAGAAGTGATAGCTTTTCAGTTAAAAGTTAGACCATCCCAGATTACATTCCTTATTTAAAGTACAGAAATTTGAATGGGTTAAAAAGAGGGGAGATGCTGTGGGAATGAGTTCAAGGTATTTGTAGAAAACAGCCTTCAAATGATCACCTGAAGTGCAATCAGAAAGACTGAGTCTGCAAAGCTTTGTTCTGTTATTGTGGTCTTTACTACTTTCATATAGTAAAAATTGCAGTGATAGAGAAGAAAAGGTTGAGAAATGGGAGCTGAAATTTAATAACAGCCAAAATTCTTTAAAGATTTATTTGATGGACAAGTAATATACCAGCCCAAATAGTTGAATTGTCCAGCCCAGGCTCAAAAGAGCAAATAGAATAAACTGTTCTTCATTCCTTTACCAATCATTAAGTAATCAACTTATTTCATCCAGTTGACCTTTTGTATCATATTTTTTTCTAATTGTTTGATATTTCAAAAGTAAACTGGTCTATCTGGATGAACTGGGTAATATTTTGAGTCTGTAAGACCTTAGCACTTGCTAAACTATTTGTTTAACAATTTTGAAATGCAGCTTTGGACAGGTACATTATTAATAGAGATTAATATATTCTTATATGACAATTATTCCTTAATCTACTTGTGGTTGGTTAGTATGGCAGAATAAACTGCAGGATCTGTGAGAATCTGAAATCAGCCTTGTATCTTTGTGCTGTCATGCAAGCATTTTAATTGCATGACATTTTCAATGAAGCCTCCCAGTGGGCACATTTGTTTGACCCGATATTGGGCAAACAAAACATTGGCATTGCTTGTATAGTGTATCATCCATCCAGAAAAGATGAATCAAAGAAAACATACCCGTAACAAAAATGCCCTCAGCTACTGCAGGAAGATCTTTACTAGTTTCCTGCCTATAGTGGGTGTTTTTAAAAGGAGTCTGTTTCCCTTTCTCAGCCCTTTATACTATCCTTGTGTCCATCAGATTTGGAAGGAGACAGTGTTTGTAGTCACATTCTCAAGGACTCTGAGGACTGTGGTTTTTAGAATACAGGTCCAGGTTGCAACTTTACTAACAGAATAATAAGCACAAAATTTGGCCTGTTTTCCTTCAATCTGTGGTGTTTCTGCATATCCTTACCTTCAGGACCTTCCTGTCTCTAAGATCTCCAGCAGTGTTTATTCTACTTACAACCCAAAGGTTATATGGAAAATGCTAACTGCTACTCTTCTGAGGAACCTGGATTGTGTGGGACTTCTACAAAAGACAGTGTTAATAGTGGAGTAATGGTAAGCCTAAATTTGCAACAAGATGAGAAGAGTGATGGTAAAAAAGAGAATGAAATAACCAGAGTTACTTCTGTGAGACTTCTGCAAGGTTTTTACTCTTTTGGTTGGATTTTGGATCTGAATTTATATCCAGACTGCCCTTGGAAACTGCAGTTCAGCTGTCAAATATAACTGGCAGTTAGCATTAGTTTTGGGAGTAGGTGGAAAAAGAGCCAAAGCTGCATGGCAGAAGAGAGGACAGAAATGGAACTGAGAAAAGCAGGCAAGTGGCCATAATTTATTAAGAACACAGACCTGATTGTACGTATTTGTGATGCTTCTTGCAAAGTTCAGTGGTTTCTCTTTAGTCAAAATTTTGCTACTTTTTCCCCCCCATCCTTTGGGATTTGCTGGAGGGGGGAATTCTTTCCCCAAATAACAGTCCAGAAGTGAGTTCTGGGATACAGAAGTTACTGCAAATGTTGCACCAAAGCTCATAACTTAAGTAAAAAATGGGTACCCTCACTTTTTGAAGACTGGGATTTTGTCTTTTCCAGGTTAAAAGTAAGAAACTCTTTTTCCTGCTTTTTACTGTGGCACTTCTCATCCACAGTACTTTGAGATTAAATGTACGTTCTTATAAAAGTGAGTTTTCATCTCAGACCTCCTGGACAAGGAAATCTTTTGAATGCTTTAAGAATCAAACAAGCTGCATATGCAAAAAGTCTCCCTCTGACCAGCTGCCTTGCTTCCTATGGAACAAAGTGCTAATTTAATTTCTTGAACATCCAAATCAAAACAGAAATAATTTTTTACTATTCTGAAGAGCAATGGGGATACCAAGGTAGGGATCCACTGTCTTCCGTTTTTCTAGTTTCAAGATGCAATAATTTCTAGATAGTTACAATTCACTTAATAAAGGGGGAATAAAGCAAATGTATGTAATCAAAACAATTTATTTTAAAGTGAAAGCAGAAGTAAAACCATCAAGTGCACTCAAAAGGGACAGGCTGAATTTACCAGCTCCTGTGAGCCGTAATTATTGAAATTGATTTGTTTCACTTCAAGAATGTTTGCTTATCATTGATCTAAATTCATACAGTCTCTGACCTCACAATGCCAAAAGACTGAAGATGAAGTTTAGTTACATTTACTTACATTTACTTGTACCACTGGGGCATGTAAAGTACATAAGAAGGAAATATTGAATGTATATTAACAGATTTACATAGAAATTTACATGAACCTTCATTTAGACCATGGCTACTCAAGAAAGGGACTATGTTGTAACCAGCTATTGTTCAGATGCAGTATACTGAACTTTGTGCTGTGGACTCTCTAACACAAAATTGTGTGTACTGTCCAGATCCCAGACCACTGTACAGTACAAGCACACCTTCTCTCTGTTTAAGGTTGGAGATTTTATCATTTCTGTGTCTTGGATTCCTTTTTGTGTCAAATGGCAGTACTTACTTTAGTTGTTATCAGATTTCTAAGCAACTCACAGATGAGAATATCTTTTCCCTGAGAAATGTGTAGGTTTATAAGCTGTTTTGTGTCATAATTCATAGAGAAATCATTTGGATTTGAATATGATATAATAAATGAAAAGAGGGACTATTTCAGGTAGATGTGTCACTCTTGTTAACAACATCTATTACCTTCTTTGTGCCAATGCATTTGGAAGCTTAATATAGTGTGACCTTGAAACTCACAGGCTAAAGAGTACTGTTGTCAGCAGTAGAGAAGAGATGGCACGAGCAAGCACTGGTTGGCACTAAATTGAACAGTATCTGATTGCTTGAAATACTTTTAAAAGAATAAAACCAACATTATTCCCATTCCCAATTGACAAGATACATGCTAGGCTACAGAGGCTCTCCTTTCCCTGCTTGTTATGTCCTCCTTTTGCTTTAGGGCAGTTATATGTCCATTGAAGTAAATGCTACTTTCCAGAAATCACAACACACTGAATAATTCCTCAGTTGAGGCACAGCCAGCTGATTTGTAATGCTGTCTGCTCATACTCATTTCAAATGACTGTTAAGACGGAGCACTGCACACCCACGTCTCCACCGTATTCCTTCAGCAGTACTTAACAAATCGGTTCCCCAGAAATCACTGTTCTCCTCACTGAAGAGTTGCTGCTCCAGTGCTCACGAGAGAAAGCCACAGAAATAGCTGAAATACTGACATTCACTTCAGCAAAGTCTGTTTATAATCGAGAGTATTATAGTGTCCACAGCTCAGATCTCGACTAGGCACCTCTGCTGGTAAAATTTGTCATCACTTCTTTCCACAAGGGAGAGCAACATGGAGCAAGGCTCTGCATATGGACATGCATATGTACATGGCTTTGCACTTGTCTCCATTTAAAAACGAGTTTGAAGGTGGAGAAATGTTTTCTCCTAGTGATGTTTCTGCTCTTTTAGAAACTGTATCTAAACTACTGTGCCAAAAATCTCAATAGTTTTATACAAATGAAGCCTAGCAAATACTGTATCTTCCTGTAATGCGTATGACTAAAGACTAGATGATGATGATGAATTCACTGTGTCAGGAGATGTAATTGTACAACTAGATCTTAAAATAACAGCAAGTATACCTCTAGAAGGAGATGGTAAGAGTAACTGTAATCAATGTAGTGCTTTATAAAAAAGCATATTTGAGTTATAAGAAGTTTGAACTAATTCCTGTGTGTCTACATGTAGGTAGGACTTGTAGCCTGTTGCCATTTTTTTATAGTCCAGAGTGTGTGTTTGGACGTAGGTTTCATATTTTGCAACCACTCTCTCTGAAAGCTGAGGTGGCTGGGGAAGGGGAAAGCAAGCTCAATATGCGACAAGGAAGATTTAGCCTCTGCAGAAATGCTGGATTCTACTGGACAGTGTAATCAATGGGAGGATTTAGGAGAAAGAGCCTATGGAACTCTTTAAAGCACAAAAAGGGACATTTATCTGCATTATGTCCCTTGCTGCAGTTCACATTTTCAGCTGGCTCAGTGTCAATAGCAGCTTATGATTCTGTTAGCTTTACACGAGGAGAAATCATACCTAGATGATAGATGTCACTTGTGGATTTTTCTTTGTCTCTTCGCGTGCACTCAGTCTGCAGTGTATTAGCAGGTTATTCTCCTGTAATATTGAAAGATGCATGGCAAATGTAATAAAGATAGTTGGTAAATAGTATCTATTCAATTTACAAACAGTTCTGAGTAGTTTAGCTTTCTCAGGGCTTTTGCTGATGGCATTAAATTGAGGTGAACAAGTGGGTGGCATGAACTCAATGAAAGAAAAAATAGCCTGATTTTAATGCAGAGGTACAGTGGGATATGTAAGACTGGTATCTCCTAGAATAGCAGATTCTACTCTCCTGTCATGGAATGGTGTGAATTTTCAGGAAACAGTGTTTAGAGGGGACGTTTCTGGTGCTCTGTGCTTTAGTAGGTTGGTCTTTCGTATAAATACCTGGACTAAGTAGATAAGGTTCATAAACATTTGATAAAAATGATGTTTTCTCTATTCACCTTTCCACATCATGCACCTCTGCCCAAGTTTATCTTGAGCAAAGGAACCTGAACTAAAATTATGCTAAAGCACAAGTGCTGTGTCAGTAACATTTCTGTGATGTAAATAGACATCTTCTGAAAGATCAAATAGGATCTAAACAAATATGTTTATTGAAGGTACTGTACCAAGCAACGTAAGTGTAGTGATCACCTAGTCTAGGTCTGCTTGAGGCAACTGGTTGTTAATCACTCATGTCTAGATTTAATTAGAATCATAGAATCATAGAAGCTGTGTGGTTCGGTTGATACACTGGAGGGAAGGGATGCCATCCAGAGGGACCTGGAAATGCATGTGAGGTGGGCTGATGCCAACCTTATGAAGTTTAACCATGCCAAGTGCAAGGTCCTACACCTGGGTTGGAGCAATCCCAGGCACAGCTACAGGTTGGGCAGAGAAGAGATTCAGAGCAGCCCTGCAGAGAAGGACTTGGGGGTGTTGGTCGATGAGAAAATGAACATGAGCCAGCCTCAGTGTGCGCTCGCAGCCCAGAAAGCCAACCGTATCCTGGGCTGCATCAAAAGGAGTGTGACCAGCAGGTCGAAGGAGATGATCCTGCCCCTCTACTCTGCTCTCGTGAGACCTCACTTGCAGTATTGTGTGCAGTTCTGGTGTCCTCAACATAAAAAGGACATGGAACTGTTGGAACAAGTGCAGAGGAGGGCCACGAGGATGATCAGGGGACTGGAGCACCTCCCATATGAAGACAGGTTGAGAAAGTTGAGGCTGTTCAGCCTGGAGAAGAGAAGGCTGTGTGGAGACCTCATAGCAGCCTTCTAGTATCTGAAGGGGGGCTATAGGGATGCTGGGGATGGACTATTCATCAGGGACTGTAGTGACAGGACAAGGGGTAACGGGTTCAAACTTAAACAGGGGAAGTTTAGATTGGATATAAGGAAGAAGTTCTTTACTGTGAGGGTGGTGAGGCACTGGAATGGGTTGCCCAGGGAGGTTGTGAGTGCTCCATTCTTGGCAGTGTTCAAGGCGAGGTTGGATGAGGCCTTGGGTGGCATGGTTTACTGTGAGATGTCCCTGCCCAAGGCAGGGGGTTGGAACTAGATGATCTTAAGGTCCTTTCCAACCCTAACTATTCTATGATTCTATAATATTTCGTCAGGTCCCATGGACTTGTATATGTTTAGGTTTTTAAGATGGTCTTGAACCAGATCCTCTTCTCCTACAGTGGGCCTGGAGTCTTCATTCTCACAGTCCCTGTGTCCACCTTCCAAGACTTGGGTGGTGCAGTCAGAGCCTTTGCCAGTGACGACTGAGGCAAAGAAGTCATTAAGAACCTCAGCCTTCTCCAAATCCAGGGTAGCCAGTTCTCCTGATATCTTCTGGAGGGGGCCTATGTTGTCCTTAGTCTGTCTTTTATTCGCTACGTACCTATAGAATCCCTTCCTGCTATCCTTAACATCCCTAGCCAAGTTTAATTCTAACTGGGCCTTAGCTTTCCTAACCTGGTCCCTAGCTTCCAGGACAACATCCCTGTATTCTTCCCAGGCTGCCTGTCCCTGCTTTCACCTTCTATAAGCCTCTTTTTTCCTTTGAATTTTCCTGAGCAGCTCCTTATCCATCCAAGGAGGTCTCCTGGCCCTCCTGCTGCACTTCCTTCTAGTTGGGATGCAACACTCCTGAGCTTGTAGCATGTGATCCTTGAATAACAACCAACAGTCTTGGGCCCCTCTGCCCTCTAGGGCTGTATCCCATGGAACCTTACTCAGCAGGTTCCTGAAGAGGCCAAAGTCTGCTCTCTTGAAGTCCAGGGCAGTGAGCTTGCTGCACGCTCTTCTCACTGTCCTGAGGATCTCGAATTCTACCATCTTGTGATCACTGCATCCAAGGCTGCCCTGGAGCGTCACATTTCCAACGAGCCCTTCCCTGTTGGTGAGCACGAGGTCAAGCATGGCACCTCTCCTAGTTGGCTCCTTTATTACTTGCAGAAGAAAGTTGTCTTCCACACAATCGAGGAACCTCCTGGATTGCTTGTGCCGGGCCGTACCTTCACTCCAACAGATGTCAGGGTGGTTGAAGTCCCCCATGAGAACAAGGGCCTGTGAGCGTGAGGCTGTTCTTATCTGCCTATAGAGCACTTCATCCACAGATTCCTCTTGATCAGGCAGTCTGTAACAGATCCCCAGAGTAATGTCCCGCATAGCTGTTCTCCCTTTAACCTTGACCCACAAACTCTCTATTGACTGCTCACCCATCCCCAGACAGAGTTCCATACTCTCCAGCCTATCCCTAACATAAATAGCCACTCCCCCTCCACGCCTGCCAGGCCTGTCTTTTCTAAAGAGCCTGTAACCTTCCATTCCGACACTCCAGTCTTAGGAGCCATCCCACCATGTTTCTGTTTTGCCTCCTATATCATACTCCCGTAGTCGTGCACACATCTCTAATTCCTCTTGTATGTTCCCCATGCTACGGGTGTTTGTATAGAGGCATCTGAGCCGAGCTCCAAATGAAGCCGGCTCATTGGCTGAAGCGGCTGGAATATCTCTGCATCGCTCCGAGCGTTTATTGTAGGTGCTGGCAACTGACTGGGTGTGATGGGATGAAACAATGCCCCCCTCCCCCAACACATCTAGTTTAAAGCATCCTTGACCAGTCTGGCAAGCCTCCTACCAAAACCACTGTTCCCTTTGTTGTCAGACCAGCTCCACCAGCCCCCAGTAGACCTGGGCTACTAACTTGGGCCCCATGGTCAAGACACCCAAACCCCTGACTATGACACCATCCTTTTAACCATGTATTAACTTGGCCAATCCTCCTAGCTTTTTTAAGGTCCTCCCCTGTATCCTGGAGAATTGATGAAAAGACAATCTGAGCTCCAGAGCCCCTAACCGCTTCTCCCAGGGCTCTGTAATCCTTCTTAATGTTCTCTGGGCTACTGCTATCTATATCACTAGCACCCACATGGATCACTAGGAGTGGGTAATAGTCAGTGGGACTTACTGCACCAGGCAGCCTCCCTGCAACATCCCTGATCCGAGCCCTTGTAGGCAACACCTCCCGTGAGACTGGGTCAGGCCGACAGATGGGTGCCTCTGTGCCTTTTAAAGTAGAGTCCCCTACTACGATGACCCGACGCTTTTTCCTGGCAGCATCAGTAGTGATCTTCTTTAGCAGTGCATCAGCCGGTTGTTTCTGGTGCGAGTGTGTTTTCTCATCAGCCCCCTGCAGAACTGCAAAGTGGTTCTGGGTGGGGACATCAGATTTAGGAGGAAGCCCCTTGCGCTTCCTCCTTTTTAACTCCTCTTGCACTTGTCCTCTTTCTCCTTTTTTTTTCTTTTTTTTTTTTTGTGCGTGTGGGGTTTTGTTTGTTTTTTTTTTCCTTTGTTTGGTTGTTTTGGTTTGGTTTTTGGGGTTACTGTTTCCCAGCTTCCTTGGTTAAACGGCCTCCTCCTTTCCTCCATGAGCTACAGGGGATGCTTGAGGCCCCTGCACAGTTTGGGCCTGGAGCAAGCATTCCTGCTTCCTCTCAGCTTCCCTGACATCTTGTAGCCTATTAATAGCATCCTGCAGCTCAGCCACCTGCTGCAGGAGGACCTGCACCAGAGGAGCACCGAGTGCAGCCCTGCCCACTGGGCACCGTTCCCTCAGGAGACCAGTGCAGGCACTCTCTACACTCTGAGCATTGCACTGCAGCCTCCCCTCTCATCAGCTCTGTCTGGGTGCCTACGCTGGCCACTGCCAGGGCAGCCAGAGCTGACGGGGCTCTGGTGATACGGCGAGTGCTCACCATCCCGCTCGTGCTGCCTGTGCAAACTGCCTCGACCCGCCCTGTTCCTCGTGCTCCCTAGGGTGGGTTTTTACCCAGTCAGGGCTGGTGCCTCTCCTCCTGGCTCTGCCCCCTGTGAGTCCCTGCTCGCGTCGGCTGAGCTGCCGGCTTCTGGGCAAGCCCTGTGGAGGACTTGAGGCTCCCTCGGTGGCTCTGGCCGCTCTCAGTTGAGGCACGTGGACGCTGAGCTTCCCCCCACTCCAGTGTTGAAGGCATCCTCTCTCGAGCTACTCACCTCAGCAATTGCATTGAGATCTTTCCAGGGACTGTCTGAAATTAACTTTATTTACTATTTTGACTTAAATGAAGAAATCATATGGATAGATTTTAAAAAGTACTTTTAAAAGTTACCAGGGACAATATAGCAATGTGATCTGTGTTTGAAATGTCAAATTTGTTCAGCTTCTTTAGAGAAATTAAGGTGAAGGCTTTGAGGGTGTGACAGAGGACTGTGAATATAGCAAATATCACAGGTACTGGGCTTTGTACCTGAAGAGCAATCTTCTACTCCTTTTCTCTTTCCCCACACAAAAAGAAATACATTGTGAGGGTGACCAAAGACAAGATCAGACCACAACCATCCTATTCAGTGGAGTAGAGTTGCTGTGTCCTCTGTGCACTACCAAGGTTTACTTCACTTTCCATGATGAGCAGTCATCTCAATTCTATAACCTTGTCCTAACAGACTGTTGAGCGGAAAGGGAGTAGGAAGTGAGCTTATGGACTTCCTCCCTGTATTTTGAAAACCACTGGATACTTCAAAGAATGGTTCAGTACTTCTGTCACAGCAATTAAATTTATTCAGAAGCTCAATAATATATGAGAAATTATTAATATAAAAATATTGCCAATAATATATAACAAATACCTGCTTTTGGTGTGACAGAAGTTTTGAGTCTTCAGTTGCTGATCATCATAGCAACAAGAATGTTTGTAGAAGAGTGGCATGCAGGAGGAGTGTGCTGATTTGTAGAGTCCTTGGAAAATACCCCAAGAGTTAAAGTCTCTCTAAAGTTACCCCTACCGTCTCCTTCTAGAGGTAGATTTGCTGCTATTTTAAAATCTAGTTTTGTCTTTATGTTCCCAACCTGTGAAGAGCACAGCTGGGCAACTACTGTGTGCTTTGCCAGCATGCACTGAAAATGTTGGAGCCTTTCTTTGGTTTTGATGCTGTTTCTCAGACTTCAGCTTTCTGCAGCAGTGACTGGCTTCATTGCTGATTCTTATGGAGATGTTGCAGTCTGTTTTGTAATACTGACTTGAAATCGGAGCTGTAATGCAGACCAGACATAGTTTCCCATAAGAAAAAATAAACAAAACAGGTTTTTATTGCCTTCCAGGCAATATTTAAAGAAAAAAAAAATCAGTGTAGCTCTCTAAAGTTATTATAAGATCCATTAAAAATGGCAGCTTTGTTTGAAATGGCCAGAGTGCATCTTCATTACCTCTGCTGTCTGTTGTTCTTAAGTATGACTTTGTTTTCGATCTGATAGAGGTCTTAAGCTTAAACAGACATCAAGAAAATGATTTGTACTCCAATTATGATTTGTTATTATTCAAAGTGTTTATAATCATATCACAGAATGCAAAACCAGAGGTGGCCTACATCTATTGAGTGGCTGCAGAGATCTGCTCCAAGTCCAGGTGTTTCTTTAAGCTCAGTGTGCTGGAAGCTTCTTTGTCCCTACATGTTTTCCCTTCATGTTGTTTTTGCTCCATATCCAAGCACCTGACCTGAGACAACACAATGGGCAGTATCCAGAGAAATCTGGGAGAGCAGCTTTTCCCTCTCTGGACCTCTGAGGTCTAGGCTTCTAGACTTCCCTGTAGATTTTGACTTTGCTTGAACTGTAGAGCAACATACAGAATCTGAGGATAAAGGTGTATTAATCCTTTTAAAAGTGGTTGAAGCTTCATATACCTCAGATGACTTCCTATTTAACTTGCTTAGACTTTGAGAATGGTAAAATTGGTCTAATTCTGGAGTCCAAGAGTCAGTTAAATCAGTCTGTCAATACACGTGATAAAATCTGGTTTATTCATGTACTGAACCTTCCCTGGGCTCTTTTCAATATGTGGCACGGGAAAGGAGCTGACCTGTCACCTGGTATGCATATACCGTAAATGAATGCAGAATCACATTGTCCTCTCAGTTCAGTACGAGGGGGCTTAAACATTTTCCAGTTATACCTGCTTACTGACATTGTTTTCCCCTCTTTTTCAGTGATGGTCCTTAGTTTCTAATGTACCCACTGCACAGATTCCCAGCTGAGTTTGTGGATTTATTTTAGTTTCCATGCTGAATTAGCTGGATCTAGCTGACATGTAGCCAGAAGACACCTGCAAAGATTTTCACTATCTGAACTTCTTGGTCTCTCTGTTGTGACACTTTCTCTCCCATGGTATCCAGATTTTTTCACTTGTGATGATAAAGAGCTTCTGTTCAAGGCTCCAGCTGGTTCCTCTTGTCAGGTTCATAGTATAGGCAACGCACTTAACCCAGCTATTCAACTATTATGTTTGAAAACAGTTTTACTGAATGAAATAACAGCAATGCTTCAACCCTCGATTAGGCCACTATGTTGTAATGTTTCTGCTAATCAGGCTGGTTCCTAGCAGGCTCTCTTGGGCTAGCCTCACTGTGTCTTTTATCTTTTATATTAAATCTAGGACATAGTGTGGTGTCAAGGATGGCTCGTTATAGCCAGGCTTTATCAGGTTTAAGATGTCTTTGTCTTGGTGGTTACAGAGAAATGTGACCAGGGAGAAGCATGTGGAGATTGGTAGTAATCCCCATAGTTAAATAAGGCAGAGAGCAGCTGCTGATCTGGGGTTTTGTGAAATGACTGATGTGTTTTTTCAGCATCTGCTCTCTGGTTTAATCATTGCACCAGATCATGTGTTTGAAATGGTAAACTGAAGCTTTCAGCAACTTGATCCATGTAAACTATAAAGTTCATGCCTGGGTTTTGTTGTGAAACTAGCCCCTTCCTTGTCTG
Organism: Psittacula echo; assembly: GCF_963264785.1. Lineage (NCBI taxonomy): Eukaryota > Metazoa > Chordata > Aves > Psittaciformes > Psittacidae > Psittacula > Psittacula echo. Next base: position 48,404,758 of record NC_137735.1, on the reverse strand, counting down.
CCTTTCTTCTGGGATGTTACTAACTGGAAAAATTGTTTCTGTCAGCTATTACCTCGGCATTAATGAGATGTAAGGATAGGGCCTCAGTGTAATGGGAGATGCTGTTTATTATTGTTGAGAGAGTCTGATATTCTGCTAAGTTCTTCTTGAACAGACTAGTTGTATCCATGCTCATTTTCTCAAAGGGAATGAGAATGATAAGTGGGATTAGAGGGATTCAGGGAACTTTTCTAAAGCCAGCCATTGGCAGTTGAGGCTGTACAGGGAGCAACTCTATATATCCGTGTAAAACACCATTGTGTTGAAGTTGATGACTCTTGTTTCATCTCCTGGCCCCAGCAGTGTAAATGTAGTAGTTTTTCAGATGTTCTTGTGGTTTCTGGGATTTGAGAAGCATTGTCTTTTGGATCCTTTTTGACTCTCAGGAAGAAGTCAGAGCTAAAGACTTACCCGTTCATATTTACTGTTCTGGAATTTCCACTAGCAGGTCTTAGTGGATCAATATACTGTGCTAGGATTTTCTTTTCTTCATTCTACCAGAGACCTTATCTCTGAAATGAACAGGTTTAGGATCTTGTCCCTGGCAATTATATCACTGGCTTCTGTGCCCATAGTGACTGAGGAGGGTTTTTTTTCCCGCTTCTGTTATAAGCATCCAAGACATTTGTGTCACACAAGATCAGGGGAAAAGATTGTATTGGGAGGGATCTCTGGAAGTCTCTAGTCACAGGAGTAACTGCAAGTAATTTTATCAAATATACAAGCCTGAGAGATACGTGGGCACAACTTAACAACAACAGCAAATGTTAAAGGCAAAGGAAAATAACCCCTGTGTGTATGCATACACATCTGCATGTGTAATCAGCTAAATGGCTCACCTCCAAGGTGAGAAATTTTGATGAGCAAATAGATTTTCCCTAACCCACATCTTTGCTGCTTGCACAGTCCTGACTATAAATAGTCCTTTCTGTGAATGGCTTCTGAAACCCTGGAAGGAGGAGGAGGGTCTTGAAAAAGGGAAGGAAGTTCCTTTAGAAAATATCAAGAGACAAAGCTAGAAGTCCAGATACTTGGACACAACAGGTATTTACACTGCTGCCTGAACTTACAGACCTACTCTGTTATGTGTGTCCATTTGTTCATGTGTATGCCTGCATCTGTCACACATTTCATTCAGAGAATGCGTGAAGAAGTATTTGTAGACCTTGTAAAAATCAAACAAACCAACCCCACACAGACTCAAAGAGGAATGCAGATTGGTATGGACCTCTGAAATTCTCAAACCTCTCTGGGCAACCTATTCCAATGCTCAGCCACCCTCACAATGAAGTTCTTCCTTGTGTTCAGGTAGAACTTTCTGTGGTTTAGTTTATGCCCATTGCCTCTCATCCTGTCACTTGGCACTGCTGAGAAGGGTCTGCCCCATCCTCTGGACAGCCTTCATTCAGATGCTTATGCACTTTGATCAGATATCCCCTGCTCTGTCTCTAGGCTGGATAGGCCTCTCATACTGGTGAGCCCAGTACTGGACACACTACTCCAGGTAAGTCCTCACCAGGGCTAAGTAGAAAGGGAGGGTTATCTCCCCCAACCTGCTGGCAATATTCCTCCTAATGCAGCCCAGGGTATTGCTGGCTTTGGCCCCAAGGGCACGTTGCTAGCTCACGGACAGCTTATTTCCACCAGGATTCCCAGGTCGCCCCTCCACAGAACTACTTTCCAGCAGGTCAACCCCTAACCAGTACTGGTGCATGGGGTTACTCCTTCCCATGTGCAGGACCCTGAACTTGCCTTTGTTGAATTTCAGAAGGTTCCTCTTCTCCGATCTCTTCAGTCTGTCTAGATCTTTCTGAATGACAGTACAGCATTCTGGGGTATCAACCACTCCTTCCAGTTTTGTATCACCAAACTTGCTGAGAAGGGATTTTATCCCTTCATCCAAGTCATTGATGAATACGTGGAACAGTACGGGACCCTTGGGGGGCACTGCTAGTTAAACATCTGCAACTAGACTCTGTGCCGCTGATCACAAGTCTCTGACACATGCCATTCAGCCAGTTCTCAATCCACCTCACTGTCCACTTGTCCACTTCCTGAGCTTGCCTATGAAGATGTCAAGGGGGAGACAAGTGTCGAAAGCTTTGCTCAAGTCCAGGTAGACAATGGCTACTGCTCTCCCCTCGATATCCAGCCAGTTGTCCCATTGTAGAAGGCAATCAGGTTGATTAAGCATAATTTCCCTTTGGTGAATCCATGCTGACTATTCCTGATGACCATTTTGTTTTCCGTGTACTTAGAGATGGTCTCCAGGATGAGCTATTCCATCACCTTTCCTCACCTCCAGGGACAGAGGTAAGGCTGGCTGGCCTGTAGTTTTCCTGGGTCCTCCTTCTTGCCCTTACTAAAGACTGGGGTGACACTGTCTTTCATCCAGTCCTCAGGCACCTCTGCTGTTCTCCACGACCTTTCAAAGATGATCAGGAGTGGCCTAGCAGTGATGTCTGCCAGCTCCCTCAGCACTCACAGGTACATCGCTTCAGGGCCTGTGGGGTTATGGGTTTTCTGTAAAGAATTTCAGTTTAGGAAAATTGTTTCATCTTTGGAGCTGTTGCAGAATTCTGCCTTTTTTTTTTTTGTTTGTTTGGTTTTTTTTTTGTTTTTTTGTTTTGTTTTGTTTTTGTTTTTTTTTTTTTGTTGGACCTGTTTAAAAAGAAAATCTGCAGGGATAATCTTGCTTGATGACTGATTATTTGTTTACTAATAATCTTCTAATTTCCTTTCATCATCTAATTCCCTCCTGGTTAAATTTTCAAAGCCTCATCTACGAGGATCTTCTAGAAACCCCACTATCTCTTAATTACAGTTTATCTTTGAATCCCTACAAAACAGCTGTAAAAGTAACATCTATTGAATGTACTGATGTTTTGGGGATTTTTTTGAGTTTATGTTTTGATAGTACCTCCTAGATTTACTTAGGATTTGAAAAGTTAGCTTCAGATATTTGTGCAATTTACCATCACAGTTACTTGAAGAGACAAGACAGCTTACTGTAACTTCAGTAAGATATCATTTAAGATTTTTCTCTCTGTTATTTCCTTATTTACAAATTTATTAAATAACTTGTGAATTTACTTAACTACATGACAGGAATTCCAGTAGTTGCATATCAGGCATAGTCACTGCTTGTAGGCAAAGCCTTTCTCCAGGGAAGCCTAAAGATGCTTTCAAAGAAAGACAATCAGAAATGGGGCTTTTTGTATGCTAGGTTACTTTAGGTTTACGTTTGCTGTCTCTAGCTAACATATCTAGGTATTCATTCATGTTGTGGAAAGCTTTTTTGGTACCCATCAGTTTATTGCTGTATATGGAGTTAATTTCCTGCAAACAAACACTGTTTCATCATTCTGATATAGATATAAGGGATAGAGAGTAATAAACCTTTTTCTGGACCTTAGGGATTAATACAGGCAATTCTATTGGAAATCGGTCTTTACTAAAGAATGACCTGGCTAACATTGTGTGATTCAGAAAATGCAGCTCTCCCTTGCAGGAAATGCTAGTTTCATTTTAATCTGATTTGGTTTTATCATTTATTGTTTCTGTTCTGATTTAAAACTTTTTGTAGGCAAACCCCAAGAAAGCCCCCTCCATGAAAGGTTTTGCTACTACTTTCTTATCATTTTCTCAAAAGGTTTATGTAGGGTTTTATACCGTACTCATCACTATAGCTTCTCTGAATGCTTTCTGGAGGATGCTAAGTGATGTGTATAACATCTGTTTTCTTGCTGATTATCTTTCCCAGAGGGAAAATTGTGAGTGCAGTAGTATGTTTACTTTTGAAGGAGTTGGGGGATAAGAGACAAGTTTGTTTAGCCTTTGATTGAAATTACTGGTACCTTACTGACCCTTCAGCAATTCTTCCTGAATTACTAGGCAGTTTGTGGCTGCTGCTTTTTGCTGTTAATTCTAGCAACAGCAGAAGGCAATAGCATTTCAGCATTTATTCATGTTCCTTTGAGGAGCCTTAAATGACAACTGACTTCTCTGTTAACTGAGGAGCAATAAATAAAACAGTGAGATGATAAAATCCAGCTTTCCAATATTTAATAGTTCACCTTAAAGTACTTACTGTTTATATCAACTCCTAGTTTCTACTATATTTATAGTCTCACTGTATGACTGATGCCACATCTAACTTGTTTCCATCATATGTGGAGGGTATCTGATCCCAAGTGAGGAGAACCATGGCTCAGGGAAGCCATTGGTAGGACAAACCCTGCATACAGGCTTGTTTCACTCTCATTGCTCACACTTTTTGGCAGCAAAGATAGTTTAACTTACCAGTATTGAACCCACACATCCTAAATGTTTTCTTGCCTTTTAAAGATTGAATCACTGTTGTCAGTAATGGTCTGTCTAGATGCAGGGAGCTGTATCTTTCAGCATGATGAATACTCAGCTATACCTGTTTTGGCACTGCGGTGGCAGTTCTTGTTGATGACTATAGCCTGTCTTTCTCTCCCTTCCCACACCAACTTTGACCTCATCATGGACATCTAGCATGGACTCTACCTTTCAGAAAGGTAGGAACAAAACTAAGATCCAGGCAAATTAAAGGTTAGCAATAATTTCTTATTCCATAGGTTTTCTTTGGTGTCTGTGTACATGTTAACTTTCAGACTTGTTAATATTCTCACACAGAGCTTGAATCCTTTTGCCTTTCTCAGTTTTACTTTTTTACTCTAAGTCTCTGGTATTCATTACTGTATGGTTTGGTGCAGAGCCAGGATTTGGGATCCAAGAAGGCCATTTTGCAAGCTATTAAAGTAAGAATTAATAAACACATGCATTTTCCTCCTTTTTCATTTTGTTTTCCAAATTAGTCTTGCAAATGGAGCATTGGGACTGTAATTGCCAAGATTTCTTCCTCCACACCTACTCCAAAGGCTGAAGATGAATCATAGTCTTTGCCAGAGTAGCTTGAGGCCTGGCAAACCTGGTGATCTGAAGAGAAGTCTTCATAGGCATTATCAATATTTTTAAGCCCTGCTGTCTGTCACAGCTCTGGGTTGTTTTCTAGAAGTTTGTTGCTTTTTGGGCTGCTTAACTGATGTCCGAGTTGTGTCAGCTGACCAGGAGTTACAGCCTAGCTAGAAGTACCTAGCATGGGGCTGAGTTTGGTACTGAAAAGGAGAGGAAGAGAGAAAATGAACCTGCTGAACAAGAAAAGATTGCACTTTTTGTAGGTGGAGATGCTAAGAAATGCTGCATGGCAGTCAAGGACTAGAAACCACATAGGAGGCATAGAATTTTAAAGGCAAATGGAAGAAGGCATTTACAGAGAGTAAGGGGGTGATCATAGGATGGCAGTTTTAGTCAGAAAAGGGAAGAAATAGTTTGCACAATAAGGAGGAGGAAAACAGAGATGACAATCTCGGGTATAGGTAGCATGTCATGCAGAACTATGGAAATAGGTCAAATGAAAGATCTGACTTACAATAATTAATTTATTAGGGAAAGCCTATTGCACTTAATTCTTGCTATAAGCATTAAAATGTATTTGTAGTTCTATCAGTGGATCTATAGGTCTGTGGTTTAGTTTGGTTGTTTTTTTGTTATTTCATTAATATTCTAGGAAGGGCATTCTGGTGACATACTGCTTATGTATGGAACTCCCTTTAGTCATTATAGGTGTCTTCTATCATGAGGTGCTCTGGAAGACCTGAAGGGCTGGGTATATAATCTTTACTTCAAGCAAACATTTATTATGTCTTTCTTTTCAATGAATGGGAGTACTTTTGCCCCCAACACATCCTTGCTGGATGTATTCCACGTATGCTCTGTTGTGAAAGGTCCGAATGTATTCATCTCATGATTGAATTTTTATCCTTTCTGTTAAAGTTTTTCTGCAAGTGATGCAGTCCACTGGATTATGGAATTGAGAGTGCTGAATAGCATTTGTTACAATATAGAATCATTGAATCATAGAATGGTTAGGGTTGGAAAGGACCTTAACATCATCTAGTTCCAACCCCCCTGCCATGGACAGCGACTCCTCACTCTAAACCATGTTGCCCAAGGCTCTCCAGCGAAATAGTCCTAGATGCCTCTTTTTAATACTGCATGCTTATCACTTACATGGCTGTGTGCATGTAAAGCTTTTCTCAAAACAGGCATTTTTTTCCTGAAGGGTTTCATCTGACACTGATTTGTACCAAGTAATACCTTACTGACAATTGATACCATCCAGAATGTTGGCAAACTGGGTTTTAAATTGAGATGAGAACAAGAAGAGATTGCAGAAAAGAAAGAAGAATGGTTAAAAAAAAAGAAGAAGAAAAAAAAAAGGCGGCAAGAACCAGACTTTAAGATCACGCAGTCATTTGGGATTTCAGTCACCTTGAGTTACAAAATGTTCCTTTAGTCACACTGTTTTAATTGGAGTCTTAAACAGTTTAACAAGAACAGTTCATGCGTAAGTCTTTTTAAAAAATGAATTTTGAAAGGAGAGGTAATGAAAGAGAATGTTGAGAGAATGCAAAATAAACTTTATGAACATGCCACTATGGGAAGCATTGCGAGACATGTAAGTTGCTGTCTACCTGTCTAGGCAGTGGGAGTTTTTTTAACCTTCTTGTATTATGATTTTATTTCTTAGTCATTGCCATTCAGCTTCCTGTGTGCAATTTTAGACCTTGGCTCCAGGATCCAATGGTGCTGGTTTCCTACCATCGAAAAATACTGTCAAGTCAGTAAATTCAGGTCTGGTATTTGTATCCTGATGGATATAAATGCACGACCCTTATACATTATTGTTCCTTAGCATTGAAAGGACTTAACACATCAGCCCTGAGGCTAGGAATTCTTCTACATGCCAGCAGTTGTGGGAATCACTGCTCATTTTGTCACTGTGCCATAAGCCAGCAATACTAACATAGTCCACCTGGGTGTTTTTTATAGGAATACTGTTTCTTGCCTGTTAATGCAATTTGCAAGTTAAAATCTGTGTATCGAACAAACAAAAATCTTGCACATATTATATCCACTCTTTAATGCTTTATCCTTCCTTTCTGGATTCTGGTTTCATGTTTATGAATTGCAGGTATTCCTAATGCTTCCATAGACAGATCTTCGCCTGAAATGCACTTGTGTTTTGCAGTTGGCATGCTTGGATCATTGCTCGCTTCTTGTTGTTTAATAATTTATAGTTCTGAAATATTTCTGATTGTTTATCTTAGGGGAGTTGATGCAAACCTGTTATATAATGGCACTGCAGAAAAGCTTCTGCCAAGGGAAGGCCTGTGTTTCCCTTGGTGAATGAGTGCTCACTTCTGTAGCCAAGGGAATTCTGCAGTTGAACACCACATGGAGTGCCCTATACCCAACACAATTAGCTCTGCCCTATGTTTAGGTGGTTCCAGTAGCCTATGTATGCTGACACCTAAATGTGCTTGCTGTTTTACCTAAAATAAGAGACAAAACCAAACAAAACAACCTGCAAAAGTTTATCTGAGCAGACCAGAGAACTCTGTTCAGAACATGGTCCAACACAGGTAGGCAAACCAATCACAGTGTAATTTCACTGACTCAGCTGGAGTTGCAACGGAACTTAATTTAGGTATATTTTTGCTTCCTTTAAAAAGCAATAAAAGGAGAGAATAGAGTGCAAGTGCAGCTTTTATTATTCGAAGTGGTCAAAGTAACACTTTTATTGTAACAAGACGCTGACCCTGATACTAGTGATGTAAGAAGCTTAAGGCAAGAAAGATCTCCTTGTGTTTTCATGAGATGACCTGTGGAGACTGGAGATCTGGTGGTAAAAGAAGGTTACTCAGCTTTTGAGACATAGAAACTGTTTTATTACTTCCTAGATTTCTTTAGTTTTGCATCTTTGACAGTAACTGGAATCAGCTGCTTCCAAGAAGGTGCAAGGAGCTTCTTACTGTATGGTAGCTGTAGTTTCACCTGTTGGGTAGATTTTTAGATCAGTACTGAGAGGATCTAGAGGAGAGGGGCACAAAAATAAGCAAGAGAGAGAAAGAGACTATGAATGAAATAAGCTGACCACACACTGGCACAGTCCTTTACTGCTTATAAGTTCCTACCTCTGAAGTCACCTTACCTGAGTTTCTTACCTTACTTCCCAAAGGACATCTGGTGATCACTGGGGTTGATTGAAGTGAAAAAGTCCCATGAGCCTGTTAGGATGTATCTTATATTAAAACTTAGGCAACTGTTAGAGAATGGATGACACAGGTGTCCCTGGAGTACAAAGGGAAGGGAAAGGGCTGGATGTGGTATGTGGTGTGAATGTTGGAAGAGGCTTGGGACTAGGAGAGCAAGGAGGACATGTTCACTTAGTCTGTCCAATGTAGCTCAAAAGAGAATGCCTCATGTTGAAAAGCTGTTGAAGAGAAATATTCCATGGTAGATGAACAATAATCACATTTAGAGAAATGTCTACCAGTGAAATGGAAATGCAGATTGTTAATAAGAGCATCCTGCCATAATATTCTATTTTTTTTTTTTTCAAATTGTTTGTGGATGCTGCAGCTGCCGTCATGCCCAGAACTACCTGGGCATAACATGTGAAGGCAGAAGTACCATTATTTTGATATTTATCACAGCCTTTACTGCTCAGTCCACACCTTAGCTGACATTTCATTAATTTGTACAACTCTTGTGTGTATCATGTATCTGTGATACATGGTTAGGAAAAAATCCATTTACTTTACATATTTCAAGACATTAAAATCAATACGCTATATTCAGTACTAAAATGAGTATATGAAGTGACATCAATACTTATTGTTCTGTCTACAAGAACGTAAGGAATTTTTAGAAACTTGGGGTTTTTTACAGAGGATAATATATGAGCTGTAGGAAGTTGTAATGACACAGTTTCATCAGAAGATTCAGTAATCTTTGGTTTATTTTGCCACCAAAGCCCCAGGATGAAATTAATTTTGTCTGACTTGTACTAATCAATTTTATTGTTTCCATGCACTTTTGCATATGGATGTGAAACAGGTTTTAATTTCCAAAGCGTTTAAAACTAATAAAATATTTACTAGCACCACAAACATCTAAAATGATTACAATTAGTATAATGATTCCCCAAAAAATCCTACAAACTGTTGAAAAAGCACAACTTGGAGCCAATTGATAATGGCCTTCTGAAGAGTACAGTGAAGTCAAGTGTTTTAAGTCTTGACCATCATATGGAAATTTAAGTGTATAATCAGAAAAGAACATTTATGACTTCTGACCCAAGAAATTCAGTTTCTGTTATGGGTCCCTGGTTATCTGACTTTGTTCGTTTCTTTGTTTTCCTTGGATCTGTCAGAGAGGTTATCTTCCTGGATAGAAAGTTCATCTTCCTAGAAAGGAATCTGAATAAGTGTTTGGTGAGGTTTTTTGAGGATTTATGCTGCATTATTCCGATGCACCAGGGCTTCCTGATGTTTTCCTGTGGACTGGGAGGGATTTTCCAGCCTCTTTCTCTTCTTGCCCAGTGCTGCACAGTGCTGTTGCAGTTGCTGGTTGTCTTGAGGCTTATTTTATTTCCCTTCTGTTTGTTATCCCCTGAATCAGCTAGACTGTTTGCAACTAGAGAGGAGCTACAGTCAGGGTCTATGGGTGCTCCTTGAATTGTCAGGTACCTTTTTGGTGTGCTGTTTTGGTTAGGTTGTCATTGTCTTACTCCATCTCAGCAGGAAATTTACTTGGAGAACTGTACAGCTGGTTTTTTGCTTGATTTTTTTCTGGGGTTTTTAGTTCTTTGATTTGGGGTTTTTCTTTTGGCTGATTGGTTTGATTTTTGCAATGCCCTGTAATGTGAGTCATGAGCCTTTTCAGATCTGCTCAAAAACTGTGTTATCTAAATAATCCAGTGTCATTCAGGGACCGGAGTCTCTTCTACTCTCTTCCTATGGCACATTAAATTTCTGTGATTTTTTTTTTTTTTGTGTGTCTGTGTGTTTTACTGAAAGACATGATTTATGGTGCTGTGTGGAACAGATGTTGTGAATAAGACATCTGTAGTACTATTGCCTCTGATTGTGGGAATCTCGTCTAAGTGGCCTTAGGGATCGTTCTTTACCTGTGTTACAAGAGATTTATCTGAGTAAAATTTACATGCTGTAGACATTGAATGCTAGCACCTACCCTTACCCTTGTACAAGAAAGAAAGATGCGTCTCTTCTAATGGAGCTTGGAGATAAAAAGGTATTTCCTTCCACCGCCCACCCTCTTCCCCATCCTGTTAGTCCCTCCCACAGGAATACTGTGTTTCTGGGGTCTATGGGGGAAAAAAGGGTAGTAATTTAGAGGCAAACATAGGGTCACACTTTACCTTCTTCTCCTCTTTGATTTGTGTGTGCAGGGAATTGTTGAAGAAACCCATACAAAGTCATGCTGTGTTAATCTGGGGGGAAGGCTCCATCACAGCCATAAGAATCAGAGGTTATGGGGGAGCCGTGGCTCCCTTCTGGTTTGGGGGTTACCTTAGTATCCTACAGAATGCTTTGAGGAAGGCACGGGGAAAGAAAACTACAGGAGGATTTTTCCAAACAGCTTCCAGCAGGTTTAACTGTGATAGGGGATAATCAGTGGTTGTTAAAGTCTGAATGCAGAAAAATTCCGGCTGAGATTTGACATCTTCTTTCTGAATGGGGGCTAAACAGGGAATACCAGCTTTGATCTTACAAAAATATGGAGGCTGGAGGCTGGCTTTTAACTGATGGCATTCAAACTGTATAATTCCCCAAATGCTTGTCTATCAGACACTCTTCACTTTGTAAAAGTCATAAATAATCTATTATGTGCTATAGTTGAATTTATAAAGGCCGAGTTAGGGAACTAATTCAAACCTGTTTATTCAGAAAAGCACAAACTGTGTTTTGAAATGATCTCTGCAGAAACTGGAATCTGAATCCATAGAAACGGATACTGCATACTGGAGTGAGCACAGCTTCTGTTGAATCATACTGTTATCACATACTGAACAGAATGCGTTGTGTAAGGAGGTGTACGTTCAGTGGTTACCAGTCAGCTTATAGCCCCATGAGGGGCTTCTTTGAGTATGTGAACCTTGAGATACTTGTCTTTTCTTAAATTCAGAGTACAGCAAGAAGATTAAATTGTGACATAAAATACTTCAGAGGTTGTAAAATATTCTAGTCCTTCCTAAAATTTCTAAAGCAGTTATTCTGTTTCCTGTTTTCCAGTGATTGATGGTGGATGGCATGGGACTGTTTGGTGATGGAGTTCTGAAATAGAGCACCAGACAGCTTCAGATATACCTGACATTTGGAGGCAGGGCTTATCAGCAGTTCTGTCTTGTTTTCTGTTGAAAGGGCATAGGCAGTATAGGAATTATAGACATTAGGAAATTTCATTTTTTTATGTGTATAATCTGAACAAACTTAGTACAGACATGGCAATCCAGTCCCCATTGTTTAAACAGAGACAGATGATAGTCTAATATTATGTGTATAGTTAAAAATGTCCTGATAATTAAAGGCATGGAGTGCAGACAGTATTGATTTACACATTTTCTTTTGGGCCATTCTTTGTGTCTTTTTGATTAGTTACACTTTTCCTCTTTCTCTGTCCTTTTTTATGTTTTCATGCTTTGCTTTGGTTGTTATATGTGGGTGGACCTTCACATCTTGTGGCTTTTTAATGTCTTGATAGGGTAACATAGCTCCATTATTTTCTGTCAGTTTTCACTTGTTGCCTACCTTTGCAGCCACCATCATGTCTCTCTTCTCTCCTGATTCTTTGCCATGCCACAAGTGGTAGTTTTGACACAATATGGACTAAAATGGCAATGATGGACAAAAGATAACTTGTTTTCCAATGCAAACAACAGGTACTGCTAGTCACCCATAGCACTTGAGATAAGCACTTGGCTGAAGAAAATCAGACTGACAGTGAATTCCAAAAAAGCTAGGATGATGAGGGTAGAGAAAGGGAGTCACTCAGCTCTCACATATAGCATTTCCAACATTTCCACTTTCAATCTGAAGATAGTATGTTAAACTGTCTTTACCTGGATTTGTTGGGGTTTAGATTCTGTTCTTCTCCACAAATTCCTTTTCTTTTTCTTTTTCTTTTTCTTTTTCTTTTTCTTTTTCTTTTTCTTTTTCTTTTTCTTTTCTTTTTATTTTTCTTTTTCTTTTTCTTTTTCTTCTTCTTTTTTTTATTGTAGTTATGGTAGTTTTCATATTCATGACCAGGGCTTCAAAGTTTGCAGAAGATATGTAAAGTCCAAAATGCTGTGCACCACCGTTTTCATGATGCAGACTGCCAAAATCCCATACTGTATTAGTTTCTTTCTTAATGCCACTTCTGTTGAGTTATAGGTTGAATTCAAAGTTTTGGCCTTGCACTTAATTTATAGTTAATCGGTTTCATAAGGAATGTCATGAACAGTATCATTATGTCAACTGTATTCCACCTGAAGAATGGAATTGATAGTGTTGAAGTGAAAATAGTGTTTGCAGGAGATGGGTGAAATCCTTTGGGGTGCGATCAGAGTACTTATAAACCTTTGTGCTTAAACCTGTCTGCCTTTCCTGTGATACCAACACAGACTACTTAGCAACAGTGATAATACTTCACTTACGCATTAGTCTTGTCCACACCAGTTCAATGTCCTGACACCACACCAGTTCAATGTTCTTTTTACATGTTATATTTATGCATGGAGGGTGGTTCTATTAATAATCACATTGCCAGGTAGGTTAGAGTTTGAGTAAAAACTACTGTGAAGTCTTCTGCTGTGCTTTATAAAGGTGAACAGGTTTCAGTGATGGAACAACCCCTAAGGTAGAGCCAATTTCTGCATTGTTGTAGCTGAACAGAGCAATCATTCCTGGGGAGGATACTTTTTGTCTGCTTTCTGCAGTCAGTTGAACAGAGGTCATATTTGTTGGAAGCTGCGTAATTGTATAGGCAGCGCTGCTCAGACCATGGAGCACAGCTTCACGCTGTTCTCTCAGCTGTCTGCTCCTTCTGCAATGATTGGCTCTGCTCCTTTTCAACTGCTAACATCTCACTACAGGCCTTCCTGTGAGCATGCTGCCTTATGGCTTGAGACCAATGTGTGGGCCATAATCACCATCTGGAGAGAGAATGAGATTCAGGGCCAGCTGAACTTGGCTGTAAGCAGCGTTTGAAGTGGGGCATAGGAGGTTGTACATCAGGCCACTGCTTTTTTAGCCTGAAAAACTGCATTCCAACACTGTTCCCTGACAAGCAGTGGCTCTACAAGTTCCTGCAGGAGCTGTGGGAGCCACTTGATTGTACTGGGACAGGAGTACCTTGTACTCAGCAACCGCTCCAAGAAGGGCAGCCCTTCCTGTTTCATCTGATTCCCAGGAGTGTTGTGGAGCAAAGTGGAGTGGGGTGGGAAGAGCCGCCACACAGGGGAGCAAGATACCTTGAGTCAGTAAGAAATTTTTGCCTCAGTAGGAGGCCTGATGGGCTATATTTTGCCACCACAACTTCTCTGGGCAGCCTGTTCCAGTACCTCATCACCCTAATGGTAAAGAACTTCCTTTCATCTAATATAAATCTCCCCTCTTTCAGTTTAAAGCTGTTCTCCCTTGTCCTGTCATTGCAGATTTCTTGTAGGCCCCCTTTAGGTACTGGGAGGCTGCTGCTGGGTCTCCCTGAGCCTTCTCTTCTTCAGGCTGAACAATTCCAACTCTCTCAGCCTGTCTTCACAGGAGAGGTGCTCCAGCCCTGAGATCAAAATTCACGTATCTGTAGAATACAAGTTTCAGGGAACTTATTAATTCATGGCAGGGTATCTTAGTGCCTTTGAGTGGAATGGTTAATTTCCCCATTGCTGTCAACTGGGGATGAGGGCTAGTATCACATGCTTGTGATTTTTTTTAATCCTACTCTGGATGCTTCCATAACCTAGAAAGGAAAATAAAATTGTATCGAGTATCATACCAGTATTTTCCATTTGTTAAAGACATACTTCTACATCAGGAATAACTTACTGCCCCATGGCTTATCTTACAATCTGCCTCTGTCTTCCTTTGCTTAACTGGGTCTAAGAGTATTTGCAGGGGAGAGGCAGGGAAGGAATGCAACTGCTAAGCTCCTTATGGCCCACATCACTGCCTGGCAGCATTCTCCAGCTGTTAAGATGGATGTTTTATGTACGTGGAAATAGAGGTGGATTGTTTTCTGTGTGAGATGTATGGTTTTATAAGAAAATGCATGCGTCTCCTTATGTGGAGTTGTATGCATTTCTGAACAGAAGCATTTGAATTATGTTCTAACAACCCATCATATATCCTGTTTGTTCTGATTTCAGTTAAGTTGTGATAATCTAATAGGATGTTTTCCTGAGTACCAGAGTTACTGGCACCATCCATATTTTTCATACAGCCTAGATATATACCTGAAGAGTCATTTCTTTACAAAAGTTAAGAATGTCTATACCCTTGATAAATCTATTGTGAACAGCAGCAAAAAAAACGTGAAGTTTTTGACTGATTCTGATATGGATGTTTTATCAGAACATGGACAGTCCTTGCTTGCTTTCTCATTCTCTTTCTTCTTAAAAAATTTCTTCTGCAGGGTAGTTCATTATTGCTACCTAGGTTTTATTCTAAGAGATAAGATGCAGTGCTTCTTCAGGAACAGAATTAAATCACTTGGATGAAAAGCAAAACTACCTCATGTTGCCTTTGATGAAATCCCAAAATGACTAAATTTGGGATATATCGAAACACGCCTCCCTATTTCCTAAATTTGATTCTTAATTTTTGTTGGTTAGGTACTATGTTTAACCTGTTATAGGTAGTACTGCTGACAAGATCTGTGATTATGTTTTATGTAGGTAGATCTGTATTCTAGCATTTTCAATTTTGTGAAACGTGCATAACTCAAGCTGAAATTAATGTAAATTAAGTCTGCCCCTAATGTCCCTGAATTATGTGCAGTCCCAGGAATACACTGATCAGAGCTCTCCTGCAATTGTTCCTTGCACATACCAGGAATCATACTAAATGCGAAAGAAAGACTAAAAAGTACAGAAGGAAGTAATCTTCGAGAACATATTTTCGTTAAAACTTGAGGCATTTGGAAAATGCTGAAGAATTCTTAATTTTAATAACCTCTACTATCAGCAAATGGCTTTGAAAACTACTTTGAAGGTCTGTGTTCCAAACACCCTTACTGCCTGGTCACCCTGAGAAATAATGGCTTGCTATCTCTGTGGCTTCATTAATTCAAGCATTAGAAACTTGCATTAAATTGTATCTAGGCCTCTCACTATTACGTATTGTTCTGCCTAAAGAAATTTATAGTAAAAGCCCAGGTACTTTAAAGTGTGATTTCATATGTTAAAACAATGCTAATGTTGGAACCGTTAGGCTGTCAAAATTAAGAAATACTGCAGTCAGTTTTCTCTGCAATCTTAAATTTATATTCATGTGCATAAATGCTACAGTACACTAATTTATTACATGGTTTTTTTCCTCCAAAAGGCTCCAGCCACATGAAGTACATGGAGTGGAAGTTGTATAGTTCATAGTTGCAGAAATGAGAGGGTGTATGGGGAAAGGATGAAGGGTGTGTTAGAAGAACAGCATCACAGATAAAGCAAATAAATGCCACTTGTAGCCCTTGTAGACTGTTCCTGCATCTGCCTCAAAATAACCCAGCAAAGTTTCTTAAATTTTGATAAGTAGTCACCTGATGTAGGCCTTATTTTCTACAAACCTAATGCTGTAAAAGTGCTGAGCTCTCACAACCACAGCTGATGTCTAGTCAAGCTTTGCTTTGAAATACGAAGGCTGTGTAATCTGATAAATCAAATTTTGTGTTTCAGTTTAGGCCAGGAATTCTTGTGTGTTTTGCTTTGACACTGTGCATTGGTTCCCTTGTCTGAAAAATAGGGGACAGTAACAAAATTGACTGGAATAGCTGAGATGATCATGGGGAGACTACTGTAGAAACAACCATGAGAAAATTAGCAACTCTATAGTTTGCACAGGAAAGTCTGTTGTGTAGTTAATAAGGCCAAAGGCCAAAATTTGAGTGAGCATAACCGGAAGGTTATAACTCCCTCTGCGCTCTGTGTATCCTGGGTCCTGAAAGAGACACGAGTCCAACTGAAAATATGCATATAATTAATAACTATATCATAACCTGCCTGTACAGTGAAACTGAATTTTTTGTTATTGCTTGTTCTGAACTCTTGACTCTTCGAGTTGATTGCCTTTTTCACCTTAGATGTTTTATTTCCTGTAATGAAAACTTTATACTTAAAAAGAATGAGAATATATGAGTAAGTGTGCATCTGGATATGAATTCCCCCAAATTTTTGTGGATGGCTCTTACATGTAAAGAATATGCAGTGTGGACATATAGACGGTCTTTCTTCCAAAGGAAGTCCCCATTTGATAGCTTTGTTACTGTTAATAACCAGGTTGCATCCGTGCTGAATGAGCAGCTGCAAAGAATCAGGATATTGGAGATGATGCTTCCCCCTGGGTTGCTACAATAAACTCTTGTTTTGGTGCTTTGATTTAAAGCACTGAAAATCTCCAAAGGAATGTGTCAGGACACTGGAGTATTCTTTTCCATTTGCAGTACAATGGAGAAAATATTCTTAGGCTCTCCAGAGAGATAAATATGAGATTGCAATGCATTTTAACTGTATTTAAAATGAAAGCATGTTGAAAGCGCTCTATTGAATATTAAGCAGATCCTATTATAATATACCTCAGATCAGAGTATAGGATTTTTCCCTAATACTTTGCAAGCTACTGCTTATCTTAACTACAGAAGACACTCTATACTAAGGCTCATTTTGGCTATAGATTCAAGGATCCTGAGACTAATACAGCCTATAGGATGACTGAGCTGCAGTAGTACTTGCTGAATGATTCATTGAGCAGTGGTCACGTCAGCTTCAAAGAAAAATACCTTTTCTTTCTGCTCACTGAACAGAAGGAGCTGCTGTGAATATGAGTATTGACAAGAGGCTAAAGGAATCAGATGGATAATGTGTAAAGGGAAGAGAAAACACATCCATCATGTTCATGCAGCCGGTAATAAGTAATATTGCTGTAATACTTGCTTTTCCAAATTAGAATGGTTTACATTTATATAAACATCACACCCTGACTGAGCTCAAAATATTATTTTAATTCACAAACGGTACAAGAACTGTGTGTGTAAGTAGGGAAACATATACAGTGAAGTCAGGAACACAGGGATCCTAAATGCCAGGAATGGACTCTTCAAATTTATGTATCATGTAACAACCAAGGCGGCTAGGATGGCTAAGGCCTCCTTAGAATTAAATCTGGCCAGAGGGGTCAAGGACAACAGAAAGAGCTTTTTCAAATACATAGCTGATAAAACTAACACCAGAGGCAAGGTTGGCCCACTGGTGAATGGGATGGGTGCCCTGGTGACAGAAGATACAGAGATGGCAGAGTTATTGAATGCCTTCTTTGTGTCAGTCTACTCTGCCGGAGGCAGTCCTGAAGAGCCCTGTACTCCTGAGACCTCAGATGAAGTCAGGTCACTGGAGCGGTTTGCCTTAGTCCATGAGGAATGGGTTAGGGACCAGTTGAGCAATCTGGACATCCATAAATCCATGGGTCCAGATGGGATGCACCCGCGGGTGCTGAGGGAACTGGCGGAAGTCATTGCTGGACCACTCTCCATCATCTTTACCAAGTCTTGGGAAACGGGAGAGGTGCCTGAGGACTGGAGGAAAGCAAATGTCACTCCAGTCTTCAAAAAAGGCAAGAAGGAGGACCCGGGTAACTATAGACCGGTCAGCCTCACCTCCGTCCCTGGGAAAGTGATGGAACACCTTATCCTTGATGCCATCTTAAGGCATGTCAAGGATAAGAGGGTTATGAGGGGCAGTCAACATGGCTTTACCAAGGGGAAGTCATGCTTGACCAACCTCATTGCCTTTTATGAGGAAATAACATTGTGGATGGATGATGGCAGAGCGGTGGATGTGGTCTACCTTGACTTCAGCAAAGCATTTGACACAGTCTCCCACAGCATCCTCATAGCTAAATTGAGGAAGTGTGGCCTGGATGATCAGGTGGTGAGGTGGACTGCAAACTGGCTGAAGGACAGAAGCCAGAGAGTTGTAGTCTATGGGGCGGAGTCTAGTTGGAGGCCTGTATCTAGTGGAGTGCCTCAAGGGTCAGTATTGGGACCAGTATTATTTAATATATTCATCAATGATTTAGATGAGGGAATTGAGTGTACTGTCAGCAAGTTTGCTGATGACACTAAGCTGGGAGGAGTGGCTGACACGCCAGAAGGCTGTGCTGCCATCCAGCGGGACCTGGACAGGCTGGAGAGTTGGGCAGGGAGAAACTTGATGAAATATAACAAGGGAAAGTGTAGAGTCCTGCATCTGGGCAGGAACAACCCCAGGTTCCAGTATAGGTTGGGGAACGACCTGTCAGAGAGCAGTGTAGGGGAGAGGGACCTGGGGGTCCTAGTGGACGGCAGGATGACCATGAGCCAACACTGTGCCCTTGTGGCCAAGAAGGCCAATGGCATCCTGGGGTGTATTAGAAGGGGGGTGGTCAGTAGGTCGAGAGAGGTCCTCCTTCCCCTCTACTCTGCCCTGGTGAGACCGCATCTGGAATATTGTGTCCAGTTCTGGGCCCCTCAGTTCAAGAAGGACAGGGACCTGCTGGAGAGAGTCCAGCGCAGGGCAGCTAAGATGATTAAGGGAGTGGAGCATCTCCCTTATGAGGAAAGGCTGAGGGAGCTGGGTCTCTATAGTTTGGAGAAGAGGAGACTGCGGGGGGACCTTATTAGTGTATATAAATATATAAAGGGGGAGTGTCATGAGGATGGAGCCAGGCTCTTCTCAATGGGAAACTATGATAAGACAAGGGGTAATGGGTATAAACTGGAACACAAGAGGTTCCACTTAAACTTGAGAAGAAACTTCTTCTCAGTGAGGGTGACAGAACACTGGAACAGGCTGCCCAGGGAGGTTGTGGAGTCTCCTTCTCTGGAGACATTCAAAACCCGCCTGGACACATTCCTGTGTAATCTTATCTAGGTGTTCCTGCTCTGGCAGGGGAATTGGACTAGATGATCTTTTGAGGTCCCTTCCAATCTCTAACATACTGTGATACTGTGATACTGTAACCAAATGAAGCACTTTCCAAATAATTAAATACGTATTGTTTTAGCAAGCTGTTACAACACACAGCATGCCATACAGGGTTTGGGACTAAATCTTCAGTGCTAGATTTGCAGCCTTTGTTATTCTGTGTTGATGCAGGTGCCATCACACTGCAACTAGTACTGCTTTCCCTGACAGTAGCAGCAGTAAACTGTTACTCTATGTGGAGAGTCACAATGGAGAACCATACAGCACCTCAGCAGGGAAGCCTGTGCTGCAGGTAGTATACAGAAGCATCTGGATTTGGGAACTGGAAAATAAAACAACTCAGATTTGAACCTGGCATGTTAGCATCAGTGGATGGGGAGCTGTGCAGTATGAATGGAATGTAGAAAAAATAAATTCCTTAGTAAGAGCTTCAGCATATCTAAAGCCAGCCATTCCATGTGTTTGCATTGGGCCAAATTTGGGCAAATTTTAATGGGACCAGAAAATAAACTTCATCTTGTCAGGATTGCTAAATGTTAAGGTCCTCCTCTGCCAACATTTCTAGAAAGACCAAGTCAGTGACATTGCAGGCTTGCATGTCTTTGGGGTAGATTCATTAGACCAGGTGCTCCTGGCTGCCATCCAGAAGAGAGCTGGCATCATAACATCAATTACAGATAATCTTAACCAATATCAATTTTCCTCTTATCTTTGTGTTGGCTTCTGATTCTTCTCCGTAGTAGCTCCTTTTCTTCTACTGAGTGGAGGTAGGAAAGCTGCAACTTTTATGACCCCCAGCACTACCACCAGCATTACCATTGAGCTGTAAAAGTGACAGACCTTTATCCAGGAATCAAGGCAGCTCAGTGTTTCAAGGCTCTGTAACTTTTCTAGATTAGGCTTTCGCAGCATAGCTGGCTGTTTTTCACTAGCCTTCTCTCAGACACACTAATTTTCACCCTTTATATCGAGCCTTAGTGACCAACTCTGTGGAAGCTCATCCCCTTTATACGGTCTTCCAGCTATTATGCCTGAGGCCAGCAAAGTCAAATGATGTATGTCTCAGGCAGGCATCTAATCAGAGTGATTTGTAGCTGCTCTGAGAGGAACCAAAGTCCAACTGGTGCCCCAGTGATAAAAGCCCACTGATTAATCCCAAAGCTACACTTTGCTGTGATTTGCCATTCGTGCAGAATAAATAAAACATGACTATTTCATGGTCAACTGCTGGAAAACGGTTGCTTGTTAAATTCTCTCACTCACAAAAATGAGAGAGAGAGAGAGAAAGAGAACTTGTTTGGGATTCTATTGTCGCCTTTTTTCCTCAACTACACTTGTTAATGGGTAGGTTTGGTGTTCCAGAGTGTTTCCTAATGACTACATGATTTAATACAGTAGAAGCTGGTGGATTGATTTAATTTTTTTTTAAATTGGTTTAGACAGGACTATATACTCATCCATAAATCACTTTAAATGCATGATAAGCATATCAAAGGACTGGCTGGCAAAGAGAAAGCAATCTTTCTGGAAGCCTGAAATTGAAGAAACTCAGCGTGAACTGCTGCACAAGCTACTGCTGTGTGTCTGTGGATGTTTGACTCTTATGGGGCCTTTTTTTTTCTTGAGAGCTCTTTTGCCAGAGCAGAAGCAAAATATTCATATAAATATTTTTGTCTTGCTAATTTATTTATAACCTCACTGTATTATAAATAGGGCTTAAAAATTGTCTCTTAGGCATAGGTGTTTTTTCATACATAGGCCCCCTTGCATTGCACAACATGGTTGTAGTCCTTTGGCCTAAGAACTGGAAGTGATTTTCTCTACCATAGCCTCTAATGAAATTGAAGAGGGTAATTTGCATAAGTAATTGGAGAAAGAGACTAGTTTGCATCACTTTTCCTAATTATTGCGCCTGAACTTCACATGAAATTTTTTATATGGGTATAAAGGAACAGAACATTTACTATAGTATTTAGAACAGTGTTTACTATATCCTGAGTGAGAAATATATTGTTGAGGGAAAGCAGTCCATTGCTTTTGTTTGGATTTTTATGCAAACAGATTTTCTTTTTTTCAGTATCTAGTTTGCTATTAAGCTGCCTTAATAGCAGCCAAATAGCAGCAAACCAATTCATGGTTTGATGAGAGTTTACATCTTGAATCTGGGATGCTTGTGAGAGATTAGAGTGCTGTCAAGATACCTTTAGAGCCAAATATGAGATCTTTCATTGTGAAGGAAACTGCGTTTTCATGGACAGTAGAAGAGCTACAAAAAGGTTTTCTGTGGTGGGCAACTACATGACTGGATGACATGAAAGGTAATGTTATTTTTGGAGGAAAGAGTGCAGAAATGGGATGTCATTTTATGGCCTGAAAAGAATGAGGCTCTGTAGGAGAAGACAGGCAGTATTTCCCTTACAAGCTAGAGCTGCTGATGGGCATCGCTGGCCAATGGAACTCTGACTGATGACTGCAAGCCATGGCTGGGTATGCCACAAAGAAAGACGTAAGAAATAGAAAAGGGTGTTTTTTCTGCAGAGTGATTTCACAGAAAGGAGAAAATACTTCAAAAGACCATTGTTCTAAGAACTGTAAGAAAATGGCCTTTACTTCTAGTGTACTCTGGATTCACTGTTTCTGTTTTCCTAAGTAGTGCTGTGTTTGAGAAATAAATGTCTGTAACAATTAGTTATGTTTGACACTATAGCTTAGTGCTGTAGCACGAGAGACTTGCCTGTTTAAATGCCTAGAGTAGGTGGGTGTTCTACCCCCTTGGATTTCTGGTGTCTATTCAATCTACTTTTGTTCTGTAATTTTATTAAGGGCACCTAGGTTTGAATCAGTCATTTGTTCCTAACAACAGCATGTGACAGAAGAGTTGGAAAGAGACAGCCTGATCTGGAAGGAGTCATTCTTAATTCTGAAGAGACTCTTACTAATGCAACCGTCTCCAGAAGACGTGAGCACCTCAGTCTCTGAATCAGCCCAAGCGAGTTCCAGATGCTCAGGTTGAAACTAAAGACTAAAGGACCCAAAAATCAATTTTCGTGTCTGAAAGGATCTGCTTTCTGTGTGCCAGGGCAGACTATAGGATCAATTCAGAACTCTAGGGATCCTTTTTTCTCCTCTATTTTTCTCTCTGCTCAGTAGCTGGAAGTGTAGGTAGCACATCATTCAAAGCTAGCAGCATTGATGTTAATGGTGGCATGTCATTTTAGACGAAAGAAATGCTTTTTTGACAGTATAGTTTTTTGCTTTATGATTTAGGCATGTTACATGCAAGAAGATGTATATAGTGATGTCAGCTATGAAGCTATTACAAGAGCTTTACAGAGGTTTGTGACAGCTGCCAGAATTTGTCTGTCGTCAGACTCATACCCACATTTTATCTTTCTTAAGAGTGATTCAGCCCAGTCTTTTAGAGATCCTTACATACTTTTGTAACACGGTGTTAATACTTCTCAGCTAGGAGTTTTGGAAAATTAAAAACTCTGAGCTTTTCCCTCTTCAGTCATCTATAAATTCAGCAGTTCTTTGTCCCATACAAATGAAGAATATTATGGGGACAAAAAAAAATGTTTTTCATGGGCTTGAATTGTTAAAAAGATAAATCTAATTTTTCAGTTAATTCCTGGGGCTGTTTGAACACTTGCACACCAAATTACTGTTACTAAAACAGCTTTTATTAAAGATAAATCTTTGCTGTGTCCTGCAACACAATCTTAGTAATACAAAGCCTCACTGGAAAAAAGCCTGCCAGAATGAGTTTGGTAAGCAGTAGTATTTTCTTTCTACTTATCCAGTTGACTGCCAACTGGAAAAGTAGAAAGAAATATTGTATTTCTTGTGATGGAACCTTTTCCTCTTCTAAAGAGCACAGCTGTTGCAGTCTTCCCAGGATTTCCTCCTAGTGAGCTTAATGCCACTGAACTGTCCAAGAATGACAGGGCACTGCAGCCCCAGTCTGCCATCACAGAAGTAGCCAACATCATTCATTAAGAAAGAAAAAAACACTTTTCCTAAGGTCCTTGCTATTGACACGCACAAATGAAACACTCTATAGAGAGGACAGAGAAAATGTCTAGCTTTTATCATTTAGACCTCATGCTTTTTTTACTTTACTGCATAGACATGTGTTGATTCTCAGGTTAGAATATGTTAGGTTTCCTTAAGGCTTATTTCTCAGCTGCTAACAGCAGCCATCAGTCCACTAGAAAGGCTAAGCGATGTGGCTGAGCAACTAAGCTTTACAGAATGGTACTGTTAATCCACTGTAGTTCTGAATTACTAATTTAATCTGCAAATGAATAGGTTTCTCTTCTATTAGCTTGGTAACTAATTGGCAACTGTTTCTGCCCAGCATCCCCCAGAACATTTTAAAAAGTGTATTCCTACCTACAAGGTTTTGAATGTTTAGTTAGCCTTCCTGTCTGCCCTCATCCCATGTGCTCCTGCAATTATACTGAATTTGGCAATAATGTTAGTGGGAAGAACCTTTGAATCTGTAGAAACATTGTCCTGGGTTCAGCAGTAGCAGTCAGTTTTTCTCCTTCTTAGTAGCTGTTGCAGCACTGCGTTTTTGACTTTCGGCCTGGGAACAGGGCTGATAACACTGATGTTTAGACTGACCAAGGACTTTGTGAGTCTCATGCTCTGCCAGGGAGGAGGAGAAGCTGGGAGGAAGCAGAGACAGGACGCCTGACCCAAACTAGCCAAAGAGGTATTCCATACCACAGCACGTCATGCCCAGGATGTAGAACTGAGAGTTCCGGGAAGGGCTGGATCACTGCAGGGTGGGGGTGAGGTACCGGTTGGTGAGCGGTTGTATTCTCTTCCTTGTTATTTCCCTTATCATTATTATTATTGGTGGTAGCAGTAGTGGTTTGTGTTATACCTTAGTTATTAAACTGTTCTTATCTCAACCCGTGGGAGTTGCATTCTTTTGATTCTCCTCCCCGTCCCTCCAGAAGCGGAGGGAAGAAAGGTGGGGGGGGAAGTAGACTGCGTGGTTCTGATTTACGGCCTGGGCTTAAACCATGACAGTTCTTTTTGGCGCCCAACGTGGGGCAGGAAGGGTTGAGATAACGACAGAACTGACCGAGGCACAATGCTGATTTATTGGCTCTCAAAGTTGTTTCTCTTGATGTCACAGTTTCAGTATGCTGTAGCTTACTTAGAGCCGGTATTTGCTGTGTTAGTGTTTATCAAGTGTGGGCCTTGGGCTAAGGTTCTTGTTTCATTGTACTTTATGGTAATGGCTTGTAATGCGGGCGGGCTCCGGCAGCAGGGCGGGATGGACGTGGCCGTGGACTTGTACCTGCCCGTCCCGCTGCTCTTCACCGTCCTGGCCCTCGTTCTTGCGTCCGTCTTTGTGAGGCTGCGGGGAGCTGAGGGGGAGCGGCCCCGGGAGCCGGCGGCGGCCGAAGCGGCCCGGGAGAGGGGCCCCGGGGACCAAGCGGCGGCGGGAGTGGGGCCGGAGGCTGGGAAGGAGGCGGCGGAGGAGCCGACCCCCGCGGCCAAGCCCAGCCCCGCGGTGGCCGAGAGCATTGCCCAGCAGCAGCCCACCGAGCCCTGCGAGCCTGAGCCCCAGGAGGATGCAGGAGACCCCGCAGCACTTTCCAGCAAGGCAGAGGAGGAAGATCTGGACTCAGAAAAACAGAAGCTGGTGGTGAGAGAGCCTTCAAGCACAGCAGCTACACCAGCCCCAGTGACAAGCACAGCAGCATCATTTGAGATTTCTGAAGGTTTTGAATGGCCTTTGGGTACCCTTGGAACGTGCCTGCTGATTGTGATGGGGATCACCATGTTGGCACACACACAGAGTGTGTTTTACCCACGGCCATTTTGTCTGATCCCGAGAGTTAAGCAGAGTCAGGTTTGGGTCTTGTCTGGGTTTAGACGATACAGGGGGACCGAGAGGTTTTCCCCAAGGTTGGACAGCCATGAGTGTCACGGTGTGTGGGACAGTATGGGCGAGTATCTAATCCACTGGGCCCCTCCAGTGCTTTGGAAGCATCGGAGATGGAAGGCAGCTGTGTGGAGTCCCCGATGACAAGTTGCAGAGACTGCTTCAGGGGAGGGTGAATTATTTTGAGCCTGATGGGCCCATGACACTTCAGGCCATCAGGGCAGAGATGCAACATAGAGATGGACTCATGATCGAGGAGTGGACTTTGCAATGGGCCTCTCCTGCTCTGAAAGACTGTTACAAGAGATGGAGCCCACCATCATGGACCGAATGGACTCAGCAGCTTTATAGGGATTGGTCTGTGCACTAAGATAAGAGTGCACTGAGATGAAAGTGATGGTATATTGAAAATGTGGGATCTGAGCATGATGTGAATGGTATGGAATAAGGGGTGGATACTGTCCTGGGTTCAGCAGTAGCCGTCAGTTTTTCTCCTTCTTAGTAGCTGTTGCAGCGCTGTGGTTTTGACTTTCGGCCTGGGAACAAAGCTGATAACACCGATGTTTAGACTGACCAAGGACTTTGTGAGTCTCATGCTCTGCCAGGGAGGAGGAGAAGCTGGGAGGAAGCAGGGACAGGACACCTGACCCAAACTAGCCAAAGAGGTATTCCATACCACAGCACGTCATGCCCAGGAGGTAGAACTGAGAGTTCCGGGAAGGGCTGGATCACTACGGGTTGGGGGTGAGGTACCGGTTGGTGAGCGATTGTATTCTCTTCCTTGTTATTTCCCTTATCATTATTATTATTGGTGGTAGCAGTAGTGATTTGTGTTATACCTTAGTTATTAAACTGTTCTTATCTCAACCCATGGGAGCTGCATTCTTTTGATTCTCCTCCCTGTCCCTCCAGAAGCGGAGGGAAGAAAGGTGGGGGGGGAAGTAGACTGCGTGGTTCTGATTTACGGCCTGGGCTTAAACCACGACAAACATTTTACTTTTTTGTTTGTCCATGAAAACATCTTTCTGAATTGCTGTTAGCTGGGACAGTTAACGTAATTGAGCACTACCTGCACAATCTCTTGAACCTTTTGTAAGGACAAAATCAGACTCAGAAATAATTCTGAATTTTTGCTAAATGTAATGTCAGAGATTCTCCCAAGTGAAACTACTAATCTGCCTGTGTTTTCATTTGTTTTCTGAGCTGCCCATCTCCATCTATGACTGCTTTGCATGTTTGAAATGTTTGCTTTGTCTGATTCGTACTAGCAGTGCAAGATGCTTTAGGAAGACTTGTATTTTTGAGTTGGTTACCAACTGCTTAAGGAACCATCTGTTCCAACATGGACGGTTTCTCCCTGGATGACAAATTGTGTGAAAAGGCATTATGAGATTGCTGGGAAGGAGCATCCTGTTCACTGAGCCAGAACTGAAGCATCACTGATGGCATCCTTGCAGAATGCACCCATACCTACCATGGGAGCTTTACTCACACATCAATTGCACACAGTGCTCTTGCTGAAACTTTGCAGTAATGCTGCTTCTGGGGGGTCAGGTCATCAGCTCCTCAGTTTTTATTATTCCTAGGATCTCTGCTATCCTGTAGGTAAATGTTGGGGTGAATGCTGCTTGAGATCAGACACAGTATAAATGTACATGTAGAAAAACACTTGAAGGAAAAGGATGTGCACTGGGAGGTTTTGTCATGGTGATGTGTCTAATTATATGTTCACTTCTTAACTGCTACTCCCTTTTATAGGATCAGAAACTCCATGCTTAATGAACCATGGCTTCAGATAAGCCATTGATACTGCTAGGGTAAGAAAATCTCTGGCTTTCAGGATTTGCATTGTGATGCATCCATTATGTGAATACACTTGTAGGCAGTATACATCAAAGAAGATACAAACAAATTTAATGACTAGCTTTGTTCTAAAAGTGCTAAACCTGGGTTTTTCCATTTTGTAGGAAGTTTCATGTCTTTAAAGTCTGTCTTGTCTCAAAGCAAAAATAAGAATGAAGAATTTGGGAGGAAAAAAATGTTTGTAAAATGCCTTCCCAAACCAGTGTTTATTAAAAAGTAGTTGAATTTTAACAAAAATGGTAGTGAAATTTTAAATTTTACTTTTACATTTTGAGGAACTGTTTTGAAAACAGAACTGTTTGTAGTGAATCCACCTATTTTTTGCCAAAATTGAGTACTGTTGTAAAAATACGACATTTTGGCAAACAGGCATTTTCTAGTGTGTGTGTGGGAACCCCCAAACAAACCCTTAGTTGGAAATTTTTTGGAAAAGCCTTAGTTTTATCCAAGAGGCTGTCTTGTAACTTATTCTTGGGCTCCACTAAGGGCTGATTGCAAAATGTCAGCATGGCACACGGGGAGGTCTGGAATCCCCAGAGCAGCCAGTGGTAAGAACAAACATAAATCATGCAGCTCCTAGGCTAGAGGGGAGCAGAAATGGCACCACTGGAATTACAAATGAGAAGTCTTAGCTAGGTTAAGTAAATGACATTCTAGTTTCTTCCTGTCAATATAACAGAGACAAAAAGAAAGGTTACTTACAGGCATTGGCACTAGCAAGATAGAATTTCCTGAAAATTTGCATTAATTCATTACTATGTTTAAGACTTCCAAATTGGGCTTTTTTTTATGTGACACCTTTTATCTTTTTAAGCTCCTTCAGTCTGTGTGATAATGTATTTTTTAACACAAGTAGTTAGCCTTTAGCCCTTGAGAGAAATCAGGTGGATCTGGTGAGCTGATTTAGAACTTACGCTTTTGGGTGTCTCATTTGCTACACAGAATTGTAGGCAGAGGCTTTTTTGAATCCTCCCAAATTCTATCTGCATGTGTTCTAATGTCTCCTCTTATCTGCTTGAATGATCCTCTCTAGTGCTGCTTTATGCAAACCAGAGCACAGCCAAATTCTTCTCAGAGGCTAAATGAGTGACAGTACGTACTTTCAAGGTACACTAAATGATAAATGTGCAATTTAAGCAAAGCGTTCACACATTTGAATGAAGGACTGCAACTGTTGAAACTGCAGCTGCTGACAGGAAATTGATGTACCAGTTGCTATTTACCTAGCAGAAATTAGTTCTGTGTGATCAGTTTTATTAAACTGGATGGAAAAAGCAAGGATTCCCTCAAGAGGGTTAGAAAAATGTTCCCTTCAAAGTTACGAGTTAAACATGCTTCTTCCCCATGTCATTGCTATTTTCCCATCATGTCCCTTGTTGGGTTTTTTTCTGGAAAATGCCACTATAAAATAGACAAATAAGCTTTCCTAGTTGGCATTTAACTCTGTCCAGAGCCTCCCTTTGGGCTTTGGGACCAACTGATCAGTGGCAAGAGGAGTTTCTTCATTCAGAACATTCTCCTGTGGGGCACAGGCAAATGCACCAGGACTCCACCTTTCATTTGCTGAGCACACAGGCCATACATCCTGCAGCAGAGCATAAAGTTATGTCTGACTAAAAAGGTTATTTTCTATTCCAAATGCAGTAACTTTTTCCTAAAGCAGACAAGTCCCTTGGGAATCTCGCTGTCATTAAGTGGTTCAGGTGGTTTCACACTCAAATGCTTCAGGGCTGCTTGATCTGTCAGAGTTTTCCCTACTATGGTCATGTAAATTAATTTTGTTAATACAGCACTGCAGTGTGCAACATGTGCACAAACTTGTTATCTTTGTCGTATTAATCTGTGTCTCAAAGCATTTGAAGCCTTTTTCTAGAAGGGAGAAGGTATGCATGCGTCAGATTTCTGGAACTAGAAGGGATAAAAGCAGCTTTTAAATCTGAGGCTAAGATAAGGTTTTTAGAAGAGTATTCTAGTAGCACAGACCTGGCGTATAGTACAAAGTAATGGAAACTACTCCCTTTCCTATTAAGTAATCAAGGACAGGGGACTGGAGCCACAGTTTTGCTGAAAGGGAACCCAGTGGTCGTAGCTTTTCCTAATTGTGCCTGAGCTTTCATACACATGTGAGAGTAGATACATGATACTTAAATGATAGAAAGTGCCTCAGGTTAGTATGAAAGACCAGAGTGTATCTATTTTATTGAAGGCTAAAGTGGCTGTTACCTGGGTGATGTTCCAGAGTCCAGTGCTCTTGCAGAGTAGGGGCTCTTCAATAGCTCACTAATCCAGCTATATGTTACATGGCTACTTTCCTGGTAAAATATAAAGCAGATGGATTGTGTTTTTTATCTAGCTATGGTAAATCTATCTGGGAACTAACCCTGGAACTAATCACTTGTATTTTTCAAGTCTGTGTGCCTAAAATTAAACGCCTGCATCCACATCAGTCACTTCAGGCACTGGAAGATAAAAATGGGTCTTGCTTTTCGAAGTAGTTAATTCAGTGATGGGACTTGCAAAGTACCAATGTAACAATTAATGACAGATGAAAGTACTCAGCACTTAAAAAATTAAGGATTCTAGGCAGACTTTCAACAGCTGTGTTTGGGCCACTATGTTTCTTTAATATAAAGATTTTCCTCCTCTTCCCTTTTTTTTTTTTTTTCTCCCATTTACTTTAGGGATTTTTTCCTTACTTTCAGTCTGTTTCAGTTGTCATGTATCTAGCTTACTGTTAGTAAATAGCAGGAGAACAGAATAATGGAAATATGGCTGGGAGGGTTATTGAGAGATTGTGTAGCCCATCAGTTCTTCCTAATGAGGAGCACCAATATTAAAGCCAAGACATGCAACAGAGCACAAAGTAAAAGGCTGTTCCTGCCTTGTTAGCTTGGGGTGCATACCAGTGAGTGTACTGTCAGGAAGGCAGTGCTATCAGGAGTAACAAAGGGATGCAGTCTGGAAAAAAACCAAAAAACTGAAAAAACACCAAAAAGCAAAAGGTTGAAGGCTGAAGCAGAAGGGTATCTCTTCCATTCCAAGGAGACCTCAACATAAACACTAACTTGCACTTGGCCTTGTTGAACGTCATGAGGTTGGCATCGGCCTACCTCTTCTCAAGTATGTCAAGTTTCTTCTGGATGGCATCCCTTCTCTCCAGCATGTTGACCACACCACACAGTTTGGTGTTGCTGCAAACTTGCTGAGGGTGCACTTGATCCCACTGTCCCTGTCTCCAACAAAGATGTTGAACAGCACGGGTCCCAGTGCTGACCCCTGAGGAGCACCACTTGTCACTGCTCTCCACTTGGACATTGAGCTGTTGACTGCAACTCTGGGAGTGCAACCATCCAGCCAGTTCCTTATCCGTCGAGTGGTCCATCTGTCAAACCCTTATCTCTCCAATTTAGAAATAAGGATGTCATGCAGGTCACTGACAAATATCTTGCCTGCGTGTACCTGAGAAGTCCAGGGAGATGATGTCTGTCACTCTGCCCTTATCCACAAATGTCATGGCCCCATCACAGAAGGCCACCAAATTTGTCAGGCACAATTTGCCCTCAGTGAAGTCATGTTGGGTTACACTGGAACTTTCCCCAGAAAAGGCTGGAGATAGTCAGATTTTTTTTTTTTTTTTTAACCTCTGCTCCGTAACAGGATCAGCTTTATCCAAGTACTCTTGAAAGACATTTGCCTATGGAAATAGCATAGTAGTATAGCCATTTAAGAACAATTTAGGCAACCTATTCCTTAGTTTACTATCGTTAGTGTTCCTCAAGTTTTCTCAGATATGCCTGTCTGTCCACAGCCTCTCTCCTATTAGTGCCTTTGCCTTCTCAAAGAAGCATTTTATTTCTCTAATGGTAGTCAGAGCACAGCACTCTCTCACTCTGTTTGCAGTGTTTCAGCATCTCACCCAAGTCATTCTTGTCTTTGACATGTATGGGCATGATTTTAATGGTCCGAGTTGGCTCTGGCATTGTGGCAAAGGAACCTACGAACCTCATTTTTCAAGCCATTTCAGTTTCTAAAGGTTGATTGCAGGTTTCCAAGAACATATAGAATCTTAGAACAAATACAAATTTTATTAAGTCAAAGCAATAAACAGATGAAGAATATTTTAATATACTTGCCATAAAATATCACTAGGTAGATGTGTGCACAGCTCATTCACAACTCATGGTTATGAGACATTTCAGCATTGCTTGAAACCTCATGAAATTAAAACATATAAATTTGAGCCACCACTCCCACAGTAAAGGTAGGGATTGAGAATGCAGGTTAGTTGCTGTTGTTATCTGATTGGCACCAAAAGTGGCAAAGCCGTAAGTGTTGTCATGGTTAGTAACATGCTGGTCAGGTAGCTGAATTCCTTATGTTCAACTGCACTGCTAAGTAATGGGTCAAGGCTGACGATGTGAACGAGCAAGTGTAAACTGGTTTCTGAATGGATGTGAAACAAGTAATGCCCTACCTGTTTCCTAAATGGCATTTTTTATTTACTGCACAGACCAATTACTCCAAAAGCACTTCATTCCGTCTCTTCAAATTATGGTAAACATGCTCCTTTTAAACAGCAAAATGT
Source organism: Psittacula echo (assembly GCF_963264785.1). NCBI lineage: Eukaryota > Metazoa > Chordata > Aves > Psittaciformes > Psittacidae > Psittacula > Psittacula echo. Next base: position 48,373,261 of record NC_137735.1, on the reverse strand, counting down.
GGTCAAAGCAAATGTGTCAAACCCTACTTTGGAAGACAACGGTGAACTCCATTGTGCTGATATTACTGTTGGGAAAGTGCTGTTCTCTTAGTTCTGTCACTGAAGATAGAAACAGGTATTTTTCAAAAATGCCATGGAGATTGCCAGAAAAATGTGAAGATGTGCGTGTTAGGAAAAACTTAGTATATGTGGTTGTCAGCTACCTGCAAGTGAAACTGAAGATGAAGCCAATTAGACTAGGGCTGATAAAAGGCACTGCAGGCTTGCTTTCATTCAATTCTAGGATACAAAGAATATGAAACTAAGAAGTTTTAGTGCACAGCGCTAAACCACTAAGTTTTAGTGCACAGCAGCAGAACAAAGGCATCTACAGAGTATATCAAGCAGATACCCTCCCTAATGGTTTCCTCTGCCTTTTAAAGGAACCCAGAGACTCAGCCTAAAGAAACTCTGCTTAGAGGCAGCATTCTTATCTGTTGAATTTCTCCTGGGTACTCTCATGGGCAACCTGCTTGAGCAGATCCATGGGTAAGATGGGGCTCTATGAAAACACAAAAAAACTGCAGCAGCTTTTGAACAGCAGCTACAACCTGACATACTCACTCCAGGCAGATACGCCTTAGGTGAAAATCAATAAACATTGGGAAACAGAGTTGTGCCATAAGCATGCTTTAGTCCCTTGTATTTGTGAGGAGTTGTCAATTCATATCTTTGATGGACTGTGGGAGAGAACACTGAATACAGTCTGGTACCCCAGGACACTGAGCTGTCTAAAGGTGACAAACAGAGCTGAGGCTTGGTGGAGGAGTAGGACACCAGGGAGAGGAAGTGGATGATGTAGATATGTATGTTTATCGTACGAGGTTTGAAAACAAAGCAGATGAATGTAATTCAGTGTGTGCAAGAGAAGGTCCCAGAACAGACAGATGTGCACAAGCTCCCAAGGGCCAGGCAGCAGTGTTGGGCAGGGAACACTCAGCTACCCACATGATTCTCTGAAAAGTGAAGAGGCAGTTGTCTCCTAGAGGGTAACATGGTGGGTAAACTATGCCATGTGCTTACTAACACCATGAATTAGGAGCATGGAGGCTCTTTAGGAGAAGTGGTTATAGGAACCAAATGCAGAGCTGTTCCCTTTGAGGTGTTCTGTTCCTTGTTTTGCTGCAAGTACTTTGTGAAGCTCAATTATATTTTTTATTGTTTTCCCTATCCATAATCCAAAGATTAATAGTATTCTACGCTTTAGAGAAAGTCGCAGATACTAATGGATTAAATTGCTTAGCTGTCTGTAGGTTGGATGTGATCTAGAAGCAAAACATTTTGTTCTGCAAAGCCTGAGAAAGTTTCTTTCACAGGAACAAGCTGCTTATCCCACTGTAATATGTAAAAAAAGTATCAAAAAGGATGTTGTTTACTAAATATTGCTTCTCTGAAACTTGTCAGCCATGTGAGACTGTGGAGGAAGAGGATTTGACCAGCCTTTTAAGAAGTCTTTGAGTCAGTGATACAAATTAGATTTGGGAAATTACTGATTCTCATCTAAATTGAATAATTTCTAAGTATTGCCAGGAGCATTAAAGCCAGAGCAGGTCACATGTGATACTTCCCCATACTTAAGTACCATTTTTATAAATAACAACAATGGAAGATTAAATTTTCTTCAGTTTTATTCTTTTGGGCTGTAGAGGATACATGTGTATCTGTATTGACTGGGTGTCTGAATTGGCAGACAACACATTAGAGGCTGGTTTCCTTGCTAACTGGTGCTTAAATGCACAAGAAAACACAGTGTGTGTGTGTTTAAAAAAAAATAAAGTAATCCAAACCCCATTTGTACTGAATGATTGTAACCTCCCTTGCTATTCCTAAGTCTTTAATAACAAATCTGAAATAAAGAGCACAGTTCTTCTCTGCAGCATGCGTTCTTAGACCTTTCCCCCAGTATTTTGCTTTGATGACTTTGCAAGTGGCGAAAGGTGGACTTGCGGATCAAGCTTGAACTCAAGATCAGGCTATTGAGGGTTTCATTCTTTATTTATGGAATTGTGATATCATACAAATCATGTGGCAGTGCTGACTCATCTTGCTGCCTATGGATGATCCCTTCTCTCAGAGGCGAAGGGGGAGCATAAGAATAAATACATCCATATTGTAAAATACTTCTCAAAAGCATTCAGATGACAGGTGCTGTATCCACACATTGGAATAAAGTTTTTCAGCTGTTTACAGTTTTAATGGCTAGTATTTGCTTTGTTTTCTGTCTGCATTGGTCCAGTCACAGAAGAAAGCAAAGCAGATTGTGTGCAGTAACTCAGAGTGGTTGGTTGAGGGCTGCTGTTTCAGGCCAGGATTCTTTCCTCATCCCTGCTATACCTGGTCGAGCTCCCTGTTTCCAAACTGACAAAACAGATACAGATGTCTCAGGTCACCCAGCTTCCTTATCATTTAGCATTTTCACCAAGCTGACGCACAAATAACAGTTTTACTCCAGTGAGTAAATAAAAGCTAAGTCAGTGTCTGGTGATTCCTCTGAAACCTCCAGGTATCTTGTCACATGACTGATATATTTGATTAAATGGCACGCATAAGGCTGTTGTTGCAGAAGAATGATTAAGCCATTATCTGAAAGACTCTGACTCAGGATATAAACAATGCAAGAGCAATTGAGAGACCCTGAATCATGAACTGTGACATGATATATCCTGAAGTTCAATAAGCTAATGGTGCTATTAATGACTAAGCTACAGCAAGCAGAGGTTTTGTTTGCTTTTGATTTCATGTCTTACACCCTCAGTCTCTGCAGGTGGCTAAACATACAAAAGCCCTTCTGAAGCAGGGGGCGGGAGAGGGGGGAATACAGAAGAGCAGAAAGTAGAAGCAGAGAAGCAAAGGGATTTATGTTTTTGTTTACATCTGGAAATTTTCCTGATGTCTCTAGGGGCAATGGCATTTACAAGGAAGGAGGGAGGGAGGAAGACCCACAAGCTCTTGTGGGGGAGGGGAATAAAGAATAGGGGGCAGATAAGGAAACAAAAGGCAGAATATAAAATACAGACAAGGGAAGGAAAAGGCATAAAGAAGAGATGGGGGGGGAAGGAGGAAGGAGGAGGAGGGGGGGAAGAGATGTCCAAATGGTTGTCAGGATTTTTTATTGTCTCTCCCATAAATACTCCTAGCAGTACTGGCAGTAGTGCACAGAGGTTCCTATAGGGAAAAAATAAGCCAGTCAGTAGGTTGTTTACAAATTGTTCTCCTGAATAATATATTAAAAAAAAAAAAAAAATCTTACCTGAAATTTTCACATTAAATGGCACAAAAGAATTTATTGATCAAAAGTAGGCAATTCTCCCTCCCTTTTAGTATATGGTGATGACAGGAGAAGCTGAATAGCTTGCTCCCTTGGGAAAACTATGTTATTTCATAATAAATAAACTGAATTTTTAGTGACAGACCTGACAGGGTTTTTATCTTATTTTCATCATATCTGAAAGAGAAGGGAAGAAGCAGAGTTAAATCTCTGTTATTGTTTTCCTTAAATTAAATGAAAGGAGTAGGAAGGGGGAGGGAGAGAAGAGCCCACTGCTGAGCATCTAGGTTATCCGTCCAGTCATTTCTATGGCAAATGAAAGTGCTTCTCAAGGATAAGTAACCTAATGAAACCTTATGCAGTGGTCATGGGGAATTGCTGCCAGAACCATGGAGAAGTGAGAACAAAAGACTGAATATTAATAGAAAATGTCATTAGGTGTTTCAGTGTAACAGGCAGGGTTTTTCCTGATACATAAATGGTAATTTTGTGGAACACACAGTAGTGACAAACAGTTCATCTTCGCTTAATGCTGTGTTCTTTACATCATGACAGAACTTAATACTAGGGGGAGACGAATGCTCACTCGACTCTTACAGAAAAATGCTAGTAGCCAAGTCCTTCTGTTTGCCTTCAAGTTGGCTACGAATATATAATAATGTTGGCTATGCATGAAGTATGAGGAGATATTCATAATGTGGAGCTGTCTCTTTTTATTAGTATTTAAATTAAAGATAAAACTACCCTGCATGGCCATGTGCAGACAAAATGAACAGTGAGAAAAGGAATCTTTTTTAGTTCTTCCTCACATTATATTTACCTGAATAGAAGTTAACCAGCTATCAAAACTGTAAAGCACTGTCTACAATTAAAACTCTTAATGGCTTTGTTAATACTGTGAATACCAAGCTTCAGGCAGAGGGCTTTAGGCCACCTAAGGAGGGGCTGTCTGGGGAGCAGAAAACCAAGGAGAGCTTGCTTCAGAACTGCTGTTGCTGTTGGTGTACTTCGTGTCATAACATAGCAGAATATTACTGTCGTTACTGATTGGGAGTATGGGGGTCTCTCCCCTTAGTGGTGGAAAGCAGGGCTTTAGTTTGCTCATCCTTTTCAGTGCTGCTGCATGCAAGTGATAGCAACAGCTGAAGCTCTGCTGTTGGCATGAGTTGTCTGACTGCCACCAGTTTGTTAGCATAATCTGTGCCGGAAGCCTCACCTTCAATAGAGCAGTCACTCCTGCAGTGACCGTTCGCCTTTTTTGCTAGGCTGTACAAAACTGAGAGTCTCTTTTACTCAATCTGTTTATGTAGTGGGGTGGGCCTTAATCCAAACTGGATCTTGAGGAACTACAAAAAAAGCCAAATAAAGTCTCGTAGTCTTATCAGTTACTGATCAGAATCACCAACCTGCAGTAGTACTACCCTGGGTGTCTCTGCAGAGGAAGATCAAAAGGAAGTTGAGAATTGGAAGTAGATCAGACTACTGTAGGAACCAAAAAAAGGCTGCTTTCAAAGTTCAGAATGCATCCTAGGAAATGATGTTGTTAATTATCATGTCAGTAGTGTGATAGCTACTGGCAAATTGAATTGGTACACCAGATATTTAGAAATCTCCATGGTTTTCAGAGAAGAGATACAAAGTAAAGGAACTCCACTGGGATGAAGCTATGCTGGGCCAGCCAATATCCAGCAGGCTTGAGAGTCAACCATATCGTCTGCCCTTGTGGTTTTCCTTTCAAGTGTTTTCAAGTTGGGTGTCCAGTAATTGATCTGGGGTGCCAGCTGCATCAAGGCAGAGTGTGTCAACATGCTTCAAACACAGCACGCACACAGGGAAACAGAGTTTGGAATACAGGAAAAAAGCACAGAATTCAAACTGAAATTTGAACTGGCAAATCTCCAAATCTGGTTTCGTTTTCTCAGCATGAGATGCACTGGCAGGACAATGAACTCATTGCAAGCATTCACCATCAGCATAGCTCCCAGTGAATGCCATGTTGCCTTTATTAGTGGCTAAGTATAAAGTCCTCTGGGGTTGATGGGTTGAGGGCATATCTTTCTTTTCTCAGGTAAACGGTGCTCTTTTAGACTGGTGTCCTGCTGCTGACAAGGTCCCTTCATACTGTAAGGAGGTTAATTTTGTCTCTTGTTGTATTTAATTGTCTGGTTTGCTACCACACGTAAGTAGGCAGGTTTATATATATAGCTGCTATTTGGTTGAGTACTCTGGACGTGGTGTCTGTGTTTATGTGTGTATTTACAGCAGCTAAGTATGTATAGGCCTCCCAGATCTCTGTGCCTAGCAACAGAATTTCTATTCATGGTAGGGAGGACCAACTTAGGGACTATATTAAGTAAGTTGGATGTATAAAGTCCATCAGATAAGACAAATTGTATCTAAGGATGCTGACGAAGCTTGCAAATGTTGTTGAAAAGCTGAGTTCTTATCTTTGAGATGTTGTGGCAATTGTGAGGCTTCTGTAGACCCAAAAGAATGAAATGGTGCTCCCATTTTCAGAAAGGACATCTGGGAAACTGCAGGTTGGATAGCCTTACATCCCCTATGGCCTCAAAATTACAGAGCAAATTCTCATAAACAGTATTTCCTAGCATGTGAAGAACAAGAAGGGCATTGAGAACAGCTAATGTCAGATTTGAAGGGAAAATTGCAGGTGATCAACCTGAATGCCTTCCATGTTAAAATGACTGGCTCTGTTGAAGGAGGGGAGAGAAGTGGATTTACGTTAACAAGGCTTTCCAATCCTTCTTGTGTAGCATCCCCATAGTGAACTTGAGGAAATACAGAATAATAATGGATAGAATTACAGAATGGGCAAAAAACTGGCTGAACTATCAGACTTAAAAGGCCAATGATTAGTACTTTGGCTGCAGGCTCATTGTAAGTGGTGTTTCTCGTAAGTCACTTCTGGGGCTGGTACGACTTAACATCTGCAGCAACATTCTGATCAAAAGGACAAAGTGTGCCCTCAGGAGGTTCTCAGGGGATGCTGACATGGGGTGAGCTGTTGACATGCTGGAAGGTCACAGTCCTTCAGAGGGCATCCTGACACATGTCCCTCCTGGCATGTACAAGGCCCTTGTTGAGCTGGAGGGATGGCCTGCCAAGAACCTCAGGAAGCTCAAGGCGCAGCTTTGAGCTGGCAGGCCAGTGGCAGACCTGCTGAGAAGAGGCTGAGTCCCAGGGCGCAAGAAGGAGAACGTGAGTTAGGAGTGTGCCCTTGTGATACTTAAGGCCACCCATGTCCTGAGAGCGAGTGTAGCTGCGAAATACAGGGAAGGGACTATTACTCTCTGCTCTGCTGCTTGGGAGGCTTTATCTGGAATATCTTGTATCTAGCTTTGGGACCCCCTGGAACAAAAGCAATATGGGTAGCCTGAAGAAAGTCCCGAGCAGGGCCACAAAGGTGGTTCAGTACGGCAAAAAGCAGACTGAGGGGGTGGAATTGTTATCTTCAAATGCTGCCCAGAGGCCACAGAGAAGACGGAGGCAGACTCTTCTCAGAGGCATAGGCAGCAAAAGGACAGAAGCCAACAAGTTGGAGCAAGGGCAGAACTGGCTGGGTATGAGGAAAAATGTTTCCCAAAGAGGGTGGTTAAGCCCTGAGACAGTTGTCTCAACAGAGGCTGCAGGAAATCTGTCTCTGGAGATACTCAGGATTTTATGGGAAGAGGTCCTCTGCCACTTGATTGAGCTTTCATCATAGCCTTGCTTTGAGCAGGCGGTTGACCAGAGGCTTTCAGAGGTCCCTACCAATCTGCATTCCTCTTTGAGTCTGTGTGGGGTTGGTTTGTTTGATTTTTCACAGGGTCAAAACATATGTGATACATGCAGGCATATGTATGAACAAATGGACACACATGACAGAGTAGGTCTGTAAGTGCAGGCAGTACTGTAAATGTTGTGTCCAAGTATCTGGACTTCTAGCTTTGTCCCTTGATATTTTCCAAAGGAACTTCCTCTTCCTTTTCAAGACCCTCCTCCTCCTTCCAGGATTTCAGAAGCCATTCACAGAAAGGACTATTTATAGTCAGGACTGTGCAAGCAGAAAAGATGTGGGTTAGGGAAAATCTATTTGCTCATCAAAATTTCTCACCTTGGAGGTGAGCCATTTAGCTGATTACACATGCAGATGTGTATGCATGCACACAGGGGTTATTTTCCTTTGCCTTTAACATTTGCTGTTGTTGTTTAAGTTGTGCCCACATATCACTCTCAGGCTTGTATATTAGATAAAGTTATTTGTACAGCCATCCTATTTTCAAGCTTTTGTTAACCTTAAAGCCTTTTCAGTGGAGTTAGATGCAGTGATGTTGCAGCATTTTGTATCCTTTTAATTCCTTGGGCATGAGTCTTTCCAGCCCTTTCATCATGCTCGCTCCCATTTCCCTGATTTGTTGTTGAAAAGTTTGCTAAAAGCACTGTTCATTTCTATAACCCATACTGGAGTTTGCCATTTCTCTTGTGGTTTAGTGACAAGGAAAAAAAGGAAAAAAAGAGATTATATAAACAATCTCCATTTAAAAAGGAAAAGCAAATGCACCAGCATGTTGTAATGAGAGCTATTAAAATAATTAGTCCCTATCCTAGGATGATTGCAAAAGAAAATAAGTAATAAAAGCAAAACATGTAACAACTGGATTATAAAATGAACAACCAGCATAAAAATTGAATGAGTCAAAAGTTTAAATCAGAATGTGACTGAGCTGAAGGATAGTGTAGGAGGAAATGTAATTGTGCTTTTTCTATGGCAGTTTACTTGAACTAAATATCTCTGGAAGGCATCTGAGACTTGTGCATAGAGCTTGTACCTTCCAAAATGTATCACCATGTTTGATTTCAGGACAGTCAATGGGTCAATCTTTGCTTAAGGCAATCACAGCAGGTTTGACAACCAAATGCTTAGGGGAATAGGATAAAATGTCTTCATTCCTGCTTTGATTTGATCTCATTCCTTACGTTATTATTGCCCGCTAGAGAGATCTGTGTTCACGCATGCTACATTGTCCAGTACTGCCCACACTGGGAGAAGTAAGATAGATAATACAGGCTCACCTCCAGTATCAGCAGTTCCTTCAGTCTCATGGGCCTTGCCAAGCACCATCTCACTCTGATGATTTCAGTAAGCTGCTTTTTTGTTGTGCATATCTCCTTGTATAATTGTCATACTCTTGCCTTAAAATAGTATCAAACAAGAAAGATACTGTTCTGTTGATGCTGATGGCTCCATATTACTAATGTCAGCAATGTCACTTTCCAGTAGCGTGTTGTCTGATAACTGTCATAAGCTTCCATATGAATATTGTAATGAAAAAGCTCTAATCTTTGTTTACATGTGCTGAGAAAACATTCCTGGTAATGCCGTGTGAAATTTCAAACATATACTAAGCAGATGGGTATCTTGTCCTTTGAAACATTAGCCATTTAAATATAAATATTATTACTATTTACAATACTTTATGAAACCATTGCTTTAGAAATGACCACAACTCTTTTATTCCATCTCATGCTGCAGAAGCCTCTGTTCAGAGGCCATCTTTGCACTGTCAACCTGCAAAAGGGGTTGAGGTGTGCTTGGGCTGTAATCAGTAGGTCAAAGCAAACTAGACCAATCTAGTGCCCAAGATGTCCATCTGTAGCCACATCACCTGTATTTGTGCAGCGTATTATGTTCAGTAGATAGCAATAGAGTTGAAACAGTTCATTTAGAAAACTCTATGTGTATATTTCTCAGCAAAGATGCTGTGGAAAAAAACCAGTGGGATCAAGCTAAATAGTATTTCAAGAGTCACTAAACAAAATTCCTGAAGAGCTGAAACCTAAACCTAGAAGGAGATCTATATGGCCTCTTGTTTAGCCCACATTTTTAAAGGAAAAGAGTGCTCACACTAATCTTGGGGAAGCCATACTATTAAGAACAATATTTTCTGTGAGTTAAAACAATCTAGCACCACTGCATGCTATAAATAATGGTTCTTTAATTTTTTGTTTCTGAAGATCGAAAGATTATATTCATGTAATAATACTTATAGCTGAGTAGACTTGTCCTGCTTAGTTGAGGTTGTCTTTGAAGTTTTAGAAAGCACTGATGAGCGTGCTTCAGTAAACTTTCATTTGTCTCGACTAGGGAAGCGAACCTACAGTGGCAGGTTTAATCGGAACTAAACCTTTGAGTCAAACGGAGGCTACAAAACTGAACACGCAGGACAAGTTACAGCAGAGTTAAGGCCTGTTCTTTCAGCTGTTCCAGGGTGTGGTGTTTGGGGAGGGGAAGAGTGTCTATATACATACTTACATAAACTGTATAAAGTATCCCAAGTGCGTAGGAGGCTGGCAGTCATCCTGTATGTGCTTGCCTGTGTGACCTTGCTCCCAGGGAGATTTGCTTTGGGGATGCTCTGTTTAGCAAGGTATAGCAGACACCAAAGGGACAGGCAATGAAAGCTCAGCAGTGGGCTGTTCTTGAGTTGGGTTGCAAATAGTGGGCTGTGATTAATCCAAAGATTTTCAAGTGTCACATAAGGCAAATACTCGTTGGTCTTCGGTGCCTGTTGCCCAGTTGCTTGGCAGAAAGCCAGAGAATCTTACTTGGATCGTAATTTGTAAGATAAAATAAGCAGCTCTATTTAATTTAAATTGACATGTTTCTTTCAAAGTGCTGTACTTTTCCTATTATTTACAATCAGTCTAATCCTCTGGCTTTAGGGGAGGTAGCTACAACCACACTGACATTTACATTTCATTTGTATACTGGGTCCGAAGTTATGTCTATGCATTTTACCAGTGGCTGCAGAAAATGAGAATAGCTTTAGGAAAGAGTCTGCACACTGATGAAAGAGTGGGGTATGCACTTTTCATAACTGTATTCCTGACTCATTATTCACAGCACAAAGAATTCTCTTGTGGTTTTTCATTTCTTATGTGGTTGGTGTACCACTCCCACCTTCCGAAAGCCTCAGCCACTCAAACGCATAATTTTCTAAAGTACAGGCTGTAAAATTAAAGGTTACATTTCAGTTCCACAAGTGAACTAAGTTACCTGGCAATTTTGGAAGAATGTACATATACGTAATGGTTCAGAAATTAGACACAGAAAAACCCAGCTTAAAGCAACCTAACAATAAAGTTCAGATTTAAACCCATTAACAACAGAGAATTCAGAAGCTGATACTCTAATCCATAATTCCACTCACTGTCCTGCAGTGCTTGTTTTACTGCATATAAAATCCGCTTGTACCCTAAGGGGACTGCCCAGCTAGGGTAGTAGAAAGGTGAAGTAAATATTATCAATCCTGTTAAAACTTTAGGTTTCTTGACCTTTATGCCTTTTACACTTTTTTTAAGTGTAATGTTTAATTTGTGAGTGGCCAGGGAGTGTTAAACCAAAACATTTTATTTGCCAAGATCATTTCTTCATGCAGTACTCCAGAGAACATTTATTATCTCTGTCACCTTGTAAGCAGGATACCCTGCAGTTTTGATTTTCACATTCCTATGAGTTAGGGAAATAACTTTTATCCTCATTTTACAACTGAAGAACTGAGGCACAGGGGTTCAAGATGCTAAGCATGGTCACTTTCAAGGGTATCTAGCTTTCAGGCTAATAGGCTTTCAGTATCTTCTAAGTTATAACTGAAAAAATATGTAGGCTGAAGAAACAGACTCTGAGAACTCTATCACTGGTATGAGAAAAGTGCTGTATTGCTAATTTTTCATTAACGTATATACAGGAGATGTGTGAAGGAAATCGGGCCCTACATCAGGATGAGGCCCTAAGTGAGGATTGCGAATCTGCTCCAATGTCATGACGACAAAGCTGTGGTGCCCACAGCAGCTCTGCAGAGTGCCTCCCAGAGCACTCTGCTGTGGTGAAGCTTCTGTTGCAAGCAGCATGGTGGAAAGGGCAGTCCTGTCTCCTTCCACAGGAAAAGGCTGGATGTCTGGGAAGCTATTTTCTGAAACTGTGATACAATATAGAAAGAGCTGATCCAATGGCCTGTAAGCAAGAGTAAATGGGATTCGATCCCGTGCTTGTGTGTGGGATTTGTGAATGTCTGAATGCTGATAAGATTTTTTTGATTGGTAGCCTGGTGCAAAATTGATGGTGCACTATTGACAAAATGTTGGTGGTTATTCATAGGTATTAAGATTGAATCTGATGTGTCATCTTAATGGAACCTCTGTACTTTTTCTTTGATGTTTTAATAATTTATCACGAACACATAAATGAAATAAGTCAGTAAACGCAACAAAAATACTTCAGAAAAAAGCTAACAAAATGGAAGAGACTTGAGTCCAACCAGTAAACCAAAAAGGCTACTTTGAAGGTCTCTTCAACGTGCCATTTCACTGATTCTGAAGTTAGTCCTGTTTTGCTGGAGAGGTTATATGAGCTGATAGCAAGAAGTTTGATTGTCTACGAAAGGGCAAGTACTGGTGTTTAAGGCCATTTGCAAATCAAGACTTTTCAAATAGCTTGTTAACTGGACTGTATTGGAAATAAAGTGGAAGTACAGAAGATCAAAACAAATAATCTGTAACCTGTAATTTGCCATGACCGCCATTCTGCTTCCACTTTTATTGCAAATTGAAAATGCCCATAATGTTATTCTCTCACAGTTGTGTTGTGCATCTTCCCCTTGTTTAGACTTACCATGCATTTTGGTAAGTGGGAGAACACAGACTCTTCTCCCCAGGAGAGGGTATTTGGGTGAGGTGTTTGTGAGTAGGTCAGAAGCCAGGTTCAGATGCTAACAGGGGCATAACAAGGCATTAGTGACAGAATTGCTGTGCTTGCAATCTGTTCTCTAAAGAGAACAGATCCTGCCCAAGGACAGCCACCAGTTTGTGTCAGACTGAAATCCTGTTAGCAGTGGGCAGGCACATGCCCACTGTGGACTGCATGTGGCCTACAGATTGTGAGTTGAAGCCCAGTAGTCATCTGGCTATTTTGGTAGACATAAGAGGTTGCAGCAGTTCCAGACTTCACTGAAATTCAGACTTGACTGTTTTTCATATGTACAGCAAGACTAGAGAGACTGCAGCTTAGTCTGGAGCCTGCCTACGTAAGCAGACCTGGCCTTGTGTAGTCTAGGAGAGTATAGTAAGCTAATGTATGCTGAGTGTCTAAAGCTGCCTGAGCAAAGTAGACTGGAGTAGGGCAAACAGTGCTACCAAGCACATTCTTTAAATAAAATGGAGACAGAATAGAGGGATGTTACTGGCAGTTCTGTAGTGCACTCTTTTCTTTTCCTTCAGCTTCAGGGAGTGTGCTTCAAATTGTGAGTTGAGTTTCACGAAGGCTATGTGGCCACAATTTGTCCCATAGTCTTTTCTTACTCAGTGTCCTTGCCACTGATTCTCTGTCTGGCTGTTACTGTGCTACAAAACTAAATTTCTTTTTCTTTTTTTCTGTGAGAAAGTTATAAAGTACCGTTTTGAAGGGTAAAAATGCTGTTTCAACAAAGAAATAATAAATGTATGTACAGATGAGAGCTATGCATTGATGTATCTGTACATTTATTTTTGCCTGTAGGGCTTTTTAAAATCTATTTATTTTAATATTAGGCTGAAGTAGGAAAATAAATGGTAGTAGAAGAAAACTTGAATCCACAGAAGGTTTTTTTTTAAGAGATTGATTTCTGGGCAGTGAATAAACATTTCTGACTTAAGGTGGATTTGATTAAAATATGAAATATAATTGCCTTCAAAACAATGTTTAAAATAGAAGCATCCATTGATCTTTTATGCACAGAGCATGATATGCTGCATCTTATATACACACAATATAATAAATGCATAACATTCATCAAGTTGTAACATGTTTAATCTCTGAAAACAGTTGTTATATTTAACATTAATGGGTGCTAGGACTATTGCCCAGACATATTTATAATTTAGAAGGCAGATAAACTGTGTAATATGTACACATAGTCTCATATTTAAAATTAACTTTATATTTTTGAAAGCATGTATTGATTATTACAATTTCCTTGCAAAGGAAATTGTTGCAACTTTAGAACACTTTAAAAAAAAAGAAGCACACAAAGCCCCCAAGCTCTTCTCTTTCTAGGTCCTTGAAAGAACTTTATATAGACAAGAAGGGAGTTACTGTAATGTGTGTTTATGGTCTTCACTAAGAAACCATATATGTTGCATTGTTTCCTGATGGCGATAATGAACTGGTGCATTTCTGTGGGTAGCCTTCAGTATTAATCTGAGAAAGGTATATATTATATGCAAGTTGCATAAGAACAGATATTTCTATGAAGCCTCTAAATGAAGCTCACTGGTTACATCATTCATTCACTCAACTACTTTTTCCCTTTGGTTTCCCCAGATAATTCAGAAAAAACTGCAGTTTTAAATACTGTAAGATGGTGTTACTCAGCTGCTTTGGCTTCTCCTTTGGAAGTCAGCTAACAGATGTTTTAGCTAGATTTCCAATTTGGTAGTTATAATTTGATTTGAATGAAGCTGTAAATACTGAACTGCATAGGGTGTGTATATAGAGACTGTCAACTAATGTAAATCATCATAGCTAAAGTCAACAGAACTATGCCAGCTTGCATTAGCTGAAGAACTGGTCCCTGAAGTCTGTAATGCAATTATTTAAAAGCTACTTTACCTGGTCTTGTGCTAATATCATGTAAAAACCTATCAAAATGTGAAAAATGTTGCAGGCTTCTAATCCCATTTTATTCTATCTGTCTGTCTGTCTGTCTATCTATCTATGTGTTTGTCTCTCAAAGCCTTTGAGTATCAAATTGCAAAATGAATATCATAGTGGCCTAATTTAACTTAAGAACAAGGAAATATTTTGAATTCTGGAATTGCTCTTGGTCATGTGAGACATTTGTGACAAGTAATGTCTCTTTAACATTTCAGTGTGTCCCCTTCACAGCTGTTGCAAGGTACAAAATACATTGCATCCAGGCTCTGCCACCTGTTGTAGGCAATTTGGAATAGAACAAGTTAATGGAGATACAAGAACATGTTTTGCCTACTTGTAACGATATTATCTGTATTTCATTTAGCAGCCACTTTCACCCTTTCCTTCATGTCAGTGTTTTGCAAGATAAACCCTTGTTTTTGTAGCAGTGAGAATAGCTTAGTAAATTGAAAATTCGTAGGTGCATTTTCCTCAGTCTTTTGTCCCTTTTTCTATATCAGCTGCATTCGGCCCAGACCCAGCTGAACATCATTGCTTCTAAACTAAAAGTGAGCTCTGGCAGCATGCAAGCACCATCTCTAGTTTTGCCTCTGCAAGCATTCTCTTCTGGGAATGAGAGGAAAAGGGCACTGATGACTGCCTGCTTTCTATTCAGCTCTGCTCAGTTAGGTGCACGACAAATAGATCTGTGTCACTTGGAGTATGTGAGAATTGCTGATGTATGAGTAGTAACACTCACCTGAATAAAATTCCTTCCCTTGAAATCCTTCCTATTCTTGAAAGTCTTCTGAGTTCTGGCTAGTGTTTTCAGAGAGGCCAGAATGTCCTGCCTCTGTTTCACTTTGCTGAGTCTGTTACCCCTATGTCAAACCCTTTGTCTCACAGACTTTCTTTTACACTAATTTACATCTTTTTCTTATTTTCGGACTCTTGAGGAGAGTGCTGGGAGTTGGTCATAGAGTTCAACAACTAAAGCTGGTCATGACCTGTGGCCTGTTACAGTAAGGCAGTTCCAGCTGATGGCCCAGCTTTGACCTTTCCACCGTGGTGAAGTTTTCCATCACAAAGTAGTTCTAATCCATACTGGCTTGCTAAGTATCAAAGTACAAAATATATCCAGAGCATCAAATAGAAGCTGTACATCGATGAGCAGATCAGCAGACTGTCCCAGGATCCCTAACCTTTTGTCACTGAAGCTTTTGTAGCCTGCAGATTGCCTCCAGCTCTTCCTTTTTTCTGTCCATGACATATAGACTGGTTCTAAATCCTAACGTGTCTCCAGCCCGCTACCATGAGAATTAGTTTTCTTCATTGTGTCCAGACAGCTGTAACTTCTGTTCAAGCTCTTTTCTTTACTCACCTTGATTAATGAAATCTTACTTTCTCTGACCTCCTGGATTTCTTTGTCATAGTTTTCTGAGCTACAGAAAACACAACTGCTAAAGTCATGCTTCTCTAATAGTTGGATGTGATGACGATGACAGTTAGAAAAAGTTGCTCTTCTATCTGATAAAAATCTCTTATATGCAGAAAGGAAATACATTTGTTCATCTCATCATCCCTTAAGTATTGCAGAAGACTGGAGAAGGAAGACCAAGGACACTAAAATGATTTCTCTTCCTCACTGTCTCCAGTTTCTCTTTCATTCTTATTGTATGCTGTTCCTCTTTGAGTCTGAGTTATAGCTGACACTAAGGTTGTAAAAGCCAATCTGAGTTTGGAAATTACTTATAACTCAGGTCAGTGGGTTATCTTTGTGGATTTCAGGTGTTGCTCGAATGAGAGCCTGGCTTAACTTTATGACAGAGGCATGCTTACCAACTGCCAAAGGAGGAACAGTCCTGTCTTCTGAGCAATATCAGAAGTTGTGTGGCTTTTCAGGACCCGTATGGTTTTTGTTGCCTGTGCATCCTGTCATTTGGTGCAAAGGACTGTGGCGAGTTTGAAGTGAGATCTACTGAGCTAATTTTGGAAGACACCACATGTCCATCAGATTACAGTAATTTTAATATCTACCCAGGTAGTCTGGATTTGAACTTGAAACCTACAAAAGAAAATCTCACTCAGTTGTCTTTTGTCTGTTAAGAGCTAATACTATAATTTCAGGTGTGAGAGGCTTTTTTTTGAAAGATAAATTTAGTAATTCAAGGTTTGACCTTTCTGCAGCTTATACCATCAAAATCTTTTATATGCTGAGCTTAAGCAAATCATAATTGTTGGTTTTGGTGACTTTTTCCCCTCAAAGTTATCTTCAGTGTCCTAGCTGATTCCTTGGGGAACAACTTGAATTAAGCAAAATGCTACAATTCTAAATTCTTAAAAGACTAAAAATCGTTTACTAGAGCTAAATTTAAGTCAAAGAATAAATAGCTCTACATTGTAAAAATACTTCCATAATGATTCATAGTTCTCGCACTGCTTTGCACTTCAGTTGAAGCTGAGCTGCAATCAAATTTTTAATGAAAAATAGTCAGTATAGAAAGTGTAATACAGACTCAAAAAAATCTCTCTCCGTTGGATTGTGTACAATTTCTTTTTTCTCCTCTACAAAAAGCAACACCCATCTGTACTCATGCTGTTATATCAATTATACAGTAGTGTTACTGCTGGCATGTAAATAGTCTTATAATTCATAGGGTGTACATGTGGGAAGTTTTCTTGTGGGGTCTAATTTATAAGGTGGCTTGCTATTACTTCCTCAACCTTGGACATCTCTGTACTTAGCTGATATGAGTGTGCTGTACATGTTGGAAGCAACAAGCATAAACCGAGAGTGTAAGTAGTTGCAATAGCTCACCTAAAGATAACAGCATTGCCCAGAAACTCTGCAGAGCAATGTGGTTTAATACAAGTGGCTCTCAAATACCCCATACCATGGTGTGCTCTCAGCTCTGGCGTATTATATGGCACAGCTTTGGCTAGGTACTTGAGAGGTTTACAGCTATCTTTCACATCACCCATAGCACAGGAATCACTGTCAATCCACAGAAGCGTTTTGAGATCTCAGAAATAGATAAACACAAAGATGAGAACACATCCAGGATCTCTTCAAATTTATTTGTGATCCTACAAAGAAATTATGAATATTTAGCAATTGTGCAGATGAAATTTGCCATCTACAAGAATGCTGCTCTGCGTGTAAGTGTGTGACACTGACATAAGCATACTTATGATATGTTAGCCCAATCTGTTGAGCTCTTACTTAAGATTAGTATACTTAGGATCTTAATACCTACTGAATATTATAATTAATTACATGACAGTAAATCCTTTGTTTCTTGGCCTTATATATAAGAATGTATTTGTCACCAGAAGAAGCAAGTTTCAGTCACAGAGGAATGAGTTAGTAGAGGGGGTGCAGAGCCAGTGGAAGAAATATGGTGATTTGATACCTGTCCTTGAGAAAAGCCACTGGACTAACAGCTGAAATATTTATACCATTGAGAGCTATGAAATGCAGGGCACATTAATAAAGGTGTCTCAGCATTCCATGGGTACTGAGAGGTGAAGGCTGAAGCTTAACAAGTGTACATCGTCAGAGTGTGCGTGCAGTTACTTATCCTTATGAGCAGGATATCTTTGACATACCAAGGTAGAAACTATGAATGCTAGTGTTTCCCAGCCTTTGAACCTATGGACCACTGTCAGCCCGCATTCTTAGGGACACAGGTGTAACCACATAGAACTGACAAACTAGTAAATGTTATTGTTCCGTAGGCACGTGATACGGCCATATAGATTACAAGTGGGACCTGATGTTTTAGAAGCCTGTCATATACCATGGTGCCCTGGCATAATAAAGGGTGTATATGAGCACACTGTACTTGATGTACCTACACACAGATGAGTAAGAACGCAGGACTAGCAGGCAGCATCTGGCCAACTGAATCCTCTCTTTCTTGCTCTTGCAGACAACCATACAGTAGATCCTAGTTCAGGAGAATCCATGGATCATCCTAATTCTCCACAATTTTCAACTGAGAATGACAATTGAAACATCAACGGGATGTTTTCTCATCTGAAAGCTGCACCTGTAATGTGTAACATGCAGAAAGCAGGAAAGTGGAGGTTGTTGCTAGCCTTCCAGGTCTGTGTGCTAGAAAAATATTTATAAAATTAACTCCTGTGTGATCCCAAGAAGCTGATCATGCCCTAAATTATTGTTAGGCCAAATAAAACCCCTCTGATCCCTGCTAATCTGATTTGGAGGACAGATGTCCTCCTGATCCTAAATCAGATGAATGGCTTAATCCTTTGTGTGTGAGCATGACACCATCCATTTGAGAATTTTACGTCACTAGGAACACAGCTGTACTCTGTTTACATCCTGGGGTTTGTGTCATCCCATTTCCAGAAGCCGAATGATAGACTAAGGAAGGAAAATTCCTTTCTGGTGCACACAAGTTAGAGTCTTGAACCATGAAGTTAATATAAGTGGAGTGCAGACATCCAGCAATCCAGATGGCTCTCAGAATTCTTTGCATATGCTTGAGAACTGGATTCCCTAGGAATCATGCCACAGAATAACTTCCTGGGTTTAGAAATTTGCTTAATTTAATTTATAATCCTATCTTGTTTCCTACATTTCTTTCTCCTATGATCACATTTACAAGTCTTCTCCAGAATTTCATTCTCAAATAGATAAAACCTTTCATCTTCTTAGTTCAGACTTATTTGTGACCAGTTTATTGCAACAGATGAATCTGCCAGACCAAATGCTGAGAATTTCTGAGCTGAGATGCTAGGAGACCAAAATAACCATGTAACTTTTTCCATATGTACCTGCGTCCAAGCTAAGTTATTAGTTCAGATATGTAAAATTTTACAAATTGTAAGGTCTCAGTGATATCAAAACACCTGAAATCTTGAATGGGAAGATTTTGAAAGGAAAGCAAAAGAGAAGCCTTGCGGATCTGGTGTATCTGTTCCCACAGTGCTCAGCAAGTGCTGAGTTCCCATAGTCTCTGTCACCTCACTGTTTTCCACAGTGCTGTGTCATGGCTATTTTACATAATGTCCTTAGACAATATCTGCCAGTAAATGTACTTACTTTCTCTTCTGCTGTTTTTAACCATTTCTAATCTATTTATTAGTATTTCTCACTACTGTAATTGTTTCTTTTGTCCCTGAAATTGTCCAATGACTTTAATTAAATCCATGAGCCTAGAGAATTTGACAATTTAATTCTTTTAAATGCAGCCTTATTGCCAAGCAGTGTTTCCCTGCAGCCCTCCCAGCTGTTGCTT
This sequence comes from Psittacula echo, assembly GCF_963264785.1. Lineage (NCBI taxonomy): Eukaryota > Metazoa > Chordata > Aves > Psittaciformes > Psittacidae > Psittacula > Psittacula echo. The sequence goes on along the minus strand of NC_137735.1, from coordinate 48,354,018 downwards.
TTATAGAGGAAACAGCTTTGGGTGTCATGCCGTTAACTGCATTCAGGTACTTTTCTTCAATGGGCATGGCATTTAGCAATAATTGAAATGAACTAATTAAAATGTCCAGCTAGTGAAAAACAAATGCAAACTAAACCCAGTCTAAGTAAAACCACAGTCTTCAGTGTAATGGCTTTTTTAAAAAAATCTGATAATTAATCAAGGCCTGTTATATCAAAACTATGATCTGTGCCTACCTCTATGATCTGTAATTGCCACACTTGATAAGACGGAGTTCTACAATTTAGAATTTTTATTTTCTTTTTTTTACACAGGATAAATATTATCTTTCATGATCCAAACCCTTTATGTTTTCTGTAGAATACTTGAAGTGAAACAATGCATCTTTTACCACTGAGAACAGAATAAATGGGTCCCTGAAGAATTTATTTTAAGTCAGATGCATTTGTCATTCTATATTGATAATCTTTGCACTTCATTATCATATTCAACTCACCATTTATATGCAGATGACACAATCATTTATGGTAATAGATTATACTAGAAGAAAGCTTAATATTATCTTCAAGCTGATTTAAATGAGCTTTAAGATCATCTGGTATGATCTAAATTACTATTAAATATTAATGAAACAAAAATCATATTATTTGGCTCAAAACAGAAGTTGGGTAAACTAAACAACTGGCAATCAATGTGACCTTGTAGAGAGTTAACAAATGTCAGTTGTGAAGAATATGGATACAGCATTTTTCATTGTAAGAATAAACTATTGATTAGCTGTGAAGATTTGAAAGAAAGCCAAGAACTTTATTTGGGCTCAGAAAATCTGTTGACTTAGGGGAAAAGAAAAGATTTGTTTTCTTGCATTTTCAGTTTGTATTATGCACTTTGGGTTTTGCTGATTGTTGTGTAATGTTTATTAGGAAAGATAAAGCATTTTTAACTTGGTTATGTAGTCAGATTTCCTTTGAATTATACATTTCATAAACATCACCGGTTGTCGTTTTAGCAACAATTGGCAAAAAAATAGGAAAGTGTCAGCATTGCATTAGTACATTATCCTTCTACTCTCTCCCTCCTCCCATCCCCTGTCTTCATACAAGTTGCAGTCTTCTCTCTTCCATGTTTTCCGAAATAGAAAAAAATAATAAGAAAACTAGTATCTCTTCATCTTCATCTGGAACCTTATGGCTGTGAATTCAATAAAGCGAGTCAGGCAATTCAGGTAGATGCAGCATTTTTATGTGTTTATTTTTACATAGGTCTGATCCTGTGATGTCCTGAGCATGTTCTAGCAGATGCAGGTGAATTCAGTGGCAGTTTATGTCAATTCCCAAGATGACAGATAAGGAACTTAATACTTTCCAGGAAATGTTCTTAGAGACTCAAGTTTATAAACCTGCAGTGAAGAGACAAAAAACCACGACCTCTGCGTTGTTCAGTTTATTAAAAATGCAGATGACCTCTTGCATTTAAACACTGGAAATCCACCTCCTTTATGTGTAGCAGGATGTATCACACTAATATATCCATTGTTCCAGAAATGCCAGCTCTTTTGACACTATAATGAATCTCATAGTATGAGGTATTGTTTGTTGTTACCCTCTTTCTTTGCTAGACATAATCAAGATCAATGTGGAAATGTTTTCTGTTCATGGCATCTACTGTTTCCTCTTAATATATTCCTAGGCTGTGCTGCATCAAGCTAGTTTCCTTTGAACATTTGCATTTAGGAAAGGGATCACAGCCATTTATTTAACCTTCATCTGGGTCTTTGTTACTCTCCTGCTAAAGACCTTCCACATAATGTCAGAAGATGGAGACTTTCTCTGACAGCAAGAAAATTCACAGGGAAAAAGGAGAATGCCGACGTTTGATTTGTATATTTGGGAACGAGGCAAGTTTAGAGTGGCAGAGCAGCTGGGGAACTCTAGTCCAGGACAGAAAGCTGAGTTATAAAGGACAGTGAGGGCTAAGATAATTTGCTGGGTCTGGGAAAGTCACTGTGGGAAAATTTGTATAATTAGGAGGCAGAAGACTCTATATGAGTGAAGAAATAAGTAGTAAAGAACTAAAACAGAGGAGGAGAAAGCAATGAAGTAGATGATTAGTGTTGGAGGAAATGAGGCATGGGCAAGATAAAGTTTCCTGCCAAGATTACTAGAAATTTTGGTCTAAAGGAAGCATTTCTTGAGTGATAAGTTGGGACAGCGAATGCCAAATAAGACTATCTGATATCCAGTTCATTAGCTTACCTGGAGCAAAAGGTTCTGATAGGAGCTGCTGAAATTACAGATTGAAGAAAGAACAGGGGAGAAGAAAGAGTTTATATCTTCCCTGCTGCAGGCATTTGAAAAAAGTTGCTGGAATCTCTGTCAGAGCGAATACAGGGAAGAGGAGATTTGTGTTTTATTTAAAGATATTTTCTAAGTCAAAGTTAGTATGTCACGTGTTTCAAGTACAGATGCCTTCCCAAGGAGATAATCAGGCAGACTTCTGTCGAAATAAAAGGTGAATTGTTTTTAGAATTACCCTTGCAACCAATTTCAAAACCTAATTCAGCAGATTTGATCTTTGAATTTCTTGATTAGGCAACACCATTTTCCCAGTCTACCTGGGCTTGTCCTTGCAGAACACTCAGATGAATTTTCGTGTCCCTGTGTACCACCAACTTCTGTGAGAAGGTGGGAGAATTCCCGAGAAGGAGCCCTGCCCTAAACAATACACCTGTACTTTTGTATCATCAGTAAAAGCATTGTTCTACACAATAATCACATAAAGATGAGGTCCTTTTGAGCCTGTGCATGTTACCTAGTGATAGCATAAGGTTCCTAATGAATACAGATATTCTTCAGTGTGATTAATGTTTTTACTAGCCACTTGCTCTGTAGGTAAGAACCAGCCCCATGTTGAAGTCACAGGTGCTTGGGAGTGCAGCTGCGAGTTCAGTAACTAATGAGCTCTCCCTTTTGCTGCTTGGATGCCCATTGCTCCCAGATGCGTGTGGTTCTTCCAGCCAGAGAGTGATGATGCTGCATTGCATCCCTGGGCTTGTTCTGTATTCCCAGAGCTCCCTTCTTCTTTAACATGTGAACCAAAAGCCCTCCTGCAGACAGGTTTTTGTCTCACCCTTGTCTGATGATAGAAGACCATCTTTTTTTCACTGAAGGGATTCTTCTCCTCCTGAGTTTATTACTATTCTCTGAGTTAAAAAAGATGTTCCCTTCACATCCCTGTGAAGCTGAGGTCACCTTCAATATACCTTTTCTTCTTGTTCAAGAAACCTTCTCCATTACAGTCCAGTTAGAATTCCATTGTTTTATTAGCCAGTCAGTTGTGCTCTTACCCTACCGCTGTACCACTTCATCCATACTGGCCTTTCCATTATCTGACCTACGCCACATTTGTGTATTGCTGTCTCTAATTATTCTAAACTCTCCTATGTTTATCATTATATATGCTTGATTTTCCACTTTCATAACTCTTCTTCAAATGCTGTGCTTGATTTCCTCACTGGAGGTACTCTGGCCAAGGCTTCTGAAAGCATTTACTTGCTATTGGCCTTCAGGGCTATTGACTTAACTACCTCCAGTCACTGTATCTGAAAGAAGCCCCCTTTCCCGCATAGCCCAGCTCCTCACAGAGCAGTTGGATCCTTTACTTGCTGTGTAACTGGAAAGCCTGAACTTCATGTGAAGAGGCAGCCCAGGTCTAGCACAGAGATAGTGAATCCACCAGGTTATACCCCCGAGCTCAGCCTGGCTCACCATTGCGTATGAAGAGGAGGCAGTCCCTCCATCGCCAGCTTGTCTTATAGTCAATACTGAATGTTTCACATGTATCTAGAAATCAGGAACTTTTGTGGGAGAGGGGAAGATAGAGAGAGGGTGAGTGAGCATCTGGATAGAGTTTTACTGGGGCTCACATTCCTACTCAAGCCATATGCTTTGACAGCACACTAATGCTGCTCGCACTCCTTTATTATGGAGAAAATGTAAACCTTTTCAGACAGAGATGCTTAAAATAGGCTCCTAAATCGATGCTTAGGCATATAAATGGAAGCAGTTTGATTTTCAGCAATGCTGAGTGTTGTGGTGATGCCAGTGTGGAAGAAAATGCTTTGTGTACAAAAGCACATTATTAGAAAATGTGGAGGTTTGAGAATTGCTGTTTACAGACAACCAGTTATAATCAGAGTTATCTTTTTTGGGGTCAGCTGAGCTTGGCTCATCATTGGCCTCCATCTTTCATGTTTTTATTGATGATCTGATGTAAAAGTAATGCCTGTTATTATTAGATATTTATGTCTACTGTTTGAATCTAGATTTATTGTGGGATTGGAACAACAAAATGAAGGGTTCAAAGTTTCGAAGCATCACACTTCTGTTATGTCCTTTATAGAGATGAAAAGTCTGCTACTACCACACTGATCCTGAGGCTGATTCCAGCTCTCACAGAAGTTGATTCACAAGGCTTCTAGTTTTAACCATAGCAGCCCCCAAAATCCTTTCTAAAAGAGCACAAGAGTGTAAGAGGAATGCAGGTGAAATTACTGTAACCTTAGCCTTTGTGTACCACTATCCACATTTACATCCAGAAGGACCTTTTGTTTGGTTTTGCTTTTCTCACATGGGTTCTTGGTAGATCTCACAGTAGAGTAGTTGCTTTCCCTGATTTCCTTCTACCTGCTCCCTGTCAATCTCTGTGAAGACTTTCCATAGAAATTACCCTACTATGAAATGAGCAGACTGCTGTGAGGAAGCACTTGTTTTTATATGCACACTTGAGGGATGGTGAATGGACCAGGATGCCAGATCTAAGCACTGATAAATTCACCCTCAGATGTACCTGATGTTATGTGAATTATTGCTATATCTGCCTAAATACATGGTTTTGCCCCGAGATTTAGTCACTGAAATGAATTTTTCAGGTGTCTGGGAATGGTGTAAAATTAAAAATTTTTAAAAAATCAGTACCACTGAAATTGGAACTGTGAAATGCAGTAGAAAATTCAAACCACACCACAGAGGACTGTTTGCCCTGTCTGTGTGAAAGACAACCTAGTAAAATGGATACATTTCGTAACAGCAATTAGAAATATGCTTGGTTTTTTTTATTTCCTTTGGAAAGTGAAAGGAACCTGAGGTAGGTACTGGCAAGTGTAAGTCCCGAGTTGTTTCCCTCCAAACTTCTGTTTGCTTCTGATTAATTCCTCTTTTTGGATCATGAAGACTATTTCCGTTTGGTTTTCATTGCTTCTTAGAACAGATAATTTCATACTGCAGCTTTCACTCATGTAAGTAATTGAATCCATGAGGTTATTTGTATTAGTATGGCCTGCAGATTAGGGTCTTAGAATGTAACCAAATTAATCAGAGCTCAAAAAAATTGCAATTCTCGTATGGTTAGCATAAACTTTTATAGAAAAAGTTTGTTGTATTCTTTCTATTAATGCAAAACTTCAGTTAGATACCAATCAGCTGACTCGTACTCAGGAGCCAGGTTATTCTCTATGTAAAGATTCTTGTACAATGTCACAGGAACTTATTTTCTTGATCACATATTGTATACTGTAAACTTATTTAATTCCATGTAGTGCCAGAAATAATGGATAAGATTTCTTTCATATTTCCTTCATGTGTTTAAAATGTTTTTATATAGTAACATTCTGACTATGTTTTATATTTTATTTGGAGGGGGTTTGGGTTGTTTGCTTCTTGAATGTTTAATAGCAAGTTGAAGATAACTTTTTTATGTAATAAAATTTAAAGAAATGACAAGGAAATCACCTTGAAAGTTCACAAAGAGGTTATAAAAAAGATACAAGGAATGTAAAATGTTTTAATAAGATTTATAGTAACTTGCTGAAAGCATTTAAATATATTGACCCTTGTGTTAGTATAGGCCTTTTATTATGAAGTGAATACATGCTTGATTTTAATTGCTTCTTTCATGTAAGAGTGATTTTATGAACTTGAGCTTATAATTATTAACTTTGAAATCTTAGATATCATGGGCTGTTGAGATAAAGTTAAATTTAGATGAAAGAAAGGTGAACCATTTGTGATTCAAAAAGGCACATGAAACAGATGATACTGATTATATCAGTGGGTATAGAGCTAAGCCATATCCTGGGAATGACACCACACAGACTGCGGCACGTTTTCTTCTAGCTCAGATCACTGAGACCCCAAACCAAATATTTACATCACACAAGCCAGCAGACCAATGGCCAGAAATAATGTAGATTATGCGAAAAATGCAGGAATGGTCAGACAGCAAAGTCCAGATCCTGAACTCTGCCCCTGGCTCCGTGTTATTGAACGTCTCAGTGCTTCTGGTTTCCATTTATAAATTGAGACTAATATTTACTTACTTTCTCAAACACTTCGGGATCCAAAATTGCTTGATATTAATATGCTGTTTTCAAGCCAAGTTCTGGCAAATCTCCTTTGTACTTCACTCTGGCATGGAAGTGAGGCTGGGGTGACCTGATATTCCCTTGTCGTACTGAGGGAGCTCAGGACTGCTTTTTACAGCTGATACATGCTGTCCACCAATACAGAGTACAGAGCAGACTTGAGACATCTGTGAGCAAAAGTGAGGGCCTTTTAGCACACTAGGGGCAGTATCATCTGTATGCCCTCCCTATTGCTTTATGCACAGCAACGCCTTAGGTGGGCACTGAGGGACCTGCCTGCCTGCTCTGCTCGGGAAAGGGCACCTCCCCAGACCAAGGGGCTGAAGAGGATGAAAGGTGGTAAATGTGGCCCGTTAAATGAAGGTGAAATGCTGGAGACTGCCAGACAGACTCCTTTGGATGAGGCTGCCCTGCATGCAGGGTTTGTTTCAAGACAAGGCTTGATGGGGCTTTGAGCAACCTGATCTAGTGGAAGGTGTCCCTGCCCATGGCAGGGGGTTTGCAAATAGATGATCTTTAAGGTCCCTTTCAATCCAAATCATTTTATGATTCGATAACAAAGTGGGCTGCAGCCGCACTGTGAAAGTAAATGCCTTTCCCGCACAAGAGTTTCATGCTCCCTTGAAGAAGATTTGCATAGCACCAGTGGCCAGAGATGCTGAATGGCTTCCCAAGTTACGAGGCTTGTCTTTTAAAGCTCATGGCTCTGAAGTGATTTGTTAGGCTCTTTCTTGTCTGGTATATTATTAACCTTTCAAGGGCCCTGAAAAGGCTTCTCCATACACATCACCCTTTAAAACCTCTCAGGGACTCTTACAAACTTTACATCTTGTTGTACTTTGGGGAAAAGCATGCAGAGATCATAACAGCAGGCAATGTTCGACTTCATGAGGTCCCCTCCCCACTCTCAACTATTTTCTACTTTTGGGCTTCTTGGACCATAGCTGCTACTGAGTTTGAGCTCTCCTTTCTATTCCAGCATTGTTCAGTGGAGGCAGAGCAACTCAAGCAGCCCCTAACACAGATCCGCTGGTAAAAGACATTATGGAAATGTAAAAGATGATACTGTACTTAAGTATCAGTACTGTTCCAAGTCTCACATGATAAATTAATTGATTTCTCATTCTTCTTTCTTTTTTACACAAAATAACAATATTCGGTTACAGTGGAAATATTAATTAAATCAAATTTAAATTGCTTTTGTTGGATAACCCCATTTTCTAATTCAGAATCTTAAAATAGTGACATTAGGATCATTCTACAATAACAGGCCATAATGATGTCAAAGGGAACAATTGTTTTCCTGGCTGTTGTTCAGTAATAAAGAAAAACAGCAAGAACTTGTTTACATGCAAATGTCATCTGTATAAAAACCAGAGAAATGCTCTAAAGAGAAGATATTATTACAGAGGCATAATTTTCCGGAGGCAGAAAAAAAACAGAGGAAACATTTTATGGTCATCAGCAGTCTCTCCATAAATCTGTACCATCAGGCATGCTGTGAGGTTGGCATGTATACTGGTCTAAAAAAAGCCTGAGACCCTCAGCCTGGAGACTAAGAAGAAGGGGAAATGCAAGCAATGTGTCAAAGAATTTGCTGTCTGTAATGAGCAGAAACCAGATGTTTTTGCTAGTAATTATTATTATGATAATTCATTTAAGTAGGAATAAAATAGGGCATGATTGTTTACTGCAGCCTGTTTTCCCTAGACAGGCTGGGAAACAAGGAAAAAATCTCAGAGGTTTTACTCCTGGTTAAATGAATAATTTTTTCATTTAGCCAGGAATAAATATGGCAACAAAAATAGTTTTCATACATATTGCGCGGTAGCTGTGCATAGAGATTGTGGGTTTTTACTCAAGAAAGCCACTAGAGGCTGAAGAATGTTAGGGAAGGTCACTTTGAATTTTGGGGGGTTTTTTTACACATTTTGCCTCCTACTGAAATAGGAGCTGAACAGTGGAAAAACTGGAATGTCCAAAGACTGGCAAAGTGTTAGCAATAATCTACCTTGGTAAGTATAGGTGGTCATTTTGAGTGAAAATCATCTATTGGGGATGGATAGTTCAGGAAAGCTTGTTGTGAGACAGGCTTCTGTAGGTTATTGCGGGATATGTATTGGATTTTGCTCTAGTTTCTCTTAAAAATGTTGATTTCAGATGTGCATGAAAGTTTAGAATTATTAAATCCTTCTTGGTTCCTGGTATTTCATTAGGAACTCTTAGTAAGCAGAAAGTAATTTTTTTCCTCCTCCTTACTCCCACACAGTATGAATAGCTATCAGTGTGGGTTTTTATATAGGTTAGAAAATAGTGTCAAGCAAATGCTAGGCAAATATAAATCTGGTTGATCTGTTTAGTCTGAGAAGGAAAAGTATAGCTTTCAGCTGCTATCCCTTCTGCAAGCGTTAAGTTAGAGCATTAGAGAGAGTTAAATAAGTCCTATAGAAAAATTAAAATCTAAACAGAGTCTGGAGGAGTTTAATCGAGCAAGTGCATTATTGGGAGTCTCTCTGATGGTGAAGGTTAGTTTATCACCCTGAATCCAATCACTTTATAAAAAGCCAGCGTGGGTTTCATTTACTTTGATGAGGTTTATTGCAAGATTCCAGAAAATCAATTTTACTGTGAGCCATATTAAACCCAGGGGAATATAAACACTATATGTACTACACATAACTTTTTGTTATTGCTTACTAGATCACTGGGGAAATTATATGTTTACCATGAAGAAGGGTTATGGCTACGTTCGTTGTCTTGGGTAACTCCCAGCCTGCCCATCGTAGTGAAATAAAACAAAATGGTAGAGTTCAGAATCAGCACTTAACTTGTCTTCATACAGCCTGAGGTATAGAAACACTCAACAGTAGTGACTTGATTTTCCAAAGGGCTTTAAATAACTGTTATGTTATACACTATCACTCTGTTCTTGTGCAAACAGATGGTAAATGCAGGCAACACATATGCTGCTGCTGGTTGACCAAGACAAGGTAATTCCTGCTTCTAGAGCTTCTTGAGATACTAAGGCAGAACTGACAGGCAGTTAACATGGAAATAGTTAAGTTTGATCTGCTGGTTAGGGACTTCGAAGAAAATTTGCAGTTTCCAGGAATTTCTGTTGTGTGTTTACTCTCTTTCTATCTTCCCTCCCTCCCTTACATACTAGTTGAAATTTATGTGAATTAAAAAATGTTAGGAAAGTAATTTTGCAGAAGATGATTATGTTCCCTCTGGCTATAGCAGGTCAAAAACTCGTTTGGGGTTGCACTGAATAGATGGTTTCCTCTTTTACAGTTTTGTGCATACCAGTAAGGTCATAACATCTTTCAATTATTGGTAATTTTTTTTCTCCTTATCAGGCCTTCCAGATTATGACTACTTATGCTGAAGCTGGCATAATGGACTAAAATTAGTGGTTTGACGTGAAGAAACTTAGTTTGCAAATAAATATATAGAAGTAATTTCCTATATAAAAAGGTACCAGAATTCAAGAAAAGTCTTTCAAAATCAGGGGGGTGTCGCATATTTTGTGATGATTTTCACCTTTCTTTTTTTCCTCCCAGTGTTAGGCATTGCTGTACTGTGACAGGAAATTCACAGCTCTCCATGCCTTCAGTGGTTAAACTGAAAGAGCAGAGCAATACTTCTGTCTGTCCATCCATCTAGCTATATTTTTCCATGTGAGTTTCATAAGAACTAAATTGGGCATCTGAAAAGTTCTAAATGTAGTTAAACACTCAGTCGGGTCTAGTTTTTGAGGGAAATGGAGAGCTTAACTCCCTTACTAACTTTTGACACTTCTTCCCTAAGATACAATGCATGTTAATGTTTGTACTTTTATTTGTACGTTGTATTTGCTTGGGCCAAACTCCCTGTGAAATGTGTTTGGAATAAGAGAAGAAAGAAGTGAGATGTGGTCATTATTTAAAAATATAAAGTCTGTTACGGTTTATAGATGGTTGTAAAAATATTGTAACAATAAATACGGAAAAACAATCTCCAAAAATATTTATCTTAAAATACCTTCTGATACCTATGTATCTCTGTATGTTTATTTAGGTGTTTCCAAGGCATTGCAGAACAATTGACAAAATTTGATCTACAGCAATATTGTCAGTTATCTTTTTGCCACTATGTATGAAAAGTTACTTTTGTTAATGATGTTTTATTTAAATTTCATATAATGACATTTTTAAAAAGCAGATGACAGACTATAATGCACAAATTCAGTAAAACATGGACAGTCATTATCTTATTGCCACTTTCACTTCCCTCTCTCTTATACATTGTATTTTTAAGTGTGAGTTCTTGAAGTGTCATCCCTTTCTTTCAATCCTATCTTGCAATTATATTATTACAATTATATAAATCTAAAAATATAATAAAAAATATAATAAAATATAATTAAATTGCAATTATGTTATTACGACACTAAGTAGAAGTGTGAAAATGAGCAAGAGTGGTTAAAGAGGAATGAGCACTTCTTATTTTGTGGTGTTCTTTTGAATCTGGTCACTGGGACTTCGATGTAGAGTGAATGTCAGAAAAACGATGTGGATTTGTCATGGGCAGCCTTAGATCTGGGTTTGATTTTGCAAATCCAGAGTAGAGTTTATGGGTTTGTGTTCTGAACTGGCTGAGTTCATTTCAAATTAGATTTAGCTCAATGGAAAGGAAATCAGGCTGAAATACCAATAGCTTTGAATAGCCTATCCACAACATTTCTTGGATTCTTTGTAGTTGTGTTTTCCCTTTGTGTACAGAGTACAAACTAGCCTAGGGCGGATGAATACAGCAGAAGATGCTTTCTGAATCAGGAGCTTGACTGTGCCCAACTTGGACGTATTTCTGAGGGTAAGCATGTGGCTTGGGGGAAATCGATATCCTCAGCGAATGAGCAAAAGCATGAGAATCTAACACCTAACACATTAAAATGTTCTGGTATTGATATCTATACGTATCTGTTGATGTGTAATATCTAAAGACAAGTTTGTATGCATGTGGATATCATACACCACACACAACAGAATAGTAAAACCCCTCTATTTTTGGTAAAATATTTTGTTCTTTCCTTCATTCTTTTCTTTATATCTGTGCACTAAGGAACTATATTATGCTTCAGTAGCTAAACAAATTATGCAAAATTATACACCATGAATATTTTATATTTCAGAACCCTGAAGCAAGGGCTTTCAATGCCTTTATGTCTGTAGCAACCTGTGTCATACTCAGATGAATTCCACAACTGGTAAGCCCCCATTCTTCCTAAAACTTTACTCAGGTCTCGATTTTATATTTTTCTTTACATTTGTCAGTGATTATTAATAGGAATGTCTCAGGGGTTTTGTTGTATGTAAGAAAATGGAAGTTGCTGCAGTCAACCTTCCTTCTACTTCTTCGTAAGGCAGGGAAGTTATTCCCTTTACAATTCTGAATTTATTTAAAATTTCATAGACTCATATAAAGAAAGTAATGGGCAAAGGCAGACTAAGTTTAAAAAAAATAGCTAAGCTACACTTCAGCTGATGCTGGGCTGCATTCACTCTGGTATATCTCTTTTTTTTTTTTTTTTGTACCCCAACTATATTCCCTTAGAAATATATTTCCCCTTTTTCTGTAAAACTTTAATTACAAAACCACATAGGCTTGTGTAGCAGCTATGGTGCACTGGAAAATGAGAGCAGTTCATAGAAAATACTTGATTTTTTTCATTATTTAGCTAGTTCTCATTAATGATCTTGTCTTGTTTCCATCTAATACTAAGGAGCTGGCATCTTGAGATCATATGCATCTGCCTCTGAAGTGGCTGGCAAAACAGAAATCTTGTAATTATAACTTAACAAGGATTCTTTGGCACTGCTTACTGGTTCTCGGGATGCAGTGCCTATGAGTTAATGCCATAATTTTGACTCCAAGTGCCACTGGAACAGGGGGTGTGGGCACTTTTCAGTGTGCTCATTAATCTTCAACATGTTCCAATAACTGTATACCATATATTGACAAATTCTGGAGTGGGATTGATTTTTTCTTTTTTTTTTTTTTGGGGGGGGGGGAGTGGGGGAGGAGGTGTAAAGTGTGCTATTTACTATTCATTTAATACCATTAACTTTTCAACAACATGACTCATAAAAAGTCTTCACTAGCTCATCCAAAGAATTGCAGCTTACTCTTGGAAACAGTTTTGAGGGCAGTGTGCCTGTTTTTTGTCTGTCCCATGTCTTTAGTTAATGCAAATGTAGTCTAACATAAAGTGAAATGTATCAGCTATAATAAAAATATTCACTGCCATAGGTAACGCTAACATGTTAAAACATTTATGCTTTTATGTCCTCTTTTACAGTTGGGATGGAATGTGCCATTACAGACAATACAGTTGAGAGAGGTTTTGAAAGGTTTTTTGAGAATGTAATTGATTTAGGTATATACTAAAACACTTTAGCTGGAGCTGTGAAGAGTAGCTGTACGCTGTGATGTCTCTGGCTTGTATGTCTCACGTCTCATGCTCATATGCACGTTCACCACAGGTGTTTTGCATGGCAGTCAGTTAGAAAACGCTTCAGAGCTGCAGTACTCCTAGATTTGGTCTCCTTATTTTGGCAAAATTTGCAAGGAATTTTACCCGAGTGAAATGTGTATCGTTGTTACTGTCTGCTGGTCACCAGGACAGTACTATTCCAAAGTTAGCCTGTGTTATTAGGTAAACAATAAGCAATATATATACATGTGTACATATATCAGTTTAGAATCCAGTATATTTATAGAAAGGAGGAATGACATATTTTGTTTTCATTTTATGAAATTAATCTGTGTTAACAAAAAAGTGTGTAGCTCAACAGTCTTCTCTAAAAATGGTAAAATGGTTTGATTGTGCATTTTTCTTTGTGCATTTTAGTGGTGTTTTGGCTTAGATTTGACTATACAGTGTTTCAGGGGAAGATAAAAACCAGAATTTATATTGTTCATTATTTTTACAGCTCAGTGGAAAGTGCAAATGGCATTCATAAAATGTAGATAGACAGACAAAATTATAAAATATTATTGATGAATTAACCTGAGATCCAGATCATATGGAAGCAATGTTTCCTTTTGACTACAGGGTGGGAGTTTAGACTCAGAAAACACAACACTAATATTACAATTTCCTGATGATTTTATAGTAATTTGCCTTTTAATAGTTTTTACACTGAAATATGGAATAGTCACTAGTGTCATAACTGATCCCACATACAGGATATGATACTGGAGAAATATTACCTCTAGACCCATATAAAATAGAGCGCCTCATGAAGAAAAATACTAGTTAAGTAGTTCTAAATGCAACAACTTTTTGGAGAAAGAAATGAAACGCAAAGTTTTCAATGTTTTTAAGAGAGGGCCTCTGGCCTAGTGTGTAAAACGAAAGGTCTAAGGATACTGCATGATGGTTCTTATTTAAGTGAGAAATACTGAATGTTTCATGTACTTACTTGAAAAAGCAGATTGCAATGTTCTGTCCTTTGCATACTTACAAATGAAATATTTATATTTTGAAAATTAAATATTTCAGGGGGAATAAAAATGTACACAACTTTATTCAGAAGACTTTTACAATAGAAAAATGAGATTTTGGACAGGTTTTAATGAAATACCACATGTATCGGTTGCATTTTTGATGGGCTTTTTAAATAACATTTAAATGTGAGCCACTTGCAATAGCACACACAGCTACAGGAAAATAGTGCAGATTTTGACTGTTGAGGTTCAGTAAGTTGAAGCTTTGTTAACTTTTACACTAAAAAGCTAGTATTTTGTTGTAAGCAAGCAGTGGAATGAACAATCATAGAATAGAATCATAGAATAGTTAGGGTTGGAAAGGACCTTAAGATCATCAAGTTCCAATCCCCCTGCCATGGGCAGGAACACCTTCCACTAAACCGTGTCACCCAAGGCTCTGTCCAACCTCGCCTTGAACACCGCCAAGGATGGAGCATTCACAACTTCCCTGGGCAACCTGTTCCAGTGCCTCACCACCCTCACAATAAAGAACTTCTTCCTTATATCCAATCTAAACTTCCCCTGTTTAAGTTTTAACCTGTTATCCCTTGTCCTACCACTACAGTCCCTAATGAAGAGTCCCTCTCCAGCATCCCTACAGCCCCCTTTCAGATACTGGAAGGCTGCTATGAGGTCTCCACGCAGCCTTCTCTTCTCCAGGCTGAACAGCCCCAACTTTCTCAGCCTGTCTTCATACAGGAGGTGCTCCAATCCCCTGATCATCCTCGTGGCCCTCCTCTGCACTTGTTCCAACAGTTCCATGTCCTTTTTATGTTGAGGACACCAGAACTGCACACAATACTCCAAGTGAGGTCTCACGAGAGCAGAGTAGAGGGGCAGGATCACCTCCTTCGACCTGCTGGTCACGCTCCTTTTGATGCAGCCCAGGATATGGTTGGCTTTCTGGGCTGCGAGCACACACTGAAGCTGGCTCATGTTCATTTTCTCATCAACCAACACCCCTGAGTCCTTCTCCACTCTGAATCTCTTCTTTGCCCAACCTGTAGCTGTGCCTGGGATTGCTCCGACACAGATGTAGGACCTTGCACTTGTCATGGTTAAACTTCATAAGGCTGGCATCAGCCCACCTCACAAGCTTGTCCAGGTCCCTCTGGATGGCATCCATTCCCTCCGGCGTATCAACCGAACCACACAGCTTGGTGTCATCGGCAAACTTGCTGAGGGCGCACTCAATCCCACTGTCCATGTCACCGACAAAGATGTTGAACAAGACCAGTCCCAACACTGATCCCTGAGGGACACCGCTCGTTACTGGTCTCCAGTCGGACATTGAGCCATTGACCACAACTCTTTGTGTGCAGCCATCCAGCCAGTTCTTTATCCACCGCATGGTCCACTCATCAAATTGTTGTCTCTCCAATTTAGAGACAAGGATGTCATGTGGGACAGTGTCAAAGGCTTTGAACAAGTCCTGGTAGATCATGTCAACTGCCCTGCCCCTGTCCGTCAGTTCCATAGCCCCATTATAGAAGGCCACCAAATTGGTCAGGTATGATTTCCCCTTAGTGAAGCCATGCTGGCTGTCACCAACCACCTCCTTGTTTTTCATGTGCCTTAGCATGCCTTCCAGGAGAATCTGCTCCAAGATTTTGCCAGGCACAGAGGTGAGACTGACTGGTCTGTAATTCCCTGGCTCATGCATTTTCCCCTTCTTGAAAATGGGGGTTATATTTCCCTTTTTCCAGTCTTCGGGAACATCACCTGACTGCCATGATTTTTCAAATATGATGGACAGTGGCTTAGGAACTTCATTTACCACCTCCTTCAGGACCCGCAGATGGATTTCATCAGGTCCCATGGACTTGTGCACGTTCAAGTTCTTAAGATGCTCTCGAACCAGATCCTCTCCTACAGTGGGCCTAGGGTCTTCATGCTCACAGTCCCTGCGTCTGCCTTCCAAGACTTGGGTGGTGTGGTCTGAGCCTTTGCCAGTGAAGACCGAGGCAAAGAAGTCATTAAGAACCTCAGCCTTCTCCAGATCCCGGGTAGCCAGTTCTCCTGATAGCTTTTGGAGAGGGCCCATGTAGTCCCTATTCTTTCTTTTGAGAAGACTATTCCCTGATCCTTAAAGTGAAGCAAGTCAGGAGATGTTTGGTTTTCCTAAAGCCTGAGCATTTAAGTCAACTGATAATTTCTTGCCCTTCCTCTGAAGAGAACTACTACTCCCACATTTTTTGAAACTTTTCTTTCCCATCTTTCCCACACTGTATCTTTGATATATTAGATCTGAGATATTCAGGGGCATGTTAAACAAATAGAAGCCCAGCTCATGGTGGAATCCAATGGAAGTTCAATATCTTCCTCCTTCAGAAATCCCAGCCTACATGATTACTGTATCTTTTTTCTTAAATCTTTGGCATTGCTATCGATTGTAACAAGAAAACTTGAACAGTTGTGCAGTCAGGGAGTATAACTTAGGTGAGGAGGAGTTTAGATATTTGAAGGAGGATGATTAAATAGTCTGAATTAGATTGTGAAACAGATTCTAGCTGTGGGAGGATAGAATTTGGCAATAACAGATTGGCAGGACAGAGGAATCCGAAGCTTGATTCTGACTTCTCCTGTGATTCAACTTTATACCAGAGCAGGGAGAAAAAACTTGAAGAATGCCTGTGAGGATCAGGAAGGAATGCATACCTGCTCAGGGAAAAGGATTTCAGTTTCTCACTGTCACTCACCTTTTTGACCTCATGTGGGAACAGGTGGGAAGATAGGAAGATAGGAAGACTTAGCATCTAGATGGATTTATTAACAGCTATAATACAGAGGTTCCAAAGAGAGAGATTTGCTAAGATGTGCTACAATTCTTCTATGTATCTTAAGGGAATTGAACATGTAATAAAATCCTTTTGAATTTAGATCATTGGAACTTGGGTTCACTGATAAGTTTCTAAGTTCAAACCAAAATCAATGTATTCAGTGATATTTATGCATTAATACTATGTTCCAGGGAACTCGGGTGTTCAAGTACTTATTCCAAGCCTCTTTCTTTTTTTCTTGAGATAGCAGGGTTTATTTTTAGACTATATTCTTCATGTTCACTCAAATTTAAATGGCCCCAGTCGACCCTAACATCAAAATAAACATTTGTATGTATTTGATGCAGGTAAGATCGTTTCTTGTCTTTTAGGTGCTAATGTGTAGTTCTATGAATTGTCTTTTCTAGCTCTAGGGACAGCACAGTGTAAGGTATTGTGGAGTTTGAGATTTATCACCAGTGCTATTTTTTAGCACTGGTACCAGTACACTGACAAGGCATTTAAAACTGGCCAGATTCACTACCTGGAGTTCAATATGCTTTTTAAATGAGGTTTTTATTTGTAGTGAGAAATCAAACAAAAATTTCTTACAGATATGGAATGCCAAGATGGGTTTCCTTTTTTTTACCTTTTTTTTTCTGAAGTTCTAAGAAGGAATTGGTGAAGAAAGCATGAGGAAGGATAGCAGAAGTGGAGGATCCCCTCGATCAGGCAGTCCTTGTTTTAGGTAGTTGCTAACCCATATGGTACACTTGGAATAGCTAAATTCCAGCACCTAAATGTGTGGAAGTATATGAAGCATTCGATTTTCAGTCTTTAAGGATGTGGCAATGCATAGAAGTCTCTAGATCTGTGACTCCCTTAGGTCATCCGTTACCTTTGCAACTTACTATGGAAGAAAATAGCTGAACTGAAATTCTTAGTAAAGAGGACATAGGATAAGATGCCTTCAGGTTATTTTAGAAAGTTTTCTCCCTCCCCATCTCCCAGAAATTCAGCTCTGCAACCAAGTTGAATTTGTACTGGTTTTCAGCCAGGAGAGTTGGAAGGATGGTGGGTGACTGATCAAGGCTGTTTCAGATAGATGAAGCAGTTGTACTACGGGAGTTCTTTTAAATTGCGTATCCAGTAATAAGCTTACTATAGTGAGACTTTGCTGTCCCTCACATGACATGTTGAAGGACATGGTGTATCATAAAAGGTAGAAGCAGTTGATTTCATTTCCTAATGTGTGCATCCATATGTAAATGGCGAAAGAATTTTGCCTTTGAGGCACAAAACTTGTACAGAATTTAAATTAACTTCAAACTGAAATAATTCATGGTTCCAAGCAAAAATAACATAATGGTTATTATAACCATGTTTATGAAATGCTAAACTTTAACACACAGCAATCAGCCAAAGCTATAAGGCAGTGTAAAAGACTACACACTTAATAATTGTAAATGTTACATGAGTGCGAGTCGCTTGATTAAATTTATTAGAAATGTGTTATGAGCATTTTAAGAAATAAAGCATTTATCACAAAATGATGATTTCTTCACTTAAGCTCATTAGGAAATCACACATCAATTCATGCATAATTACAGGGGAATTTCTGCCACTCACTACAAATCATTACCACATTAGCTAAAGTTGACTGAATTTATCTGTGATTTGGAAAAGGTGGTATCTAAATAGGAGAATTAGCTTACACAGAGGATGAAACTACCAACATTATCACAAAGGACTTAGCCTTTTCTTACTTATTAGACAAAGATGCACCTTTTAACTCCTTTATATTTAAAGCTCGTACTTTGAATGAGCTCTAAAGCTTTTCTTTCCGTGTCAGAATCCCATATTATGGATCCAGTGCCAGGTACTTAATGAATCGTTGCTAGTCAAGGCACGTTTACTTGCGCCAGACATACTCATTGTTTTTAATGATCATTGCAGTTTGAGATTGAATTGAAAAGGTTTGGGGGAGGCTGGGAGATGGGGAAGAAACAAGTTTTGCAAGCACTGGTAAGCCAGTTCCACAGCAGCAGAGCACAAAATGAGCATTCTGCCAAGACCTGCAGCATTTACACTGCACTGTGTTTACATTCCCACAGTGCTGACAGTGGACATAGCTCTCCTGTGGCATGTTGCAGCTTCTTTATTTCACAAACTTTGCGTAAGTTTGAGGTCGGTGTGTAATTGAGAGCGTCCAAGCCAAAGGTGTGACTGGTCACAAGGTGTTTCTTTTACAGATAATTTGCATGTTTTCTGTTGGTTAGTTCACAAGCACTCTTGTGAAGGGGTAACTTAGGCTAAGAATAATTAGGCTGTGTGCTTGTCTGCCCAGGAGGCGCGTAGAAATGTAGTCATTGAGACTCAGGCCTGTAGATTTAGAGAGAAATTTCTCTGTAACTTTACAGCCTTTCGCTATGCGGTGCGTAACTTAGTTCAGCCATTTCCCTATTCTGTATTCAAGTGCTGTATCATTCTTGCTGTTGGAAAGTATTTATGTCACAGTTACTGAGTCTAATTAGAAGGTTTGGTTATTTTGGGTTTTTTTTGTCTTTTTTAATCTGGGGCATTTCTGTGATATGCCTTACTCAAGCAGTAACATTGGAACCTTGCAGGAAACAATGGGCTGTGCATGGAGAGGCGAAGGAAAGCAGTTGAAGAAGGGGTGAGGGAAGTCAGGTCCCTTTTAAGTTGGCTTCGCTGTCAGAAATAATGTACCTGGAAATACAGTCTCAGTTTTGTAGTGAAGTACTGATACTTTGGTTTTGGCAGCCCTCCTGAGAGGTTCTTGTGTGTCCTTTGTTTGGAGTCTTTTGAATAAGCTTGGGATCTGCAAGTTGAAAGTTATGCCGCTCCTTCCACATTAGTACCTCACATTTAGAGACTGAAGCATTGTTTCCTGTTTCTTTCTGAATTAATCTCCCTTGCAACATGTGAGCCACTTGTGATTCTTTTGTTACCAATTTTTTTACTTCATGTACAGGCTCAAATACAATCTTAAGAGCTGTTATTTTCTGAATAAGATGCAACATAGACTCGTACATTATAAGTTGAGAATTTTCAGTGGTATTAGTACTTTTTCATATGTTGTTTTTCACATCCTTTAGTAAGGTAGGATGTGAGGTTTCATGAGTTGGCTGTGCCAATGATATGGCTTGCTACTGCCAAAAGGGGTAGTCCTGCTCCCTCCTTCTTTCTGGTTCTTGTCTGACCCTTTGTTGAGCTGACTTGGCATACTAAATCACCAGAGAAATGTCCACTTTTTCGAAAACAGAAAAAGCTTTCCTGCAAGTGTTGCAAGCTGAAAAACTCGTTGAAAAGTCCATCCATTTCAGTGCCTTTGAACTAATGATTGGTTCAGGTGTCTTAAGAAACCTCAGGTATATATTCACAATGTCTCTTGTGTGTATTTTAATAATCATTTTTGTATTAATGTTCCTCATTTTATTACCATAAATGATAATTTCATATAAGAATTATCACTGCAATTGAAATGGATTAATATGTTATAAAAATAAAGTAAATTTTACAAGAAATCTGAGATAGCTAATGCCAATTCCACTTTTAAGAACTGTAAGGTATCCACCTACATCCTAAATTTAGAAGTAAATATATATATTGTATCTTGTTAATACACACATTGTCTATCCTTTTAAAAACGAAGGTTAGAGAAGGGCTTCTTAATTTGTGCAGCTCTTAGGCTTTTAGAAAATTTTCTTTCTTTAATCTTGGAAGAGTCATTTGTAACCAAATTAGTGATTTGATATGCTGAATTTGATGTAATGGATTAGGTTCTTAATCTCATTGCATGTAAAACTCATGCTATATGCAGAATTCATGTTTTCAGCTTTCATTGCTACTGGAATTTCAAGTTGGTTTTGATTAATCGTGAAGTGAGCACTGCATCCTAGGTAGGAGACAGTATATTTGACAAAGAATGCCAACTTTGGCAGTGGATGAAGACATTGTAGTGATAAAAAAGAAGAGGGGGGGAGAAATCCAAGAAACCAATCTGAGAAGGCATTCTACTGCGGTGACAGCAGCAGTTTAGTACATTGTATCAAAATGAATGGGCTTTGCATAATTGATTTCAACATAGTAGTAGCCTGAGGTCTAAGCTGCTCTAACCCAGAACTTATTAGCCATGCTACAAAGACGGGAGAAAACTCTGCAATCTGCTACAGGGGAGGCAGAGAATAGCACTGCTATTAGAGTGAAGGCTTTAAAAGTAGGACAGAGCCACTAGGGGAAACCCCTTTTGTATATTTATTGGGGTTATTCTGTTCATCTAATTCAAATTTCATAAAAAGCTATTTAAAGGTCTTTGTGCAATACCAAATACTAAGAATTAAAATCTTACTACTCAGTAGGTTTTATTACATAATTTGAATGGCATCCCTGCACAAGTGTAATAGCTGTATTGAGAGATCTCTTGTAACCAGGATGCATTTTGAATAATCTCAGCAAAAATACAGATGCAAAGATAAGATGCTCTTTTGAGATCCACTTTGCTTGCTTTCTATGGCACATTCACACACTTATGAATACTACTTTTAGTTAATAATGTTACATTCTGGTGTGAATCAACAAGTGTGTTTCCTGGAGCTTCCTAAAGAGAAGAGGATGATGTGCATCACTGAAGCACATACAACTGTATTACAGAATGTGAAAACAATAGTAGTTGGATGTAAATTTAGTGTGTTGACCAAATGAAAATATGTAAATTTAATGACCTATTTACTTGCAGCACTGTAAAAGTATATTACTGTTTCTTCTCTGCTTTGCTTTACCTCTTCTGGATAGGTACTCATGAGTGTATGAACAGTCTGGGTTCATGCAACAGACACCTGAGAATAGAGTGATATATTTGGCAGAGGAAAAAAGAGCTTAACTTTTCTGACTAGAATCAAAGATTTCAGGTGAAGGACTGAGAAACAAGATTGGAATGAACTGATATGTTCAGTGTCAGGATTCCCAGGCTATTAGCCGCCTTCTTTAGAAGACCATGACAAAGCTCTTCATTAGTGTTCGTTACGCTTCATCCAGCAATGTAAAATATTGACAGTGGCTCCTTTAAACATGAGTATTCTGCATAGATCAGCATCAAGCACCTTAATTATGCCCTTGCACATATGAGGAGCTAAATGATATTAGGAAGAATATTGTACATTTATCGGTAGTGGTAGTGTTTATTCTGAGTGAATCCAATGCTGTAACTGACTGAATGAGGTTCAGTACTCTATAATTAGCAGACTTTATAACCTATTTTTTAAAAGTTTGACTAAGGAAAGTTTGAGTAAAGAGAATTCCATGTTACTGGAAATGTTTTATTCATTTATTTTTTTATTTGCACTACTTTCACAGAATTTTCATAACTTTCACAAAACTGTAGAGGTTGCTGAAATATCCTGCATTGTTTGAACAGAGACTACCACAGAAAGACACTGAGGTGGCTTTTTGTTCATTTTTGTTTGGTCTTAGGCTACTTTAGCTTGCAACATCCTTCCCAACACAGAGTTGTGAATAGGTTTATGTGATCAGTTCTAATGGATGTATTGATCTGTAGGACCCATATTTAAGTATCTTTTCTGTTCTGGTAAAGCATTATTTTGTTTCAGAGGTTGAATGATGATTTTTGAGGTTTATGCTGACATTATTGAAGGGGAAGAATATAGGCCAAGTTTCAGTAGCTTTAAAAAGATACCAGTGCTGTTCTTGAGAATATCTGGCAGAGCCCATCAGCAAAAAGCTGTGTGGCAGTTCAGCCTTGCCTTGCACAGCAGGTTTGATGGATAGTTGGAGAAATTAATAATAATAGTAATAATAATCTCCTGGAAGAGTGGTTGGAAGCAGTTACAGGCCTGCCAACTCTGGTTTTGTTTGTTTGCAAAGAAACCTAAGACAGATTTAATACTTTTTTACATTAAAATAAACACTAATGGAAATGTTGGGTTAGTGTAACATGCCTTTTCCATTAGAGAAGCCTTATCCAATGTTGGTGAAAAACCTCACAATTCCAGTAATTCTTCACGTGGAATTTTTCTCTGCCCGGCAGAACAAAATAATGCTGACATAAAATGATGACTAAATTTTCGAGGGTGATGCTTACAGTAGCTGCAATGGCAAGAACGTGGAAAAAGCAATTAAAAAGCTGAGTGTGTATGTGCTAATTATGAATGAAGATACTGTAATCTGGTGCTTTCTGTTAGAGAGACCTCATTTTAACTTGTATGCAACTTTTCAAATTACAAGCATTTGGGGTGAACTTCTTTAAGCCAAGCATCTGCCTCAGGCTGCATTGTGGGACAGTTTCAAGTAAGTTTGTCCTTTTCTGAGGACAAGGTTAAGAAGTAAAGATGTTTTGTCTATCTTGAAATAAATGCATACCTGTTTTGCTTTTGACTCTGTAGTCTGTTTACTGGCAGAGACTTGAAATTTCTCAGGGCAGCCATCCAAGTCTACATTTAGCTATGTTAAGTTCTCCATTTTGGGTCAATTTGTGAGCCTCTGAAAATCTATGCTAGCTCGCACAGCAGGCAGACTTATCAGAACCTAATGGCCGAGTTCAAGATTCTCAAAGGTCTTCAGTCTTCTGACAAGCTGTAGGTTTGGAGGGGGACAGGAAATTAGACATTTAGGTAGGAGCTGTAAGTCTAAATATGTTTGTGCATATTTCTTTAGGGCTCTGAAGACCCTGTGTCCACACAGCATGTTCTGTCCCTTTGGGTATTTTTGATGTCCACTCAACTGAATATGCTTTATCTTAGGGCTTTGGGGTCTGAGTTGATTGCTCTCAATGTTTAATCTTTTCCTGCTGCAGCAGTGTGCAGTGCCAGAGCTGATTTTCCCTTGTCTTCTAAGAGCTCCTGCCATTGCAGCCTGAAGGAAAGCTGGCATGGCTGCATGCCCAGAGGGGGAAGTTGGGTGCAGGAAGCCCAGGAGGGGCCTTTAGGAACTGAGGAGAGCAAGGAAGGAAACAGGAACTGGAACGGGGAGTAAGGGAGTGGGAGTAGGTGGAAGAGAAAGTGGTGAGGGTCTTTGGAGGGGCAGAAGAGGGGGGAATGGTGACTGGCGTGTGGGAGAAGATGTAGCATGTAGGGTGAGGGCAAGCAGAACTGAGACTGAACAGGGTCAAGGGCATGGGACAGCAGGAACAAGCAAGATGGATGGAATACAAAAAAAGAGACAGGAGCTGAAGTGAGTGTGAATGGAAATAGAGGGAAAGAATGGGAATTGTAGCCTTGAATATGAGTTTTTTTCTCAGCAAGTAAATTCTTGAGAATGAAAGAAAGCCAGAATTAAGCTTGCTTGGGTGGTATCTCTCACGTGCAGGTTAAATATTTGGTTTAATGATATATTTGTAAATATGTGCTTCTGCTACAGCGTAGGATCTCTGGGGCTCTGCTCCTGCCTGATTGTGATTGCTAAAACACAGTGTATGTTTCCAGCAGGCTAATGTTTTTGTTCAGTGAATAAATATGCAGTCGCTACTGTTTCCTAGTTGCATTACAATATTACGTATTAGCATTTGTACTGAATCCCTCTCGTGTTCATTATTTGGGTATTTAGGTGTGAGGCTGTTTGTGTAGACCTGCAACAGGGGGCTTCCATAGGTGTTTTTCTTTCTGCTAAACATGATAGCTGTAATGAAAAGCTCTTTCTCCCATGAAACCATCTTTGCTTTTCTTCTACTCTACCCTAGCTGCAGAGATATTCAGTACATAGAAAATGAGTTTGGCAATAACATATGTATATACCCAGATTAAATCTATTTCTAGTCTATGATCAGCTGCAAACTGGTGCATTAGTAATAAAGCAGGCCTCTGCCATGGGGCAGAACTGAACCCAGAGGCAGGCTCATCCTTCTCACTAGTGCCAGCATTGCTAATTGAATAGCTGCCATGGAGGGTTGTTTGGGGAGTGGAGCTGTGTTAGTGGGAGGGGAAAAATTTTCCTGTTTGCTGAATACAAGAGTAGATTTGGTTCCCCCATCAGCTGTTTCTCCAACATTTTATATTATTTGTTCTCTTATCATTATTTCCCTCTTATCCACAGCTAACTCCCAATAAAGGCACCTTACCTATAGCTAAGAAAGCAAACAGGAGCAGATATTCTACCCTGAGAGTGGTTTGATAAGGATTAATGTAAAAGCTGTGCAACTGGCATTCCTGTTCCCCCCTCTCCAGCCCTCCTGTGCTCACTCATGATTTAACATTATTTCCTTAGGCAGAAAGTGGTCTTGGGACCTGGAATACTGAATTTACATCTAAACAGGCAGAAGATAGTTGATCAGTGTATATTCCCACTCATTCAGCTCTCCTTGGTTTTCTGGCTGGTTTCTTATTGAGTCATTTCAGAAAGCAAAGAATCAGCCTGCTTGAGGAATACCTGTGGCCTTCTGTTGTCTTTGGCATGATACAAATGGAATTCTTTTCCTGGAAAATAAGATTACTTACAACTGAAATAAACTAATTTTGTGAAGAATGTTTAGGTGATGATCCCCTGGATGTTGAATGACTCTGCTCTTCAGGCTTGTTATGAATTAAAAAAGAAAAATTCCTTCTCACGGCTTCTCTCAGCATAACAATAAGTTTGGCTTTGCCATAGATTATTTTCAACTAGAAATTGTCTGTTTGTTGTTGGCACATTTTGCATATTGTATGGCATATAAATGCCATATGTGGCATATACCAACATATATGCCATATTAATGGTGTATAAAAATTAATTATTTTAGCATGCTTAATTTGAGCTATCTTGCTTTCAGGTATTCATAAACAGAGTTGGCTTGAGGCATCTCAGAAGTGAAGGCAAAGGTGTGATTCTCTGCTCTAAGGATGAAGGCCAGGACAGGAATGCCATTGCTGCTGTAGGTAAATGAGAAGCGCAGATGTGAGGTACCCTTCCTTCCCTCTCTGGGTAACTGTTGCCTAAATACTGCAGTCCCTTCCTTGCTCAGTGGGACTGAAGCAGTTGCTAGCATAGCTGTTCTTGCCAGAAGTGAGGTATAGTAGGAGCTGGAGCTATAGTGCTCCTCCCAGCAGTATGGTAACCTGTATGGAACTGCTTGCTTTTCCATGGGTAGAAGCAGCGCTCCATAAGCAAACCTTTACACTGCAGTTGTTGGGGGGGGGGGGGGGGAGGAAGGAATTTGTTGTAAAGTAATAGCAAATAAGAATAAATGACCTGACATTTTTAGTGTAGTGGTTTGGCTTAGTTTTACCCAAAGTTTCTGAAGAATCAAGCTAATGGAGTCCTTTAAAGTTCTTGATGTCATGGTTCAGAACAGCTAGTAATTGGTGAGTGGCAGGAAGGGTTTCTTTTTTCTACCTGAATCTCCCTACTAAATATTTGTTTCTGCCTGTTGTTGTCTGTATGCTCTTTGATCAAGAGGGCTGACTAAAGAACACATACATCATAGTCTGCTAGAGAAGATGGCTTCCTTAGAAGCTGTGGAAGTCTCCACATGGTTGAGTTGATACCTAAACTTTTGGTTCCAAATCTGTACACAAGATCCTGATTTTTCCAGGGTTCTGAGCAGCTGTTGCTCCTTGATAGTTCTGATATCCAGACCAGCTACATGAATGCCTAAGTAGGACCATGTTGACCTTCTGTTGTCAGTGATATTACTCTTGTTTCAGAGTGTACCTTACCTGCTTATGTTCTTAGGTGCACATGTATTGAGTTTAGGAACTGAAGGAGAAAATGATTTTATAGCTGTCTCTGGGTTGTACTCTTTGAGTACATACTTTCGAAAGTAGAAGAAGAGCATGTAGCCCTGCTTATTTGCACTTGTTTTTGCTAATTTAAAGGAAGAAAATCTCCAAAGAAGCTGAAATGAGGGAGGATAAGTGATTTTCTGAACTTCTGCATATTCAGTTACCATAGGTAATTCTGAGAATTTCTTGGTCATATACCTACTTGTGTATCTTTAACTCCAGATGCTAATTCAGAAGAGTACTAATTAAACAATGACTATCCTTCCAAACTGCCCCTCTAGAGAGATTTCAAATCCAAAGCTGCACAAAGAAAGCACCAAGGTGTTAATTTCCTGAACAAAAATGTTGCACAAAGCTGCCTTAAACCTCCAGTCCCCACCTTGCTATAAATGTGGTTTATTTGAAAAAAAAAAGCTGAATATGAGGCAGTACTGAGGATTACATAGTAGTCTGTTACTGATGCTACAGAATAATCTGTGTAACTTCATAGAGGCTTGCCTTTCCCAGACAATGATTTAACATCTTGAAATCAAGTTTATATAATTGAGTTTCCCCATATAATGGATGTGGTTTTGGGAAGAGCACTGATAAAAGCTATGCATTGATTGAAATAAAAATTCTAAACCACCTTCAGCAAAAGTGTAGATATAGGATGTAAAACCACCTGGTCCCCGTGGAATGCAGTAAAATGCAAGCCAGACATTAAAACTCTTAGTTCACTTACTCCCTCTGCAGATTTTATGGCTATTAAAAAGACCATCTTTAGGGCTAAGTGCTAAAGAAACTTTTATCCCAAACACTTTTCAATCATGCTTCTTGAATGAGGAGCTTATAAGAGGTATGGAGACCATTTCTGAACCTGTAGAGAACAGATGCATGGTCAGTACCCTTCTCCTCTCTGACCACCAAGAAATTCTATAAAAACCTTTGTCTAAGTATAAAAAACATGAAAGAAGTACCATGCTAAAATAGTAAATTTACAGATAGCAATGGCTACCTTGTTCAAAGAAATTATTTTTAAGAATAGGTATTATTAAAGGACTATGTAGTTAGCTGCAGTCAGCTAGTGATTCATTAAACAGAACTATCTACTGCTCTTATAGCTAACTAACTCCCAACAGTCCATTGCTAAATGCTAGTATTTTGGAAGGACTTCTTGACCTGGGCAACCATGTTTCTGTAGTTAATGGTTTGCATTCAGCAGAAGCTGCTGCTGGCCCAGAGCAGGGATTCCAGAGTGCAGCAGAGAATTGCCTGGGGAAGTCATGGGAAAAAGTGAGAAGTTTCTGTTGTTAGAAACTGCAGTAGTGTTTTGAGGGTGTTGTAATACCCACCTGGAGCTTACAGAAACCCTTGTCCTTTGATTTTCCTGAGGACATATGGAAGAAGGTGAACCAGATAGAAGCACGTGTGAGTCAATTACCCTTATTCAGCAGGGATCCATGTTTCTGATGACCAGTTTCTTCCCCACACCTGGATAAAAGTGGGTGTTCAGGAGAACAGCTGTATTGTCTCCTTCCCTGACAAGATGAGCAGGCCAGTGTGGTTCAACTGAGAGTCCATGGGATGATTTTGCCCCATTGACTGCTTTATTCTCCCTGAAGGAGAAAGGGAGCTGCCCTATCAAGAAATGCAGCTGAGGGGGTGGCATGCTCCCTCTTTTGCTTGTTCAGCCTAACAAGGAGCATTGAGTGGTGACAGGGAAGGCAGGAGGAGAGCAATGAGGAAAGGGCCGTTGCTGGAAAGGGAAGATTCACTGCAGCAGCACCTACTCCCCCTATCAGCAGCAGTAGCAGCACTCTGAATCTCGGGTTGCAGCAGTTTCTTAGTGTGCTGCGCCTAGAAAAGACCCATCACAGGTGACAGTGAACATGTCTGATCAATCAGAAGTCTTTCAGACACATTCATAGTGAGCACACCTGTGTTGTATTAGGTGGGATGGTTTTGTGAGCATCGTGTGTTTCTGGGGTTTGCATCTAGCATCCACTTTGTCCCTGAGAGGCAGCAGCAGTTCTGTCCTAGAACAGGCAACCTACAAATCCCATCTAGCCTTCAAACAGGAATGTCAAAGACTTCTTAAGAGAACCTTGAAAACTGTAAGTACCTGCTTGATAGATTATATACAATAAGTGCAGAGTGACAGCGCTATTTGTGGTACATTGGTGTTTGCAAACATCTTTTGGTCATTGTAGCAATGTGTGATACTAATATAGCCCAGCAATATTTCCAGATTGTGTGCAGGTATATCTAGGTCAATGATGTGTACAGAAGAGAACTTTCTTCTGCCCAGAAGAGGATGGTTAGGTATCTGCAGGGTTTTTTCTGTATTGGTTTGCTTCTGGATGGCAAGAACCTAAAAGATGTGTTTTCATGCTAAGGGAAAACAATTTGACTGCAGTTCTGTATCTAGTTTAGCACTGAGCCTGTAATTGCCAGGTTAGATTTTCCTTACCAATTGACAATTTCTCTGTACTGTGAACATCTTGGATGAATTCTTACAAGTGATTCCTGTTGATAAATGTTGGTAAGGACTTACCCACTATGCATAGTAGCTATTTTTATTTTTTACAGTATGTAGAGTTACATAGTGCCAGCGTTGTGCCTTATTTGGAAAGCTCTGCCTAGCAAGAGAGCCAGTGGGCAGTCCAGTAGATAGTATGCTAAAAGTAATGTTGCTAATGCAAAAATTTAAGATGTTTTGATGTAGTTGCTATGGATCTCCTGAGTCGCTATGTGCAGAGCTTGAGCTTTTGCTGTCTTGCATGTTGTTTATACCCTGTAAAGATGGTAGTCTTAACTGCTACCAAATCAGAGTGGAAGCATTTTGCACTTAGGTTTGTTCAGGTGTAAAGTAGTGCTAGAGGGGGGAGGCTCTAGAGAATATAGCCATCAAATTCAGTCATTATCTGCAAGAAGAACAGACGTTGCAGTCTAGAGGCAGGCAGGAGTGTGAACTGCTGTGGTGCACATTCATCACAGTAGGCTGCTGATACTACTTAAAATACTGACTTACAGGCACACTATTCCTCAGTGCTCCTGAACAGTGCAGTGCTGCTTAAACTCTGTGGCGGGCAAATGGTTTCAGGTGTGGACAAGAATACTCATGCACTCAGGTCTCACACCTGCAGGCTTTTGAGTGTAGCCCCCCAGAGAGGAAAAATTAGTCTGTTAGCTAATTTCACCACAGAATACCAAGCATTTCATAGCCATTAAAATCCTTGTACACTGTGGCTTTCTGGCTGTGTTACAGCTTTTACTGGCACACACTTCCTTCAAATTAGCCGTATTTTAATACACTACTTTTACAAGAACCAGGTGATACAAAATTTCAGCTTAAAGGAATATATGTTGTTGGATTTTACACTTCTTTGCTATATATATTGAAAATATTCCTGACAGCCTGATTTAGATGGAAAGAGTTGGAAGGGAGTAATCAAACAGAATAAAATGGTTATTTTGATTGTTAAGCACTTTGTGCCAGAAAGGCCTGAATCCTCTTTCTCATTTTGTACAAAGTTAGAAGCTGGTGCTGTGCTACTATGTAGGCAATCCTTGTGCACACACAACATTAGCTTGCACAGGCAGCCTTGGGGATTGTGGTTGTCTTTATTCAGAAGAGGGGAGTTGCACTGTGTATTGTTGTTTTGTCTACAAAATCTTGCAGAAATATGCTGGAAAGGTTTGAATGTCTTGTGAGCAGTGTGGCACTCGTGATAGTGATCAGAGCTTATCTGTAGTGCTGCTTTATCTATAGTACCACTTATTCAGAGAAATTAAGCTCAAGACATGGTGCAGACTGCTTATGGTACAACTAACTGCATCTGTGTCTTTCTCACAGAGACCACTGAATCATATGGCAAATTCAGATTGAATCATTAGATCTGTACAAAAAGGTTAGAGGAAAATAGGTACAGAACATGAACAAAATAATCATCATAGCAGAATGGGAACATGAGCTCATCTTCCTGTTTAGCTGTGTTTTTCAGGAGCTTTGTTAAATATAGGCTTACATTTCAGATGACGCAGATCATGCTCTCTGAAAAATCAAGGCTTTGTAAATTTGCCTCAGGTTAGACATTCCAAATCAAGACTTTCAGATACCAATGTTCCTCTTATTTTTCAGGGCTGGGAGAGATGGGATAAGGCCTCCCCTTACATACATTACTATCACATCAGCCTCTGTGGGCCTTTGCATTGATCAGAGATTTCTCAGACATCGGTCCATCCTGGACAGATCTTTTTCCATGTCTATCACCCTATTTTTAACCTTCCTCTGACAAGACAACTGCCCAGAATCTTCTTTGCAGGGCATAGTTTTCAATACTTCTGATTCTAGATAAGTAAATTGGGGAAAAAAATGTCCTAAGGTCATAAAATGTCCTGAATTATAGAAGTTAGGTGGAAGGTTTTGATTATGATATTCTATTTCCCCATTTGGTAGAAACACGTTCTTGATAGCAAAGCATATCTCACAACATGGAGTGGTTTGAGGATTGTTGTTTGTACTTGGTATAGCTAGACACATGCAAAATTGCATAACGCTAGAGCTGTTCTCTACTTAGCCGAGACTAATGTTATTAAAAGAAATGGTGGATAAATTAAGAAATGAATATCCTGTTGCCAGGTCAACCACATTCCTTATTTGTAAGTATCAGTGTGTATATGAGAAGTGTAATACATAGTGAAGACAGACAAGAGCTGCAAGCTCTCCATAGCACCATGGGAGGCAAAGGTTGTAGAAATAATGCCTCTAGCAACAGTGACCTAAACCCTTCATTGTCTTATCGCTCTGTGTATAGTGAGAATGAGGGTGAGTTATTAGAAGGATCAAAAGGCAAAATTCTGTTTCTTAATTAACTGTATTTCAGTTTCCTGGGGAAATACAACATATTTCTCTGTGTTTTCTCAGATTTCACTGATGATGAGACAGTGGATCAAAGATATTGCCTCAATTTTCAACTGCCCTCAATTTCTTTGTGTTTACAGTAGATGATTTACTGCCTTTCCAGGCTTTGACTTTAATCCTGTGAATGTTGTTTTAGGGTTTCATTACAACTGACCTTCTTGTGAAATCTACTTGATATGAAAAAAAACAAAAACCAAATAAACAAACCCCCCCCAAAAAAACCCCAAAACCCCCCACAAACTTACTTTTCTTACCTTTTGTACCACCGAGCAAAAGGTTGTGTTGTTATGATGAAAAAGTGTAGTGCTTAGAATCTTTCCTCTTTCTAGCCTGACTGTATTGAAATTGTAAAGAACAGTGGCTCATC
The DNA here is from genome assembly GCF_963264785.1 of Psittacula echo. Taxonomy (NCBI): domain Eukaryota; kingdom Metazoa; phylum Chordata; class Aves; order Psittaciformes; family Psittacidae; genus Psittacula; species Psittacula echo. The sequence goes on along the minus strand of NC_137735.1, from coordinate 48,322,301 downwards.
TGTGTAAGAAATATGTTTTAAATAGAAGATTTAAAGCAAGTCAGTTGCACCATTAAACCTATGAAGTGCTTATTTGGAGTGTGCCCTATATCCTATTGGTACTGACTTCCAGAAAATTTGGTATGATTCTAGCTGTGGTCTCTTGTTTCCCATATGCACAAGGACTAGGAATACTGCAGTGGGGAAAATGTGCTTATGCTTGAAACAGAGGCAGTGCCTGTCTCTCTTCAGTGGGTATTCTTGCAGCCTATTAAGAGTTGCACAGATGGACTCCAAAGGGAGTCTCTTTCAGTCCTTTAACCATAATGATACAAACCAAGATATTTTTTTTAAAAGTGACGCTTAAAAGTTAAGCTTCCAAACCACTGCAGTCTTTTTTTTTCTGCTGAGTACCCAGCAGTTCTTGTTTTAATCTGCAGAGGACTAGTAGGTGCTCAGCATTTAAGAGAATCAGAGTACTTATGTAAGTGCCTACATACAAACACAAGTCTGACAGGCACCAAGTTTCAAAACTGTTGCCTACTGGGTGCAGTGTGGGTGGTCAAGAAATTTTAGGTAGGTTCCTTGGGGCTGCGAAATGGAACCATTGATATAAACCACTTTTTTCCTAGCTGACAATAACTTTATGAAAAGTGGCTGTTGATCTGTTCTACTCTAGTGTGTTTCCTTTTCCTTCCCTTGTTTCATAAGACATTCTTCATTTGACTGTGGGGAAATCAAGCCTAAAGTATTGTTGTATCATGTGTTACAGCTGCTCCCTATCATTTTCTTTTCTATTTGCATAAGTCAGAACAGCATCGAAGTACTTTTCTTTCCACTGAAGATTTCTGTTTTGGTGAGAAGGAAAAGAAAACCAACAACTTGTCTTGTAGGTTTAAAAACCTGTAGTTTCATCTTTACAAAAATGCTTTACAAAACAAAGGGAAACAATGGCTTTTGCAGAGGTTGTAAAAGGGAGAACCTGGGGGAACCCAGGGTATTTTATTATTTCTGAAATGCAAATTGCAGTGAAGAAGGGACATTTTTCTATATGTGAAAGCTCTGTCTTTTTTCTTTCACCCAGCTCTGAAAGAAGTAATACATTATTTGTCTTCTGCTTAGGATAAGCACATGATTGGCATTAAGCGCTCAAGTGTGTGTCTTTCTTTTATCTCCCACAAGTAATGTTTTCCCTCTTTCTTCTCAATCAAGTCATGTTCTATATTTTATGCAACCTAGAAAAGGCTCTGTGTTCTTAATCTTATCTGCTTTCTCAGCGTTTTTCAATTTTTCAATTGCCTATGGAAGTGGAAAGGTTAAGATACAGTAACTGGGATCTGTGGTGGCAGAATCCTTCTTTGTGAAACTGCTTCTTGCATTTTATTCTCAATTTGCCTTTTGTTCTATGCACTTCAGCTGCAAGATAATTACATCTTATCTTAGATGCAGGTCTTCTTCTGTAGATGCACATAGTGTGTTCATGGAACTGAGTATAATTCAAATGTATGTAGACAAGATACAACAGATGTGCTAACTTGTGAAATATAAGACGTAATATTACTAGTTGGAAAATATGAACTAGCGTAAGTTATTCAACACAAAATCCATCTTAAAATTATCCGTATCCTCTTTACTGAGTTTATGTATACACAACAGCGTGTTATTGATGCTTCAAGGTCTTTGTTTTGATACCCAGAATTGTTGTTTGGGCTTGAGTTTGCTTCTCTGTGTTCTGTCACACCCTATTATAAGGCTTGCGGTAGAGAATGTTCCCAGTAAAACAAATTAAGTCTGCAGACTGTGTGCTTTTACTAATCATTTTCCATATTCTCTGTTAGATAGTAAGACCAACCTGAAAAGTATCTCTTATGGAAAATTGTCTTGATAGATGAGTAGCTCAGAGCAACATCTGTAATTTATGGATATAGAAAACGTATGCAGTCTCTCACTGTCTTTACAGATGTGCTTTAGGGCAAGTGAGATGTTCAGATAATGGAAAGGGGGAGTGTTAATAAATCTCAGTCAGGAAGACAATACTTACATCTTTTCTTTAAAATAAATTCAAAGCTGAATTCTAAATTACTTTTTTAGGTATCATTGATGCCTTTTCTTCATGCTATTGCTATTGTTAAATTGAATGCTAGATAATATGCTTGATGTGTAATTTTAAAATGCAAGTAATTAGATGGTGAGATTTGTTTTTCAAAACAGAACTAGTAAATCACTCAGACTGTAGAAACACAGACTAGTGCTTTTGATTAGTTTAAGTTGCTGCAAGAATTAGAGAAACTATTAATGTATATTGGGAAAATGACTGCTGCAGTATTAATAACATTATTGTAATCTGTAAGGACTGTGAAGAAAATTAACAACATAGAAATTGCTGCTGTGGAAGAGACCAGTGATCCGTAGAGTCTTGTATCCTGTCTCTGACAGTAGCCAGTATGTGATGATTCAGAGGAAGAAATATACACAGCCAACTGCGTTATAGTGTACCACAGAGGGAAATTTCTTTCTGGCCCCAGATGGTGCTCAGTTTATGCCTTAAAGCATGAGGATTGATAGCCGTTGTAAATTTTACCTTAGCTAGTGTAACCAAATTGGATTGCTCCTTGTTGTCTATAACCTGCCCTTCACCTGGCCTGCATAGAATTGCAGTCCTGTCCCTTATTGCTGAATTCATAGCTTTTACATTTGCCTGTTTAAGCAGATGCAGTAGTGCAATCCAAGGACTTGTGCCGCTATTCAACATGATGTCACACACCATTGTAGTTTTCATTGATAACAGCCTGGTTCAGTGCTTTTGGTTAAACTGAAAATGATGCTTTTCCATGGGGCAGAGCAGACACTGCACTTGCTCTTTGTCAATTCTCTGCCCGTTTGATAGCAGCTGTTTTCTATTCTGAACACAGGAGTCTAAGTCATGGGAAAGGTTAAAGAGTATGCCTAGATCTGACACTGTAAGACTTTTGTGTCATTGCAGGGGCTTGAAGGGATTAAAATTGAGTTCGAAGCATTACCACACCTTGCAAATGTTGACCTCAGCAACCTCTGAAGGGAAAGTCGGAATCAGTGCTGATCATTCTGTTCTTTCACTTTCTGCATCCTGCAAAATTGACATTATATATCCTCAGCTGAAGACACATGAGTGCTAGGTGCTGTTAGAGGAACAAACATTGCTTTATTGACATGCATATGTGATGTTTGGACCAGAACTTTTATGAAAGGTCCCTGGATTCATCTATCACAAAAGCAGAGACCAAGGCCTTTGTATTAAGACTTGGTAAATTTCATTTGTTGCACACCCATCTAATAACACCCTGTAGTCTGAGAGGACCTTTCTAACATCTGACAGTTTACTATATAGTTGTTTATTGCAGACCAAAACTGACTTGATTTTAGGCTGACATTCATAATTCAAGGCAGTGCAGGCTTTTGAAACTGCTTGCACTGATGTTGATTTCTTGGGTTCAGGCCAGTTTGATGGATAACAGCACAACATATCCTACTGGTTTGTGCATTGCCTTTTAGCAAGCCCTTCCCTGTGTCCAGTGTAAAGAGAATCTGCAGCAGTACTTCAGCGATTACTGTCCGTCTTGTCTTTGCCTCTGTGAGTGAAGATCAGTCTCCGACTTCACAGATAGTGTTCAAAAAGCAGCAAGCAGTTATCACAGGAAGCAGATTTTGCTCAGCAGTTTGTCATTAGGTGCTGCCTTTTAGCCTTCCACAAGTGTGCTCCACTGCCATTTTGCTGCTCCTTAGGGGATAATTAAACAACTTATCTCTCCTTGCCAAATGACCAGTCAAAGCCAGGGAATCTGAGTTCCCTGAATGACAGCGGACCATCGTAGCATTCTTGTGAGAAAAAATTCCTTTTCTCGTGGAAGGAGGGAGGTCCAGCTTTGTTTTAGACTCCTTTAGTATTACTGCTGTTGGATGTTCCAGAAAGATCATCTAGGTTTTAAATCAACAGGAGGAAATAACCTTGTTGTTGGTTGGTAAGTGGCAATGTGTCACATGGCCCATCTGCGAACCTCAGCTGATCAAATCCAGCAGAAACTGTCCTTTAGTCAAGCTATATATGCTGGCATATTGCCTCCTCCTTTGTAGCTGATTCCAGTTCTACCAGCACTGCAGTAGTTGGATGGTTGTTTGAAGTAGTGATGTTTTGTAGGTTAGTGAGGAAGTCTTTCTTTGTCCTGTGAGGGAAGGGAATTCTGGTGGTGATACGCTGCTGCCTAAGCTTTGGAAGAGGCTTGTGTTGTCCTGGACTTCCACACGCAGGGATGGTCCTCAAGGACTTGCATGGTCATGTCCACTCACTATGTTTTCCTTTTCTCAGCTGAGAAACAGGACTGTAGCCAGAGAAGCTACTTCAGGTGAAATTCCTTCTGAAGCAACCTTTAGGTTTTCTTCTGTAATACTCCTTCCTTCTACCAGCCTGTATTGGTTCATCAATGGGACAGCTCACTCGGAGTCATCTGGCTGTGCAAGTGGGAATCTGGATGCAGGAGTCTTTACGACCAAGGACTGCAGAGAGACAGCATTCGTTTGCAGCCACGCTGTCTCACAATGGGAATGTAGTAGGGTTTTGCAGAAGATAAATGAAGTTTTATATACCAGCAGATGGACTGGAAAATTCTGCTGGCTTAATCTCAAATCCCAGATTTCCTTACACTTCTTGGGTTTTCAATATAGGTCCACAAAACACTTTCTCATAGTGTATAGGTATGATTCGGAGGTAGTTGCAGTCAGTGGACTGAGTACCTTGGGGTAAAAAAAATCAGTTCAACATGGTTTAAAGATGGGATGCACTGATTTAAAGACAAGAAATAAGAGAAACCAGCTCTGTGTATTAGACTAATATTACATAAACACAAGAAAAACACTTTTAAGCCTTCAGTGTGCAAACTGTTCACTAAGAAAATGCAACATTTCTATAAAGGCCTGGCTCTCCCGCTTCAGCTGTGATACACTGTACTTTGGTCTTAACTGCTTCACATTGCCCCTCAGTTTAATTACCATTTCTTATGTTAATTTACAAATTTTGAAATTCAGAAATCTCCAGGCCATATAGTTTTAAGAAGAAAGCATGTTTTTATATTGAATAATGTGGTTAAGCCTGAGGAGGTTAATGTGAATCCAGGACCTTCTCCAAAGTCTTGCAGTTCAGTTTTGTCCCCTAGGCCTGGTTGGGCTTTTGTGGCACTGATGAATGAGTGCTCAGACAAAAAAGGGGGGAGGGTTGTTGTTGAACTCTCAGGACCCATCATGGGTTGGGGGCATGTCCTGCAGCGGCACTTATACAGCTAGAATAAGACATGCTTGTCCCTGCCCACCACCCAGCAGTGCTGCATTTCTTTAACTTTTAAGGAGCTGGGGAGAAGCTGCTGTGCCCTGGAGCACCCTGGACTGTGAGAGCTGCCAGCAGTGTGTTCAACGGACAAGGGAAAAACTTCAGAACTCTGAGCTCCCCTTGGTAAATCCTTGCCTACTTCAGGCAAATGAACACAAACAAAAAATCATCCTTCCTGGTTCCATGCAGTCTTTTAGCTCCTGTTGACCTCTGCATCTTGTTAGGGTTGCTTTGGCTCAACAGCCCCTCCTTGTCACTGAGGCAAATTCTTGCTTCTGGTGTTAGGAAGTCTCCCGGTTCCCATTGACCTGGGGGTTCATCTCTGCCACGGAAGTGAGATGCTGCAAGTCAGCTGTGTGATGGCATCCTTCAGCTGTCTGAAGCAGCAGCCTCTTGGCCCACCTGTTCAGCATTTCTGCAGGAATCCCAGGGCAACAGCAGTTCTCACTGCATTTCAGAAAGCTTCTAAGCAATACCTCACATGGCTTTGCTAGCTTCAGAATAAAATGATGGAGTGGCATAACTGCACCGTTCAGGCAGAGCTCAGAAAAGGGGGCCCAGTGCAATGATGCTGAGTTAAGGTATGCTCACAGAGTGGTTTTTCAAAGCGATCTGGTGAACTTTCCTGCTATCTAAGGTAAGAGAGCTGCTGTTTTGCATCATGTCCCAGCCAGAGCTGTGAGAGAAAAAAAGAATATTCTTTCTCCCAGTGGTGTGTATTATCATCCCTTTGCAGGGAAGGGACTCATGCAGTGGCAGTGTCTGGATGCTGCAGGTTACCCAGGAGAGCGTGTATTATGCAGGCATCAAGTTTCAGCATTGCTTGATTTTGTTTGGGATTTTTTTTTTTTCTGCAGCATAAAAGCCATGTTAAATTGATTTTCATGAGCCATGGAAGTTGTTCAATGGGAAGAAAGCTAATTGTCCCTTCACTACACTCTTCTCCTGTCTCTGCATGCATCCAGGGAATCTCAGACCTCCTGGTAATCCCAGAAATGCATTCACGCAGAGGTGTGGTTTTGTGTTTGATGTGCAAAATGGCGGTTCATTGTAATCTTCCTTACATGTGTACTCACAAGGCCAAACTTCATTTTTGTTCAGCTTGTCCCTGAGTGCCATTGGAATGGACTTATTGTGTGAAATAACCATGAGTGTCAATCTGTGGTATTTCACCTCAGAAATTAATAGTACTTTCTTGAGACAGTCTCCCTCAACTGTCAAAGCCATAATACTGCTAAGCAGTCAGGCCTGGGGGTGTTTGGGGGAGTGAGCTGCTCTGCATAGGTGTGATCCTGATGTCAAGCCCAGACAAACTGAGCTAAATACACATTGGAATTTGCTATCAATGTTAAACATCCTTTTAGGAAAATTACTTGCTTATTTTCTTTTCTTTCATTTTTCTTTCATCTTTTTTTAATCTTATATGGCAAATCTAAAAATCTACATTCATGTGAGTAGTTACCAGCTGCCAGAAACTTCCCTTCAGGAGAAACAAAGTAAACCCACTCACCCCCAGCACATTCACTTGGATGCTATTAGAGTCAACGTAGATTTGAAGACATTTGCTAGTAAGAGGTGCTGTATGACTCCTAAGTACTTCTTGTTAACACTGAGTAGAGGCGAAACAGACATGTTAGTGCTATATTTAATACTGAAGTATGGACTGCATGAAGCGATTTTCCTTAACAAAGTTTAACTCATGAAAGTATTTAATGTCCAGATGTATGTTAGTAAGACTGTTTATTAATTTGTTTGCTCTAATACTTTTAAACCATGTGTTGTGTGTGCTGTGTTAGTCAACTGTACTGATAGGGGAAGGTCTGTTACATCTGGTCTCATTAGTGCCTTTGATTTTGTAGGAATAAGCACACTTTGGGAAAAAACACTTCAGGCATTATACATGGAATTAATTTGTTTCGTCATCCTGGAATGCTTCTGGAGAATGTCTGCATGTCTTTCGTTCACTATTCTGTCTTTATTTATCAGTGTTATGCACTAAGACACCATGTCAGTGTTCCTATGAGAAGGTCACCTAATGAAGTGAAAGCATTAGCACCAACTAGTCTCTTCTGAACTGCTTTTTACTGCTTTTGATTCCTGAAATATGATAAAGTAAATAAAATTGCAGGCTTTGCTTGCTTTTTTTGCATTCCATGGATATTATTATTATTTATGTCTTATAAACAAAATGCAGGCCAGCATATTCACACACATAAAATTGAAAGTGTCCTCTTGAGACCCTTACTGTTGCAGGCTATCTACTACTGTTGATGTAGTGCCTGTTTTCTTTTGAATAAGACACTTTGAGCACTTTTCTCCCTTTGCTCCCTGTCACTGCAACCCTGGTGGGCATCATTAGTGCATAAAATGCATTTAATCTTAGTCCTCCTTGGTGGTGTGGAGTGGTAGAGAGTACTGCATCTTGTACCTAGCAGCATGGGTTGGGTTTCTCAGCTTCAGGTGCTCTGATTGGCTCCTCTGCAACCAAATGCTTCTAACACCTGAGAAACTGCTGCTGATTTTCAGCCTAATGGCCAGTTAATACCATTTTATTCTTGTGTCATCTTGTTTTCCTGCCTGTTTTACCCCATTGTAATTATATATAACATCCCAGATGTCTATTAAGCTAAACATCTCAGCTTCTCTGCCCTTCTCTTGTAAGATACGCATTTTTGGATTGTTGTGGCAGCACTTCTTTATTCTGTTCTGGTTTGTGAATCTCTGTCCTGAATGTTGAAGGTATTACCACATGCAGTTTTTGAAAGAAAGCCCTTGTACAGTGGCATTAATGCTTTTCTATCTACTAAAAATGCCTTGATTGATGCTTCCTAACATTACATTTGTCTCTTTCATAGCTGACTCTTACAGACCATACATTCTCCACCTTAATAATGTCTTATTGATGAGCTCTCAGCTTCTTGCAGGAGTTTTTGCAGTTAGCTCCCAGGTGTAGAATCACAATATTTTTTTGTTCATGTGCGACTCATTTCACATTTCTATTGTTCTTGTCACCAAAGAAATCCATTTCTTTTGGGGCAGTTATTGAAATTCTCCTCTGTGTTGGCAATGACACCCCACATCGCTGACTCTCATTAGTCCATGTGTTCTTACCAAGGTTATTAAAGAAAATCCCAAACTAGATTTACCTTTGGAAAGCTCCAGTAGCCAAGCTCCCTGCTGCCTGGCATTCTTTCCCTTAATACGTCTTGTTGCTGTTTTTCCTTCACACAGCTGCCTACCCACTAGCTACTACTTTCTAAATTGACAAATGGTTTCCAATGGAAATGCTTTACTGAAGTCCAGCTGCAGGAGACTGAGTTTCTTTTGTCTTTGTCTAAAACATGGATTATCTTTCCATGTCAGCCTGGAGAACTCTTTGAATTTTAGCCCATTTTGTCTTTATGTCCATGTCACTTGTTAACCTTCCTTTCAGAATTTGTTCTAAGTTATTCCATACTCATGAGGTCAGACTTACAGGACTATTCATTTGTATTACTTTCCTATTCTTAATGCAGGCATTACATATACTTGTTCTCCAGTCAAATGATAGCACTTCTCACTGGATAGACTATTATAAAAATACTTGCTACAAGACCATAGCAGACTATTATTTCTATGGTGTATCATTATTATAGAGCTGTGAAAATGAAAAGGGTAGTTCTGTTCAGCTGTATTTTCTGAAAAGAACTTCTAGCCATGGTGAGATGAAGACAGCTCAGTTGTGTGCTATATGGGTGAGAAATCCTAGGCTGGCTTATTATTTAGCCTTTAGTCTTTTAAATGTGTGCATTGGTTTTCATTTCAGTGGCTGTTTACAAAAACAGATCTTCTTGGAATAAGAATGGAAACAAAACGAGTAATACAGTGGGTACCATTAATAAAGAAGAAAAATATCAACTGTTTTCATTATATACAAGAAAGGGAAATTACTTTGGTATCTCACTTCTCACCAGCTGAGTTTGTAATAGAAATGGAGAAGCACTGAAATAACGTCCTTAAAAGGCTGTTTTCATTTTGATAGGGCTGTCTTTTTCTTGAGCAGTCATCAGCTATCTTGAATGTGACCTGACATGGCAGTACATGTTATAATCTTTTATTAACATAGGGGTATGATGATAAATTATGCCAGCTATGTATTCATTCACAAATTGTAGCCAGCAGAATGTAGTCCCCATATCAGTCTAATTTAAAGACTTTCATGGGAAATACTTTCTTTTCTTTTTTTTTTCTCTTTAACTTTTCTGCTTGAACTTAATCTTAGAAAGGTAGAATGCCATCTTCTACATTGAGATTTGGACACTGTTTAGACAAGACCTGTTCTCAAGAAAAATGCTCTGAACTATGCAACAGCCTCAAGTGATGGGGGGAACACTGTTTTACATTGTGTCATTTGTGTCACAGCATAGTACTTTGGTGTCTCCTAGTATTAGGTGGAAATTGCTGTTCATGCACTCATGCCCAAAGCAGAACATGTCGTCTTGAGTCACTGGTAGTCCATCCGTGAAGGTGACTGGTAAAATCTGACATCAGGGATATTGCCACCAGATGGTCCAACTATGGACTAAAGGATGTTCTTTGTTTCCACTCCTTCCATTTTAGTTTCCTGCACAAGGATTTCATGGATGATGGGGTCTGTTTAAGAGGCAGTCTTACTCATTTCAGCTGAACTATAGTAAGCAAAATGAACATAGTGAGAAAAATTTAGCCCATTTTGGTTCATCTTCTTCTGCCTTCTTGAGGCAGAATTTGGACATCTAAAAAAATGCCCACATGAGTATTTGGTTGTTTTTCCTTTTTCAGAGCTTTGAAAATTGGGGGGAAGGAACCACAATGAAATCCTAAGTAAGGTTATTACTTGGATTGGATTATGTGACAAACTCTGGAATAATAAACATTACTAAGGGAAATATATAGGCTTGTTTAGAAACTCAGTGAAAAAATATGATTTATAATTATATCATCTCAGCCTCCACTTTTGTGTTCATAGCAGATAACAAATAGTAGAAGAATGTTTCTCAGCTTTGTTGCCACTGTATAATGCAGAGTTCATGCACATATTTAATACATTTTTAAATAAAAGAGGCAGTTTGACAAACAAGTGGCCCAGTATTGCACTCACACACAGAATGGATAGCTGTACTGTCATTTCCCCATCAGTAACACAGGGTTTACATTCACATCAGATGCTAATGTAAATGTCTTTACATTTTCCATTTGCTTAGGTATAAAATGATTTGGGTAATGGATTCTTTATTGCACTATGCCTTGTGGCTGTGCAGCTGATGTTATCTGTTACCTTACCTACCATTTTCTGTGGTAGATAAGAAGATTGTATAGTGTAGAAAGCTGTAATCTAATAAAATTTTTTGAGACCTTGAAAAAGTGTTTTGCCTTCCAGGGATTTCCAACTCAGTTTAAATATTTGCATGGCTTTGCAGCTAAGTGTTGACAGGGACATGTAGCTTCTCATCCATTGGGGTATTGCACCTGAAGAGGTAAAGAATAAGAAACTATGTAAAACATTTTTTCTTCAATTATTTTTGAAAGATTTCTAATTCTCTTAAGGCAACACCCAGATATTCATGCTTTTATTCCCGCTCAGAGGAGACCAGTCATTACATGCTTCTTGGCTGGATCCCATACTTAATTTATGGATATTCACAATTTATGTAATAATATGCAGGATGCAGATGAATTTCCTATAGATCTTGTCACCTTTGTGTAGAACTTGAAAAAACTGTGAAATGCAAGGAAGTGTTAGCACTAAAGATCCCAAAAATATACTGTGCTGTTGCACTTTGGCAAGTACCTAACAGTCCAGATAAGCTTCATATTGTCATGTTAGACTTCTCATGCTTCTCTCAGGACTAAAGAGCTGTCAATGGGTTGCAATTCCTTTTGGTATTAGGTTGTTACAGAATAAAATCTGGTAACTGTAACTGAACTCTGTTGCATGTAGAGATAAACTTAGCCTTCTATATTTATTAACCTTTCTCTGAAAGTGTTGTTTCAGACTTGTTAGAGGAGGGAAGGATTTTCTAAATTACTTAAGTGACATGAGATCACAGATTTCATTAAGAGTCAACTTATAAATCTGAGGCTTTATTTAAAAAAATATATATATATATAAAAAATTCCTGATGTACTTAGATGAAAGTCATGGGAGTTGGTTCTGTATCTCCTTAGCCTTTTAGAGGCAGTATGGTGAGTTGTCATTTTCCCCAAATCCCAGGTTCTTTGGTTGTACACCAGCCATTTGGCAGCTGAAACTTCTACATTTCTGCCTTGTGACACCTCATGAGCCTGAATTCCTGGAGCTGCTAAGCCTGCAGCTCCTTAGTGCTTCAGTTCCCACACTCCTCAGCTATACAGCAATCTAGCAGCTTTGACTTACTTGAAAGGAAATCCTGAAATTCCTGTTTGGTACGAAACACAGATCATTTAAATTTTTATTCCTTTAGGGAACAAATGTTCCCTAGCTATATTCTAAAGGTTGGTATTGTTTGTGGAGAAGAAACATGAGAATTCCTGCGCAGCTATGCTCTGGAGTCCCTTAGATGGCTTTTGGAAATCCCACGCTGAGTCTTTGGCTGCATTCAGAAAGGATCACAAGCAGGCAGCAGTTATTGCCAGTTTTTCTGTGATAAGGAGGAGAGTGATGTATTGATGAGTTAAATTTGAACTTTTCCTTCATTTTACCATTTATGATCATTATTATTGCCTACACTAGAATAATTCTCAGAGTTTGGCCTGCAGCAACAACTATTCTGTTCCATCTGTTGGAGAGATGTAAATTTAAACAGGCAGAAAAATAACATCCCAACTCAGTCCATGTATTACTACATGAAAGCAAAATTTGCCACTTTTCAGTATAAGAAAATTTACCTTGGAAAAAAGGTTTTCTGTATCTGCTTATCTCAGGTGATTTCATAGCTCCTTCTCATAGCACATCCATTCAGTGCTTCCAAAGAAACAAAAGAGTGGCAGGTGGTGTAGCGCAGAGAAGGCTCTTATGCCTGCTGATGCATTAGCTGTATCAAATAAACCTCTACTTATTTTACTAATACAGTGGTGAAACAACAGAAAGCGCCTAAGGCGCCCCCTCTGTTCCTTTGGAGCAATGGTAGCATTGGTGGCACCTTGCAACAGGAGAGCAATAGGGGGAAAACGATAGGCAGATAAGGTAATAGCTGCTGCCTAGTAAGTAAAATAGCAAAAAGCAGCAAGTGCCTTGTGTTCTGTGTTCCCAGTATGGTAACTGCAGTACCTCAAGTGTTGTGGCTGCATGACTAAAACGTTAGCATCAATTTGAAGGATGTTTTAGATCATATCTCTTCAATGTTCAGTGTAAAAGCTGAAGAGACAAAATCCACATCCTTCCACTTCTGTGTGCCCTTTTTTATTTCCCTGTCCTTACTAACAATTTCCCTAACTGCCCTGCCCTCCGTTTTTTAAGCAGCCTGTCATGCAAAGATTGTTTCTTCTATTCCTTTCTGGTAAGGATATTGTATTCTCTTCCTATGGCTGTTAAAGTGATGTGCCTTAAATCTTCCTTACATTGTTGCTCTGCCTGTTGGAAAGCAAAGCACTGACTGTGGATATAAGGCAGTTTTGTTTGAAGTGGTAATTAAATAAGAAGCAGTATACTGGGAGGCAGAGCTGCCAAGTACCTAAGAAGGGAGTGGAAATTTTAATCTTTTCATGGTCTTTTGCCACCATTTGCTTAGGAAAGTAGAAGGCATGGGATATCTACCATGGGGAAGGAAGTTCTAAACAAAGTGTTGGTTTTCATCTCAGCTCTTATTTGCAGCCCATTACAAAAAGTACAAACCTCAAAAGCCACTCTGACTTCAGTTCCCAATGAAGTTGACATTTGATTATTTTTGGTTTCCACTTTCTTTGACAGCTCAGCATCAGTCCCACCTCCACCTCACACAATTTTAAGATCCTATTCAATAAGCAGAACAAGTATAAACATGGTTCTGTACTCCAGTTACCCTGGGAGAGAGAGGAAGGGAGGAAAAAAAGGCAAAACAGCCTGCTCAGTGAAGTTTTAATAAGACACATCACTTTTCTGTACATTTGGAGTGTTGCCTTACTTTGAAATGCTTTACTCTCTGGTCAGTTCTGGCTAGTTTGGAGTCCATTCCTTTCATTTTTCTCTTCCCAGCCTACATTCCCCTCCTTCCACAAGCACTGCTGGCACTGCTTCCTCCTGTTTCTCCCTTGCCTACGCTCTCAGAGTATCATTGGCTCCACGCCTTACTCAGCCAGGATAGTGTCATGAATACTGCATACTGTTCAAATGTGCATGTCTGATGTGCAAAGTTCTAAAGTAAATGCTTCTGTAGATAGAATCTGTGTGGGGAATATCACAAACCAGAGTCAAGAAAATTGCAGTGCTTTCTAAAAAGAGAAAACACATTGAAAATAGTCATTTGTAAATGACATATATGCCTAGTGAGTGAATCATATGCAGTGTTCTAAAAACTAGGGTTTATCATAAAAATCATGTAAAATAGGGACCTCACATTTGTCTGTTTAACCCCCACCTCCAGGGCAGTTCAGCTGTACCTCAAACATTACTACCAATGTTTATCTAACCTTTTCAAAGAGATTTCTATTATGGAAATTGAGCAATATCCCTAAGCAGCATATTTAATTCACTGGTGGTTTCTTATGAATTTCTTATGAACTGAATGTGGAGGACATTTTACTTCTTCGTCTTTGTAGCAACACTTCATATACATGTTATATACATGTTAACTGACTTCTCAGTCTCTCTTTGTCAGATGGAGCACCTTTCATTCTTTCAGTGTTTGCTCAAAGAGCCTTCTATCCAGATATTGCTCATTGTTGTCTTCTTGCCTCCAAATTCTAAGTGTTGTACAGAGAGTGGATTTGTTGAAATACAGAGTCCTAAACTGAACAAACCACTTCAGAGGAGGCTTTGTTAGCTCTTAGCTCCCTAGTGTTTGGGAGGATTATTTTCTTCTCCCAGCAGTGTGACAGTGTTGATTGATGCTTGATTTCTGAGGTGTTTTAACCCCTTAGGTTGTCTTCTGTCTCCTAGCTGGTCGTTTTGCATTCAGTATTTGTGCAGTTGATTGTTGTGACCTTCAGCTGGCTCACGAGATCTGAAGTATAACGCTTAATGTTTGTCTTTACTGAGGCACATCCTATTTATTTCAGAACACTTTTCCATTTTCTTATTATTGTTTGGGAATCTAATCCTGTTCTCCGGTAGTTTTTGCCCTTTGCAGCTTCATGTAGTCTGCAAGCACAGCAGGTGTATTACATCACCCAAGGCACTGATGAAATAACTGTACATTACAAGTCTCAGACAACAAGCTGGTGATAGCTGTCCTTCAAATACCGTTTTTTAACTAGGAATGTGCCTGCTTTATATTTCTCATATTCCCTTTGGTTCACTATGGAAGTGTTGCATGAGGTAGGCCAGGGCGTCGTTGGTAGGTTTTCTAGTAATGTCACAGGGGTTTGCATTCATGTCATTTGTTTTGACTGCTACTGATCACCTTGCTGTCTTCCCCATGTCTGTAGATTAAATCTTTGTTGTTCTCTAACCTTGTCAGCAAATACAGGTAGGTGTACTGAAATCTGATTCTCTCTATTCTTCATTTCCTGTTCTGTGTATCTGCCTCTTTCCAGTCTTTAAGTATCTTTTTGTCTTCCACAAGTTCTTGAAGACTTTTATTGAAAACTTTTCTTGCCTACAAGGTTGTTGTCATTGCTTATATCATGCTGACACTTTCTGTTTGGGCTTCCTTGTAATTATCTGCTTATAGGTGTCAGTGTACAAGAAAATGTCAACCTTTCAATTAATATACTGTTTTTAATTACTATTACTGCCCCCTCTTATTTGGCAAAGCTGTTCTTTGATAGCTTTTTGAGATGAAGGCTGTTCTTTTCAGCTGTGTATGATGTGCTTTTCTATTTTATTCTGGAGTCTTGGGGCCAGGTTTTGACCTAAACTCAGTGCCTCAGTATCTTCGGCTGTCAGGAGACGTGATCTTCAGTCAGAATAAGCCAAGAGCATTTAAACTGGCTTAAGGTAAATCATTCTCACTGTGCCCCAGGCCAAATTTAGGAGGTGAAGCCATCTTTGCTTTTACCCTTTAAGGAGAGCTCAGCAGATATCTGGCTCATCTGGGAAATGAGCTCACTGAGTTTACATGAAATACTTCATTGACTTAACTTTTCTCTCCTTTGAATACAGTACTTCTTTAAAGCACCTTTACAAAGTGGTCTTTCTTCCCTTTTACCGCACACTATAGGGTGAAAACCTTGCCCCACTGAATTCAGTATGAGCTTCAGTTAGGTCAGAAATTTTACCCTTGAAGTATGGTTATATTGTGCAAGCCTTAAGTAATGTGTTTCATTTTGCTAAGCTCACTTCTTCTTTCTAACTACTCTTTAGTCAAAACTAAGTAGAGAATAAGGAGAGCATATAATCTTGATTTTTGTACAGGTAAAAACAATGTTATAAGAATTTTTATGTTTTCAGAACAAGGCCAAACCCTCTGCAGTCTATTTCATTGCATGTTAAATAAATCTGGATAAAGAAGGGGTTTGTGTCTCAGTGAACAATCCCAAGAAATCTGAGTTGAGTTGATGACCCTGACATTGGCATTACCTATCATCTTTCCATCTGTAAAGTGACGATAATGATACCAATATTTCTTTAAAGCCCTTGGAGATCTTTGTCTAAGAACTTTTGGCTATATTCTGTAAGTGACACTTCTTCACTTTCCAGAAACCTTTTCAGGCCTCCATTAAAAAAATAAATGTGTTCAGCTTTTTGTACTGGCACTTAGAGACCTCAGTGTCACCAGACCTGTGAGATCTCTTCCAAAAATTAGTCCTTTTGCAGCCCTTCGTCTTCCTGCTGAGCTAGAGAAGCTCGATATTTTTGCCTCCCAGCAGAAACATCTACCAGTATTGATGCTTCCAGGGAGTGGGTGTGACAGTTGTCTTGCACTTAAAAAGTAAAGCGTGTATAGGACTCTCTTAATAGAGCGGTTGTTTTGGAGTCCCAGTAGAAAGCCAAGTGCCTTTTAGAATATATTTAAATTAATGACGGATTAACAGATGTTGGTGCTTAACAATAGCAGAGAGCTGTTCTTAATGACTTAGAATGGTGGTTCAGAAGGCAACAGGTCTGACTGCACCATTACATAAGAAACAATGAGAACAGAAACCAAATTTGCTTGAAGATAAAAAATTCTGTGTTTGTAGGAGAGAAAACTAAACTGAGAAATCTTACTATGTTGTGACAGCTTCTGGACTGTCAGAGTGAGGATTTTCTAATTATCAGGAGGGTTTTATTTGGAGGGCTTTTCTGGTAACAACTGAGGATTTTAAATGAGAAAAGTAGCTGTTACATAATATTTAGCCCCGAACCATCCCGAGGTTTTTTTGTGTAACTCCCTTGGCATGGAGTCAAGTAGGGATAAAGTACTTATGTTTCTGTGTTTCTTAAAATTACTTTTTCAACACATTGAATGGGTCTGGAGTCTCAGGGGAGCAGTCTAGGCCAGACTGACAGTAGAGTTGCATCACAGGCTGTCATCCCAATGGAAATGGGAAAAAGCAGACAACTTCCATTAGAGCCTACCGCTGAGATTTCAGCAGCATGTTGGAAGTTATGTTTGTGTTCCAAAGAGTAATTGCACATCACTAGAACATGTCCCACTTTGCTGTATGGTAGAAGTTGTCAATATGGACTTGGTGGAGGAAGGAAAGAGAATTGCATAATACAAGTGGGAAAAGCTCTAGACCCATATTCCCATCTCATGCAATACTCTCTGTGAGATACTTTCCTGTGGAGGACTTTAAAAAACATGTATGCTTCTATTCTCAGTGATTTACAGCCTTATATGTTTTCCAAGTTTCTAATCTAAATTGCTATTCTGATATTTTTTCCTGATGCACTTTTAAAGCCAAGGTTTTTCAAACTTTAGCTACTTGTTTTGAGAAACCATTCCATTCCCTAGTAATTTTTACTGTGAAACGTTTTTATCTCAGTTGTCTGATTTTTTTTTTTCTTGATTTCTTGTTGTTATACTTAGATCTTTGTCATTATTTTCATCCACAAAATTCCAAGGTTCACATCTGCAAATACATGTAGATTTTATGTAATCTAGTTTTATGTCCTTTTCCTTTTAGGTCTCTTGGGGTCGTTGGATGTCTGCCCTGTGAATCCTTGTATTGTTTTCCCACATTAAGATGCTTAGCCCTGAATGCATAGTCCTAAAATAATCCATTACCTGTACCTTTATGTACATCTTCCACTTATGCCTCTCCTTGTGCAGCCTAATCTCTTATTTGTTAATTTGTTTGCCAAATTTGTGTTTCACAAGTACCTTTACCACGTAATTTCTGGAAGTTTTTTTACCCTGCTCTGATGCCAAAATGCAAGTTAGCTAATTTAAACTCTTAAGACATTAGCACAGAGAAATGATTGAAACATTTATTGTGTAGCAGAAAGCTTTTAGGTTAACGGTTGTTCAATTCAAACGTGATTGCAGGGAAAAGGCGGCAGGAAGAGAAGAGTATCTGGGTAATCTCTGCACCTGAGGAAAACCTATGGCAGCCTGTGACTGCTGTAATGAGCCCTGGGGCCACTGGCAGTTGGCACCTTTCAGCTGCTCTGCCTTGAGCTGGAAGGCTGGACCACCACGAAGCAGCTCCAAGGTGGGTAGCAGAGTGCAAAGGCTAATTTAAAACTACAGCTGCATTTTGCTCCTTGCCTTTGCCAAGTACTCTGTGGTGAGAGCTAACGATTGCTATTGCTGCCCCACCGAGTGTTCCTTCTTAGGAGGGCGTAGGCCTCAGCTCAAGGGCATGCACTTCATGCAGCTCTTTATAACTGTACAAGCACTTCTAGCATTACTACAACTTATGTTCGCTTTGCTCTTTTTGTGCAAGCATGAATGATCCTGCAGAATACAAGATGATAGAGAAATGCAGCTGCTTTCATTTGCTTACATTTTTCAAGATGTAACCTTTTATCTCTAGTTGAGTTTGCTGCCTCCCTAAAGCCTGGTGTGGCATTTGTCTTTTCTCTTAGGCATTCAGGATATTTTCCCAGTCTGCATTTCCTTAGCCTGTTCCTCATAGCATTTTCTAGTGAGATCATTAGTGAGATATATAAAGGGGGCTTACAAGAAAGAGAGAGACTTTTTACCAAGGCCTGTGGTGCCAGGTCAAGAGACAATGGCTTTAACTGAGAGTAGATTTAGATTGGACACAAGGAAGAAGTTTTTTTACAATGAGGGTGGTGAGACACTGGAACAGGTTGCTCAGAGAAGTTGCGGATGCCCCTTCAATCGAAGTGTTCAGGTCCCTGCTTATCACAGGAGGATTGGACTAGATGATATTTAAAGGTCCCCTCAAACCCAAACTCTTCTGTGATTCAGTCCTGAAAATAATTTGAGCTCTTTGACAGGTATTTGGATGTTGGAATTGATGTCTGTTCTTTGTTTACCGGTATAATATTTAATATCCAGTGCTAATTGCCTGTATTCAGTTCTTCCTTCTTTTTCTCAGTCCAGCAAGACCTTGGCTGAAGCTGTTTTCTTTCTGAGTACTAATGCTTGATTCAGCTGTACAAGTTCTCTCTGCCTCTCTTGTCAGCCTAGGAGGACGCTTTCAGGAAAGTGCTCATGGGACTTTGGGTTTCTGTCATATGCTTCTGGTTCAGAGGAATGCTTTGTGTGTGTTTGCCTAGCTTGAAGAAGAAAGCATTTTGATTTCAAACCATTGGAGAGAGTGTGTTCTGCAAACCAAACTTCTTTTTACCTTGCTGCATTACTCTCCTTGATGGCATATTGATTTACTTTACTCAGCCAAGTTGGGCCAGGCCCAGCTTTTTTCCCAATTACATGTCTCAGCGTCTTGCACTTTCACATCTTAAGCAGGACTCAGACTTGTTCCTCCATGCTGGGATCAAGCTCTGTAACTGCTCTTCATAATGAGCAAACACGGTACAGATATACCTGGAGGCAAAAACAGTGGTTTCCACCCCAGACATTGAACACCTTCTCAGCAGCGTGTAGGATTTCTACTCCTACAGCAGCTTCCTGCTTTCCCATGCGGCATCATGCAAATGAACAGGTCTGGGAACAGAGATGAGTTTGAAAGTTTGCTTTATAGGTGCTTGAGTCCTTTTCTCTGCAGAGGTTGTGTTGAGGATGTGCTGGCTAAGGCATCTTGAACATAGGTCTCTCCAGCCATTACATTTCCTTCAGAAGGTTTCTTTATATAAGAGCAGCAGGTGGTCTTGGTGTTCAGAGTCTGTGCTGATTGCCTAGCCATGGACGTTAAGTTGGGGCAAAATTTCAGATCACTTCTTTAAGAAAACCAGTTCAGTCTGGTCCAGTGTGATGGTGATGTTTGCCGAGATGGTTACGCTGCTTAGAGGATGTGCTCTGAGCTCCTAAGCTGATCTTGCTGGTAACTGTTGCCAAAGGGATTTAGCTATCTGAATGGGTCTGGGTGTCAGGTGAACATGAGAATAAGACAACAGATGCAGGAATGAAAGGAGATGAGTGCAGCACCCCCACTTTCCCTGGCAGGTTTTGATTTGAGATACTAGCCTGGCCCCGTGTCTCCTGAGGTTTAGCATCTCTCTGATGCTGGGAAGGGCAGACCTGTCTTACTCCTGGCCACTTGCTTTTCATGTGTTGGAAGGTAACTGACTGCCTTGAGCCAACTCAGCTCACTAACCCTCCAGTAAATGAACTGTTTATAAAACTGTGAGTTCTCCAGCTGTCTCGGCAGATCAGCTTGGCACCAGAGCTGGTTCCAGAGAGCAGCAGGGTGTGTCTTTTAGGAGCAAGACTCAGACTGACTGCTGTCCTGTGAAACAGCCACCTGTCCTAACTCCTTCTCCTAGGCTGAGGCTTGGTGCTTGACCAATGCCTTTAGACTGCCTCCAAACCTGATAACATCATCACTGATTTAGCTGCGCTGTAGGTGAAACTCCAGTGGTGTATTACAAAAGCTGCTTTGACAATCATGCTTTATTTTTGACAGAATAGTTACTGTATTTTTAAGGAACATCTTACAGTACATGTGCCTGTATAATTTACAAATTGCATATTGCTAGCCTAGAACAACAAATTTAGTATTCTGATACAAAATGATACTTGTGCTGCTTTGTTAAAGCATGAACTTACAGTCTGAGAAATAGTGACGTCTTCCATATTTCTCTTGCTGGAGGTTGGTCATACAGGATTGTCCTCAGCAGAAGACAACACTTCCAGCAGTTTATTTTCTTATAATTATTACTTGCAGCTTTTATGCAAGTAATAATTATAAGAAAAAAAGTTTATATTTATTTACTGGCCAGTTACCCAATTTTTTAGTTCTTGGTCTTTGCTGGAAGATAAAATGAAGAGAAATGCAAAAAGGAAAATGAAGTCATTAATGTACTCTTTGCTTCTAGCTTTCACTTCATTTGATTGTAAATTGTTTGCAGTAAAATTGCAAATTAGTAGCTTGGATAAAGCTCTATAAATTCCTTCAATATCAGATTTAAATGAGGAGGAATTGGGCCTCTAACCTTCATAGAGTGTAACTGTAGCTGATGTGTTCCTAGGGGCTAATTCCTCCCTATCATTTGCTTGAACTCTCAATTGCTCACTGTTTAATGCATAATGGGTGAATGCTGGAAAATGCCTAAGAAGATGTGAGATGGAAACTTAGGCACTCTCATTACGAAGCATGGATGTCAGAGGACATGCTGTGTCCCACCGCAGGTTTCTGAACAGAAGTGCCTCTCAAAACCCCACACTGCTTTCCAAGAGTGGTGCAAAATTTATATCCTGAGTTGGCAGAAGGTGAGACTGAAAGTAGGTTTTCTACATTTTTCTACATTTTTCTACATTTTGTAGTAAGAGCAAGTTGGAATAGCCATCCCTCCTGGAAAAGAAAAATACCACAAGAACTTCACAGTTAATTGTCTCCCTATGCCTTTCCTAGGTACAGGGAAAGTGTCCTACAGTGTAGGTAAGGTAAATTTTGGTTTAGTATGAGGTATTACTGCTGTCACTTTATTTATGACTGAGATAACTTCTTCCTATTCATCACAGAGCTAAAAGAACAATTTTTCCATTCTCAGGCCTGTCGAGCAGTGTTTTTGTTTCACCTGTGTTGCTTTTACCAAAAGCCAAAGTCATAGGAAGCATAATCTTAACAGGCAATAGTCCTGACTTTTAGAGAACAGCCATGGAGAGAGAGAGGGATCCTTTTATAGAGGGTCCGTTTGGTGTTTGGTGGCTATGGCCAGCCTAGAGGAAACGGTCGATGGCTGGAGGTACATCTGCATGTGCTCGTTCTAGCTGGGTGTATGGGAAGAGGCCACTTCTGTGGTGCAGAAAATTTAAGCTCTGATTTGTGTGCATAAATAACTGGATTTAGGTATTAATTAGCTTAATTTGGAGAATTGCAAATTAAAGGAACTCGTACCTTCCTGTCAGAACAATTTTGTCTGCATTGTGCTGTTTGATAAATCAGATTGCATAAAGGGGATATTGTGTGGGTTTTCCAAGAGCAAATCAGAATATTCTAATATTAAACCTGTGTGTTTCTTTTCTTCTCTGGTGCACTCCTTATGTCTATGGAAGAGTTTCTGCTCCCTTTAATGTCAATTTGAACTGCCTTTGTATGATACGTGGTGACTCTTGTTAGCTGTGTGGAGTATTAGTCTGGTTGTCAGTGGGGAAGGCTTCTTTACCTCAGGCATTCGAGATACAATGCTAGCCACATGTCCCGCTTTTTTGGACTTTGAACGTCTGTCTAATTCTAACTCATTTTCCCTGATCCAATGATCCTTCAGCCTGGAAAGGCTGAGCTGCAACACTCATCTGTCGTCAGCTTTGTTCAAGCCGTGAGGAAGTAAGGTAGTTGCTGTTCTGTTTGTAAAACAACAATGCTTTGACTAGAATGAGCAAAAATAAAAACAGAACCATGAGGCAAATCCTGTTTATCTTTCTCACTGAGTAAATGCAGCCACAGAGTTTGTGTGGATGGTATACGCAGAGTTGGGGTGGGAATGCATTTACAAGGAGATCTTCTCACCTGCAATTGTTAGTAGTATCATTAAGCTGAAATGAAACAAATGGGGAGATAAAAGATGCTGGGATTTTGGTTTGAGTTTTGTTGGTTTGGGTTGTTGTTGTGTGGATTTTATTTGTTTTTACTGCTTTTTGTTCTGCAAAGATGAGAATGTCTTATCTGTGGCTTTGTTGCTTTGGACAGTTTGTGTTCTTCTTAATAGTTGCTTATCCTTTTGAATTAAGTTACACTGGTTTAACACTATGCAGACGGCAAGCATCGGAGAAGTACTGGATGTCTCTGGCCTTTTTTCAATTATATAGAGATATATTGTGTCACTAGAAGAGCTGGATTTCACCAGTGCCAGGGTAGTATACCTGGTATGCAGTCACCTCATATGCTGGCTCTGCAGCTTTTATTGCTTATGCTGTCAGTGCGTATTAAGAATTAGTGAGCAGTGTGCACTAGATTGTTTTAGACGTGCTTTATATTCTATTCCTAACGTACCTTGACAGACCGTGCTATCCCAGCTGTGCCGTGTTGGTAGCACCGGAAGGAATATCAGCCACTGTTGTTAAGTTTGGAACACAGGTTCATTTACAGCCTCAAAATCTTATTTATACTTCTACAGAGCTTTATGAAATAGGCATCTGCTGGTATGATAGCTTCTGTGCAGAGGTGAATCTCTCTAGAGGCTTGTTGCCAAAAGTAAATTCCCAATTCTGCACTGATTTAGCAAACCATGTATCACCCATGTTTTGTAATGAGGAATATTTTCAAACTTGCCTTTTTCCTAAGGAGCAAGGAAACGTGATTTTTAAAGAAAACACTATCTTTTTGCAGGCAGCAGAAGAGAGAATGCTCCTGCCTGCTTCCTGAATTAGGCAATAGTTTTTGCTCAGTTCTCTGTGAAACGGGTGGTAGACCAGTCTGTGCTTAGAGGGCGTGATCCTAGTGCTGTTAGACCCCTTGGATCATTTGTGGGCTGTGGATAGACTAACGTTAGATCTTTCATGTTTAAGCAGACAAATAAATTATTTTTTCTGAGTGCTCTGTATGTGTTTCTCATCTGTCTTATGTTTCTCTTGTATATCTTGTATCTACAGAGTGGTGTGAAAAAGGCTCCAGCTCGCCAGCTCAGAGGGAAGAGAGAGAAGCTGGCTATGACAGTTTTAAGTGGAGAAGTCTGCAAATAGGGAAAGGTGGGGAGGATTAAAAAAAATGTGAAAAATAGGAATGGGATTGGTAAAACATGAAAACTAAAACATAGGGAACAGGACAAAGGAGGAAATGAAACTGAAGGAGAAAGGAAACTGAAGTGTGAATGTCAAAGAAAAGAGAAAATGAGGGAAGCAAATAGAGGAAAACAGATTATGTAGTTATCAAGTCTTTTTAAAATATGTAAAACCAGAAGTGTTTCAAGATGTGAATATTTATGTATAGAAATGAATATGTAGTTTGAACCTTTTAAAATACAGGCTGTAATCTTGAATTTTTCAACTCAAATTGAAGACCTGTGGCTTACTGGAGCCATATCCCATTTAGTTATACTAACAGATGGACACATTAGTGATACCTCACATGGGAGCAGTAAGATGGAGGAATGCTCTGTGCCCTGGGTTGTCCCTATTCTGCCATATGGCCAACAGTGATAAATGGTGAGGTCTTAAGAGCTGGTTCTGCTGGTAAATGACTGCGGGTGAACAGGTGAATGGACTGAACAGTTATCTGCTTTTGAAATGTAAAAATGTGTGTGAGACTGAAGGGTGGAGACAAGTACCATCATGCTTACCATGTTGTTCTGGATGAAATTGGGGTGTTTGAAGTGGGGCAGTAGTCAGCAGAATGGTAAAGACAGCATCCAGCACATGCCTAAAGCATGTGCTTAAATAGGCAATAGAAACATCAACAGAAACAATCAGGAAACTTTTCCCCTGGGGACAACATCATAACATGTTTCTATAAAACTTGTTTATTTGGGAAAACATGTATGCTAGTTAATTGAAACATTCACTCCTGTCAACTGAGAATTGACGTGAGGAACACCAAAGCAGACAAATAGCAGCAAACTGTCTGCAGGCACGTTTTTGGAGCCCTGTCTAGTCTACAGCTTTTGAGTTCTTCCTTTTTACTGAACTATAATGTGAAAATTTCAAATCAGCAATGAAATGTATCAAGAAACTTAAAAGCAAATAACAGTTTGAAAAGAGAGGGAAATGTAGTACTCAGATCTGCTGTATATCAGGGTAAAGAAAACATGTTTTATATTGTTTGTGTGTTTGCAAAGCTGTGGTATTATTAGAAATTAATCTCAAACCGAGGAGCTCAAAATAAAACTCCCTTTTAGGAACAGTTGCACTGCTCAGTTTACCACAGTGATATTTATGGCCAACTAATCTAAATTCCTCTATTCCTTAGAAACCATCAGTCCTCTTGAAAGTGGGAAGCATCTTCCCACACTGTCAGATTTGAATATTTAATCTAGAGAGTGAACTTGAGTTGAAATGCAACTCCTTTGGCAATGGAAACTGCCTTTGAAGTTTTTGGATCTTCTGTATTCCATGTTTCCTGTTTTAAATTGAAAGAACAAAGCACTCTGGAATAGTGCACTGTAAGCACCCTGTGAAACCTGCATGTCAGACATCTGGCCAGCTGACATGAGGAGCCAGACAGAAGGAGGAGGTCCAGGGGCATTTCATTCATCTTCCCATCAAACAACCTGCCTGAGGTAAGAGAAGTTCATGCAACTCAGAGCTAACACGATCGGTCGTATCCTCAATTACAGGGCAGCCAGACTAAAGGGTTCATTAAAGAAAGCTTACTCCTGTGCTTTGTTGGCCAGGATGATGAAATACCCCATACTAGCTGTTTTAGGACGTAAAACTATGATCCCTTGGACAAAAAAATCCCCAAATTCATTTCACCTCCCTTTCCCTTAATTCGATAGGTCATTTCTCATCCAGCTCACATAGGCTTTCCTGTTTTTCATTGTCCATAGATCGTGACCTCTCTCAGCTTCTAGGCAACAAGATTCATGATCCTACTTAAACTGTGAAGCTTCTTAGGATGTGCCTATTTTATAGGCATGAAGAAACCCAAGCTATATGAAGTTTGTGACATTTAAATCTTCATGTGTGAAAAAATAAATAATTGAAATCAACTTGAAACTCATTTCATTACACCAGGTCTAGAATATTATTTTCAGTCTAGACTGAGGGTGGAAATAATTTTAGCAATACTGATGATAAATGTGTCATACTGGGCTGAATCATGTCTTCTCATCTTCATGTACTACCTTGGAGCATTAAGTGTTAAGACTTGAGGTTGTGCTGTCCCTGTGCAGAAAGTGGCAAAAAGTAGAGAGTAGATTCCAGCAGAACAGAGATGCAGAAGACGAATCAGGCAGTTTACTTTTCACTAAAACTATTGCTACCATGTAGAGTTGAACAAAATCAGCTTATGAGCAGGGATCAGGCAGTTGAAGTTGGATCCTAAGCAAGGCAGAGGTGAGGATACAGGAGAGCTGGAGGATGCCTCTGGCCAAGTCTCGGTTGTCCTGTACAGCGAGTAGTTTAGAATCACTGCTGGATTCTTGGGTGCTGCAAGATCTTGAGTGGCAACCTCTGTGATTAATGATTTCTGCCATCGCTAGTTGGTGGGGAGATTCTGCCCTAGCTTAGTTATGATTTTATAGGACTCTTATGACCCATCCAGGCTGGAGCAATGCGGTGTACATGGGCTTAAAGCCATTGGTCCTTAGGCAGCTGTGCTCACAGAATGCTGCAGCATTTCTCCTCGTCAGTGTGTACTCATGGCAGCACAATGCACCATTTCTTTTCTCTGAAGTGCCACTGCAGCTGCTGGGCTGTTTGGCAATCTGAACAGGGAGCAGGAGCCTGTAGTGGCTGCTGACTTTTTGGTGACACCTACTTTGTCAGACTGTCTATCTCAGAAGGGATCTGGAGCAGCTTTTCTGTTAAAACATCTATTGTATTTACAAACCTTTGCTGATGCTTGAAGACGGGTTTGAAAAATTGTATATGTCATTTTTAGGTGAAGTTTGAAAAGCCTGGTGTATATCATATAGATCATATACTTCATGTATAATCTTAAATATCATATATCATCATAAAATACGAAACATCAGCACATAACATGTGTATCTGAACACTGTCAGGGATCAAGGTTATAGATAAAATGGCAGTAGATGTGGAAAAATTCGCACTTTATTAAAGATTCAGTGGTCAGTGTGGATATTACCCTTCAAGTAACCAACAGTTGTTTGGTCAGAGTGACTCAAGTAATTACTGGCAAGTTTTGTTTGTTTTGTTGTTAGAATCTGGTTCTTTCACCTAATTACAGAATTCCATTATTTCTTTTTTGAATGATTCAGGTATTGACTTGCTGGTAGGAAATTTTGGCTAGACTGATCCTGAGAGGTATGTTTTTCTTTTAAACTGGATTCCATAAGCCACTCGGAAGAACATGTCCATAAGCATGCTGAAAGGGGAGTTTTTCTCTGGCAAATCCTCTATAGTGCTACAAGGCAGGTTCTGTTTTTCTCCTGCTGATACCTGGATGGGAGCTGGGTGCTGCTTACAAACCAGGAGCCAGTGGTGCTGTGGGAGAGGGTTTGTTGAAGGTTACGCTTGCACTAACACTCAGCGCTGTGCAGTAGAGACAGAGCTGTATTGCCAATTTCCTGGTCCTGAGGACCTAAGGTCAACCTGCATGTATTTTTGAGGTGTTGGACTAGCTGTGGTTTGGTCCCACATGCTCATGTAGTGGCTCAAGTGCCTGGGGTGTGCTCTTGGAGAGCTGCTTCTGATTTAGTTACACCCCAAAGGAATCCTGTCTGTGGGCTCCAAGGCAGCACTGTGCTCTGTTGGGAGAGCTGCTGATCTGAACTACAAATTGGCATAGACACAGCTCGTCTTTCTGAGTAACTAAATTGAGACCACAGGAACAGGCTCTTGGAGGCAGTGGCAACACTAGCTCTTAGTTATTGTTAGCTAAAATCAAGGTCCACTAAGAATAATACCTATTAAAAAAATCTCTTTTAATGTCGTTCACTTGGCTTCAGACACAGGAGAAAATGAGGAAGCTCTTTCTGCTTTCTGCGGCTAAATCAAGAATTAAAAAGGGAATTCATGTTAAAAACAAGAGGGTAAGATGCCAGAAACACTACAGCAATTCTCTCTCTGGGATAGCTGTGGATATTTTGACACAGCTTACCATGAGTAAGCCACTAGATGCAAGAAGTGCCTGTGTATTGAAAGCATAAAGCAGTTAATCTTCTACCAGCATTATTGAATGTTTTTATTTAAAACACCACCACCCGTCTTAAAATCCAAATCTAATTAATTATACAAAAGGAAGATGCTTACTGAACAGTCGCGGTTGGAGCATGTTCTGCCAAACCAGACTTCATATGAAGCGAACTGTGTTAGGGTGAGTGCTTCAACATAAAGCAGGTAGTAAGGAGACAGTAAAGCAAAAGTGCTTCAACAGTTTCTTACACATGATGTGTTTGCTACAGGCCCATTTTTGAAATGCCGTTACTTAAATAAATGAGCAAATTTGTGCTTATTGAGCTATGTTGTTCAGATGACCCATCAGCAACATCAAATCCTACAAACCTAACCAGACTTCTCACAAAATAGAAGTCTGCAGAGTGCTACACAATTAACTTTGTGAAGTTATTTTACTGAAGGGGAAAAAAGACTCAAAAATTACTTTTTTAAAAGTACTATGTTGGGCTTTGTATTTAGTCTGTCGTATCTACACTTTGCAGCCACTGGGATGAAGGAAGCTATAAACGCTGTTTGCTTAGCAGGTTCAAGTTATTCTGCAGGAATGTGAACTTAAGACAGATAGTGTTGGAACTACACTAACAATGGGAAAACTTCTCAATTCTGGTTAAGCACATTTTACTCCTGGTCATATTGGCTGCTTAAACACACCTTGAACTGATGTGGATTTAAGTATTCCTTTCCTGTCATTTTTCTCTTCTGCCCCGATTTGTATTCCTGCCCTCCAGCGCAGTGTTACTCAGAAATCTCTCCTTCTCCTGCACTGTCAGGCCAGTGCCTTAGCTCTTTGAATACATGTTGTTGCAATTGCTACGAATCATGAAAGAGAATTAAATAATCTTAAAAGCTATGGCTCTGCTCTCTGCATTCAATTATTCATAGTTTTACCCTTAGTTTTTACCCTCTCACCAGAAGTTCAGCACAGCCTGATGTACCTTCTGTCATCTGGCGGGCCGAGTCCTGGCCCACATTGCCAGCAGAACTATGTGAAGTCCTGGCAATCCTTCACTGTCATTTTAGGAGAGGATTAGTTCTTGCATTGTTTTCACATAAATACCGAGATGATCATAGCTTTTATTTGTCAGCGATTGCTGCATTTTTTTCCCTTAAACACCAATTCAGTGAACAGATTTTTACAATTTGTAGCTCCTCAGTCATCTTCTATGGCTTCTAGGGCCAGATGGAAGCGTCATCCTTCAGCACTGCGTGTTTTGCGTAACACTGGGATTGGAACTACATTTGAATAGCACATAGTCATAGATGTGTAAGTATATAAATATTTGGCTTTTCCATCCATGTATTTTCTAATGTTTTGGTTTGATTTTCTTCAATGCAAGTTTTCTACGGGGAAAACTGTGACGAACAAGTAAATGTTCTGTCCTGACAGAATAGTCTTACACAGGAAAAAATGGCGATTTTGGTCAAGGAGATTGGAGAGAGAAAATGACACTCAAGTGGTAAGTTTCTAAGACAGCTGATGACTTACCTTGGTTTCAGGGCACTGATAACACTGCTGTTGGACTGATCTGGAATGATGTGGGGTTTTTTTAACTCTTCTCCAGAAGCTTTATTTTAAGCTCTCCTACAATCCGAACTTTGATTTTAGTTGTATTTATGGATTTGTTCTCTGCTGTCAGACTGCAATCAATTGATTGAAATCCATAAATAATAAACATCAAGTTTCAATTTAATGCAGTAACAAGATGCTATCGGAAGAAGTTTTATGTACTTGAACAGCTTTTTATAGCCAAATCCTGACACGTTCTTAGCGATAGGAAGCTAATGGCTTTCCCGCATGTTTGTGAAGCCCATGTGACAAATCCTATACGGTAATTGAAGGAGAGGACACTCGCGCACCTCTTTGTGGAAGGGTTACATAAAAAGTCCTGCGACATATTTTAGCACCTACCAGTAAGCTGAGCAACTTGACCTGCTTTACCCTTCGTAGGAGAGATGATATTGAATTAACAACTAGCGGAATGGAGGGGGAAAAAAAAAAAAAGACATACTAACATGAAAAAACACATTTTATTGCACTTAAGTTATAAGAAAATAAAATTTCTAAGTGAATCAAACCATAGACACAATCCCTTTAAAGGTTGTTTTCCTCCATCATGTCAGGTTGTTACATAACTAAAATTAACCAACTGGAATCTGATTGTTTTAAATCAGACTATAAATAAAACAAAAACAAAACAAAAAAAAAAAAGGAGGAAAAAAAGATCGCCTAGGATACAGTGTTAAACCACTTTCACAGTTCAGCTTGAGTTGTGGCTCTTGGAGAATGAGGCAAACCATTTGACTCTTTTGTTTCTCATTTCGTTTGCATGTGACATCTTTACAAAAACATGAAGTTTTTGCTCTGTCAGTTCCTCCCAGCAATAACTGTAACAGTTGTTTCTTTTTTTTTCTCAAATACTGCAAAACACTAAGACTGACCAGCAACTTTATTTCCATTTTTGTATTTTATCATATTTTTTAAAAATTTTGTCTGTTTTTTTTTTTTAATGTATGTTCATTCCATTCACCACAGCCCTCACAAAGAAAAATTTCCCCACAGAACAGGCTGCAATAGCTTTGTTCTAAGGAATGTGTTTTAATTTTTGCCCAGAAAAAAGAAAATAAGCTTTGCACACACACTCAATTCTTTATTTGCAGGCAAACTTCACTCTTAATTGTCTGAAACTCTTCCACTCTCAGCCTCTTAGAGGCACAGTTGGCTCAAGTTTCAGTGGCAAAAAGTCTTTTTCTGTAACCAAACTAGAGCAAATTTGGAATTCAGTCTGGGACTAAAACGTCACAGCAGAAACAAAAATAAAAAAAAATAATTTGCTTTTCTTTCTTTCATTTAGCAGCATAAATAAGTTTGGCCACTGGGAATACAGTACAGGGGTGGGACAACAATCCCGTAATTGAAGACCTACTTCTAGCACCAGCATTGCGAATTAAATCCATCAGAGGACTCTCAAAACCCAGGACAACTTGCCACCTCAGAGCAACTTATGCGTTGAAGAGTGTAGATGGAAGCAACAGTAAATAGATTAAACAGAGGCTAATACTGTGATTGACATTGGCAATGGTTGGCAAAATAAGAAAAAAAAAAAGAGGAATCAAAGAAAAAAAAAGAAAAAGCTCTGATAAAACTGTACAAAACAATTCACAGTAATATTTTAGCTTTTCCACACCAGGAATGGACTCTTTGTTTTTGTTTTGTTTCACTGCAGATGCTCTCTAGTTTTTGAAAGTCAACCAGTGACTGCTCGTAGAGGTTGGAAGGGACCTCTGGAGGTTGTCCGGTCCAACCCCCTGCTCAGAGCGGGGCTAAAGGACAGCGTGTTGCTCAGAGGGGCTGCCGGGACCCAGGGTGGCCCAGGGGTGCACGAGCAGGCTCGCCTGTGCAGCTTCTTTCGAGATCTTTGTGGTAAAATAACCTTTTAACAAGAACTGTAACAATATTTTTTTTTTTTTTCACCTCCAAATTGCTCAGGGAGCAGACGGAGGAAAGTAAAGAAATAATTGCACCTGGTTTCATTTCAAAAGTCGCATTTTTGCAAAGCTGCCCCGGTCAAAAGCGTAGCCTTTTTATGTGACGAGACAGCAAATGCCTCTCTTGTCAGTTAGAGTTTGTCATCTTTGTCTTCTCCTTCGTAGTCTGTAGGTCTTTAGGATCTGCTGCCCCAAGGCAACATCCTGCACCACCAAGGACAAGGGATATTTTTTTTTCTTTTTCTTTTTTTCTTTTTTCCTTTTTTTTTTTTTCCCCCCCCCCAGGGGGAGGGACAGGAGAACATCGTCTGCACGTTTGGACAAATTCATCTTTCTGCCCTTCACTTCATATCCACGTCAAAGTCCAACACCAGCAGCTTTGTTTCCTCAGTCCCATTGCGGCTCCCAACCGCACACACCAGCTTTGTGTTAGAAGCTCTGATCCGCCACACGACGCCTCCACTTCCCCCGCTCTCCAATGTGACTAGATTTCGGATAAATTCACCCGTTTTCAAGTCCCAAAGTTTTACAGTCCCATCATCTGAGCTGGTAATTACAAAGTTCTTGTTGAACTGTAAACAGGTCACAGCACTCTGATGCTTGTTGGGACCTGTAACGGTAAACCAAAACATTTTCATGTATAATTAGAAAGCAAGGTCAGACAGCAGTGCCTATAGAATAAATACCTAGCTATTTGCATACAGCTGTTTCTATCTATTAGATGTGTTAATTTTTGTGCATTTAGAGGTACAGAAGCCTTGCCATGCTCTAAATTAAGTGAATGCAGGTATAGAAAAGTCCCCCAGGATTTCCTTCTTTGTTACAGTGATCTCATTTTGTTGTGTACAAGCAGGAGGGCAAGTGTGCACCTGGACGATGATGAAAATGAACTTAACCATCCAGAATGAGGTGACTGCTGTATGCATTTGTCTCCAAGTCCCTCTGAAGTGTTACTATGAAACTACTCTATCAGTAAATATTGACAGTTATATATTGACATATAAATATAGACTGTTAAATCAGCAGAATCTGCTTTACAGGGGAATTTAATTTTCTGTTCCAACCAGCAATGCTGCGTATGGTATATGGGAATGATATAAGACCTTTTTTGTGGGGAGGAACAAACCAATGTGTTCATGTACACAATGCCTGAGTGGCAACTGTCAAAACAGCAACAACAATTTTTCTTCTTTACTGAAATAAAGAAAACATCTTCCACTCATTTGATTTATTGCAACAGACAGTGTACTTTGCCTCCTGATCCAATTAATCAGTGAGCTTTGAAAAATCCAAGTGACCCCTAAATAAATACGTTGACTGTTTTGAGATGTCACTTCCTACATATTTCTGTGGCTTATTAGGCTAATACACCCATAGCAAATTGCTATCAGTCCAGACCATCTGCCTTTCATAATAGGCAAGTGATCTGAATAGATTAGATTAAATACATTTTGTTCTTCTAATTCAGAGAAAGATCATACTGCTGTCATCAGAAAAATATTTAAGATATAAGTGGTCTGTGCTTGTTTATTTGTATGGAATTATTTTCAAGTTGGGGTTTTTTTCATAGAGAATCTGCAGCATAGATTACTGCAGACAGCTTGACTGACATGAAGGTAGTTTAGGCTCACCTTGCAATGTCTGTAAACATTGTCCTGTTTTAATGTCCCAGATTTTGACTGTAGAATCGGCATTCCCAGACACGAGTATATTGTCCTTGAGTTCCATTCCACTTGTGAGAGACTGGTGGCCTGTTAGCGTGTGAATGCAGTTGCCCGTCTCCACATCCCAAACTCGGATGGAAGTATCAAGAGATCCACTCACCACATGGATACCATCAAACTACAAGAAAGGTAAATCTATTACAAACAATTACATTAGGATCTTACAAAGAAGATTATTAAGTGTTTAACTCACTAAGTGCAACACTAGATACTATATATACACTATGGAAACTGCATGATAATGTAAGAATTCAGTCTAAGTAGAGATGGCCACGTTTGGTATCAGAGCAGGTGATTAATGGTCAGTGTGATTTCCTGTAATAGATGTGGGCTATTGTGGTACCCGGTTTGAGGAGAAAGACTCTGAACCACTGGTCTTTTAGCTGTAATACAACTCCTTTAAGCACAGCAGAATCCTGACTAATCCATACAACAGTAAGAGAATGTAGTTTTCTTAATAAAGATATTAACAAGCCGAAACTGCCTTCCACAAATGAGAGGGACTTTAAGCTGGAGAAGGGCAAAAGCATTAATGCAGAATCATCTACAGAAAAGTAGAAGCATAGGAAACTAGAATGAATATAATTGAAAAATGCTGAGTTTAGCCATTTTATAATCATAATTGTGTGCAGTAAGGAACTTTAACTTCCAAGTCGTTCTAAGGAAAGGCAAACAGGCTAATATGGGTGTCCAAATTCTTGGATTTTTCTGAGCATATAGTATCTATAAAATAATGTAGAATGTGAACTTGTAGAGAAATCAGCTACGAGATGAGACACTTTTGACCAAGAGGACTGAACATGCAGAGAATACAAAGGTGGAAAGTAACTTGAGTGATTGTGACAATAACATAAGAGTCCAGAATTCTCAAAGAAGGGAAAGAGCAGTAGAATAAAACCAGTGGGCTTCAAGGAGGAATACTTCAATAAATTGAGACTTCCTTCCCATGAGGTTTTTATCTATGTATTCTCTGAGGGGAAGAAGAGTTCAGGAGAGTTGGCACTTCTTAAAGACACAAACTATCCTTGTGCGAAGGGAAGATAGGAAGTGTAGTAAATTAACAAGACCCACTTGGCTAAAGCACAAGGAATTGTACAAAAAGTAGAAAGTAGATCAATAGATGTGTTTAAAAGAGCACACTGGAACAAAATCAGAAAGGCAGGGCATAAAACAAGATAAAACTAGCAAAAGCTGCTTTACTATTCTGTAAAAAAAACCCAAACCAAAACCAAACAAGAGGACAGCCAAAATAAAAAATAGCTCACTTATGCTCAGTGGGAAGGAAACAGCACGTGAGGCCAGCCATTTAACTTGTTTTTTGCTTCAGTCCTCAGCCATCTGAGTGTAGGCTCACAGCCTTGACACCACTGACAACTGAGTACAAGCTTTTGCTAGAATGGGGAAAAAAATCCCACATAAGGCAAGTTGTTTTAAGACAATCTCAGAGACATCTGCTGCTATCTTTGAGAACCCATGGAAAACAGACAAGTTTCAGATGGCAAATACAGTTCCTTTCTTTATTGAAGGAGATGATGATGGGAGATGGGGAATTATGGATCGGTCAGCCTAAGCTCAATTTTCACAAGGAACTAACAAATTGATCTGGCTGCAAGCCCTTAGCAATGCAGTAAGGAGCAGCAAACATAGATTTGTGGGGAAATGATCTTAACCAGTATGATTTATTTTTTATCTGTGACAGAGTAAAAAAGCCATGTGAAATGGCTGATGTCTTGGTTGTATTTCCAGGAAGAGGCAGGCAAATCTGAGGCAGGGATACTATCCTGCTCAGAACTTTGTTCACAGCATTATTAGAGATACCAGAAAGAGTTGCAGGTGGTGTCTGGCATTTAGTATTTTCATTAGGATTTGGGTGACATTTGAAAGAGTAGAACTGACCCAAAGCAAAGAGTATAAAAGTCAAGAGAAAACTGTGAGGATCTCAGCTTGGCAGGGAGTGAATGTACAGCTGCAGCCCAGGAGAATGGAGGCTGGGCAGGAGCCTTTGTTGTAGCAAGGGCAATCTGACATGACTTGGCCATGTGGACTGACTGGTATCTAATAATGGCAAAGAAAGAACCCAATTAAGGGAACTCAACTATCTGAGACTGCTTCTTTTTATAAGACCTGCAGAAAACTCCCATCTTGGACCTCCGCAGTCAAAAATGGTTGAGCATGGCACCAGCGTTCCAAAGAATGCAGAGAGCAACTGGCACACACAGACTGCTTATCTGCTGCATGCACTGCATTTCTGGTGAAAATAAACTAAAAAAAAAAAGACACTTTGGTATCTGAAATAGGGGTATGCTACGTAAGGCACATAAAATAATTTTTCACTTCTAGTAAGCAAAGTGGTAAGACTTTGGCTGGAATTTTGCATCCTGTTTTGGGTACCCTGCTTTCGAAAGAGGATGTGAACTAATCTGAGTTCAGATAAAAGGATGAGGAGTGTTAAGTAGCCCAGCAGACTTGGTGGGTGGAAACACTAGAGAATGTTCTTCTCCCCTAAATGGAACTAAACCAGATCTATGTAAAATTCTAAATTCTTTCCCCTTTCCCTGCAAATTAGTTGTATTCCATGTACATAAGGTATTCAGAAGAGAGCTTTAAGGCTGGGCATCAAGACAAACTTTATCTGATACTACCACAGCCAAACAGAGAACAGTTTGGATCAGTGGTTGAGCTGTACCTATGAACCCAGACAGCCTGGGGGTTACTTCAAAGGCAGCTAAGGAAGAGTAAGAAAACACAACGCGGTCAGTAATCTTCAACCTCTGTGCAAGGACCTCTGGAAAATGGTAGGGGGTGTACAACTGGGGAAATACTGAGGTGTAACAGAACCTGCCATCGCACAGGGCCAGGGAGGACAGGCTGGTTATTCAGCCTGATCATTCTATTTATGGGAGTTCTAATGTTTGGGGCTATTCAGGCCAAAGGGCAGGGGCTCACCATGCAATTTTAAAGAGTCTTTCTGTCCTTAAAACTGAAAGCACCTGCAGCCTCTTGCCCCTCCCCAATTTGTTTCAGAATGCCAAGTGTGAATAGTATGACTGTGTAACGTAACCCAATTATTTGATCCATTATTGCTAGATCATCGGAGCAAGACATGAATATTCACAAGGCAAAACAAGAGCCACTGGTGAAGATAAGGCAGAATAACATAAACTGTTCCCAAACTGCCCTAGCTGAAACACAACCTTTGGAATATTTTGAAGAGATAGATAGGTAGTACAGCATTTTTAACTTGCTCGCTGCTTGTCTACAGAGTACTCCTCAGCATATGAATGTAAGAGAATTGCTGGAGATGTTTGATAAATTTTGCAACATATTTAGAGGAAGGAAACCAATTATGTATTTTGTTCCTATTTTATCAATGATGGTGAGATACACCTTACGAAAGACAAACTTTATGAAAAATGTCTCCAGCACCAAGCTTCACTTTCTGAGCCACAGACCAGAGTAGTTACATGCTGAATGCGATTTCCCCATTTTGAACTGTCTTTGTTAATTTGTTTTTCAAGTCCTGCCAGATTGTGGTGAGAACAGGCACAAGCATGAAATTAATTTCTTTCGCCTTTCAACGCCTGGAAGTGATGCTTTGACTCCATGAATGAGCAAGACGATCTTTTGGGTTAGTAAAGGTAAGAAGAGTCTACATGAGGGCTCTGTGCATCTTTGCCAGCTTTGTTCTGATGAGCAGTCTGGGTGAGCGGAAGGCAATAGAGCCATGCCACAGAGCACTACCACAATAACCTGCATCTACAGTAACATGTCGCTGTTGACAAAGCCTCACAGTTGTAGATCTGGCCTCTACTCAGAGAAGAGGAAGTAGAAGGCTGGAGATTTACACTGGAACATTAAAATTTTAGGTTCAGTCTTACTGTGAATTATAGTTTGGAACTGGAAGATGGGACTACAAAACAAGGATAAACAGATCTGCATAATTCAGAACATTAATCCAATGAGGGTTTTGGCACATTTTCAATTACTGTATCATCTGATTTATTTAAAACAGTAAGTTTAGAATTTCTTTGGGGAAAGCAAAAACATAGCTCCAAAACACATGCAGGATTTAAAAAAACACCCAACCAAACAACCCAGCAACCACAAAACTATTTAATTTGCTGGTATAGAGATTTGGGCTTTATTGTACTGGGTGCTTTAGAAAATGCTCCTCTAAAAAAAAGTATCTCTGTTTCTAAATAAAGACAACATATAAGTAGTGTAACAAAATGAAAGAGGGGTCTATCGCAGATGCCTCTGTGTTCTTGTGGCCTGTGTAATTCTGGAGTAGGTACCCACAACTTAATAAACAAGGTGAAATAAACTGACTTCAAATGTTACTTAAGGAAACTAAAGCAGCAGATGAAAATCACATACCTGTAATGAGTAGACTCTGTTAGTATGCCCTTGCAGTGTGTGCAGACAGGTCTCTGTCTCTGGATCCCACACTTTGACCATAAAATCATATGCACCACTTACAACCCTTCTGCCATCATACTGAACGCACCGAACTGCAGCTACGTGGCCCATCAGAACGTGTAAACACTGGCCCGTCTCTATGTCCCAAACTCTCAGGGTAGCATCTCGAGACCCACTGACCACTCTGGAGGAACAAGAAAACCCCTCCTGTACTTAGCATTGGACATAAAAGTATTACAATAAACCAGTTACGTGTTTTATTTTGAGACATGAGATAGCATTAGTCCACTACCCACCAAAGATCCAGTCTGGCATTTTATTAGGGTCAAAAATTACTTCAGTTGTTTTTCCTTCTGTGCTTTACTCACCTCCTCAGGATCTATTTGATATAATTAGCAATCAGTATTTAAAAAGGCATTTCATTCCTGAACAGCAAAATGATGATGCAATGAGAAATTATGTGGGCTCTTGTATCTGTCTATGAAGGCTTATGAATATGTTGAGCTATGCTGAGCTCCAGTCAGTGTTAGGAGCATTCTGTTTTAATGACTAAGTTAACTAATTATAACAATTAAACAAAGAAGATCTTTAGAAGTTTTAGTAAAGTAACAGTTATTCTGCTTGATTCTTTTCAGTTTAAACTTTTTAAGGCTTTTTTAAGCAAGAACAGAAATGAGAGGGAATTAATATTAATGGAACTGATAAAGATAAAACCTCATCCTTCTTTGAAAAAGAAGGAAAGCAACCAACAGGCACCCTGTCAGCAGCTCCGTACCACAGCCAAGCAAAGGAGCTTTGCCAGCATTCATTGCCTGGATCAAGACATGGTTTACTATTGCAGGAATTATGATATAATCAGCTAAAATGTACAGAAAAGACTGCAGTGCCGATACTTCAAGTCATTCTGTAAAATGAGTACAAGTTTGTGGCACTGACAAAAAGGGGAAATTATTTAGACTGTGGGAGACTGTATCACAGCGTAACAAAGAACTAGTTTTGAAATAACGCAGAATGTGACTTTATAAAGTACATGACTCAATTTCTGTTCTTTAATTAGCACTCTTGTGCTTTTGCTTCTATTAATCATCTCCTCCCTTGTGTTGATTTATGTAGTTTAGTTTGAATGCTTCACCTGGTTTGTATTTCATCCCATCTTAGATGAGATACCCAAGTTTAACAAGCACTTGCTGTGAACGCAAGTGTAAATTATATGCTGAACAGCGACTGTAGCATTGGACAAAGCCATACCTTTTCTCATGAAGATGCATGCAGCGCACAGTGGAGGTGTGTCCGTATAAGGTGTGTATGCATTCTCCAGTCTCAGCATTCCAGACTTTCAGCGTTCGGTCTGTAGATCCACTGATGATGATATTGTCCCTCATCTGTGATGACCAGACTCCGCCTGTGTGACCAACCAGCGTTCTCAAACACTGAAAAGAGATATTTTGCTTAGTTACCCTTTTGACAGAGTTGAATGGAAACTTAAGAAAAAGCAATCTAGGAAGTAACAGCAGTCTCTCATAGCAAGGCCAAAAGAACCCCTGGAGACTGCTTTGTGATTGAACAAAAAAAAATCCTACCTTTTATAAATACTCATCAAATTTCTCTCTGTGTTGTCAGTACTTCGACTAGAAGGAATTTTCCCTATAATTTTCCCCTTGATAAACTAAACTGTCTTTCCAAATTTCTCAACACAGGGCATGTTTTACAGCCTTGAGTCATTTTCCTGGCATTTTTCTGAGTCACTGCAGGTTTTCTATAGTTTTTTGAAGCATAAGTGTTACAACTGGAGAGAGAATTCACCTTGTAGTTTTACCACCCATCCATAAACCATATACTCTTACTGTATTTTTCTGTTTATCTGAGAAACATGGCATTCTGTAACCCTTAGCTGCAGCATCAATACTGCCAAGTCCTGTTTCAAACCTTTTTCAGATGTTACTTTTGGCCTGGAGAGAATCCCACACGACTTAAGCACAGCCTACCTTCTTTGATCCCGAATGTATGACACGATTTCTCACCATGCACAGACAGTGTTTGCTCACACCTACTTCTAGAAAACCTCCGTCACTCTGGAACAATGACTTGTCTCCACGTCTCAGCCTGTATTGCTCACAAGTAATGACTCTATATGCTTTCGCACCAGGCTGCAATAAGTGCTAATTAGCACAGACAAGAAGAGATCCTTGCAAGACCCCTCTAGAAAGATACTCCATGAAGATTCTGCATTTAAATTAACAACATGAGCTCTATAATTACTCACTTTCTAACCCACTTAAGTATGTGCCATGCTGATTTTTGCATTGTTCTATTTTCTTCAATCTGTCACGGGGACACAGTCTTGCAGTGCACATAGCCATCTACTGCTGCACTATGATTTTTATCAGTCAAACCTGTAACTGCACGAGAAAAGAGGTCAAGACAGTTTGATGATCTCTTTTTCTGTAATCTAATGCTAAGTGGTATTAATTGCTGTGGCCTCCCTTTAACTGTTAGTTGACTCCTCTTGACGTAGTCCAGTATATTTTTATCTGAGATAATGTATCCTAAATACCCTGTCTTTCAGTTACTGTCATATTTCAGCTTTCTGCCATCCTTTGGATCTTCTCCTCATGCTCACAACTTTTGAAAAAACACCAATTTTGCCCCACAAGTAACTTCACAAAAAAAATCATGGAATTCAAACTATCTGGATCAACTGTACTATGAAAAACTGTAACTCTGGTAGTTGTTGCTTAACATCCTTGTGAGTTCTGTTATCGTTGCATGCTGTATTTCCATCACATGAATCTTCTCCCAAAATATTTTTCTGCATCAGTGATAGTATACTAATTTCTGTTGTTAATATCCTGTTCTAACATCCTTGAAAATGCCTTACTCTTTGCTATACATAGATTTCCTGTTCCTTAACATTTTTTTCCAGTCTCCTGCAATTCCTGGCTCTAGCTTAATTCACTGCTATCAAATCCATCTTGCTCAGTTCATAGCTGTTATTCACTTTTACAGCTCCTGGATTTTTTTTAAATCTCAGCCGATTTGCTCATATTTTAAGAAATCATCCTTCAGCAAGAACACGGAATCCTTATTTTGGGCTTTACATCTGTCAAGGGAATTATTTAGTCATGTTCATTTGCACAAACCAACCTTTGGGGTATTTTATTAATTCTTCAGCATCAGTAAGCATGAGGGCTGATACAGCACTCTTCCATCCTTCGTATACAACTTCTGGCTCTCTTAAAAGTTTGGGCTAAATGCTCACACTAGGATTTGTAATTACTTTCAAAAAATTACTGAACAGGAATTGTTAAGTCATGCTACTATGATCAATGTGATGTATTTAAAGGAACATTTTGCTTTTGAGAGGGTGCTATGTACAAAAGAAGTATTTTTCAGTTGAGTTTAAGCTGCCTTTTTCAATTAAAAAATGTAAATTTCAATATGGGTTCCTTCGTTAGACAAGTTTGTTGTAGGGAAGCCAGCAGAGGCAGGGTGAGGCTGCCCACGGCTTTTAATTTTATTCTTCCCCACAGTAGTATTTACAGTCCTGTCAAGGATCTTCTAGGCATGCAAAGACAAGTGCTTAACACATTCAGCTTCCAACGTTATAAAGTGGATACCTTTTACATCTTAAACATGTTATATCCTCAATAGCTGTCCTGTTGTTCACCTGACTATAGCATTAAAACAAAGGTAAGTACATACAATACTAGTCCAGAAAAGAAAAAGTAGTTTCCTGGAGGCCTTTTCTGTATCCTTGGAGCATGGTCAGCCAGTCACCTTAAACCAAAAATTCTGTGTGCTGAGTAGCTGGCTGTGATGTTCTAACATGAGTGAAATGTTCAGTACTGTCTTTTTGATTGCACGTATTGTTTTGCTTCCCTGAGCCAAAATTAAATTATTGAAGCTTATTAAATTCCTGCCTGAGCTGGATCTAATTTAATAGGAAATATTTAAACCTAAAGCAAGTTACTATTTTTTTTTTTTGGTGGCTCAGCAATATAGTGGCTTAGAAGGAAAAAAAAACAACTCTGTGTTTGAAATCAGAGCCAGTAAGGTGAACACCCCATTTCAGTAACTTGAAAACAACAGAAAGATGCTGGAAGACAAGTGAGAAAGGGAGATCCGGAAGGGGAAAAGCAAGCTAAATTAAGCTTTAAGGGAGATGAAGTAACGTATCTGTCGGAATTCTTTAGAATCCATGTCACAAACGACTAGGCAAGAATAGCAGAACTGCCAGGAGAACAAGGATCTATGCCAACAGTAACATGAGCAGCATTGCAATTTCACATCAAGGTGACTTTTTCCAAATTAGACTAGTTTCTGTGTAGGAAAAGATGACCCAAATGTTTACCGGTGCTTTTTCCAATCCTTTCACCAGACAGCACTATAGACCACCCTGGAGCATGCTCTGATGGCACAACAGCAGCAGTTTTGCCATAACGGTGCTCTACCTGTAGCTCATTTCCTGAAGAAGTCAGCAAAATATCCAGCTTACCTTGCCTGTGACCGCTGACCACACTTTCAGCGTGTTGTCATCAGAGCCGCTTACTATTCGGTTCCCACAGAACTGAAGGCATGTGATCACGTGGTCATCATGGCCCTTGAGCACCTGATGATAAAGAACATGAAAAGGTACAGTCACGACTTAACACAGGAGATTAGAAAGAGCAGGAGGAACAAAGTGCTTTCCCCATTCATGAATTATAAAATGCTAGAGTTGCTTCAGTAATAATAAGGCCCCTTGGTCCCATGTGTCAAGTCTAATTTGCCACCAGCTGGAACCAAAGAAGGTATTTTCCTTCTCTCATGGAGTGATACTGCATTGTTTAGCAAGCACACCACCATTACTGCAAGTCTCCTAAGAGTACCAGGAAAAATCGCTAATAAAAGTAGGCTGAATTAGTACCTGGACATTGCTCAATTCCCCTGCAGTTATTCCATCTCTTTATTTTTCAGCTGAGTTACTTTTACCTTTGAAGAGTTGTTTCAGTCTTGGAACAAAAAGGATGGGGTTGTGGTATTTGCTGCATACTTGTATTGCAGTGGTCAAGGCTGACTATATCTATTTTTTTCCTTCCCAGCCAAGCATTGTAATCTATTAAATGACAGGCAGCACTAAGTCAAAAACTAGAAAACCGTTAACTCAATTAAACACAAACAAAAGCAATAATTTAATGTGCTGGCAGTGGGGATTGGAATGTTGCTTTAGAGAGGTGTGATTTTCATTGCTTGAGCTGGGAGAAATGGCAATTCACAGTATATTTTACTGCAATACAGCAAAAAGAACCCTTATCAGAACACATAGGATGAGGAATTTTTTATTTAAGTTCTCTGAACACTTTTCAAGATGTTCATCAGAATGAAATGGGCATTTGGATAATGCCGGAGGCTGTAATTTTCATAGTAATTCCAAGATAACTTGATGTGGCATATCAAGGCAAGAAACACAGAGCCGTTGCCAGAGACATACATAAGTCACGGCCAAATAAGCAGCAGGCAATAGCCATGGGTTTTCCATGGGAATCTTTTTGTTCTGATTCTTATTATTCTGTTAGACAGTCCTCAAGAAAACAGGCAAATTGATTTAAAACCTTAAGAGGCGAGGAATGTGGGTTTCCTTTGTGGTTCTCAATGCTTCTTCAATACCAGGTTTGCTTAGACACTTAAAAATCTTAACATGGAATGAAGTTATTGTCTTGTGCTGCTCAATTTAGAGTATGTATAAAAAAAAAGCACAAAATGATCACAGAATAGCTGTGGAGTATTTTTATGTTGCGATATGGCTCAGCTCTACGAATACATACATACATAGATGTGTATTTATATATATATCTTATATATGTGTGTGCATGTTTAAATATAAGTGTTTCCAGTCAAGTTTCTGAGATTGTCTGTCTCAGAGACTGGTGTATTTATAGGAATTCACTACATTGTACAGGAATTTTTCAAACAGCAATAAAAGAATTCTGCTGTATTAAGAAAGAGTCACGTTTCGATTTGCTAATGTGGTGCCCAGAAATTAATTTAAACCCAGGGTAAGGTGAAATACAAAGTTGGGGTTTTTTTCTGTACCAAAAATTGCTTTTTGTGCATGGCCAGTCTGGCTTGTCTAAACGAAGCAAAACAAAAAACCCCAAAGGAAACCTATGAGTCGATCCCAC
Source organism: Psittacula echo (assembly GCF_963264785.1). Classification (NCBI taxonomy): domain Eukaryota; kingdom Metazoa; phylum Chordata; class Aves; order Psittaciformes; family Psittacidae; genus Psittacula; species Psittacula echo. The sequence goes on along the minus strand of NC_137735.1, from coordinate 48,278,785 downwards.
TTTGTTTGTGGCACCACGCACACAGCTCAGAAGCTCACCTTAGGGGATTTAAGTTCCCCTCGCCGCCAGTTGGTATCAATCCTGTGCTGTCTAATGTAGGCGCTTTTCCATGGACTGTGTATGAAGCCTGGTTTTATTACTTTCCTCCTCTTGATATGTAATGGTTCATCAATACCTAAAATGAATTTTAAAAAAGGGGGAGAGAAGGAGAGATGAGGCCACCCCAAAGAAAACAACTTCCCTCTCTCCCAAGGCTTCAATCCATACTGCTCTGACATACCAACCTCCTGCACGCTGGTATTTGCACTGTCAGCAAACACCGCCCTGCTCCTCAGCCCTTCATACTATGTCTTTCCTTCTTGTTTAAGCTAAATCATTACTGTAATCATGGCTGGAAATGCTCCAGTTCATCATTCCTTGCTGGCAACGTACCAGCATGGTTTTGGATCCCCCTTTTTGAGGCAGCGTAGCAGGATATTGCCTTTTTCAAATGGGTGTTGTCCAACAAACACCATAAGCACTCGTACGCTCGTTTTGGAACCCTTATGAAAGTAAACCTTTCTGTCTGCAGCCACCCATCTTCACTGCCTTTGAGTTCACCATGAGCCTTGGTATTAGTGAACTTTTAATTCTTTTCTTGATTTGAAAGTCTGTGTGCTTTTGGCATTGTCTTCTCCTAGCTGGAATTTAAGTCCAGCTCTGTCCTTTGTGAACTGACACATGGGGCAGCAGTACTTTCTTTCAGCCTTGCTACTACAGAGACATTTTGTTCTTACAGACCTCTGACCCATCTCCCTCTTTCCGCCACCACAGAGCAACTCTCTCCATCACATCTTGTTACTACCAAGAGCCTTGTCTCCTGCCAGTATATGGATTTCACTCTTCTGCCTTTGGCCCTTTCTCTGGTGTCCCCATCTGCAAGCCTGGAATTAACTGCTCCTTCATACGACTGAGCACCTCACTAAGTCTAACCAGTCTACAATACAGTGGTGTTGGCCTGGGCTCTCACGCCTGCCCATATTTGTTATTATTTGTAAGATCACAAATGCAGGCTCATTCCCCTCTCAAAACTTCTCTTTTTTCCTCACTCTGACCTCCTAATGCATTTTCACTGAAAAGCGTTAAGAGAATAATCTTTAGAGATTTAAGAGGTTGCATACCTGGTTTCCATTGCAGAGTAAGATTAACTGGTTTAGATACCTTTACAAATAACCAGGTATATTCATACTGTCATGGTCTTCAAAGCCTTTGCACTGACCTCTCACAAGTTCTTGTCCCCATATTCCAATGCAGCCTGGGCAGTCCCTAAATTTGCCTTTGTCCAAGAAGGATACTGCTCTGCAATCCCGTGCCTGTGCTCTGCTCCCAGAACAGACTCCTTGTTCATGTAATTAATTCTCCTTTAAAAATAAAAGCTTACGTTCTTCTTGTGCTCAAATACCCGGTTACTGTCCTGGGAGCCTCTTCTTGCCCATTCCTACTGCTGCTGAACCACCAGTACCTTCTTAATTTGTCACGAGCCGGCAATACTGAGCAGGCTTGTGGACTGTGTGTCCCTTGCTAAGCCGTCAAGTTAACACCTTTTTCGCCCACTATGTGCCATTTCTCTGTTCATTTTCCTACAAATAACATGAAATCACAGCATCCCAACCACCAAAATAGTTTGTCCTCCATGTTATTTACAAACTGCAAGACTGTATTCCTGGCATTTTTTACATCTCAGCTCTTACTTGCTTTGGTTAGATTTTAAATAAAAATAACCCTTAAAAAGCAAAAATAATTATATTTTAAAAATATGCACCTAATATACTTTATAAATAGGATGCTCAAAATTAACTTTACTTTCACTTCTAGTACTCCATGGACTATTTCTGCTTCCTACTTTCAACAGCAATACGTACCAGGTAGCTCAAAGCATCATTAGCAGTAAATTTAAAATCACACTAATTGCCTTCATGTAACTTTAAGATTATGTAAATGAACTGTACTTTCTACAATGGCAACACTTTGACCATTACATCCATCTTTTTGCTCAGCCTTACCCTCCTCTTTGCATTTCTCTCTCCAAAGAAGATTATCTTCAGCCAGAATTCTCCAGTAACGACATGTCTGGGCTGCCTGCAGAAGGTCCCTGGGTTCCAGGAATGACAGCACATACAGTGCCAGCTGTGAAAAAGAGAAAGAAAGTGTATTTTCGGCATTGCTTTTGGAAGAAAAAGTGAACTAACTCCAAGTATGATCACACATCAGGGGCTGAAATACAGAAAATTGAAACGATAAATTATTAAACAGTCTCAGAACCGTAACAGAGCTACAGTTTATTCTGGCGGGCACACGGAAGTGTAACAATCATCTGAAGTAACTAGATTCATACAGATCACACTGGAAATAATTCTTGTACTCACAGGAATGTAGATGTCACCCAAAATCATTATTATCTTTTTTTTTTTTTAAAGGTAATCCAAATTACTTTGAACCATTAACAGAATTATTACTAAAATAATGACGTTATTTTAGCTGACAAGTATACCAAAAGTTATTTTGAGAGTTCAGCTAGTAAACACAACACTGACCGTGTGAGCAAATAGGAAAGTGCAGTTTGATGAGTAACGTCAGCCAGTAAAAGCCTAACTACAGGAAAAGTAACTGCTACCTGCACCTAGCATTACCTACCCCTCATTTCCTGACTTGAGCACAAATGCACCCCTGAGCAGTGTTACAGGGGGTTTGGGGACTGGAATGCAGGAAGACTGAAACATCACTTCAGTACTGTACTCAGTACATTACCAAAAGCATATGGGAGATCCAGCGAGCCCCAGAAGACAAGCAAAAGATGAACTTTTCCATGTGACAGGATTAAAGCTTATTGGGAGACCTGACTGAGGTAAGCCATGTAATGCCCATGATAAACCCCCCAAAATCTCCACAAACATCTCCAGATGTACTGAAGTCTTAAACAGGGCAGAGGCATCTAAAACACAATCCAGAATAAAAGGACAGCTATCATTAAGGGTAGGACAACCAAGTACAGCTTTTCTACTTGACAGCAACAACGTGTGTCCCTAGTCATGAAGAATGAAAGTGTACAATCAGGGAAGTCCCTTCCATGGCTAAAAACTCTGCAGAAATACCAATATTGATAAATAGGGATGCAGAGAACTACCTGCATGCTGAAACAGTGGGGTCTTTGTCAGTAACTAATAAGATGTAAAACTGGATGATCCGATTTCACTGACAGGTTTTGCTTCTGCTTGACGTATCTTTTTGTGTTTAGGATTTTGTATTTAATTTTTAGCTCAAGTTATGATGCATGTAAATAGACTCTGCCCTTCAAAGCAGCACACACTGAAATTCAGTAAGGAAGCCATAACGATAAGCTGTTGACCTCAGCAGATTTTTGACCTTATTATGTGAGAAACACTTACTTTCAGTAACCTAGACCAGCCAGTGACTGTGCAGAAAATAAAAATGCAGTATGCTGGAACCGTTTGCATTCTGACCACACACATACCTTGTTTGCAGGTCATCACCTGCAGCTCATGTTGAGCACATAGGACTTCAGATTGAGGGACCTGTGCCTTAAATTATGCATTAGGTCCCATATACACCCCAGGTCATAAAGCCGAGGAATCTTTCTTCTGTCCCTACTGAGGGAGTCAGCATTTAGGATCGGGTATAAGGCTCTGTTACAAGAACAACCACCGTACCCATCCTTTTGAGACTTTCTGTCTTAACTCCTGGTATGTATAATTATTTAATAAGTGCTGTTTCCTAGCACACATCAGACAGTCCTTCCCATTTCTGTGGGACGTTCCTTAACTGACAGCAGAATTTGTTTGAATATCATGTGTCCTGTCTATACAGATGTGGATGCTTGCTAAGATGGTGTTAATTAAAACCTGCGAGCCAACTGATTCTTTAACAAGTTACATATGGATGACATTTATTTTAGACTGTATTTAGCTAAATAGTCATCAAGGGTCAGGACAGCCCACAGTTGACTTTAAGATTAGCAGTGCATGGAAGATGATGTCCCTTTGTCTCAGCTCATGGACTCAGTTCCAAGAAAACTTCAGGTGGCAAAGATCTGACCTTTGACTCCACTATATTTAGGACTACCCTCCACTGCAGCGTTAATAATACCTAATAATAAACAGTCTCTTGCCTTTTCCTTCACGCACACACAGAGCACCAACAAAAATGGCTGATTTCAGCTAAACTCCTAATCTGTTGGTTTCTAGACCTGGTTTCACAAACAAGTAATTTCAATAATTACTTCTAAAGTCTCAGCAAGAAAGCAGGAGTATTCATTTCAGATTAATTTTTTAGATTGCATGTTTCCTCAGGAGGAGAGCAAGCATCTTCTTGGTTATTCAGCTATTAAGTTACTGTCTTTGCATTGCTGAAAACATTCTTGAAGGAAAGCCCTCCTGTCCAAATCATCTTCTTGCCCTCGTCTGCATCCAACAGCACTGGAGATAACTACAGATGTTAACATGGAGCGACAACTCAAGGGAGCGTGTTTTCCCAGGATGCTGCCTTTGACAGGGAAGCCTGTTTATGGAATTACTGACCCCAACAACTTGTTCTTGCCCCCACAGCTCAGTTCGTCACCCCCTGCTGCAGCCGACATCTGCAGCTGGGGCAGCATCACTTAGGAGATAAGGGTGAAGAAACTGCTTCAAAAAGGAGAGGAGATGGTAGAGTTACCTCAGTGGGGTTTTTTTTTTCTAACTCGGTTCGTTTTGGTGACAGTGATGGAGGTTTAGGAAGCAAAGATTATTTAGGACAGCTTCAGTGGTGAAGTCAGCCTTTCATGCAGCTACTATGCACCTGACAATATTCTGGTGTCAAGTAGTAAAAACAATAAAACAAACTAAACACAAGCAGCTTACAATGGAGTCAAGAAACAAATGAGAATTAGGGTTTTACAGCTAAATAGCTTATCTTTCTGTGAAGAAATTACTAAAACTGAAATAAATACATGATCATCAGTTATAGCATAACTACATCACCGCTTGTTCTTGAATTAGTTTTGCCACTAAATCATGCAAAGACAACTGAGCTGTGAGTTACAGTTATCAATTCTGTATTACATTTCCAGCCTTCATAGATGCAGAAGTGGCAAAGCATCTTCTGTCTTCTCAAAGTATGATGTCTGGCTGCCTTCTTCCACCTCTGAACTAAGGCTGCTTTGGGCAGCTTCTCTAGAAAACATGGCAACCATGCAGAGGTCTTCCTGAACTCTTCTCCTCCCCCAGCGTCCTTCCCATTAATGAAGGAGGCTGCAACACGAAGTGCTTCTGTAAATACTAATCTCAAGTCATGTGTCCTAAGTTAATAGTTGTTGTATAAATTGCTTCCAGCCCTTACAAATGCTAACCAGCAAGGGAAAGCTGTGACGCTCCCTGACTCGTGAAGATATGACAGTATATAAAAGGAAAGAAGGGTCTTACACACCTAAGCATTCAAAAGTAGGATAAATACTAGAAACAATGTCAAGAAACAAGAGATACAGAACAGTCTTCTGGTAATAAGACTATGTTGAACATAGTAACCAAATACTAGTACCAGAACTTGCTTTGTAACCTGTTAGCAACTGTACACTTACAAAGACTTCAGCCCTTATGAAAATTTCCACACGGAAAACCCAACATGAGGTAGATGTGGAAAAACAAAATAGACTTTCTCCCACTCCAAATAACAAACCAATTTGCTATTCCCTAAAATCAATCAAAGCCAGAAGAACCATGTCAAAATTCACTAAAATACATTCATCTAATAATTGTAGCAAACTGCGTTTGCAATCTTTCATATCCACCCTTACGTTCTATTACTATTCTGTGGACATCATTTAGTGTCTCACGCTGAAAAGCACACACACTGAAATCTAAATCTTAGTTTCTCTTTAACCTGATACAACATGACCTGATTTGCAGCAACGGATTTACTGTAACACATCTGCTTAATTAGGGTTTGCCTTTATCCTTGGTGAGAAGTGCTCTTCTGGGTTTACTTTTTGGGTTTTTGGTAGAGATTTCAGGGCTCAGTTTGTTTAAAATAAATTTAAAGATAATATTAACAAAACCCTCACCCATCACTTAAAGCATTAAACAGTAACACACTTACAGAACAAAGTGCAAAAGGCCTCGCATCTAGAGGAAATGTTTGTGTGTGCATGCACTAACAGATTTAGTTCTCAAAAAGAAAAAAAGCACAATCAGCCCAATTAAGATGCAGAGGTATTTTTAAAGCTACTGGGATTTTGTTTAAAGGTATTTCCAGGTTACACGGTATTTCCAGGTATCTGAATGCCTATCAAGAGGTAAAGGTATGGTCATCTGAAAGTACAGTAGCCATGTTACAACAGTGTATCAAACTGTGGATCTCTAACACCAGTTTACATCTCTACACTGGCAAATCTGAGTGCCATATTTAAAAGGTGGCAGCTGATGCACTGCATTGTCCCGTAGAAAACTGTATTTCTTACCTCTTTTGGGAGCAAGGAAATGAAGTCTCTTTGAAACTGGGGCTCTATCACTTGCATCATGTGTTTTACTTGTGTTGGTTCACAACTATCAATGAGTTCATCTAAAGCAAGTAATTTCTCTGGTCCACTCCAGCTCTGCAAAGAAAAAGTAAGAAAGAAACAGTAAGGTCAGTTTAACACACTAGTTTGGTTTATATCAGTAAGTGCTGTCACTTTGCCAATAAGGCAAGTTAAGTTTCCTCATCGACCTATAGACAAGCATATAAAAAGCCAGGAAGATAAATGCTCATGTTAATTACATAAAAATGAGAGGCTCATCAACACGGAATATTCAAAATTACTACATTGATTCATAAGCTAAGAAAGGATTTGTTACACACACACATACAGATTAGCAATTAAACAGATAATAATATTTAATAATAATAATTAAATTAATTAAGCTTCTTTTGAAGTTGATGAAATCTACACACACATTACTGACAGTGAAGGGGTTGCAACAGAACGCGTTCCCTTTCCATCTCTCCACTGTGCATTGAGTGAGATGACAACCTCTAACCTTTCTGTTTCATCTGGCAGACCAAAAACTTTAAATGAAACAAGAGGAAAAAGAAACTTTCTGTAGAAGTGCATTAGCTTACTGCCTGCTCATTACTATGCTATGTCCCTAAGTGACAATGCTGTAATTTCAGAATCCTGGCTATAAACCAACGTGTATTTTGTAAGTATCAATTTACACTTGAATAAACAGGGAATTTCGATTGGTAATTTTCTTACTTCACATTTTTACTAATGGGCACCATAAAACGTGAAGATGTTAATAAGGCACTCATCTGAGAGCAGAGCAGATCAGCAGCAGCATTTGTAGAAAAGGATTAATAACTGAATATACTGCATATATGAAAAGCAAGTCTTAAACTCATCTGCGCTCATCAAAGAGTTTTGATTTGCTATGTGAAAGCAATTTAAGGAAAAAAAACAATTTCTACAGGAAAAAACAACAGCCACCACTAAGTGATGGAGCAACAGAATTAGAGCATGAATAAAGCCTTAGAGAGAAAATGAGACATAACATTTTTTGAGAGCAGATTCACATTCATACTCTTGCATGTCTTCTAGAGTGACATTTACAAGTAAATTAGCACATACAAATGATACTGTAGTTATGGTAAGAGGCTAACTGAAACGAAAAAGAAAAAAGGCAAGATATCTTACAATTAAGAGTTCTGTATTAATCTGCCATGTATCTCAGGACCTTTATTACTTATGCTCTAAATTTCTGTTCTCTGGCTTTGATTCTGACAATCAAATCTGGTCTCCTCAATACTACAATGTTTGTATATTGTGAAGTTTCTGCAGAACACGAGGCAAGTAAAGGAGAAGGCGGAATTTTTGAAAGCAAACACCAAGCAGATAAATACTCAGCTTTACTTATGCAGAAAGATCATCCTGTTGCATCCTTTCTCTCTAATTAGAATGACAAAATCCTTTGAACGTCAGGAAAAGTGTCATTTACACACATGATGATCCACCTGACTTTCACAGAATCATAGAATGGTTAGAGTTGGAATGTGCCTTAAAGCTCATCCAGTCCCAACCCCCTGCCATGGGCAGGTATACCTTCCACTTGACCAGGTTGCCTAAGGGCCCATCCAGCCTGGCCTTGAACACTGGCAGGGATGGGACAGCCACAGCTTCTCTGGGCAACCTGTGCCAGTGCCTCACCACCCTCACAGGGAAGAGTTTCTTCCTTATATCTAACATAGATCTCTCCTCTGTCAGTTTAAAGTCATTCCCATTTGCCCTGTCACTTCATGCCCTTGTAAAAAGTCTCTCTCCAGCATTCTTACAGGCCCCCTTTAGGTACTGGAAGCTGCTTTAAGGTCTCCCTGGAGCCTTTTCTTCTCCAGGCTGAACTCGGAGCCCAACTCTCTCAGCCTGTCTTCACATGGGTGGTGCGCCAGCCCTTGGATCAGCTGCACAGCCCTTCTCTGGGCTTGCTCAAGCAGGTGATCCCATTTCACCAGGGCAGTGAAAGCAGCTTTGAGCTACCCTAATGACAGAGCAAGCACCTGCTGGGATGGCTGTGAGCAAGAAGGGAGTGCGTAGCTACGTGCTCTCATGCTACAGCAAAAGCGTGGCAGATGTAGCCACCCTATAGCCCACCCTAACAGGAATGGAGGGGGAAGGAAGTTCCTACAGCCTGAGCCTTTCCGCACACTATTGGCAACTGTAAAATGGTCTAAGTGGGCAAGCAAATGTTCCCCATCCGTGTGTGTGTGCAGACTGTCACCATCTGAGATGAGGGTTTTCCTTCATATCCAGTACCTCAGAATATTAAAAAGAAACAAGAATGTCTCAGCATAAATTGCAGCAGTGCTGTTATAAACAGCTTTTATTATAAATTTCTTTCAACAGGAACATTTGCCTCACAGAGCGGCTCTCCATAAATCATGCACTGAGGAACTGTTTATCTCACCAACTTTCCCACTGCTGTTTGTTTCATTAACCCAGAGCTTAGCTGGTGCTAGGTACAAACGTTTGCAATCTATAATCTCATCTGTCAGCTGTGTTTGAATTTAAGAGAATTAAAAAAAAGGGAAAGTAATACCTGTACTACTTCCTTATAATATAAATTTCCAAGGTCAGTCTTCCCTTAATTTATAAGCAGCGACATTTATTAAATTAGAACAACTCAACCTGAAGAGCATTGTTTTTTGCTGTGGTGAACACTGCTCACAGTTATGAGCACATTATTGATTAATAATTTCACCATGTGCTATCTTCATCTGTAGCTTTCTTAAACTTAGACATTTCTGGGTTTAACATAAAATACAGATCTGAACAGAAAAAGGAGAAGATTCAAAAATGGGGAAGAGATGCTAATGAATAAAAGCAGTATCCTTTTATCTGTCCATTCATCATTAGGGGATGGCTACAGGCAGCTTCCTAAGGCTCTTTTTAAACAATCAGCTGCTACAAAATGTTTTCTCTAGGACATTGTCCCCTTAGTCTTTCACTTAAGCAAACAAACCTCCAGCTACAGTCGGTAAGGGGTCTCCGAGGGAAATGCTTGGCACGGAAAATTGGGATGAAGCCTTGCCAGATGAACACAACTGTTTGAGTTAACGAAGGCAGGACTAGTAAATTTCTGATTCTAGGCCCCATGGCTTGATCCGTCTGCAGGAAAAAATATGCATCTAGCACATGGAGCAGAGAGGGCCAGAAATGGCTTTGTGGCTTCGGTGAGAAACAACAGTGAATGAAGGCTGTGGAAGAGGAAAAAAGAAAACAGATGCGTGCCAAACAGTCTGCAAAGTTTCAAACACTGTAGATGACCAGACACGTCTGAGGCACGTATTCCTCTTCCCTCACGTTTATTCAGGGAGGTGTTTACTTTACAAGGCTCTTTGGCTGGTTCATACCACTTCTTGGTTCCATTGTACAGTTGCTGCAACCATGGCACTACCCATCCCTTTCTTTTAGCCTTCACTATTACGTTTAAATAATCCTTCCTTTCCTTTCAGGCATGCAAAACTTTATTATCAATATAAACAACAACTTTGCTGCTTCTACACCTCATCCCTCCTGTCTGACATGCCACCTATCCCTGCATTACCTCCTCTTTCTGCACCTCCACTCTTCCATGACCTACGCTTTCCTATCGCACATCTCTCATTTGCTAGCTCCAATTTGTAGAATTACAGTTTGTAGCAATTACATGCCTTTTCTATGATAGGTATATTTAGAACACCTATTTTAAAGGATTTCATTGCAGGGTGCTGTTCTCCATTACTGAGTTCTGTCAACGGAGGTCTGTCATTACACATTACCTCTTCTGGAGGCTGCCTCTGCCCAGCTCTTGGATCAGTTACTGAGAACCCTGCCATCCTCCACCTTAAAGGTATCTCAGTCTGGATAGAAACAGCAGCACACAAGCAAAACCCACTGAAAGAAACACCATCTACATCAGCAAGCAGTCTGTCACAACAGGGAAGGTTTGGGAGCAGCTGCTGCTGAAACCCCCACATCAACCCATCTCTAAGATCTAGTCTAGCCCCTGGGCTTAACACCTGCACCACATGCAACATGAACCTGTCTACAGGAGGCAGTGACTGGTTCAGATCCATTTGTCCAAACTATGGGCTGGACAATGTAGCTTTTCTTTGAGAAGTCTAGTTTGTGCGTATGAAAACTGCCCTGAGACCTAAAGCAATGGGAAATAAGCAGGAATGATCAGGAGGTCTGTTTTAAGTCTGCACCACTCCTCTGAAACAAACTGCTAATGGTGATACAGCCACAAGAGGTATGCACTTGTAGTGTGGATCTCTCCCATTCTGTGCAGGGAGGCTGTACAGAAACACCAAACCCTTGACCTGGCCCCACCATGAGATACAGAACAGTAAATGTGGCAATGCTGGTTATGACACAATCTTTCTGCCTGCTTCATGTAAGAGGTGGACTCCTCAGTTGCCCATTTATGCATTGATGAGCATCTTTGGAAGAGTAAGAAATGGAGAACGGGAAGCAATTTGAATTCAGGTGGCTTAGCCAACTACTTATGTAGAAGCAAGGAACAGTACTCTTGCCAGCCAGAAATGGCAAAAGCATTTTGGATACTATCTAAACTGCTGAGAAAAAGAATGCTTCCAATTTTAGGTAAAATAATAGCATTCACCAGTTACTCAAAGTGATTGCCTGTAGTTGCTGTGTATGGAACAGCTTTTCAACATCAATATTCAAAAAAACACATTCTTGTTATCACATTACTTAAATAAAACCCAACACTCTAAGTATATGAAGTAGGAAGGATGAAGAAAGAACTTATTGTATTTAAAGCAGTACTATCTCTGACTGAGCTTAGCATGCAGCTGAGGTTTTTTTCCCTTGTGGCAAGCAAGTTGGTGATTTTAAAAAAAAATATATATCCTGCTTCAGATAAAATAAAATTCCCTGTAAAAGAAGAGCTCTTGTTAAAGATACACTTGGGCACTGAGTTTAAAAGATCTTCTAGTGGATATTAAAAAGACCTGAAGCCAAGAGCCACTGCGAAACAGAAAAAATAAATAGGCCTTTAAGAAATTAAATGGTTTGAACCTATTAAAATGCTTTTCTATTTTTCTTTCCAGACTAACATTTCATTGAAATCAATAGACATCTTCATTTTTAAAGGGAAGGCGCAACTATGCTTTCAACTGTTTCAGCATTAGTTTTCTGTCACTTTAAAAATGAAAGTCTTAGAACAGCAAAAGATAAATTTAACACATAAAAGATAAATTTTTAAAACCCCCTTCAAGGCCATCTGAGGTTTTCTTAATATTTGAACAGTGGTCTTGCTTTTTAATTTTAAAAGGTAACACAGAATGATTGAAGGCCAATGTACAGGTAGGAGATTTCCAAATAACTGAGTATCACTTGTTCCTGCCAGCTTCCATGCCAGAGGACAGCTCTACCTTGACACAGTACATGTCCAGCTACCATGCCCCTGGAAATTTAACTTGAAAATTAATTGGAAATATACTTTCAAATAAAATTGGATGGTGCTATTAGGCAGCCTTAGCTGGCATACAGTACATAGTGAAGAAAGCGCTCCCATTTCTGTTTCTCTACAGGAAAAACTTTGTATTGCAAGGAAGATTCTACATTTGCTATTTAATTCTGCCCTTTAGGCAGAGCAACCTCCCTTACTTTAAGAATGTGCTTTTATCTTCTGACTGTTTAAGACTTGCCCCTTTCATAAAACTCACGTGGAAAATAAGCACACAGAAAATGAGGTGCCTTGGCATTAGCCAAGGAGATGTAACACTGAGGTACAGCTACATGACTCTGAAAGCTTTTGGTTCTGATGTAAGGGACCCTCTTCTGTGAATACAATAGAAACTGCCAGTGACAGAAATGATCAGTAAGTGCTACTCAGTGATCTCTAGTTATGAGAAAGGCCTCTCTCTCGAGTACAGATCAGCATTTAGGCACTTAGTACTGCAACCAAGTATTTTGAGAATTCAAAAGTATCTAATCATGTACTTATTAAAGCATGGTTTCTACATTACTAACCCCAAGCTTAAGGACCCTAAAAATAATAATAACTGAACTATAGGCAGAATGTCCATGGGCTTATAGACTTCTTTTCCTTATCCTGACCAAACAGCCAATAGCGTTGCTTTTACTGTGGAGCATGTTGGCACCACTCCCTCAAAACATTTCAACCTTTCATAATCTTTGTTTAAAAAATATGTATCTATTGATGACTAGCAATCTTATGCAAGAAGATACACATTGTAAATTGCAGATAACTACTGCAGCTAAAAATAGCTTTTGCTAGTACAAAGGCTGTAATGCTACAAAATGTTAAAATACAATGTAGTATTAACATTATCACGTATACAAAATACTATTCAAATAGGATTCTTAGGGGTTAAAAAGACATATTTATATGAACAGTCTCAAAAAAGATACAGCATAATAATTATACGTGAATATTTTTAAGAAACTGAATGATGTGTACAAGAATATCTTAATTCCAAACTTCTACTGTTTTAAGAAGTTATGTGTAAAAATAAAGAATGAAGGAGTTCTGCATTATTATTTTAATGTTCAGAACTGACAGTGATTGAGATCAGTGGTATTCTGTGGCAGCATAAATCAAGCCAAAAGCACACTTTTGCCTGCTAAATTGTATGCTCGCTACTGTATCTACAATATTGCTTCTATCTTTACCTGATAAAGCAATTGAAACAATGCCTGTATTAGTTAGTCCTTTTGAAAACGTTTTCAGAAGTAACAGTTTATTAATCATGATAGGAAGACATAATATTTCCATTTCTCAAATCAGTGACTAGGACTTATCCCTGCTTCTTAAAACACGAGAGCAAAACTGTGCAGTAAAGAGATCTCCACGGTACAGGTTACAGAACAGGAGCAGAGGCCTGCTCCGAGCTGTGTTTGTATTAACACGTACAAAAGTGGCTTAGGTGCTGCCAGACTGGTGTCCACAGATTTCAGTTTCAACCTGTGCAGGTGGTCCATAGAACTGTCCTTCACACCTTTTCTTTTGTCAGATTACGTTTCAGGCATTGCTGAAGGCTGTTGGCAAGATACAGAAAACCTCTTTTGCTGCTCCCTTCAGCTGCGTATGCGTGTACTGGCTGACACTGTGTTCCATATACAAAGATCAGTAAAAATACACAGTGAGCTTCCTTTTCATCTATTTCTGCTAAAGTTTTATTTCTATCCTTAGAAGGTACCAGACTTATGACAAATTTAGTGCTATACCTGCAATGAAGCAAACCACATGCTAAAGCTTAGCTTGAGGCCATGGAGGCAGCCATTACATGTTGGACAGACTTTGCAGAAGATGCAAAAGCATCAAACAGGAAGGGTTATTTTATTAAGAAACCAGAAAAAGCAGTTATTTTTTGTGCGTCTCTACAGTAACTACCTGAAACAGGGAACAACAACTCCTCAGAAGTTGGTGCCCATTTGTTTTTGCAAGAGCCCACAGAATCAATGACAGAGATATTCTGGAACGGATGACAAATCTGGCTCTACTGAAGCAACCTCTCACTTAAATCATGGAGGCAATCTGCTCCAGGTGTTTATTTCTCTAAGCATGGGTTACCTGAAACATTTTCAGCCATTCCTGAAGGCCCGTCGGTGGCTGCACAGATGTAATGCGACGACGTTGCTGCCCCTGGCCATTGGCTGCCCTCAGGTCCCCAAAAGTAGTAGGTGTGGCAGAGCATGGCACCAGCCCCGTAGTACTACGATACAAACAGTGACAGTCGTATGTGAAACATTATTGAAGATTCAGAAGTCTACTGAAGAACAAACAAATCCAGCACAGAATTTGCAACTATTACTTAAAACTCTTTTAAATTCATGCAAAAGGAGCAACACGAAAAATGGTTCTGCTGGTCACTCATGAGGTCAGATCCCTCACCTTCATAAATCAGTTTCTACCACTGCAGTGCTAATCCCCCAGCTAGGGGGAAAATGGGGACCACCTCTCAAGGCTGAAAAATACCACTCTGTTAACTGGTCAGCAGGTTGCCTCTGAAGATGCAGATTTGCATATTCCTTTCCTTGCCAGAGTATTCCCTTTCCTTTTGAGCTGTGCTAGTGCCTTCTGATGTTTATGGTGATGTAGCAAAGCCAGAGTTCAGCCTCACCTGTATGTAAAATGTGCTACTGCTGCTTCATAACCAAACAGGGAAAAAAAACCGTATCTGTTTTTAGCTCTTAATTTGTTGACAAAGAACTAGTAATATCAAGCAGTTCTAGTGGCTGAGTGGTTTGGAAGTGGGCTTTGAAATACTCTATGCAGTCTTCTAAAGTTTGCATGTTGATGGACTGACACAGGAATTAAAGGGGGTGGGGGGTGAGGTGAAAAGGGAAAAGGAGCCAAAGGTGCTCTCTGAATTGCAGTCTGATGTTTTCACTCTGACGTGTTAAAAACCAGCTCGTTCAGATGGGATGGAGCTTTCAGAAGAGCTGGGATTAAGCTGCTATTGTAGGAGTCTAAAGAAATACAGCTGACTGGGTTTTCTATTTTTTTTTACATAACATAAAGTACTCCATTCACAGCCTATCAAAGTTGTGCTCCCTCACAGGAGATGGGGAAACTCCAGTGGCATCTGCACAAGCATGAAAATTTTAAATACAATGTGGGACTCCAAAAAACCTTTTGCTTTTGTGTACGATAAATCCAGCTTTTAAGCAGATGTGAGCGTCAGGGGTTTACTGACTTTTCAGTGGCTACAGAAATAGCTTCAAACGATGCAAGGCAAGTTCATTTTAATATTTATCTCAACATACTCTACGAATATTTCACTCTACTCTTTCTTGTTCTGAAGGACAATCACAGCATGTCCTAGCCTTTACTCAAAGTGGTAAAGATTGGTTTGAACAGGCTTATTTTTAGCTGCTGATTTTACTGAGTAATAACAGAAACAGCAGCCGATATAAAAATACTGTTTCACAGATGAAGGATCCTCTCAATGACATTTGTTTACCGGCTTTCCCTGTTACATGCAAAGAAAGTTCATCAGGCTTGTCAGTTTTAAAGAGTGTCTGATCCTAGGGAATATGGAAAACAAGCAGGTACAAGAACTGCATCGTTTGCCTAAATGCCATTTAAATAAAATATAACCAAACAGTTCAAAAGAGAGAGGACTGGATGTTATTTAAAGATTCTTTTATGCCAATAATGGCTCAAAATCCAAACCATATTAATCTGAAAGTATTCTTAAACTAAAATCTGGGTTTCCAGCTTACTCATTCTCAACACCTGTACAGAGATACTGTATCTTTGTGCAGCTGCTATCACTTAAGGTGCAAATTAAGGCTCTTAAAATTAACTTGTATTGGATCAGAGCAGTATGTAGCCTTCAGCCTGCCCCAGCAGAACAGTTACACTTCAATTTCTGCTGTTCTCAGTCAAAACCAGGATCTAAAAGCCCCTTTCCTCTGACCTGAGATTAAACCACAAGATTTTCTATTTGTGTTTTATTTTTTCTGTATGTTTTCACGCCCCTGAAACAGTCACCCAGGTTTCTGTAGAAGCTGGACAAGTCCAGCGGTTCCTCTGAATCTGACAGATACACCTGACAAAACACACACTTCCTTTGTTGCTGAACTGTCTATCCTTGTGGGAGTGCAGAGAATGATCTGTCACCTTAAGAACTGGTGGCCAACAAGAGTGTTCTTCCATTAGACTGATTTAGAAACTCAGAGAAGCTATCAACTTGAGACTCGAGGGGGATGTGGAAGCTGCAACACGTGCTTCTCGGCAACAAGACATCGCCTCTTTTCCTCTACTGCAGCGTTTGCATATCTGAAAAGCAACCCTGGAACCTGTTTCCCCACAGTCCTAACTTTTCACTCATCACCTGATAAACCTCTTAAAGGAAGAGAAATAAAATATAAACTACTTTTGAAGAGCCATCAGTGACTGAGCACTACTACTGCATGTTCAGAAGAAGTAACATCCCCAGACAGTTTGGGGATGCATGTGTAATGCTTGTGGGAGGGCTGATGCTTCTTACAGGTTAAAAACGTAAGAAGGTGAAAACTCAAACAGGCTGGGAAGCAGTGTCACACCCGAGCACGATTGTTATGGCAACTCTACAGTCAGTACTGCAGTTTTAAGGTGTGCACCTAGTGTCCTGTTCTATCACTGCTGCTCATGTTTAGGAGTGCTTTACCCCACAAAGCATCTGACCGGAACAGCAGCAGATGTTTGTGTGATCTGATACCGTTCAGGAGTAGTAAGGAAGCAAACTAGAACCCCTAATGCTTTAATACTGTGGATAACAAGTACGCGTGTGTTCCTGTTAAGATCAGATGGTCTGCTCTGCCTACATAAATTTCCATTCTCTCATTCCTGTTACCATAGCAAAGTGATACATTTGATCACAGTTTGTAATAGTCTAAGGGTTTATCATTGTGTGCCTTTTTAAAAATCTGATTGATTTTATTCCCAGGAACGCTTCAGCCCTCAAAAAAGTCTCTGAGTAAATGGGCATGCTATATTTAGAATGAAACACAAACTTCAACTGAAGAAATGCAAGTCTGGCTACTTCATTAAAACTCATCTTCAGTTCATGCCATTTAAATTAACTAAGCAATATACGAATGCTGATACCACCACTTCTTTCCTGTACAGTGCTTTAACATTAAGAGATCCATGAATCAGGCTTAGCAATTGGAAAGACAGGATATACGCAAGAATCAGGATCCGGAGATCTTGTGTTGCATTTAATTACCTTGTGTATTCTGAGACTTTGCAGGGTTTCTTTCCCAGAGAGAAAGAACGGACCTCGGAGCCATGGTCCAACTTTCTCTTCATCTGTAAGGTGAAGGAAAAGAGTAACACCACAGATTTAGTGACATGACCAGCTTTACTTACAAGTACTTCTGTAAAATTAATCCATTTTTACCTTTTATTTCAATATTGAATTTCAACAGTTGACACTCAGAAGATGATTTAAAGCAACATTTTAGTTCCTAGCTTCAACAGTATTTGAAACATCTTCTATACAGTGCATGTATATGTTACTGCTGATTTAGTGTCCAAAATCTATTGGAATTACATTTATATCCAAATTTCAAATGTGAGAAAGTGTGCAGAACTCTGTGCTGGTTTATTTACTAAGCTGTTCTCTCTCTGTTCTCCTGGGAAACGATGGAAAGAACTAAACCGAACCTCTCCATTCTTTGTGTTCAGGTTCATTGCTAAGTCTCTCATGGAAACGGTTAAATTTTAGGCAGCCTGTCTGAATTATACACCAAATATTCATTTTGGGGCCTGAAACAAACAAAATCAAATCCAGTTTTTTCTCGTCTCTCTTAAAGTTGTATCTTGAAAACATTTCTAAACCTGCCTGACGGATTAACCAACATTTCTACAAGAAGGGTAAGAATGAAACCCACTGTGCCTTGGTCCTGAATGTCACCCGCAATTAGATCTGATCAAACCGAAATAATGAGCAGGGCAGCTGCTAAAAGGGAAAGCCAGTCTGCAAAAATTACCGAAGAGATGGAGAGCAGTGAAAGCCGTATTTATGCAGTCAGACACATAAAGATTACTTTCTACATATTTGGGTAATCTTTAACCACAGGCTTTTGGACTCGGCAAGACATACATGTGCCAAATGCGATTCCTGAGGGTTTGTTGGTTTTCTTTTTTTAAGATGTGATATGCCAAAACACTTCAGCCAGCAGAAGAATGCCTGCTGCTGTTTACAACTGTGAGCTGCAGAATACATGAAGCACTCGTTTGACAATTCAGACTTTAGTTTGACCATTTGCTCCCTTTTTCCGAACTCTCATCTTTAAGACACAGTTTAAAAGTTGGCATCCTTCTGACAGAACTGATTTGATCTTTTTTAATGCTATGTTATAGCATAGCTCTTTAACCATTTACTGTACCAACCTATCTACCCAAAAACAAACCACCAAAACCCCAACAGGATTCTCTAAAGCTTATGGTCCATATACTTCTGTTGTGATTTGTTTTCTTTTTACTTTTAAAACCCCTTTACGGTTTTCCTGAGAAACAGACACTGAAGATCTGGTATTTCGCCTCATTAGAGATTACAAAGGAAAGCTAACTATGACTAACTGGTCTCATTTTTACCGCAGCAGCTACAAGGCAGCCAGAGGAGCTTGCCTTGTGGCTGTGCCTCCTTTCCCATGCCTCGCATGGGACACTCCACAGCATTTCACCGGAGCAGCATTCAGCCAGAACAGCCCTCAGCGCTGCTGAACCACTACCAACCTCACCCTCCCCGCTTCCCACGCCCCAGGAAGAGCAGCCCCCGGTGCTTCCCCCAGGAAAACCAAATGTGAGCATCCCTGAAAAATAATTGGATATCATCTTTCATTGCCGGGCTAAACAAGTGAGCCATCAAAATTACTGAGAGCATAAATATGATGTTTGAGCATTAAATTCAGATTTTGTGATAGACTTCTCAGACAGGATTTTTCTTGTTCAAGGGAAATATTTATTTCCAGCCTGCCTTCCTGAGAGGTTATCATCATCACATCCCTCTTCTGCTTCTCACAAGAGGGAGATGCAGTTTCCCAAAAGCACACCTTAAAATAAGAAGTAGAAAGCCTGCAGCAAGCAGAGTGAGCAGCTGTAGGGATTTACTCTTGTGCGGTAGCAGAATAAACAATATGCAGTTTCATATTCCACTGCCTAACAATGATTTCACCCTTTTCTTTCGGTCGGTTTGGGGCTTTTTTCAGGTTATTTCAGGGAACTTTCTCATGGGATCCACTGCACTGCCAGACTTCCAGCATCTCAGAACGTGCTAAGTAAATACACGGTCAAAAATGCCGTTTACCCACACGAAGAAGATAAAACTTTCTCTACAGCAGAGACGTCTGGTGACAAGATTTAGACATTGCTAAGGTGGCTGTGGAACCGAAAAACAGAAACCGCCGAGCAAACACCCTCGTCACTATTTAATTTGTCTCTGGGAAACACCACTCCTTCAGACAGCGTTTATTTATCCAAATAACTGAGATTGCAGCATATCAAAAAAACACTGAGAGGGGCAGCGAACTGTATTCCGTATTCCGCATCGCCACCCGCCGCCGAGCGCTGGCAGCTCTCCCCGGCCGCACACCGCAGCCTCAGCCCCGCGCCTGCCGCACGTCTCCGCCGGCGCGGAGTGGCACCGCGGAAGATACGCGCCCCTCGCAGCCCCCGCCCCTCTCTCCCTGTCTGCCTCCCTGCTTCCGCGGGCGCGTAGCCGGGGCGGATGGGTGGGCAGCCACTCACTTTGTAGAAGATCATCTTGAGGGTGCCGTAGAAGCCCATGGTGTCGGCGCGCTTCCCCTTGCGCGGCTGCGGTGCGCCGCGGGCCCGGCGGCCGGGCAGGCGCTGGCAGTACAGCCCCTTCTCCGGCAGGTAGGTCACCGCCTCCCGCGCCGACATGCTCGGGCACGGCGGGCGGCGGCGGCGCGGCTCGGCCCGGCTCTGCTCGGCCCTGCCCTGCCTGCGCCGTGCGGAGCCCGGCTCCCCTTGCCCGCCCGTCCTCCCTCCCTCGCTGCCCGCCTCCCTCCCTCCTCCCGCCCCCAGTCCGTCCCTCCCTCCCTCCCCTCCCGCCTCCCTCCGCAGCGGCGGCGCGGCACTGCGGGCTGCGCGGCCGGGAGGGAGCCGCTGGCCCCGGCAGCGGCGGCTGCCCGCCCCACCCTGGGGAACGGGGTGGTGAAGATTGGGGGTGGGAAATAAAAATAGCGTTCAGTGAGTTGGGGTTACCCTTCCCTCCCTTTATCCTCCCCCCCTTTTTTTTCCCGTCGGAGACTGGGACCTACCCCCCCGCCCCCCCCACGCGCTATTCCCCGGTGCCGTACACGCTTCACGGTTTTCCAAGCGGGAGCAAAACAAGCTCATTTCCACTAATTATAATTATACCATCGCCCTCAGCGTGCCTGGCTGGACTCGTACGTGAATGCGTTCCGTGGACGGACGCAAATCACTCCTTCAAAAGTGCGGTTCATGTTAGAATAATTTGAAATACAGTTTCACCAGGAGAGGGTGTGTGTACGTGGGGAGATGCTGAAATACCCTCTGTTGGCTAGACAATGGCATAAACGGGGCTGGAGGACCGCAGAGTTGTAAGACCCGCATCCAACAATTACATAATATTCATTAAAAGACTAAAGGCACAGCAAAGCGGCGGTGGAGCGGGTTCCCCTCGGGTTTCCCAGGCAGGGAGGCAGGATGCCCGCCTTCCCTCCCCTTCCCCTCCTCTCCCCGCGCACCTGGAGCCGGCTGCGCGCACACACTGGCTCCCCTCTCCGTTAAAACCAACCCTCCGGCGACACCAAGCCATTTTAGCTTGTGTCTTCAAATCCCGTGAAGGGTTCTCACCTGTGTTTCAGTGCAAGCATAAGGAAAGCCCCGGGTAATTACTTGCTAAAGTAACGCTCCTTTTTCGGTCTCCTACTCTGTGCGCATCAACAAATCCATGCAATTCACCCTTACGGTTTGATTCAAGGGCACTGTGGTTCCTGACATATGGTTGGGCTCTCAGACAGATACCTGCAATCAGCACAGCAGCCTGGCAGCTTGTTTGGGTTTGGTTTTTTTTTAACTCAAAGGGACTCCAGCTTCTGCAGATTTCCTCGTTTTGTATTTTTTTTCCCTTCCACAAAGTTTTGAGCCTTTGAGCCCAAGTGAGGAGCAGAGCAGAGAACACCCATACCCATACTCAGCACATGATGCGGAGGTGCCACGTTCCCCACTGATTTTGCACAGGTGCAGTGGGAACTGAAGTGGCTCAGCAGCCCTTGAGACCGATGTGCTCAAGCAGAAGCAAACATGTAGTCAGTTCCCGTCAACCTGAGGAGAAACCATCTTTTATCACCCAGAGCATTACAACAAAAGTAGGAAAAAGAACACCCATCTAAAGGAGTGGAATTACTTTTTGTAAAACTGTCAGCTCCCCGTTTGTACTTAAAAAGCCCAACTCATACATATGATTACCTTATAATAGCTAAGCATGCCCGGTGTTAGCACACTCAGATAAAGCAAAATCACCACCCCCATAGCATGCAAGATCTGCTTAAATATGGTTTTACAGATCTCCCTCCAACACTGAGTGCTCAGTCTCTCGTCTCCCAGTGAAAATGGTTCTGCCCATCAAATCTTGGCATTTATGCCATTACCCATTAAACTGCAGTGCTGTATATTTTATGAGAACAAAATGGTCTTGAGTTGACTTCATACCTCAGATATGAACAGAGCTGCACATCCCTGGAGACTATTACTGTCTTCCTTTGCTAGCGCATCACATGCAAAAGGGAAGGAAAAAACCTACATGGGCTGCATATACACATCAAATAATCACAGGAAGGAAATGAATACACAAATCATCAGAAAGAATTGAACATTACTGCTGGGGGGATTTCAGAATACTTCATACACATGCATGCATAATGCAATGTAATGTTCACAGTTCTCTCTGCCCCTTCACCAGCCTGTGACCGCCCTCA
Source organism: Psittacula echo (assembly GCF_963264785.1). NCBI lineage: Eukaryota > Metazoa > Chordata > Aves > Psittaciformes > Psittacidae > Psittacula > Psittacula echo. Next base: position 48,256,788 of record NC_137735.1, on the reverse strand, counting down.
GTGCAGATGGGAAACACCCTTCCTCCAGCACCACAGAGGGCACTGGCAGGAAATCCTCAGAGATCATCCTCTCCCCAGCCCAAAGGCAAGTGGAACCTGACAGCATAGCGAGATTTAGCTTTTGAACAAAATGTGCTTTGGAGTAAGCAGTCAATGAGTTGAATAATAATTAGAAATTACTGTTTTCCTCTCTTTCAAAGTACTACTATTGCCGATCCCTTCTCTTTTGATAATGATTGGCAGATATTCTCTCATGGTAGAAAAACACCGACTTAACTGTTAATCTCTTTGCCTCAGTCAGGACCCATGTAGTAACCCAAACAATCATTAGCTACTAGGAGAAAACTTGGTATATCAGGTGCTTATTTGGCACAAAAGGTTTTGGGGTTTACCTTATTTTAGAAACACATACCACAGATTTTGACATTTGAACGGTGACCATCTTTTAGCTAGCAGTCTGCCTTTCTCACAGCAAGAGACAAACATTCCATACGGATACAGATATGGCTCTCACTTGGTATTTCTCCTCTATCGTGGTACCACTTTTAATTCTCCACAACGAATCATCCTCTCTACCTCAAACTAAGTTTGACAGTATCTGGGTAGTTGTAAGACCACTCTAGTTGGGTGTCTACTCTTCCCCGAAATGCCTAACCACAGCTTGGGCCCTCCACAGTTGATGGAGCAGAACCTGCTCCAGTAGAGGCTGAGGGCACCTACCTGTTATGTTACTGTTAGTGTCCAGAAAGGGCTTTCTCTCTTTCTCCTTTCATTTTCAGGACTTCCCTGTCCTCAGATAAGTTGTGTCAAGAATACACCAAACACTCAGTTGTAAGAAATGACTTAAGTAGTGCGGAACTGGTGAACGTGGGAAGACTGAGCACCTTTATGCTGTGCCTTCCAGGAAAATACAATGGTGGGGGAATAAGACCCCAGCCCCTCAGATGCTTTTGAGGGCCTCACAGCAAGTAGCAGAGATGATCATTTACATCACTACTGACTGATTTGCAACAATCCTTATAGCAGTAAATTGATGTGGTCTAAGAATACTTAATGGTATGAAGTAAATCAAGGTACACTGAGGAAGGCTACAGTTGATAACACAATGCCAAGAGAAAAAAAATCAAAAGTTGCTGTATTTCTTTCCCTATTTGATACATTCAACTTCAAAGGTTGGTTTTATTCTGTTTAAGCTGAAGATGATTTTTCAAGTTTCTCAAACCATAACTAGCATAAAATTCATGACATTTACAAAAATGCCTGTACCAAAATTACACATTTTCCAGTGGACAAGAGTCCAATCCTATTTCCCGTCAGTTCTGCCAGCTCTTAATTAAAAAAAATTCACACCATCCAATTCTTATCCTGTTGGCACCATTTCTAGCACCTTTACCAGTTTGTCATGTGGCCTGCTGTAATTAAGACTGTCTATTACTTCTAATGAAAGACTAGAATGAATTACAGAAATCACCCACAGAGCTGTATAATCCTCAGAAGAACAGAGATTACAGTGCAACAGACCAAGAAGCCAACATTTTTCCTGGGTTTTTTTTTAGTTGGAGAACCATTTTTGAGTTGAGAGACCACAGCATGGTCTGGCCGTGGTAATGGCCAGTCAGCATTCTGGAAGTACACTGGTGGTTAAACCACAGAATGCAAAAACCATAATTGGCATTTCACATACACATATGTGTGTTAGGAGCATAATGTGTGCAGGAGGAACTGCAGAGCAATATGGTTTGGTATCTCCATTAATATTGGTAAATGCATCATTCACGACAGTGCCAGAAGGGATTCTGTGTACTCTGCACATTTAGCAGACGTTTAGCAGACTGACTCCTTTAGAAACATTTCAGAGGGATTTTTGTGTGTTGTCTAATAGGATTGCATTTTTTTCCCACCAGGGAAACCAAACACTGTAATCAAGTGGGGCCAAATCCTTAGCTGTGCAAGCCTTACCCTGGAGAGAATGAAGATGACCAAACAAGGATAGTCATGCTTCTTTTTCCGTTTCTGAAATTTAGACCCACTTAGGTTTTAAACACTTCCCTTCTGCTTGGTAATCTAGTTTGGGCAGCTGCAACAGCCAACGCTTTGTCTTCTACATTTGACCTCTTCATCCAACCACATACTTCATTTAATTTGCCAAATGCTCCCATTCAAGCAAGAATCTGGGCCCACAGAGAGGTACTTCTGCCATCTGCTTTAGACATTTAACTACAGCTTAGCTTAGCACACCTACATTTAAAAGCCTAAGTTCCTCATTCAGTCGATGAGAAAGACAGATGCTAGAGTCCAACTTGTATAGAAAGTCTTTAGAAGAGGAGAAAAAAATGCCGTACGATAGCAAGTGCTAAACATGTTCCAAAGTAATGCAGGGCAGGCCTTTCCGCTACAAAAGGGCACCACTGTTATAGTCAGATCTTTCTTTTTCTTTCTGAATGGATGACAAAATGAAACAAGTGGCCCACTGGGATCTTAGAAATCCCACGTTCTCATGGTTTCCCCTGGTTCAGCTTGGGCTAAGCACTGACGTTAAGGCTATTTTATCACACAGGCGTTACTGTGTGTGTGCAGAACATAGAATTAGTACTGACGTAACAGAACAGACTGGAAGAAATGAATTCAAGTGCACCAGTTTGTGACCATCAGCTGCTACGTTCTGAGTATGAAGGAAGATCTGCTCTTTGGAAGCAGTTTAGATGGAGGAATTTCTACTCAATTGGCTTACAATGCCTGCAGCAGGTTTACAAAAGACCACTCCAGCATGTTTCCCTCAACATCGTTACAGAAAGAAATACAGGCTAATGATCTTGTACAGTACAAGTCAAACACAATCCTGCACATTACAGTGTACACTGATCAGCAGCTTCCTGATCAATGACACATTTTTGCAGTATTGATAAACTTAAGGTTTGGGATGGAGTAGGGAAAGCCACAGGAACTATTATGGAAGGAAGGACACACTGGCACAAATTGGACTAAGTCTTCTAAAGCTTACCTGAGTGGAGAGTAAGTGCTACAAAGCATGATAGGTATTACTGCATTGTTTTATTAATTGCATAATGCTTCTTGGCAAAGCATTTGAAGACTGCTTTCAAACTGGAATTTCCCACACATTACTATTATTTCCATGCAAAGTAAGGTAATGTAGTTAAACAATATTCTAAATACTCCTAAGATTTGCTTTTGCAGGGAAGGTAATGGCATAGATAGCAACTGAAAAATCAGATTAATATTTCCTAATAAAGCCTGATTTTATTAGAATAGTATGAACTCTGTTAACAAACAGTGTTTTTAAAATTACATATCTGTAGCAGATTTACATTAAACAACTTCCTTTTAACATTTGCCTTTAAAAAAAATATTAAGTTTTAAAATATATTAAAAGTGTGCTAGTTAATGGCTGCAAAAATAGGTTCGAAAAGGATTTATACATAAAGTGTATGTTACAGACTTCAGCACTGGATATTACGAATAAGCTTCAAATTGTTTTAAGAGCAGGGAGATTGCAAAGACAGGCTTAATATAATATGGCATCACCATGTCTCCAGCAGAGCAGAACTCCCCTCTGAAGGTCATACTTCCTGTCCTCTTTGTTGGTTGCCTGTAGTTGGGCACAGAACTTGCAACATATGCTTTGATGCGTAGGCTATTTTGAAGTACAGCCAAAGCTGTCACACACCCGTTTATATGAAGAGGACAGTTCCACACACTGTTTCTTGGTGGCAACACCAGCTTAAAGATGTCCCAGTCTCACCTGCTCATTCCTACCCCTGAATGGCTCTTGCCCTTATTTCTACAGGAACAAACATCCATAGAAATGCTCTGTGAACCAGACTCATTAAGTGATGTAAGGTGAGGAGAAATGGTTTTAAGTTTTTCCCTTTGGGTTACTTCTTTTAGAACCAGTTAGTGGCTTAATTTTCCACCATGCCATCACAAACAACTGAGCCAGAAGCAAATGAGCAATTCACATGCAGGGCACTAACTTCCTGGGCCAGCTACACCACTGAGAAAAAGGTATGAAGAGCTGTGACCTGAGCGTCCCATGCAGAGAGCATAAGCCTATTATTTACACCTAGAGGCATCATTCTCTCTGCTATAGTTTGATGTGCATTTAAGTCAGCACAACTACTGGGGGGGTGGTGGTGGTAGTGGAATAGGCAGTCCCTGCACCTGTGGCTGCCCTTGGCCATTCATTTCTATGACTATGTCACCTTCTCAGGTGTGCTACCACCACCTTCACTGTATGGCTGTGTGGTCAGCCAGGGCTGGCAACTCACTTTTTCGCCAGGCTATTTGTCAGCCACTTCAGATTCCCCGTCTCACCCATTGAACAGCCACACAGATGTCCATGCCAGCGTAGCAAGAGGTACAGCCTGCTTGCCTTTTTAACCTTCTCTAGCCCCCAGAAGAGCTACCCTTGATTGCTTGCCAAACTACAGCCTCAGTTGAAATGGCAAGGAACTGGGGTTTAGGCTTTGTCCTCCCAACCTTCGGGGCTGTATTATTACCACAGAGAGACTTATTTGCATTGACAAACATACTTAAGTCTCTGTCAAATGGAAATGGATGCTCAAATATTAAAGTTTTACCATAAACCAAGCACAACAAGGTGAACCACAGGCAGGGGGTATAATGTCAACCTTCCTTAAACATGTCATGTTAAAACTCCAGGGAGCTTGTCTCATTAGAACTGTATATTATTTCACTGAAAGAAACCCCAAAACCCAATTAAAAATATTTTCTTCCCAAAGCATTTTTTTTTCCTTGTTAAAGAAAATTGAAAATAAAAATATTAGTGGAGCTAGGCTTCATGTTGCTTTTAATTCCCTGTGACAGTAACCACATGCAAGCTTCCTACAGAGAAATCCTGTATGGTTTGTTTTAAAACTAGCAACGTTATCATATAATAAACATTTTTCATAATGCATATTCATAAGGAGCAGAGTTAAGGTTGCTAATGCAACCTGCACTTTCATGTACTTGACCATTTTCCATGCAACAGGAACATTACGAGTTGCCTTTTTGTTTTGTTTCTCCTCAGTATTGTTAGATTATTCATTTTTCAAAGGAAGAAGGTGGTATTACATATAATGCATCTTGCAAAACATTCACTAATGGCAGCAGATCTTCATAAGGACTGCATCTCCATTCATTGTGCTCCCATTAAAGTTAACTGTAATCTATTTATTATATCATTAAACTTAATATATTGTAAGATGAATTCTATTTATAGATGCAGTAATGGCTGTGCTAATCACTCAAGTTCACATTGAACGGGACTGTGCTTCTGAGACACAGCAGCAGTTGCTTCCGACGCCAAAGCACCTCCCCAAGTTTCCCCAAAGAGATGACCTTGCATGCTGCATCCTGCACAAGCCCAAGTGATGCTGTACAGGTGGCTGTGGCCAGCCAGCCTGGTGTCACCCTGCCCCATGGAACAGCCACTCCGACCCACTGGCACCCACCCTTGGTCTGTGGAGGCAGCTGGCATCCTAGCCGGGTTCCTCCCTTGGTCAGCTCTTCTGGATATCCTTGCACACCACTGAAGCCAAGGGCAGGGGCTGCTGCACCAGCAGCCAGATGCCACGTGGGCACAGAGTATTCAGTTTGGGACAATACAAAGATAGCAGTCCACACCCTACTCTTTAGGTGCTTACAATGTTGCTTTCTAAAATACCACCCGGGGGATCCATTTTTAGTAATTTTATCTTATATTCCTATTATAGTAACTTCACAGATCCTGCCTGTGATATAGTCCATAAAGTCAGAAAACCATGCACTTGAGACTGATTAAATCCTGCCATAGCAGCACAAAGCACAAGCCCTTCTTGCTGACCAACAGATATTGACCACAGCATCAAAAAAAGAAACAAAACCAAACCCAAACCTAACAGGGCTCAGTTCTTTTTTACAGTATTTCAACCATAAAGCTGAGTTGGTTTTGTTTATATTGACAAGAATGTTTCCAAATTGGTGAAGCGTGCATTTCTGCCTTTGAACACCAGTGGTCAAACTGTTTTCACTTAAATATAAGCAGGTTGGAAAATCACCTTTGTACAGAAAAAGAAAAGTCTATTTGGACTTGGAAGGCTTTCTAAAACATCCATCCTTCGCCCTGAATACAAATAGAGCACTGGTATCTACTGCCTGTTTTCTGTCAAGTTTTCAATTTTTACTTTCTTTGGAGATAGTTTAATTTTGATTGCCAAGAGAAGTGCTTACTTATCTGGCATAGTCTACAGAAATCTATTTACAAAATAGCTGTTGTCCCTCACTTGTGGTATATGAGAATGATAAGGGGTTAGTGGTGAGCCTTTAGGCTACAGACAGAAGAATTCCTGGAATTATAGATTATACCAGAAGGAATTAGGAACAATATGAAGAAAAAACTATTAAAAATGTCAAATCTCTTTCCCCACCTGCGTTACCTAAGGAGAGTATTAAAGGTTACAAACCCAAGCATTCAAAGGAGTTTGAAATGACAGGTGTAAGATGCTTTTGCTCCTGAAAAGCTGCTTACTAAGACAGCCCTGTGCATGGTGCATACTAAATAAGAGACAGATTCTGTGGAAAAAAGAGTGTCTGAGGATGTCATTTAAGATACATCTTTACCCATTTGTGCACATGCATCAAGTTTGCAAAGGCAAACCTGTGAACATTTAGGCATGGCATCCTGGCAGAATTTTATAATGTCAAGGGAATTTAGTTCCAACCCCCTCCCCATCATCTGGCAACACAGCGACTCCCTGTTCAGCATGCCAGTGGCATGGTACAGCCTGAGACCCCACTGCTGCAGGTAACCAGTGGTGAGGAATACAGCAGGATGCCATCCTTGGTGCAACAGCACTAGAAAATGAAACAGGATGTTCTGTTGAATGTGCATCAATCTCCTGGGCTCCCCCCATCACGTCCTTATTCCTCACTTCTCTGTAATCACCAGCCGCAGGGTCCTCCACTCCCTTGCCCGCTGCTCCCTGTATCAATCTCCTGGCCCAGCAGTTCTCCATTTAGTTTCCTCCCTCCTGCCCTCTCCATGGCATCTCAGTCTAACAAGACTTACTGTCCCACCTTACTACTTTCCTTCTCCATCCTCTTTCATGTTTTGTCCTTCCCTTGAATTCAGGGGAACCCGTTTTCTATACAATGTCCAAGCATCAACAAGGGGGTATGTGTCTGGACTGCAGGACATGGAGAATATTCATTTTTCTCCTCCCACATCAGGCCACATCTGCAGCGCAGCTGGAAGCAGCCAATATGGGGAAGATGCAGCTGTGCCAACGCTGCCTTTGGCTACAGCATGCTCTGGTGCAGGTCAGTCTGCTCAGCACCTGGTGGGACAGATTCTTCACTGCCCCAAGTGTTTCTGGTACACACAACTGGTCATTTTTCCATGACACACGTACTGCCCTACTGGTAAGTGACAGCAGTGGTTATAAAGGGGACAATGACACATCATACTTGCTTGATCCAGCTTCCTTTTCTCACCACAACCCATGCCTAGAGTAGAGCACAAAGAAAGGGATTTACTCATGTTCCATAAATCCTCATGACTTACTGCCATGACAACTCTCCCCTCTCCAAAGGCCCGGGAGAGCCGCATGAGCTGGTTTCTCCTGAAAACATTCTTTCCGCCACAGGGGAATTGATGCCAAACCTTTGCACAGCAGAAAGGAATGCTAGGCATGCCAGGGTCACGCCAGATGCTTTGAAGCCTTGCTAACCCACTGTCATTAACCTTATGCTGTGCAATTTCATGTCAAAAGGAGCTACGAGCAGAGCAAGCAGGTCAGTAAACCTGCCCCATCTAAACAAAACTCTTCCCTGAACAGGTGCTTCCAGTCTAGAAACTGTACAACAGCTTGCCTGCCTCTATGAGAAACACAGCACTGCATAATTTAGGGTAAGTAGTCCCTCATCCAAATTGCAAATCCATTTTTTCACACTGAATATAGCACCATTTAGGTAAGATTAGGGATAAATACCTCTAATACATTCGAGCCCAGAACAGACATTTCTAACAGAGATCTCCCATCGAATGCAAAAAGTATGAAATAAGGTGGCACATTTCATAGTGTGTCAGAGAGATTTTCAAAAACAGTGCTACCTGTATGAAACCTAAACACTACACTGTAAAAAAGGAAATGGGCATACCTGTCCACTGCTGTGTCTAAGCTTCTTTTTGGAAAGCATTTTATTCAGTAAAATCTTATGCTCCTTTTATCAAGGTGTAATATTTATAATTGAATTAAAAAATTACAAGTCAAAAAACCCCATTTCTACCCTCAAGGAAACCTGCATAGTGCAACCTTGACATAACCTCAGCCATCACATATTATAACCATTTCTGCTAAACTTCTGTCAACTTGCCAGTTCAGTGTGAAGCAACTGATGTGCTCCTTAAAACCAATCCATTTGCTGCGGGATAAAGAGCAAGTCAGTTATCTAAATTCCTGGGTTTTGAAACTCACAATTTCATTATTTATAGACAGGATAGAGTAAATTAGAGATTTCGGAAATTTTTGGCTTGCTGTTCAATTCACTTGTAACCACAAAATTAGATGGCAACCATGGTTTTAAAGTCTGTAACGTTATGGAGACTCTTAGTATTTCACAAATCCAATTACTGAAGGAAGCGTAGCCCATCTAATGTTACTGATTTAGCAAAAAATGAAACCAATAAAATAGTACATAGAAGAATGTCTAGGAATAGTCCAAGTCACCAATGTGGTCGGCTATATAGGGACATAACTTAAACTATTTTAATACCCTAGAAAGATGCCAAAGTATTACTTGACATTAGCACATGACAAGAGGGATTAAAGATTCTGCAATAAAGCCTGTGCAAATATACGTCCTAATTCCTATTCCTTCTCTTTCACTGAATGCAACTGCTAAAGCATGCTACTAGTTATAACATTGCTAAAGTGATGCCAGTGATGTTCTGACAAATCTCTAGGGTTGTTTTTTTGCCCACTTTCCTTTTATTATCATATTCCATCTCTAATATTCAATCAGTGCCAAACCAGTTTATGTATGCCAATCTTTCTCACAGAAATGGAAAAAGAAATCCTGCTATACACCGTAGGCCTGCTGATGCGACAGGGAGAGACTGAATGAAGTGGGAAAGAGAAGTGGGAGGGAGGAGTACAAGAGCACCGGTTTGCAGTCTGGTATTTAGCAGAAGTCTCAGTTTTCCGATCAGAAAGTTGGCAAAAATCGAAGTGCAGATTACCATTAGGCTCCTTGTAATTTAACCTTCAACACAAGCTTTGCCTATTGTGTGGTCTCTTCCCTTTAGTCTAATTCCATATGCAGAACAAACTAGTGCCTTGAAAACTGGCCAGATCAGAACAATCCCCATTTTACTGTCTACCTCCAACAAAACGTGCTACAAGCTACTGACCAGATCATCCGCTTATCCACCAAAATGTCTATCTCTATGCAGTTATTTAAATCCAGTCCCAGTTGCTCACTGAATTCCCCCTTGGGACAAACTGGAAAACGTTCATTTTTGTCCCTTGTTTAATCATAGACAATGTTTAGGAATATTTGATTATAAAGAAAATTCTGGGAAGAGTTCATTTGCTGCTTGTATAAATATATTTCCTCATTAAAATTTGATTAGAACAGTCTTAATGGAATACTACTACCTCATTCATGCTTTTGAATAAAGCGATTTAAATTGGTAAGAACTAAGTTTAAATACACTTCTTCCCAGCTAACTGTCGACAGCAATTCTGCAGCCTGCAGGGACAGGTATGACTCATGCCTACCCTGTTCTTCAAAAACTGTTTTAAAATGCGGATTTTTTTTCCACTGGTTTATTGTGCTTTACAAGTAACTGCAAACTGAAAGAGACTAAAATTAGAAGGCAGACCACTATCACCAGAGGGATTAGAAACTCCTAGGCTATGTCGATTCAAAGCTGCACTGGTTGACCAATACGAGGGCTTCTTTTATGTTGGTTACTACTAGATTTCTGGCAAGCTTCATTCAAAGTCTCTCCTGGTTACAAATTATTTGAAATCGCTGTGTTTAGGAACAGCGGGTGGTCTCTGGATTTGCATGCAACGTTACACTGAGCAACTCTCTTCTTCTCTGGTACACAAGGCTAAAGAAAATGAAGGTGTTCACACTAGCCTGAGTAAGTCAGCATGAGAACGTACCTGGTCACAAGTCGCCTGGCAAGTTTGGGGTTATTTTTAACCACAACTGCAGCAACAGTCTTTTCATGTGCCTTATGAAAAGTATGCTAATATTTACTGATTCTGATTAACACAAAGTAAGACAGCTTTTTGGTAGAAAGCTAATTTAAGAAGGAATCCAATAGCCTCAAGGTTATACTGAGCAGTCAACCTGCCACAGAAAATACTGAAGATACCAACCTTCCCTGTAATTCAGAGCAGCATTTTAGGTACTAGAGACTACTGGGTCAAAAGCTGAAACAATAAGATATGTTTCAGCTTAAGATCGGGATGTCAGTCTCCTTATCAACACAATCCTTCAAAGAATTCTCTGAAATCCTGTTCCTTTTAGACACACAAGCCTCAAATCTGTGGCAAGATGTGTGGGCTACTCAGTAGTGAAGAGCACACTAGGTGCTCTCAGAGTAGTATCTCATTAACCAGACAATCTGAACGCACTTTATGCTTCTTTATGCAAAATACAGAAGGGGAAAAAATGCTAAGTATTTAATTTGCCATATCACTGAGGAAAGTTAAATGTTTCTCAGCAGGTGAGGATACCAAGAAGCAGGAACATTTACACTAACTGGGATTCGTTCACTTTCCCGTTCATGATAACTAGTTACATTACTATATTACATGCATCTAGTTTAAGAATAGAATTTTTTTCTTTTACAGAAGGTAGACAGCTGGCTGTATTGTGCTGCACTCCGAAAAGAGCTAGAGAAATGCGTATAGTGAGCTGAGTTAGCTGTACACAGACCAAATGTGAGAAAGAGAAAAGAGGAAGACTCAGTCAAAGCCTGCATTGATCTAAAGCATGGGTCAACAGTTCCAAGACATGAAAAATCCAATTCATTTCCCATTTCCAAGCTCCAGGGGACATCTATTACAATCTAAAAAACGTATCTGTTTTGAGAAGCTATGTTCCTAAAGCTGTTCTCTAAGCAGAGGCAATGTACACCAAGGTTAAAGAGATAGTTGTAGCAAAACAAATCTCATCTCAGAAAAGAAGAAAAAAAAAGGCTAGAAAAACAAACCATAATGCCCCCTCCACCTCCACAAAAACTGTACTTTTCTGTTGCAACAGGAAGTGGAGCTCTAACTTAGAAGTTTAGCAGATGCCCAAGTATGAAAATGGGAGTACCAGGCTAAGAGCAGTCAAAGACTCTGAGAATAACCAGCAGGCTGAATCCAATCCAATCTTTATCTTTTGGAAGACTATTTTCTTTATCTACATTTGGCAGTTAGTGTTTGTTTAGTTTTTTATCTACCTAAACATGCAAATAAGTAAGCAAAGTGTCTTCAGCTCCAGAGGAGAATTTGTGCTCAAGGACATGTTATACCTACAGAGATCTCAATGAGTGGTTCAAATATTTTCTCTACTAAGGTACTGTCAGACTTAGCACTTGATAAAACAGAATCTATAACTGGCCTCCAAACAAGACCCCACCATGTAACCAGCCAGCTGATGGTGTCAAGAAGTTTTCTGAGGGTAGGTTGAAATTAGATGGACAAAGGCTGCTGCAGTATCATCTAGTGGGGCTTCTCCCATGTACTCTCTAACCTCAGTTTGAACAGCAACACCTATATCTGAACAAGTCCCATCCTGCCCATCAGAAACCTCGGCCTGAAAGAAATTATCAACTGATTCCTTCCAGACAACACAAGAATTTCAGGAATGCAAATTAACCACTCTATGCCCCCGACAGGTCTTTGTAAGCCTTCATCCAGTTCTTCTGGCTTTTCATCTCCCCAAAATAAAACCACAGTTCCACACTCTGGAAGAGCACACGGCCAAGAAAAAATTTCCCAATGCTCAGATGTCAAGTCCCCTTCCCCCCAGCATTAGTGTCTTCAAAATGTTTTTAAATGAAAGGGAAAAGAGGAGCAGCTTGCAGTAGTTTCCATATAATGCAATTATACAACCTTTTATCTGTGTGGATGCCAGCACAGAATTGCATTATTCCTTTCAAGGCCTTTGGGAATGAGGTGAGAATATTATCTTGATCTGCATTAAACCAGTAACAGTATTGAGCATATTTGCTTCTTCATGTTAAACTAATTTTAAGGAGCTCCTAATACATTTGTTAGCACTTTTTGGGAGTGATCTTGAAGCTTGAAAGGAAGAGAACAGATAACTCAATGAGTATAATAGCGGCTTGTCAAATAACATCACTATTCTTTGTAATAAGATCACCCTTTGAAAGCAAGAACTACTGAGAGATATGGTAGAGACTCCAGCTCAGTGGGACCAAGTGGAAGAAGGGGCCTATAAGCTTAGGGCTTAACTAACTTAAAGGAGGAAAGGACTGAAAACCTGGCTACAAATCATACTGTTTCTTCAAGTTGCCATTTCCACCTTTTGGTTGTAAAGAAACCCTGAGGCAACGGCTGGGAACAGCAAGTTTACAAGTGCACACTTGCTGTACCAATGCTCCTATACAGACCAGAGGGGATGACTTCAGACTACATCAGTGGAAAACTGCAACTGACAAGGAAATAAAGAAGATACTGTAATTTTTCCAGTTCAAAACCCATTTTCAATTCTATGGGAAGATGACCACTGACAAATCAAGCATGTTTTACATAAAGAACAATCCTATACCGAAGATCTGCCTACTCCAAAAACATGCTTCATGCCTGCTGTTATTGCCTCCTACTGACAATCCCACAGCCCTCCACAGATTTCCATCTTGTAAGACAGTGTACCTTTCGTAAGCTTTTCTGAAACAAACTGGTTAAAACCAACTCTTGACTTGGAAAGCCATGGGCATATCCTCGTCCGGATATAGCTGTACCAGAATAAGTGGTTACTCTTCCCTCCTTAACTTAATTTCAGTCAGTGAGCTAAACTGGCTTATACAACTACATACAGTAGCAGATTTTTGGCAATAAATGCACTTTTTTCCCCTTAAACAGGCTAAGAAGTAATGACATGAGCAGCTTAAGTGGCAGATCTGAAACAGCAGAAGTCTGCTGGCAGGATGCATGACAAATACCTGCAAGTAGCCTGAAGGGTAGCAGTTTATTCAGCCAACATAGCTGAGTTGGAAGATGACATGTTCACAGTACCAACTGGTCAGACTCACAGAAGCCAGAATACACTGGATTCTTTATCAGTAGGATAAGTGATCCGAATTCATTGGGAACTCATGGTACTGCCAGAATTTGAACTGAGATCTTTTAAACCATCACTACTGCTGCTTTAACCATTAAAACCTCCTGATTCTGATACCTGCAGAGTGGCATACTGGACTTTCAAGAGTGGCTTTCTTTGAGGAATACTAGAGGTAAATGACTTAACCCCATATCAAGAGACCCGTTATAAAATTCAGTTGTGTTTTCTATCCACTCCTATCCACAGTTATAGTACCTTCTCCTGTGCTGGCAGTCCCACCTCATTCACACACACACACACACAAAACCACCCCTATTGTGCAATGGGTCAGACCAAGTCATCTGTTCCACAAGTGCTTTGAACAGATAGATACATAGCATTGCTACAATGCATTTCACTTATTCAGTTCAAAAGACAACAAAGTCTTTGGCCTAATTTATCCTTTTCTTTTCTAAAAGGAGTCCTGAGTTCTGTTTCTAGTGCTGCTACATACGACTTTGTGCAACATCCCTTGACTCTGTGAAGGGAAAACGACTGTCACCTACTCACAGGGTAGATATACAAGAGGCCTAACTTCTGTAAGAATTACATGTTAGTAAATATACATGGGTCACCTCATACACAGCTAACAGCAGCCAGCTGCAGTGACGACTTGCTTTCTCAGTTTATGAGACAGGTTACAGGAACAGTGAGAAACAAAAGCACAAGGTTTAATTCGTACTAGCAGACAAAGTGTAAACTTTTCAGGGACCCTGGATATGTGCTCTGAAGCTCACCCCACAATGACTCCCTTACTATTGCTCAGGCCAACTAAATGAAATTGCACTTTGATTCTGCAAGCACAAATGATACATCAGAGAAGCAAACTCTAGCAACTTTTTATTGATGTGTTTTGGAAGTGTTTCTTGTTTCACCAGATGGAAAGGTTTTCCAGTGAAATCAAAGTCATTCTGCTCAGATATTACTCATAGCATGCATTTGCACCCACATAAAAGTGTAAGTTTCAGAACTAACTAGTTTTTATTAAGGACGTTATGTACTCTATGTACTCTAAACCCACTGACACAATATCTACAATATCTTCAAATGTTTCCTTCACCACCTTCCCCATACCGTGCATGGCCACGACAATTCACAAGATGATTTTACTTTAGAGCCCTAGCTCCTGCTATACCAATGCCAACAGAGCCTCCCTAAAATAGTGACAACCCTCCATGCGGACATGGTTACATTACTGGTGCTGTACCTGTGGAAGCAGTGCCCACCGTGCCCCAGGTGGTAGCACGCTTCCTCAGTCATCTGTCACGCATCCTTTTTGCCTGCCAGCAAAGCAGTGCTTGTGCAAACAGCCCAACCTAATCCACTCCAATCAAACAAGCCAGGTTGGCACAGCCTTACTATTTAAAATATCCATTTCATTTTGACAAACAACTTTGCCAGCAGATTTGAGAGGGCACTCCCCTTAAACACAGGACTTGTGCTGAGCTTACCCAGGCAAACAATCTATGAGGCTTAGACATGTGTTTATCAATGACTGCAATGGTGTAAACTAAGCCCCTGGATTTTGCAGAGATATGGCTGTGGAGCAGCATTAGCATATTTCTTCTACCAGTTGTGCTGTGGGATTAGAGCAGCCAAACAGCTGGACAAAACAGTATCTTAAGCTGTTACAGCTTCTTGTTAAGACTGAGATCTTTGCCAACAACAGTGCTCTTAGACCAGCTTTGCTATAACCAAATGAAGGATTTGGTTAGCTGAGAAACAGCAGGTAAAAACTGAGATGTTTCAAGGCGTAAGACCTTATGGCTACGTCAGCAAAGCTATTACACAAATGATCACCACTTCTATGAAAAGGACTCTGGCAAAGCAGCTGTGTCACTTTTTCTTTAACCAGAAAATCTCTGTATGCTATCATGAAGGCATATTCATGATCCATGTGATTTGCTTGTAAAAGTATACATTGTCACAGATGACCTCTGAATGGATATTAAGAAACAACATGATAGGCTACAACTTAGATCATACGTTGCTTACAAAGATTACAAAAAAACCCAAAACAAACAAACAAACAAACAAAACCCAACAAAACCCAAACAAACAAACAAAAAAAGCCTAATCTGTTTACAGAAGTTTAGGACATCTACTGACTTGCAGGACACCTTTAAGGTTGTACCTGCAAGCTCTTCAAGAAACCCCTCATGTACAGAAATCTGCAATATGAAATAAATCCTGGGAGGGAGAGTTCAAATATACAAAAAAGTACAAAGTCAAAAGCAGTACAAAGAATTTATGACCTTTTCTGTCTGCCTGTCTTTTTTGAAAACTCCCATTTGAATACCCGATCTTCATTTTGGTGGTTTGGGGGCGGGTTTTTTTTTCCTCCATTTTTAAAAACATCTGTTCACTGTCAAGTAAACAGAACAGGCAATTCCTCTTGCACCTATTTTAGTGAAGTCATCATAATAAATTACTTTTTCTTAAAGTTGCAGCAGACATGAGATGAGAGATCATTACTTACCTGAATGCAGCAGTTTATTTGAATAATTCTTTAATCAGTAAACCATGGATACCTTTAAACACGGTATACCTCTCAAGATGAGAGAGCTCCTCTTACCCCATAAACAATTTTCCTTTAATTTTCACTAGGATCAGTTCCTTGTGCCAAAATGTGTACTGAAAAGCAACTTAATACAATTTTTCTTTTTTTATGTAAAATCCTCAAGATAGTAATTACACAAGTACCTTACTAAAAGAAAGTAACCCTCACCCTAACTTTACCACAAAGAAATATAACACAAGAGCTACTGGACCTCAGCTAATGGTCAGATACAGCTAACTTGCACATATGGAAAAGAAATCAAAAGAAAATAGTAGGAAAATACATTGGCTTTGCTTTTGAGAACTACAAGTAAAGAATTTCTATGCTTATTGTTAACCTGTGCCGTATCTGAATTCAGCCATTATTATTTATGTCCTTTTAGTTCCAAAAATGAATGGAAACTTTACTCTCAGAACACC